>NC_064616.1:350430784-352930784 GCF_023898315.1 Schistocerca nitens
TTCCTATCTACTTAAAAGCGTCTAATTTCTGAAATACGTATTTTCGCAGTCGTCTTCTGAAACCCTGGAAGTATTTATGAATAACCAAACATCAGGTTAAACAAGAATTCTTCATTTCCCGTACCGTTATTATTTACTTCTCTTGTATTTTTTGTGTTATATTTCACCAGCTCTTAAAATATTTCTAAAACTAAAAATCCTATTGAGAAAGGCTAATGTAAGGGTGAGCAGATGAAGGAAGTTGTCTGAAATCTGTCATTTAGAAAGTGAAGAAGGAAGGAGTATTATGTTTTAACTACCTGTGTACGACGAATTCATTAGAAAGGGTGTATAAGTCTTAAGTGAACAAGAAAGGGAAAGAATTCGACTGTGACCTTTTAGAAGCAACTGCTCAAAGTATGAGTACCCGGAAGGTCATCTCACCCTCCTCGTCCTGAATGCGAGTCCGACTACGGTCGCAGGTTCGAATCCTGCCTCGGGCATGGATGTGTGTGATGTCCTTAGGTTAGTTAGGTTTAAGTAGTTCTAAGTTCTAGGCGACTGATGACCTCAGAAGTTAAGTCGCATAGTGCTCAGAGCCATTTTGCGAGTCCGATGTCGTTAAAAAACAATGTCTGTTCGTAGTTTACGTAAAAGGTTGTACAGATAAAAGGCGGCTTCTCTATAAAAATAGATAAAGCACAAGCGACTTTAGTTGAGTTCTCATATCAGTTGTAGTGGTCCAGGATGGATGGCCTCTACAGCGGCAGGGTTGGGTAGCTGCGGTGGCCTTCGGAAACACATGAAAACAACATTAAAAGGAAAACAATTTGTTCAGATTGAAGCTACAACACTCGTAGCTCCCCTTTGGCGCGTTGTGAGGACAGCATGCGGAGAACCGCTGGGGACTGCAGGCGCCCAGAGGACAGATGTGATCCGAGCAACTCGAGGAATGCTGGCGCCCGGAATGCGCGTTGCGACACATACACCAGCTATGCGAGGCTCGCTGTAATTCTAGCAGATGTCAGCCCTCAGAAGTGGAACTCGCCCTTGCGAGCGAAGACGCGTGGCGCCCGGTCGCCAGCACCAGTATAGGACGGCAAGCGGCTGCACTGGCACGGTGTCGAATGGCTGCCACCAGGGCAGAAGTTAGCTGTGGCCAGTGTGTGTCGGAAGGCAGCCCACCAGCGGGAACATGCCGAGTGCAGTGAAGTGGGCTCAGAGCCTGCAGTTCGACCGATGGTGGTGCACGCACAAACTCGTGGTGTCTGCTTGCAGAACCATACCACCCCGTCGCCTGGCGTGGCTCACTCCTAGTTGCTGGTGCTGCAAAAATGGTAACACCTTGGCTAGAAATGCGGGTATTTATACTGATTAGGCTCTCGTTTTTTGTGCCAGTGTACCGCTTGTAACCGTGTCAGTCGCTCGAAGGTGTGGAAATGAATCGTAGTAGCCCTGTCCTTCTGCTGTGTCGTCGTATTGTGATTGTTGGCCCAACTAGGATGGCAATGTGTAAACAGATCGGTGTCCGCAGCCGCCATGACTGTGTCTTAGCTCCCATCATTTTTCAAGCGTTCTTGCAACTGCTGTGGTAGAGCTGCTATTTTCATAGTAGCGCCCAAGAAACAGTGGCACCGCTACACAGTAATTCTTTGCAGGTTGTGAGTCATGTCAGTCATTAAGCTGTGGAAGGTGGCGCAGTGATTAAGATACTGGACTCTACATCTGACCACACTGATGTAGCCTATCGGCGGCTTTCCCGTAATAGATTAAGGAAAATACCCGTATGGTTTCTTTAAGTCCGTAGTCGACGTCCTTCCACATCCCTACCCTTATCTGACCTTTGGCTCCGTCCCTAATGCCAGCGTCATTGACAAGATGCTAAACCCTAATTTTCCTTCGTTTTAAGCGTCATTCTACACGTCAGTAATTTTCAAGTGTGTTTCTCAACTTAAGTTAGAGGAATAGGCAGTTACATTACGAAGAGATGCAGAGTAATATTAAAGATAGAATGAGCCATACTTAAGATGATGCTTTTTCAGTAGTTAGACCTTTTCGCTAACTCTTCTCTGTTACCATGAACAGGGAGCGGTTCGTGGAGTTGCTGTACACACTTTTTGTGTTTCTGCGGAATATCTTGTTATTTAATGCTACCTTGGCTTCCTGTTTCTCACTCAGCAGAATTCTCACAAACGAAACCTTTATTATTCTAACCTTTTCGTTTGACATTCCGTTGTTTAAAGTATTTCAATTATTGAATTACGGTTTTCACGCTATCGTTTAATTCAACTTCAATCTAGGCTACCATCTGCAATGTTTATATTTTTTTACGCCTCTGCAGACAAATACATTGGTTAGTCCAGTTTTTACATCAGTGTTTCGGTATCAAGATCGTCGTCATTGATACCGTTAAATGCCAGGAAGCCGAATCAGGATGATGAGCAGGGCCTTGACTGCGAAGAACTAATTTCTCCACGGTCCACGAATCTGACATTAGTCGATATCAACATCATATTTTATATAACAATAACTCGTACAGTTGCCGCGTTCCGGGGAGTCCACCACAGCAAAACGCAAGGCGGTGTATTTGGCTGCGGTCGTCGCTAGAACAAAGGACAGAGTTACAGCGTCAGGGCCTTGCAGCGCGTGGCCCGGTCGGGCAGCAAGGTGCGTATCTGCCGGACAGCCAGCAGGTCTGACAAGGACTGCGAACCCAGGACCCGTTGGAGGCCACCAGGAGCCGGTCGATGACGCCTGGAGGAGACCCCAGCAGGTCTGGGAGCGGCCCGTAGGCCAACAGCTGAAGTCGGCGGTGGCTTGTTGTAGACAAGGCTGGGTAACCCACATCGAGCTGATGGCTGCAGTGGAGTAGTTCTCGGTGAAGGCAGCAGTCGAAGACAGATACGGCTGGATCCACGCAGGGAATATTTATGTCAGCTTCGTTATGGCGAAGCCACGCCTCGGGTGCGACTGCGCCAGAGAACAGCATGGGGCAACTCCGCTCAACACTGCGGCTGGCAGGTGTCTTGCATCGTGACGCCTCAGCATTATTCTGGCTCTGACCGCGGAATTTCACAGGCAACACGTTGGCACGGCTGGCTCCAGTTTGAGAAGTCTGCAATGATGTGTGTTGGCCTAACATTGTATGGGCAATACTATGATTCATAAGCACAAGGCGCCAACTGTACTGTCTATACCTTCCGTTAAGGCGGCTTTCGTTTGAATGCTCACCACAAGCGCGCCCTGAGGTATGAGAGTAGCGTAAAGACACAGAGACAGTACGATATGACACACATGTTCGCAGTCGTCGTCTGGCCCTAGCAGGCACCTCAGGAAGACTTCCCAAAGCACATAAAAGCATTAACTTCACACAAGTAAGCAAATCTGGAACGGTAATGCTATTTCAGGAGAGAAACGGTGACCTTGAGCAAACCACCCAGCATTTATATGAAGATCGGTGACCACGCAACTCTCTTAGAATGAAATGATAATTAAATTAAGGCCCTAAGCTGTCGACAAGCGTTGATACACATCAACGGGGACAGTTGAAAATGTGTGCCCCGATCGGGACTCGAACCCGGGATCTCCTGCTTACATAGCAGACGCTCTATCCATCTGAGCACAGAGGATAGTGCGACTGCAGGGATTTGTCCCTTGCACGCTCCCCGTGAGACCCAGATTCCCAACTTAATGTCCACACACTACATTCGTAGTGCCCCTGCCCATTACACTCATTACTAGCGAGTCCCGTAAGAGTTCGGGCAATGCGTGTGCATCCAGCACAGAAGAAGAAGGTCAATGGCCGGTTAGCCTTAACTATCTATTTACACACGAGTTCAACACTTAAACAAATTAAGAAAAGAGAACACAATCCCTGAACAGAATGTTTGAAGGCGCGCAGAACAAAATGAAGTTTAATAATCAGATATTTGCATACAACAGTGTTGAAAATATGCAATTAGAAAAAAAATTGAACTCGAACATTGACATTCCAGAAAATGAAACTAAAGATGAAAAATTCTTGTACAAGAATAAAACCGTTTAACGGTGAAATGATCACCCTTTGCTGCCACAAATGCTTGGTAGCTACTTGGTAAGTTCCTTCCAGAACTCTATTGACAGTAGATGTCATTCCCGAGGTAGAACTGTGTAGAGATGTGTAACAGCATTTTTTCAAACTTATTTTCTGCAGGCAATTCGCTGTCCACCGTTAGGTACTATGACAGACACAAGAATAAAATCTTATTTTTAACAATAACAGTGATGCCATTCAATCGCAGTTCTAATATACAAGTTACGTTACACACCGCCATGTTACACGC
Source organism: Schistocerca nitens (assembly GCF_023898315.1). Lineage (NCBI taxonomy): Eukaryota > Metazoa > Arthropoda > Insecta > Orthoptera > Acrididae > Schistocerca > Schistocerca nitens. Next base: position 350,435,086 of record NC_064616.1, read on the forward strand.
TACAAGTTGGAAGTTTGCAACTTGCGTCAACGAAGCGGGAGAGTCGACCGAAGAATATGCATGGCATGTAAAACATCGAACGATACTGAAAACAGAATAAAAAATTCGGAGGCATTACTTTTCAGCACGACCTCGTAATTCACAATAGAAGATAATGTGCTCTGCAGTTCCCTCATCTCTGCATTCGCAGATGCTTCTCTGACCGGATCTGAGGTGAGCAAGATAAGACCCGTGGCCTGTCAAAAATGCGGCATTCCAGTGTTCCGAATTAAACGGTGCATTTTCACCTTTCCCAGATATTCAAGAAGAGAAAACAAACCCGTCGGTATTTATCAGTGTTGTTTCATTGACTCTGTCTGTCATCCATTCTCCATTTTTACAGATGGAGTTTTTTGAAGATCCTCAAACAAGTTACGTTCTGCGCAATGTCTAGATTTCTTCTCCTTAGCCAAAATTCAGCGTCCTTGTACCCGATAGTTATGTCTACCGGATATGCGAGGGCTGTCCAGAAAGTAAGTTCCGATTGATCGTGAAATGGAAACCACAGTGCAAAGCAGAAATATTTTATTTGTAACAGTTAGCTACACCTTCCAGCTATTTCTCTACGTAGTCGCCGTTCTGACTTAGACATCTATCGTAGCGTTGTACCAACTTTCCAATACCCTCATCATAGAAGACAGCCGCCAGTGCTTTCCGCCTATTCTCTACACTGGCCTACAGCTCATTGTCTGTGCCAAAATGTTGTCTTCATAGCCAGCGGTTCATGTGAGCAGAGATGAAACTCAGAGGGAGACAATTACGGGCTGTATTGTGGGTAATCAAACATTTCCAATTGAAAACGATGCAGGAGCATCTTCATTGCCCCTGCAGAATGCGGCTGAGGATTGTCTTGAAGAAGAAACCGCACAACAGTCATGTAATGTTGGCTGCTTAGCTTCAGGCGAAATTTCTCACCAGGCCCTCGTACTTAGCGGGAAACACTATTTGTTAGACATTTTTACGCGCTCATTCTGAGCTTAGAAATGTGGAGAGTGACGTGTTGCTATCTAGGGTCATACTAGAGACACTGCCCAACACATCTGTGCAAAGCTTTATCGGATTTTCATAGTCGTTTCCATTTCGTGACCGATCGGAACTTACTTTCTGGACACCCCTCGTATTCACAGAACCACATATAATGACTCCAGTTCAGTGGGTCGGAATGCCCCCGATAGCCTCGCAATCATCCCCTGCACTCGACGGACAATCTTCTATATCACTCGACACTACGTCAGTACGTCCATTCTCTGAATATAATACTGACTATTTGTATGAATGTAAAACAATGGTATGCTTTCATCGTGGACAGTGGTAGCTATAAATATGTAGTACTGTACTTGTTAATTTAAGCATTTTTTAGAAGCCTTCGCCACTATTTCCGACATGTGTTCACTGTAACTTCTCATCAACTAGCATCCCACAGTATCTGTAGATTGTCTTTCTATCTATGGAGATGCCTGATTTTAATACTGGATTACGAGACATTAATAATCTACATTCAAGCAGCTTATAAACAGTTTTCTACACTCCAATTATTATTTACTTTTTTTTCCAAGTCGCTTCCCTAAAAGCTCCGGCACACCGCAGGCTCTGTTCACAAAAGCGACTTATCGGATCGCAGAAACCAGTACTAGAACATTCTCAACGTGATCTCAGCAGTTTGGCAGCTTAGGAATTCAAACACATTTGAACACATTCCTCAACGTACACACCGATCCTGTTTACATCAGTCCCCATGCATCAAAACTGAGACAGTTTTCTTTCATGAGAGCCCAGAAAACAGGTCTACAGATCGATCTTTTCAGGCGTCCTTTCGTGATACCTTTAATCACATTCAAACTCCCCACAGGCCGCTTCACTGCTCGCCCGTCCCAGTAATCGCGGAAACTGCGATAGTGACGCATGTGCGTCTATCTCGAAGTCTCGTGAACAACGCGAGCTACCAGTGATAATCAAAGGAGCCTGGTATGTAGATTATAAATGGCGTCGTACATTTCGGAGTCACCTACCGATCGACCCTGTCTAAAACATATAAGGGGGAGGGGGGGGGGGGCACAAATATGTCACGGAAACACCAAAAACAAAATATTTTCAACCCAATACGGTGCAGGAAAAGATCTGGTGACTGTGGTGGTCAAGGAAGATACGACAATATTCACCCTCGTGTTCACAGGAGCCCTTGTCGCCTTGGAACGCAGCATTACCATTGGGAAACAAACATTGCAGCACGTGATGAACATGACAAACCAAAATGGTCACATCATCCTTGGCAGTAACGCATCGTTGCAGAATACCTATAAAGCACGTGGAATACCACGATACTACTGCCTAAATCATCTCCAAACGACCACAATGTTTCACGCGTGGGACGCAAACTCTGCCAGAAGTCGGAAACAGTGTGCAACGAGACTCATCCAACCAAATGACTTTCTTCCATTGCTCCATGGTCAATGTTTTATGACGCCTGCATCACGTACCCCTGCTATGGGCATTTGCGTCAGTGATGAGTTGTTTCGGAATGCCAGCTCGTCCAGCGATTCCAGGCTTACGGAGCTCCTTTCGTGTTATTTTGGGGCTGACAGGGTTCGCGAGCGCCACATTCAGTTCTGCAGTGACATTTTCAATTGTCGTCCTCTTATTTTTTGACAAAATCCTCTTCAATGATGGTCTGTCACGATCCCTCAACACATGCTTTCGTTCCCGATTTGGCTTAGCATACGATGTTTTTTCCGCGTTTCCTGCAAGCGGTATAAATCTTCAATATGGCGCCGCTTGGAACACCACACACTTCGGCTACCTAGGTTACGGAAGCACTCACCGTACGAACACAAAGAATTTTCCCACTTTCGAATTCACGTACCTCCTACGTAATGCGCTCACTGCTGCACCGAAGGTTATTCTGACTACGACTGACACTGCAACGTACTGGGAACATTGAATATGTTCCGTTAGTGATCAAATATACCAGCATAGCCTGCAGGCTTGGCTAGCTTCCGAATTTATGGTCAAGCACACATTTCTCACAGTGTTTCCATTCTTTTATCCAACCTCTGTAATTGACGCCACCCAAGTCTATGACGCTTCCAGTGTGCCTAGAGTCTGTCACAGGTAGAGGCCCCTGGACCTTACACACAGAATTTTAGAGAGCAAATAGCCCTGTAATTCCAGCATAACGAGGGTTTCTTGTTTTCAAATGTACTGCTCTTGCAGTTTTCCACTATTCAAGTACCCGTTCCAATTGGAACGATTCATTTAGAGGAGATGTTAAGTTAGGTACAACCGGCGGTGGTAGTTGCTTGCAAGACCTCTGCGGTGATACTTCCTCTTCCGGGTATTTTCCCTCTTATATTATTTCCATAAGTGCGTAAATTTTGTAGTTCACACTCCCTCCACTGGGTCCACTGTCGTATCCTATGAGGCCATATGGACATTTTTAGATTGATGTTGCTTGCCATTCATTCTGTTGTGTCATAGGTTAGTGCCAGACCAGCTCTGTTCAGTACACAGAGGTTATTTTCCTCTAGCACACCTTCAACCGTTTTTTCACGTTCAACACTGTGACCTCAGAGGAGTACTGATCGTGCTTTTATATCCGCTGTGTTTAATAAAATGCGCCTTCTCAGTTAATTTTCTTATATCGTGATATTATTGCACATAAACTAATGACATCGAACAACCACGATCTATCACTTCCCGTGCTGTCGTGTATATGGTTCAGGATTTAGGTACCTTTGGGTATTCCATTTTGGATATGGTACTATAACTGTTGCCATGGCATTAAGATTGCTCCTTTATGGTCCTAGCATCAGGTGGACTTCACGTCTATCCATCGTAACGGACATAAGGCTCTTGGTGGCAAAATGCCTAGTCTCAGTGTTGTTCTAACACTCTCCTAAGTTTTGCAGCAACCTGTGTGACCAATATGGTTTTGAGCACTGGAAATCGCTATGTACTTTTGTAATTGAGGTAAAACAAAATCTATACTTGTAATGTGGCTCAGCAGAACACGCCATACCTCTAATCTTGAACAAGACAATGCGACTTTTGTGCACTGTGCGATCTGGCAACTTGTCTTGAAAGGCCATTTTAAGCTGTTCGCACATCGTCACTGCACGACAAAAAGGGTTATCAGCACAGGAAGATTCCCTCAGAATTGTCGTACGATACACCGACGTCATTCGAACGTACAGCGGCTATCGTGAAGCACAAAATGTAGAAAATCTGCCGTGTATTAGTCGCCTACAGTCAGCAGTACCATATTATGACCACCTTCCTGGAGGAAATTGGGAGGGCTGTGTCGACCCAGACAGTCCGTAACGGTATTCATAAGAACTATTTGGTCTCTAGACGTGCACAACATCTCCATCTACATCACCATCTACATGAATACTCTGCATTTCACAAGTAAATGCACGGCAGAGGGCTCATAGAACCACCTCCAATCTATTTTTCTACTGTTCAACTACCGAACAGCGCGCAGGGAAAAACGAGCACCTAAATCTTTCCGTTCCAGCTCTGATTTCTCTCACTTTATTACGATGATTGTACAAAACGAGCTGCCCTTCTTTTATCTTTGGCAATGTCTGATAAGGATCCCATACAGCACGGCAGTACTGTAGCAGACATACAAGCGTAGTTTAGGCAGTTTCTTTAGTAGACTTCTTGCATTTTTTAGGTATTCTGCCAGTAAACGAAGTCTTTGGTTTGCCCTCTTCACAACGTTATCTTCGCCTCCTATGTAAGTGGATGCCAACAAAATATTTCGCAATCGGGGAAGAAAGTCGTAAAGTCGGAGACTGAAAATTCGTGATACATCTCGTCGCAACGAAGAACGCATTTGCTTTAATGATTGCCACCCGAATGCGTGTATCATATCCATGACCCTCCCTCCCTATTTCACGATAATACAAAACGAGCTGCCCTTCTTTTATCTTTGGCAATGTCTGGTAAGGATCCCATACAGCACGGCAGTACTGTAGCAGACAGACAAGCGTAGTTTAGGCAGTTTCTTTAGTAGACTTGTTGCATTTTTTAGGCATTCTGCCAGTAAACGAAGTCTTTGGTTTGCCTCCTTCACAACGTTATCTTCGTTATCATTCCAATTTAAGTTGTTTGTAACTGTAATTCCTGGGTATTTAGTTGAACTGACAGCCTTCACATTTTTATGATTTATCGTGTAACCGAAATTAACGTATTTCTTTTACAACATGGATGACAACATATTTTTCATTTTTACAGTCAATTGTCACACATCGCATCATACAGATGTTGTTGTTGTTGTTGTTGTTGTTGTTGTTGTGGTCTTCAGTCCTGAGACTGGTTTGATGCAGCACTCCATGCTACTCTATCCTGAGCAAGCTTCTTCATCTCCCAGTACCTACTGCAGCCTACATCCTTCTGAATCTGCTTAGTGTATTCATCTCTTGGTCTCCCTCTTCCATTTTTACCCTCCACGCTGCCCTCCAATACTAAATTGGTGATCCCTCGATGTCTCAGAACATGTCATACCAACCGATCCCTTCTTCTAGTCAAGTTGTGCCACAAGCTCCTCTTCTCCCCAATTCTATTCAATACCTCATCATTAGTTGTGTGATCTACCCATCTAATCTTCAGAATTCTTCTGTAACACCACATTTCGAAAGCTTCTATTCTCTTCTTGTCTAAAATATTTATCGTCCACGTTTCACTTCCATACATGGCTACACTCCATACAAATACTTTCAGAAACGACGTCCTGACATTTAAATCTCCGGGAAGGCTCAAAATCATGAGAAGTTCAATTTTTACTTTTTTGAGTTTTCTGAATCTGCAGACTATTACCTTTTAATAGATATCTAATTTATTCAATTCCGAAGACTACAACTATTTTTAAATTTTTTTAAAAATGTGTTCTACATGGGCGTGAGCCACTGTGGCGCTGTTAAACTGCTGTCAAATGGTGTTATTATTAACGTCCGTGTTCATCAGGTACATTTTAGTGATGTGAGATAAAGTATGTGTTGTGGCTAACCTGTGATGGTTCAATATATATCGCTGGTGTTATTGTCGATTGTTTCATGTTTATTTACTCTGTCGTTATCTCGAAAATATTCGTAATTAATTCTGTTTCTTGAGTCTCTGTTTTGTTGAAGTATAATAATGAGTAAAAGTAAACTTATTAGAAATCCTCTGAAGGCTTTTAAGAAAAGGAGAAATGTTGGAAAGCCAAAGGTATTTAGAAATATGGGAATGAAGATAGGTTCTAACATGGTACGACCGATGCTTGCTTTAGACAAGGAACGCCTTCGGGCTGCAGACAGGGCTGTAAAGAGTCTAGAAATACAAGCAAGAGTAAACAGGAGGAGGAACAAGAGGAAGCTGGAGGAGGAGTTTGCAGAGGATGAAGATAATCCATCCTATGGACCTGGAAAGCACTAAAAAGTTAATGCAATCTTTGTCGCTCGATTCCCAAAACTTTTATTTTCTCATACTAATTACATGTTTTCTAAGGATCTTCCAAACATATTTGTTTCAAACTTTCAGTAAATGTTACACAGTACCTTCTGCATAATTTAACACAGACTTTTTCCAAAAAACTGTATATTTTTGAATATATAAATAAAAAATTGCAAAAAAATGTTGTGAATTTTCATTACAATTGAAAAAAAATCATCTTTAATAACTGAACTAAAATTTTGTAAAATCCATGTGTTAAGTTGTAGCCCATATTCCAATAAATAATCTGTAAAAAGTTCAACTTCCTACCTCAAATACTTTGTGAGGAAAGATGTAATTTATAAGCGTTATTTTAACATTGCAAGTATAGGGCGTTCCGGAGCCCCTTAACAAATTTTTCTTCTTCAGAAACGCTTTCCTTACCATTGCCAGTCTACATTTTATATCCTCTCTACTTCGACCATCATCAGTTATTTTGCTCCCCAAATAGCAAAACTCCTTTACTACTTTAAGTGTCTAATTTCGTAATCTAATTCCCTCAGCATCACCCGACATAATTCGACTACATTCCATTATCCTCGTTTTTCTTTTGTTGATGTTCATCTTATATCCTCCTTTCAAGACACTGTCCATTCCGTTCAACTGCTCTTCCACGTCCTTTGCTGTCTCTGACAGAATTACAATGTCATCGGCGAACCTCAAAGTTTTTATTTCTTCGCCATGGATTTTAATACCTACTCCGAATTTTTCTTTTGTTTCCTTTACTGCTTGCTCAATATACAGATTGAATAACATCGGGGATAGGCTACAACCCTGTCTCACTCCCTTCCCAACCACTGCTTCCCTTTCGTCTCCCTCGACTCTTATAACTGCCATCTGCTTTCTGTTAAAATTGTAAATAGCCTTTCGCTCCCTGTATTTTACTCCTGCCACCTTCAAAATTTGAAGAATTTGAAAGAGAGTATTCCAATCAACATTGTCAAAAGCTTTCTCTAAGTCTACAAATGCTAGAAACGTAGGTTAGCCTTTCCTTAGTCTTTCTTGTAAGATAAGTCGTAGGGTCTGTATTGCCTCACGTGTTCCAACATTTCTACGGAATCCAAACTGATCTTCCCCCAGGTCCGCTTCTATCAGCTGTGACTTATTAAACTGATAGTTCGGTAATTTTCACATCTGTCAACACCTCCTTTCTTTGGGATTGGAATTATTATATTCTTCTTGAAGTGTGAGGGTATTTCGCCTGTCTCATACATCTTGATCACCAGATGGTAGAGTTTTGCCAGGACTGGCTATCGCAAGGCTGTCAGTAGTTCTAATGGAATGTTGTCTACTCCCGGGGACTTGTTTCGACTCAGGTCTTTCAGTGCTCTGTCAAACTCTTCACGCAGTATCGTATCTCCAATTTCATCTTCATCTACATCCTCTTCCATTTACATAATATTGTCTTCAAGTACATCGCCCTTGTATAGACCCTCTATATACTCCTTCCACCTTTCTGCTTTCCCTTCTTTGCTTAGAACTGGGTTCCCATCAAAGCTCTTGATATTCATGCAAGTAGTTCTCCTTTCTCCTAAGGTCTCTTTAATTTTCCTGTAGGCAGTATCTATCTTACCCCTAGTGAGATAAGCCTCTACATCCTTACATTTGTCCTCTAGCCATCCCTGCTTAGCCATTTTGCACTTCCTGTCGATCTCACTTTTGATACGTTTGTATTCCTTTTTGCCTGCTTCATTTACTGCATTTTTATATTTTCTCCTTTCATCAATTAAATTCAATATTTCTTCTGTTACCCAAGGGTTTCTACTAGCCCTTGTCTTTTTACCTATTTGATCCTCTGCTGGCTTCACTATTTCATCCCTCAAAGCTACCCATTCTTCTTCTACTGTATTTCTTTCCCCATTTCTGTCAATTGTTCCCTTATGCTCTCCCTGAAACCCTGTACAACCACTGGTTCTTTCAGTTTATCCAGGTCCCGTCTCCTTAAATTCCCACCTTTTTGCAGTTTCTTCAGATTTAACCTACAGTTCATAACCAATAGATTATGGTCAGAGTCCACATCTGCCCCTGGAAATGTCTTACAATTTAAAACCTGGTTCCTAAACCTCTGCCTTACCATTATAGAATCTATCTGATATCTTCTAGTATCTCCAGGGATCTTCCATGTATACAACCTTCTTTCATGATTCTTGATCCAAGTGTTAGCTATGATTAAGTTATGCTCTCCGCAAAATTCTAACAGGCGGCTTCCTCTTTCATTTCTTAGCCCCAATCCATATTCACCTACTATGTTTCCTTCTCTCCCTTTTCCTACTCTGAAATTGCAGTCACCCATGACTATTAAATTTTCGTCTCCTTTCACTACCTGAATAAATTATTTTATCTCATCATACATTTCATCAATTTCTTCGTCATCTGCAGAGCTAGTTGGCATATTAACTTGTACTACTGTAGTAGGCGTGGGCTTCGTGTCTATCTTGGCCACAATAATGCGTTCACTATGCTGTTTGTCCCCCCCCCCCCCCCCCCCCCCATGAACCATGGACCTTGCCCTTGGTGGGGAGGCTTGCGTGCCTCAACGATACAGATAGCCGTACCGTAGGTGCAACCACAACGGAGGGGTATCTGTAGAGAGGCCAGACAAACGTGTGGTTCCTGAAGTGGGGCAGCAGCCTTTTCAGTAGTTGCAGGGGCAACAGTCTGGCTGATTGACTGATCTGGCCTTGTAACACTAACCAAAACGGCCTTGCTGTGCTGGTACTGCGAACGGATGAAAGCAAGGGGAAACTACAGCCGTAATTTTTCCCGAGGGCGTGCAGCTTTACTGTATCATGGAGAGCTGCATCAAACCAGTCTCAGGACTGAAGACCACAACAACAACAACAACAATGCTGTTTGTAGTAGCTTACCCGTACTCCTATTTTTTATTAATTATTAAACCTACTCCTGCATTACCTCTATTTCATTTTGTATTTATAACCCTGTATTCACCTGACCAAAAGTCTTGTTCCTCCTGCCACCGAACTTCACTAATTCCCACTATATCAAACTTTAACCTATCCATTTCCCTTTTTAAATTTTCTAACCTACCTGCCCGATTAAGGGGTCTGACATTCCACGCTCCGATCCGTAGAACGCCAGTTTTCTTTCTCCTGATAACGACGTCCTCTTGAGTAGTCCCCGCCCGGAGACCCGAATGGGGGACTATTTTACCTCCGGAATATTTTACCCAAGAGGACGCCATCATCATTTAATCATACAGTAAAGCTGCATGCCCTCGGGAAAGTAGTTTCCCCTTGCTTTCAGCCGTTCGCAATACCAGCACAGCAAGGCCATTTTGGTTAGTGTTACAAGGCCACATCAGTCAATCATCCAGACTGTTGCCCCTGCAACTACTGAAAAGGCTGCTGCCCCTCTTCAGGAACCACACCTTTGTCTGGCGTCTCAACAGATACCCATCCGTTGTGGATGCACCAACGCTACGGCTATCTGTATCGTTGAGGCACGCAAGCCTCCCCACCAACGGCAAGGTCCATGGTTCATACAGATATCTTGTCTAAATCATTTTGCAACTGATTTCGATCTTCTGATGACTTTACTAGAAGGTAAATGGCATCATCATCTGCAGACAGTCTAATCGGGCTACTCAGATTGTCTCCTAATTCCTTTACATAGATTACGAACAACAAAGTGCCTACAAGACTTCCCTGGGGGAAGTATGAGATTCCTGACAGGAAATCGTCCATCGAATCGCACAGCTAGACGATACTCCATAGGCACGCAATTTGATTAACATTCCCTCGTGAGGAACGGTTCAAAAGCCTTCTGGAAATCTCAAAAGGTGGAAAGATTTTTATATCCTCTGTCCATAGCACTTCCTGTGCATAAAGAGCTAATTGTGATTCTAAAGATCTATATTTTCTAATTCTCTGGTGGCTATGTGTCATTAACTCGTTTTCTTCGAGTTAATTCCTAATGTTCCAACACAGTATACGTTCCACAACCCTACTGCGAATTGACATCAGTGATAGGCGTCTTTAATTCAAGCGGATTACTCCTATTTTCATTCTTGAGTATTGGCGTAATCTGTGTAACTTTCCAGCCTTAACGTATGGACCTTTCGTCGAACGAGCGGTTGTGTATGATTGCTAAGTATGGAGGTATTATATCAGATTACTCTGGAAACAACCTAATTGGTATACAATTTGGACCGAAAGATTTGTCTTTATTGAGCTGTTTAAGTTGCTTCACTTCACAGAGGGTATCTACAGGGCGGTTATAACTGAAACTTTCGCTAATTGAGCAAGTGTAAACGGAAAACTCTGTATCTTACGGGTGCCCAAATTTAGAGCAATGAGGTTCAGATAGTGCGCTGCAGGGTTTCCGTTGTTACTAGTTTTACTGTCATGACTTGTCATTAGGCGCCGCAGCAGTTACGGCGACCTAGTGTTGAAACACAAGCATTCGTGTGCATTACAGTTGCAGACAGACAATATTGGTCTGGAGAAGGTGAGCAGGGCTTTATTCGTAAAGCTGTTTATCAAAACAACAGCAGTAGTGCTGCTGCTGCTCGCGAGTGTCGACGCATTAAAGGAATACGTAGAGGTCTATTTTCGACACCGTGATTGAAGAACATGAACCGGAAGTTCGAATTAACTGCAGACGAGGTAATTGCTCCTGGGAGAGTCCCATTGCCAGATTGCGACAGAAATTGTTGAGGAAGCTATTGTTGCCATGGCTGAGAATGCTGGACGCAATGTGCGATCTTCAAGCATAGCACGAAATGCGTCACGACAGCTTAACATTCCATGATCCACCGTTTGAAAAGTACCGCGAACAATTGTGAAATGGTATCCGTACAAACTTCATATTACTCACCAGCTTTTAGTACGTGACACAGACGTTCGAGTAGACTTTGCTCTTACGTTGCTTGCAAGGGTTGAAGCTGACGACATATGGTATTAGAACATTATATGGAGTGACGAAGCACACTTTACGCTCACTAGGTCAGTCAACACTCACAATGATCGCATTCGAGGATTGCGACCGCTAACGAACGTCCATGAACTCTCCTGTATAGTGAATGCGTCATTGTGTGGTGTGGCTCCACGGTACAGTTCACAACTGGTTCATTTTTCTTTGTGGCATTCGGATCCTAAGGACCAAGGAGATGCAGCGTGAACGGCACACGTTACTATGATCTGTTGCGCCAATATGTGATCGCTGTTCTACTGGCGATAGGTGATTTGGACTCAGTTGATTTGATGCATGATGGAGCTCCACCTCACATTGCTCACATCACTCGTCTACTCCGTAACACATTTGGAGAACACCGAATCATTGGGCGATCGGTCCAAACGGTTTGGGGCCGGCAGGGTGGCCGAGCGGTTCTAGGCGCTACAGTCTGGAACTGCGCGACCGCTACGGTCGCAGGTTAGAATCCTGCCTTGGGCATGGATGTGAGTGATGTCCTCAGGTTAGTTAGGTTTAAGTAGTTCTGAGTTCTAGGGGACTGATGACCTCAGAAGTTAAGTCCCATAGTGCTCAGAGCCATTTGAACCAAACGGTTTGCCATCAAGATCACCAGATTTGAAGCCCTGTAATTTCTGTCTGTGTGGTACCGAAGGACAGGGTTTATCAACGAGACCCTAACACACGTTGGAAGTTGAAGATAAGCATAGCGAGGGAAGTACCTAACATTTCATCTGAAATGTTTCGAGCAACAATATGCCGGCCGGTGTGGCCGTGCGGTTCTAGGCGCCTCAGTCTGGAACCGCGTGACCGCTGTGGTCGCAGGTTCGAGTCCTGCCTTGGGCATGGATGTGTGTCATGTCCTTAGGTTAGTTAGGTTTAGGTAGTTCTAAGTTCTAGGTGACTGATGACCACAGATGTTAAGTCCCATAGTGCTCAGAGCCATTTAGATTCGAGCAACAATAGAGCAATCCATAGTGCGGTTTGAGGTTTTCGTCGATGTAGATGGTCGTCACACTGAGCAACGTTTGTAACCTGGAACGTAAACATGGTACGGAATTAACAAATGTTATCCACTCAGCTGAAAATTAAAAATTGTTTCTTGCAATGGTTTATTCGTTATTTCTCTTCCGCATGCTCTTTGAAAAGCCTCCACAAAGTTTCCGTGTCCTACGATCACTCATTTTTCTTGGGGCACTTCTGAAGCATCAAAAGTTTAACCACCCCGTACTTCTAAGCTACTCATGTTGGCAGCTGTTCTTGATTAGAATTTTGGAATATTTACGACATCTTCTTTCGTGATGGAATTTCGGAGAACCGTAGTTAGTAAATCTGCTTCAGTGACACTGACGTCGGTAATATTACCATTGCTATTGTGTCTTGCCGCGATTATACTTTATATGCGACCAGAACCTCTTCGGATTTTCTGTTAGCTTTCGAGACATAGTTTCATTGCGGAAACTATCAAAAACATCTCGCATCGAAGTCCGATCCTTTCGAGCTTCAGTAAAATATCGCCAATCTTGAAGATTTTGTGTTCCTTTAAATTTGGCACTTTTTTTTCGTAGCTTCTGCAACAGTGTTCTAGCCTTATTTGTGTACCATGGGGCGTCAGTATCATCTCTTATTAATTTATTTGGTACAAATCTCTCTATTATTGTAGGTACTATTTCTCTAAATTTATGCCATATTTTCTCTACGCTTACGTAATTTTGATGGAGTAGAGAACGATGTTAGAAAGGCAACTAGCGAATCTTTATCTCCTTTTCCGATTACATATATTTTCCGCTTATATTTTGGTGGGTTTGGATCTTAGGGCATTCAGTCTCGCCAGAATTACCTTATAGGCATTAATCCCTGTATCTCTCATAATTATCCCTATTTGCTCAGGATACTTTGTTGCTAGAAGGAACGATGCTTTATGCCTAAAACCGCCGTTAAACTATTAACTACAGTACAAACCCACTGTACCGTAGGGCGCGAGGAAAGTAACAAGGCAATTCCTTCAGTGGAACCTTGGACAATGGCATCGAGTTCTCTTCATCGACGAGTTCAAAATTTCTCTGAAGCCTTATGATCGACGTAAGAGAGTGTAGAGACGGACAGGAAGCTGTGAACTTTTTGATCACCAGTCCCACAGGTTCAGCAGGGAGGTGCACTATACATGTTTCCGACGTGTATCACCCAGGGATGTCGAAAACTCCTCATCGCTATAAAGGTTAATTTGAAGGCTGTGAAGTATTGGACAAAAGTTGTCCAACGTGTTAACCAGCCATACAGTCAGCATTTTGGGGATAGCTTCGTCTTTCAAAAGGATAATGCACGATTGCACCACTCCCAGCAAGTAAAACCTTCCCTCAGAAGACAAGAGTCAACCGTATTTAATGGGCTGCGGTGTATGCTGATATGAACTCCATTGACTACCCTTGAGCCCAGCTGAAACTAGCGGTTCGTCGTCGCAGGAACCATCCTCGGACACTGAATGTCTTCAGCAGGGCCATCGTGGATGAGTGGGACAGGCTTGAGCAGCAACGTCTCGAACACCTTTTCGACCTCATGGTAAGGACGACGCAAGCACGTTACAATGCATTAGCGGATCAGCATGGCAGTCAACGTTATCCAGAAGCAAATTTGGATTTAAAAAATGTGTAAGGTTGTGCACTTTCCTACAGACTTTATTTATTTTGGTTATTGCCCCTGGTAGCTGAGTGGTCTGCGCGACGGAATGTCATACCTAACGGCCGATTCCCGACTGGGTCGGAGATTTTCCCCATCAGGGACTGGATGTCGTGTTGTCCTTATCATCATCATTTCATCCCCATCGACACGCAAGTCGCCGAAGTGGCGTCAACTCGGAAGACTTGCACCAGGCGAACGGTCTACCCGACGGGAGGCCCTAGCCACACGGCATTTCCATTTCTATTGCTATGGTTTTATTTCTCAGTTAAAGCTTTTTTGTCATGAAGCTTATTCTTTCGTTCCCTGTTTCTCTAGATTTAAATAACACACGTTAGCAGACATATAGACAGTATAAAATTGTCTTGAGCAGTTTACAAAGCATTTTAGAACTATTGAGTGAGATCGAAGAACACACTTCTTTAAGGTTGCTGATTGACTGATTTCATTCGTGTCACCAATGTGTGGGACGGCGGGTGGAATAATTGTTAATGTTCCTATTATTTATTTAATGCTGTTGTTTGCCTTTCTCAACACTGGCTGTCTAACTACGATATTGGCACCCAGAAAGAGATTAGCAAAACGTGAAGCCTGTAATTAGAATTCCTAGTGCCCACTTCAATTTGAGAAATACATTTATAGCTACAGCTTATAGCTCTGAGGAATTAGGAGATTGTCTGGGATTCATAATCAAAAACCATTCTCTCTAAAATGTTCACTATATTCTGAAAGTCACAGACCAAAAAGAATCCACACAATCTAACTACCTGAGCAGTTCAGAGTCTAACGCGCTGATGCAACTATAACTGTTCAAATTAAATGTTTAAGTGAATGTTCGCCATAATTTGATGATAATGTTCATCAAACGCCACGCTAATAATGGTAGACTGTCTGTCCTTTTGCGGCACGTGAAAATACGACATACGCAAACTAAAGATAGATCATTAACGTCATCCCAAAATTAACACTTCACTCGAAAACGATTTTATGGTTACGCGTATCCCGAGTAACTTATTACTGCATCCGAGGCTGTTTATATCAACGATACCGACGCGACGCGACTCCCGGCACAGATGGTGCGCTAATCAGCGTCTGGAGAGAACTGGGGCCTTCCTTTTCTCGCGCAGCGTTCTTACATATAAAGCCGCGGTTCGGACGGCTAAGGGAACGCCTGATCAAATCTAGTCTCCCGAGTAGCCGTTGGGCTAGTAATGCACCACTTTAAGTTATCGAATAAATCATTGCTTCCTTTACTGATGGCCGATGAAGCTCTCAATTTAAATGTGCAAAATGGCTCTGAGCACTATGGGACTTAACATCTGTGGTCATCAGTCCCCTAGAACTTAGAACTACTTAAACCTAACTAACCTAAGGACATCACACAACACCCAGCCATCACTTAAATGTGCAATCAGCACACAAGTAAGTAATCATAATAAAAGTCTGACGTGGCTAAGTCAAATATTTTGGGCGAGAAAATTAATTTAATTACACTACACGCAGTAGACGAGCTCTGAACTTGCCCTTTGGAGATACGCTATCGCTATAGTTTTATAGTTATTCAGTTGAAACTTCTCACATCTTTATGATTATAGCGGATCTTCCTTCTACTTAAATGTAAACATCCTAGCTTTATTTATTCGCCTACTTAATCTATCTTGCTTCCTTAATTTTTAAGATAAAAACCGAAAAATCATGAATTTCAACTAAAATTTTAATTTGTGAAATCCAGAATACTGTTTCTACTAAATTATTATGCAAAAGGAATCTAAATATAAATTTTTAAGTTTCTAGCTCTTTTCTGTTGCGCCAACAATTTTTACAGAAAAACATCCAAATTTCGAAAATGGTTAAAGTTATTGAACTGATATCCAACACATATTGATTTTGTATTACTCCTGACATGCTAGAAACGTTTCAGGTTATTTACTTCATTTTAAAGTATTGCGCAATATTTATGACGTCAGAGCTAGTTACAGCGGACTAGGCTGGCACACAATGGAAAGACTGATGTGAATTTTATAAGGTGTGAGTATGTTGCTTCCCTACCAATGGATTACGTATGTGTTTCTTAAGACTCAGATTCAAAGAGAGCGTGAGTCAGTCGATACAATGGATATCACCGACTATGAGATATACATTCACCAGAGAGGCTTGATAGGTCAGAGACGGCGTGAAAGAACTAAACATAAAAAATTTACTCATGTGATTTTAGTACCTGCTCTTTGTATCTCTATGCGGCCACGATATTCCTCCAATTACCAATGAAGATATGAGACTCTGTGAGATCGTACAATCTGTTGCCTCCCAATTTCCCCATATCAGAACCATTCCACCACCAAACTCGTCTCTTTCCCCGACGGTCCGGTGATGACTTTACCAGCCACTGCTTTCCCTTCAGTCTAATAAGACTGAATTCAGATGTGAAGAGCAACTGTCAAGATCTTTGATGGCATAGTAGCGATGTTACTAACCTCGTTATAAAATTACATACCACCTAACTGCTCTTAGCCTACTATTTTTTTTAATCAGAAAACGTTAACTCAAGTAGAAACTTCAAATTCTTAAGCTATATAGACAATTGTCCTAGAGACGTGGTTGTATTTCGTAATGTACTGAAGGTCTTACATCTGCTGGGTTGTTGAATCGTTGCTTTAGGCTGACCTTGGATTGAGGTACGACAAACGTTACTATGTGTTGAAACGAATCGATGGACGATTGTGCCTCGTAAAAGAGCTTCCAGATGGCGTGCTTTCTACTTCACGTGTACTAGCTTCAACAACAGCATACGTTCTGCTAACAACAGAAATGCAAACTCTATAGATGCATTATCGATCTAAAGCAATGCCTTTTTATTTAGTTTAAATCTCTCCTGCTTCGAATCAGATAGTTTTATTTTATTATACCAATTGCACAATTGCGTTTTTGTGACGAAGTCTTGGAAGTCGTTCACACGGATTGCTTACCTTCTCTTATCCTCCTGATTATCCTTAGTTTATGATTCTAATGTAATTCACAGTATCGACAGCTAACAATGCGTAAAGCGGTAGTTATTTACTTTTTTGCGTAATTCCTATATCGCTTTCTATTGAGCTATTTAAAAAAGTACTGATTTCCTTTGGAAAGTAACATTTATCTTTTTAATGGCAATACACAGCACATAAAAATACTTTCCAAGACGATTTTTCGCTATAAAATAGGCGGAAAATGTGGTAAATATAAAGATGAAGGCTGCTGGCATTATGCATGTCCGCCACATTACGCGATATCTAGTCTACAAAAATGGAGAAATCACACTGTGGCTTCCTATGTAGTATAGTCTTTCCCTGCTAATCTTAATAGACGACTTAACGCCGTACTGTTAATTTAAAACGCTCTCAAACGATGTTAAAAGTACGAAGTTAAACTGAAATGATTATATTTGTTTATGTACTGTACTACATAGAACTATGACAATTAATGTCCATGTATTAAGAAGCTACTTACCGCTCTAGGAACTATCACATGCCGAAACGTGAAAGTTATCTACGAAACGTTAACTTTGCATGGGGCATTTTTTGCAGTGCATCAACACTAACGTATCACCAACACTAACGTATCACCAAAACTGATCCAGCTCTCTAAAAGTTCCATTTGGAATAATATGTCCACCATGGTACGATGCCTGCTAATCCTTAATACAATGAAACCGTATTTAACACAACATGTAAAACACAGAATTCAATCAGAGAAGAGTTAGTGTCAACTGATTTGTTTTCAATTGTACACTGAATACAGAATACCTCGTTCTGACCCGGAATGTGTCAATCCACCAAATACATACTATCTACCTCTCTCTCTCTCTCTCTCTCTCTCTCTCTCTCTCTTTCTTACACACACACACACACACACACACACACACACACACACACACACACAAGGGCGTACGTGCGCTAGGGTAAATGACAGTTCAAAAATTTCTTTTAAAGTACAAAATTGTCATTCAGAACGTTAGGTTCGCCGTGGAGGCGATCAGCGCTTTTTCAAATCGCATAAATAAGCCTCTTTTTGCTGCTGTAAGTCTGTGTGATGTGCCGTGAAATATACAGTGGTTTGTAAAACTGGAGTTCGAATGTAATTTTCTCATGATGTCTGATTGCCAAGTAACATAACTCTATGAAACTTGGAATATACATAGAAAGAACTGCTACATTATGTTACATAAAGTAAGTGAAAGATATACGCAATGAGACGAACATAATTGACACTTTTATTTAACCCAGATAATAACACTTACATACGCTTAAGTCACGTGTTCCAACCTTTCGCTATATGAGGGTACTTAATGCACCCAGAAACACTGTCGAACATAATCGTTTTGGTGCTCTAGGTATTATAGTGTGGGGAGGCATAATGTTACCTAGGCGTACTAAGCACCACGTGTTTGAACACGGTACACTCACCGGCCAACATCATTGTGACACTGTACTCTCTTCCCACGTGCGTCTTTTCACGAGTGCATTCGGTAGTGACTTCATTTTAATGGACGACATTGCGCTAGCGGAAGGAACTGCGCTGGAGACGGAAAAGGATTCTTGGGACCAGAGGATATTCGGCGAATGGACTGGACTGCCCGTTCTCCCTACTGAAAGCAAATCGATCACGTGTGAGATGCGTTGGAGAGACGCATTGCAGCACGACCACGTGCACCAACGACTACAGCAGTTGACAACAGCGCTCATGGAGGAATGGAATGCTACCATAGGAACTCCTTACCACCCTTGTCGTCATCATGGGAGCACAATGTAGAGGTTTGGGTTGTTTTTGGGGAAGACCAGACAGCGAGGTCATCGGTCTCGTCGGATTAGGGAAGGAAGTCGGCCGTGCCCTTTCAAAGGAGCCATCCCGGCATTTGCCTGGAGCGATTTAGGGAAATCACGGAAAACCTAAATCACGATGGCCGGACGCGGGATTGAACCGTCGTCCTCCCGAATGCGAGTCCAGTGCGCTAGCCACTGCGCCACCTCGCCCGGTGAGAGCACACTGTAGAGCATGCACTACTGTCCACTGTGACCACACACCCTATTAAGAACCATGTCTGCCTTTTGTAATATCAAGTGGACCATTATAAATCGCGGTGACTGTAGTGCAATCATTGTCTTCGAATAAAAGTGCCGTTTCTGTTCGCCTCATTGCGTATTTCTTACAGTTTCTTTCTGTACCATACTGATGCAGTTATTTCTACATTTGATCCAAGTTTCATCCAGCTATGTTATTTCGCAGTGACACGTCATCCGAAAGCTATTTTCGTCCTTAATTTTTGCACACTAGTGTAGCTTTTTCCCTCTCTTACAATGTGTTACAAAAAGAAAAATATGTTAAAAATATGTTTCACAGTCTTGTTCATTGTGTGTATTTTTATACTTTGTAGTCAGTGTTTCAAAAGAACTGTGGAATTATATTCGTGTCAATGTAAACTCAGTAACTTAAGTGCAGTTAACACGAGGATTGCTCGAAATGAGCATAAGGTTGCTGTTTGCGTGCAACATGTGGCGCTATTTCAGCATACATGTATGTTAAGGGTTTCTGCAGCAACTTTTTGTCTTCTACAATCTGTCAGTAATAAAATTTTAAGATGCACCCTCTTTTTAAAAAAATGATAATGCCTTGCATCACATACTTTTCATCCCAAATAACTTTGAATATCTTGATAACCTTTTTCCATCTTGAAGAATACTTATAACGAGTTCGATAATTACAAAGATTTTTACCTAACATTATGAACAGCAAAGGTACAGATATCAGTTTTAGTTTTGTTTCTATTTCGGTATCATAAAAACATCTTCAATGGGACAACTATTCCTCTATTTCTCTGTTGTAACAAGAACGTGCGAGGGTTATTCGGAAAGTAAGGTACGATCGTTAGCGAAATGGAAATACAGAAAATCAGAAATATTTCATTTGCAACAGTTAGTTACATCTTCCAGCTATTTCTCTACATGGTCGCCGCTCAAACTTTGACATTTGTCGTAGCATTGTACTTACTTTCCAATACCTTCGTCATATAAGGCAGCTGCCTGTGCTTTCCGCCAATTCTTTATGTTAGCCTGCAGCTCGTTGCCTGTGCCAATATTTTGTCTTCATATCCAGCGGTTCATGCGAATAGAAATGAAAGTCCGGGCAGTAGGGTGGGTAATTAAACACTTCCCATCGAAAACGCTGCAGGAACGTCGACATTTCCCCTGCAGTGTGTGATCAAGATTTATCATGAAGAAGGAATCGTCATGAACTTACGTTATGTGGGTATTCCTGAAATCTGGCGAAATCTCTCAACATGCACACATACTTGGCGGGAGACACTATTTTCTAGGAATCGTTACGTCCTTACTATGTGGTCAGAACTGAAAAGAGCGACGTGACGCGACCGGTGGGCATACTAAGAGACACTTCTCAACACATATGTGCAAGTGTTCATCAGATTTTCTGCCTGATTTCCATTTCGCGACCGATCGGACCTTACTTTCAGAACAGCCCTCGTATGTGCTACTGAAGTATTAGAAATTGCCATTTTTAGTTTTGGACTGACGTGTTGGGAAGAAAAGATGATACGTCATGCTTAAGTTTCATATGTTATAATGTTTAAACCGAAATTTACAACATTTATTGTAGCGAGGAAGTAAAGATCACAGGAAAAAATTTTATCACTATCAATAGCCATCCCATAAATGCATGCCATGCCTGCCAAGACGAATGAAAGTATAGCATTTGATCTTGGATATAAAATAGTTATTAGTCACAGTTAGCAGGATTTGAAAATAAAACTTTATTATTTTAAAGTAGTTTAAGTTATTAGTACTATGTGTCGGTATTGACATTTTACAGTCCTCATCTCGTGGTCGTGCGGTAGCGTTCTCGCTTCCCGCGCCCGGGCTCCCGGGTTCGATTCCCGGCGGGGTCAGGGATTTTCTCTGCCTCGTGATGACTGGGTGTTGTGTGATGTCCTTAGGTTAGTTAGGTTTGAGTAGTTCTAAGTTGTAGGGGACTGATGACCATAGATGTTAAGTCCCATAGTGCTCAGAGCCATTTGAACCATTTGACATTTTACATATGCGTTGCCCTTTGTATACTATCAAATTGAAGTACATATTAGAATGAAACAACAAAATTCACTGAAAACCTTTTGTGCAGTTAGAATTGTGGAGCTGAGCTTTAAAGGAAGTTATTCCAAATCAAGACTATTTTCGCCGCAATATTTTTCTGGGCGCTCCCTTATTGCTGTAACTGTATCTGGAGGAACTGATTTCAATGTGAAGTAATATACTCTACATCTACAGGTAAATACACTCCTGGAAATGGAAAAAAGAACACATTGACACCGGTGTGTCAGACCCACCATACTTGCTCCGGACACTGCGAGAGGGCTGTACAAGCAATGATCACACGCACGGCACAGCGGACACACCAGGAACCGCGGTGTTGGCCGTCGAATGGCGCTAGCTGCGCAGCATTTGTGCACCGCCGCCGTCAGTGTCAGCCAGTTTGCCGTGGCATACGGAGCTCCATCGCAGTCTTTAACACTGGTAGCATGCCGCGACAGCGTGGACGTGAACCGTATGTGCAGTAGACGGACTTTGAGCGAGGGCGTATAGTGGGCATGCGGGAGGCCGGGTGGACGTACCGCCGAATTGCTCAACACGTGGGGCGTGAGGTCTCCACAGTACATCGATGTTGTCGCCAGTGGTCGGCGGAAGGTGCACGTGCCCGTCGACCTGGGACCGGACTGCAGCGACGCACGGATGCACGCCAAGACCGTAGGATCCTACGCAGTGCCGTAGGGGACCGCACCGCCACTTCCCAGCAAATTGGGGACACTGTTGCTCCTGGGGTATCGGCGAGGACCATTCGCAACCGTCTCCATGAAGCTGGGCTACGGTCCCGCACACCGTTAGGCCGTCTTCCGCTCACGCCCCAACATCGTGCAGCCCGCCTCCAGTGGTGTCGCGACAGGCGTGAATGGAGGGACGAATGGAGACGTGTCGTCTTCAGCGATGAGAGTCGCTTCTACCTTGGTGCCAATGATGGTCGTATGCGTGTTTGGCGCCGTGCAGGTGAGCGCCACAATCAGGACTGCATACGACCGAGGCACACAGGGCCAACACCCGGCATCATGGTGTGGGGAGCGATCTCCTACACTGGCCGTACACCACTGGTGATCGTCGAGGGGACACTGAATAGTGCACGGTACATCCAAACCGTCATCGAACCCATCGTTCTACCATTCCTAGACCGGCAAGGGAACTTGCTGTTCCAACAGGACAATGCACGTCCGCATGTATCCCGTGCCACCCTACGTGCTCTAGAAGGTGTAAGTCAACTACCCGGGCCAGCAAGATCTTCAGATCTGTCCCCCATTGAGCATGTTTGGGACTGGATGAAGCGTCGTCTCACGCGGTCTGCACGTCCAGCACGAAGGCTGGTCCAACTGAGGCGCCAGGTGGAAATGGCATGGCAAGCCGTTCCACAGGACTACATCCAGCATCTCTACGATCGTCTCCATGGGAGAACAGCAGCCTGCATTACTGCGAAAGGTGGATATACACTGTACTAGTGCCGACATTGTGCATGCTCTGTTGCCTGTGTCTATGTGCCTGTGGTTCTGTCAGTGTGATCATATCATGTATCTGACCCCAGGAATGTGTCAATAAAGTTTCCCCTTCCTGGAACAATGAATTCACGGTGTTCTTATTTCAATTTCCAGGAGTGTATTTCGTTTGCGACTGTACAACGCTTGGCGCAGGGTACATAGCACAAATATTATGAATTTTATTTCCTGTTCGGTTCGCGTATTGTGGGAGTGAAAATTCACTGTCTAAATGTCTCTGTATGCGCTCTAATTTCGTTTATTTTATTCTCATGCTCTATACTCGAGTTATACGATGGACACAACAAAGTCTTCTTCAAAACCACGGTCTCTTTATGAACCCAACAGGGTAACGAGAGATCTACGTCGTCTCTCTTCCAAGGATTCCAATGTTAAGTTCCTAAACCATTCCTGAAGCATAGATTTGGATAGGGTACGATCTCAGCTGCGCGACTCAAGATTATTTAGATAGTGATTGTTATGTATACCTGGAAAGAACTCCAAACACTGCAACAATAACGTAGAATTTTCCGCACTAGCGCATTTTATGTGACTACCTTTATAGATTCGTTGCATTTTTTCAAAACACTTACAGCAAATGTAAGTCTTGTAGTGGACTTCCTGAATAGTCATTTTATGTAATCGTCCCATTTAGTATTGCTTTTCAGTATTACTTCTAAATACTGCTAAATACTACTAAATTACTTCAAGACTGTCATCAAAGTTCTTGTAGTTATATACACATGGTCTTACATTATGCTGATTCTCCTTTCTTCTAATTTCTCCTTGTAAACTATATTTTCAGAGTCATAACTGCTGGAAATAGCTGAACACTACTACTTCTTCCCACATTTTTCTCTTGATGCAGTTTGATGTCACACTTCGTAAATTAATACAATGTCAACCGATAGTTCCTCAATAAAATTCATTGGATACCTAAAAATATTAGAAATATAACTATACAGGGTGATTCACGTAAAACGTGCAACACAAATATTGCGAAAATGGGAAGTGCTGTTGATGTGCTGTTTTCTCAGAATGGAATGGTAGTCAGCGGCTCATATTGTCAGCCAATTAACAGATTGTAACAAATGTAGGTTGATTCTTACAAAGAAGAAGACAGCAACCAGCCACTACTAATACTGCTATTTATTTAAGTAAATAGCACCGTAACCGGTTTCGAACTGACAACACACCAAGAATATTTCGCTACAATGGAAGAATAAAAATCGAAAACTGACGATTATGTAAAGTGCATCTTGTAAATCTGATGAACAAACGTCTGATGATGAACGTGTCAATTCGAAACCGGTTACGGCGCTATTTACTCAAATAAACAGCAGTATTAATACGGGCTTGTTGCTGTCTTCTTCTTTGTAATAATCAACCTACATTAATTGTACACAGCCGCGCTCTCACCATGTCAGTTTTAGAAAAAATAGCAGATTGTAATAAAGCTTAGAAAGTGTACTTATTGTAAAATCAAAGGTTTTTTAAATAGAACAATACCTATTGATATTAGCAAACTAAAAGTAGGGTAAATTAGAATGTCAGTGGTTTTTGTTGCAGGATTCTAGTGCGAGCCGGTCTTTTACGAGGTACCGTACTTTGAAAAGTACGCATACAAGTCACCTAACTCCCATAAATTCCGGGGAAGGGGAGGTTGAGGTTTGACGCCACGTTCAGTCACATCCCAGATGTGTTCGATCGGGTTCAGATCTGCTGAGTTTGGGAGCCAGCACATCAACTGGACTCGCCACTGTGTTCCTCGAACCATTCCATTATACTCCTGTTCTTGTGACATGGCCTATTACCATGCTTAAACTGCCACTATCGTCGGGAAACTTGATCGTCATGTACGTAGTCTGCAACCAATTGTACGATACTCCTAGGCTGTGCCTTGCACGAGCTTTACTAGACCCATGGATGCCCACGTAGAGGTTCCCCAGAGCATAATTGAGCTGCCGATAGCTTGTCTCTGTTCTGCAGTACAAATTACAAGGAGCTGTTCCCCTGGAAGACGACGGATTCGCGCCCTCCCTTCGGAATGACGAAGAAGATATCGGGATTCATCAGATCATGTAAGGGTCTGCAACTGCGTCAACGTCCAGTACCGATGGTCACGTGACCATTTCAGTCGTAGTTACCGATGTCGTGGTGTTAAAATTGGCACAAACATGGGCCATCGGCTGCGGTGGCCCATCGTTAGGAGTGTTCGGTGCACTGCGTGTGCAGACACACTTTTACCCTGCCCAGCAATGAAGTGTGATGTTAGTTTCACCACAGTTCGCCGCCTTTTACCAGTCTCCTCATACTACAACGACTGATATCTGCAACGAGGGGTGGTTGCCAAACTCCACGACGTCTGGACGTGCTTTCACCTTGGTTTCGCCACCTGTTGAAGACACTCACCACAGAACTCCTCGAACACCCGACAAGGGGGGGGGGGGGGGCAGTTTCCGGAATGCTCGTGCCGAGCTTCCGGGCCATCACGATCTGCCCTCAGTCAAACTCAGAAAGATCGCGCCTTATCCAGTCTATCCACGGACATCCCACCCACTGCTACTATACGCGCCGTTTGTGGGTCTGAGTAGCAGTGATTCCTCGCCATGTGGCGCTGCTATCGCCTGGACGGGTTTATTTCGATAGTTGGTCGGTGGTCATAATGTTCTGGCTGATCACTGTATGTTTGAAGAACACAGCATTTGAAATATATTTCGGTTAACTCCATAAACAAATTCGATACACGAAAACGGTACCTCATTCAAATCATAAGAAGACGAATACGTAGATGATGAAGACTCTTTTATTTCGGCGACACATATGACTACTGAGAGTGACTCGACTTTCTGGGCTTCGCGTCATTCAAGCCATTGCCATACAACGCAGAAATTCTAATTTGCAATGAACTGTTATTCTATACTGAAGTGCCAAATAAACTGGTATAGGCTAGCGTATTCAAACATAGAGATATGTAAACAGGCAGAATACTGCGCTGCGGTCAGCAACGCCTATACAGGATGTGTCATAATTAATGGCGTAAACGCATATAGTTGAAAGTACATGATACTAGAAGCAAACAAGTCTCAGTGTACATATGGTCGAAAATGCGTACCTTAAGAGCTGCGAGAAATTTTTCATCTTCGATAATGGGAAGAAAATCTCTTCTGCTGAAAGCTCTTTGCTTTCCATATTTTGGGAAATGGTAATGTGGACCAAAACAAGAAAAAATGTCCAGTAAGCATGTGCTCTGAAATGCATATCTTAAGAGCTATGAGAACGTGCTCATCTTCACTACTTAGAAACACAACTCTTCTAATGAACAATTGCTCATAACTTTTAAGGTATGTATTTTAGAGAAAACGATTACTGGAATTTTTTTCTTGTTTTGGTACATACTTCTACTTCCCAAACTGTGAAAAGCCAAGAGCTTGCAGTAGAAGAGATTTGCTTCACAGTATCGAAGATGAAAAATTGCTCTTAGATCTTAATGTATGCATTTTCGACCTTACTGAGATATTTTTGCTTCTAGCATCATGTACCTTCAATTGTACGCGTTTGCGCCATTAATTATGATACACCCTGTATAAGACAATAAGTATCTTGTGCACCTGTGTCTAGGCGCCCCTCGGTTGGCCAGGACGAGAGAAATACAGGAGCTGACTGGAGAAAAATACGTTGCTGAGAAGATAAAAGACCAGGCAACTCGTCTTTTTCACAAATTAGAAAAGTATCGGGGAAATATCCGCCAACTTGCGAATGTGGGCCAGGCCCTACCACAATATTGGCACAAATACAAGGTGTCTCGAGCCATTATTGCACCCCCACAGGACCATCATAGATGATGCAATCTTCAGTTATTCGGTGTAGTTACTGTCCATCACTCGTACGACTACCTAACCAACATCCTCAAAGGTCTCAAGGACCCATAGAGAGCCCAAGTTCCTTTGCAAGTGAATACACAATAAAGTGAAACCATTTCTCACACCTTGCCACTACAGAAGAAAAAATCGCCAAAGGCGATCACTCTTTTGACACAACATGCCCAAAAAGCTGGTGCGGTTGTTAGATCGGTTACTGCTGCTATACTCGCAGGTTAACTGGCCGGTGTGGCCGTGCGGTTCTAGGCGCTTCAGTCTGGAACCGCGTGACCGCTACGGTCGCAGGTTCGAATCCTGCCTCGGGCATGGATATGTGTGATGTCCTTAGGTTAGTTAGGTTTAGTTAGTTCTAAGTTCTAGGCGACTGATGACCTCAGAAGTTAAGTCGCATAGTGCTCAGAGCCATTTGAATCATTTTTTGAGGTACCTCACTTTTCACTCAGAGTATTTTAAATAGGAGCATATTCGCCTTTTTGTGCTCCGATAGGTGCATTTTTCCGCTGGTCCACATATTCTAACTTGCCCACACCATACTGCTCTCCAATGACTTTTGTAGCTGTCATCCTGTTATTTTTCGTCACAGTACTCTTGAGCCTTCAAGATCATACAACATACACTTTCGTCCGCATTGTGACTTAGTGGAGATCTTCTTCAGCTTTCCATATATGCGGTATAAATATTATACGGTGTCTCATGTAACATCAAATAGTTCACCTCCCTTGGTTACGGAAGCACCCACCATAAGAGTACCAACAATTTGCCCAAGCTAGAATTCACTTAGCTCCGACATAATATACTCACAACTACAAAGAACACATTTTCAACGTATCGAGGACATTGCACAGGTGCCGTTAGTAGTCAGATACAACAGCGCAACCTGCAGTCTTGGCTAGCAACTGCATTTATGGCAAGCATGCATTTCTTGCCGTTTTTATTCCACAACGCCGTGTATCAAAACTGACTTTACTGAGGTCTCATACCTCGGTTTTTGTTGGTCATACAATACTGGCCATTAAATTGCTACACCAAGAAGAAATGCAGATGATAAACGGGTATTCATTGGACAAATATATTATACTAGAACTTACATGTGATTACATTTTCACGTAATTCGGGTGCATAGACCCTGAGAAATCAGTACCCAGAACATCCACATCTGGCCGTAATAACGGCCTTGATACGCCTGGACATTGAGTCAAACAGTGCTTGGATGGCGTGTACAGGTACAGCTGCCCATACAGCTTCAACACGATACCAAAGTTCATCAAGAGTAGTGACTGGCGTATTGTGACGAGCCAGTTGCTCGGCCACCATTGACCAGACGTTTTCAATTGGTACGAGATCTGGAGAATGTGCTGGCCAGGGCAGCAGTCGAATATTTTCTGTATCCAGAAAGGCCCGTACAGGACCTGCAACATACGGTCGTGCATTATCCTGCTGAAATGTAGGGTTTCGCAGGGATCGAATGATGGGTAGAGCCACGGGTCGTAACACATCTGAAATGTAACGTCCACTGTTCTAAGTGCCGTCAATGCGAACAAGAGGTGACCGAGACGTGTAACCAATGGCACCACATACCATCACGCCGGATGATACGCCAGTATGGCGATGACGAATACACGCTTCCAATGTGTGTTCACCGCGATGTCGCCAAACACGGATGCGACCATCATGATGCTGTGATGCTGTAAACAGAACTTGGATTCATACGGAAAAATGACGTTTTGCCATTCGAGCACCCAGATTTGTCGTTGAGTACACCTTCGCAGGCGTTCCTGTCTGTGATGCAGCGTCAAGGGTAACCGCAGCCATGGTCTCCGAGCTGATAGTCCATGCTGCTGAAAACGTCGTCGAACTGTTCGTTCAGATGGTTGTTGTCTTGCAAACGTCCCCATCTGTTGACTCAGGGATCTATACGTGGCTACACGATCCGTTCGTTAGAGCCATGCGGATAAGATGCGTGGCATCTCCACTGCTAGTGATACGAGGCCGTTGGGATCCAGCACGGCGTTCCGTATTACCCTCCTGAACCCACCGATTTCATATTCTGCTAACAATCATTGGATCTCGACCAACGCGAGCAGCAGTGTCGCGATACGATAAACCGCAATCGCGATAGGCTACAATCCGACCTTTCTCAAAGTCGGAAACGTGATGATACGCATTTCTCCTCCTTACACGAGGCATCACAACAAGGTTTCAACAGGCAACGCCGGTCAACTGCTGTTTGTGTATGAGAAATCGGTTGGTAACTTTCCTCATGTCAGCACGTTGTAGGTGTCGCCCCCGGCGCCAACCTTGTGTGAATGCACTGGAAAGCTAATCATTTGCATATCACAGGATCTTCTTCCTGTCGGTTAAATTTCGCGTCTGTAGCACGTCATCTTCGAGGTGTAGCAATTTTAATGGCCAGTAGTGTACAAACGTACGCTCAAGTGTTTTGTATAGTCCTTGGGCTAGGGACCATTTCTGTACCCAGCTGAAGAATCGACTTACTGTAACTATCTTACTTGTCAAAGTTTGAATATTACACACTTCCTTAGTCAAATGAAGCAAATTGGTTGGTTCTTTTTTAATTACATGTGGTCTATGGTGCGCCTGAAGAGGTTTATGGAGCCACATTTTCATTCATGGTGCGGTTCTAGGCGTTTCAGTCTGGAACCGTGAGACCGCTACGGTCGCAAGTTCGAATCCTGCCTCGGGCATGGATGTGTGTGATGTCCTTAGGGTAGTTAGGTTTAAGTAGTTCTAAGTTCTAGGGTACTGATGACCTCAGATGTTAAGTCGCATAGTGCTCAGAGCCATTTGAACCATTTTTTGAGGTACCTCACTTTTCACTCAGAGTATTTTAAACAGGAGCATATTCGCCTTTTTTGTGCTGCGATAGGTGCATTTTTCCGCTGGTCCACATATTCTAACTTGCCCACCCCATACTGCAAGTTCGCCACAACGAACTAAAGCTGGGAGAAGTTAACTGCCGTATCTATTTTCTAGATATCTTGTAGTTTTCGTACAATCGTCCTCTAAATCCTGGAGGTCCTTGTGAATAATTCTGTAGAAGTGTTTAGTTCTCCATATACATATGACGTTGGAATGTGTATTCCGAAATCAACCATGTACCAGGTGATCAAAAAGTCAGCATAAATTTGAAAACTGAATAAATCACGGAATAATGTAGATAGAGAGGTACAACAAATTGACACACATGCTTGGATTGACATGGGGTTTTATTAGAACCAAAAAAATACAAAAGTTTAAAAAATGTCCTACAGATGGCGCTTCATCTGATCAGAATAGCAATAATTAGCATAACAAAATAAGACAAAGCAAATATGATGTTCTTTACAGGAAGTGCTCAATATGTCCACCATCATTCCTCAACAATAGCTGTAGTCGAGGAATAATGTTGTGAACAGCACTGTAAAGCATGTCCGGAGATGTGCTGAGGCACTGGCGTCGGATGTTGTCTTTCCGCATCCCTAGAGATGTAGGTCGATCACGATACACTTGCTACTTCAGGTAACCCCAAAGCCAATAATCGCACGGACTGAGGTCTGGGGACCTAGGAGGTCAAGCATGACGGTTGTCATGCGCAGTCATTGACGTTTTGCTGTCAAGCGCCATCTGTCGGACCTTTTTTGAACATTGTATTTTTTTTTTGTCCTAATAAAACCCTATGTCATTCCAAGCATGTGTGTCAATTTTTACCTCTCTATCTACATTATTCCGTGGTTTATTAAGTTTTCAAATTTATACTGACTTTTTGATCACCCGGTATTTTGTATGAATAATCAACATCAGAAATGTATAGCCCTCGGCAGGCTTTAATGTTTCATCTAATAAAATACGTTGTTGCTGTTCGGCTCCTTAATGCCATCGTCAACGATGGAGAGATCGAAATTTCCATGTGTCAAAATATGTTTGAGGTGAAAAGAAAGATGTTGTTCCGAGAACGGAAGCGTGATGGGTATGCTTGTTCGCAGAAGGAAGAGGATCAGGCGTGTGCGGGCTCCGGCAAGGGCCGCGGAGCGCCCGGCTTCATCACGGTGGGCTACCGCGGCAGCTTCGCGTTCGGCCGCGACGGGCTGGCCGACGTCAAGTTCCGCAAGCTGTCGCGCATCCTGGTGTGCGGCCGAGTCGCCCTCTGCCGCGACGTCTTCGGCGAGACGCTGAACGAGTCGCGGGACCCCGACCACGGGCTCAGCGACCGCTACACGTCGCGCTTCTTCCTCAAGCACTCATTTATAGAGCAGGCTTTCGACATGCTGCAGGAGCACGGCTTCAAGCTGGCCGGCTCTTGCGGCTCGGGAACGGCCGGCGGATCCGTCACCGACCTCAAGCCGGGGGTCGACACGGAGGAGAACCGCTGGAACCACTACAACGAGTTTGTGTTTGTGCGCGAGTAGAGCGCCTCCCCAGTAAGTAGTCCTTCCGACCACAACCCCCTGCCCTCTAATCCCCGCTGTTACTAACTGAGAACCCGGTGAACACAGTTCCCCTCCGAGGTGTACTGCTTAAATGCGCAGTCTCCGGGACCTCTAAAAACGTAATCGAGTTTTCTGTATCTGAGTCGTGGTTTCATCATTGCGATACAAACTACTGAACAGCACGCTTATTATTAGTCATTATCACATGCACAGCCGATGTTTTGGAAAAATACAAATTCTGCATGACAGCACGATGTATTAGCTGTGATTTCTAGATAATCTGTGAGTCTCGAATTAGAGAGTTGTCTCTTTCGCGACACTTTACGATGTAAAAGGGCCTGGTAATTATCTGCCAATATCTAATCCCATGAATATCCGTAGTTGCACCAGTTGCAACAGATTTTTAGAGATATTTCATTTCTGGAAATAGTGTCCACGCCTGTTTAGCGAAAAACTGTCACTTCGAGAACATACGAATACGGAAAATTAGCAAATGGTAACCGTTTAACTTTCGATTTGGTGACTGTTACTTTCATATGTTGGCGAAAGGATAGTTACTGTGGTACTACTCTGTGAGTTACACAAAATATACTTTTTTAGAGAATAGTAACAAATTGTACAAACAAACACAAACGTATTGTCAACGACACGGCAGTGTAGTGCCGTAAGAATTAATATCAATGTGCGGCCTTAGGTTCTTGTTCCTTGGACACATCCTCTTTCCTTTGTGTCATAAATGGCATATCACCTCATCTGATGCAATGAAGAATTATTTGTAGCTGAAATTTATCGGACGAATATCTTCTATATCTACGAGATTGCAAAGTGTAATACTTAAAAGTTTACAGCCAATTTCGTGAAATAAATATCTATTCCATGTATTATACACACTGTATTTAAGCCATTAATTACAGAAAAAGGCAACGTTGTGCAATAATCTGTTCCTCGTTTCCACACATATACACCGAATCTGCTCATCTCACGTTTCGTTTTTATTTCGCCCGATATGAACAGAAACATACATTTTCGTCAGGTGTTCAGTGTTTTTAGATTATAGGTTACGAGTACAGCAGACATTTTCAGCGGTGCATGCAAATGCAATTCTAACACCACAGCAACTGAATTCATATTTGATTGTGTCTCAGGGGCCCGAAATGGAGTTGTAGATCCGTCTTTTAGGTACTGGCATATAAACCACACTGAAACCAATGATTAAAACCTTCGTTAGAACAGAAGTGATAGTAAAGGATTTGTTATCATAGTAAAGCCTGAAGGGAGAACAATTTAGTGGGCTTAGGTATGCCGAAATAGGATATGACATTTCGGTAAATAAAAGACTAAAATTAAGCCTCTGCTGTGCACAGCGTTTTTATGTTGTTCAGTGAGAAATCATTATTTGGAAGGAACTTTTCGTAGTATTTTAAGAATGTGGATGTATACAAAACTACACATATTCACTAACTGACAAGGATAATTACATAAAGCTGGCGGACAGTTATAGAAAAAGGACATAACTGACCCACAAGAGAAAGGAAAACTGAAGGTTAACAGCGCTTACACGTTGTCTCTGTTTATGGTAAGTGACTCCTCATAGTGACGTAAAAATACTCACCTTAAAAGTATACTTTACTACGGACGATACGAGCTATAAACTGTGATTTAAGTTATGAATCGAACTACTTACATGTGAAGTATTTTGGGACACAGGGCCCAATAAGATCTACTGAAGACGTCCAAGAAAATAAGTGTTTCTATGCAGATCTATTGTGATATGTGCATAATTTGTATAAAGTCGTTGGAAACTCAGCACACAGTGCTGTTATTTTAGTTAAAGATATTCACACTGTTGCAGAACATCGGAGAAACAGAGACGGTACCTTTAAAGCCCAACAAAATCGATCAGTTGAGGGAGCACCGAAAATTTCATCAGTATCCTGTATGGCAACATAGTCGCTCATGTGCCTGCTTATGTGTAGTATCAAGAAATCCACAACATATCTAATGACTGTCGGAGTTATTGAAGCGACATGAAACACACATCTTTCTCTTTGTAGTCGTGGAACGTATACATCAAGAGGATATAAAAACTGCCTCACCCTTTTCCCTCTTTTGCTTTCTATCCCGCCCTCCAACCACTCAACCACTATGCCTTCTTCTCCCACATCCTTAACGCCATATGTCTCTCATAGATGAATTTTATAATTGCTTAAGGCATTACTTACAGCACGTATGTATCCTGATATGTTAGTTTGGCTATAACAGTAGAAATTTGGTGTCTAACACGTTGACATATGATTTCAGTTAACATGAAACAAAAAAGCACTTTGTTCATTCACATACTATAACTTAAATGACCTGTATTTCTCTCAAAATTTTTCCCCTTCGTACATCTGAGGCTGCACGTTACCCTTCATGCTGTGACCTCTCTTCTTTACTGCATCTAGTAGAAGTCACACATACTTTCAAAAATTTAAAACTTTATATTTCTGAGTAACTGTCTACTTATGCAGTGCTCTATTTCACGAATCTCATTTCTGTTAATAGCAAGTTTCGTTTTTAATCTTCAACCTTCTCTAAAAAAAGTAAAATTGCATCTAGAAAGATGAGACACAAAGAAAAAATATATACACATGCATACAAACGATGTGAATGTGGGTTGTACCTTCTGAACAAGAGGAAAAATATTGTTACTTCCATTTCATTGTTTTTGTTTATATATAAGTGACCCAGTATCTCCCTGACCATCACAAGTTCCTGCTTAATTTGGTATTCACTTTTGATTTCAACAAACATAAAAATTTATTTCTTTAGATAATTTACTGCATCTCGCTCTTGGTATTTATTCAAGCATGGAAACATCAACTTCAGTAAATATTACAGTTCTTTTTCAGATGTACAGATTCTCTGTAAACAATGTTTACTTAACTATTTCCAATCATTTAAACCGATTAAGAGCTAAGGTTTCTTATCAGGACAGAATAGTGATACGTAATTTGTAAGTTATTACAACATTTCTGGAAAATCTGGACAATCGAACTTATAATATCTGGAATAGGACCTATACAAGGAACCGAAAAATAAACTCACACCCCAAGCCTCAAAGTTCTTATTTATATTCTCCATGACGCCATTCTACGATTACCTCTTTAACGTTAACTATAAAAGCTTAATTTTTTTCAGCTATCACTGAAAAACATATAGGTGCTGAAAGCAATTTTTTCCTTTAATTAATAGTTGTTCCCTTATTTTGTACCACTAGATTAAGTGATTCTCATTTATTTACAGAAGTGAATTCTGTGTGATTGTAGTCACTGTGTTGTAGTAAAACATTATTGTTTCTTAAGTCATTCCTTGAAAATTTTCAAGAACAAAAAATATTCGAGCATGTGTTCTGACGATAATTCACATATTTTTATTCACTTAATCTTGATTCACTAACCTATGAAATATTACTCATAGATTCAAACACCATTGTCAGTTGATGAAGGTCCACAACAGATCAAGCGTATGAAAAACTGCTTATTACTTAATTTGGAATCATGTGCCCAAATTTCTGTTAATCATTGACAATTACAATTAAATTCATGATTTCAGTTGATAATTTATGTTAATGCAATATTAAGTAATAAGTACAATACATTTTATCCCTGTAACAAATTAATAAATATGATTTCTGATATTCATAATTCAGTATATAATGTTAACAGATATACAGTACTGAACATAAACCAGTTTAGATAAGAAGGAGTTTCTAGGGTAAGATAAATAGTTAATAAGACAAATAGTCTTTCCAGTTGGAACAGACATCGAATATTTCTGCATATAGACATAAATAACATCAGGAACGTCTAGCGTTAGGCATGTAATTAATATCTGAAGCACTTCTTGTAAGGATAGAAATGAGACATTTACGCTAGCTGCTCTGTAATATACTACGTTATCGCCCAAGACAAAATGATTTGTTATAACAATAAATCTTCTACTATATGTCATCATATTATTCGTTTTTGGCTTATGTTATTTCAATAGCTAGACATCTGTGTTAGATTACATGAAGACAATTGATATTAATGCTGATGTCCCCTCGGCAGATAAGGTATTTGTGAAGATACTGTGCACAAAGACTGTAGCAAGCTCGATAGCCAGCACATTGTTTATCATGGAATGTGGGATATAACCTCAAATACTCGTTTCACTATAGCAAGCTCAATAGCGAACACACTGTTTATCATGGTGTCTATGGATATGGCCTGAAGTACCAGTTTCACCGAATTTTTATAGTTAAAAAGAATTACAACTTAAAATTATAATTACACAACATTCGATTTGAATAAATTATACATAAAATAAAATGAAGTATTATGGGAGGGTTTATCTAGTTTTTATGCTAATTAACGAGTGAAAGAGGTTGACAAAAATTTAAAAAATCAACATAATTTGTTTAAAAATTGTGTTTTCTTAAAGGCAAGAGTTTTGCAATGCCATAAAATAAAAATAGTTTCTGTAGTATTAATAACTGAAAGAAGGTACACAATCTAAAAACGTGTTAGGCACAAAATTAATTTACTTCACGGTTCGATTTACTGTTTTAGGAATAAAGTATCCTTATTTTATTGTTGTCATAAAAAGAATACGTTTGGAGAAATTGATTAGAGCAAAAGCGTATTTTACGGTTAGCTATCAAAAAAATGTAATGTGAAATAAATGCAACATTATTCTATATTATAATTGAATGGCGTTGCAGTCATTAATATCACTTTGTCATATTCTTGTCTCCTAAGTGGTTAAGGTATGAACGCAGTATTTCCTTGTTTTACTCTTATAAAATGAGTTTACCCAAAGAGTTCCTGTGTGAGAAGAAAGATGGTGGGAGGGGCATGGAAGTAATGCAAGGTGCCAATTATCTCAGATTTACCTGATGTTCATTTAACTTATACTATTATTCCAATATATAAAATTGTAAGAGGAAGGAGTACATCTCATTGTCGTCAGACAAAGAACATGTGTCATATAATGAATGTCGTGTAACCACTAGAAGAAGCTTAGTGGTGATTAGTGTGTCCAAGAGTGCGAACAACAAGACCGTTGTAAAAAATACAAATAACCAAAAACTTTTATCAAGGGGTTTTAAATAACAAGAATCATTAACTTCATAACTAAACACACCTATAACGATTACAAAGATTATGTAGTAGGTCCAGTGTATATTTGTCATACGGCAATCTGAGAAGCAAAAAATAATGGTCTAGTATCTCCCTGCTGCTATTTCCCCTCATGTTTGAAGATATAACATAAGAAAGCTTTACATCTAAAATGTGAAATAGCAGGTCATGAACTTAAATGCCTGCTCCAGTTATTATTCAGCCACTAAAAGGACTACATATCGAAATTGGATAATCTTACCTGCACGGCTTATTGGATGCACTGTCCTAATGTAATAAGATGAAGCTTCCACGTTTATTTTCACATCATGACAAACGCTCGTGTTGGACAGGGGTTTTCCCCAAGTATGTGAATTGTCATAGAAACATTAGAGATATTATCATCCGCCGATTTGTAAGTGACATTTATTATTGCAACAGTGCATAATAATTTAAATTTTCAAAGATGTTTTATATAACGTTATTATCATGGACTTAAAAACGGTACACCTCTTATTTTATGTTTGGTATGTAGCTGGCACATAAGAAATGTGTAAGCAACATAACAGTATAATTTTTCAACATAAAATGTTGATACTGTCGAATTGATGTTTTATCATCATTAATTCTTCATTGCATCTAATTAAGGTCACATTTCAAACAATATTTTAGGCACCACATTGACATTTTCATTTTACCATTGGTTAAATGATGATTTTCACTTATTGATAAATATATTTCTAATATTTTGTTGCAAGAATAGGAACTTGATGCAAGACAGTGATGAAAGGTCACTTATTTAATTTACAACAAAGAGTTGTATGATGCTTAAATTTACAAATAAAAGAACTATCCAGAGTTCGTTAAAGTATTTCAGTTTTCTGAACGCATAAAACTAAATTTTCTGTTTACGAAAAAATTTAATGAAAATACACAAATAACAAAAACATGCTACCATGTCAATAGTTCTATGGCTGTTCTTCTGGTGCATCTATTCTGTGTCCTGAAGAATGTAATTAGAAATGCAGAAATTTATCACCAAATGTAGATGGAGAAAGGTTAAAGCTAATTCTAGGTTTCATGTTTTTGCACTACAAATAATTTTAACACCAACTATCATCTCTTAAACTCTAGTCTAGGAGTTATGAAAACTGACTGCTAAAGTATAATACCATGGACATATTAATTCACTAAGTTGACACTTATGGATGTATACATTTATAACTTGATGAAAAGTTTCTAACACAAAATAACAGCTTCACATCAACACCTTACCAATATTACTTTCAAATTACATAGTAATTCATGGCCAAATACCAATGTATGAAGATGAGGAATGTTCATATACGTTACTGTGTATGAAACTCCTCTAGCCACATATATTAAGCCTCAATCAACCAACAGTTTCTTCGATAGAGCGTCAATGACCTTATGATGAGGTTATTGAATTGGCAACCATATCTATTAAATTTAACGTTCTTTTATTTATAGCTCTAGAATCAAAATAAATGCTCAATGGAAGAAAAATCATTACTTTAGTTGACAATTATCCAGCAGCTCCAGAGTTGTAAAATTGTCCTTACTGTAAGAAATACTCTTAACGTGAAACAGATTTATCGATACATATATATTAGAGAATGCAACACTATGTTATCGGAGACAGGGTACACAAACTTATTATGTGTCTACTGTTGAGTGGTAGTGACATTGGCCTTTATTTGTTAGATACAAAGATTTCTTTTCCTTTGTTTCACAGACCCAGGAAGAAATCAAGTCACTAATGTCCATAGTGTGTGTGTACTAGGTGGTGAAATGAAGTAACCATTTATCAGTAGTATACTACGTAAAGTGAAAGTGTGTTACTGTGTGGTAGACAAAATTTATAAATACAGTTCATCACCTCAGTTCCATATATGACAAATAAGAAATCTATAAATAATAAATACTTTGTAAATCTTGCTCTGTTTAAAGTACATGTACACGATACTAATACTATCTATATTTTCTCTACTCAACTGTAATTCTTAACTGACACAGTTTCTATAGCAAGAAGTAAGTATCAACCTTCTGTAGACGATGTTTTGTGGACAATTACTGGACCACTAATTTTGTTACTTTTGTAGAACAATTGAGATAGAAGCTGTGATTCTGCTTGTTACGCTACGTTTAAATCAGTTACTTTAGAAAGTAATGTCTGCAGTAAATCATTTAACACAGAGTAAAATGAACTCGAGCGGTATTTGTCGTAATGCCAGCTGTGTAGCTGCACTAGATTGAGTAAGAATTTCTTAGAAATTTTCATGTAACAAATTTCATTTGTTGAATGTTAATGTAAAGGAGAAGTGATTCTCAGCATCTGTTATGTTCTCATAGTATCTAGTGTAAATAATGTCCTTATCATTTGTGTCATCCGCCGTGTAATTGGTTATTAGTTTGTTTCCACGTAATAAAAGAAGATCTTTAGAACTTCATGGCTTTCTTTTCTCCTCAATAAAATATAAAAACCTCAAAGAACACAAGTTATACAGCTAAAAAACAAATTGTGTTTCTACGGCATTATTTGGTGGCTTTTTAGTTTTTACACAATTGTTAAACACAGTTCACCTAACCTAGAGACAAAAAGTTAAAGACAATCATACAAATGAGTCTTTCTTCCACAGTCTCAATCACTGTATAGCTTCGCGCCTTGCGAGAACAGGTTTCATAGTTTTTGCTGTCTGATAATACACACTACTTGCGTCAAAGCATACAGACACATCGATGCATTATGTATTTTGTGCCTGTACGGCTATGTGATGTAGATACAGGCATTTTAAGTGGAAAATGCTTGTGTCTCTCAGCAGGAAGAGCGCTTAGCTCTTTGGGATCAACTTCAGATATAGCGTCTTTGTTCAGTCCACTTCAAAACGTTTTGCTTCATGAGCATTCCCACGTCATTACAGACTAATTAGTAAAGCAAACACGAAACTAACCCAACAGGTGGGTATGCATTACGATATTGTGATTTTCATGTGATAATGAAGAATTTTAGGACTTACTTAGAAGTGCCAATCTGGCAAACAGTTGAAACTCGCTTCTTTCTTTCAAAACAGAAAATAATAGTGTGTTAATCTAAATGTAAGTACAATATCAAGTTTAATGAAAAGAAGAGTAAGACTGAACTGCAAGTTACTTGGCAGTGAAGCACTTCATTATTATGATGAAAAGCAACAACACTCAGCAAGGTACAGAGCGGTAGTGAACTAACCAAAAATATTTCAGTAAATAAATAAGAAAAAATCTCAGATAAGAAACAGAATCACTTAATTTAGTAGAGAAACGGAAGAATTGAACGTACCACAAAACTCCCGTGATGTACTGACAATGGTTGGAAGGTCCTCTGCAAATTTTGCTTGTATACCATAAGAATGATAAAAAGCGTAGACTCGCCGGACGAAGGGTTAGTCACCCTCTTACAGGAGAACATTGATCGCTTTTGAGCATAATAAATGGTGTATAAATGGTACCAGAAAAACATTTCACCCTTTGCCATTGTCGTAAGTGATGGCCGTGAAATGGTATGTACGCGCCAGACGGGTGTATGGAATCAAAGCAGTAGGATGGGTCGACGTGGAAGACAACAGAGTGGCAGAAATGAGCTATCGTGTTCGGACATGGCCATGATCTCATCTTGAATGGAGTTGCCCGGTATGTTGGTGTATCCGCGGGAACATTCCGACGTGTTCTCTAGGAATGGTGCAACACCACAGCCATTTAAGAACAATGGTCTCGAAACGATCCTAATCAACTGACTCAAACCCAACTGTGAATGCAGGTCCATCTCAACCAGTTTCTGGCTGAATGTTGCGAAGGGAACTCCATAAACTGGAAATTTGGTGCTGAGTACTTCGTAAAGAGGCCATTGGTCGAAACAGCATATAATGCTGCTCGTCTTCAGTGGGCCAAACAGCACATAAACCATACAGTTCTGACAGGAGACGTGTAGTGTGGTTCGACAAGTCACGATTTTGTCTTTTTTCAAATGATGCAGGTCGTCGAGTACACAGATGGTCCAATACAGGGCTTAAACTACATTTTGTACTGGGTTCAGTTTGGGGCAGAGGATGTTTTATATGATGTTCTGCGGTGTTTTTCGCACTTTGACTTGGGCCCACTCATTCGGATTATCGCGAACATTAATTAGAATATGTAATTCCACATTTTCGGTGATCGACTGTTGTCCTTTCCTCAGCATTTTCACGATGAATCTTCCAACATGACTGTAGCCGTTTCCTCAGGTTGCGCATATACGTTCCTGTTTTGATGAACGCTCATGCACCATATCGCACCTCAAGTGGCCCGCTAAATAGCTCGACCTTGGTCCTGCAGAAAAGGTCTGGGCCTCCTTGGAGCAGTGGGAGAAACGTAACAATCAACATACCTCCAAATCTGGCATACGTACGGGATCTAATCAACAATTAGTGGCATCGGTTGGCTATGGGAACCATGACGAGCCTATGAGATCTACTTCCTCGCCGAACTGAGGCTATTATCAAGACCATAGGCCTACGTTTTTGTTCAGTAGGCTTACAATGTCAGTAAAGGGATCGAATGGAAGTGCGAGTATCAGCTACAGAAAAGCCCTATCGCAGAACCACAACCAAAATCCAAAGAAATGCCAGTCAAGTGTTAACATTTGCTGTAGCTATTCTTTTACGTGACAAATGGGTAAAAAATAGACAACATAAAAATGAAAGCCGAGATAAATATCAAGTGATAATGAAAAATTTGCCTCAACTAGGACTCGAAGCCGAATATCGCAGTTTACCATATCCTTAGGCTATCCAAGCACGCCTTCAGGTCTCACTCAAACTTTTCAGAGGCACTCATGTTTCCACTGATGATTCCGATCACTGCTACTACTGGTCCTCTCGTAGGTTACATGCAGTGTTGGAGCACTTTGGCTTATCCAGCCACTAGGTATATATCTGAAACGAAGTACATGCACTAGTCTCACATATCTTGTATGCCAATCCTCTGTAGTAGTGTTTGGAAAGCATGGGTTGAAACATTAATGATAGTGAGAGTTTGAGTCAATTTCGAAGGAATGTTCGAACTGGCTACTGAGTAAGGTGACTGATCGGGTTAAAAAGAGCAAATTTTGGCTCGAATCTCGGACTGGCACAAATTTTCCATTTTCAATATATGTTTATTACATTACAGGATCTGCGTATCTCAATAGTTTGCATTGATACAATTACATGTCCCTGATTTCATCTCCATTAATCCATTAATTTGATTTCAGTGCTTCGATCCATTTCATTCATAGTAAATCTCGATTTGCTTCCTCAAATGCTACTTCACAACTGAAATTCGGATAATACTTATACCATTCCGTTCTGTAGTGCTGCAAAAATTAAACATAAGACTTCCCTGCCAGTGACGTTGAAGACACTAAATATGAACTTCCCCAAGAGCTTAACAGAATCCTTGTCACATTCTGCACAAAATTTACAGCAGTCTTAACCTCAATGACTGCAGATGTCCCGCGACGACGGCTGTTTCCATGGACTCGAAGAGAATACAGGTAACCACACTCTAAAAAGAAATAATGTAAAAGTAGCTCAATGAACTATCGCTGCTGTAACATTAACCCATAACTATGACAGAATTCTATAGCATCTTTCGGTTTCAAGCACAATTATCTATGTTAAAAAAAGCGTTTTTCTATTGTAACGAATATGTATTTCGGAAACGCCAATTATAAAGAAAAAACCAACTCTTGTTCTTCACGTATGGCTCCTAGAAGTCACGAACAGACATAACGTTTTTTCCCGTGCTTAAAAGTTACGTCTAGCCTGATTTGTGGCTGGAATGAAAAACTTCTCCTTGATAGTAACAGCTCACCAGTGCGGCGTCACGCGCTTTTTTAGGTAGGTTACAAGACCAGTATGTGTTACAGTAATGGAAACTTTGCATCTCACGTGGAAGGTACTAAATCTTGATTTAAACAGGTTTCTTTTCCAGAGGAACGCCACAGCGAAAATTGAACTGACTTAAAGAATTGTTTTGATTAACTTTCTACAAATTCGGAAATTGAGAGAGACGAAGATTCAGTTCTGTGCGTATCAAAGACTCATAAAACTCCTTGGCCTTTCCCAAATTGTACCAAGGGGCTGATATCTCTCCTGGCAACTCCCAATATATCTATCGGTACCTCAATTTAATATTCAATGATCCTGCAAAAATTCATCAATGAAATTCATCCCTCAAATCAATCATAACACGTCGACGACAGACTAAAAAAATCATACACATCTTCATCATGTTCCAGCATATCAGTATTTTTGAATGAGAAATACGTCACCTTTCACAGTTATCGATATATATTTTCACATCAGAAGTCTTAGACTAACACAGATGTTCTTAGTGTCAAGTTTAAACAAGATCTGATGTATCTTGGACAAATGACCTGAAATCGCAGACTTTCCACAGACGAAGGAGTTATCTATGAGGCCGGTCGGTGTGGCCAAGCGGTTCTAGGCGCTTCAGTCTGGAACCGCGGGACCGCTACGGTCGCAGGTTCGAATCCTGCCTCGGGCATGGATGTGTGTGACGTCCTTAGGTTAGTTAGGTTTAAGTAGTTCTAGGTTCTAGGGGACTGATGACCTCAGATGTTAAGTCCCATAGTGCTCAGAGCCATTTGAACCACTTTTTACATATGAGGAAGTGTTATTCGGTAAAAATTGTTTTATTATCGAGTCATATACCGAAAAAATATAAAAGGAACTGAAATAATGTCGCCTAGCTCTTAATGTGAATAAGTATAGAGCTCAATACTGATCAATTGCCGTTCTAGGCGCTGTTACAATGTGGGAGAGTCAGTGTCGATCCCTGTGATTTAGATGTTATTGCCCAGGGCAGTTGAATCCGGTGATTTTGACTTTCTTAGAATCTAGGTACATAGAATGCACTTTTGACACCGTGCCATGTGATAAGAGCCATCCCTACACGTCCTTGGGTCTGGAATGTGCCATGCATTAGGTGATGCACAACGATCGAATTCATTCATATGATGCGCTTTGCCCATTCTGTGTGCGAACCCCCTTCG
The DNA here is from genome assembly GCF_023898315.1 of Schistocerca nitens. Lineage (NCBI taxonomy): Eukaryota > Metazoa > Arthropoda > Insecta > Orthoptera > Acrididae > Schistocerca > Schistocerca nitens. The sequence continues at coordinate 350,478,363 of NC_064616.1, forward strand.
CCGTTGTGATAGTAGCGCTCTCTCTCCAAATCAGCCGCAGTCTGTCAGATATTTCATATATGGTAAGGTACTTTGGATCATCTCTAGTTACAGTGCTGCCCACAATCTCCTACCTACACAGTTCATGCAAACGAACACATATTGTTATGCATTCCAAACTTCGTTTTTTTATCCCATTCAGAATCATCAATTGGAGTCAGTCCCTTTTCCCAACGCCCGATTTTAATAGTCCCATATACCCAGTTCCGTGATTTCCTTACGTACCGTCCACAGAAGCAAGATTTCAACTAGAACAGCATTTATCCGCAACATTTCCTATCTCGACATCGCCGAATTGTCCACTACCACCATCTCCCACATAATAAATTATCCTCAGCGTCGACTATAAATTTATTATAACCATCGCAGCAGCATTGTCACATCAATATGGATAATGACACATTTAGCACCGTTCACTTTGCAGAAATATCATAGTTTAACAAACTGTGGAAGAAACTACGGGAAAAATATTTGTGTAATAAGATTCAAATGGCTCTGAGCACTATGGGACTTAACATCTGAGGTCATCAGTCCCCTATAACTTAGAACTACTTAAACCTAACCAACCCAAGGACATCACACACATCCATGTCCCAGGCAGGCTTCGAACCTGCGACCGTAGCGGTCGCGCATTTCCGGACTGAAGGGCCTACAACAGTTCGGTCACAGCGGCCGGCTGTGTAATAAGAGCAGCATACGTGGTGCCTACTGCCTGACGTGTAACGAGAGATACATGAGAGAGATAAGAAATTTTGAACATCATATTATCAAAAATATACATAAGTTACGTACAAAATTCTATAAATAATATAAATAGAATACTTCATCAACTGCTGGCGTGTCTGGTATAACGACTGCCTTATATCGTAAGTCATCAGTGACTGAAAGTTATTTATAGACACACAGAAACCAGACATGATTATTTGTACGGAAAGATAACACACAGATTTTTGTAAAGTAACAACTAATATGTAATGCGTGAAAAGGTGGTAACCAAATGACACCTACGTTATGAAATGTGTCAACCAGTATTGGGACTTTCAAGAACTTCATTACTTACAGTGTATAATAGTATCATAATATACTCAACGTTCACTACATCAAACATTATTTGGTGTGTAGGATTTCCAAAACAATGTTTTCACAATATTGTAATATTAAGCAAATACCTGATAACACATCACATACTTTGAGGAAAGCTATATGGTAACCAATAGTAGCATTAAGACAGGAACAGGTAAACATTGTTGTATCACGCATATCAAGTAAATGTATGAGCTAATGCACACTACTTATTCAGAATAAAAAAGGTGTCAACATCTGTAAAATGTATGGAGGGGCAGAAAACACATAAAATTTGCAACCAGAAGTGTGGGAGCCACCACTGCGAACACAATATAACATGTAGTGTTGTCACGATATAAATTCCGTTATAAAATTGTGAAATACATAAAAAACATTTTTTTCAGTTCAATAAAAATACATCGTATTGTAAAATGACGTCGTAAAATAACGGTAAAAATAATAAATTGTCAGGACTAGAAAGATTCTGAGGCCACTTAAAAATGGGTACAGTAGTGAGATATGAACCATAGTCCTAAAGCAAAGTATATTGTGACGATACACATTCAGCATTACTACACCATACATTACTGCATACGTAAAGATGCCAAAACATTGTTCTCATTTTCATATACATGACTCCAGTATTGAGCAAACACACAGAAACGGATCACGTACTTTGAGGAGATATATATGGTAAGCAATAGCAGAACTAAGGAAGCACGGGTATAAATTATTGTATGTACATCGATTGACGAATGAGCTAAGACAAACTACTTATTAAGAATAAACACAGTGTTAATAGATACAAATGTAGGGAGGGGAAGCAAACAAATAACGCTTGCAATACGAAGTGAAGGAGCAATTGCTGTGTACACAATGTAATAGAGACAGTACAAGTTTACTGTTGTATCGATATAACATATATTATAAGCTTATACACGTAAAGAATCCTTTGGGAGCCGTTCAACGTAAATCAAAATTTTTCATGTTGGTTTTACAGGTGCTTGAAAATGACAAGTAATCGAAATTAGCTAATCGCACGATTTTAAAAAAAATCACATAACAGCCTACTACGGACAATGCTGACGTTTATTATTGCCTTAAAAAGCACCATCACATTTAAACAAGACCTTTGTGTATTCCCAATTATATTTTTTGAATAAGGGTGGAAGAAATCGTAGGAAGGTGGGTCCTTAGACGGATATCGATATCACATTGCAAAACTCAAAACCAACACGGAACCTTATTTTGTTCTAATTACTGAAAAAAAAACATAGAAAAATAACATGAAATATTGAAGTTAATTATGTGGGCTTTGACTGGCATCGTTAGGAAGTCTGAGAGAAAAACAAAAATAGAGCACAATTCGCAATTAAAAAAGAGAATAGATGAACTCCGCAACCAGGATGCATAAATAACGAGATAAATATGAGCTGTTCAGAGTACAGACTTGAGATATAAACCTAACACCTAATGCTACTAAAAAAGGTTCAAACTGCACAGTCAACACCGAACCACAGCCATGAAACGAATGATAAGATTTGAAAGTTATCTGTTCTCAGCCCAAACTCTTTTTGGAGGAAAGGCCTCGCTACTAAAAAAGGTTCAAACAGCACAGTCAACACCGAACCACAGCCATGAAACGAATGATAAGATTTGAAAGTTATCTGTTCTCAGCCCAAACTCTTTTTGGAGGAAAGGCCTCAAGCTTGTAGGCAACATGACAAATGTAAACGTGCCTCGAAACATGATAATGGAGGCGTAGTGTCTATACTACGGCGTAGTGTCTATAATACGGCGTAGAAATATAGTAGGTACCGAGTTTGAACGGACTTTTTACCATTGTTTGACGAAGCACATACGGTATCTAGAAATGGAGACAATACACACGGTATGCTCAACATAAACACTTTCAGAAGCAGGTGAATTTCTCACGTCCCATGGAAACCGAAGGGCAGGATTCTTTTTGACATCTGTGCTGAATATGCAGATACACTGATCAGCCAGAACATTATAACCACCGACCTACTATTGATATAAACCCGTAAAGGCGAAAGAACCGTCACCTGACGAGGATTAACTGCTAGTCAGACATATGCACGTTGCATGTGGTATCAGTGAACGTGATGCCCGTGTGTAGAATGGGGAAGGGGAGCGATTTACCTTAGTTTGACCGAGGGTAGATTGCGATGGCTCAGTAAGTGTGGTGAAATGAAGGTGAAACCGCATCCAGGCGTCGTGAGGTTCTGCCGCCACCCCTCATCACCGATGTTGGACATCTTAGGCTGGGCAGACGGTTAAACAGGACAGGCGGGGAATTGTGACGGAACTAATATCAGACTTCAATTCTGGGCACAGTACAAGTGTGTCTGAACACACAGTGCACCAAACACTCCTAACGATGGGCCTCTGCAGCCGACGACCCACGCATACGCCAATGTTAACACCACGACATTGGTAACTACGACTGAAATGGGTCTGTGACCACAGGCGCTGGGCATTGGTGCTGTGGTAGTGTGTCGTATGGTCTGATGTATCCCGATACCTTCGTCGTCATTCTGATGACAGGACGCGAATTCGTCATCTTCCAGGGGAACAGCTCCTTGTCACCTGTACTGCGGGACGACGGCTCCTTTATGCTCTGGGGAATATTCACATGGGCATCCATGTGTCAAGTGGAGCTCATGCAAAGCACCATGACGACCAAGGAGTACCACACGCTGGGTGCAAACCACGTTCACCCCTTCATGACGATCATGTTTCCCGACGGCAGTGGCATTTTTCAACAAAATAACTCGCCATGTCGCAAAGCCAGGAGTGTGATGGAATATTTCGAGGAGCACAGTGGCGAGCTCCAGTTGATGTGCTGCCTCCCAGACTTACCAGATCTGAACCCGATCGAACACATCTGGGATGTGACTGAACATGGCATCAGAGCTCATCCCTCCCTTTCCCGGAATTTACGGGAATTAGGTGACTTGAGTACGCAGATGTGATGCCAACTCCCTCCAGCGTCCTGCCAAGGCCTCACTGCTTCCACGCCGTAATGCGGCGCCACTGTTACCCTTGCCACATGTGGACATACAGGCTATTACGTAGGTAGTAACAAAGTACTGGTTGATCTGTATATTTGCAACATCTCAAGTGGGCACATGGGGTCCAGACACTGTTCCGGCCGCAGCTCCATGATTAACTAATAGAGACCGCAATTTCAGAGCATCCGGAGCGGACTCTGGGTACCACACCAGCATCCCACCCAACTGGAGCAAAGCCTTCTTGTAGCAGTTCCACAGTACATGCGAGTTGTCCCACAATCTACAACTTCGTGTTAGATCATTTCAGCCTTTTTTTGTTTTTTAATTGCTACATTCGTTCATTACAGGGAATGGGCATTGCCGAAAAATTAACCGATCCTACAGACATAATACAAATTGAAAACTAACAGTCTTCCTACTGAAAGGTAATACTGGCAAGATATGGCTAAAGACATTTTTGCAATAACATAAGACAAAAGAAAATGCTGTAAGCCACGTCTTGTGCTTATGTAAATAACAGGAACAAAGTAATTCTAAGATACATTGAAAAAGTCAGTCCCACATAAAGTTAAAAATTAAAATAACTTACTTTATACATAAAATGTATTCGCGGATGCGGATACGAACAACAATCAGCTATATAAGATAATGACGATAACGAAAATTTGTGCTGCACCACCATTCACGTGTCGGCCGCTGTGGCCGAGGGGATCTAGGCCCTTCAGACCGGAACTTCGCTGCTGCTACAGTCGCAGGTTTGAATCCTGCCTCGGGCACGGATGTGTGTGATGTCCGTAGGTTAGTTAGGTTTAAGTAGTTCTAAGTCTAAATTACCTCAGATGTTAAGTCCCATAGTGCTTAGCGCCATTTGAACCATTTTGAACCACCATTCGAACCCGGATTTCCCGCTTTAGGCAGGAGTCGCTTTATCAACTTGGGTATCCGTGCACGATCCACGGATAGACCCAAATTTCCATACGTCGTCGTCCCTGTGCCACAACCTTCGTACACATGCAGTGCCGGAAGAAAGATTTAAAAAATGGTTCAAATGGCTCTGAGCACTATGGGACAACATCTGAGGTCATCAGTCCCCTAGAACTTAGAACTACTTAAACCTAACCAACCTAAGGACATCACACACATCCATGCCCGAGTCAGGATTCAAACCTGCGACCGTAGCGGTTGCGCGGTTCCAGACTGTAGCGCCTAGAACCGCTCGACCACTACGGCCGGCGAAGAGAGATTAGCACAGCATTTTAGAGGTTTCCAATTCACGCAAGGTTTATTGTTACAACAGTGCATATGGACTACTTGAAGTAATTACATTTTCAGAGCAACAGCACAAGCGGTTCTGAGATACCGGATATCTACCAGTGTCGAAACACCCATATTAGTACATGGTGTAGCCTCCGTGGGCGGCAACGGAGGCTCTGACTCTGGAACGCAGTCGTTCATACAGATGGCGAATACTGCCCTAGGATACGTTCTTCCATGGCTGATCGACATGTTCCCATAGTCCTCTAAAAGTTATTGGTTGACGAGACGCACTAGTCACTTCTCGTTCCATCATATCCCACACGTGCTCAACTGGAGACTGGTCTGGAGACTGTACTGACCAAGGATGTTGATGCACGTCTTGCTGAGCACATTGAGTTTCACGGACAGTATGTGGGCGAGCGTTATCCTGTTGGAACAACACATCACCTTCCTGTTGCAAGAACAGTAAATTAGTGGGTCTAACAACATTCTGTACATACCGAGCGCTGGTTAGCGTCCCGTCCAGGCACACCAAAGGTGAACAGGATTTGTAGCATATCGCACCACAGACCGTAAGGCGTGGGGTGAGGCCAGTGTGTCTTGGATGAAAGCACTCTACTAGACAGCACTCAACAGGTGTGCGTCGTATGCGCAAACGACCACACTTGCGTGCAGGCACAATCTGCTTTCACAGCTGAAGACTACAGCGCGCCGTTGCATCCTCCGAGTGCTACTCTGACGGCGCCAGTCAAGTCTTTCACGTCGATGCTGTAGCGTGAGTGGAAGACGGGTTTGAGGTGTGAGTGCCCGTAGCCCCACTGCCCATGACAGGTTCGCAACAGTTCGTGTTGACACGCCTGGACTCACAAGGTCTCTTATCTGTACTGTGGTAGCTGTACAATCTACCACTGCTACCATTACAATACGACGATACTGGCGGGCGCTTGTGCTGCGTGGACGTCCTAAACCTCGTCGAAGGGTGTGAGAATGTTCAGGTGACCACTGATACTGCACCGTTGCACAACTGACTCGCACGTCCTGTTTTTGTGGCAATTCTCCAAAAGGACCATCTGGCCACTCGGAAGGCCACAATTTTCCCCCTTTCAAACTCGCTCAGTTGGCTGTAGGAAATATGAGAGCGTCTCTGCGACACGGTTGCCTGCTCGCTTCACACGTTCGCACCTCACTGAACCTTCTGGCTGTGAGCATTCGGTATTAAATGGTAGATACAGACGGTGCTCTGGTAGCTATGCAACTACGCTATCTGTTGACGTAAGATGTAGAAACCATTATCAGTAAACCTGCTATCCCACAGGTGGCATATGCTGTCATGGGATGAAAACTGACGTCGTCTTTCCAAATGTACTAATTTTTCACGGCAGTGTATTATGTAATTCCCGCACAGGGGAGGACATTTTAATTGAAAGTCGCTGTCCGGTATCGGCGGATAAATACGATATTGCAGAGCTTGTGTTGTTAAGAGGAACGATGCAGTGTTCCTTGGGACATGCGTGCATGCCCAAAGAAACAGGCACTGAGGCCACTACAGCCGTTATGAAATACGTGAAATATATTTGCAGATGCGAATACGAACATGGATGTATGTCCGAAGGAACACTGCATCATTTTTCTTAACAACAGAGGTACTGCAATATCGTATTTATTCGCCGATATTGGGCAGCGACTTTCAATTAAAATATCCTGCCCTGTACAGTAATCACATAACATGTGCACGAGTGCAGGTTGTGACGCAGAAACGACGACAAATGGAAGTATTAGTATGGCCGTGAGTCGTGCGCGGGTAGCCAAAGTAGTTTAGGCGACCACTCGGGTGAAGCAGGACATCCGGGTCGTCATACAGCTGATGGTTGTTGCATTTGCGAATACACGTCATGTGTTTCGTAACGGCTGTAGTCGCCGCATTGCCTGTTCCTTCGGAACACTGAATCTTTCATCTTAACAGCACAAGCACTGCAATATCGCATAAGTTACTTTCTTATCTACTGTATCAGTTGAAACTTGATATAAATGACTGAAGATCTAATGACTTAAGATCTAAGATAGTAATTTGTGCAGCTATACAGATCTTTAATTTATGTACAGATAATTAGGAAAGCATATCTCCCTATTAAGTATATGTTGCTCTAGGCGCTACAGTCAGGAACCGCGCGACCGCTACGGTCGCAGGTTCGAATCCTGCCTCAGTCGTGGATGTTTGTGATGTCCTTAGGTTAATTAGGTTTAAGTAGTTCTAAGTTCTAGGGGATTGATGACCTCAGAAGCTAAGTCCCATAGTGCTCAGAGCCATCTGAACCATTTTTGAAGTATATGTTGACGTGATAGACACAAAAATATCTGCATGAAATTAAAAGGCTGTCAGCAATACCTATATATAAACAAAATTCACTGAGTATAAGCACAAATTTTGCAGAACTTAGTTACAACAGAGTAATAGGAGGTTTCTCTTTTCTGTTTACTGAAAGGCACCGAGTGACGTGGCAATACAATGGCAAACGGTAAAAACTTAGGTCTAAAAGTTACGCATTGATTAAAGACAATGGTGTTTACACAAGAAAAACTTCTAAACAAGTGTAAAACTTTGCAAAAATTAATTGCTTATCAAAATGAGACGCCAGCACAATGACAAACGATGAGGTTTATATCTGAGGTTTACAAATAGTGATTTAAGGCTAAAGAGTTTACCCATGAAAAACTTACAATTACGTATGACATTGACAAAATTGTTTAGCAAGATGACATGCCAGCATAATAGCAAAAATGAAGAAAACTTACGTTTAAGGTTTTATTTGTGTGAGAAAAATGCTTGTGTAGAAAACGTCTTACAGCTAAATGTGTCCGTTTGTTGAAAGAAATTATTTTTTAACAAAAATCTCACTTCAGCATAATGGCAGTAGAAAAAGTCTTACAATGAAAGTTTTAACTTAGTGAAAATGACAAAATTATTTGTGCAAGGAAAAAACTTACGACTGAGTGCATAAAAAATTGATTTTTTAATAAAATTAACATACCAGCAAAATGGAAACCGAAAAAGATTTTGCTTAAACATTTCACATTGTGAGTGTCCAAGTCAGCAGAAATTGATTATAACACATTAACCTATTATTCTTTTCTCATTTATCTTTCTGTGATGAGAGGCTCATCCGCATAAGTGAAATTACACCTAAGAGTACAAATTTTATGCCAGCATATAACGTTAGGTATTATATAATTCACTTTATCGTCTTTGACAAAACAGAGATCCCACCACAGGTAAAATGAGTGTTCGTGGCAAGACGCTATGTACTAACCACTAGACTATCACAGCCAACACATTGATACAGATATCTGCATTCAGTGCGGTTCCCACCAGCCGTTCTGTCTAGTAATCCGCCTTTTGCCTGCTCTGACTGTCTCTTTACAATAGGCGTCCCTTTTTGTACATCACATCTCTTGTTTGCTGAAAAACAGATAGAGATTCCTATACGCATGTTTGTTCCTCAATACAGTTTTTTAACCAGCTGGTAATCCTATCAAACAGTTTCATTTTATTCGATTAAAAAAAAGAAAGCGTGTGTAATAATAAAATTTTAAATAAGAGTTGCAATGCTTAACCGCATATTTAACTTATTCAAAATATAAAAAACACATCAACACGGATTACACAGTCAAGTTTAACTCTCTGTTAAAAATTTAATTCTTTCATTTAACTTTTATACTGTTTGAAGAACTACACATCCCCGCCCACCCCCCCACCCTCCCCAAAAAAACACACACACACATAAATGATATTTTTAAGGTTGGTGCGCTTTAACTTGTTTTTCCTTGTAATCATGTTGTTGAGACATGTGCTTCGGTAAAAAAGTTTCATTTGGGTGGCGAAAACGACAAAAAAGCTTTGTTCCTGCTGGCTATAGTGATAGTTGACACTGACACAAAGAGGAGCATAGTCCCTAACACAAACGAAACATCGCCCAGTGCACCCTTGGTAAACCTGAGTCCGAAAAAACTCTCGCAACAAACCCTAGACAAAAATATGTTCAACACTGCCCAGTGCTGACTTAGCGGCCTAGCATCTGATAAAAATTTTTCGCGATCCCAAAATTTCTGGCCAGTACCGCAGCACATTTGTTCGTTACTAGTAGTATGCCATTTTCATAAAAACAGTAGAATTTGTAGTGCGTCCTGTGACCTCTAAGTTCATCTAGAAAAATCTACAAATGTTACTTTTGCCATATACTCGAGACTTACACTTTACCCTTCAAAATTTTTTACAGAGAAAATCTTCGTCTCAGCACCAATTTAAGTATATGGTAAGATAATGGGACTTGACACAAATTAAAAGAGGCAATGTATCTACAGTTTTAAAAATTAGAAGGAAAGATATTTTACTCTTATACCTTTCTATCGCACGGAGATAGGGCAGGAAAGAGGTATCATATATAGATGGGCACCCGTGACATCTCTCTTTGACTGCCGCTGCAGCGCTTCAGTTGGAACATTCGAGAAAAATGGCATTACACTTACGCACTCAAGGATTACCAAGCCATGCACTTACTGATTGACAAAACAAAAAATGGCGGTAACTGGCTGGTGCAGAGCAATGTAGGAGGACGCAAGAACGACACTCGTAGTGAGAAAACGCGGTTTTCTCCAAAGTATATCTTGCTTTGTGAAACTGTGATGCGAGTCTGATTCGGACGCCCTAAGTATGTTTACACGTAGAAAATTAAGAATATGATTATACACATGACTGATGACTGCAGAAGTGCCTATCGACAACAGTCTGTTTAGTACTTCACATGTTTCTTCGATGGCCCAAAACATAATATTGTTGTATGAGTATATTAATGTACACATTTCTTAAATAAAAACATGTTAGTAATAATAAGGAGAGGTGATACTCCTACGTGGCGCGTCCCAGGTGGCGGATAGGGAAGTCCTCACCGGTTTACTGGCGGACTTGAGTGAAATAAAATAGCTTTCGCGGACCAAACACACCCTCTGCAGTTAACAACCGGAGTTGTAAATCGGAGCTTGCTCCAACTAAGGTTGACAACCTTCGACAGTCAAAAATGGAAAGGTCTTTTAGGAAAAAAATTCCACCGTCCTGATCTAAAAGGCAGGAAAAGGCTACATCGGATTCGGTGGGTAGTCAACTAGAAGACAGCAACGAATCGGAGCGTTTGCAACCATCCAAATGCACATTAAAACACAAAAAGAAGATTAAACATGAGCAAATAAATTATATAGCAACACACAACATAAACTCACTACTTCAGACCGGAAAACTCAAGGAGCTCACAGATGAACTAAATAAACAAAAAATTTTAATAATAGGGATCCAAGAAATGAGAAACACCACAGAGGACCCATTCGAATCACAAGGATACAGAATTTACAATGGTAAACCAGGACCGAGGGCAATGAAACAATGTCCCCAGTTTGGAACAGGGTTTTTAGTAAACATAGAAATAATAGATTCAGTAACGGATTTCCAAGCAGTATCACCAAGAATTGCGACTCTAAGCTTTAAAACAATGAATAAAACCTATACAATAATAAATGCTCATGCCCAACAAATGAAAAAAATTGTCTAACAAAAACGAAGGAAGAGGTAGATAAATTTTGGGACCTTCTAGAACAAACTGTGAACAGAGTAAATAAAAATAATGTAAAAATCTTATTGGGAGATTTCAATGCTCAGTTGGGAAAAGAAAGGAAATATAAAGATATAATTGGAAAATGGAGTCCACATAAATTTACAAACAAAAACGCTCAAAGACTTGTAGAACTCTGCAGAGAACACAACCTTATATCTAAATCAACATACTTTAAGAGGAAGCCAAGTAAACTTAAAACATGGAAACATCCAGACTGGAGGAAGGGCGAGTGGCAGCTAGACCATGTCTGTATGGACAAAAATTTTCATAAGGAGATCCACAATGTTAAAGTACTGAGCGGAGTAGACACAGGCTCAGACCATTATATGGCTAAAATTAAAATCAAATTCACACCGTTAAATAAGAGGACCGGAAAAACTAATAAAATAAAAAGGAGGTTTGACCCACATCAGCTAATTAAAAATAGTAAGTACCAACAAATAACACAAACCATCAAATTAACAGATGATCTAGAACAACTAGTACCTAATCTTAAAAAAGAAGCAGAGAATCTAGCTCCCTTGAACCCACGAAGGAAACATGCATGGTGGATATCAGAATATGACAAATTCCATGAAAATAGACACCAAGCATGGTTAAAGTTTCAAACACATAAAACTGAAGAAAAAGCCATCAACCTAAAAAATGAACGAAAAAAATTCACTCAAAATATTAGAAGAATCAAGAGAGGATTTCATAAAGATATTATAAAGTCTATAGAAGGTAATTATCATAAAACCAACTCCAGTAACTACTTCAAAATCTTTGGGAAACAACTACAACAATATGAGGCCCCTGCACTAATACTGAAAGATGAAGATGGAAGAATGACACACAGTAACAAGGAAAATGTAGAAATCATGGCAAAAGCATTTTACAAACTTCTGAATTGCGAGGAACCCAAAGAACCCTTACAAATCAACATAAATACCCCAATAAAAACCAAACCTAACAAACTAGACCCTCCAACTTTCCAAGAAGTAGAAGAAATTCTTAAAGAACAAAAAAATTATAAGGCATGTGGAGAAGATCAGGTTTTTGTTGAAATGTGGAAATATGCAAGTGACACAGTCAAGACCTCTTTACACATGGCTCTAACAAAAATTTGGGTAACAGAACAATTTCCCGAACATTGGACCACAGCTATCATCCACCCACTACACAAAAAGGGAGATAAGAGCAACCCAGACAACTACAGAGGAATCTCTCTCCTAGATTGCACATATAAAATTCTATCCAAGATCCTATATGAAAGAATCAAGGAGCAATTAGAACAGGAGTTAGGGGAATATCAGGGAGGTTTGAGACCATGGAGAAGCTGTGCAGAGCAGATAACTAGTTTAAAATTGATTATGGCATACTACAAGAAACGGAACAAACCTCTGGCAATAACATTTGTAGATTTTAAGAAGGCGTATGACTGTCTCCACAGACCTTCAGTATTAAAAATTTTAAGAAATCTAGGACTCCATCCAAAACTAATTAAAATAATACAACTCACTCTAACCAACACCAAATCAAAAGTGAAGTTTAGAGGAGAAATTTCGGAACCATTCCTCATAAAAACAGGCTTAAGACAAGGTGACTGCCTATCACCATTACTTTTCAACTGTGCACTGGAATACATAATGAGAGAATGGTACAAGGACAATCCAAAGAGGATAAGAATTGGAAGTGCAAAAGATGATATTAGCTTAAACTGCTTGGGATTCGCTGATGATCTTGCTCTCCTAGCCAACACCGTTCAAGAAGCCAGGCAACAAGTGAAATCACTACAAGAAATAGCAGAGAAAGTGGGCCTTAGAATATCATTTGAAAAAACGGAGATTATGCTAACTGATCCACCACTTGCAAACAAAATTACAATAGGAGAACAGGAAATCAAAATTGTTGATAAATTTAAATATTTAGGCGAAATAATAACATACAATCTAAATGAGAAGCCATCATGGCAAAATAGAATAAAAAAACTGAACTATGCAAATTACATTACCAAAACTACATACAACAAAAAAAGCCCATCTATAGATGCAAAATTAAAACACTATAAAACAGTTACACAACCAGAAATAACGTATGCAGCTGAAACTATCTTCAAAACAAGTAAAACAGCAGAAATTGACAGAATACTAAAAATAGAAAGAAGAATAATTAGGACATGTATAAATAAACAGTATAAAATAAATGGACATTGGAGAATAGCATCAAATGAAACAGTATATAAGAAAATAGAACCAGTCATGAGCACAATCAGGAAGAAACGCATCTCATTCTTTGGACATCTGATGAGAACTCCAGAAAACAGAATTAGTAAAAAAATAATACAAAAATTGTGCAATAGCAAGAGCGACATTAAATGGATCACAGAAATTAAGGAAGATATAAAAGAACTTAAAATTACAGTAGATGACCTAAAAAACAAGAAAGAGAAAAGCAGAATACTGCAAGACCCGCAAACCAGACTACAAATGAAAATCAATAAAACAAGTACAGGAAGAGTTGTCTCAGATGAAGAAAGAAAGAAAATATCTGAAACAATGAAGAAATATTGGGCAGACAGAAGAGCAAAACACCTTTCATATAAGAATAGCCTCTAATAATTATATTACCTAAATATATTAAGTAATTGTCGAACCAGATTGTATCCATGTGTAACAACTTGTTTAGAACTTCGTATTTTTGACTACAGTGGTCCAATGAAGGCCATAAAATAAATAATAATAATAATTTATACAATACCGAAAGAAACTTTATTATATACACAGATACTGAGTGGGTGCGCCTATTTCCAGCGTCCTTCGCTTTCCCAACATTACATGGGATATAAATCTTAACACTTATTGGCTATTTTTATCATAATGACAGGACACACCACCCTCTTTTCCGTTGCTCATCTCAGCCTGACAGTCATCTCTGGTCTCTTCATACTTCAGAATAGTTCTGGTATATACGTGGCCTGCGCTTATACCTACTTCTCACTTTAATGTAACTCAGGTCTGATGATTCCTGTCTGTAGTTGGACTTTGAATTGCAAGTATTTACACCCCTTCATTCTCTTGCTCTGTTCTTTGGCCTTGTAGAAAATCAGCCGGAAGGGATCTGCCGTAATCATTTCGTTCCCTCTGATGGGTACAATTTCTCCTGTAGAGTCTGTTACAGCTATTTTCCTCCAGGATATTCCAATTTCTGTCCTGAACCACATTCAAATTTTCGTATTAGTGTCATCTCAAAGCATAATTTTTCCCTTCCTGTCCTCTCTTACGTATTCGTCCAAGTCTATTAAAATTAACCTGAACCCTTCTATGTCAGTTTTTCTGACACATAACAAGGACGTTTCGTGCTCCACCGAAACGTTTTTGATAAAAAGGTGACTCAACTCCCCACTATTTTGAGCCTGGTGTACGTGCTGATTTCTACTTCACGTATCATGTAAGTATTCCAAGAATAATTTGAATCTAGTAGCTGACAGTGCTGAGGCTTTGATGATACCTATTTGCACTCAGTTTTTCTCTGTGGTCGACCAGTATACCTTTATGATATCTACTTCATAGTCGGTGGTATCTCTGAAGTCCCTGATTAATGGCAGAACTTCGTGGATTATGTAGCTGCTTATGAACTCGACTTTGTACTGAATTGGCCAGGAATTCGGCAAACCGTCTGTAAACTGATCGATCCATGTCTGTATGTGCAGATGTCTACCGGCTGTGTAAGCGAGACATATACATAAAGAAAAGAAACGCTTATCATCGATATTTCGTCTGGCGACTGATGAAAATTCCGATGCAGCACCAGTTTCACTCACAACAGTGCTCTCTTGCACTGACGAAAAAATATCATAAGTCTGAAAACATTCTGTATATACAATATACTCAACACTAACAGTGACTGCGTTGCAGACACGATAAATATGTAAGCACATCAAAGATAAAGGGCTAGACGCTAGAACTTGTGTACCCTAAGATACACTTCATTGCGATGTCCTGACAACGGGACACAGGGGAAAGTAGAGCAAAGTATCCCTGAAAATAGGGTCGCCATGACAGTAATCTGCATTAGTAACGGTTTTAGCTCCAAGATAAAACCCTGAGAGTGCTAACCATTCGTCACCATAATAAACAACTTTAAATGTCATGCAACACTACCTTAATAATTTGGCCACTGCGCACAATGAAAACACTATCACACTAAAACAACACCATTCTGTGTTCCTCATTATACTTATTAAATAATCGTCGCTTAATCATGGAAGAAGTTACAGGAAGTAGGCTTCATAAATGGAAGACTGTGTCACAATACTGGTCATTAATTCAAATTCAAAACCAACATGGAATCTTACTGCAATTTGACTCTTGAAAGAAAAAATCATAGAAAACTAACATGAAATACTGAAATTAATCATGTTGGACTTTGATTTGCGTCGTTAGGAAGACGAGAAGAATAACAAAATCAGAGATCCACAGCTGCAGAACTCACATTTTAAAATAGACAAGAGAAACGACCCAAGGAACTCCGCATGCAAGATGCACAAACAAGAAGAATATTGAAAAGTATCATTACAGTAAAAATGATTAACCATACACACACAATAAAAGTCTTTACACTTTACTTGGAATACTGACTTTGAGATATGAAACTAATACTCCACGCTACAGAAAAGAGCTTCATACTGCACTGTCAGCAGGGGACAACAACTAGGAAGCTAGTGCTAGTCGTCTACGACTCTCAAGAGACAAATGATAAGAATTCAAATTTCTCTGTTGTCAGTCCAAACACTCTTTGGAGGCAGCAATCTTGTAGCCAATGTGACCAATGTAAATGGGCTTCGAAGCACGAAAATATACGAAACGCTGCAAAAGATTCCCTGATGTGGCGCAAGAGCACCCATAGATAATTTCTAAGGTTGGTACGAAGTTTGAGCGGTCTTTTGCTACTGTCTGGAAGGAGAGACAATACACAGGTTTGACCGAACAGAAACACCGTTCAGATGGAGCTAAACAGCTCACGTTCCACGGGAACGGAACGGCTGGATTCTTGCTCATGTACATGCGAAATAGATACTTGCAGCATCTGAAGTGGGTACTTCGGGCCCATGCACATTTGTGTCCGTGCATCTGGCATCAACCCTAACCTTCCCAGATCATTTTTTGACACACACTGTCCCAGGTACGGTCTGACAGACCACTATGTTTCAATTGCAATAAAAGTGGTATTCAACAATGTCAGTGAGACAATTCAGTTTTTATAGGTAAACTGTTACATAGACATCACACAAAAATATATTCAAATAAGTTTTAAAGTTTATTTTTACGAAGAAACGCATTTAAGTAGAAAACTGCACGAGATAAACGTAACATAACATACTAATGTTAAAGCTATAAAAACGTAAATACCATGCACTCCAAATTTTAATTTTTGCTATATATTATTGTTTATTATATATGTAATAATAAAGACATAGGAAACTCCCACAAAACATTAAAAATATTAAAAATACAATAGTACATTTTTGGTTTTTGGTTTCCTCCTCAGAAGTTTTCTTTGGACGCGCTGCTAATCTCTGTAAGGCATTAAAAGCAGATTGGCTTCTTGCAATAATGGCAAACATAAGAATTCTTCCTCTTCTTCTTTGGGTCAAGAGGTGGAACAAGTTTTGCTTTTTTCCAAAGTTCTACAACGATTGCTGCTCTTGGTTCTGATACACCCAAAACATGGGGAATGGATACACGAAGTTCAAGAGGTATGTGAGAGTTGTTGACTTGCTTTTCCATTTGTGGTGTCACCAACGTGTATGCAAGGCTTTACAAAAAATTAAAGCAGCTGATTTGAGAATTGTTTACTAGTAGTTGTGAAGGGTAAAGGTAATTCATCCCGCTTATGTCCAACATGCAGAAAAACAATGCCATTGGCTGTTGTTGGGTATGTCGTGCAGTTGCAACTGGCACACCACCTTTAGCGTGATTAAAGGCTGAAATTATTTCTGGTTTACCTATATCACTATCTTCACATTCATCATCTGCATAGACGATATTATAATCATTCCGGCACAAATGAAACTCGATTTGGGTCATGTGTGAGTGCATACATTGCAGAACCAACTTCCTTGCTTCTCACAGGTAAGAATTTTTCTGGTATTTTTTTTTTTTTTTTCAGTGTCCCCACGTGCGTTGGTCCTCTTGATTTGAGTCATGTTGCTAACTCGGTTACTCTAAACCAATTGTCTGAAGTAAAACCGCTGTTAGTCTGTTCAATTCGTTTAGCTAATTTAATCACAGCCTGAGTTGGTTTATGGAACTTTTTTCTGCTGCGCTCGGGCTTTGTCCGTTTGAAGCCCTTCTTGTGTAATCATATGCATTATAAAGGTAACCGGTGCGAGCGTCAGTAAGGGACATGACATTCAAGCCTTACTTTCATAATATGTTCGGAATGTAGATTTTGAATCTGCATTTGCCAATATTGTACATCGTTTGATAGTTGTCAATAAAGTTTGTAAAAATTTCTGAAACTGAAACAAAAGTATCGTTTTGCTTGCCTTCAAAATTGTTTGCAGGGTAATCGAATCTCAAGCCTGTTAGGAATACACCAGACCGGTTTTTGGATATAAGACAACGAAATATAACACATCCAGTACCATCTATGACATAAAATAATTTCTAATCTCTTCTGCCGGCCGGAGTGGTCAAGCGGTTCTAGGCGCTTCAGTCTGGAACCGCGCGACCGCCACAGTCGCAGGCTCGAATCCTGCCTCGGGCATGGATGTGTGTGATGTCCTTAGATTAGTTAGGTTGAAGTAGTTCTAAGTTCTAGGGGACTGATGACCTCAGATGTTAAGTCCCATAGTGCTCAGAGCCATTTGGACCAATCTAATCTTTTCTGCTGAATTTGAAAATAGATGATTAAAATAGTAAACCGAAAAATGCTTTTAGTTCACATAAATCAGTTCATAACAAACATTTGAATCATTTTTAGGCTTTCTTGTTTATTTTTACGTTAGTTCATTTCAATATGATTCTCAAAATATCGTCGGTCATTAGCAAATTCCAAACAGTAAGAAGATCTGGATTATTACCTACCTGAGCAGGTTGTCGCATTGTCGATAACGAGTGATGCTGTGCTGCCGAACACGAGACCGCTTGAAAAAGAGACTTCGATGACCAGCCATATTTGTTTCGAAGAAATATATTTCCAGCAGAATGTTTAGCTAAAAATTCAGTCTCTACACTTCTACCCCCATCACTCTCATCACTTGTTTCATTCAAGGGATTGATAGCTGACAAAACAAATTCGTCTTCGCTTTCACACTGCTCCGATTCTGAATTATGTTACTTCCAATTTCGTTGTCACTATCTGACCAAACATCACATCCTAAACTGTCCTCAACCATTTTAAAACAGAGCACTCAAAGTCATGGCCTGTAACACTAAAAACTGACGAGGACCTGGCTACAGAATCCATAACGCAAATTCCCAGGTGCGGTCTCAGAGACCGCTAGCACGAAAGAAGCAGTAATAGTACGGGACCACGTCTCGTCCAAGTGGCTACTGACAAAGAAAACTACGGCAGCTTCGGGAAAGAGCAACTAGACAACGCTGTAATCACCTACCCAGCCCTATCCATTAGCAACAGAGTAAAAATAAACGCTTGCGGTCTGTGAGACCGCATCTGGGAAGTTAAGGACGAACTTACAAGTTCAGAACAAGCCGAGGAGGAGCTTGGAATCACCGCAGAATACGATCCAACTTGAGGAAAGCCTCCTTGCTCCAACTCCACTGTAGAAGTGATTTGCCCCAGAATCGACAATGTGAGTTAACGATCATTGCGCTCTCATTTAAATATATGGCCGAAAGAGTCAGCCTACGGAAATTGTGAAACGAACCCTGTCGTCGGTGACCGTGTGTCACAAAGCGCGCAGATTCACCGAGAGATGGAGAAATTCACAAAAAAAGAAATGGCTCTGGGCACTTTGATAAATCTGAGGTCATCAAAAAAATGGTTCAAATGGCTCTGAGCACTATGGGACTTAACGGCTGTGGTCATCAGTCCCCTAGAACTTAGAACTACTTAAACCTAACTAACCTAAGGACATCACACACACCCATGCCCGAGGCAGGATTCGAACCTGCGGCCGTAGCAGTCGCGCGGTTCCGGACTGCGCGCCTAGAACCGCGAGACCACCGCGGCCGTCCTCTGAGGTCATCAGTTCCCTAGAACTTAAACCTAACTAACCTAAGGATATCACACACATCCATGCCCGAGGCAGGATTCGAACCTGCGACCGTAGCGGTCGCGCGGTTCCAGACTGAAGCGCCTAGAACCGCTCGGCCACACCGGCCGGTGAAATTCACAGACGTCTGTTGCCTATTGAGGCCTAAGCGCTGTAGTGTGCGAGTGAGACAGACGAGAACCTATGTCATAGGGAAACCCAGTAGAAAGGCTTTTGTGGCCAGGGATACGTAGAAGTGTTAAATATGGCGGACCTAAGATCGACCATAAAGGGAAATATTTATGGAAACTATTTAATTCTGTAGTAATTCAGGGAATCAAGACAAAGTAATTTCAATATGCCATCCTCCATAAATTTTCATGGTGATCCCAATGAAACTTGAATATTGATCATATCTACAATAGTTTAGGATTTACTGTTAAAGTGAAATTAACAAGTGTTAAGTCCCATAGTGCTCAGAGCCACTGGAAATTAACAAGTTCTGTCACAAAGACCTGACTGCTAAAATCTAAACGCTTTGGTCGATCTTAACGATCGACATTTCATATAGGAGCGCATCATTAAAATGACGAACTCTGTAGATATCAACTCCGTTACATTATTTGTTTGAAAGATATAGTAAATTTAAATTATCAGTATTTACAGTTAAGCATCGTGTCATCATTTCCTCCACACAACACATTGAACGATGACAGCATGACACCTTATTGAATCATTAGGTAATAGAATATTTGTTGTAAAGTTTAGTGCATAACAGTTACTTTCGTTCTTTATTTATTTATCAGAAAGTACATTGGTGCAAGGCTACTGGCCGTGACATTCAAAGTTAAGAAGGAAGTTAATTGTATTGGTTTTCTGTAAAAGAATTTAACGTGTATTATGTAATGGATATTATTGTTGCTTTATTTAGAACGTGAAAGTGGCCAAGCTTTGATTATTTAAATATGTTAAAATGTACAATAATGTAGAATAAGCTGTTGCCAATCAGATGGACGGCTTCAGGGAAGGGAACTGCACTAGACAGTTGAGCGGCGATGCTCGGCAGGCCGGAAACGCGGCCGGGAACGGGCAGAGGGACAGTGTACTGGTGCAGACGCGGAAGCGGACATTTCGGCTGGAGACACCAAAGGGGACAGTTCGCATTGAGGCGCGAAAGCGGACAGTCGATCTTTAGGTAGCTAGGAAGTGAATCGACTTAGAAAATTTCGCGTTGTGTGGTATTGTGGGACTCTCTGGGCGGTGAGCAGCCGCGCGTCTGGTGTGAACTCTAACTTTTCGCGTAGCTTTCTGAATAAACATTATTCTAACCAAATCGCAACTGTATGGCGTACCGGTACATCATTTATGGGTCGTTGATTTAGTTCCCGATATTATTATCGCTGTTATTATATGTTATGTTAACTTTGTATTTCGTAAACTAGCCATCAGCCAAACAATTTAACTAAAGGGTCACAAGTGTCTAATTTAGGGCGTGTAATGCGACACAAGTGGTTCAACCCCTAGACGAGTTTGAGCCAAGATATTTCGACGAAGAGGAACCGCACGTGAGCCTGAACATCTTTGGGGATGTTAGTTCGCAACAGCTTCTAGTGAGGATCTTCCAGCCACCACCCAACAGTCAATATTGCCCACTTTGTATGTGAAAGAAACTGCAACTGAACTAATACAGATCGACAAACGATCTTTTCCAGTCATGTAATACTACGCACCCTGTGAGGCGGTCCACAGGTTTGACGTTGAGTACACGTTCAAGAAGATGTAAGGTCAATTACTATGGCAGGAGGTTTTCCTTAGAATACTGTCTGTCTTCATGAAGCTATCAGCGAAACGTATTAGGATGTACAAATCTTGATGAAGACAGCCACATCCTTCAAGGAAGGAAAGAAAATTAGGTTTTTAAAGTCTCGTCGGTGACGAGGTCATTAGGGACGGACCATCTATAGGACACAATCTATTTACTACTGTATACCTCCGAGCCTGTGGTCCGTCCCTAATGACCTCGTCGTCTACGAAACGTTGAAACCTAATTTTCTTTCCTTCCTTGAAGGACGTGGCTGTCTTCAGCAGGCATCTACAACCAAAACCGTTTCGCTGATTGTTTCATGAAGACAGATAGAATGGTAGGGAAGCGGTAGTATGTGTAAGTTTTACTCGGTGTAACAGAGGAGAATTAACATATTCGGATAGAGCACATGTGACCCTTGTTCCACCTTTATTACAATTCAGTTCCTTAATCTCGATGCATTAACTATATTAAATTCACTCAGAGGAGACCGTGCTACGAATTTCGATCTTCTGCTTGCATTAACTTTTGTTTTCACGTTTTTAATTGTTTTTACTAAAGTTCTTTTCTTCAATTAAGAAAGTTGCTTAAACATAGGTTTTTCTGTCGTAGTGTGTAAAATAACTAACATGTCTTCCTTTGGATTTTCTAATTTAACGAAAAAGAACACAAGACTTAATTTTTGTCACCCCAGAGAAAAAAAGAAAAGGAATTATTATACATTTCAGCTACAGGCGTCTCACATGGTGTTGTAACAGATTTATATTTCTTAGTAAATCATCGTCAGATGATTTGTATACGTTACATAGTACGTCGACAACAGTAATATTCACTCTCATCCGTGAGAAGAGTGTTTTTTTTTTTTTTTTTTTTTTGGAGCTACTGTGCCTAGATCACTTTTTGACTTTCTTTTTCACCGCTGCCACAATAATCCAACTAAACACCTCGTAAAAAATCTTCTATGACTGAGATAACAGGACTCTCAGCCTTACTTTTCATTTTATTCCTCTTCTGTCACTTTCGTACTCGCTCACTCACTCTCTCCTCTCACTCTCTCCCTCCCCCATATAAAACCTGTGATTTTGGACTGCATGTCATTTAGTCTTATCACACACACCATGTAACTTTACATCTAAAAGTATTTGGATCTGAGTGTTTTTTATAAATATATAAAGTGGATAAACTTTACATTCAAGAAGTTCATTCGAACAATTTATGAAAAGTATGCTAATGATTTATCGTTATTGTGCGTCGTATATGAAGTTATATTGCATTTCCGAATAATCAGATGAAGTTGTTCTTCTTTGATTAGGACGTCTTGTACAACCTGGGTTGTGCTTTCCTCAAGATTTACTTGTGTTTAGCTTGAGCTTATCATAATGGCCACACTCTTTCTTAGCCACTTACGTGCTTATACGATGGGTGTTAAATAAGTAATGCACACCTCTTTTTCTCTGCCAGTTTCAGTTTAAAAATGCAAAATATGTTGTGGGTATCGTAGAATAATCCCGCCCCTTTATTTTCGTGAAGTTCTAATAGGTGGCGTCTCTATATGTAGCCTTCAAAATGACGTCTGTGACGCACGTGCGTTCCAAACAGAAAGCTGTTATGAATTTCTGCTGGGGCAAAACCAGAGCATCGTAGATATACATAGACGCTTGCAGAATGTATATGGAAACCTGGCAGTGAACAAAAGAACGATGAGTCGTTGAATGAGGCGTCTGTCAGCATCGCAACAAGGTCTCGAAAACCTGTCCGATCTCCCGCGCGCCAGCCGGGCCGCACACAGCGTTGGAACGTGTAGACACTTCAATTCGAGTTGACGTAAACTAACTTCTCCTTCTCCATGACAGCTCAAGGCCTCACAAAAGTCCGTGCACCCAGGCGCAGCTCACAACATTTCATTGGACTGATCTTCCTGATCCATCCTACAGGCCGGATCTTACATCTTCCGAATTCGATCTATTTGGCCCAATGAAGGATGCACTCTGTGGGAAGCAGTACGTGGATGACAGGGAGGTTCTTGACGCAGCACGACGTTGGCTCCGTTGTCGACCAGTGAAGCAATACAGGCCAGCCAAGTCAGGTGGCGTACGGTCGTAGCATTGAGAGGAGGTTATGTTAAACAATAAAGTTTTCCAGTCAAAAGAGTGGGGAATAATATGGTGTTTTGGAATCCTGAATAAAACCAACCAGATGTAAGGGAAAATACACCACTGGCCATTAAAATTGCTACACCAAGAAGAAATGCAGATGATAAACGGGTATTCATTGGACAAATATATTATACTAGAACTGACATGTGATTACATTTTCACGCAATTTGGGTGCATAGATCCGGAGAAATCAGTAAACAGAACAACCACCTCTGGCCGTAATAACGACCTTGATACGTCTGGGCATTGAGTCAAACAGAGCTTGGATGGCGTGTACAGGTACAGCTGCCCATGCAGCTTCAACACGATACCACAGTTCATCAAGAGTAGTGACTGGCGTATTGTGACGAGCCAGTTGCTCGGCCACCATTGACCAGACGTTTTCATTTGGTGAGAGATCTGGGGAATGTGCTGGCCAGACCAGCAGTCGAACATTTTCTGTATCCAGAAAGGCCCGTACTGGACTTGCAACATGCGGTCGTGCATTATCCTGCTGAAATGTAGGGTTTCGCAGGGATCGAATGAAGGGTAGAGCCACGGGTCGTAACACATCTGAAATGTAACGTCCACTGTTCAAAGTGCCGTCAATGCGAACAAGAGCTCACCGAGACATGTAACCAATGGCACCCCATACCATCACGCAGGGTGATACGCTAGTATGGCGATGACGAATTCACGCTTCCAAAGTGTGTTCACCGCGATGTCGCCAAACACGGATGCGACCATCATGATGCTGTAAACAGAACCTGGATTCATCCGAAAAAATTACGTTTTGCCATTCGTGCACCCAGGTTCGTCGTTGAGTACACCATCACAGGCGCTCCTGTCTGTGATGCAGCGTCAAGGGTAACCGTAGCCATGGTCTCCGAGCTGATAGTCCATGCTGCTGCAAACGTCGTCGAACTGTTCGTTCAGATGGTTGTTGTCTTGCAAACGTCGCTATCTGTTGACTCAGGGATCGAGACGTGGCTGCACGATCCGTTACATCCATGCGGATAAGATGCCTGTCATCTCGACTGATAGTGATACGAGGCCATTGGGATCCAGTACGGCGTTCCGAATTACCCTCCTGAACCCACCGGTTCCATATTCTGCTAACAGTCATTGGATCTCGACCAACGCGAGCAGCAATGTCGCGATACGATAAACCGCAATCGCGATGGGCTACAATCCGACCGTTATAAAAGTCGGTAACGTGATGGTCCGCATTTCTCCTCCTTACACGAAGCATCACGCAACGTTTCACGAGGCAACGCCGGTCAACTGCTGTTTGTGTATGAGAAATCGGTTGGAAACTTTCCTCATGTCGGCATGTTGTAGGTGTCGCCACCGGCGCCAACCTTGTGTGAATGCTCTGAAAAGCTAATGATTTGCATATCACAGCATCTTCTTCCTGTCGGTTAAATTTCGCGTCTGTAGCACGTCATCTTCGTGGTGTAGCAATTTTAATGGCCAGTAGTGTATGTTGTCCCTCGTACTTGGTCTCTAAATACGAATCTAAGGGCTATTGTGTTCACTAATTCAGAATGCTGATATGGTTGTGTTGATCTTAATATCATTTTGCACACTTTCCCCATGCCGATAACGTGTTGCAACTCGTCTGCCAGCTGACTGTTACAGGGTACTGACGGTGTTAATACTGACTAACCTTATGTCAAGTATATATAGTTTGTTAGATGTTTGAGAACAGACTATACCAGGGAAAAAACCAGTATACTCTGTGTTAAAAAATATCAGACTATGTTATCAAATTAAAAATAGTCGTTCGTTAGTATTAATCACGTTCGGCAGTGTACAAAAGGAAACGGATGACATCGGCTTCTACAATATGCTTTCTTGTTCAAACGTTCATTTCTGATGGCAGGGGTTAGCGTTAACGCTAAAAATAATGTTCCACGGAATTTTTTTTTAATTTGGTGACTACGTCTTTTTATGATGCTTCAGTTTACTGCCCTTGAGTTTATTTTCTCTAGACTAGGTTCAGGACCTTTCTGAGAAAACATCAAATTATGTAAATCTCTACTTACAAGAGACTACTTGTACAACTCCATATGAAGACTTCAGTATCGACTTTATTCTGCTGAGAATTACTAACCACTTTCAACTGTGAATTTTTCAAGAATGGTACAGAAAAAAGCAGCACGTAAATATTTATACATGCGTTGAGGTTGAGGTGCATTAGTGTATCAGTTTAGTGAGCAAGAGCTTTCGAGTGGCTTATCAGATCATAAGGCATTGGTCTTAATATTGAGTGGTATTAAGAGAGAATTAAGAAATGTATAGCCACCAAGCAGTAGCATAAGCACATATATAAGTTTGAAGCGCCAATGTTGCCTAGAGATGTACAGTGTACGTAACTCGAATGAAAAACACTAATTCAGACTTTTACTATACTTCAGGAAAAGTACATTGTACTAAGGTGCTTAAAACACAGTTCCGATACTGACAGTGTGGGGAACATAAAACCTTGTATGCTTGAGTAAAATAAAGTGAAAATCGTATGAAAACTTAAGGTAGAATTAAAAGCAAGCCACAGCAACTGATTGTAAAATCCACAGTAAGATCTTTGCCAACGTTACTAGAGAGTTAAACAATACGAGTTTTCCAAGTGGGATGCATAAATCTCAGAAGAAATTAAAACAAACTAAAATGGAGTGACAAAAGGTTCAAGGAAGAAACAGAAAGACTCAGTTACCATTACACTTAAACAGGTAAGTAAACATTAGTAAAATATCCAAAATCTTTAATGCTCATTTCTTGTCTACTGTGGGTAAACCGAGCCTAATCTTCCTACACTACACCAGTTTCTAATAACTCTCATGGTATGTCTATTAAAGGAACGACAATATATGAACACGCTGGAAGCTATCAGAAAGGAACCTGAGGCAATATTTAAGTCTCGGGTGTTTAAGGTATTACATCCATACACCAAGTAGGATAATGAAGATTTGTTCTCCATGGGGTAGCAGATACTCAGTTACATGTGTAGGAACATCCTTTTAGGTAAGCTCATGCCAAGACAGGATATCTAAATATTGCTTCGTGAGACCTCTGCATAAGACAGAAGAAGAAGGTGAGGTACATAACCATGGCCCTATGTAATTGTTAACCAGAATCCTTAAGAAATTCGGAAAATAATACATAATAGTGTAAATACTTATTTCTCTAAGTAATACTTGCTGACGAATTCGCAGTTGATTTTGGGACTGATTCTTGTAACTGAAAATGCTATATGTTCCTTAATGCTTGTTATAGTAGATTATTGAGAAAAAAGGTTGCAACAGTTGGGTATTTCATGTGACTTTATGGAGCCTTTCCACTGTGCAGACTACAGTATATTACTAACAGTTGTGCAATTAAGCAGTAACGCAGTTCGTTGGTTTCAGTGTTATCTGTGTAGGAGAAAGAAGTAGGTTTATTTACGCTCCATATAACTGCAAATGATTTAGCATCCGAACGGATTTCGGCAGTGAGGGGCATTTCCTCAGGGTTTCACATTAATACCTCGTTTTTAACTATAGTGGATAGCTCAAAAGCAGTTTGGTTAATGATAATTCAAGAATGATTATTACACATTACAAAGAAGAAATGAACAGTTTAAAAATCATATTCTGGAGAGATGTAACTCTTGGCTAACAGCTAAAGGCCTGGCTGTTAATTGCAGTACAACACAATGCATCAAGTATGTAATACACAACCCTGTTTTTTAGTGACATTCGACACAAATAAAGCAAAGGACATCAGTGTATTTGGAATAAGAGCAGATGCTAACCCCTTATGTTAGTCACATATTTTGCTGCAAGCCTGGTTGGGACTTTGAACATCGTGCTAAAATTATTTATTGGACGACGATTGAGAGAATTTCGTCTTACCATGTTTTTCAGAGCAGCTACCGAATGGCTTTTCAAGCTCTACCTCATCAATGCTGTTCAAAAACATGATCTAAGTGCCAAAGAAGTAACACTAGAATCGCGGGAGTTGCAGAAGTATTATTATACTTTGCACACCCGTTGTTCACAAACTGCATAATATAAACAAATGGCATGAAAAAGAAAAAGTCCAAATGTTAGTCACACATTTCAGATATTCATTATTTACTCGTTCTGATACATATTTGTGTCATAATTGAGTTTGGACCACACGCGTTGTAGTGCGTCCCGGGTGTCATGGTCATTTATATTCAAATCAAATGGCTCTGAGCACTATTGGACATCTGAGGTCATCAGTCCCCTAGAACTTAGAACTACTTCAACCTAACTAACCTAAGTACATCACACACATCCATGCCCCACGCAGGATTCGAACCTGCGACCGCAGCGGTCGCGCGGTTCCAAACTGAAGCGCCTAGAACCGCTCGGCCACACAGGCCGGCAGCCATTTATAGAACAGCGAAGTGATTCTGGAGCTGATCCGGCGTTCTGGTAGAGTCGCAGATGAGATTTATCATTAAAGTGTCTGCAGTGAAGTGAACAGCAATTTGTAGTATCAGAAGATTCGAAGGTGCCTCTGAGAAGCGCCAAGCTATTCGCAGCACGCCGCCCGCTCCAGCGCTGCTTGGTTTCCTCGTTAAGGCACGACGCATTTTAGAGATGGAACATCATCTTTCTCGAATATGAAGGTCTCTGAGGTATCTTTCTGTAATGGAGACTTTTATTTCGTGCGCCGGAGGAAGTGCAACGAGAATACTTTCCAGCTAAATAATGTCGAATCGTATTATTTGAATATTAAAGAACATAAGTCTCCTTCGCGGAGTTTTAAGTTACTTACAAGCGAAGGAGACAAATACTGATTAAGTGGTCTAAGGTCACAGTTAAGTCAGTGCTTGGTTGGTGTAAGGCCAAAGTCGGAAGAAGTAAAATCATATGGGCGAGGGGTGGGCTGCCAGCGGTACGATATCCCGCTCTTCAGCCTAGAACACTGCCAAAAATTAATTGAAGAAGTGACAAGACTTATAGATGGATGCAAAACTTAAAAAAGGGACATGGAGACAAATATACAGATTGGTTTTCTTCATATAAAGTTTAAAAAGGAAATAAAAATTTGACGCTTAAAGATAAAAGAAACAAAAATGGACGTTTAAAACTTTAAAGTGGAAGGATAATGTTAGTGAAAAAGAAGCACTGGACTTTCACTGAAAAGCTGAAGGACCTGCGCTGCGTGATGAAGCTGTGGGGAGATTGAGCGCTTGGGGACAAATTTAAAAGCAGTTGGATGGTATCTGTAGAAAGAGGGTAGGTGATAAGGCGGTTACTGGGAAAGACGGAAAGGGGGGATGAGTCTGGTGGGTGGGTAGGGCCGCGGTGTCAGGAGAAGAAGGGAAGGAATAAAATGGAAAGGGAGGAGAGAGGGTGAGTCCTGATGTGGTGTAGAAATAGGTAGGAAAAGCTACAGCTGGTATGATGGATAAGTATGGGAGCGGATATTATTGCCTGGGTAGAGAGTCAGTTGAAGTTGCGTTGGGATAGATTGTGGAACAACATACCAGCGTTGGTGATCGAAGGTGAGGCCATGGGCTTTTTGGAGTGCAGTTTGCAGATAGTATAGGAGATCCAGATAGATGTTCGTTGTGGTTGCAGGGGGGTGGGAATATGATGACATGGTAGAGGACCCATGTGGGGGAAGGTAAACGGTTGTAGAAAGTGAGACAGAGTGCATGGCGTTCGAGAAGTTGGAGGGACTTATAGAACATTGGTCGGATGGAAATCCATGTAACATTTGGAAAGCAGAGGATGAGCTGGATCAGGGTTTTGTAAGTGTGGGGAGTAACGGAGAGGTGTAATCCCCACGTTGGGCCTATTTATTCTTAATAGTTTCAGTCTATTGTGGGTTTACTGTTCGATGGTCAGTAGGTGAGGTTTCCACGTTAGCTTCCCATCGAAGGTTAGTCCAAGATATTTTAGTGCCTTAGTTAACTAGATAGGACGGCCGCCAATGTTACGGTAGAAGTCATGGAGACAGAAGATGAGCATAGTTCGTCCTATAATTATTGCCTGAGTTTTGGTGGGGTTGATATTGAGTAGCCATTGGTTACACCAGGAGATAAACTGGTTGAGATGGATTTAGAGGGATCGTTGCGATTTCTGGAGTGTACGACAGAGTGCGAGGAAAGTGGTGTCATCAGTTTACTGAGGGAGGTGGACGTATGGGGTGGTTTGGTCATATTATCAGTCTAGAGAAGGTAGTGGAGGAGAGAGGTCGGAGCTTTGGGGCATTTCTGCAGTGGGGTGGAAGGTAGTGGAATTGATACTGCCAATAGTGACAAAGGATAGGTGATTAGATAGGAAGGATGCAATAAGGCGGACATAGTTATTTGGAAGTGCGTGTGCCTGGAGTCTGGAAAGGAGGCTTGAATGCCATACACGGTCGTAGGCTTTCTTGAGGTCGAGGGAGCCGATCCGAAGTTGAACGCCTGCCTGAATGACGTCGCGGCGCCCGGATACGGAGCGAGCTTGTGGCGAGCACTTGACAAGTCATAGAAAAATAGAGCCCGGGCTCGCAGCGCCGCGAACGTTGGAGAGAGCTCTGCTGGCAACGGACTTGTGCCTCTTGTGAAGGCTGCCGGACACTCTGAGAACAATAAACCAACCAGCTGTTGCAGTTTTTTTAAACTATCTACACTCCTGGAAATTGAAATAAGAACACCGTGAATTCATTGTCCCAGGAAGGGGAAACTTTATTGACACATTCCTGGGGTCAGATACATCACATGATCACACTGACAGAACCACAGGCACATAGACACAGGCAACAGAGCATGCACAATGTCGGCACTAGTACAGTGTATATCCACCTTTCGCAGCAATGCAGGCTGCTATTCTCCCATGGAGACGATCGTAGAGATGCTGGATGTAGTCCTGTGGAACGGCTTGCCATGCCATTTCCACCTGGCGCCTCAGTTGGACCAGCGTTCGTGCTGGACGTGCAGACCGCGTGAGACGACGCTTCATCCAGTCCCAAACATGCTCAATGGGGGACAGATCCGGAGATCTTGCTGGCCAGGGTAATTGACTTACACCTTCTAGAGCACGTTGGGTGGCACGGGATACATGCGGACGTGCATTGTCCTGTTGGAACAGCAAGTTCCCTTGCCGGTCTAGGAATGGTAGAACGATGGGTTCGATGACGGTTTGGATGTACCGTGCACTATTCAGTGTCCCCTCGACGATCACCAGTGGTGTACGGCCAGTGTAGGAGATCGCTCCCCACACCATGATGCCGGGTGTTGGCCCTGTGTGCCTCGGTCGTATGCAGTCCTGATTGTGGCGCTCACCTGCACGGCGCCAAACACGCATACGACCATCATTGGCACCAAGGCAGAAGCGACTCTCATCGCTGAAGACGACACGTCTCCATTCGTCCCTCCATTCACGCCTGTCGCGACACCACTGGAGGCGGGCTGCACGATGTTGGGGCGTGAGCGGAAGACGGCCTAACGGTGTGCGGGACCGTAGCCCAGCTTCATGGAGACGGTTGCGAATGGTCCTCGCCGATACCCCAGGAGCAACAGTGTCCCTAATTTGCTGGGAAGTGGCGGTGCGGTCCCCTACGGCACTGCGTAGGATCCTACGGTCTTGGCGTGCATCCGTGCGTCGCTGCGGTCCGGTCCCAGGTCGACGGGCACGTGCACCTTCCGCCGACCACTGGCGACAACATCGATGTACTGTGGAGACCTCACGCCCCACGTGTTGAGCAATTCGGCGGTACGTCCACCCGGCCTCCCGCATGCCCACTATACGCCCTCGCTCAAAGTCCGTCAACTGCACATACGGTTCACGTCCACGCTGTCGCGGCATGCTACCAGTGTTAAAGACTGCGATGGAGCTCCGTATGCCACGGCAAACTGGCTGACACTGGCGGCGGCGGTGCACAAATACTGCGCAGCTAGCGCCATTCGACGGCCAACACCGCGGTTCCTGGTGTGTCCGCTGTGCCGTGCGTGTGATCATTGCTTGTACAGCCCTCTCGCAGTGTCCGGAGCAAGTATGGTGGGTCTGACACACCGGTGTCAATGTGTTCTTTTTTCCATTTCCAGGAGTGTATATGCTGATGTAGGTTAAGGTCCAAGGATTCACATCCTGCAGCCCTTCACCCTGGTGGGCCTCGTTTGCGAGTAATCGAAGAAAAGATTTCAGAATTTCGCCTGATGCTTTATAGACTTAAAAATGGAAACTATTTACAGATTGGTTGCATAGTGTAATTGTTAGGGTGGTGGCTGTCATGCAAGAGGTTGTGGGTTCGAATGTCGACAGGTGCATTGAGACTCTTTTGTTTTTATATCTTTATTGAAATGACTTTGATCACTATTTTTATACAAGTAATCGGTGTAAATGTAATTTTTTCTATTCATTTGTCATATCATATTAGTCATCGTATGAAGTACATCATTTGCTCTCATTTCTTCGTATCAGTCTTTGTCCACTTAAAATCCTTGTTCTTGTGATTTTGATTATTGTTATATATTAACTTCGATTTAATTGCTTCCATTTTGACATCTGACTCTTTCGTCCATGTTATTGCATTACATTGAAACCGATTACTTTAATAAAAGCAGTCATCAAAGTCATTTATGTAAAGGTTTAAAAATAAAAGGATTTCAACGCAGCTGTCGATATTCGAACCCACAACCTCTTGCGTGTGAGGTCACTAACTCAACCATTGCATTATGCAAACAATTTGTACATAGTTTCCATTTCTAAGTCTGCATAGCATCATGCGAAGCCCCGAACTTTTTCTCGTCGATTACTCGTAGACGAGGGCCCACCAGGGTCGATGGCTACAGGGTGTGAATCCTCGCACCTGAATCTACATTACCGTACAGATTGTTTCAAAAAGTTAATTCCACCCTTGGGGACCTCTCCTGATGAAACTTCGCACAACACAGCTGTTGTGATGGTTTACCTACACATTCCTATTCCTTGACCAAGATGCCGTTGATTGCAACCAAACAAAAATCAGAACATTTCGTTAAATCAAGGCCAGCAGGTTGTAAGAACTACATGTCATGCCATCTGAACTGTGTTGCAGTAGGATTTTCGGCTGCGAAGGGTTCTTACCCTGAAAAACTTTCTTCAGACTGTCGTTGGAAATGTTAGCGCTTGAGAATATTTAAAGTGACAGCTTCAAGAGATGAAGACAGAATGGTCATATCTAAAACTTTCTCTCGATGATTATGGTGTGTATGAACATACTGTAGTAATATGGTAAGGCTTATCTACAAAATATGTATATATGCACTCCAACAGTATTTGTGTACATGTGGTGGTTTTTACATAAATATACTGTTCACAAGAGAGGGCTTAAGTAATTTCTTTATTTACTGTACGGTTTAATTATCGCTGGAAATAACGCAGAATGTTTTCACTGACCCCTTGAAAGACATTAATGGAAATGTGATTTTTCAGTTTCTCGCGGCGATTTGCGAACATTCCACGTGTGTCCTGCCGGTTTATCATCTACAACGGTCACATTTCGGCTCTCAGACAGGTCGGAACGTCAGCGCACCAGACGATGGCAACTTGTTTGTTAGCAGAAATATTGTGACTGTTGGACACTATCAAACAGTAGTACACCTGTAGACTGATCGATTAATGGAAATGGTTTGCAGTTGACACGATGCGACCTATGGATGGCCTGTCAGATGAGTATCTATTCCGTGGATTATTGTGATGGTTGCTTGAAAGATTTATTGATATTTTTCTATTGTTGTGAATGAGTAAGGTATGAAAGGAAGTTAAAAGACGAACTATGGTAACATTGCAAGACTCGTTACACTCGACAGGGGCCACAGAGTTTGGCATTCAGGATAAGCATCTGTAGGATCCTTCACAGACGAGAAATGTAGCATCCAGCCAGGAAGATGGCACACAGTTTAGTGCAAGTAACTGGAGGAAGCCATCTCAGATTACTTTTCACCGTCTGCCTATGTGTAGCACTATTGGGTCCAGTGTCAGAGCTCATCCAACAACTTCCGGTTTTCCTTTGGTGTCAAAGTTTAATTACCGTTATCATGACGATAATGATTATGTGTTTTGCCTATTGGGCAGGTTCATCACTGCAAGTTGAGTATCCTTCAGTCCTCCCTGTTCTCTTCGATCCGTTTTGCAGCTGTCGATTTTGCATTGGTTTGGTATGATTACTGGTATTAAAAACTAACTCCGTCTACAGGCCGCAAGCGACCCATCGGGACCATCCGACCGCCGTATCATCCTCAGGTGAGGATGCGGATAGGAGGGGCATGGGGTCAGCACACCGCTCTCCCGGTCGTTATGACGGTTTTCTTTGACCGGAGCCGCTACTATTCGGTCGAGTAGCTCCTCAATTGGCATCACGAGGCTGAGTGCACCCCGAAAAATGGCAACAGCACGTGGCGGCGGGATGGTGACCCATCCAAGCGCCGGCCACGCCCGACAGCGCTTAACTTCGGTGATCTCACGGGAACCGGTGTATCCACTGTGGCAAGGCCGTTGCCTATGATTACTGGTATTACGATTTAAAAATAAGGGTGTCGTTTTTAAATACCGTTATCACCGTTTGCAACATACGGGGACTCTTTTTATTTTCTTGTTTTCATTTTTAGTACTTCGTAATTTTTGTAGTGTAGCATTGTTCCTCATGCAGTGAAACAATCACGTGGTTAGAACTCTTTTTATGTTTGTATCAACGTACTCGTAGATTAGTCTGCAGCTTCTTTTCAGTTGCCAAATAGTTGTACAAAGCAGAAGTCATATACACATTGTGCTTGTTGTGTATGGAAGCAACTGGAACTTTCAATGGATGCAGTCGATTCATTCAGGCTGCTACATCGGGCTGCGGTGATGATAACATAGTGTGATGGCTGCGGACCTTTGATGCCCTTGGCATCTCCTGAGAGTCACTGCGCCTTCCAATGTGCGTGACCTTACCTACCATCATTACCTGTGAGTGAATGGTGGATAGTAACAGATTCAGCCATCTCTAGGTGGAATTCAAATGCAGGTACTGCTTGTGGTATCCAGCAGAGATACTGACAGCAAACAGCGGACAGATTCCTATGCTACCATGAGCTCTCTCTCTCTCTCTCTCTCTCTCTCTCTCTCTCTCTCTCTCACACACACACACACACACACACACACACACACACATACACACACATGGGAGCAGTGCCGAGTTGGGCGAGCGCCTCGGCCACCAATCAAGTTGTACTCGATGGATCACGCGGGCAAAGCTATTACTCCGTCGCGGCCTATAAATCTCGGTAGCAGGGCAACACTCGCTCACTCCCTCTACGAGTTCTACGACAACTCTGCAAGTCCCGTCGATTGTACCGTTCCGACCAATACACCCCCCACACAATTCAGGAAATTACAGAAGAAATAAAGAAATCTACTAAGTGCAAAAGCTGCACCTTTCTTAACACTACACAATCCATAAGCTTCTCTAAGCACTGAAAGTCAATCCACCAAGTCACCGGTAAAAACCTACTCCCTACTATCCAGTCCTATAGAACAATAAACACTGGCCTTAAAATTAAAGAAAGCCTAAACATTTCGCATCGTACCTCTCAGGTATTTTTACAGTACTGGCCATTAAAATTGCTGCACCACGAAGATGACGTGTTACAGACGCGAAATTTAACCGAAAAGAAGAAGATGCTGTGATATGCAAATCATTAGCTTTTCAGAGCATTCACACAAGGTTGGCGCCGGTGGCGACACCTACAACGTGCTGACATGAGGAAAGGTTCCAACCGATTTCTCATACACAAACAGCAGTTGACCGGCGTTGCCTGGTGAAACGTTGTTGTGATGCCTCGTGTAAGGAGGAGAAATGCGTATCATCACGTTTCCGACTTTGATAAAGGGCGGATTGTAGCCTATCGCGATTGCAGTTTATCGTATCGCGACACTGTTGCTCGCGTTGGTCGAGATCCAATGACTGTCAGCAGAATATGGAATCGGTGGGTTCAGGAGGGTAATACGGAACGCCGTGCTGGATCCCAACGGCCTCGTATCACTAGCAGTCAGATGACAGGCATCTTATCAGCATGGCTGTAACGGATCGTGCAGCCACGTCTCGATCCCTCAGTCAACAGATGGGGACGTTTGCAAGACAACAACCATCTGCACGAACAGTTCGACGACATTTGCAGCAGCATGGACTATCAGCTCGGAGACCATGGCTGCGGTTACCCTTGACGCTGCATCACAGACAGGAGCGCCTGCGATGGTGTACTCAACGACGAATCTGGGTTCACCAATGGCAAAACGTCATTTTTTCGGATGAATCCAGGTTCTGTTTACAGCATCATGATGGTCGCATCCCTGTTTGGCGACATCGTGGTGAACGCACATTGGAAGCGTGTATTCGTCATCGACATACTGGCGTATCATCCGTCGTGATGGTATGGGGTGCCATTGGTTACACGTCTCGGTGAGCTCTTGTTCGCATTGACGGCACTTTGAACAGTGGACGTTACATTTCAGATGTGTTACGACCCGTGGCTCTACCCTTCATTCGAGCCCTGCGAAATCCTATATTTCATCAAGATAATGCACTACCGCATGTTGCAGTTCCTGTAAGGGCCTTTCTGGATACAGAAAATGTTCGACTGCTGCTCTGGCGAGCACATTCTCCAGATCTCTCACCAGTTGAAAACGTCTGGTCAATGGTGGCCGAGCAACTGGCTCGTCACAATACGTCAGCCACTAGTCTTGTTGAACCCATACACGCCATCCAAGCTCTGTTTGACTCAATGCCCAGGCGCATCAAGGCCGTTATTACGGGCAGAGGTGGTTGTTCTGGGTACTGATTTCTCAGGATCTATGCACCCAAATTACGTGAAAATGTAATCATATGTCACCGCGCGACCGCCTCTGGCATGGATGTGTGTGATGTCCTTAGGTTAGTTAGGTTTAAGTAGTTCTATGGGACCGATGACCTCAGAAGTTAAATCCCATAGTGCTGAGCGCCATTTGAACCATTTTTTTTTTTTTGTAATCACATGTCAGTTCTAGTATAATATATTTGTCCAATGAACACCCGTTTATCATCTGCATTTCTTCTTGTTGTAGCAATTTTAATGGCCAGTAGTGTACAGTCACTGATGATGACTTCCAGTTTGATTACTCGTCTTTCGGCATAGTGAATGAAGAAAACGATACCTCTCTTCTAGTTTTTAATGCCTAGAAGACATACCACAAGCAGACACCAGTCACATCACAAGACAGAATACAAATACTAAAGAAGAAAAAAAATGGTTACGAGTCCCACTTCGAACTGAGCATCGATGACCAGCGAAGATATCCCTAGAAACGCCGAAGGCAGCCGTGTGATACCAACCTGACTGTCGCCCGCCATACAGCCCGACAACCAGGAGTGATGTCGTTTCATTTCATAGCAGTACTCCTTTTATTCGAAGATGGTATCTGTTCTTTCAGACATGTCCGAAAGAACAAATACCATCGGTGACCGTGCAACTCGTTAGAGTGAAATTACAATTAAATCAATAAAACGAAATGAATACCCTTAGCTGCATACAGGCGTTGATATACGTCAACGGGGACAGTTGAAAATGTGTGCCCCGACAGCGACTCGAACCCAGGATCTCCTGCTTACATGGCAGATGCTCTATCCATCTGAGCCACCGAGGGAACAGAGGATAGGGTGCCTGCAGGGACTCATCTCTGGCACGGCTCCTGTGAGACCCACATTCCCAACTTATTGTCCTGCACTATATTCGCAGTGCCCCTACCCATTACACTCATTACTCGCGGGAGGCGTGCCAGAGATAAGTCCCTGCAGTCGCACTGTCCTCTGTGTCCTCGGTGACTGAGATGGATAGAGCATCTGCCATGTAAGCAGGAGGCCTTGTGTTCGAGTCCCGCTTGGGTCACACATTTTCAACTGTCCCCGTTGACGTATATCAAAGCCTGTATGTATTTCATTGTATTGATTTAATTATAACAGAACTCCTTTTGTTGTTATACACGACATCCTTCAAGCACAGCTGAACGCCGACGATATTCTACCTCCCATTTTGTTATCTGTGGTGAGAAGCCATCCTGGGCTTACACTGCAACGAGATAAAGTCAGCCTGCGCATGGCGAGAGTTTCTACCGCTTCTCTTCGTGCTTGTCAAACACTACTTGGCCAGCAAAGGCGCCGGATCTCTCCAAAACTGTGAATGTTTGAGCATTATGGACAGGGCCCTCCAACCAGCTGAGGATTTTGACGATGTAACTCTCCAATTGGACTGAATTTGGTACGACGTCTTTCAGTAGGACATCCGTCAACTCTGTCAATCAATCCCAAGCCCAGTAACTGCTCGCGTAAGAGGCATATGTGGACCAGCTCATTACTGACTTTCTTAATTTGTGAAGTTCTTTTGTCTTGAAAAATTCATCCAATTTTTCTGAAATCGTTATCATTTGTTTGTCTGTAGATGTTCATTACATCTACCGATTTCCGTCCCATTCGGATAATTCCATCGCAGTGCGGGTATTTTTCTTTTCTTGTCCTAGAGTGTACGTCAGCTCTTATAATAATGTCATGTACCTTCCATAACAGATGCATGATTTAACCATTTGATCAAAGTTTTGAAACATTCTATTACCATTTGAATGGAAAAAAATTAATTACTATCCATAACACTTAAAATATTAAACTCCTGAGTAGAAACACATCTTAAAAACTCCATCCTATAATGAATAAATCACATACATATGTGCACACGAAAGAAATCCTTACATTTATTTCATTATCTTAGAATAGCGTGAAATATTTCTCGATATTAATATAAGTCAACAGGTACACATATAAAACGACCTCCATTACAAAAAAAGTTACACAGTCACTTTTATCCATCATATGCCTTGTTACAATATGTCT
This sequence comes from Schistocerca nitens, assembly GCF_023898315.1. Taxonomy (NCBI): domain Eukaryota; kingdom Metazoa; phylum Arthropoda; class Insecta; order Orthoptera; family Acrididae; genus Schistocerca; species Schistocerca nitens. The sequence continues at coordinate 350,516,444 of NC_064616.1, forward strand.
TTGACCATCAATTGTGCTTGTAGTCTTAGTCAGCATATCTGAATGGATCAGACACACAGTCAAAAGTTAAACATTTAAACACATTTACTAAAATTAATATCTGTATACATTCTCATACATTAGCTCTTACTGTAAGAAAAAGTACTGGTTAGTTCATACACCATATACCATAGTAGACCATAGGAATCCTTATCACCTGAACATGTATATACAAATTCATTGAAAATATATCTTGCATCCAGGTCAACCTACCGCTGCTCCCTGGATTAGCGTATACTGATGAGTCTTTTATGTGCCATAACAACATTTTCCTAATTTCGTGGTGAATTTCAGTTCTCTAGGCAGACGGAATGGAGAGATGTGACAGTACATTTAATGCGGGAAGACATCAGTATGGCACTGATAATTTTTGGATAGCTCCGAGCTTCTGTTAAAATACAAGTTGACTATTTAAACCAACAGAAGCTGTAACAAGATGAACAAGTAATAAGGCTATTAAGGTATGCATTTTTGAGCCATGTTTACTAGACGTTTTCTTGTTTTGGTGTAAGGAACCTGTCCTCAAAGTCTGTAAATGGAATTTAGTTACACCTGGTACTTATTAGGTTATTTTCACGATATGGAATTAGATATCTCAATTCAGAAACTTCAGTTTTAATAATTTCTTTAGGTTCCTTTCGGAGTATGCTGATGCATTAGCTCCATACTTAACAATCATATACAACCGTTCTCTCGACGAGAGGTACGTACCTAAAGATTGGAAACTTGCACAGGTCACAACAATATTCAAGAAAGGTAGTAGGAGTAACCCACTAAATTACAGGCTCATATCGTTAACTTCGATATGCAGCTTGATTTTGGAACATGTATTGAGTTCGAACATCATGAATTACCTCGAAGAAAACGGTCTATTGACACAGTCAACATTGTTTTAGAAAATATTGTTCCATGAAACACAACTAGCTCTTTATTCACATGAAGTGTTGAGTGCTATTGACAAGAGATTTCAGATCGATTCCGTATTTCTGGATTTCCGGAAGACTTTTGACACTGTACCACACAAGCGGCTTGCAGTGAAATTGCGTGCTTATGTAATATCATCTCAGTTATGTGACTGGATTTGAGATTTCCTGAGAGGTCAGAGTTCGTAGTACTTGACGGAAAGTCATCAAGTAAAACAGAAGTGATTTCTGGCGTTCCCCAAGGTAGTGTTATAGGCCCTTTGCTGTTCCTTATCTATATAAACGATTTGGGAGACAAGCTGAACAGCTGTCTTCGGTTGTTTGCAAATGACGCTGTCATTTATCGACTAATAAAGTCATCAGAAGATCAAAACAAATTGCAAAACGATTTAGAAAAGATATCTGAATGGTGCGAAAAGTGGCAGTTGACCCTAAAGAGCGAAAAGTGTGAGGTCATCCACATGAATGCTAAAAGGAACTAGTTAAACTTCGGTTACACGATAAATCAGTCTCATCTAAAAGCCGTAAATTCAACTAAATACCTAGGTATTACAATTACGAACAACTTAAATTGGAAGGAACACATAGAAAATGTTGTGGGAAAGACTAACCAAAGACTGCGTTTTATTGGCAGAACACTTAGAAAATGTAACAGACCTACTAAGGAAACCTTCCTACACTACGTTTGTCCGTCATCTTTTAGAATACTGCTGCGCTGTGTGGGATCCTTACCAGATACGACTGACGGAGTATATCGAAAAAATTTAAAGAAAGGCAGCACGTTTTATATTATCGCAAAATATGGGAGAGAGTGTTACGAAAATGATATAGGATTTGGGCTGGAAATCACTAAAAGAAAGGCGTTTATCATTGCGACGGAATCTTCTCACTAAATTACAATCACCAACTTTCTCCTCCGAATGCCAAAATATTTTGTTGACACCGACCTACATAAGGAGGAACGAGCACCACCATAAAATAAGGGAAATCAGAGCTCGTCAGAAAGATATAGGTGTTCATTCTTTCTGTGCGCTATACGAGTTTGGAATAATAGAGAATTGTGAAGGTAGTTCGATGAACCCTCTGCCAGGCACTTAAATGTGATTTGCAGATAATCCATGTAGGTGTAGATGTCCCATTTCAGAATGGTACGAAGTACCTTCCGTGCAGCGGACCACGGGCTGTTTAACTGTCGTGACACAGCACTCGCACTGCCTGACGATCTGGAATTGCGCACAGCGTTGTCTGCCATAGCAACGCAATTTCGTCAGCCACCTGTGGCGCAACCGGTCATCGGTCACTTCCTGGAGCGAGCTCAGTTCTCCAGTTGATTCGAACTTCTTCATCACTCTCCGCACAGCAGGTACAGAAAGAGGACCCTTTTGTAATCCTTTCAGCCAAAGATATTCTCAAAGTGCAGCTGCAACATTTCTGTTGTTTTGATAATAGAAAAAAAATGGCTCTGAGCACTATGGGACTCAACTTCTGAGGTCATCTGTCCCCTAGAGCTTAGAACTACTTAAACCTCACTAACCTAAGTACATCACACACATCAATGCCCGAGGCAGAATTCGAACCTGCGACCGTAGCGGTCGCGCGATTCCAGACTGTAGCGCCTAGAACCGCTCGGCCACACCAACCGGCTTGATAATAGAGCTTCACCAATAATACCCTACTTCTTCTGTCAAGTTCATGTTGATAAGAAAGCAAATGCACTGCGACTATTCAGGTGTGTGAGACTATGACTCACGATGACTGATCACAGCACCTGGTGGCCATAGTTGGAACTAAACGGTGACGCTGTGACGCTTGGAAATCATGCATCCCATACTCTGGCCATTAATGCTACCAAATTGGGCACTCGTACGGTAATTAGTTTCCGTGTTATAACGTGTTAAATAGGGAAAGTTCAGTTATAACCACCCATTATAAGCTCTGGTACGCAGGTTCTCAAGTAACATTCTGCAGCTACATGTGTAGTCCAGGCCTGATAGCAGACATCGAGTGGCTAATCGACCCTTGCTCCTGCTCGCAGAACATCAGCCAGCACAGAGAGCATTCTTTCATAGTGATCAAACGCCACATAGCTACTGAAATGAATTAAATTATATTTATCCAGCCCTTTTCTGAAATCCACGTGGTTGTTAGTGGTGGACGTATTGTCCAATTTCTCCTATGTGATTAGTATTTACTCTACCACCACAATCTTAAGGCCTCATTCAAGATTCTTTCCACTGAAAGTCTACCCCAAGCTATCGTCAAATAGTACACCTCATCAGTTCCAGGAAATTTACAGAAGTAACAGCATACAGCTTACCGCCTCCGCACCTCTCAACCCGCAACTTGATGGCGAGACAGAGAAAATGATAGACTTTCCAGCAGTACATGTTGACTCCAATAGTGGAGACGGCCGAAGAGTCAATTTTTAAGTAGTTTCCAAGTACATACCACACTACTCTGGTGAATGGAATAATTTCAGTTCAAGTAATTCAGGGACCTCAAACTAGGGCACCGTGCAACATTTGCCACCGGAAATGAGATCACTCCACCCTGCCTCCATCATTGGTTTTCGCTCAGGCGTTCTGATAAAGATACAGGATTTTGAGAAGATCGCCCCTTGATGCCGGATGCGACCAACAATTGTCTGATGTACACAGTGGCCAGCCCCAATGGCACCCGTCGGAGACATCAAAATTAGTTCCAGCTGAGGTAGTCAACGCTTGTATGTTGTGGGTTAGCTAGTGGACCGTCACCATCCAGGACGACAGCAAGCACGGAGTAGCTGCCGCCTTGCTCTTCGATACCCTGACAATCGCTCCCCACCTATAAAGCGCAAGCTATGTGGTGGTTGTTTTCACCCCTACGTGCTGAAACCACGAGGGACGGATTTGTTATCCGAGATAAATATCGACAGCAACTAGCGGCCAGGGGCGGTGCAGAGCAGGGAATGGCTCGACATCCAGTGACACAGAGCTCGACGAGTCGCCTAGGCAAAGCCTTCTCTTCCGTCTGCTATCTATAAATGGAAAACGGCGGAGCAGCCCCAGCGCTCTTTTGTCGATGCATACACTCCTGGAAATGGAAAAAAGAACACATTGACACCGGTGTGTCAGACCCACCATACTTGCTCCGGACACTGCGAGAGGGCTGTACAAGCAATGATCACACGCACGGCACAGCGGACACACCAGGAACCGCGGTGTTGGCCGTCGAATGGCGCTAGCTGCGCAGCATTTGTGCACCGCCGCCGTCAGTGTCAGCCAGTTTGCCGTGGCATACGGAGCTCCATCGCAGTCTTTAACACTGGTAGCATGCCGCGACAGCGTGGACGTGAACCGTATGTGCAGTTGACGGACTTTGAGCGAGGGCGTATAGTGGGCATGCGGGAGGCCGGGTGGACGTACCGCCGAATTGCTCAACACGTGGGGCGTGAGGTCTCCACAGTACATCGATGTTGTCGCCAGTGGTCGGCGGAAGGTGCACGTGCCCGTCGACCTGGGACCGGACCGCAGCGACGCACGGATGCACGCCAAGACCGTAGGATCCTACGCAGTGCCGTAGGGGACCGCACCGCCACTTCCCAGCAAATTAGGGACACTGTTGCTCCTGGGGTATCGGCGAGGACCATTCGCAACCGTCTCCATGAAGCTGGGCTACGGTCCCGCACACCGTTAGGCCGTCTTCCGCTCACGCCCCAACATCGTGCAGCCTGCCTCCAGTGGTGTCGCGACAGGCGTGAATGGAGGGACGAATGGAGACGTGTCGTCTTCAGCGATGAGAGTCGCTTCTGCCTTGGTGCCAATGATGGTCGTATGCGTGTTTGGCGCCGTGCAAGTGAGCGCCACAATCAGGACTGCATACGACCGAGGCACACAGGGCCAACACCCGGCATCATGGTGTGGGGAGCGATCTCCTACACTGGCCGTACACCACTGGTGATCGTCGAGGGGACACTAAATAGTGCACGGTACATCCAAACCGTCATAGAACCCATCGTTCTACCATTCCTAGACCGGCAAGGGAACTTGCTGTTCCAACAGGACAATGCACGTCCGCATGTATCCCGTGCCACCCAACGTGCTCTAGAAGGTGTAAGTCAACTACCCTGGCCAGCAAGATCTCCGGATCTGTCCCCCATTGAGCATGTTTGGGACTGGATGAAGCGTCGTCTCACGCGGTCTGCACGTCCAGCACGAACGCTGGTCCAACTGAGGCGCCAGGTGGAAATGGCATGGCAAACCGTTCCACAGGACTACATCCAGCATCTCTACGATCGTCTCCATGGGAGCATAGCAGCCTGCATTGCTGCGAAAGGTGGATATACACTGTACTAGTGCCGACATTGTGCATGCTCTGTTGCCTGTGTCTATGTGCCTGTGGTTCTGTCAGTGTGATCATGTGATGTATCTGACCCCAGGAATGTGTCAATAAAGTTTCCGCTTCCTGGGACAATGAATTCACGGTGTTCTTATTTCAATTTCCAGGAGTGTATAAACTAGTGCTCTCATCTGCTTCGTGGGAGAGATGTCTATGATGACAGCCAGTGCACGAACAAGGAATTATATAGCGAAATACGGTGCTGTGAACTCAAGTGGGCAGATTTCATCGGGAACTTGTGAGTCGCCGCTGACCATTCTGTAGTCACATCAGAATCCTACTTTTTGCTTTATGTTTATTATTAATGAGTTCAGTAAACATCGGATCAGGGTCTACTGAACACTGCCGATCCCCTTCGTCACAGCAACTGCTAAGAGGGTCTGTCGATTACTGAGAGTACATCGGAGCCAGAATGAAACACCACGTATGTAGAGAATGTGACCGACGTTCCTTCGAGGACCGGGTAAGCACATAGTTACGCGGACGACGGGAGCCTGAGAAATAGCTGGAAAGTCGAGAACGAATTCCAGTGTGCACTTGGTATGTTTGCCACGGTTGTCGTCCGAGACGTGGAGGAGGCCATTCCGGTGGCTATTGATCGCAATGTGCGCATCCGACTGCTAATCATAGCTCATATTGGTACGATTGACGTCTGCTGCTTCATTTCAGCAGCCAAATTCGTATCCTGTAGACGATTCGCGCAGTAGGCGCATACAGTTAGCCTTGGCCAATGTTTCTGAAGCACGACTCGCGATTTGCTACATCGTTCCCAGACCTGAATATCGTACTGTAGTTTCGATCCGAATGGAGGGCTTAATTCAGAGGTATAGACGATCTCAAATGCAATTTTTTCCCTCCCCTATTTGGTGAAGAATTATAGTACTCCCATTAATATTTCAGTCAAGCGCTAGTCAAAGAGAACGGATATTTGAGTAGCAAGGTATGTGTAGCGTGCGCAAGTGAATTTTGTATAAGGGAGCGATCAAAAAGTTTCCGTTCGAAGGCGACACTAACCTATTGCCTACATGTCGGTGCTTGTATACACGCATCGAAGTTGCACTAGGTTGCATATACGCTGCAGCAACGCCCTCAAACGGAAACTTTTTGATTCTCAAAAAAATGGTTCAAATGGCTCTGAGCACTATGGGACTCAACTGCTGAGGTCATTAGTCCCCTAGAACTTAGAACTAGTTAAACCTAACTAACCTAAGGACATCACAAACATCCATGCCCGAGGCAGGATTCGAACCTGCGACCGTAGTGGTCTTGCGGTTCCAGACTGCAGCGCCTTTAACCGCACGGCCACTTCGGCCGACTTTTGATTCTCCTTACAGGTTATTGAATCCTGTCCGCAGACCCGATTAACTGTTGTGTACTACACTCAAAGACAGGAGAAAAGCACCAACATTAAGCTCCGAGGCGATCATTTGTCCGTTCAGAGCAGGAAAAAAAAAAAAAAACTTTAACATACACACATCAAAAAAAGTTTGCATCACCTCGGTTCCGAGAGTTCCGGAACCTGTACCGAAAATTTGAATAGAGATCAACATAAACATTATTTCCACCCTTTTTATTGCTCATGAAAACCACACATTGCATGTTGTACCACCATACAGCGAGACCCTCAGAGATGGTGGTCCAGATTTGTGTACACAACGATACCTCTAATGCCCAGTAGCACGTACTCTTGCATTGATGCATGCCTGTCTTCGTTGTGGCATACTATACACAAGTTCATCAAGGAACTATAGGTCCAGAATGTCCCACTCCTCAACGGTAATTCGGCGTAGATCCCTCAGAGTGGTTGGTGTGTCACGTCGTCCATAAACAGCCCTTTTCAGTCTATCAAAGGCATGTTCGATAGGGTTCATGTCTGGAGAACATACTGGCTACTCTAGTCGAGCGATTTCGTTATACTAAAGGATGTCATTCACAAGACGTGCACGATGGGGGCACAAATTTTCGTCCATGAAGACGAATGCCTCGCCAATATGCTACCGATACGGTTGCACTATCAGTTGGAGATTGGCATTCATGTATCGTACAACTGTTACGGTGCCTCCCATGACCACCAGCGGCATACGTCGGCCCCACATAATGCCACCCCAAAACATCAGGGTTCCTCCACAGTGTGTCTAAGGCGTTCAACCTGACCGAGTTTCCTCCAAACACATCTCCAACGATTGTCTGGTTGAACACATATGCGACACTCATCGGTGAAGAGAACTTAATGCCAATCCTGAGCGGTCCATTTGGCATGTTGTTGGGCCCATCTGTACCGCGCTGCATGGTGTCGTGGTTGCAGAGATGAACCACGCCATGGACGTCGGGAGTGAAGTTGTGCATCATGCAGCCTATTGCGCACCGTTTGAGTCATAACATGACGTCCTGTAGCAGCACGAAAAGCATTATTCAACACGATGGAATCGTTGTCAGAGTTCCTCCGAGCCATAATCTGAAGGTAGCTGTCATCCACAGCAGTAGCAGTCCTTGGGCGGCCTAAGTGAGGCATGTCATCGACAGTTCCTATTTCTCTGTATCTCCTCCATATCCGAACAATATCGCTTTGGTTCACTCCGAGACGCCTGGTCACTTCCATTGTTGAGAGCCCTTCCTGGCACAAAGTAACAATGCGGATGCGATCGAACCGTGGTATTGACCGTCTAGGTATGGTTGAACTACAGACAACATGAGCCGTGCACCTCCTTCCAGGTGGAAGGAGTGGAACTGATAGGCTCTCGGACCCCTTGCGTCTAATAGGCTCTGCTCATGCATGGTTGTTTACATCTTTGGGCGGGTTTTGTGACATCTCTGAACAGTCAAAGAGACTGTGTCTGTGATACAATATCCACAGTCAACGTCTATCTTCAGGAGTTCTGGAAACCAAGGTGATGTAAAAGTTTTTTTTGATGTGTGTAACATCAGTAATCTGCATGAACGTACTTGGTGTAGTCCCAAAAGTGGTCTCATTTATTATTGTGTACAATGCCCAGGTAGTATCAGAAAAAAATCTAGTTGAAAGCAAAGGTGAACAGCAGTGAAATCTCAAATTTCGATTGGAATTGTACGAGGGCTTTTTTCTTTTCAAGGTCCAGTCAGTCGATACATTAGAACCACAGTGAGAATTCGATGAAGCTTTGCACAGATGCGTGGCGCAGTGTCTCTGGTATGGCCATCGAACGCGTCACTTCACACTTTTCAGTTCTGAGCGCATAGTGAACACGTATAGATGTCCGGAACAACAGAGTTCCCCGCCAAGCGTGAGGTGCATGCTGAGGGGTTCTGCCTGATTCCATGTAGCCTACGTAACGTAACTGTCTTGCGTGGCATCGCGCTATGATAATTCATCTACATCTACATCTACGTGATTACTCTGCTATTCACAATAAAGTGCCTGACAGAGGGTTCAATGAACCGCCTTCAAGCTGTCTCTCTATCGTTTTGCTCTCGAGCGTGGCGCGGGGAAAACGAGCACTTAAATTTTTCTGTGCGATCAGTGATTTATTTTATCGTGATGATCATTTCTCCCTATGTAAGTGGGTGCCAACTGAATTTTTTCCCACTCGGAGGAGAAAACTGTTGATTGAAATGTCATGAGAAGATCCCGCCGCAACAGAAAACACCTTTGTTTTAATGATTGCCACTCCAATTCACATATCATGTCTGTGGCACTATCTCCTCTATCTCACGATAATACAAAATGAGCTGCCCTTCTTTGAACATTTTCGGTGTCATCCGTCAGTCCAACCTGATGCGGATCCCACACCGCACAGCAGTACTCCAGAATAGGGCGGCCAGGCGTAGTGTAAGCAACCTCTTTAGCAGACCTGTTGCACCTTCTAAGTGTTCTGCCAAAGAATCGCAGCCTTTGGTTTGCTCTACCCATAACATTTTCAATGTGATCATTCCAATTTAGGCTGTTTCTATTTGTAATCTCTAAGTATTTAGTTGAATTTGCAGCCTTCAGATTTGTGTGCCTTATCGCGCAATTGAGATTTAGCGGATTTCTTTTAGTACACTTTTCCTTATTCAGGGTCAGTTGCTACTTTTCGCACCATAAAGATATCTAAATCATTTTGCAATTCGTTTTGGTCATCCGATAACTTTTCAAAACGGTAAATAACACCATCATCTGCATACAACCTAAGACGGCTACTCAGATTGTCTCCTGTGTTGTTAATATAGATCAGGAACAATAGAGGACCTATAACACTTCCTTGGGGAACGCCGGATATTATTTCTGTTTCACCCGATGACTTTCCGTTTGTTACTACAAACTGTGACTTTGCTGACAGGAAATCACGAATCCTTTGGCACAACTGAGGTGATACTCCATAGGCACGCAGTTTAATTAGAAGACACTTGTGAGGAACGTGTCGAAAGCCTTCTGGAAATCCAAAAATATAGAATCAATTTGACATCCCTTGTCGATAGCACTCTTTACTTCACGAGTATAAAGAGCTAGTTGCGTTTCACAAGAACGTTATTTTCTGAATCCGTGCTGACTATGTTTCAATAAATCGAAGTGTGATAATTGTGAAGAACCTTGAAGCAGGACGTGCAGATGTTCGTAATGCATGCGGTCAGGAAAGGAAGCGAGTATCAACCAACGACCTTGTTCAGTAAGTGGATCAGGCGATTCGATAAAATCGTCTAAGAAGGGCAGTTCAAAACAAGCGAAGAAGAATGTTCCCGTCAGGTATTTTCCTTCTTCATGACACTGCTTGGCCGCACACTCCAGCTGTAACAATGGCACTCCTGCAGCGTTTTCTGTGGTAAGTGTTTGATTATCCACCATACAGCGCGGATTTGGCTCCCTCTGATTTTCATCTCTTTGCTTACTTGAACTGCTGGCTATGAGGACAGCATTTCGGCACAGACAGCGAGCTGCAGAGCAACGTAGAGAATTGGCAGGAATCACACGCAGTTGTCTTCTATGAGAAGGGTATTGGAATGTTGGTACCACTTTACGAAAAATGTCTAAGTCTGAGCGGAGAATATGTAGAGAAGTGGCTAGAAGCTGTATCTAAATGTTACGAACAAAATATTTTTGATTTTCACTGTGGTTTCCATTTCGGAACCGATAGGACCTCGAAAAAAGTAACCCTCGTATACCGCAAACATAGGGTGGATGTCAACGATGGTGGCGTTCTACTGCCGTAAATAACTCTATTATAACTCATTAGATTAACACAGGCTCCAAATTGCGAAATAAACTGACTATAGGTAAGATTCGAAGATGGTCCAACATGGTAATCGGGTGGTTACATAGACCACATTTTCAGCAGTTTTAGTAACAGGACGCTTCAGAGAAAACCTGGAGAATATCGTGCATCAATTTCCTAGGAAATTTCTACTTACTACCTCTACATTAGAAGGTTCAAGTAATCATATCAGATGGCTTGGTTCTCATAACCGTCCTATCCAAAAATTACTTTGAGCTAATTATTGTACGATCGACGCTTGAACGTAACGACTTGGAGCTTCTCATAGCATTGAGACCCACACTTACGAATTCAGTTAATATATGGGGGGTAATCAGTAGCCATTGCTGAAGGTGTTAAAAGGTATGAGATGAAACAGATGAGTAAATATCTACTCTGTAAATACGGCAAGAATTAGATGCTGAACAAAGGATGTAAGGGGGGAAAAATCTTTTGTGAGTAAATACAAATTTTAGATAGTTGCCACGAAAACAAATAAAGCAACTTCACAGGTTTAAAGAAGCCGATGAATTGTTGTCAGAGAAAACGGAACGAAGCCAATTAGAAACGTATTCAATGAAACCGAAGATAAAATTCACAAACCTTACGAAAAATCGCAAGAAATTTTGATCTTATGTAAAGTCTCCAAGCGGATCATAGTTATCTATAAAGTCGCTCAGTGGTTACAAGGGCTCCGAAACGGAAAGTGAGACAGAAAAGTCAAAAACACTGGATTCTGTGTTCTAAACTTGTTTCGCTGAAGCATTTCGTAGTATATTTCCTCTTTTTAATTCTGGCATGAATGCGTAAATGAGATAAGTGATCATGGAATAGAACATACACTTAATTATCTCAACAGAGAAGAGGTGACTGGACCTGATGAGTTTACTGTACGCTTATATACAGAGGCTATTTCAAAAAGTGACATATTCTTACAAGCGATAGTACTGGTCAACATCAGAACAAATTTCTACAAACATATGTGCGAAAATAATACTTGTTGAGATATGGGCCGTTGTACTTATGTCGAGAATAGTCAGTACTCGACAGTACAGGCTGTCTTCCTGTTGAAATATATTACTCATTTCTTATTTCTTGTGTTTATGTCTATATGTAGCCCACTGGCTGCGATGGTGTCGATAGACTTAGCACTTAAAACCATTTTCTACATCAAACAACATATACGCATCGTTTTTACACTATGTGACTATAAAAATGAAAGTATACGACCGGAAAAGGGTAACACGATAGCTGGAAAACAGCAGATAGGAAGCACAACCCATAGACCATCCTACGTCTGCTTCTTTTTTTTTTTTCGACGTTGAGTATGTGGCCTCTGTCTGACTGAAGTTTACTCATGCAAAACAAGGAGTTGTAGCCCTGAACGAGGCAGGATGCATTAGTATTATATATCTTCGCTCTACATCTGTAAACCAGATCTATCATCTTATGGGCGCAGCTCCCGCAGAAGTAAGAACAAAAGGCCCCTATGTGTGGACACATTTCTCATCCGTTAAGACAGAAATCAAGAAAGGTATTTTACAGTCAATATCCGAAAAGCCCGTGGAACAACCAGAAGAAGGCATTTTCTAGGGATTTTAAACCCCTTATACAACTTGGAAAGTCCTGAGACGGCTAAGGACGGGCGTATCCCGTTGGAAAGAAAATTTGAAGCAATGTGGATGTAATAGAAATGACGAACTCTGTGAATGTGGCGAACTACAAGATCCGCCCAACTTGATTACTGCAGAAATTTGAATGAACCGTGTACCGTAGACGACTTGGTGCCAGCAAATAACAACACTGCTCAGTCAATACGGACAACGCTGCACAGAGTAGCGACGCCACGTTAAATATTGCGATTTCGACAAATCTGCTGTCGCCGAACACAGCCTCATGAACAAACTTACGTTTACGTTTGATAAAACGAAAATATTATCACATGCAACTATATACTTGGATTCTATCATTAAAGAAGCCGCTGAAATCAGAATGTGTAACAACTCTAACAGAGACAGCCGGCCGCGGTGGCCGTGCGGTTCTGGGGCTGCAGTCCGGAACCGCGGGACTGCTACGGTCGCAGGTTCGAATCCTGCCTCGGGCATGGGTGTGTGTGATGTCCTTAGGTTAGTTAGGTTTAAGTAGTTCTAAGTTCTAGGGGACTTATGACCTAAGATGTTGAGTCCCATAGTGCTCAGAGCCATTTGAACCATCTAACAGAGACAGTGCCTACAAACTTAGTGCTGCATGCAAACGGGCGTTTGATGTTGAACATCGACGTAATCTCTGGTAGCATACAGAAGTTCCGTGACTTCATGATGCCTCCATGACATAATTCTAACCAAAGTACCTAACGGCGTACTGAAATATTATGACGATGACGACGGGGGGATTTATCGAAATCTATATCGAAAACTCAGACGCAGCAAGCACAACGTGAAACATTTATTCATATTGTAATAAAGGGCTACTATAGATTATTCATTCGTTTTCAGAGTTCTTTATTTTCCAAACTATTGCATGACTGAAGCTTGAGTAGAGCTGTAAACTCACCAGGTTTGCCTTTTTCACTCTACAAATGTTCTCCGAGTCCCTCTGGTCACACAACGGACGTCCAAGTGGTAGTCAGGTTCGTTCTATACCTAGTGTAGCAACACATACAAATAGACTGAAATTGTCCTGAACGCAGGAAAATATTTATTTGTAGTGGTAACCGGTTTCAGTTGGAATGCTATCATCTTCAGACCTCTGCTCCGTTCACCACCATCATTTACCATCGTAGTATAAAAGTTATGAAGATTGTCACGTTCGGATCGAAGCTGGTTACCAGGACAAATAAATATTTTATTGCCTTCATGAATGTTTTAATCCATTTTAGAGTAATTTAGCTAGACAATTGATTTTCTCCAGGAGAAATGTTCTGAAAAGTTACTGTCCTGTCAATGGTCATCACACGGCATTGTTTCGTTCTGTGAATTGTTCCAGATTTTTGGCATGGGTGTACGTAAACACGGTCCATAACGTGCCCCCAAAGGAATAAGTCACAAGGTATTAGGTCAGCCGAGCTGGAGGGGCAAGAGAACAGAGCCACAACATCTTCACAATGCGAAAGTACGTCCTTTAGGTAGCGACACACATTGATGCTCCAATGGAGAGGGTGGCCCGTTTTGTTCGAAGATGAAATATTTGCAGTCAGCAGTTAGTTGTGGTAACAAACAAAATTGCAACATGTCAAGGTAAGAAGTACCCGTCACAACATTCTCACGGAAGGAAAGCGGCCCGTACAGATTGACCTGTGACACTGCACAGAGAGCATTAACGTTCGGTGAATCTCGTTCATGCGCCACAATTTCATGGGGAGCTTTAGTGCTCCCACTATCACTTTGTGGAGATTAACATTTCCAGATAAATGGACCGTTACATCGTCGCTGAATACCAGCTTGAAGGTGAAATGTTCATCTTGAAGTGCTTCCAGCACTGTGATGCAAAATTGAAGGAGTCGATCATGATCTTACGGTTTTAATTGTTGCACGAGCTGCAGACGGTACGGTTTGAAATGTAACCACCGTCACAAAATCTATCACAGAGTAGTTGCATATTCGAAGCTCCGGGATTCCTCGGACAGTTGATTTTTTTGGACTGCGGAAGGAGCTTTTCCTCACCCTTCACACAGTTTCACCTGGCACACTTAGTCGACCGATACTTTCTGTTCACTGAAACAATCAGTGTCTCTAAACTGTCGACAACAGCTCACTGTGCTCTTTTTACATGACGGTAATTTTCCATTATATCTTGTGAATGCACGCTGCACTGCTGTAAGAGACAAAAGTCTCGCATATTCCGATTATTTTTTTCTTGCTTTGTCATCATTTTATCAACGCACTGCGCTCACAACGCCAACTTTTGGGCACAATGCAAACTCTGCGAGTTTACGCTTCCATTCATGTATTAAGATATTTGTGCATATAATACTTTGAAAAACTCATAACTCTGAAAACGAATTAATCACTTGTGATCTTTACACGAAATGTGCGTTGGTGACAGCTGCTCGCGTTGGTCGAGATTCAATGACTGTTAGCAGAATATGGAATCGTTGGGTTCAGGAGGGTAATACGGAACGCCGTGCTGGATCCCAACGGCCTCGTATCACTAGCAGTCGAGATGACAGGCATCTTATCGGCATGGCTGTAACGTATCGTGCAGCCACGTCTCGATCCCTGAGTCAACAGATGGGGACGTTTGCATGACAACAACCACCTGCACGAACAGTTCGACATTTGCAGCAGCATGGACTATCAGCTCGGAGACCATGGCTGCGGTTACCCTTGACGCAGCATCACAGGCAGGAGCGCCTGCGATGGTGTGCTCAACGGCGAACCTGGGTGCACGAATGGCAAAACGTCTTTTTTTCAGATGAATCCAGGTTCTGTTTACAGCATCATGATGGTCGCATCCGTGTTTGGCGACTCGCGGTGTACGCACATTGGAAGCATGTATTCGTCATCGCCATACTGGCGTATCACCCGGCGTGATGGTATGGGGTGCCACAGGTTACACGACACAGTCACCTCTTGTTCGCATTGACGGCACTTTGAACAGTGGACGTTACATTTCAGATGTGGTACGACCCGTGGCTCTACCCTTCATTCGATCCCTGCGAAAGCCTACATTTCAGCAGGATAATGCACGACCGCATGTTGCAAGTCCTGTACAGGCCTTTCTGGATACAGAAAATGTTCGACTGCTGCCCTGGCCAGCACTTTCTCCAGATCTCTCACCAACTGAAAACGTCTGGTCAATGGTAGCCGAGCAACTGGCTCGTCACAACACGCCAGTCACTATTCTTGATGAACTGTGGTATCGTGCTGAAGGTGCATGGGCAGCTGTACCTGTACACTCCATCCAAGCTCTGTTTGACTCAACGCCCAGGCGTATAAAGGCCGTTATTACGGTCAGAGGTGGTTGTTCTGGATACTGATTTCTCAGGATCTATGCACCCAAATTGCGTGAAAATGTAATCACATGTCAGTTCTAGTATAATATACAGGGTGTTTCAAAAATGACCGGTATATTTGAAACGGCAATAAAAACTAAACGAGCAGCGATAGAAATACACCGTTTGTTGCAATATGCTTGGGACAACAGTACATTTTCAGGCAGACAAACTTTCGAAATTACAGTAGTTACAATTTTCAACAACAGATGGCGCTGCGGTCTGGGAAACTCTATAGTACGATATTTTCCACATATCCACCATGCGTAGCAATAATATGGCGTAGTCTCTGAATGAAATTACCCGAAACCTTTGACAACGTGTCTGGCGGAATGGCTTCACATGCAGATGAGATGTACTGCTTCAGCTGTTCAATTGTTTCTGGATTCTGGCGGTACACCTGGTCTTTCAAGTGTCCCCACAGAAAGAAGTCACAGGGGTTCATGTCTGGCGAATAGGTAGGCCAATCCACGCTGCCTCCTGTATGTTTCGGATAGCCCAAAGCAATCACACGATCATCGAAATATTCATTCAGGAAATTAAAGACGTCGGCCGTGCGATGTTGCCGGGCACCATCTTGCATAAACCACGAGGTGTTCGCAGTGTCGTCTAAGGCAGTTTGTATCGCCACAAATTCACGAAGAATGTCCAGATAGCGTGATGCAGTAATCGTTTCGGATCTGAAAAATGGGCCAATGATTCCTTTGGAAGAAATGGCGGCCCAGACCAGTACTTTTTGAGGATGCAGGGACGATGGGACTGCAACATGGGGCTTTTCGGTTCCCCATATGCGCCAGTTTTGTTTATTGACGAAGCCGTCCAGGTAAAAATAAGCTTCGTCAGTAAACCAAATGCTACCCACATGCATATCGCCGTCATCAATCCTGTGCACTATATCGTTAGCGAATGTCTCTCGTGCAGCAATGGTAGCGGCGCTGAGGGGTTGCCGCGTTTGAATTTTGTATGGATAGAGGTGTAAACTCTGGCGCATGAGACGATACGTGGACGTTGGCGTCATTTGGACCGCAGCTGCAACACGGCGAACGGAAACCCGAGGCCGCTGTTGGATCACCTGCTGCACTAGCTGCGCGTTGCCCTCTGTGGTTGCCGTACGCGGTCGCCCTACCTTTCCAGCACGTTCATCCGTCACGTTCCCAGTCCGTTGAAAGTTTTCAAACAGATCCTTTATTGTATCGCTTTTCGGTCCTTTGGTTACATTAAACCTCCGTTGAAAACTTCGTCTTGTTGCAACAACACTGTGTTCTAGGCGGTGGAATTCCAACACCAGAAAAATCCTCTGTTCTAAGGAATAAACCATGTTGTCTACAGCACACTTGCACGTTGTGAACAGCACACGCTTACAGCAGAAAGACGACGTACAGAATGGCGCACCCACAGACTGCGTTGTCTTCTATATCTTTCACATCACTTGCAGCGCCATCTGTTGTTGAAAATTGTAACTACTGTAATTTCGAAAGTTTGTCCGCCTGCAAATTTACTGTTGTCCCAAGCATATTGCAACAAACGGTGTATTTCTATCGCTGCTCGTTTAGTTTCTATTGCCGTTTCAAATATACCGGTCATTTTTGAAACACCCTGTATTTGTCCAATGAATACCCGTTTATCATCTGCATTGCTTGGTGTAGCAAGCCAGTAGTGTAAATTTGTTTTAATACAATAAATTACAGTTTTAATTAATAATTGTACTGTTAGTATGATGTGTTGGGTCAGATCGGAAGGAATAAATAGATCAGAACAAGGCCAGTGATTGGGTGGAACGTGAACGATGAAATCGGTGAAGTGCGATTCTATTATTCAGCGACGGAAACGTCAAAGTTGGCTCTGAGCACTATGGGACTTAACATCTCAGGTCATCAGTCCCCAACGGCAAAGAATTCTGCGTAACACCGCTAACCAACTCTTGTATATCACCGTCTGATGATCGCGTAAGCGCCGCAGATTGCTGCAAGTAGCTGTTACAGCACTGCGCGATAGCGTCCGACCTCAGTATCTAGGTCTGACCGCTTTTCAGCAAACAGTTGCGTTACCGATATCCGGGACACCAATTCAGCATTACGACATGGTGACTAAATGACACCTGGGGTGTCTACACTCAGGGTGAAGGTACATACAAAACCGTTCGGAGGCCGTACAGTCAAGAATCGGTATGCCGATCGAGCAATATCACCGCCAGCATTGAGTCAATCATCCCACAGACACACTAGTTTAACGGCATCCGTTTGGTAAAACGTGTTGTGCTCCGTGAAGAAGTACGTAACTGCTTGCTGCACATCCTCGTCAGACAGGAATCGTCGACCATCTAAGGCCTTATTTAAGTGACAGAAGGCGTAATTATCTCATCGGAAAATATGAGGCCTATAGACCGGGTTCTCTAGTGTCTGCCACTTGTGTTAGCCTAATTTCTGCTTTACCACATTTGCGATATCTGGACGTGAATTACCATGAAGCAGCAGCACCCTTTGTCACGCACCATTCCACAACGGTGGCTTACGTCAGGCATGTTGCCCCATTCACATTCTTCATTCTCTGATAGATGTCTACCACCATTGGTCCTTCGGCAGAAAAAAAACAGCACGATCTTCTCTTTTGGACGCGTTTGGTAATAACATCATCACAGTTCGTGGTTCTGCATTTAGTACGAGCATCGGAAAGATACGAATGCCACACTAATCTCTCGCATACTTTTAGGTGCTTATATGCCCGTACCTGAGTCGCGCTGCATTGCATATACGTTGCAGCGACTCCGTTATATATATATATATATATATATATATATATATATATATATATATATATATATATATATATATATATATATATATCATGATCGCGTGTCAACATATTTTTTGGAGACAGGAAACAACCTTTGTAGTAACCTGCTTATATTCCACAAACAGCGATCTTCTGAACCTATGTTCTCCAGGACATCCACCAGTGAGTAGTTAGTGGTACCCAGATTGATGCAGTATCTATATCTACAGACAAACTCCACAATCCACCGTGGTGGGTACCATGTACCACTAGTAGGCATTTTCATTCTTGTTCCTCTCTGAAATAGAGCGACTGTCTATGAACCTCCATACGAGCCCCAATTTCTCTCATCTTGTTATCGTGGTCCTTGCGCAAAATGTACGTCGGCAGCAGCTGCATCGATCTGCAGTCGGCCTCAAATGCCGGTTCTCTTAACTTACGCAACAGTGTCTCGTGGACAGAACGTCAGGGTTTCTCCATCCGAGTTCACGAAGCATTTCCGTAATACTTGTTTGCTGATAGAACCTACCGGTAACAAGTCCAGCAGCATACCTCTGAATTGCTTTGATGTCTTCCTTTAATCCGACCAAGTAGGGTTCCCAAACACACGAGCAGTTCTCAAGGATAGGTCACACTACAGTTACATATGCCATCTCCTTTTTAGATGAATCACACTTTCGCAAAATTCTCCCAATGAAACGAAGTCTGCCAACCCAACGTTCTCATTACGCTTTATATCGCTTTGCAACGTTAGCCTAGACACTTAATCGATGTGACTCTGTCAAGCAGCACGTTGATAATGCTTATTCGAACATTACAGTATTATTTTTCCTTCTCACATGCATTAAATTACATTTTTCTGCATTTAGAGCCAGCTGCTATTCAACCCACCATCTAGAAATTCTGTCTAAGTCATTTTGTATTCCCCTACAGTCACTCAAGGATGACACCTTCCCCTACATGACAGCGTCATCAGCAAATAGCCATAGATTTCTGTTCACCCTGCCCGCTAAGATCATTTATGTATATAGAGAATAAGAGTGGTCTTATCACAGTTCCCTGCGACACTCATGACGGTACCCTTGTCTCTGATGAACACTCTCCGTCGAGGAATACCTCCTGGGTTCTATTACCTACAAGTTCTACGAACCCCTTACGGGGAACAGACTCCCCATGCCAGAACCATCGCAAACAGCCTGCAGTGGGGATCCATGTCACCAGCTATCCGGAAACCTAGGAATACGGAATTTATCTTTAGCCCTCCATCCATGATTTGTAGGCTATCGTGTGAGAAAAGGGCAAGCTGAGTTTCGTGCGAGTGATGCTTTCCAAAACCGCGCTGATGTTTGGATAAAAGCTTTTGCGTCTCAAGGAAATTTACTATATTTGAACTCAGAATGTTGCGTGGCTAGGAACTGCCACATTTCAGTTTACAGTACTGCACGTTGTTAGCTCGGAGTGCAAGCATGGAAAATTATCTCTACAACTATTGCAGCCCAGATCCATTTCAGCCTGCTTAATGTAGCCAAGCTTTGTTCACACTCTACTGTTTTTAACCCTGACATTTCCATCCGTTATGAAATTGACGCTTCCTTGATATACACATCTTTTCTCGCCAATTCGATTCAGTACGTCCTCATTAGTCACCCAATCTAATCTTCTAACCTTCAACATTCTCCTGTAGCATCACATTTCAATACCTTCCATTCTCTTCTTTTCTTCATTGTTCATCACCAACGTTCGGCAGAAGGCTACACTAAAGACAAATATCTTCAGAAAAGACTTACTAACATTTAAATTTATATTCAGTTTTAACAATTTTAGCTTTCCTTGCTATTGACAGTCTGCATCTTATATCCTCTCTACTTCGACCATAGTTACTTATTTTCCGACCGAGCGAGGTGGCGCAGTGGTTAGCACACTGGACTCGCATTCGGGAGGACGACGGTTCAATCCCGTCTCCAGCCATCCTGATTTAGGTTTTCCGTGATTTCCCTATATCGTTTCAGGCAAATGCCGGGATGGTTCCTTTGAAAGGGCACGGCCGATTTCCTTCCCAATCCTTCCCTAACCCGAGCTTGCGCTCCGTCTCTAATGACCTCGTTGTCGACGGGACGTTAAACACTAACCACCACCACTTATTTTCCTGCCCAAATAACAATACTCATCTACCACTTCCAATGCCTTATTGCCTAATCGAAAATCCTCAGTATTGCTTAACTAACTCCCTAAATCCCATTATCCTTGTTTTACTTTTGTTGGTGCTCATTTCACAACCTCTTATCAAGACATTATCCACTCTGTTCAACTGCTCTTCCAAGTCCTTTGACGGCTCTGACGGTATTGTCAAGCCTCAACATTTTAGTTTATGTTCCCTGAGCTTGAATTCCATTTCCAAATTTCTCCTGCGTTCCTTTACTGCTTGGTCAATATACAGATTGAATAAGACTGGGTAAAGGCTACAAGATTGTCTCAGTCCTTTTTCAGCAACAGCCTCTGAGCCGTGTCACGGCTCAGCTCATTTTATTTACCCGCGAGATTATTCACTTGTTTTCACCGCAGCGGTAGGGGGCGTGATCGCTGAGCGCTGTTGGCGCTGGTGCGCGAAGCAACAATTTTGGAAGATGGCTCGGTCGGGACATGGCGAGAGGACCAGAGAGAGTCTCGGCGAGTCTGGTCAGTCGGTTAGTCGCTCAGTCTGGGAGTCGGTGCAGTGAGGCGACAGAGTCAGTCAGAAGGCAGACACTCGCATGGTAGTCGGTCGGCTCTAAGTCTCAGTCGCTGTTGGCTTGTGCACTGAGTCGGGTTCGTCGTTACTCCGTGGTTGGACGAGTTGGCAGTCAGCAGCAGGTCCGCACGGTGCAAGTACGCGCCGGGGCCGTGGTCGACGCAGACGGAAGGCCGTTGGTAGCTCGTCGGGTGGCGACAGTACGGAAGCGGCTGGGAGTCAACTGGTGCCTGCCGTTTAAGGACTGCGATAAGATGGCTGTTTGCGAGCATGTGGGGAGGACGGAATGCTCGCTTGCTTAGCGTGGTTCTCCATGACCAGCTGTTGTTTGTTGGGCCTAGCACTCGAGTGTAACAGGAAACTGCATTGGTGTGGTTCTCGTCACCTGGCTAAGGCCGAAATTTTCATATACTTTTATTATATTTCATGATCATTACTTATTATGGGGTTGGTACTTGTAGCCAACATTTTGTGATTTGGAATATTCAGAATATCATCACGTGCCAGGTGTCTACTGTAAATAGTTCTTAATTTGTTTCATAGTGTATGGCACGGTATCCACTACCATCGATCATTTTAGGAAAGTTCTGTCCAAATTATTATTACATTAGATCTTGTTAACCTTGGTGCGTTTAAATTGCAAATTCCCTAATTCTACTAATACTGCTTGGGATATAGATTTTGACCTGTGTTGTGTGTGCACTTAAAAGGACTGTTGTGAGTGAGAAGCACACTTGAGTGTGTAATGTTTTCAGTTCCATTGTTACGAAGTGACCATTATTTATATTGCGTGATTTGTTGGATTTTGTAGTTAGTGGAGCTTTAATTTGTGTGATTCTGTTTTGTATAATGTTTTTCGTGGCAGCATTTGAGAATCAGTTGTTACAAGAAGTTGCTAGCTCTGAACTGCCACCTCGTTAATCAATCATTTCTTGACAGATGTGTTTGTCTGTCTGTAGCAAGTAAGAGACAGCAACTGTAGCTTGCTAGTACAAAAACTATTATGCAGAAATTTGAATGAAAAAAGGACAAACACCTTTATAATAAAGTTGTTTTATAGTATGTTGGAATATCATTCTTTTGAGCTGTGTTTATTCTGTATCAATCAAATTTAGGTATCACACAGCTGGCAGAAACGACTGTTGAGCTCGTAATAGACTATATGTGTGAAATAATTCGTGTAGTTTCGTGAGTGATGTGTTAAATTGTTTATTTGTAAGTTGTTTTGAAGATCTGCATTTTTTATGTTTTCACCTTATGTTGAACCAAAACAGTATTCTTGAGGTCTTGATGACTGCACATGTCATATAATATAACTTTTACTAACAGTACCTTTATGTAATGTTTCAGAGTGGGGCTGCATGTTCTTCTGGAGAATGTTTAAAAAAAAGGAAAGGGATTTTTCTATTGCTAAAATTTCCTTTAAACTGTTAATTGTGTTAACTTGGATGTATAACCAATTATTGGTAAATAATAAATTTGTGTCAACAAGGCTTGGACCAAATAAATGTGCCTACACCTTCCCCATACTGGCTCTGCTACCGTCTGTACATTCCAGCTTCCCTTTCATACGAGGTGTGGCTAGAAGAAAACCGGACTAGTACTGGTGAAACAATAAAACGAATGCAATAAGGCTGAAAGTCGCGTGGCCTGTCACGTGACTCTCGCTCCGCCTACTGCTCGAGCTTCATCTGCCTCCTGCACTCAGTCTGCCCGTGGCGTCTGTTTTAAGTAGTTGACGTTTTGTCTGTGCGTCGGAAAATGTTGAGTGTACAGAAAGAACAGCGTGTTAACATCAAATTTTGTTTCAAACTAGGAAAATCTGCAAGTGAAACGTTTGTAATGTTACAACAAGTGTACAGCGATGATTGTTTACCGCGAACACAAGTGTTTGAGTGGTTTAAACGATTTAAAGATGGCCGCGAAGACACCAGTGATGACACTCGCACTGGCAGACCATTGTCAGCAAAAACTGATGCAAACATTGAAAAAAATCGGTAAACTTGTTCGACAAGATCGCCGTTTAACAATCAGAGCAGTATCTGAGTTAACAGGAGTTGACAAGGAAAGTGTCGAACAAGTTTACCGATTTTTTCAATGTTTGCATCAGTTTTTGCTGACAATGGTCTGCCAGTGCGAGTGTCATCACTGGTGTCTTCGCGGCCATCTTTAAATCGTTTAAACCACTCAAACACTTGTGTTCGCGATAAACAATCATCGCCGTACACTTGTTGTAACATTACAAACGTTTCACTTGCAGATTTTCCTAGTTTGAAACAAAATTTGATGTTAACACGCTGTTCTTTCTGTACACTCAACATTTTCCGACGCACAGACAAAACGTCAACTACTTAAAACAGACGCCACGGGCAGACTGTGTGCAGGAGGCAGATGAAACTCGAGCAGTAGGCCGAGCGAGAGTCACGTGACAGGCCACGCGACTTTCAGCCTTATTGCATTCGTTTTATTGTTTCACCAGTACTAGTCCGGTTTTTTTCTAGCCACACCTCGTATATTTCGATCCTTATAAGTGCAGTCTGGTATAAATTGTGGATTACCTTACGCTCCTTTATTTTATTCCTGCTATCTTCGAATTTCCGAAGAGTGTATTCCCTCAATGTTGTCGAAAGCTTTCTCAAAATCCATAACTGCTATAATGGTAAGTTTGTCCTTCTTCAGTTTATCCCCTAAGATAATTCGTACTGTCAGAATTGCCCGTGTGTTCCAACATTTCTCAGGAACCCAAAATGATCTTCTCCGAGGGCGACATCCAGTTTTTTCTCCTTTTCTGTAAACAATTCGCTCTCCGTATTTTGAAAACATGACTTACGAAACTGGTAGTTCCGTAATATTCACACCTGTCTATAACTGCTATTTGTGGAATTCAAATTATTATACTCTTCTTGAAGTCTGAGGGTATTTCACCCGTCCCATGTATCTTGCGTACTAGGTGCAATAATTTTGTTGTCATGGTCTTCCCAAGCATTGCGACAGTTCTGAGGGAATGTCGTCCTATCCATATGACTTGTTTCGACTTAAGTCTTTGAGTACTTTGTCATATCCTTCTCTCAGTATCATATCTCCCTTCTCATCTTTATCTATTTCCTGTTCCCTTTCTATAAGGTTGCCTTTAAGTTCGCTTCCCTTGTACAGTCCTTCAGTATATTCCTGCCACCTCTTATTGCTTAGCTTGGCTTGCTACCTGAGCTTTTAGTAATCTTACAGGTTTTTCTCTTCACTTTAAAGTCTAAAGGTCTTTTTAATATTCCTATACGCAGCGAAAATGAAACTCATCATCATGCATTCTTAAGGTGATTAATTTTCGCAACTGCAGAAGAAATACGTACACTGACAAGTCCTTTGTACCCAGTTTGTTACAAAACAAATAGTCTTAATGATTTGGTTTCTTAATCGCTGACTGAATCCAAAGAGAGTTTCCGGTGTTATCTTCCAGCGAAAATCTATCTTTATTTATTTTCCTTGTGCTATAGCATCCAGTGAATAGCGAAGTCGTCATCGAACAAACACTACCTCAGTTTCCAAAGAAGGTGAAGGGAATCGTTGGTAGATAGGTTCAGGGAGTAACGGGAAACTTAAATCAGGACGTCCGGAGCGCCTTTGAAACCTAATGCTTGCCGATTCGATTTATCGTTCGCCCGCTGTGCTGCTTGCTGCCTTCAGCTGCTGAGACTTGGTCCCAGGTTAAGATTTTTCACTTTGTCACTGTCATTCATTTTTGCTTAAACTATCACAATAAGCTCCTTGACACGGATATTTCCGTACTGCCGTTTCTCTACCTTTTTTAATTCATCATCGGAATCGATATAATTTCATGTTGTTACGGACGTCCGCAATCTGTGTACACTGAAAATCATGCTGAAACTTTCTCGCATATCTGTATATATCTTATTGTTATTCAAAGCAGCAAATTTCTTAGATAATGAAACTAGCGCTGCAGTAAGCTATAGAAATGAAATAATTCAACGCACTTTCACATAAATTTCATCTATCCGTAACAGCTATTTTGTAATGAAAACTAAAAACACATAATTCTGCAGCATCACACCAGTTGTGGCTAATAAGAGGGACTTAATACTTAATTTTGAGACAAGAGAGGTATAAAAAACGATTAGGAGAAGAGCATTTGTGAATGTATTCTCCTTCTACATGTAGCCTTGTTCAGTATTTACAAGAGCTGCCAATTCATGATATGTGAGTATCGTTGTTCTAAATTATTGCATTATGCTATGATACATATGTCATTTTATTCTATGTTACTTTTTAGCGTCGCTCCGAAGACTAGTATCTTGGCACAGCTCATGTAAGCATCTTACAAGACCAAAGGGCCACTCAGTAGACAGATTCATGGAAGAGAAAACCAGTATAATTCATGATAAATGCATTCCGAAAAATGTGTTGGTTTTGACAGTGCTGTTATTAGTTTGGCAGGCATCTTAAACTGTTGTCTGCATGCTGGACGTAATATACACTGTGTGGAAAATGAAAGTGGCCCAGAGAACAGTCTTCCAGGGTATAAAGAAGCACAGGAGAGGAAACGAAGTACAATACTAACCCGGCTATAGCAGATGTTGAAAGTGACCACCATTCTTCACTTGGCACTGTTGGGTCTTGGTCAGCAAGTTGCTGAAGGCAGATCGAGGCTGGACTGTTGGAATTGCTGCAGTCTCACCTTAAACGCTCTGCTGCAGTTCTTGAAGCTTGTGAGGGCTGTCGCGATACACCTTAGACTTGAGCCCCCCCCCCCCCACACACACACACACATACAAATTGCACACTG
This sequence comes from Schistocerca nitens, assembly GCF_023898315.1. Classification (NCBI taxonomy): domain Eukaryota; kingdom Metazoa; phylum Arthropoda; class Insecta; order Orthoptera; family Acrididae; genus Schistocerca; species Schistocerca nitens. Next base: position 350,542,278 of record NC_064616.1, read on the forward strand.
ACGATCAGGTCACCCTGGTGGCCAGCTAGGGCCGCTACCAGACTGACCTCAGCTAACTACTCTGCCAGGCGTGAACTGCTCCAAGGTTCGCTCTTCTATATGAGCAATTGCTCCAGCCTCCATTAATGCCGCCACAAATTCACCTCCAATCATATCCACTCGCCTGGGCAACTTTTATTTGCCCTATCCTGTACAAGAGTAAATATGTATCGAAGTGGCAACCAGAATTAGTACACCCATGTCTATAAGACGAGGATGGCGGTAATGTGTGCATTAAACGGGGCCCGTTCAACATTTGACACATGGCACTGCGGCCAGAAAACAGACCATTCATGGCATGTGAAAATTACTTAATGCGATGTCTCTCTGTCGAGCGCCTATAGAACGCCAACAGTGGATGAGTTGCTTTGGTATGCCAATACAAAATGCACAACAACTCTGCATTCTACCAGTACGTGCTGAATAGTATTTTTATTCTGTTCTTAATATAGATCGCGGTATTACATATTATTCATATTACTCGGTCGAATTTCCCGATTCGATGACGCAAGTTGCAGCCCTCTGCTGCTAGAGGGATCCTAATTCTAACGTGTAACGTGGCGGTGTGTAGCGTAACTACATCGGCGCGAGAGAGAACCCCAGAAAACTAAAAACACGGATTCGAAGAGTTCATCCAGACATGCAGCACCCTCTCCTTCAGCTTGATAATGCCAGAGTACGCACGAGCGCTGCGACATCTGCAACAATCGGACGCCTTGGAGTCACTGACATCGATCGACCTCCATGCAGTCCCGACTTGGTCTCATCCGATTTTAATCTGTTTCTATACCTTAAAGAACACCATAGAGAACTTGACTTTGAGATAGATGAAGTGGTGCAGGCTGAGATGAAGTTGTGTCTCCGTCAACAAACTCAAACATTCTGCAGTGATGGTATTAATAAACTGGTCTCTCGCTGAGAGAAATGTGTTCGTCGTCAGGGGTACTATTTTGGGAAATAAATATTTGGATATGAAGAACAAAGGTTTACGATGTTAATAAGGTTTGTTTTGTATAAATAGCTTTAAGAGTTTTCACATAAAAATGTCGGAGGCATTCTTTTTAGCACGCCCTCTTATGAAGCAGGCCTTCCAGCATGGTTTACAGAAAAGCCTCTAGTTGGTGTACATCAGCCCATCATCCGTGTTCATTGGGGTTAAGTCCGAGGTCGAGATATCCATTTTACGCACGTGATATCCTCATGTTGTAGGTACTCGTCCACCTTACCAGGCTTGTGTATCATCCATGAGAGTTCAGTTCCATATGCGCCATGGGAAGCGTGCATGTACCATTGGAGGATGCCATGCATGTCGACCACAGCCGCCACCGTACTAGAAGAAATGAGGCCTCAAATAGGAACATTGGCGGAGCCATACCGGTCGCTTCCGCCGAAACTGGAAGTTATTTAACGTATTCCACGGGTGCTGAGGAGACAGAGGGAATCTGCATTTATATTCCGCATGCTATGTTATAGTATGTGGCGGAGGGTACATCAGGTGGTTCTGTTCTCTAACACTCTCCCCACTCGCGACACATTCATCGAATGGCACGTAGAGGAACGATCGGATGCAAGCAAATACATAACACGGTTCTTCTAATTTTACCTTCATAGCAATTGCGTGAGATATTCACAGAAGAGAGCATCTGTACATTTAAGCTCCCGTGGTGGCGTTCCGCTCAAGAGACGCCGTTAGGAAATTACATAAACGGAGCGGAGCGGAGACAAATGGGGAATCATTCTCCAATAGGGGCCACAAATAGAGAAAACCACCGACATTAGTGCCTTTAGCAAAGAGCAGATTCCTTTGGGCCGTGCATGAGAACGAACATCTCGAAAACCGCGTAGATGGTCGACTGTTGGTGTGCTGGTGTTGTGAGTATATATGGAAAGTGGTTGAAGGACACCAGTTGGTGACAAGGATCAGTGGACGAATTTCAAAACCATCGTACAATATGCATCAGATGAGTATGTGCCAAGCAATATCGTAAGAGTTGGAAAAGAGCCACCATGGTACAACAACCGAGTAAGAAAACTGCTGCGGAAGCAAAGGGAACTTCACAGAAAACGTAAATATAGCCAAAGCCTTGCAGACAAACAAAAATTACGCGAAGTGAAATGTAGTGTGAGGAGGGATATGCGAGAGGCGTTCAATGAATTCGAAAGTAAAGTTCTATGTACTGACTTGGCAGAAAATCCTAAGAAATTTTGGTCTTATGTCAAAGCAGTAGGTGGATCAAAACAAAATGTCCTGACACTCTGTGACCAAAATGGTACTGAAACAGAGGATGACAGGCTAAAGGTTGGTTCAAATGGCTCTGAGCACTATGGGACTCAACTGCTGTGGTCATCAGTCCCCTAGAACTTAGAACTACTTAAACCTAACTAACCTAAGGACATCACACACATCCATGCCCGAGGCAGGATTCGAACCTGCGACCGTAGCAGTCGCACGGTTCCGGACTGCGCGCCTAGAACCGCAAGACCACCGCGGCCGGCACAGGCTAAAGGCCGAAATACTAAATGTCTTTTTCCAAAGCTGTTTCACAGAGGAAGACTGCACTGTAGTTCCTTCTCTAGATTGTCGCACAGATGACAAAATTGTAGATATTGAAATAGACGACAGAGGGATAGAGAAACACTTAAAATCGCTCAAAAGAGGAAAGGCTGCTGTACCTGATGGGATACCAGTTCGATTTTACACAGAGTACGCTAAGGAACTTGCCCTCCCTCTTGCAGCGGTGTACCGTAGGTCTCTAGAAGAGCTTAGCGTTCCAAAGGATTGGAAAAGGGCACAGGTCATCCCAGTTTTCAAGAATGGACGTCGAACAGATGTGAGGAACTATAGACCTATATCTCTAACGTCGATCAGTTGTAGAATTTTGGAACACGTATTATGTTCGAGTATAATGACTTTCCTGGAGACTAGAAATCTACTCTGTAGGAATCAGCATGAGTTTCGAAAAAGACGATCGTGTGAAACCCAGCTCGCGCTATTCGTCCACGAGACTCAGAGTGCCATAGACACGGGTTCCCAGGTAGACGCCGTGTTTCTTGATTTCCGCAAGGCATTCGATACAGTTCCCCACAGTCGTTTAATGTACAAAGTAAGAGCATATGGACTATCAGACCAATTGTGTGATTGGATTGCAGAGTTCCTGGATAACAGAACGCAGCATGTCACTCTCAATAGAGAGAAGTCTTCCGAAGTAAGAGTGATTTCAGGTGTGCCGCAGGAGAGTGTCGTAGAACCGTTGCTATTACAGGAACGTTTAGTAATCGCGAAAGCGTTACGGAGATGATAGATAAACTCCAGTGGAAGACTCTGCAGGAGACACGCTCAGTAGCTCGAACGGGCTTTTGTTGAAGTTTCGAGAACATACCTTCACCGAGGAGTCAAGCAGTATGTTGCTCTCTCCTACGTGTATCCCGCGAAGGGACCATGAGGATAAAATCAGAGAGATTAGAGCCCACACAGAGGCATATCAACAATCTTTCTTTCCACGAACAATACGAGAATGGAATAGAAGGGAGAACCGATAGAGGTACTCAAGGTACCCTCCGCCACACACCGTCAGGTGGCTTGCGGAGTATGAAAGTAGATGCAGATGTAGAAGGTGTTGGACGTCCACGCCTCATCACAGGTCCCAGGGCTCGGAAGCTTGCCTGCTCTGTAAAGCAGGACAGGCGGCGATCTGTGGCAGATGTGACTAAAGAGTACAACGGTGGTGAAAGTACAATTGTTTCTGAGCACATCGTTTCAGCGCACGTGGTTGAACATAGGGTTCCGGAGCAGATGATCCCTGCGTGTTCCCATATTGATCCAATGGAATCGTCAGTAACGGTTGCAGTGGCCATTGAAATTCATCCGTGGATCTATGGAAACGTGTAGCCTGGTTGGATGAATCACATTGCTTCTCACACTAGGACGATGGCCACGACCAGATTAGCCATCATCCAGGCAAACGGATACTCGAAACATGCGCCACGCCACGGACACAGGCCGGTGGGGACAATATCGTGCAATGGGGAACATTCGCTTGGGCTTCAGTGGAACCTTTCGGCAGTAATCGGTAGCATCATGACAGTTGTAGACTACGTGAAGATTACTGCGGGCAAGTTGCATCTCTCCATGCTTTATGACTTCCCTGCGATGGTATCTTCCAGCAGGATAGCTATCCGTATGTGCTGCAAAGTAATAAGGTGATTGTCTCTTCTTGCAGCGTCTGTCATCGAAATTTTAAATATCAGTCTCTCTGTGCTGCACAGTTCTTCTGTTAAAGCCTCTGCAAACAAAGGTGGATAAGAACCTCAGTGATTTTCTAGATCTAACTGAAAGAACTCGCGACAAAAGACATGGCTCATCTTTGCATCTTCTCCGCCTCTTCCGTTAATCTCCCGTCTTAAGGATCTTATACGGAGGAAAGATTCTCAGAAATTAGTCAGTAGTGTGTTTCGTCAGCTGCCCCTTCATCGATGAATTACGACTTTTATGTGGTAGTTCCACACTAAATCGCTCAAATTTTTAGATACTTTACGGTTATCACTGATCTCAATAATAGAGCATTCGCACAATAATGGGTATTTAAGCCTATTTACCACTAATAAGTTACTTTTTTGTGCTGAGGGCAAAATGTCACGCCCTTGCGTCGATCTTCTGCAGGTATTGCTTCAGTTCTATTTCTGGTAATGAGAATGTACTACATATTACAGCATTATCTGTGAAGGGTCTCATGGAATTCCCGACGTTTTCCTCAATGACATTTTTATGTTTTGTGAAGAGATCTAATCCTGTAATGCTTCTTTGATACACACACTAACTTCACATCTTAAGTGAAAAAAATGATGTAAGTTCACATGTAAAAAAAAATATTTTTTAATGTTTTTGAACTTCCACTGCTATGAGTGTGAATCCTGAATCCTTTCTGGCCATTCTGAGAAAGTTTTATGAATGTATTCGTAAAAGTATAGACAGTGGAAATCAAAATGTCCTCTTGTACCTCTCCTGCTCCAAATCGTCCCGTTTAACGTCCTACCCCCTTAAAGTCTCATTCCTTTAAGAACGCCATACCGAGCTTTATTTGCCAGCAAACCTTAGGTCTAACTGGTCAGACATTCCTTGCTGCTGAAAAGGCAACAATGTGCAGTTCTATATAATACTTTCTGGAAGTCAAGGAACACAGTGTAAAACTACATACTGCTATCTAGCATTACATCGACGAACAGAGTGAGCTAGGGTTCACACGACATATATTTGAGGAATGCATTCTGATTCCTAGAGAGAATATTTGCGGTATCCAAAACAGTAATAGAACGCAAGCATTAAATTTGTTCCATTACTTTACAATAGATTGGTGTCAGCAACACAGGCCCTTAGTTGCCTGTATCTATTTGAAGACCCTACTTGAAACGGTAGATGATCCAAAACAGAGCACTTCGAGACCAATGGGTGAAAACAATATTTCATGTGATAAGAGGTCTTAACTGAGCAATGCATGTGAATCACGTATTTGAAAAAAGTACTTCTGTTTCATAATAAAAATTACTCTCTAGTTTAAGCCGTGACTCATCGGTGGACAGAACACTGTTCCTGGGCACGACTGGACGGTGCCTTCGTGTGAGGGTAATTTGTTTCGCTAGGCAACCTATGGCGGGTTTGATAAACTAAATGTTTGAGTAAGAGGTTAAATGTGGTGAATACGAGCATCAATGTAAAAATCAGAAATATATTGAAAACAATGGTGCTGCAAGTAACACATAAGTATGAACTTCGTTGTACTAAGATGAAATGCTTTACTACTAGCAGTATAACTTTGCAATTTGTTCGTTTTACTGTGTTTCAACTGCATTTCTTCAGAATGGCACACAAATTCTGTTGTTCGTAAAGTAATGAAAGAGGCAGAGAAAGGAAAACGCAGTGCAGGGAAGCGCAGCGACCGCGGCCGTAGATTTGCAGCGTGGCCAGTTTGAGAGCCACGCTCTCAGAATACACGGACATCGATCTGCAGCGACCTGTGAACCGCGCTCACTTGGCTTGCCCCGGCAACGCCAAATTTAGCAGCAACCTCTCCGCCGTTCCGCAGTCCAACTTTGCTGTCTGCATTATAAATCTGGTGACTGGCGTACTCCGAAAATAAAACAAGCAAAACACTGTCTGATACAATACATTGAAGTGATGTAATGTTGATCCCGTGTGGCAGCGTTTAATTCTCTAGGGGATTAAAAAATACTAGAATGTTGTTGTAAGAAAGACATTTTCATATATTAACCGAACTTTCCTTGATGCCTTACTTTGGATAGAATAATGCTATGATACAACTGTTAATATGAGCTCTCCACTCACGGCCAAATCAATGTCTCTGTCCAGCAGGACACATGGTGTCTCATTAGATTTTTTATACAATAACCTATGTTTAATGTCTCTAGAATGAAATTTTCACTCTACAGCGGAATGTGCGCTGATATGAAACTACCTGGCAGATTAATACTGTGTGCCGGACCGAGACTCGAACTCGGGACCTTTGCCTTTCGCGGGCAAGTGCTCTACCAACTGAGCTACCCAAGCACGACCCACGCCCCGTCCTCATAGCTAGTTCTGCAAGGTCGCAGGAGAGCTTCTGTGATGTTTAGAAGGTAGAAGACGAGGTATTGGCGGAATTAAATCTGTGAGGACGGGGCGGGGGTCGTGCTTGTGTAGCTCAGTTGGTAGAGCACTTGCCCGCGAAAGGCAAAGGTCCCGAGTTCGAGTCTCAGTCCGGCACACAGTTTTAATCTGCCAAGAAATTTCTTGTGTTTAATGTATTTCGCAAAGGACAATGCAGCAAAAGCACAGAAAATAGCGTGCTACACAGTAAGATCAAATATAACATTTCCTTCATAATAAATACATACATCTGAAGTGGAGAAAATAGAACGAGATGTGATTGCAAAGTTTTAAGAATGGATCCGCTACTGTTTACTGGTTTGGCGGGCAGGTACACGGGGGGTGGGGAGTGTGAGTCATTGCCTTGTCCTTCAACGCCCTCTGACAGGAAACTGCGTTTCCTTCATTCAGTTCGTTGTGGCAGCTGGTTGAGTGCGGGCCTGTTACGGCTTATTGCCGGATTCTGTCTGAAAATGGACGTAAAAGCGGAGCAACAAGTTTGTGTGAAATTTTGTTTTAAAACCGGGGAATTAGCTTCTGAGACTTACAAAATATTAAAAACAGCTTTTGGAAATAATTGTATGACCAAGTGAAATGTTTTTGTCTGGTTCAACAGATTCAAAAATGGCTGCGAATCGTTTGAAGATGAACCACGGTTTGGCCGTCCTTTCACCTCAATAACGAATGAAAATGTTGTGAAAGTTCGCGACTTAATGCGCTCTGATCGTAGACTTACAATTAGGGAGATGTCTGATGAACTTAATGTCTGATGAACTTAATTTAAGTTTACATGCAGTTCAGTCAATTTTCACTGAAGATCTGAGCATGCGTCGAGTGTCCACAAAATTCATTCCAAAAGTGTTGTCAAGTGACCAGAGACAATACCAAAGACTAAAAATAACCCAGATTTGTTAAATAATGTAATTACAGGTGACGAATCGTGGTTATATTGATATGATCCTGAAACCAAAGTGCAGTCTTTGCAGTGGAAGACTCCAGGTTCACCACAGCCGAAAAAAGCATGGCAAAGTCGGTCGAAGGTGAAGACAATGGCCGGCCGAAGTGGCCGTGCGGTTAAAGGCGCTGCAGTCTGGAACCGCAAGACCGCTACGGTCGCAGGTTCGAATCCTGCCTCGGGCATGGATGTTTGTGATGTCCTTAGGTTAGTTAGGTTTAACTAGTTCTAAGTTCTAGGGGACTAATGACCTCAGCAGTTGAGTCCCATAGTGCTCAGAGCCATTTTTTTGAAGACAATATTTGTAACTTTTTCCGATTCTACCGGTATTGTGCATCATGAATTTACCGTTGTAGGACAGACGATTAACCAGCAATACTACAAATGTGTCCTTGAGCGTTTGCGCGAAAAGGTGCGGGAGAAAAGGTCTGCATTGTGGAAAGACAGGAGTTGGGTGCTACACCATGACGATGCTCCAGATCATCGTATCTTCTTCATCGTTGAATTTTTAACCAAATTCTAAATTCCTGTGCTTCCACAACCGTCATATTCCCCCTGATTTTGCCCCTGTGGACTTCAACCTGTTTTCTAAACTGAAAACGGTGTGTTCAGTCACAAGGAGACTATTTTGAAGGAGATGCATCACAGTGGCATGTAAGTACCACCACTGTAAAATTACAAACCCATTCTTAAAACTTTCCAATCACATCTCGTTGTTGTTGTTGTTGTTGTTGTTGTGGTCTTCAGTCCTGAGACTGGTTTGATGCAGCTCTCCATGCAACTCTATCCTGTGCAAGCTTCTTCATCTCCCAGTACCTACTGCAACCTACATCCTTCTGAATCTGCTTAGTGTATTGATCTCTTGGTCTCCCTCTACGATTTTTACCCTCCACGCTGCCCTCCAATGCTAAATTTGTGATCCCTTGATGCCTCAAAACATGTCCTACCAACCGATCCCTTCTTCTAGTCAAGTTGTGCCACAAACTTCTCTTCTCCCCAATCCTATTCAATACCTCCTCATTAGTTACGTGATCTACCCACCGTATCTTCAGCATTCTTCTGTAGCACCACATTTCGAAAGCTTCTATTCTCTTCTTGTCCAAACTGGTTATAGTCCATGTTTCACTTCCATACATGGCTACACTCCATACAAATACTTTCACAAACGACTTCCTGACACTTAAATCTATACTCGATGTTAACAAATTTCTCTTCTTCAGAAACGATTTCCTTGCCATTGCCAGTCTACATTTTATATCCTCTCTACTTCGACCATCATCAGTTATTTTACTCCCTAAATAGCAAAACTCCTTTACTACTTTAAGTCTCTCATTTCCTAATCTAATCCCCTCAGCATCACCCGATTTAATTTGACTACATTCCATTATCCTCGTTTTGCTTTTGTTGATGTTCATCTTATATCCTCCTTTCAAGACACTGTCCATTCCGTTCAACTGCTCTTCCAAGTCCTTTGCTGTCTCTGACAGAATTACAATGTCATCGGCGAACCTCAAAGTTTTTACTTCTTCTCCATGGATTTTAATACCTACTCCGAATTTTTCTTTTGTTTCCTTTACTGCTTGCTCAATATACAGATTGAATAACATCGGGGAGAGGCTACAACCCTGTCTCACTCCTTTCCCAACCACTGCTTCCCTTTCATGCCCCTCGACTCTTATAACTGCCATCTGGTTTCCGTACAAATTGTAAATAGCCTTTCGCTCCCTGTATTTTACCCCTGCCACCTTCAGAATTTGAAAGAGAGTATTCCAGTTAATGTTGTCAAAAGCTTTCTCTAAGTCTACAAATGCTAGAAACGTAGGTTTGCCTTTTCTTAATCTTTCTTCTAAGAAAAGTCGTAAGGTTAGTATTGCCTCACGTGTTCCAACATTTCTACGGAATCCAAACTGATCTTCCCCGAGGTCTGCTTCTACAAGTTTTTCCATTCGTCTGTAAAGAATTCGCGTTAGTATTTTGCAGCTGTGACTTATTAAACTGATAGTTCGGTAATTTTCACATCTGTCAACACCTGCTTTCTTTGGTATTGGAATTATTATATTCTTCTTGAAGTCTGTGGGTATTTCGCCTGTCTCATACATCTTGCTCACCAGATGGTAGAGTTTTGTCATGACTGGCTCTCCCAAGGCCATCAGTAGTTCTAATGGAATGTTGTCTACTCCCGGGGCCTTGTTTCGACTCAGGTCTTTCAGTGCTCTGTCAAACTCTTCACGCAGTATCTTATCTCCCATTTCATCTTCATCTACATCCTCTTCCATTTCCATAATACTGTCCTCAAGTACATCGTCCTTGTATAAACCCTCTATATACTCCTTCCACCTTTCTGCCTTCCCTTCTTTGCTTAGAACTGGGTTGCCATCTGAGCTCTTGATATTCATACAAGTGGTTCTCTTCTCTCCAAAGGTCTCTTTAATTTTCCTGTAGGCAGTATCTATCTTACCCCTAGTGAGACAAGCCTCTACATCCTTACATTTGTCCTCTAGCCATCCCTGCTTAGCCATTTTGCACTTTCTGTCGATCCCATTTTTGAGACGTTTGTATTCCCTTTTGCCTGCTTCATTTACTGCATTTTTATATTTTCTCCTTTCATCAATTAAATTCAATATTTCTTCTGTTACCCAAGGATTTCTATTAGCCCTCGTCTTTTTACCTACTTGATCCTCTGCTGCCTTCACTACTTCATCCCTCAGAGCTACCCATTCTTCTTCTACTGTATTTCTTTCCCCCATTCCTGTCAATTGTTCCCTTATGCTCTCCCTGAAACTCTCTACAACCTCTGGTTCTTTCAGTTTATCCAGGTCCCATCTCCTTAAATTCCCACCTTTTTGCAGTTTCTTCAGTTTCAATCTGCAGTTCATAACCAATAGATTGTGGTCAAAATCCACATCTGCCCCTGGAAATGTCTTACGATTTAAAACCTGGTTCCTAAATCTCTGTCTTACCATTATATAATCTATCTGATAGCTATTAGTATCTCCAGGATTCTTCCAGGTATACAACCTTCTTTCATGATTCTTAAACCAAGTGTTAGCTATGATTATGTTGTGCTCTGTGCAAAATTCTACCAGGCGGCTTCCTCTTTCATTTCTTCCCCCCAATCCATATTCACCTACTATGTTTCCTTCTCTCCCTTTGCCTACTGACGAATTCCAGTCACCCATGACTATTAAATTTTCGTCTCCCTTCACTACCTGAATAATTTCCTTTATCTCGTCATACATTTCATCAATTTCTTCATCATCTGCAGAGCTAGTTGGCATATAAACTTGTACTACTGTAGTAGGCATGGGCTTTGTGTCTATCTTGGCCACAATAATGCGTTCACTATGCTTTTTGTAGTAGCTAATTCGCACTCCTATTGTTTTATTCATTATTAATCCTACTCCTGCATTACCCCTATTTGATTTTGTATTTATAACCCTGTAATCACCTGACCAAAAGTCTTGTTCCTCCTGCCACCGAACTTCACTAATTCCCACTATATCTAACTTTAACCTATCCATTTCCCTTTTTAAATTTTCTAAGCTACCTGCCCGATTAAGGGATCTGACATTCCACGCTCCGATCCGTAGAATGCCAGTTTTCTTTCTCCTGATAACGACGTCCTCTTGAGTAGTCCCCGCCCGGAGATCCGAATGGGGGACTATTTTACCTCCGGAATATTTTACCCAAGAGGACGCCATCATCATTTAATCATACAGTAAAGCTGCATGTCCTCGGGAAAAATTACGGCTGTAGTTTCCCCTTGCTTTCAACCGTTCGCAGTACCAGCACAGCAAGGCCGTTTTGGTTAATGTTACAAGGTCAGATCAGTCAATCATCCAGACTGTTGCCCCTGCAACTACTGAAAAGGCTGCTGCCCCTCTTCAGGAACCACATGTTTGTCTGGCCTCTCAACAGATACCCCTCCGTTGTGGTTGCACCTACGGTACGGCCATCTGTATCGCTGAGGCACGCAAGCCTCCCCACCAACGGCAAGGTCCATGGTTCTTGGGGATATCGTATAAGCGTTAAATAATAAAGGTACCGTTAACATGATCACTGTTAAAGTATTTTCGCACAATGTATAGATGAAGAAACACAGGGTAAGATACAAACTACAGATGCTTCAAATTTCAGTGGTGACCCTACGTTGTTGCGAAGTGGTGTGACAAAAACACGTATAGCTCCACACCCAGACTGCGTAACTAATAATCGCCTTAAACGTAATACTGTTGGAACTTTGTTATTCGTATTCAATGCGGGCATGTATAAGTTATTCTCTCTATAATAGAAGTCTTGTGAATACTGGTTATGTTCGAAATTAATTGGCAAACAAGAAAAATAGCAGGTGTGGTTGACATATCGCTACCTATTTCTTACAAAATTTAACTCCTTCAAGACACAGATCACTGAAAACTTTTATACGTTTACTGTTGGTCGTTGATACACACAAACCGCGCATTAATACTGAGCCAAAACTTTCGTTGGTTAGTTTCACAAGGAACAGAGTGTACAATACACTTTTGATGGATTTTTTTCTTACAGTACCTCTAATTTCAATTCTATTTCTTATGCTAACTAAATATTCCTTTTTCCTTGTGCAACGTCCGTTCGTTAGTAACGTCAACGGAGTTTGAATAAATGAATAGGTCTTCAAACGGCTTTTCATTAAATATTGGAACAGCGACCAGCACACTCAAAAAATTTATTTTCCTTTCTCTGTAGAAGTATTCCTATTTTTTCTAATGACTATACAGTTTACATGCCGTGTATCATCAGCAAATCATACTACGACCAAAAATAACAGTATATAGTTAAGGTGTTATTTAAAAAATAACTACAAAATATTTTTTTTCTATGGTAGCTAACGTATGGTATAAACTGCAACCTCATAAACAGGCAGTCCCTTACCCTTGGCACGCACCACTTATTTGTTATTTGCTTGAAGTAGACCGCAATTGCGATCAGGAGTGATACGGGTGGCCCCTACTCCATATACACAAAGGTTTTTTTAATATTCTTTTTAACTTTCTGAGAAATAATGAATGTGTAAAATATTTCTAAAAATGAAAGTCACGCAAAGTATGTAATTTGGGAACCATTGTGCTTTTAAAACTCTCGACTCCTGTTTCAAGCTGCTCATACAACACTAAACCATGGGTCTAGAGCGATCCCTTCATTTACAGCCACACAGTACCACCAGGTACCGAAACCGGTGGTTATTAGAAGTAAATAAAAGTAAGACCGTAGACTAGAACTGTTCAGTTAATTACTCGGTTAACCTTTAACGACCACATTGTAAAGAACCTGATAGTGTAATGCGATAATACTTTCCCATTACTTAGGCTTCAGTCACAAAGCTACATTGATAGCAGGTGTGTTCAAGGTTCTTATTTTGCAGTGTTACCCAGTAGTATATCGATGATGTTAGGGGCTAAGTGTAGCTGTTGCTATAGCAGATATGAGATGATCAGTCCCTATTACATTTAACCCTACCGTCAACTTACTGTGCAACATGTGAAATGCTCAAAGGAAGTGACACTATTGAACTTATCTTCAATTCATGTACTATTTTCGTATTTTTAAAAATATTTTCATTGTATTCATGGTAACTTCAAAAGTCATTTATACATATGACTCCAAGTAAAATTAATAAATTCATCCTCTGAGTCATATTTCTGTAAAAACTTCCATTTGTAATCTAGTAATAATAGACGATATATAAGAAGAAAGGTGTTTTTAAAGGGAGGTGATATGTTGCTAAAGCTGTAATAACTTAGCGGTATTCGCTAAGGGAAAAAGCAGAAGATGTAAACACACCATTGTAACTGGGAACGAGAAGAAGTAAAAGAAAACACGAATTAAAAATCACTTCGGACAGATAAGATTATGGGAAATAACTACAAAATGTCAACACAAATCTAAACAAAACTGAGGAAAGATGCAAGCTGAAATCGAAATGAAAAATGACTCTGAAAAGTAAAGTGTGACTAGAAGCACTATACTGACTACGAGAGTGACTTAAACACTTCATTTAAATGAGTCGAATCTGTGCTTTACTATCAACTGCTCAACTGCATGAATTTTCAGTGCTACTCCCACAGATTCTCTGCGTAGCTATTTAATAATTCCCACTTTACCCCGTAAGGTCTGTTGCGAGATATAAAAATGAAGTATCCGTGGAAGTCACTATTTATAGTTACCTTTAAACACAACTGTTTTAATTCTGTTTCGCTAAATCCAAACGTCATAACAGGTACAGGAGACAAATGTAGGCTGTTTAAGAAAAATGATTTATACAATTCCCCATGTGCTTTAATACTGTGAAAAGTTGGTTATTCAGCTCAGTCAAATATATCACGTCCACTCTTTCCTATGAATGCAACCATACAGACATTGTGTGCAAGTTTTCACGCAAACAATAAATGAATAATAATATCTTGCAAGTAGAGAATTTATTCCATGATTAACATATTCATTGTAATCAAAATTTATTTTAATACGTTCTACTGATGAGAAGGATTTCTAAAGAATTGTGACAGTTACTACAGTAGCCTTAAATAATCAAATTATCGCACCAGTGACTTTTCGTAAGCTCGCATCGTATCTGAATATCACATTTTATATCTTGTAATAACAACCACGACAACTGTTTCTTCTGGAAATGAGGCATAGTTTTGTGATTTTACCGTTGTACACTCAATGCTCATGTCTGAATGCTAGAGGTACCTTCGTGTCACACAAGCGTTAAGAAGTTAGGAAGTGCAGCGAGTACATCTTGTGTATTTCCATTCGCGTACAGTTTTGATAGGTACGTGAGACGGTACTTTTCTGCAAATCGTTCAAGACATTCCTTAGCGATGCTCTCTTACGGCAACAAATTGTTTCACAAATTACTTTCCGCTCCACTCCTTTAAAAACAGTTGTTCGATGGTCAGTGAATAACACCATGTCTCCTTGAATAATAAAACTTTCCAATTGCCTGTGAGTATTACCGTCAATTAATTCAACGGCAAAAAACGTTGTCATCTGAGTCGATGAAAAAGTTTCCGTTCGAAGACAACGCTAATCCCTTACTCACATATCAGTACTTATATACCAGCATCGAAGTGGCGCTGGGTTGCTTAAACGCTGTAGCAACGCCCACAAAAGGAAACTTTTTGATCGCCTGTTATATTACTGAACCTCTCGAGCGTTCTGCCTAATGGGTTTACTGAAACTTTGAAATACTTTGACGAACCAGCAGCTTATCGTTCTCAGGCAATTAAGAGTTTTGGCTCACAGAGCTGTTCAAATTTGAAGCGTGGAATATCCCTTCTCCCTAAACAAAAACTGTATGTATACCACTTCGTCCTGTAGGCTGACAGCGTCGGAAGCGCCTGTCACGGATTTGAGTGGCAACCCGCCAGGCTTCCAACTGTTGCGGGCAGCAGCAGTGAGTAGAGCCGGCGCGTCCGTTTTGCCTCTGGCACGTAAGCTGTCGCTGTTCAGTTACGTTCACATCATCTGTACTACAGTGCAATTCAGAATTAATATAGCGAATACAAACTGCCCTAACTATTTAATGCATAGTATAACTCGATAAGAATTTACTAGAAAGTAAATGAAAGTTTATTTATCACATATTTTATTGGTGTTTTACATCACTGTTCCTTGGTTACATGAGCAACTCTCTGAAGAGACAATCGATTTCATATTTTGCAACATGAACGTCTTTAAAAGATACAGTAGCATCCATGAAGTGAACACAATACAGAGGAGTGATCTTTATGCCGAGAGCACATCCTTAACCAGTATTCAAAGACGTGTACAGTGCCCTCCATCATACATTATCACTGCATTTTCAGAAAAATTGAAGGGTGTTAGGGAAAGATCGCAGGTTTAAAACCCAAAATGGATTTTTTTCTCGTGAGAAGATTCTTTTCTCCCCAGCAAGAATACTTTAGATCCATTTACTTGAATTACAGAGATGTAATTTATTGAAGTGAACAAAATAGCAGAGAATACTGCTACGGTCTACTTATTATAACTGGATTTGTATATCACTAAAATTACGAAAATTGTTAATTGAAAATTGTTAATATAGTTTACTTAATCCAGCCACACTAATTTAATATTGTACTTCCGATCGTACAGCCGTCGAAACATATTCGCTCAATTACGAAACCTTTTAGCATCAGCTGTATTGGGTACAGCTATACTACCCATCGGTAAGATATGACAATTTGTGCCGCTCCGGGACTTAAACCCGAGTTTCCCGCTTATTGCTAGTGGTCGCCTTATTACTTAGGCTATCCGAGCACGCTGCCCAGACCGACCCAAAAATTCCATACGTCAGACTGTCTACTTTCTTATGTCATAATCTAACCTTTTTACCCCCTAGTTTTTGCAACTTCGCTTGTATTGGCGCACCAGAAAGAATGAAACTGTGAGGTACTGAGACTATTTTTATATGTCTGGCACAAATTTTCATACTTCATCGATGGGTGGTACAGCTGCATCTAATACAGCTGTACCAATTTTTTAGATTTGTTAAATGAACTACATTATTTTACTCTTTATTACAATTTTTTCAATGTACTTCGTTCCAGAATTTCTTCCTTCAGTGTTTAATAGTTTTATTTTCGTGTACTTCACTCAATTTTTCGTGTCTTATAACTTTTTTATGGCACTGTACCACTTACACTCATGTACAATTAAATAAAACTTAAATATAGTTCTATATGACTGATAGGCACACTGTCAGTAATTTGTATTTACTTTGTTAGTCGGCAATGTAAAGACCACGATTAGCTTACAACGATTATTAAAGTTACTCTCTATTTTTTTTCATTTTTATCATTGAAGCCAGATATTTTCGTGAGTTCACTGTGTAGCAAAGCTTTCATCTGCTTATTTTTCACCAGTTATCTATTACACATATTGCAAATTTCTAATCGTCATTAGAGCTTTTCTGAAGATGTTTCGGTTTTGCGTGTCTTCTGACAATTTACCAATCTCGTCTCGAATACAGATACCTCTTGTTGTTGATGTGTCAAGGTATTCGCGTTTACAACTTCGAGTCTCCGATATTAAACATGTATTTCGCCCATTTCGAGTTATTCATTTTTCTTACGTGGCCATAAAACTGAACTATGCGTTTTCGTATTCTGTCTGTATGGTTTTACATTTTGAAATATTCTAGCGACCTGCCTTGACTTCGCACGGGTGGCATTAATTACGAGGCCTGTTCAGAAAGTAAGCTCCGATTGATTGCCAAATTGAAACCACAGTGAACATCAGAAATGTTTTACTTGTAACAATTAGCTACACCTGTCAGCTACTTCTCTACGTAGTCGCCGTTCTGACTTAGACTTTTGTCATAGCGTTGTACCAACTTTTCAATAGCCTCATCATAGAAGGCAGCCGCCAGTGCTTTCCGCCAATTCTCCACGCTGGCCTACACCTCGTTGTCTGTGTCAAAATGTTGTCTTCAAAGACAGCGGTTCATGTGACCAGAGATGAAACTCAGGGGGAGACAATTGCGGACTGTATTGTGGGTAATCTCACATTTCCATTTGAAAACGATGCAGGAGCATCTTCATTGCCCCTGCAGAATGCGGCTGAGAATTGTCTTGAAGAAGAAACAGCACGACAGTTATGTAATGTTAGCTGCATAGCTTCAGGCGAAATTTCTCACCAGGCCCTCGTACTTGGCGGCAGACACTATTTTCTAGACATCTTTACGCACTCACTGCGAGCTCAGAAATGAGAAGAGCGACGTGATGCTAACCGGGGTTATACTAGAGACACTACCCTACACATCTGTGCAAAGCTTTATCGGATTTTCATAGTCGTTTCCATTTCGCGACCGATCGGAGCTTACTTTCTGAACGCCCCTCGTATCTACGGTCTGACGATACATCTGGCGTAGTGATAACAAACCTTCCTCTTGGATCTGTCTGTCATTAATGAAAAGCGTTTCAAAATCCGTAAAGTAATTCCTGAGATCAGCTTTCACATACAGACAGAAAAACGGGCGCGGGACATTGATTTAGTAGTATGTATGGATTTCATGTTACTATTATACACTCCTGGAAATGGAAAAAAGAACACATTGACACCGGTGTGTCAGACCCACCATACTTGCTCCGGACACTGCGAGAGGGCTGTACAAGCAATGATCACACGCACGGCACAGCGGACACACCAGGACCCGCGGTGTTGGCCGTCGAATGGCGCTAGCTGCGCAGCATTTGTGCACCGCCGCCGTCAGTATCAGCCAGTTTGCCGTGGCATACGGGGCTCCATCGCAGTCTTTAACACTGGTAGTATGCCGCGACAGCGTGGACGTGAACCGTATGTGCAGTTGACGGACTTTGAGCGAGGGCGTATAGTGGGCATGCGGGAGGCCGGGTGGACGTACTGCCGAATTGCTCAACACGTGGGGCGTGAGGTCTCCACAGTACATCGATGTTGTCGCCAGTGGTCGGCGGAAGGTGCACGTGCCCGTCGACCTGGTACCGGACCGCAGCGACGCACGGATGCACGCCAAGACCGTAGGATCCTACGCAGTGCCGTAGGGGACCGCACCGCCACTTCCCAGCAAATTAGGGACACTGTTGCTCCTGGGGTTATCGGCGAGGACCATTCGCAACCGTCTCCATGAAGCTGGGCTACGGTCCCGCACACCGTTAGGCCGTCTTCCGCTCACGCCCCAACATCGTGCAGCCCGCCTCCAGTGGTGTCGCGACAGGCGTGAATGGAGGGACGAATGGAGACGTGTCGTCTTCAGCGATGAGAGTCGCTTCTGCCTTGGTGCCAATGATGGTCGTATGCGTGTTTGGCGCCGTGCAGGTGAGCGCCACCATCAGGACTGCATACGACCGAGGCACACAGGGCCAACACCCGGCATCATGGTGTGGGGAGCGATCTCCTACACTGGCCGTACACCACTGGTGATCGTCGAGGGGACACTGAATAGTGCACGGTACATCCAAACCGTCATCGAACCCATCGTTCTACCATTCCTAGACCGGCAAGGGAACTTGCTGTTCCAACAGGACAATGCACGTCCGCATGTATCCCGTGCCACCCAACGTGCTCTAGAAGGTGTAAGTCAACTACCCTGGCCCGCAAGATCTCCGGATCTGTCCCCCATTGAGCATGTTTGGGACCGGATGAAGCGTCGTCTCACGCGGTCTGCACGTCCAGCACGAACGCTGGTCCAACTGAGGCGCCACGTGGAAATGGCATGGCAAGCCGTTCCACAGGACTACATCCAGCATCTCTACGATCGTCTCCATGGGAGAATAGCAGCCTGCATTGCTGCGAAAGGTGGATATACACTGTACTAGTGCCGACATTGTGCATGCTCTGTTGCCTGTGTCTATGTGCCTGTGGTTCTGTCAGTGTGATCATGTGATGTATCTGACCCCAGGAATGTGTCAATAAAGTTTCCCCTTCCTGGGACAATGAATTCACGGTGTTCTTATTTCAATTTCCAGGAGTGTATATTAATATCGGTCCGACTTTTGTAATATTGTCCCAATAAGTTGTGCAAAGTCTCTCCGTCTTTTTTTTCAGATTTCGCAGTCAAACATCTTCTTGAGGGGATAAAAGCTCGGATATACATGGGTAGACTAGCTGTATTAGAGAGTTGCAATGACGAATTTAGGTATTTATTGAAAACCACTTTTTGCTGTAAATGTTCCATACCATTTGGAATGCTTTTCCCACTTTTCTGTCTCTTGTCATCAAAGCTTCTTTATCTAGCAGATTAGCTGTATACCATGGGCCTGGATATTTAAAGCCTTTGGCACGTTTTATTGTTACATACCTAGTCTTTGACTGGCTTTCATAGTTCTTGAAGTTTGACATTACATCCGTTGTTTTAAACGATATTTATAGGTCTTTTGTTGTGATCATTTTTCCTGTACGTTAATACGAGGATTGTTCGGAAAGTCAGGTCCGATAGACTGCAAAATTGAAACGACATTGAAAATCCGATGAAGCTTTGCACGGATGTGTTGGGCAGTGTTTCTAGTAAGCCTATCGATCGCGTCACGTCGCTCTTTTTAATTCTGAGAACACAGTAAGCACGTAAATATGCCCAGAACAATACTATCTCAAGTATGGGCGTCCGCTGCGAGGTAACGGCTGATTTCATGTAACTCCAAGTATCGTACCAGTCATTCATTTCCTTCTTCACGACAGTTCTCGGCCGTACACTGCAGGCCCTATGAGGACGCCGCCGCCGCAGCAGATCTTGTTAGATAGCACACAATGTATGAGACTGCTTTATAGTCAACAACAAAGGAACATCAAATGGTTCAAATGGCTCTGAGCACTATGGGACTTAACATCTGAGGTCATCCGTCCCCTAGAACTTAGAACTACTTAAACCTAACTAACCTAAGGACATCACACACATCCATGCCCGAGGCAGAATTCGAACCTGCGACCGTAGCAGTCCCGCGGTTCCGGACTACAGCGCCTAGAACCGTACGGCCACCGCGGCCGGCAAAGGAACATCAGAACTCTGTCATCAATGACTGCCACGAGCCGAGTTTAGATTAGCAGTTGAAGCGAACCACTTGCTAGAGAGAAGTCTTTGTGACATCTGCAGCACCCCAGTTCTGTTACACATGATCAGGTACACAAAGCTCTTCCAAAGGCTTCTTAAGTCAAAAAGTTCTCATGAAACACTTCTGTTTCCTACTATATCGAAACCACCCGATAGCACTAGCCTAAGTCTGTCACCGGCCATTGATTACAGCTTATTAAAGAATATGCCGTGGTGGCTAGTCCTGTTGCAAAAAATAAAATAAGTAAGAATAGAAAAACACATGCCAAAATGTGGTTATTGTGATGAAAGGAGAGGACATCTGAAAACTTCAATATACACAAAGAATTCGAAGACATGGCGCCAACTTTAAATCAGAAGAGGAGTCGTACAATACTCGTGGGAATGGTCATTTGCATACAAAAACCCAACTTGTGCAAAAGTGAGAGTCTGGGTGAATACCTAATTACTTCAGAACTACACTACACGCACAGCTTTATCAACTCAATCATATGCAGAGACTCGAAGAGCATTTCGATAGTGTGATTAGGTAGGTAATAGACTGTAGAAGAGAGAAGTGTGTGTAATTTTTTTAACATAATGAAAACAGTCAATGGCATACTTAAGGAAACAATCATTTTTATACTTTTTTAAACTAAACGTATATCAAAAGCCACCGACAACGCTTACCACTTTGGGCACGATGAGAAACTAGTCATTTTTCAAGGAGGAACCTCTGTGCGGAAATACATTATTTTGGTACTCTGGAACGTTAATACTTCACAAAGGTGGCGCCAGTGTTTCTTAGGTTGGTCTTTGTTGGCCTAATTAGTTACGTAACATACTAGACATTAGTGTAAAGTGGATTCACGAACTGCGCTTCATAGCATGCCAGTCTTTTGTTTACCAGTACAGGAGCGTTGTTCAAAGTATTTTGATATCTACCAGTACACAAATACCGAAATGAACGATATGATGCTTGCACACGGCAAAGTTGGTGGCAATGGAACAGTTGCTGTGCAATTGTACGACGAAAGGTTCCCAACTGACATACTCCACAGCACTCGACATTCAAAGAAAACAAGAGGAGAGTACTATATATCAGAAAATTGTAAGTAAGTTGCGTTTTTTTCCGTAGGAGTTTCTCCAAAACTGCAGCGTGCACCTACAGCAAATTGCGTTTTCTGTGCTTATTACATTTTCCTGCACATACAGTAGTACTGCATAAACTTACTGTACGTATGGCAGGCTTTTAAATTCTGTATCAATGGTTCCGCATTTTTGTCTGGTATTAGGTGTCAGAAATGGTCAAAGGCTATCCATGATTTATTCGAATACCTGCCCCTGAAGAGGACGTTTCGCAACGCATTGAGGAGTTACCCTCCAACAATACTTGCTGTGGCTTGCAAGCGTTTGACATCTCTCGACTGTCTGTGAACAGGAATTTCACTGTCTGACTAAAGAAGTACGGCACCCATCAGAAGAGGTGGAAGCGAGATGGCACATCACTGGTTGAGGATATGTGATGTTATTTCAGTGATAACAAAATCGAGTCAAATTTACAAATAACTTGGCAGTATGAGCCCACTTATCACTACGGCGCTGCATCTCCATGACCTGATGGCATGAAACCCGATGGCATGAAACCGTTGAATCCTCTCCTGTGGAAAGCTGGCCCGCAGCTCTTGTAACTGGTCCTTGATATCCTGGATATTGGACGTAGTTGATTTCCGGAGTGGTCCCATACATATCCTATAAGGTTGAAATCAGGGACTGTAGCTGGCGACGTGAGTACCCCAACATCATGCAGACAGTACACAGAGACGCGTGCCGTGTGTGGACGAGCACTGTCCTGTTCAGAAACAGCACTATGATACTGTCGCACGAGAGGTAACATATGAGGCCACAGGAGGTCTGTCGTACCGTTGTGCCGTCAGCGTACCCTCAGTCACTACCAGCCGCTACCTGAATTTGTACCCGATGTCTTCTTACATCATATCGCCAGGAGTAACACCGCTGTGTCTCTCCTAAACACTGAAACAATAGGACCTCTTGCAATCGAACGTACCTTCGGTTGGGTGATATATTTATATACTGTTGTTGTTGTGGTCTTCAGTCCTGAGACTGGTTTGATGCAGCTCTCCCATGCTACCCTATCCTGTGCAAACTTCTTCATCTCCCCGTACCTACTGCAACCTACATCCTTCTGAATCTGCTTAGTGTATTCATCTCTTGGTCTCCCTCTACGATTTTTACCCTCCACGCTGCCCTCCAATACTAAACTGGTGATCCCATGATGCCTCAAAACATGTCATACCAACCGATCCCTTCTTCTAGTCAAGGTGTGACACAAACTTATCTTCTCCCCAATCCTATTCAGTACTTCCTCATTAGTTATGTGATCTACCCATCTAATCTTCAGCATTCCTCTGTAGCACCACATTTCGAAAGCTTCTATTCTCTTCTTGTCCAAACTATTTATCGTCCACGTTTCACTTCCATACATGGCTACACTCCATACAAATACTTTCAGAAACGACTTCCTGACACTTAAACCTATACTCGATGTTAACAAATTTCTCTTCTTCAGAAATGCTTTCCTTGCCATTGCCAGTCTGCATTTTATATCCTCTCTACTTCGACCATCATCGGTTATTTTGCTTCCCAAATAGCAAAACTCCTTTACTACTTTAAGTCTCTCCTTTCCTAATCTAATTCCCTCAGCATCACCCGACTTAATTCGACTACATTCCATTATCCTCGTTTTGCTTTTGTTGATGTTCATCTTATACCCTCCTTTCAAGACACTATCCATTCCGTTCAACTCCTCTTCCAAGTCCTTTACTGTCTCTGACATTATTACAATGTCATCGGCGATTCTCAAAGTTTTCATTTCTTCTCCATGGATTTTAATACCTACTCCAAATTTTTCTTTTGTTTCCTTCACTGCTTGCTCAATATACAGATTGAAAAACATCGGGGAGAGGCTACAACCCTGTCTCACTCCCTTCCCAACCACTGCTTCACTTTCATGTCCCTCGACTCTTATAACTGCCATCTGAGTTCTGTACAAATTATAAATAGCTTTTCGTTCCCTGTATTTTACCCCAGCTACCTTCAGAATTTGAAAGAGAGTATTCCAGTAAACATTGTCAAAAGTTTTCTCCAAGTCTACAAATTCTAGGAACGCAGGTTTGCCTTTCCTTAATCTAGCTTCTAAGATAAGTCGTAGGGTCAGTATTGCCTCACGTGTTCCGATATTTCTACGGAATTCAAACTGATCTTCCCCGAGGTCGGCTTCTACTAGGTTTTTCATTCGTCTGTAAAGAATTCGCGTTAGTATTTTGCAGCTGTGACTTATTAAACTGATAGTTCGGTAATTTTCACATCTGTCAACACCTGCTTTCTTTGGGATTGGAATTATTATATTCTTCTTGAAATCTGAGGGTATTTCGCCTGTCTCATACATCTTGCTCACCAGATGGTAGAGTTTTGTCAGGATTGGCTCTCCCAAGGCCGTCAGTAGTTCTTCAAATGGTTCAAATGGCTCTGAGCACTATGGGACTCAACTGCTGAGGTCATTAGTCCCCTAGAACTTAGAACTAGTTAAACCTAACTAACCTAAGGACATCACAAACATCCATGCCCGAGGCAGGATTCGAACCTGCGACCGTAGCGGTCTTGCGGTTCCAGACTGCAGCGCCTTTAACCGCACGGCCACTTCGGCCGGCGTCAGTAGTTCTAATGGAATGTTGTCTACTCCCGGAGCTTTGTTTGGATTCAGCTCTTTCGGTGCTCTGTCAAACTCTTGACGCAGTATCATATCTCCCATTTCATCTTCATCTACATCCTCTTCCATTTCCATAATATTGTCCTCAAGTACATCGCCCTTGTATAGACCCTCTATATATTCCTTCCACCTTTCTGCTTTCCCTTCCTTGCTTAGAACTGGGTTTCCATCTGAGCTCTTGATATTCATACAAGTCGTTCTCTTATCTCCAAAGGTCTCTTTAATTTTCCTGTAGGCAGTATCTATCTTACCCCTAGTGAGATAAGCCTCTACATCCTTACATTTGTCCTCTAGCCATCCCTGCTTAGCCATTTTGCACTTCCTGTCGATCTCATTATTGAGACGTTTGTATTCCTTTTTTCCTGCTTCATTTACTGCATTTTTATATTTTCTCCTTTCATCAATTAAATTCAATATTTCTTCTGTTACCCAAGGATTTCTACTAGACCTCGTCTATTTACCTACTTGATCCTCTGCTGCCTTCACTACTTCATCCCTCAAAGTTACCCATTCTTCTTCTACTGTATTTCTTTCCCCCATTCCTGTCAATTGTTCCCTTATGCTCTCCCTGAAACTCTCTACAACCTCTAGTTCTTTCAGTTTATCCAGGTCCCATCTCCTTAAATTCCCACCTTTTTGCAGTTTCTTCAGTTTTAATCTACAGGTCATAACCAATAGATTGTGGTCAGAGTCCACATCTGCCCCTGGAAATGTCTTACAATTTAAAAACTGGTTCCAAAATCTCTGTCTTACCATTATATAATCTATCTGATACCTTTTAGTATCTCCAGGGTTCTTCCATGTATACAACCTTCTTTCATGATTCTTAAACCAAGTGTTAGCTATGATTAAGTTATGCTCTGTGCAAAGTTCTACCAGGCGGCTTCCTCTTTCATTTCTTAGCCCCAATCCATATTCACCTACTATTTTTCCTTCTCCCCCTTTTCCTACACTCGAATTCCAGTCACCCATGACTATTAAATTTTCGTCTCCCTTCACTATCTAAATAATTTCTTTTATTTCATCATACATTTCTTCAATTTCTTCGTCATCTGCAGAGCTAGTTGGCATATAAACTTGTACTACAGTAGTAGGTGAGGGCTTCGTATCTATCTTGGCCACAATAATGCGTTCACTATGCTGTTTGTAGTAGCTTACCCGAATTCCTATTTTCCTATTCATTATTAAACCTACTCCTGCATTACCCCTATTTGATTTTGTTTTTATAACCCTGTATTCACCTGACCATTAGTCTTGTTCCTCCTGCCACCGAACTTCACTAATTCCCACTATATCTAACTTTAACCTATCCATTTCTCTTTTTAAATTTTCTAACCTACCTGCCCGATTAAGGGATCTGACATTCCACGCTCCGACCCGTAGAATGCCAGTTTTCTTTCTCCTGATAACGACTTCCTCTTGAGTAGTCCCCGCCCGGAGATCCGAATGGGGGACTATTTTACCTCCGGAATATTTTACCCAAGAGGACGCCATCATCATTTAATCATACAGTAAAGCTGCATGTCCTCGGGAAAAATTACGGCTGTAGTTTCCTCTTGCTTTCAGCCGTTCGCAGTACCAGCACAGCAAGGCCGTTTTGGTTATTGTTACAAGGCCAGATCAGTCAATCATCCAGACTGTTGCCCTTGCAACTACTGAAAAGGCTGCTGCCCCTCTTCAGGAACCACACGCCCTATATACGATCTCAAATTGGCATTTCTGATATGCAAGAGTCCACCTGGTTAACCTGTTGTGACGTAATTTACTCTTAAGTAGAAAAGAGAGCGCCTTACGGTCTGTCACTACTTTCGTTGTTCTAACCACCAAACAATATCGAAATTTATTAAATCCCCGAAGCGTTGCTATCGCTTCCAACTCTGTAACTGTGTATTGGCATTCCCACTTCTTCAGTGTTTAACTTGTAAACGCAATGGTCTGGATTTCTCTCTCATTGGCGTCATACAGTTGATAGAGATGGACATCAAGCCAATAATCTGATGCTTCACAAACTATACAGAACTCTTGATTTAAGTCTTGGTGTGACAGGGTGTTCGGATTACACAGCTGACTTTCAATATCATCAAAGCCACGCTGACACTCTTCTGTACATTGTGATAGGCTTTATTCGTCAGGAGGTTCATCAGATGAGGATTATGTAATGACCGATCCCGTACAAATTTTCTGTAGAATCCGGCCACACCAATAATTGTTTTTTACAGCTTGGTGCAGGAATGTCTCTAATAGCCTATAGTTTTGCCTCATCTGGTTCAATCCCTTGTTCACTAATTACTTGACCTCAGACGTGAATTCTGTCTTTCGCAAGTTCATATTTTTCTATGTTCACGGCCACTCCACCTTGTTTGAATGCAGTTAAGAGAACATCCAAGATTTCTCCATGCTCTTTCCACATTCCAACAGCTTTAAAAATATCATCGACATAACAAGTAACCTTTTTAGTTTCTCTCCCAGTATCCTGTCTAATGATCTGATGGAGGCTGAAACTGAAATATTACCCAAAAGGTAGAACACAGTAGTGATAGCTTTTGCTCTCATATACAAAAGCCGTATACTGTCTTGAGTATTTATGCAGTGGAATCCGCCAGTAGCCAGATCTCAAATCGATACCGCTAAATACCTTTGCTCCATGGAATTTTTGGAGTAGTTCCTCTAAGTTCTGAGGTCTATCTCTCTAAGGTAAGATGAGCTCATTTACAGGTCTGGCATCGAACACAATTCTTACATCACCATTCCCTTTCTCCATTTTTATAATCTTCTTCCACCTTCTGGATCTCTTCCTTAAATGCCGGCCGGAGTGGCCGAGCGGTTCTAGGCGCTACAGTCTGGAACCGCGCGACCGCTACGGTCGCAGGTTCGAATCCTGCCTCGGGCATGGATGTGTGTGATGTCCTTCGGTTAGTTAGGTTTAAGTAGTTCTAAGTTCTAGGGGACTGATGACCTCAGAAGTTAAGTCCTATAGTGCTCAGAGCCATTTGAACCATTTTTCTTCCTTAAATTCCCCTGTCACTTCATCCAGCCTTTGATCCTGTTTTTGAAGCCTGTCATCAAACTTTTTCATGAGAGCTTCTTGAGCCTTTTACTTTGTTTTGTCTCATTCCTAATCTCCTTCTTAATTTGTTTACTACCTCTTTTTATATTTTCTTCAGATATTTTCAGATTCCCTGCTGTTTTTTTCTGGTTCTGGTTAGTGTTGTCTTCCAAAGGCTGCTTTATCACAGCAAGTAAGTCTAGGTTATGATTCCTTTCTTCATGTTTAATAAATGTGCAAGCTGGGGGAAAATCCACACCTGAACTTCCCACATCACTGACCATGGAAGTATTTCTGACAGTGTCATCATGTGACATCTTCCTGCCAACCATCTCAGTTACATGCTTACACACTGCCTCAAAATTGGAGTCCTCTAAACCCTCATTGTCTACTACTTCCGTCTTTTCCTTCATCATCTTTACTTCTTCAACCTCTTTCTTAACATATATCCCATCACTTAAAGCCTCATCGTCAACTATCTCTGTCTTTACTCTCCTTAGATCTACTTCCTCAGTTTCGCAGTTAAGTAACCTTGCTACATCATCAATATCTGTATTCACATCGGTAGTTGGATTACCTATTTTTATACTTCACGCTAATTACAGATACAGAAACTATCCTCCACATAAGAACTACTGTACAAATCAACAGCACTCCACACTGACAAGGACAGAACTCAACACTAAAATACACTTTCAGTTCATTAATGCACAGCAGTGAGCGCTGGCAGCAATCTTTAACACTCGTTAGTTGCTCATATATTTAACATTTGCCAAATTAGGTTTGTTTTGGAATAACCATAACTGTTAATTAGTTTCGTTATGCAATATGATACAATGTATTTATTGATCGCCTTATTAGTATTAATACAATGCATGGTGCGCTACTGTCGTTAATTTTGTCACGCAAGTTCCGCGACACTAAGTCTGCTAACTTCTAGAGTGCGCCGGCTGCATGTTGGTGTGTGACGTCAGCACTGCTCGTGTTCCGTTGGGTGCGGAGTGGATGGAGACAGATGAGGCTCTCGATGCTCAGTTGTCTTGATATCATCTCTGTTGCTGCGCCGCGGCGTGGACCAAAGCTGAAATGCTGCGATATTCAGCTGGCATACTCCAGCTTCCGTTAGTGGTGGGGAGATGATACGGCTCGCGATGCTCTATTGTCCTGAGATCAGATCTTCTGTGGCGCCACACTATGAATCATTGCCAATGGCTACGATCGTCACTTGTTCGTCTGGTACGGCGGGAAGCTGTTACAATCTTATTGCCACTTCTTTGACCGCAATTTCTTTGCATATACTCACCCTTCTATTTTTTCAACTGGGATTACTGGGCACTTAAAGTTCTTTGTCTATCACCACACGTCACAAGCACTACACACACGTCACAAGCACTTGAGTCTAATTTCTCAGTCCCTGCAATCGGCACCTCTGATGCGAAAATTAGAAATCCTAAGACGTATTCGCAATGTAAGCGAACGTACCTTCGGTTGGGATAAGGGCATGTATGCAGGGTGTTAAAAAAAGTCTAATACTTTAAGAGGTGGTAGTACTTATCGAAACAAGAAAAATAAGTTCAGCAAACATGGGTACGGGAATGAATACTTTCAGTGATAAACACTTGTTTTCAGGAGGTGTTCAACGTGGCTTAAATTCACGACAAGGCGCACCTCTGCCCTCCGGCGTAAGTAATGACAGACCCTTTGACGTATACCCGGTTCTTGTTGTACCTGCTGGCACGCGCTGGCGCAACTGTAGTGTCCGCATATCAGTGATTGGCATGGGGCAGATTAATTCCTCTAAGTGTTCCCATAACCAAAAGTTTAGGGGTCTGAGGTCTGGGGAACTAGCAGGCCGAGATGTTGGCCCTCCTGATCAATCCAGCGGCCAGATGTTCGAGCAGATTGTGACGCAAGTATGCTGGTATACCATCATGCATGAATCGCATTTGTATTCGTTGCTACTGTGGCACAAATTCCAGCAAGGTAGGCCACACATTAATGGGAGATTCCAGATAATGCCCCTCAGTTAACCTTCGTGGTAGCATGTATGGCCCTATTAATCCATCACCATCGCCAAGTACGCCTGCCCATACGGTGAATGAGAATAGGTGTTGATGTCTTCTTTCCTGAATTACTTGGGAATTTACATCTGCCTATACATGCTGGTTATGCAAATGCACAACACCATCTCTTGTGAAACCTGCCTCACCTGTAAATAAAATCTTGGATGTGATTCTTGAGTTTCTCCCGGCGTATTTGATAATCAAAATATCCACGGGTGTGCTGCCGGTCTATAGTGTCCAACGAGCACAATATTTCGGCGATCATACATGTCGCCATCATCAGGTGAACTGACGGACTGAGCTCCTGTGAACGTGCCGGCACGGAGATCCGTACGCTAAGGCTGCTCAGAGGGAACTGGGTTCGGTCGCGGCGGCGGCCGATTTAAATACCCTCCGCCCGCGGCGCGCTCCCTCCGCCGTCCGCGCCCCGCGCCACGGTCGCGCGGTGGAACAGATTGCGACGGCGTCTGAGATGACGTCGGTGTGATGGCTCTGTCCGCCGTGGTCGTCACAACTATACGTTTGCTCGATTTACTCTTGATTAACCCAATCGCTGGTTCCCAAGCCTTGCTAAGATTATAGCCACAGTCACGGTTTATGAGGTCGTCATTGGTGCGAATTTCGATGGCCTCTCTAACAACGCTGTCCCAGTATCTCGACGTCTGTACCAGAATCCTCGTGCGGTCATACTCCATGGCGTGATTTTCCGACAAACAATGTTCAGCGACCGCCGACTTGCTCGGATACATCAGTCGAGTGTGCCTCTGATGTTCACGGCATCGATCCTCGACGGTACGCATCGTCTGACCAATATACGACTAGCCACATTGACACGGAATCTGGTACACGCCGGCCTTCCTCAAACCGAGGTCATCTTTGGCGCTCCCCAACAGTGCACGAGTTTTATTTGGAGGACAAAACACAGTTCCGACCCATGTGTTTCTTCAGAATGCGGGCGATTTTCCCCGAGAGTGTGCCTGTGTATGGAATAAATGCAGTGCCTACCTCCTCCCTCGTGACTTCATCCATTTCAACAGGTTGTGCTGCAGTGGTTGGGCGGAGAGCACGTTGAATCTGCCACTCTGAGTACCCAGTTTTTCGAAATACAGTTCTCAGATGTTCCAATTCCTGGGGTAGACTCTCTGCGTCAGAGATAGTGCGCGCCCTATGTACTAGAGTTTTAAGTACCCCATTCCTCTGTGAAGGGTGGTGGCAGCTGTCTGCGTGCAAATACAGATCAGTGTGCGTTGTCTTCCGATACACCCCATGACCTAGGGTGCCGTCAGCCCTTCTCTTGACGGCGGAGGGAGCGCGCCGCGGGCGGAGGGTATTTAAATCGGCCGCCGCCGCG
This sequence comes from Schistocerca nitens, assembly GCF_023898315.1. Classification (NCBI taxonomy): domain Eukaryota; kingdom Metazoa; phylum Arthropoda; class Insecta; order Orthoptera; family Acrididae; genus Schistocerca; species Schistocerca nitens. The sequence continues at coordinate 350,572,706 of NC_064616.1, forward strand.
ACCGAACCCAGTTCCCTCTGAGCAGCCTTAGCGTACGGATCTCCGTGCCGGCACGTTCACAGGAGCTCAGTCAGTCAGTTGACCTGATGATGGCGACATGTATGATCGCCGAAATACACTCCTGGAAATGGAAAAAAGAACACATTGACACCGGTGTGTCAGACCCACCATACTTGCTCCGGACACTGCGAGAGGGCTGTACAAGCAATGATCACACGCACGGCACAGCGGTCACACCAGGAACCGCGGTGTTGGCCGTCGAATGGCGCTAGCTGCGCAGCATTTGTGCACCGCCGCCGTCAGTGTCAGCCAGTTTGCCGTGGCATACGGAGCTCCATCGCAGTCTTTAACACTGGTAGCATGCCGCGACAGCGTGGACGTGAACCGTATGTGCAGTTGACGGACTTTGAGCGAGGGCGTAAAATGGGCATGCGGGAGGCCGGGTGGACGTACCGCCGAATTGCTCAACACGTGGGGCGTGAGGTCTCCACAGTACATCGATGTTGTCGCCAGTGGTCGGCGGAAGGTGCACGTGCCCGTCGACCTGGGACCGGACCGCAGCGACGCACGGATGCACGCCAAGACCGTAGGATCCTACGCAGTGCCGTACGGGACCGCACCGCCACTTACCAGCAAATTAGGGACACTGTTGCTCCTGGGGTATCGGCGAGGACCATTCGCAACCGTCTCCATGAAGCTGGGCTACGGTCCCGCACACCGTTAGGCCGTCTTCCGCTCACGCCCCAACATCGTGCAGCCCGCCTCCAGTGGTGTCGCGACAGGCGTGAATGGAGGGACGAATGGAGACGTGTCGTCTTCAGCGATGAGAGTCGCTTCTGCCTTGGTGCCAATGATGGTCGTATGCGTGTTTGGCGCCGTGCAGGTGAGCGCCACAATCAGGACTGCATACGACCGAGGCACACAGGGCCAACACCCGGCATCATGGAGTGGGGAGCGATCTCCTACACTGGCCGTACACCACTGGTGATCGTCGAGGGGACACTGAATAGTGCACGGTACATCCAAACCGTCATCGAACCCATCGTTCTACCATTCCTAGACCGGCAAGGGAACTTGCTGTTCCAACAGGACAATGCACGTCCGCATGTATCCCGTGCCACCCAACGTGCTCTAGAAGGTGTAAGTCAACTACCCTGGCCAGCAAGATCTCCGGATCTGTCCCCCATTGAGCATGTTTGGGACTGGATGAAGCGTCGTCTCACGCGGTCTGCACGTCCAGCACGAACGCTGGTCCAACTGAGGCGCCAGGTGGAAATGGCATGGCAAGCCGTTCCACAGGACTACATCCAGCATCTCTACGATCGTCTCCATGGGAGAATAGCAGCCTGCATTGCTGCGAAAGGTGGATATACACTGTACTAGTGCCGACATTGTGCATGCTCTGTTGCCTGTGTCTATGTGCCTGTGGTTCTGTCAGTGTGATCATGTGATGTATCTGACCCCAGGAATGTGTCAATAAAGTTTCCCCTTCCTGGGACAATGAATTCACGGTGTTCTTATTTCAATTTCCAGGAGTGTATTATGCCCGTTGGACACTACAGACCGGCAGCACACTCGTGGATATTTTGATTAAAATCTTGGATGTTAATTGTGGATCAGCGGCACACCTCTGTTAACAGTCATTGACAGAACCGCCGTCTGCCATGATGATCCTGTGGCCTTAGGGCGTGAACGCGCTGTAGACGATAACAGTACAGCAATTGTTCATGAAGTACCTCCCAGAATAGAGGGTGAGACACGCCTTCTGCTGCTGCTAAACGTCGCACACTGGTCCTAGGAGTTTCTTCCACCGAACGTAGAACACGCTCCCCCATGTCAGGTGTGCGTACTGTACGGAGTCCCCTACTATCAATTTTCCGTGTAAAAAGGGTACCTGCGTTCCTCAGACGCTGGAAAAGTCTGCCGAACAGCTTATCAGAGGGCACTCAGCGCTGTGGACATTTTAAAGGCAGAGGGCACGGGCTCGCAGGCTACGTCCATTTGCTAAATCATTGCAGAATATCACATCCGCCATTGTACTAGCCGAGTAGTAGGCTTACATTGCTAACAAGTGGTGGAAGAGACAAATGTAAATGTACTACATCAGCTGGACATAAAATCACCGCGATAATAGTAAAGACATAAGTGAATCCGCATTTGGTAGAAGGTAAAACGCCATGATACGTAGCCAGGATTGACAGTACTGTACAATAAGGCACACAAACGCAACGAAAACTAACGTAATCTACAACATGACCTGAACCACACAACTAACTGCAGACTATTTAATGGTAGGTAGAGTACTGTGAGTAAGACATAATACCCTGCCGACACATCTGACTGAGCGCCAGTGCGACGATTCTGCAAATATTCGCAACCGAGCGTCTTGCAGCCCTTCCTATAAACACGCGTTTATCTCGTAAAATATGTGTTCCCGGACCTATGATTATTGAACATATTTTTCTTGTTTCGATGAGTACTAACACCTCTCAAAGTATTCGAAACTTTTTTAACATCCTGTATATATGACGATGTTTAATGTCTGTATGCCTGTTTAATTCCCACTCACCTCGTACTGTTCAGACCACGTTCGCTTCGTCCCTCGTAGTGTGCGCTGCTACGATGCTGGAACGTCTCTGCAATGTTCAAATAAGTTCAGAGGGGAATGGGGAGGGAGGGGGAGGGGGTTGCTACACTGCCGAGTGACGTCACACGAGTCTGTTAGAACTTTGATTATTATTAATATTTGTGCGCATCACAGGGCTGCAGTGCTCTCAACCTAAACATGTTACTCTCGAGATCACATGCACATCCATTAACTGCAGTCACTCATTTCGCAAACTACTGCTGCATTCGCGTGATACGCACGAGCGATTGCACACCGACGACTATACTCTTGTCACAAGTGAACAACATTTTTGCGACCCAAGATTTCCGCGGTTCCGTCACATTAGACAGCCAACCACACACGGCGATCGTCCATTGTAATGGTCAAACGCTGCCGACTGGAACTCTGACGACCCTGATATTCCCATGCAGTGCACCATCTGACAACTCTCACATCAGAATGCCCCAAAAATCTGGATATTCCACTATTCGACCAGCTGGGCAAATGGAGGTCCAAAATGAGGCCCCTTTCAAAAGGTGTCAAGTGTTGATACTGCTGTCTCACACAAGCACCTACCTTGCATTTCTGTGCCCTCCACAATGTGTACTGAACATCTGATGCTATTCACGCACCTCATTCTCCTCAAGGCCAGGTAACAACACTAATCACGAACAATACTAATGCATTCTGGTGGCTGTTCTACCTGTCACAGAGAATCACAGCTCCAATCATTTACATACTTGTCGATGGCGTGTACACGTACAAAGTTACGAATATATTGACATCTAACCAAGTTTTCTGGGTACTCCCGTTTTTTGGGAGGCAGTGTACACTCAAACTACCATCAGAAGGTCCAGACATAGTAGTGGAGGACTACCCACGACGAGAACAGTTTGAGAATGTTAATCATATTTTTTACTTGCATGTATGTCCGAAAGAAGGGAAACTGTTGACGATCCACAGCTGTACGAAATTAATACACTGACTGAGAATTTCTTGACATCACTTGTATTAGGTATAGATCTACTACCCAATAGTGACATATGAAAATCTGTGCCCGATCGGGACTCAAACCGGATTTCCTGCTAATCACTGCGGCCGCCTTCACCACTCTTTCCCATTCATGCACGCTGCCCAGACCGACTCAAGCTTCCGCATGTCGCACTGTCTACAGCCTTATATCGTAGTCCATTAAATTCAGCATCTAATGCTCGCAACGCTACTTGGATTCCCGCAACGAAGAGAATGATAGAGACGGAAGTTTGGGTCTGTCCGGGAGTGTGCACGGATACCCAAAGCGGTTCTCGTCGAGTGCACATCGTACGGAGCAATGCGGCCTCAACGGGCATGTTTAGATCGCCGGGCAGTGTTCGCGGAAGGGAGACGAGCAGCGTGCTGAATTGGAAATTGGAAATTTGTGGTAAGTCCTATGGGACCAAACTTCTGAGGTCATTGGTTCCTAAGCTTACGCACTACTTAATCTAACTTAAACAAACTTACGCTAAGGACAACACACACACCCATACCCGAGGGAGGACTCTAACCTCCGACGGGGGTAAGCTGCGCGAACCGTGACAAGGCGCTAGACCGCACGGCTAAACCGCGCGACGCGCTGAATTGCAACATAACGTTAGTGAAAATGTAGACGTTCACTAGGGCCAAAAAGGCTCAGCGCGTTTTTGACTGCAATGCTTTGCGCCCAACGGTGTCTGAAATTCATAAATTCTTATTCGAAGATCTTATATTGCCAGGAACTGAGGGAGGTTGCTCTGGCTCCATAATTCTCACCAGAACAGTTCCAGGCACCAAACCAGGGAACTTCGGTTGAAGTGGAAAGTAATCCTAGTGAGATTTCAGCTGGGCTTTATACAGTACGCACTACTTCTCAGATTCATAACAAATGACATTTGCAAACAATCTGTAGAAAAAGACGGAGGCGTGCGTAAATTCCAGGACACTGACGGTAGTATGAGCTGTGTTGAAATTGGGCAATCTGATTATGGTGTTCAGCAAGTCGGGGTATTTAATGTGCTATCTGGATATCCGAATGAACTGACTACTCGTGCCCTTATTCAGTACGGGGTAGTGCTATCAGTGAGGAATAGTCCAGTACCCACTGATATAATGTTAACAGTAGCGTGAAAAGTGTTCGCGTGGACCTCAAGAAACACATCACCACATTGACAGATGTTGGGCTCTGGTATGTATATCGGTCAACTCACAACTTGTTCCATCTATAATTCTATGGAACATTTAAGCATGAAGTGCACGAGTACACGCCAGCTGCAGCTTCCACATGAGGGTGCTGTGAGCTGTGGTGGCACTCTTGTTCTGTGACTGAATGAGATAGTAGTGGGCACGATATACAACCCCAGCAGACGGCACAAGTAGAAGAGGTGGAAGCTGCTGTTCCTTTGTATACCGTTACTAATGCGACACAGGAACTTAGGGAGGCTGCTCTGGCTCCATCACTCTCACCAGAACAGTTACAGGTAGCAAATCAGGGAACTTCGGATGAAGTGGAAAGTAATCCAAGTGAGGTTCCAGAACAGCTGGAGGTGACTTTACCTAGGCCACTTTAACTCCGCCGCCCCCACCGGCAAACGCTTCAGAGGGCAACAAAAAGATCACATATGAGGAGGAGCAGGGGTAATAGTGGCAAAGAACAGAACCTAGATACGTTGGCCAGCGCCCCCGTATCAGAAAACGTAAGTGAAATGGAAGGTCAATACTCGTATGCTCTGCCTGACGAAAGGGTCTTTCGGCAAGCCGGCATCTGCTAGCAAACCGAACACTTAACACGTCAAAAGAGCAGGGCATGGCGTTCGCTAAGCGCAAAAACGAACAGAGTAACGAGAGCCCTCACAATGGACAAGTGGAAACCAGCTACGACAGTCTCGGGCTCCACCCTCGCGGCGGCCTGGCGGAAGCAGCAATTTCGACCGACGTAGCTGAGGACGGCGGTGGGCAGGACAGCGCTCGCTCAGCACGTCACGCTGACAGCCGCGGGCCGTGGCGGTAGCAGCAGGACGGAAACATGCAGTAGCGGCGGCTTTAAGCACTATGGGACTTAACATCTGAGGTCATCAGTCCCCTAGACTTAGAACTGCTACTTAAACCTATCTAATCTAAGGACATCAAACACATCCATGCCCGAGGCAGGATTCGAACCTGCGACCGTAGCAGCAGCGCAGTTCCGGGCTGAAGCGCCTAGAACCGCTCGGCCACAGCGGCCGGCAAACATGCAGTAGCACCCCTGCCTCAGTCCCTCTGTCGCGGAAGAAATGTTGTACACAAATGCCTAGTAATACATTTACATCGGCGTTATTACTCTGCAATTCACAATTAACCCTTTCGTGGGCAAAATTATTGAGCAGTTTTTTTCAATGAATGGAGAGCAGATAGTAGTTAACAGATAGGTATATTTGTCATAAAGAATATCAAATTTGCCCCAACTGTCAGAGTGAGGTCACACAACAAGGTGGGAAGTATTCTTCCCACAGCCCTTCCTTGGAGTTAAATGACAAAAACAACTTTTTATTTGATAAATTTACTTCTCTTGTTACAATGATTGTTCTCAATTACTTGCCATGAAATTTTCTGAAACATGGGTCTATGCAAAGTGGTATTTGACAATATGTACAAACACAGCGAGTGCTCTTTTCCGCAGCTTTGGTACTACAATGACGGCACGTCCAGTAGGTTTCTCCTAAAATGGGTTGATGCTCCCTTACAGCCACATGACGAAAATCTTCAGGTACTTTACCCCTTTTTGCCAGAAGGACAGGTTTCTGTCCACGCCTTTTTTGGGATGAGAAGCCAGCGATCAATTTTACTGCAGAAATGAGTCCTTTTGTTTCAAACTGGAATTCTCCTCGTTCCAAATTTACGTTATCCTTCATAAATTTGGGTAAATCAAAAGTATTTACCTTATACTACAGCTTTCAGGAGAAAAATCACAAAATGTCACGCAAACAACACTGGAAGGCTCCTCTACAGAGCAACACTCAGCTATACAATGCCTCTGCGCGAAGGTACAGCAAAAACGGCGGGAACTTCCGATTGGAGGTACTACCCTATACTGTTCACTAGGTGGTAGTACCGTACAGAGTTGGGAACTGTGAATAATACGGGTCAAGGAGCGAGTTCATTGTAGTGGGAAACATGTTTCCCACGGCTCACGAAAGGGTTAAGTGCCTGGCAGAGGGTTCATCGAACTACCTTCAAGCTATTTCTCTACCGTTCCGCACTCCGAACGCAGCGAAAGAAAAACGAGGACTTAAATCTTTCAGTGTGAGGTCTAATTTCTCTTAGTTTATTATGGTGATCATTTGTCTCTGTGTAGGTGGGAGCCAACGAAATATTTTCACAATCGGAGGAGAAAGTTGGTGACTGAAATTTCACGAGACGATCCTGTCGCAAGGAACAACACCTTTGTTTGAGTCATTACCACCTCAATTCGCGTGTGATGTCCGTGGTACTCACTCCCCTAATACAACAATAATTACCCTTCTTTGAACTCTTTCAATGTTCTCCGTCAGTCTCATTTGATGTGGATCAAACACTACACAGCAGTACTCCAAAAGAAGGCGAACAAACGTGGTGTAAGTAGTCTCTTTAGTGGACCTATTACACTTTCTAAGTGTTGTGCCAATAAATGGCAGTCTTTGGTTTGCTTTCCCCACAACATCATCTATGTGATCGTTCCAATTTAAGTTATTCGTAATTGAAGTCCCTAAGTATTTACTTCAATTAACACCATTTAGATTTGTGTGATTTATCTTGTAACCGAAATTTACCAGATTTCTTTTAGACCTCATGTGGATGAACTCACACTTTTCACTATTTAGAGTCAATTGCCACATTTCGCACCATACAGATATCTGGTCTAAATCATTTTGCAATTGATTTTGATCATCTGATGATTTTGTAAGACAGTAAATGACAGCATCATCTGCAAACAATCGAAGAGAGCTCAGATGGTCTCATATATCCTTTACGTAGCTCAGGAGCGGCAGATGGCCTAAAATACATCCTTGGGGACCGCCAGATATCGCTTCAGTTTTATTCCTTGACTTTCTGTCAATTACTACGAACTACGACCGTTCTGATTGGAACTCACGAATCCAGTCGTTCAACTGAGGTGATACTCCATAGACGCGCAATTTGATTAGAAGTCGCTTCTGAGGAACAATGTCAAATGACTTCCGAAAATCTAAAAATATGGAATCAATTTGACATCCCCTGTCGACAGCACTCATTACTTCGCAAGACTAAAGAGTCAGGTGTGCTTCACAAGGACGATATTTTCTGAATCCGTGCTGACTATTTGTCAATAGATCGTTTCCTTCGAGGTAATTCATAATATTGGAACACAGTATACGTTCCAAAATCCTACTACAAATCGACGTTAGTGATACGGATCTGCAATTCAGGGCATTACTCCTATTTCCTTTCTTGGGTGTTGGTGTTACTTGTGCAACTTTCCAACCTTTAGGTAAGGATGTTTCGACGAGCGAGCGGTTGTACATGATTGCTAAGTATGGAGCTATTGTATCAGCATACTCTGAAAGGACTCTTTCTGGTATACAATCTGAACCGGCGGCCTTTCCTTTATTAACTGATTTAATCTGCTTCACTACATCGAAAATAACTTCTTTTAAGTTATTCATGGTTGCAATTGTTCTGTATTTGAATTCTGGAATATTTCATTCGTCTTCTTTAGTGAAATACTTTCGGAAAACTGTGTTTAGAACTCTGCTTTAGTGGCAGTGTCATAAGTAGTATAGCTATTCTTGTCGTGCAGTGAAGGTACTGAATGCTTCTTGGCGCTGGTGTATTCTGCGTATGACCAGAATCTCTTGGTGTTTTCTGCCAGGTTTCGAGACAGAGTTTCGTTGTGGAAACTATTAAAAGCATCTCGTACTAAAGTTCGCCCAACCAGTCTTGAGGATTTCGCGTTCTTTTAAAGTTGTCAAGCGTTCTCGTTGCTTATATAATAGTGTTCTGACCGCTTTTGTGAACCACAGGCGATCAGTACCATCTCTTATTAATTTATTTGGTATGTATCTTTCCATTGCCGTCGGTACTGTTTCTTTGAATCCAGACCACCTCTGGTCTACGCTAAATCGGAAGGAGTGGAGACTGTCTCTTACAATTGAGTTAAGCGAATTTCTATCTGCTTTTTTAAACAGCTGTCCTTTGCGTTTATTTTTGGGGGGGTTTGGATAAAGTAGTAACATGATTTCGGTATTTTTACAATGTAATGTCTACTAATTTTGCTAACATGTGAGTCGCAGATGTTTTCTACAAAAGAGTAATTTTATGCCAGTTTTTAATTTTACGCCAGTTTTACTTTTTACACTGATTTTACTTCTAGAAGCAAATGACAGCACAGTACATTTTTAATAACTTATTTACATAAGTATACTGAGTGCACAATTTTTTATACCCACTAATAAAAATAAGTTGGAAGCGTTTTCCATTTTAACACTTTCATTGATTTTCGAAAGTATGGCGACTTTATGGTAATTTCACTTCAAGAGGTGACTACCAATGGTTTTGATAATATAACTGACTATGACTCATCTAGAATACTAACCTCGACACTAAATGTGCACCGTAATTGTTTATAAAGACATGCTTGCGCCAACACACGTCCAAGTTTTACCGAATGGCTGCGCTATAACGTGTATTATCAAGGGGGTTCAATTTCTTAATATTTATGCGCCGTCTGACACAGATAACACTCGGGCCAAATCCATACTTTTTTAATGAAGATGTTGGTCTTTTTTTGGCCGCGACCCATCCAGTAGTCATCGGCGGAGATTTTCATTGCGTTACGGACTCGGCCGACTTGGATCCTATACCTACTAAATATCCCAAACTCAAAGAGTTCTTGACTTCTAAGGAATTATTGAACATATGGTGTCATGTACATTCAACTTCGGCGCAGTTTACGCATATATTCGAGTGTAATGGCGGTGCCAGTATGATCGACAGGCTCGAAGTGCCTCTGAGCTGATCAACAAAGTGTTGCAGTGCATCTCGTGACTTTCAGTGACTGCTCTGACTTTGCTTGTAAAATGAAACCTCAGGGTGATAGTTCCGTGATAGCCTCATATTTATGGAAATTCAATACGAGTCATGTTGATTAAGCCGGTCTCCACTCGGAAGTACGTCTTGTGTGGCATCACTGCATACAAAAAATGGGCAGTTGCAGCTCCACCCTCAAGTGATGAACCGATATTCCAAAGCCACAGCTGAGGATTGCTGAGCAGTCACGAAGCATCCTTCTGGAAATGGCTCACGTTTTCGTTTTTTCAGCAATGTCTCCAAGATTCACTCGACGTTCGTGTAGGTCACGATACAGTTCTTTGCCTGAGTCTCAGTAAAATAAAGAAAAAAAACATGGTCCTTCGCATCCACATGAACAGGTACCCCACTCATACGGTTATAGTTGGTGGGGACTTCAATCTTCCCTCGATATGTTGGCAAAAATACTTGTTCGAAACCGGTGGTAGGAAGAAAACATCTTCCGAGATTGTCCTAAATGCTTTCTCCGAAAATTATTTCGAGCAGTTAGTCCACGAACCCACGCGAATTGTAAACGGTTGCGAAAACACACTTGACCTCTTAGCCACAAACAATCCAGAGCTAATAGAGAGCATCATGACTGATACAGGGATTAGTGATCACAAGGTCGTTGTAGCTAGGCTCAGTACCGTTTCTTCCAAATCCACCAGAAACAAACGCAAAATAATTTTATTTAAAAAAGCGGATAAAGTGTCACTAGAAGCCTTCCTAGGAGATAATCTCCATTCCTTCCGAACTATGCAAATGTAGACGAGATGTGACTCTAATTCAAAGATATAGTAGCAACAGCAATTGAGAGATTCATACCACACAAACTGGTAATAGATGGAACTGATCCCCCATGGTACACAAAACAGGTCCGAGCGCTGTTGCAGAGGCAACGGAAAAAGCATGCGAAGTTCAGAAGAACGCGAAATCCCGAAGATTGGCTAAAAGTTACAGACGCGCGAAATTTGGCACGGACTTCAATGCGAAATGCCTTTAATAGGTTCCACAACGAAACATTGTCTCGAAATTTGGTATGAAATCCTAAGAAATTCTGGTCGTATGTAAAGTACACAAGCGGCAAGACGCAGTCAATACCTTCGCTGCGCAGTGCCGACGGTACTGTTGCCGACGACTGTGCCGCTAAAGCGGAGTTATTGAACGCAGTTTTCCGAAATTCCTTCACCAGGGAAGGCGAATGGAATATACCAGAATTTGAAACACGAACAGCTGCTAGCATGAATTTCTTAGAAGTAGATACCTTAGGGGTTGCGAAGCAACTCAAATCGCTTGATACGGGCAAGTCTTCAGGTCCAGATTGTATACCGATTAGGTTCCTTTCAGATTACGCTGATACAATAGCTCCCTACTTAGAAATCATATACAACCGCTCGCTCACCGATAGATCTGTACCTACAGATTGGAAAATTGCGCAGGTCGCATCAGTGTTTAAGAAGGGTAGTAGGAGTAATCCATCGAACTACAGACCTACATCATTGACGTCGGTTTGCAGTAGGGTTTTGGAGCATATACTGTATTCAAACATTATGAATCACCTCGAAGGGAACAATCTATTGATACGTAATCAGCATGGTTTCAGAAAACATCGTTGTTGTGCAACGCAGCTAGCTCTTTATTTGCACGAAGTAATGGCCTCTATCGACAGGGGATCTCAAGTTGATTCCATATTTCTAGATTTCCGGAAAGCTTTTGACACCGTTCCTCACAAGCGACTTCTAATCAAGCAGCGGGCCTATGGGGTATCGTCTCAGTTGTGCGACTGGATTCGTGATTTCCTGTCAGGAAGGTCGCAGTTCGTAGTAATAGACGGCAAATCATCGAGTAAAACTGAAGTGATATCAGGTGTTCCCCAGGGAAGCGTCCTGGGACCTCTGCTGTTCCTGATCTATATAAATGACCTAGGTGACAATCTGAGCAGTTCTCTTAGGTTGTTCGCAGATGATGCTGTAATTTACCGTCTAGTAAGGTCATCCGAAGACCAGTATCAGTTGCAAAGCGATGTAGAAAAGATTGCTGTATGGTGTGGCAGGTGGCAGTTGACGCTAAATAACGAAAAGTGTGAGGTGATCCACATGAGTTCCAAAAGAAATCCGTTGGAATTCGATTACTCGATACAGAGCACAATTCTCAAGGCTGTCAATTCAACTAAGTACCTGGGTATTAAAATTACGAACAACTTCAGTTGGAAAGACCGCATAGATAATATTGTGGGGAAGGCGAGCCAAAGGTTGCGTTTCATTGGCAGGACACTTAAAAGATGCAACAGGTCCACTAAAGAGACAGCTTACACTACACCCGTTCGTCCTCTGTTAAAATATTGCTGCGCGGTGTGGGATCCTTACCAGGTGGGATTGACGGAGGACATCGAAAGGGTGCAAAAAAGGGCAGCTCGTTTTGTATTATCACGTAATAGGGGAGAGAGTGTGGCAGATATGATACGCGAGTTGGGATGGAAGTCATTAAAGCAAAGACGTTTTTCGTCGCGGCGAAATCTATTTACGAAATTTCAGTCACCAACTTTCTCTTCCGAATGCGAAAATATTTTGTTTATCCCAACCTACATAGGTAGGAATGATCATCAAAATAAAATAAGAGAAATCAGAGCTCTAACAGAAAGGTTTAGGTGTTCGTTTTTCCCGCGTGCTGTTCGGAAGTGGAATGGTAGAGAGATAGTATGATTGTGGTTCGATAAACCCTCTGCCAAGCACTTAGATGTGAATTGCAGAGTAATCATGTAGATGTAGATGTAGATGTAGAAGGGATCCACGTCGCAGCCGCCCCCTATGTGACTTCAGCGACGAGGCACCGTCATCCTATCACCTGCCGCGAGAAACGCGACACGCACGGAGACAAGTTACAACCACAGTAACGGATGCTGGTGCCCGCTGTTGTAACTCTTATCTCGGACTTATTTACCTTTCTCTTTCGGTCTACCGATGATGATAACACTGCCATATGCTCCTTGTTGGAAGGAATGTCCCACGTTATGTCTCACTCTGATCGCATTGTATTAGGTGAGGAAGTGTTGTAGCATGGTGTAGCGATGGTTTTGAAAGGATTCCCTAAAATAAAGTCCCCAGGCTTGGACGGTCTTCCGACGGAATTTTACCATGCACTCTGGCATATCATTGGAGACACATTTAAGGACGTGCAAAACATCATTCGAGGTACAGTTATACCGCGCAAAATTCTAGAAGGCTCAATCGTGCTGATACCAAAGGCACAGGAGACGTGTCGTGTTTCAGACCTACAACCCATAACACTTTCCAACTTCCATTACAAACTTGCAACAAGATGCATCATGACGAAACCGAAGCTTGTCGTAGACAATGTCGTCTGCCCATCTCAGACATTTGGAGTCAGCTGTCGTAACACCTTCCACGCTGCATCAGTTTACAAGGACACAGTCTCCTACAATGGGCTCGATGGGCTCTCCGAGGAAATTGTCTGTTGACTTCACTCGCATCTTCGACCGCATCATCCACAATTATCTGTGGTGGGTCATAGCTAAACTAGGCTTTGGTCAACAGTTCCTGCAGATGGTCAAGAACTTCTTCATAGGAGCGAGGTCTGTGGTGATCATTAATGAAGAAGTTAATTGCCATACAACCGTCTTTTCGGCAGGGCTTCCCGTTGTCTTGTTCTTCTTCTTTTTTTGTGACTGCGGGTGTCCCTCTTCTGCGAGTCAAAGGCCGCGCGGTTGGCACCGTGGTGATAGAACACGCCACCCTCAAGTGCGCAGCCTATACTTATGACGTGGGCACCTTCATACAACAAGCCAATGACATTGACTTGATTAGGCAGTTATTCAATATGAACGCGCACCTCGGGAGCGGCACTCAGTTGGTTTAAAACTACCTCCGCCCAACTATCCACACAGAATACAACAAACAAACTTGATACCGTGTCGCGCTCGAGCACACGATATTGGGACTTGGAAAAATTGTTCAAATGGCTCTAAGCACTATGGGACTTAACATCTGAGGTCATCAGTCCCGTAGACATAGAACTACTTAAACCTAACTAACCTAATGACATCACACACATCCATGTCCGAGGCACGATTCGAATGTGCGACCGTAGCAGCCGCTTGTTTCCGGACTGGATCGCCTAGAACCGCTCGACCACAGCGGCCGGCTGGGCCTTGGAGTCACAGCATGTCCGCAACAAATAAAGGTACGAACCCGGCGACGAATCCTTGTTACTATAAAGGGACTTTGTAGAATATACGCAAATAGCAGGATTACCTGCATCAAAATATGACACAAATCAAAACGTTTATCTTATCCACATCCTGGTACATTACTCAAATTCTAAGTCTGACAAAGCTTCTCGGCAGGCCAAGCTGTATACTGGCTGCTCTGGAGACGCGAGATTTTTAAAGTCAGTGCGCTGACAAGTCCCTTGGACATGGCTGGTCGACTTCAAAGTATGCGACGTTTTTGGTCCACCGCGCAGCCAGCTTGCAGGCCAGCAGCCCGGACGGATCGACAGCGGCACTTCTGACAGTCTATCGGCCTCGTACGAGTGGGCGAACGGCCGCGGACCGGCACAAGACGGTTTGCCTACTTTATGCTGCAACGCTCGGGCAACCAGAGGTCGACAACCTGCAAGTTCGGTTCCTCCAACGGATGTGGAAGAATGCCAGCCACACAGTGCTGCCATCAGATGTTCGCGCGCTTGGTGCAAACCAGTGAATAATACATTACCAACAAACCAGTGACTCGACGACATCAATCAGTTGCATGCTGGAAGTGTTGTTACTCCACACACGTGAACATCGATTCCACTGTCGCTTTGTTAAAGCAGTGTGGGAACATTGCCAGTTCATTTTGGGAAAAGAAAGGAAGGCTGGATTTAACGTACCGTCGACATCGAGGTTATTAGAGATGGAGTACAAGCTCGGATTGTGTGAAGGCTGGAGAGGGAATCGACCGTGCGCTTTCAAAGGAACTACATAGGCATTTGCCTGGAATGATTTAGGGAAAAAATGTAAAACCTAAATCTGGATCGAGGCGGGTTTCAGTCATTGTGGCATTCGTCATTATGTCATTTATCTACACAACCATTCGTGCAAATTCGACCGTCACCAGTGTTACCCTGTCAGGTTTTAACCCCACGCCAAAGCCGAAGCATAACACCACAGTATGGTTCCTCGGCCATGCGGTCTCTGCCGTCATAGTCGTTCAAACTGGAGATGCGATTTATTACTTGAGGTATTTATGAGAACACTACTTGCAAATTAAAAAATTTGACAAACATCGAGAATACGGTGAAAAACTTTTGTCAACTGCTCTACATAACGGTTATGAAAAATCTCTTTGCACTTGTTCTTACACTACAGGCCATTAAAATTGCTACACCAAGAAGAAATTCCCCCGCATTGGACAAATATATTATACTAGAACTGACATGTGAGTACATTTTCACGCAATTTGGGTGCATAGACCCTGAGAAATCAGTACCCAGAACAACCACCCCGGGCCGTAATAACGGCCTTGATACGCCTGGGCATTGAGTCAAACAAGGCTTGGATGGCGTGTACAGGTACAGGTACAGCTGCACATGCAGCTTCAACACGATACTACAGTTCATCAAGAGTAGTGACTGGCGTATTGTGACGAGCCAGTTGCTCGGCCACCATTGACCAGACGTTTTCAATTGGTGAGAGATATGGAGAGTGTGCTGGTCAGGACAGCAGTCGAACATTTTCTGTATCCAGAAAGGCCCGTACAGGACCTGCAACATGCGGTCGTGCATTATCCTGCTGAAATGTATGGTTTCGCAGGGATCGAATGAAGTGTAGAGCCACGAGTCGTGACACATCTGAAATGTAACGTCCACTGTTCAAAGTGCCGTCAATGTGAACAAGAGGTGACCGAGACGTGTAACCAATGGCACCCCATACCATCACTCTGGCAGATACGCCAGTATGGGGATGACGAATACACGCTTCCAATGTGTGTTCACCGCGATGTCGCCAAACACGGATGCGACCATCATGATGCTGTAAACAGAACCTGGATTCATCCGAAAAAATGTCGTTTTGCCATTCGTGCACCCAGGGTCGTCGTTGAGTACACCATCGCAGGCACTCCTGTGTGTGATGCAGCGTCAAGGGTTACCGCAGCCATGCTGCTGCAAACGTCGTCGTCGAACTGCTCGTGCATATGGTTGTTGTCTTGCAAACGTCCCCATCTGTTGCCTCATGGATCGAGACGTGGCTGCACGATCCGTTACAGCCATGCGGATAAGATGCCTTTCATCTCGACTGCTAGTGATATGAGGCCGTTGGGATCCAGCACGGCGTTCCGTATTACCCTCCTGAACCCACCAATTCCATATTCTGCTAACAGTCATTGAACCTCGACCAACGCGAGCAGCAATGTCGCGATACGATAAACCGCAAACGCGATAGGCTACAATCCGACCTTTATCAAAGTCGGAAACGTGATGGTACGCATTTCTCCTCCTTACACGAGGCATCACAACAACGTTTCACCAGGAAACGCCGGTCAACTGCTGTTTGCGTATGAGAAATCGGTTGGAAACTTTCCTCATGTCAGCACGTTGTAGGTGTCGCCACCGGCTCCAACCTTGTGTGAATGCTCTGGAAAGCTAACCATTTGCATATCACAGTATCTTCTTCCTGTCGGTTAAATTTCGCGTCTGTACCACGTCATCTTCGTGGTGTAGCAATTTTAATGGCCAGTACTGTAGAATCAACATTCAAGGCAGGAATTAAAAAATTTTTGTTTTGCCGAACTGGAGTTATGCTAAGTGCGGTCAAGTTCTGGTGCTCTGAAGAGGAGTGTTTTTCTGTTTTCCAGACTAGCTGTCCTAGGTTTCGTATTGGACTTTTACTGATTTAAAGTTTGATTATTTCTCAGGGGGATTTTAACCAGTTTGTATTGGAGCTACCTTTGGCTCGCAGAAGGCAAATATTACTTTTTTGTTTTTAATTCAGGACTGCAGCGCTATTGTTATCTTTCTTCTTCTTTCGGTTCCTAGTTTATGTGTCTGGTAACGCCGCTCATTTTCGTCAGAGAACAGCCAAAAGTTTCTGTTTTAAATGCAACAATGCCGTTCAGGGTTTCCGAGGAAGAATAAGTTTCATTTTAGGTGCAGAAGCATTTCTTTTTTTAAGATGTAAATATATTTTAGTTTCAAAAGAATATAAACACCTTACTTCGTTAAGAAGTGGAGCTTTTCAAATCCTTCAGAAAGAGTTTCTAAAATGTTTAGTTTCCTTTAGTTTTCCATTGTTACGGAGTAGAGAATGCATTTTGGTTCCTGCGATTGAGGCGTTTGCGTTTCACCTACCAACACATTTCCACCGTCAGAGGGTACATAGAAGAGTGGAGCAAGCATATAATTATGGCAATGAAGCTCGCCGATGAAGGTGCAGTTGGCGTGAGCAAGGAAGAGGTATAAGGGAAGATGGGAGGACCGAAAAACAAAAAAATGAAGCTTAATAAAAAATAAATTGAAAGTGTTTAAGGCGACCGCTAGCTATCGGCGGGATATCCAGGTTCGACTAGCAGTGTGGCGCAAATTTCTCGAATGTTCCTTTTGCGAGGTAGATCTATGCCTCATACAGCTGATGTCAAGGAATTTGCAGTCAGCAATTACGTTTCGATGTATTTCGTAAAGCTGTGGATCGTCAACAGTATCTGCTCCTTCAGACATGCTCGCAATTATTACAAGCCTAAACAGGCACATAGCGATAACGATATTGGTCTCGATTACTCGTTGTCTCATTCTCCTTCTTGTAGAGATCGAAGTAATGTTGCGAGCATTAGGTGAGGAATTTAATGACTACGATATAAGGATGTAGACCAGCGGTGGCGAGGAATTCAGCTAGCGAGCCGTGCCCTGGCACAAGTGCCACAGCGATGAGTTAGCTGGCACACTTCCCCCCACCGCCACACCACGCTATAAGAGACGAACGGAAAGAAGGGTTGGTTCAAATGGCTCTGAGCACTATGGGACTTAACTTCTCAGCTCATCAGTCCCCTAGAACTTAGAACTAATTAAACCTAACTAACCTAAGGACATCACACACATCCATGCCCGAGGCAGGATTCGAACCTGCGACCGTAGCGGTCGCACGGTTCCAGACTGTAGCGCCTAGAACCGCTCGGCCACTCCGGCCGGCGGAAAGAAGGGGAAACTGCCATCGCCCCACATTTAAATGCCAATACAGTCGCACTTCATACGACTTGGTTTTATATTTCACGTATCTCAACAACGTAGATCACAAACACAAACACAAGAAATTTTCAGTATTATTGAATTATTTATGGCACGCTGAAGAAATAGTATAATTATTGTTTGGTACAAACTGTCGACATAGAGACAGACACACCCAATTTCACAGATTTTCGCAATCAGGTTACCACGTAATTTTGTCTTCTTTAGGTTCAAAAGTGGCTCTGAGCTCTATGGGACTTAACTTCTGAGGCCATCAGTCCCCTAGAACTTAGAACTACTTAAACCTAACTAACCTAAGGACATTACACACATCCATGCCCGAGCAGGATTCGAACCTGCGACCGTAGTGGCTGCGCGGATCCAGACTGTAGCGCCTAGAAACGCTCTGCCACTCTGGCCGGCTGACTTCTTTAGGTTCATAATACAAAACAAGTCTATCACACATATGTTGATCGAATTGTTCTAGCACTTTTGCAACCTCATTATGGAGACGTGGAAACTCTGACTGAGGAAAACAATGTAGTTGTACTGGGCAGTTTTAACATTAAAGGTATTGGTCATTAAAATGGGAATTACCTTGCAGATCAATCAGCTACATCTGAATATGCAAGGGGTGCTTTCAACTGAAACGACAAACGGTCTCGAATACAGTTCAAAAACAGATGCAAGATTGGCAGTGTCTTCAAAACGTTTTCTCGCTTCCCACGCCCGGGTTCCCGGGTTCGATTCCCGGCGGGGTCAGGGATTTTCTCTGCCTCGTGATGGCTGGGTGTTGTGTGCTGTCCTTAGGTTAGTTAGGTTTAATTAGTTCTAAGTTCTAGGGGACTTATGACCACAGCAGTTGAGTCCCATAGTGCTCAGAGCCATTTTTCTCAAAACGTTTAGGAAACTGTCTCGAATGAAACTTCGTAATTCCGTCAAGGTTACAACGGATTCTTCAAACCTCGTGTTTTCTTTAACGCCTGTGAGCTTAGGGAAATTGACTGTGTTTGTCAGAATGCGTCCCTTCTTTTTAAATACTTTCCCATGAAATCAGTAAGAAGTTGTTTCTCACCTTGCAGAGTCCTAGTGCGGGCAGTGTGCAGTGAACTCCATTAAATCTTTAAATTCTGTAATTGAGATGTCCAACTTGCTTTTGTGAAATTCTTTTGCGATTGTTTTGTAGACCCTTCTAACTTCCTGCATAACTAGACTGTTCTCTCAAAACTTTCCCGTCAGAGGATTTCTTGTGCAGCGAGCACGAAGCTATTTCTTCGAGAGTAGCACCGTGGCATTTGTGGTGGCCCTGTGCAAGATGCCGTGAATGACGCGGACTGCGACGACAAGCGCCGGAGCAGTCTGCCGTTGTGTGTCTAAGGTGGCTGTTACTTGTGCAGTAGCGTGGTCCGGCTTGCCATTGCTAGAGGCACGTATGTCTCTAAGGGCTCTATTAGCTCCCTGAAGAGTGGACTCTTGTGGGAGACTTGTCAGTCATTCTTACTCTGGTATCCTGTCGTCGCCGTGTTAATTCTAGCTGGTTTAGATACCTAAGCTATGTGGCGGTGGTTTCGTTCAACCGAGTCCTCCAGAAAGCGATGACAATGTTTGTACTAGTTAAACTTTTCCCTCGCCCTGGTTACATCTAAAAACCAAGTTACGTTTATTCTCACGTCAACGTGTGAACAGTACTGTGACTTCAAACTCGTCATGTTTCGTTAACATTCGAATCAATAGCTATTGCATGTAACAGATGTATAAATGCCCTCCTTTATGTTTTAGTTACGTTGGTTGCTTGTGGTAACAAATCTATGTTTCAGGTATTTCTACCCAAATGTTCCCCTTTGATAACGCATAGGAGAACCATCTTGATGACTGTTGTTTTGTAAAAAACCAAGGAAGCAACCATTTGTTAGTGGGACTTGTACTTGTGTGTTGTTATTTGGAGCCGCTCTCTTCAGTAA
Source organism: Schistocerca nitens (assembly GCF_023898315.1). Taxonomy (NCBI): domain Eukaryota; kingdom Metazoa; phylum Arthropoda; class Insecta; order Orthoptera; family Acrididae; genus Schistocerca; species Schistocerca nitens. The sequence continues at coordinate 350,592,569 of NC_064616.1, forward strand.
TCTGGGTTTTAATTTGTTATGTTGTAAGCCAGTCATTGGTAATTGTTATTTGGTGTTAGTTACAGAAAATGGCTATTTAATTCTAAACTGTCATTACTGTTTTCTGGAATTACCACTGTTGCTAATAAGAGACATCCGCTACTGTAGTTAGATACTGTTTGAAAAGGATGTGAGATGTATGTCCTGATATATACGTTACTTGGTATTTGTGTATTTACTCTTTAAATTTTAAAAGTGTTCTCTAGCTGAAGTTATGTAGTTACTGTTGCTCTTTTTAAAATCTGTTCACTGCAGAGAACTTTGCTACAATGCCTTTTACAAGTTTTAGTAATTTATGTGGTAAGTGCAAGTTCAATCTTCTGGAATTGAATTACGTCAAAAATCGCGAAAACGCAGCTACGTTTATACTCTGGATGTAACCTGTATAGTTGTTACCTAAGCTCTATGAAATTGATGTCAGTTTTTTAAACCTTCCTTTCCTTAGCTATAGTCAGTGAGTAATAGCCGGCCGCGGTGGTCTAGCGGTTCTGGCGCTGCAGTCCGGAACCGCGGGACTGCTACGGTCGCAGGTTCGAATCCTGCCTCGGGCATGGGTGTGTGTGATGTCCTTAGGTTAGTTAGGTTTAAGTAGTTCTAAGTTCTAGGGGACTTATGACCTAAGATGTTGAGTCCCATAGTGCTCAGAGCCATTTGAACCATTTGAGTAATATTTGTGGTTTCAGTTTGGTTTCATGTGGATCATCATCAAACAGTTAAACTGTTATTTCTCGTAGCACGATATCATCGTAATTTGTAATATGAAATACATTACATGTGTCATTTATCCTGTGAATGTTAAAACATTGTTTTTGCGTGTTGATATTGAAGTTCGAATTTCTGTGTAATAAATTATTCTAAGCAAAATGTGTAATGTAATTTCGGCCCAGCACCTTGCCACTTCCTCGCCACTCCTACCAATACAATGGTAGAAGAGCGTTACGAGGAGTTGGAGGATTCTGATTCCGTGTTGTGATGGGATTAGGTTAAACGGTGTTCTGTTGGTGAATGGGCTTATTGTATCTATTTTCTTGGACTTCAGGTTCCTCCCGTGTGAAGTATGGAAGCTAGACATGTGCTGGTTATATCTTATTTGAATAAGGCACAACTGGAGTACAAACTCACCATCCACGGAGAAAAATTTGATGGTAACGTGGTGGAAGTGGCCCAGGGTCTGCACGGAGTGTTAGGGCGCAACCTTCTTATCAACAGTTAGTCAGGTGGCTTTATGAGTAAGGCTTGTTCTCGTAGCCTTCTTGACAGCGTACAGGCTAATATACTGTTGCTGCAGGGGAGTGTTCCTAGCCGTATGCAATTATTTCGAAATCAGGCACAAATAAATTATTTGGTCAACCGCATTCAATATCTTTATGCTAAACAGAAAGAGGTTATTCACGAACTAGGGGATGAAGTTATGAAGTTGCCACTGGAAAGTAGCTTATTGAATTGGCAGGTTATCGAAAGCGGGAAGGTGCTCATACTTCTGGCCAGATGATTGAAATGTTGAATAAGCCTAGTAGTGTTGATAATAGTTTAGAGAGTGGGGGAGGCACAATAAGTTATCAAATACTTTTTCCTCTCTCTCAGAAGGCATTTCTAGTCTTTCAGTAGTAGTGGGTAACGTGCAGGCGGATGCTTTTGACGTTGTGCGGTGGTGGTACTCGGCGGCTGTAGCTGGGTGTCGGCTTCTCGGCTAGCGTCACCGTATCTGTAACGGCTAGATTCATCATCGTTTAGTGTCCGTCAGGTCACTTATCAGATTCACCCTACACTGTGAATCCGATATATGACCTATCGGACGTTGAACGACAGGAAAATGCGAACACACAGTTTCAATTCTTCTGCGTTTGAAGTCTTTGTGTCTCAGTCCCATGCATTTGCTCGTTATTTTTGATGTTGTGTCTCTTTTTACCAGAGTTCCTCTTGAAGATTCTTTGCAGTTAATTGATGAAAATTTGGACGAAGAAAAAACTAAACTTTGTCGCCATGTTTTGACGTCGACGTATTCTTTTTATTTAATGATAAATACTTTGAACAAACGGACGGAGTGGCTATGGGGAGCCCATTATCCCCCATACTCGCCAATTTGTTTATGGAACATTTTGAATACACGACACTCAAGAAGGCGTTCTTAAAACCAGCTTGTTTTGGAGATACGTCGACGACACGTTTGTGATATGACCACATGGGAGGGATGCTGTAGATCGTTTCCTAGATCATTTTAATTGTTTGCTCCCAATATCTAGTGCATGATGAAAGTTGAAAAGGATTGAAATCTTCCATTTTTAGATTCTTGGTCTACGGGAGAGTTTATGGGACATTGGGATACAGTGTTTATCGTAAGCGCACGCATACGGACCGATATCTTCATGCAACAATTTGTCATCCATGGTACCAACGCAAAGGGGTCCTTCGAACATTGGTAAGAAGAGATTATGTCATTTCAAAAGCAGATAGCTTGACACAAGAACTGGATCATATAAAAGTAGTAGTCAAGCAGAATGGTTTTACCGACAATCAGATCAGTCGTGATCTGTAGATTGGACCTTCGCGGGAACTAGCAGAAGATAAAAACAAAACGATGGAGCTTCTACCTTTCGCGGGAAGCATATCTTCAAACATAGGAAGAATTTTAAAATGATTTGATATTAAAAATGAATTCTGTCAGCCAGCTAAGACTAGAGCGCTGCTGGGCTCAGTGAAGGACGATTTGGGTCTGCGGAAGCCCAGTGTTTACAAAATTCTCTGCCATTGCGTGGAAGCCTATATTGGACAAACGATTCCTACTGTCCAGAATCGATGCGTGGAGCATCACCACCCACGCGTTTATTTGAGCCAGAAAAATCTACTACGGCGAAACATTCGCTTACTGAAGGACATAAAATATCGGATGATGAGATGCAGGTGGTTGCCCCTGCGTCGCGTTATTGAGACTGTATAGTAAAAGAAGCTATTTAAATCCGGCTGTCTGCCAATATTATAAACAGAGATAGGGGATATTCTTTAAGTAAGAGCTTGACCCCTGTTTTGTTTGTCGTTAGAAAACAACGTTCTTTGTTCCTGTCATCAAATTGTGCCAACATTGCCTGATATCGATTTATCGCTTCCGCGAGTTTTCGCCACCAGTGTGCTGGCGTGCTCAGCGCTAGAGGGCAGTTAAGTTCGCGCACGCGCGGTGGACCTACAGGCGGTGTATAAAGGAGCCGACACTGCGTGTTTGTTTCATCTCGAGGGTGGGGATCCCCTCACTTCGAAATAAACAAATTACAGAGCCTGGGCTACCCTTGGGGTGCAATGTACGGTTTAGAAGCGCCTCTTGCTGTTGCTGTTGCTGCTGCTGTCTGTCTGCCTGCCTGCCTGCCAGCCATTGTCGTCCGCCCGCCGCCCGGTGCTCGCCGCTTCCCGGTGGCTGCCGCCGCCGCCTGGTCGCCGCCTCCTGGTGCTCGCCACCGACGCCGCCACCGGGTCGCCACCGTAGCCGCCACCCGTTTCCCGTCGTCGTCGGCCCCCGTTTTTCTTTCTCTCGCACTTCGGCGACTCCTGTCGCCAGAGGATGCCGGCTTCAATCATGGACACCATACTACCATCATCATCTACACCTCCCCTTCACCCGTCCCCATTGTAACCTCAAGCATCTCCCTGTTGAGCCACAACCCCTTCTCAGTGACCCAACTGAACACTTTCTCCTCAGAATCTTTTTTTCCCTCCCTTCGGGGGGTGGCATCAGTTCCTTGCCACCCTCCATGGTGGCCTTGTTCCTCTCCTGCAACACACCCGTCCTGAAAGTAACTCCACCCCCAATGTTATCCTCACTTCCCCCAAACTCCTTGTTCATATCACTGTGGACGTCCTTGACCACGTTGGTAGTGACCACCTCCCCATCCTTCTCACTGTCTCCTCTGCCTGTGGCCCCCCTGCAGCCCTGCCCAGCTGCTCCTCCAAAGTCCGTCCATGACTACTGCCGTGCCGACTGTATGCCTACCGAGAATCCATTGCCTCACAGGTCTAAAGCCACCCCCTCACCTTTCACTGTCCCACTGACATCACGTAAGCCTCTTCCTTCCTTCAGAAGACCATCACTGACGCTGTGGAGGCCCTACCAAACTCATCCACCCTCACCTCCCTACACTTACTCTGCAGGCCGTCCTTCTTCTTTGTGAATCTTGCAGGCTCTACCACTCCTTCCTCCACACCTGTGACCAGGATACACTCATCTGCCATTGGCAATTACAGCAACACATCCGGAACCTTCTTACAGGAAAGAAACGTTGGGACTGGCGCCATACATGCACATGCCTCAACTTCACCCTCCCTGTCAACTCTTCCAAGTACTGGTCAGCCTTCCAGCGCCTTACTGGTTGCCATCCCACCCCATATCACCCTATCCTCGATGACGATCTCCCCTACCCTGAAAGCCTCAGTAAGGCTAACCATTTTGCTTCCCACCTCTCTGAGGTCTTCTCCATTCCTGACGATCCCCATCTTGATTACTCCCTCTTCCCCACTGATATCTCTGTCCTACCACTCGCCTCTAGCCCCCCACCCTTCCTGGCTGTCCTTGCTACCCTGTAAAATGTCCACTGGCTTTTACCTCAACCTGTGGTACCCTCCAAAACCACCTTGACCAGTTCACCACTTGGTGTAACCAGTGGTTCCTTCGTATCAACTCCTCCAAGACCCAGGCGATCATCATAGTCTGCACCACCCACTTCTTCTGTCTCCATTTCTACCTAACCATTTATGGCTGTCCTGTCCACCTCACTCCTACCCTCAAATACCTTGGCCTCACCCGCGACCACCACCTCACCTGGACTCCCCATCTCCTTACAATCCAACCACAAAGCCCACAACAGACTCCGCCTCATGAAACTCCTGTCCGGCCAGACATGGGAATTGCATCCTTCCACCATCCTTCACACCTACAAATCCTTGATCTGCCCCATCCTTTGTTATGCCAGCATCACTTGGATTTCCTCCACTCTCAGATTCTATAACGTCCTCCAAATCCTCGAGTGCCATGCACTCTGCCTCGCCTTCCATATCCGCCTTCCATCCCCCGTGCACATTCCTTATGACCTCATCCTCTTCCTCCACCTTCTTCTTTTCACTGAATACATCCACACCCTGTATATTGCCCAACGACTCGATCCTCCCCACCCCCTGGTGTCCACCTTCCTCTCCACCCCCAGGCTGTTGCCGCGCCTTTACCGTTGTGTCCCGCCCTCTCTCTATCTCCACACCCTCCACCTCCTTTCCCAATGCAGGTTCCAGCACCTAACTCTCCCGGATGATGAACTTCGCCCTGACATCTACCCCTCCTATCAACTGAAACTCCACCTTCGCCCTGTCTCCTCCTAAGGGGCTCCCTCTCCTTCCCCCCTTCTCCTGAGTGGCTTTCCCCATCCTACACCCCCTCCCTCTCCTGTGCTCTCCCTCATGCCTTGTGTTCCCTCTTCATCTCCCACCCTGCCCGTCTCCTGCCACTTGGTGCACCTCCTGCCCCCTTTTCTTTTCCTCTTCCTCCCACCCCCCAAGCCCCCCCCCCCACCGCACCTTCGTACCCTCTTTTTCCTCCTCTCCAGCTTCCAGCCCCTCAGCAGATCCCTACCTGCGGTTTTTTGCTCATCATAATTGCTCTGTCGTTTCTAGTGGTTTTTTTAAGTGTTGTAGTCTGTATGATTTTTATCCTGTGGCAGACTTTTAACTTGTGTTTGCCTCCAGTGTTTTTGTAAGTGCACTTTGATTTGCCAGCTGTGTTCTTTTAACTTTGTGTCGACTTTTTAACTGTCCCCCAGTGCATGTCCCCATCTTAGTGTATATTTTGTCCGCAGCTCGTGGTCTTGCGGTAGCGTTCTCGCTTCCTGCGCACGGGGTCCCGGGTTCGATTCCCGGCGGGGTCAGAGATTTTCTCTACCTCGTGATGACTGGGTGTTGTGTGTTCATCATCATCATTTCATCATCATTGACGTGCCAGTCGCCGAAGTGGCGTCAACTAAAAAGGACTTGCGATACGGCGGCCGAACTTCCCCGCAAGGGGCCTCCCGGCCAACAATGCCATACGATCATTTCATTTCATTTCAGTGTATATTTTAACTCCCATCATCTCCACTTACTGTGTTTTTTATGTCCCCCTTTTTATTACCCCCTCTTTATGTAATCACCCTTCTGTATTTTTGTACAGCCAGTTGGCTGAAGAGCGGTAGACTGTGCCGCTGCCAGCCCTCCACTGCTCATATGGGCAGGGGAATGAAATTACAATAAATAAAAAAAAAGAAAAAGTGTTTGACTGCAAATCCGGCGAGTTAGTGCGATGGGCTAACTTACCTGAAAATGACGGCCAGGTGGACCTCCAATATAATGTGTCAAGATGACATTATCTTCTGGCTGAAGCCCTGATATGAGCATCATCAATTACTATGCCAGGAAAGTTTACGGAGGCACACCTTCGCACATTAATTCCAAATTGTGGAGGTGAACCATCATCTTAGAACCATAACCTCTGCCGAACATGAAGTGTAAAATCTACGAATTCGTCAAGCAGATAGTTTGAGAGGAATGTGTATACCTTCATACAGTCGATAGGTCAGGCAACAAGTAGTGATCCAAACTCCTGTCTCCCAGTATTCCGGGACAGAAGTTGATGCCAAAACGAACTTGATATCCACTGTCGCGGATGACGTGTCGCGCGGATGACGTGTCGGTAACGTACCAACACTGGTGCACATTGTGCATATTGAAGACACCCTCACGAGTGACCGCTGCTTCATCTTACCATATTACAGTGCTTATGAAGCCGTCGTTGACTTCCTGTTGTTGTTGTAACCATTCACGTTAAAGAATGATGACAGGGGTGGAGCTCATGCTCGTGTAGCACGTCTACGACCGTGCATTGCGGAATACGCAGCTGCCTTGCTACGTTACATTGCTGGGGTTCTTGGTGTATGACCTCCAGAATAGCTTTCTCGGTAGCTGGAGTACGGCGAGTCCGTGGACTGTCACGCGATGATGGAAGCAGAGAACCTGGTTCCCGAAGGCGAAGCTTCAGAGGACGAAACACATTTCTATCTGGATGTCGTCGACCAGGATATCTTGTAACATATTCACGAGCGGCGACACCAGCCAGGGTTTCAGATGCACCAAGGACCTGAAGCATACTCACATATTCATCATCACGTATGTCATACATCTGCCAAATTGTTTAGAATAACACAAGAGGAAAGGACGATGCATGTACTAATGTACATGGATTCTGTGTCGGGCTCGTTGCTCCGCTAGCAGTTAGTCCCTGTCTGATGAACTGTGCGTCTTTAGTACAAGCAGACTGTTGCACATAACGCGCTTCACCTTTAGTACAGCTTTCGTTCTGCATAATTCATCCTGACACTGTTAATGTGAAATGTTCGTTCATGAATTACACCGTTTCCCTAACTGTTTGGAGGTGATGCTTCCACATTTCTGTCGATTATAATAATAACAGTAATGCATGTAAATACTTAATAAACATCATACGCTTACCAGACTCAATATTTAAAGGCATAATTAGTGGTTTCACGGTGATAATAACACAAATAGCAACCGAGTTTGGAGATTATTTGCAAAGCGTATTTAGTCCTACTGGTGACGCAAGGCCCTAACGAAATGCAATGAACCTGAGTGAGGTAAGAATAATAGGTGATATTAGTCAGTGGGCCGTTGGGGGGAAGGTACACAGGTAACAGATTTGGAATTCAGTAGATGAAGTGGTGCGAAACAATTCCCGTCCCACGATGTGCAAAATGCTTCTTTAAAAGCTGACCAATCAAAATGATTGTACTACCATTTCTGTGTTCTTCGTACTTAAGCACAAATGTTTTGTCGAAGACCCTGTGTAATCACTGTATGACGATTAAGATGACACATACCGCACAACGCAGACTACATTTAGCAAATAAAAATAAATGTGCCTCGACCCAGAATCGAACCCTCGACCTCCTGCGTGCTATCCCAAAACGCTCATGCTCGTGTAGCACGTCTACGACCGTGCATTGCGGAATACGCAACTGCCTTGCTACGTTACATTGCTGGGGTTCTTGGTGTATGAACTCCAGAATAGCTTTCTCGGTAGCTGGAGTACGGCGAGTCCGTGGACTGTCACGCGATGATGGAAGCAGAGAACCTGGTTCCCGAAGGCGAAGCTTCAGAGGACGAAACACATTTCTATCTGGATGTCGTCGACCAGGATATCTTGTAACATATTCACGAGCGGCGACACCAGCCAGGGTTTCAGATGCACCAAGGACCTGAAGAATACTCACATATTCATCATCTCGTATGTCATACATCTGCCAAATTGTTTAGAATAACACAAGAGGAAAGGACGATGCATGTACTAATGTACATGGAGTCTGTGTCGGGCTCGTTGCTCCGCTAGCAGTTAGTCCCTGTCTGGTGAACTGTGCGTCTTTAGTACAAGCAGACTGTTGCACATAACGCGCTTCTCCTTTAGTACAGCTTTCGTTCTGCATAATTCATCCTGACACTGCTAAATGTGAAATGTTCGTTCATGAATTACACCGTTTCCCTAACTGTTTGGAGGTGATGCTTCCACATTTCTGTCGATTATAATAATAACAGTAATGCATGTAAATACTTAATAAACATCATACGCTTACCAGACTCAATATTTAAAGGCATAATTAGTGGTTTCACGGTGATAATAACACAAATAGCAACCGAGTTTGGAGATTATTTGCAAAGCGTATTTAGTCCTACTGGTGACGCAAGGCCCTAACGAAATGCAATGAACCTGAGTGAGGTAAGAATAATAGGTGATACTAGTCAGTGGGACCATTGGGGGGAAGGAACACAGGTAACAGATTTGGAATGCAGTAGATGAAGTGGTGCGAAACAATTCCCGTCCCACGATGTGCAAAATGCTTCTTTAAAAGCTGACCAATCAAAATGATTGTACTACCATTTCTGTGTTCTTCGTACTTAAGCACAAATGTTTTGTCGAAGACCCTGTGTAATCACTGTATGACGATTAATATGACAGATACCACACAACGCAGACTACATTTAGCAAATAAAAATAAATGTGCCTCGACCCAGAATCGAACCCTCGACCTCCTGTGTGCTAACCCAAAACGCTACCCACTGCACCAACTGCGCTAAATCCCGGTCTAGGTGGTTACCGTACAAGAGACTACAGTATTGCCAACTCCCAATCTTTAACGTCCATTTAATACCGGACGAAGTTTTCTGACAAGGGAACCTCCCCATCGCACCCCCCTCAGATTTAGTTATAAGTTGGCACATTGGATAGGCCTTGAAAAACTGAACACATATCAATCGAGAAAACAGGAAGAAGTTGTGTGGAACTATGTAAAAAATAAGCAAAAAATACATACTGAGTAGTCCAAGCAAGATTGGCAACTACAACGGCGGTATGAGCACAGGAGCGTCGTGGTCCTGTGTTAGCGTGAGCAGCTGCGGAGCGAGAAGTCCTTGGTTCAAGGCTTCCCTCGAGTGAAAAGTTAGATTTTTTATTTTCAGACAATTATTATCTGACAAACTCATGTTTTCATCACTTTTTGGGAGTGATTATCACATACACAATAAAACCTAAATCAGGCAAGGTAGAAGAATCTTTGTACCCATTCGCCAAGTGTAAAAGTTAGGTGGCTCGACAACATAGTTCTGTCATGTGACGCGCATGCCGTCACCAGTGTCATATAGAACATATCAGACGTGTTTACCTAGGGAGGAATCGGTTGACCTATGACCTTGCGATCAAATGTTTTCGGCTCCCATTGGAGAGGCACGTCCTTTCGTCTACTAATCGCACGCTTTTGCGGTGCGGTCGCAAAACACAGACACTAAACTTATTACAGAGAACAGAGACTTCAATGAACGAACGGACAGATCATAACTTCGCGAAAATAAAAAAATTAAAATTTTCACTCGAGGGAAGACTGGAACGAATGACCCCTCGTTCCGCAGCTGCTCACTCTTACCACGGGACCACGGCGCTCCTTTGCTTACCCGCTCCTCGATGTTGCCTATCTTGCGCATGGACTACTCAGTTTGTATATTTTGCTTATTTTTTTCATAGTTCCACACAACTTCTTCCTGTTTTCTCGATTGATTTTTTCAAGGCCTATCCACTGTGCCAACATATAACTAAATCTGAGGGGGGTGCGATGGGGAGGTTCCCTTGTGAGAGACATTTTTGTATTGCTAGTATGGGGAACCTCGCTGCGAAGTCCATGTGCTGGTGTTTTTCTTCGCTCTGTATACAGAGAAATAGCTAAAACCCCTAGAGAATCTGCCACTCTATCGCAGATACATACTTAGCGAGTATGGGATTTTTCGAGGTAGCTGTGGATTTGGTTCCTTTTCCTCATATGTAGTACTTTTTTATTTTACTATGTTATGCATGATCTGGGAGATGGAGCTGGGATTTCATTTTTTCTTTTGACTCATGAATTAAGTAAGGTACGTGCAGTATTATGAGACAAGAGTGTGTAAGTTGTGATAACAATTGGATGTAACTTAATGCATTTGCCATCACAGTGAAATTTACAAGTTGCCTGAAAATGAGGACGAGAGGTATGGGATTGTAAAGCTATATTTTCTGTCAAGTAGGCATACTGCGCAGACAGTAGTAAGTATCACAAAGGTACGGAGGCTTATGGCAGGTCAGAGCTACAACTGATTTGGTCACACGGTGCCAATTGTAGTCCGGAGGCTATGATGTTGTTTGAGAGTTACTCACAAGTTTTAAATATAGTGCTTCGTGAGTAACTTTTTTTAGGTGTCCTTTATATTTAAAAGGTAAATCAAGTGATAGTTTACGTTTCATTGTACAATAATACTACTATTATATTATTTCTGTTGTGTGAAGGTGTAAAGATGTCGACAAGAATGAGAACGTATAAACGGATAAGAGGCAAAGCAGGGATACTGTATAATTTTGATGATGCTGAAGGGTATGGAGGGTATCGGTATTTAGTTTCTGCTGTACTATTAGAAGGAATGACGTTGATAACATTGATATGTAGCATGCTATACAGACGGCTCCTGTAAGTGATGCTTGATTTAAAGAATCATTTATGCATGGTGGATGATTTGAGTGCCTCAGATAGCACTGTTAGGGACGCTAGATTTTGCTTCTTTGACTCATGAGGTGTCGTACGGTGCGTGGGTAGGGCGTAATTCATTAACAACGGAATGAAGTAACACAGCATATAGAAAGTTCAAAGGGGAATTTCGTTGTAGACCAAGCACTTGTAAAGCAAAGTCAGGACTGCAGCTTTAGTGATATTTGATGTTCATTATGGATAGATGACAATAAGGTCACGCGAAGTTGACCTAACGATTTGTCTTTCAACTGCGAAGTGGCTCTGAGGTACACAATCACATTTTTTTCTCTCTTTTACAAATCATGTCTATTATAAATTGGCTGCATGATGCTTTCCCGAACCTGAATGAATCTCTCTTGTATTATAGAACAATAACTACCTAATGTAGCGCAGACTGAATTTTGTATAGTGATGTGATTGTGAAGTAGTGTGTCATGGTTCTTGTTTATGTATCAGTAGTAATTATAAAAACTTCTCATTGTTTCTTTGTACTTAAGTAATGGAAAGATGATGACGTGTTATGTGTTCTATATGTCACTCAGCTCGCTTGAAAACTTGTTCAGAGGATCTGAGTAAATTGTTGTTAAAAATGGCATTCGGCAACGCTTTATCTCGCAGTCGAACTAGGTTGTGTGGCGGATTCTTTCTGCAAACTTAAGGCTGACAAATAGATTCGGACTAACAATGTGAGGGTGTACATTAAGTCCGGGAACACTTTCAACTATTTATTGCTCAAGAACCAAACATTATATAGATGTCATGCATATGTCATTTTGAAGAGAAACTCTGAAAGTTTTTTTTTTTTTTCATGTATATGGCCACAGCGTAGTTTGGTAATTTGCCGATAGTCTTCGTTAGTCGCAAACATGGCGAGTTCAGGTGCGGAGCGAGCTTTCTGTCTGTTGGAGTTCGACAAAAATAAGTGTCTACAGCTGTTCAACGGATGTTTAGAACCTAGTACGGTAAGAAGTCAACAACAAGGAAGGACATTTACCACTGGCACAACAAATTCGTTACGATGGGTTGCTTGTTTCCAACAAAGAGAAGCGGACGTCCCAGTGTGAGTGAAGTGAATGTGGAGCGCGTACGAGAGACATTCATAAGGAGTCCAAAGAAATTGGTGCGTCGTGCATCCCATGAACTCGAAATGGCTCCAATGACAGTGTGGAAAGTCCTGTGACAAAAGCTGTCTATGAACCCATTCAAATTGGAGCTAGTGCCAAAGCTCAATGACGACGACAAAGACAAGTGTTTTGAGATTTGTTGACAGTTGGAACAACTGAATGAGGATGGGTTCAAATGGTTCGAATGGCTCTGAGCACTATGGGACTCAACTGCTGTGGTCATAAGTCCCCTAAAACTTAGAACTACTTAAACCTAACTAACCTAAGGACATCACACACATCCATGCCCGAGGCAGGATTCGAACCTGCGACCGTAGCGGTCGCGCGGTTCCAGACTGTAGCGCCTAGAACCCCTCGGCCATTATGAGGATGGGGATGGCATTGTTGATCGCTTAATTTACAGCGGCGAAGCCACTTTTCACACTAATGGGAAAGTGAACAGGCATAATTGTCGAATCTGGGCTAAAAAGCATCCACACGAATGCACTGAATTTGAGCGTGATTTCCCAAAGGTAAATGTTTTTCGTGCCTTATCACGTCGAAAACTCTACGGACCATTCTTCTTTGTTGAGAGCATATCATTCGATATTCCTACTTGGACATGATGCAGCAATGGTTGATGCCTCAAATACAATCGGACTCTCCGTTCATCTTTCACAGGATGGGGCTCCACCCCATTTTCATCGTGAAGTTCATGGGTACCTGAACACGGAGCTTCCGCATCGATGGAACTGCCGTGTTTCATGATATGGCCTCCCCGGTCACCAGCTCTCGCTCTTTGTGTCTTTTTTCTGTGGTGACACATTAAAGATCTGGTGTACGTATCGGCTCTACCACGTAATGTAGCAGAGCTCCGGAAGAGAATACGAGAAGCGACTGCCACATTCGACGATGCCATGCTGGGACGGGTATGGCAAGAATTCGATTAACGTATCGACGTCTGCTGGGTTACTTATGGTTCGCATATTGAATGTTTGTAAAAAACCTTTCAGAGTTTCTCTTCAAATTGCAATATGAATGACATCTGTACAATTTTCAGTTCTTGTGCAACAAATAATTGAAAGTGTCCCCGGACTTTATGTACACCCTGTATATCTGTCAGTACGTGCGCTTTACGATTTGACGTGTTGACCAACACGTCGTTTGCAGAAGTTGTAATAGCGAATTATATGGTGTGAACTGGAGCACCGAAAGGCTGACTTGTATTTCAGTGAACGTGATTTCTGAAATGAAGGGTTCTAATGAAGCTGCAACCACACTGTTGCAGCCTATACCAAAGCTTTTTCACGATACTCTCGACCAGAAAGGCGGCATTCCCTGGCCTACTTTATAGTAAACGTTGCGTATCTACGGTGAAAATATGATAGCAATACCAACTGATGGGTGGATGATCTGAATGACTATGATTTCATTGTGAATAGAATAAGACGGAAGCATTGTGAGTTACAAAATTAACATTACAGGAAAGGTTGAAAAGGATGGTTTTCTAAATATGATTATACAAGTAGAGTCTGCGAGTTCTGAAGTTCTCTGGTGACAGAATAATTATTAAGACACATTTCATAGGTCTTCGTATCCCTTTGTTATCTTTTACTGTGAATCATTAACGAATTTTCAGGAAGCAATTGAGCAGAAATTATCTCTTGCATTCATTTGATTATATTTAATTGTACACATAGTTGTAAGAGTAGGGTGAGTCTGGTAAGGAGCTTCCCTACGAGCGAACTGGAATCATCGGCAGTGTCTTCTTTAAGAGTGAAGTTAATTTTCTTTTCCCTTCTCTTTAATACATTTTTGTTAATTAATATTTCATTATCAGAACAGTCCTTAACGCCAAGACAAGGTTTCTTTTGAAATGCTAATACTCCTCTGTTCAAATGCCAATTGTAATTAAATAATTTTTTGTACCAATGTTGGTGTTCTTTAGGTAGTTGGTGCTGAGATGCAGCAGACACTCTGATTCCTCTTAATGTTATGAAACGTCAACTTCGGGAACTAACAGAAATATTTGTTTGTTTTATTTCCTTGTGCATGCGCTGACGATACGTAGGGCTGAGAGTAAACAACAAATGAAAATATTTTCGGTAACTCAATAACAGAAATGTTATTCAAATGAATTTAAAGTTGCATAATGTAGTATTGTAATTATTTCTGTTATTTAGTTAACAAAGGAACGTAAATATTTTAGTCAGTCAGCTACGTGTTATAAATGTTAGTATTTATATTTTGTGAAACACAATACGAGAAACACAATCGGTCATCTTCCGAGTACCTTATGGTTGATGTGTTTTTCTTTTTTTGGTTGTTCTTTCGTGTTGTGATATTATGTGCTAGCACTCCGGTGGTGCTCAGAAGAAATATGAACGCACAGTCATATAAATTGAATGTTGGTCTGTGATAATGATCGGTGGAAACTAGTAAGATATCTAGTAATGATAAAGATAATGAGTTGGTAACAGGCATGTATTCACCACCAGCCCATTGCGATTGGCGACATGGCGGTAGTAATTTCGCTACAGCACAGATTTCAACGTTAGTGTGGGCGTCAAAAGATTCTTATACCATCATTAATAAGTAAATTATTGCCTCGTTTCAGGGTGACTACTACTCCAAGGAAAGAGGAGGCACGGGTACAAGGATTCTCAATAAAACTAACGTTTTCCCACGGGCATAGGAGGTTTTAAAAAAGTAAGCGCTAGTATAGAATTTCAGAATTACGCCATTTATTTGCATATGAAAAATCGTATGCTATTATTCTATATGCGTAATAAAAGCAGGGAATCAGTAACATTAATTACAAAAGTTGTTCCACAAATCTCGCAGTAAAACTGAAATGAGACAATAAAGTCGATCGAAGCAGCAAGAGAAGACCCGAAAGAAGCTGGGACAACACAGCGTGAAACAGTAGATAGTGTGGCGTTACTTCCTGTCTCAGCAATGAGATGACAATATAATGCGCTTCTCACAGGAAAGACTTTAATTTAATGATCTGTAAATGATGCAATAAAATATAGCGTAACAGTCGCTACGTGTGGGCAGCCCTTATTGAGGATGGGCATCGCTAGCGAAAATTGCACACTGTAGTACAGCATATTGCAGTTTCTAACTCGGAGTACGTTGTGGTGCGCATTCTCGTATTTATTCAACTATTTTCCGTTATATCAGGCCAGTGAGTAGGTTCACGGGAGTCACTTTTCGGAAGCAGAAACCGATCAGGCTCGTGCGAATTTTGCTATAGAGTATTTCGTACAATAGAAAAACTGGTCCATTTAAATATCCCAGAGGCTGTCGTACCTGATAGGAAAGCATTTGCCGAAAGATCACCAACAGTGTTCGATCGTTCCTGTCCGAACAGTCCGCCACCAACCTCGTCTGTTTATTTTCTGTAACAATAATAAATCACAACATAAATGGAATAAATGATAAGGAGACAAGGTAATGGCTTGAGTCAGTGATGGTGCCAATACAACAGATTTACGTAACCTTTATTGATCAAAAATATTA
Source organism: Schistocerca nitens (assembly GCF_023898315.1). Classification (NCBI taxonomy): domain Eukaryota; kingdom Metazoa; phylum Arthropoda; class Insecta; order Orthoptera; family Acrididae; genus Schistocerca; species Schistocerca nitens. Next base: position 350,608,356 of record NC_064616.1, read on the forward strand.
CAACCACTAAATTTAGATATACTCAGCTTGAGCTTCTAAGAGCTAGAAGTTATATAACAGGAAAAAGACAAGTGAAGTATACACTTCATATTTTTCAGTGACTTTACTTTCACCACGTACATTTTTCTGGAGGTATAGACGTATCAAATAGAATTTCTGTTAAATGAGTTAATGTTATCTTTCATTGAAGAGCTTCATTTTCTTACAAACATTTCTTACTAAACATTTTCACCTTGTTAGTTAGCAAAGATGAAACGAGCGGAAAGAGAGAAATAATACGCAATGCTTCATGGCCACCTTGAATGTTCAGAGTTATCGTGTAAACAGTACAAACTACAAGCATTCAGCTGCGTTATGGGGTATTTATCTTTCAACTTAACATACTGATACTAATATTTAGTAAATAGTTATTAAGTGTAACACAAAAGATAAATAAAATATTTGACAAATGTCTCGTTATAAACTCTTTCCAGGCACGTTAAGCCTTTGAAAGATGCGCTCAGGTCACAAGTAAGTTAGCAGTAACAAAGTCAATTTTACTTTACAGCGCTTGATGAGGACTTAAACAAGTAATCTGTTTTCATGGCTCATTTAGTACGTTAAGACCTCTGACTCCCCATTTGGGTGCAGCCAGCTAGGAGAAAGAGCCATGGAGGAGAAAACTGCCGGACCGAGGGATATTATCATGCATCCTGTACAGAAATTGCATTGTTTCAGAAACAGATATTTGATAACACGTTCAAAAAATACAATTGTGACTGAAGTTTCCATCTATTTTATAGGTTTATTTGGTATTTTTAGGGGTATTGGATTCTGGAGAAATGTAGAAACACGCGAGGTAATATTGACAGTACGACTTCTCACAGAATATAGGGTAAGGAAAGTCAAAACTACGTTTACAGCATCTGTAGACTTAGAGAAAGCTTACGGTATATTGATAATTTTTACTTATGGACCGTCTGACAGCAACTGAATAAAACACAATTTTAGTGCCATACGAGTTTCGCCTTTATTTTCTGCAAGGCATCATCAGTGGCCTGGAATATGTACATATGTTTGCTATTTAATTTACATTTTTGTCACTGTACCTATAGGTAATAAACAGTTCTGGTGGTTGGTATTTCCTATTAAGTAGTAATGTTTTGAACTGTACTTACAGGTTGCGTGGACAATCGTTACATATTACGCTCCTGTTGCATTTTTGGTGTTGTTTTTCTTCTTATGAATGCCAATTTGCGGTTTTTTCTCACATTCCACAGTACTATGAACTGAACGCTTGTTTCAATGCTATGTTTTGGTTTCTGTTGCCGACTGTCAAATATTTTTGCCAAAGATCGAATGCTATTGCCAAACTTTCGAATGTAATTATTGAAATATCTGTGATCTGTTCGTGTGTGCGTTTGTGTGTGTGTGTGTGTGTGTGTGTGTGTGTGTGTGTGTGTGTGTGTGTGTCCAGAAGGTGAAGGAGGAAGAGGTTTTTTGTTTTATCTTATCATTTCCTTTATTAAATGCTGTAGGGAGCCTGTACTGATGTGTGTGTGTTCATTTATCACATGTTTGTTTTTTGCTATGGCTTTCTGGATGTGGAAGTTTTCTTCCGTTTGTATAAGATGTTTGTCATGGTTGCTTATTCTCATTATTTTCATTTCTTGTTCCATTTTTGTAGGATGATGGTTATGGTGTTTTAAATCCCGCCCGTAAGGAAACTGGAGCTCACCAGGCAGAAACATTATAACAGCCAGTAACAAAAAGACAGATCACAGTAAATCAGCACACGCAAAACAATAACAGGGATGGTGAAATAGGAAGAGAGAGTGACAGTAATGTGCTAAACCACTCTCATTACCTAGTTGACAGCATTTTGGACACATTAGGAAATTGGGTCAAGAAAGAAAAAGAAATCGATATAGGTAATAGGGGAGAACAAATTAAATCTCTTAAATCAGATGAGGACCAAGATAAAGTAAAGGTTTACATCTTCGACAATAGTGGTAATCCGATGGCTAAAGTTTCTGTAGAGGAAGCAGAGTCAGTTTTGTAAGGTTCTGAAGAATAGTTGTTAGATGAAGGGTGTAGCAATAATAATGAGGTCAGAGAACTTATTAGCTATATTGACTTGCCACAAACCATAAAATCAGACGACAAAATTATAGATAGCAATGTTGCTCAGGGACGCAGTTGCTCAGAGGTAGAGAGTAGTTAAGCTGATGTACTACAAACGAGAGTAGAGGAAGTCGTCAAGTGCTTTGGACAGGTCGGAAAACGCACTTGCGAATGGAAAGGTTGATGACTGCGTGAACATAAGTGTAGATGTACTTGCAACTGAACAAAATTACTTTACCTGGAAACAGATTGAAAAGGATTTATTAGAAGACTTTATGAGGAACCTGTTCATACTAGAATACCTCACCCTATTATAAAAACTGACATCTCAGGAGAAATAGTGCATTGCCTTATTGACAGTGGCAGTGCAGCAAGTGCTTCGTCCCAAGCATTCTCTGATTCCACTCCTAACAAGAATGTGTTAACGGTCATGAAAGTAAGTGGTTTAAGAATAATAGGTGCTACTGGAAAAGTTTGTAGACCAGTCCAACAAGAAGCTTTGGTACTAACTGGTATAGGTAACATTTGAATAGATCATCCTTGTTTAATCGTGTTCGGTGTAAGTGTCGAAATGTTGTTTGGTAGAGACCTTTCAACGAAATATCAGGGAAAGATTGATTTTGATCAGAGCCACTTAGCACTCACTTTATGAGATTCTCGAGTGATTACGGAGCCCACCATTCGAAATTATATGGGCAGTAATAATGAAGCATGTGAGCTGGCTATTACAGTAATAAGGAAGAAGGGATATTTGCAGAATGATACTGAATTCGGCAATAATGTGCAAGATGCTGATGCGGAATAGAACTATATCCTCGAAGAAACAGAGGCTAAGGGACAATCAATAAATCAAATTTTTGATAAAAGAGCTTTGGACAGAGGAAGAGGCCATGACGCGACAGCTGCCCCCCCACTAGTTTTAACTAGCGTTTCTCAGAACTGAAGAAAAATCAGAGAAAATTTCAGCGGAAACAAAGAAGTTTGTGCGTGTTTATCAAGGGCCATTGAGGATAATAGGTAAGCCTCATGCAAACGCACACTGTTTGGAGTACTCGAAAAGTATGAGAGAACTAGGTTTATGTAACCCTGTAGATCTGAAGAATTTCAAAACTGACAGTAATTAGATACTGTATGGAGTCTGCCACTCTTTGGTGGATACGCCGTTTGACGTACTATACAGTCCCAGCTGGATGAAACATTCCTTTTCCTTTCAAGTTTCATTCTCTTCTTGTTTTCTGTCTATAGTAAGTAAGGAATATATATACACCTTCATGTTGTACAAATGCTATTAGTTTGTAATGTCTTCCTAGAATGTAAGAATGATTCCCAAAAATCACTATAACTGAATAATGACTTATCTCACAATATCAGTGACATTTTGCAATAGTACATTCTAAATGTTACAGTAACAATGGGTAACTATGAGCACTAATAATAGAAACATAATGGCTAAAGGTAACAAATAATAAATAAGAAAAGGATTAGTAATAACGAAGTACAGAGTCTTTGCATTAAGAGAAGTAAAATGTGAAAGAGTAAACTGTGCATAATAATGATTTTCATATTGGAAGTAGGGTTGACTGTGGGTAAGATAGAGTGATAGGATGGTGGAAATAGAGGCGAGCCAAGGCGTTTTGATGTTAATTAAAGGAGATTTGTGAAAGTGGTGTGAAGATCACACCAAAAATATGTGTAAATTACGAGGTCAATAGACGGACAGAGATAAAAGAGAAGGAAGGACCAAAATATAAAGAAAAACTGAAATATACAGTTAAATGAAAATAGGAGACATGAAGTTAGTAGGCTGACGTATGTGGTCAAATGGGGGAAAACTGGTATGTAATTCCCTCACGTCTCGTAAAAAGGATTGAGAAATGTGTAATCTTGCTTAAGGCAGATGGTCAATTAACAGATAAGTTTTGACACATACAGACAACAATACAGGTAAAAAAAAGGCGTTAAAAATGTATATTGTAGAGTATTGTTATGTTACGATAATCACAGATTTTTAATGGTATGAGTAACAAAGCAAAGGAACTGGTGTCGAACAAATGACTCCTATAGCATACTAATCCGTACGATAATTGAGCCATACGCAGACAGATCTTACAAAGGTTACTCGATTTTCTAGGTACAGCAACATCTAAGGTAATGAAATAGATGGCAGACTTGCCCAAAATGTGACTATTTAAAAACCTATGTTTACTTTCAGAGCGTAATATCTATGGTTTATAAAAAAATATTTTCCAAAGTTCGTGATTCAAGCTTAATGGTGATGTAACTGGTAAAAGTGAGGTAGATGATAATAGTTCGTTGTGTCACTGAGGTACCAACAGCTGCTAAAATAGCTGCTGCCGATGCGTCAGAGCCATACGCAGAACATGATTGTTTTCTCTCTCTGTAGTCCCAAGTGGCCGCCCGGAGTCCGGTCTTCTTGCGACTATATATTTCCTTCACCACCACTGCCAGCAGTCATGTACAGTGGCTACATTCCTGCCAAGTCTTTCTGCGATATCGCAGAAGGAACATCCAGCTTCCCATAGCACTATTACACGACCTCGTTCAAACTCAGTGAGGTGTCTTAAAGGCATTCTTCATTAACATCAACTCACCACGTCCAATCTCAAAGGTAACTAACCTTCACGACTTTTACAGCACGTATTTTAAGCAAACCTGGTATCCGCATAGTGGGTTTAATAGCGCCACTCTAAAGAGACTGGCGCAAAAATTAAATGGACATCTTCCGATGTAGAAACACGCCTACCAAATTTCGGTAATACCACCCAACTACTTCTTGGTGTTGCGATTTTTTTTTCCATGAATGTGTATACATTTATTCGACCGTGATGCATTGGACTCGTGTTTTACTAGCTTTAAGTTGGTAAGCCTGTTCACTAGCGTAAAGGCCGGCCGGAGTGACCGTGCGGTTCTAGGCGCTGCAGTCTGGAACCGAGCGACCGCTACTGTTGCAGGTTCGAATCCTGCCTCGGGCATGGATGTGTGTGATGTCCTTAGGTTCGTAAGGTTTAATTAGTTCTACGTTCTAGGCGACTGATGACCTCAGAAGTTAAGTCGCATAGTGCTCAAAGCCATTTGAACCACTAGCGTAAACAAGTAACATTGTAATATTTCTGGCTGCGGGACCATCATATTCAGCTACTAGAAAGCCTTCTTAAAGCAGTTGAGAAGCCAGTAATGGGAAGATGACGTAATGTGGTGTGAAGTACTGATGGCAGATGGTTGTTAGGTACAGGTATCGCGACGAAGACCGCCTACATTGTGAGCCTTCTCCGCGATTGGCTGCTACGTTCGGAAGTTGCGCGCCAAAACGAAAACTTCTGTTATTCATATTAGAAAAACTAAACAGTGAATTTACTTGCATTTCGTAAAAAAGCGTCTCTCAATAGCAGGCAATCATTTCGTCATCTCAAAAGCGTTAATTATCAGCAAAATAGTAAACAGTTTCTAAACGAAAAGGCACGCGAAGGGCTTCTGATATCTTAGGATGGCCTCTAACTTGGATGGCGGGCGAAGTGTTTCGGCTGTAAGATCAGAGCTGGTTCGGCAGTATTGGACGACAGACATCTTGTCTGCCTCGGTCGTTATCAGTTAAGACTTAATTAGCAATGTCTAGTTTGTAAGATCAGATCTGGATCGGCAGTCTCGGAAGATAGACATGTGGTCTGCCTTATTCGGTATTTCATTATATTGTTTAATTTTTATGAGCGAGTGAAGAATTGAAATGATTTGTGACTTATAAAGTTTTATATAATTGTGCAGTTTCTCGTATTCTTCTAATAAAAAGCGAGTAGCATCCCGTATAAGCAAACTAATTGCAAATTTAATTATTCATACATCAGTTCCTTGCTAAGAATTTATTACAGCCTGAAGATAACGGATTCACGACCTACGTGCTGTTTTCTGCACAAGGGACAACACCTATAGAAGAATACAGGTTGTTGAACAGTAATTGGAACTAATGCATTCCATTAAGGGCGGTGGAAGCAAATAGGCACCTCGCATGTACTACAAAAATGGCTCTGAGCACTATAGGACTTAACTTCTGAGGTCATCAGTCCCCCAGAACTAAGAACTTCTTAAACCTAACTAACCTAAGGACATCACACACATCCATGCCGGAGGCAGGATTCGAACCTGCGACCGTAGCGGTCGCGCGGTTCAAGACTGTAGCGCCTAGAAGCGCTCGGCCACTCCGGCTGGCGAATGTACTGCAGTCTTAGAATAAATGACATCAGTGACATGTCACCTGTGGTAACACAGAGGAGGTATGAAGGAGAGAAATTTTCGAGGGAAGGGGTTTATCATAAGCACGTATATATCACCCTCGCTCTCTCTCTTTTTCAACTTTCCGCACGTGGCATCCCTGGCGGGGATAATCTTTGAAGTCGAAGTGCTTTTGAATTATTTGGCTAGATTTTATTCGCGAGAACTGTGAATTGTAACCGACCACCGAACTGTGTAAGGACTGCGATTCGAGTGAACTGTGAATGACCGGAGAACTGTATAAGAACTGTGATAATTAGGCTTCGAACTGTGTTTGAACTGGTTTTTAACTTCAGGTGAACTATAATAACTGATGCCGTAAAATCAAATGGTTCAAATGGCTCTGAGCACTATGGGACTCAACATCTATGGTCATCAGTCCCCTAGAACTTAGAACTACTTAAACCTAACTAACCTAAGGACATCACACAACACCCAGCCATCACGAGGCAGAGAAAATCCCTGACCCCGCCGGGAATTGAACCCCGGAACCCGGGCGTGGGAAGCGAGAACGCCACCGCACGACCACGAGATGCGGGCTAAAATCAAATATTCCGTTACAATGAAAGTAGTATCGCTATAAAGCAGAAATGGAAAGTGCGAAAGTGCAACGAGAATAAAAGTTAACGTTGTGTGCGTGGTCCACGGGATTACGTTAAAATTCATCACTTCAAGATTCTTCATGCCACCAGACGGTGCAGCGTGGGGAGCAGCGTAAGGCAGCCACAGACAGCAGGTGCCGTGGCAGCAAGTAACTGCCTACGCGGTTAGCAGCATAAGGCGCGTTTGAAGCGTCACCTTCAGTACACCACAAAGGTGGAGTTGCAGCCATCACACGTAGCTCACAGCTACGAGAATCAGCAACAGTACACCAAGGAAGGAAAGTAGTATAGGTGCTCCGCTTGCATATAATAGCCTAAGATTTGTAATTGGGACATTAGTATTACTAAAATGTCTCGTAAAAAGGAAGCAAGATAAGCTCGCGGAAGTAGAGAAGGAGTTCTGTGTCAGAGAAGTGGGTCTGATACAAATAAATTTTAGTAAAGTCTGACATGGTTTTAGTGATATGTCAAATGTAGTCACAAATAACTCCTGTGAAAATGTAAATTCAAGTTTTTCTGATGAATCTGAAACAGCGACTTCAATAAACATTAATCGCACTGAGAATTCTGAAGTAGCCATGAATGATTACTATGGAAATGTAGAGTTAACTATTAATTAGCACAGTGAAAATGGAGATTTAGTGGCAAACAATGATAATGGAAACCCAGGCTATGTAGCACCTAGGCAAATTGAAATGATTGATAGGAATGACGATGCCGGAGAAAATGACTCTGTCGTTGACATTACTAATGAGCCAATAGATGAGTTATGTGTATTAGGTCATGGTACAGCATAAGCTGACACTTTTTCAACTGAGGATTATGATCAGGATCTGAGGTTTATGCTAAAATTAATTTTGCAAAATCAAAAAGTAGCACAAAAGAAAACAGATAAGGGCTTAAAAGAAGTTAATGTAGGAACAGCGCTAATTAACGCTAAGTTCGATGCTTTTTAACAAAAGATTACCAATCTTGAAGCTAAAACCAAGGACTACAGCAAGAAAATAGATCATAAAACAAAAGAATGGGGTAAAAAATCAGCAGTTAGTAAGAAAGAAATTAATCAAAAAGTTGATCATGAAATCAAAAAATTAAATAGGGATTTTAAGGATCAAAATGGGGTAATACAAACAACAATTAACGGCTTAAGCAATTTAAGACAAGAGCAACCAAAGTTACCAAAGTATGTAATGATAATCATAAAATACCATGGAGTAATTTAGAGTATATCAATATTGACCATTAAGTACAGGGTGATCAAAAAGTCGGTATAAATTTGAAAACTTAATAAAGCACAAAATAATGTAGATACACATGCTTGGAATGTCATGGGGTTTTATTAGAACCAAAAAAAACAAAGTTCACAAAATGTCCGACAGATGGCGCATGAAAGATCTCTTGCCCGCGTCGTTTGCTGATAATCGTGTGCTCAGGCGCCACTTTCGTCATGCTTGGCCTCCCAGGTCCCCAAACCTCAGTCCGTGCGATTATTGGCTTTGGGGTTATCTGAAGTCGCAAGTGTATCCTGATCGACCAACATCTCTAGGGATGCTGAAAGACAACACCCGACGCCAATGCCTCACCATAACTCCGGACATGCTTTACAATGCTGTTCACAACATTATTCCTCGACTACAGCTATTGTTGAGGAATGATGGTGGACATATTGAGCACTTCCTGTAAAGAACATCATCTTTGCTTTGTCTTACATTTTATGCTAATTATTGCTATTCTGATCAGATGAAGCGCCATCTGTCGGATATTTTTTGAACTTTTGTATTTTTTCGGTTCTAATAAAACCCCATGTCATTCCAAGCATGTGTGTCAATTTGTACCTCTCTATCTACATTATTCCGTGATTTATTCAGTTTTCAAATTTATACTGACTTTTTGATCACCTGGTACTTAGTTGTAACATTTCACATGAAGAATCCTCTTGTGAAGGGAATATAAGTGCGGTCCAGGGTAAATTGAGAGAAACAGAGCAAAAATTACTTCCTGAGATGTAAGACAAAACAGAAAATAAAGTGGTCTAGTGGTCGAGTAGGAGGTCACCTCAGTGCGTGGCAGGTGGCAAAAGACTTGCAGGGCGCCACACATAAGGCCTCCCCAGTTAGTCTGACAAACAGGTTCCAGGTGCTGTCTGTGGCTGACACTGTCGTTCAGTCAGATGCAGTCACCTGTCCTCTTTCAGAGGAAACCTCTCAGACTGCAAGATCCGGGCAGTCACAGAGGGTGAGATTATTGGTAGTTGGGAGCTCCAATGTTAGGGGCGTTATGGACCCCTTAGGGACATAGCTGCCAGGACGGGGAAGAAAACCAATGTGCACTCTGTGTGCATACCGGTGGAGTCATTATAGACGTGAGACGGGTCCTTCCGGATGCCATGAAGAGCACAGGGTGCAGCCAACTAAAGGTGGTGGCTCACGGCGGTACCAATAACGTGTGTCGCTTTGGATCGGAAGAGATTCTCTCCGGTTTCGAGCGGCTCACAGAAATGGTAACGGCTGCCAGTCTTGCTTGCGAGATGAAACCAGAGTTCATCATTTGCAGCAGAGTAGACAGGACCAATTGCGGACCTCTGTACTGAGCCGAGTGAAGGGTCTGAATCAGAGGCTCAGACGGTTCTGCGACCGTGTAGGCTGCAGATTCCTCGACTTGTGCCATAGGGTGGTTGGCTTCCGCTGAATAAGTCAGGTGCCCACTATACGCAGGAGGTGGTTACACAGGTAGCAGGGGCTGTGTGGCGTGTATTCGGCGGTTTTTTAGGTTAGAGGGTCTCGGGAAAACACAAAGAGGGCTTCAGAATCAAAGGGTGTAGATTGAACACAGAAAGATAGAGGAACCACCGGTATAACAGTTGTAAATTGTCGTAGCTGTGTTGCGAAAGTACCAGAGCTCTAAGCGTTAATACAAATCACTAATTCTCAAATCGTTATAGGCACTGAAATCTGGCTAAACTGGGAGACAAGTTCAGCAGAAATTTTCGCTAAGAACCTGACGGTATTCCGAAAGGACAGGCTAAACTCAGTTGGTGGTGGCTGTTTCCTGTTGTTAGAAGTAGTTCAGCTTGTCGTTAAATTGAAGAAGATAGCTCCTGTGAGTTCGTATGGGCAGAGGTCATTGTTGGCAACCGGAATAAAGTAATAATTGGATCCTTTTACCGACCTCCCAATTCAGATGATACAATTACTGAAAGGTTAAAAGAAAACTTGTCTTTAATTTCAAAACGTACCTTACTCATACAATTATATTTGGTGGTGACTTTAAATTACCCTCGATATGTTGGTGAAAATACATGTTTAAATCCGGAGGAACGCATAAAACATCATCCTAAATTGTTCTAAACGCATTCTCTGAAAATTATTTTGAGCAGTTAGTTCATGAGGCCACGCGAATAGTAAACGGTTGTGGAAACACACTTGACCTCTTAGCAACAAAAAATACTGAGCTAATAACGAGCATCAAAACAGATACAGGGATTAGTGAACACAGAGTTGTCGTAGCGAGACTGAATATTGTAACCCCCAAATCCTCCAAAAATAAACAAATAACAACTATTCAAAAAAGAAGATAGATGTGTGCTTGACGCGTTCCTGAGTGACAATCTCCACTCCTTCCAAACTGACAATGTTAGTGCAGACTAGATGTGGCTTGAATTCAAAGAAATAGTATCTACAGCGTTGGCAGATTTATACCAAATAAATTAACAAACGACGGAACTGATTCCCCATGGTACACAAAACAGATCAGAACACGGTTGCAGAAACAACGAAAATAGCATGACAAATTAAAAAAAAAGCAAAACCAGCAAGATTGGCGATCTTTTACAGAAGCTAGAAATTTAGCGTTGACTTCAAAGCAAGGTGTTTATAACAGTTGCCACAACGAACTTTGTCTCGAAACCTGGTAGAAAATCCTAAGAGATTCTGGTCGTATGTAAATTATGCTAGCATCAAGAAACTGCGTGCTTGTGTACTTACGCCTCAGTTACGTGACTGGATTCGTGACTTCCTGTCAGAGAGGTGACAGTTCTTAGTAACTGACGGAAAGTCATCGAGTAAAACAGAAGTAATTTCTGGCGTTCCCCAAGGTAGTATTGTAGGTCCTTTGCTGTTCTTCATCGAGTTAGAAGACAATCCGAGCAGCCGTATTAGGTTGTTTGAAGATGACGCTGTCGTTTACCGTCTAGTAAAGTCATCAGAAAGGTCAAAACAAATTTCAAAATGATTTGGAAAAGGTATGCGTATGGTGCGAAAATTGGCAATTGACCCTAAATAACGAAAAGTGTGAGGTCATCCACATGAGTGTTAAAAGGAATTCATTAAACTTCGGTTACACGATAAACCAGTCAAATGTAAAGGCTGTAAATATATAAGATGAACATCAACAAAAGCAAAACGAGGATAATGGAATGTAGTCAAATTAACTCGGGTGATGCTGAGGGAATTAGATTAGGAAATGAGAATCTTAAAGTAGTAGATGAGTTTTGCTATTTGGGGAGCAAAATAACTGATGATGGTCGAAGTAGAGAGGATATAAAATATAGACTGGCAATGGTAAGGAAAGCGTTTCTGAAGAAGAGAATTTTTTAACATCGAGTATAGATTTAAGTGTCAGGAAGTCGTTTCTGAAAGTATTTGTATGGAGTGTAGCCATGTATGGAAGTGAAACATGGACGATAAATAGTTTGGACAAGAAGAGAATAGAAGCTTTCGAAATGTGGTGCTGCAGAAGAGTGCTGAAGATTAGATGAATATACCACACAACTAATGAGGAGGTATTGAACAGAACTGGGGAAAAGAGAAATTTGTGGTACAACATGACTAGAAGAAGGGATCGGTTGGTAGGACATGTTCTGAGGCATCAAGGGATTACCAAATTAGTATTGGAGTGCATCGTGGAGGGTAAAAATCGTAGAGGGAGACCAAGAGATGAATACGCTAAGCAGATTCAGAAGGATGTAGATTGTAGTAGGTACTGGAAGATGAAGAAGCTTGCACAGGATAGAGGAGCATGGAGAGCTGCATCAAACCAGTCTCTGGACTGAAGACCACAACAACAAAAAATTCAACTAAATACCTAGGAATTATAATTGCGAACAAGTTAAATTGGAAGGACACATAGTAAATGTTGTGGGGGAGGCTATCCAAAGACTGCGTTTTATTGGCAGGACACTTAGAAAATGTAAAAGATCTACTAAAGAGACTGCATACACTACGCTCTTTTAGAACACGGCTGCGCGGTGTGGGATCCATATCAGATAGGACTGACAGAGTACATCGAGAAAGTTCAAAGAAGGGCAGCTCGTTTTGTATGATCGCGAAATGTGGAAGAGAGTGTCACTGAAATGATACAGGAATTGGAGTTGACATCATTAAAACAAAGGCGTTTTTCGTTGCGGCAGAATCTTCTCATGAAATTTCAATTACCAACCTTCTCCACCGATTGCGAAAATATTTTATTGACGCTGACCTACATAGGGAGAAACGATCATCATAATAAAATAAGGGAAATCACAGCTCGCACCGAAAGATATAGGTGTTCGATTTTTCCGCGCGCTGTACGAGATTGGAACAATAGAGAATTATTGTGAAGGTGGTTCGATGAACCCTCTGCCAGGCACTCTGATTTGCAGGGTATCCTTGTAGACGTAGACGTAGATGTAGATGTTAAACTAAGAGCAGAAATTTGGTATGAACAAGAAACAAAGGAGCGTGTTGTCCATGTAAGTGACGTAGGAAATTACGCTAATGGTTATGAATTCCATCATTTCCCTAGTAATGGAACTATATACTCGGTAGCCTTCATTAGGCAGTTTGACAGCACCATTCCAGAAAACATGACAGAACAAAAAAAAAGAAAAAAAAAAGAAAATTAAATTCGTAGGCAGAAGGTTAGAAGGGGAAGCAATATTATTGGGAACAAGGATCAGTAATACATGTAAAACAGATAAGGAATTTGTTCAAGCATTCTTGAATCAACACTGGTCTTGCAGCGCACAAAACAGAGCGAGAGGTGAGGTAGTTGTCAACAGAAGGTTTGATGGTGAAAGTGCCATTATACCACAAATGTATAGGAGTAAGGTCTCATACTGTAGTTCAGGAGCGCCAAGATCTCAATAAACATAGTCTTGACAGCTAACTTCTGTCAGAGGCCGCTAGCAAAAAACTGTCAAATGTATACTGCATTCGTGTATAGGAGACAAAGTTATCGGTTCAGTTCGAAGAGGCATCACATGGGGATAGATTACGTGGCTGCATTTGAGAACGTTGTGAATGAAGTCTCTCATTCTACCACGAAAATACTGCCACAACAATTATCAGATAAAGTGTCGATCGGTGACACGAAAAAATATTATGAATACCAACCTCAGGGGCCAATAACGCTCTTTGTATTGCTGTTTTCTTTACTATAAAGATCAATATAACAAAATTTACTTCCATTGAATGGGACAACAAAGAAACAACGTATGACAAAAACAAAGTAACCCAGCAGAATAAACATCTGCATCGCACAGGTGAACACCAGACATTTGACAGAACAAATGTAGACAGACCAAAACATACCAAGTATCTGATTACAGATACATCAAAAAGAGAACGCAATATATAGTTATAACAAGGCACTAGTAATATATTAATGCACATAACAAAAAACATATTATGAAGCATGTAGTGGAACAGTTTTTAAATATTAATCGCAACAATAAACAAACTTTTACGTTTCAAAATATTCAAAGAATAGAAAAGCAAGATGAGGGCTATTATATATAAATAAGCTGATGGCTCCGGAATAAGAGGAGGACGATGCTAAACCAGGTAAGTGTATATGTCGACGTACAATTGTAGAAATTCTAATGGCGAAAATAGAGGAAATAATTAAATGCTGTCTTGAGCTGATGTGCAGATTGTGTCAAAAGAGACATATGGTTACTCTTTAGTATGAAGTGAAACGGCGAAGTGTTTTCCGCTGTAATGAATTACGACACACTGATAGGCTAGGAATACTCCCGTCAAAGAGGTTTATGGTAAGTGGAGAGTTATGGTTGATAGGCGACAGAAAAGTCGGCCACTTATTTACGAAGAGAGAAGAGGTAAGTGGAGAATCGTAGATTAGGCGACAGAAAAGTCAACCAAGTATTTACATAGAGAAAGAATGGAGAAGTATGGTTACTATTCGGCGTAAACGTCGATCTGTCACTTATTAAGAGTGAGGGAGGAAACACAGAAGGTGATATGTAAGTCGGACACTAAGTAATATTTATGGCGAAGTGGTTTCCGACAGCTATTTTATGAAGTACAAGAGAGCAGACATATTGTCGACGTAAGACACAATACAGACATGGAAATCTCATAAAAAACATAAACGTACTATACAGGGTGAAAAGTATTTAAACCAACAAGCTCTGGGAGGTTGTAGGGGACATCAAAACAAATATTTTTCCCTAATGTCATTTTTCCCTATGAGGAGTATTTAAACAGGTAGAGGAAGATTTCTTTGCCGGCAAATTAATTAAACCAACAAACATTTTTTCATTTTTTATGACCAAGAGACAACACATTAACACAACCCAATTTCAATTACAGTAGATTTTCCAAAATGCCTCCATTGACACGTAACCAAAGGTTACACCGTCGGATCATGTTCTGTCTGACACGGGCAAAAAACCCAGGAGTACCCTGAATTGTTCCTGCTGCTGCTGCTGCTGCTGCTACTATCCAGGTAACCAGATCCTCTTATGATGCAACAGGAGTTGCGTAAACTAGGTTGCGCATCTCTCCCCATACAAAAAGTCCAGAGGGGACATGTCTGGGGATGGAACAGGCCATGGTACAGGACCACCTCTACCAATCCACGTTTCTGGGAACCGTCGGTTCAGGAATCGACGCACACGACGACTGAAATGTGCCGGCGCCCCGTCATGTTGGAACCACATGCGCTGTCTTGTAGGGAGCGGGACATCTTCCAGCAATTTTGGCAATGCTCTGGCGAGAAAACTGCAATAGTGCCTGACATTTAATGGTTAGTTGGCAGATACGGCCAAATTAAACAGTCCCCAACAACACCGACCCACACGTTAACGAAGAACCGCACCTGATGAGCGCTAGTAACTGTGGCATGTGGGTTATCCTCACTCCAAACATGCGAATTGTACATGTTGAAGACTCTATCACGCCCAAACGTTGCTTCATCGGTAAACAACACAGAGGATGGAAATGTAAGATGCATTTCTCACTGTTCCAGGTACCACTGCGAAAACTGTGCTCTGGGTGGATAATCAACTGGTTCCAGGTTGTGGATACGCTGTATGTGAAATGGACTAACAACTGCTCTCGAAGGACTGTTCTTAGATTCGTCTGATTCGTCCCCGTGTTACGCGCATTTGCACGAGTGCTGATTGAAGGATCCCGCCGCTCCACATGCTGCAAGGCAGCTTCCTCAAATTGCAGCGTTCTTGCCGTGGAAAGGCGTCCCTGTCCAGGTAATCTGCAAAATGAGCCGGTCTCACACAGACGTTGGTACACAGCAGCAAAGGTCGTATGATGTGGGATACGGCGATTAGGATATTGTTGTTGATAAACCCGCTGTGCAGCTCGTCCGTTGTGGTGCGCTACGTAGTACGCACCAACCATATCAGTGTACTCACTCCAGGTGTATCGCTCCATTAGTAAACAGAGACAATGCACTACTACACTGGTGGACAGCAGTTGCCTACAACTGAGGAGCGTAATACGCCCTCTAACAACTGAAGATCGTAATACGGCCTCTAACAACTGAAGAGCGTAATACGGCCTCTACCGGTTTAAATAATCCTCAAAGGAAAAATGACATTAGGGAAAAATATTTGTTTTGATGTCCCCTACATAGTTTGTCGGTTTAAATACTTTTCACCCTGTATAAGATTTAAACAGAGAGCCAGGTAATATGAAGTGTAGAGAGTAATGACACACACTAGTTTTAAATACGAAAGGAATGTGGAATAAAGTCCAGTTAAGAATAAGATAATTAGCCCCTATAAAATACAAAGCCACGTAATGCTCGTATATGATGTCAGTAGAAAACATGCAGTCATGACACGGATATGGTTCTATTAGTACTTTTTGTAGCAAAAATGATACTCAAATGTAAAAGGAATGATACCTCAAAGTGTGGAATGAAGCAACGATTTGATAAATGAGTGTGTGTGCATTATGTTCGAAGCCATATTCTAAAAGGTTATCTAGACGTATCTGTGAATCGCAAATGTACGGCTCCGTAATTAAGAGTGAAAGAGCATAGCAGGTGACGCCGGCTAGCGGCGTGAGTCATTACCGAAGCAGGTCAGTACCAACAGATGGTGCAAGCAAACACAGAACTCTTTTTAAAGCGTGCGAAGGGCAATACCCCAGCTGTATGTAACTACAGCTGTGACCGAAACAAAAACATTGATCAACCACTGTCGTAGTACGATGTAAACAGTGACACTTTTATAAACACCCAAAATCCAAACAAAAAATTATCTGTTATGTATTTATATTCTAATAGTATATAAAAAATAATTACTTAAAATTTGTTTTAAACTATCAGGAAATTAATTTAAGGCATATTGTATTGTTTCATGGAATTTTACTGGAGCTGCATGCTGGGGCTGAAGATGGGAAAATGGACTGTCAGTTGCTGAACTCATCACCAGTTGGGAAAGTCTGGAGTTACACAATGCAAGACCACATCATCGACAACAGAATCATCAATATGGGTTGCTGTTGTCGGCTAATTGCGTATGTTCTGCTAAAACGTGTGAGTGTGAAGTTATTCCGGCTCCATGTATTTGTGAAACGTATGGGTGTTGTGTCTGTTTTGTTTGTAACCATGCGAAGTGGACGTATGATGCATTCAAATACAATTAAGTGCTGAATGGCATGGTGAATGAAAGCGCAAAACGTTTCATCGAAATGAAAGGACGGCAGTACGCCGATATTAATTGTATACCAGTTTAACTTTCATGAGAAATAATTAGTCAATTTTAAAGAATGGCGACGTGACAAAAGTGAATAACAGTGTAAATTCTTCACGAGAGATATTTTGTTGAATTTAATGGATGCAATGCGCCGATAGTAGTTTAACAGCAGTATAAAATTTCTTAGTTTTTAAAACTTGCCTAGGAGATGGCGGCCTGCTATAGAGTATTCTAGTAGAATGATAGATTGTAAGTTAAAAAACAATGACTATCAACAACAAAAAGCTGCAGAATAATGTTACTTTTAAAATCTTTACTATTTAAAGAATAATGTAATTAGTATACAAAGTGTAACTAAATATTAATGATTTTGAAATGTAACATTATAAACGAATTTATCAAGGGTAACAGTTTTTCTACTCGCTAAATACTTAAGTCTATCACTGTGTAAGTTAATTAATAATCTGAGAATGAAAAAATATAAAGTAGATTCAATTTCTGAAAATCAGTAACATATTACAAGTATACTGATATGGTATAGCTCTTGAGACACGATAGCTGAAAAATTTATAAAATAATTTGAATAAAATATTTGCTTATTTCCAAAATTGATTGTTGACTACGAGAACATCCCAATTTTTTGAAATCTCGGAAGGAGGGGGAAGCGTAATATTTCTTGCTTTGCAGCCATCATATTCAGCTACTAGAAGCTCTTCTTAGAGCAGTTGAGAAGGCAGTAATGGGAAGCTGACACAATGTGGTATGAAGTACCAATGGCAGATGGATTGTTAGGTATGGCTATCGTGAGAAAGACCGCCTAAATAGTCATTCTTCTCCCCATTTGGCTGCTGCATTCCGAAGTTGTGCACCAAAATAATAAACGTCTATTATTAATATTAGAAAAACTAATCAATGAATTTACTTGCATTTCATAAAACAGCATCACCCAATTGCAGGCTATCATTCCATTATTTCAAAAGTGTTCAATAGCAGCGGGATAATAAACAGCTGCTAAACGGGGTAATGTCATTGAACAGTCAAAAATTACTGATCCAATTTTTTCAGTGTTTCAGACATTCATCCACGCCTGTGTTCCTATCCATCTCCTCTTCCATTTCTCTTTCTCCAACTCCTCCTCCTCCAACTGTCTCTTTGTCCGTCTCCTCAACCCCCTTTCGTCGTCTATATCCTCCTCCTGCCCCTTTCCATGTCCATCACTTCAAAAGTGTTCAATAGCAGCGGGATAGTAAACAGCTGCTAAACGAAAAGGCAAACGTAGTGCTTTGGAGATCTTTGCATAGTGCCTAACTTGGATGGCAGGCGAAGTGGCTCGTCTGTAAGATTAGAGCTGGTTCGGCAGTCTCGGACGGCAGACATGTTGTCTACTGTGGTTGTTATCAGTTAAGACTTAATTAGCAATGTCTATTTTGTAATATCAGAGCTGGTTCGGCAGTCTTGGAAGATAGACATGTGGTCTGCCATAGTCAGTATTTCATTGTTTCGTTTATTTTTTATGGACATGTGCAGAGTTGAAATGATTTGTGATTCATGAAAAGGAATATAACTGTGCAGTTGCTCATATTCTGCTAATAAAAAGTGAGTGGCATACCGACAAACAAACTAATTGAAAATTTAATTATTCGTGAAAAATCAGTTGCTCGCCAATAGTTTATTGCAGCTCAAGATAACGTATTCACGACTGACGTGCTGTTTTCTGTGCAAGGGACAACAATTATAGAAGACTGCAGGTTGACGAACAGTAATTAGAACTAATTCATTCAACTTAGGGCGGTGGAAGTAAACATATATTAGCAACTTTTTGCTAACATTTAGTTACGCCTGATATCGTACACTAATTTCTGTTAGCGATAACGTTTCCTTTACAGGGAGTGTAGTGGAACCGACATTGAGATCATTGTCTGATTACATCACTGTTCATACTGCTGCACTCTTCTGAACACTACATGCGTGAGATGGTATCTTCCTACCTTGCAGGCCGTAGGTTCAACACTTATTCTCCAAAACACTCGCAGAGCGTCCTTGCACAACTGTGCCGTGGTAGGAAGACAGATGAGAACCACTCTCCTACAGTTCTTGGGTCAAAGAATATCTATATGTTATTTATAGTACATAGAATACAGTGTCTCGACTTTTATTTCTTTACAAAACTTCTGTTTCATTTTTATGTCTGTAATTCTTACATGGTACTCATTGGCCTGATATATACAAGTAAAACAATAGAAGTATGAACCTCAACACATAAAGTACCATCGTTTTATCCATACACGCAATCAGTAGTCACATGACTAAGCATGAATCGGGTATGACAGTCAGACCAAAATATCAAATTCACTATGATTACGAAAGATAATAGTAATTCAAGATTAGGATGAAACTCCCCCTGAACAATACATAGTTCCCCTTACATGGAGTACTATCACATTTTGCGAGCTGCATACTAGGAAATTAAAAACTGTACTGTACAAGTGCTAATAACAATCAATAAACATTTCACATTAGTCAAAATGAAAGGGTACAGTACCGCCCGACATTGAAAATAGGTACGAAATACTTCGATATTTTTGTCAGAACAACACATTTTTTTTGTAAAGTAACTCAATTTCAATTAATACAACGAAGCCGGATACCAGTGTGGGAAAGAATGACAACTTATTTATTTAATTGATCACATGTGCACTCCCTCAAAATAAATCCCTACATCCAGTTTGGTGAGATCTGTGAAATGAATGAATGTATGGTCGTCTGCTAACCACAGATAGTGAATGGGAATATATGATCATCTTTGAGTCGATCCTTTGGCTACCTTTGGTGAGACCAAAGAGATGAAAATTTTACCAGAGCTTTGAGCGCCTGAAATGTGGCTGACTAATAAGGTAGCAAGGTGCTTCTCCCACTTCGACAGAGGCGCGAGAGAACCGGAATACGGCCATGTTTCAGCACTCTGCCGCTGGACCTTCTGCTGTAAAGACCTGTTTTTTTGTTGTGCTCCGTAATGAAAGAGTGGAGGCATGGTATGCATGTGGAATATTTAAGAGTAGTTAGAATTAATAATTTCTCTATCTCAGGAACTTTTGTGGGGAGAATTAAATGTCAGGCAGGTAATTTTAAGGGGATTGTAGTAAACCAACGGTCACAATGAAACCACGTGTAGTTATAAGTTGAGATACTTCCGTGTGCTTAAGTTAAGCTGAATTACTAGCGTGTGTACAATAAGCTGAAATATTTAAGAAATAGCGTGTGTATCATAAGTTGAAATATTTAAGAAATATCATTCCGTGTGACGCTGGATTTAAACTCTGAGAGAGAATCAAGGTGAGTCGGGCGTCTATCCAGCAACGCCACTTGGCTTGCATTGCACAAGAAGACGTGCGTTTATCTCCAGAGTTCACAGTAGGAAAGTAGAATTACAAAGTGGGGCAGTGTCGTGTGAAACTGGGATAAATATTGATTGAAGTGGGAAAGCGGAAAGTGATAATGTTGTAACCATTCTTTGTGTAGTATTTCATATTGTTGTGTGGTGTATGTCATGTAATTTGGGTATGTGTGGTTTGCATGGGGGAGTAGCAAGGTAGTTTCGAAAGATTTGTGGGTTATGCTTGTTCCTTCGGTATCGCTCGATCTGGAGGAAGGTTTCGTGAGGATGATTGTGAGAGTCGAAGCGTGAGATATAATAAAGGATCCACCATCCTATCCAGAAAGTGCACTGTTGCGGTAAATAGATTACGAGACCACAATATAGAGATTCACTAATGTAAAGCCATGCCCACTGAGCGGAATTTCTCATGTGATATTGTTGTAGGTTGTAGAATTTGTGTGTTTAGGAATAAATCAAATAGTGAAAAGAAAGAGATTGGTGGCCTTTTTCATTAAATTGTATGTTTTCATAATGTCCCGAATTTATATAAAAGCCGTTAAATAAAAAGACAAAAAGTAAATGTGGTATTGCCAGTGCGTAGTGTAGTCAGAGTTCTATAAATCACTGATAGTCAGATGCGTGTTTCCGTTGCATGTTATTCATACAGGAGGATAATTTGTAACTAAAGAGTAAGATACGAGAATTCATGTTACTCGATAAATTAAGGAAGAATCCACTCGCTTGGCAAACCACTCATCTTGCAGGCCTGACTGCTTGATGCCACAGTATGAGTAAGGCAAGTGGGTGCCTCTCATAATTTCGACCCTGCCAGGATTATTTTTTGTTAGGATATTTTGTTGCCAGGATTCCGTTTTTTTTTTGGCACGATAATTTTGTTGCCAGCATTATTTTTTGTTAGGATATTTTGTTGTTAGGGTTTGCTGTTAATTTTCTTTATTTTTTGATGGAATATATTGTGATAGCGCTAAGAAGTAAAATTTTTTTTGTTTGCAAATTCTTTCTGGATTGGTGAGGATCTTTTATTTTATTTTATGTAATTAATTGCTATATCGCACAAGGCTGGAAGATCGTTTCATAATTTTTTTTGCGTAATGTCCGTAGTAACTAGGTCGCAGTCTAAGAGTGTAGTCACCATGGAGAATAGCGCGTGGTAACAGTTATAATGAAGTGCTGTGTATGGTTGTTCGGAATCTGGTGTTAGTGAGAGGGGGCACGAGCACCAAAGTTTCTAACACTTGGGCTGACCCATTTCTCCCAGCTTGTATATTCTCTGCACACATTTAATTTTCATGTAAGCACAGATTCCTAACTAGGAAATTCTTTACGGTGTATAGTGGACCATTCAGAGTGAGGCGTATTGTTCATGAAAATGCTATACTGATTGAGACGATAAGGGAAAACAATCTCGTGGGCTTCATCACATTTCTAACATCAAATTATGGAAAAGTTAAGGATAGATCTAAAGTAGGCAATTTATGGAAGATAGTCAGTGTATTCATTTGTGGTGTGTAACGTTGTGCAGGGTCAAATCGAACATAAGAATTTTCAGGCGGGATGTCAGGAAGTATGACGGAATAGACTGGTCGAATGAGTCATGAACAGGAGTCGACAGAGTGGTGTATGTACGTATTTTTTGTCGTATGAATAAGGATCAAGCAGAAACGACGTGATGATTAATGAGTGGTTAAAGATGGTAGATAGAGAAGCGACGTGATAAATAGTAGTGGATAAAGGTGGTATATGAGGAGAAAAGCGACGTGAAGCAGTGTGATTAATAAAGAGAGATTCGACGTGATGAAACAGTGGTAAATAAAGGTGAGTGGAATTAATAATGTGGAGATGTCTTAGATATATGTTACAGAGAGGCCTGTGTATGCTGCAATAGAGATTGATGGCAATGGCGAAGGAAGACCAGGAAATGATGGAGTAATGGACGGACGGAGAGCCGAAATACGAATGAAGAGATGAAGACAACTGCACAATGTGAAAGGACGTAAAGGGAGTATGAGACCCAGATGGTGAACGTTGTGGAATACTGACGTAAGATGTAATATAAGTGTAGATCTAATTCTTAGCATAACATTTGCGAATTGGCAAAAATAATGTTTTTGTTGTTGTTGAAGCCTGGTACCAGTATAACTAACCAAAACGGTACCAAGAATGTGTACAGTTATTTTGCAGGTTGAATAATTTGTGTATTTTTTGTTCTTAGATGAAATGTCGCAATTCTAAGTTGGTGTAGCAGAATGATTAATGGGTAAAGCGAATGCGGAGGTAAGCCGATGGAGAGAGGTGCCAGAGTGAAAGGACGAATTCGGAGACTGGAATGCTATCTCCGAAACAGCTTCATGTGTTATGTGGTTGGGTATAAGGGAGCAAAGGTATGGTATGTTGTCGTGAGTGTGATGGTGAGTATAAGGGAGCAAAGGTATGGTATGTTGTCGTGAGTGTGGTGGTGTTATGAGTATAAGGGAGCAAAGGTATGGTATGTTGTCGTGAGTGTGGTGGTGTTAAGGTTAGCTGACTTCTAGACCTATTCTGTTAGTGTATTAATGGATTGAATGAGAAGGAAAATGTGATGTCTGGTGAGTGAGAGTCGTAGAGTAATGTGATCAATGCGCACACTCCTGTAAAGGGGATGCTACCGATCTGTAAACTAAAACATTATTATGTATTGTTTGATTGGGATGAACCTCGATGGCAGGTCAGGATCTGACATCATGTGGATGGTTCATACATGTCCTAGAAATGTTGTTATATATAATAAAATGTAAAATATGTAAAGAGATACTGATTTCAGTCTGTCACAAGCACAAAGGTACATTGTATGTTGTAGATTTAGAGTCATCAGTTTCTAAAATGTTTGTTGTGTTAGGATGTTAAAGTAGTTTACTATTTAATAACATGTGGTAGGCAAGTGTGAGCTGTGTAGATTATTTCTTATTTTTTGTTAGAACACGTTAAAGCGGTATTAATTTCAGTCTGTCACAAGCACAAAGGTTCACTGTATATTGTAGTTTTAGAATAAACAGTTTCTAATATTTTCACTGTGATAGGATGTTAGAGTAGCCTTCTATTTGATATTGTAATTATGAGCTGTATAGATTGTTTATGATTCCTTTTGTTTTTTTTATTTTGCACTTTCATGTTTTGTATAAGGGACGACAGGTACAATCAATAGCACAAGTGTGGGCTGTATGTTGTATGTGTAGAAAACTAGGGTGTATAATTTTATGTTTTTTAGACCAATGTATCTAATAGATCATACATGTAATCAATGAGTATTTACATAATGTAAGAATATCCTTTTGTCTGTAATGTTGCGAGATGCACGGAAGGGTTTGACTGATTGGATGTCGTAGCGCTGAGGGCTACGCCGAACGCGCCCATACAACCTAAGCCAAGCAGACGTCGGCAACAGAGGCGGTGCACTCCCCACTCCACTGCCAGTCGGGGTACACTCCACGCGCCCGCTACAGCAGGTCAACGGCCTGAGGCGACACGCACGTACCACTGGCCATTCATGAGTTCCGCCACCCTTACGACTGGGGAAAGTATCCCGTGGAGGCAACAGCGGGTGGTTTCTTGCGCTCAACGGGGCGCGCAGCGGCGCCACGGCAGAATGGACGACGCGCGGCAGAGCCCGGCGGGCATTTGTTACCAGCAACTATTAACGAGTACTGGACTGTGGAGCCGTGAAACAAGATGACTGCTCGTTACGTCTCCATAAGGTGGAAGGTGAAGGACTGATGTTTCCACGTTGTGAGTGGTGGAAAAGATTTTGTCTTTAGCAGACAGGACGATCGTTTTGTTTTGTCTTGACTACTGAATGGTGGGATCCATAAACTTTTGACAGTGACTTGTTAAGTGGGCTTTGTGAATTGCATGTGGGACGCTTGGTATTCTTAAAGAGGACAGTTGTTGTTTGGTGACTAATTATTGTATGAACGCAAGAAACTAGAGTGGGACATTGACATTTGCACTTGTAGTAGGAGACATTTCTTGAATTGGCGCGGGAATAAGTGCTGTTTGTTGGAACTTACGACTTTTAATTACACCATGAACTGAAAGGACAGAACCGTGGGTAATAGTAGTTGTAGGGCCATTTTTTGGACGAACAGATTCGTGTGGATGGTACTCTGAGACTGACTATGACATTTGTGTTTAATGAGAGATACAGTTTACTGTTCAGTGCGTGTTCAAAATGCTGATTTGAGTGACTCAAAGACTTTCGTCCGGGTAACCATGGGAGAGCTTTGACACCGAGACAGTGGTTCTAGGAAAACTATCAGCAACTTTTTGACCCCAAGAAAATCACAGAATGAAATGTTTCCGTGTGACTCGCAAGATAGGGAATAATGTATTGTGTAAATGTTTTTTTTTTTTATATGTTTCATTCCTGAAGGGACAGCAAGTGTAATTGTATTTCATTAACATTTGTGTTTAGAATAGTTAGTGTTTGTTTTTTGGTTTGTTCTGGGTTATCAAGTTCACGTAGCATGTTTATTAGAAATGCTTTAATTATTAGCCAGTGGCGTAATACTAACGTAGCGGCTCTTGTAGCATTGATCAGTAAGGTTGTCACAGGGGACAAGGGATTGCATTGCACAACAAATATCGGAATTAATTGATGCATTTTGATGTCGTGGCCAGTAATGATCTTGTTGGTGTGTTGACTGAAGCCACTTATTTTATTATCACAGTGGTGATATTTCACATTGAATTGTAACGAAGGCTAGTAAAAAAAAAATGCAAGTTCTTGTCGTCTAAATGTGTGACAACAGTGAAATGAACAGTAGAGTAAGATAAGAGAGCTACTGGTAGATTCAAGCACTTATTGCTAACTATTTATTGCGTGTATTGATCAAAGTTGATGGACTGACTAGCTCAGCAGCAGGTATTTGTACTGATGGATAAGGATAAGGTTAAACTGATTGTCGAGTAGTTGTGGCAATTGCTTAGGTGATGATAGTTAATGAGGTATGACATGATGTCTTAGACGAACTATATTACGTAACCAGTATGTAACTTGTATATTTCATTGTTTTTCTTCTCAGTTTTATTTCTCTGTAGGTTTGAGGTATATTTTAGAGTAATGGTATGGAGCTTAACATTCTACGTGTAACTAGTGTGCGAAATTTTTTCTTTTGCTGATTTTGTTTCGTATTTAGACATTGCCGTGTAAAGATTATTACAACGCAATTTATGAATGTCAGATTACTTGCTCTGTGTTTGGACGGTGAGCTATTTAAAATTTCATGAGTACAATTAGTACTTTTTTATTTGTTTTAGAATTATTGAAATTTGGATTACTCATAAAAATAACGAAGGTCCCAGTAACTAAAGCAAATTTTTATTTCAACATTATTTTTTTATTTGTATGATATAATGTTTTATTTGTCATGTAGATTGTTGTAAATTAGTATGTGTACGTTACTCTGGATTGTGGAGAGTACAATAATGCAACAACTGTCAATAATTTGGTAAAGTAACAATATTTGGTCGTCTATTTGAGGTCACCAGGGGCTAAGGTCTCCTCCTGGGTAGTTTGATGACTTGCTATGTTTGTTCTAATACAGTTTTCTTAAAAAAATGTTCAGAACTACCCTCGCATTGCAAGGATAGTACCGTGCCATTTTTTTCTGCATGGGTAGCCGGTGGTGAAAGGGTACAGTACCGCCCGACATTGAAAATAGGTACGAAATACTTCGATATTTTTGTCAGAACAACACATTTTTTTTGTAAAGTAACTCAATTTCAATTAATACAGCGAAGCCGGATACCAGTGTGGGAAAGAATGACAACTTATTTATTTAATTGATCACATGTGCACTCCCTCAAAATAAATCCCTACATCCAGTTTGGTGAGATCTGTGAAATGAATGAATGTATGGTCGTCTGCTAACCACAGATAGTGAATGGGAATATATGATCATCTTTGAGTCGATCCTTTGGCTACCTTTGGTGAGACCAAAGAGATGAAAATTTTACCAGAGCTTTGAGCGCCTGAAATGTGGCTGACTAATAAGGTAGCAAGGTGCTTCTCCCACTTCGACAGAGGTGCAAGAGAACCGGAATACGGCCATGTTTCAGCACTCTGCCGCTGGACCTTCTGCTGTAAAGACCTGTTTTTTGTTGTGCTCCGTAATGAAAGAGTGGAGGCATGGTATGCATGTGAAATATTTAAGAGTAGTTAGAATTAATAATTTCTCTATCTCAGGAACTTTTGTGGGGAGAATTAAATGTCAGGCAGGTAATTTTAAGGGGATTGTAGTAAACCAACGGTCACAATGAAACCACGTGTAGTTATAAGTTGAGATACTTCCGTGTGCTTAAGTTAAGCTGAATTACTAGCGTGTGTACAATAAGCTGAAATATTTAAGAAATAGCGTGTGTATCATAAGTTGAAATATTTAAGAAATATCATTCCGTGTGACGCTGGATTTAAACTCTGAGAGAGAATCAAGGTGAGTCGGGCGTCTATCCAGCAACGCCACTTGGCTTGCATTGCACAAGAAGACGTGCGTTTATCTCCAGAGTTCACAGTAGGAAAGTAGAATTACAAAGTGGGGCAGTGTCGTGTGAAACTGGGATAAATATTGATTGAAGTGGGAAAGCGGAAAGTGATAATGTTGTAACCATTCTTTGTGTAGTATTTCATATTGTTGTGTGGTGTATGTCATGTAATTTGGGTATGTGTGGTTTGCATGGGGGAGTAGCAAGGTAGTTTCGAAAGATTTGTGGGTTATGCTTGTTCCTTCGGTATCGCTCGATCTGGAGGAAGGTTTCGTGAGGATGATTGTGAGAGTCGAAGCGTGAGATATAATAAAGGATCCACCATCCTATCCAGAAAGTGCACTGTTGCGGTAAATAGATTACGAGACCACAATATAGAGATTCACTAATGTAAAGCCATGCCCACTGAGCGGAATTTCTCATGTGATATTGTTGTAGGTTGTAGAATTTGTGTGTTTAGGAATAAATCAAATAGTGAAAAGAAAGAGATTGGTGGCCTTTTTCATTAAATTGTATGTTTTCATAATGTCCCGAATTTATATAAAAGCCGTTAAATAAAAAGACAAAAAGTAAATGTGGTATTGCCAGTGCGTAGTGTAGTCAGAGTACTATAAATCACTGATAGTCAGATGCGTGTTTCCGTTGCATGTTATTCATACAGGAGGATAATTTGTAACTAAAGAGTAAGATACGAGAATTCATGTTACTCGATAAATTAAGGAAGAATCCACTCGCTTGGCAAACCACTCATCTTGCAGGCCTGACTGCTTGATGCCACGGTATGAGTAAGGCAAGTGGGTGCCTCTCAAAAAGACTACAAGGCATACTTCTTGTGCAATAACATGTTAAAATCTTTCTTTCAAGTGTCTGCTAAACTTAAAACTAATGTGACTGATTTCTTGTTTCTTCTTTATTACATATCGTATGGACAATCCCCAACTGTGCATCTTAGTTACACAGTTACTTCAACGTAGGGGCCTACATAAGGCATATACATTTATACACCATCATGGTGACATATCCGGTTCTCACTAATATCGCTCATATAGGAAAATTATTTTCCACATAAGCTCGGAAACAATGTCTCTTTCCATTTAGAATTTAAACAAACATATACAAATGATCTGTTCATGTTAAATAGACTTTCCATTCTTTGGCCAAATGTCTGCAATTTTAAATGTGCCAAGTAAATCCCTAAAAATTAAGAATTATTTACATTCTGCTTGGCTTTGGTCTTAATCTTCTAGTAACACTCGCTACTATGTACAATATGGACATTGAGTGCTTGTAGCTTGCTGTGAGCGTTATTGAATACATTCGAGCAAACAATACTTATTGTACTAAATACAAACAGATAATGAAACACAGAAATAAAATAACATGATAATAGAAAAGTATTTACAAATAAGAAATATGTACTACTTATAGAACCTCTATTGCATGTATTTCTTTAGATCTCTCTGATGGTATAGTCCTTTGATTTTATTAGAATCTGAAAAGGCAATGAAAAAATGGTTCAAATAGCTCTGAGCACTATGGGACTTAACATCTATGCTCATCAGAACTACTTAAACCTAACTAACCTAAGGACAGCACACAACACCCAGTCATCACGAGGCAGAGAAAATCCCTAACCGCGCCGGGAATCGAACCCGGGAACCCGGGCGTGGGAAGCGAGAACGCTACCGCACGACCACTGAATAGGCAATGAGATACGCTCCCTCATGTGGTATTCAAGTAATCTTACATACCCCAATGTATAGTATCTGCCCCTTCTTCTTCTGCTCTTCTTCTTCCACAGAAGCAAGGGCGTCGGTTACTTTCGTTCTGAATTACTTTCATTCTGGAGGTTCAGAACTCGTCAATGTTTTCTGTCATCGACTGATTTCCTAAGTTGTCCAGTCGATATTAGGGAAAAGAGCGTTTGGCCTATCTTTCTCTTGATATGTCATCTCCTCGGATGTGCAGGAGAGGGTTTACCCACTCGTTCTGCTCTTTGGCATCGAACATAACCTTGGCAGGTTTGTGGAGTGTGGCTGCGTGGACAAATTGTTGACGATTTATTCAGATGATGTCACAAACTCAACCCATTTAACAAGTTTGTTTGCGTGACCATCTTCCGCAGCAAGAACAAAAATATTTGTTTTGTAAATTAAAAAAGAACCTTCTCTTATTGCGCTGTATTTTATTCTCCCAGACGCGTTTCGCGTTGTTTTACTTTAAGGCATCATCAGTGGGATTTATAATGATACAGTTATGATACACTTTTGTTTTGATATGTATTATTCGTAGATTATAAAACAGTTCACTTTTCGCTTTTTACGTAAATAAATGATTACTTACTGTTCTTCATGTTTTTAGTTGGCATCGGTATTTCCTCTCATCTGGTCACATGGAGGTCACACTGTAGCGCTATTTACGAAACATAAGGGAAAACATGCTTATGTTTCGTAAATAGGGCGGTAGTGCAACCTACATGTGATCAGATGAAAGGAAACACCGATGCCAACTAAAAATATGAGGAACCGTAATTAATCACTTATTTACATAAGAAACGAGAAGTGAACTGTTTTATAATCTACGAGTAATACATATCAAAACAAAAGTGTCTCATAACTGTATCATTATAAATCCCACTGATGACGCCATAAAGTGAAAAAAGGCGAAAGACATCTGTAAGAATAAAATACAGTGCAGCTAGAGAAGGCATTTCTTATTTACAAAACTAAAAAATCGACCCATGTAGTTTGTTAGTGAGGAATGTACCTTCTTATGAAGCGGTCGAAATCCCTAAAAACCACTTCGGTCGAATCGCATTCGGGATAAAATTTAGGAATCAAAATTGTCTGCTCTGCTGATTTTCCGTGACTTGCAAGTAAAGCTCGGGACGTTACGAGATGGTATAGCCTGGGGTTTCCCGAATCTGAGAATGCAATCTTCCCTAATCTTTTTGATTATAGGAGTTGCTGTTTCAGTTTTAGTAATGTAAGATTTGAGGTATTTAGAGAACCAACTGTATACAGCCACAAGATATTTGACAATTCCACGAGCCTACAGAAAAGACCCTGTAACGTAAAGAGACACGATTTCCCCTGATTCTGAAGTCAAAACTGGATGTAAAAATATTTTGTTGGATATGTTCATGGGTTTGGCCTTCTGACACACAACACAGGTCCATAACAGCTGGTGTACCCGACGATGTAGATTACGAACTAGACAGTGCAATGCTATCTTCCTCTTACATTTTTCTACTCCAAAGTTCCACCATACGCATGTACCATATACGATGGTTATGGCACAGAATAGGAATGCATTCATTTGAAGCCAGTTTTTTACCGGTGGAGGAGAATATTGTCATGGATCTTGTAATATTGTATCACTTTGTGTCATAGGTTTTGTGTTATTAACTGTTTCACTTTGCGCCATCACGGAGCTGCGTCCTCTAAAACTCTCATATCCCAACTCATCTCCTGGTAGTACAGTCGGTGTAGTGGATCTTTCATTAACAGTATTTTAAAATCGGTCATCGGTTAAATCAGATCTGAATGCTCAGTTATTCCTTGCGGGAGTTTAGACAGAGCTTCTACAGTTACATTATCTTTACCGTGGATATGAACAATCTCATAGTCATACTCATGTAAAAGAGATACCCCCTAGAAAGTATCGGATGGAGCATTTTACATGCGAGAAAAAATCTTTGTTTCTTCAGGTTTAGCCCCGCGGGATTAGACGAGCGGTCTTAGGCGCTACAGTTATGGACTGTGCGGCTGGTCCCGGCGGAGGTTCAAGTCCTCCCTCGGGCATGGGCGTGTGTGTTTGTCCTTAGGATAATTTAGTCAAGTAGTGTGTAAGCTTAAGGACTGATGACCTTAGCAGTTAAGTCCCATAAGATTTCACACACATTTGAACTTTTTTTTCTTCAGGTTTCTCATCTTTTTCTACTACTTGGAATAGATAGGCTCGCAACAAGATGCGTCCGGAACAAAGCAGAAAACGTTCTGCATGCTGGGGTGGTTCAAAATTTCTAAAGTGACCAAAGCCTGTTTTATTTAGTCAAAGCCTTCTTGACACTTTTGAGATGAGAACCAAGTAACATTTTTACGTAAGGCATTTATCAATTCATACTGTTCAGTATTTTACTAGGAACGAACTTCATGAAGACGGAGGAAGGTGGAAAAAATTTCCTATTGCTTTGATTTTTTCAGATGATGTGTCCCAGAATCTTAATCTTCTCCTATGCAAATTTAGACTTTTCAAAGTTGGCAGTCACTTCACAACTCGACAATTTACTGAACACTTGTTCTAGCAATTTAATATGTCCCTTTCAAGTCGCAGTTGCAATCACCATGTCGTCTACACATACTGTGACCTTGTCTAACAGGTCAGGTCCAAAGACAGTGGCCAGGACCGTTATGAAGACTCCGAAGCTCAAGTTCAGCCCAAAGGAGAATACTTTAAATTGGTATGACCTGCCCCCAAGAATAACTGTTGTATGTTTGACTGAGTTCTCTGTTAAACCCACCTGGCAGTAGCAGGAGCAGAGATCTGTTGTGGATAGGTATTGTATTCCACAGAATTTTTGAATTTGCTCCTCAAGTTCATCGCGTCAGGTTCTTACAGGATTATAATTTTGTTAGTGGATCGTGCAAGCAACACCAAGCACAGCCCCCCTCCATGCTTCTGGACAGCTAACAATGCGCTATGGTAGGTTTCAAAGAAGTATCTATAATACCATCTCGCAACATCCTTCGAGTTTTTTGCTTTACGGCCTCCCTTTGGGCCCATGGGATGTAATGTGATGCATGAGAACGTGTCTCATGGGGAACCGCCTCCATATGATATTGACACCTCTTAACCACCCCAGGTTTCTTGGAGAAAACTTTAGCATAACACATCAGTAACTTTGCTGGCTCGAGACTCTGTTCCTCTGAGAAACATCCAGATTCATCAGCGTTTTTGTATATATGGGAAGGATCACACGTTGCATCGTAATCATTTGACCAAACAGGTGTGGTGCTAGTATATTCAGGGTGATAATGCAGGCACATCATCGGAAATCTTATGTTTTTTGCTTTAGCCCCATAACAGAATCCATCACGATACGCCACAGTTTTAATTAAATTTAAAAAACCTCTTTAGCATCCTAGAATGAAATGGCACTGGCCGCTCGGAAGGTCGATGTTTGCGTTCCTTCCTCGCAGGAACTGCACGCCCAATAAGCAAGTGATAGAAGGCCATTTCGTTACGAGAAAAGTGAAATAATGGCTCCGTTTTCAAATTTTATATTAATTTATATTTGCTTATCCACGCTCTGGCACCAATAGCATTAGATATTAAAAAATTTTGCGCTGTTATATGGGCACTTCCATAGTGTTGGCAATCCTTTTAAGGTAATTTACGGCAATTATGTTCATACAAGCACCTGCATTGTTTATAATAGTGATCGAGATTCCGCTTACAACGGCGTTAACTAGGGCCTGAACAAGTTCTTGTGCAGGTTTCCTATACAACTCAGAATCATCACAGAGTCTTGTCTAATACCTATATTATCATTGTATCTTAACATACACTGAGGTGACAAAAGTCATGAGATACCTCCTAATATCCTGTAGGACCTACTTTTGCCCGGTGAAGTGCAGCAGCTCGACTTGATATGGACTCAACAAGTCGTTGGAAGTCCCACGCAGAAACATTGAGCCATGGTGCGTCTATAGCCGTCCATAACTGCGAAAGCGTTGTCGGTGCAGGATGTTGTGGACAAGCTGACTTCTAGATAATATCCCATAAATGTTCGATGGGATTCATTTCGGGTGATCTAGGTGGACAAATCATTCGCTCGAATGGTCCAGGATGCTCTTCAAACCGGTCACAAATAGCTGTGGCCCAGTCCAATTTCATCGTTGTATCAGAACATGAAATCCAAAAATAATTGCAAATGGTCTCCAGGTATGCGAACATAACCATTTCCAGTCAATGATCGGTTCAGCTTGACCAGAGGATAAAAGCCAATTTAGCCGCACTCTCCTGACCGGTACATTCATCATATGTCCAACATTGGTTTCTGTGGTTATTTCAAGCAGTGTTGCTTGTGTGTTAGCATTGACAACTCTACGCAAACTCCGCTACTCTCTGTCTTTAAATGAAGGCCTTCGGCCACTACGTTGTCAGTAGTGAGAGGGCAATGGTTAGCACACCGGAATCGCATTCGGGTGGACGACGGTTCAAACCCGCGTCCGGCCATCCTGATTTAGGTTTTCCGTGATTTCCCTAAATCGCTTCAGGCAAATGCCGGGATGGTTTCTTCAACAGAACACGGCCGACTTCCTTCCCCATCCTTCCCTAATTCGATGGGACCGATGACCTAGCTGTTTGGTCTCCTCCCCCAAATCAACCAACCGTTGTGAGAGGTAATGTCTGAAATTTGCTATTCTCGGCACACTCTTGACGCTTTGGATGTCAGAATATTGAATTCCCTAATGATTTCCGGAATGAAATGACTCGTGCGTGAAACTTTAATTACCATTCCGAGATCCGAGTCTGTTAATTCCCGTCGTGTGGCGCGGAAACTATTTTATATAAATCACCTGAGTACAAATGGCAGCTTCGCCAATACACTGTCCTTTTATACCTTGTGTAGGCGATATCACCGCTATCTGTATATGTGCATATCGCTATCCTATGACATTTTTCATCTCAGTCTGTCGTCAGGGTGGAAGATGAAGTCGCATCTAGTTTGACGCTTCATTCGTTGGGCAGAAATGCTCGCCTGTCACCACAACAATGCGAACGGCGTGATTGATTCTAAGGTGGTGGCGAATTCGGTAGAGGTCCTGTATCGGTCCTGTATTGGTCACGTGTTGGTTGGTGGCCAGTTACGTTGAGGTCCTGCATTGGTCACCTGCCTTGTTACTATGATTATAATTTCGAGGCGGTAGCGAATTCCCGTTATGAGGTCGCCACTGCTTGCCGAAATTCGAGTACAACTCGTTTTGGTGTGGTCCATTGTGATTTGTATGACAGTTATTGTTCCTCGGCCGCTTGTAAAAAGGCGCCAAGTCCTGTATGTTTACGTGATTGTTCTGATTCTGCGACAAGGGCTGCGGCACCGTACCGTTGCCACCAAGTCTGTTGACGCTCCCAAGACTGTTGGCTGTGCACTGGCAGCTACAGGCTGCACGCTACCGTTGCCGTCAGCATATTTAAAATCTTCCTGGATGAAGTCAACCGAATCCAGGACAGAGAGCAAGTACTCAAGGTAGCCATCGTCATCTCGTGTTGCGATTAGTTGCTCGGGGATACTGATTGGCAAAATAGCGTTTAAAATACGCAACACAGCTTTAGGTGCAATAGGATCGTCCCAGTAGCGAGTTTTACTAATGTATCGCTCGAAGTATTTCCTCAAGCTACATTATTTTGGGTGGTAAACTTCTAGATTAAAGACTTCCCTCACAAGACGTTCCTGCACCAATACTTTTGACCACAGGATTCCCTCGCCCTAAATGAATGTGCTGTGACGAACTCAATTTTCTGCCTCAATCTTCGAAGGGCAGTCTTAAGGGCCTTTTTAAAGACAACCGGATGGTGGTACTTCTTTTTAGATGAATACATATCAAACTGGCAATGTTTCTGCAAGATTTCCTCTAATAGCATCACTATCAAGGTACGAGCTTACTTTGTAATGCATCCTTGTAATGATTTAATTCGAACTGGGGATTCCTCAGTGAGGTAACTGAAAGAGGAAAAAATTGCGACGATCAAAATTCAAGCAAACAAACAAAGGTATACCTTACCTTTATTCCTTCCGTGTTGTGTCGCTGTTTCCTTTTTTCCATGAAACAAAATGCCTTCCATAAATATTACACTTTGTTTTCTCAATGTAGGTACATCCTCTTAAAGTTTTTCTTGCACTAAGAGGGTTTATCACTCCAGTATTATACATCGTACATGAAACAAAGAGACGCGAGATGTAATTACTTACTTTTTCGTATAATCGAGCTCCACGTTGGGCGCCAGATATTGCGCTACCTCCTGTCTCAGCAATGAAATGGTAATAGACTTTATTTCTCAAACGAACAGCTTTAATTTAATAATCTGTAAATAATGCAATCCAATATATCATGACAATCGCGGCATGGAAACAAACCACATTGAGGATAGCTATCGTGTTCGTTAGTCGCACGCTGCAGTACAGCTTTTTGAAGTTCCTACAGTATTTACTGCTGAGATTACCTTGTCGAGCCCATCCTCGTATTTATTCAGTCAGGCCTGTGAGTAGATTGACCGGCGATATTACTCAGAAAGAGGAACCGATCATACCCGCGTAATTTTTGCTATACAGTATTTCGTACAGCAGAAAAAATGATCAGTTTAAATGTCTCAGTCGGTTTTGGCGCTTAATGGAACAGGATTTAACGAAACATCACCAGTAGTATCCAATCGTTCGTGCCCAAACAATCCACCTACAACCACGCCTGTTTTTTTTTCTGATACATACATAAATCACAAGATAAATGGGATTAATGACTAGGAGACAAGGTGGTGGCTCGAATCAATGATGGAGCCGATATAGTAAATCCATTTAAATAATCTTTATGTATGACAATTATTGCAGCTAGCGAATCAGATCTGCTCAGTTTGAGATCCTAAGAACAAGAAGAGATATAATAGGAAAAAGACAATTGAAATATGCTCTTTCATATTTTTCAGTGGCTTTACATTCACCACGTACATTTTAAATAGAATCTTTGTTACATGAGTAAATATTATTTTTCATTGGAGAGTTTCATTTTCTTCTAAATAGAAATCTCTTCTATTACTAAACATTATTATCTTATTAATTAACTAAGAAGAAATCAAAGAAAAGAGAGAAACAATATGTGACGCTTCAATAGAACCATTTTCAGGTAGAAATATCAAGAATAGGCAAACCTAAGAAAAGAGGAGCACTTAATCTGAAGACTGTAAAAAAGCCAATTCTTTGAAAATGAAAGTAATATGGGCACAAAAGAGTGTAAAAGGAAATTCGAATGTGCCCTCCTCTGTATATAGTGTAGTCTAGGAAGAACCAAACATGAGTAACAATGACAATAATAACAATGAACAGCAATAATAATAACAAAAAAATGGTTCAAATGGCTCTGAGCACTATGGGACTCAACTGCTGAGGTTATTAGTCCCCTACAACTTAGAACTAGTTAAACCTAACTAACCTAAGGACATCACAAACATCCATGCCCGAGGCAGGATTCGAACCTGCGACCGTAGCGGTCTTGCGGTTCCAGACTGCAGCGCCTTTAACCGCACGGCCACTTCGGCCGGCAATAATAATAACAATAATAATAGTAGTAGTAGTAGTAATCTTCTTTTCGTTAGCGTTAATCCTGTCTAGAGCGGGCTCTACTATACTTAAGCTTTGGAAATTTTGTATTTAACATTCCTCTACCCACAGTAGTCAGTTAACTGAGGGAGGGAAGTCTGTAGTATTGCTTGTTAATTAGTGGTATTTATTTTGCTCTTAACATTTTTTCCGACATTTGCGGAGTCAGAGACTCCATATTACATCCTGTCTTGTAGTTTCATCTGTGTGTTCTTATCTATGCATCTGCTGACGTACAACCTGTGTTTAATTCCGTTATTCATTTTTATATCTAAATCTTTTGTCCAGCGTCCGCTGGTTTTTGTTCTGTTCTGTTCCTTCTCTGATAAGGTACGGACGCATTGTCATGACTCACTGTATGAATCTTTGTTAAAATGCACCTTAAGTGCTTATAATATTATCAAACTTAACTTTACTATGATTTTCGTTTCTAAATTTCAATCTTCCATGTCACTTTGTCATTAATATTTTATGATTTATGTTTTTCAGACGATCACGGCTGAAAAAGAGGCGCCGACGACCTATTGTTAGTGGACGTATATGGCCTAGCGTATATCGCTCCACGTCCCTGAGATCGGTGCCCCGATCGTTTCATTTGCATCCTGCCGCAGTTTTCACGCGAGTTGCGCAAGTTGACCGTTGTGGCCGAGCGGTTCTAGGCGCTTCAGTCTGGAACCGCGCGACCGCTACGGTCGCAGGTTCGAATCCTGCCTCATGCATGTGTGTGTGTGATGTCCTTTGGTTAGTTACGTTTAAGTAGTTCTAAGGCCTAGGGGACTGATGACTTCAGATGTTAAGTCCCATAGTGCTCAGAGCCATTTGAACCATCAGTGACGCAAAGAATGATTCGGCCAGCCGTCCACTAACAGTGACGTCGTTGTGCGACCTACACCAGTCAGACACGGGCGCCGCTTCGTTCAAATTATTGATGGTGGTCAATGTTTTATTTTTTAATTTATACAAGCCGCTTCACGTCGAACTCGGCACGGAGCGTTGCAGTTTCATCGCGCTGCGCCGTCCGTATTGCGGGGCGACAATACGCGCACGACCGTCATCTAATGGCACTTAACTCCTTTTTATTAATTTGGAATCCTAATTTACATTTTTGATTCTCCTTTAAGGCTAGGAAACGTGTCAAGTCGTGCGCGCCACCTGCCTGTGAACTGTGCAAACTTTATTTGGTGTACTTTAATTGTTGAGTGTCGTATTTTCTGAGGATGCTATTGGGGTTCACACCAGCTCAGTATTTCCCTAAACAAACGTAGGAAACCGCCCAAAAACCAGAAGCAGGGCGGCCGCTGTACCAGCCACGGTCGTTAATCAGTCGCAGCAATTCGATCCAGGTCTGTCACCTTCCTGTCTCGCAAGCTAGTGGGCTGCACTTTACACTATACGTGCAGTCCAACAATATTAATAATAATAATGACAAGCTTCAAAAAGTAAACACATCATATCCAACCTCTTTTATGCCATGTATCTAACGCAGAAACTGTTGTAAAAATATGGAATTCGTAGTCTAGCTGTAAGACTCTTCTTAACCCAGACCAGACCCAGTTTTGTTGAAAGTGGTGAACCTCTGTCAACAGAAAAGTGCAACTTGAATGGTCTCAAGATTCGTGTGGAGGAAATAATGGTTGGGATTGGGTTGTTTGGGGAAGGAGACCAGACTGCGAGGTCATCGGTCTCATCGAATTAGGAAAAGACAGGGAAGGAAGTCGGCCGTGCCCTTTTAATGAAACCATCCCGGCATTTGTCTGGAGCGATTTAGGGAAATCACGGAAAAACCAAATCAGCATGGCCGGACACGGGATTGAACCGTCGTCATCCAGAATGCGAGTCCAGTGCGCTAGCCACTGCGTAACCTCGGTTCTTATGGGTGAGAGTCGTGTGTTTGTCTTAATTACGTCGTTTTAAGGCCAATTAAGCTCCTACGCAGTTGGTGATGTATCAGAGAAATAAAGACGGTGAGAAAAAATTTGTCAAAAAAGAATTCCACGCAAACATCTGCTGTTACAGTGCATATAGAGTAACGATTTATTTCCTTTGCTACAAGGAACAGAGCAATGATGTACTCGACAACCCTATCAGACTTCACTTTACAGTGCTGCTTTCCAAGACCTTTCATTTACATATCGTTGTATGGGTCACTGCGCCATCAACGTCTCCATGGTGGAGATGTTAAGAAC
The DNA here is from genome assembly GCF_023898315.1 of Schistocerca nitens. Taxonomy (NCBI): domain Eukaryota; kingdom Metazoa; phylum Arthropoda; class Insecta; order Orthoptera; family Acrididae; genus Schistocerca; species Schistocerca nitens. The sequence goes on from NC_064616.1 coordinate 350,646,760, forward strand.
CATAAGAGAGAAGCTGTATCACTTCTCATCGTGAGGCAAAGCACGTCCTTCAGCATTGCTATGGAGTTGTTATCAGCAATAGATCTCTAAATTTCTTCTTCCACTCTGGTTAGTCCTGCTCAGTGTAATACGGACAGAGATTTAGAAGCCAGTGATCACTTCCCTTTTCCTGTACTTACTCATCATAAGTATCGTGCAGGTCCGAAAAGTGAACCGCTGGAAGAAGTGATCAGTTGTGGTGCACAGCGAATTAATTGCTGTTGCATATCAAAACTGAGTCACGGAACGATCACATCACATTACGAATATTGACCATCAAGCACATGTACCAAATTCTGCAGGAAAACTGTGAAGTTCGGCTGTCTATTCGTGGAGCATAACATGTTCCGCTTTGCAAGCAGGTATCGGTTCTTCGACGGTTCAAACACCGACCAGCTGCATAGAAGCTCGTATTATTTCACACAGCGTGGGCGATGAGTCGTTAATTTTTTATAGAGACCAAGAAGAGATCGAGGTATGAATGCGGCAAGAACATTAACCTTCCCACCAGGTCTACGTTAGTAAGAAAGACCAGCTGGACGAGTAAGGTAGTATCCAGACAGAGCTGCAATTCGATGTGAAACTCTACAGATCAGTAAGGGAAACTTGGCGCAGGCAGTAATGGAATATTTGGCTGCAATTATTACAACTAGTAGCGAGGATCCAGCATTCCGAGACCACAAAGCTATTGCTGCGAGGGGCATCTCCGACTTTGGTTCTAACAGTGACGAAATATGCAACTGCCCTTTCTTCGTTTGGGAACTAGATTTATCCTGTGTGGCTCTTGTTACAAGATGTGTTATCGATGGAGTCCATTACGTCATATTATGGAAACTCAATGGAGCAGAACTTGTATTAGATCTTTTCAAACGCATTTTAGAGACAGAAGGGTTCTTGAAACGAAATAGCTTCATAATCACTACCAGTTTGCATTCAGGAGATATGATTCCTCACTGATGTCCTAACCAGGGTTTTCTATACAAATGAAAAATGAAATGAAGTCCCATGCTTCTTTACAGAGCGTAGGGGAACGAGACCCGCACCACCTTACTAGGCAAGGTCCTAATGGAGGTGGTTTGCCGTTGCCTTCCTCCGACCGTAATGGGGATGAATGATGATGATGAAGACGACACAACAACACCCAGTCATCTCGAGGAAGGAAAAATCCCTGACCCCGCCGGGAATCGAACCCGGGACCCCGTGCTCGTGAAGCGAGAACGCTACCGCGAGACCTCCGACCGTAATGGGGATGAATGATGATGATGAAGACGACACAACAACACCCAGTCATCTCGAGGCAGGAAAAATCCCTGACCCCGCCGGGAATCGAACCCGGGACCCCGTGCTTGTGATGCGAGAACGCTACCGCGAGACCACGAGGGGCGGACAAGTAACACGTAATAGCTTGTTTTTAGATGTCGAAAAGGCCTCTAATACCACATCGAAGGATAAGATCCTTTGCAACTCTGCTAATGGGAATTCTAATTAGGATAATTCCCTTCCTGTTAAGTCGGTTTTTAGCTATCAATTTCTCTTGATTTGAAAAAAGACACACTCTTTTTCTGACAAAAACCGTTTTAAGACTTCAGTTTTAATAACAAGCGCTACTGGTTGGCATACTTGAGATACCTGAAAGGGAGGTGTAACCAAGCATTCAACAGTTTTTAGCGCATTAGTCAGAGATACTATTAAATTTATGAGTTATTATCCTAGTATCTTCAAAAATATTCAGTTTCTATTTTATGGCTATAACTATCAGTATCTTGATAAAAAAGTTCTATATTTTATGTATATTTTGGTTTCATATCATTACACTAAAAATCATAATTTAATTCTTTCGATAAATCATCTATAACCATCCCCAAAAAACAACTTTATAACTGAACATTTTAGTTTTTCATTCATTTGGGTGTATAAAAAAAGCTACTTGGTTCAAGTTCTCCATATTTTACAGTAAAGAATTTTCTGAACTGAGTTGTTAAAACTTTCAAAATGTGTATAACAACAGGAGTGTTTTGAGTAAACAGATAGTTTTTAAAGTTCTATTTTCATCTGATGTTTAATTAAACAGTTACTTTAGCATACATCTAATTTTTGTTTACTACTACAAATTAATAATTATAAATCCCACATTTAACTTGAAACAAGTTTAGGTAACACTTTCATCCAACAGTAGCGTGAATTGTTTTAATTTTTGAGATAAAATGAGCTAATATGTTTTTCTTCCTTAGACTTTCTTATTTTTAATTGACATCGGTAATATTTTTCAACTTAAGAATAAACATTGATACAGACATGAATTATAGTCTCAATTTTTGTAATATCATCAGTATCTTTTCATCAACATTTTTAACCAATTGTTGGCAATTACTTGTTGTACCTGGATTTTTACATTTCTGTCTATTTAGTGAATTTAATGGTGGTGGTTAGTGTTTAACGTCCCGTCGACAACGAGGTCATTAGAGACGGAGCGCAAGCTCGGGTTAGGGAAGGATTGGGAAGGAAATCGGCCGTGCCCTTTCAAAGGAACCATCCCGGCATTTGCCTGAAACGATTTAGGGAAATCACGGAAAACCTAAATCAGGATGGCCGGAGACGGGATTGAACCGTCGTCCTCCCGAATGCGAGTCCAGTGTGCTAACCACTGCGCCACCTCGCTCGGTCAGTGAATTTAATGCAGAAGTATTTATGCAGTATAAGATGAACTTCTTAAAGAAACCCATCTATTACTGCTAACAGTATTCGTATCATTTTCTTTAATGTCAGATACCAAGTGCGAAATGTCACCTCAGAATATCTGTTTCTGCTTTCTCAAATCGTTTTCTAATATTTTGTGGAGAATTTTCTCTAGAAATCCAGTAATTTTAGGTTTCATATCAATAATCTGCAATCTCTCTACATTACGAACTGACAAAAAAACATAATTATTTTCAAGACATTAAAAACCATAAATTCTCTTTAACTACTTTCATAACTTTTTCCATATGTAACCAAAGATTCAGATCAATTGAGTTCATGTTATTTTCGAAGATTTTAGTTTCCAATATTTTTGAATGTTTTTCTCCAACTAAGTAAAGTTTAACTTTTTTGTGGTTTTGTTTTCTAAATATCATCTTAAATATGAAAAATTTCATGCCATTTCTAATTTCTAAAGGGATTATATCAGTTTTAAAAACTTTCAATTTTAATTATGGTAATCATTTAAAATTTTCTCCTACATTTATTTTGCTTCTTAAGTTTTTAATTACAAATGTAACCAAACTATATTTACTTAATTTATAATATTCTTTCAATTTCTCTAGTTTAAAATAATTTCATTTACAGTGAAATTGCATTTATGAAAATCATGAGCTTTGAGTGTAGCAAGTACATTTGTGTTTTCTAGATAGTAAAACTTACTATTTATTAATCCTAGATAGTTTAGATTAGTACTTGTCTCTTTTTAAAAAATATGAAAATCATAATATCAATGAATTTCTTATATCATTTTGTTAAAATAATTGTGAAGTTATTATCAAGTACTAAAAAAACTCTTCTATCATATTTAGTATTTATGTATTTACCTTTGGTATTAAAAAAAAGCACTCCGTCTTCAGGTCACGAGTGGCCTACCGGGACCATTCAACGGCCGTGTCATCCTGAGTGGAGGATGTGGATAGGAGGGACATAGGGTGAGCACACTGCTCTCACAGTCGTTATGATGGTATTCTTGACCGAAGCCACTATTAATCGGTAGAGTAGCTCCTCAATTGGCATCACGAGGCTGAGTGCACCCCGAAAAATCGCAACAGCGCATGGCGGCCTGGATGGTCACCCATCCAAGTGCCAACCACAGCTGACAGCACATAAGTTTGGTGATCTCACGGGAACTGGTGTATTCACTGTGGCAATACCGTTGCCACGTTTGGTATAAGATATATAAAAATTAATTCCCACTCAGTAATGTTTTTTAACTGTTTTTTATTTGCACATTTATTTATAAGTGAAAGTTTAATAAATTTTTTAAATATTACTTTTTTGAAGACAAAAATTTTAGAAGTAAAGATTTAATAAATACTGAAATATAAAACTTGGAGGAAAAATGAAAAATTTTAATTTAAGGATTCCAGATTGTGAAACTCGCTTTTTTGGTGTATATGTATTCTTTTACCTGTTAATTTAATAGTTCCTTATTGAAAATAATTAAAACCACATCCATTAATTAATTTAGTACATTTGAAGATTTTTTGATGCATCTAATGTTGAAATAGACACTATTAGTATTATTGTATCAAAAATGTAGTTCTTGTTCAGTAGTTTTTGAACAAATTAAAATTATTAGCAAAGCTCAGTTTCATGAGAAATGAATCCATTAATTTAAAATGAAATTTCAGCAAATTAAGTTATTTTCAATTTCACTGGCACAGTTTCAACTTTGTCTTTTAGCCTCATATATAGAAAACTGGACTTACATACAATTTTTATTGATTGGTTAGCAGTACATATTTTGTAATGATTATCAACAATACTCAGCAAAATATCAAAATGCTGAAAGTTAAATCATAAAAAGAAATATCTTCATTTATATTTTAGCAACTGTTTTAAGATTAAAATTATACCAGTGGGATTTACTACTATTTTTTTATTTCCAGTAGTGAATGTAAATTCAGTTGTTCGCTTATCAAATACTGTATTTTTTGAGACATTAAACTGATGTAATGTAAACTAAAATTAAGTGCTGAATTCAAGTAATTAATCTTCTTTTGAAAATCTTATACAGCACTATCACGAATTATATATTTTATTGAAATTTATTAACATATTTTTCAATTCTTTTTCTAAATATTCTTTAGAAATAGGATTATAAGAACTATTAAAATTACCCATTTCATCGAATCTTCTAGTTTTAAAATTATCATTTATCTTAGTAAGATGAAAATTTTGCTTACAGCATTCCGAAATTGTTTTCTTAAATTTTATGTTTCTTGGTGTATTTTACTGTTTCTAATTTATTTTGCTTCATTTTCCTATTAATTTTAATTCTATTTCTTCTGATCCTAGTTCATTAATATTAGTATTTATTTTAGTTTCTGTGTCTGATTCTTGTTTAATTAAAGTTTCTATTACTAGATCTATTTAATTTTACATATTTTCCAAGTCATTTTTCGTATTTCTTATTAAGTTTTGATCTATTTCTCCTAAACCTAGTTTATTAATTTTTGTATTTCTGTTTAATTTTTGTTTAGAGCTGTTTTCTATTTTTAGAGCTAGTCCATTTTTTTCAACTTCATGTTTATTAATTTACAGTTCTAATTCTCTTACATTTCGGTTAATATTTTTTTATTCAAAGTTTTTCTAATACTTAATTCTTTATATTAATTTATTTCAATATATGGCAATGTATTACATAGGTAATATAATTAAATTCAGTATTAGCTAACAATAGTTTTAACATAAATAGGAATATATGACTGCAAATAAATGTATCTGAATTTTGTATTTTAACACCACTACTATACAATTCACTTTTCCCAATAATTAATTAATTCCGTTGGTACATTTCCAACAAGTGTATCAATAACCAATTTCACTTTTCCCAATTTACAATAACAATTAAAATAAATATCTTAATTACCAAGAGCATCTAAACTACACCAAAGTCAAGTAATTCTGATTTAGCAGATAATCCATCACTCATAAAAATGCCTTTAAATGTTAAATTTTTAATTCTTTAGCAAGATTTTGAAAATAAAAATTAAATAATTGTTCATTACTTTTCATTAATTTTACTCCATTCCCTTTCTTTTGACTGCTCAAATATTCTTTGTTTTGTTCTTCAAATTCCTTATTTACTTTTAAGTATTATTGTTTTTGCAATTGAACCAGCAGCATCTACAGATGGTAATTGCAGCTGATATTAATGATGAAAATCCACTATCCAGTTTTGGTTATTTGAATCTGTTTCTTTTCCTTTCTTATGAAATATATCAAATCTTTTTTTCCAATTCAAATACCTACTGTAATAAGTTAATTTATTTCTCTTTGAATATCAACAAAAAAATTATCAATACCATTTATTAGTTGATTAATTTCTTTAATTTTAATTGGTTTAGGTTGTTTTCCCACTTGACAACACAGTATCTGTTGTAACATCGTTCATTTACATGGAAAAAATTTTAATAAAAAGGAACATTTTAAAAATTATATAATAATATTTTACTTAATAACATAATAAACTTCTCTTTAAAAATTTATAAATAATTTTCTGTACATGAATGAATAACATAAATCGTTATTGCAATAATTAAATTTGGTGTATAAATGTAAAAATTTACAGTTTCACAACATTCAGATAGAACAACAACAAAAATTTGTAAACAATAACTTGAAGGTATTTGTTTGGTATGTGAAAGAAAAAGTATTACATTTATTGAAAAATTATATAGGTGATGTTCTGAATAGCCAAGAGGAAATAATTTATGAATTACATAAAAAATGATATGAAATTACAAAATAAGACATATTGTCCTTCTTGGTATAGTTGATGTATGAAATGCTGATGTAGTAGAAATATATTCCGTTGAACTGAAAGGAATTTCAAAAGAAAATATGTAATATAAATATTTATTAACGATACTATTCCAATTGCAGAAAAAACTTGTAAACATATTTCAGAATTTTTTTATAAATTTTAAAAGCAAAGACATGGAAGAAATTTACAAACATATAATGGAAAAGAATTTTATAATAAAGGTTTTCTAGAACACATGAAAAATTATAAAATTATGAATTATTCTCCTTATTTAGAATTGAAAGTATCTGTTGTTTTAAGAAAGTGTGTATATTGTTTTAAAAAATTATGATTTAAGTTGTTTTTATAAGAATCTAATAACTATAGAAAGCTATTCAGATTAATGTAAAAAATTATTCTAGAATGTACCAAAACTAAATAATTCTTTGCATATGGGTAATTGTAAAGCTTTAACAACAAACATATTTTAAAAGAAACATCAAAAGTATTATCTGATAATTCTACAGAAATTTTAATTTTCGCATACACATTTTACAGTGAGAATTATGAATAAATTTGTTTTAATTTTATTGATTTTATGCACTTAAAATAACATTATGATGTTTGGGAATACAGCTTTGGAATCAAAGAACATTCAATTGATTTTGTTATGGTAATCACAAATACACTGATTTTGAATATTTTAAAATCTAAATGTAACTAATAGATTTTTAAAAATAAAAATCAAAAAGATTATTATATTTAAAATAAACATAATATTTTAACATAAACCTTAGACATAAAACATTAAATAATAAAATGATTAAAGTATTAATTTTGTTATCCTTAACAAATGATAGCAAAATATTATTGTCCAGAAGGTCTTATCATACTTTTGGTGTACCATTTGGAGGTTGTTAAGAAAGCTAAACCAAACAGAAATATAAAAGAACAATACAACCTTGGACCGAATATCAAAAATATAAGCAGAAGCACAAACAGTTACTGATACAATCAAAAAAATAGGAGCTTAAATTTTAAAAGCAATTGAAGAAAATGTATAATTTGAAAAACAAATTCTTCCTTACCATCAACAGCAATATAGTTTAGAAGACTTAAATAGAAAACCTACAATCAAACAGTATCATAGAGATTATACTTCAAGGATATTAGATATATGTGATTTATTGAAGAAATATCTAAAAGGGACTAAAGACAGAAAAAAGTTAAAAGAGAAAGAGAAAGGATCAAATACCAAAAAAATTAAATATAAGTGAACAAATGCTACAACATATCAAGAGCAGTGAGGGGACAGTTTTTGAATTGAGACCTATCATCATATACAGATTTCTTGGTAAATTATGGGTAGAATTTAAGGGTGAGATATTTACAGTTGGTGATAAAACATATGAAGGAAGATGGATTAATGAATAATTACTATAGATGATATGAATAAACATTTGATGGTACCGACTTATCAAATTATGAAGATATATTATATATTCTGATAATAATCCAATTAAAATAAATTATGTAAAAGTAATCAGTATAGATATTTGATAAAAGACATTGTCAGTGACTATTTTTTTAAATAATTTAGGAGCTTTAAATTCACATGAAGATGAAAATATTTATGAAAGCTTAATTGAATACTGTACAGAAAAACACATTGAATATATTTGTATGAATGATGTGAGAGATTTAATTGATAGATTAGCAATTATTCATGAATACAAATTGGCTAGAAACAAAAATTGTTATATTCAAAAAGTAGGAATATCAAAAATGTTAACAAATTGATTTTGTGATTTTCTTATTTATAATCAAAAACAAATAAATTACTTAATTAGACTTTTGTATAGTTTACATATCACATTTTGGAAATCAGTAAAATATGGAAAGCAATAGGTAATACTTTAACAAAAACATATTAGCACTTGAAATGCATATTGCTTATAATTATTTATTGTGGTCCAGGAACAAAATTAGATGTAAGAAAGTTAGAGGCGATAAAAGAATAAATTCATTAGATGAAGCTTGTGAAAAAACGATTTTGCTTATAGAGATAATGAAGATTTAGAAAAAAGGCATAAAGCAGATAAAGAACTTCAGTTGATAGCAAACGTAAGGATGTATGCTGAAGATGGGTCTTTTGGTAGAACTGGCAGCAATGGCAGTCAAAGGAATAATGCATGGAGAAAGGAAGTTAGTAATGGGCCTCATTGGTAATGGTTGGGGATGATAAGTTTGTTACTTATAATGTGTTATATGTTTCATTAAATTTTCAATTTTATTCCTTTCCTGTTAGTGAAAAAAAGTAAAGATAATTGGAATATTCCTAACAGAAATATATAACTTATATAAATTTTGGATATGGTTGTGTGCATCGGAATCATGCTCAGCTGTATATGAGTTTTAAAATTATTGAAGCTGATGGTTCAGATTCTTCTCCATATGATTGAAAGTCAAATAATTTTTTTTTATTTTGTAACTGTGAAAAAAATTTATAAAGAATAGAACATCCTTTTAATTCTTTGACAATTTTACTAAATTTAACTTCTTCTCTTTCTAATAAAATTTATATGGAAGGACATATACTTCATAATGGTAAAACAGAAAGTAATAAAACAGAACTACTTTATCTATTAGAAATTTTTGTTGGAGTTTCTTACAATTATAAAGAAATTTTGTGGGAAGGAGATTTAAATGTTATTTTTACATTACTTCTAATGTTGAAGATGATGTTCTTAGATGGCCTGATAAAAATTACTCTGTAGTGGAAATAAAAGATTCATTACCAAATAAAGGGAAAACTATTATTGATTATATCAAACCAGTGTTCCTATTGTTAAATATGCTAGTAATTATGAACTAGGATTAGAACAAGAAATAAAATTTTTGATCAATATGTATATTTACAGGGTGTTTCAAAAATGACCGGTATATTTGAAACGGCAATAAAAACTAAACGAGCAGCGATAGAAATACACCGTTTGTTGCAATATGCTTGGGACAACAGTACATTTTCAGGCAGACAAACTTTCGAAATTACAGTAGTTACAATTTTCAACAACAGATGGCGCTGCGGTCTGGGAAACTCTCTAGTACGATATTTTCCACATATCCACCATGCGTAGCAATAATATGGCGTAGTCTCTGAATGAAATTACCCGAAACCTTTGACAACGTGTCTGGCGGAATGGCTTCACATGCAGATGAGATGTACTGCTTCAGCTGTTCAATTGTTTCTGGATTCTGGCGGTACACCTGGTCTTTCAAGTGTCCCCACAGAAAGAAGTCACAGGGGTTCATGTCTGGCGAATAGGGAGGCCAATCCACGCCGCCTCCTGTATGTTTCGGATAGCCCAAAGCAATCACACGATCATCGAAATATTCATTCAGGAAATTAAAGACGTCGGCCGTGCGATGTGGCCGGGCACCATCTTGCATAAACCGCGAGGTGTTCGCAGTGTCGTCTAAGGCAGTTTGTACCGCCACAAATTCACGAAGAATGTCCAGATAGCGTGATGCAGTAATCGTTTCGGATCTGAAAAATGGGCCAATGATTCCTTTGGAAGAAATGACGGCCCAGACCAGTACTTTTTGAGGATGCAGGGACGATGGGACTGCAACATGGGGCTTTACTTTTCCCCATATGCGCCAGTTCTGTTTATTGACGAAGCCGTCCAGGTAAAAATAAGCTTCGTGAGTAAACCAAATGCTGCCCACATGCATATCGCCGTCATCAATCCTGTGCACTATATCGTTAGCGAATGTCTCTCGTGCAGCAATGGTAGTGGCGCTGAGGGGTTGCCGCGTTTGAATTTTGTATGGATAGAGGTGTAAACTCTGGCGCATGAGACGATACGTGGACGTTGGCGTCATTTGGACCGCAGCTGCAACACGGCGAACGGAAACCCGAGGCCGCTGTTGGATCACCTGCTGCACTAGCTGCATGTTGCCCTCTGTGGTTGCCGTACGCGGTCGCCCTACCTTTCCAGCACGTTCATCCGTCACGTTCCCAGTCCGTTGAAATTTTTCAAACAGATCCTTTATTGTATCGCTTTTCGGTCCTTTGGTTACATTAAACCTCCGTTGAAAACTTCGTCTCGTTGCAACAACACTGTGTTCTAGGCGGTGGAATTCCAACACCAGAAAAATCCTCTGTTCTAAGGAATAAACCATGTTGTCTACAGCACACTTGCACGTTGTGAACAGCACACGCTTACAGCAGAAAGACGACGTACAGAATGGCGCACCCACAGACTGCGTTGTCTTCTATATCTTTCACATCACTTGCAGCGCCATCTGTTGTTGAAAATTGTAACTACTGTAATTTCGAAAGTTTGTCCGCCTGAAAATGTACTGTTGTCCCAAGCATATTGCAACAAACGGTGTATATCTATCGCTGCTCGTTTAGTTTTTATTGCCGTTTCAAATATACCGGTCATTTTTGAAACACCCTGTATATGATAATTCAAATATTTTTAAAAGTTATAAAAAAAGAGATAAATTTTTCTATTTCTTCTATTTGCAAATATAACATTCAATTGGTTTCTCTCTTGGCTTATTATTTAATCTAGTAAAAATATCTTTGTTGAACTTAAATTTGTTTTGTATATTTTTCATATTTTTATTTGTGATAATTTATTGTATTTGTAGAAATTTTAAAACAAAGCTAATGCTGGATTTAGAGGAGCTCATTTATAAAAATTTTTCTTGCAATTTATAAGGGAAAAGATTTAAAAGTTTTTTAAAAAGAGAAATAATAGTTTATTACAATTTTACAAAATGAAAAATGAAAGAATTTTAATTTTTCATATATGACATTTTTCAATTTTTCAATCATTTTCACAATCGGATAAAATTTAAAGGATTCTCTGATTTTATATTTCATGATATTTGGTTAAACTTCAATTAGAAAATTGGGCACACTGGGTCAGTGACATGTCCTGCATGTTCCCCTACTTGATGCAGATTTATTTTTTTCTTCTGAGACCACATGAAATCTGTTCTCTGTGAAACATGCATTGAGGTTGATGAACAGCTGATACTGTGTATTATGCCAGACTTTGATGGAATTTCCACTTTGCCAGGAGTGTTTTAAAGAGTGTGATACTCACTCCATTGTCGTTGCAAGGTGAGCATTCAAGCAAGAGGGCATCATTTTGAGCACTTTATGTAACTGTTGGCAAATATAGGTTAAAAAACTTCACCCCAACTTCTCATCTACCTTGATGCCACAAATGTTGCCCTGCAGACCTGCTACCAAGACGGCAAGAGTTTCCTGTTACCACTGATAAGTGTGAAAGTTGTTTATAATAACAGATATTGAAGCAGTACGGACATGTTTTGTTTGTATTTCTTTTCTAAAAAAATTTTCCAAGGAAATTGCTTTTCCTAGTGTTGTGTGACAAACCTGCACAGTTTTTTTTTTTGCTTTTTAATACAACATCCATCTGTTTCATACTACAGATCAAAATTTTTCCAACAAAGCTGGAATTAAATATTGAATGTTCAATTTAGCTATAAATATTGTTTGTATTTAAGCAACAAATAGGAGGATAAGTACGTAACAAAGTAGTGTTCCATAGGCAATGCAGCTCTTTATATGTCCTCACTCAGTTTCTAGATGGATCACAATTAACAGTATCTAGTGCAATCTTGTAAGACACTGATTGCATACTCAAACAGCGATCAGAAATAATGGTTGTTAGGTACGTAATACACCTAACATACAGGTAACGCAGTTACTTTCTTAACTGACCAAAGCTACTAGAAAAATTGTCATAGTCTACACTTACTTTTGACAATCTTCAACAGCCTATGGTAGTTTTACAACTTTAATTTCAATGCAGCCCCCTGAAGTCAATTCATTGTGCATCATGCTAATTGCAGGGATTGGGGTAGCGTCAAGGGTAGCGTGTACATAACACTAGTGAGTGACACTGCAATACTTTGTGCACGAATCAATGAAGAAGTTTTGATGCTGGAATGGTGACCAGCGCTTAGGAACCATTCGAAAATCGCCTGAACGTTCTATGATCGACAAGTGCGGCACAAAATGTATCTTTGGCATAACAAATAAAAACTTTGGCAGCTTCTATACGTTTACAACAAATCGCAATGATTTATTTCAAGTAGTTTCTTAGTTATAATTTTTTTAAATGATAGTGGTACATTAGGGACACCATGTATGTAAAGACAGCTACCGGAATCTCAATAAAGACTTGTGTGCATTATCAAAATGGATGGAGGGCACAGGATTAAAGCACAACTAATCCAATATCCAAGGGGTACATGTTGTTCATTCTAGGCTCATTAGCCCAAAATATCTATAATTCCTTCCATTTTTAACCCAAAATCTGACAAATATCAACTTCTCTTCTACAGCATGTAATCTAGGAGTAATAGTAGATGAAAGTCTAAATTGGGATGATTATACAACAACAATGTGCGGAAAGGTTACAGCATCTCTCCATGTCCTACAGAAATATAGAAGGCTCTTCCCTTTTGATCAGAAAAAGAAACTTGTACAATTACTTATATTTTCAATTACTAATTACAATGATGTTATCCCGCAAGGGCTTTCTTAGTGAATCACACGGCGCATGGAGCTGGTTGTATATACCTGTATTCGTTATGTCTGTGATATTCAATTCCTAGATAATATTTCACCATCATATGCAGAGCCATCCAGGCTACCTGCAGACAAGTGCAAAGGTTTGCATGCCCTCTGTCTTCTCTGCTGTTTTATCAACGAAAGCTTTTCCCTTTATATCTCTCCACAACCTTACACTCTTAGCTGAACAATATGGCACAGTCCCAGTCCATTGTTCAGTCACTTTGTCGAAGCTCTTCCCACTTGCAGGAACTTGTTTCCAGAATAACTTCCCACATTGTATTGAAGAAATGAATAACATCCCCAGTTTCAGAAGACAGTTAATGACATATCTACGAAAGCGATAATAAGGATTGCCATTGTCCCTGTACGCTCACATTTACTAGTAAATTCTACTTTCCAACATGATCTTCCTCATTTCGCAGTGTTCTTAGCGAATGGAGTCTCCTGAAATCTGCTTTAACCGGAATTCACTATATCAAAAACCATCTATTTTGTACACCTATAAATTCTTCTTATACCTGCCATTACCATAATTGTTACAGGTCTCATTATTATTGCCATTATTTCTGTTATCACTATTAACAGCAGCAGCTGCAGTAATATAGGTACTGCCAGCATTAACTTCAGTAAACAATAGTTATCATAACTTACTAATACTGCCACTTCAGAGCTGTTAGTCTCGTTAATAGTATCTGTCATGTGAATATTGTTATTCCTTAGGTAACTCTGGTGTGGAGCAGGTACCTGTAAGTGTGAATCACTGGTCCAATGTAGAGATGACCTCATGGCCCTAATCAGATTAGATTAAATAAATTTATAAAACAAATATATTGCTATGGCAACAGTCAAGTTAGAGTATTAGACTACTGAGCTTCGAAAACACCATTTGTTCTATTAGCATCACATTTAGACAATAGCCTCTACTGGCCTCATTTAATAAGTGATTCCACCCTGTCTTGCTACTAAAATGGTCGCATTGTGTCATTTGCTCTACACCTTAGTACATTATAAATGTACATAATTAATTTTTCTCTTATCCATTACGGGATAAGATTTCTTAGCACTGAAAAACAAAATTCTTATTTTTGCATTCTCTTCTGTTTGGCGTCTCTTTAACAATATCTCGGAACAAGGAAACACAGATTACGGCGTCTGCATGAGGAAACAAGCCACAGGAAAGAAGAAAAACAGTTGGTGAAGTGAATAGGTTATCAGTATGAGTCCTGGATATATTCGGCGTTGCTGTCAGATTACGTACTTGGCCGACTTATATTCAAGGTAACCCCAACTCCCTTTCCTTCAGAGGACCTCAAGGTTGCCCAGTGGACCCAACCAAGGAGAGATGGGCAATTCTGCGATGTCATGACATAAATCGATAGTGGTCATGTGACATGAAATTGGTGGGAAACTGCACTTATCCCCCTGGACCATAGATGATCAAGCATCCTCTCCTCCTCTTGCCTATTTAATCTTTCATAAATGGGACACATGAGTAGGATGGATTTATTTTGGAACTGGACAGAATAAGGATAGTTTGTAGGGTGTGTCTATTTGTTAACAACAAATTATATCATGTCATGTCACTCAAGACTGATTGGTAATATCAGTTTAATATTGCATCATTTGAGACACCAGCAGAGACCGCATCCAGGAAGATGTGGAAGAACAATTTTATCCCCAATTTTACGTTTTTCCGACGATTTTCGTATTATTCTGTAGTTTCCACTTTTTTATCCAGTTCTCCAATATCCAACACACTGTTCCTGAGTGCGCATCAACGCCATACTGCTCTTAGCCAATCAGAACGCTGCATGCAATGTGTCAGAACTATTCATCATTGCTATTGAATCACCTCCTCCCTACCTTCATTTCTTATAGCCAGGGCGTCTTAGTGGGCACAATAGGGACAAGTTGTAGGGCGTCTTTAGTGTTAATAACAACATACGTTAAATCACACCATCTGAATTCTATTTGTTAATACCATGCAGATATATAAGTACTCATATCCTTCCTACATTTTTCACCTATCTTCATATTTTACACAATTTTCGCATTTTATCCAATTACGGATGATCCACCTCAGTATTCCCAACGTCGTATCGACGTCGTGATGCTCTCAGCCAATCTCAATTCAGCATGTGCCCAAAATTTATAATTATATCAATGCAAAACCACCACTCTCATGCTTGTTTGTGTGACAACATAGTATATGTGTCAGAAACGAGTACATTGGTAGAAATACTGATGTCACGTCATATTCATGACGTCATATCAAACTCCATAAGCACTATCAATTTCTCATCAATTACACTGTATGTGTATGAAATAATATATACCCTACACATAAACCCCAGCCAAACGACAACTACATTACTAGATTGTGCAACGTCATAGTAAGTTTCTAATACTTCCCAGAAAAGGTACTGTACGTGACTGTACGACAGAATAACAGAAGACACGCCTAGAGATGGAACAGACCAGTATCTGCAACAAACCCAGCGAAAAGCAGTGGTTGATCAGATGCATTATATTACAGATGTGATCGTCTCCGGCGTGGTGGGTGACACAAAAGCCATTGTCACGAACATCAAGCATTCAGTGAGGCAGCATACCACGTAGGCAAACCTGCCGTAAATTTCTGGCGCCTTTTCAGATAGACGTTGCCAAAAGTTTAAGCGCTAAGTATTCCCTTCACTTTTCGATATCCCACTGGACCAGCGAGAAAGAAGCTCAGCAACTTCATTCAAATAATGTGCTTTTGAAACTTACGCTTGTGTGTAGGAGAGCCCATATTCAACCAGGCGGCACTCTCATTTCGAATAGATATATGTACTTATAATTACGATAACTAACAAAATAAATCCGGCAATTTTTGGAAATAACTCTAAGTATCGTACTTTAACGACTGGAAAATCCGAGTATGGCCAGCGCTTCTAACTTATTTTTGAATGACACACAATTCCAAAGACACGTGCTGCACAGCTAGCATACTGCAGTATGTGGAGATGCTATAGGACTTGGAAATTTAATTCTGCATCAACTCTGCCGGCCGCGGTGGTCTCGCGGTTCTAGGCGCGCAGTCCGGAACCGCGCGACTGCTACGGTCGCAGGTTCGAATCCTGCCTCGGGCATGGATGTGTGTGATGTCCTTAGGTTAGTTAGGTTTAAGTAGTTCTACGTTCTAGGGGACTGATGACCACAGCTGTTAAGTCCCGTAGTGCTCAGAGCCATTTGAACCATTTTTTGCATCAACTCTAACTGTGTACGAAATTCGGCAAGCTCCCAGGAAGAATAGCCGGCCGCGGTGGCCGAGCGGTTCTAGGCGCTTCAGTCAGGAACCGCGCGACTGCTACGGTCGCAGGTTCGAATCCTGCCTCGGGCGTGGATGTGTGTGATGTCCTTAGGTTAGTTAGGTTTAAGTAGTTCTAAGTTCTAGGGGACTGATGAGCTCAGATGTTAAGTCCCATAGTGCTCAGAGCCATTTGAACCACTTGAACCAGGCGGAATAAAAAGACATAACTCTCGAAGCATTAGTGTTTGACGTCACTATCAGACTAGTAAACAGATGCAGGAATAATCCGAAGCTTATATATCCCCCCACAAAGCTCCAGACAGCTGAGAAGTATAGTCGGAACATTACTCTCAGTGTTAATGAAAATCCTAGTCAACAGCCTCAAAGTGCACACATTGGCTAACAGCAACTGCAGGATAATGGACTACGGAAACTGAATACAACTAAAACTAAAAATTTAAAACATTCCGACACAGAAAAACTTCTAAAAAGTAAAAAAAAAAATTATTTTTCCTTTCGGTATAATATGTGTAGTAACGCTTCGATCCAAGTGTCGTCTCGTCGGGAGACCCCTAATACATAAATAAATAAATAGTTAACGGCAGCTCTCCTTTCTAGAACAACATACTTTCATTATTGCAAGGTATAAGCTTCTTCTGTTTGGTGTCCAGCAACTACACCTCAAAATAGCTAGTGAAGGTGTAATTGGTTATTATATAAAATATAAAAAACAATCTGTCTTTAATTATTGTAACATTGTTGAAGAATAGCGTTACCTATTTATTGTATATCATATTTTTTACATAATTATGTACGAATTTAGTTTCACGCATCTTATCTTACGAGGTCTATATCCTGCAGTGGTTCGATGATAGTGTACTAACTCACGTTTCATTAAACTGCGAACGGGTAGTCATGACGGTTGTGTCTAAACTCCGAATTTTTCGGAGCAACTTAATTAAGACTTAGACTCAACGATTAGATATTGTTGCTTCGATATTTACCTACGTTGCGTAGGTAGCTTACTTATATTTAAATTTCATACTCTTTCAGTTTTATATGTATTCTATTTTTATTTCATTTACTGAGCGGTCCCCTCCATGCGATGACACTTGGATTAAAATATTGCTACTTATATTAAACTTTATCTTTTTAGAGGTTTTTTCTGCCGAAGATTTTTTAAATTTTTATTTTAAGTTTTATTTCATGCTTTTTAATCTTTGTATTTTACTAGCAGACACAGCATGATCGACAATCTATCCCCACATTCATTCAAATACTTTCCAGTATAAAACACAATACTGGGACGCTAGATCTAGCCTCGTCGAAACTTAGTATTCTGACAATACAAGTATTTTCATAAATATTATTGGAGTTGCAACATTTTGGCAATTCAATATAGCACATGCGATTTTTTAATTTGCGCTTATATTCATTGACTATGTTTTAGTATATATTTTGCTAATTTAGGTAACATAAGCAACAAGCAGTGGCTGTAATTCTAAATCAAGTCAGAAGAAAGTGGGCTGCCGTTGCACTCCCTTGCAATAGGCTGCCTAAACTATTAGTACAAAATCATTTGAGTTCTGAATTGTAGACCTCAAAAAGAACTACAAAAAAATTCTGCAAGAGCATATGTTTATCTTTTACAGTTGAGTCAGAATCACTCTTTTCTGCTTTGTAGATGCCGAAACGGGAGACTTCTAAAGACAAAAGTCATTATTGTTTGTCAAAAGTAAAAGATAATCATAAGTTCTTGTGGACTTTTATATAGATTTTTTGAG
Organism: Schistocerca nitens; assembly: GCF_023898315.1. Classification (NCBI taxonomy): domain Eukaryota; kingdom Metazoa; phylum Arthropoda; class Insecta; order Orthoptera; family Acrididae; genus Schistocerca; species Schistocerca nitens. Next base: position 350,664,990 of record NC_064616.1, read on the forward strand.
CTCTACAATCTGCTACTGTGTAACTTGATATAGTCCTTATATATTACGTAGTGTATATAAATAATGTGCGCTGGCGGATAACATTTTCACTTAATTTAGCTGATGAAATTTAAACTGCTGAATAGACTTTCATGGAACATAGCTAAGAACTACCCCGATTAAACCAACTTTCAAATAAACAATAACTGCATTAAAACGGGACTTCCCGGTTGGGAGTTACGATACCACAAACAGATACACAGATACACACTTTAAAGTTATAACTCCCATCCGTTTGCATCGGGGGTTAAAAGTGAAGCCTGTCGTGGAAAAAGTCACCTGTCCAGACCAGTCACGTGGAGTCAGTTGTTCGTAACATGTTCCATGATGCATCAGTACACAGGAACGCAGTCTTCTTCACTGCACTTAATAGGTTCTCCGCGGGAATTCTGACGGCTGACTTCGCCCATGCATTCAGCTGCATTAGCCACTATTATCTTTTGTGTGCATGGCTAAACTACGCTATGATCAACAGTTCCTGCAGATCGTGAACAACTTCTTCGCAGGAGCGAGATCTCTGGTGATAATTAACGGCCGGAGAAAGAAGCCAAATGTCATACAGCGCTTTGTTCGGCAGCTGGTTTAATCGGGATGGTTCACAGCTATGTTTTTATTTGTGAATGAGATTGTCTCTCTGCTGCGGCCATAGATCGCATGGTTGGCACCGTGAGGATACAACAACCCTCCCAAGTACGCATTGTACACTGATGACGTGGGCATCTTCACGAAACACGCCAGTGACATTGGTTTCATTCGACAGTTAGTCTGCATAAAAGCGACTCGGGTGCGGCACTCAATCGAGGTAAAACATTCCTCAGCCCAACTGGCCAGCACAGAATTGATGCCAGACGACTTTTGTTTCATGCCGTGTGCGAGGACACGATATTGGGCTTGAAGTCACTGTACATCCGCAAGAAATGAAGACATGAATGCGGCTATAATGATGATGGCGATGATGATGATGATGATAATGACGATGATGTTTGGTTTGTGGGGCGCTCAACTGCTCGGTCATCAGCGCCCGTACAAAGTCCAAATTTTTTCACAGTCCAATCTAGCCACAGTCATGAATGATGAGGATGATGATGAAATGATGAGGACAGCACTGACACTCAGTCCCCAGCAAAGGAAATCCCCTTCCGACTGGGCATCCAACGCGGGACCCTGTGATCCAGAGGTAGCAACGCTAGCCACTAGACCACGAGCTGCGGACATGAACGCGGCAACGACTCCTTGTCACTACAAAGGGTATTTGCAAAATCCACGCAAGTAGTAGCGTTAACCTTCATCAGAATATGATCCTAATGAAAACATTCATCCTCTCCAAGGTCCGGTACATTGCGCAAATTCTAAGTATACCAGAGCTTCTCGGTAGGTCAGTCTCGCAAGCTATATATTGGTTGCTCTGCAGACACGATATTTTCAAAGTCAGTCCGGCGACCTGTATCCAGGAGATGTAAAAAAGGACCTCGGGCTGGTCGACTTCAAACGCGCGGCGCTTCTGGGACGCCGCACAGGCAACTTGCAGGCCAGCAGCCCGGACAGATCGACGGCGTCACTTAAATCGTAAAGCACACGAATTGGTTTTATATTTCACATTTCCGAAAGCATAGGTAAAAAAAATTCAGTATTATTTAATTATTTATGGCATGCTGAAAACATAATATAATTTTTAGCTGGTGCAAACTGTCGACGTATAGATACACGCAGATAATTTTACTGAATTTTGCACTCGGGTTCCTAACTAATCGTGACATATTTAGTTTCACAATAGAAAAAAATCTCTTTCACATACATAAGTTGATCGAAGTATTGTAACACATTTGCAGCCTCATTATGCAGACGTGGAAACTCTACTTGAAGAAAGCAATGTAGACTCTCTGGACAGTTTTAACGTCAGAGGAATATGTCTTCAAAATGGAAATTACGTTGCAGATTAGTCAGTTACATCTGAATATGCAGAGAGGTGCTTTCAGCTGAAAAGGACTCAGCTGAAAACAACTCGAAAACAGTTGTGAGACTCGTAACATCTTCAAAATGTTTTCGAAACTACCCTCGTAATTCTTTCAAAGCCACAATGAACTACGCAAACCTCATGTTTAGTCTAAAGCCAGTAAGATTAGGGAATTTGACTGTGTTTTATAAGAACGTAGGCTTCCGCGGCCGGTGTCATAGTGATTAAAATTCTTCCGCGTATTATCCCGCGTCATTGCCAAAAACTAACAACAATAATAAACTAAAACCGACGTTTCGGCCGAATTGCAACGGTCTTCCTCAGGGCACGACTGGTTTTGCATGGGTATAGGTGCTTCTATTTATTACAGGCTATCGATGCCTGACGTCATTGTTGTAAGACTTTTAATTGACCCTCTAATATGATTGGCTAGTCATGGCGTAAGGGAAGATTTATGCCTGTCATCTACGTACTTCACCTGGCGGGGAAAATATTACGAACAGTTAGATGGAGTGGCAATGGGTTCCCCACTCTCCCCTGTACCTGCGGACATCTTCATGGAAGCCTTTGAGCAAACGGCCCTAGCTTCTGCTCCGTTACGTCCCAGTTGTTGGCTACGATATGTGGACGACACATTCGTTATCTGGCCTCACGGTGAAGCGGAATTCGGAAACTTCCTCCAGCACTTAAATAGCCTGCACAAAAATATAAACTTCACACATGAGACTGAAAACAATGGTACATTGCCATTTCTGGATGTGGAAGTATACGGAACTGCCGAAGGTAAACTGGGACACAAAGTGTACAGGAAACCAACGCACACTAATTGATACCTGCACGCGGCGAGCCACCACCACCCAGCTCAAAAGTATTCTGTTCTGCATACGTTAACTGCCCGAGCCTACCGGATAAACGATGAAAATAACATAAAAGAAGAATTAAAGGAACTACAACACACGTTTCGTGCCAACGGCTATGATGACAACATAAGAAAGGTAGCTAAAACCAAACGGTGCAGAACACGAGAAGAAGGCAAAGAAGAGAAGTTTCCACAGGTACGCTTACCATATGTAAAAGGAGTCAAGTCAGTGAACGGCTAGGCAACGTCCTCCGCCGACGAGGTTTCAGACCGATTTTTCGAAGCAGTCACGGGATCCACGAAATGATAGGTTCCACCAAGGAGGTAGTCAACATTCTTAACACTGCAGGTGTTTACGAACTGCGGTGTGAGTGCGGAGCTGCCTACATAGGAGACACAGGGAGACCTGTCAGCTTACGAGTAGCAGAACACGAACGCTATGTACGATTACAACAACATAATAAATCGGCGATAGCGGAACATCACCGTGACTGTGGACAACCCATCAGGTTCCAGGAAGCCCGAGTACTGGCGAATGAATCGTGGATGCGAGAACGCAAAATACGAGAGGCGATTGAAATTATTCAGCAGCCTGACAACATCAACAGAGAAGATGGCTACATACTCCCGGCGTCCTGGCTACCGGCCATCTCAGTCCAACGGGCCGCGAGCGGTCGCGGAGCAGAAGCTACACGGGACACGGACGTATCTGCACAAACAGCTGTAGAGCAACTGTCAGTCCACTGCCGCGCAGACCAGGAGGAAAACTTGCCGACCCGAAGCCGAACGCTGATTGGCGGACAGCTACCAATCGTTGACGACATGGACATCAACGATTAGCCTCTTTCCTTCCATCTTCCCTTACGCCATGACTAGCCAATCATATTAGAGGGCCAATTAAAAGTTTTACAACAGTGACGTCAGACATCGATAGTCTGTAATAAATAGAAGCACCTATCCCCATGCAAAACCAGTCGTGCCCTGAGAAAGGCCGTTGCAATTCGGCCGAAACGTCGGTTTTAGTTTATTATTGTAGTTAGTTTTTAGCAATGACGCAGCATAATACGCAGAAGAATTTTAATTACTTTAACTGCGTTTGTCAGAATGTGTCCCTTTTTTCAAATACATCCCCATTAAACCAGAAAGAAGTTGTTTCTCGCCTTGCAGTGTCTTAGTGTGGGCAGTGTACAGACAAATCCGCTTAAAATATGAGACGTGTAATCCACTCCGAATTCCAACCCAAGCATTTTGGAGTAATATGTAAAGTCTCCATTGTCGTCATTCAGTTCCACTGAAAACCATTGCAAGGGAATATTGCGTGCAACTTCAGAGATTGTACTCTTCGAACCACCTCATATGCTCCATGTCTGAAAAATTTGGCACAAAGTGCATCTTTATGTACAGAATGATACACTGTAGAGGCAAAGAAATTGGTGCACCTACCGAATATCGTGTAGGGCCCCCGCGAGCACGCAGAGTGCCGCAATACTACGCGGCAAGGAAAAAAATGGTTCAAATGGCTCTGAGCACTATGCGACTTAACTTCTGAGGTCATCAGTCGCCTAGAACTTAGAACTAATTAAACCTAACTAACCTACGGACATCACACACATCCATGCCCGAGGCAGGATACGAAACTGCGACCGTAGCGGTCGCTCGGTTGCAGACTGTAGCGCCTAGAACCGCACGGCCACTCCGGCCGGCGACGCGGCAAGGACTCGATTGATGTATGAAGTAGTGTTAGAGGGATTTCACACCATGAAACCTGCAGCGCTGTCCATAATTCCGTAAGAGTACGAGGGGGTGGGGATCCCTTCTGAACAGCACGTTGCAAGACATCCCAGGTATGCACAATAATGTTTATGTCTCGAGAGTTTCGTGGCCAACGGAGGGGTTTAAACTCAAAAGAATGTTCCTGGAGCCACTCTGTAGCAATTTTGGACGTTTGGGAGTCGCATTGTCATGCTGGAATTGCCCAAGTCCGTCGGAATACACAATGGACACGAATGGATGGAGGTCATCTGTCAGGATGTTTACGTATGTGTCACCTATCAGAGTCGTATCTAGAAATATCAGGGGACCCATATCACTCCAACTGCAAACGCCCCACACCATTACAGAGTCTCCACCAGTTCGAACAGTCTCCTACTGACATGCAGGGTCCACGGATTCATGAGATTGTCTCCATACCCGTACATGTCCATTCCCTCTATACGGTTTGAAACGAGACTCGCCCGACCAGGCAACATGTTTCCAGTCATCAACAGTCCAATTTCAGAGTTGACGGGCCCAGGCGAGGCGTAAAGCTTTGTGACGTGCAGTCATCATGGGTACACGAGTGGGCCTTCGGCTCCGAAAGCCCACATCGTTGAATCCTTCGTACGCTGACACTTGTTGATGGCCCAGCATTAAAATCTGCAACAATTTTCGGATTGCACTTGTGTCACGGTGAACGATTCTCTTCAGTCGACGTTAGTCCCGTTCTTGCTGGATCTTTTTTTCCGGCCGTCGCGATGTCGGAGATTTGGTTTTTTACCGGATTCCTGATATTCACTGTATACTCGTGACATGGTTGTACGGGAAAATCCCCACCTCATCGCTACCTCGGAGATACTGTGTCCCATCGCTCGTGCGTCTACTATAACACCCCGTTCAATCTCACTTAAATCTTGATAACCTGCCATTATAGCAACAATAGCCGACCTAGCAACTGTGCCAGACCCTTGTTGTCTTATACAGGGGTTGTCGACCGCAGCACCGTATTCTGCCTGCTGTTTACGTGCTGTTTACATATCTCTGTATTTGAATACGCACGCCTATCAGTTTCTTCGGCGCTTCAGTGTAAATCCCGTCTGTCGATCGTTGTAGTTTCGTTGTCTTTCATTATCAAGAAAATCTTTAAAGTCTTTCTGCATGGGATTGTAATGTCATTTCATAACAGATTCGCAGTATCCATCAGTTATGCGACTGCATAATATATACTGATAATACTCATCCCTCTCTTCTGTCATTCTTTCATTTTTATAGACTTGTTACGATAGACCACAATGCTAAAATGCCTCTTTTTGTGCAAATAGCCACTGGACCTGTGAAGTTCTCCATATCACAAACAAATAGCGAAGGGTAAACAGCTTTGCCGTACTGAAGAGAGCTCTGCCAACGGAAAAATACCACACCGCAATACTCAGAGCAATTTCGCGCTGTTCCGAGTACCTCCGATAACGACCGAACAAACCCAATGCAGGCAGAGCCTTGGCCCCAACGAGATCCGTGAACATTGCACGCGTGAGATTTGGCACGCCATGACCCGTCATGATGGTGACAGCGTGAAATGTGGAGGTTTGGGTCAGTCCGGGTAGCATGCACCGACAGCCGAACTGATTCTTGGCGAGTGCACATCAAGCGGAGCAGCGCAGGCGCTTTGGGGTTGTTTACATCGGCGAGCCGTCCTTGTGTATGGGATCCGAGCGGCGTGTTAAAGAGGTCTACGTGCTGAATTCCAATAAAATGGTTCAAATGGCTCTGAGCACTATGGTACTTAACATCTATGGTCATCATCCCCCTAGAACTTAGAACTACTTAAACCTAACTAACCTAAGGATCACACAACACCCAGTCATCACGAGGCAGAGAAAATCCCTGACCCCGCCGGGAATCGAACCCGGGAACCCGGGCGCGAGAAGCGAGAACGCTACCGCACGATCACGAGCTGCGGACAACCTGAGTTCCAATACACTGCGAGTGAAAGTTTCGGCATTCACTAGAGTCAACGCTACTCAGTGCGTTTTGGACGGTAATACTTTGCTCCCGACGGCATTTGATATTCATGAAGAGTTATTCGAATATTTGAAATTATTAGACACATTTCAGTTGGACTTCATACAGTTCTTGCTATTTCTCATATTCGTAACGAATGACATTTGTGAATATTTTGTAGAAAAACATGGCGGCGTACGTAAATTCAACTACGCTGATGGTGGTGCGAGCAATATTCACATTCTGCCTTCTGCTATTGGTGTCAGTGTACTTAATGCCAGAATGGACTGGCTGCTCTTGCCCTTACTCAGTACGGCGTAGTCCTATCAGTGACAAATGAGAAATGGTCCAGGGCCTTCCGTAATAAAATTAATTGTGGCATGAGAAGGGTTCACGTAGACCTTAAAAAACTCGGGCTCGGGTCACAGATATTGGTTAACTCCAACGTGTTCCATTTCTCACTGTATGGAACACTTAAGGATGGAATGTACCAGTTCACGCTTCCTCGTGAGGGTGCTGTGGCCCGCCCCTATGCTGTTTCGAGCACGCTGCTGAAGTTTCGTTGGGAAGCCCTTACACACCCTCCGCTAAGGCCTGATTTTTCCCTATGCGATTTCCATATTTTTGGAGCCCTGAAGAAAGACATTTGTAGCCGTGAATTTGCTTCGGATGAAGAGGTGCTCACCTGGGTATAATCACGGTTTCGTGGGCAACTGGCAAACTTTTTGCCATGAAGGCACTGACCGTCTTGTCTCACAGAGGGATAAATATATTAACAATTAGGGCGATTACCTTCGAAATAATGAAAAGCTTACTTCCTTCATTTACATTTGTCTCGGTTTCATTTGACTACCCATTATGCACCCTCATGTCTAACAGTAACAAAAGCAACAGAAAATGTTGGAAGCTGCTTATGGCTGTTCTTAGTGCACATTCATTTCATGTGCTTATAAATTCAGTCACTGGATTGAAACACGACCAGGAAAAATCGTGTGTTCCTAGGTACACTATACTTCAAATGCAACACTCTCTCCTACATTAATCTCGGGCCTTTTTTTTTATTATTTGTTCTTTGGTGTTCTGATGTTATGTACTAGCATTACAGTGGAGATAGGACGGAGTATGAGAATACAGAGTTATGTAAATGGAATATTAACTTACGTTAATAGTCAGCAGGCTAGTGAAAGATCTCGAGTAACGGTAAAAATAACGAGTTGTTGACAGGCCAGTATTCACATCTCCAGCCGATTGTTATTAACGACTTGGCTGTAGTAACTTTGCGAATTTCAACGTCCGTCTGGCCACGAAAGGGTTATTATACCAATGGTAATAGACATAAATTATCGCCTTGTCGCAATTTTGGTGCATGTGGCCTGAAAAAACAGAAAAGAATAGATAATAAATGTGCTTGGCGTGAGAGTTTCAGGAAAACGCAGCGACATTGTTCGAGACTAAATTGGAAATTTGTCGTGAGTTCCTATGGGACCAAACTGCTGAGGTCATCGGTCCGTAGGCCTACACACTACTTAATCTAACTCAAACTAACTTACGCTAAGGACAACAGACACACCCATATCCGAGGGAGGACTCTAACCTCCGACGGGGGGATCCGCGCAAACCGTGGCAAGCCCCCCCCCCCACAGATCGCGCGGCTACCCGCCCGGCGTTAGAGACTAGTGGTCAAGCAAGAAAAGCAGAGCTCTATGATCGAAAAGCTGTACACAATACGTCGGTGCACGGTGTAAAAGAACCAAAATAATCGCAGCAGATTCTGGATTGGAAAAGGAATGAGTAACAGCGGGCTCTCAAATAAGGACTAAGGCAAAACGATAACAACTTTTTATATACTTTTGAAATTATCTGTGCCGGCCAGTGTGGCCGATCGCTTCTAGGCGCTTCAGTCTGGAACCGCGCGACCGCTACGGTCGCAGGTTCGACTCCTGCCTCGGGCATGGATGTGTGTGATGTCCTTAGGTTAGTTAGGTTTAAGTAGTTCTAAATTCTGGGGGACTGATGACCTGAGATGTTAAGTCCCATAGTGCTCAGAGCTATTCGAACCATTTGAAATTATCTGTGTTGAGTACGTCGAAAGAACGGACTCGGCCGAACTTGAACGTGGAGATGTGTCGAAACCCGCTTTGTTATTGAACAGTTTGAAATCCCCAGGATGCAACAGTCCGTAGTTCCGAAGGGGAGCTAGGCTATACATTAGATAGTAGCGCTCAGCTGCAGAGTAAAATAGACGAAGAGACATACATGTGAGTGGCATGAGTACGTCCAATAAGAACACAAAAAAAGCTGTTAATTCTTGGGGTTACAAGCTACACCATAAAACAGGGAAACAGGAAAATGCGTCTAGCGTCAGGATCCAAGTGGTGGATATTTATATATTGACCAGATTAGGAGGTTGGTGATTACTGTAGTAGCAGGAACAAGAAGTAAGAGAAGTGCTGCACTGCCGTTAAATCATCTCTAGAAGACCAGTTAATTCAGGTGCCGGCTCCATGTACGGCTGAGCATGGAGATATAGAAGGCAAACATACTGAAAGGCTGAAAGAAGCTAAGAAAAATATAGAGCAGTGTGTCAGCGTAGCGGCGTCAGTGTCGTGTATTGGTAAGAGTGTGGCTGCAAAAAACTTTCTAAATAAATGTAAAACATTTTACAAGTTTCGCTCAGTGGACTCATTTCAACCTGTAGATCTTTTGAAAGATTTTGGAGTTGTTTTACCCAATTATTGGAATGAAAAGATGAAGACATCGTTCATTAAGAGCCATCTGAGTCGCGAACCTTCTACACGAGGGCGGCGAAGAAGGTGTGTGAGAGGAGGATAACTGCAGAGGCAGGTCATATCAGTCAGTTGAGAAATTTGAAGCTGAGTTTCTTTTGAAGTACTGGTTAACAGCTAGACTTAATTATTTTCCAACATTAGGAGTCCAATGGCATTGTTGTCCTGTAAGGAGGCACACTTTGATTCTATAACATTTTAAATGTGCTTTTAAGGAGATGACATAAAATGTTTTCGGCTGTCTGTGTACTTTCTGCAACGTAAAAGAGTGAAAGAACGATGAAGGCGTTAAACAGATTATGCAATACACACTCTTCCAAGAGCTTTCAGCTCGGGCTTGCTATATTCCTGTCTTTAAGAAAATGATTAATTACTTGTAGCACAAATTCACAGAATTAGTACCCTGTGGACTTATGTTAATTGAAGAAACCAAGTACTGTTATTATAGAGGAATCAGACTTTCTAGTGATTAGGTGACAGACCTTGGAACAAAAGACGTTAGCTAAGGTTCAAATGGCTCTGAGCACTATGGGACTTAACTTCTGAGGTCAACAGTCCCCTAGAACTTGGAACTACTTAAACCTAAGTAACCTAAGGACATCACACACATCCATGCCCGAGGCAGGATTCGAACCCGCGACCGTAGCGGTCGAGCGGTTCCAGACTGTAGTGCCTAGAACCGCTCGGCCACTCCGGCCTAAGGAAAGGTGAATAAAGAAAGAGGAGAGAGGAGAAGTGGACTTGATGAAAAGTTGAAGCCTATCAGCTTTGAAGTAAAAGATTTTCTTCTCATAAATAACAAAGGCAAATCTAAACGAATAAAAAAAAAAAAATTCTGTGCGATTTATCACGATTCACTCGAGGTAAACCGTATGACAGTGGCTATAAGTCAACATCCCAAATCATGGGAAGATCTAGGGTTCCGAAACATAATAGACCTGAAGCATTATATACCCAGAGATAGCTAGGACCCCTACAGAATCTGCCACTCTATCACAGATACATACTTAGCGAGTGTAGCATTCTCAAGGTAGCTGTAAATTTCATTCCTTTTCCTCATTTGGAGTCCTTCTTCCTTTTCTGTCCTACGTATTATTTGGGGGAATGGGGTGGGATTTCAGTTCTTATAATGTATCTTGGAATAGGGTCCGCGAAGTATTATGAGACAAGAGAATGTAAGTTGTGATGAGTATTGGATGTAACTTAATGTCCTTGCTATCATAGTTAAATTTAGTAATTGATTGAGGAAGAGGACTTAAGAGGAATAGGGACTTAAGACTGTATTTTCTTTCAAGTGTGCACATTGCGGAGGCAGTAGTAAGTATTACCAAGGTATGAACGTTTATGACACGTCATAACTACAAGTGATTTGGTCACACTATGCCAATTACAGTTCAGAAGCTATGTTGTTGTTTGATAGATACTTACTGGTTTCAAATGTATTGCCTATTGAGTTATCTTTTCTTCAGTTGTCCTTTATATTCAAAAAGAAAATTAAGTGTTAATGTATGTTTAAATTGTAGACTAATATTACTAGCATATTATTTCTGTTGTGTGAAGGTGAAAGGAGTCGATAAGGATGAGAAGGTACAATAGGATAAGACGCAAAGCAGGAATATTATATTATTTTAATGATGCTAAAGAGCATGAAGGGTACTAGTATTAGTTTTTTCTGCACCAAAAGAAAGGTGTAAATAGGCAATTTCGATATCCATAAGTACATATAGATGGGTCATGGGAAACACCGTTTAATTTCAAGATTCACAGATGCATGGTTGATGATTTGAGTGCTTCAGATAGCACGGTTTGATTCATGAGGTGTCGCAGTGTGCGTGGTAGGGCTTGATTTAGTAGCAATGGAATCAAGTGACATAGCGTAAAAGGAGTTCAAAGTGGAATGTAGCTGTAGAAGAAGCACGTATAAGCGAAACCAGGACTGTAGCTTGAATGATATTTGATGTTTACTATGTCATTGATAATAGGGTCACAGAAACTTGACCTAACGATCTGGCTCTCACCTACCAAGTTGCTCTGAAGTAAACAATAATATTTTTTTTTTTTTCCTCTTGGGAATCATATATGATGGAAATTGTCTATATAGTGCTGTACCCAAACTGAATTAATCGCTCTTGCATTTTAGAACATTAATTACCTAATGTAGCACAGACTCTGAATATTGTATAGTGATCTAATTGAGAAGGAGTGTATCATTATTCTTGTTTATGTAGTAAAAGTAGTCGTAGTAGTAATAATTACAAAACAGTTTTCATTTTGTATGTCTGTGTAAAGTAGTAGAAAGATGATTAAGTGTTGTATGTTCTGTTTGTCACTACTTCGTTTGAGAACTGGTTCTGAGGATCTGAGTTAATTGTTATAAAAAATGCCATGCCGTAACGCATTATCTTGCAGTTGAACTTGGTTGTGAATGTGTTGCTAAAAATGCCATGTGGAAACGCATTATATTGCAGCTGAACTTAGGTGTGTGGTAGATTTAATATGTAAACGGGAAGCTTACAAACGCACTTGAACTAATGAACTAAGATACCTGTGAATACATACGTTGTACGTTTTGATTTGTTAAACACTGCGTCGTATGCATGAAAGCTGTAATAACGAATTATGTAGCGTGATCGGTGTGCCGAAAAGTTTACGTGTATTGCCAGTGGATGTGATTTCTAAACTGAAGAATTCTAATGAAGCTGGAACCAAACAGTTGCAGCCTACACCAAAGTTTTTTAAGTATTCTTGACCAGAAAGGGGGCGTCCCCAGACCTATTTTACAGTAAACGTGGCGTATCTCTGGTGAAAGTATGGTAGCGATGGCAACTGATGGTTGAATGAACTGAATGACTATAATTTCAGTATGAAATGAATAAGGTGGAAACATCGTGAGTGACATAGGTTACATTACAGGGTAGACTGAAAAGTTTAGTTGTCTAAAATGCGAGTATAGCGGCAGAGTCTGAGAGACATACCCTCTGTTGTAATAGAATGATATTTAAGATTGCTTTTGTATATTTTTTTGGATCTTTCTTTTCCTTTACTGTGAGTCCTCAACGAATTTTGAAGAAGCAGTTGAGCAAAGCGTGTTACATTGGTTTGATTATAATTGCATAATTGTACGCATATGTATGTTTGTATAGTTGTAAGTATGGTATGAGTCTGGAATGGAGCTTTCCTGTGAGCGAACTGGAATCATAGGCAGTTTCTTCCTTAAGGAATAAAATTAATTTTATTTTCTCTTCTTTATAAATATTTTTGTTTATCAGTATTTCATTTTCAAGAGAGCAGGTACTGTGAAGCCAAGGTTTCTGTACAAACACTAATTCTCATCGGTTTAAATGTTAATTATAATTAATAATGAAACAGTGTTGGTGTTCTTTAGCTAGTTGATGCGGAGATGCAGCAGACACACTAATTTCTCTTACTGAGATGAACGTTTAGCTTCGAGAACAAATACAAATATTTGTTTGTTTTATTTCCTAGTGCATGCGCTGACGATGCTGAGGGCAGAGAACGGCTGGCGGTAGTGCGCCAAAATTTATTCACCTCCAGTCAAGAAACGAAAGCAATAACGGCGAAGCCACCACCCATTGCTACCAAAAAATAAATGAAGATATTTTCAGTAACTCATAACAACAAATCAAAATATTTTCAGTAAATCATTAAAAGAATTATTATTAAAATGAAGTTAAAGTTGTATAACATACTATTACAGATATTCCTGTTATTGAGTCAAATTCTTTATTGATTTTATTCCAGTCAGCTACAGGGAATAGGCAAAATAATGTGAACACCTGTAATTACTTGGGACTGGTTTATTAATAAGGGGTTGGAGACCCATTTGCCCGTAATACAGCTGGAATACTGGCATATAATGATGGTATAGTCTCTAGAGGAATGCTATGCCACTCTTCGATTAGAACCTCTTCTAACTGCTGTAGTGATGAGGGAGAAGGAAATCTGCTCCAGAATATGCGCTCCAATGCCGCCCACAAGGGTTCAATAATGTTCAAGTCCGGGGACTGCGCTGGCCAGGGACGACGCTTCAGTTCAATTGGATGCTCCTCATAGCACTATTGTTCTGTCCTGGCTGTGTGAATTGGTGCATTGTCGTCCTGAAATATGACATCATTGTTGGGGAACAACATTTGAATCATGGAGTGCACCTGATCGCCTAAAATGTTCACATAATCGTTGGCTGTAACACAGCCTTTGACAGTAATGCTGGGACCAGCAGAATACCATGATATGGCTGCCCATACTATCACATTCCACCGCCATGCTTAACCATTCGAATCAAGCAATCAGGATTGTAGGCTTCTTTTGGTGTTATCCAGACGTAAACCCGACCATATGTTGGACGTAACGGAAACGTTGACTCGTCGGACCATATGACGTGTTTCCACTGATCAGCCTTGCAGAATTTATGCTCCTGACACCATGTTTTACGCTTCATTGAGTCGGTTGTCGTCACTAATGGTTTCGGCACAGCAGCTCGTCCATGAATATTCGCTTTATGGCGTTGTAGGCGGACAGTGTCGATATATACGAAGTCTCGAAGATCGCTATTGAGCTCTGCAGTCACTTTAGCAGCCGCAGTTTTGTGTTGTTTTGACTCAATTCGTGTTGGCGTACGACGATCTCTGTCATTTAGTTTTGATTCGCGCCCACCATTACGTTTACCCGACGATGTCTTTCCGTGTTTTGTGCTGGCTGTCATTACTGTTAAAACAGTTGCTCTGGAAACATTCAATAAATTGGCTCTCCTGGTTACTGGTATGCAGCTAATCCGGCCCCCACAATCTGCCCTCTTTGGGACTCTGTTAGATCTTTCCTTGCACGTCCACCTCGGCCTCTGAAAGCAAATACAAAGTAGGCACTACTCGTAACCAACCTGCACCTGATGCCTAGTCCATGCTGAACACGCACAGTCCAGCATGACACTTGTCTTACCCTCGTTGTTGACGGTCAAACACAACCATCCCACTACTACTATTTTTCACATAATTTTGCCTATCCCCTGTATGTATTGTAACTGTTATTTTCCCATCTTTGTGAAGTAAAATCTGTGATCTTTGGAGTACGTTATGGTTGATATGTGTTCATTTTTCTGGTTGTTTCGTGTTCTGATGCCATGTACTAGCACTGTATCTTACATCTACATCTACACACATACTCCGCAATCCACCATACGGTGCGTGGCGGAGGGTACCTCGTACCATAACTAGCATCTTCTCTCCCTGTTCCACTCCCAAACAGAACGAGGGAAAAATGACTGTCTATATGCCTCTATACGAGCTCTAATCTCTCTTATCTTATCTTTGTGGTCTTTCCGCGAAATATAAGTTGGCGGTAGTAAAATTGTACGGTAGTCAGCATCAAATGCTGGTTTTCTAAATTTCCTGAGTAGTGATTCACTAAAAGAACGCCTCCTTTCCTCTAGAGACTCCCACCCGAGTTCCTGAAGCATTTCCGTAACACTCGCGTGATGATCAAACCTACCAGTAACAAATCTAGCAGCCCGCCTCTGAATTGCTTCTATGTCCTCCCTCAATCCGACCTGATAGGGATCCCAGGCGCTGAAGCAGTACTCAAGAATAGGTCGTATTAGTGTTTTATAAGCGGTCTCCTTTACAGATGAACCACATCTTCCCAAAATTCTGCCAATGAAGAAAAGACGACTATCCGCCTCCCCCACAACTGCCATTACATGCTTGTCCCACTTCATATCGCTCTGCAATGTTACGCCCAAATATTTAATCGACGTGACTGTGTCAAGCGCTACACTACTAATGGAGTATTCAAACATTACAGGATTCTTTTTCCTATTCGTCTGCATTAATTTACATTTATCTATATTTGGATTTTATATTTAGATTTTATATATGTTGTAGTGCTAGGAAGAAATATGAAAATACAGAGCCACATAAATACAATACTGGTCTACGTTAAGAATCGGTGCAATCTTGGAAAATATCTAGTAATGGTAAAGATGACGTGTCGGTAACAGGTGAGTATTCACACCACCAGCCCATTCCGATTGACGATTTGCCGTTAGCAATTTCGCTACGCTACAGATTTCTCCGTCCGTGTGACAGTGAGAAGGTTCTTATACCAACATTAATAGGTAAATTATCGCCTTTTTGTAGGGTGACCTCTGACGCAAGGATCTTCAATTAAACTAGCGTTCTTCCGCGGGAAGAGGTGGTTTTGGAAAACAAAAATCATAGTTGTTAGAGCACAGAAACTACGAGACGCTACGGGAAATCAGAAGTGTACCAACATTTATTTGAGTATGAAAAATCGTATCCTAAAATTCCATGTGCATAGTAAATAAATGGAGTGAAAAAAATGAAATGTCGTGTGGCTAGGGCCTCCCGTCGGGTAGACAGTTCGCCTGGTGCAGGTCTTTCGAGTTGACGCCATTTCGGCGACCTGAGCGTCGATGGGGATGAAATGATGATGATTATGACAACACAACACCCAGTCCCTGAGCAGAGAAAATCTCCGACCCAGACGGGAATCGAACCCGGGACCTTAGGATTGACATTCCGTCGCGCTGACTATTCAGCTCCCGGGGCAGGACAATAAATGGAGTTAATCAGGTTAACTAGACAAGTTAATTAATTTCACAAAGCTTGCAGTAAAGATAATATGAGGCAAAATACGGCCCGAAATAAGCAGAGATAACACAACGTGAAGCAGTATACAGCATTTGAGATACTAATAAAATGCGTTTCTCAAACGAGCGACTATAATTTAATGATCTGTAAATGATACAATTCAATATAGCATGACAGTCGCGATATGGAGGCAACCCACATTGAGGATGGCTATCATATGCGTAAACCGCTTGCCGCAGTGCAGTCTACTGAAGTTTCTACAGTATTTACTACTCCGATTACTTGTTACTTTCTGTTATGTCAGGCCAGTGAGTAGGTTGACGGGCCTCATTGTTCAGAAATAGAAACCGGCTACCGCAATTTCTGCTATACAATATTTCGTACAACAGAAAAATATCTCAAGGAGTATTGGACCTTGACAGACAAACATTTAACGAAAGAACACCAACAGTTTACGATCGTTCGTGCCCGAACAATCCGCCCCCAGCCTCACCTTTCTTTCTGGAACATACGTAAATCATAGTAGAACTGGAGATTTAGAGACAAGGCGGTGGCTTGAATCAGTAATGGATTCGACACAATAAATAGATTTTAGTAACCTTTATCGTTCAAAAATATTGCAACAACCAAATTTACATCTGCTCGCTTTGAGTTCCTAATAATGAGTAGCGATATAACAGGACGAAGACAAGTGAAGTATACACTTTCATATTTCTCAATGGTTTTACATTTCCCATCTACATTTTTGTGGAAATATCAATAGAATTTCTGTTATATGAGTTAATATTATCTTTCATTGAACAGCTTCATTTCCTTGTAAAAATTTCTTTCTAACCATTATTATCTTATTAATCAACAAATAAGAAATTATTGCAAAGAGAAAAATAATACGTAATGCTTCATGGCCTCCTTGAATGCTTAGAGTTATCGTTTTAACAGTATATACTACAAGCATCCAACTGCGGTAGGGAATAGTTATGTTTCAGTATAACCTACTGATATTAATCATTAGTAAACACTCACACAGTGTAAGACAAAATATAAATCAAATGTGTGACAAATGTCTCGCTACAAATTCGTTACAAGCGCGGTAAGTCTCTGATAGATGATTTGGACATGAGCTCAGGTCACAACTAATTTAGCAGTAACAAAACTAATTTTACTCTACAGTGCTTGATGGATCTTAAACAAGTACTCTCTTTTCGTGGCTTATGTAGTAAATTTAGTCCTCTCCCTCTTCATTTGGTGCAGTTCGCAAAGAGAAAGAGCCATGGACAAAGAAAACGGCCGGAGTGAGGGATATTACCACGCATTCTGTGCGTTTATTGCAATACTTCAGAAATAGTTAGCAGGTAACATCTTCAAAAAATACAGTTATGTCTTAAGTGTTCACGTAGTTTACAGATTTTTTCTTTTGATATGTTCTATTATTTAGATATATGATTTGTATATACATAGAGTGCGCGAATGCGCAAAACCGTTCCTTCCGTACAAGCATAACTGGAGTGGTAAAGTCACTACACCTTCCTTTCTTTTTTCTTTTTTTTTAATAATGTACAGTTTCCGTTTGAAAGTCTACTTGTGGAGAAAAATGTATCACGAATAATGAACTGACATCACCGAGGTTTGAACGGAATATACAGGATCGTTCTGTGACGACGAGTGACAGAAGCGGACGTTCGATATTCAGGCGACGTCAGAGCGCCGTCTCCGTTGACTGTTGAGGTGCGGATGCGAAGTCAGGAACCCCAATGAAGGACACAAGCCGAGCACTCCACTGGTTGTATGGAGTTATGTCCTTCAGGCAGCTTCTCAACGAATTCATGATACAATTTAACGGGTAGTATCAGAGTCACATTGTCGCTTGGAACGCTATGCTGGCCGGCCGAGCTGACCGAGCGGTTCTAGGCGCTTCAGTCCGAAACCGCGCGTCTGCTAAGGTCGCAGGTTCGAATCCTGCCTCGGGCATGGATGTGTGTGATGTCCTTAGGTTACTTAGGTTTAAGTAGTTCTAAGTTCTAGGGGACTGATGACCTCAGCTGTTAAGTCCCATAGTGCTCAGAGCCATTTGAACCATTTGAACCACGCTATGCTGCCCTGTTATTTATAAGGTTGATTAAGTACGTTTATTTTAACAGAAATTTTAACTTACACATATTTTAATTTATTTGACCCTGATCCGCTGGAGATTTCTGTCTTTTACTGGCCATAAGTTGGTAACCCTGTTCACTGGCGTAGACACGTAACGTATTGAGAAATACGGTGTTTAAAATAAGGCATAGGGTAACCACTATAAATTTCTTTCCCGAATTTACGTCGGCGCAAAAAAGCACCCAACAAACAATGACTTATAATCTGTGCCCAACAGAATTAAATGAAATTTGTTACATGGACTGATTGGAGTACTTGAAACCTACCTCTCTAATTATGAAATTAATCAAATTATTTACCCCAATACAATGACATCTCAAAACCAGTGATATCAAGATACTATCTGCTTGAATTATAGACCGTACTAAGGGCCATGAAAATGTTTATTTCCAATCAAAGATAAGTTTTGACAGTGATAAGTACTTGACTGTAAACTTAACTAGCAAACACAGAGGAAAATTAATTATGGTTGGCAAAGTGGATAAAATGGAGGAAGGATTTCCGCGAATTTTTTCTTGATGAAATAAACGGATAACGGAATCTTACAAATTAATACAAAAATGAAAATTATTGAACCTCACTGATTGATGGTCTTCTAAACTTGCAAGTACAGCTGTTCTCGTTCTTAAAAACAGATCAGTTTTACGTGTGAATTAACTCCTATCTGAAATTACTCTGCCTAAGCTGCGAGGATCTCACCTACACCCAACACAAACTGCAAGATAGCTGATACAATGCGCATTGCGTTGTCTCAGAAGTAACCTCGAACGGACAGCTGGCAGCTCCGGGACCTGCCCATGTAGACACCCGTATGCGAAGTTCATATTCTGCGGCTCCCACAGTCATAATGATCTTACCACATGCCGCCCACAGGCAAAGTGTCCTTTCTCTACGTTCGTATCGTAAAATTTGTACAGTACCCCATGTGGAGCAGTCCGAAAAATATGTTAGAACATTAACGTGAGCGTTTTTCCGCATCTCTGCGCCAATCGCACTTGTTCTAGAATCAGAAAATCCCCTCCACACAATTCTGAAGCATCGCTTCTAACATGGCATAGCGCATACCCAATCTTAGGCCGTTCCGTCTGAATTTTTTCAGAGGAACGCTGGTGGGTGGCGAGAGTCGACGGTATCCTAAAAATTCTCCTAGCGGACCGTTCCCACGGCGGACACCACTTTACTCCCCACACTACTGTAACCTGCATTCACTCCTCTTGTAACAGAGTTTCTTCTCCTGAGCAATCACCCATCTCAGCGACAGGACGTGGCGTTGCGGTTTTACTTCACGAATGTTTGCCCTGCGTTCAGGCCACAAAATTTAGCTGACGATGCTTTGCCGACGTCCCAGGCTCCGTTTCACAAAATTCGCCCAACACAACATAATAGCTTCACATTTTACTGGTTGTCCGGTAGGCGTCATCGCAATGGCTGCTGACACCCCTCCGTCCAGGAAGACTCCTGTTGCTTTCAGAACGTGCGACCGACGGCCGACCGACTTGGCTGCAGCAGCGCCGCCGCCCCCACTAGGGGTCGTAAATGCATTTCTCTCCATGATGAGGCAAAATACCTCTGGTCATCCCACGGATATTCCCAGCAAGCGATATTGCACTCAGCAGAATGCGTTCATCCACCAACCAAATCCAGAAATCGACTATTGTCAATAACGTTTAAGATACGCAACTAATCGGGCAGCACAGTTAGTTACCGAATTAACTGATCTCATAATAGCATCTGATAACCCGATAATGATCTTAAAGAGAAAAGAAAGCAAGTGTAAATGATGCGTTAGGTTTCAATATTTACAAACTTAACTGTCCTTGTCGTCTTGTATCAAAGTGTGAAGCATAGTAGTCCGAGTAGTCACGTAAGTGTTCTTACACACAGCTTACAATGCGAGATACACGGCGACTGTAGTCTTCTGCAGTGGAATTATTGACACCCGCCGTTTCAGCAGGTGCTCAGTCTGAAACCGCTGCACGCACTAATACCACATGTCTCTGAGAATGGGAGGATTCTACCACCGACGGCTGGATACGCAGAGGACGTGGAGTGTTCTTGGATTTTTCACTCAATTTCATGTTTCTCCCAGTTCATCAGAGATGAGTACACAGTCACTGTACTCTTTCAAATATTTATCAGATGTCTGTTTGCATTATCACATAGCATCACCGCTTGCATATACGTTCCACATACTGCTTTATCAGTACAAACTCGACTAAAAGAACACTAGGTTCACACACACGAGTCAACTTTAATAACTTCTCTACGGAACTTTTATAAAGCCTCTTCCTTTGGCAGCCCACGGCCTGTAAAGCTTTTTCTTATAATACTTGACCAAGAAACATTTACAATATTTATGTGCATTACTCTGAATACAGCGTCTCCTATTTCATTTCTTTACAAAACTTCTGTTTAATTTTTGTGTGCGTAATATCAGTGGCCTGATACAAGGAAAGCAATAGAAGTATTAATCTCAATTCTTGGGATACTATTGTTTTATCCATCATCGTGATTAATCATCACATGGCTATGCACGAAACGAAAATGACAAGCAAGCTGAAGTATGAAATGCACCGCGAACGTGAAAGATAACAAGAATTCAGGATTAGGATTGAACACCCACTGAACAATTCATAGCTCGCCTTACATCGAGTACTACGACAGTGTGCCGCCTGTATACTATGAAAATGAGCACTTTACTGTTTAAGTCCTAATAAAAATCAATTATCTGTTTTGTTATAGTTAAAAGCTACAAGACATACTTCTTGCGTAATAACATGTTAAAATCTTTCTTTCAAGTCTATTCTAAGCTTAAGACTATGTGACATGTTACCCATCATATGTACAACTGCAACAAGTATGGCCAGTCCCCAACTGCACATCTTACTTACACAATTAACTCAACATATGTAAGATGTATATCCTATACTATACACATTTATACAACCTCATTATGTGCCACTAAGGCAGTGTTTTACAGTTGACATTGTCACTACTGATAACAGGTCTGCAGCATACAAAACTGACATCTACGGTTCTCACTAGTATCGCTCATACAGCAAAACTATTTTCCACAGAAGCTCAGAAACAAAACAAATGTCTCTTCCCATTTAGCATTTAAACAAGTATTTGCAAATGATCTGTTCACCTTAAGTAGACTGTTAATCCTTTGGCCAAATGTTCGTAATTTTAAATGTACCAAATAAATCAGGTTTCTCTCTAACCAAATATGAATTACTTACATTCTGCTTAGCTTTGTTCTCAATCTTCTAGTAATACTCAGTACTGTGTACTTTTTAGCTTGCAGTGAGCAGTATTGTACATATTCATGCAAACAAATCTTATTGTATTGAATAAATATAGATAATGAAACATAGAAATAAAATAACACGCTAACAGAAAAGTATTTGCAAATAAGACAACATGTATTAAATATAGAACCTCTACTGTATATATTTCTTTATACACTCCTGGAAATTGAAATAAGAACACCGTGAATTCATTGTCCCAGGAAGGGGAAACTTTATTGACACATTCCTGGGGTCAGATACATCACATGATCACACTGACAGAACCACAGGCACATAGACACAGGCAACAGAGCATGCACAATGTCGGCACTAGTACAGTGTATATCCACCTTTCGCAGCAATGCAGGCTGCTATTCTCCCATGGAGACGATCGTAGAGATGCTGGATGTAGTCCTGTGGAACGGCTTCCCATGCCATTTCCACCTGGCGCCTCAGTTGGACCAGCGTTCGTGCTGGACGTGCAGACCGCGTGAGACGACGCTTCATCCAGTCCCAAACATGCTCAATGGGGGACAGATCCGGAGATCTTGCTGGCCAGGGTAGTTGACTTACACCTTCTAGAGCACGTTGGGTGGCACGGGATACATGCGGACGTGCATTGTCCTGTTGGAACAGCAAGTTCCCTTGCCGGTCTAGGAATGGTAGAACGATGGGTTCGATGACGGTTTGGATGTACCGTGCACTATTCAGTGTCCCCTCGACGATCACCAGTGGTGTACGGCCAGTGTAGGAGATCGCTCCCCACACCATGATGCCGGGTGTTGGCCCTGTGTGCCTCGGTCGTATGCAGTCCTGATTGTGGCGCTCACCTGCACGGCGCCAAACACGCATACGACCATCATTGGCACCAAGGCAGAAGCGACTCTCATCGCTGAAGACGACACGTCTCCATTCGTCCCTCCATTCACGCCTGTCGCGACACCACTGGAGGCGGGCTGCACGATGTTGGGGCGTGAGCGGAAGGCGGCCTAACGGTGTGCGGGACCGTAGCCCAGCTTCATGGAGACGGTTGCGAATGGTCCGCGCCGATACCCCAGGAGCAACAGTGTCCCTAATTTGCTGGGAAGTGGCGGTGCGGTCCCCTACGGCACTGCGCAGGATCCTACGGTCTTGGCGTGCATCCGTGCGTCGCTGCGGTCCGGTCCCAGGTCGACGGGCACGTGCACCTTCCGCCGACCACTGGCGACAACATCGATGTACTGTGGAGACCTCACGCCCCACGTGTTGAGCAATTCGGCGGTACGTCCACCCGGCCTCCCGCATGCCCACTATACGCCCTCGCTCAAAGTCCGTCAACTGCACATACGGTTCACGTCCACGCTGTCGCGGCATGCTACCAGTGTTAAAGACTGCGATGGAGCTCCGTATGCCACGGCAAACTGGCTGACACTGACGGCGGCGGTGCACAAATGCTGCGCAGCTAGCGCCATTCGACGGCCAACACCGCGGTTCCTGGTGTGTCCGCTGTGCCGTGCGTGTGATCATTGCTTGTACAGCCCTCTCGCAGTGTCCGGAGCAAGTATGGTGGGTCTGACACACCGGTGTCAATGTGTTCTTTTTTCCATTTCCAGGAGTGTATCTCTCTGATAGTACAGTCGTTTGATTTTAATAGAATCTGGATAGGCAACGAAATATGCTCCCTCATGGAGTAGTCTAGCAATCTTATATAGCCTAGTGTGTAGCAACTACTTCTTGTTCTTCTTCTGTAGAAGCAAGGGCTTGGGATGTATTCTTAAAAGTATTTTCACCTTGACCTGGAAGTTCTGAACTCACCCAAGTTTTCTGTCATAGGTTTATTTCCTTATGCGCACAGAGGATATTAGGGAAATGGGGGTCTGGCGTATCCTTCCCTCCTTTGATATGTCATCGCCTGGTATGTGCGGAAGAGAGTTTACCCAATCATCCTCCTCTTTGGCTTCGAACGTGACGTCGGCGAGTGTGCTGTGCATGAATGTTTCCATCAGACTGGATTCGGAATGAAATTTCAAAATCAGAATTTGCCTGATCGGTTTATCTTGTAAGAAAGTTTTCCATGCCTTGCAGGTAAAGTTAGGGTTTTATTAGACAGTATAGCCTGGGGTTTCCCAAAACAAACAAATGTAATCTTCTGTAATACCTCTGCTAATAGGGGTTGCTGAAGCAGTTTTAGTAACGTAAACTCTTATATATTTAGAAAACAAATCATATAGGGCCTCGAGGTATCTGACACCCTAACGAGCCTGAGGTAAAGGTCCTGCGACGAGAAGAGACATGATTTCCCCAAGCGTTGAAGTTAAAATCGGATTTAACAGTATTTTGTTAGATGTGTTCATGGGTTTGGTCTCAGACTGACAATGCAGGTCCGTCATGGCTGGTGTACCCAATGATGCAGGTAAGGAACATGACAATGCTGTACAATCTTCCTCTTGCATTCTTCTACTTCAAAGTATCTCCAGGCGAGATCCACGCACCATATAAAACGGTCGCGGTATGCATTTTGTAATATTGTGTTGATTTGTGTCGTGAGTTTTGTGCTATTAATTGTTTAACTTCGCGCCATCACGCATCTGCGTCTCGGAAAACTCTCATATACTGACACAACTCTAGGTAATATGGTCGGTGTAGCAGATCTTTCATTATTAGTATTTTAATATCGGTCATCCGTTCAACCAGATATGAATGCTCAGATAATCCTTGCGGAAGTCTAGACAGACCATCTGCGATTACATCGTTTTTACCCTGCATATGAACGATCTTATAATCGCATTCCTGTGAAAAGAGTGACCACCTACCAAGTCTCGGTCGGAGCAGTCCGCGTGCGAGAAAACACTTAACGCTTGATGATTACTGTAGAATTAGTATGTCCGCCATGTATGTAGAAATTAAACTTTGAAGCGACCAAACCACGGCTAACACCTCTAATTCTGTCGCAGAATACGATCTTTCGTATTCTGCGAGAACTCTACTAGCAAAACTAATATTTATACTTCAAGCTTCCCAGTCCAGAACAAAGGGCATCAAGGGTAACGCAGAAATATATCTGCATGTCAAGATGGTGCAAAATTTCTGAAGTGACTACAGCTCATTTCATTTTCTCAAAGTCTTCTAGACGCTTTTGAGACCAGAACCAAGTAACGCTCTTACGTAAAAGATTTAACAGTTCAGTACTGCTCAATATTTGATTCAGAACAAATTGCCTATAAAATGAGGCATAGCGTAGGACCGCCTTCAACGTTTTTCATCTGGTTCAAACGAGGGCTATCATCCTGTTAAACGGTTCCGCAACAAACACTATGCTTAGGTGCGGTTAACAAAAGGCTACTCCAAGGTGACCAGGACCGATGACCTCGCTGTTTGCTACCTTCCCCCAAATCAACCAACCAAGGTTACCAGGAAGTCTGTATGATGTCCCCTGGCAACGGCCTTTGACTTTCGTGCTTTATGGCCTCCCTTACAGCCCACGGGACACAATAAGATGCATGGCAATAGGTCTTATGGAATACAGCTCTACATTATACTGATACCACTTAATCACCCCAGGTTTATTAGAGACAACATTAGCATAATACATCAGTCAATCTGCTAACTCGAGTCTCTGTTCCTCTCACAAATATTCAGTTTCTTTAACTTTCTTGTGCATGCAGGCAGGATCACACATTATATCATCATCATTTAACAAAAGATGTGTGATGATAGAACAGTCAGGGTGATCGTGCATGGTCTTCACCTGAGATCGCATGAATTATACTTTAGCCCCTGACAGAATCTATCATAACGCGCTTAAGTTTAAATTAAATTTAAAACAACCACTTTCGCATCAGCTATCAAATGGCGCTGACCACTTAGGCGGTCGATTTTTGTATTCCTTCCTCACATGAACTTCATGCCCAGCAAGTAACTGACAGTAAGACTCCTCGCCCCGACAAACGTACAAATAATGGCCTTGTTCCAGTAGTAGTAGTAGTAGTAGTAGTAGTAATAGTAGCTTTATTCATCCGTAGATCTATTTTTACAAGGATATAGGACATGTCAAAGTATTTACAAATTTAGATCAATTTAAAATAAGCTAATTCGTATACACATATATTTACAGACTTCTATTTAGAGACAATCATTAGTTTTACTCCTGGTATTCAATAGTATTTTTTTACAAATAACTTATTAAATAATGCAAGCCATATACATTCACTCATAGCTCACTATCAGTCACTGCACACACTATACGCAAATTGTTTCATAACACTTCACTCACTACACACACACACACACACACACACACACACACACACAAACACACACACACACACACACACACACACACACACTGGTGATCTCTGGGCCATTTTCTGTACCGCAGCTTCCCATTTGCTATCCTGAAAAACTGTATGAGCATCCCTCCATAATGAGTGAGATGTTGAGCTCAGAAAGAGGAAGAGGTGTTAGTATTGTGCCATGCATAGCTTGGGGGTAAGTATTTCTAGAAAGGAAAAAAAGAACATAAAGTGAAGGTGTTATGTGGAATGTTAGATGCTTTATAATCACTGTTATTATTATTTATTTGTATAACACTTTTTGTCAAACCCCTACTCTGTTTTAGCTAAGTAATCCTTCAATGTTTAAAATGTATTGCATAACAGGTACTTTTAGCTGCCTTTTTAAATAAGTGTATTTTTGCAATTTCTTTAATCTCTTTTGGTAATTTGTTGTACAGTTTTATTCCTTGGTATAAAATGCTGTTTTGAGTTTTGTGTTTATTTTTTCTTGGTAAATGTAAGTTGAGTCTATCTCTTGTTGCATGGTCATGGACAGAGCTGTTTGTGCAGTAATTACCAATGTTATTTTTGATGTGTACAACTGACTGGTAAATGTATTCACACGGAGCAGTTGAAATCCCCCGTGTTCTGAACATGTCTTTACAATGGACTCGAGTAGTGTTTTTGGTTATTATTCTTATGGCTCTTTTCTGGAGTTTGAAAATTGTGTTCATATTTTGAGCATTTGTTCCCCAAAAAAGAATGCCATAGCTAAGAATTCAGTGTACATATGAATAATATGTAGCTAAAAGACACTGCATGTTACACACTGATGATAGGATTCAAAGCGCATACCATGCTGACGACATTCTGTTTGCAAGTACCTTTGTGTGTTCACACCTCTTCAACTGAGAATCATTATTCATTTCTAGAAATTTTGCATTTGTTACACAGTCTTTAGAGGTGCCATCTACATTTAATTTAACATTGTTATTTTTCCTCTTCAAACTGAAATTCATGGCATTAGTTTTCTTTGTGTTCAATCTCACTTTATTACTTCCAATTATTACTTATATTACTTATAATACTTATATTACTTACTTATATTATTTATATTATTGACCAATCATAAAACTTCCTTGAGAGTTTCATTTGCTTTCTCGGCAAGGAGTTCTCTTGTTTTCTTCGTGACTATAATATTGCTGTCATCAGCGAAGAGGATTTTTTCACCATGAGTAACACTACTGGGAAAGTCGTTGATGTATATCAGGAACAGTATTGGTCCTAATATGCTACCTTGCGGAACCTCTATATTAATTTATTTTGGTTCTGGTAAGTGTTTTACTAAACGTTTAGATCTATTTGAAGTATGTGATATCTCTACTCTTTGTACCCTATCTGTTAGCTATGATCGAAACCAGTCTTTAACTACCTGTCTTATTCCTAATGCTTCTAATTTATTTAATAGAATCTTGTGGTCGACTGTATGAAACGCCTTAGAAAGATCCAAAAATCTGCCTGTGACACACTCATCTTTATCAAGAGCATCAAGTACAACTTTTGTGAATTCTACTATGGTTGACTCCGTATTTTTGCCACTTCGGAAACCAAACTGTGATTCTCTTAAAAGATTTATTTATTCAGATAATTCATTAATCTGTCTTTCATAATTGCTTCTATTATTTTTGAGAATGCTGACAGTAGGGAAATGGGCCGGTAATTTTCTATGTCTTCTGCATTACCTTTCTTAAGCAAAGGTACAACTTTTGTTTTGGTTGGCAGGAGAGCCAACACCGTGTTACTAGAGGAGGCCGAAAGGCACGCGTTTTAGCTCACGCAGGCTGGCGTGAGGTCTGGAATAGGACAAGGAAATTAGAATTTAGAAAAAAGGACGTAGCTGGTGGAATACTTAACTTTACTCCATTAATGGTGAACGTCGGTCTGAACGGTACATAATTCACAATATCAATAGTAACTGATAATGGCGCCTTGCTAGGTCGTAGCAAATGACATAGCTGAAGGCTATGCTAAACTATCGTCTCGGCAAATGAGAGCGTATTTTGTCAGTGAACCATCGCTAGCAAAGTCGGTTGTACAACTGGGGCGAGTGCTAGGAAGCCTCTCTAGACCTGCCGTGTGGCGGCGCTTGGTGTACAATCACTGATAGTAGCGACACGCGGGTCCGACGTATACTAACGGACCGCGGCCGATTTAAAGGCTACCACCTAGCAAGTGTGGTGTCTGGCGGTGACACCACAACTTTTGTTTTAACTGCTCTGGAAATGTCCCTGATGTGTAGGATTCATTTATTATATTTGTTAAGGGGCCTTGTGTAATACACATGCATTGTTTCAGTACACACATTGGTACTTCATTGAAGCAACAGCAACATCATTGTATTTAGTGCAACATTATTTAAAGGTGTTATATTTGTTTGTGGGAATTTTTACTGTAACTTCTCTACAATACTTGTAAAATGCTCATTTACATAGTTTGCTGAGTGCTGTGGATCATTTATTACTTTATCCTCCTCCCTTAGCAGTATGTTATTCTGCGTTTGTTTGCCTCTCCTCGTTCCCTTTTTTATAACATCCCAGACTGCTTTGCTTTTATTCTCTGCATTATGTATTATCTGTCATTAAATAAACTTTTTTGCAGCCATCAGCACTTTCGTGTATATCTTTTTGTATCTATGATAGAAATTTAAGAGTTCTGGATCATTGCGAATCTTTGTCATGGAATTGAGATGTTTAAGTGTTTGGGAGGACTTCTTAATACCTGCTGTTATGCATCTGTTTTTGTGGGATGTTGATACAGACATGCATACTTTTTGAAATTCTCATATTCTAAATAATCTACACTTGGTTATCCACCCTCTGGCTTCTGGCACCGATGGCATAAGATACTAAACAATTTTGCACTGGTAGAGTATGCACTTACGTAGTGTTGGTAATCCTTTCAATGAAATTACTTGCAATTACGTACAGTCGTGGACAAAACGAGCGAGACCCCTCGCCTTTTCGTTATGCTGATCCGCACGGCTTTAAAGTCTGCTACACAGCATAACAGGCAAGGCGACGAAGTGCTACCAACATACTATGCGCAGGCGTGAAATTGACAAACTATCTGAACTTTTTTAGACTGTATTCCATAATTTCTAAGACTATATTAATGCTGATTAGTGTGTTAAATACAACACGTAAACATAAGACAGAACTGAAAGAAGAAACGCTAATTTGTATGAAACGGACGAATAAAAATGAATTTCAGCTTATCCAGATAACAGACAAAGAACCCCAGACCGTTACGAATTAGCAAAATATTATCCGCATTCGCCCGCGAAACGGTCTGTGTCAACGTTCAGACCAGTCATACTGGATTACCATTGCTGACCTACCATGAAAGTGTGCAAATTTAGCAATGCGTGAAGATTCATAACGAAATTCACTTAAACATCATTCAGTGCCACACTTAAGTCAATTCCATTATTGACAGAAGCGGAAAAAGGAGGCAGTATCATGTATGAAATTCTACAAGAGTGTCATATTGACATCCACAGAGCGCCAGTACAGAATAAAGGTAGCGATAAATCGTATTGGGTGCGCGAGAATTTCTTAAAATTGCTTTACTGATATTCTACCTGCCTCCATAGAGATTAGAACCGAAAACAAACCAGACCTTCCTTTGACTATGCTAGCAGACAACCTAGGCAAACAGCCCTCTATTATTACCCCAGACATGAACAAGCCGGCAATTTCGCAATAAAAATCTGCAGTTTCTGTTGCATAGAGCTTTCTGGACTCAAAAACATGAATTTTCTTCCTTTATGTCACCACTTATGCGACAATCATTCGGGATGATTATCGAAATAACAAATTACTGTTATTAGAGAGTAAATTTTGTAGGATAATTCTGCACCACCCCAGGAAATAAACGGCTACATAGCTGCCAAACGTATTCTGCATTGTTTCGAATTCTCCACTAGACTCGCCACAGCCAGAAAACGTTCATTAGCAGAAGTGTTTCTTAAGCTAGCTAGCAATGAGAATGTTCGTACTTCTAAAACGCGGTGGCATTAATACTGGGATGTGAATTACCACGTGTATAGGCAAATACATTCTATTTGCATTCCTGTAAACGTGATTTGGATCGAAAACGTAGCTACGACTAATATGCTTATGTATCGACAGCAACTAGAACATTTCGAATAAAGAGTAGCGGGTGTTATTTATGCGGCCCTCATCTTCAGTGTTTTCGTTGTTAGGATTTCGTCACCTAAACCGGTAAAAACGGAACCCTACTAGTCTCACTTTCTTGACCGTCTATCGGTCTACCCAACCCTTAAAACCCGTTTACCTCCAGAACGGGTGGACATAATAAGCGGAAATGTATCGCACTTCTTGCTGTAACCGGTCCCTTGCTGGTGTAAAAAAGTGAGCTTCTATGTCAACGCAATCAAAAGATACGACGGTTTATGTAAAGAAAATTTACGCGAAAGGTCAAAAAATGGCTTCAAGAACTATGCGACCTAACTGCTTAGGTCATCAGCCCCTAGACCTAGAACTACTTAAACCTAGCTAGCCTAAGGGCATCACAGACATCTATGCCCGAGGTAGAATTCCAACCTGCGACTGAAGCAGCCGTGCGGTTCGTCACTGAAGCGCCTGGAACCGCTCGGCCACCGCAACGCGGCGAAACCCTACTCACCTCATGTATAATGATAATATATACTGTCTAGTGAGGATAAACTGTATTCTCCAGCAACTCAGATCGTTTGATCACGGAACTTTTACGAAGCTACATTCAAACTTTGTCGAAGTCGTCTGCAATATCCATTACAAACACCCTAGGAACTTCGTATGCGATATCTACTTCTGAATACGCTGGCAGATAATGCAGTACTATAACAAGTAGGTGGGAACTTATTGTTATTGGTCCATGCATGACACTTTATTTCAATATCACTTTAACGCGCCTAGGTGTTCGTATATGGCTGAAATTAATGAACAAAAAGTAAATAAACAGTAAACAACTTCGATGTTCAGATCAAGTGAAAGTCACATGTCGTAATTACAACATAATTTCGTTGTTACATCTACATGACTACATCAACAGGATTTCTTTGCAATCCGGACTTACGTGCCTGGCAGAAGGTTCGGATTATTTCTCTACCGTCCCACTCATTAACAGTGTGCGGGAAAAGGGACTATTTAAATCTTTTCTTGCGAGCCTTGAATTACATTATTACTATGGTTTCTTCTTGTGTAAGTACCCTAGGAAATAATGTTTTGGCATTCAGAACATATGGTGGTGATTGAAATTTCGTGAAAAGATCTCGTGGCAACGAAAAACGCATATGTTTTCATGAATGTTACCCCAACTCGATTATCAAATCTGGGATCCTCTCTCCCCTATTTCGTGACATTACAAAGCGTGCTACCGTTCCTTGGACGTTTCTGCGTGCACAGTCAATCACGTCTGTCAAGGATATTATAGCAGTGGACGGACAAACGTAGTGTAGGCAGTGTTTTCAGTTGGCCTGTTGCGTATTCTTAGTGTGCGGCCAATAAAACGCAGTCATTCGTTTGCCTTCCCCACAAAAGTATGTTTTCGATCTTTCCAGTTTAAGTTTTACTGGGTACTGAGATGAACTGACAGTGCTTCGACTTGTGTTTTGTCGTGTAACCGAAAGTTAATTATTGTTATTGGACGCAGCTTTCGTGTTTAATGTATTCCTCAGTCAACAACAGTAGACTCCTCGTACACCACACATAACTGTTTCAAAGTATTAAATTGTTACTGATCTTACCATGTTGCAGTGGTCATCTTAACTTGCCGTTTTGAAAAAAAGGAAAATATTTTAGCGAAATGTAGCAACTAAGAAGCGGAGTATCCAAACAAACAAACGTTTCCGGTTTAAGTAGTTGCAGTAGGTCTACTACACAGTAACGTAAATTAGGAGCAAAGTCCATAAGTAGATCCTCATCAGGAAAACCAGCCCTCATAATGCAAAGTGCAACTACAACAAAGAAAGTTTCCAAACATGTCAATGAGTAGTCGAGGAAAGTGGACGCATTCTGTCTACTGAATCCCAACGCACGCAATTTACGAGGGGGCACGCCAAGTGTCAGACCCCGATCTTGCTTTTAACTACGCTCATTGAAAGAGGGGACAAAATAAGCTTAAACTCTACCGCTTCTGAGAAAACGACGGTCAAAGTGTTCAATGCGTTGTTCCTATAGTGTAGATACCGCTTAGCGGTTAAGGATTCAACTGAAGCGGTGGCTCTGCGGCTACCATAGCGACTTCGGAACTTTGCGCTGCGAGTTCGAAACCCGGTTTTTCCTTTTTTCCCCCCTCACTCTCTGAATTATCTACGAATGTTTATTCCAATTTATGATGAAACACTGTTGTCGTTATTCGTCAGTTAATTTACTGTGTAAAGAAATAAGTTAAAAAGGGAACACACAGTGCGTAGTGGGGCGATCACTCTGTTGTAGAAATAATTCAGAAGCCAAGATCGCTTTAAATACTGTCTACTGGATAACCGGTTTCAACACACTAAAGGTGCCATTATCGGATCTAAATGTAGATTAACATTGATAAACCATTTGGATATAACGACACATGAGGCAGACGAGATGATTTTATATCAGCTTGTCTCACTCGTTTATTATTTTTTTAATTCATTAATTACACATAAAGTTAATTGTCGAGTAATGACAACATTATTTCAACATAAATTAGAAAAAAAAAACATTCGAAGATAATTCTGATAGAGAGGCAGGAAAATAAAATAATTAAAAAACCCACTATGGTCTCGAACACGGGAATCAATGCTAAGAAGGAACGACGGTAGCCACTGAGCCACCGCTTCAATTGCGTTCTCGGCTGCAGAATGTATCTACACTAGAGCAACAGCGCGTTGATAACTTTGGCCGTCGTTTTCTCGGAAACGGTCGAGTGTCTGCAGATAAGCCGAAACACAAGTTCGCTTATTTTGTCCTCTCCTTCACTGACAAGGGGAGGCCGCCAATTGTGAAATTCAGATTCGATTCATACTGCGCATAATAAAAGCTCATGGCCAGAGGTGTAATGTGGCAAAGCACCAAGATGCACTTCTCAGCCGTTGTCGAGAAAATCGACAGTTAGAAGAAACCGCTGCGGTGAAATACTCTCTACGATTCATAATTTTCTACAGCGTCGTGGCGCAGCGGTAAGCGCTCGAGTTCGTAATCCGAAGGTCGGCGGATCGAATCTCGCTCCATGCAACTTTTTTTTTTTAGTATTTGTTTTTTGTAATTCAAATGTGTGTATAAACACACACACACACACATATATATATATATATATATATATATATATATATATATATATATATAATTCCCGGCAACAGGTTGCAACAATTATGCATATAATAAGTTGTTGAAAGTCGTTTGTCGTGGAAAAACTGGCGACTTCGAACATCATTATGTTTTCCGCAAACAAATTTGTATTTCACAAATGTTATTAATTGTCTTCATAATGTTAACCACGTATAGTTAGCGGAAGACGTAGAAACGATATTCCGAAACGAATACGTATAGCGTAAGTCAAACGTTCGAATTAGAATAGAAACCCCACGAACACAAATTTGCTGTGGCAGGTATGAAATATAAACTCCGTTAATCGCTCGTTACACTTGAAGGACAGATGTTGAATGGGCCGAAACGAGCCGCCGCATAACAGCGTAGTTGCCTGCTAACTTCGAAAGAAGGTAGATGCGGTCCCTAGCACAACTTATAACACCGTCGAAAATCAGTGCGGACGTGAGAGCTTTGGTACACCCTGTTAAACAAACGGTAAAATGGAGGCGGTACAATTGGAGAGCGATCCGCCTTCACCAACATGCATAAGCAATTCATTAATAGTTTATATATATATATATATATATATATATATATATATATATATATATATTTGAATTACAAAATAATAATAATAATTAAAAAATGTTGCATGGCGTGAGATTCGATCCGGCGACCTTCGGATTACGAACTCGAGCGCTTACCGCTGCGCCACGACGCTGTAGAAAATTATTAATCGTAGAGAGTATTTCACCGCAACGGTTTCTTCTAACTGTCGATTTTCTCGACAACAGCTGAGAAGTGCATCTTGGTGCTTTGCCACATTACACCTCTGGCCATGAGCTTTTATTATGCGCAGTATGAATCGAATCTGAATTTCACATTTGGCGGCCTCCCCTTGTGAGCAAAGTTTCGGGACAATCAGCCTATGACACTTGGCGAGTTCCCCTCGCTCGTCGAGTCGCTTCTTACGCCCGGCGAGAATTATGTATGCCTCCGAGTAAACTGCGCCACCTGGAAACACGGCGAGCGGGGATAAACACGTTTTCCTTCTTATAAGGCAACCCTCTACAGATAAAATTCATGAAGTGTTCTTCAGGTTGCCTCAGATATTTCAGAAATGTTTCTTGCGTCAGGCCTGCCGCATATGCAAAACGTAAACATTTCATTTCATGTAATATTTATCAGGATAAGACATGACAAGAGTGGACCAGTCCCTTCTGAGAAAAATTAGAGATTTTAAGTTGCTCCACTATGTAATGACACGGGCACGGGCTTGCGATCTCTCTTTTATGCCATCGATTTCCGTGTTACACATACTTGGCCACTGCGTTGTGGCTGCCATCGTGGAGGAGGCAGTCTGTTTCCTGTCAGCGCTGTTTCCGCAGCCAATATTAACCGCGACGAATCATTCAGTCAACGCTAAATGGCCCATCTGGCTGAGGCAGACAAGGGCGCTATAATAGAACTCCATGCAGAGGGATCTTCAAATGCCGACATAGCAAGAACTATGGGTCTTCACAAGTCGACGGTAGCCAGGTGGATCAGACGAAAGGAAGAGAGTGGTAACTTGAATGGGAGGCCTCATGGCCGTCGCCGCAAAACAACAGCAGCTCAGGATCAGCAGATACGCCGTTTCAGTGAGAACCACCCATTTGTCAACGCACGACAAATTCAGCAAACTTTGGGTCTCAATGTTAGCAGTAAGACCGTCACTCCTCGTGTAAGGGAAGGTGGACTGAGAGCAAGAAGCGCTGCTGTGAAAGAGACATTGACTGTTTCCCAAAGAGAAGCTTGCCTTGCTTTTGCTACTGAAAATGGCGACAAACCTCTCCAGTTTTGGAGGCGAGTGATTTTCACGCACCAAAAAGTTTTCTCTACGGCATCATCCGGAAAAGTACTAGTTTACCGGCCTAAATGTGCTAGGTATAATCGAAAATATATTTACAGTTGCCGAAGGAGTGGCAGGTTGTCGGTGCCGTCCGGTGTGGCCGTGCGGTTCGAGGCGCTTCAGTCTGGAACCGCGTGACCGCTACGGTCGCAGGTTCGAATCCTGCCTCGCGCATGGATGTGTGTGATGTCCTTAGGTTAGTTAGGTTTAAGTAGTTCTACGTTCTAGGGGACTGATGACCACAGATGTTAAGTCCCACAGTGCTCAGAGCCATTTGTAGTCGGTAACGGTATGGGCGTGGATATCGGCCGAAGGGTGTGGGCTCCTGTGGGAAGTGGAAGGAAGATTCGATGCGCGCAATTACATATCAATTCTGGAGAACGTGATGTTGCCTGCTGTGGCAGCAAGATTTGGCGATGATCAGATCATGTTCCAACAAGATCGCTCGTCTATTCATATGGCACGTGTGGTTAAGAGGCGGGTCGACGACCATAGTAATATTACTGTAACGGAATGGCCACCTAAAGGAGCTGACACGAATCCCATTGAGAATATCTGGGCAGAAATGGTCAGAGTAATACGAGAAAAGGGCAGTCACCGTCGACTCGCCGACAGCTTTCTGATGTGATTCATGACGCTTGGAATGAGTTACTTGAATCTCCTAGTTATGTGGCTCGAGTTGTGGGCTCAATGCCCAACAGACTTCGAGCTGTTGTGGAAGCCAAAGGAGGCTTCACCAATCAGCTGTTTCAAGCTTTGTTTCTTTCTTCTTCGTCTTTTTTTTTTTTTTACTTACAGACGTATATTTTATATAATTTCAAGGAAACGCAGTAAATGGAATGTGGACTGATTTTTGAGGCTTCATTTTGTGACGGCTAAACAGTGCTGCATCATGGGACCCGCTATTTGTCCACATGTGGCTGAACATCAGAGGTGTAAAAAATTTTGAGGTGCCGAAGTTCTCTGGAAGAATAACGTCTTTTAGACAAGGAGATGATTTTTAGTTCATTTCATTTTAACCATTCACACTATGATTTGACATTCTAATCTTTGATTTCATTTTATTATCATGTATCTTTTCTCCAGTGAAAGTCAACGGTAGTAAGTTTCAAGATATGAAGAATAACTGGAAGTTTCTAATTTGTGGAAAGCGTATTTAACAGTTAATATTTTCGACAAATCTGTAGTTATAGGACATATTAAGAAGCGAGTCAAAAATGGCATTGTGGAATGATCAGGTTGGTCTCTAAAGGGTAACGACGATAAAATAGCAAATATGAAACTATGGGTAACAACTATTGTTGATGGTGAGGAGCCATAATCGATATGTCACTTTTCCGTAATTGTATTTCTGAAGTTTATCGTCAATCCTAGGACTGACACCGATACTCTGTTTTACGTAAAGAATACAACCTTCAAAATTTATTTAGCAGCGCAGAATATTAAATCACAGTTTATAGATCAGGAACCTAATCCAACTGCCTTTAATTTTATTTTCACGGATGACATTGAGACAGTAAATAACAAGAGAAATAAGAAAACTCTCAGAAACAATATAGAGAATTCAAGTATCATGTGAATTCAAAAGTTTGCTATAATAGCGATTAATTGCTTTTTACAGACCCCTTCATGCCTACGTTTTCCGTCAGACAGACAATGTTTGAAACTAGGACTAACGAGGTAAACAATTGTTCCACAAATTGTCAAATTGGAAGTCGGAGAGCCAGTTACATAAATTACGATGACAACAAACGTTTTTCAAGTAAACTGATCACAGGAGGCATCCAACGCATTTATTGTGAGTTACATGCACAGTATGTAAACTGGCAACGCCACCAACACACAATACCACTAACAAGGGAACATCCCCATCGCACCGCCCTCAGATTTAGTTATAAGTTGATACAGGGGATAGGCCTTGAAAAACTGAACACAGATCAATCGAGAAAACAGGAAGAAGTTGTGTGGAAGTATGAAAAAAATAAGCAAAATATACAAACTGAGTAGTCCATGCGCAAGATAGGCAACATCAAGGATAGGGTGAGCTCAGGAGCGCCGTGATCCCGTGGTTAGCGCACGCAGCTGCGGAACGAGAGGTCCTTCCGTCAAATTTTCCCAGGAGTGAAAAGTTTAATTTTTATTTTCAGACAATTATTATCTGTCCGTCCGTCTGTCCGATGCGAGGTAACCGCGCCGTAGTATGATGACGCTACACCTAAAAAACATCGAAAGACATGACGTCAGTCGACTATAGCGCACGGAAGAGAGAGTATTCCTGCTAATGAGGCTCCCTGGCTGGCAGTTAACTGTTCGCTACTTTGGACGAGAGTGCATTAAATACGTGCGATGCATTGCGTGGGCAATATGAATCCAGCAAATATAGCTCGTGACTCCAATAACAATGTCAATGAATATTTTCCGAACTGTAGGGCATCGGAAAGTTCCTTAAGGGATCGAACGATTGTCGAACATTTGTATGATTATTTCCTACATTTGTTGAATAACAGTACGTGTGGTGATGATTGTCTGAAAATAAAAAAAATCAAACAACTAACCCGAGGGAAGACTTAAACCAACGACCTCTCGTTCTGCAGCTCCTCACGCTAACCACGCGACCACTGCGCTCCCGTGCTCAAGCTATCCTTGATGTTGCTTATCATGCACACGGACTACTCAGTTTGTTTGGTTTGAATATTTTTTTCATAGGTCCACACAACTTCTTCCTGTTTTTCGAATGATCTGTGTTCAGTTTTCAAGGCCTATCCACTGTGTCAACTTATAACTAAATCTGAGGAGGGTGCGATGGGAAGGTTCCCTTGTTAGCTATGAAACAACTGTAGCAAAACGGAGCATCCTCGTTATCCATGTGATGGATAAGACGACTAATTCGCAACATAAATGTCAATGTAAGCATCAGTTTCTGTTGGAACGTGCTTCCCGGACCAAATAACATACATTTCCTACGTCTTCAATGCGAATCATGTAGCAAATGTAATTTAAAGGACATAAAAATATCGAGTGAATTTACTAAAATAATTATGAACCACTTGAATTTGCATTCAACAGGCAATGTTCAGAAGTCTGGTGTAGGAGTACTGCATGCTCTAATTCGAAACAACAAAAATCAACAGAGTAACTATTATTGAACGTCATCAGGTCACTCATCGAGCATTCCTATGCAGTACTGTTACTGGTGACGTGTTATGATGCCTTTATCGTTAACTTCCTAAGAAGAAATGAAAGGCTGAGCCCCACCAAAAGACGTAAACTCGAGGAGAGAGTTGCGTGAACATATTATTTTACATCTGATAAATCCAAAAGTGTGTTTTGGGCTACGAATTCTGCCCCCAGGGTGTGTGCAACACAGCTGGAATTTGTTGCCAACAACTGAGTCACCTTTCGGTCACAGTGTAAGAAAATCGAGCAACAAAACTACATCACCTGTGCTACTGCATGATAACGCACTATGTTGATTTGAGAAACAAAACTATCCAGGAGATTGATAGGAAAGTCGTCTCTCAGGCACATTTGTATTGATAGGGAAGTCCTCTCTCAAGCACTTGTCCCTCTCGTCATATATTTGTAAAATTTTACCTTTCCCACTCTAGATCGATCAACCGTCAAGGCAATTCATTTCTAGACGAAAATACTTTTAAAACTACTCTGGTTTATTGACATCGTTAGAACAAGTAGGTTTCTACAGGCGTAGAATTTGTAAACAACTTTACCATTGTCATATCGTTTTAGATATCGTGAAAGAAAATTCTGCTGCTAAT
This sequence comes from Schistocerca nitens, assembly GCF_023898315.1. Classification (NCBI taxonomy): domain Eukaryota; kingdom Metazoa; phylum Arthropoda; class Insecta; order Orthoptera; family Acrididae; genus Schistocerca; species Schistocerca nitens. The sequence goes on from NC_064616.1 coordinate 350,703,717, forward strand.
TAATTTCTCTTTGATAATTACTGTTGCGTTTAGTAAACTAATGGAAAATGCAATTAAAATATTCACTGTACTAATACAAACTAAAGTCAACTTAATACAGAAACATCACGACGGCAGTCTATCTTAATAAAGCATTAAGTTTCTGTGAGACAATTGGGCTTATTTTAACACGAATTAGTAGGATATTACAGACTTTACACTTAGAAAAGATCTGTATTTATTTCATTTCCTGTATCATTCGTAAGTGTTATGAAAATGGGGCTTTTCATAGATAAAATTATGTATTCACAACAACAAAAAAATGTCGGCAGAAAACAAAAGTGGCATTATGAATCTGGCAGTACCGTAAGGTTTTCACTCTGACACTAAGAGTTACTGAAAGTAGCAAGAAGAATTTTGCTCGAGCGTTGTCTTACGATTCCCTTATTAAGTTTTTATCTGCCTGCTTGTAGCTGTGCTACAAAAGAATTAAAAATCTGGCTTTCAGCAAGTCTCGAAAGGCGAACAAAAGCAGCTTGCACCTGGTTACTAAGCATGTTACCTGGGGACTGGTTTTTTCTTAAAGCGGGAAGACATCCTTTTGTGGTTCAATTGGCAAATGTCAGTCAGACGTGTGACGTTAGTCTAAGCGTTTCGGTGTGTTGAATTTGTACCAATGATTTTTCTACACGTTTTTTCTGTCCCAAATAGAGTTGAAGTCTCCCATTAGTATTTTCACGTCATCTTGGTGAATTTTGCTCATGGTATTTTCGAGTGTGTTCCAGAATTTTTCAACATTGTCGGTGTTTTTCTTATTTTCGATGTTGGTGGGTTCAAATGGTTCAAATGGCTCTGAGCACTATGGGACTTAACTGCTGTGGTCATCAGTCCCCTAGAACTTAGAACTAGTTAAACCTAACTAACCTAAGGACATCGCACACATCCATGCCCGAGGCAGGATGCGAACTTGCGACCGTAGCGGTCGCGCGGTTCCAGACTGTAGCGCCTAGAACCTCTCGAACACTCCGGCCGTCGATGTTGGTGGGGACACGTGCATTGATGAGTGTATATGTTTTACTGGGGCTCTGAATGACCATAGTCATAAGTCGCTTGTTGACGGGCCAGCCGCGGTGGCCGAGCGGTTCTTGGCTCTTCAGTCCGGAACCGCGCGACTGCTACGGTCGCAGGTTCGAATCCAGCCTTGGGCATGAATTTGTGTGATGTCCTTAGATTAGCTAGGTATAAGTAGTTCTAAGTTCTAGGAGACTGATGACCTCCACTGTTAAGTTCCATAGTGCTCAGAGCCATTGGAACCTTTTGATTGTCGATCGGTGTGATTTCTTTGACAGAGTTGATAGATCGGTGTTCGAGAAATGCAATGCCGAAGATTGGTACGCCTTTCGTTACCTTTTGTTGTATTCTGCTCTTGAAGATGCAATGGTTTCCCTAATGCACGGTTTCATTGTCAGTTAGTCGTGGTTCTTGAAGTGCAAGGATGAGAATTTTTTGTCGGTCCATTTCTTTTGTGAAATTATTTAGTTTTCGTGTTTGGATCAAGGTATCGATGTTTACTTTTAAATGCATGTTTTTTGCTTGTAGGGAAATTTACCAGAGATCTTCGATATTCTCTGTCGTGCTAACCTGGACTCCCCAGAATCCGAAAATCCAACTGCCGCCTGTCGACAGCCGGGTTGTGTACCACCTGGGATAAAGTTGACTTTGCTTGCATAGTTTACGTTTGCTTGTGTTTCATTGGTTGTGCTTGGGTGATACCAGGACCGGACAGGACCAGAGGGTGTTGAAGCCTTTGAAAGCAAATATTTTCAGCCAAGCTCATTGAGCTAACACGGTGACCAGAGTAACGGTGATTTTCACTCAGACGTGTCTGGATTTTGCGTTCAACGGATTGAGTAGCCGTTCAGGATTGTGTTAGTATTTGGTTCACCCCTAGTATTTGATTTCCTCGGTACCATCCATATGGGGGAGGGTTTCCACTATCCGCCACACGCGATTATTATTATTATTATTATTATTATTATTATTATTATTATTATTGTCATTATGTCTCAGCAAATCAAATACTAGGGGTGAACCAAATACTAACACAATCCTGAACGGCTACTCAATCCGTTGAACGCAAAATCCAGACACGTCTGAGTGAAAATCACCGTTACTCTGGTCACCGTGTTAGCTCAATGAGCTTGGCTGAAAATATTTGCTTTCAAAGGCTTCAACACCCTCTGGTCCTGTCCGGTCCTGGTATCACCCAAGCACAACCAATGAAACACAAGCAAACGTAAACTATGCAAGCAAAGTCAACTTTATCCCAGGTGGTACACAACCCGGCTGTCGACAGGCGGCAGTTGGATTTTCGGATTCTGGGGAGTCCAGGTTAGCACGACAGAGAATATCGAAGATCTCTGGTAAATTTCCCTACAAGCAAAAAACATGCATTTAAAAGTAAACATCGATACCTTGATCCAAACACGAAAACTAAATAATTTCACAAAAGAAATGGACCGACAAAAAATTCTCATCCTTGCACTTCAAGAACCACGACTAACTGACAATGAAACCGTGCATTAGGGAAACCATTGCATCTTCAAGAGCAGAATACAACAAAAGGTAACGAAAGGCGTACCAATCTTCGGCATTGCATTTCTCGAACACCGATCTATCAACTCTGTCAAAGAAATCACACCGATCGACAATCAAAAGGTTCCAATGGCTCTGAGCACTATGGAACTTAACAGTGGAGGTCATCAGTCTCCTAGAACTTAGAACTACTTATACCTAGCTAATCTAAGGACATCACACAAATTCATGCCCAAGGCTGGATTCGAACCTGCGACCGTAGCAGTCGCGCGGTTCCGGACTGAAGAGCCAAGAACCGCTCGGCCACCGCGGCTGGCCCGTCAACAAGCGACTTATGACTATGGTCATTCAGAGCCCCAGTAAAACATATACACTCATCAATGCACGTGTCCCCACCAACATCGACGGCCGGAGTGTTCGAGAGGTTCTAGGCGCTACAGTCTGGAACCGCGCGACCGCTACGGTCGCAAGTTCGCATCCTGCCTCGGGCATGGATGTGTGCGATGTCCTTAGGTTAGTTAGGTTTAACTAGTTCTAAGTTCTAGGGGACTGATGACCACAGCAGTTAAGTCCCATAGTGCTCAGAGCCATTTGAACCATTTGAACCCACCAACATCGAAAATAAGAAAAACACCGACAATGTTGAAAAATTCTGGAACACACTCGAAAATACCATGAGCAAAATTCACCAAGATGACGTGAAAATACTAATGGGAGACTTCAACTCTATTTGGGACAGAAAAAACGTGTAGAAAAATCATTGGTACAAATTCAACACACCGAAACGCTTAGACTAACGTCACACGTCTGACTGACATTTGCCAATTGAACCACAAAAGGATGTCTTCCCGCTTTAAGAAAAAACCAGTCCCCAGGTAACATGCTTAGTAACCAGGTGCAAGCTGCTTTTGTTCGCCTTTCGAGACTTGCTGAAAGCCAGATTTTTAATTCTTTTGTAGCACAGCTACAAGCAGGCAGATAAAAACTTAATAAGGGAATCGTAAGACAACGCTCGAGCAAAATTCTTCTTGCTACTTTCAGTAACTCTTAGTGTCAGAGTGAAAACCTTACGGTACTGCCAGATTCATAATGCCACTTTTGTTTTCTGCCGACATTTTTTTGTTGTTGTGAATACATAATTTTATCTATGAAAAGCCCCATTTTCATAACACTTACGAATGGTACAGGAAATGAAATAAATACAGATCTTTTCTAAGTGTAAAGTCTGTAATATCCTACTAATTCGTGTTAAAATAAGCCCAATTGTCTCACAGAAACTTAATGCTTTATTAAGATAGACTGCCGTCGTGATGTTTCTGTATTAAGTTGACTTTAGTTTGTATTAGTACAGTGAATATTTTAATTGCATTTTCCATTAGTTTACTAAACGCAACAGTAATTATCAAAGAGAAATTAATTAGCAGCAGAATTTTCTTTCACGATATCTAAAACGATATGACAATGGTAAAGTTGTTTACAAATTCTACGCCTGTAGAAACCTACTTGTTCTAACGATGTCAATAAACCAGAGTAGTTTTAAAAGTATTTTCGTCTAGAAATGAATTGCCTTGACGGTTGATCGATCTAGAGTGGGAAAGGTAAAATTTTACAAATATATGACGAGAGGGACAAGTGCTTGAGAGAGGACTTCCCTATCAATACAAATGTGCCTGAGAGACGACTTTCCTATCAATCTCCTGGATAGTTTTGTTTCTCAAATCAACATAGTGCGTTATCATGCAGTAGCACAGGTGATGTAGTTTTGTTGCTCGATTTTCTTACACTGTGACCGAAAGGTGACTCAGTTGTTGGCAACAAATTCCAGCTGTGTTGCACACACCCTGGGGGCAGAATTCGTAGCCCAAAACACACTTTTGGATTTATCAGATGTAAAATAATATGTTCACGCAACTCTCTCCTCGAGTTTACGTCTTTTGGTGGGGCTCAGCCTTTCATTTCTTCTTAGGAAGTTAACGATAAAGGCATCATAACACGTCACCAGTAACAGTACTGCATAGGAATGCTCGATGAGTGACCTGATGACGTTCAATAATAGTTACTCTGTTGATTTTTGTTGTTTCGAATTAGAGCATGCAGTACTCCTACACCAGACTTCTGAACATTGCCTGTTGAATGCAAATTCAAGTGGTTCATAATTATTTTAGTAAATTCACTCGATATTTTTATGTCCTTTAAATTACATTTGCTACATGATTCGCATTGAAGACGTAGGAAATGTATGTTATTTGGTCCGGGAAGCACGTTCCAACAGAAACTGATGCTTACATTGACATTTATGTTGCGAATTAGTCGTCTTATCCATCACATGGATAACGAGGATGCTCCGTTTTGCTACAGTTGTTTCATAGCTAACAAGGGAACCTTCCCATCGCACCCTCCTCAGATTTAGTTATAAGTTGACACAGTGGATAGGCCTTGAAAACTGAACACAGATCATTCGAAAAACAGGAAGAAGTTGTGTGGACCTATGAAAAAAATATTCAAACCAAACAAACTGAGTAGTCCGTGTGCATGATAAGCAACATCAAGGATAGCTTGAGCACGGGAGCGCAGTGGTCGCGTGGTTAGCGTGAGGAGCTGCAGAACGAGAGGTCGTTGGTTTAAGTCTTCCCTCGGGTTAGTTGTTTGATTTTTTTTATTTTCAGACAATCATCACCACACGTACTGTTATTCAACAAATGTAGGAAATAATCATACAAATGTTCGACAATCGTTCGATCCCTTAAGGAACTTTCCGATGCCTTACAGTTCGGAAAATATTCATTGACATTGTTATTGGAGTCACGAGCTATATTTGCTGGATTCATATTGCCCACGCAATGCATCGCACGTATTTAATGCACTCTCGTCCAAAGTAGCGAACAGTTAACTGCCAGCCAGGGAGCCTCATTAGCAGGAATACTCTCTCTTCCGTGCGCTATAGTCGACTGACGTCATGTCTTTCGATGTTTTTTAGGTGTAGCGTCATCATACTACGGCGCGGTTACCTCGCATCGGACAGACGGACGGACAGATAATAATTGTCTGAAAATAAAAATTAAACTTTTCACTCCTGGGAAAATTTGACGGAAGGACCTCTCGTTCCGCAGCTGCGTGCGCTAACCACGGGATCACGGCGCTCCTGAGCTCACCCTATCCTTGATGTTGCCTATCTTGCGCATGGACTACTCAGTTTGTATATTTTGCTTATTTTTTTCATACTTCCACACAACTTCTTCCTGTTTTCTCGATTGATCTGTGTTCAGTTTTTCAAGGCCTATCCCCTGTATCAACTTATAACTAAATCTGAGGGCGGTGCGATGGGGATGTTCCCTTGTTAGTGGTATTGTGTGTTGGTGGCGTTGCCAGTTTACATACTGTGCATGTAACTCACAATAAATGCGTTGGATGCCTCCTGTGATCAGTTTACTTGAAAAACGTTTGTTGTCATCGTAATTTATGTAACTGGCTCTCCGACTTCCAATTTGACAATTTGTGGAACAATTGTTTACCTCGTTAGTCCTAGTTTCAAACATTGTCTGTCTGACGGAAAACGTAGGCATGAAGGGGTCTGTAAAAAGCAATTAATCGCTATTATAGCAAACTTTTGAATCCACTGGACACTTGAATTCTATATATTGATTCTGAGAGTTTTGTTATTTCTCTTGTTATTTACTGTCCCAAAGTGATCCGTGAGAATAAAATTAAAGGCAGTTGGATTAGGTTCCTGATCTATAAACTGTGATTTAATATTCTGCGCTGCTAAATAAATTTTGAAGGTTGTATTCTTTACGTAAAACAGAGTATCGATGTCAGTCCTAGGATTGACGATAAACTTCAGAAATACAATTACGGAAAAGTGACATATCGATTACGGCTACTCACCATCAACAATAGTTGTTACCCATTGTTTAGTATTTGCTATTTTACCGTCGTTACCCTTTAGAGGCCAACCTGATCTTTCCACAGCGCCATTTTTACTTGCTTCTTAATATGTCCTATAACTACAGATTTGTTGAAAATATGAACTGTTAAATACGCTATTCCACAAATTAAAAACTTCCAGTTATTCTTCATATCTTGAAACTTACTACCGTTGACTTTCACTGAAGGAAAGATACGTAATAATAAAATGAAATCAAAGATTAGAATGTCGAAGCATAGTGTGAATGGTTAAAATGAAATGAACTAAAAATCATCTTCTTGTCTAAAACACTTTACTCTTCCAGAGAACTTCGGTACCTCTCAAAATTTTTTCAGCTCTGATGTTTAGCCACATGTGGAAAACTAGCGGGTCTCATGATGCAGCACTGTTTAGCCGTCACAAAATAAAGCCTCAAAAATCAGTAAATAAAACTATTCTTGTACAGTTGCTCCGAATCGCATATACCAACCGCCCTTTGCTGCGACAACTACTCCAAGTCTATTGGGTATTTGATTTTGTTCTGCTTTTTCGGGCCTCCTTACCTCTCCTTCTAGCCCAACCTTTGTTCTGCAATTACGTCTTCATCGGGGAGCTTCTCCTCAACATTTTTATTTTGTGCTGAACTGTTTTGTACCCTTCTTGCATACACACGTGTGTCACGTATTTTATAGAGACTGAATGAATATATAAGGTGAGTATTTCTTCTCTTATCAAATTAAATATTACATATCTTGCTGTGAATTAATTTGTTTGTCCCCATTCCACTTATTGCGTTTCCTTGAAATTATATAAAACATAAGTCTGTAAAAAAAAATCGCGTATAGCCTCCTTTGGCTTCCACAACAGCTGGAAGTCTGTTGGGCATTGAGCCCACAACTCGAGCCACAGAACTAGGAGATTCAAGTAACTCATTCCAAGCTTCATGAATTTGCTGATTTGTCGTGCGTTGACAAATGGGTGGTTCTCACTGAAACGGCGTATCTGCTGATCCTGAGCTTGCGTTGTTTTGCGGCGACGGCCATGAGGCCTCCCATTCAAGTTACCACTCTCTTCCTTTCGTCTGATCCACCTGGCTACCGTCGACTTGTGAAGACCCATAGTTCTCGCTATGTCGGCATTTGAAGATCCCTCTGCATGGAGTATTATAGCGCCCTTGTCTGCCTCAGCCAGATGGGCCATTTAGCGTTGACTGAATGATTCGTCGCGGTTAATATTGGCTGCGGAAACAGCGCTGGCAGGAAACAGACTGCCTCCTCCAAGATGGCAGCCGCAACGCAGTGGCCAAGTATGTGTAACACGGAAATCGATGGCATAAAAGACAGATCGCAAGCCCGTGCCCGTGTCATTACATAGTGGAGCAACTTAGAATCTCTAATTTTTCTCAGAAGTGACTGGTCCACTCTTGTCATGTCTTATCCTGATAAATATTACATGAAATGAAATGTTTACGTTTTGCATATGCGGCAGGCCTGAGGCAAGAAACATTTCTGAAATATCTGAGGCAACCTGAAGAACACTTCGTGAATATTATCTGTAGAAGGTTGCCTTATAAGAAGGAAAACGTGTTTATCCCCGCTCGCCGTGTTTCCAGGTGGCGCAGTTTACTCGGAGGCATACATAATTCTCGCCGGGCGTAAGAAGCGACTCGACGAGCGAGGGGAACTTTGCTCAGTGAAGGAGAGGACAAAATAAGCGAACATGTGTTTCGGCTTATCTGCAGACACTCGACCGTTTCCGAGAAAACGACGGTCAAAGTTATCAACGCGCTGTTGCTCTAGTGTAGATACCTTCTGCAGCCGAGAACGCAATTGAAGCGGTGGCTACCGTCGTTCCTTCTTAACACTGATTCCCGTGTTCGATACCATATTGGGTTTTTTAATTATTTTATTTTCCTGCCTCTCTATCAGAATTATCTACGAATGTTTTTTTCTAAGTTATGTTGAAATAATGTTGTCATTATTCGCCAATTAACTTTATGTGTAATTAATGAATTAAAAAGTAATAAACGAATGAGACAAGCTGATCTAACATCATCTGGGCTGCCTCATGTATCGTTATAACCAAATATTTTATAAATGTTAATCTACATTCAGATCCGATGATGGCACCTTTAGTGTGTTGAAACCGGTTATCCAGTAAACAATATTTAAGCGATCTTGGCTTCTGAATTATTTCTACAACAGAGTGATCGCCCCACTACGCACTGTGTGTTCCCTTTTTAACTTATTTCTTTACACAGTAAATTAACTGACGAATAACGACAACAGTGTTTCAACATAAATTGGAATAAACATTCGTAGATAATTTAGAGAGTGAGGGGAAAAAAAGGAAAAACCGGGTTTCGAACTCGCAGCGCAAAGTTCAGAAATCGCTATGGTAGCCGCAGAGCCACCGCTCCAGTTGAATGCTTACCCGCTAAGAGGTGTCTACACTATAGTAACAGCGCATTGAAAACTTTGACCGTCGTTTTCTCAGAAGCGGTAGAGTGTAAGCAGATAAGCCGAGACACGTGTTCGCTTATTTTGTCCCCGCTTTCACTGAGCGAAGTTTCAGCAAGATCGGGGTATTTCCTCGGGAACACAGGAAGAAACCATAGTAATAATGTAATTCAAGGCTCGCAAGAAAAGATTTAAGTGGTCCTTTTTCCCGCACACTGTTAATGAGTGGGACGGTAGAGAAATAACCCTAACCTTCTGCCAGGCACGTAAGTCCGGATTGCCAAGAAATCCTGTTGATGTAGTCATGTAGATGTAACGACGAAATTATGTTTTAATTACGACATGTGACTTTCATTTGATTTAAACATCGAAGTTGTTTGCTGTTTCAAAATGGTTCAAATGCCTCTGAGCACTATGGGACTCAACTGCTGTGGTCATAAGTCCCCTAGAACTTAGAACTACTTAAACCTAACTAACCTAAGGACATCACACACATCCATTCCCCAGGCAGGATTCGAACCAGCGACCGTAGCAGTCGCACGGTTCCGGACTGCGCGCCTAGAACCGCGAGACCACCGCGGCCGGCTCGTTTGTTGTTTATTTACTTTTTGTTCAATAGTTTCAGGCATATACAAACACCTAGGCGCGTTAAATTGATATTGAAATAAAGTGTCATGCGTGGACCAATAACAATAAATTCCCACCTACTTGTTATAGTACTGCAGTATCTGCCAGCGTCTTCAGAAGTGGATATCGCATACGAAGTTCCTAGGGTGTTTGTAATGGATATTGCAGACGACTTCGACAAAGTTTGAATGTAGCTTCGTAAAAGTTCCGTGAGCAAACGATCTGAGTTGCTGGCGAATACAGTTTATCCTCACTAGACAGTATATATTATCATTATACATGAGGTGAGTAGGGTTTCGCCGCGTTGCGGTGGCCGAGCGGTTCCAGGCGCTTCAGTGACGAACCGCACGGCTGCTTCAGTCGCAGGTTGGAATTCTACCTCGGGCATAGATGTCTGTGATGCCCTTAGGCTAGCTAGGTTTAAGTAGTTCTAGGTCTAGGGGCTGATGACCTAAGCAGTTAGGTCGCATAGTTCTTGAAGCCATTTTTTGACCTTTCGCGTAAATTTTCTTTACATAAACCGTCATATCTTTTGATTGCGTTGACATAGAAGCTCACTTTTTTACACCAGCATGGGACCGGTTACAGCAAGAAGTGCGATACATTTCCGCTTATTATGTCCACCCGTTCTGGAGGTAAACGGGTTTTAAGGGTTGGGTAGACCGATAGACGGTCAAGAAAGTGAGACTAGTAGGGTTCCGTTTTTACCGGTTTAGGTGACGAAATCCTAACAACGAAAACACTGAAGATGAGGGCCGCATAAATAACACCCGCTACTCTTTATTCGAAATGTTCTAGTTGCTGTCGATACATAAGCATATTAGTCGTAGCTACGTTTTCGATCCAAATCACGTTTACAGGAATGCAAATAGAATGTATTTGCCTATACACGTGGTAATTCACATCCCAGTATTAATGCCACCGCGTTTTAGAAGTACGAACATTCTCATTGCTAGCTAGCTTAAGAAACACTTCTGCTAATGAACGTTTTCTGGCTGTGGCGAGTCTAGTGGAGAATTCGAAACAATGCAGAATACGTTTGGCAGCTATGTAGCCGTTTATTTCCTGGGGTGGTGCAGAATTATCCTACAAAATTTACTCTCTAATAACAGTAATTTGTTATTTCGATAAACATCCCGAATGATTGTCACATAAGCGGTGACATAAAGGAAGAAAATTCATGTTTTTGAGTCCAGAAAGCTCTATGCAACAGAAACTGCAGATTTTCATTTCGAAATTGCCTGCTTGTTCATGTCTGGGGTAATAATAGAGGGCTGTTTGCCTAGGTTGTCTGCTAGCATAGTGAAAGGAAGGTCTGGTTTGTTTTCGGTTCTAATCTCTATGGAGGCAGGTAGAATATCAGTAAAGCAATTTTAAGAAATTCTCGCGCACCCAATACGTTTTATCGCTACCTTTATTCTGTACTGGCGCCCTGTGCATGTCAATATGACACTCTTGTAGAATTTCATACATGTTACTGCCTACTTTTTCCGCTTCTGTCAATAATGGAATTGACTTAAGCGTGGCACTGAATGATTTTTAACTGAATTTCGTTATGAATCTTCACGCATTGCTAAATTTGCACACTTTCATGGTAGGTCAGCGACGGTAATCCAGTATGACTGGTCTGAACGTTGACACAGACCGTTTCGCGGCCGAATGCGGATAATATTTTGCTACTTCGTAACGATCTGGGGTTCTTTGTCTTACTGAAACAGTTAAGTCATCTCGATAAGTTGAAATTCATTTTTATTTGTCCAGTTCATACCAATTAGCGTTTGTTCTTTCAGTTCTGTCTTATATTTACGTGTTGTATTTAACACACTAATCAGCATTAATATAGTCTTACAAATTATAGAATACAGTCTAAAAAAGTTCAGATAGTTTGTCAATTTCACGCCTGCGCATAGTATGTTGGTAGCACTTCGTCGCCTTGCCTGTTATGCTGTGTAGCAGACTTTAAAGCCGTGCGGATCAGCATAACGAAAAGGCGAGGGGTCTCGTTCGTTTTGTCCACGACTGTACATACCAGCACCTGTGTCAAGTATAATGATTGGCGAAATCGCGCCCACATCGGCATTAACAGAGGCCTGAACAAATTATTATGTAGGTTTCCCACACGATCCAGAAACATCACAGAGCTCTTGCGTAATACCTATATCGTCATTGTATCTTAACACACATGGCTACTGAGTGGACATGGTGATCTGGAATCGCGCTGCTGCAACGGTCGCAGGTTCGAATCCTGCCTCGCGCATAGATGTGTGTGATGTCCTTCGGTTAGTTAGGTTTAAGTAGTTCTAAGTCTAGGGGACTGATGATCTCAGATGTGAAGTCCCATAGTGCTCAGAGCCATTTGAACCATTTTTGGACATGGTGAACACTATCCGTCCTGCGACTGTCATCAGGAATCACTATGAAGTCGCATCTAGTTTGATGCTTTGTCGATTGTGGAGGGATGCTCGTCTGTCACCTCAGCAATGCGAATTGCGTGATTCTAAGGTAGCATCCAGCTTAGTGGAGGTCCCACTCGGTTACGTGCTGGTTGTCAAAAATGGCGTTTTGAGTTTTTCGCCAGTTTGGCTGAGGTCCTGCATTGGTTGCCTGCCTGTTACTATGAAGCATTTCGAGGCGGTAGCGAATTCCCGTCATGTAGATGTCACTGCTTGCCGAAATTCCAGTGCCACTGGTTTTGGTGGAGACAATTGCAGTTTTTTATGATACCCCGGATTAAATTAGTTGCTCCTCGGCCGCGTGTTGAAAGGCACCAAATTCTGCATGTTTACGTGATGTTTTGGATCGACGCCCTTGGCTGCGGCGCCTCATCGTTTCCGCCACTCTGTTGCAGCGCCCGTGATTGCTGGCGTGTGGGCCGGTACTTACAGGCTTGATGCTGTCGTTGCGTCAGCATATTTAAAATCTTCCTGGATTAAATCAACCGGATCCAGGACTGAAAGAAAATACTCCAGGGAGTCATCTGGTATTGCGATTAGTTTCTCGCGGATGTTGATTGGCAATTTAGCCTTTAAAATACGCATCACAGCGCTAGGTCCAACAGGATCGTCTCAGTAGAGAGTTTTGCTAATGTATCGCTCGAAGTATTTCCTCAAGCTACATTAATTTGGCTTGGAAAATTCTAGATTGAAGACACGGCCCCCTTACACGGCTCCCTCATCTTGAATGTATATGCTGTGACAAACTGAATTTTATACCTTTCATTCCCCGACCTTGTGAGGACAACCTTAAAGGCTTTCATAAAGACAAACGGGGGCGGAGGACTATTTTTTAGGTAAATACACCTTAAACTGGCGATATTTCAGTAAGGTTTCTTCTAATAGTATCACTGTCAAGATGGGTGCTTCCACCACCGATTCAGTAGTGCAATCTGTGCATCGTCTAACTTTTCCTGCCTCATCACAACAAATTCGGTTTCAAGGATCAGTCGCGACATACATTTCAAGACCACAGTCCGCAGTGGGTCCTCTGCCATACTGTTGGTGCCTCTACTGCCGTGACATCGGGGTGCAGATAACTGACTTTTACGCACACACTGCTGCGCCACTCAGGACTGTCGTGATTTAACACACTCTTTATGTCTTCCATTTCATTTCGTATTGTTTCCCCTGTAATACTGGCTCCATGTGATGTTTTAGCACTAGTCCGCTGTGTAGCATCTTTCCACTCTGTGTTTAACTTTTCGTTAACTAGCTTATATTTTTCTTCTAACCATTTTGAAAACTACAAATTCTTTCATCTTGAGCATCTAGGAGCTCTCGGACTATTTCTTCGGATTCAAGAACTAAATTCAAAAAATCAAATGGCTCTGAGCACTATGGGACTCAACTGCTGTGGTTATCAGTCCCCTAGAACTTAGAACTACTTAAACCTAACTAACCTAAGGACATCACACACATCCATGCCCGAGGCAGGATTCGAACCTGCGACCGTAGCAGTCGCACGGTTCCGGACTGCGCGCCTAGAACCGCGAGACCACCGCGGCCGGCAAGAACTAAATTGTCTGTCTTTTCAGATAACTGCTTCATGGTACTTTCTGTTGTCTCCTGAGCTGTCTGCATTTTCTGAATATCACTGGCTACGTTTTTTACCACTTCGTGTAGATCCTCTTAAGTTTTCTTTGACTCAGAAATTCCAGTTGAGATGCTAGAGGGAGGATCGAGTCCTCCCTAGGGTATGGGTGTGTGTGTGTTGTCCTTAGCGTAAGTTAGTTTACGTTAGATTAATTAATGTGTAAGCCTAGGGACCAATGACCTCAGCAGTTGGCTCCCATAGGACCTTACCACATTTTTTTTTCTCTAGCGTAGTATTTATTTGCGCGGCCAGTTCTTTCTCATGCTGTGCCAGGGTATCATTTATTTGTATAGCAAACTCTTTTTATGATCTGCAAGAATAGTGTTTACCTGAGCAGAAGTTCGGGATGGTAATTCCTGATTGGCTTTGTTAGTATATTATCTATTTCAGTGCAACCTGTCACAATCTGCAAGTGTGATATTTATCACTCTGTTATTTTTCTAAAAAGGTTTGCAAACGGATCTCCAGCACCACTAGTTCCGAGAATTTCCTGGCTAGAAGTTGACTGCACCTGGGGTCGGTACTACCGCCACCACCCGCATCAGATTCAATATTCATGTCATGTACAGGTTCCATTAGTGCTGTTTTTCCAGTTTGGGTCATAATACGCAGCTATAAAAGTTATTTATAATGAATTTGTCATATATTAAAAACAACAAAGTCTACAACTATGCACAGCAAAAATTATTTCTACGTGCGCTACAATTTACAGTAAAACAGAAGAAAGGTCCACAGTCCATCTTGCTTGTAAGATGGCTAATAGATGTTACCTTGGTACAGATCTTTTAAAACAATGCTATATGCAGAGTTTAATGTTTTCCAAACCAAACTTGTAGTTATTTAATTCGAGCTCTGAATTCACCAGTGAGGTAACTGAAAACGGACAAATCGTTACACGCAAAATGCAAGCAAGTAAACAAAGATATAACTTACTTTTGTTCCTTCGGTGATCTATTGCTCTTCCTTCTTTTCCACAGTATTGCACATCGTAATGAAACAAAGGGGCAACAGATGTAATCACACACTGCAAAAGAAATTTTTATACAATCGAGCCCCACGTTGGGTGCCAGATGTGGTGTTATCTCCTGTCTCATCAATGAGATGATAATAGAATAGGTTTCTTAAGCGAGCGGCTTTAAATTAATTATCTGAAAACGATGCAATTTAGTATAGCATGTCAGTCGCAATATAGAGGCAACCCACAATGAGAATGGTTATTGTATGTGTAAAACTGCACTCTGCAGTACAGCATGTTAACGTTTATACGATATTTACTAATCAGATTACCTTGTGGAGCCCATCAGATTTGCGTAATTTTTTCTATGCAATGTTTTGTATAGCAGAAACAATGAGTGACTTAAACATCTCAGGGGATTCTAGCACTTAATAGAAAAGCATTTAGCGAAAGAACACCAACATTCTGAAACATATATAAATCGCAAGGTAAATGGAATAAATGATTAAGAGATAATGTGGTGGCTTGAATCAATGATGGAGTCGACACAGTAAACAGACTGAAACAACCCTTATCGATGAAAAATACTGGAATTAGCAAATTCAGATCCACTTAGGTTGAGCTCCAAAGAACAAGAAGCAATATAACAGGAAAAAGATAAGTCAAGTATGCTCTTTCAAATTTCTCAGTGGCTTCACATTCACCACGTATATTTTAAACAGAATCTCTGTTAAATGAGCTAATATCATCTTTCATTGGAGAGCTTCAGTTTCTTATAAATGAAAATATCTTCTCTTACTAAACATTACTATAGCACTAATTAACTAAGATGATATTAGAGAAAACAGAGAAATAATATGTAACGCTTCAATAGACAAACCTGCAGGTAGAAATGTCAAAAATAGATAAACTCAAGAAGACAGGACCACTTGATCCGAAGATTTAAAAAAAAGCCAACTCTGTGAAAATGATAGTAACTAGGCACAAAAGAGTGTAAAGGAAAATTCGAATATGCCCTTTACTGTACATTGCGTGGTCCACTAAAACCGTCGGCCGCGGTGGTCTAGTGGTTCTAGGCGCGTAGTCCGGAACCGCGGGACTGCTACGGTCGCAGGTTCGAATCCTGCCTCGGGCATGGATGTGTGTGATGTCCTTAGGTTAGTTAGGTTTAAGTAGTTCTAAGTTCTAGGGGACTGATGACCTCAGAAGTTAAGTCGCATAGTGCTCAGAGCCATTTGAACCATTTGAACCATCTTAGCTTTAATCCTGTGTAGAACGGTCTCCGTTATACTCAAGGTTTCGAAATTTTATTTTGTTTAACTTTGCGGCCAGGTGTCCTTTATCTCGCCCCACACGTTATTTTCTAGGCTGAAATTGCGGACCATACCAGGTCAGCATTTTCCTTAACGAGCATAGGAAACCGTCTGGAGACAATAAACAGTGCGGCTGGTGTTCCAGCCACGCTCGTTAATCATTCGCGCAGATTCGATCCGTGTCTGTCACTTTCCTGTCTCATAATCTAGTGCGCTGCGCGTCACAGTACATGTGCATGCCGCTGATAATAATAACAATAATAGGCCTCAAGTAACACATCATATGCAGCCTATTTCTTATTATGTATCTAACGCAGAGGCTGCTGTAAAAATATACAATCAGAAGTCTGACTGTAAGACACTCCTTGTCCCAAAATGAGACCCACATTTGTTGAAAGTGGTGGACCTCCACTCAGAGAAAATGGAAAGAGAGAAATCTCAACAGAAAAGTGGTACTTAACATGGCTCAGGTTCCGTGTGGAGGAAATTAGGTTCTTATAGGCGAGATTCTTGTGTGTCTGTCTTAAGGATGTCGTTTTAAGACTACTGAAGCTACTATGCAATGGTGATGTATCAGAAAAATAAAGACGGTACGGGAAAATATCTCAACGAAGAATCCACTCCTCACCTCCCTGCCTCAGCACAACATGCAGACATGTGCTATGAAAGTGCATATAGAGCAACAGTTTATTTCCTTTGCTGTAACACAAAGAATACCAGAGTAATGAAGTTCTCAACAACCCCATCAGACAGCTTCCCTATGACAGAGATGTTAAGAACCACAAGACAGAAACTGTATCCCTTCCCAGCGTGCAGCTGAGTACGTCCATCTGCAATACCATGCAGTTGTTATCTGCAGCAGATCTCTAAATATGCTCTTCCACTCTGGTTATTCCTGCTCAGTGTAACATGGAGCCCATTACGCCATGTTATGATACCTCACTGGGGCAGAATTTGTCTTAGCTCTTTTCAAACGCATTTGAGAGACATAAGGTTCTTGAAACGAAACAGCTTCATAATCACTTCCAGTTTGCGATCAGGAGATTTGATTCCGCACTGCCGGCCATTGTGGCCGAGCGGTTCTAGGCGCTTCAGTTTGGAACCGCGCGACCGCTACGGTCGCAGGTTCGAATCCTGCCGCGGGCATGGATGTGTGTGGTGTCCTTAGGTTAGTTAGGTTTAAGTAGTTCTAAGTTCTAGGATACTGATGACCTCAGATGTTGAGTCCCATAGTGCTCAGAGCCATTTGAACCGTTTTTGATTCCGCACTGATGTCCTAACTAGTGTTTTCTCTACAAGCAACACGTAATACGCATGTTTTCAGATGTCAAAAAGGGCTGGGATACCACATCGAAAGATAAGATCGTTGACAACCCCGCTGATGGGAATTCTAATTAGGATAATGCCCTTCCTATTACATCGGTTTTTAGCTATCTAGTCAGGCAAGCATGGTCACAAAAGTTCTGATAAGTGCTCAAGAGGATGGCGGTCGAAAAGTCATTACATTTGTGCCGACGCAGTCAATAGCTTAACAACCAGTATATTACTCACTTCACGTGGGCGACGTAGATATATAACGCAGCAGAGACACATCAACTACAAGTAACGCTAAAAAGATTGTAAGTGTAGTCGATAAACACGGTTTTCTGGATTCCGACAGAGGGGCAGTGTGCCTCGACTTTCGCCACATACAGCGTATTTATATTTCTCCTGATTTGAAAAAAGAAAGGCCCTATTATGAGAAATACCAATTTCAGGCTTTGGTTTTAATAACAAGCGCTCTTGGTTGTCATACTTGATGTGTCTGAAAGGAGGTGTAATTAATCATTTAATAGTTTTAAACGCATTAGTCAGAGATATTAGTAGCCCGCGTCTCGTGGTCGTGCGGTAGCGTTCTCGCTTCCCAGGCCCGGGTTCCCGGGTTCGATTCCCGGCGGGGTCAGGGATTTTCTCTGCCTCGTGATGGCTGGGTGTTGTGTGCTGTCCTTAGGTTAGTTAGGTTTAAGTAGTTCTAAGTTCTAGGGGACTGATGACCATAGCTGTTAAGTCCCATAGTGCTCAGAGCCATTTTTGAAGAGATATTAGTAAACCGATAGATAACATTTTCTCCAGTTTGGTAAGGCTTTCGTATTATCCACGCATGATTCTGAGTGCCAGGTGTATTGATCAGTAAAACCTTCACGTTTAAGGATCACTGACACTATCTGTCGTGGGATACTTCGTTTGGCCACGAGTACATACGTGACTTCAATGCTGAGGCTTCTCATGATGCGTCAGATATATTCACATATCAGCCACAACATCACGGCCCCTACCTAACAGCCGGTATGTCCACCTATGGCGCCGATAACGGCGGCGACGCGTCGTGGCATGGAAGTAGTGAGGCTTTGGTAGGTTACTGGAGAGAGTTGGCACCACATCTGCCCCCACAACTCCGGGGAGCTGCAAGAGGGGAGGGCGATGAGCTCTGACGTCACGTTCAGTCACCACAATCCAGATGTATCGATCGGATTCAGATCTGTCGAGTTGGAGGGTGAGCAAATCAATTGGAACTCACCACTGCGTCACTCGAACGACGCCATCACACTCCTGGACTTGTGAAATGGCACATTATCTTGTTGAATAATGCCACTGCCATCAGGAAACATGATCTTCGTGAAGCCGTATACGTGGTCTGCAACCAATGTACGATACCCCTTGTGCGTCATGGTGCCTTGCACGAGCTCCATTGGGTCCATGGATGCATGCATGAATATTACCTAGAACATTATGGAGCCGCCGCCAGCCTGTCTCCGTCCTGCAGTACAGATGTCAAGGAGCTGTTCCCTGGAAGATGACAGATTCGCGCTCTCCCACCACCAGGATGATGAAGGTATCCGGATTCATCTGACCACGCAATACTCTGCCACTGCACCGAAGTCCAGTGCCGATGTTCGCGTGCCCATTTCAATCGTAGTTGCCGATGTCGTGGTGTTTACATTGTCACATGCATGGGTCGTGGCTGCGGAGGCCCTTCGTTAGGAGTGTTTGGTGCACTGTGTATTCAGACACACTTTTACTCTGCCCAGCACTAAAGTCTGATGTTAGTTCCGCTACAGTTCGCCTCACGTCCCTTTTGACCATTCTGCATACCCTACAACGTTCGACATGTGGAATGAGGGGTGGCCACCCAACCCCATGACGTCTGGACGTGGTTTCACCTTGATTTCACCACGTGTTGAAGGCACTCACCACCGCACGTGACAAATCGTGCAGTTTTCGAAACGCTCGTGCCGAGCCTATGTGCAATGACAATCTGCCTTTGGTCAAACACAGATACATCGCGCTCCTTCCCTGTTGTACACACGGACAGCACGCTCACTGATACTACATTGGACATGAAGGTGTATGGCTAGCAGTCATTGCTCGCCAGGTGACGCTGCTATCGCCTGGGCGGGTTTAAATCGATAATAGGTACCTGGTCATAATGTTCTGAATTATGAGTGTAGGTTCTTGCATCTTGCTAGCCATCGGCATTCTACGTAGTTTAACGTCTCTTGAGGGCAACAGGATTTATAAGTTACGGAGAAGAGCAAAGGCGAATTCACGTGAAAGCAGAACTTGTGACACAAGGTATGGCACCAAACAGTAGGGCTTGAGTCGATACCCAGTCTGGATGTTAATGAGGTCCAGAATTATTTGAGAGAAATTGGGTTCAAGAATGACTCTACTTTACTTCATTTTTTTAAATATTGTATTACAGTATTTTAAAACAGAACCACTTCTATATTCAAGTATCTACTGATGTGAGAAAGTAACGATTCTGACTGTCATTTGGTTTGCACCTGTTGTGTCTTCTAAATATGCTTGGCGAATGAGTCCACCGTTTACTATGCAGAGATATGTAGAATTCTGAACAGACATATTTGACCCACAAATTTCCTAGGTGGTCTGGAATCCATTCAGTGCCCGTGCCTGTCAAAGTAAGCAGGACTCCTTCCTGGGCCTACGACATATAGGGACAGTGACGATGTTCCTTCGTATAGTATGGTATGTGAAGTTTCGGGCAGTGATCTGGCGCATATAGAGCAAAGGACATCTAGCTACTGAGACACTAGGTCAGGCATTGTTGGGAAGAATAATGACCGTGCCTGATGAGACCAACTACCAGGCTATGGTGTGGATCCTTCAAGTCGGTGACCGGCCACAGTAGCCGAGCGGATCTAGGCGCTCAGTCCGGAACCGCGCGACTGCTGCGGTCGTAGGTTCGAATCCTGCCTCGGGCACGGATGTGTGTGATGTCCTTAGGTTAGTTAGGTTTACGTAGTTCTAAGTTCTAGGGGACTGATGACCGCAGATGTTAAGTCCCATAGTGCTCAGAGCCATTTGAACCATTCAAGTCGGTGAGGCGAAAAGAACACCCATAAGCATTTCCTTTTGAAGCAAGAGTATTCATCCATTCTGCGGTGCTTATGTTTCACAGATTTCATTATGCACATTTGAACTGAGTATACAAGTATGTTATAATGAGTGAGGAATGTAGAGACTAGATCACCAAATAACATGCACAAAGTAGCAGGAGATGAAGAGGGGTAATTGGGTACAAATTGAAAGAGATTTTGTCCACATCTCGTGGTCGTGCGGTAGCGTTCTCGCTTCCCACGCACAGGTTCCCGGGTTCGATTCCCGGCGGGGTCAGGGATTTTCTCTGCCTCGTGATGCCTGGGTGTTGTGTGATGTCCTTAGGTTAGTTAGGTTTAAGTAGTTCTAAGTCCTAGGGGACTGATGACCATAGATTTTAAGTCCCATAGTGCTCAGAGCCATTTTTAAAGAGATTTCGAAGCTGTCGATCAATTTTGAAACCTTTTAATAGTGTTTTGTGCACATCGCGCTGCAAGTCTGCTGAGTAATTCGTGTACATTCATTCTTTGCCCACCAACGCTGAAAGTTAAGTGTTTTGTTCGACCACTGGTTACAACCACATAGTCATCGTCAGGCAGAAGACGTACGACTTATTATCTTTCGCTACAGGTAAAGGTCAAATTATTACATAGCAGTCACTACAGTGTCATGACAGATCGGCATCGCACTAGAACAATACCTAAATTGTAGCAAAGAGACATGTAGAGAAGAACTGGTTGTCCATAAAGTCCTGCTATTATTTCAATAAATTATAAGTTGGAAACTATTATAGACAGAGGATCTTGATTCACTGTAAAACGTTCAGCAGCTCTCAAAGTTCTTTGTCATTTGTCCTTTGCTCCACATTTGACTTGGAGCATCTCAAAATGCCGAAAGATGAGGAGGAGGCGGAATGTGTCATCTGGTATACCGAATCCAGATCTGTCACAATGGTATTTTGAAATTGTTCATTGCAGTACGGGAGATCACCACCGCCAAAAACAAGCATAATGAGGTGGTTTAAAATTTTTAAAGAGAGAGACGGTGTTAAAGATCTCTGTGAAGGAGGACGTCCACCTTTGTCTCAAGCATTTGTTTTTAGAGTGCAAGCTGTATTTCGATTAGGGTTGTGCTCTCCCAAAACAATGGTTCGGTCGTTTTAGTACAATACATAAATGGCGTAGTAAACAGTAGATTAACCAGCAGTATTGGTGCCGTTGGTAGGAAAGAAACATAAATGAATATGCTATAGAGAAACTGGGAGCCGACGACTTCACTTTGTTTTTTGTTTATTAGTTTGTTTTGAAGATAATTAGAACTGCATATCTATGAAATTTATGTTTCGTGTGGCTGTAGAATATATAGTGAATTAACACTGAACGATTTGTGGTTCTAATTATGCGCAAAACAGAGGAACAAACAAAAAACAAACAGAAGTCGTCGGCTCCCAGTTTCTCTCTGAATAGGACGTTATTTATGGCGTTGAATTTCAATTTATTATTCATAAGTGCGAGAGTTGTTAATGAATAATACGCACATATTTTTGTAAGTTCTGCGAGATGTCGTGTCGTGTGACTATGGCCTCCAGTCGGGTAGACCGTTCGCCGGGTGCAAGTCTTTCGATTTGACGCCACTTCGGCGACTTGCGCGTCGATGGGGACGAAATGATGAAGATTAGGACAACACAACACCCAGTCCCTGAGCGGAGAAAATCTCCGACCCAGCCGGGAATCGAAGCCGGGGCCTTAGGATTGACATTCTGTCGCGCTGACCGCTCAGCTACCGGAGGCGGACTGTGTGAGATGTTGAAGCGATGTTAGACATGTTTTGTTCTGACTTTCTTTAGTTTTACTTTTTTTTAGGAAATTGCGTTTTCTAGCTCTGTATGATAAATCTGCGCAGTCTTTTCTCATTTTAATACATCCTCCCTCTGTTTCACTTTACAGATTAGCAATTTTTTAATAAAACCTGAATTAAATATTGATATTTTCATTTTTGCTATAAATACTGTGTATTTTTAAATAAGAAACAGTAGGATAACTACTTAGAACATAGATGTTCCGTAGGTAACGCAGCTCTTTATATATCCTCACTCAGTTTCTAGATGGTTCATCGCTTCCGGTTTGCGGGGGAATCTTGTAAGACGCTGATTGCATTCGCAAACAGAGAGATCAAAATGAAGTAATCCCCGATATTTATGCAATACAGCTAACTTACAGGTAACGCAGTTAAGATCTTAACTGACCAAAGCTATTAGAAAAACTGCCAAGGTGTGCGCTTGCTTGTGACTGTCTATAGTAGCCTATGGTGGTCTTACAACTCTAATTTCAAGGTAGCATCGCGCGAACTGCATGAAGCAATATCGACCAATCGCCCGTAAAGTCTTACATAGAAGGTTACACCTTTAAGAGTAGAAACTATCGAAGGTTCAGTTATTGCAGCCACACGATCGTCCTCTGCGGTACACGTTTGCGACTTCCGTGCGAGCCTCCACTGATGCTGAAATTACCATTTGAAAAAGTGCTTGTTCTCAGAAAGAAGCAATGTTCCACATATATGGACATGTGAATCGTCACAACTTTAGAATTTCAGTTTCCGAAAACCCATGTAACACAGATGAAGACATCCATGGTAGTCCGAAGCTGAATTTTTGGTGTCGTCCAACACACGAAAGGGTGATAGGCCCATTTTTCTTCGCATACAAAACCATAACGGGAAACGTTTCCTGGAAATACTAGAACAGTTCCTGCTACAGCAGATGGGAAAGCTGCAGCAGTCTATCATCTTCCAGCATGACGGTGTACCCCCACTTTGGTGGCTGAACATGAGGGGTATGCTGAATAAGACATACACTGAGAGGTGGATAGGTCCTGATGGTCCCATCGCTTCCTCCACGCGCTCTTCCTGTGTCACACCTTTAGACTTTCTTTCAGGGGGTTGCGTCAAGGATCGCGTGTACATACATCAGTCACTGACACTGCAAACCCCAGTGCACGAATCAGTGATGCAATCAGAACTTTTCATGCTGCAATGATGACCCGTGCGTAGGCAGAACTCAAAAAACGCCTTGACGTTCTATGACCGACGAGTGTGGCACGAAATGTGTTTCTGACGTAAGAGATAGAAACGTTTGCAACAAAACACAATTTTATATTTCTAATAGTTCCCAAGTTATGATTTTTCGAAATGATAGTGGTACCTTAGGGACATCAGGTTCTCGAAGACAGCTATCGCGAATCATCAATAAAGACCTGTGTACATTATCAAAATGGACGCAGGATATTGTGTTAAAGCTCAACCCATCTAAAACCTAAGTGGTACTGGTTGGTCGTTCTACGCTCGAAAAATCGGGAATCACTACCATCTTTACCCCTAAATGGGTCAAATATCAACCTATCTCCTTCAGCATATAGACTAGGAGTAACAACAGACGAAAACCTAAATTCTACAGAGTACACAGCAACAATATGCAGGAAGGAGTCAGTATCTCTCAATGGCCTTCAAATATTTTTAAAGCTCTTCACTTTTGAACTGGAAAAGCAACTTGTACAATTATTTATACTTCGAGTTATTGATTACAGTGATACTAACCTGGAAGGCCTTCCTCAGGAAAGCTCACGGCGCTTGGAAGAGGTTATGAATGTCTGTGTTCGTTATATCTGTGATGTTCGACCCTTTGATCATGTTTCACCATAACATGCACAGCTCTCCTGGCTGCGTACAAACAAGCGCGGAGATTTCCATACCCTCTGTCTTCTCTTCTGTCTTATCAACGAACGCTGTCCCTCATATCTCTCCTCAGCCTTAATGCTCTTATTTGAACAACTGGCACTGTTCGTATCCATTGTTCAGCCATTTTCTCGTAGCCCTTCTCAGTTGCAGGAATTCGATTCTGGAATAACCTCCCGCATCATATTAAAGAACTGAATAACATCTCCAGCTTCAGAAGACAGTTAATGACATATCTCCTAAAGCGACAATAAAGATTGCCATTGATCCTGTACGCAACCGTTTCCCTGTACATCCCTGTTTCCAACATGACCTCCCTCATTTCCCAGGATCGTTAGCCGATGAGTCTCCCAAAATTTCCTTTCCCCAGAATTTGCTATATCTATTTTGTACAACTATAAACTTGTCTTATATCTGCCACTACGTAATTTTTATTACTGTCATTATCGTTATCATTACTATTATCACTATTAGCGGTATCAGCTGCGGTAGAACAAGTACTGGCAGTAATAACATTATTAGCTCACAGACAGTATAACTTACACTGCCACTTCAGAAATTCAAGCCATTTTGATACTGTCATGCCGGCCGGAGTGGCCGAGCGGTTCTAGGCGCTACAGTCTGGAGCCGCGCGACCGCTACGGTCGCAGGTTCAAATCCTGCCTCGGCCATGGATGTGTGTGATGTCCTTAGGTTAGTTAGGTTTAAGTAGTTCTAAGTTCTAGGGGACTGATGACCTCAACAGCTAAGTCCCATAGTGCTCAGAGCCATTTGAACCATTTGATACTGTCATACAAATACTGTTATTTATTGGGTAACTCTGATGTAAATGCGGTACTGTGTGTGTGAAATCCTGTTCCGATGTAAGAGACGGCCTGATGGCCCTAAATCAGGTTAAAAAAATAAAATAAATTTATTCTCGTACAAAATGTCAAACTCAACGCACATGTCGCAAAAAGCTATCTCAAGTGTGGTTAACAGCCAGCTGGCCGCCATTCCACTCACCAAGGTTTCCGTCAGCTTAATATCTGTGTAAACGTCATACATAAAATAGCCGTTTGTTACAGTTCATTAGATTTGTTTCGTAAAAGAACAGCTTCCTTCTCAAAGTTCTTTTGTTGTGTTTCTTTTGCAATGAAGAGGCAAACTGTTAGAATGTGGACTGCGCTATGGCAACATTCAGGCTCTAGTATTAGACTACTAAGTTTGAGAATATCGTTTCGACTATTAGCAATTGCCTATTCTTTACATTTAGACAATAATCTTTGCCGACCTCTCCAAACTATCTTGCTTCTAAAATAATCGCATTGCATCACTTGTTCTGCACCTTGGCACATTAAAAATTTACATAAAATATACTTATGCATTACGAGTTAAGGTTATTTCTAAGAACTGAAAAACGGAGCTGTTATTTTTGCATCCTCTGCTGTTTTCTGTCTCTTTACCAATACCTTGCAACAAGGAAACACACTGATTACTGTGTCTGCATGAGCAAACAGCCGACAGGAAAGAAGAAAACCAATTGGTGCTGTGAGTAGGTTATCAGTGTAGCTTCTCGATTAGTGAGCGTTGCTGATAAGAAAACAGCATCCGACTTATACTCAACGTCACCTCCACTCCCATTCCCCCGTGGAACCACCGGGAGTTAGTTGATCAAGGTCACCCAGCGTCGCCCCACTTCACCCCCCCCCCTCCCCCCAAGAAGCGTTCAACAATTGTGCAATGTCATGACGTAACTCTATAGCGGTCACGTGACATAAAATTGGTGGGGAAACCTCTCGTACTCCCCTGGACCATTGACGATGAAGCACCACCGTCTTCTCCCCCTCCCCATCTTAATATTTAATAGCCTGGGACACTTGGGTGGGAGGAATTTACTCTGGAGCTGTGCAGCATGGGCATTAATTGTACGGTGTGTCTATTTGCTAGCAACAAATTATGTCAATTCATGTCAGTTAAGATCTGTTTGTTAATATCAATATTGCATCATTTGCGGCAATATTGCATCATTTGAGGCACCACTGGAAATCACATTCTGACAGATTGTAAGTACCCTCATCCACCCACAATTTTATTTATTTATTTATTTGGTGAATTTACCCCAGTTTTTCATATTTTAACCACTATTCGTATTTTTCCCGATTTGTCACAATTTTACGTTTTTCTTTCCGCATCTTCTGTAACTTGTTCAGTTACGCAAGATTCACCCCACTGCTCCATATTTCGTGTCATCATGAATGTCTCAGTTAGTCACACTACAGCATGTGTCTGAATTACTTATCATCGCTATTAAACAAGCCCTTCCCCATCTTCATCTCTTATAAATGGGAAAACTTGAGCTGACAGCATAGGGATAGATTGTATGCTGTGTCCGTTTGTCAATAACAAATTGCATTAAGTCACATCACAAAGGTTTATTTAGCAATACCAATTCAGTATTACATTATTCGAGGCACCAGCAGAGACCACACCCATGTAGACATGTAAGTACTCCCATTCTTCCTAAATTTTTCACCCATTTACGTATTACAGGCAGTTTTCCAACTCTTGCATTGTATCCAATTATGGAAGATCCACCCCACTATTCCCAACATCATGATGTTCTCAGCCAAGCACAATGCAACTGGGCCCAATTTATACATGAACGCTAACCCACCACTCTGATGGAAGTGTGTGTGACATCATAGTGTACGTGTTAGAAACGAACACATTGCTAGAAATAAGAATGACACATCATATTAATGACATCATAGTAAATTACGTAAGCACAACCTATTTCTATCCAATGACACTATGTGTGTATGAAATAATACACGGTATTACTACACTGTGCGATATTATAGTAAGATTCTGTTGCATCCAACCAAAGATACTGTATGTATCTGTACCACAGCGCTACGGAAAATACACCTAGAGATAGAGCTGACCATTATCCGCAACAACCCCAGCGAAAAGCAAGTCGACTGCAGGATAGCCAACAGCTCAGTCTCCGATGGGTACGTTATAGCCACGAACACCGCTCTACCAGTGGATGACAAGATACATAATATTACAAGTGTGATCTCTTCCGGTCCGTTGGATGACACAAAAGCCACTGCTACGAAAATCAAGCATTTAGGGAGGGAGAAAACCTATTTCCGACGTCTATGCAAACAGACATTTCTAACAGTTGAAACGCAAACACTCCCCCTGGAGCAATGAGAAACCAGCTCACAAACCTCACACAACCATTGTGCTTTTAAAACGTGCGGTTATGTGTGGGCCACCCGGTTTTCAGCCAGACAGCACTCCCGGGTGGAATGAAGATATGTAATAACAATTAACATAACTAAACAAAATAAACCCTGCAATTTCTGTAGTACATGCATCAGTACTATAAGTATCGTACATTAACAACCGTAAAATCCAAGTGCGGATATCGCTATTAACGTAATTTCGAATGATCCATACAATTTCAAAGACACATGCTGCACAGCTATCACACTTCAGTATGTGGCGATGCTATAAGACTTGGAAATTTAATCGCGCAAGCACACTGACTGTGTACGAGACATCCCAGAGCTCCCATAAAGAATGAAAAGACATGTAACTTACACAGTATTGGTGTTTGACGTCACTATCCGGCTTGTAAAGAGATCCAGAAATAATCCGAAGCACATATGCCCTCGAATAACGTAAACGAGACTGAGCTACAACCACAGTGCAGCGGAACTAAACTCTTCCTACACACAAAGTCAGCAACTCACGGAGATCACGATACTTCTCCCGCTTTACTATAATACACTGAGTCCCAATGTAACTGGTACAGGCATGCATACTCAAATACAGAGATATGTAAGCAGGCAAAATACGGTGCAAAATACGGCACTGCGGTCGGAAACGCCTATGTAAGAGAAACAAGTGTCTGGCGCAGTTGTTAGATCAGTTACTGCTGTTACAGTTTGAACATGGTGTTATAGTCGGCCCACGAGCTACGGGACACAGCATCTCCGAGGTAGCAATGAAGTGGGGATTTTCCCGTACGACTATTTCACGAGTGTGCCGTGAATATCAGGAATCCGGTAAAACATCAAATCTCTGACATCACCTCGGCCGAAAAAATATCCTGCAAGAACGGGATCAATGACGACTGAAGAGAATCGTACAACGTGACAGAAGTGCAACCCTTCCGTAAATTGCTGCAGATTTCAATGCTGGGGCATCAACAAGTGTCAGCGTGTGAACCATTCAACGAAACGTCATCGGTATGGGCTTTCGGAGCAAAAGGCCCACTCATGTTGCCTTGGTGACTGCACGACACAAAGCTTTCCGCCTCGTCTGTGCCTGTCAATACCGACATTGGACTGTTGATGAGTGGAAATATGTTGCCTGATCGGACGAGTCTCGTTTCAAATCGTTTCGAGCGGATGGACGTGTACGGGTGTGGTGACAATCTCAGGAATCCATGGATCCTGCATGTCAGCAGGGGACTATTCAAGCTGGTGGGGGCTCTGTAATGGTGTGGGGCGCGTGCAGTTGGAGTGATATGGGACCCCTGATACTCTAAATTCCACTCTGACAGGTGACACGTACGTAAGAATCCTGTCTGAGCACCTGCATCCATTCATGTCCATTGTGCATTCCGACGGACTTGGGCAATTCCAGCAGGACAATGTGACACTCCACACGTCCCGAGTTGCTACAGAGAGGCTCCAGGAACACTCTTCTGAGTTTAAACACCTTCACTGGCCACCGAACTCCCCAGACATGAACATTATTGAGCATATCTGGGATGCCTTGCAACATACTGTTCAGAAGAGATCTCCTCCCCCTCGTACTCTTACGTATTTATGGACAGCCTCGCGGGATTCATGGTGTCAGTTCCCTCCAGTACTACTTCGTATATTAGTCGAGTCCATGCTAAGTGGTGTTGTGGCACTTACGCGTGCTAGCAGGGGCCCGACACGATGTTAGGCAGTTGTACCAGTGTCTTTGGCTCTCCAGTGTATATGCAACCTTGGAGATCCGCAGAAATCGAACATCGTCTGCCGATATACATAGTCTCCAAAGACCAATTATTACAATTAATCTACGAAAATTCAAATTTAGAACAACACAAGCACCATGACGGCCGAAAAAACGAGATGCACATAATTGGTAATAGTAGAACCACCATCAGTTCTTCCCGACTCCTGCAACACCACAAAGCTTCAGACAGCTCAGATATGTAGTCAGAACATTAAGTTCAAATGAAACGCCTAGTCCCAGAGTTCACAGTCTCAAAGTGCTGGATAAACGGTTAACGTAAACTTTTCTTTACGAAAAAGGCAGGCCCAAAATAGTCTCTAAAAGTTTTAAAGAAACATGTATTATCCTTATAAGTTTAATGTAAGTAGTAATATTTTGATCCAAGCGTCTTCTCGCTGGAGGGCCGCTAAGTATATAAAGGAATAGTAAGAACTTTAACAGCAGCTATCCTTTCTAGAACTTCCGATCCTGTGGATCCCGCACCTCAATATAGCTAGTGAAGTTATAGTTACCTATTATATAAAATATGACAACCAATCCCTCTTTAAATAGCTTACCATGGTTAAAGAATGAAGTTACCTATTTATTTTATGTCATATTTTTACATAGTTGCGTAGTAACTTAGTTTAATGCATTAATCGACGTTAAGAGGTCTGCGTCCTGCAGTGGTCTGATGACTGCGTAATAACGCTTCATTAAACCACGAACGTGCAGCCGCGTGAGAGCAGGTGTCGTTGACGGTTGTGTCTGTATTGCCAGTTTTTCAGAGTAAATTAATCAAGACTGAGACTCAATGATTAAGTACGATTTGTTTTGATACGAGGTTGCCCAAAAAGTAATGGACCACATTTTTTTCCAACAATTCTTTATTGAACATTATGAGAATTACACACACGAGAGGATGGTGTTTTTCCTACACACCCTGTTTTTCCAAGTAATCTCCATCCCGTTCTATGGCCTTCCTCCATCGCAAAACAAGGGCGTGTTTTCCTGTCGGTACTAGCCCTTGTCCTGGTGGCGGAGCCAGTGCTTCACAGTGTGAATCACCTCCTCATCCTCCTCATAATGTCTTCCATGAAAGGCATCCTTTAATGGCGAATGACAACATCAGCTCGCTGCAACAAGTCAGGTGTGACGGAAGTGGATGGTCTCCCCGACCGCTGCAAATCGTGGAGCTCCTCCGAACCGCCTTCTGATGACGTCATCCTCCATGCCCAGCGACTAACTGTACTTCTGTAGACAGCAGATGCTCCATAGACTTTGTACAAGCGTTTGTGAATATTCCGCACAGTGTCTGTCTCTGCAGTGAGAAATTCAATGTTGGCTCGTTGCCTGTAACGTACATCACCTACAGACGCCATTTTTAAACTGTCCCGCAACTACACTATCTGTCGGAAGCGACGGAAACTAGTCACGCTCACATAGGAGACTTCAAATAACACATACGTAACATTTTTCTGAGAAAAAAAATGCGGAGCATTACTTTCTGGGCAACCCACATATTTACCTACATTGCCTCTGTAGCTTACTTATATTTAAATTTCATACTGATCCAATTTTAGGTGTATTCCGTTTTTATTTTATTTACTCAGCAGTACCCTCAATGCGACGACGCTTGGATCAAAATATTACTACGTATATAAAACTTAAAGGAGCAATACATGTTATGCCATGTTTTTTTCTTTTTAGAGGTTTCTTTAAATTTTTAACTGAAGTTTGATTTTAATGCGTTTTAAACTTGATATTTTACTAGTAGACACTGTACGATCGGCACTTTATTTCCACATTCACACAAATACATTCCGGGACAAAACACGAAAATGCGTCGCGAGATCCTGCCTCGCGGAAATCTGCGTATTCTGACAACAGATCTATTTTCATAAATATTATTTCAGTTACAAGATTTTGGCAATGCAATGTCACACATACGGTTTTATGAGGCAACTCGAAATTATTATTCCGACGTTTTTCTTTTCTTTGATATTTTGTTCACTTATACGATTTACGCGTTTCTTCTTTTAGTTCACACGTATATTCATTGACTGTGTTTTGGTAAATATTTAGCTAATTTAGGCAACATAAGCAATAAGCAATGGCGATAAGTCTATATCAAGTCGGAAGAAAGTGGGCTCAGGCTGCCTTAGCTTTTAGGGAAAAATCATTAGTTTTAGTACTCAGTTGTAGACCTCATATAGAACTTCGAAGAATTTTGAGAGGTCATAAGCTTATTTTGTACAGTTAAGTCACAGTAACCCTTCTTCCGATTTGTAGGTGCTGAAACGGGAGACTTCAAAAGACAAAAATCATCATTATTGGTGAACAGTAAAAGATAACAATAAGTTCTCGCGGACTTTTATTTTGATCTTTTTGAGCTCTATAATCTGGTACAATACAACTTGATGTAGCTCTTATGTATTACGTAGCGTATATCAAGAGAGCGCGCTGGCAAAAAAAACATTTTTGCTGTGCGGAGTGGTCGCGCGGTTAGAGGCGCCATGTCACGAATTGCGCAGCCCCTCCCGCCGGAGGTTCGAGTCCTCCCTCTGGTATGGCTGTGTGTGTTGTCCTTAGCGTAAGTTAGCTTAAGTGTGTAAGTCTAGGGACCGACGACGTCAGCAGTTTGGTCCCTTAGGAATTCACACACTTAAAAAAAAATATAATTATTTTAGCTGATGAAATTTAAAAGACTGAAGGTACTTTCAAGGAACATGGTTAAGGACCATCCTGATTGAATTAGATTTTGAATTAAAAAATTGCATTAAAATCGGACTTTACGATTAGGAGCCACGATGCCACAAACAGATACAAACGTTAAACCTATAACATCCGTCTGTTTGAGTCAGGGCTTTAACTGAAGCTTGTCATGGACAAAGTCATCTACCTCTACCAGCCGTGTGGATTCGGTCACCGTAACATCTTCCATGGTGCACCAACACACTGAAACGCAGTCTCCTATACTACACTCAGTATTCTCTCCGTGGGAATTCTGTCAGCTGATTTCGCCAGTGCATTCGACCGCAACAGTCACGAATATTTATTGTGTGTCATGGCTAACCTAGGCTTTAGTCAACAGTTTCTGCAGATTATGAAAAGCTTCCTCTCAGGAGCGAGGTCTCTGGTGACCACTAATGGCCGTAGAATGAAGCCAGTTTTCATACACTGCTTCGTTCGGCAGCTGGTTAAATCGGGATGATTCATAGTTATGTTTTTCTTTGTGAACGCGATTGTCCCTCTGCTGTGAGCCAAAGGCTTGGACTGTGAGGATACAACACGGCACCCGCAAGTGCGCGGCCTATGCTGATAACGTGGGCATCTTCATAGAACAAGCCAATGACATTGGTTTTATTTGGCAGTTAGTCGCTATGAACGCGCCTCGGGTGTGGCACTCAATCGACGTGAAACAGTCCTCCGCCAAATTGGCCAACACAGAATTGGCGACAAATGACCTTGTTACCAAGTCGCGGGCCGGCCGGTGTGGCCGTGCGGTTCTAGGCGCTTCAGTCTGAAACCGCGTGACCGCTACGGTCGCAGGTTCGAATCCTGCCTCGGGCATGGATGTGTGTGTTGTCCTTAGGTTAGTTAGGTTTAAGTAGTTCTAAGTTCTAGGGGACTGATGACCACAGATGTTAAGTCCCATAGTGCTCAGAGCCATTTGAACCAAACAAGTCGCGTGCCAGCACACGACAGTGGGGCTTCAAACCACTGTACGTCAGCAAGAAATGAAGACATGAAGCCGGCAACAATCCTAGTTACAAAAGGGGTCCTTGCAGGATCAACGCAAGTTGGTGGTTTAACCTTCTTCAAAAAGTAACACTAATCAATACGTTCATCCTCTCCATGCCTGGTACGTTGCTCAAATTTTATGTGTAGCGAACCTTCTCAGCAGGCCAGACTAGCAAGCTGGATATTGCCTGCTCTGGAGACACGAGATTTAAAAGTAAATCAGACGACCAGTAAGTATCCTGGAGATGTCACTTTAGGACCTCGGCCGGGTCGATTCCAAACTGGTCCACCGCGCAGCCAACTTGCAGGCCAGCAGCCCGAACAGGTCGACGGCGGGTTTGTAGCAATCTATCGACCGGAATCCGAACGAGACTCTGTGTCTCGCATCCCATGCCAGATGCTGTTTGTACGGAAATACTTCCTCATCAGGAGTTTCGTTTTAAGGACGGCCACAGACAAGCACAGGACGGTTCGGCGAACTTATGCTGCGATACTCGGACGACCACAAGTCCACAACCTACAAGTTCGGTTGCCTACAGCGGATTGGCAACAGGTCTGGAAGAATATCAGTCACCTAGTGCAGCCACGAGATGTTCGTGCGCTGTATAACAGAGCAGTGAATAATACATTAATAACGAACCAGCAACTCGTCGACATCAATGTACTTGCGTCAGCTGTATGTGGAAGGTACGGTGACTCCGACAAACTGGAACATCGATTTTAGTGTTGCTCCGTCAAAGTAGTGTAGAAACTCTGCCAAATCATGGGCGCATTCGTCAAGAGGACCACTGCTGCTGCAAATGTGACCATCACCAGTATTATCCTGCAAGCCTCCATTCCAAAGGAGAAGCGTAACACGACAGTGTGGCTCTTCCGCCACACAATCTCTGCCGTCACAGTCGTTCAAATTGGTGATGCGATTTCTTAATTGGCTTATTTATGGGAACACTATTTGAGAGTTAAAAGATTCGCCAAACATCGATAATTCGCTGCCAACTATTTGTTGGTTGCTCTACAAAAATGGTTCAAATGGCTCTGAGCACTATGCGACTTAACATCTGTGGTCATCAGTCCCCTAGAACTTAGAACTACTTAAACCTAACTAACCTAAGGACATCACACACATCCATGCCCGAGGCACGATTCGAACCTGCGACCGTAGCAGTCGCGCGGTTCCGGACTGCGCGCCTAGAACCGCTAGACCACCGCGGCCGGCGGTTGCTCTACATCATGGTTATGAGAAGACTGCTTGGAAACTATAAATTTGTGTTAAGGTACTATGGTACAAAACGGCTCAGGTCATCGGTCCCTAGTCTGACACACCACTTAATCTAACATAAACTAACTTACGATAAGGACAACACACACAGCCATGCCCAAGGGAGGACTCGAACCTCCGACGGCAGGAGCCGCGCGAACCATGGCAAGGCGCCCTAAACCGCACGGCTATTCCGCGCGGCATAGGCTGTTTGCACTTGATCATAGATTCAGGTACAGCTGCCCATGCAGATTCAACACGATACCACAGTTCATCAAGAGTAGTGACTCGCGTATGGTGACGAGCCAGTTGCTGGGCCACCATTGACCAGATGTTTTCAGTTGGTGAGAGATCTGGAGAATGTGCTGGCCAGGGCAGCAGTCGAGCATTTCCTGTATCCAGAAAGGCCCGTACAGGACCTGCAACATGCGGTCGTGCATTATCCTGCTGAAATGAAGGGTTTCGCAGGGATCGAATGAAGGGTAGAGCCACGGGCCGTAACACGTCTGAAATGTAACGTCCACTGTTCAAAGTGCCGTCAATGCGAACGAGAGGTGACCGAGACGTGTAACCGATGGCACCCCATACCATCACGCCGGGTCATACGCCAGTATGGCGATGACGAATACACGCTTCCAATGTGAGTTACCGCGATGTCGCCAAACACGGATGCGACCATCATGATGCTGTAAACGCAACCTGGATTCATCCGAAAAAATGTCGTTTTGCATTCGTGCACCCAGGTTCGTCGTTGAGTACACCATCGCAGGCGCTCCTGCCAATGATGCAGCGTCAAGGGTAACCTCAGCCATGGTCTCCGTGCTGATAGTCCATGCTGCTGCAAACGTCGTCGAACTGTTCGTGCAGATGATTGTTGTCTTGCACACGTCCCCATCTGTTGACTCAGGGATCGAGACGTGGCTGCACGATCCGTTACAGTCATGAGGATAAGATGCCTGTCATCTCGACTGCTAGTGATACGAGGCCGTTGGGATCCAGCACGGCGTTCCGTATTACCCTCCTGAACCCACCGATTCCATATTCTGCTAACTGTCATTGTGTGGGGCGGCGGAGGAGAATGAAGGGGGAAATATTTTGCTGTACAAAAGTTTGCAATGTTGAATCAGTTCCTGGCTATTAGAATGTTGTTATGCTGTCTTTCGCCGTTCTCAACACTGGCTCTCTATTTACTTTGTAGACCCCCAGAAAGCGATTTGACAAAACCTGAAGCCTGTAAATAGAGTTCCTAGTGCCCACTTCCTTGAGATTACAATTATAGCTGCAGCTTGTAGCTCTGTAGAGTCAGGAAGTTGTTCGGGATTTCTAATCAAAGACGACTTTCCAAAATAGTTGAGTATATTCTCAAAATCACAAATATACACACAAATATCCCTCCAACCTAACTAACAGAACAGTTCAGAGTCTATTGCGCCAATGCAACTATAAATGTCCGAAATAATTGTTGAAATGAATGCTCGCCATAATTTGATGAAATATCTCATCAAACGCCACGCTATATTAGTAGTAGAATGTCTGTCCCGCGACGGCACGTGAAAATACGACAATACGCACACTGAGGCTAGATAATGAAAATCATTCCCGAATTAACACTTTACTTGAAACGCTTTACTGGTTACGCGCATCTCGAGTAACAGAATACGGCACCCGAGGCTGTTAGTAGCACTTATACTGGCGCGGCGCGATTCCCGACACAGATGGCGTGTCATTCAGCGTCTGGAGAGAACTGGGGCCTTTTCTTCCTCGCACAGTGCTCTTATATATAAAGCCGGGGTGCGGACCGCTGAGAAAACGCTCGATCAAATCGGCTGTCTCGACTAGCCGCTGTGCTAGTAACGCACCACTTCAAGTTGCATAATAAATTTTAGCTTCTCTTGCTGAAGGCCGATGAAGCTCCTAATTTAACTGTGCATTCAGCACACAGGGAAGTATTGATAATAAATTTTTGACGTGGCTAACTTTAATAACTTAGGCGAGAGAATTAATTTAATTGCACTGCACGCAGCAGATGGGCTCTGAACTGTCCCTTCTGAGATCCGCTATTGCTATAATTTAATAGATATTTGAAAGAAACTTTTTACAGCTTCATCATCATAGCGGACCTCCAACCTATTAAAATCTAAACATCCTAGTATGATTTATAAGCTCACTTAATCTATCTTGCTTCCTCTAGTTTTGAGATGAAAACCACAAAATCATGAATTTACACTAACATCTTAATTTGTGAAATCCAAAGTACTATTTTTATTAAATCATTATGAAAGCTGAATCTAAATACAAATTTTGCAGTCTCTAGCTCTTTTCTGTGCCGCCAATTATTTTTATAGAAAAACGTCCAAATAAAGGAAACGGCTGAAGTTATCAAGCTGATATTTAACACACATTAGTTTATCATTATTCCAGACATACTAGGAAAGTTTTATGTCATTTGCTTGATTTTTAAGGTATTGCGCAACATCTATGACGTCAGAGCTAGCAGACTGACTAACACACAATGGAAACTGATGTGAATTTGCTGCAGCGTGAGTAGGCTGCTTCCCTACAATTGGATCTCGACCAACGCGAGCAGCAATGTCGCGATACGATAAATCGCAATCGCGATAGGCTACAATCCGACCTTTATCAAAGTCGGAAACGTGATGGTACGCATTTCTCCTCCTTACAAGAGGCATCGCAACAACGTTTCACCAGGCAACGCCGGTCAACTGCTGCTTGTGTATGAGAAATCGGTCAGAAACTTTCCTCATGTCAGCACGTTGTAGGTGTCGCCACCGGCGCCAACCTTGTGTGAATGCTCTGAAAATCTAATCATTTGCATATCACAGTAGCTTCTTCCTGTCGGTTGAATTTCGCGTCTGTAGCACGTCATCTTCGTGGTGTAGCAATTTTAATGGCCAGTAGTGTAGAAATAACTGATGCTCAAATCGTTATAGACACTGAAAGCTGGCTAAAGCCGGATGTAAGCTCAACCGAAATTTTTGCGAAGAACCTAACGGTGTTCCGAAAAGACAGGCTAAATACGGTTGGCGGTGGCGTGTTTGTTGCTGCTTGAAGTAGTATAACTTGTCGCGAAATTGAAGTATATACTTCCTGTGAGTTAGTATGGGCAGATGTCATTGTGGGCAACCGGAATAAAATAATAATTGGATCCTTTTACCGACCTCCCAGTTGAGAGGATACAGTTACTAAAGGTTCAAAGTAAATTTGAGTTTGATTTTAAACACGTACGCGACTCATACGATAGTAGTTGGCGAAAATACATGTTTAATTCCAGAGGTACGCATAAAATATCATCCGAAATTGTGCTAAACACATTCTCTGAAAATTATTTCGAGCAGTTAGTTCATGAGCCCACGCGAATAGTAAACGGTTGTGAAAACACACTTGACCTCTTAGCAACAAATAATCCTGAGTTAATAACCAACATCAAAACCGATATAGGGATTAGTGAACACAAGGTTGTAGTAGCGAGATTGAATATTGTAATCCCAAAATTCTCGAAAAATATACCTATTCAAAAAAGCAGATAAAAATTGACTTGACGCCTTCCTGAGAGACAATCTCCACTCATTCCAAATTAATAATATGAGTCTAGACCAGATGTGGCTTAAATTCAAAGAAATATTATCGGCAGCAATTGAGAAGTTTATACGAAATAAACTAACAAATGACGGAGCTGATCCTCCTCGGTACACAAAACGGGTTAGAACACTGTTGCAGAAACAACGAAATTAACATGCCAAATTTAAACACATGCAAAATCCACAAGATTGGCGATCCATTACAGAAGCTCGAAATTTAGCGTGGAGTTCAATGCGAGACGCCTATAACAGTTTCCACAACGAAAATTTGTCTCCAAACGTGGCAGAAAATCCAAAGAGACTCTGGTCGTATGTGAAGTATGTTAGCGGCAAGAAACAATCAGTGTCTTCTCTGCGCGATAGCAAAGGAGATACTATCGAAGACAGTGCTGCGAAAGCAGAGTTATTGAACACAGCCTTCCGAAATGCCTTCACAAAAGAAGACGAAGTAAATATTCTACAATTCGAATCGGTAACAGCTGCCAACATGCGTAACGTAGAAGTAAATATCCTCGGAGTAGTGAAGCAACTCAAATCACTTAATAAAAGCAAGTCTTCTGGTCCAGACTGTATACCAATTAGGTTCCTTTCGGAGTATGCTGATACATTAGCTCCATACTTAACAATCATATACATCCGTTCACTCGACGAAAGATCCGTACAGAAAGACTGGAAAGTTGCATAGGTCACACGAATATTCAAGAAAGATAGTAGGAGTAATCCACTAAATTACAGGCCCATATCGTTAACGTCAATATGCAGCAGGATTTTAGAACATATATTGTGTCCGAACATTATGAATTACCTCGAAGGTAACGGTCTATTGACACACAGTCAACATGGGTTTAGAAAATATCGTTCCTGTGAAACACAACTAGCTCTTTATTCACATGAGGTGCTGAGTGCTATTGACAAGAGATTTCAGATCGATTCCGTATTCCTGGATTTCCGGAAGGCTTTTGACACTGTACCACACAAGCGGCTAGTAGTGAAATTGCGTGCTTATGGAATATCGTCTCAGTTACGTTATTGGATTTGCGATTTCCTGTCAGAGAGGTCACAGTTCGTAGTAATTGACGGAAAGTCACTGAGTAAAACAGAAGTGATTTCAGGCGTTCCCCAAGGTTCAAAATGGTTCAAATGGCTCTGAGCACTATGCGACTTAACTTCTGAGGTCATCAGTCGCCTAGAACTTAGAACTACTTAAACCTAACTAATCTAAGGACATCACACGCATCCATGCCCGAGGCAGGATTCGAACCTGCGACCGTAGCGGTCGCTCGGCTCCAGACTTTAGCGCCTAGAACCGCACGGCCACTCCGGCCGGCCCCAAGGTACTGTTATAGGCCCTTTGCTGTTCCTTATCTATATAAACCATTTGGGAGACAATCTGAGGAGCCGTCTTCCGTTGTTTGCAGATGACGCTGTTGTTTATCGACTAATAAAGTCAGCAGAAGATCAAAACAAACTGCAAAACGATTTAGAAAAAAAAGTGTGAGGTCATCCACATGAGTGCGAAAAGGAACTCGTTAAACTTCGGTTTCACGATAAATCAGTCTAATCTAAAAGCCGTAAATTCAACTAAATACCTAGGTATTACAATTACGAACAACTTAAATTGGAAAGAACACATAGAAAATGTTGTCGGGAAGGCTAACCAAAGGGTGCGTTTTATTGGCAGGACACTTAGAAAGACCTACTAAGGAGACTGCCTACACTACGCTTGTCCGTCCTATTTTAGTATACTGCTGCGCTGTGTGGGATCCTTACCAGGTAGGACTGACGGACAACATCGAAAAAGTTCAAAGAAAGGCAGCAAGTTTTGTATTATCGCGAAGTATAGGAGAGAGTGTCACAGAAATGATACAGGATTTGGGCAGGAAATCATTAAAAGACAGGCGTTTGTCGTTGCGACGGAATCTTCTCACGAAATCCAGTATCAACTTTCTCCTCCGAATGTGAAAATATTTTGTTGACACCGACCTACATAGGGCGGAACGATCACCATGATAAATTAAGGGAAATCAGAGCTCGTACGGAAAGATATAGGTGTTCATTCTTTCCGCACGCTATACGAGATTGGAATAATAGAGAATTGTGAACGTGGTTCGATGAACCCTGTGCCAGGCATTTAAATGTGGTTTGCAGAGTATCCATGTAGATGTAGATGTAGATGTAGATGAAGATAAACATCATACTTTGCGAAGAAGAGGAGTCTGTTACGTCCTTCAGAAGGAATTTTTAAGACGTTTAGTTGCTTTCAGTTTTCCGTTGTTGCGGAGCAGGGTATGCATTTTGTTTCTGGATACTGAAGAATTTCTATTTCGCTTACCATACATTTCCATCATTTGAGGGTACACACAGGGGTGGATCCAGCATATAGTTATAGCAATGAAGCTCACCGATGTAGGCGCTATTGGTGTGAACAAGGAAGGGCTACAAGGAAAGTGATTAAGGCGACCGCTTAGATGTTAGCGAGGAACCTGGGTTCGACTCCCAGCCTGGCGCTAATTTCTCATTTGTCACTTTTCGATAGTAGATCCATACCTAATGGAGTTGATGCCAAGAAATTCGCATTCAGCCACTTAGTTTCGAAGTATTTCATAGAACTGTGGAGCGTCAATATTGCCTGTTCTTTCAGACGTGCATTAAGTGTTACAAACCTATACGTGCACAGAACGATGAAAATAATGGTCTCGATCCCCCTTGTAGATTACGTCATGAAGATGTTGATCAGGGATGGCCAAGAATTCAGCTCCAAGACGTAACTTAATACCACTGCCATAGCACTCAGGAAGCTGCAAATTTCCTACACAGCCATGCCAGGCTAAGCGCAAGTAGGGGAAAGAAGGGGAAACTGCAAACGCACCGTATTTACAGTGAAGAGCCAAAGACACTGGTAAAACTGCCTAATATTGCGTAGGGCCCCTGCGAGCACGCATATGTGCCGTAACACGACGTGGCATGGACTCGACTAATGTCCGATGTAGTGCTGGAGGGAACTGACACCATTAATCCTGCATGGCTTTCCATAAATCCGTAAGAGTACGAGGGGCTGGAGATCTCTTCTGAACAGCACGTTGCAAGGCATCTCAGATATGCTCAATAATGATCGCGTCTGGGGAGTTTGATGGCCAGCGGAGGGGTTTAAACTCAGAAGAGTGTTCCTGGAACCACTCTGTAGCAATTCTGGACGTGTGGGGTGTCGCATTGTCCTGCTGGAATCGTCCAACTCCGCCGGAATACACAGTGGACATGAATGGATGCAGGTGATCAGACAGGATTCTTTCGTACGTGGTAACGTCGCGAGTCAATACGCAGTAGGATTTATTACACTACTTTGCAGTACGGCTCGTAGCTTTGGAGCCGTTGGCGGTGATAGAAATAGCTGCTTGTATCTTAGCGCGACTCATTCGCACCTGTCGCTAGCCTAGCCATGGAAACGGTACCTGTGTCATTTCGAGCGACAGAGTATTCAAGCCCCTAAGAATCTAAATAAACTATATTAAATATTATTCAATTTAGTTAAAAGTCAATATACTGCCCTTTGTTGTTAAAAAGAAGATTGTGTGGCCGGCCGCGGTGGTCTCGCGGTTCTAGGCGCGCAGTCAGGAACCGTGCGACTGCTACGGTCGCAGGTTCGAATCCTGCCTCGGGCATGGATGTGTGTGATGTCCTTAGGTTAGTTAGGTTTAAGTATTTCTAAGTTCTAGGGGACTGATGATCACAGCAGTTGAGTCCCATAGTGCTCAGAACCATTTGAACCATTTTTTTGAAGATTGTGTAAAAATCGCAGCTTTTTAACTGGCATACTTTCAGAGTTAGGGAAAATTACCTAAAACACCCCAAACCAACACTTGTAAGATTAAAGTCAGTTAGAATTCATAACAGTTTGTCTTTTAGTATCATTTGGAATCATTACTGAAGTTCAAAAAATGGCAGTACAATTTATTTAGATTTTTATAACTAAAAAACGTTAACTACTTTTCATTTTTCATAATATAAAATTCAGAAAAGATTATTATTTAGTTAATATGCTCTTGTGTGAGTAAATGAGAATTAGTGAGAGTGTGTATGTGGGACATACGTAAAGATTCAATATTATATGATGTACAGCATTACGTAACTGTCATGGGAAAGCTGTGTTTTCCCCACCTTGCTCATGACGTATGTCCAAGGGTACTTTCTTTTGTAAGAAGGCAGCCAGAATAGTCGTTTGTAGAGTAATAGTTTTCCAAAGTTATTTCCAGATTAGTTTTCTTTTCGTTTCGATTTGTTAAACATTTTATTAATATTTGCATGATGAAGTGACGTAAA
Source organism: Schistocerca nitens (assembly GCF_023898315.1). NCBI lineage: Eukaryota > Metazoa > Arthropoda > Insecta > Orthoptera > Acrididae > Schistocerca > Schistocerca nitens. The sequence goes on from NC_064616.1 coordinate 350,745,651, forward strand.
TGCATCTGTGAGTAATGACTGGCGTAGGACAGTTTTAGCACAAATATAATCTCGAAGGATTGTTTTGATTGGCTGGTCATTTTGAACAACCAATCAGAGTTAAGCATTTCCCACGCATTGGAAGTAGTTATAGTCTCTGGAAGGAACGACATTATTCAGTCGCTAGTCAGCTATCGGATGTGCAGGTCATGTCGAACACTTCCGTCTTTATTATGTGTAAAATGAATAAATAATTGGCTTCTTGAGCCCAGATTGTGTGGCCATAATAACAGTTGCATTTGCGGACAGTTTTGTGAACTTTGGAAGTTTTTGGATTGTTTTGTTGGACAGAGAACCGCGTGTGAACTTTCGGCCTTTGTAAAATTCTGCGTGGCATGTTTCATATTCGTCTATGATAGAATATTTGGCGAGCAATTTCTTTATTAGATATCCACTGAAAAAGGACCAAATGTGAAACTCGTATATTGTAGCAGAGTAATGGCTGTTAATCGCGTGATAATTCGGGTTGCACTTAAATACATTCCTGGCTGCCTTGTGTGTGTACTGGGTTGTCTGAACTGTGAGCTGAGGACGGTGATATTATTCGTTAATTAAATACGGGCTGACGGCAAGTTTTATTTTGAACCTAAAGAAATAAAAGAACTTGTTGCAGAATTTTGACATTTTTCTAAAGAGATGAAGCAACCGCCCTCCACCTGAAAATTGTTACAAGATAATACAGGATAGTTGCTGCCAGAGTTTACGTGGCCTTTGCAAACGTAAGTATTGACGGTGTTTTTCTTCAACGCTGCTTTTAACGCCGTCTGAACAGTATCTACGTAGGCAGAGAAGCGGGCTGGTGATCAGACGCCGTGCTGAGGTAGGTGGAACTCGGGTAGCGCACGGTACGACGAGAGACAGTAATCAAACATTTACGCCACAATCCATAACCCTCCCCGCCGCAACGTGTCACCTGTCAGAGTCGTGTCTAGACGTATCAGTGGTCCTATATAACTCCAACTGCACACGCCCCACACCATTACAGAGCTCCGCCAGCTTTAACACTCCATGGATTCCTGAGGTTGTCTCCATACCCTTACACGTTCATCAGCTCGATACAATTTGAAACGAGACTCGTCCAACCAGGCAAGATGCTTTCAAACACCAACTGTCCAGCGTCTGTGTTGACGGCCCAAGGCGAGGCGTAAAGCTTGTGTCGTGCAGTTATCGAGGGTACGCTGGGCCTTTGGCTCCGAAAGCCCATATCGATGATATTTCGTTGAAATATTCATACACTGACACTTGTTGATGACCCATCATTGAAACCTGCAGCAATTTACGAAAGGTTTTCACTTCTGTCACGTTGAACGATTCTTTTCAATCGTCGTTGGTCTCGTTCTTGCAGGATCCTTTTCCGGCCGCAGCGATGTCCGATATTTGATGTTTTACCGGATTCCTGATATTCATGGTACACTCGTGAAATGGTCGTACGGGAAAATCCCCACTTCATTGCTACCTCGGAGATGCTGTGTCCCATAGCTCGTGGGCCGACTATAACACCACGTTCAAACTCACTTAAATCTTGATACTCTGCCATTGTAGCAGAAATAATCGATCTATTAACTGTGCCAGACACTTATTGTATTATATAGGCGTTTCCGACCGCAGCGCCGTATTCTGCCTGTTCACATATCTCTGTATTTGAGTACGTCTGCCTATACCAGTTCTTTTGGTGCTTCAGTGTAAATGTGGCTGCAGTCGCATTGCATACGATATGGTTCAGATTCCACATTTATCAACAACATAGATCAGAAGCAAAACAAATATTCACTGTTATTTGATTATTTGTGGCTTGTTGAATAAACAATATAATTTTTATATGGTACAAACTGTCGATGTACGGCCAGACGCATACAGTTTCACAGATTTTCGCACCCATGTTACCTCGTATTGTGACTTATTTAATTTCATAATAGAAAAAAGATCTTTCACAAACATAGCCGGCGCTGTGGCAGAGCGGTTCTAGGCGCTTCATTCTGGAACCGCGCGACCGCTACGGCCGCAGGTTCGAATCCTGTCTCGTGCATGGATGTGTGTGATGTCCTTAGATTAGTTAGGTTTAAATAGTTCTAAGTTCTAGGAGACTGATGACCTCAGATGTAAAGTCCCATAGCGCTCAGAACCATTTGAACCATTTTCACGTTCGTAGCTGTCAATTTGCTGACGAAGAGGTGCGCTCCTGGTTACAATCATGCTTTCGTATGCAACCGCAAACACTTTTTATGGAGGAACTGGTCGTCTTGTCTCAAATAGGGCTAAATGAATTAACAATTATAGCGATTATAATTCTAAAATTAGGCCCTGGTGTGAAACACCGACCTGGAAATATCATGTGTTCCAATGTATACTGTCCTTCAAGTACAACACAGTCCCCAATATTAATCTCTGGTCTTTTTTTTTAATTTGCTCTTTGGTGTTCTAATGTTATGGACGAGCACTGTGTTGAACAAGGAAGAAGTATGAGAATACAGAGTTACTTAAATGGAATATTAGCCTATGTTAATGATCGGTGGAGATGTGGAAGATACCTAGTAACATGAAAGATAACGAGTTGTTAGTAAGCAATTATTCACCCCGCCAGCCGATTGCGATTAATGACTTGGCAGTTGTAATTTTGCTAATTTCGACTTCCGCGTGAACACGAATGGGGTATTACACCAACATTAATAGAGGTAAATTATCGACTTGTCTGAAAGAACAAAAGAGAATGTGTAATAATGCGCTTTCAGGAAAACGTAGCGCTATTTTTCGGGACTAGCAGTTAAGCAATAAAAGCAGAGCGCTGTGATCAACAGCTGTAGGTAATATGACGCTGCACGGCGTGAAAGATACAAAATAACGACAATAGATTCTGGGTCGGGGAAGGATTGAGTAACAACGAGCTGTCAAATAAGGACTAAGGTAAAACAATAAAAACTTTTTATATACTTTTGAAACTATAGGTATTGCGTATGTAGAAAGAATGGCGCCAGCCGAATTTGAAAGTGAAGATATTTATTTATTATTTATTTTATTTACACATTCAAATCCTGTAGGACCAAATTGAGGAGCAAATCTCCAAGTTTATGGAACGTGTCAGTACATGAAATTACAACACAAAAGTAATAACAGGTAAAAACAAAATGTGTATGAACCTGAAAAAATTCAAGACATAAGTTTAAGTAAACGCAGTCAACATTACACCAAGAATCAGCTTAATTTTTCAAGGAACTCCTCGACAGAATGGGCGTGACCATGAAAACTCTTCAGTTTCGATTTGAAAGCGTGTGTATTACTGCTGAGATTTTTGAATTCTACTTGTAGCTTATTGAAAATGGATGCAGCAGTATACTGCACACCTTTCTGCACAGAATTAAGGAAGTCCGATTCAAATGCACTTTCGATTATGCCAACTATTAACTGAGTGAAAGCTGCTTGTTCTTGGGAATAAGCTCATATTGTTAACAAGAAATGGCAGTAAGGAATATATATATTGAGAGGCCAATGTCAAAATACCCAGATTCGTGAACAGGGGCGACAAGAGGTTGGAGAACTTACACGATATTTTGCCGCCCGTTTCTGAGCCAAAAATATCCTTTGAGAATGGGAAGGGTTACTCCAAAATATAATACCATTCGACACAATCGAATGGAAATAAGCAAAGTAGACTCATTTTCGTGTCGAAGGATCACCCACTTCTGATACCGTTCGAATAGTAAAAATGGCAGCATTAAGTCTTTGAACAAGATCCTGAACGTTGGCTTTCCACGACAGTTTACTATCTATCTGAACATCTAGAAATTTGAACTGTTCAGTTTCACTAATCATATGCTCATTCAGTGAAATTAAAACGTCAGGTTTTGTTGAACTGCGTGTTAGAAACAGTAAAAACTGAGTCTTACTATCATTTAGCGTTAGTCGAGGAGCTACTCGACCGAATAATAGCGGCTTCGGTCAAGAATACCATCATAACGACCGGGAGAACGGTATGCTGACCCCACACCACTCCTATCCGCATCCTCCTCTGAGGATGACACGGCGGTCGGATGGTCCCGGTAGGCCACTCGTGGCCTGAAGACGGAATGCTATTTTCTACAAGTCATGAACTTATGTCACGAACTGCACTATTTGAAACAGTGCCAATGTTGCACACAACATCATTTACTACCAAGCTAGTGTCATCATCAAACAGAGATATTTTAGAGTTACCGTAATACTAGAGGGCATATCATTTACATAAATAATGAACAGGAGTGGACCCACACACTGATCCCCCCACTTGACTGTACCCCACTCACACCCCACATCTCAATCATTCTCAACATTGTGAATAATGACCTTTGCTGTCTATTGCTAAAGTAAGAGGTGAACCAATTGTGAACTACTACTCGAATTCCGTAATGGTCCAACTTCTGGAGCAATATTTTGTGATCAACACAACAAACGCCTTAGTTAAATCAAAAAATATGCCTATCGTTCGAAACCTATTGTTTAACCCCTCCAGAACCTCACAGAGAAAAGAGAATATAGTATTTTCAGTTGTTAAACGACTTCTGAAGCCGAATTGTACATTTGATAGCAAACCTTGTGATAGAAAATGATCCATTATCCTTAAATACACAGCCTTTTCAATAACTTTAGTAAACACTGATGGCATAGAAATAGGTCTAAAATTGTCTTCCTTATCCATTTCTCCCTTTTTATAAAGTGGCTTTACTACTGAGTACTTTAATCGTCCAGAAAACTGACCATTCCTAAAGGAAAAGTTACAAATATGGCTAAATACAGGGTGGACAAGTGCAGCACAGTACTTCAATATTGTGCTAGGCATTCCATCATATCCATGAGATTCATTAGTCTTCAGTGCATTAATTATTGACTCACTCTCAACCTTGTCTGTATCACGGACGAGTATTTCGGACATCAATCTCGCAAAGGCATTTGCCAAGAGAGTTATATGATTCCCTGTAGAAACTAAATTTTTATTTAATTCACCAGCTATGCTCAGAAAATGATTGTTAAATATTGTACATATATCTGATTTATCAGTAACAGAAATATTTTTACTATGAACTGACTTTATATCGTCAATCTTGTGCTGCTGACCAGACACTTCCTTCACAGTTGACCATATGGTTTTAATTTTATCCTGTGAATTAGCTATTCGATTTGCGTACCACATATTCTGTGCCTTCCTAATAACATTTTTAAGCACTTTACAGTACTGTTTATAATGGGCTGCTGTAGCTTGATTGTGACAACCTCTAACATTTTAATATAATTCCCGCTTTGTTCTACATGATATCCTTATCCCACCAGTCAGCCACCCGTGCTGCCTTTTACTGCAAGTAGCCCGTTTAGAACGTTCTAATGCAAAGCAACTCTGAAAGAGCGTGAGAAATGTGTTAAGGAAAGCATTATATTTATCATCTATGTTACCGGCACTCTTGTTCCTTGACAAGGTTTAAAAAACACGCTATTGCTGTTGGATTAACTTTCCTACATAGTTTGTAATTATATGTGACATTTGTTTGAGTACAAAAACCTTTTAGTGTTAAAATTTGTGCATCATGGTCTGAAAGGCCATTAGCCCTATTAATAACAGAGTGCCCATCTAGTAATGAAGAATTTCTGGTACTTCCTATAAAGGGAATCAAGAACCATCTCTACCTTGAATAGAAATGCTCTGAAGTCAGAGTTAGGAGACCTATAAACGACAACAAATAGAAGTTTAGTTTCACTAAATTCAATTGCCCCTGCACAACATTCAAATATGCGTTAATTGCAGTGCTGTGATACGTCTATGGACTCATATGGAATACTGTTTTTTACGTACATAGCCACTCCTCCACCCCGCAAGGAACTCCTTGAAATACAGATAGCTAATCAGTATCCTGGTAAAGGAACACTCTGAATTGTCAAATTATTTAAGTGGTGCTCCGATAAAGTAATAATTTCAGAGGCAACCCCAATTGTTATTGAACACTGCAGAGCATCCCCAGGATGCACTAGTCTGTAATTCTGAAACGGACCCGGCCTCTGCATTAGAGAGTAGTGTTAAGCTGGCAATTAAAACAGGAGAGACAAAGACAGATGTGGGCAACGTGAGTTCGTCTAATAAGAACATAAGGTTTCAAACAGCCTTGCTAACTGTGAACCAAGTGTTTGCTATCGCCAAGCATGATTCAGACTACTTTAAGCGAGACCTGTCTTGCCTTAAGCAAGACTCAGACTAAAATTTGCTAGCTTTAAGAAATGCTTACATCAGATGTTTTCCGGCATTAAGAAACACTCAGACATGAAGTTTACAGATGTTAAGAGTGACACTGATTATAAAATATCTTCGGTTACAGATGAACTTAGAAAAACTGTTAATTCTTGAGGCTGCAAGCTAGACCAGAAAACAGAGAAGCAGGAAAATGACTATACCGTTATATCCAAGCGGTGGAAATTCGTCTCAAGGAATAGATTAGGACGGTTGGCGATGACTGTACTAGCAGTCACAAAAAGTCAGAGGAATGGTGGACTGATGTTAAATCATCGCTAGAAGACCGGTTAATTTAGGTGCTGGCTCCATGTACTGGAGGCAATGACGGTATAGAAGCCAAATATACTGGAGAGCTGAAAGAAGTTAAGCGAAGAATAGAGCAGTGTATCAGTGTATTGTAGTCAGGGTCATGTACTGGTAAGTGTGTGGTAGTCGAAAATTTTCTAGCTTAATGCAACAATTTTTGAAAGTTTGACCCAGTGGAATCATTTCACCATGTTGATTTTTTGAAGGACTTTACAGCTGTTTCACCCAGTTACTCTAATGAAAAGGAGAAGATATCGTTTATTAAGAGCCATCTGAGTTGTGAAGCTTCTACACGAGGTCGTGGAAGAGAGGGTACTATGCTATTTTCCGACATTAGGAAGTCCAACTGCATTGTTGTACTATAAAGGGGCACACATTGTTGCTATAGCATATTAGGTGAGGTCTGAAAGACATAACAAAAACGTGTTCGGATTTATGTGTGCATTCTGCAACGTAAAGGTGTAAATGAATGAAGAAGTATTTAAACAGGCATGGAATACAAACTGTTCCATGAAGCATTCAGCTAGGGCTTGCTATATCCTGTCTTTAAGAAAATGATTAATAACTTCTGGCACAAATCCACAGAAGTAGCGCCAAGTGAACTTACATTAATTGAAAAAAACCAAGTGATGGTTTTATAGAGGAAGTAAAGTTTCTGTTGATTAGGGAACAGACCTCGGAACAAAAGTTGTTAGCTCAGGAAAGGAGGAAAGAAGAAGCTGAAGGAGACATACTGGAAAGATCAAGCCTATCAGCTTTGATGTAGAAGATGTTCTTTCGATAAATATCAAAGAGACATTCAAGCGAACGAAGGTTAAAATAAAGAAATCTTGCGTGATTTATCGCGGTCCATTTGAGGTAGTAAGTAAATCGCATGTCAGTGGCTGCTGTAGGTTGACATATCCCAAATCGTGGAAAGAACTTGGGCTCAGAAACATAATAGGCCTCAAGCCTCATACACAAAGAGGTAGCTAGAACACATAGAGGATCTACCACTCTTTCGGACGTACATACTGAGCTACTATGAGACTCTCGTGGTAGCTGTGGATTTCGTTCATTTTCCTCATATTCAGTCCTTTTTTATTTTACTGTTCTGTGCACTATGCGGGGAGGGGGTGGGATTTCAGCTTTTCTCCTTTCTCTTGAGTTAGTTTGCGTGCAGTAGCATTTGACAAGACTGTGTAAGTTGTGATGAGAATTGGTTGTGACTTAATGTGTTTGCCATCACAGTGAAATTTAGTAGTTGTTGAAGAAGAGTACATAAGGGGTATGAGGATGTAAAGCTGTATTTATGATAAACAGAAGGCCGAAATTCTAAACCCAGATTTCAAAAACTCATTCCTGTGAACGGGAACGCGTTATGCAGATCTTGGTGCCTCTCGCGTCCATCTAAAAAAGATAACCTGAAGATACCTAAATAAGGCGACACGCGTCGTTGAAAAATAAAAAACTAAAATTGCAACCAAGACTGTTTTTAACCAAAACTGTTAAGCACTGGTTTGCTGTATGCCACATATGGATTGGAAGAATTTCAATAACTCGTTTACGGTAGAGGACCTACAAATATGGCACCATTCTTATCCATCATCTATCAGAGATCATTGGAACAGCAGAAAGTTCCACGGGACTGGAAGAAGGCCCAGGTCATAGCAATCTATAAAAAGGGTAGAAAATCGGATGCACATAATTACCGGCCAATTTCACTGACATCGATTTGTTGTAGAATCATGGAACACATTTTGTGTTCACACATAATTATATTTCTAGACTCTGAGAAGCTCATCTGCAGAAACCAGCACGGTTTTTGGAAACTACTGTCATGCGAGTCACAGCTGGCCCTCTTTGTGGATGCTATACAATAGGCTCCAGATACCGGCTCCCAGGTTAATGCCATATTCCTCGACTTTCGAAAGGCGTTCGACTCAGTTCCTCCCTGTCGCTTGCTCCAAAAAGTGCGCGCTTATACAGTCTATGCGATTATATGTGCGGTTGGATAGAGACTTTTCTGACAGACAGAGAGCAGTATGTCGTCCTGAATGAGGAGACTTCAACAGAGACAAGCGTCACATCCGGTGTGCAGGGCAGCGTAATAGGTCCGCTGCTTTTTACGATTTACATAAACGATCTGCTTGATGGTATTCACAGCGGCATTAGTCTGTTTGCTAATGATGCTGTAGTCTACAGGAAATTAGTATCACACGAAAGTTGTGAACAAATCAATGAGGATTTGCAGAAAATAAATGCGTGGTGTAATGACTGGCAGTTATTTCTCAATATTAGTAAGTGTAACCTACTGCGTATAACAAAGCGAAAATCCCCATTAATGTACGAGTAAAAATAAATGCCCAGTCTTTGGAAGCGGTAACATCCGTCAAGTATCTGGGTGTGACTATTCGAAATAATCTCAAATAGAACGATCATATTACACAAGTAACGGGTAAGGCGAACTCTAGGTTGCGGTTTATTGGTAGAATCCTGAAGCGATGCAGTCCTTCCACAAAGGAAATTTCTTACAATACTTTAGTTCGTCCAGTTTTAGAGTATTGTTCGTCTGTATGGAACCCTCACCAGTTGGGTCTGATTCAAGAGATTGAGGGGGTCAGAAGAAGAGCTGCAAGATTCGTGACTGGTACATTTAGCCATCGCGAGAGCGATAGAAAGTTTGAAGTGGGACACACTTGCAGATAGACGACGCGCTAAATGGAAGGGGCTGCTCACTAAATTCCAAAACCCGATCTTCGCCGAGGATGTAGAGCATATATTATTACCACCAACTTTGATATCTCGCAACGATCGCCATTCAAAGATAAGGGAAATTAGTGAGCTCGTACTGAGACGTTCAGGCAGTCGTTTTTCCCTCGCGCAATCCGCAAGTGGAACAGTGTGAGGGGGGGGGGGGGGGGGGTGAATATGACTTTGGCGCAAATAATGCCCTGCGTCACACACCGCTTGGTGGCTAGTGGAGTATATATGTAGACGTAGATTTTTTTCAAGTAGGCATATTGCGGAGACAGTAATAAGCATTACCATAGTATGAATATTTATGACAGGTCAGAGTACAGATGGTTTGGTCACACTATGCCAGTTGTAGTACACAGGCTATGGTGTTGTTTGACGGATACTGGTTTTACGGGTAGTACTTCGTGAGTTAACTTTTTTCAGATGTCCTTTATATTTAAAAGGTAAATTAAGGGATAATTTATGTTTAACTTGTAGAATAATACTGCTAGTATACTATATCTGTAGTGTGAAGGTGAAAAGATGTCGATAAGGATGAGAATATGCAATATAATAAGAGGCAAAACAAGGATATTACATTATTTTAATGATTTTGAAGAGTCTGGAGGATATAAGTATTTAGATTTTTCTGGGCTAAAAGAAGGGAATCCGATGGAAACTTTGATATCCAGCACGTCGTATAGATGGTTCCTGGAATCTATGTTTAATCTGAAGATTCATTGATGAATGACGTATGATTTGAGTGCTTCTGATAGCACAGTAATGGACCCTAGCTTATGCTGCTTCGAGTCATGAGGCGACGTACCATGTAGCAACAGAGTCAGGTGACACATCATAAAAGGAGATCAAAACAGAACGTTGTTGTACAACAAAGACTTGTAAAGCGAAGCCAGGGCTGTAGCGTTAGTGAGATTTGATGTTTGTTATGGAAGGTTGAGGAAAGGGTCACAGAAACTTGGCCTAATGATTTGGCTTTCACCTATCATGTGGCTCTGAAATTATCAATCGTATTTTTTATTTCTCTTTGAAATCATATGTGATAGACATTTCTATATGGTGCTTTGCTGAACCTGAATTAATCACTATTGCATTTTAGAACATTAATTACCTAATGTAGCATAGACTCTGAATTTTGTAGTGATCTAATTGAGAATGAGTGTGTCCCGATTGTTTTTTATGTAGTAATAGTAATTACAAAACAGTTTTCATTTTGTCTTTGTATGTAGAGTACTGGAAAGACGATTAAGTATTGTGTGCTCTACTAATCACGCGGATGGTTTGAGAACTGTTTCTGAGGACCTAAGTAAATTGTTGTTAAAATTCCGTGCTGTAACGCATTACCTTGCAGTTGAACTGGGTTGTGAAAGTGCTGCTAAAAATTCAATGCGTCAACGCATTATCTCGCAAATGAACTTGGTTGTGTGGTAGATTTACTCTTTAAACGGGAAGCTGATAAACGGATTTGGACTAGCGATGTAAGATATCTGTTAACGTACGTGCACTGTACGATTTGACTTGCTGAACAATACATCGTCTGATTGGAAGGTGTAATAACGAATAACGTAGTGTGAACTGATGTACCGGAAGGCTGACTTGTGCTGCCAGTGACCGTGATTTCTGACACGAAGAGTTCTAATGAAGGTGCAAACAGTTGCAGCCTACACAAAGTTTTTTCAAGGTATTCCGGACCAGAGATGGCGTGTTCCCAGGGCTATTTTACAGTAAACGTTGCGTGTCTACGGTGAAAATATGGTATTGACGGCAACTGATGGGTGAATGACTTGAACGACTATGATTTCAGTATGAATTGAAAAGGTGAAAAAATCGTGAGTAAGTAAATTAACACTACAGCTAAGACTGAACGGACAGTTTTCTAAAATACAATTACAAAGGCAGAGTCTGAGACATATTTTCTATAGTCCTGGCATAATATTTAAGATTGACTTCATAGGTCTTTCTAGCTCTTTGTTTCCTTTACTCTGAGTCGTTAACAAATTTTCGGGAAGCGGTTGAATAGAAAGTATCTCTTGCATTCATTGGATTATAATTATTTGATTGTACACATAAGTATGTTTGTATAGTAGTAAGCGTAGGATTAGCCCGTTAAGAAATTTTTCTGTGAACGAACTGAAATCATCGGCGATTTCCTCCTTAAAGAATGACATTAATTTCATTTTCTCCTCTATTTAATATATTTTTGTTTGAGAATATTTCATTATCAGCAGAGTTCTTACTGTGGAGCCAAGATTTCATTTCAGATGCTAATATATATCTGTTCAAATGCCAATTATAATTAAATAAGTTTTTACACTAATGTTGGCGTTCCTTAGGTAGTTAGTGCAGAGATGCAGCAGACACAAATTTCTCTCATTGTTATGAAATCTCAACTTTGGAAACTAAGACAAATATTTGTTTTATTTTCTAGTGCATGAGCTGACGATGCCAAGGGCTGAGAACAGTTCGCCAAAATTTATTCGCCTCCAGTCAAGAAACGAAACCAGTAACGGCGAAGCCACTAACCACCATCACCAGACTAAACAACAAATGAAAATATTCTCACTAACCTATTAAAAGAATTGATGTTGAAATGAATTTAAAGTTGTAAAATGTACTATTGCAATTATTTCTGTTCTTAAATTAATGGATTAGTGATTCTTGAGTTTCTCCCGGCGTATTTGATAATCAAAATATCCACGTGTGTACTGCCGGTCTACAGTGTCCAACGGGCACAATATTTCGGCGATCATACATGTCGCCATCATCAGGTGAACTGACGGACTGAGCTCCTGTGAACGTGCCGGCACGGAGATCCGTACACTATGGCTGCTCAGGGGGAACTGGGTTCGGTCGCGGCGGCGGCCGATTTAAATACCCTCCGCCCACGGCGCGCTCACTCCGCCATCCGCGCCCCGCGCCACGGTCGCGCGGTGGAACAGATTGCGACGGCGTCTGAGATGACGTCGGTGTGATGGCTCTGTCCGCCGTGGTCGTCACAACTATACATTTGCTCGATTTACTCTTGATTAACCCAATCGCTGGTTCCCAAGCCTTGCTAAGATTATAGCCACAGTCACGGTTTATGAGGTCGTCATTGGTGCGAATTTCGATGGCCTCCCTAACAACGCTGTCCCAGTATCTCGACGTCTGTACCAGAATCCTCGTGCGTTCATACTCCATAGCGTGATTTTCCGACAAACAATGTTCAGCGACCGCCGACTTGCTCGGATACATCACTCGAGTGTGCCTCTGGTGTTCACGGCATCGATCCTCGACGGTACGCATCGTCTGACCAATATACGACTTGCCACATTGACACGGAATCTGGTACACGCCAGCTTTACTCAAACCGAGGTCATCTTTGGCGCTCCCCACCAGTGCACGAGTTTTATTCGGAGGACAAAACACAGTTCCGACGCGGTGTTTCTTCAGAATGCGGGCAATTTTCCTCGAGAGTGCGCCTGTATATGGAATAAACGCAGTTCCTACCTCCTCCCTCGTGATTTCATCCATCTCCACAGGTTGTGCTGTAGTGGTTGGGCGGAGAGCACGTCGAATCTGCCACTCTGAGTACCCATTTTTTCGAAATACAGTTCTCAGATGTTCCAATTCCTGGGGTCGACTCTCTGCGTCAAAGAGTACGTCAGAGGGTACGGCCAAAAATTTCAGGAAACATTCCTCACACACAAATAAAGAAAAGATGTTATGTGGACATGTGTCTGGAAACGCTTAATTTCCATGTTAGAGCTCATTTTAGTTTCGTCAGTATGTACTGCACTTCCTCGATTCACCGCCAGTTGGCCCAATTGAAGGAAGGTAATGTTGACTTCGGTGCCTGTATTGACATGCGACTCATTGCTCTACAGTACTAGCATCAAGCACATCAGTACGTAGCATCAACAGGTTAGTGTTCATCACGAACGTGGTTTTGTAGTCAGTGCAATGTTTACAAATGCGGAGTTGGCAGATGCCCATTTGATGTATGGATTAGCACGGGGCAATAGCCGTGGCGCGGTACGTTTGTATCGAGACAGATTTCCAGAACGAAGGTGTCCCGACAAGAAGACGTTCGAAGCCATTGATCGGCGTCTTAGGGAGCACGGAACATTCCAGCCTATGACTCGCGACTGGGGAAGATCTAGAACGACGAGGACACCTGCAATGGACGAGGCAATTCTTCGTGCAGTTGACGATAACCCTAATGTCAGCGTCAGAGAAGTTCCTGCTGTACAAGGTAACGTTGACCACGTCACTGTATGAAGAGTGCTACGGGAGAACCAGTTGTTTCCGTACCATGTACAGCGTGTGCAGGCACTATCAGCAGCTGATTGGCCTCCAGGGGTACACTTCTGCGAATGGTTCATCCAACAATGTGTCAATCCTCATTTCAGTGCAAATGTTCTCTTTACGGATGAGGCTTCATTCCAACGTGATCAAATTGTAAATTTTCACAATCAACATGTGTGGGTTGACGAGAATCCGCACGCAACTGTGCAATCACGTCATCAACACAAATTTTCTGTGAAGGTTTGGTCAAGCATTGTTGGTGATGTCTTGATTGGGCCCCATGTTCTTCCATATACGCTCAATGGAGCACATTATCATGATTTCATTCGGGATACTCTACCTGTGCTGCTAGAACATGTGCCTTTACAAGTACGACACAACATGTGGTTCATGCACGATGGAGCTCCTGCACATTTCAGTCGAAGTGTTCGTACGCTTCTCAACAACAGATTCGGTGACCGATGGCTTGGTAGAGGCGGACTAATTCCAGCGCCTCCACGCTCTCCTGACCTCAGCCTTCTTGACTTTCATTTATGGGGGCATTTGAAAGCTCTTGTCTACGCAACCCCGGTACCAAATATAGAGACTCTTCGTGCTCGTATTGTGGACGGCTGTGATACAATACGCCATTCTCCAGGGCTGCATCAGCGCATCATGGATTCCATGCGAGGGAGGGTGGATGCATGTATCCTCGCTAACGGAGGACATTTTGAACATTTCCTGTAACAAAGTGTTTGAAGTCACGCTGGTACGTTCTGTTGCTGTGTGTTTCCATTCCATAATTAATGTGATTTGAAGAGAAGTAATAAAATGAGCTCTGACATGGAAAGTAATTGTTTCCGGACACATGTCCACATAACATATTTTCTTCCTTTGTGTGTGAGGAATGTTTCCTGAAAGTTTGGTCGTACCTTTTTGTAACCCCCTGTATACGTTAAATTTATAACACCCCTGTGATTGCGTTCTCTGTTAAAAATGTCATGATCGGGCTAGTATTATTTCCCCAGTGGAAAAGCTGTAGAACGATCTTAAGGATGCATATTCGAAACTTGTAATAGGTAATGGTCTAATACTGCACGACCCACATTTCCTCCTTTACATATCAGGAAGATATAATTTGCTCTATATCTCTACCAACAAGACAATCTGACGCTCTAGAGATGTATAGTTGTCCTCTGCATCCACATATTTACTGTTACAAAAATTCTACATATTCTTAACACTGCCAAAATAAAATAGAAAAAGAAACCTTTGGGAAGGTATTATATTCCTAACTGGTTTGCTTATGACGTATATAGAATTGTCCAGCCTAGATATAGACCACAGTAGAACTGTCAGCATCGCTTTGTTTGGTAGCTCATGTAATCAGTTTTCCAGGTTAAATAAATAAAACACTAAACATAGTGAGCATAGCTTTATGACTAATTATCCGACCTGATTACATGGAATGTATGCACAGCTAGACAAGTCAACAGTATGCATTATAATTCTCTGGATTTGTCGGTTTCGACCCAAAATCAGTCTGCATTAGTATTGGTAAAAGTGTAGGACAAACTCTGTAATGCGTCTTAGCATGGGAGTATGACCACTAACAGCAAATGCTTTTTATTAATGATGATTATTCACTCTATTAGTGAAAAAGTGACATCGGTTATAGGTCATGACAATAAAACTTCCAGTCACGTGACCTTCTAAATCTGGTACTTAGCAGTGCATATTTCCCAAAGTATCAAACCTGATGTCTACAAAAAAAAATGCGAGAAATTGCTCCCAAGCAGGACAACTATAGGGAAGAAAGTAATAATGCCACCCTATCATGGAGGGTCGTCGTAAAATATATATGATTTTGATATTGTTTCAAGTAGAAATAATACATGTATTTTGATATAATAAAACAGGCTTAGGTCCTCAGTTCAGCGCTTATTCACTCTCTATAGTAGTACTAAATGGCTCAGGATAAATTTTGTTTCTACGGGCAAACACCAACAGCAGGAGTTTGTGTAATCGATTTCCATATTAAATAATTAGAATTGTAGACAGATAGATAATATTTTGCTTTAGGCCCCCACATGTCAAACACAGTGTATTAGATGATATAAAGCAACTGGGTGAAAGCTCAAGATGACAAACCGTCCAGTATTACCCTCTAAATATCGCTGTAATTACACTACTTCATGTATACGCTGTGACGTGGACTATCCAGGGCCAGCGAAAGGGTGGATGTGATTTTTTTCAGAATTCGTGACGTTACCCAGAGTGCATATTAATGGAGTAAATTCCCTTAAAGGACACCCAGGTCACTTTATAGCAAGAGAGTAATTGTTTATTTAAATAACAACGTATGACTGCAAAATGTTACACAGAGGATCGAGACAACAGGTCGCTGGATGGGAAATAGAACAATCAGGTGGCCCTGGAAATTCAGCTCAGACTAATCTACCACAAAGGATCTGGCGATGAGATATGAAGCAGTATCTGTCCATCGCCAACGTGGATTCACTCTTCTCTGAAACAGTCAATGATATATGTATCGAAAGCAGTAAACTTCCCACAACTGATACCGCTTTAGAGAACAATAAAAAAATGGTTAACTCTACGATAAATTTGTTTAAAAATTAGAGAAACGTCAATCAATAGTATTAGGATCTAATCTAGTTCGTGTAGATAAAAATTATGTTATCCATGTTATCCACAGAGCCCCTTTTTGTGCTCTACAACAAACTCCTCCTTATTTCATCTGTAGTAGCGTCAAACGCAGTCAGTGTGTTTCGCTTTTTTCGATTCTGGATTCGTACCACTTTACAATGAATTGAAATATTATTACGATTCCTAATACATATGATTTGCAACTCACATGTACTGAGATTGAGAATTCCACAGCATTTAAAATAAAATAACATTACCGGTTCCCCACACGTACACAGAGCTGGTGTGAGTAAGCCAGTTTCGTCTTGTCGCCATGTCTCTACAGAATGCACAATTATATCTCTATTATAAATATATGTGGTGTCACTCCTCTTATATCTACTCGTTACAGCCCCCGTCAATCGATTACCCCATCTGTATAATACACTCTGAGACAAAAAAGGAAAAACGACGTACCACGGAAGAATTATCTGAATGAGACAGAAATCGGTAGACGTCATGTACATGCACAGACCAGAAAATGATTATAATTTCAGAAACATTGAATGATTTGTTCAAGAGAATAAGCGTCAAAAATAGTTGAAATCAGTAACGAGTTGGTCCACCTTCGTCCCTTATTCAAACAGTTGCTTGGCGTTGGTTGATACAGTTGTGGGAAGTCCTCCTCCCGTGCTAAATTCTATGTTGTTGACGCATTAGATAGCCAAATTCCCGAGTTGGATGCAGGAACCCGCTCATAATGCTCCAAGCGTTCTCCACTGGGGAGAGATCGGGCGACCTTGCTAATAAGTTGGAGTTTGACAAACACAAGTACAAGCAGCAGAAACTCTCGGCGTGTGTGAGTAGGCATTATCTAGCAGAAATGTAAGCCTAGGTGGCTTCGAATAACGTCGACGTACCGCCGCACTATAAGGGTGCTGCGGATGACAACCAAAGGGATCCTGCTGTGAAATGAAATGGCACTCCAGACAGCCACTCCTGGATGCTGGGCCGTATGACGGGCCACGTTCAGGCTGGTATGCAACTGCTGTCCACGACGTCTACAGAAACGCCTTCGCTGATCATCGGGGCTCAGAGCAGGACTCATCGCTGTACTTAGCTGATTTATGCTTCATCATCAATGTCAGTGTCATAGATGGGGCATCGTCGTAGCTGTAATGATATGTGTGAACCACGAGGAAGGTGGATTCGTGATAAAATCTTAACGTTCAACAAAAAAAATGGCTCTGAGCACTATGGGACTTAACATCTGAGGTCATCAGTCCCCTAGAACTTAGAACTACTTAAACCTAACTAACCTAAGGACATCACAAACATCCATGCCCGAGGCAGGATTCGAAACTGCGACCGTAGAATGTTCAACACTATACACTTGATGATAATATTGTGGTTAGTAGAAGTAGCATGTGTTGTTGCTACAAAATAATGCACTTCGTGGTATTAATACTGTACGGGTAAATGCTGCACTCGCCAGGTGACACGTTGGTATCCTATCAAACAGCTTCTTGCTACCAGAGAAGCTATAACTAGTGTGTGAGCGCTGTTTAGATGACGTTTCTTCGACGACTGCTGTGCAAATCAGTCTATGCACAGTGCGATGGAGATACATGTGCGGTTTTGGGAGGCAATTTCTTGACCGTTAAAGCTAGTGATACACACATGTCGGTGTTTCTCCCCCTTTTCACTCTGCGTAGTCCATTTTTCCGAAAACCAGACGGCAAACTCGCGCTGGCCAGCCGAGACAATTGTAGAGAATTTGCTCGATATTTCTCAAAGCTACTCAATTGCCAGGAGCCCACATCAAGATGGCCCAAAGAGACTCCCGCACAAGTAAAACCAGAATCTCCACCATCTACCAAAGAAGAAATCCATAGACACATCTTCTGACTCAAGAATAACAGGGCATCTGGAGAAGATGGTATAGTTGCAGAACTATCGAAGAACATAGGCCCAAATACACTTGAGGAGCACACACAAATCATCATAGACATCTGTAAAACGGAAAAGGTACCTGAAGAATGGAAATGTGCACTCATCCATCCGTTCAACAAGAAAAGTGACACAACAGGTGACAAAACCTACAGAGGGATTTCTCTCCTTGAAGTCACCTACAAAATTCTATCCGCGCGCCTTCTTCGAAGGACACAAGAACAGCTAGAAAACAAAATTGGTGACTACCAAGCCGGTTTCCAACGGGGGCGTTCTTGTGTTGAACAAATTTTCAATTTGAAGCTATTGATATATAGAGGAACACGAAGCTCTCCGATCATCTGTATGTTCGTCGACTTCAAGAAGGCATATGATTCGGTCGATCGACAGTCCCTCTTCAACATGTTAGAAGAACAAGGACTTGATTGAAAAACATTAAGACTCATCAAGGAAACACTCACGGGCACGAAGTCAAAAGTGAAATCCATGGGCGAACTGTCAGAGCCATTTGAGACCGGTGTGCGACAGGGTGATGGACTGCCACCACTGCTCTTCAACCTTGTTCTGGATAAAGTCATTCGAGAATGGGAGAAAGAATGGAAAACCCAGGATAACTGGAAACCCATTCAACTCGGACGAAAGAATGATGACATCAAGGTCACTTGTTTAGGTTTCGCAGACGACCTGGCGATACGAGCGGCCTGCGAAAATGCAGCTATCAAATAGATTGAAGTCCTCAAGGAATGTGCTGAGAAAACTGAACTACAAATTTCATTCGAGAAGAACAAGTTCATTTGCACTAAATTAGACATTCAGGAACTGAACACGAAATACGGGCAGATCAAACGAGTTCTGCACTTCAAATATCTCGGTGAGATCATAGGACCATCAGGGTTGGAAAAGGAAGCACAGAAAGTTCGGTTACAAAAGCTCAAACGAGCATATGGGAGAACGCGTGAAATCTACAACAAAAAATGTATGTCCATTTATACAAAGATCAGACATTATAATACAGTGATTAAACCTTACGTGCTGTACGCAAGCGAAACCTTGGTACTTAATAGAAAGGGCGATCTGGACAACATCTTGAACGAGGAAAGAAAGATCATGAGGAAAATCGCACAAATCAACAGAAGAACTGTCCAACCCTACCGCAGATATCAGGAAACGAAGGCTGAAATTCTATGGACACATTCATAGACTCCCATTTTCAAGGCTAACTCACAAGATTTTGACATGCACTGCAAAACTGAAGAACATTCCTTGAATAGAAGAAGTGAAATATGACTTGGAAAAGACACAGATAGGAAAATAGGACACACTAGACAGAAAACTTTACCGTAAGACGATAAATAGATGGGTAGTAAAGCCAAAGAATGAAGTCCCTAAAAGATCAGGTACCAAGTGGTCGGAAGAAAGCACATAGCGAAAGAATGAAAGCTATATGGGCTATTAGAAAGGCGCAAAGCTGGTGTCACCCAACTCTGCATTTTGCCAAATTTATTCAAATGGCTAATCCAAGACGGCAAGCATAGATGTGTCAACGACGCAGTGAAGTCATGGTGGGAAGTTCAAATTTTTGCGGGAAAATAGCTCAATTGGGCTACCTCCATTAATCTAACTCTGCCCCCTCCACTCCCCCTCCCCTCCACCCTTCCCATTTCATCTGTAAATCGGCGGGAAAAGGACCCATTCTGTGCTGGGCTGCCAGATGAAATGGATGTAAGTCTTTATTTTGTACGCATTGTTTATTTAAACAGTTTGAATTGCTATAGGCAGTAGCTCCATCCTTGAAGTCTGGAGTCCAACTGACCTAGTTCACGACATCATCACCAGAGGACGCTGTCAGCCCTCCCCACTCCCCTCCGATGACATAATCAAAGATGGTGGTTTGGAGAAAAAATGGTGAGGAAAGAACTCAGTCTGCATCTAACTGCTGGACTGGCAGGATGGCCGTAATTGTTTACTGTGTGTACTATGTGTTCAATGGATGAGATATCTGTGCTAGAGAAGGAGGAATGTATTAGCCGTAATCTTGAAGCTGAGGACTGTGTCCATAGCCACCTGCACAGTGTTTGGAAAGCAATGATATTTGGTGAAGACGAATACGCTTCATCAAATAATGAAGATGCAGCAGGATGGGGTTAAGTTACACTTCTCAACTCATGCTGATAAATGTGTTTGCTGTAACTGTAGATCATTTGATAAAAGTCGAGACAGTCTTCCGAAGCACAAGAGGCAAACATTCACCCCAGAGTCTCTGCATCCGTTGGAAGAGAGGCCATGCGCCGGGCTCACAGCACCGCCACGCGGTAGCCACAGGGGCGGCCGCGTACTTCCTGCCCCGTTAGAAATACCCGCAGTCTTCCTCCTTCCCATCGCCTGCGTACGGATGCCCTTTGTCATTGAACAACAACTGCTTTGGGAATTATTACCTCTGGTGTTTAAGCAATGTGCGGAATATTGTCACATACGTAACCCGAAGATATCACAGGAACTAAATGTACCTCTGCACAAAAAAAGAGAGAGAGAGAGCTTTGCAGATGTCGCAAGAATATTTAAACAGCTCCGAGGAATACCATCACCACACTTGAATACAGACTCTAATAGAATAGATCGCGGCACACTTATGAAACCATCCCTGAGACACTTCGAGCGCTTTTGCGGGAAATACCACAGCCTTTCCTTGTCTTTGAGCGTGGTGTGCTTCAGGAATTTCTAAATTCAACTGAATATGTCTCTAAACACACTTTCAAAAAGGTCGCTGCACAGTGGTTTGCTTCAGTTTTGTGGTATATACCGCCATACTTGAACAGACTCTAAAATGATCGCTGCACATTTGTGAAACCTTCCTGAGGCGCTTCACACTCTTTAGTGGGTAACAGATCCCGAAACCGATATCAGACGTAATATCTGATTTTACACGCCACAATGACTATATCTGGAAGTCGAAATATATGTCTCTGTAACTCTAAACAGAACACTCACAACTGTTAGACATTAGACAGCATTAGGCTCAACTGGGATAGGATGTGCAAACTCATATCGTAGAATCCACTTTCTTTTCTACTTCGATCATCGCTAACGATGAATTAAATTAATTTCTCAGAATTTCATTCTGATAAGAACAACGATGGTGATAAATACACTCCTGGAAATGGAAAAAAGAACACATTGACACCGGTGTGTCAGACCCACCATACTTGCTCCGGACACTGCGAGAGGGCTGTACAAGCAATGATCACACGCACGGCACAGCGGACACACCAGGAACCGCGGTGTTGGCCGTCGAATGGCGCTAGCTGCGCAGCATTTGTGCACCGCCGCCGTCAGTGTCAGCCAGTTTGCCGTGGCATACGGAGCTCCATCGCAGTCTTTAACACTGGTAGCATGCCGCGACAGCGTGGACGTGAACCGTATGTGCAGTTGACGGACTTTGAGCGAGGGCGTATAGTGGGCATGCGGGAGGCCGGGTGGACGTACCGCCGAATTGCTCAACACGTGGGGCGTGAGGTCTCCACAGTACATCGATGTTGTCGCCAGTGGTCGGCGGAAGGTGCACGTGCCCGTCGACCTGGGACCGGACTGCAGCGACGCACGGATGCACGCCAAGACCGTAGGATCCTACGCAGTGCCGTAGGGGACCGTACCGCCACTTCCCAGCAAATTAGGGACACTGTTGCTCCTGGGGTATCGGCGAGGACCATTCGCAACCGTCTCCATGAAGCTGGGCTACGGTCCCGCACACCGTTAGGCCGTCTTCCGCTCACGCCCCAACATCGTGCAGCCCGCCTCCAGTGGTGTCGCGACAGGCGTGAATGGAGGGACGAATGGAGACGTGTCGTCTTCAGCGATGAGAGTCGCTTCTGCCTTGGTGCCAATGATGGTCGTATGCGTGTTTGGCGCCGTGCAGGTGAGCGCCACAATCAGGACTGCATACGACCGAGGCACACAGGGCCAACACCCGGCATCATGGTGTGGGGAGCGATCTCCTACACTGGCCGTACACCACTGGTGATCGTCGAGGGGACACTGAATAGTGCACGGTACATCCAAACCGTCATCGAACCCATCGTTCTACCATTCCTAGACCGGCAAGTGAAACCTGCTGTTCCAACAGGACAATGCACGTCCGCATGTATCCCGTGCCACCCAACGTGCTCTAGAAGGTGTAAGTCAACTACCCTGGCCAGCAAGATCTCCGGATCTGTCCCCCATTGAGCATGTTTGGGACTGGATGAAGCGTCGTCTCACGCGGTCTGCACGTCCAGCACGAACGCTGGTCCAACTGAGGCGCCAGGTGGAAATGGCATGGCAAGCCGTTCCACAGGACTACATCCAGCATCTCTACGATCGTCTCCATGGGAGAATAGCAGCCTGCATTGCTGCGAAAGGTGGATATACACTGTACTAGTGCCGACATTGTGCATGCTCTGTTGCCTGTGTCTATGTGCCTGTGGTTCTGTCAGTGTGATCATGTGATGTATCTGACCCCAGGAATGTGTCAATAAAGTTTCCCCTTCCTGGGACAATGAATTCACGGTGTTCTTATTTCAATTTCCAGGAGTGTAGGTGTGGGATGAAACTGTACCCTCTCAAATGAAGTGAAAAATTATCCCTGCTGTATATCCATAAACCTTTGCAATATATCTCTGGAATCTTTCAATCCTTAAACACTTAAGAAAAGTTCATTACTAACAAAAACCCATACTTCTCTGCAAGCAACATGAAAAAGTTTGGTTTCTTGTCGAGAATAAATGAGGATGCGCTAAAAGAAGTAGAAGAAGAATGGGTATAAGGTGAAGTCAATATCAAAAATTATATGATAGTGTCGATCAAGACCTAAAAGAAACAACCTCATTCTCTCTTACAATTCAACAATTTTTTCAGAATACATCAGGGCTGGTCTCCTGAGGTCGAAGATACGACCCTACGTTGTAGCCAACCGGACACTAGCATCATGAACATACCACTCTGTCTTGCAATCGCAAGATACGACAAAGCAGCTCATTGACCAGAAACACGGTGTTCATCCAACTATTCTGTGTAAGTCCTTCTGGAAATCACGCGTTTTCGAGTCACCAATATATAATTTTCGTTGAAGAGAAAAATAGTTTAGAAGTACCATTTTGAAGAAGATTTCTTACGTTGGAGCTAAAAATGTTTTCAGTATATTGTGCAACAATATTAGTAAAATTTTTCATGTCAGTGTGAGCGTGTTTTTGCGGTGGACAATTATTTCCTCCCTTGTAAATTGTCCGGTTGACTGCTACTACATATTTCCCCATCTTCATTTGGTTGAGAGGACATCGACTGTGGTGTGTGTATCTAGATGGTGAAAGACAGATGGAAGAGACGTTTTGCTGGTTCTATAGACATGAGAAACACCTTAGTTGACTTTATAAAGTATAAGGATGATTTGGAATCTATTATATCATTGCCATCGGTATTCCTTTAAAAAATACGAGTGGAACTACGAGTTTCCCCTATTTCCGAGTTTTCACGTAAAGATCTTCCCAGATAAGTTTCTAGTTACTCAGTGGTTTGCAGCATGTTCCACCTCGTTTCACGTCGCTAAGGTTTCCAGTTTCTAGACATGTATTTTCCACTCTTTATCTTTGGAATTTTACTGTGTAAGTGATCGGTAGCATACTGTCATGTGCTTGATATCGAGAACTATAGCGTAAACGGTATGACACTCTGGAAAACCATGTGAAAAGATACATGTTCTTGTAATCCCATAGTCTGGAGATGGCTGTAAAAAAGCATGGCAGCAAGCAAGGAAGCAGGTCTGGGCCAAGATCAGTAATGCCTGTATGCCGAGGGGTACCAGCCAAGCCTTTGTACAGCAGTACAGACAGAGGCCGCTGTCCATGGAGGGTGCTCTGATCGTCCATCACGCCAGCATGTACATGGGGGAGTTGACTCGTGACCATTGACATCAGTGAATGACCGACCGACCTCGCGGGAAATGTCTAGAGCTATGAGGACTATATACCGAACATGTGCTTATGGCTTATGATTTTTGGAAGATCTGTCTGTCTTCGTGGTACATGTACGAGTGTCTAGGTGGCCGAAAGCTGTATGCAGGGCGCAGAAGTGATGATTTTGTATGACGTAGGATACGAATTGTATTTACTACTTTGATATGGTATGTTATGATACAGCCCAGCTGGAGACTGGCTTCACGCTGAAAAATTCGAGCTTTTCCCAACAGAAGCTGTGCGCTGTAATTGAGGAAGTCTCTTTGGCAATAGTTTCAGTATTTCATGACCTGTAGACCACTTTAACCTCAGTGCAATATGACTGCTGTGTGTTTTTTTCGATCTGTACAAAATAGTCTCGTAATTTGTCTGTCTGCAGGAAATGGCGAACAGTGCTCCCACACCAGTAATAGCAGTAGTTTGGCGGGTACATTCAGTAAGAACCAATCAGAATGATCCAGTCACAAGAAGTTCCATGACGTCAGAGGGTCACAACACATCCTTTGTCGGGGCATAGGAGACTCTACAGACTCGTTCGAACAGGACGGGGCAAGGTATCTACCGAAAGTTCTGTGACGTCTAAGTGTCAAGTGATGTTTTCTTTGTTCGAGTGTTCAGAGACAAGTCCAAGCAGACCATCCTCCTCTGGTTTGGACAAGCGGGATGCTGTCCCTCACCCGCTGCTGTGGCTTTAGAGCATCTCCAGACCAGTAGCTGCAGCACATCGAAAATTCACCGAAAATTCCAGCCATTTTTCTCGTCTGCAGAACAGTGCTTCGAATTCTGTTCGTGTAATTGTTCTGATTTTCCCGTCTGTGGTTAGACAATAGTGTGTGCTTCCAGAAGTGAGGAAAATAACGTCCTTGACTCCAGCAGAAAATATAAACTAAGCCCACTCACCGTTTCAGAAAAGTGATGAACACCACAGTAGTTGTAGGATTCAGAAATTTCTCTCTGTCTCTTTCTGGCAGTGCCTTCAAACAAGCAGCTAAAACTCTTAACAGTAGTGAGTGTCCTGTTTAGAGTTACAGAGATATTTATTTAGACTTCCAAATATAGTCATTGTGGCGTATAAAATCAGATATTACATCTGATATCGGTTTCGGGATCTGTTTCCCACAAAAGAGTGTGAAGCGTCTCAGGAAGATTTCACATATGTGCAGCGATCATTTTAGAGTCTGTGTTCAAGTATGGCGGTATACACCACAAAACTGAAACAAACTACTGTGCAGTGACCTTTTTGAAAGTGTGTACTGTTTTTGATTTGTTTATAATTGGATAGTGTGTGTGTGTGTGTGTGTGTGTGTGAGAGAGAGAGAGAGAGAGAGAGAGAGAGAGAGAGTGCGTCGTCTGCATAAAGATAGGTGCAGGAGGCTATAGATAGTGCATATGTAATCACTCGTTATCTTTGACCAGTCTCGTGCTCGCCTAAAGTAAACCAAAGCAGGCAGCTATTCCAAAGGAATGAAGAGTCTGGACTATGCTTGGTCAATGTGGCAAGAGGATGTCCCCGTCACTGACGGGATGGAGGTCTCCTTTGTGGACAGCCGCATTCCGACACTTTAGCGCTTGTTCCTGATCCCAACAGTAAACATTTTGTGTGCTCCGAATATCCTTCTGCAGATTGGTATAAATGTGAAGTACATAAGCGTGTAGCTAGAATTAATATTTCTTATTTTCAGTGCCACATTAAGAGATGCTATCTATTTACCAGCCTCGTTTTACAGACGGTTAAGCCAAGATCGACACATATTCCACCAGCTCCCGGCAGGGCAGTCGCTGAACAACTCCAAAGCTTATGGTCCCAAAGGTGCCCGTCATTTGTCAAAATCTACGGAGCATTACCTCTCTTCTCTTACACCTGTGCATTCAGATATACAGTAGAATAATATTCCCTTGCATTAGTTTTGTACTCAGTAATATGTACGATAATAATTCGAATTATCCTTCTCGCTATTATCGTTTGTTTCATTTATTTCCATAGTTAACGTTCTTCCAGTTCTCCATCTCTTTTAACTTCAGGCTGCCTCTTCCGAGCATAGACGAAATAATATGCCACACATTTGATTTAGAATATTAGATACTTCCATACGTAATGTCTCGGTGCATTCTGCGCCTCTATTTAATACGTATTTCTTGTTTAAACTATACTGGATAACTGCCTATTTGTAGCAAGTTGCTGGGAATTGTCATGAGGAAGGAGTTGTGCCGATAATGAGACCCACAACGTTTTTCGGAAGCAAAAAGTCTGCACCACATAATAAGATGTGGCACACTTCGTAGACGCTGGTACTCAACGTTTGCCCTTCGTGGGTACAGACCTACAGAGCTTCTACGAGTCTGCATTATCCATGCAAGTATACACAGTAATAATGAAGTCACAACTAATCAAGCATTTTGTACAACACCGCTTGAATGGAACTAATAGCTCGATGTTGCATCTGCAGAGGGAAAACAGAAAAGTGAAAATTATAAAAGACTGTAGTGTGATTATCTAAACATGTGGCACACTGTTTAACGTTTTTTTGCAAATTATATCCAAGATTGAATGAGCTGGATAGTATGCTGAAAAGATGTTATAAAATGAACATTAGCAATTGCAAAACAAAGGTAATAGAAAGCAGCCAAATTAAATCAGGTAATGCTGAGGTAATTATACACTGAAGAGTCAAATAAACTGGCACACCTGCCTAATATCGTGTAGGGTCACTGCGAGCACACAGGAGTGCCACAATACGACGTGGTATGGACTCGACTAACGTCTGAAGTAGTGCTAGAGGGAACTGACACCATGAATCCCGCAGGACTGTTCCATAAATCCGTAAGAGTACGAGGGGTGGAAATCTCTTCTGAACAACATGTTGCGAGCCATCGCAGATATGCTCAATAATATTCATGTCTGGGGAATTTGGTGGCCCACGTCCGTCGGAAGGCACAATGGACATGAATGGATGCAGGTGTTCAGACGGGATGTTACGTCAGAGTCGTATCTAGACATATCAGGGGTTCCATATCACTCCAACTGCACACGCCTCACACTATTATAGAACCTACATCAGCTTGAATAGTCCCCTGTTGACATGCAGGTTCCATGAATTCATGAGATTGTCTCTATACTCGTACACGTCCATCCGCTCGACACAATTTGAAACGAGACTCGTCCGACCAGGTAATATGTCACCAGTCATCAACAGTCCAATGTCGGTACTGACGTATCCCAGACGAGGCGTAAAGCTTTGTGTCGTGGAGTCACCAAGGGTACATGTGTGGGCCTTAGGCTTCGAACGCCCATATCGATTATGTTTCGTTGAATGTTTCGCACGCTGACACTTGTTGATATCCCAGGATTGAAATCTGTAGCAAATTGCGAAAGGATTGCACTTCTGTCACGCTGAACGATTCTCTTCAGTCGTTGTTGGTACTGTTCTTGCAGGATCTTTTTCCGGCCGCAGCGATCTCGGAGATTTGTTGTTTTACCGGACTCCTGATATTCACGGTACACTCGTGAAATGGTCGTACGGCAATATCCCTACTTCATAGCTACTTCGGAGATGCTGTGTCCCATCGCTCGTGCGCCGACTGTAAGACCACGTTCAGACTCACTAAAATCTTGATAACCTGCCATTGTAGCAGCAGTAACCGATCTAACAACTCCACCAGATACTCGTTGTCTTATATAGGCGTTGCAGATCGCCGTGCGGAGTAGATCGGATAACTAAAGAGATGGTAAGGGAGAGTGTCGTACATGGTGGGCGGGGGGGGGGGGGGGCGGGGCGGTGTACGTAGGAACATGATATCTATCTTTTGATATCTAGTCCAGATTTTCTGATGAACGAATATTATTGCTGTTTCCAGCAAATGCTGTTTCTCAAATATGGAGCAAGGTAATTTTTTGCAACAAACATAAATATAGTAAATAATCCTCGTGTGTGAAGATAAGACATAATAAATTTCATATTAAAGCAAAATCATTCCATTCTTCACAATCAGGTTGAGTAAAAGTCAGTTATCCTACTATGACATCTCCCTTACTTTATGAATGCATTTGATTTATTTACCGGTGCGTTAATATAATTAGTTACATATTTGCACCTGGAGTGGACGTAAGTAAGGGCGATGCAAAACAAAGTATTTTTGTTGTACTTCTCTTGTAATTTGCCTGAGTCGGGTAGCTGGTGATTCCTTCTAATTAAAACTCCAGGTCATACAATTTGCGGAGGTTTATTTGTTGATGATAACATTTTTCCAAAGTCATTGCAGAATACGTCAAACTTCACATATAGTCTCTTTGACAATCCAACAGGTGACAGCCGGCCGGGGTGGCCGAGCGGTTCTAGGCGCTTCAGTCTGAAACCGCGCGACCGCTACGGTCGCAGGTTCGATTCCTGTCTCGGGCATGGATGTGTGTGATGTCCTTAGGTTAGTTGGGTTTAAGTAGTTCTAAGTTCTAGGGGACTGATGACCTTAGAAGTTGAGTCCCATAGTGCTCAGAGCCATTTGAACCATT
Organism: Schistocerca nitens; assembly: GCF_023898315.1. Classification (NCBI taxonomy): domain Eukaryota; kingdom Metazoa; phylum Arthropoda; class Insecta; order Orthoptera; family Acrididae; genus Schistocerca; species Schistocerca nitens. The sequence goes on from NC_064616.1 coordinate 350,774,332, forward strand.
TGAACAACAGCTGACAGACTGACTTACTGACCGAAAAGACTTTACAAAGTGAACCCCTGGGCGAACTGACCCTGCATTGCCACGTTTGCTTATATATATTCCAAAAAATGAGTATTCATTACTTCAATTATTACACCATCGTGAAATTAATAGTTACAATTAAAAGTTACAAATATACAAAAGGTTGACAATCAGATTACTTGCAGCATAAAATATTAGTTCATTACAGATGAGTTTTAGGTTAGAAATTGTACAACTTAAGATTGAAAATTAAATATGACTTTTTTTACAATAATGCGTTTCATTAATTTAATAGATACAAATGGATTATCGATCGGGAAATATTGCTAACATTTACGTAATATATACAAAAGTTGTTTAACCTCTTTTGGATCATAACTCTGAAATATGCATCCAAACGTAAGTAATGGAGTTAATTACATGTGCTAACAATGATCAATTAATTATTTTAGTAATGGTATAAATTTTGGTTTACAAATTTGGGTTTGAAATTACATAGCACTTGAAATTACGTGAATTTAAATTTGGTTCTTGCCTTTTAATCGATTTACAATAACGTTTTCCAAACTGAACTTTCGAGATATAATTGTAGCTAATTAACGAAAGTAATAACGATGCTAACATTTATAACTACTTCTAATCAAATTAATTACATACTGATTATTATAGTTATGAGTAAATGTTGATGGTTCATAGTGATTATTACGTTACATATTTACATATTATTTAATTATTCATAAATTTTGTTTAAATATCATTCATAGTATTATATAGTACAATTACATAACAGGAAAAAGTGCCATGGTGGCATGATTTTTATTCTTTGTGTAACAGAAAGTACCCATACCCAGCTACAAATTCCGGGTATCGACTATTATAGTAATGCTGGGGGGGGGGGGGTGTATGTTACACTACCGAATAAATGTAATATGGATATAATAAATGTATTAAGTATGAAATTGTTATTGACATGAAGTCCCTGCTGTATGATCGGTACGCGAAATGGTCGTGTTGGTTCCAGACTCGGAGATTAAGAGGTGCTCTGTCCTTGACTGAACGTGCTTTGGCCATAAATCTGCTGCAATTTAACATCGTTCACTTGAATAACTACTCTTTTCAGCCCATGGAAGACTAGCGTACCTCGGGTAGGATTCTCGGAGGCCCTTCCGCCACGTGGGAGATCCTAGTACGTTGCTATTCTATCACCGGAACTTCCTACATGATGTATAATGAAGCAGACAGCAGCTTGGACCTGAGAAATACAACAACTTTTATCAAGCTTTATTTCCGAACAACAATTTTAACAGATTGTCTGTTCGCCGTCAGGATTATAATGCATGTATTGCTGGTTACGCACAACTACGTTCAAAAAACTGATTTAATTAAAGTGGGTTACTTTTGTGGTGTTTAGTGTGCTGAATCTAGATGTAACGACAAAAAAATCTATATCACTTACCATTATTTTTGGAATTAACAATGTTACAAAAAATGCATTTTTAGCGAATTTGACGATACGTACTTAATATTGTATTCCAGTTAATAATATGAAGTTTATATTTCGGTGGAAGTGGTAACATAGGTTATTCTGTATCATAAGTACTATGGGAAGCTCTTTGACTCATCTTCTTTATTTATACACTGAAGCAACAATATAACTACATAGTATAGGCATGCCTCTTCAAATACAGAGATAAGTAAACAGCCAGAATATGGCGATGCGGTCGACAACGCCCATATAACACAAGTGTCTGGTGCAGTTGTTAGATCAGTTACTGCTGCTACAGTGACAGGTTATCAAGATTGAAGTGCGTTTGAACGTGGTGTTATTGTCGGCGCACGAGCGATGGGACACAGCATCTCCGAAGTAGCTATGATCCTGCAAGAACGGGACCAACGACGACTGAAGACAATCGTTCAACGTGACAGAAGTGCAATCCTTCCGCACATTACTGCAGATTTTAATCCTGGCCCATCTACAAATTTCAGCGTGCGAAACATTCAACGAAACATGGGCTTTTGGAGCCGAAGCCCCACTCGTGTACCTTTGATGACTGCACGACACAGAGCTTTACACCTCGCGTGGATCCGTCAACACCAACCTTGGACTGTTGATGACTGGAAATTTGTTACCTGGTCGGACGAGTCTCGTTTCAGATTGTATCGAGAGGATGGACGTGTACGAGTATGGAGACAACCTCATGAATACATGGACCCTGTATGTTAGCAGGGGACTATTCAAGCTGGTGGAGGCTATCTAATAGTGTGAGGCGTGTGCATTTGGAGTGATACGGGACCCCTGATATGTCTAGATACGGCTCTGACGTAACATCCCGTCTGAAAACCTACAGAGTGCATCCATTAACACTCTTCTGATTTTAAACACTTCCGCTGACCACCAAATTCCCCAGATACGAATATTATTGAGCATATCTGGGATTCCTTGCAAAGAGCTGTTCAGAAGAGGTCACCGCCCCTTCGTACTGTTACGGATTTATGGACAGCCCTGCAGGATTCATGGTGTCAATTCCCTCCAGCACTACTTCAGACATTAGTCGAGCCCATGCCACGTCATGTTGCGGCACTTCTGCGTGCTCGCGGTGGACATACACGATATTAGGCAGGTGTACAAGTTTCTTTGGCTCTTCAGTGTATATTCCAACACCGGGTTACTGCCATATCCGAATACCCCATAGATCTAGATATTCCTCGATTCGACTAGCGAGCCAAATATCAACCCACAACGATGCCACTTTCAAACTCTGTCAGTTGCTGATAACGCTGTAGCTCACAAATACGTGGCATCTGTGTCTTCCACAGTGGTCACTCACATCAGACGATGTTTACACCCGTTATACACTCTACCATTCCTGGTCACAACACTAAACACGAACAACACTAACGCACTCTACTGGCTGTTCTGGCTGTCAGAGAGATTTGCAACTGTAATCATTTGGATAACCGTGTTTGGTGCGTTTGTGATGTAGTTATATTGACATCGACTATATGCACTGGGTGCTTCACTTTTTTTGCCAGGCAGTATACTACCGAGAACTTTCCAGAAGCCAGAAAATGTGATACAAATGTATAAGCGGCAGTTAAATGAAAACCCAACACCTGCCATAAAACACAGTCCACGCAACAGATGGCCGCAGTATTGTTACGTTTCAATACTGTCACCACTGTGTTAGTGTAACGGCATAGCGCCACATCAAAGGTGCACCCAGTTTTGGGGTTATGACTTTGGTTGTAAACGGACTGGAGGACTGTGTTCGTAGAGTTGTTGAAATGGTTCAAATGGCTCTGAGCAGTGTGGGACTTAACAGCTGAGGTCATCAGTCCCCTAGAACTTAGAACTACTTAAACCTAACTAACCTAAGGACATCACCCACATCCATGCCCGAGGCAGGATTCGAACCTGCGACCGTAGCGGTCGCGCGGTTCCAGACTGTAGCGCCTGGAACCGCTCGGCCAGCCCGGCCGGCAGAGTTGTTGCCTTGGAGGCAAGCAAGACAAGTGTGGTTTGTTTTCTGGTGACAGAGGGTGCTGTAGTATGTGAAATTCATCGTCGAATGTCCGCTGTGTGCGGTGAACACTGCATGTCTCTGGCATGTGAGCACGACTGGCAGACGACATTCCGGGAAGGGCGCACATCCCGTCGAGCCATTATCCCTGAGGTAATCGGGCTTGTTGATGCCCTTATCCGGAATTACTGACGAATATCGGTGGGTGGCATTTGTGTTCAGGTTTGCATTAGTCATCGCCTCGTGCATACCATCATCAAAGACCTCTTCCATTACTACAAAATTTGTGCGCCGTGGGTCCCGCATTACCTGATGGTGGGACAAAATATGGATAGAATTGCGTCACGTCCGAGTCATCTTCTGCTGTACCACGATGAAGAGCATGTGTTCCCGTCACATATCGTCACTGGGAACAAAACGTGGTGCCACCATTTCGAGATCGAGGACAAACGGAAAAACCAACAAAGTAAATGCCGGGATGGTTCCTTCGAAAGGGCACGGCCGCTTTCGTTTCCCATCCTTTCCTAATTCGAGGTTGTGCCCCGTCTCTTGTGACCTCGTTGTCGACGACTCGTTAAACACTAATCTCCTCCTCCTCCTTCCTGCCGAAAGAATCCAAAGCTGTTCGCATAGGTTCCGGTAAGATCATGATGACCTTCTCTCTGACTACGGGGTGCCTCTGCTCGTCGAGTTCCTCGAATGTGGAATCATAATCAATGCGCAGCGCTATGAAGACACTTGGAAGAATGTACGGGGCGTCATCAAGTTGAAACTCCCAGGAATGCTGTGGAGAGAATCATCCTGTTAAACGACAACGCCCGCTTCCACACTGCTAATTGGACGAAGGATACCTTTCAGTGATTTCGTTGGGAAACACTGCCACATCACCGTACAGCCCTATCTTTCATCGTGTGCTGTTCACATCTTTGGTGACCAAAAGAAAGACTTGCGTGGAGGTTCGTTTCAGTCAGACGAGGAAGTACAAGAAAGGGTGAGGTTGTGGATACGTCAGCGGCTGCCCGCGTTTTACGAAACTGGAATTGATCGTCACGTAAGCCAGTGGGACAGATGTCTTAACCCGTGTGGTGATTACTTTTGAATGGAACCTTCCATGGTCCCATTGTGGTGGAAGTACGGTTCTCATTTGACTGCCCTCATAATAAATACTTTCTGCATTTGGCGGCAAACTGAAACAGAGTAGTTGCTTAGCCTAAAGGAAATTCATTGTAATAAAAATGGAGAATTTCTTCCAGAACTGTACGGAAAACAGCAAACAGTGAATTGCTTTTTCGATATTCATACTTCCTGCAGTTGGTAGCAAATTGAAACAGAGAAGTTGTTTAGCCTTAAGGAAATTCATTGTAATAAGAACGGAAAGTTTATTCCAGAACTGTACAGAAAACAGCAACCAGTAAATGACTTATTGGGAAATGTATTCGCAAATTGCGAATACAGGACCACCTCAGCTATACAATTTACTGGAAACAAATGAAAATTTTTGCCGTACTGGGACTCGAACATTGATTTCACGCTTTATGGAAGCTAGCCGCGCGGGATTAGCCGAACGGTCAGGGGCGCTTCAGTCATGGACTGTGTGGCTGGTCCCGGCGGAGGTTCGAGTCCTCCCTCGGGCATGGGTGTGTGTGTTTGTCCTTAGGATAATTCAGGTGAAGTAGTGTGTAAGCTTAGGGACTGATGACCTTAGCAGTTAAGTCCCATAAGATTTCACGCACATTTGACCTTTTTATCTAGCGCGTCATGTATTACGATAAAATTAATTGTCAATACATTATACACACTTATTTGATTATCAGTCGTACAACTCCCGATGTTCCACTTCATAACATGGAAGGAATGGTATTTCCACTATCAGAATACTATCAGATTAAAACTCGAACGTAATAAAACGACAATCAAAACTCGAACACGGACCAGCGGTTTGGTAGTCCAATGCCACGACCTTTTTATTTCTTGATTTAAACAAGACCAACAGGGCCATAAAAATGAAATAAACTGTGAAACAATATACCTGAATAGAATCCATGACTAGAAAGCCACAAGCACCAGCTAACTCAACTGACACACTGGCGACGAAATGCAGGGTTCAACGTACTTGCTAGTGAGTCGTGATACCGTGGGTGGCACAAACACTTCCAATATGCAATGGACAAATATTGAAGGAAGGCGAGTGGAGCCGTATTAAGTCCTACAGCTACAATGTTTTGAGTATAATGGCCCAACGGCCATGCAGTTATATTTAACTTTGCCCTCGGGAAGCAGGACGAATCTGGAGGCAACAGAATATCAGTGGAAAAATGTGGTCTCAACCGATCAATCCAGAGACTTTGCCTTTAAGCCAGTGCCAGTTCCCTTCGTGACCATAACAGATATAACTATGTTGTAGCGTGTCTACGAAGGGACAGCGACTGCAGAGATCCGTGACAGTAAGTCCTGTACGAAATAGGTTCTCATTGGTGGACCACTCGATACCACGAGGATGCTACCGCCATTGGTAGAATATGAACGCTAGGATAAAACCACATCGTCTTCCAAGAAATTTGTGACGACGCTCGTTCAACAGGCGCCATAAAATCTATCCCTTCCCCACGCATTAACTAAAATTTGATAGTGAGATGCGGCCTCTGTAGAATATCAGCCTCTAAGTAAATGACAGGAATATTTAATCCATGGACATAAGTTCAATCGGCGAACATCGACAGGTGGATCAAGAATTCCCGGCCACAGACAGCAAAGCAACCGAGACGTGAATGTGTGGATTCCATGTAAGAGAGTCGATATGGTGTCCTGAAGAAACACGTTTGAATATGGGAAAGTTCCAAATTCTCGAGTGAACGTGCAGGTGCAACCACCTCCTATTGTAATCGAAAAATATGATGCTTCAATAAAAAACGGTTGGACAGCTGTTTTAGTTTCCTATCCATCATCGAGGGAAGAGGAAAGATCTGAGCAATGTAATATGCTTTGCACAAGACGAAGGTGTTCAGGATCCAAACTTCCCGAAGCAGGTTAGGCGAACGCCGTTCATGTTCCAGGAGTGTACCTTCTATGTTCCCCTCGTATCTTATCCATTTTAATTGGGGAACGACCAGTTATGGCTTCAAAGAGTTATGTCGCTCGACCACCACTGCCCACGAAATGACAGCATTATTAAAGTCCCATAAATTCATCAAACGACATTTGCCTCCGTTGATGGCGGGCACCATATATAAGGCAAAAGGCATCCACGGTAGCCTTGAGCAATGTAATGTTCCCAGGAGAACGGAGTAACGCCATAACATCGTCCGCGTATGCCCGCCTCGAGATGGTCTCGCTCAAGACTGTCCATCCTTATAAATGAGTGGCGTCTCAAGTGATAGGACCAACAACACCGAAATCGGACTTCAATGAGGAAATCCCCTACGGATGTTAATCAGAGGTATCAGTTAGCCATTGACAGCCACGGAAGCCTCGACACCCGTAAACATATTAGACCTTTCGGGCGTCAGTACCTGCAACAGGAAGCCGTGGCTGACATTGTCGAATGCCTTGTCAAAATCTAAAGAAGCCATAGCACAAGGAACAGAAGTAACAGCGGTCACCGATACGAAATCCAGACAGTCAGCACCTGGTGTCAGAATAGTAAAACCAGGAATACAATTTTGATTGTCAGCAACAACTTTCTCCTGCAACAAAGACATCTGGCTAGTCACAGCCCTCGTCATTGTCCTATAATCAGAATTCAATAAGGTAACTGGAAGAAATTTATAATTTTCTCCCTGATCAAAACTCTTAGGAATTAACACAATTTTACCAGCCTTAAAAGAGTCGGGCACCACCCCCATCCCTTTCAAAACTTCGTTGAAAAGCAACGTTAAGTGCAGTACCTAACAAACGCCAAGAACGCACATAAAATTCTTTTGGCAGACTATCCAATCCAATAATTTACGAGAAGGCGATCTGACAATAAAGTCATAAATATCGTCGCAATGAAAATCATCTAGAAAGGCAGCATTATGTTCGTAAATCTACGACTTCGAAGAAGCTAATCGGATGCCATATCGATAGGAACGGGTACTTCATGCGGCCCAGCATACAACTGATGGATGGCATGCAATATGCTCATGGAAAAATTCGTGTAGTAGTTGGTGTTAGAGCTGCACCTCTTTTAGACTGAAGTCAGCTGATAGGTGTACCTGCTTGAAGGAAGTCCATCTAACAAAGGAATCACCTTCAGAGGGGGTCAGGTATCCAAATAGAGAAGGAATTAGCATATTTCATCAAAATATAAGAGGTATTATAGATAACGTTAGACGTTGACTCTGACATTATTGGTATGTCGGAGCACCACTTAAATAATTTTACAATTCAGAGGTTTCCTTTACCAGGATACCGATTAGCTGGCTGGTTTTCAAGCAGTTCCTTGCCAAGTGGGGGAGTGGCCATCTACGTAAGAAACAGTATTCCACTTGAGTCCGTAGATGTATCACGGCACTGCGCTGAACAGATATTTCAATGTTGTGCAGGGGCAGCTGAATTTAGTGAAACTGAACTTCTAATTGTTGTTGGTTAATGGTCCCATAACTCTGACTTCAGAGCATGTCTGCACAAGCTGGAGAGGGTTCTTGCTTCACTTTATAGGAAGTACCAAAAATAAATTATATGTCTTGACTTCAGTATTAATTTTGTATACGTTTGTGCAAGAAAAAGAATGTTGGTAGATCTCCGAAACTCATTTGATCTGATGCAAACTGTGTTTTTTTCCAACCATGGTGCAGAGAAACAGTAGCACAACCATAGACAATATTTTTATTGATTGTTCATTCCTAGATGGGCATTCTGTTAGTAAAAGGGTGAATGGTCTTACAGACCATGATGCACAAATTTTAACACTGAAAGGCTTTTGTACTCAAACAAATGTCACATATAATTACAAACTATGTAGGAAAGCTAATACAACGGCAACAGAGAGTCATTTAAACCGTGTTAAGGAACAAGAGTGGCAGGATATTTATAGTGCCGATAACATAGGTGACTAATACAAAGCTTTCCTTAACACATTTCTCATGCTCTTTGAGAGTTGCTTTCCATTAGAACGTTCTAAACGCTGTAAAAGGCAACCTGGGTGGCTAACTAGTGGGATGAGGATATTATGAACAAAGCGGGCATTACATTAAAATGTTAGAAGTTGTCACAATCAAGCTACAGTAGCCCATTGCAAACCCTATTGTAAGGTGCTTAAAAATGTTATTAGGAAGGCAAAGAGTGTGTGGTATGCAAATAGAATAGCTAATTCACAGGATAAAATTAAAACCATATGGTCAGTTGTGAAGGAAGTGTCTCGTTAATAGCACAAGGTCGACAATATAAGGTCAGTTAGAAGTAAAAATATTTTAGTTACTGATAAATAAGATACATGTACAGTATTTAGCAATGATATTCTGATCATTGCTGGCGAATTAAATAAAAACTTTGTTTCTACAGGGAATCATGTAACTCTCTTGGAAAATGCTTTTCTGAGATTGATGTCTGAAATACTCCTCTGTGATACATACAAGAGGGAGAGTGAGTCAATAATTAAATCACTGAAGACTAAGGACTCTCATGGATATGATGGAATGCCAAGCAGAATATTAAAATACTGTGCTGCACACTTGAGCCCTGTACTTAGCCATATTTGTAATTTTTCTTTTAAGAATAGTCAGTTTCCTGAACGATTAAGGTACTCAGTAGTAAAGCCGCTTTATAAAAAGGGAGAAAGGGATAATGCAGACAATTTTAATCATATTTCTATGCCATTAATTTTTAATAAAGTTATTGAAAAGGCTGTGTATGTAAGGATAATATAATTTGCTATCAAATGTACAGTTCGGATTTAGAAGTCGTTTAACACCTGAAAATGCTATATTATCTTTTTTGTGTGAGTTACTGGATATTGCTCCAGACGTTTGACCATTATGGAATATGGGGAGTAGCTCACAATTGGTTCACCTCTTACCTTAACAACACACAGCAAAAGGTCATTATTCACAGTTTTGAGAACGGCTGTGATGCGGGGTCTGAGTGTGATATGGTCCAGTGGATGGTGTCCCAGGGATAAGTGTTGGGGCCACTCCTGTTCCTTCTTTATATAAAAGATATGCCCTCTAGTATTAAAGGTAGTTCTAAAATATTTCTGTTTGCTGATGACACTAGCTTGTTAGTAAAGGATTTGTGTGCAACATTGGCTCTGTTTCGAATAGTGTAGCTCATGACATAAGTTCATGTCTTGTAGAAAATGAACTAACGAAACAAAAAGTAAGATTAATTTTTACAGTTTCTAACACACAATTCAACATAACACGACATTTTAATTTCACGGAATGGGCATATGATTAGTGAAACTGAACAGTTCAACTTTCTAGGTGTTCAGATAGATAGTAAACTGTTGTGGAAAGCCCACGTTCAGGATCTTGTTCAAAGACTTAATGCTACCATTTGTAGTATTCGAATGGTATCTGAAGTAAGTGATCGTCCGACACGGAAATTAGTCTAATTTGTTTATTTTCATTCGCTTATGTCGTATGATATTATATTTTGGCGTAACCCTTCCCATTCTGAAAGGATATTTTTGGCTCAGAAGTTAGTAGTTCGGGCAATAAGTGGTGTAAGTTCGCGAATCTCTTGTCGACTCCTATTCACTAGTCTGGGCATTCTGACATTGTCTTCTCAGTATATGTATTCTTTACTGTCGCTTCTTGTTAACAATAGCCGCTTATTCCCAAGAATTAGCGGTTTTCACTCAGTTAATACTAGGCGGAAATCCAATCTGCATTTGGATCGCATTTCCTTAACTCTTGTGCAGAAAGGTGTGCAGTATACTGCTGCATCCATTTTCAATAAGTTACCACAAGAATTCAAAAATCTCAGCAGATATCCACGCACTTTCAAATCTAAACTGAAGAATTTCCTCATGGGTCACTCCTTCTACTCTGTTGAGGAGTTCCTAGAAAAATTATGCTGATTCCTATGTTATATTGTTTATTGTGTTTACTTAAACTTATGGCTTGACTTTTTTTGGGTGCATAAACATATTATTTTATCTTTAAGTACTTTTATGTTGTAATTTCATGTACTGTCATGTTCCTTGACCTTGGAGATTTGCTCCTCAATTTGGTCCTACGGAACAAGACGTGCAAATAAAAATAAAATATAAATGTCCTTCTTTACCGTCACCACGTTGCCATCCTCCGCCTTGAGTGACGTAACACACGTCGCACGTCTATGACAAGTCTGGTGTCGAATCTGATGATATAGAGAAGGCATTTCATCCGCTACCTTGAAACCACGGTTTGGATTGCGTCCTGAAACCTTCCATTTGACGCAGCTTTAGCTTAACAATTACGCCATTACACACCTGACGTCCCATCGGAGCCTGATGAGCGCATCATAAAGATCACGTAAGACAGAGTACTAAAATGCTTGCGTACTCCAAAATTCCCGCGTTCTGTCAGCGAAAAATCTCATCAATGTTTGTCTGCACCACGGCTTTGCAAGTTGAACCCACCATTCCAAAACAGAGCCGCACCATGCAGTTGAATGGAGACTGCGGTTCCACACTTCCCGGGTCACCTCATCTAGTAAGGGATTCTCCAAATGCAACACATTCAGTATCCAATGCGATAGAAATAAAATTTCAACGACAGTCGCGAATGATTTAAAGTAACAGTCTCTGCGCAGTGGTCCGTGAAGTTGGTGGGGGCGACGTCAGCAACCATAATCCAAACACGCATTCAGTGAGATATAATATATCTGTGAAACCTAGTGTTAGAACTAGAAAGAAGAGATAGAACTGACAACAGTCGGATATTTACAGACCCAAACGTCTTCCAGTTTCAAGGAACGAACTAATCTTACAGTTCCCGACAGAAATTAAAATTGTAACACTGATCCACAGGACGCAACACACAAAGAAAAACACCACCTATCAAACTACTCTGTAGACTTTTCCGTAACAAAAAAACTACATCTTCCTCATAAAGTCGGGAACGGTCCCAAATGCGTACCGAGCGAGGTGGCGCAGTGGTTAGCACACTGGACTCGCATTCGGGAGGACGACGGTTCAAACCCGCGCCCGGCCATCCCTGATTTAGGCTTTCCGGGTTTTCCGTAAATCACTCCAGGAAAATCCCAAGATAGTTTCTATGAAAGGGCACGGCCGATTTCCTTCCATCTCCTTGACACAATCCGAGCTTTTGCTCCGTCTCTACTGACCTCGCTGTCGACGGGACGTTAAACCTGATCTTCCTTCCAAAGTGCGTCTGGGACCGGGTGGCGCATAAAGGATAATCGAGGCCAGGTGAAGAAAAGTATATCCTATTCCTCTCAAAAATGTTCAAATGTGTGTGAAATCTTATGGGACTTAGCCTCTAAGGTCATCAGTCCGTAAGCTTACACACTACTTAACCTAAATTATCCTAAGGACAAAAACACACACACCCATGCCCGACGGAGGACACGAACCTCCGCCGGAACCAGCCGCACAGTCCATGGATGCAGCGCCCCTGACCGCTCGGCTAATCCCGCGCGGCCCTATTACTCTACCATTATCAAGAACTTCATCACCTTCCATGGGAATGCCCTCCCTAAAAACAAGGCAGTCCCCGTGGAACATTCGTGAGCCACATTAAACACAGTGTAACAACCAGGCAGAGAAATGCAAGTGAATTGAACTTCGCCGGCCGCGGTGGTCTCGCGGTTCTAGGCGCGCAGTCCGGAACCGTGGGACTGCTACGGTCGCAGGTTCGAATCCTGCCTCGGGCATGGATGTGTGTGATGTCCTTAGGTTAGTTAGGTTTAAGTAGTTCTAAGTTCTAGGGGACTGATAACCACAGCAGTTGAGTCCCATAGTGCTCAGAGCCATTTGAACCATTTGAATTGAACTTCTTGTAAAAATATGGCATCCATTTAGGAATCATAGATAAGCTGACGCATAGAAGCGAGCCTCAGTTCCGATTCCACTAGATTAACATTCAAATAAAGAAGTGTATAATCTTGCATACTTTAACAACAAGAAACAAAATTCGAGCCGCCGAGATACTTAATTACGACATCAGTGTGTATAAGGGTCCATTGCTGAATCAACTGAAGAGGACCAGGGTAAAGGCTAGCACCGACGCCTCTGGAATCTTTATTTTTCTTCTTTTTACGAACCACCGCGCGTCCAGGCTGGAAGCGTTGTTTATACCAACTACGAGGCACCTGCAGTCGTGGTTGTAGACGGTTCTTGAACGTTAACCAATAAAGGTGACCAACAAGGAGCCACAGAGGTCCACTCTGCAGCAGATTGGTATCCTTGCAATTCAGATCGTCGCACAAGAGGGAGACAGGCAACAAAACATTCGTGACTTCCTGGCTACCAATCGCCTCCACGGGAGTAAGAACAGTTGTCTGTTTCGATCACCCCTGAATGGGTTACACCATGGGATCAGGCTGGTTTAGGGGCGCCTCAGATTGCTGCCGTTGAATCGCTGATACCCACGAAGGCCCCTCGACTGCCCCACCAATGGGTGGTCCCGTAAGTGTTACGTCAAACACAGGAGGAACACAAGGAGAATAGAGACATCAGCAGCCGTTTCCGCACCCCGCCCCCATCAGGAGAGCAAGACTCAGCACTACAAGGTACATCAACCACAAAACCTATTTGTTTTCCGTGATTTCCCTAAATCGCTTCAGGCAAATGCCGAGAGGGTTTCTTTGAAACGGCACGACCAGCTTTCTTCCCCATCCTTCCCTAGTCGGATGGGACCGATAAACTCACTGTTTGGTCCCCTCCTCCAAATCAACCAACCAAACTTATTTCATTAGGGGTGGGGGGAGGAGGAGAAGACGCAGTCGACTCTTCGCCAGTCTGTGTACGACGTCTCTCGTGTTGTAACACGGACACCGTCGGCTAAACAATTTCAGGGCAGTGCAGCGAGGGCGGAAATTCAGGAGCACTAACCTGCGCGTCCACCACTTGTTCCATTTCACCCTCGGAAGATGTGGCACGAATCCAGTATGTAGTAGAAACGAGATCAGCTAACGTCAATTTTCGACGCTGTTCAAAAGAATGGCTCTAAGCACTATGGGACTTAACATCTGAGGTCATCAGTCCCCTAGACTTAAAACTACTTAAATCTAACTAACCTAAGGACATCACACACATCCATGCCCGAGGCAGAATTCGAACCTGCGATCGTAGCAGCAGCGCGGTTCCGGGCTGAAGCCCCTAGCACCGCTCGGTCACAGAAGCCGGCGACGCGTTCATATGAGGAATTCAGTACGAATTCCCGTCGCGGTGCTGTATCCACAGGCCAATAGATTGGGGGAGGGGGGGGGGGGAGAAAGAACGTTACGTTTGACTACCATCTCCACTGAACGGATACTGCTAAAGCATTTCAACCGGTGTTGACTGGGCCAGCGTTCGCGTCGTGCACTCTTCACATCATCATAAGGAAGCAAAGCCACCTTAAGTAAACTGTCCTCAAATCATGGTGGGAGACTGACACTCGGACATTTATGTAACCCAGTTCCACATTAAGAAGAAGTACCATACTTATGGAACCGTATCGATGCTTAAAGGGAACATGAAAGCCATGATGCAAAAGCAGCCTATGTATTTGTAGGGGATCCAAAAACTTAACGAAAAAGACATAGTTATCAGCTTCAAAATAGGTAGTATGAAGCTGATCATACGTTACATGAATGTTATCAACGAGGCAGTTATGAATGTCCAAAATCTGGGATGCACGGAAAGCGTGGATATGCCAGAACTAAAGCTTGCAATACCTTTTCTCACAACACGCTTGGAAATCATGGTCGATATTACGGAGCGGACTACGCCCCTACCAGCGCGAACACACACACACACACACACACACACACACACACACACACACACATACAAAACAACAACAATAACAATAACTGACGCTATGGCCAAACGACGATGTAACATACACGAAGATGCAAGCACTATTGAGGAAAAGCTGTCCAGACGCGGGCGACGCTGTGTTGCGGCTGAAAACTAGCAACCTTCCCGCTCGGAGCACGAAGGGAACTAACCACCGAACCGCTTCGCCTATGAAGCATGCTTCATAGATAGACTCAACTTCCATATGCCCCAGTGTATTCTTCCTATATTTCTCGCACAATGATGTGATTCCCGCTCAGGGAGAAACTTATTTAGTTTTCTCGTCAGGTTGCCTTCGCTTTGGTATGAAATATATTAGTGCAGTGTGTATATCTGACAATGTGAGAATATTCGATGCAAGTAGTGACACTGCAGTAAAGTATTTCATACCAAAGCGAAGGCAGCCTGAAGAGAAAACTAAATACGTTTCTCCCCGTGCTAGAATCAAATCATTGTGCGAGCACTACGGGTAGCAGACACTGGCACATATGGAAGTTTGTATCTACCCGTTAAGCGTGCTCTGAGAGCCGAAGCTATTACGATGACCATTTGCGCAAAATGGGAAATTCAGGTTCGATTCCCAGCCCGGCACAAATGTTCATTTGTTTCCAGTAAATTGTATAGCTGTGGAAGTCCCATATTCACAGTCTGCTAATACATTTCTTGATTTAATTCAGCTATAAACCAACAGAAGTGTTTGTTCCTTCCAACACTCATGCGTGTCCGAAGGGACAGTGCATCTAACTTTACAGACACTGTGAAATACAGACTCTGCACTAATGTAATTGTTTATTGGTTTTTATATTATTATACACAGAACCATTAATGTACGACGTCAAGAAACGTCGTTTCCACTTTTTTTAAAATATCAGAACTTAACTCCTCGTGTTTCGACAGAGAATACCAGGTAGGTTAAATGAGAGTTTCTAAAGTGTTTTGGTTGAACACATGCTGCAAGGTAGTACATGTTATAAAGAAAGTTCAAAAGTGGGCGCTAAGTGGAACCAAAATGAATCGCTTAACGGACTCCATGAAGTTTGTTGTACTTCGGTCGGAAAACTGATTTGATTCCGCTCTCAACGCTACTCTATCTCTTGCAAGTCTTCATCTCTACATTACTATTTCAACCCTAATCCATTTGACCTGCTGAATGCAGACAACTCTCGTTACCCCTGCACAATTTTGAAACCCTACTTTTCTCTCCATTACGGAAACGACGAATCCTTAATGCCTCACGAAGTGTCCTATCTACTGAATCCTTGTTTCAGCCAAGTGAAGTTTCTGTTCTACTCAGTTTGATTTAGTACCACTTCATTGGTTAACCCATCTGCCGATCTTCAGCATTTTTCTGTAGTACGACATTTCAAAAGCTTCTATTTTCTTCTTGGTTCAAATGGTTCAGAGCACTATGGGATTTAACATCTATGGTCATCAGTCCCCTAGAACTTAGAATTACTGAAACCTAACTAACCTAAGGACATCACACACATCCATGCCCGAGACAGGATTCGAACCTGCGACCGTAGCTGTCACGCGGCTCCAGGCTGAAGTGCCTAGAACCGCACGGCCAAACCAGCCGGCTTTTCTTCTTGTCTGAATTGTTTATCATCCATGTTTCACTTTCTTACAGGGCTACACGCCAAAGAAATACTTTCAGAAAGGCTTTTTAATATTAAAATTTATATTCTATGTTGATATTTTCCAATTGTCAGAGACGTATTTCTTGCTACTATGGGTCTGCACTTTTTATCCTCTCTTCTTCGGCCATCGTCAGTTATTTTGTTGCCTATACAGAAAAATTCATTTACTGTAAGGGCAGTCAAATGGAAATGAGAGAGATGGAAAAATACCGGACAGGTGCGAGTAGGACTCGCGCTCTGAGGATCCCGTGCACACTTCATTACGTACACTACTGGCCATTACAATTGCTACACCACGAAGATGACGTGCTACAGACGCGAAATTTAACCGACAGGAAGAAGAGGTTGTGAGATGCAAATGATTAGCTTGCATTCACACAAGGTTGGCACCGATGGCGACACCTCAACGTGCTGACATGAGGAAAGTTTCCAACCGATTTCTCATACACAAACAGCAGTTGACCGGCGTTGCCTGGTGAAACGTTGTTGTGATGCCTCGTGTAAGGAGGAGAAATGCGTACCATCACGTTTCCGACTTTGATAAAGGTCGGATTGTAGCCTATCGCGATTGCGGTTTATCGTATCGCGACACTGCTGCTCGCGTTGGTCGAGATTCAATGACTGTTATCAGAATATGGAATCGGTGGGTTCAGGAGGGTAATACGGAACTCCGTGCTGGATCCCAGTGGCCTCGTATCACTAGCAGTCGAGATCACAGTCATCTTATCAGCATGGCTGTAACAGATCGTGCAGCCACGTCTCGATCCCTGAGTCAACAGATGGGGACGTTTGCAAGACAACAACCATCTGCACGAACAGTTCGACGACGTTTTCAGCAGCGTAGACTATCAGCTCGGAGACCATGGCTGCGGTTACTCTTGACGCTCCATCAGAGACAGGAGCGCCTGCGATGGTGTACTCAACGACGAACCTGGGTGCACGAATGGCAAAATGTCATTTTTTCGGATGAATCCAGGTTCTGTTTACAGCATCATGATGGTCGCATCCGTGGTTGGTGACATCGTGGTGAACGCACATTGGAAGCGTGTATTCGTCATCGCCATACTGGAGTATCACCCGGCGTGATGGTATGGGGTGCCACTGGTTACACGTCTCGGTCACCTCTTGTTCGCATTGTCGGCACTTTGAACAGTGGACGTTATATTTCAGATGTGTTACGACCCGTGGCTCTCCCCTTCATTCGATCCCTGCGAAACCCTACATTTCAGCAAGATAATGCTCGGCCGCATGTTGCAGGTCTTGTACGGGCCTTTCTGGATACAGAAAATGTTGACTGCTGTCCTGGCCAGCACATTCTCCAGATCTCTCACCAATTGAAAACATCTGTTCAATAGTGGCCGAGCAACTGGCTCGTCACAATACGCCAGTCACTACTCTTGATGAACTGTGGTATCGTGTTGGAGCTGCACGGGCAGCTGTACCTGTACACGCCATCCAAGCTCTGTTTGACTCAATGCCCAGGCGTATCAAGGCCGTTATTACGGCCAGAGGTGGTTGTTTTGGGTACTAATTTCTCAGGATCTATGCACCAAAATTGCGTGAAAATGTAATCACATGTCAGTTCTAGTATAATATATTTGTCCAATGAATACCCGTTTATCATTGCATTTCTTCTTGGTGTAGCAATTTTAATTGCCAGTAGTGTATATAGACAGTAATAATAACTTCGTGTTACTCAGTAGCCTGGTACAAGTATTTCTATTTGGACGCCACTTTAGCTGCTTGCATGACCCTAACTACCCCTGTTATCTAACCGAGGAAAGATGACTCACAGTTTAAAGTGGACTGCGAAACGTGTGGTCTCTCTGTTAATTCCTCAATTTTTTTTTAGTTTTCGGTACGGTTCGTTGTGTTTGGTCTGTGCGAACGTCACAAGACATCCGTTTTTTTGATCGTTGATTCCTTAACTCATTTTTTTTATTACAGAGGGCGAGCAGCCGTCTGACCGAATACGCTGAACTATCGTGCCGGCCCTCATTTTGTTCGTTTTCGTTCGTTGCATCTGTTCGAGGAGGACGTCGCAAGACTCCCTTTTCAGTTCGTCGTTGATCCATCAACTTAGTTTTTTATTGCAGAGGGCAGCTAACAGTCTGACCGAACACGCTGAGCTACCGTGCCGGCATCTTTGGCATGTGAAGTCGAGGTTAAAACGAAGAATGAAAAATCGTGGTCCGGCGGAGATCCGATTCCGCGACTTCTCTGTCTCCAGGCACGCGATTTACCCCCTTTGTTCCATTTTTTATGTGACCCAACTGAGATTCGATCCCATCACCTTTCAGTTTCTACCCAGACACTCTGCCACTTTTTTTTAATCCTAAGATTTGAACGGGAATCAAACTAGAGACGTTTGTATTTGTAATCTGGTACTGAACCACTTTTTTCCGCAGACACTCTACCGATTTTTTTACCCGTAAAGGAATTATCCAACTCGAGTCTTCCAACGCAAAACTCTACCCATTG
Source organism: Schistocerca nitens (assembly GCF_023898315.1). Classification (NCBI taxonomy): domain Eukaryota; kingdom Metazoa; phylum Arthropoda; class Insecta; order Orthoptera; family Acrididae; genus Schistocerca; species Schistocerca nitens. The sequence goes on from NC_064616.1 coordinate 350,792,925, forward strand.
TACTTTTTTTATACTGTACATCTGTATTGTTACGTGCCCATTATCCATCAGCCAGTATTGTAATCGAGTCGTCTCTCACATGAGTGCCTTTATGGAGTTGGGCAACGGAGCACGCAATCACAAGCCCACGGCTCCCGCATCCGATCTCAGCCAGTGCCCGGCTAAAACGTTAGGGTGATCACTTTGGCTAGGCGATCCTGACAGCGGTGAAATTGCTGGTTGCACCAGTATTCAAAACGGATATACTGGCGAAATGCCATGTGGTCATCTCCCTCACCATCAGAGACAACGTAGTGTACAAAATGACGAAGCAGCCACATTTTTTTTATTTTTTTTAATTTTGGGGAGAAAAACAAAGTTGCAGGCCTCAGAACAATGTCATTGGTGCAGGCGGTATCAACAGATCTGGTAAGGAAAGCCAACTGTTTCCGGAACCATTACCAGTTTACCAAATGTCCACAGCAGGTAAATCAATTGTAGATGTTATCTTTTGGGGCACGTTTACTACATATATCCATGTCACTGACCTCCGTTCGATGCAAACGGTCATTAGTGGAAATCGAATTATTTACGACTCCATACCAAGAAGATGGTACAAATGGCTCTAAGCACTATGGGACTTAACATCTGAGGTCATCAGTCCCCTAAACTTAGAACTACCTAAACCTAACTAACCTAAGGACATCACACACATCCATGCCCGAGGCAGCATTCGGACCTGTGATCATAGCAGCAGCGCAGTTCCGCACTGAAGCGCGTAGAACCGCTCGGCCACAGCGGCCGCCTACCAAGAAGAGGCCAATGCCACGGAATGAACTGGAAGACTAATATTGTTGCATACTGTCTTCGCCGGCCGCTGTGGCCGAGCGCCTCTAGGCGCTTCAGTCCGAAACCGCGCTGCTGCTACGGTCGCAGTTTCGAGTGCTGGTTAGTATGGTTTAAGTAGAATGAATTTTCACTCTGCAGCGGAGTGTGCGCTGATATGAAACTTCCTGGCAGATTAAAACTGTGTGCCGGACGGAGACTCGAACTCGGGACCTTTGCCTTTGGCGGGCAAGTGCTCTACCAACTGAGCTACCCAAGCACGACTCACGTCCCGTCCTCACAGCTCTACTTCTGCCAGTACCTCGTCTCCTACCTTCCAAACTTTGCACAAGCTCTCCAGCGAACCTTGCAGAACTAGCACTCCTGAAAGGAAGGATATTGCGGAGACATGGCTTAGCCACAGCCTGGGGATGTTTCCAGAATGAGATTTTCACTCTGCAGCGGAGTGTGCGCTGATATGAAACTTCCTGGCAGATTATAACTGTGTGCCGGACCGAGACTCGAACTCGGGACCTTTGCCTTTCGCGGGCAAGTGCTCTACCAGGAAGTTTCATGGTTTAAGTAGTTCTAAGTCTAGGGGACTGATGACCTCAGATGTTAAGTCTCATAGCGCTTAGAGCCATTTGACTATACTGTCTTCCAGGGGAACCGCAGCGACAATATTTCTATGGGATCGGGACAAGCCACTACCTCCCAATGAGGGTCAAAGACCATGTCGTAGGTATTGGCCGCTGCAGTACATCGGCACCCAAATAGCTCACGGCAAGGTAAAATTCTCTAACTTGTCATATGCTGCACCAAGAATAAGTACAGCTGTGGATTTAAAAAAAAAAAACTTTATTCATACAACAACATCAACATTATAGAACAATCGAAAAGAAGGTATTATGATACTTATTTATAAACAACAAACATTGTATGATACACACTAACCCACCACCTTATGTAATTAGTGGGTCCAATTATTATACTTGAAAAACAAGCAGCTTATACTAGTTATTTAATGGCACTTGCTATGGACAGGGTTAATCTAACTACTTGACTACTCTGGTTATTCTGGAAGACTAGCTACTCTGCAGCGTTACAAGTGTGCCAGACGAAATACAAACCTACTAAAACGGCCCGCTCACTGAGCTAATCCCAGTGAGCGTGCCGCTGGCACTGGGCTGGCCTACTACTTTTAGAATCGCTGCAGTCCCTACCTATGTTAGTGATGTTAGTATTCTAATTTTACGTTATTCTAGTGTAACTACTTCCTATCAAATCTTAGTGCATATGTCAAGTCCGGGAATGGTGCTCCTGCTCCCCTGATCCGACAACGCGGCGGATTCCAGTTGTGAAGCAACCGCGCTCGGCGGAAATTGCAGGTGCACCTAAGTCTTCATCGGGTTATTTTTTTTTTATCTCTAACCGTGTTGGTTACTAATAAAATCCCTCAAGATCTTTTGGGGTATTTCATTTGCCAAATTGTTGAGGACATTGAAGGTCTCGGCACGTCGCAGTAGTGTGTATGTGTCTCTGTTTGGTAATTGATTCCTAAGTTCGAGCGCCACATCGTCATATAACGTGCAGTCATAGACGACATGTTCGGGTGTTCCATCCGGAGCACCACAGTCGCACGCTGGTGTCGCCCGTTTTCCAAATCGACATAGATATGTCGGATATGGCCCGTGACCTGTAAGAAAGTGCAGCAGACCTCTGCTCGGCTCAAAGTGACTCATTTGAAGCCTTTCTCTGATGTTCGGTAGTAGCTGGAATACCCTTCTTCCCGTTTCCTCAGTTTCCCATTGCTGTTGCCATAACTCTTCGCCCCTTCTCTTTATTGCATATCTATCCCCAACTTGTACCCCCATGATTTCCCTGGTCTTATCTATCTTTCCTTTGGAGACCCAGTACCACGCTCCCTGTTCTCTAATTTTTATGTCTAAGGGACATAATCCTATTATTGTCAATAAGGCCCCCCAGGTGTTGTTCGGTATGCCCCGACTGAACGCAACAGCATGTTTCGCTGCACCCTTCTCACGGTCACTGCGGGCACCACCCTCGTGAGCCTGTGTGCCCAAACCCCGCTCGCATATCCTACTAAGGATGTTAGGATACTGTTGTGATAAAGTTTGATCAAGTTGGGAGGTAGGTGGAATCTTCTATGGCCTATACTGATAAGATTATTTAGAACTTCTAATGCTCGCTGCGTAATGTTTTCTGTATGAGTATTAAAATTCCATTTTTCGTCTATTGTGACTCTTAGGTATCTAGCCTCTCGACGCCGAAGAACTGGAGTTCCTTCAATTCTGACGGTTGGATTTCTGACGAGACTGCCTTTCATTAATAGATGTGTGGATTTGTGCGGTGCAACTTTCATTTTTGCTTCTTGGCACCATTTCTGAAGCATTATCATAGCTTGCTCTACCTTAGGCTCAAGTTCCTCTCGGCTGCGGCCGCCTACCAGCAGGAGGAGGTCGTCAGCATAAGCTATCACGTCTAGCACGTCCTCACTTAGTTGTAATTTCTCTAGGAGGGGTTCTATGTTTATATCCCAAAAGAGTGGCCCCATAACTGATCCCTGGGGACACCCCTTCGTGATGGTTTTATTTGTTCTTCCGCTAGGCGACGATAGCCATACCTCCCTGTCCATGCAATAGCTCCTTAGACAGCCATAGAGGGGCCCTGGGCACTCCTTCTCACGCAAGCGGGAGAAGAGCGAGGGCCACCACAGGTCGTCGAAGGCGCCATTGATGTCCACCATGATGCCTACCACATACTTGTGTGGGGTTGAGCTGCAGACCTCAGCTGCCAGGGCAATTGCGTCAGACGCCGATCGCCCCGGCCTAAAGCCGAACTGCCTGTCACTCATAACGCGCAGTATCCTGTGCGCTGTCAGTCTGTCAGCCAGTAGCTTCTCTAACAGTTTTCCTAGGTTATCTAGGAGGCAGACTGGCCTGTAGGATTTGGGTTCTCTGGGGTCCTTATCCTTTCCTTTTTTTATGATTATTACGTTGGCCCTTTTCCAGATTTTAGGGAATCTCCCTGTTCTTAGACACTCATTGAACAGTCTCGTGAGAGACGCCACTAGCTGGGGGGCAAGGAACTGCACCACCTCCGCGATTATGCCGTCTGGCCGCGGTGCTTTGCCCTTTTTTAGTGATTTGATTTGTGCTGCCACTTCTTCCTCTGAGAAGGGGTACACCATGGTGTTGTTGGTGTATTCATTTAGATCCTCCCTGCGAATTTGTTGTTGGAGGTCATCCTCCTCATTTACCTCGTCATCTGGCAGCAGAGTGCGCAGGAGAACTTCAGCGGTTTCCTGCCACGACTCTGTCAGTCTATCTCCGTCTCTGATTGTCGAGAGAACCGCAGGGGACCTGATTTTTTCCCTGGCCAGTTTGTATGGTATTCCCCAAGGATCTGTGGCTAGCTGGCTCAGAACATACCTCTCCCAACTTTGCATTCTTACTTGTTTTAATTCTTTTTGGAATCGTTCTTTTTCTTCCCTGTACTGCTACAGCCAGAACTGTTTTTCTTGCCAGACGGCACTTCGCTGGTAGTACCTCCTCGCCCGTCTCACAGACTGACGCATACGTTCAAGATCGGCAGACCATGGCGATGGGGAAGCCGCCACGGCTCTCCTCCTGGTTGGCACAGCGGCCTTGACCGCGCTGACTATCGACCCTACCAGTTCTTCGGCGTACCTATCTGTGTCCAGGTCACCTTCAGGCAATGGCGGAATGTCACACTCCCGAGCCAGGCAGTCCCAATCGGTTTTATTGTAATTTAGTTGGATTTCCCATCCTAGGTCCCAGCGGCACCCTTCTTCTCTGAGGCAGAAGGTAATTAAGTTGTGATCACTTGTAGTGGCGTGTTCGATAACCTTCCAACCTTCAATGATGCTGATGGCGTTAGCAGTTGCCAGGGTGACATCGATGTTTGTTCCCTGCCCTCCACCTCTACTGTAGGTGCCAGCCGCGGTGGTCTCGCGGTTCTAGGCGCGCAGTCCGGAACTGTGCGACTGCTACGGTCGCAGGTTCGAATCCTGCCTCGGGCATGGATGTGTGTGATGTCCTTAGGTTAGGTAGGTTTAAGTAGTTCTAAGTTCTAGGGGACTGATAACCACAGCAGTTGAGTCCCATAGTGCTCAGAGCCATTTGAACCATCTACTGTAGGTGGGGGGATTACCAGGTTTATTTGCCACTACAAGTTGGGAAGCCATGATTAGTTCTTCAGCCTTCTCACCATTAGCATCCCTTGTGCCGCTGTACCACATAGGGGACTTGGCATTGATGTCTGCTGTAACAATAACCCTACGCCCGCGTAGTGTCGTGATGATTCTCGCAATGTGGTCTGAGAAATCTTCAAAATTTCCTCCATATTGGAAATACATGTTTACCATGTGTATTAATCCTACTGGTGTTTGTAATTCTACTACATTACAATGACTGTTTGATAGCTGTATTAGTGTAGTGGTCCTTAGGGCCTTGTTTGTGACTATTAAGACTGCCTTCGGCTCGTCTCCGGTAAAGATAGTCTGCTAAGTGGTAGACATGAAGGAGATTTGCCCCGCCCTGGAGTATGGCTCCTGCAGACAGACTACATCCAGTCTCCTCTCCTCCACTACCTTCCGAAGCTCCTGCATGACCAGCCGACTGTTATGGGTGTTTATTTGTCCTATTACAATTTCAGATGTTATGGGAAGTAAGTGTGGAAATAGCAATCAGTACATGGTTTGTTGTAATCTGAAGCAATTCGGCCATTTGCAAGGACAGATTGCACATAGATCTCTTGCATGTTGAATTCCTCACCTCTTCTCTCGTAAACCCTTCTGAGCAAGTCACGCAGAGCTCCGAAATCTGTGGGAAGATTCATTGACTTTAACTGCATCCTATCCACAGCCTCCATTGTCGAGCAGGTGACTTTTCTGCCATATTTATGCCCTATACGTACGACGTGCCTGAGTGCTGTGGTAAGGACAGCCAGCTGCTCCAAGCGTGAAAGTTGCATAGCAAGCTCCAGGTTCGGGTAGATCCTTCTAGGATCCGGATCTGGGGCTCTCGGAAATGCTTCCATATGCATTGTACTTGTGATTGTATTATCTTGTACAATAGTTTGGAGAGATCCTTCTTGAAGCGGAACAATGCTATTACTTTCTACCTGTTGCAGACTGTCTTCTGTTTCCTCTTCTGGCTCCGTCTGTATGCATAGGTCAACCATGATTGTCTGTTTTGGGCTTGTTTTCTCATGATTGGTGATGAAGCTTTCTGCCTCTGGGTTGAGTGTCAAGTAGACACTCAAGTGAACCAGAGTCTTGGGCTCTGTCAAGGTATCTGAGTCAGCCGTTTCTTCTATTTCTTCAATTTCTATTTCTGGTTCGGTTTGGGTGCTTGAATCAACCACAATTATCTCCTTTTTCTTTGTCTCCTGGAGAGATTTCAGAAATTCTTTCTGCGTCCCTTCTCTTCTTACTTGGCGACTTTCTTTTATTGGTTGATCTGGTTTTGTTGTTGCCATCAGCCATAATCTGTTCTGGAGATTAGGCGTTGTTCGAGTAATTTGTATGTTGGGCAATTCCTTCCGGTTGTGCCGCACGTCTTTTTGCCCCTTCGTGTGGATTTGGGGAATTCTTGCAAATCTCGTGCAGCTATGGCGGGAAGGTAGTACTGTAGTTAAGGAACCGATTGTCACACTGAATGGCAGTGGCGGGCAATATTGATATTTATCAAACGGTTCTGCAAGACAGGTTTACGACACGGCTCGCAGCCGAGAAGGCGAGGCCCAGCGCGCACTATACAGCGTGTTACAAAAAGGTACGGCCAAACTTTCAGGAAACATTCCTCACACACAAAGAAAGAAAATATGTTATGTGGACATGTGTCCGGAAACGCTTACTTTCCATGTTAGAGCTCAATTTATTACTGCTCTTCAAATCACATTAATCATGGAATGGAAACACACAGCAACAGAACGTACCAGCGTGACTTCAAACACTTTGTTACAGGAAATGTTCAAAATGTCCTCCGTTAGCGAGGATACGTGCATCCACCCTCCGTCGCATGGAATCCCTGATGCACTGACGCAGCCCTGGAGAATGGCGTATTGTATCACAGCCATCCACAATACGAGCACGAACAGTCTCTACATTTGGTACCGGGGTTGCGTAGACAAGAGCTTTCAAATGCCCCCATAAATGAAAGTCATGAGGATTGAGGCCAGGAGAGCGTGGAGGCCATGGAATTGGTCCGCCTCTACCAAGCCATCGGTCACCGAATCTGTTGTTGAGAAGTGTACGAACACTTCGACTGAAATGTGCAGGAGCTCCATCGTGCATGAACCACATGTTGTATCGTACTGGTAAAGGCACATGTTCTAGCAGCACAGGTAGAGTATCCCGTATGAAATCATGATAACGTGCTCCATTGAGCGTAGATGGAAGAACATGTGGCCCAATCAAGACATCACCAACAATGCTTGACCAAACCTTCACAGAAAATTTGTGTTGATGACGCGATTGCACAATTGCGTGCGGATTCTCGTCAGCCCACACATGTTGATTGTGAAAATTTACAGTTTGATCACGTTGGAATGAAGCCTCATCCGTAAAGAGAACATTTGCACTGAAATGAGGATTGACACATTGTTAGATGAACCATTCGCAGAAGTGTACCCGTGGAGGCCAATCAGCTGCTGATAGTGCCTGCACACGCTGTGCATGGTACGGAAACAACTGGTTTTCCCGTAGCACTCTCCATACAGTGACGTGGTCAACGTTACCTTGTACAGCAGCAACTTCTCTGACGCTGACATTAGGGTTATCGTCAACTGCACGAAGAATTGCCTCGTCCATTGCAGGTGTCCTCGTCGTTCTAGGTCTTCCCAGGTCGCGAATCATAGGCTGGAATGTTCCGTGCTCCCTAAGACGCCGATCAATTGCTTCGAACGTCTTCCTGTCGGGACACCTTCGTTCTGGAAATCTGTCTCGATACAAACGTACCGCGCCACGGCTATTGCCCCGTGCTAATCCATACACCAATTGGGCATCTGCCAACTCCGCATTTGTAAACATTGCACTGACTGCAAAACCACGTTCGTAATGAACACTAACCTGTTGATGCTACGTACTGATGTGTTTGATGCTAGTACTGTAGAGCAATGAGTCGCACATCAACACAAGCACCGAATTCAACATTACCTTCCTGCATTGGGGCCAACTGGCGGTGAATCGAGGAAGTACAATACATACTGACGAAACTAAAATGAGCTCTAACATGGAAATTAAGCGTTTCCGGACACGATCCCACATAACATACGTATTTTCTTTATTTATGTGTGAGGAACGTTTCCTGAAAGTTTGGTCGTACCTTTTTGTAACACCCTGTATAGTGTGAAGTAATCAGGGCAGCACAGGGCACTGACGTGCTGTGGAGAATCCATACGTTGCAGTTACAACAGCGCCTAGTGACCCGTGTGAAGGGGCCGAAGGGAGCTAAGGAAAGCTGGCGTTGTAATTACAGTATTAAAGAGCATTCCACTTGGCCCCTCCAGAGGAACTACGTCGTAGGTGACGGGAAAAAAATGTATAAATAAGCGAGCCCGGAGGTGCAAATCAGGCAGACGTGTCGCCATTCTGCCCGCATCTAGAAAGGGAGAGAATGACGAATTATTGAGTTGCAGGCCAACCACGATGACCTCTAGTGATGTATATCGGGGGCCAACCGGCCTGCTGAAACTACCACCAACCCCCGCTGCACGGACACGCCATAGCTGTGGCGGGGTTGGCCACACCTTGGGGTTGCACCGGTGCGAACAGCGAGAGGGCTGCTGACCTCCACTCTCTGGGTGACATGGTCCGGCGGACAGCAAGCTGCCGTCCGCATGGGTAGCGCCGGCTGCTGCATTGACCGAGCTGCCCTCGGCTTACGGCCAGAGCTGCTAAGGCTCAATACGACGACGGCGGACGGCTGCTTCCCTTTGGCACTCTACACGGAGTCCACGAGTTGCTCTTGATCGAGCAGTCTGCCGTGTCCCGGGCTGCCAGTGCAGCCAACACACGCGGCGGCCACGTACTCGTGGTGTGATTAGGAGCACTACGTCTGCAGGGCTGCGCAACCAGACGCCGATGCAGCAGATTCCGCCATTGGCATTGGTGCTGATTCACGCACGCACGCCGCGCGGCACCATCACCTGGATCAGTGGAAAGCCGGCTGTGTACTTTCGTTGCAATCAATGAAAAACTTCTGTGCACGCTTCGGCGTCAGTATCCCCTCTCTTCCAAACCACACCTCTCTGTCATTCTGACATATTATAACCCCTGGGCTCACGGGATTGTAACACAATTGCGCAATGTAAAATGCCTTACACAACATACTCGTATTCCATTACTGCCCCATGGAATTTATCAGTTATAGTTTTCCAGTTAAATGTCGCCATTTTAAGATGGCAACAATCTACGGTGACCCCCAATGACGTATGCCAGTCTACAAGCCCCACGGCACAGTAACATCATCAAAGCCTCGAAATGTAAGAATTTTGCTTTTGCCCTCATTCAGCCGTGCACCATAGACTCTACAATAACCATCTAACTTTGCCTTTAACAAGGGAATGTTCTCACTATGGTGGAGAAGAATTGACCACATCGACGGCATACGCCAAAACGGTGAGGATCTCACCAGAAAGGGTTATTCCTCATAACTGAAGTGAGAGTCTGCGAAGCAGTGGCTCCAGAAACAGAAAAGATAAGGACACTGGAAGCGGGCTGCCCTGAGGCACACCCCGACTAATCGCGATCGGCGGCGTCAGCTGACCATTCAATCCACGATGTCATAAGACATGTGGAAAAGAACTACAAAAGCTTCGGGATTAAAACCGATTATCTCCAACACACGAGACAAGTAACTACGAAAAACATGGTCAAATGCGGTGCTAAAACCCAGAAAAGCAAGGGCACAGTTAACAGAAGTCACTGCAGTAACTGAAATCACATCTCGGTACTCCGCCATTGGAGTCAAAATCAAGAGACCAGGAAGGGAACTCTGATGCTCCCCAATCACGTTCGCTAGTACAGAAAGTAACCTGCTATTGATTGCTCTCGCAACAGCTTTACGGTCAAAATCAAGCAAAGTGAGAAGAGGAAAAGAATGAACAGTGACACGGCCAGACTGTTTCGGTATTAATACCATTTTACTCACATTGAAACTTGCAGGCACGTAACTTCTTTTTACACCACCGTAAACGTCGCACCCAAGAGGGGGCAAAAGCGGACATAGAATTCCCTGAGAAGACCATCCGGTCCAGGTGAGAGAGAAGCATCAGTAAGAGCAAGCATCTCATCTGTCTGAAAGGCGGCCAAAAATGCAACGTTCTGAGCAGGCGTCATCCTCCCACTTCGGGGTCCATAAGCATCATCGGGAAATGGTTTCACATTGTCACCCACTGCATATAGCTGCACGTGGTAGTGCTGGAGAGCGCGAACAATATTACCTTACGCAGTCAGCTGGAGGCCTTCGGCAACTGTGAGAGATGTAAATAAGGAGCGACGATGTCGCGACTGACGTCGAAGCAGCTGATACTACGTCATTTTCCTTTCAACAAGCAACCGAGGTTTAAATTTGACCTGTAAACCCTCCATCCGATGCTGCTCGAGTTGCAGCAGTTTTGTTTTAATTCGCCGAACCTCTTGGATCCCTAGAAGGGCGTTACCCGCTTGTTCATACAGTTCACGCAAAATAGAGTAACAAAAATCGTAAGTTTTCCTAGAGTCCCTCGCTCCAACAGCACAGTATAATATAAAGGACAGACAGAGCTTAGACTTCGCTAAATCTGTCCACCAATTCAACAGCGAAGAATAACGCACAGCGGAGCAGAAGCAACGCTCCCCCACGGCGCCAACCACGTTGTCAAGCGCGCAATCCGTGCGGTGACAGATATTAAGCATCCACTGTTCTCGAAACAGTATCGTGTGTTGCCATGCAAGGTTTACTGCAACCGCCACAACAGTGGTCAGAGAGTGCGGACAATTTTTTGAAAGGAATTTCCGCTATTTGACTGTTGATTTTAATTTATTGCGCACAATCAAGATTTCATTCAGCGTTGTAGTCATTCTCAAGAGCATGTTGAAATGTTAAAATATATCTGACCTGTGTGTGACAGATATATTTTAACATTTCAACGTGCATTTGAGAATGGCTACAAAGCCGAAATCATTACTATGTACAATAAATGAACAATTAACGCTCAAAGGGCGGAAATTTCTTTCAAAAAATTCTGCATAACTGTAGTCGTCCACGAAGAAAAGGTCATCAGGCGCGAATAACGTCAACCGAAAGAATCCTATCACGAAACAGATAGATAAAACCTGTCCATTCGGCTACAAGAGACGGCAGTATCTAACCAAGGTGGGACATTTCTGCTCCCACACGTCTCGCTGACAAGTGCTCTATCGTCTGAGCTATCCAAGTACGACTCAGTACCCATTCTCACAGCTGAAATTCTGCCAGTACCTCGTCTCCTACCTTCTAAACTTCACAGAACCTCTTCTGCGAACCTTAGAGACCTAGAAGGATATAACCTTTATTCCAGGAGTGCTAGTTCTGTAAGGTTCACAGAACAGCTTCTGAGAAGTTTGGAAGGTAGGAGACCAGATACTGGCAGAGCTGAAGCTGCGAGGACGGGCTGTAAGTAGTACTTGGATAGCTCAGTCGGTAGAGCACTTGCCCGCAACAGGCAATGGTTCCGAGTTCGAATCTCGGTCCGGCACAGTTTTAATCTGTCTGCAAGTTTCAGCAGTTATGATGTGGGAACTGACCTCTATGACGTAAAGCACAATTAAAATCTCCGCCTAACATGGGAAATGGAGGACGCTTGAGCAAAACACAGACAACCTCCTCTTTCTAAACGCGTGTATGCGCCATTGTGTGACTCGAACAACAAGGTGTATATAAAACAACCAAAGTGAGGTCAAAAAGACGACAATTTATTCCCGTACCAGGAATACTGTAAGTAAACGGAAGCAACGAAGCAAAACGTAAATTTCATTCAGTTCTACTAACATTTAGGGTAATAAAGGTGTAAGCTTGAGCCATAAATTCGAATAAGAACAGGTGAAAACGGCCAACCAAAAAAAAAAAAACAATTCCATCCCTCGTCCGTCACAATCCTTCGTCACATTCATCGGCGAATCTGAGGGAGGGGGAGTGGTGCCGCGCCCTGCTAAAATTTTATACTTCTGTTTTTTTCTTTGCAACAGCACGATCCGGCTGGATTCGTTATTTACGCCAGCCCCGTGTCTAGCTATCCTCCGCCGCCGGCGATAAGAGCGGATCGTTCACAGCATACAAGTCGATCACTGCTGGCACTGAATCAAAAGCTGTCTGCACAGGAGGAACCGTCAACATGACAATCAGACGGCAGACCGAGCGTCACGGGAGACAAATCATGTGAAACTAACCCTTAGTCCGGCTTCCCTAAGAGCAAGGAAATATAGCCGCCGTTGGGAGTACTAGACAAGGGGACACGACGGTTCTGTGACCCAAAAGAGAAAACGAACGGAACAGGCGGCAGGGGAATCGAAACGGAGTATTCCGACCTCTGGAGAAATTCAGGGGAAACAACCGCGCAAATAGAAGAAGCACCAGAACCATCCATCTGAACTCTCGTATCAATAGCCCTGACACCATCTCTACCATAAACACAATCAGCAGATGCACGAGATTCGGGGTTGGGGTTAGGGGAGGGAGGGTGGCAGGACTGTGGGATCGACATCAGCAAACGCTATCTTCGTACGACACCTCTTATTTTGGATCACTTGAGCATCTGTGCGACGGGCAGTCAAATCAGAACCCGTCTTCGGCCGTAACGGCGGAAAATCAGCCGCAGCGAAATTCAAATCCGTCCAGTGGGCGCCGTTAGCAGAAGATTGCACAGCCCCTGACTCATTTCTGTTGGGAACGAGGTCCAACGCCGTTAACCTACCCCACTGTTCAAAAGAAGATGGCAAAAGAAAAGGCTTTCTCGCTACGAAAATGACCAATCTCGTTAAATGCTGTGTGTAACGTGTTTACGGTAACCACATACTTATAAATGAAACGGGATATTGTTTCACCTACATTTCTACGGAACGAACTGAAGTCTGAGCTGGGTGAATCATCGTTCAAGGCGAATATTTTTAACCTCACCATACTTAAGCAAAACGTTTTTAAGTTAAACGTTATCTACCTCGGAAGGCGGGTTGAACACATGAACATTCGTGCATTCATCGTCAGCGTACGTAAGAAGGACTGTACTAACTGAATCATCTCTCTGACGGAAGGGAACCTGGGAATCATGTTTAAGTAGTAATTTTTCTACTTGTAAGTGATTCACAAACTTAACAAAGAAAACATAAATTTCAGTGTCAAAATACACTGTGTGTACCTGATACGAAGTCAAACCAGCAGTATCTACCAAACAATCGTGCATTTCCAGAGAACTGGACTGCACATGATGGATCGACTTATCAAAAGAAAAACTCACTATACCTTCGCGTGGAATAGACCTGGACGCCATTCAAACAAAAGATGCGGACAACGCCGCTACCAAAACCACACTTAAACGAACACAAAGACCAATTCAAATTTAGGGTATATATTCAAAAAGCACAAAACCTTACATAAATATCAAACTTCCAATACTTGTAAAGCTGTGACGGAATGGAAGTAAACAACGTCCTACCTGTCCGGCACTGCAAGAGAACTACCACTGGAGCACCACGCCCGATATGCAAATAGAGGGTTCATCTGCAGGTTTTGATGACTAAGTTAGCGAGTATCAAAATATGTGGCATGTTTGGCCTTATCTTTTGATTGCATTGACTTATAAGCTTAAATTTTTTACACCGTTAAGGGACCATAAAACCTTAGTGTTGTTGTTGTTGTGGTCTTCAGTCCTGAGACTGGTTTGATGCAGCTCTCCATGCTACTCTATCCTGTGCAAGCTTCTTCATCTCCCAGTGCCTACTGCAACCTACATCCTTCTGAATCTGCTTAGTGTATTCATCTCTTGGTCTCCCTCTACGATTTATTACCCTCCACGCTGCCCTCCAATACTAAATTGGCGATCCCTTGATGCCTCAGAACATGTCCTAGCAACCGATCCCGTCTTCTGGTCAAGTTGTGCCACAAACTTCTCTTCTCCCCAATCCTATTCAATACTTCCTCATTAGTTATGTGATTTACCCATCTAATCTTCAGCATTCTTCTGTAGCACCACATTTCGAAAGCTTCTATTCTCTTCTTGTCCAAACTATTTATCGTCCATGTTTCACTTCCATACATGGCTACACTCCACAAATTTCAACTTTATACTTATCCCTGTTCCTATGAAAAAGAGCTCTTAACAGACGGACAGAGAGACATATGTAGCCAAGGTTATTTCGAGTACGTTGCAGAAGTTTTCCTGGAAAGCCCTTACACAGCCTTCGTACAGTCCCACTCTCTCCACATTTTGGACCCCTGAAGAAAGTCATTCGTACCCGTCGATTTGCTTCGAAGAGGTGAATGCCTGGGTACAATCGTGGCTCCATAGGTAACCGCAACCATTTTTATGCAAAGGCATTGACCGTCTTGTCTCTCAGTAGGATAAATTTATTAACAGTTATGTCGATTACTTTTGAAATACTGAACACTTTGCTTACTTTTTTCCATCTGTCTCGTTTTCTTTCGACTGACCCTCACGCCTTTAACGTTTCGTTTCCTAATCCAGTTGCTTCAGCATCGCTTCATGTGATTAGATTACTTTTCATTACTCTTGTTTTACTTTTGTCGGCAGTCATCTTATAATCTCTTTTCAAGATACTATCAGCTCCGTTGAGCTAATCTTCCAAGGTCTTTTCCGTTTCTAATAAGATTAGAGTTTTACAGTAAAATCTCAAAGACTTTATTTCTTCTCTCTGAATTTTAATTTCTTCCCCAAATTTCGCCTGGGTTCCCTTCACTGCGTGCTCAATGTTCAGATTGAAATACATCGAGGCTAGGCTAGGATCCCGTTTCGCTTTCTCAGCTGCTACTTCCCTTTCATGTCCTTCGATGTTTATAACTGCAATCCGGTTATCTAGTGATTCTGTAGCTAACCTTTCGCTGCCTATATTTTATCCCTGCTGCCTTCGTGGTTTCAAAGATGTCATTCCAGTTGATGTCGTCAAGTGTTTTCTCTAAATCTATAAATACTTTAAATGAGGATTTGCCGTTTCTTTATCTTTTATCTAAAACACGTCCTAAAATTCTCCCGAAACCAACCTGATCTTCCCTTAGTTGGCTTCTACGAGTTTCTCCATTTTTCTGTTAATAATTCGCTTCAGCATTTTGCAAACATGACTTATTAAACAGATGGTTCGATAATATTCATATCTGTCAGCATCTGCTTTCTTTGGAGTTGGAATTATTACTTTCTTCTTGTAGTTAGAGGGTATTTCTCTTGTTCTACATTCACTGATGAGCCAAAAACATCATGAGCAACTGCTTGATATCGTATTCGCACATCTCTGGAACGCAATGAAGCATCGATTGTGCGTGGATTCGACACGTCCTTGTAATGTTTCCGGAGGTATGTGACAACAGATTTATACGTACGTGTCAGCGACTGTCGTAAATTGCGTGCCGATGGTTTTTGGGCGCGGAGCTGGCGCGTGATGACATCCACCAAGTTCACATCAGGCGAATTACGTGGCCCTGACATCAACGTGAGTTTATTTTCACTCTCCTAAAATCACTGTAGCACGATTCTGGTCAAGTTACACGGGCAGTTATCCTACTCGAAGATGCCATCGCCGTCAGGGGAAACATCAAGCATGAGGGGATGTAGGTAGTCCGTACTAATGCTCGGCTTGAACACTAACAATTTGCTCCGAAACATTTGTGCCTGCACCAACGTTGTACCCTGTCGTCAGATCCGCCACAGAATGCCGCCAATCTTGCTTCACAGAGCGGGCAAGCCTACAACCTCCACGTTCTGTGATGAGGCGTGAACTTCCACCACCTTGTCACCTGCTGGTAATTTCACCGTCATTCACTCACTTTCCATAGATTTTAACGAAGTAGCACGCGAACAGCCTACGAGCTCTACCCTTTCTGAAATGTTTGTTCCCAGGCGCCGGCCCATAACACTCTGCCTTTTGTCAAAGTCGTTTCTATCAGTGGATTTCTCCATATTGTTGCCAGAATGGTTCCCTATTCCTCTCTTCTCCATTTACGTATAAGCTGCGATCAAAAAGTTTCCGTTCGAAGGCCGTACAGTCCATAATCGGTACGCCAGTCACGAAAATTGTCGTGACCATTGAGGCAATGATCCCACAGGTTGAAGATACCCGTTTGGTAAAACACCGTGTCCTGCTGCATGTAGAAGTCCGTAACTGCTTGCTGCAAATCTTTGTCCGATAGGAACCGTCGACAGTTCAGGGTCTTCTTTAAGGGACCGAAAGCGTGACAGTCACATGGGGAGAGGTCAGGAGAATTGGACGGTTTCTCGACTGATTCACACTTGAGTTGGTGTAACTTCGTTACGACATTTGAGATATTGGGACGTGCATTATCATGAAGCAGCAGCACCCCTTGTCGCACACGATTCCACAACGATGCTTTTCAACACACATGCTGATCTATACACATTATTCATTGTCCGATGGATATCTAACGGTGTTTCTCCTTCTGATGCCAAACAAAGAACTGAAGCATTTGGCAACAATCTCGCCATAGTTTCACCCTCCTTCGCCATAGTTCCCATTTCCGCATTTACCACCGCAAGTCGGAAATACACGAATGTCACACAAGTTCCTTGCATATGTAACGTTACGCGTATGTAGGCGAGCTAATCGGCCGCCCAGTAGTGTTACGAGGGGAGGTGAAGTTGTACGGGTGAACGGTAACTGGTTGAGGGCGCAGGGGTCTCCGCTGCGGGTCCGGCTAGGCGACCGCTACGGGAAAGTCCAGGTACAGAAAGGAGCAAAAATCTCAAAGCTGGGAATTTGAACGGATGTTATTCGCATGGCCTTTTTGCAGGAGATGCACCAAACATGACGGAGTACTATACAAGCTGAGAGACGACTTCTTACTGCTCTTTAAGAATCTATAATAATTTACTCTCAAGTAGTAAAGCAAATCTGAATACATTTGCAATCTCAGAAAAATGAGGTGCATCCAGTGACACATCAATAGTTTAAATATCTTCCACGCTGAATAAACTTTTTCTCAATGAACCTCTGAATTAACAACTCTCAACGCTTCCTGCGATTTCAACAAATGATATCTCAAATTATAGCATTGCGTGATAGTTGTCAACCCTTAAACCCACTCATCTGTATCTATTTCATTTATTGGCTTACAACGTCTTTTATATCTCCTTATTACACCAATGTTTGTCAGAATCTCGTATTTTCCACAAATAAACAACAAATGAATAAAGCATGAATACCTCACATATTGTCATATTTGTGTAGTTATTTAGTAAAGAGTTTGCTATTTTGCCAGTAACTTTATTTATACGCTGACTGCAAGTGCTATTAAATACTGCGCTAATTTTAAATTGGTCAGTCAGATGTCTTAATGAACACTTATAAGAGAAACAAAAGACTCTTCTGCCAAGAAGGCAAAAATACCTGTTTAAACAATATTTAACGATGATTCGTTGTCATTTAAATGTAAGCGCACTTGCACAAGAATACTACCTTATTTATTTATGAACAAACCTTTATTTGTAAGTATTGTTAATGATCTGAGGGTAACCAAATATTTATAATATTTCTTTGCTTAAATATCGTGGAAATGCATTAGTTTAGTCCAGTAAGTGATCAAGTTGACTCAAATCATGTCCACAGATGTTAAGGACGATGTATTTTTGGTGTAGACGGCCTTCAGCCAGTGGAAAAGCGGACAGTAGGGAACACTACGAGTGTCAAGTGGAGACTGCGACTTTACAAGTGGAGAGCTCAAAGTAGCGATTCCGTATATCTGGATGTTCATTATGGAAGAAGGAAGACCTGCCTATGGTATCATGTGATTTTTGATGGAGTACGTGATAGATTATGGGTGGCAAACGGTCACTACCATACTTCTCAAGGGACTTCATATTTCGAGCGTTCTGAAAGTGCTCCAGAGTAAGACTCTAGCTATTTCACTTGTATTACGGAGCTGAGGGTAGACAAATTATTAGTTTCCACTTGTCATCTCATGTGTGCTAATTTGTGAACCATCATGTTGAACTTTGAACTGTTTTGAGCTGGTGAATATTTCATGTATTGTGACTACGAAATGGACTTAATTGTCGCCTTTCTTTGATGACTGTTTACGAGTAGTTTAGGGATTTTGCTACCATTCTCGTAATACTTTCAACGCAACTTTACTTCATTTGATAAGGATTTTTCGCCTGTATTTTAACTGAATATTGTAGGACCACTTCCCGATCATTCGAGATGTCCTTTCTTGAATAAACTATATTCAACATATTTCTCTGTCATCTATGTCAATTACAGACGTTTGAATAGAACCCATCTTATTAAATTATTAATTTAAGTTTTATTCTGTATATCTGTATATTTTATTAATTCGAAATTGTAGACAATGCATAGACTATATGACTGCAGTATCACAGCTATAGGTTATTATTTGCAGCGAATTAGCTGCGGAACATGACAGCACACATGCGTGGCTCAATCCTATGGCTACATCAAGCTACTCTTTATAAATAGAGCCGTGCATAGCCCAAGTACCTAAAGTACTAGCAACCACGGGTAAAGAGGCAACTGCTTTCTCGTATGGGATGCTGTTTAGAAGAGCAACTACACTATCAGTAACCGATAGCTACCGTCGCACCTATAAATCGGTGCTTATATAGAGAGGTCCTAAAAAAAGTATCCACTGTTTAAAAGTCCATAACTGGCAAACTAACTGACGGAGTTGTCTCATCTTTGGTAGTGTAATAGTTTGTAGTTCCGGCAATCCCACGATTGCTACACGCAGTGAACGAGGACGACCCAGATCGTAGAATGGAGTACTGCGAGTGGTTTACTAACATGGTGCGCAACGATGAAGAGTTTGCAAAGATGATTGTGTGGTCTGATGAGGCACAGTTCAAACTCAATGGGCCGCCGAAAATCCGAACGTCCATATAGACAAAGCCGTGAATTTTCCAGGAGTAAATGTGTGGTGTGCGTTGTCTTACAGGGGATTGATTGGACCATTCTTCTTTGACGGCACAGTTACCGTTGAGGCGTACCATTTTACCTGACATCCGAGACCTGTATGGAGACGGAAGAGTTTACTTTCAACAAGATGGCGCCCCAGCCCACTACCAAAATCGTGTTAGGCCGTATCTCGACTAAAATCTACCAGGAAGATGGATGGGCCGTAGAGGTGCTGTGGAGTATCCACCACGTTCCCCAGACCTAACTCCTCTGGACTTTTACCTGTGGGGAGCACTAAAGGACGTCGTTTATCGACAAAAGCCACGCACATTGGATGAACTTCGAGAATCCATCTTAAATTCATATGCAAATACCCAACTGAACACGTTGCAGTCCGTAGTTCGTGCTGCAGTTCGGAGGCATCGCTTGTGTGTGGATGTTAATGGTGACCATTTCAAACACCTACAGTGATATCTTTAAGTTGGACTTTAAGCTACATTTTCACCAAAAATGAGATGACTCCGTCAATTAGTTTGTAAGTTATGGACTTTTAAACAGCGGATACATTTTTTGGACCCCTGTGTATACCCACATCGAAGTCGCGGTGCGTTGCATATACACTGTTGCAAGTCCAGCAAACGAAAAATTTTTGATCGTTCCTAACGCTTTCCTTACTGCGCTATGTACTGCAACATCGTCAGGCAACATTCTGTCTCGCAGTGGCCAGTCTTCTCACCTTCTTCCTCTTCTTCTTTGTTCTTTGTCCCGGCCTTATCTTGTGGCTTTACATGGTTGGTTTGTTAGTCGGGATTTGATAATGACAATGGTAGAGAGTGTCTGGATACTCTTCCTCTCGCCAACTTTTTCTCCCCACCCCCAGGATGCAATTTGTTTATCCCATGAGTCTGCATCCCAAGTGAAAGTGTGTGAACGTTTTCAAACTGTTTGCGAAACGTGTGACTCGGGCCGGAAGTTGGAACTAGCCCGATATTCACCTCGGCGGAAATGGGAAACCGCATCCAGGGTTATCCAGCACACCAGCATTCGTAGTTAATCCACTGGGCGGATTCGAAAATGGTTCAAATGGCTCTGAGCACTATGGGACTCAACTGCTGTGGTTATAAGTCCCCTAGAACTTAGAACTACTTAAACCTAACTAACCTAAGGACAGCACACAACACCCAGCCATCACGAGGCAGAGAAAATCCCTGACCCCGCCGGGAATCGAACCCGGGAACCCGGGCGTGGGAAGCGAGAACGCTACCGCACGACCACGAGATGCGGGCTGGGCGGATTCGAACTGAGGTTATCGCGCCTCCCCGAATAACCAAGCAGCGTGCAAATGACTATCCAGGCGGCTTTCGTAATGGTCAGTGGTCATCATATTTTGACTCATCAGTCTATCATGTTTACTAGGTGAAATAACTTCGTTATGGTATCTTTTCCCAAGGATCTCTGTAACTCCTATGGGATGTTCTCTCCTACAAGTGCCTTCTTTTGTCTTAGGTCTTCTAGTGCTGGGTCGAATTCTTCTTAAGTTATTATTTCTTCCCTCTCATTACGGTATAGCTTCCCTTTTATTTTCCATAATGTTATCTTCAACTTAAGCCCTTTGGCTGGTTGATTGATTTGGTGAAGGAGACCAAACAGCCATGTAATAGGTCCCATCGGATTAGGGAAGGATGGGGAAGGAAGTCGGCAGTGTCCTTTCAAAGGAACCACCTAGGCATTTGCCTGAAGCGATTTAGGGAAATCACGGAAAACCTGAATCACGATTGCCGAACGCGGGTTTGAACTGCCGTCCTCCCAAATGCGAGTCCAGTGTGCTAACCACTGCTCGACCTCGCTCGGTTCTGTCCTTCATGTAGCCCTTTGATATAGTCCTTTCATCTTCAAACTGTTCCCACTGTGCTTAGCGCTGTCCAGCTGTTTGAGCTCTTGGTATTTATTCAGCGACTCTTTTTATCTCAAAACATTTCTTTAACAGCTGGTTCTTTCAAACTATCCAGGTCCCACCTCTTTAATATCTTACATTTCTGCAATTTCTTCGGTTTCAGTCTGTAATTCATAACCAATAAATCAAGTCTACAGTCTACATCTGACCCTGGAAATGTGTTACAATATCCTAAACCTTCTGGTAGGCCTAGGTCTCTTCCAGTTATTGAGCGGACTTCCACTATTCTTGAATCAAGTATTAGCAGGGAGTTAATTGTGCTCTGTACAAAGTTCTATCAGTCAGTTTCTGACACTTCACTCGTTTTCTCTCTCGTCAGAGGTCGGCATAAACACTCTTTGAGTGCGTTAACATCTATAGAATAAATGACTGGGGTAAGGAGTGGACCCTCATTCTATGACAGAGCACAACGGTGTTTCAGCTGTAAACAAATTGGTTTTTAATGCTGAAATTTTTTCACAAAAATACACGAATTTACACAGTTTGCAACGTGTCAGTGTTAGGACAGTTGTCAAGATAACGCATCTCGTCCTGAGTAAGTGAAATAACTCTAAACACAACAATATCAAATTTTAACTAGAAGTTTCTTTACAACATTACTCTTACTACTATGTCATGAAGTTGGCCAATATTACGATAAATCATCCGATTCCGGTTCTAAGTTCGGTACTATTTAGGATGAAAATCAAGTCTATTGAGGATGGTTAGTTTGTGACAAGCTGAGCGAAAGATTACCCAAGGTTGCTCGAGTTTACAGTGGTTGCAAGCTGGTGAACCAACAAGTTACGCCTCTGCTTGCAGTATTTACCTTAACTGCGATGAGCTGTCGTCTGCATGGCTGCTCTCGTCCTCTGAAATTCCTATAAAAGCTAATCAAAACCTTTGCTGATTTTATCAGCAGAAACTCTCCTATGTTTCTCGTGAGTGGAGAAAACATGCACTCATCCCTAGTCTTGGAATATGGCGATATGCATGTGCATGGCTGGAGCAGCATGCGTATTACAATGTTTTCACAGTTCTCGCAAGAACAATTAACTAAGTGACTAGTTCGTTTCTCCGCAGTTGGAGCTCAATGTCAGCCAAAGTGAACGCAGTGTTCACATAAATTTCTCCTCTTTGTCGTACAGAGCGTTATGCGACCCATTCTGCACTAGACGCCAGTTCAGAGGAGAGTGCTCGAAAATTTCAGTCTTGTCTTTCTCGTAGCAAAACTGTTCCCCACCTGGCTCCTTTCGTGCTCCATGTCACAGCTATTTCCGACCAATAGGAGCATTCTCTCTGCCAATCGCAAAGGCCCTACCATTAAACTGCGTCGAAATCTCGGCATTTCACTCCTTTCTAGTTCGTTTCCGCCAATCGGACATTTTGTGCCCTCTCCAGACGCCTAAAAGTTACATGCCTACAGCATGAACATAACCCGCGCTTTTCACGTGATCAACTGCGTCACTGGTTTGTTCGTATCCATTTGGAAATTCCGAAACGCATTTTTCTAAAGCTTCTTTCCGTCCCTCTCCGGTGGCCCACTACTTGCTCTCCTGCTCGCCTAGCACCCGTTTATTTACTCTCACTGTGCAACGCCCCCTAAGAGCTTTCCGTTGTACTGCCCGTGGTGCACCCTTCACGTCTGCTCGTGCCTGCTTCCAAACAAAACGTTTCCTCTAGCTGCTTGTTTCAGCTCTTGCTCATTGACATGCAGTATATAGGATCGGTGTGTTAATACCGTCGATTGAATGTCATCCCTTTGTATGACATACTTATAGGAAAATCTGCTCATTTTCGCCGAGGTAAGTTAGTTGTCATACTCACCTTCCCGTTACAATGTGTAAAAACTCTCGCGTAAGGTGCGAAATTGACCTTCATTTAATCTGCCACCTTACAAGCTTCCTCTTTCATTCCTTTCTCCCACCAGTCAGTTTCCCCTTCCATTACTTTCTCCCATTCCATGATCGCCCTCTATTTTTCCTACACTTTATTTCCATACTACAGAATTCTGGTCCGTCCGGCGAAACAATATTTTTATTTCAGTCAACGATTTTTATTATTTTTTTATCTCGTTAGATGTTCCTTCAATGTTTTTATCATCTGCAATGTTAGCAGACACATAAACCTGTACTACTGTGCTATGTGTTGGCTTTGTGTCTATCTCGGCTACGATAATGCTTTCACCGTATTTTTCAATAATCCTCTGTGGTTGAGGCTGCTAAGGCATGCCAGTAAGATGGCACTCTACCTGGGGGGTAAGATGCTTCGAATCTTGAGGGTGGAAAGACTTTTCACTGCCAGTATTTGGCCCGAAAGGGGAGGAGATATGGTAGCGTAAGGTTCCTGATCACCAGAATTTGCGCTAGCATCCTGGTTTAAATACCAAAACCTCTCCACACTGCATTGTCAACTGACGGTTTGTAACACTCTTGAAAGTGATCTGTCTGTCGGATGGGGACACTAAGCTTGGCGGCACCCTTGGTGCTATTCGCAAGGCATAGGCCAGGTACCGGCACTGGGTTTCACTCTCTCCATTCTCTCATCATCAAACAATGCAAACATTGCATTACACCCCGCCCCGTGCCCCCCCCCCTAAACACACAACACTTACATGTAGCATTACAAATAGTGTGTAATGGAGCATATTGTAAATAAACAAAAACTATGCTTTTAATAGTAGCTCACTGCATATTATTCTTCGTTATTAGATTTTCACCTGCATTAACCCTATTTGATTTTCTATTGATTACAGTGTACACATCTGAACAGACGTCTTGTTCTTCCTATCGATGCAGATAATTTCCACGTTATCAAATTTCAACACATCTTTTTTTATTGGATGTGTCTTGTAAGTACTAAATTCAACTGCTAGATTTAACAGAAAATTAACTTCGATACAATGCCCATGAAGTATATACTATACCATATCATTTCCATGGAATATCAGATATAAATGTTGAAGGAGTCGTATTTCTGATCCTAGTACTACCTTAAATACAGAATTTATATATTAACACAGTTTTTCATTAACATTACCAAGTTATTATACAGAATTTATATATTAACACAGTTTTTCATTAACATTACCAAGTTATTCTTCTTCTGATAGCTGTTTAGCCCTTCTCCACATATTTGTTGGTCTCCTGACATTAAGGGTGTTAATATAGATGTTGGGAGAGGAGCCCCATTATGCCTTTGGTCACTTGTGTAGAATATCGCCACCAAGTGATGGACTGGAAGAAGAGGTGGTTCATGTATCTCTAAAAGCAGTAATGCTATGCCGATTCCAGAACACTTCCACGCAACTAGAGCCTGAAACGAGCCCTACAATCATCATAATTTTACTACTTCGTATCAGTGATGCCATCATCCTTATCAATGCAAAGCCACGCCCCTTGTATCTCCAACCAATCAAAACTTCAAGATGGTGGTACTAACCCAATTGTGTTAATGGAAAATTAAAGACTCTCTCTCCCCATTTGCACCCCTCTATCTGAATCCAATTACAGGAAAGTATTAGAAATGAAACAGCAGGTCAAAGAATCTAAGATGCTGAAATAGACCAGTTTTGTTAATGGGAAATTTAAAACTCCCCCTCATGCCTAACAATCAGTGAGGTCGTGTTAGTCAAGATTTGCTCTATGATAGCCCGTGTTTGGTTGTCTATTTTGTATTCAACTAGAACTTTGAAGAGAGTTTTCGTGTCAATAGAGTCGTACGCCTTTTGGAAGTCGACAAAGGTAATGATCAGATTCTGTTTGTGTTGTAAAATCATTATCAGGTTCCTAATTGTGTTTTGCCCTTAAAGAGCGCAGTTAGACTAAACTACATGGCCAAGTCCTTCTGCTGCCTTCCTTGCTGCCAAGACTTCTCTCATTCGCTCACTGTGTTTCTGTTTCCGGTCCTCTGTCCATGCTTCTTGTCGGCTTCGTGGCTTCGGCTTCATCTTGATTGCCTTTTTGGTTGCCCATATTTCTTTCACCCTCCGGCTGTCATCTTGTTTGCGTTCTTCGGTCCATTTTACGTCTGTTCGTTTGTCACAGTGTATCTCACGTAGTTCACTTTTCTTAATGATGTTTCTGAATTTTATTCTGTCGTTTTTTGTGTCTGGTGTGATGTTGAGTTGGTTCAGGTCGTTTTTTACCTCTGCCACCCATTTGTTGTTTCTAGCGGTTACCCAGTCAAAGATCTGTTTGGTCAGTCTGTGTGATGGCATTCTGTATAGGTGTCCATAGAATTGTAGTCTGCTTTTTCTAATCTTTTCTGTGATTGTCTCCGTATATTTGTAGAGTTCCTCTGTAGGTTTCTTGATCCATATCCCATTGTTGTTAGTTGCGTCAAATATTTTCCTAAGTATTTTCCGTTCTACTTTTTCTAGTTGTCTGATACGTGTATGTCCTAGAATTAGTGTAGTCTCTGCTGCATACAGTGCTTCGGGGAGAACCACCCTGTCGTAGTGGCGTAATTCGGCTTTTTGTGAGATAGACTTCTTGTTATAATGATTCCACACTACTTTGTTTTTCTTGTCCAGTTTAGTTTTTCTTTCTTCGTTTGAGTCTCTGTTATGTCCGCTCATTTGTAGGGTTTCACCGAGGTATTTTAAGTTTGCCGTTTAGTAAATCGTGCCGTACTTTGTGTTCAGAGATGAGAGTTTCTTTGTGCTCATAAACTGTGTCTTTTCGTAAGAGATCTGTAGTCCAGTTTTGGAAGCGATTTCGTGTAGTTCTGCAATAGCTTCTTTTGTTTCGTTTATACCTTTCGTGACAACAGCCAAATCATCTGCAAAAGCCAGGCATTTAATATGTAGGTTTCCTAAGGTTATCCCCTGTTGTGATATTTCCCATTCTTTTATTACCTTACTTAGCACTAGATTGAAAAGGAGGTGTGAGAGGCCATCGCCATGTTGGTCACCTGTGCGAATTTCAAAGGGCTCTGATAGTTCCCCACAGAACTTTATTTTGGAGGTCGTGTTAGTCAAGATTTGCTCTATGATAGCCCGTGTTTTGTTGTCTATTTTGTATTCAACTAGAACTTTGAAGGGAGTTTTCGTGTCAATAGAGTCGTACGCCTTTTGGAAGTCGACAAAGGTAACGATCAGATTCTGTTTGTGTTGTAAAATCATTATCAGGTTCCTAATTTGTTTCGCACAAGACTGCCCTTCAGTGAAGCCTACTTGGTATTCCCCAATCAAGTGGTCGGTCTGGCATTCTAGTCTGTTTAGTAGAGCTTTAGAGAGGATCTTGAATGTGACCGGTAGTAGGGGTATTCCTCTGTAGTTGTTCGGTTCAGTCTTGTCACCTTTTTTGTGTAGTGGGTGTATCAGGGCAGTTTTCCAGTGGTCAGCAATTTTCTAGGTTTCCCAGATATCTTCCAAGATCCTGTGGATGTCTTTGGTGAGTTCTGGGTCTTGTAAATTCCAGATTCCCGCGATTATGGGTCTTGTAACTTCCAGATTCCCGCGATGATGCCGTGTTGAGGAGTTTTTCAAGATACTTTCCCAGAATGTCACAATTGTTTTTGGTATTGGTTTCTAGGATTCCATCCGGTCATCTGAAGCACAAGTTGGGTGGTGGATATCCAGTCATACTTTCGCTGAACGTTCTGTAGAAGTTTCTTGTATTGTTCTTGGTGAAGTACGATTCGATCTGCGTCAGTCGCCGTTTATCATACTGTCGTTTTTCACTGCGAATGATTTTGGTTGATTGGGGATTTATGGCTACTAAATTTTTTCCATGCACTGATTCGTTGGTCAAAAGCTTCGTCACATGTGTGGTTCCACCAACAGTGTTTCCTTGTGCATGGTGCTTGTGCTAGTTTCATGGCCTCTCGGATTCTTCCTGAAAGTTGTGTCCAGTCTGTCGTTTTCTCCATTTTAATTTTGTCTAATATTTGTGTCTGGTTAAATAAAGGTATTCTGGATCTGGTCTAACAATTTTGTTCTTCTGGAGCTTTCTCTTGGGCAAAAGATAAACCCTGATCTGTAGAAGGTGGTGATCTGAGTCGAAGTAGCCTTTACGTGTGTCTGTTCAAAATTTCTTTTTGTGGGTCTTTCTGGACTATTACGTGGTCGGTTTTTAGTTCTTGCTTTCCACTGGGGAATTTACATGTGGTAGGTTTCCGTGTTAGTTCCTTGAATTTTGTTGACATAATGGCGAGATTGTGGCTTTTGCAAAACTCTATCAGGTGTTTTCCATTTTTGTTTGTGTCCTTGTGTGGAGTATGTTTTCCTGTGGTATGTCTGTATTCCTTTTCTTTTACGAGTTTAGCGTTGAAGTCTCCCAGTATTATTTTGACACTATGTGCAGGAATTTTCCTGATACTTTCTTCCATTGTCGTCCAGAAGTCATCAATTTCGTCCGGGTTTTTCCTGTTGTAGTCATTTGTCGGTGTATGTGCGTTGATTATTACGAAGGATTTGTTGGCGGATTTCACTGTGATGGTGCTAATTCTTTCGTTTGGTGACGAAAAGTCGATTATGCTGTCCGTGATGGACCTGTGTACTGCAAATCCTGTGCCAAAAGGTCGTAGGTTTTTCAGTTGTCTCAATGGTTTTCCTTTATATATTCTAAAGTTCTCCGTGTTGAAATGATCTTCATCTGTGAATCGTGTTTCTTGCAGTACACATATTTAGATTTGAAATTTTTCGAGAGTGTCTGTGAGTTGTCTCATCTTTCCTGTCTTCATCAGTGTGTCCACGTTGAGTGTGTCGATGTAGTGTTTGCGTCAGGTCTTGAGGGTGTTTGAGAAGCTCCGATTCTTCTCATGATGTCCGTGAGCCCCCGGAATCCGATGCTCACGACGATCCCAGCCTATTGACTGGGGCCCGGGGTAATGAGATTTTTTTCATTGTACCATTATGATGTTTAGTAGTTGGATATATGGCATGCTGCCGAGTGCAACCTGACTTTCCACATCAGGAGGTTGGTTGACGCCTCAACTGACATGTGGAACAGGCGCCTTCTGTAGCCGCCCACTGTGGGAACAGAAGCTACTAGTAGTTTTGGGCCCCGAGTATTTCATTTCCTCGGTACCACCTATATCTAGGAGGCATTCCCCTATTCGCCACCAGAGGCAACTATTCTGTTTTAGTTTTGTCAACCAAATCAACAACTTTCCTTTTATTATCATTCACACTGGCGGTATTTTAAGCGCTATTCAGTATATGCAACAGACATGATGCTATGATGTTAGTTCCACGAGACGCTTTACCCTCGTGACAAAATTACATTTGTAATATGAAATCAGGCGTAAGTAGAACAGATCCGAGTGAGAAAGAGCTGGAACAAACAATACTTGTTGTAGATCGATTGCTAATGTAAAAGTGTTACTTCCGCAACTCAACAAATAATATGGGAACTATTACGTATGCTCGTTAAACTGAAGTAATTGAACGCTGATTGCCGACCACGTACAGAACAAAGAAGGCCATGGAGCTAACACCAGTGCCTTCTGTTCGTCGCTGTTACGATTCGTTACCTCTGTCATATGATGAAGCGCTTTTAGTGCAATATGCTCGCATTGATGTAGCGTATACAGGGTGTCCCAGCTATCTTGTCCACCCAAAATATCTCTGGAACAATAACAGCTATTGGAAAACGACTTTCACCGGTATCAATGTAGGGCTGGGGCCCATGAATGTACATATTTGTAAACATTCTAAAACGAAAGCATATGTGTTTTTTAAAACAAACTTATGTTTTTTTAAATGGACCTCCTATATTTTTTCTTCAGCAATCCATAGCATGACAAAGCACATACACAATGGCGTTGATTGCATTGCAATATTCCTATTACATCCCGAGATATTGAGACGCGAAGTTGACGCTTGAAACACCCGACATGCGCTGCTAGCGCACGTCCTGCGGCTCAGGCGTGAACCCCATGCTGCCCGTAATCGCGATGTGATTGACATGTGTAATCACACCTCCATTCTTATCAAGAGGTCCGAAACGAATGTCAATCACATCGCGATTACGGGCAGCATGGGGTTCACGCCTGAGCCTCAGGACGTGCGCTAGCAGCGCATGTCGGGTGTTTCAAGCGTCAACTTCGCGTCTCAATATCTCGGGATGTAATGCGAATATTGCGATGCAATCAACGCCATTGTGTATGTGCTTTGTCATGCTATGGATTGTTGAAGAAAAATATAGGAGATCCATTTAAGAAAACATAAGTTTGTGTTAAAACACACATATGCTTTCGTTTTAGAATGTTTCCAAATATGTACATTCATGGGCCCCAGTCCTACATTGATACCGGTGAAAGTCTTTTTTCAATAACTGTTATTGTTCCAGAGATATTTTGGGTGGACAAGATAGCTGGGACACCCTATATATATATATATATATATATATATATATATATATATATATATATATATATATATATATATATATACACTAAATGTGTTTGCGTCTGTAAGTTACGAAGTAATAGGCGACGGACATATTTATTGCGGGAGGTTACTATAAGAAACGTTATACTGTCTGCGGAGCTATGAACATAGTTGATTGTGTTATTATCCACAGAGTTACAGCAAAAAGATGCAATTTTTAAATGGAAGTTGTTTCTATCGTGCACTGGAGTCAGTAACACCACCTGTGTATACATCAATTTAAATTACATTCTTATCCCCTTTAGTTTAGGAGCTATAACCCTTCAAAGTTTCAGGGGCAGATACCACACACGCTGCGCATAACGCAATGCGCCTTCCGAATGGCCGGCTGCGGTGGCCGGGCGGTTCTAGGCGCTTCAGTCCGGAACCACGCGGCTGCTGCGGTGGCAGGTTCGAATCCTGCCTCGGGCATGGATGTGTGCGATGTCCTTAGGTTAGTTAGGTTTACTTAGTTCTAAGTCTAGGGGACTGATGACCTCAGATGTTAATTCCCATAGTGCTTAGGGCCATTTGAACCATTTGAACCTTCCGAATGTGGTGCGGTCGAGTTGTAACGTCGCCGCTGTCACGGAGCGAGACGCTTCCTCGATGCGCTGTTAGACTGCCGACTGTCGCCGCACACGGCCGTACAGTATACCCAGCAGTTCGAGCCACACAAACAAACGGGGCTCAATATACCACAGTTACTGACATCGGATGAAGATGGCATAACCGAACAACGAGTACGTTGACATGTTGCTGATGCCCGGCGAGTGCCGAAACGATGCCACTGAAGCAGCCATGGCGTACGCCGTGAGATATCCTAGGCGAAGAGCTCCGGCAGCCATTACATTCTTATGTGCAGAACAACGACTTCGGGAAACAGGCAGCTTGGTTATGCGCCGCAGCAACAGACGAAGAACTGCAAGAATGAGGAGACGGAGGTGTTCGTTTTAGCTGCAGTACACCACGATCCTCATGTCAGCTTACGAGCCGTTGCTGCAGTTGCTGGTGTCAGTCTCACATCTGTGTGGCGTATAGTACACGGCCACATATTTCACCCGTACCGCCTGTCACTGACACAGGAGCTGCATGGGAACGATTACCGTGCGAGAGTTACATTCTGTGAATGGGCCATGCGTAATTTCACGCTGGAGTCTTTACGAAGTATTATGTTCTCTGATGAGTCCACGTTCACAAATTATGGTGCAGTGAGTCGCCATAACGTGCACTACTGGGCCGCAGACAATCCTCGGTGGGTACGACCTGTCAACCGTCAATGTAGGTGGTCTATTAATGTACGGTGTGGAATCCTTGGGGAAGAAATCATCGGTCCACGCTACTTCCCAGGTACACTGACAGGTGAGTTATATCGCGCGTTTATAGTCGACAGTTTGGGTGGTCTCCTTCCACATGTGTGTCTACACACGACAGTCCATATGTGGATGCAGCACGATGGTCACCCAGCCCATTGTACGCTTGGTGTTGTGGAAGAACTAAACAACAGGTTTGCAGGAAGGTGGTTGCTGCGCCATGGTCCTCATTCATGGCCCGCAAAATCGCCCGATTTAACACCATTAGATTTCTTTTTCTGGGGATATCTAAAGAATCGTGTTTATGTCACTGAGCCCACATCCCCAGATGCTCTAAAACGACGCATCGAGGACCCATGTTGCTCCGTGACACCGGCGATGTTACACCTCGTCCGCAGATCCTTTAGAAGGCGCATTGCATTGTGCGTTCAGGAACATGGACACACATTTTAACATCTCATTTAAATCAACTTCCCACCGACAAAACATCCATCACCCACCACACAGCCATGTATTATGTACAGCGTGTGGTATCTGCCCCTGAAACTTTGAACGGTTGTAGCTCCCAAACTAAAAGTGATAGGAATGAAATTTAAATTGATGTATACACAGGTGGTGTTACTGATTCCAGTGCATGATAGAAACAACTGTTGTTCCGTTTAAACAATTGTATATTTTTGCTGTAAGTCTTTGGATAATAACACAATAAACTATGTTCACAGCTCCGCAGACAGTATAACGTTTCTTATGGTGACCTACCGCAATAAATATTTCCGTCGCCTATTACTTCGTAACTTACAGAGACAAACACATTTAATGAAACAGTGTGTGTGTGTGTGTGTGTGTGTGTGTGTGTGTGTGTGTGTGTGTGTGTTCCTTGTATACTGTGGCCTATTCGATTGCATATAGCGTAAATACCCGGTTTCAGACAGTAGTGTTTCGTATCTTGTGATACAAATTTTCCCTTAACAGAAAAGCGCAAGGAGATAGTTAAATGTTGTCCACCTGATGATTTACAAGAAGTAATTACTTCAGCACGCCCTACTTTACCATTCAAACACTCAGAATGGAGGAAAAGAACTTTATTGACTTCCAGACTGTTGCTACACATCAGTTTTACTGCACAAATTAAAATCATCTGACCTGGAATAATGCACATCAAAAGGACATTTAGGAAAGTGTAAATATCCTAAAGAAACGTAAAAGTGTTAACGATTTCAATCATACACAACTTTTGTAACACGCCGCCTGTTGCTTGTCTGGATTTTGCATGTGTCCGTCCCTGGCAAACAAGTTACAGAGAAATCGGGAGTGGAAATGTACGCAAGAATCGATAACGCTAGATTTAGATGTCGCCCTGTCACCCCTAATTAATCTGCGGCGGTAGTGTTGACGATAAATCACACCTATTTTTAATTCCAAACATGGACCATAACGAATACTTAGGGGTTCAATGATATCAGACAATTACGCAGAAATAAAATAAAGCAAAAGGATGAATTCAGGATCCAATTACTGAAAGTAAAAGCTCTACTGAATCACAATAAATTTATTTTAAACTTTAGACCAATGCTGAATAAAAAACAAATGAACCATTTACGAATTACCCTCCTAGCTGGAATTGGCAATTAATTGTGTCAAAATCGGTATAAAACGCGATCTCTTATAAACTGGCTGACCGACTGACATCGACACAAAACGTAAAATAAGAAGAATCACTACGCCCCAAAGCAACGTGAAACCGCAGTGGAATAATCAATTGCACGTGATCCAGCCATTTAACGCTACTCCTAACGCAGGCCGAAGTGGGAGCGATTTCACCCGTAATACTGCTGCTGTGGCTGCGATCTCTGTCGGGCGACGGCGCGGCCGTGGTGTCTGGGTGCGACGCCTCGTAAATTACACTCCTACAATACTTGGACTACAGACTGCTGTCCGTAAACTTCTCAAATTGCGACAATCTTTCCATCAGCAAAGAACTGACACAGCTAACGTCCTCAGAACGAAAGCCCAAGGCGGAAGACCCTTTACATAGTGTCTAGCAAGATCGCTCTTAGCCTCTGTTTTCCACCAATACTTTACCGAGGCAATAGGTTCGTTTGAGCAGTTACCAGACAGCGCCAGGCAACAGGCTGTACTGCGCATGCGCAGCTACGATGACGTAGGAAGCCCGTGCTCGGTGCTTGGTCTGCTCATATGGTTTTCGTCGAATTTCTGGTGGAATTACGTGGTGGGGCCTCACGTGACCATGTGAAGCCCTGTGGCATGTTGTTGAGAGGACATACAGAGTTGTACTTCGAGCAATTGTTTTATCATATCCCACCCAGATAAAGAATGCAAATAAGTAAGCAGTTCTTGGCAAAATACCATTTCAGAATTAGACTCCACAGCTAGAAGTACCATAACATTTTGCTATGGGGCGAATTTGTCAGATTGTTTTTTAAATTCGTACTCTGTAATATTGTTATGTAGCATTTCCAACAGGTTTACATCTGCACAGCATTGCAAAAAGCTAGTGGGATGGAATACAAATTTCTTGAAAAAAATTAAACAGTTTCCTGTGTAGCTTACACCGCAATAAAGTACAATAAATTTCATGACTATTTGAAAATGTGCAACAAATTAACAAGGTTGTCTGTGAGGCAAAGAAATTGTACAACTGACAGCTTATATTCTACTCAAGGATTAAATATGAAGCCATGTGCGGAGTTAAAACGATAAAACACGGTATGCTGCCGGTCTACAATTTACCATAGAATGGAATTCTATAAATTTAAGACATAAACACAAATTAAGAAATAACTACAGGCCTAGAGGAAGTACTAGACAAGTGCCTTGTGATCGAAAAACACTTTCACAGAAGGCAGATTTGTAAATTTGTGCTACAGCTGTCATTATATTTGAAACAAAATACGAGGGCAGTTCAATAAGTAATGCAACACATTTTTTTCTGAAACAGGGGTTGTTTTATTCAGCATTGAAATACACCAGGTTATTCCCCAATCTTTTAGCTACACAACACTATTTTTCAACGTAATCTCCATTCAATGCTACGGCCTTATGCCACCTTGAAATGAGGGCCTGTATGCCTGCACGGTACCATTCCACTGGTCGATGACGGAGCCAACGTCGTACTGCATCAATAACTTCTTCATCATCCGCGTAGTGCGTCCCACGGATTGCGTCCTTCACTGGGCCAAACATATGGAAATCCGACGGTGCTGATCGTTTGACGATGGGGAAGGACATCGAACAGAATAACCCCTTCAGCGTCCCAGAAGACTGTAACCATGACTTTACCGGCTGAGGGTATGGCTTTAAACTTTTTCTTGGTAGGGGAGTGGGTGTGGCGCCACTCCATTGATTGCCGTTTTGTTTCAGGTTCGAAGTGATGAACCCATGTTTCATCGCCTGTAACAATCTTTGACAAGAAATTGTCACCCTCAGCCACATGACGAGCAAGCAATTCCGCACAGATGGTTCTCCTTTGCTCTTTATGGTGTTCGGTTAGACAACGAGGGACCCAGCGGGAACAAACCTTTGAATATCCCAACTGGTGAACAATTGTGACAGCACTACCAACAGAGATGTCAAGTTGAGCACTGAGTTGTTTGATGGTGATCCGTCGATCATCTCGAACGAGTGTGTTCGCACGCTCCGCCATTGCAGGAGTCACAGCTGTGCACGGCCGGCCCGCACGCGGAAGATCAGACAGTCTTGCTTGACCTTGTGGCGATGATGACACACGCTTTGCCCAACGACTCACCGTGCTTTTGTCCACTGCCAGATCACCGTAGACATTCTGCAAGCGCCTATGAATATCTGAGATGCCCTGGTTTTCCGCCAAAAGAAACTCTATCACTGCCCGTTGTTTGCAACGCACATCCGTTACAGACGCCATTTTAACAGCTCCGTAAAGCGCTGCCACGTGTCGGAAGTCAATGAAACTATACGAGACGAAGCGGGAATGTTTGAAAATATTCCACAAGAAATTTCCGGTTTTTTCAACCAAAATTGGCCGAGAAAAAAAAATGTGTTGCATTACTTATTGAACTGCCCTCGTATTTAGTTCAAAACTACTGACCAAATTTGCCTACTTAGTCAGATTCAAGTAAATGTTTTCGTATGTTCGTAAGAGATTTTACGGTGTCATAAAAGGAACAGGACATCAGAGACTACTCCAGCCAGCATCGGAATTTCATAAACCACAGTAAAAAGCTTCATTCCGCTCTAATTGCACATTTCTATGTCCAGATGTACTCTGAAGTACCTGATATTCAGCTTTTCATATGGTTTTCGTGATACCAGTTTTCTCGGAGCGCCAGTACTGTATTTTCATGTTTGGTTCTTTACTATGGTATAATGTCATTCGTCGCATAAAATGAAAATTTGCAGTCGAAATTGAACGAAGTTGAAAGTAGCCAATAGTGCGGAATGAAACACTTCGTTTCAAATAAACTAACTGCCTCAGCATAAACAAATTAATAGAAGCAAATTTCTCTACAAAACAGACAGAAATAGCTTCATTAAGACATTAATGGTTGATTGCTAATAACGTGGAAATAATATAAAATCAGAAAATTGAAACTACTAACTTATTATGGTCTTTCATGGTTATGAGAATGTATAATAATTCACTTGATGGCTCCCGGTCACAGAAATCTATTTTGATTTCATTTGGCGTGGGAGCTGTAAACGAAGAGAGTAGCAATATTAGGAAGATACGAAACATATACACGGGTCACGTGGGGAAGGATCCCCCCCCCCCCCGCTCACACACACACACACACACACACACACACTATAACTCAGCTTGCTCTGCGCATGCGCGAATCTGGCAGCTTGGGCGCGCCAGAAAAATTTTTCCGGGTAGCATCTGGCTACTTGCTGCTACTGCTCATACAGCAAACAGCCACGCTTCAGGTAGCCAGAAGCGGGAGAAAGGCACTGCTCGTACGCGAATTCAGCTCTGCGCATGCGCACGAGCCCGCTGGCAACTGCTCATACGAACCTAATAACATCCCTAGAAACGCTCAAAATACCTAGTTTCCCAGTGCCGACCAATGTACGGCGTGGGAATCGAACTATTTTCCACAATTCTTCCCTTTCTACCAAATTTCACGAGTAAACTCCGCCCAAGCCACCTGGGAAGATCCACAGCTGCGTGCAACAACAGATTTTCCGTATTTTTTTCCCTAAGGGACCACTTAAAATTTCCCCGCAAAATTTCCAGTCGGAGCCAACAGAGACTCCTGCTTTTGTAAACACTTAAGGCTACACACCTGGAGACGCTCGTGCTTGAGGGGGTAGCGGCCGCCGTTGACAAGTGGATGAGCGGATTACAGGGCTTCCCAGCCCGTTCCTTTCATAGCATCAAGCTGTAGCTTCCGGAGCTGCAGCCTCCGGCCGCTGGCCGAGCGCTGTCCCCGTGCCTCGCATACAATGCATTGACGCAAAATCAGATAGTTACAAAATCGCGTAATTCTCCCTGTATTACATAGCCAGCATGCCAATTGTTTCCACAGGCATTTCATAAACCGTAATCGAAAGTATTACTCCAACAAACAACAACTAATTATCTACAAAGCTATTGCACCGCTGTCTGTCGTTTTTATTGACTTAAACTGCTCGCAAAGTGATTGTAGTCACGTTAAATGGAGTCATGTAAGGGGCAAGACCATTGCCACCTTACACATTCAATAGTGCAAAATATTTCAGGATTTCCTGCTGCAATAAAGAGAAGGACGTGCTTACTATGGTACCCCTTATACCACATCACCATCGGCAGCTTTTTACTGGTTTGTTTAATGATACTCCATTCTGATGATTTTTGCTTTGTACTGTTTACAAGTTTGAAGATATTTATGTCTGGGTATCTCTTGTAACCATTATAGGTTGATATCTCTGTGGAACGTAGCCCATTTAGTCTGAATAATGTAATGTGTAGGACACCTTCTGCCCTCATGTCTTTAATTTTCTTTCCCTGTACAGTTCATTACAAATGGCTCTGAGCACTATGCGACTTAACTTCTTAGGTCATCGCCGGCCTGAGTGGCCGAGCGGTTCTAGGCGCTACAGTCTGGAACCGCGCGACCGCTACGGTCGCAGGTTCGAATCCTGCCTCGGGCATGGATGTGTGTGATGTCCTTAGGTTAGTTAGGTTTAAGTAGTTCTAAGTTCTAGGGGCTGATGACCACAGCAGTTAAGTCCCATAGTGCTCAGAGCCATTTGAACCATTTTTTTTCTTAGGTCATCAGTCGCCTAGAACTTAGAACTAATTAAACCTAACTAACCTAAGGACATCACAGACCTCCATGCCCGAGGCAGGATTCGAACCTGCGACCGGAGCGGTCGCCCGGTTCCAGACTGTAGCGCCTAGAACCGCACGGCCACTCCGGCCGGCCACAGTTCATTTCCTTCAGTATAGTTTATATTTCCTGGATTATAACGAATGTTTGATAATACAAAAATGTGCATGCTAATTTCTTATATCATACAATACTGTGGTTTTTTTTTTCCCTTGCCGTGTTAAAATTTTAGGCCTTCATATGTAAAATCACTTATGCACATAATCTCTGCATCTCATTCGCCAAATTCTCTGTTCCTTTGTCCCCCTGACTAGCTGAGTGGTAACGTGCTCGCCTCCCATTCAAGCGGACCCAGGTTCGAATCCCAGCCGGGTTGGAGATTTTCTCCGCTCGGGGACTGGGTATTGTGTTGTCCTCACCATCATTTCATCCTCGTCACCGGCGTGCAAAAAAATGGTTCAAATGGCTCTGAGCACTACGGGACTCAACTGCTGAGGTCATTAGTCCCCTAGAACTTAGAACTAGTTAAACCTAACTAACCTAAGGACATCACAAACATCCATGCCCGAGGCAGGATTCGAACCTGCGACCGTAGCGGTCTTGCGGTTCCAGACTGCAGCGCCTTTAACCGCACGGCCACTTCGGCCGGCTCACCGGCGTGCAAGTCGCCCAATGTGGCGTCGGATGAAAGAAGACCTGCACTTGGCACCCGAACTTCCCCGACTAGGGGCCTAGCGGTCAACGATGCAGTACGCACATTTCCATTTCTATTCCTTAAAAATACGTGACGTCTGTATTTCATACACCTAAAATACTGAACTCCTTAAACACACTTTACTTCTCTCACGAGAAGTAATCATATCTCTCTGCATTCCATATGTCAAAAACAATGTACTTCTGAAACACGACTATCGTCTCTCACATGCAGAGTTATCATTTCTTGTCTCTTCCTCTCACACACGGGGTTTAAATACAAATATTTACTTATAAAATCTGATTTCACATGTGTGTGTTTGCCTTTGTGTGTGTGTGTATGTGTGAAAGTGTATGCTCGCTCGAGCGTGTGCACATCTTCCCATCTCTGTCTCGTTATTCAATGTCCTCTCTAACAACTTATTTTTAAAAAATGTATAAATACTAGAGCTCTCGAATTTTCTTCGTCAGCAACTCAGAGACATGCATACAGTACATAGGTTATGGAGCATCTGTGCGAAACTCACCTGTTCCTGCTGTGAGATGCAAGGAATTTCCAAGGGAATAAGAAGGAACCTAGAAGAACACAGAAAATACGTTACATACAAAATTTATTATTAAAAATTTGTTTTTTCATATAATGTTTTTATCTACTTTTATTATACGCGTTTTATAGGTATTTACAATATTCGCATTACATTTTTTACATTGTTTACAATTTTTAACACTCACACAGTATTTTTGAAGTATTTACAATCTTAATTTTTGATGCGGTAATCTCCCCAGACCGGAGTATTTACTTTATCAGGAATTATGTGTCGTTTGTCAGCCAGGGCAGATAGAGAAAGTCTATGTTCTTTAATAACCGAAACAACATGCGGCTTTGACTGAATGACAAACTTCTCACTGGTTCTCTCTTCCGAATCCAGGATTCAGTGCTTGTAATAATCAATGGTTAGCTTATTTGCAGAACATTGTTTTATGCCCTTTGCTCTGCGCGTTGTGTTCCCAGAGTCGATCTCAAGAGCATACATTTTCGTACGCCGATCCACATATTCTGCAATAGGCACACTATTCAGTTTGTCCTTCATTAACCAACACACATTTTTATTCAGCATTGGAATATCGTATATTCTATTCGCTGAGAATCGAACCTTGTATGCACACAGCTGCTGGTAACCTCGTAGATGTTTTATGTGGTATATGATGTGCTATAGTTATGAAGTTGTCACTGGCGGTGTAGTATTGTTTTACACGGTTTTGAGGAAATTTGTTCAAAATACATCCGTAATAAAAGTTAGCATTTTTGATGTATCTAAAATCGGCATTCCGTCAGCGATTAATTTATCGAAGACTATATCAAGTCTTCTCAGTTCGATGGCGACAAGATTCTAATTAAAAATAGCGCACCGTTGAAAATTAGGTTTTGCAATTAATGCAGCTGTCCTGAATCGATTTTTCCAAGATGTTGCTGTCCTAGTGTCCCACATCTTTTGTACATTTTGCATGGTTTTGCAGAATGTGAAATTGTTTATGAGACTGAATAAAATCTTCTCAGACTCACTGTGTGCACTCACGCAGCTTTTGTCGTTAATCTTTATTTACCCACCCAGAGTAGTTGCCTTCATTATTAGATTCGATTAATATTCTTTAAAAATAACTTCTTTTTCTAATAATTGTTTCAAATTCCTGTAGTGAATGACATAGTTCTCGTTATCATTCAAGGCTGAAAATAATTTCTTCGGTTTTTTCATATGGTTCAAATGGCTCTGAGCACTATGGGACTTTTTAGGTCATCAGACCCCTAAAACTTAGTACTACTTAAACCTAACTAACCTAAGGACATCACACACATCCATGCCCGAGGCAGGATTCGAACCTGCGTTCGTAGCGGTCACGCGCTTCCAGACTGTAGCGCCTAGAACCGCTCGGCAACTCCTGCCGGCTCGGTTTCTTATTGTCTGATAGTAGCGCAATTTTTTATGGACTTGTGAATACCTTTGAGGTATTCAAGATCTACTTCCAGTGTGTTCCCTGTGCTTGAATCATCTGATACATCCCCCACCGCAAAGCGCTGGGCACACTCTGGAGGAAGCCATACTAAACTAAATAGAAGAAGATGTTGCAACATCGCCCAGCTATTTAGCTGTCCACAGCAAGATAAATTATGTATGATTCGTCGATTTTTTCATCATAATCGACAATGAATCAATTACTGGCATCTGCATGTCTGCAAGGACAATGACCAATTCTGCATCTTATGCATTGTTCAACAAACTCTAGTTGTTCGATGTTGGTAATAAACTACAGTTCTGGTCTAATAATTTTCAGAGTACCCAATGCCAAACCAGATGAGGTAATTCAGCGTGCAGGATGGAATGTGTATATCCTAAGGCAAAGGCTGTGAAAGTTTGCGAAGACGTTGGCAAGCAGCAGCACACAAATTTTTCAGTACAACCCGGAGTATTCCCCAAGAGTTTCACACTTGAATGCATTCCATACACTGTCGGCTCTTTCACAATCAACACCCGTTATCGTTTCGCGTGCTAGCATGCTGTTCATCTTTTCGAGTGAGGGCAGGAGGTCTTTCAGTAAAATCGATTCGGCGCTTACACACTTGTACGCAAAAATTCCCTTCTGATTAATACGACTGAACGCGCGATCATCGGGAAAATATGTCCTCATTATCTTGAATTCGTCTAGTTTTAAATATGATGGACGTTTTTTAAGGGGGTTCAGTAAGATATTTTACAAATCAATAAATCTGAAACTATGTTGCAGTGTCTTTGCTGGTGCACTTCTGGAATACTTACTGTGAATAATGTGCATTTTTCCGTATTTGACAGCAAAATAAAAACATGACATGGACTTATCTTAACTTCTTCTTCATTCTTGTCTACCGTCGTTTGTTCATATAGGTTCGTGATCAAGAACCCATCAGAAGGGAATTTTTGGCGTGCAAGTATGTAAGAAACGAATCGGTTTTACTAGAAGATAGTCTTCCCTCTGTTGAAAAGTTGAAAGGACTGCTAACAGGCGAAACGATAGCAGATGTTGATTATGAAAGAGCCTGCAGTGTATGGATTGCATTTAAGTGTAAAACACTTGGAGAATATTCCGATTTGTATTGAAAAGTTTATGTGCTGCTGCTTGTCGTGATTACGAAAGGAAGTTTCAGTTTGTTAGTAAATTCCGTAATGTTTACCGTCTCATTCTTACCAGTGGAAATGTACTGGTAATCAGTTTAAACTGCACACAATCAACTAACTATGCGTCTAATCTTTCCTGTTAATGAAAATAAAACAGACAGTGTTCGTATACTACAACTGAATGCTGATGAGTAGTAGTACTACTTCTTGCAAGCCTCGAGAAGCTTTTTATGTAATAGAAATAACATATATCTGTATTATTGGCAACCTTCTACATCAATAGATTCACATGTCTCTCGCGATAGTATTTTGTGATATTCAGTGATACAACTCGGAATTCTTTGTCTTTCTTCTTATCTTCCAGAGTTATAGATTCATAATCTAAATACTGGATGCCATAGACGTTTACACATATGTCATCATTCTCCTTCTCGATAAAGTGAATATGTTTGAGCTCTGCAGAGAATGGTATGTTGGCGAAGTTTAATTTCTCTTCATGTGTCCAATATTTAAACACCTGTTCTGCATGCTGATTTACAAGATACAATCCTAGTACAATAGACCACATAAAATACACATTATCCTTTGAGTTGAAGTTTATTACAGTTGTTTTAGTGGCTAAAATTTTCGGCAGTTTCGTAAATACTATTGCAGAAGAACCCCATTTTCTTTAACATTAATGTGCTGTTGAGGTCTTCCCTTAAGCGCCCAGTTGTAACCACGAACTTGGAAAGCTTACAGTTTTTTTTTTTTAAGTCACCCTTCGATATTGCTTGAGTACCATTCTCTGAGATCAGCAGACAACAATAGAAGTGTCTTCTGTGTATTGAGGTACATCTGTTTTCACTGACCTGACTTTGGCAACAGAAGGTTGAAGAATAGCAAACAACTGATC
The DNA here is from genome assembly GCF_023898315.1 of Schistocerca nitens. Classification (NCBI taxonomy): domain Eukaryota; kingdom Metazoa; phylum Arthropoda; class Insecta; order Orthoptera; family Acrididae; genus Schistocerca; species Schistocerca nitens. The sequence goes on from NC_064616.1 coordinate 350,834,554, forward strand.
TTAACAGGTTGGTTAATCAGCTGAACTGTGGCCTCGAAAATATGAAAACTGACAGCCAAGATATTCCTAGGCTCCTTCAACCCAAGTCTATTTACTATAAAAAGGTATCTATTCGTCTTCTAAATCCAGAATCAGCACCAAGCCATTCGACATCATCTCATTTGATGCGTTCTGCTGCCGGTTTATCCATCTTAATAATATAAGGTTAGTCGATGGAAGTTCATCCCACTGAGGAAATCTTCTTTTTCTACAGATTCTCCACTGATATTGTTGCTGCTTCTGCTACTGTTGCTAGTTGCAGATTTTTTCCACCTGCTCAGTCAGATCGTTGAATCTGCGCTCATCTATCAGGAGGACTCATTAAATGAGAAAAAATATGCATTCATAGATACAACAAAAAATATTTCAGTTATAGAATACGTAAGAAGAAGAATTTCTACATGTCTTGTTGAATACTGACTACCAACGGCTTTTTATGCAGAAACTCTGTACCTTGCACATTGTCTCCACCTGCTTGAAAAGATTTCCAGGAGCTCAAAAGACGTTTACAGCTCTGAGAATGAAGCAGAAATGACTTCAGCAAGTGAGAAGGTCTGATTTTCATACCCTCAGAAATTACCCAAATACTTATGAATACTTCTGAGAGAGCCTTCCTGCTGCTGCTGGGTCAGAATTCTTACCTGTGTGCTCGATCAATAGGTTCGCATATTCTGTAATACTGAATGAGTAAAAAATATGTGTACATAGAGATGACAGATGATTGAGTGATATATTGGATAAGCAGATGAATACTGACATTTCTGGAAGACAATGGCTGTGTTGATGATGATGGTTGTGTATCACCTGGAAGCATCTTAGTGAGCCTTCCTGCATTTACTCCTTCGTCTTGTTGCTAAGTCAGCAGGAAAAATGACATTACTAAACATCAGTCAACAAATTTTCTTCACACCGCGTTTCTGATTTCAACACACATTTCCCAATTAATAGATTTGCTCTCTCCTAGAGATACTCCTAGAAATACAATCTCTTTGTGGATCGGAGTATTAAATATTATGGAGGGAAACAGATTTGAGCAGACCTCACTTCCTCGCAATATAACTTTATGATAAAAAATTATAGTAAAAATATTTTTTTAATGTGCGCGTGAAATTATTGAAAGCGGTAGTGACGATGATGTGATTTCTTACCGTGGACTGGCGAGACACAGGATTGTGTGCCTGGCTTGGTCTGTATCTCAAGACATTGGCCTCTGTTGAACACGCCTCAGACGATGGTGCAGTGCTCTCCACACATTTTGCGAGACATCTGTAGTGGAGCCATCACAAACTTTAGATAATAATCGATGCATCTCTTCATTAGATATTAGTAGCTATTGTTTTCGATTAGTTCATATTAAAACAACACTGTATAATTAGAATGCACATAGCCAGGCTCTCAGTACAAGAAATTCCGGAGAATTCCCCTTCCACAATTTGTAGATTATGAAATGTAGATCTTCCAACTTACTGAAGTCCTTTCTGTTCCATCAACTGAAACATATTCATTGCGAACCAAATTTTGAAATAAACACGATTTTTAATGAAAATGTAATCGCAATTGAACTGAGAAAGCTCAGCGTAGTCTTCGATGAATCCATTTTAGTGGGAATGGTGATTTTTGATATTTCCTAGACCTTTGTATTCGACATCCAATCTGTCTACTCATTCCAGACCTTCCTACCTCAGGCAAATCAGAGTACATACTGGGAAACAAACTCAGGTCCTTCTGCAACGAAAACGGTGATTCTAACCATTTGACTATGGAGGTGACAGATTTTATTATGTATGTAAAAACATGCTAATGATGAATAAAACATCTCCCTTTCTCTCTATCTCTCTCTTCTCTCTCTCCCTCTCTCCCTCTCCCTGCTACCCAGCGAGTTGACGCGTTCGTTAGCACAATGGACTCGCACTAGGGAGGATGACGGTTCAGACTCGCATCCGGCCATTCAGATTTAGGTTTTCCGTAATTTCCCTGAATCGCTCCAGGAAAATGCCGGGATGGTTCCTTTCAAAGGGCATGGCCGATTTCCTTCCATATTCTTGACGCCATCCGGGCTTGCGCTCCGTCTCTAGTGACCTCGATGTAGTCGGGACGTTAAACCCAATCTTCCTTCCTTCCTTTTTCTCACTCTCTGTTATGCTGACTTTAATGAGGTAATAATGTTATACTACATGTTTTAGACGGACAGAAAGACTGTAATGTTTACTTTTATGGGTGAATATAGTTATAATATATTACAGTTAACATTGTGTAACAGCAGAAGATAACACTGATAATTCACGGTGCACTTTAGATCGGCATTACACAGAGCTCCAGATCCTATTTGATTTCTTGAGAGGTTAAATCTTCATTCCTAGCTCGAGAATCTAACGTGTTATGAATAATAATCTTGAATAATATTGCACGGCATCTCTCTTTGTTTGTTAAAGCGTGTATGCTCCCCATTATTGATGATATACATTTGGAGTAGAACGATAGCGCATATAATATTTAATAAAAATTACGCCCTCAGATTGTGTTTCTCATGTATAATGTCTTGGAAAAATAGGCAGATTTCGTCCTCGTAGATTTTTTTCCGTGGATGTCGTACTAATTTCTATAAAAAATTGTGTATTCAGAGACGTGAAGGTAGGATTTTCCTACAGCACATTAAAAACATGAATGAAAGAAGGGAGAGCACGCTTTCACGTTTAAATGTTTAAGAGTACATACATTTTAGTGTGACCGCGATAAGAGGGAGAGATTGTAGTACATTCCAGTGGATAGAGACCGACAGCTCCATTGCTCAGGACAGGATTTCGCAAATACTGACACTAAATACGCTGCCACCTTTTAATACTTACATTGATTATCGATACTGTAACATTAGTATTCTGTAAATTCTTTGGCTTGAGACGTACGTAAATATTTTTTCTTCTTTGTGTAATCTGGAAATATTTTGGAAACGTCTTTTGTGAAGGGATGTTATTTAATGTACTGCATTGTAACATTAATTTACATTTACATCTACATGATTATACTGTAAATCACTCTTAAGTAATTGACAGAGGGTTCGTCGAACCTCCTACACAATAATCCTTTGTTATTCTACTCTCGAAAAGCGCACGGGAAAAACGAACATCTATATCTTTCCGTGCGAGCTCTGATTCCCCTTATTTTATTATGATGATCACTTCTACCTGTAGCTTGGCGTCAACAAAATATTTTCTCATTCGGTGGAGAAAGTTGGTGATAGAAGTTTTGTGAGAAGATCCGCCGAAACGAGGAAAGCCTTTGTTTTAATTATGTCCACCCCGGATCTTGTATCATGTCTGTGACACTCTCTCCCATGTTTCTCGACAGTAAAAAACGTACTGCTCCCCTCTGGACTTTCTCGATTTTAACTCTATCTAGTAAAGCTCCCACACCGTGCAGCAGTAAACGAAAAGGGGACCGACAAGCCTAGTGTAAGCACTCCCTTTAGTAGATCTGTTGCATCTTCTAAGTGTTCTGCTAATGAAATGCAGTCTCTGGTTCGCCTTCCCACAACATTTTCTATGTGTTATTTCCACTTTAAGTTGTTCGTCACTGTAATACCTAGGTATTTAGTTGAATTTACGGCCTTTAGATATGACTGATTCATCGAGTAACCGATGTGGACTCATGTGGACGACCTCACACTTTTCATTATTTGAAGTCAGTTGCCAAATTTCACACCACACAGATAGTTCATCTACATCTTTTGCAATTGGCTTTGATATTCTGATGACTTTGCTAGATGATAAACGACAGCATCATCTGCAAAAAACCTAAGAGGACTGCTCAGATTGTCTCCTAAATCGTTTATATATATCAGGAACCACAGAGGGCCTACAACACTACCTTTGGGAACGTCAGAAATCACTTCTGTTTTACTCGATAATTTTCTGTCATTTACTAAGATCTGTGACCTCTCTGACAGGAAATCACGAATCCAGTTGCATAACTGAAACGATATCCCACAAGCACGCAATTTGATTACAAGCCGCTTGTGAGGCACGATGTAAAAAGCCTTCTGGAGATCTAGAAATACAGAATCAATTTTAAGTCCTCTGTTGATAGCACTCAACACTCTGTGTGAGTAAAGAGATAGTTGTATTTCATAACAGTAATGTTTTCTAAATCCGTGTTGGCTATGTGTCTATAGACAGTTGTTTTCGAGATAATTCATAATGTTCGAACACAATATATGTTCCAAAATCCTGCTGCATATCGATGTTAACAATATGGGTCTGTAATTTAGTGAATTACTCCTATTGTCTTTCCTGAATGTTGATGTGACTTGTGCAACACTCCAGTCTTTAGGTACGGATCTTTCGGCGAAGGAGGAGTTGTATATGATTGTTAAGTACGGAGCTATTGCAGCAACAGACTCTGAAAGGAACCTAGCTTGGACCGGGAGACTTACTTTTGTTAATTGATTTAAGGTGCTTCACTACTCAGAGGATACCTACTTCTAAGTTACGGCTGTTGGCAGCTGCTCTTGATTCGAATTGTGGAATATTTACTTCGTCTTCTTTGGAGAAGGAATTTCGAAAGGCTGTGTTTAGTACGTCTACTTTAGTAGCAGTCATCGATAGTGTTTTAATTGCTATCACGGAGAGAAGGCATTGACTGTGTCTTGCTGTTAATATACTTTACATACGGCCAAAATATCTTTGGATTTGCTGTCAAGTTTCGGGACAAAGTTCGTTGTGCAAACTATTATAAGCATCTTGCGTCGAAGGCCTCACGAAATTTGAAGTTTCTGTAAAAGATCGCCAGTCTTGGTGGTTTTGCGTTTTTCTTTATTTAATTTGGCATGCTCTTTTCGTCGTTTCTGCAGCCTTGTTCTGATCTGTTTTGTGTACCATCGGAGATCAGCTCCATAGTTTGTTAATTTATTTGATATAAATCTCTCAACGCTGTAGATACTATTCCTCTGAATTCAAGCCACATCTGGTCTATACTTACATTGTTAATTTGGAAGGAGTGGAGATTGCCTCTCAGGAAGGCGTCAAGCGAATTTTTATCTGTTTTTTCGAATAGATATATTTTTTGTTTATTTTTGGTGGGTTTGGAAGTTTCTGTATTCAGTCTCGCTAGGACAACCCTGTGTTCACTATTCCCTGTATCCGTTATGATGCTCGTTATCATGTCAGGAATATTTGTTGATTTGTGGTAAGATCTTATGGGACCAAACTGCTTAGGTCATCGGTCCCTAATGTTACACACTACTTAATCTAACTTAAACTAACTTAAACAACACACACACGCATGCCCGGGGGATGACTCGAACCTCCGACGGGGGCAGCCGCGTGGACCGTGACAAGGCGCCCGAGACCGCGCGGCTACCCCGCGCGGCTATGAGTTCAAGTGTGTTTTCACTACAGTTTACTATTCGAGTGGGCTCATGAACTAATTGCTCGAAATAATTTTCAGAGAATGCGTTTACCACAATTTCTGGTCGTGTTATATGTGTACCTCCGGATTTATACATATATTTTCGCACTGTGCGGTTGGTCCCGGCGGAGGTTCGAGTCGTCCCTCGAGCATGGGTGTGTGTGTTTGTCCTTAGGATAATTTAGGTTAAGTAGTGTGTAAGCTTAGGGACTGATGACCTTAGCAGTTAAGTCCCATAAGATTTCACACACATTTGAACATTTTTTGAACATATATTTTCGCCAACATATCGAACGTAAATTGAAGTCACCACCAACTATAATTGTATGAGTCGGGTAAGTCCTTGAAATTAGACTCAAGTTTCTTTCAGAAATTGTATCACCTCAGTTGGGAGGTCAGTAAAAGGATCAAATCATTGTTTTATTCTGGTTCCCAACAATGAGCTCTGCCTGTACTAACTCACAAGAACTATCTACTACAACTTCGCTGCAAGATAAACTATTTCTAACAGCAACAAACTTCGACTGTATTCAGCCTATCCTTCCTGAACACCGTTAGGTCTCTCTCAAAAATTTCGGCTGAACTTATCTCTGGCTTTACCAGCTTTCAGTGCTATAACGCTTTGGGGACATAAGTGAGTAACCTTTACTGCTATGTGTGTTATCGTAGATACAAACCTGGGAATGTGAACTGACAACCTAAATGTGCTACTAAGCTCAAAGCCACGTCAGTTACATGAAACTGAAAAGAATCCTGTGTGTATGAAAACCGATCTCATTCATAAGCAGATAAATAAGCAAACCAATAATTTCACGCCCAATAGACTTGGTCAGTGCGAACTGTCTTTTTTTTTTTTAACATAACTATACGAAAAGGAAAACAAACCAAACTGTAATGTCTACCTGAATACGAATGTAACCTGATACACACGAAAATTTCTGCACTGACATATGGCCATGGTAAAATTAGTATTTATCTGTGACTCTCTCTCTGTCTTTTAATACAAAATTAACGTTTCCAAGAACGGGTACGTGACACAGCTAAATTCATAAAGCACAGGGAAAGTAAAATGTTATTTCAGTACAATCTCGGATAGAAGACGAGTCTCATTTCCAAACAGAAGATATATTTTTCCTTTCATTAATAGGAAACATTAAATAAGTGCTGTCCCTGTAATCTAGAAGACAACCAGCTTCATAAAGAAAGCATACAAAGAACATTAAACATTTAGAAACGTAACTTGTCATACTTTTCACTTGTTTGCAACAGAAACAAAATTATAGTTATTGTTAATCGGCAATAAATCACTGGCTGGCTCTGAGCACTATGGGACTCAACTGCTGAGGTCATTAGTCCCCTAGAACTTAGAACTAGTTAAACCTAACTAACCTAAGGACATCACAAACATCCATGCCCGAGGCAGGATTCGAACCTGCGACCGTAGCGGTCTCGCGGTTCCAGACTGCAGCGCCTTTAACCGCACGGCCACTTCGGCCGGCAATAAATCACTAACGCGTTCCGGACTTAATTGGCTGCGGCGATTTGTTAGTAACATGCCGGCTTTACTAAAGCATTTTTCACTAGGTGCGCTTGTTGCTGGGATACATAAAATACGTCTTGCAACTGCAGCCAGGCCTGGCAGATCAGTTTCAAGTCTGCTCCACCACTTTAAGATGTCATCGTCATCTCCGGGGTGCATTAAAATGTAGAGATATACTTCATCTGCTGCGGATGATCTGTTGTTCTTCCATTCCTTGAAACGATCTCTCTTTCTGGGTGATGATGACACAGTACTTCCGGCCGGAGTGGCCGAGCGGTTCTAGGCGCTACAGTCTGGAGCCGCGCGACCGCTACGGTCGCAGGTTAGAATCCTGCCTCGGGCATGGATGTGTGTGATGTCCTTAGGTTAGTTAGGTTTAAGTAGTTCTAAGTTCTAGGGGACTGATGACCTCAGAACTTAAGTCCCATAGCGCTCAGAGCCATTTGAACCATTTTTGACACAGTACTTGAAGGATTTATGATAATAAACAAAAGAGACAAGTAAAACGGAACTGATGTGGAAATCATCGAAACGTTCCTGTAAAAACGAGGTGTTTTACGTTAATGAAATATTATATGAATTATAACATTCCCGTTTCTCTATAATACACTATCCACTAAGTATGCATAAACGATTATGTTAATGATTGCATGTTGTACCTGCGTAAGTAGCACACATTTGTCGCACACTGCTAAGAATTTCCTGCTTTTCATTTATTTCAAGTATATTTAGATCACGGAAAGACGTCCAAAGAAAAGTAGCAATTTTATGTTTGGAAGTGATCACAATCTTCTCACAAACGAAAGTCAAGGCTCGATTTTTAATCCTTTGTACCTCCTGTTAAAAAATACATATATGTTAGTACACATCAACTACGTTAGTTAATTATAAATCTATCGCGTATCATAATGAAAGATTGCTTTTAACTGCAGTAATTACTCACCTGACAGTCAGTGTTATTGACACTGCAAATTTGTTGCAGTTTGTGAAACCAAAGAAGCACTAACTAGATTGTCGGATCTTTTTCACCTTCTAATTCATCTGTGGCCTCTTTAAATGGTCTCAGAAAATGCGCAGTTTTTCCTGCAAGCTCATTATCATATTCTTGCAGTCCGTAAGCGGAGTCCTTTTCCGTCAGCAAACCAGGTACTTCGTTATACTGAGTGTGTAAGGATTCCAGCATAGTGTACAAGCTGTTCCAGCGTGTGCAGACCTCTTGTTTCAACGATGATTTCAAAAACGATCAGAGTCCACTTTTCTTAATGTACCTTACAATGCATTTTGCAGTATTTATTGTTAATGCGATGTTCGTGGCATGATTTGACAAGATGTTATCTTCATCGAAAGTATGACTAAGTGCTGTGTTTATACAGTGAGCAGCACAAGGAATCCTTTCGTGATTTTCCTAAGCCTTTATTACATTGGCTCCCTGGTCGGAGACAAAAACAAATCTGTGCAACATGTCCGCCGAAATGTCGCAATTAGTCATCCTCTCTTTAATTTCTTTCATAATATTTACTCCCGTCTTCTTAACGTCAGGGAATTTTGTTGTAAATAAAACATTGTTCACAAGAGACCAATCTGTGTCAATGTAATGTGTTGTAAGCATCAAATAGTGCACCTGATTATGCGAATCAGTCCACATACGAGGTGTGGCTAGAAAAAAACCGGACTAGTACTGGTGAAACAATAAAACGAATGCAATAAGGCTGAAAGTCGCGTGGCCTGTCACGTGACTCTCGCTCCGCCTACTGCTCGAGTTTCATCTGCCTCCTGCACTCAGTCTGCCCGTGGCGTCTGTTTTAAGTAGTTGACGTTTTGTCTGTGCGTCGGAAAATGTTGAGTGTACACTCGCACTGGCAGACCATTGTCAGCAAAAACTGATGCAAACATTGAAAAAATCGGTAAACTTGTTCGACAAGATCGCCGTTTAACTATCAGAGCAGTGTCTGAGTTAACAGGAGTTGACAAGGAAAGTGTCGACCAAGTTTACCGATTTTTTCAATGTTTGCATCAGTTTTTGCTGACAATGGTCTGCCAGTGCGAGTGTCATCACTGGTGTCTTCGCGGCCATCTTTAAATCGTTTAAACCACTCAACACTTGTGTTCGCGATAAACAATCATCGCCGTACACTTGTTGTAACATTACAAACGTTTCACTTGCAGATTTTCTTAGTTTGAAACAAAATTTGATGTTAACACGCTGTTCTTTCTGTACACTCAACATTTTCCGACGCACAGACAAAACGTCAACTACTTAAAACAGACGCCACGGGCAGACTGAGTGCAGGAGGCAGATGAAACTCGAGCAGTAGGCGGATCGAGAGTCACGTGACAGGCCACGCGACTTTCAGCCTTATTGCATTCGTTTTATTGTTTCACCAGTACTAGTCCGGTTTTTTTCTAGCCACACCTCGTATCAACTGTCGCAGCACATGTTTTATTAATAACTTCCGCAATAACAGAAGGCATTGTGCTGTTTCGTATTGCATCAGCTTGTTCTTTGACATGTCTGCTTATAGTAGAGGGATGTGGCATGACATCTGCCACGTTAACTTCTCCATAATGCGCGCCTAGATGTATTAATTCTTGGCCTAGTTCTCTGACACCTTCACCGGAAACAGCATATAAAGGTCTCATATCTTTAGCACACATTGCAACACACTGTGCTGTAATACTATTTTTTATTGCCGCCGGTATCCCTGAAGGAGCTATATCTTTGTGAGGTTTCTTGCAACTGTGTTTCTTTAAATGAGTGGTTCCCGACTGGAAACACAATAACGTGGAGCAGTTTATGCACAATACGTACCCAGTAGACGCACTGCTTTTGTCTACAACCAACAGAAATTCAACCCATACTTAGCTTTTTAGACCTTCCCGTTTCTTCAATGTGTAAATATTGCTTTCAGTCTTGCGTCTTACTGCACTGGCTTCCTCGCGCTGCATGATTACAGAGAGAGGCACACCACAAATGAGAAGTCCGTACTGGCTGCAGTCTCACACGGATAATGACACGTGTAATGTGTTTGAAGGTACGTGCTACGTATTCGGTCGTGGCTCCTATGCTCGGTCACTAGAACTAATGCGGGCAGCGTATGCAGTTAGGGTGTGCTCACTCCATCTCGTATGTTGTGCTAGCTTACTCGGTCATGCAGGACTCTAAACTGGATCATAATCTTGATGCAGAATGCCAATGAAACGCATGACTCGATCTTTAAGTAGTGAAATTTCAGTTTGGAAGAAACTTATCAAGGAAAACAATTATAGAATCTAAATGAAAATTCATTTGAGCTAATAACTGCCATCATACAGTAAATGAACTCAGAAGATTAAACAATACAATGGTTATCAAAAGCTCGACTATGGCGTGGGTGAAGTGGACCAACAATACAAGTCTACAAAAATAATAATGAACTTTTTACCTCATCAAATAATGACTTGTTCTTCATTTCAAAACTTTTTTTTTATGTCTGTATGCGATCCAACCATTGTTCTGGGTCATCATTCCTCCTCGTAATAAATCTGCAACTCACATAGTCCCAAAAGTGCGTCCATGCATTACACTGTACACTCAAAAAATCCACGCCTGCTGCACACCGCAGCTATCCACTATCATCAAAGTTTCTACGACCCCACAGGGCTGACACCGCAGACACAGATACTGTTGCCTAACAACTGTTTCTCTGACCACAATTCTTCAAAAATATCATTTTCCTTTACAACTATTAACACATCCAATAACATCATAAAAACATAGCTATCTTACAAGTATCAGTGCTTTCTATTTGCTCTGGGAGCTCTGGTACTTTCCCAACACAGTTACAACAATTTACAACTGTTACACCTTTGGTTTCTGGATCTACGTTCCTCTTGTGTTGGACCTGCCCTCTTCGAGACTGAAGTCCTTTCTCTGTTTCCCCGAGGCCCTCTAAACTAAAAAACCGCCACACGGCCCTCGCTACCCGCGCAGCTCCCTCTTCCATGTAACGGACTCCTGGCCTGTTTAGTGGAACACCTTATGGCGTAAGTCAAGTAGTCTGCAGCCTACAAGGTCGCAGAAGCGTCTGAGCCTCTGATTCAAACCCTCGACTCGGCTCTGTACCAAAGGTCCGCAATCGATACTGTCGACTATGCCGCAAATGGTGAGCTCTGCTTTCATCTCTCAAGGAAGTCTGGCAGCCTTTACCAGCCAGATTCCAAAGCGACACACATCATTGGTACCGACATGAGCCACCATCTGCAGCTAGCGGCACCCTATGCTTTTCATGGCATCCGGAAGGACCCGTTCCATGTCTGGAATGACTCCACGCGGTATGCATACGGATTTCACATTGGCTTTCATTCCCTCCTTGGCATCCATGTCCCTAAGGGATCCCAAACGCACCTAACTGTGGAGCTCCCAGCTACCAATAATCCCACCCTCTTGACGGCCCGGATCTTGCAGGCTGAGAGATTTCCTCTGAAATAGAACAAGCTACTGCATCTGGCTGAGAGACAATGTCGGCCGCAGATTAGTAAGTGGTTCATGCATATGGACTGTGGAATTATATATCACAGAAAATCTAGAAGGAAGACACTCAGCAGCAGGCCGCGGTGGCCGAGCCGTTCTAGGCGCTCCAGTCCGGAACCGCGCGACTGCCACGGTCGCAGGTTCGAATCCTGCCTCGGGCATGGATGTGTGTGATGTCCTTAGGTTAGTTAGGTTTAAGTAGTTCTAAGTTCTAGGGGACTGATGACCTCAGATGTTAAGTCCCATAGGAATCAGAGCCATTTGAACCATTTTTGTAGACACTCAGCAACGAAAAGGCTTATGAAGGAATGTTGGAGGCGGAGAGGCGCAATATGAGGCCAGAAGTCTTTGTGGCAAAAATAATCAAGGGCTAGTAGCTCTCGGTGGGTCAACATTCCAAGAGATCGATGAGGCTAAGATTTCTGGAAAAGTGGAAAAATTATCCATCCGATGTGGACTGCTATTAGCCAGTGTATCATGGCATTTATTGGACTGCTACACAGTATCTGCATTTACGAATCTAAGAAGATATTTTGGAAAACGTATTGCATCAAGAGCCCTCATTGCATCATATAGCATTGTTCCATAGCCACTGAGGATCAGTGCATCAATCTTACGGCAAAGTAAGGATTAGTATTGTAAATGCATGTGTGGACGAGTGTTAGCTGAAGTGTCCAAATAATAAGCGATTAAGATTAATTTTGTTTCATGAAGCAAGTTTCATCCGAAGTCATTCACCTTGAGAGGACCGTGTTTCTGTGAATGATCCGAGTTAATCTTTATGCGTAAGTGAGAGTCAGTAAATGATTAACAACAATAATTAAAATAACTGCTAAATTTTGTGAAATAATAGAATTTGGCTATGCAAATAGTCTTGTGGGTCTATTGCTGCACAAGGTAATTAAAATTCCTAAGTTTAATCTATATGAAATCCATGTTTTATTACAATTTGACTTTAAAGTGAAACTTTCAAAGATTATTAAAATATTTTCTCAGAACATAAATTTTACTAGAGAACAGTTTGAACGCTTACAATAGTCATTTTGACATAACATGTTTGTAAATAGTGATATTGTGTGTATATTCCCTTCATGTACGTTGTCACTATTGTGTATTAGTGAAAGAGTTAATTAGCTAATGTATTGCGAAACCGAACAGTTTTAGGATCCCTCCTATACTGTAGTCAGTTAACCAATAAACAAAAGAGAAAGTTCATGCAAAAACGTAATTATCATTTAACTATCTGTGCTATTAAAATCGTGAGTTACATTATCTTACTTAAACTATAACAGATTCAGTGTTTTCACTTATAACACATGTTCTGTGCAATGCAAAGGTTCACATGCAGACTATGAAAGCTATTTATTGGTGTTCACGTTAGTTAAAATAACAGCATGGTAGCTATATCAAAATTACTGTCCTTCAGTTGTGAATTTTTAGGGCCACCTTATGCCCAGATTTGCAGTACTTTTCTCTTGTTGAATGGTGTATTATAATTATCATTATTATTTACACACTAAAGTAAGCAACATACGAGTACATAAGTGTGAAGTATCTTGTTGCCACCAGACTAAAACAGATATCCACCCTACTTACGACCATTAATTTTCTTAATAGATATTTTCGTCGCTTACGTATTCGACTGGTCCTACCAAACAAACTTTCGTTTGGGAGTGAATTTCATTTCAATAGTTTACATTTTTTACTATACTTTTACTGTATCGGAAATAATCAGGCTGATGGCCGTATTTATTTGCATGGCCACAGCTTTTACTTTTTAAACTAAACACAAAAGGTTCAACTTCCACTTGAATAACTTCATATCCATGCAGTACGTAACTCTTCAGATGACGAACTACAGTCTGATCCTTTTCCATTGGCATACATGATCGCGGTCAAATTTAAATCCTGGTAAAGTGATTGCATTGCAGGGTGTATTGTCTATAGTAGAAATCTTATAGAGTATTATATTTAGCGGCTGTGGTAGGACATCTGTTAGCTTGTACTGTGTAATATACGTGTAACAATATAACTGATGATTGTGGGATAGCCACATTACAAATGCTAAGTGTCCAGGGACACAAATTTGCAGTAACATTGAAAAGGAAAGCGACAGTTAAATATCACAAGAGTTCTTAAAAGTAAAGTGTAGTCCATTTATATTAACACTGTGGGTACAAGAACATTAATCGATCTTACCGACGATAATGGGGAAATACGTTACACGCAGAGGATTGTAATGGAGGTGGATGGTAGTTACTGAAATGAACACACAGATGACGATACTGCAGCTTTTATGGAGTAGCACGAGTATGTGAAAATTCAGATTCAGATGTTGAGCCCGTTACAAATAAAACAAGAACCAGTAAATGGGTAAATGAGGAACGTACATGGAAGTCAGTAAATACGGAAATGAATCTTCTGAAATGTTGGATCCATCGTAAATAAAGAAACAACCGATAGAGACATACGAGGTAGAAGAGAAAGGAAGGAAGATTAGGGCTTAACGTCCCGTTGACAAGGTACTTAGAGACGGAGCACAACAACGGGTTGTCTCAAGGATAAGGTAGGTTATCGGCCATGGTCTTTTACAGGAAGCACCTGTAGCGATTTAGGGAACTCGCGGAAAACCGAAATCAGGACGGCAGCACGCGAGTTTGAACCGTCGTCCTGCAGAATACGAGTCCACTGCGCTAACCACTTTGTCACGTCTCTCGGTATAGTCAGAGGTAGAATAAGACAATGGAGACATGTTAGGGGAGGATAGTCAGAGACCACTGACATGAATGACTTATTAAAAATTTAAACTTCACAGATTAAAGCACAGAGCAAAGCACAAAGTTATCAACTGAATAGCACTGCTATTGGTCTTGATAATAAGCTTAAGGCACTAGCACGAAGCATTGATAATCAACTCAAAGGTACAAACAAGTAGCATTATTAAATACTTCGATAACCAGCTGAAAACACAGGATGTTAAAATCGATAATCAAAATAATGGACAGGGTGTTTAAATCAGTCAAAAGATTGACAACATAGGTAAGATGTAGGCGTTTCGAATGTTAAGACTGAGGACATGAAAGTGGAAACAGATGACGTGAACTCATATGTTGCTTTCATGCAATGACAAATTAACGACGTTAATGTAAGTTTCGATTCGAAAATCTAAAAGACGCAGGACAGTGTGGAAACTATAGTAGAGACGAACGTAGATGAAAAGGTTTCCGGTTTGAAAACCGAAATTGTTAATGAGTATAATGCACAAATAACACATTTGAGAAAAATTGTGTTTGATTCAGAAAAAGAATTAAGTAAACAAGTAAGAGATTGCGAACAGAAGTGAAATAAAACACTTCTTATATTTATTGCTGGAAATATTTGTAGTATGTAGGGGACAGTGGTGTAGCTTTGAATACTTTCTGAATTTCGCCTTTTGCCAGACCTGTAATAGAAGTTTAGTATATTTTCTTATTCCGTTTTTAAATGATAGCATTCACTTTTGGTGTGCTACAATCTTTTTCTGAAATTACGAATATTACTCTGAAAATATAAAGTCTTTTTTTATGCGAAAAAAAGTTCCAAGGTACCACATGCTCATCTACCCAGGAACAAAAACTCTACTAAAATTTAAAAGTGCTGTAATCAAGAAAATCTTGTTGATACTGTGTTATAGTAACTGTTACATTATTATTCCACTACAAACCAATAATCAGACAATGCAATATTATTAAGTAGAAGTATTAACAAAAACCAGTGACAAGTTACATGCACTTTAAATAGAAGCTACTGGAAACAACACAAATTTCTGTTTTCAATATGAGTTACATTATTAAGACATTAAAGAAACCTCATTCTTTTGCAAATATCACCTGTTCCATAGTAGAAGACGTTCTTCTGTTTCAAGGTTCAAAACACTGCACGACTGAAGAGGTGTTATGTAACTAGTTTTAAAAAATTAGGGAAACGTACTCACCATATAAGTCCGTAACGGAAGAATTAACAATATCTCCCAAATAGCTTTAATATATCATACGGCACTTAAATGAATAGAACTCAAAATATTTAAAAATACTGCACAAAATAAAACCTGAAGTCTCACAACAACCAAAAAGTAGAAAATGCTGGAAACTGATTGTGGCGGTCTTTAGCGTGTATTTTTCGCGTGGTTCCGAAACCGGTCACTAGATTGAAGCACTGACCAGGAAACTTCATACGCTCCGAAGTATATTTTCCTCAAAGTACAACACTCTCCTACTGTTGTCTACCTTTAGCGCTTTACCTCACGTTCGTCTTCTCTATTACATCGCATTACTTTGTACCCTTTGGTATTAAATTCCTGTCCTCGCTGTAATCGCTTATTGTACATGCACATATTGGTAAGTTATGTTTCTGTGGGAATTTAATTGAGTTATCTTTATTAACAGCACCTGAGCGTGCATTACATAAAATTACACTTATGTTTGCACCTTTCACTTCACTTCCGTGAGGTCCGTTCCGGCTTGAATGAAGTTGTAAGATAAAACTGGAATTCCATAATATATAATTTGAATTTGTCCCTCATTATTGATTTGTTGTTTGTGCAGTAATATTTATGATCATTCATGGTATTCAGTTAATATGCCATTCATTAAAGCAGTTTCGATGTGTGTTGAGTTGATACGTAGGTGGGTGCGTATTCTGTGCTAATGGAGTAAAGTTCTTTTACCGGTCGTGAGTGGCCTGTAATTGCAGGTTTTCGCGGTCTGTACGCGTTGACAGCTCGTGACCCCGCTCGCAGAGCGTTCAATTTCAGTTTTTGGCGTGGGCAGTTATTCCGGGCCGCGTCGCGCACACCACTTGTTCGGCGCTGGGCTACCCGCATTAAATTGGTATGGGCGCGTTGTGGCTTGTAACTGCGTGTCCGCTACGCGATCGGTGTTGACAACCAGCAAGGGGGGAGAGAGGGAATCTTGTTCAGACCGGCCCGGAGGGGCAGTTTTGGCAGCGTTAGCATATGTTCTGTTCCCAGCAAACGCAAATGCTCTCTGATGAGTCACAACGTTCATTCCGCTCCGTCTGTCAATCTTCTTCTGTCTATATACAATCCTGTGTTAATCCTCGCTCCAGTTTTTGATGGCACGACACATAAACACAAATCGTCCGATTTGGATCATACAAGTCTTCAGTGTCCTACACCATTATTAAATCTCGGACATCTGTAACGATCATCATGGCGTTTTCGTACTTCAGTTTTAGTGTTGGACCACTGAAAGCAGAGTTGAATAATATGCCAAACATGTTTGCGAAGAATAAACAGAATGTTAACTGAAAAAGGTGGTGTTACTGAAACTCAAAAAAAAGTGGTTCGTATGGCAACTATTGGAGAGATAACTGCATATGGGCACGCCTCAACTTCAACTTCATATAACATGGACTTATTAGTAATTACAATACTTCTATTGAATGGGAAACACAGTTCATTTTTTCCGAGGTTCCTAATGTATAATGCGTGTCACCAAGCATGATTCAAGTATCCGAAACGTTTGCGATATCAGCATAATTATTTCGAGGAATATTCGCTTCACATAGAAATTATGTGTTAGAATGATGTATATTACGACTTTCTTCATGTCATTTTTTGTTTTTTACGCTGAAAATAATACACCGAAATGTCTCTGACATTCTACACCACTATTCATTGCAATTTTATCTCAGAATGTCTTCCATCGTCTCCCACAATAGCCGAGTAACCATTGCGGCGGACTGCTACGCGGGGACTGTGGTTCAATTCTCGTTATTGTCAAGGATTTGTCCTTGGTGGGAGGACAGGTACGGGGTGCACTCAGCCTCGTGAGGCCAAATGAGTAGCTGTCCCAAGGTCAAGAAACCAGACAATGACCATGACAATTGGTTGCCTCTTCATACTGTATCCATTGACGCCATTGGTAGAGGATGGCCGAGCGGGATTAGCCTTAGGATAATTTAGGTTACGTAGTGTGTAAGCTTAGGGACTTATGACCTTAGCAGCTAAGTCGCATAAGATTTCACATACATTTGAACATTATTTGGTAGAGGATGACACAGCGTTGGGTCGGGTATGTCTAGGGTAAGAACGATGAAATTATTTATTTATTTACTTTTATTTTTTTGTCGTTTGTCACCTTGTTTCGAAATGAAACTCGTAGTGCATAGAGGTCGTC
This sequence comes from Schistocerca nitens, assembly GCF_023898315.1. Lineage (NCBI taxonomy): Eukaryota > Metazoa > Arthropoda > Insecta > Orthoptera > Acrididae > Schistocerca > Schistocerca nitens. The sequence goes on from NC_064616.1 coordinate 350,852,225, forward strand.
TCAGACTAGACAGCAATTCTTAACTTTTTCATGACGCATGATCGTTAAACTACTGAGCATTTTGGAGGGCCATGTATTCTAGATAAAGTTACGTGTGCAGAAATACTGGCAGAAGTACTTAGGCGAGGTACAACGAAGAGGTACAGTTGCTTCAGAGTAATGTGCATCGATTTTTTTTAATATCGCTCGAAAGACAGGAGGAATACTGTTGTGTCCTAATGCAGGATGGAGGGAAGACAGGAGGTCGCAGATCAGTCTGCAGTTTTCGAGCGGTTAGGAGCAATTACAGAAAGACAAACTCCCAGTGAAGACAGATTGATTGCTTGAAGTAGCGCCAAGCACTGCCACAGGACACCTACGAGAGACGCGGATGTTAAGACAGGATAGGATGCTTGCAGCAGGAGTCTCAAGGATAGTCGGAGTCTGATTAACACTGTTTGTTTGCAGTCTGACTAACAACGAAACTGAGGTCTCATTACAAACATCAGAAGAAGCAATGGGTGCTACTGGTTTCACAGCAGAATTCAGTGCCTGAGCAAACGAAGTAAGCACTAACAGGAGCAGTGAACACTGGCAGCATTTTAAATACAAACTCTGAGAGCAACACTCCAAGTGAAAGAAACAGACTTGTCGGAGCCCACGGAGGTTGGCAACGAACGACACGGTCGTCCCAATGATCTGACGGAGAACTATCTCTGAATACAAAAACATAGGTTTTTAAAAGATTGTTGCGGCGCACTATTTCTCTCATCCTATATTCGGCCCACCAATCCACCGGCTCATCCAAGGCTTCAGCCAATCTGATGCGTGGCTCTACACCTCCAAGGCGCCTCTGGCCAACAGCATCCAGATTCCTCCCCTTCAGGGATGTATCTGGACTTTACATTAACAAACTCCAGGTCCGGTAGTAAAAGCGAACAGCTGAAAGCTAAACGTCACAACAGTGTTTTACTTCACTTGGCCCCACCCAGAGGTCTCTCATCAGTGGGGACCGCTGTTGTAGCGTTCTAACCAGTGTAAACCCACTGACGTTGCGGTCCTCAGGGGCAACTATCAAGCTTGCTGCGTCTGCTAAGACGTGTCTTTTGGTGACCATCTTCTACTGTGACGCCTTACAACAGCGTCTAAGCAGTGGATGGAGTTACCAGTTAATCCTCTGAAGTGAAATGTCTCCCCTGGGACAGCTACCCAGAGCGTTTTCAGTTCGCAGGGTTCTAGCATTACTAATGACCTCCAGTTGCCTTAACGCTACAACTTTTGCCTGCTCTCTGAATTTCGTCTCTAATTTCCATCTTGGAGAACCTTTGCTGGTTTCCAACAGTTTCAGGCTTTCCATGTACAAGTCGTTACTTTGTCAGTACAACACAATACATGAACAAATTTGTAGATGATTTGGTGCTATACAAGGTGCCAACTTTAGTTCACAGATCTGGCTCTAAAAATAGCGCTAACCCAGCTGGGCATCCAGTCAAACTGAACTTGAATGACAGGTTGTGGAACGTCATTCCATGCTGCTTTAACTCTATGCCAGACATCATCAGCCTTAGTGGCTGACGAGTGGTGGCATGCCAGTCTTTCGGAAACCCCTGACCAAATGTTTCCAGTGGGTGATAGAGCCAGAGAACATGCCCGGCCAGTGCAACAGTCGAGCACCTTCTGTATCAAGGTAGGTCAGGACAGTGTCGGCAACATGCTGTCTTACGTTATCTTCTTCAAAAATAACGTCACGTAGCTCCCGAAGACAAGTTACAGCCACCGCCCTTAACACACTAGATATAGAACGGCTACTATCCAATTTAAATCTACATCTACGAGATTACTCTGCAGTTCACAATAAAGTGCTTGACAGAGGGTTCAATCAACCATCTTCAAGCTGTCTCTCTACCGTTCCACTCTCGAACGGCACGCAGGAAAAACGAGCACTTAAATTTTTCTGTGCGAGCCCTGATTTCTCTTATTTTATCGTGATGATCATTTCTCCCTATGTAGGTGGGTGGCAGCGGAATGTTTTCGCTATCGGAGGAGAAAACTAGTGATTGAAATTTCATGAGAAGATCCCGTCGCAACGAAAAACGCGTTTGTTTTAATGATTGACACTCCAATTCACGTATCATGTCTGTGACACTATCTCCCCTAATTCGCGATAATACAAAACGAGTTGCCCTTCTGTGCACTTTTTTGATGTCATCCACCAGTCCTACCTGATGGGGATCCCACACCGCACAGTAATACTCAAGAATAGGGCGAACAAGCGTGGTGTAAGCAGTCTCTTTAGTAGACCTGTTGCACCTTCTAAGTGTTCTGCCAATGAATCGCAGTCTTTGGTTTGCTCTACCCACAATATTATCTATGTGATCGTTCCAATTTAGGTTATTTGTAATTGTAATCCCTAACTATTTAGCTGAATTTACAGCCGTCAGATTTGTGTGACTTACCGCGTAATCAAAATGTAGCTGATTTCTTTTAATACTCATGGTAATAACTTCACACTTTTCTTTATTCAGGGTCAAATCTCACTTTTCACACCATACACATATATCTAAATCAGTTTGCAAGTCGTTTTGATCATCTGATGACTTTACAAGACGGTAAATATCAGCATCATCTGCAAACAATCTATGACGGCTATTCAGATTGTCTACTATGTCGTTAATGTAGATCAGGAACAATAGACGGCCTATAACACTTCAAATGGTTCAAATGGCTCTGAGCACTATGGGACTTAACATCTGCGGTCATCAGTCCCCTAGAACTTAGAACTACTTAAACCTAACTAACCTAAGGACATCACACACATCCATGCCCGAGGCAGGATTCTAACCTGCGACCGTAGCAGTCAGGCGGTTCCGGATTGCGCGCCTAGAACCGCGAGACCACCGCGGCCGGCTATAACACTTCCTTTGGGAACGCCGGATATTACTTCTGTTTTACTCGGTGACTTTCCGTCTATTACTTCGAACTGTGACCTTTCTGACGGGAAATCACGAATCCAGTCGCACAACTGAGGCGATACTCCGCAGGCACGCAGTTTGATTAGAAGAGGCTTGTGAGGGACTGTGTCGAAAGCCTTCTGGAAACCTAAAAATATGGAATCAGTTTGACATCCCCTGTCGATAGCACTTATTACTTCATGAATATAAAGAGCTAGCTGTGTTTCACAAGAACGATATTTTCTGAATCTGTGCTATGTGTCAATAAAACGTTTTCTTCGAGGTACTTCATACAGTATATGTTCCAAAACCCTACTGCAAATCGACGTCAGTGATATAGGCCTGTTATTCAGCGGATTACTCCTACTTCTCTTTTTGGGTATTGGTGTGACTTGAGCAATTTTCCAGTCTTTAGGTACGGATATTTCTGTGAGCGAGTGGTTGTATATAATTGCTAAATATGGAGCTATTTTATCAGCATACTGTGAGTGGAACCTGAATGGTATACAATCTGGACCGGAGGCCTTGTCTTTATTAAGTGATTTAAGCTGCTTTGTTACACCGAGAATATCTACTTCTATGTTTCTCATCTTGCCAGTTTTTCTTGACTGGAATTCATGAATATTTACTTCGTCTTCTTTGGTGAAGGAGTTTCGGAAAACCGTGTTTAATAACTCTGCTTCAGTGGCACTGTCATCGGTAACTTCACCTGTGTTATCGCGCAGTGAAGGTATTGATTGTGTCTTACCACTGGTGTACTTTATGTGTAAGCAGAATCTCTTTGGGTTTTCTGCCAGATTTCGACACAGAATTTCGTTGTGGAAATTATTAAAAGCATCTCTCATTAAAGTGCGCGCTATATCTCGAACTTCTGTAAAACTTTGCCAATCTTGGGGAATTTGCGTTCTTTTAAATTTGGCATGCTCTCTTACTGCTTCTGCAACAGCGATCTGACCCGCTTTTTGTGCCATGGGGTATCAGTACCATCACTTATTGTTCAAATGGCTCTGAGCACTATGGGACTTAACATCTAAGGTCATCAGTCCCCTATAACTTAGAACTACTTAAACCTAACTAACCTAAGGACATCACACACATCCATGCCCCAGGCAGGATTCGAACCTGCGTCCGTAGCGGTCACGCGGTTCCAGACTGAAGCGCCTAGAAACGCACGGCCACAACGGCCGGCACCACCACTTATTAATTTATTTGGTATACACTATTGGCCATTAAAATTGCTACACCAAGAAAAAATGCAGATGATAAACTGGTATTCATTGGACAAATATATTATACTAGAACTGACATCTGATTACATTTTCACGCAATTTGGGTGCATAGATCCTGAGAAATCAGTACCCAGAACAACCACCTCTGGCCGTAATAACGGCCTTGATACGCCTGGGCATTGAGTCAAACAGAGCTTGGATGGCGAGTACAGGTACAGCTGCCCATGCAGCTTCAACACGATACCACAGTTCATCAAGAGTAGTGACTGGCGTAATGTGACGAGCCAGTTGCTCGACCACCATTGACCAGACGTTTTCAGTTGGAGAGAGATCTGAAGAATGTGCTGGCCAGGGCAGCAGTCGAACATTTTTTGTATCCAGAATGGCCTGTACAGGACCTGCATCATGCGGTCGTGCATTATCCTGCTGAAATGTAGGGTTTCGGAGGGATCGAATGAAGGGTAGAGCCACGGGTCGCAACATATCTGAAATGTAACGTCCACTGTTCAAAGTGCCGTCAATGCGTACAAGAGGTGACCGAGACATGTAACCAATGGCACCCCATACCATCACGCCGGGTAATATGCCAGTATGGCGATGACGAATACATGCTTCCAATGTGCGTTCACCGCGATGTCACCAGACACGGATGCGACCATCATGATGCTGTAAACAGAACCTGGATTCATCCGAAAAAATGACGTTTTGCCATTCGTGCACACAGGTTCGTCGTTGAGTAAACCATCGGAGCGCCCCTGTCTGTGATGCAGCGTCAAGGGTAACCGCAGCGATGGTCTCCGAGCTTATAGACCATGCTGCTGCAAGCGTCGTCAAACTGTTCGTGCAGATGGTTATTGTCTTGCAAACGTCCCCATCTGTTGGCTCAGGGATCGAGACGTCGCTGCACGATCCGTTACAGCCATGCGGATCTCGACTACTAGTGAGACGAGGCCGTTGGGATTGAGCACGGCGTTCCGTATTACCCTCCTGAACCAACCGATTCCATATTCTGCTAACAGTCATTGGATCTCGACCAACGCGAGCAGCAATGTCGTGATACGATAAACCACTACAATCCGATCTTTATCAAAGTCGGAAACGTGATGGCTGCATTTCTCCTCCTTACACGAGGCATCACAACAACGTGTCACCAGGCAACGACGGTCAACTACTGTTTGTGTATGAGAAATCGGTTAGAAACTTTCCTCATGTCAGCACGTTGTAGGTGTCGCCACCGACGCCAACCTTGTGTGAATGCTCTGAAAAGCTAATCATTTGCGTATCACAGCATCTTCTTCCTGTCGGTTAAATTTCGTGTCTGTAGCACGTCATGTTCGTGGTGTAGCAATTTTAATGGCCACTAGTGTATATCTCTCAACTGCTGTCGATACTATCTCTCTGAAAACATTCCACAACTTTTCTACACTTACATGATCAGATCCGAAGGAGTGAAGACTGTCTCTTAAACAGTTGTTAAGAGCATTTTATCACCTTTTTTAAATAGATATACTTTGCGTTTCTTTTTGGTGGTTTTAGGTGTTACGGTATTCAACCTAGCATCTACAGCCTTGTGGTCGCTAATGCCTGTATTCTTCACAATACTCACTATTTGTCTAGGATTATTTGTTGCTAAGAGGTCAAGTATGCTTGCGCAACCATTAACGGCTGTGCAAACCAGAAGTACCTGAGCTGTGAACCGAATGGTCCCCTAACGTCACGCAAGATGCTGGGCCCGTATGACGATAACGAAAGCAATCTGGGACAATCTGTTCTCCTCTAAACCTCCACACCTATTTTGGTGCTGCACACAGAACTGGGACTCGGCTAAAACGACAACGTTTTGCCACTTCTGTGTTCAATGTTCAGTTGGGAGCACAACTGTCAACGCACCTCTCTCTGCTGCTACATCAAGGGAAGCCATAAAAATTATCTCCGTGCTAACAGTCCATGGTGCCCCATAAATCGTCGTATTGTCCACATGCATACGTGTATTGATGCCAACAAGTCCATTTTCTCACTCTACGTAGGCCATGTGACTGTACGACCCTACACTATTTCTGTCCTCGCCTGGGGCTGTTGAGACCATACATGGTGTTGAGTGTGGCCGTGCTGAACCCATCGATTCCATATTCGAATGATAATCATGGGATTCCAACGCGAGTAGCACTATCGCGGGACGATAAACACAGTCTCAATATGCCACGATTCTGAAGCTGTCGAATCCCAACACGTGCTGGCAGGCGTTTCTCTTTCTTACACGAGGTATAACACGATCTTCTCAAAAGAACTGGCACTAAGTTGTAATTTCCGAATGAGAAACTAACCGCGTAATTTTTCTTTATGCACAGAATGTAGCTGGCGTTACTCTTACCTACCGTGTGCGGTTGTGCTGAAATGCTAACCATTTGCCGTCCAAGAACACGTCATGTAATTTTGATAACTGTTGTACGCCTCCTTCATGGTGGTGAAATTTTAATGGTCAGATAATTCACTCATGCAACCATCCTGGAGTACTATTCGTTTACTGACGTCATAATGGGGTCTACAGACCTTCAGAAATTTGAAAATTTCAAAAATATGACTGCATTTCGTCAAGCGTTTTGTCCATATTCGTGGGTTACCACCATGTCAGTTGTGATAGGCTGGACAACAGCGCTCATATCCATTTGGAGCATCAAAAAATGTCGAAGTCATAGGAAGAGATAACTAAAGTAGGTGGCATACAATACTCTATCTCCCACATAGTTACAGTAAATTCAGCAACAAACACAGCGAGCAGGAAGAACATTTGAAAACTGTGTATTACATACCACCAAATCACTCACCCGCACCACACGTGGACGCTTAAGGCACTAAATTTTCCCGAGAAGACTACTTTCCCCAGTCGAGAAGCGTCCATGGGAGGTGATCCAAGATCCTTAACTTCCCCACTCTTAAAGAGTGAAAGCACTCAGTGAACACCAAGACTAGAAATGTTAAGGATAGCGCCGCTTGTCTTCGCCAAGAAGTTGGAAGAACGGCATCCCAGAGGACCCAAGAAAGTCTACGACGTGAAGCTGTTGACGCCAGAGAAATAATGTAGACTGTCACTTCTCGTTTCCCTTCTATCAGTGTCCCTTGTTAACTGTCTGTTAGTCACTGTAAAGGAACACATACTCATCCTCTCGCGCCAACCCCTCATAAGGTATGTATATTTTCTCGAATATTTTTATATGCAACGCACTATAAATATTAGACTGTAAACATGAGTGTACTAGTTGACCACAAATTCTCTCGCTTTCGCTAATGCCAGCTGGCATCAGCCACCTTGATTCTACTGTCCATCTTCCTATCTAAACCAGCTTGTCTATAGAACTCCGCAGGGGTAAACAGCAATAAAAGAGTCGTGTGTCACTTGAGGACTACCCAGAGTTTCAAGATAACATATTTACATAATATAGTAAGGCTATATTACTTCTGTATAAGTGTCACATAAAAATCACAAAGTTAAATAAAGGTTTCCCTAGAAAATCGTAGTGATAGTTTTTTGCCAGACAACTTAGAAATTGAGAAGTGAGAGGACGAAATACTAATAATACTACGTTTTCTAAGTCATACTCCATAATTTAAAATTTTGAGTACAACTGTACAGCCGGCCGGAGTGGCCGAGTGGCTCTAGGCACTACAGTCTGGAACCGCGCGACCGCTACGGTCGCAGGTTCGAATCCTGCCTCGGGCGTGGATGTGTGTGATGTCCTTAGGTTAGTTAGGTTTAAGTAGTTCTAAGTTATAGGGGACTGATGACCTCAGAAGTTAAGTTCCATAGTGCTCAGAGCCATTGAACCATCGAACAACTGTACATGCGGATACAGAAGCTCAGTAATTTTATGTGTTTGTCGAAGAACGAAAAATAAATAGAGAGATTCCTTACTTCTTTTCAGGAGAAATCTACGATTTTTTGCTACTGAAATATCTGAATGAGACTTTCTGAAAGGTAGTTATTAATTGAGAAACAGTATACCAGTGCTGGAGAGATGTTATAGTATTTTCAAAGGTGCAATACAAATGACTCCGCCTTTCTGCCACCGCGTGCACAATGTACAGGCCTGCTCTTTCAAACTTTCAATGCTCTAAAACGTTTTAGTTTGTCAATACGGAAACGACAATACAGTATACGTCCTACAAAGTTTGCTTTCAAAAGAAATTGTGAGCCGTTTCCGCGGAATATTTCGTCAGTGTAACTTACGGTGGCCAAAATAAGGAAGGTCACTAGTATTGATGTATTCCTATATTCTGTCGGCATACTCACAAACTGAGATCTCAGCGCTTTTTGTCAGTTTCACTCTACAACGAGTCTTCTGTAAAGAAATGTGGCAGTCGAGCATGATGCGGCATCAAAAGTAGTCTTGACCCGATCTCAAACTCTGAAAACACTCCTCCGTGTACCGCATAAAATAGATATCTTTATTAATTATCTATTTCTGGGATACATAAGTCCTCTTTATGGTAGTATTTAAAGACGTACCTTAAATTATAAAAGTTGTTTTCGCTCCAGGAAGCACTGGATATCGGAAATTCTGGACGTTGCTACGTATACACCGTTAAACTTTTGCAGTGCGTCACTAGCTTTGAAAGAATCTTCGTTATACCGGTTATGTGCAGCTCTATTGTATAAATACGTTCGGGTAATTAATTTATGAGGCAGGCCTTTGCTTTCTTTCAGAGGGAGCTGTGTTACTGCAGCAGGCACAAAGTGAGCGCTGCGCTATGCAAACTGCCAGGTGGGCTCATTCATGGCGCGTATTTGCCGACCTCGTTAATATTGCACATCCACTTGCGCCGCCCTCACCACGTAACGCCGCCACAAAACCTCGTCCTATGCTGACGAGAACATCCTTTATCCGCTCGAAATTACATTGCTTTATTTCCCGGCAATAGCTTGTACGCTCAAATAGATCTTCAGAAAACGTAAAAAGAAACACGTATCACTTGCGTCCTACATCTATGAAAATGCATGACTCAAGTGCATGCAACAAATGTTAACATACAGTGTCTGTGAAACAGCACATAGCATCTTATAGCAAGAATATCATGAAATGCAGATTTTAGATGTGTAGATACCATTCTAACACTTGACAAGCATCATAAAAGAATTTAGATTTGGAAATATTGAAACGGAGGGTGCATTATGCCTTAATCAAGTGTAGGCCTAAAAATGAAATTAATTACATCCTTCTAGTAGCTGGTAGTTATTCAGAATGCTTACTAGTTTGTGTACTTGCCTTCTTCATAGTGTTTTATGCAGTTACAAGCTTGCTCAGGTTAGCTTTTCTACACACTTCATTTAGAACTATCCCGAAAATGTCAACTCTCTTACAACACCCCCAGTGCAGGGAGAGGCAGCTATAAGCCAGGATGGTGTGAGTGGGTGACATACGTGAAGGGGAGCCCAGGAATCTCCAGAGAAAGGCGGCTGCAAAGTTAACAAGTTCTCTATTGAAGCATCTGTGCTGTGTGGTACGCCGGGTCATTGGCCCTGTGGTTGCTGAGTTACACAGGGCTGGCCGCTTGCACGCCCTTTGTTGCTGATACTGAGTCTTTGCCGTGCGCCGGAGACTTCGTTATGTAAGCCAGCAGCGAGGCTTCCACGCCAGCGTCGTGTACACTCGATAAAGCCGTATCTGCTGTGGCCCAGGGCGGCGCCTCAGCTGCTTCACTGCGGGGGAAGACCACCGCGATGAGGCTCTCGTCCTGCTATGGCGCAGGACGGCTGACGTGCACGGGGAGCGATTTGCTGCGGTTGTGCTGCTTGAATAGACGTGGGAAGGCCGTGGCACTAATTCCAGGAGGGACTAAACACATACACTTGTGGCTCCGCCATGGCCACGAACCGGTATCTTCTACTCGCAGTTCCATATGAAGGGCTTATTTCAATAGTGGTACAAGTCCATTTTTGTTCATTCTGAGATACAGAGTCCTAAAGTTAAATGAGAGCTGAAAAATCTGCAGTTGAGATACCAGAAATATTCACGTATATATACTTGAATATTTCTCGTATCTCAACTGCAGATTTTTCATCGCTCATTCAACTTTAGGACTCTGTATCTCAGAATAAACAAAAATGGACTAGTACCACTATTGAATAAGCCCTTCATACGTCGACCTCGCCCATCACAGCCCTTGTTCTAGAAGAGCTGCGATACTGAGAAAAATTTCGTTATAAAATGTCCAGTGCTTATAGTCAGCAGCGGCACGCTTGGTGTGGATATGCACCGCTACTAGTCACGTATCCTGAAACATCACTACCACTGCCAGTGTGGAAACCTGCCTTGTTCCTTGCTGCACGAATCTATGCAATACAGCTGAGTCCACTGTTTCAGCCGTTAACCTGCCTCACAACACTACGTCGGCATTGTTGAGTTTTTATAGTAACAACATCACGAGCTCTCCTTCTGTCAGTGTGGTTGCGATACATCGTTCAACCTCACATTAACGTAGCCGTCAGTGCACTACGATACCCTCTTCTAAAAGCGATCCAGTTCCTCGTGTCGATCTTAAAATCAGTTTCATATTGTACTACATGTTCGTACAAGATATAGAGAAAAATTATAACCACAACTGGTGGCTTGCCCACCTGGGTTATATGCTGCATCCAGTCTTACTTACTATGCTGCTTATTGCTGCTTTACTTATGAGTCTATTTTTCACACTTGTTTTGTGCTTCTGGAAATTTAAATCTTCGTGGTTCGTCCCGTTGCCTGTTAACCCTAAATTTAAGTCTTTTCCATATTCCCACTGCAGGGTTACACTCTCATTCACTCTTAAGCTATTGAGATCCAGTCTAATGGAATCTGAGTATCGGTTGTCTATGCTGATGGTCGGCTCTCCGCCTCAGGAGAATAAAAGCTACGCAATATTGTGGCACTTGATATTATGGCATTCGACTTCACTCTAATGCGTCATTGTCCTCTGAACTGCTATAATGGTGCAGTAACTACTGGGCTGAAATGCGCCCTTCCTGCGAGGCAATGAATCGATCCAGAGAATTTATTATGTCAGGTTCTAAAGTTCGGTTTATAAATCTTACACTGGGCGCCAGCATTAATTTCGACGGTACGTCTGGCCAATAAAAGTGAGGTTGTGATACGGTCATTTGTGTAATTCCCGTGATTGTGGTTGATAGATGGAAGGTTGGTCTCGTTGTGTCGCATGAAGTTCCATAGATTAATAACCCACTTCCCTTAATTTTAGTCTGCCAGGTCTCTGAGAGCTTCCCCTGCCACTGCTACCATGTCATCATAACTGGGGGAAGTCTATTGAAAACCTGTTTGATGGAAATGCATTCTGTGTTCCATAATATCCCTAAGATATTCTCGTCCCTTCTATCTGGCCGAGAACAACTGTACCGTTCATGGCTCGGACTGGCTATTATTACCCTAGTCGGATACACGGTGGCCTGCCCCTTCGAAAACGTTGTAACCCCTCCTCCGTCACTACTGCATGCGTCCTACCATCTTCCCTAATTAATAACATCACACACATCCTCACTTACACGAACTTTCCAAGAACTCCCCACTTCAAAGTGTGCGTGTGAATGGTGTAATACAGAAAATATAGCCGCGCGGGGTAGCCGCGCTGTCTAGGGTGTCTTGTCACGGTCCGCGCGGCTCTCCCCGTCTGAGGTTCGAGTCCTCCCTCGGGCATGGGTGTGTGTGTCGTCCTTAACGTAAGTTAGTGTAAGTTAGATTAAGTAGTGTGTAACGCACGGGAAAGCGGTCTGCGTGGCGCCACCCGGGGAAGGTGTGTTGCCTTCCGAAACTGGGTTAAAACCGCCAGGAGACCCTCTGATTCCCGGAAACCTTCAGAATTTCTGAAGTGCTCTGTGGCTCAGAGGAACCTGAGTGGGGCGGGGACCGTAATGTCCTATCCTGTGGCCTTGACGTGGCCCCGGCGCTCAGTAACCCCCTTAGATGGGGTGAAGCTAACACAGGAAGGGCCGTCCATGCATGACGTTAAACGGCTAGCCCTTAACTGGGTGCAATCCTCACTGAACCGCACTGGCCCACCGTGAATTATCAAAAGCGGTGGGTGAGACATGGTCGGCCATGATCCCCCAGTACGTGTGGAGGCCCTCCGGGGAACGTTACTCGGGTTTGAGTGCCGCACCGTCTCGATGATGTCAAACTCCACAACATAAGACCCGGGCCATACCATCATTATCTATCACATCATCACTCTCATAACACCTCCGGGCTGTGGAACGGTGAGGGTTGTCGTTGTGTCAAGGAAGGACGTTAAACTCCCGTCACGGTAGGACGTTAAACGCCCCCAACCCAAGGCGAAAGCGAAGGGTGCGTGGCACAGGGGGAGCTGTGTCTGAGGGACTAACCATCTGTCCCTCAACTCGCAGGGCACAAGAACAGTTGGTGCTCTGCATGCCGGCGACCTCGTTTGTCGGCGTGGGACCTCGGCGCGAATCGGCAAGTGCACTTCGCCGCGCCCGTGGTCAACCGGGGCGTGTTCTGCCAAACCCAGGGGGTGGTGACATCGCCTGGGCCAGGTTAGTTGGGTCCAGACCGCCGAACGACTGGGTGACCGGGTGACCGGCCCGCCACCTGAGTAGGAGCGGGTCCTTGGCCTGAAGGTGGGAGCTCGGGCTAGTAGGCGGCGAAGGGCGAGAAGTGCATCCGCTTCTCCGGAGTGCGGGGTGCACTTGCCGAGGAACTCTGGGAGAAATCGTCGGTGACGGGGCCACTGAAGGGGACCAGGACACTGGCAACGGTGTACTGAACTCGGCGGCTCAGGTATGCTCTTGACCTAGGGACGAGGTTGGTGGGCGAGCTGCATCTTAGTCCCCCCCCATGCCAGAGGAGCCGGTCCGGGGAAAGAGACGGGCTTCCAAACCTTTTTTCGCTTGTCTAATAATGATGGCCACTGAAGAGACAAGCGACTCAAGTGCGCCCATAAGGGCTTCGATGCTTGCTGATCCCTCGCCACAAGAAGGCCTGGATCAGAACACCGACGAAAATAATCTTGAGCGGCATATGAGGATCACGCAGCTCACAGATCAGAATATTAAAAATGGAAAAATTAGTCAGGCTGCAGTACAGGCAATTAAGAATGAACTAGCGGCATGGGCGATAGCTAATGCTAGACTAGAAGGGAGAATTGAAGAATTGGAGAAGGAAAACGAGCGGCTCAGAAAACAACCAGAGAAGACATGGGCTGGTGTCGTAGCACAAGCTGCGCCAAAGGCCCAAACAACAAGAGAGACCATTGCCAAGGTCACCAAACGACCTGATACGGCAGTTTTCCTAAGACCATTACCCGGCCAAGACATGAAAAAAGTACAGGAAGTTTTTGCCACCACAGTCAATCCCGTTAGGGAAAAGATTAGGATAAACAAAGTAAAAGTAACAAAAAACGTAGTCATAGTAGATGTAGCTTCAGAAGAAGATAAAAACAAGTTGTTAGAAAACCAGAAACTATGTAAGTCTGTAAGATGTGAACCCCCCCGAAAACGAAACCCACTAGTCATCTTGTACGATGTCCCAAAATCAATGACGGATGAGGATCTCTGTGAGACCCTGTACCAACAAAACCTGGACAACTCAAATATAAGTATGGAAACCTTTTTAAAAGAGTTCAAACTTAGATTCAAGACAGGGCCCAGGGATAGGGACGTAGTTCACCATGTTGCCGAAGTTACAGGGGGATTATGGAGAACACTTACCGCTATGGGCAGGGTGTACATAGGCTTTCACGCCATAAATGTGAAGGATTACCTAATTGTACCCCGTTGCCATAATTGTGGGGACATTGACCATATACACAAGTATTGTACTAGGAAGCCGGCCTGCTCCAGATGCGGGGAAGAAAACCATGTGAGAAAAGATTGCAGGAAACCTGTAGTATGCATACCATGTATACGAAGGGGCAAGAAAACATGTGGAACAACTGGAAGAAATTGCCCAACCTACAAACTACTCGAACAACGCCTAATCTCCAGAACGGATTATGGCTGATGACAATAAAATAATAAGATCAACCAATAAAAGGAAGTCTCCTAGTAAGAAGAGAAGGGACGCAGAAAGAGCTGAGAAATTCAAGGAATTTCTAAAATTTCTCCAGGAGACAAAGCAAAAGGAAATAAATATGGTTGATACAAGCACCCAAACAGAATCAGAAACAGAAACAGAAACAGAAAAAATAGAAGAAACGATTAACTCAGACACCTCAACGGAACCCATGACTCTGGGTCTTTTGAGTGTCAACTCGACACTCAACCCAGAAGCAGAAAGCTTTTTTACCAATCACGAACAAACAAACTCAAAACAGACAAAAATGATCGACCTATGTATACAGACGGAGCCAGAGGAGGAAATAGAAGACGAACTACAGCCAGTAGAAAGCAACAGCATTGTTCCGCTTCGGGGGGGACCCCTCCAAACCATTGTACAAGATAGCACAGTAACAAGTACAATAAACATGGAAGTATCTCTGAGAGCCCCAGATCCAGATCCTAGAAGGATCTATCCGAACCTGGAGCTTGCAATGCAACTTTCACGCCTGGAGCAGCCGGCTGTCCTCACTACAGCACTCAGGCACGTCGTACGCATAGGGCATAAATACGGCAGAAAGGTCACCTTCTCGACAATGGAGGCTGTGGACAGAATACAGTTAAAGTCAATGAATCTTCCCACAGATTTCGGAGCTCTGCGTGACTTGCTCAAAAAGGTTTTTGAGAGAAGAGGTGAGGAATTCAAATTGCAAGAAATCTATGTGCAATCAGTACTTGCGAACGGCCGAATCGCCGCAGATTATAACAAATCATGGCCTGACTGCTATTTTCACACCTACTTCCCATAACACCTGAAGTCACAATAGGACAGCTAAATACTCATAACAGTCGGCTGGTTATGCAGGAGCTCCGGAGGGTAGTGGAGGAGAGGAGACTGGATGTGATCTGTCTGCAGGAGCCATACTCCAGGGCGGGGCAGATCTCCTTTATGTCTGCCTCCTGGCAGATTATCTCTACTGGAGAAGAGCCAAAGGCGGTCACAATAGTCGTAAACAAGACCATAAGGGCAACTGTACTAACACAATTATCGAATAGTCACTGCAATGTAGTAGAGATACAGACACCACTAGGAGTAATACACCTCGTAAATATGTATTTTCAATACGGAGGAAATTTCGAAGAATTCTTAGACCATCTTGCAAGAGTCATCATAACATTACGCGGGTGTAAAATTATTGTCACAGCAGATATTAATGCAAAGTCCCCTATGTGGTACAGCGGCACAAGGGATGAAAATGGCGAGAAGGCTGAAGAATTAATCATGGCTTCCCAACTTGTAGTGGCAAACAGACCTGGTAATCCCCCCACCTACAGTGGGGGTGGAGGGCAGGGAACAAACATCGATGTTACCCTGACAACTGCCAATGCCATCAGCCTCATTGAACGTTGGAAAGTCAATGAACACGCCACTACAAGTGATCATAACCTAATTACCTTCTGCCTTAAAGAAGAAGGGTGCCGCTGGGACCAAGGATGGGAAATCCAGCTAAACTATAATAAAACTGATTGGGAGTGCCTGGCCCGGGAGTGTGGCATTCCGCCGTTGCCGGAAGGTGACCTGGACATAGATACATACGCCGAAGAACTGGTAGGGTCGATAGTCAGCGCGGTCAAGGCCGCTGTGCCAACCAGGAGGAGAGCCGTGGCGGCTTCCCCATCGCCATGGTCTGCCGATCTCGAGCGCATGCGTCAGTCTGTAAGACGGGCGAGGAGGTACTACCAGCGAAGTGCCGTCTGGCAAGAAAAACAGTTCTGGCTGCAACAATACAGAGAAGAAAAAGAAAAATTTCAAAAGGAACTAAAACAAGTAAGATTGAAAAGTTGGGAGAGATATGTTTTGAGTCAGCTAGCCACAGATCCGTGGGGAATACCCTACAAACTGGTGAGGGAAAAAAATCAGGTCCCCTGCGGTTCTTTCCACAATTAGAGATAGAGACAGAATGACAGAGTCGTGGCAGGAAACCGCTGAAGTTCTCCTGCGCACTCTGCTGCCAGATGATGAAGCAAATGAGGAGGATGACCTCCAAAAACAAATTCGCAGGGAAGACCTAAACGAATACACCAACAACACCATGGTGTACCCTTTTTCAGAGGAAGAAGTGGCTGCACAAATTAAATCATTAAAAAAGGGCAAAGCACCAGGGCCAGACGGCATAATCGCGGAGGTGGTGCAGTTCCTCGCCCCCCAGCTGGTGGCGTCTCTCACGGGACTGTACAATGAGTGTTTAAGAACAGGAAGCTTCCCCAAAATCTGGAAAAGGGCCAATGTAATAATCATCAAAAAAGGAAAGGATAAGGACCCCGTAGAACCCAAATCCTATAGGCCAATTTGTCTCCTCGATACTCTAGGAAAACTGTTGGAGAAGCTACTAGCTGACAGACTCGCAGCACACAGGATACTACACGGGATGAGCGACAGGCAGTTTGGCTTTAGACCGGGGCGATCGGCGTCTGACGCAATTGCCCTGGCAGCTGAGGTCTGCAGCTCAACCCCGTACAAGTATGTGGTAGGCATCATGGTGGACATCAGTGGCGCCTTCGATAACCTGTGGTGGCCCTCGCTCTTCTCTCGCTTGCGAGAGAAGGAGTGTCCAGCGCCCCTCTATGGCTGTCTAAGGAGCTATTGCATGGACAGGGAGGTATGGCTATCGTCGCCTAGCGGAAGAGTAAGTAAAACCATCACGAAGGGGTGTCCCCAGGGTTCAGTTCTGGGGCCACTCTTTTGGGACATTACCATAGAGCCCCTTCTAGAGAAACTACAACTAAGGGAGGAAGTGCTAGACGTCATAGCCTACGCTGACGACCTCCTCCTGTTGGTAGGCGGCCGCAGCCGAGAGGAACTAGAGCCTAAGGTTGAGCAAGCAATGACAATACTACAGAAATGGTGCCAAGAAGCAAAAATGAAGGTTGCACCACACAAGTCAACATACCTATTATTGAAAGGCAGTCTCGTCAGAAATCCAACTGTTAGAATTGAGGGAACTCCAGTTCTTCGGCGTCGAGAAGCTAGGTATCTAGGAGTAACAATAGATGAAAAGTGGAATTACAACACACATATAGAAAATATCACACAGAGAGCATTAGAAATTTTAAACAATCTAATTAGTATAGGCCATAGAAGATTTCACTTACCTCCCAACCTGATCAAACTCTACCATAATAGCATCCTAACATCCTTAGTAGGATATGCGAGCGGGGTTTGGGCACACAGGCTCACGAGGGTGGTGCCCGCAGTGACCATGAGAAGGGTGCAGCGAAACATGCTGTTGCGATCAGTCGGGGCATACCGAACAACACCTGGGGGGGCCCTGCTGACAATAATAGGATTATGTCCTTTAGACATAAAAATTAGAGAACAAGGAGCATGGTACTGGGTGTCAAAAGGAAAGATAGAAAAGACTAGGGAAATCATGGGGGTACAAGTAGGGGACAGATATGCAATAAAAAGAAGAGGCGAAGAATTGTGGCAACAGCAATGGGAAACCGAAGAAACGGGAAGAAGGGTATTTCGACTATTACCGAATATCAGAGAAAGACTTCAAATGAGCTACTTTGAGCCGAGCAGAGGTCTGCTGCACTTTCTTACAGGTCACGGGCCATACCCGACATATTTATGTCGATTCGGGAAACGGGCGACACCAGCGTGCGACTGTGGTGCTCCGGATGGAACACCCGAACATGTCGTCTACGACTGTACGTTGTATGACGATGTGGCGCTCGAACTTAGGAACCAACTGCCAAACAGAGACACATATAACCTACTACGACGTGCCGAGACCTTCAATGTCCTCAGCAATTTGGCGAATGAAATATCCCAGAAGATCTTGAGGGATTATATTAATCAACACGAATAGACATCACAAATAACCCGATGAAGACTTAGGTGCACTTGCAATTCCGCCGAGCGCGGTACTGGCCGGCTGTTCCACAGCCGGAATCCGCCGCACTGCTGGATTAGGGAAGCAGGGGCACCATTCCCGGACTTGACACGCACTAAGATTAAATAGAAAGTAGTTATTAGAATAATGTAAATTAGAACTAACACCACTAACATAGGTAGGGACTGCAGCGAGTAGAAAGTAGTAGGCCAGCCCAGTGCCAGGGGCAAGCTCACTGGGATTAGCGCAGTGAGCAGGCCAATTAAGTAGGTTTGTATTCCATCTGGCACATCTGTAACGCTGCAGATTAGTTAGCAAGATTAGAATAACCAGAGTAGCAAGTAGTTAGATTAACCCTGCCCATAGTAAGTGCCATAAATTAAGTAGTAAAAGCTGCTGTTTAGTATAATATTTGGACCCACTAATTAGATAAGGTGGTGGGTTAGTGCGTAGCATACAATGTTTGTTGTCTTGAGCATATTTTGTATCATAATATTTTCTCATTGTTTGTTTATAATATTGTTGTTGTATCAATAAAGGAATTTTTAAAAAAAAAAAAAAAAAAAAAAAAAGTTGTGTGTAAGCTTAGGGACCGATGACCTCAGCTGTTTGGTCCCATAAGACGTTACCACAAATTTCGAAAAATTTTAATACAGAAAATATACAAGCCTTCCTTCCGCCGAGAAGTGAACTAGAACGTAGATTCGAGCTTAGTCAATTTTCACTTCTTCTGATGCTATGTTAGAAGGGTGCGATCTTTTACTGGGTTCCATAATCAGGCTTAACGTAGGCGGTGGCTCGCACCGTGATCTCTGTAACGAATACAGCAGATTAGCACTACGTGACATATGGCTCCTGTATGTTTGACATTACCCTCGTGCCTCCCATACGATATCCGCTAATGTTTGTAACAACCTCATCAGTACAAACCCCTTCTCGAAAATCTCTATCCGTGTTTGCAGCACTCCCAAATTCAGATTCATCGCGTTCTCCTATGCTCTAGCTTATTGCGTTACACTACCCTTCAATTTCCGTAACATCTTTGTGTGTTAAGCACTTCACTCTCCAAGCATACTATTCTCCTACCAACTTACTTCCCTCTGGTAACTTCTTTACTGCTACCACAGTTTCATGTAATGTATAACATCACCCTCATATGCTCTCCCAAACATTGTGTTTCAAATTTTACCCCCAGCACCCAACCACCCTCTCTTCCACAGCGTATACGGCACGACATTCACTAGCTGCCTCATTTGTTCTCGTAGTTACTCGTAGGATCTATGCGGTTTATGACACATATCTGGCACTTCCTTTAACCCCCCCTCCCCCCCTCTGTTCTTGGCGCTTTGCAGAAGTCCGTCGGATACTTCCTCTAACCTCTTCACCTCATTCTGCATTTCCCATGCGTTAAAAATCAACTTCAGCGCCCACTGATGGCTAATTACTATCATATCCTCTTGCGCTGAGAACACCACACGTCCCACGTCCTTCCAGGTGCTTGTGCTGCAACACTTCCGCCCTGATCTACGCGACAAAATGCAATACTGCTAAGACCCACTTTCCTCCAATTCTTGCACCCGACGTATCGCAACCTGAGGACGGTGACTAATATTCGTTTACATCTACATATATATACACCGCAAGCATGTTGGAGGGTGCCTTGTACTACCACTAGCGATTTCCTTTCCTGGTCTACACGCAAATCGAACGGGGGCAAAGCGACCATCTATATGCCTACGTACGAGCTGTAATTTCTCTTATTTTATCTTCGTGTTCCTATTGTGAAATGTATGTTGGCGGCAGTAGAATCGTCCTGCAGTCAGACTAATTGCCGGTTCCCTAAATTTGCTCAATAGTGCCTCGTGAGAAGAACGTCGTCTTCTCTGTAGGGATTCCAATTTGCCGCGCGGGGTAGCTTCCGATCTAAGGCGCCTAGCCACAGTTCGGGCGGCTCACCCCACGGAGGTTCGAGTCCTCCCTCGGGCATAGCTGTGTGTGTTGTCCCTTGCGTAAGTTAGTTTAGGTTACATTAAGTAGTGTGTAAGCCTAGGGACCGATGACCTCAGCAATTTGGTCCCACAGGAAATTACCACAAATTTTCAAAAAAATAAATAAATAAATCCGATTTGAGTTCACAAGCATATCTGTAATATTTATGTGCTGATGGAACATGCCGATAACAAATCTAGCAGCACGTCTTTGAAGGGCTTCGATGTTACCCTTTAGCCCGACCTGGTGGGGATCCCACACATTCGAACTGTACTCAAGAACAGGTAGCACAGGAGTTCTATACGCTATCTCCTTTAGAGACGAACTACATTTTCCTATAATTCTCCCATTAAATGGACGTCGACCATTCACCTTCCCTACTAACGTCCTTACGTGCTGGATACATTTCATATCGCTCTGCAACGTTACACATAGACATTTTATAGATGCAGCTGTGTCAAGTAGCACACTACTCCTTCTGTATTCGACCTTCACAGGACTGTTTTTCCTACCCATCTTCATTAACTTACATTTTTCTAAATTTAGAGCAAGCTATCACTCATGACAGCAACTAGTCATCTTGTATCCTTCTATAGTCACTCAACGACTTACCTTCCTGTACACCATAACATTTATGTATACAGAGAATGAGAGCAGTCCTGTCGTACTTAATAGGACCACTCCAGACGATGCCATTGTCCCTGATAAACACTCCTCGTACACGACAACGTACTGAGTTCTATTACTTAAGAAATATTCGAGTCACTCACATATCTGGGAGCCTGTTCCGTATGCTTCGTACCTTAGCTAAAAGTCTGCAGTAGGACACCATGTCAAACGCATTCCGGAAATCTACGAATATGTAAAACTGCCTATTGCTCTTAATCCATGCGTCGCAGAATGCCATGCGAGGAAAGGGCAAGCTGGGTTTGACATGAGTGGTGGCTTCTAAACTTGTGCTGATTTGTGGACAGAAGCTGTCTGTTTCAAGGATAGCCGGCCGAAGTGGCCGCGCGGTTCTGGCGCTGCAGGCTGGAACCGCGAGACTGCTACGGTCGCAGGTTCGAATCCTGCCTCGGGCATGGATGTGTGTGATGTCCTTAGGTTAGTTAGGTTTAACTAGTTCTAAGTTCTAGGGGACTAATGACCTCAGCAGTTGAGTCCCATAGTGCTCAGAGCCATTTTTTTTTTGTTTCAAGGATATTTGTGATATTCGAACTGAGAAGATGTTGAAGAATTCTGCAACAAATCGATGCCACGCATATTGGTCTGTAATTATCCTGGGATGCCTATTACTATGTCCGTGTGACAGTCAAACGAGGCCTGTTTGTACAATCCTTCTGCATGACTAATTTAAAGCGAAATTTAAAGCTTCAGCTTTCCTTTTGCGTCTTCTGTTGCCACACTAGACTGGTCGACAGGTGACTGCCGGCCGGGGTGGCCGAGCGGTTCTAGGCGCTACAGTCTGGAACCGCGCGACTGCTACGGTCGCAGGTTCGAATTCTGCCTCGGGCATGGATGTGTGTGATGTCCTTAGGTTAGTTAGGTTTAAGTAGTTCTAAGTTCTAGGGGACTGATGACCTCAGAAGTTAAGTCCCATAGTGCTCAGAGCCATTTGAACCATTTGACAAGTGACTGGAAAGAAGCCTTCGCCCCGCTTACGTAGGATCAGAATTTTCCTGGGTTCTCGACAAGATCTTCCGCTCAAGTATGAGGGTGGAAGTTGTATACTTCTCGCATCGCTCTTCTTACAGAGACAAACGAATTTCTGTTAACTTTTGCCTGTTAACATTTATAGTGCAAGACGAAAAAACACTTGAGACATTGCGTCGACACTGTAGTGGGTCCTAGGAAGCGTAGATCTATTTCTGTAGGAGGTCGAGCAGATACTACAATACATACAAAATATTAGATAACTTTATTAAAATTTGAACAATCTGACATATTTAACTTGGAAACAAACCATGTCCACAAGCTTTCCCGGAGGGCAGTAAGTTCAGGAATGTTGTTACGAATATTTCGACAATTTACTATTAAAATTAAGACACTCGAAGTGTCTCTACTTTATATGTGATGTGATTTTGCTCTCGGCGATCATCAGAGGACCTCAAACTACCACCTAGCCTAGGAAACCCTAATGTCCACTCCAATATTACTCTGCTGCCTGAGTAGCTGCTTCCATTGCGTTGTGTAGTCCTAACCTATCAAGGGGAGTCCTACAATTCTCCAGCCCATAACGTAGGTCTAAAAATCTGCAGCCAAGTCCGTACAGCATCGATGGAGCCTTTGGGTGAGATCCTTCCTCCCCCATTCAGAAGACTGCTGCTACTAGAAAGCCCATTCACATGCAAGAAAATAACAGAAAATCATCTTTACACTAACATAACTTACTCTCTAGAGTTCTACACATAAGAAAATGTGTAAAAAGAGAAGTCCTTGACAAACAGCCCCAATCTTTTGACTTTAATTCCTACAATAGTTCTTGCTCAACATCAAGGAAGTCTTCTTGTCTCTTTCTCTGATTCCTTCGCCTCACGTTCTTCTCCATTTCCGCCCTTGAAACTCCTGGAAACGACTCCAGACTATCTCGAATGGGTCGTATACGTCCACAATGCACTATTCTCGTTCTTGTTGACATCTGAAATTTCACGTTAACTGGTGAAGTAGCCTCTATCACCTGACAACATCCTTGATGACTCCTTATGAAATTCCTCCCCTTCCCTCTTGGCGTGTGAGGACTGGATAACATCATCCTTTGCCCTTCTTTATACTGCATTAAATTTTCTGTAAGTTTCATTGATTCTTCCTGCTCCTCTGATACCTTCGTGTTCGTATTTGGTACTTCTTTCCCTGTTTCTCGTACTGTTTCCACAAACTCACTGGCTGACTACCCATCTTTATCTTTGTTTTCATTTAACAAATTGAGTGGTGATGGCATTATCCGACCATATACCGCCTCATACAGAGACACCCCAGCATTTGTGTCTACTTTCGAATAATACACTGGCAGGACATACCTAAGATAGTACCCCAATCGCTGTTATGTGCATTCACATAGTAACGTACAATTTCCCAATTGTTCTACGTATCTGCTCCCTTCTACCATTGACTTGTGGATGAAGAAGACTAGTTCTTACCTTTTTCACATCCAACAACTGACACAGCTCCTTCAGTAAGTCCAACATGGAATTTGTAACCTAGTCTGTAACTATCATACCTGACACTCCCAACTTCAACACTCAGTTGTTAACCATTGCTTGTGTGTCTGCCACTGCCTGCTCGTTCAGCGTAGCCACCACCGCCATGTACTGATAAAAGTGCTCTAGTATTGTCAATACAAATCAGTTTCATGCTGGTATACACCTCAATAGTCCCAGTACATCGATTCCAAGCATCTCAAATGGTCTTGATGCTTCCAGTAGCCTCTGCAGTGGCACTCACCTATGACTTAAGTCTGCTCTCTATACACATGCACAAAATTCCTCACATATTGATCCATATCTGCTTTCCTTCCCCTTCGCCAATATCTCTCAGTCACACTCTGGCTTGTTACTCTACACCCTCAATAGCCAGGTATCATGTGAGCATGTGCTTCCTTTAGAATCCCCTCCTTAACCTTCAAATGGTAACATAAATTTTGTCATATTATTGCTGACATTGATCTCACAGAAATTGTAATCTTTATTTGAATTTATTTGCACATTTTCACTACAGTATTGCGTTTACTTTTTAAACAACTAATTACAATTAAGAAACAAAAAAACAATTATTACAAAAGTATGAAGTTTGTGTGAAGTTCATTTTCATGTACTGCATTTTTACATTGATATACACCATAACAGTAATACAGCATTAATTAAACCAACAAACTGCAGGGATGGATTCCTGACTGGAAATAGAGGAAAAAAGGTCCTATGAACGTGTGCCCGGAAATGGACGATGTGCGTGGATTAACAACAAATCGTCCTGGAACACAGTACAGAGTCGCATAGCATCCATGTCACAACAGATGTCGAAAGTGGCCAGTTATAGAGTCATAGAGATAGTAGCAGTTGTCATACAGGGCACAGATAATCGTACTTCGGCTTACATCAGGTTGGCAGGTGACTTGCCTGGAACCTGTGCTAGGGTCTGTCTCAGTATCCTGTAAAGCTCAGTCCTCCAAATCTGGTGTACGCACAGTCCACAGCCTCCCTACATGTTTGTCTGAAAGGACTCATGTTCACATGAACACCCATAAAGGGCTTGAAATGTTGTGTCTTGTGGTTGATGTCTGTGAGGGTACTTATTTTGCTATAGCCATGCTGTGTCTCGACCATTTCCATGTGCTTGGCCGTACACAGACACCATCTCAGCTTGTTCCTGACATGAATACCGCACCATTCTGCTGCTTACAGTATCCTGCGTCATCACACAGCCTACAACACACAAGGAACACATGGTACATCGTCAGAGGAATGGTCATACATCAGTGCAATCTACCATACCAACAATGCATTTTGGGACATATGTTCATGGGACCTTTTCTCCTCCATTTTCAGTCAGGAATCTGTTCCCACAGTTTGTCACTTTTATTAATGTTCACACTGTATTATTTATTTTCATAATAATAGCATTGGGTTCAGTAATTTCTTTCTTGTTCATAAACTTGCATTCTCAGTAGAAAAAAAATTATAATTTCATGTAACACTCTTTTCACAACTTCTCAGAACACACCAAGCAATTTGATGCCCCACATTTGACGCACTTGCATTTTTCATATAGGTAACAGTGGCATATCTTTCTTTTTTCAAGTCTGTCTGATCTGAGCCCATGTTCTTTCCTCCTTCCTGCTGTGGTAACATGTCTGTTATCATTTTTCTCACATCTGCTGGTAAATTTAGAATGCGTAGCCTTATTATCACATGGGTTTTTATTAGATTAGTTGCTAATATCTTCATGAAGTTTAATCTGTTCAATGTTGCAGTTTATTTCAAAGCTGTGAATATCATTTCTTTATTTACACAGATAACTGATATCATGAAACAGAAAATAGCTAGTTTGGTCATTTCATATCCATTGTGTCGACGTCAGATTTGGTGGTATTATAGAAGGAAATGATCTCCAGTTTTCGCGCCGACATGGTAGCTCAGCGTGTTCGGTCAGAGAGCTGGTTGGCCTCTGTAATAAAAAAAACTGAGTGGAAGGATCAACAACGAACTTGAACGGATGTCATGTTGACGTCCGCAACGACCAAACACAACGATCAAAAAAATAAATAAATAAATAAATAATTAAAAAAAATAAAAAAGTGGTCAGTGCGACAGAATGTTAATCCTAAGGGCCCAGGTTCGATTCCCGGCTGGGTCGGAGATTTTCTCCACTCAGGGACTGGATGTTGTGTTGTCCTTATCATCCTCATTTCATCCCCATCGACGCACAAGTCGCCGGAGTGGCGTCAAATCGAAAGACTTGCACACAGCGAATGGTCTCCTCGACGGGAGGCCCTAGTCACACGACGTTTAAATTTTACTAGTGAAGCCATACACTGAAGGGCCATCTTCTCTGATTTATTTAGGAAGAAACTCTTTGGGGATCTCTTTTTTATTCTTCTTTAGAGTTTCACTGTAGGCTAGTTTCTTCTTTCCCATTTCAGACACGAACTCAAGAGATGAAATCCAGTTGCCTGCCGTTGTGATGTGATTAGTTCCCACTATTATTCAAGCAAGGCGTGCCACAGATTGTGTTGGTTCCCTCAACTTTTTCTCTTCAATTGACAATGTCCTTCCATCGCTATCCTTCGCCAAATATACGTATGAATTTAGAAGATGTGTATTATGAGCATGAGTAAGACGTATGAGCTTTATTTCGTAATTGGCTGGTTTATTCGGCGTGAACATTCGGAACCGACAACGTGCAGTCTAGGGTGCCTTGTCACGGTTCGCGTGGCTCTCCCTTGTTGGAGGTTCGAGTTCTCCCTCGGGCATGTGTGTGTGTGTGTGTGTGTGTGTGTGTGTGTGTGTGTACTGTCCTTAGCGTAAGTTAGTTTAAGTTAGATTAAGTAGTGTGTAAGCCTAGCGACCGATGACCTCGTCAGTTTGGTGCCATATGAACTTACCACAAATTTACACTTTTTTTTCGGAACCGACATCTGCCTCTGAACGAAATTAGTGCTTTATCTACACAAGCATATGCTCCAATGTTGTATAGTTCCTGCTGCAGCAGGATCTTCTTTTTCTTTTCGAGTAGATAAGTCATCTAATGACAAAGTCAGTAAGAGGACAAAACCTCTCGAATGACTGGGCGGCCATAGGTGTCCATTGATACCAGTGACTGGAGACTGTCTCTTCCAGATCTGAAAATGATGCGTAGTATCATAAACCCTATTAGAGCTTCAGTTTCATTAGAATCACTGTCTATGTACGATTGGTCTTCACCGATCTTCAGTTCCCCTTAAATACCCCTAGCTTTGTATTTGTGTCCCTAACAACTTCGTTAATTATCTCATCACTGAAAAATAATCGACATAGAATTGTTGTTCAGACTCAAGGAACTGCCTTTCTCTTACTTTACCATGATTGTATGGTTCATGTGAGTTCCATGTGAAATACTTATTTTTCCCACAGAAATACTGACTGCTTTCTTCTTCTGTTGCACCAAAATCTGAGTCCCATTGTCATGGCATTCATTACTTTCACTTTTATTGCCATGAATTTCAAAGTCGGTACTATGACTGGAACATCACAGATCATCGTTCTCAGGAACAAACGAGTCATCTGAACCATAGTCGTCCTGACTAACATCTGCTTGTTGTAAAGCTAACTGGACCATCAGCTTACCTTAGCGTGACGTATTTACAGTCAGGGTCTCTTTCGTCATTTTCATCCAAACTTATATAAAAACATCGATATGCTACTTAACAGTGGACTATTACTTGTAATAAGCAAGAAAACAACAACGACCTTTTGTAAAATAAGAGATCAGAGCACGCAACGCAAAATATACTTACGTTAATAGTAACACCGGTCTACAAAGCCTTCCTGATAAATTTGTAACATTTGGTAACAACAATTAAACAGACACGTTTTTACATCAAAGACAAACGATCGGGTGATGCGCAGCTTGGCATTCAAGGTTGTGACATAACCAGTGCAGACAAAATCACAGAAAATTAGAGCGCCATGGTCTGAGAGATTCGATGTTGCCACTTAAGGGGACACTGCTACCCACTGTTTGTCACGAGTGCTAAACAGTGATCGCATCCTACACTGCTTACAATCACTATCAGCGCTCTGCACTGCCTGCCATTCCACAACACCATGACACAGAACATTCAACATTGCTGCCTTCCTCCTTAACGCATCTGCATTCCCACGCTTCTTCATTCGTATGTGTAATATTTCGTAGTCGAACTCACTAAGTCTCAGCACCCATCTGATCAGCCTGCCACACTGATGCTGCAGTTCCAATAACCACTTGAAAGCAGTATTGAAATTTTTCCCCGTAAAAATAACATCTAAAGTATGTGACACCATAAATGAGGCTCAACATCACCTTCTGTCATTGAGTAGTTCTTCTCCACCACATCCAACTGTCTCGGCGTGTAGGCTGCAGGATTCTCTTCGCTGTTAATCTTCTGACTTAGGACACATCCCAAAGTGTGATTAGATGTATCACAAAAAGAATAAACTCCTTCTGCATGTCTGAATAAACTAGAACTGAGCTTGATGTAAAAACTCTATTTAAGTCTTCAAATGCATCTTGAGACATTTCTGTCCATACGAATTTCACACCTTTCCTCAGCAACTGCATGAGTTGTCATGCTACATCAGCATACCCTTTCACAAATTTCCTGCAGTAATTTGAGATCCCCAAAAATGATTGCAGCTCCTTAATCGACTTAGACACAAGGAACTCTTGTACAGCTCGGACTAGCCCCAGGTCTGTCCTTACTCTGACTTTACTAACTACATGGGCTAAATACCATACCTCTTCTAACGCATAATTACACTTCCCTGTGCTCAACATGAGATATGCAGAGCTCAGTCTGCAACGCTGCAGGAGCATACGTATGTACATTAGCTTTTCTTATCCTGTCCGTGAAATCTTCCACAGTTTTTCCATGGCTCTGTACAACAGTGCTCAACTGCTTCCGAAAATACCTCACATTATTGAATTTGTTTGTATCTTTGCAAAAGGATGTTCTCCAACTGCTTAAAGTCTGCTGCATTCTTTTGCGCTTCTGCACACCTGAGACATGTTTTCGCTTCAGCACTAGTCGCAATTTTGCTACCTGCAGCAAGAACAGTCAATCCAACTACCCATCTCTGCCGACATCTTAAAGTCCTTTAACAACGACCACACATCCTTAGGTGATTTTTTAGAAAATTAGTTCTATGACAGATGGATCCACATCATGCTCTAGTGCCTGAAGTAAAGCTAACTGTTCATCACCTGCTCTCATTTGCCCATGTAACTACATATTATCTGCTGTCAGCTGCACTACCCTTCCTAACAATGCCGATACAACTTCTGGCTCCTGCAAAACTTGCTTCCCTAACTCTGCCACTGCAACACTCTTACTCTTCATTACGCACGACAATAGAAAAATAAATCACAACCCCGTAAAATCATCAGAAACTATGAAAGGCGTGCTAGGGAATGAGAAAGAAACGATCACGTCTTTCAACTAGTTTTTACATAGTATCATGAACCACCTAGACTCTCTACACTGCCTTGCAATATGACCACACCAACAACACTTATAACAGAGGAGAGACGCTGACTTCGTACATGTCACAGTGTGGCTAAGTAAGTTACATTGTATACACGCTACAGACACCAAACACTGCTCTCTACAATTAACCCTAAACTCACAAAAGTCAGTCGGCTCCTCCTGCCTTAAATAGGTGACCTTCACTTATGACAGTCGCACCTAGCTTCCATATTTACTACACTATCCAAAAAATAACCAAATGGTTCATCACTCAGCTTACCATGTTGACACTCTAGATCATGGTCCAGGCGATGTGCTGAGTGCAGACGATGCCACTAATTTTGACACCGTACTATAGCACTCTCAATGCATGGGGAGGAGGGTCTCCTATGAAGCAGGATAGGGCTTTGGAGGTGAGGAGGGAAACCAGGAGGCTCCAGAGAAAGGCGGCTCCAGAGTTAACAACTTCTTTAATGAAGCATCTGTGCTTTTTAGTACAGCAAGTCAGTGGCTGGCAGGCCGCTGTGTTTTGCTGGGCTTGTTGCTTGAACTGTGTTGCTGATGCAGACTTTCCACCATACAGTGGTGGCCTCGTTATGTAAGGCAGCGGTAAGGCTTCCATACCAGCGGCCTGTCTACTGTACGATGCCTTATCCGCATGAAATGAAATGATCGTATGGCATTGTAGGCCGGGAGGCCCCATGCGGGGAAGTTCGGCCGCCGGACTGCAAGTGCTTTAACGCCACTTCGGTGACTTGCGAGTCAATGAAGATGAAATGATGAAGAAAGACACAAATCCCAGACATCACAAGGCAGAGAAAATCTCTGACCCCGTCGGGAATCGAACCCGATAACGCTACCGCAAGACCACGAGCTGCGGACGCCTTATCCGTTGTGATCCCAGACGGCACCTCACCTGTGTGACAGTGGGGCAAGCCCACTGCTATACGTGCTCGTCCTGCAGTGGCGGAAGACAGCTGGTGTGCATGGGAAGCAACCCACTGTTCAAATGGTTCAAATGGCTCTGAGCACTATGCGACTTAACTTCTGAGGTCATCAGTCGCCTATAACTTAGAACTAATTAAACCTAACTAACCTAAGGACATCACACACAGCCATGCCCGAGGCAGGATTCGAAACTGCGATCGTAGCGGTCGCTCGGTTCCAGACTGTAGCGCCTAGAACCACACGGCCACTCCGGCCGGCTCAACCCACTGTCCCTTGGGCAGGAGTCCAAAGTGCTGCTGCATTAGACCTGGGAAGACCTGAATTGCACTAGCGCAAAGTCTGAGAGCGACTTAGCATGTAGAAATGTTATTCAGCCATGGCTTCAAATCGGTGACTTTTATTCGCATTTCCATGTGGCGACCGCGTGTGGCATAGCACTTTTGTCCTGGTACAACTGCGAGACTGAGAAGAGTTTCGTTACAAAATGTCCCATTCTCATAGTCGGCAGCAGCACGCTTGTGCATAAGAGTCACTACCAGTGATGTTGTAAATATGTGCAACGAATTCGCAGCAGCAAGCTTATTGTTACTAAGAATGAATGTAAGAAAAAGGATTTTGCTTGGGTCCTGCTAATTACTAAATAACTTGTAAGATGGAATTTCATAAATTATTCTATTTAAAACTTCAGAATCGTCATGACAATGACATAGGTATTAATAATGGCTGAGTGCCAGATTAACAAATTATTTCAATTTGAAAGTTAGATTAACATTTAATAACGACAGCATTTATGTATTTATTGGATGTGGAGAGTAATTATTATTATTTGGAGGGTAAGGAGGCTTCTTTAACTAACAAGCAAAACACGGGATTATTGCAAACTCCGACTAACAATCACCAACCTAACCCAGCAATTGCTTTTGCGCTATATTTGCGAATTTTACCTTGAATTCCATCTTCAAGCGTAGTTAAGCCATCTAAATCTCTCCTGGCTATATAAATGAAATCAGGCCTTGAGTGTGGTAAGATCTGACATCACCGACGTGAGAGCAGCATGTCACGTCTACTGCCTCCGAGCTCTCGACCGAAACTACTACTTACACTCTCGGCCGACAGACCTCGTCTCACAACAATGCTCAGAATAGCGCTCTCATGTTTCGCCCTCAGATTGTTATTATCGGTATCTGAGCGCTTACACAATGCAAAGAATAGCGTTAAGTTTGCTATATTGTTCTCAATGTAATGGAGAGTTCTCACACACTCCTTACAATGTATCCTAAAATACCACTGCCACTGCCAGCCCGGAAATATTCCTTTCTTCTTCCTGCACGAGTTTGTGCATTGCCGCTGAGTCCACTGTTACAGCAAGCAAACCTGCCTCGTAACATTGCTTCAGCCTTTTTGTATTATTACAGTAACTATTGAATTATTACAGTAAAAACATCCAATACTCGCCTGTTGTCAGTGTGTCTGCAGTAAACAAGTAAAGCTCACACTAATATGCCCATATATCGTCGGTGTGATACAATGTGTTTAGTGTATGATTTTTTAGTCTGTTGTGTGCATACAAATAACGTTGGGGAGCTTAATTTGAGATTTGACAATCACGACTTAGGCATCTATTGTGACAGATATGTTGGTATGTGTACGTCGAAAATAATGCTGTGCTACATTGATGTAAACATTGCATTTTTTATGTTGTTGACGTCTTTTGCAGATTTTTAGGTATTTAATTAACATTGTGACACCTAATAAGCATCACAGAACAATTTAGACTTGTAAAATAATCAGTCTGAGGGTTCATTGTGCATTTTACCATGTATAGTACTACTTAATATTCATGGCATATACATTTAATGTGGACGTACATGTGTGTGTGTGTGTGTGTGTGTGTGTGTGTGTGTGTGTGTGTGTGTGTGTGTGTGTGTTTCTAACATTAGATATGGAAATAGCACAAGTTACACCCCTTACATAATGTTTCGGATAATACTGTTGTAGATGGTTGAAAAAGTTCAGATTGTTCTGTTACTTTTGAGAGCTGTCAATATGAAACTCTGGGGCTAAATTCTGATTGGCTGTTTCATTTTAATGACCTGTAAGGTAGTTTTAGCTGTGTGTAACGTACACCCTTTAAGTAATTTTTGGATAAATAGTTTTGAACATGGCGCAAAAATAAAGCTCTTTCAGATACTTTTGAGCATGGCAAAGGAGGTTGTGTATGGCTACATTAAGTTTTCTTGTTTCATTTTAATGGGCCCTTAAAGTACTCGGATGATTGGAAGAGAGTGGAGGATTGGGTGGGGGAAGGGGGAGATGTTTCTAAGCACAAATGGACTATTTCCACCATCTGGGATTTAATTAACGTTTTTGTTTTTCTCATATCCTTTTTTACATTTTTTTATTATTTCTAGACACATAGCAATCTTAAAATTTCCTTCCAGGCCTATCTTACGTTTTAAAATTTTCCTCTAGCACTATCTTGATATCTGAATTTCCCGCCACCACCAGTGACCTCAGTGCCACAATAGTGGCATTCCTACTGATGTGAACTCTAATTATAATTTACTGGCCGCGCGGAGTGGCCGGCTGGTTTGAGGCGCCATGCACAGATTGCGCGGTCCCTCCCGCCGGAGGTTCGAGTCCTCCCTCGGGCATGGGTGTGTGTGTTGTTCTTAGCATAAGTTAGTTTAAGTTAGTTTAAGTAGTGTGTAAGACTAGGGACCGATGACCTCGGCAGTTTGGTCCTTTAGGAATTCACACACATTTGAACATTTTTATAATTTATTGGTTATATTGTGTTCTGCCCAAACGTCTAATATAGGTTGCCTAGGAAACCAGCTTTCTCGGATCGCTAGGCAACGATTCAAGCGAATCGTATTAATGGAGTTTATTACAGTAAGATAAATGACAATTCTTAACTTTGCGTATTCACAAAGGTGTGTCGCAAGCAATTGGCGACATGCAAATAATCAATGTCCTTCGGTATATACAATTCCAATGCAAGCAAAAAAATACAGTTCATAAGTCACTGTTGTAGCGTTCGGAGGACGGCTCGTCTTCAACTAGGCCGCGGCTAGGCGGCGGGGTGCTTACATTCTCCTCGTGTAGAGGCCGCCCCTATCTCAGTGTCGTCCTGGAGAGGGGTCCGTCAACGTACTGTTGGCTGACGTCGTCTCACGGTCCTCTCTGCTGTAACGTTCCTAGCCGACGGGTCGGCACTTTACGTTACCCCGGAATAGGTTATGAAGTGCAGATAAAAACTGAACACTTTGCAAAGTGTAGGGAATTAAGGATATGGGACTTAGATAAATCGAAGGGACCAGGGCTGTTAAGAGTTTCGGAGGGGACATTAAGCAACTTTTGACCGCAATGGGGGAAACGAATACAGATGAATAGCATTAAAAAATGAGATAGTGAAGACAGTGGAGAATCAAATACGTAATATGTCAGGTAGGAACCTCGAATTACAAAGGAAAGATTGAATTTAATAGAAGAAGAAAATATAAAAATGCAACAACTGAAGCAACTGAAAGGAAATGGAAACGTTTATAAAATATGATGGAAAGAAAACTGAAAATACCTAAACAGGAATGGCTAGACAACAAATATAAGACCGTGGAAACACGCATAACTAGGAGAAAGGCCGCTGTGGCCGAGCGGTTCTAGGGTCTTCAGTCCGGAACCGCGCTGCTGCTACGGTCGCAGGCTCGAATCCTGCCTCGGGCATGGCTGTATGTGATGTCCTTAGGTTAGTTGGGTTTAAGTAGTTCTAAGTCTAGGCGACTGATGACCACAGATGTTAAGTACCATAGTGCTTAGAGCCATTCGAACTAGGAGAAAAATATATGCCACCTAAAGGAAAATTATACAGATCTTTCTTGTAAAGTTGGCCAGTTGTTTGAATATCAAGGGCACAGATAAAAAGCAAGTTCTAAGCAAGTAAATGGAAGCTGGAAGGTGGAAAGAACATATAGAAAGCGAACACAAGGTAAGTGAACAGGAAGGCGGTATTGTAGAAAGGGAAGAGGAAGTAGGTGAAAATGCGATAGGAGATATGATACTGCATGAAGAATTTGTCAAATCATTGGAAGAGGTAAGTGGAAACAAGGCCCCTCGGTAAACAACATTCCCATAGAATTATTGAGAAAAATGGGAGAGCCAGTCATGACAAAATTAGTCCACCTGGTTCAAAATGGTTCTGAGTACTATGGGACTTAACATTTGAGGTCATCAGGACCCTAGACTTAGAACTACTTAACCCTAACTAGCCTAAGGACACCACACACATCCATGCCCGAGGAAGGATTCGAACCTGCGACCGTAGCAGCAGCGCGGTTCCGTGCTGAAGCGCCTAGAACCGCTCGGCCACAGCGGCCGGCAGTCCACCTGGTGTGCCACATCTGTGACACAGGAGAAATATCTCCAGACTTGGAGGAGAACGTTATAATTTCAATTCTAAAGAAAGTAGGTGCTGGCAGATGTGAATAGTACCTAACCATCAGTTCAATAAGCCAAAGTTACATAATACTGACACGAATTACTTACAGACGAATGGAAAAACGGCTAGAAGCTGACCTCAGGGACTATCAGTATTTTGTGGGTTTAGAGAAGACATTTGATAATTCTGACTGAACTACGCTCTTAGAAATTTTGCAGGTAGCATGGGCAAAATACAGGGAGCGAAAGATTACTTACAACTTGTACAGTACCAAATACTGAAAATATTTGTAGATTAAGAAAAGACATTTGATAATGTTGACTGAACTACGCTATTTGAAATTTTGAAGGTAGCGCGGCCAAAATACAGGGAGTGAAAGATTACTTACAACTTGTACAGAAACCAAACTGCAGTTACTAGGATTCAAGGAAAGCAATGGTCGAAAAGAAAGTGAGATAGTGTTGTAGGTTAATATAATTTCATTCAATATGTACAATAAGGAAGCAGTAAAGGAAATCAAGGACAATTTTAGAAAGAGAGTCCAAATTCAGGGAAAAGAAATGAAAAATTTGAGATTATTATATCAGACGATGCTGAGAAATTAGATTAGGAGTGAGACGTTAAATGAAAGACGAGGGTGTGTTGAAATGTAATGCCTCCGACTATTTTACGTGCAAACTCAAAAAATTTTAAGTAAAACAAACTTTATTAAAATTCCACAGCCTTGTTCTTCATGCTTACATATTTATTCCTCGACATAGTCACCCTGTCGAGAAGTACATTTCTCCCAATGAGAGACCAGTTTGTTGATAACGTCACTGTAGAATGTTTGGCTTTGTTGACGAAGCCTCAACCTCATCTATGCTTGCACCACTTTATGACCATCAAAATGAAGTCCTAATGGTAAGTTAACTTTTTTCAACTTATATTGTAATGAAGATACGTTGTACAGTCAGTATTGCCTCACGTGTTCCTACAGTTACGCGGAACCAAAAATGATATACTCTGAGGTCAGCTTCTAGCCGTTTTTCCATTCTTCTGTAAATAGTTCATGTCAGTATTTTGTAAGTTTATGTTATTGAACTGATGGTTGGGTAGTATTCACATCTGTCAGCATCTACCTTCATTAGAATTGGAGTTATTACATTTGGCCGGCCGTTGTGGCCGAGCGGTTCTAGGAGCTTCAGACCGGAACCGCGCTGCTGCTACGGTCGCAGGTACGCATCCTGCCTTGGGCATGGATGTGTGTAATGTCCTTAGGTTAGTTAGGTTTAAGTAGTTCTAAGTTCTAGGGGACTGATGACCTCAGATGTTAAGTCCCATAGTGCTTAGAGCCATTTGAACCATTTTTAGTTATTACATTCTGCCCCTAGTCTGGAGGTATTTCGCCGGTCTCACAGATGTTGCACGCGAAGTTCCTGAAACAGTTGAAAACACGATGGGGCCAAGTCGGGACTGTATAGAGGATGATGTACGACAGTGAACCCAAGGCGTCAGACAGCTGCAGTTAACACAGCGCTCATGTGTGGTCTGACACTGTCAATCTGGAGGAGAAGGTGCTCCATATATGGACGAACTCTTCGAAGGCGTGCTTTTAGTTTTCTGATGGTCTCGGAGTACCTTGTAGAATTTATGGTGGTGTCTTTAGCCGTGAATTCCAAATGCACCACACCTTGAACATCAAAGAACTCTGTGAGCATTACTTTGCACACTGATGGCGTGGTCTTGGAACTTTTTTTTTATCGTCGGTGAACTTTTGTGGCGGAACTCCATTGATTCTCTCTTGTTTCCAATGTCATCAACTGGCTCAATGTTGTTAAGAAACCCATCACCCTCACACATAAAATGCAAAATAAATTGTTCACACACGTACAGTCTCTTCATTTTCGTGTCAGGAGTGAGCATTCGAGCCATCCACAGTTTTCTGTTCCACAGTTCTGCAATGACAGCCTGTACACGCTCTCATGAAATGTCACACTTACCTGACAGCTGTGTCCGTGTTATACGACAATTTTCATTGACGATTTCATCAACACCATTCCGATGAGTGTCGTCGGTTGCCGTACGTGGTCGGAGCTCCGAGCTCTGTCGACGTTAGCACCACCGACTTCTTCATTACGAGCACGAACAACGCAACAACGCACATTACTGATGTCGATACAGTTATCCCCACTCACAGCTTTCATTCTTCTATGGATTCAATTAGAGACACGTTCTATGTGGTAAGAAACTCGATTAAAGCCCGCTGTTTCACACGCACCGACAAAGTTATATTACACACAGCCATGTTACAAGCTACAATTCAGAACCTTCTAGTGGCGGAAGATTGCAAATAGCCTCAGCGAAGCAGGAAAGTCATCAGAGTAATATGCATTACCTCACACGATATTGAGAACAGAATCAAAATTTCGGAAGCATTACATTTCAGCACGCCCTCATAGATAAGTCGTGTTATTTAGGTAGCAAATTAATAAAATAACTAATGATGGCAGCAGTAGGGAGAATGTAAAATGTCGATTGGTAATACCAAGAAAAGCATATCTGAAAAAAGGAAATTGTTATCATTTAAATGAATTTAAGTGTTAGGAATTCTTTCTTGAAGATATTTGTCAGGACTGTATTGCACTGAAGTGAAATATGGGAAATAGTTTTAAAAACTGAGGTTAGAAGCTTTCGAAGTGTGGTGCCATAAAAGAATGCTGAAGATGAGATGGGTAGATCTAATAACTAATGGAGATGTACTAAGTCGAATTCGAGAAACAAATACACTACTGACCATTAAAACTGCTACACCGAGAAGAAATGCAGATGATAAACGGGTATTCATTGGACAAATATATTATACTAGAACAGAGATGAGATTACATTTTCACGCAATTTGGGTGCATAGATCCTGAGAAATCAGTACCCAGAACAACCACCTCTGGCCGTAATAACGGCCTTGATACGCCTGGGCATTGAGTCAAACACAGCGTGGATGGCGTGTACAAGTACAGCTGCCCATGCAGCTTCAACACGATACCACACTTCATCAAGAGTAGTGACTGGCGTATTGCGACGAGCCAGTTGCTCGGCCACCATTGACCAGACGTTTTCAGTTGGTGAGAGATCTGGAGAATGTGCTGGCCAGGGCAGCAGTCGAACATTTCCTGTATCCAGAAAGGCCCGTACGGGACCTGCAACATGCGGTCGTGCATTATCTGCTGAAAAGTAGGGTTTCGCAGGGATCGAATGAAGGGTACAGCCACGGGTCGTAAGACATCTGAAGTGTAACGTCCACTGTTCAAAGTGACGTCAATGTGAACAAGAGGTGACCGAGACGTGTAACCCATACCATCACGCCGGGTGATACGCCAGTATGGCGATGACGAATATACGCTTCCAATGTGCGTTCACCGCGATGTCGCCAAACACGGATGCTGTAAACAGAACCTGGATTCATGTGAAAAAATGACGTTTTGCCATTCGTGCACCCAGGTTCGTCGTTGAGTACACCATCGCTGGCGCTCCTGTCTGTGATCTAGCGTCAATGGTAACCGCAGCCATTTTCTCCTAGCTGATAGTCCTTGCTGCTGCAAACGTTCTCGAACTGTTCGTGCAGATGGTTGTTGTCTTGCAAACGTCCCCATCTGTTGACTCAGGGATCGAGACGTGGCTGCACGATCCGTTACAACCATGCGGATAAGATGCCTGTCATCTCGACTGCTAGTGATACGAGGCCGTTGGGATCCAGCACGGCGTTCCGTATTACCCTCCTGAACCCACCGTTTCCATATTCTGCTAACAGTCATTGGATCTCGACCAACGCGAACAGCAATGTCGCGATACGATATACCGCAGTCGCGATAGGCTACAATCCGACCTTCATCAAAGTGAGAAACGTGATGGTACGCATTTCTGCTCCTTACACGAGGCATCACAACAACGTTTCACCAGGCAACGCCGGTCAACTGGTGTTTGCGTATGAGAAATCAAGATGGTAACTTTACTCATGTCAGAACGTTGTAGGTGTCACTACCGGCACCAACCTTGTGTAAATGTTCTGAAAAACTAATCATTTGCATATCATAGCATCTTCTTCCTGTCGGTTAAATTTCGCTTCTGTAGCACGTCATCTTCGTGGTGTAGCAATTTTAATGGCCAGTAGTGTATTATGGCGATTGTTGTTA
The DNA here is from genome assembly GCF_023898315.1 of Schistocerca nitens. Classification (NCBI taxonomy): domain Eukaryota; kingdom Metazoa; phylum Arthropoda; class Insecta; order Orthoptera; family Acrididae; genus Schistocerca; species Schistocerca nitens. The sequence continues at coordinate 350,890,561 of NC_064616.1, forward strand.
GTACATTGCGGGTTCTGATATGCAAATGAATCTTACATTATGATTGCAGATGTGTATTTTCCATTAATTGCGTATTGGATTGCTCGTGGGATCTGACTAGTACTTTTTCTGAGTCTTGACGGGGCCGTCGGCAGAGCAATCCAGTATGACAGAGTGTGCTTGCGTGGCTGCTGCCTGGGGCCCTCAGACAAACATGTCACCGGCCCTTGGGTGCCCTGCCCTTCCCCTTCCTCATTTGTCAGCCACTCTGAATGGACGCTGACCGCTCAAAATACTATCTTATGTGGCGCCGCCCTGACAGGCACACAGAATGTGTCCAGAGATTCTGTGCAGTTGTGCCAGGAGCAGATAATATCTTGTGGAAACCGTGGGAGAGCAAGTGCTTACATATTAGACTCTCTTTGGAATTTCACTATATCACTTGTGGTGCTGGCCTGACGAGCCGAAAGGACACTTCCGGAAGAATTTGGCAGTACCCTGAACTGCAGATAAGATCTCGCAGAGGACGTGGAGTGCTATCCCGCACAATAGGCCCACTGTTGAATTTTACCACCACCAACCTGGCGCCAATACTTGGAGGTTGTCGACCCGAGCTTTTGACATGGGAAATCGAGCACTGCTTCATTGGACGATGTCTTAAAATTTGGGCAGAATGGGAGAACTCGCACTGCCTTTCGGAGGACCGGAAGTGAGGGTTCTCTCGCATTGGCCACGGCTTCCACAGTTCCCCATGTGGTGTCTAGCACAAAACTGTTGTAAATTTGTTTCAGCTGGACACGAAGGACAGAAGTTCTCTTGGTATGAATGCGAAGTAAAGCAGTTCTCTTAGTCTGATCACGAAGCGGGACGGTTTCCCAAGTCGGTACCGAGACGTTACAGTTCACTTCATCTGCACAGGGATCGAGTAGAGAAATTCAGCATGTCTGTGGGTCATGGGCTGCACTCGCGGTGCAGATGCCTTTTGCAGTTGCTAAATAGCAACCCGTCTCTTCACCTCTGAATATTGGTAAGTTCTGACAGGAAAGTGGGGCATTATGTTAGTGACGAGGCAGGAGGAGGAGCGTTTTCAGTAGAAGCACAGGGAATCTCGTTTTAAATCACGCTCTAGTAGTAGATGGCTTAACCATGCCTTAGTTCAAATGGTTCAAATGGCTCTGAGCACTATGGGACTCAACTGCTGAGGTCATTAGTCCCCTAGAACTTAGAACTAGTTAAACCCAACTAACCTAAGGACATCACAAACATCCATGCCCGAGGCAGGATTCGAACCTGCGACCGTAGAGGTCTTGCGGTTCCAGACTGCAGCGCCTTTAACCGCACGGCCACTTCGGCCGGCCATGCCTTAGTTATTTGTATTCCTGTGTGCATTTTTTCTAACCCCACAAGAACGACGCAACCATCATGTCCAATGCAAAAACATGTGCTTAATTTATTTGAATGACCTTCACTTCTCCACGCACTTTGCTGCTTACTTGCTTTTAACATTGACAGTAAATGGATTTTATTTTCCAATTTCTACTCATCTCCAGCGCTCGGGATGATTAAATATTACGATTGTTCATCATGTGCTGTATCTCCTCTGGAATATTTTGTAATAAACAGTGTTTTAAGTTACCCGTCTTTCAGTTCAGTATTAACAGATAAAGCCCCATTCTCACTAATAATTTCAACAAGAGCCACACCCACGATTCACTTGTCAGCGAGAACACCATTCGATCTGTTTCCATTGTGTGCAGATCATTAAATAGATCTGAATCGTAGGGGAGTGATCTGCATTTCAAACAGGTTCATTCAGTTCAGATCAAAGGCACTGATTATGTTCAGCCCTAGCCCAATGGCGTCTTGCACCTAGGATCAAAATTGTGAACCCAGCTTTCATTATCTGTCACAGTGTTGTTAAGGAACCATCATCCTCAGCCAAAAAATGCAAAATAAGTTGTTGACAAAAGTCCAATCTCCTCCGTTTCGTTACAGGGGTGAGCTTTTGAGGCATCCATCATGCACACAGTATCCTGTTCCGCAGTTCTGCAAAGATGGCGTATATGCGCTCTAGTGACACACGACACGTAAGTTAGAGCTCTGTGTGTGTTTTCCCACGATTTTCTCTGATGAGTTCATCAATCCGACCTCGATGAGTGTTGTCGGTTGTCGTATGCAGTCGTCGAACTCAGTCAGGTACGCTGAGGTTAGCACCACAATTTCCTGCATTATGAGCACAAACAACACAACGTCGCACCTTCCCGATGTCGATACAAGAATCACCGTAGACACATTGCATCCTTCTATGGATTACAATTGGAAGTAAGTTTCCTGCTATTAGAAACTCGATTATAGCACGCTGTTTATCTAGCGGCAGAGGATTATGACTTGCGTCAGCGAAGCGGATATGTAGACCGAGTAATATGCATGACATGTAATACCTCATCTGATTTTGAGAACAGAATAAAAAATTTGGAGGCATTACTTTTCACCATGTCCTCATATATAGTGGTAGTATATACGGGATTTTCCGGGACGAAATATGTCTCTATTGCAGAAGGTGAATAATGGTAATTTAAACAAAAAAGCCTTTATATACGTTTCCTTTATTTCGAATGAACTTGGAACACAATACATGTGCTGTACGTTAATGTTTTCACTAGTGTGCTCCATTACTATTTTTGCTCCGAACGTCTACTCTGTGAATATCTTTCCCGTTATGACGTTGCGTTTTTAACTGTCCAGTTTGTGGCTGTATGAATTTAAACTATTGCCAATGGATCGCAGTCAAATGTAAAGAACGTTGAGGCCAAAAACTTCCACGCATTTTCAGCGATGCAGAACATTTAGACGTGATATACGCATATGGTTTCCGTAATAAAAATGTTTTTGCTGTTGAAGAATGCCGTTGGCACACTCAAACACGTCGAATTCGGGATCGTTGCATTCTATTGGAGAGTTTTTAACATAGTGCTTTAAATAGTTAGATTACACGGTCAAACGATTGATCTGAACGGGAATTTCAACAAAATACCCAGGAGCTGCAGAAATAATTTACGTTATTCTGCAAGCAGACGGCAAATTCTTTCACTTCTAGATGTTCCACGGACAAGCGCTATGGTAGACATTGCGCGTACAAAGTTTATACTCACTATTCCTACAAAAATGTTCGTCTTTACGTTAGAGGCAGTTCTGTGTGGCTTAAATTTTTCCACTGGTTAAATATCAGTCGTAATGTGCTTCGATGAATGTAATTTTCTAATGAAGACAAATGTTCACGAGATAGAATCAAAAGCTCACATAATAATCACTGTTGATGGCAAGACAACCCACATGGTAGTGAAAACTAATTTTGAAGTTACTCTATCAATGTACGGAGCGAAATGATAGGTAATATGTTAACATGTCATTTCATTAAAATGCCTAACCCGAAAACAATCAGCTAGGATTACGTCTGTCACACAAAATCTGATCTTCTTCCAGCATGATGGGATTCACATCTCAGCCGCACTTTCCCTAATAGGGGCGAATTTATCATGGCAGTACCATTACCCCCCTCCCCTCCTCTTTCGTGGACAGCAAGATCACCTTTAATTACGTCGATCCTTCATCGACTGTTTTAATGTTACTCAATATGCTATGAAAAATGTCGACTCCGATGTCAATGAATCTTTTGAAGTTATGCGATCACTTGAGTTATTGGATAAATGCTTCACAGGGTTCTTGTCACATCACATTTGTATTCAGTATCAAGCTTTCGACGACTTCCTCAGTCGTAAGCTTGAGGCTGAATACAAATGTGGAGCTCAAAGATCTCCACGAAGCACTTATTCAATAATGTCACGGCGAAAAAGCTACCTTAGACTAGTAGTTATGTTCTCCAATATTGTCCGTAAGTACTGTACATACTTCGACGAGCTTTACGATTCGCTAGTGAGACATCAGACTTCCATTACGCCTGCGTGGCTCTTCGATATTCACTAAGAGTGGGTCCTTAATTATAAATTTCTTTCTTACCATACACCTCGTTCTGTTTCTACTGATAGCGTTGTGTTTCTACCCCGCCGTAGCGTTCGACAGAAATAAAGTTAACTTCCGTTGCCAGTACATCATTACCAACTTGCAAATTACTGAAACTGTGTTGTCTTGTGGATCCTGTGCGGTAATCTTGCCACTTTAGTTTTTCTTACATGTTGTTATCTAGTTGAATCACTAGAAATATAGTTCTACTGTAACTTTCCAAATTAAGCAAAGAAGCTAACGTTTCGTGCTGCTCGAGTATTCTGTAGTTCATTATGTCCAAAGGTATATTCACCTCTATTTCTGAAAATCTTCAACACATGAAAATCTGTCTTATTGTCTTAATGAGTTTCATTGATAATCATAAGGCAAACGTATATGCTTCAGGGTCACAATGGATGGCGATGTCGTACTTAAACCTCATTCATTTAAAGATGAAAGGTATGTAACACTACCTCACTGTACGGAATTCGACAAACAGTGACTTGCAACCCCTCGGAATACAAATATCGAGACGAAAATTCTATCTCATCGTGAGATTGGTTCAAAAAGTAAAATAATATTTTTCAGTGATTTTCTTGTGTATGCTCTTCTCCTGTCGTTACTAAAACTAATTAATCTGTAAATTAAGTGGATTTATATATACAGAAAATTGTACTACTGAAAGTTGAATAACAGCTTAAATAGGTCAGTTGCAGTGAGGAAACTTAGGTTGGTTGGTAGTCCAGTTAACTAATAATGCTCGGGGTCCTAATAGTTAGTATATCAAGTTAGATGCCAAGACATATAGGCACAGGAAGCAAGGTGCTTGCTCAGTTGGGCCAAGCAAGCACTATGCATGTTTAACAGGGGCAGAAGTTCTCAGCTTGCTTCTGGCTACCATCGCAAAGTAAATTACGCAGCTGCGAATAGAGCCACTTGCACTGCAAAAAGCTCTCGACACCCTTGTGGTTTCAAATAGCCCCAAATACGTAGCATAAAGACTACCACCATCGATTTCACCAAACAGATCATTTTTTCTGCTTTGGACAGGACACAGAAACAGACCACTTGCAGCTAGGTATATATTTATCAACCTGCCATTATGACTAAAGACTGGACAGCGTCACGTTATTCATGCTTTATCAGCAACGAAGTTTCAAGCAGTGACGACGCCTATTATTGGCAGCTCTATCAATTTTGGAATGGCTAATGCTGCAGGCAGAGACTAAAAACAACACGTTTATGCAAAAATTAGATATTCATATGTTGTTGGCTGATGAAAAGCCTCTCAGAGGAAATCGTCTGCTTCAATATGCGTGTCGTCTTGAATCCTTCATACTGCGGATCTGACTTAAATCAGCTGTTCCCCGTTTCTTCTTTCAGACACTATTCGTTACTTTTTCACCATTATTTCAGATTTTATGACTAGAGAATATTCTGATTTTATTTTCTGCTTTTAATGAAATTTCCATTTTTTGCTCTAGTGGAATCCTGTTCCGGAGTAAAAGAGTTCAACATCATCCGCTCATTCTGATTTACGTTTTGTTTGGAGAATGCCGAGGATCTTTCTTCAAAAACGCCGAGATCGATTTCCTAGCATATTGCTGTAGAATCCGAGCTTCTGTTAGTTCTCTGATAACATAAACACCAACGGAGCAGCCGTTATTTTCAAACCTTATGTTATTTGATGGTGCTGAAAAAGTAAAGTGATCTCTATAGGGCAAATCTGAACCGATACTAAGCTTTGCCTCGTCAATGTTTGTGTGTGTGTGTGCGTGTGTGTGTGTGAGCATAAAACACAGTTTAACGTAGCCTTACCGATAGCTAAATAAAAATGGACCTACTAACCGAACATTTAAAGGTGGGATGGTATAGCAAAGAATGTTAAGAAATGTAAAGCCTGGATAGTGATGGAATAGTCTATAATTTTTGGCGAGATACACACAATAGTGCTGGAGGAAAATTCGGATCCTATTGAATTGCGATTGCTTCTTCGGTACAACAATGTAAGTCGATACATAATCATCTTGCCACTCTGATAATCTATTGTCCAATAGGTCTACATCTGACCTGTAATTTTTCACGTCGAAGTGCCCCACATCTTACCTCAGTAGCATATCACTCTTGGAAACCTTGTTTTATTGATTCAAATATAGCTAAAACTCCGATCTCGCATTTGCTTGTGGTCAAATTCAAGAAATGCGGAACACATCTAGCGCTTCCTATCGTTGCTGCATTTAAAGTGTACCTTACATTTTCTTCTACTGTGTCTATTATGTCAGATATTTCAAATATTTTTAATCGTACATCATCCAGCACCATATTGTACAGTTCCTCCAAATTTTCAATTGGGACTGCACTTTCGAAACACCTTGCACGTGGGTCCTGCTCAAGACCAGTTTAATAATCCGCACACGAACGAACGGTTGAAAATAAGGACCATTTTCACTACGAGGTTTCACCTACTTTGGATGAATTTGCGTCGACGATAAGCCGCTCAAAGCAAATAATCTTTCGATTGCACAATATATTAGTTTCCCCATTTCAACGAAACACAGACAACGTCAGCTTCGGTTTCTTTTTATTTTTCCAGACGGCGCAAGTTCATTCCTCGCAGTAGCTTTGTGCAGCACTGCTGTAATTGGGATACATATTCAAGCGTTGTATCATGCCAAAAATTTCAGTTTTTGTATTTTTGTGTGTATCCCTTAATTATAGAAACAGCTGAATAGCATTGGGTGAAACTAAGGAAACACGAAAGTTTAATGGTATGTGTACAATATTTTGAAACTTCATCGTCCCTCATTGGAAAACAAAATGTTCTAAGAACTGTACAGCTGACTGACACCGCAAATATAAGTTTAAAGACGTGCGGACATGTCACACCAGCCTTCCCAGAAACGGAAATGAATTCATGTCCCTTCTAGGGGTATGATATTCATTGCTGCTGAGATTATTTGAACCATACAGCATATAGTTAATATTTGATGTATTGTTTAACATACATGGACTATTGTTAAGTTTGGTTTTATCCATAGATTTTACTTCCTTTCAAATTCTATCAGTACTTACATCTGTATTTATCCTATGCACGCCAGTGTGTGGACTGTGACGAAGGGTACATGGTGAAGCAGAATCAATTATTCTCAAAAATGGTTCAAATGGCTCTGAGCACTATGGGACTTAACATCTGTGGTCATCAGTCCCCTAGAACTTAGAACTACTTAAACCTAACTAACCTAATGACATCACACACATCCATGCCCGAGGCAGGAGTCGAATCTGCGACCGTAGCGGTCACGCGGTTCCAGACTGAAGCGCCTAGAACCGCACGGCCACAACGGCCGGCATCAATTATTCTCTTTCCATTCCAATAGCGGACAAAGCATGGGCGGAAAGACTGTCGGTACCGCTCTGCATTTCTGTAATGTTAACCTTTCAGAATTCTTAGAGTACGACTCTACGTGACGAATAGTGTCTTTCTTGTTGAGTCTCCCGTTGGAGATTGTATAGTATTTCTGTAACACACTAACGCAAAGTAAAAAAACCCATGATGAAGCTTGATTCTTCTCTGTCTCTTCTGTAAAACCAACATGGTAAGGAGTCCAAACAGATGTACAATACCCAGGTGTTTGTAGAACGAGGGTTTTGTAATCTACCTCCTTCGCAAGTGGGTAACAGTTCCTTAAGATTCTTCCGTTTGGTATATTTTCCCCATAGGTCTAGATTTATGAGTTTGTCATACCTAAAAACGTTAAGACATGTATTCCGAGTTACTTTATGATTCGAGTGGCTGACTGAATGTCGTGTAATGACACGACATCAGATCTTCTCGTGCGGGTATTTTTACTTGTGAATGAATCTCGGCTAGGAAGTTCTTCTTCTCCTAAGTGAACAAAGTTACATTCACATCTTCCATTTTTTCCTCTGCGCAGCAGTTGGCAAACGAATTGCAATAAGGAGTACCTGCTGCTTTTGGCAACGTTTTTAGTGATGTAATGGATAAGTATAGCCTCACCAACAGACAAGCTGCTGCTTCGAAAGCGATACTACAGGTGCTCTCTTGATATAACAAAAGAAATATGGTACTGACTAACGGATTCGTGAAAACAACTGCATCACACTCACTATTAAATTAGACACTTGCAGAAGAGCATTCATTTTAACAGAACATATGGTACTTACTAAGAATACACATCAGTTTTGTAACAATATTTCGTTTTTTACTGAGGAAGATAGTTCACCAACTTGTCATTATTCAATTATTTAACCCTTTAACTGCTCTGGACGTGTTAACTCGGGCGCCTTTGTACCTGTCCCTGTGTGCTCTGAACGTGTTTAAGCGTGCCACCAGTCCAATAGAAGGACTGGTGGCACGCGAAAACACGTTCAGAGCACACAGGGTCAGGCACTTAGGCGCGCGCGTTAACACGTCCAGAGCAGTTAAAGGGTTAAATTTCTTTTATCACCTTTTACTGTTTAGAGTGTTTTCATATGCATTTACGAAATGTGCACATTTAGGTTATTACATAAAACAAATGATAGGTCTGATATTTGTTCTCAAATCTTGAATTTTCTTCTTATGAAATGAAAGAAAAAAATTCGGATCTTGCAAAAATATTAGGTCTGCTATTTGTTTTACGTAATAACCTAAATTCGCAACTATCAAAGATGTATGCGGAAACACCGGAAAAATTGGTGAAAGATAAGAAAATGAAATTAACAACGTTAATAGCGAATGGATGCAGCAGTTCTTTCTTTCATCAGTAACACCAGACGTAGTGACGATGTTCCTTAAGCATTACGTAAAAAAATCATATCAACAGTTTTCTGATATAGATTTACGTCTTCGTCATTATTCTTGACACAAGCTATGAGCCTGATACATAACTTCTTATTGTGAAGTTGAATAATAGTCATAAACTATAAACCTGGTTTATTTACCTGTTGTTCGCCTGCTTAACTTAGTGGTAATGTGCTTGCCTCCCACGCACTGAGTCCGGGTTCGATTCCCGGCCGGGTTGTAGATTTTCCCTGCTCGGGGACTGGGTGTTGTGTTGTTCTCATCATCGACCGCAAGTCGCCCAGCGTGACGCAGACTGAAATAAGACTTGCACTTCGCGGTCGAACCCGAATGGGAGCACTCGGCCAACGATGCCATACGATCATTTCATTTCATTTCACTTACCCTTCAGTTCAGTTGCTCACCCGTGTCAGATTAGGACCTTCAGTTTCTTTCTTACATCAAACGAGGTACCTTAAGTTCTACAGCGTACACATACGTATTCTTATTTAACAGTTAATGGAAATACATATAGCGACCTATGGCTTATCGATGGATCCATCTCTGAAACCAGCCGAGGCCATACATTCGTAAAAATATCGATTATCGTTAGTGAATAGCCTCTCTCTCGTTCCCCCTTCTTCATTCATCGTCAGATTAGATACATGGCAGAGAGGTGTTTACAGAAACTGGCATATGAACATTACACATCCGATCATAAACCATATAGTGTAAAATGATAAAGAAAGGAAGCTGTCCTTCTTAAACAATCTAGTTGATAGGAAGCTCGGGTGAGTTCGGCCAAATCGGGTCGGAAGATGAGCCAGGTCAGTTTTACAAATTTTCTCCTGAGTGTCACGTAAGAAGTGGTATAGGAAGTGCAGCCCATGGTGGAAACTGTTGGAACTTCTGGCGAAGATGATGGGTACGAAACTCATAGAAACGTTGCGATAAGACGACGCCACCACTCGGCTCATAACCCGAGAAGAATTCATCAGTGGAATACGTCGAGAAAGACTACAATCGCATATGGTCAGGTGTGTTCGTCGTTGTTTTAAAGTTTGTGGAAGATTGTGCTGTTTGTGGTTTTCAGAGTACTCTAGTTTGTAAAATAGCTTTGGATCCAGTTTAATATATGTCTATAATTCGTTGAGTAATCTGTTAAGTATTCGTTGCACAGTAAGTTCAGATACTGGAGAAGAAGTTGTGGTGTTCAAGGCACTTAAATATGCCTGCGCATGACTACCAGTGAAGGTAAAAAAATATTCTACATTTTCGGCATATCGTGTCAGCACAGTGCAGGTGAAAAGGGCCAATACTTTTATTGCAATTATTGTATTGTTTTCGTTTTGTATTTCTGATGGGAAAATATGAAAGAAAAACTTTTTCTTTGTGACCTAGGGGCACATGCAAAATACAACAAAAGTTTACCGGGAGGGTAGAAGTCAGCACCAAGTAGAGGAGTTGTTTTGGATGCCGCATTCCTGTCTACAAGTGGTCAAACAGTATTTAGTAAGAGGCAAGAAAAATAATTCGTTTCAAGAAACCTGAAGTTATGTGCATGTGGCTTCCCGTTGGATTCAAGTAATGTAAGAAGGTCTGCCTACGAGTTTTCAGAAACCAACGAAACAAAGCATATTTTCTCAGACGCCGACAAAATGGCAGGTAAAAAGCGGCTAAAAGGGTCCAGGGAACGAAACCGAAATTTATTTTTGAGAAAGTGGAATTACTTTCCCTTGCCAGAGGCAATGGTTTTAATAAATAGGATTTGGCTGATTTCTTATTCCTGTTGCGGAAAATTATAGAGGGTCTTCATTTACTCGGCTGATTTATAATGCAGATGCATCAGGTTGCGAACTGAACAACGAGCCCACAAGAAAAGGAAGCAAAGTTGTTCACGTATGGACTTCTGTAGAAAGAAGAGAACATGTCACCATCTTAGCTCGTGCTAGTGCCACGGGAAACTTTATACCACCTGTGGCCATATTTGACAGTGCAGAATTTTTACCTGAATTTCTTGGCGGGGAAGACATCAAGTATGAAGTCCCCAACGGCGTTCAGGTAATCGACAGCTATCATGGTGCCTTTGATTACTACCAAAGGTACCAGAAAGCTCAGGTGAATGTCCTAGCATAATACTAATAATACTGTCCCCACCACCCTGCATCCTTTATGTGGAGCATGTTTCGAGAAGCCATTTACCTTGATGAAGGCGTATCCGGACACAACCATTCACTTGGTGCAACAATAAACGTGATTAATTCGACTAGTTGACACGTTTCCATTGATACACTGGCCAATATCGATGATCCCTGGCTCACTACAACCGTAGCTGGCGATGTTGTTGGGTCAACATTGGAACACGTAGGTGTCGTATGCTGTGGAGTCCCTTATTCACCTACATGCCCTAAAGGGTGTGCTCCAAAACACTTGTACCTGCACCACAATTGTGCTCTGTCTTCAGATGCCCGTTTTCAGGCGCTAGGCAATAACACTCTGCCCTTCGTCATTGTGCCGGCCGCGGTGGCCGTGCGGTTCTGGCGCTGCAGTCCGGAACCGCGGGGCTGCTACGGTCGCAGGTTCGAATCCTGCCTCGGGCATGGATGTGTGTGATGTCCTTAGGTTAGTTAGGTTTAAGTAGTTCTAAGTTCTAGGGGACTGATGACCTAAGATGTTAAGTCCCATAGTGCTCAGAGCCTTCGTTATTGTCGTTCATTTCGGTGGATTGCTCCATTGATGGCCCGTATCGTCACGAGAATAATTCCCCATTCGTCTTTGCTCCACTTATATACTTGCATTGCCCGCAACGTCAATAGTTGACATTCATTCCCACAGTGTGCAGTGGTCTAAATTTTTTGGCTCGTTAGTGTATAATTTTCATGGCACGGAATGGTATACTATTGTTTGTCGCGCTCAGAGAAAATCACAAACATGTGGTGACTTTTATCGTTACCAAATGGAAGACAGTAAACTAGAACGTCTTATTCAGCGTTCCAATGCGCCACATTGTTATCCCTTCCAGAACATTATTAGTTTCTGAAACAGCATGATACTGATCCAGACAAATGGTAAAAGCGTAAATAGTGATGGATATGGTAAACAAGACATGTTAGTTGCTGATGTGTTGTTTCAGATTACCTTACCGTCAGTAAGTTTTATGTCATATTACACTTCATTTTGTTGGGACAGTTCTGTGACGCTTTTTATGCCATCAGCTAATTTATTTCTACATCCATAATTGCATACAGATTGTATTCATTATTTGGATGCTTTCAGAGCGCCAGAATGCGCGATCGATAGCACTTCATAACGATTGTGGACCAAATGATAGGCATTTTTTTCGCTCTAGAAACACAGTTCGAACTTCTTTGCCACCTCATTTGTTTGTAATGAGAAGGATGGACGATAGTTTCTATACTTTAAAACAAAACTCCGTCCGAAAGCGCCTCGGAAAGTCCAACAGTACCGACCAGCCGCCTTGTCATTCTAAGCCGACAAGCGTCACTGGATGCAGATACGGAGACGCTTGTGGTCAGCAGACCGTTCAACCCGGCCGTTGTCATTTTTTGTGACTTCTCGGTCAAGTAGCTCCTCAATTGACCTCACAAGGGCTGAGAGCACCCCGCTTGCCAAAGCACTCGGCAAACCAGGATGGTAACCCATCCAACCCCACCAGCGGTTAACTTCGTTGATCTGACGAGAGCCGGTGTTACCACTGTGGCAGAGCTGTTTTGCAGTTTCTATACTCATAATACCTTTATTTTATCTTCTGACCACCATGCCTAAATTACCTTTCCACAAGCCATTGCGGCATATTAACAATTCTGTTACTGAAAACTGCGTCCTTTTTATGTAAAAGTTAAGTAGTTTTTCCGTTCTAATTCAGTGCCTGACTATTTCTGCAAAAAAAGCCTTTCCATTTCTGGAACCACACTTACGTTTCGGATGGGAATAGAGCTTAATTAATAACAGACTTAATAACATAGGAGGCCGTTACTATAAGGGAACCATTATAAGTCTCATTTGTACCTGTACAAAACCGATGATCAACGAGAAGGTATTGAATGTGGTCTACGTCTTTGTGTTCCAATGAATAAGACGAACTGAAGGCGGTACGTGAAATCGTTTGATGGCACATTGCATACTTCTGTCGAAATGAACCGAGAGGGCCTATGGGTTCCGCCAAACAGTGGACAGTCACTATCATCCGTGACTCCACCATATGATGTCCCACTCGCTCCTTGGCGATATTGAATAGGGTCATAGTGCGCAGTGTCTTGATAACAACAATGGAAGCCACGTCACCAGTTTTTCCTCTCTGCAAACTTTTCTACTTCGGACCTTGTCTCTACGCTCTTTTCCATGCTGAACAGCCTGAACACAAATTGAATATTCTCCCTCAATCCAGTCTCATAAGTGTCCAATCTAGCAAAATGCATATGTTCAGGAGAGTGTTTCTGACCGTTTTAGTGCAGTTCAGCTAAAGTAAATGGTTTTCTTCGAGTGAATACGAAACGTAATACATACAATCACAGGAATCTACACTTTGATTAGTTAAAAAATGGTTCAAATGGCTCTGAGCACTATGGGACTTAACTTCTGAGGTCATCAGTCCCCTAGAACTTAGAAGTACTTAAACCTAACTAACCTAAGGACATCACACACATCCATGCCCGAGGCAGGATTCGAACCTGCGACCGTAGCGGTCGCACGGTTCCAGACTGTAGCGCCTAGAACCGCTCGACCATACCGGCCGGCTTTGATTAATTAATTCATCTCATTACATAAGGTGGTCATAAGCAGTCTGAAAAGCGTGTAAGGTTGCTTGTGTTATAATAAAAAAAAATATTAATACATATATGAATGGAAAAAAATTTATTTAAAGTATATTACAATTGCATTATTAGAAATGTTATGCTTGTACGATTTTTGGCAAATCGGACTTCCTCTCTTATATTTCAGTTGTAGATGCAGGCGGCAGACTTCAAGGACACCAGTGCGTGTCAAAAATAAGAAAATCCTCCTTACTTGGTTCCACTTCACCGACATCAAATCTTCTCTTATTTCGCAACATATATGATACAAAACACTCGTGGCCCGTCATACCCCGAACCGCACATCTTAAAAGAAACTTCTACATACCAGAGAGTGAAAAACAAAATCATGTACAAGGAAAAATGAATTGAGATTTCTTTTTCTTTCATTTGTCTGCGCCTTACAAGCATTCATAATTAACGTCTTTGCCAACGCTTATGGTCGATCGGTGTTACATTTTTTTTATTTTAATAAGTTATAACTTGACGGTATCCTGGGGGTCTTTCACCATGTACCTACACATGGTGCAGGTTAGTTTGTACTGAGAAATAACTGTTCAGAAAAAAATTCGATACGTCGCGCCGTTTCCGATTTAATTAGCATCGAAATTAGGGAATCAGGTCATCGCGCGCAAGTTCAAGCAGCTTGCCAGAGGCGGTGCTGCCAAATGTGTTCTCCGTTTGGTTTCCTCAAACCGAACAAGAGAGCGATACAAAAATTGGTCATTGGAAGGTAGGAAGGTTCTCTTCTTCGGTTTGAGGAAACCAAACGAAGAACAGTTTTGGCAATACCGTTTCTGGCAGGGCGCTTGAAATTACACGCTCAAGATCTGCCTGGCTAACTTCAATGCTTATTGGATCGGAAAGGCGATGTGACGAGTATTTTTCTAACAATTATTTCCCAGCACAGCCCACCCTACAACACCCTTTCAAGCTTTTCAGACTGTTTCTGATCATCCTGTGCTGTTTGTAAGTTATGTTGCCATCAATTGTGTTCAGTAATGTCTTATAGCATTTTATTAACGTCACCATTAGAATTTTATGAATTTCCTTGTTATCAGTTTTATCATTGTGTTAGTGAAGAATGATGAAACGCATGCCACTAGATGTGCGACTGTCCTACGAAACAACTGAACCAGATTGAAGAGTTGAAAAAACAGATGCATGTAAAAGACAGCGGATATAATGTTTCAGACTATCGCAGTAGAATGGGTAGTTTACACTTTTCTGAAGTTGCAACCGAGTTGTCATTTGTAAAGGTTTTTTTTAAATTACCGCTAACAGTCACAAACTTTGTCAACTATTGTATTACTTAATTATTTAGCGACATGTTTCGAGGTAAACCTCATCTTCAGGCTAAATGGCGTTACAAAAACAACTTTAAAATAAGGCCATACTGATATTACATAGTCTTTTCGTAAATGCTGTGGTCATCCTGTGGAAGAAGCGAAAACTTAGTAAGGGGTGCTGTCACTTTGGAGGCTGGACTGATGTTTGCACAAAAAATTTTTGTAACAGTCACTCACTTTTTTCTTCTGGTGTGGCAGTCTCGTAGTGATGCGCTGGGGTGCCTCCAAAAAAATGGTTCAAATGGCTCTGAGCACTATGGGACTCAACATCGTAGGTCATAAGTCCCCTAGAACTTAGAACTACTTAAACCTAACTAACCTAAGGACATCACACACACCCATGCCCGAAGCAGGATTCGAACCTGCGACCGTAGCAGTCCCGCGGATCCGGACTGCAGCGCTAGAACCGCTAGACCACCGCGGCCGGCTGGGGTGCCTCCATTTCCGTGCCTCTCCTGGTCACTGTTCACAAATTGACACTAACATAAGAGTAACTTGGAAACACGATCACAAACGGTTCTGTAGTGCAGTGGACAAGATGGCGGTCGAAATACAGCTAGTTTCGATTAGACTATCGATTTGTCGATCTATGTGTAGTCAGATGTTTGCCTGTCTTCTGCACGTATTGTTATCGTATTACAGATGTAGTTTGACGAAATACATTACAGGTGCTCAATTTGTCTGCCGAAATATCGTGGAAAGAGAATCACAGCTCGGCTGAAGACCCCAAAATTTGTGAACTAGAGTCTTCATCTAAAAGTATTCTGCACTGTGTAACGAGTAAGAACATAAGAAGCTGCTACTGCAGTCAGTGGCAAGAACGAGTGTTTCGTTTTAAAACGTATTGGTCACAGATCAGTTGTCGCTGAACATACGGTGAGCAGCCATTGCACGCCTGAGTCAATTCAGAATTTTTTTTTGTTCTGAAGTCATTGACTGTGTGCTGAACTGGCTAATTAAAAATATTTGAAATTTATTTGTGATTCGTTCAGAACTTTCCCGCAGGACTCATAGGAAAACAAGAAGCCTATGTGGCTAAGGTACTATGAAAAACAATCGGAAAGATGAAGATTGAAAGTAACCGATCAAACCCTAGTGTACTTACCAAAATAATGTTATTGAATTGTTATCTGTGTTGTCATTAAACCTGGAAACTGGTACCATAATATTGTTTTCGTACTATTTATACACCGAGCTCTGAAAAAACCGTATGCGCTACTTATGAAATGTATTTTCAATTGCGAATATGGACATCGTCAGCTGTGTAATGGAATGACGACAATGAAAATCTGTCCCCGACCGGGACTCCAACCCGGATTTCCCGCTTATAGCGAGCGGTCGCCTTGCCATTTGGCTATCCGAGCACGACACACGGCCAGACCCAACCTTTTACCGCGCAAGCGACTTTCAAGTAAAATGTCTCCCTTTTATGGGAATATACATAATGGGTGTACGAGTACAGAATGTAGACACATGGTTGATTAGATACGGAAGTTTGGGTCTGGCCGTGGGTCGTGCCTTGATAGCCAAATGTCAAGGCGACCGCTCCAGATAAGCGGGAAACCCGGGTTCGAGTCCCGGTACGGGGCAAATTTCCATTGTCGTCATTCCATTCTACAGCTGATGGTGTCCATATTTCCAACTGCGAATTCACTTAATGTATTTCATGACGACTGTAGTCGCTGCAGTGCCTGTTCCTTCGGGCATGAATGCAAATGTTCAAATGTGTGTGAAATCTTATGGGACTTAACTGCTAAGGTCATCAGTCCTTAAGCTTACACACTACTAAACCTAAATTATCCTAAGGACAAACACACATACCCATGCCCGCGGGAAGACTCGAACCTCCGCCGGGATCAGCCGCACAGTTCTTGACTGCAGCGCCCTTGACCGCTCGGCTAATCCCGCGCGGCTCATGCATGCATGTCCGAAGGAATTTTACATCGTAATTCGGAATAACAGAGGCACTGCAATGTCATATTTAGGCGCTATTAGTCTACATCTTCTAAGAATTACTTTTCTTAACTCATAATTTGACTTTAATTTTACCGAATAGTTTCTGCTGTAGACCAAACAGTCTCTTCTTCGTAATGTTCAAAATATTCACTGAAGCTATCAGCTAGCATACATAAAAATATTGCATTTTTACATTTTTACTTGAGTATATGTGGAAGCTGATATTATAAGTGGATATGGCACAACGGCCAATTTGCGACTCCTTAACGGAACTATAGAACGGACTGATGAATATGAAATACCAGTTTGACTTAGGTTTAAGATTTTGAGGAAGCTTTTAAGCATGTGACTCAGTTTCAAGAAAAATCTGAGCTAATATCTCTTGGGATACCTGGCAGTCATTCGAGCTGCGTTACTATACTGAATAGTAAATACTGGGTGTTTGATTATTACAGGTACAAATGAGAGCGGCAAGCAGAGGGCAATAAAACAAGCAAATAATCCTAATAATCTGAAGTCCGGACAACGAATTATAAGTGAGTACATGAACACCTTATAACAGAGGCACCGATGATTCGACAAACACATTACAAGTGTTCCACACCATTTGTGTGAAGGTAGGCTTCCGCATATTTCCTCATCGATGCCCATACGCGTTCAGAAATCGGAAGTGTATACCGAATATATTACCAAGCACTCATAATGCGTTCTCTAATTCATCGACACTATCAACACGGCTGGAACATACCAAAGCCTTTAAATATCCCCACAAAAAAATAAAAAACGTATTCAAGTCCGTAAAACTACTGAACTGGTTAGCCACGAGCGATACATTTGTTATCGAAACGCTGTTTACCAATACTTAAGTATCCAGAATGATAATAACATTTATGCCTGTCTTGCGGTGTTTCGAAATAAAAGTAGCCTTAAACATTAACAATGTTATATCATTGGCATGACTGCACTTGAGCGTCCGTCGCATACGCGAAACCGGATTGCTTGCTTGTTTCAATGTCCTCTACTTGCCCCTTTCGTTTGTTTATACATGCTGTCCAAGGAGGAATTGTCAATATTCAGGGATATGACAGGAAGGAGTAGTCTAAGCAAAAATGTCCAGCAAACATGGGTTCTAAAATGCATACCTTAAGAGCTACGAGCACTTCCTCATCTTCCATAATATGAAACAAATTTCTTATATTGCAGGCTCTTTGTTTTCCATATTCTGAGAGGAGTTAGTATGGACCCAAAAACTATCTAGTAAATATGGGCTCTAAAAGCATACCTTACGACGATGAGCACTTGTTCAGTAGAAGATATGTGCTTCACAGTAGCTCTTAAGGTATGCACTTTAGAGCCCATGTTTACTGGAATATTTTTCTGGTATCAAAATATGGAAAGCAAAGAAACTGTAGTAGAAAACATATGTTTCACGATATCTAAGATGAAGAAGTGCACATAGCTCTTAAAGTATGCATTTTAGAGCCCATGTTTACTAGAATTTTTCACTCGACTAATCGTTCCTGTCACGTCCTTTAATATAGAGCATTAGTCCTTGGGAACCATGTACAATACGTAAATAATCTGTATACCAGTGTTAAAACTTCTATTCGACTTCATTGGAACTGAAGGAGCAGTCTACCAAGGAGATCCAGTACCATCAGAACTCTTTTCAGTACGATATCTTGAGATGTCGGATATTTCGTGCAAGAACGACGATGATATCCGCTAGTATAACAGACACATCAACTGTCAACAGATCAGCGGACAAGGCTGAAGAATTACATCTCTGTTCAGTATCTCAGACATTATTTTCAGATCTATAAACAGGGCGGAATACGGAATACTTTATAATGATCTTATTTTTGGAAGTTTGTGGTAAGGACTTACGGGACCTAACTTCTGAGATAATCGGTCCCTAAGCTTACACACTACTTAATCTAACTTAAACTAACTTTCGCTAAGGACAACACACACCAATGCCCGAGGGAGGACTCGAACCTCCGACGGAGGGAGCCGCGCTGAGCTTATTTAAACCACCTAAGTTTTGCTGATGACAGTGAATTATTTACCTGCCAACATGTCTTTCTGTACTTCATGAGAACTTCGAACTACTGTACCTACCCACAACATTACGGAGATCGTATTCCATATCGACGTAGCTGTCACTTTATCATATTTTTGGCAGTTAGTTTGTTTCCCACTGTAGACTTGAAATTCTGCGAGGGCCACGAGGAAAATAAGTTCACAGAATAAATTAATATTTACCACCTTAAATGGAAATGCTGATCGCTCTGCAGCGCCGTAGATAGTGTATAACTGCTGCCAGGCGGTCACGTAGACCTCCACCACCCGTGTGGATCGTGGCAGTGAAATGGTGTATATGTGCCAGTCGATAGTATGTGATCAGTGCATTAAGATGGATAGACGAGGAGAAGTGACGGAATATATCACGACTACACTGTGAATCAACTTGCATTGTTAATGCATCATCGCTTACTGTCCAACGTGCCTACAAGTCATGGTGTACCACTCACAGCAGTCTAATAAGGCGTAAGAACAGTGGTCATAAAAAAATCCTAACAGACAAGAATCGGAGACGAGTGTCACACCTTGTCATTGATAAGTGGTTTGAAAACCGATATGAATTGCTGCTGTCGGTGTATGCAGGTTCATCTCAACCACTTTACCAGCGAATATTGCGAAGAGAATGGCATGCAGTGGACGTTTATATTCGGGCACCTCACAAAAGGCCGTAACTCACAACGGTACATAGAAACGCGCACCTTCAGTGCGCCATACAAGACAGAAATCGGACAGTAAGTGACTGGAGGCGAGTATTAGTCGATCACAATATTATTGCACCTGGGAGCGAGTGAGCTTCGGACAGCTTACCATGAGTTTTTATTGTGATATTTCAAGAAGACATGCTGAACCACATCTGTTTTAAAATCACTCACAATGCGGTGCGTTTTCGTTAGTGACAGCTGTACTTGTTTACTGGAAGGCCACTGCGTGTTTTCGATAATGGCCACAGGAGGCAAAACGCAACAATATCGTGGTCGGGTAGTAAGATGATCCAACGAGTCGCGATTTTGTTCCTTTTCAGATAATGCAAGGAGTCGAGTGCTCTGAAGGCCCAATGACACGATTAACCCACAGTGCGTGAACAGTACAGTTCCGGTTACAGGTGATTCTGTTAGTTTTGTTGAACTTTTCGTACCGTGACTTGGAAACACTCATTGAAACAGAGCGTTTATTCCAGTCTCATTGACCAAGAGTTGTCCTGTCGTCTCAAATCCATGGCGAGTAAACTGTGGACACTCTCGTCTTCCAAGATGTCAACAGTCGTCTTCACAAGGCTATACACATACTTTACTGGGTCGACGAAAGCTCAAGCGCCCTAGCACAACTCGAGTGGCCCACCAAATCACTCGACCTTAATGCCATATAAAATGTCTGTAGCCATTTGCAACAGGAATCGAAACATACATATCCACATCGTCACAATTTGATACCTCTAGAGGATCTAATTGTCAATGAGTAGCTTCATCTGGAGATAGCATACCTAAAGAAGCTCCTGGACTCTCTTCGTCGCCTAACTAAGGTCATTATTTAGACTAGAAGCAAAGCTACACGGTATTCGCATGATGTCTCCTTGAGGCTACTAATTTTTGAACGGTATTATTATTTTTAAGTTTTTGGAAATAATAACACTCAGAAACAATGACCTGAGTCAAGGATGTGCGAAACAGTACCCCAGCAATACACGAAATGACTAATACTGCAAGCCCAGTAGCACATTCTCTCACGTGAATGTTAAGATCAGTGCCACGTCTAGCCCGCACAACGAAGAGACACCAAATACATTGAAAGTCTGCTGCCAAGTGATCACCTGATTACCTCAAAGAACGTAATATCAGCATGCCGAAGAGTTAGACAGATGCAGAAAGATTAGTCATCGCGAATTTACTTGCCGGACGCTAATATTTCTGCTTGTGTAGGGCATGTTGCCAGACAGTGATGGATATATGGAACCAGTAGATAGAAGATAGTAGCACTCATAAACAAGAGATATCTGGAACACGCAATGTGGCAATGGCTGCAGTGTCAAAGCGGATAAAAGTAAAGTGTGACGGTTTGTGGTGTCATTATTAATGTGAAGAATAAGTGCTCAAGCAGTGAGAGCTAGAATCTCGACACAATACATGCCTGCACGCAACTCTCCCATGCCATATTTCAGGAAGAACAGAAGAGGTCGCCTGTGGCGAGGAATGTACAAGCTCCCTTTAAAGAACTGCAGGGTACATTGCTTTCCAGGAACGTATATAGGCGCTCTTTGATACCATGCATGTCACGACGTTTAAAGGCACTGTTTATTACACATGGAGACTTCACATCACACTAAATTTTTGAAGTCATGCACCGTTCTGTAATCTTCAACAAATTAATTATTGGTCAAATATGAGCAATATCTATTTGGGTTTTCAGATAAATGTACGTAAATATGTATATTTTTTATAATAACAATATTTGTTTAATAAATAATTACATTTTTTGCCGGCAGATGTCAACGTATTTGTCTCCACGCTGTTTTATAACTTTATTCTCAGGCTCTTACAAATGAAAAAGGTCTTTGACCTGTACTATGCAGCTATAAACACATTATTGGCCCATTTAAGTGCTACGGTACGGATATATATTTTGGCATACTGACAATATTGACATAATTTAATAAATTATCATATAGCCATGTGCACGTCCATAAAAATCACATCTTGCCAGCGACGTTACTTTTAGAACGATTGAATTTCCACTTTCTTTATTTTGGATCGTATGGTTTGTTTAGAACATTTCTTTAGTTGCTATACAGCGTACACATCAGCGATGTCCACTTCTTTTAGAAATTTGTTGCGCACATTTTTGTTCCATTATAGTGGAATGGCTCTGACTGAATTCTCAGCCACTTTATTTCCGTCTCTTCAACCTCTTCATAGTTTAAAAATGTCTTTTCACACAGTTTTCTCTCTAACGGTTGTGGAAAATGTGCACTTCAGCACGGATGCACCACAACTTCCCATCCGAGGGACAGCGACCATTCCTGTATACCACATGCAATCTTCGGATGTGTGTTGTCATGCGGTAAACAAACTTCACATGACAATATTCCTCAATATTTGCTAATAGCATGGTTCTCGTCACTTTAGGAAATATTCCGTAGAATTTATTGCTGCTCGAGCGTCATTTTTTTAGGACAACACAACATTTTTTAATTGAATGAAATCAGCATCGTAACACTTCCATAACTCAGGTTGCCCTCCATGGGCTGGGTGCACGCAACGACTGTGGTTATATTGGGTTAGATAGAGCAGCAATCAGTCGTGGAATTAAGTTGCTTTAATATGACATTTATAGTCACAACGCAGATCAGATTTCGACCTGTGTCAGGTCATTATCATTGCAGTGCGGAATTGTAGCAGTTGTTCGTGCTCAAGTGAATGCTCACACAGTTCAACCATTACCTTGGCACTGGGCGAGAAATAATAATCGAGTAATGGTTGAACTGTGTAAGCATTCACTTGAGCACGAACAACTGCTACAATTCCGCACTGTAGTGCTTCGGGAGTTACGTCAATATCGCAGGGACAGTGTTGTTACAAGAGTAAACCTTGGCACTGGGCGACGAGTAATGGTTGAACTGTGTAAGCGTTCACTTGAGCACGAACAACTGCTACAATTCCGCACTGCATTGATAATGACCTAACACAGGTCGAAATCTGATCTGCGTTGTGACTCTAAATGTCATATTAAAGAAACTTAATTCCACGACTGATTGCTGCTCTATCTAACCCAACACTTCCATAACTGTTTTCACGGAAAATATAAATATTTATCGGGTAATATAAAAAAAAGGTTTATATCTTTCTGTAAAGTATACGTCCGTGTAAGAGAGGCGTGGTTCGCACATTATAGAACTATGCTTACAAACCAAATACTTGATTTGAAAGACCGTACAATAAAGTTCGAAATGTTAGTTGCTCTGCAAAGAGCCCGTGTATTAAATGGTGGCTAAGAACAAAACAATTTTAATTAGATACGGTGATCACTTACCAGTCGTTTAAAATATACAGAAAATTATCAATAAAATGAAACTGTAAATGCCGAGAAGAAAATGAGGAGGAAATAAGAAGAGCATGGAGCCAAGATGAACTCTGGGCGTGGACATAAACTGACTTGGCGAAAGACACAAGATGTGTTGTCCCATTTGATGACGGGCGTGCATTACACGCGAATGTTACGGTTAGATGCGGCGTATGAAGCGAGTGTAGGCACGGTAACTGAACTCAATCTGATGTTGACAGATGTGTGGTCAACATGGCTGCACCTTCTTTGAACGTGGGATGACAACTGGCGCAAAGCGCATGGGTCATGGCACATATGAGATACGTAAGAATTTCCGAGATCAGTAGTGCTTCGGTAGTGTCTTCAATATCGCAGGGACAGTGTTGCCACAAGAGTAAACCTTGGCACTGGGCGAGAACTAATATTCGAGTGTCTGACAAATGGAATGTGCCTCACCTCTGCAGAATCCTACTGGTCGGTCGACGGTCTCCTGTGAGTCAGATCGTAGCCCGTTTGAATTCGCGGTGTCAGGAACCTATTTCTGGCAGGACTGTAGAGAGAAATATGCACCGCATAGGTCCCAGCATGCGACGAGCGACTCGTGTCATCGTGCCTTGCCATAACTTTTGGTCGCTCAGTGTGATGATACGTCGATGTAAGGTGTAACCGAATCTATATAAATATATGTATCACCACAGCTGTTGCCGGCCGAAGTGGCCGCGCGGTTCTGGCGCTGCAGTCTGGAACCGCGAGACCGCTACGGTCGCAGGTTCGAATCCTGCCTCGGGCATGGATGTGTGTGATGTCCTTAGGTTAGTTAGGTTTAACTAGTTCTAAGTTCTAGGGGACTAATGACCTCAGCAGTTGAGTCCCATAGTGCTCAGAGCCAGCCACCACAGCTGTTACGCATTTGATACAGATTTCAGAAAGCAAATAACAACTAATCAACATTGGACTCAACGAGATTGTAAAAAACACGGCGATTTCTGTCGACTGGCGTCCATGAATCTAAAAAATAAAAACCAAACGTTGGAAAAAAGTCCAACTAATCAATGTACGAGGGTTGTTTTTTAAGTAAGGGCCGTTTATATTTTTAAAAAAATATACAAATACTTTTGTAAAAAAACATTTATTTTCTGATTCTACACACTTTTACCTGTTTTTCAACATAGTTGCCTTGTTTATTTAAGCACTTGTCATACCGTACAACTAAATTTTTAATTCCCTCTTCAAAGAATTCAGCCGCCTGCTCCGACAGCCAAGAGTTCACGGCCGCTTTCATTTCATCGTCGTCATTGAAGCGCTGCCGGCCAATAAGGTGTTTCAGGTACCGGAAAATATGAACATCGCTAGGAGCAAGGTCGGGGCTGTATGGTGCATGGTCCAAAACTTCCCAGCCAAAAGAATCAATCAAATCCCGAGTCTTTTGAGAGGTGTGAGGCCTAGCGTTATCGTGCAGGAGCAAAACTCCTTTTGTCAGCATGCCGCGCCTTTTGTTTTGAATTGCTCTGCGGAGCTTCTTTAGAGTTGCAATGTAGGCATCTGAGTTGATTCTCGTTCCTCGTGGCATAAAGTCCACTAGCAAAACACCGCGTCGGTCCCAGAACACAGTTGCCATAATCTTGCGCTTTGACAGCGTCTGTTTGGCTTTGACCTTGACGGGTGAGGTTGTTTGTCGCCATTCCATCGATTGTCGCTTGCTTTCGGGAGTGATATGGGATACCCATGTTTCATCTCCAGTGATAATTTGACTCAACATGTCATCCCCTTCTTCCTCGTAACGAATCAAAAACTTCAATGAAGTGGCAAATGTCTTCCCTTTGTGGTCCTCTGTGAGGAGTCTGGGTACCCACCGAGAACACAGTTTCTTAAAGTTTAGGTTTTCAGACACAATTTTGTACAAAACCGATCTTGAAACTTGTGGAAATTCCAAAGAAAGGGTGGAAATTGTGAATCTTCTGTCCTCACGAATCTTTGTTTCGAGTGCAGCCACCAAATCATCAGTGATCACAGAGGGCCGGCCTGAGCGTTCTTCGTCATGGACGTTTTGACGGCCATTTTTAAACTCTCTAACCCATTGACGCACATTAACTTCACTCACTGCATTCAAGCCATAAACTTCTGTTAACTGACGATGAATTTCTGCAGCTGATAGGGTTCTCGCGGTCAAAAAACGTATCACTGACCGTATCTCACACGTGGCGGGCGATTCAATGATCGTAAACATTATAAAGTAGCACATCGATGCGTACACGTCAGCCACAGAGCTGCAACTTGCATCAGTGTGAACGGGAAGGATGACGGCAAGTGAAGCGGTGGCTTGTTACGGCGTCCGCGCGTACTACGGGACTATACGCGCGAACGGCCCTTACTTAAAAAACAACCCTCGTACGTCAAGGAGATGAGAATCGTTATAATCTTTAGTATGATGTAATTGGTACCTTTTCCAGGCTTAGAAAACTTGACACCATAGTCAATGAAGCAAATGTTTCATTAGGGAGTAATGTTCCATTGACTCCGTGATCGGTTTGTACAAAGATACGGAAGGAAATCGAGCGTGTCCTTTTCCAGCATTCACCTACATAAATTAGGGCAACCACGTAAATCATAAATATAGATGTCCGGGCGAGAATTTGAGCCCCGCTCTCAGGGAATGCAGCTTTAATATCCCAATCATTCGCCAGTTCGCTCTTTCAGAGAATAGAGTGTAAACATATGACATAGAGATTAAGAAGCTTTACCATTGTCCCATACATCACTGAACAATTTCGACCTGACACGTTTGGTCCATAACGACCACCGGCTGAAGAGAAAGAACTTACAAGGGAATAGTCAAATCCGACATGTCGAAATCTACGCTGAAACATTTCTCACAGAAAGGATACACCGAAAGAGATGCATTCTCAAGCTGCTAAGTCCCGCTGCAAGTATTTTCAAAAACATTGAAGTTGCTAACTTTTGTCACATGAAAAACCGCTTATAACAGCGGTCAGTACAGTCCTTCCTGCCTAGCAAGCGAATCGGTGAATAAGCAGATACAGCCGTTGCCAAAGAACATGGCGCGGCGTAGCGCGAAGCCCAAAGTGCACACACGTGAATTTTAAGTACTTAAACCATACCATATATGTCGCAAATCATTAATATTTAGAATAACTTTTAGTTCATATCCACAGCTGAACTGTTGCAGATGAAATTGTTGCATGTGTGACTAGTAGAGGCAATGTTTGATGTTTCATTACAGACGATTTACATTAATCGGGATTGTAATTTGTTGACGTTACATGTTTTATAACAATTCCTGTAGCACAGTTCTTACAATAATTTTTGAACAATGTGTACTTTACTAACAATGAAACACTTCCTTGTTTATTCCCAGTAGTCATCACAAAAATGCGATGTGTCTACTTGATGGCCTGCCGCTGTGGCCGAGCGGTTCTAGGCGCTTCAGTCCGGAACCGCGCTGCTGCTACGGTCGCAGGTTCGCATCCTGCCTCGGGCAGGGACGTGTGTGATGTTCTTAGGTTAGTTAGGTTTAAGTAGCTCTAAGTCTAGGGGGCTGATGACCTCCGATGTTAAGTCTCATAGTGCTTAGAGCCATTTGAACCATTTGAACAGAACTGCTATGGAGAAATAAATTGTCGTTGGCGTTGTTTTGCATATTGTGCTGTGTACCAAGCATATTTGATCAAATTCGTAAAACGTGTGATCCAAACCGACGTTGCATAAATGAGTGAAATTTAACGATAATGCTCCGCTGGTAAACTTGAAATGACTAAGAGCTGCTGGAAAATACATTGTCTGACAAGTTTCAGAAAAATGATTTACGAAGTTCTAATTTTTTTTAGCGAGAGGCTGAATCACACTATTAGATGAGGATCGAATCCGAATTATAGAATATTAACAATCTTTTCGTCGTCCTCCTAAAGACAGAGTTATCACTAGGTGTAGGCCAAGAGTCAAACAAAAACAATGAATTATTTTCTGCAAATGGTAAAATGTAAGATTCAAAATTATTGTCTCCAATTTTTCCAGATTTTGTTAAGTCGAATACAAGATATTTGCAAGTAAACACTCCTTCTTTTTAAAAAAAATTTTGGTCCTAATTTGCCTTGATGTCCCTGAGACCGATATAAAGCTGCGGAAACAGTAATCGACTGCACAAGCGACTGTCTTTTTTTCGCTCGAAATCATAAAGTGCAGTTGGCACACAGTTCTTGAACGAAACCTGATTGATTGGCTTTATACACAGTATTTCAGGGGAGAGCAAAAGCTTCGTCTCCACGTCAGCTATAACAGTGGTTCGCACACTTCTCTTCTCTGTAGTATCATGCATTAATGACATCTTTTCTACACGTTTACTTTAGGTAAACTTCATAATTTTACGATTTCCTTTTCCATATAATTTTCTGAATCTG
Organism: Schistocerca nitens; assembly: GCF_023898315.1. Lineage (NCBI taxonomy): Eukaryota > Metazoa > Arthropoda > Insecta > Orthoptera > Acrididae > Schistocerca > Schistocerca nitens. Next base: position 350,917,979 of record NC_064616.1, read on the forward strand.
TTTAACTAGGTCGAAGAAGCCTGGAAATCATTAATATTCATATCACTTTCAATTCAGAGCATCCAGTCTCCTATATCTCCCTCGATAACGGTACATTGAGTCTCACGAGCAGTTCCACTTCTTTAAAATAATATTTTTTCACGTTTTTTGAGATTCATGTTGGCGTATATTTCGTACTTCGTGTAGGTCTTTCTTCCATTTATGCATTTCATGTTCAGATTTTACGAAACAAAACCTACTATGCACAATGGTTAATCTTATGCGGTTTTTCCCTCCTTCATTTAACAAAAAATATTTTAGCCTTTTCTTTGTCATTGAAAGCTATTACTGTACATGTCTTCTTTGGCCTGGAAAGGTACTCTATTTTTGTTCTGCACTTTAATTGACACACGCTCATCGTTCACGGAATCATTTGGGTTATTTCCTGCTTCTTCTAATATTTACACAATTTCTAAAGAAAGATCGACATAATTCTAATGAATGTGTAAGAGATTAGATAATAAATAACACATATGTAGGTCTTCCGCAAATAGGCGTTTGGATTACATTCCACATTCTTCATATTTCATCTTTGCAGGATAGGAAACATAACTGGAAATTAGTATGAAACTGTGGAATCTGCACAAAGACAGATGCCATTGGCAAGTATATACGAAGAAGAAATTAGGAAGAAAATTATATCAGTTTTATTTCCATTGTTAACACTTAGCCATACCGCGAACGCAGCTCCTAATTATTATGGATATTAAATGAGCTGCAAATTCAGGCTAACAGTAACTGTGAACATTTGTATCAGAGAAACTGTCAACGGAAAACGAAATTCGGTTATTTTTGCATTGAGTCGTGTTATCAGTTTACCGATGTGGCATCAACCAAGGATATATGCCCGCCAAGTTGCGCATATGCTGTCTGCAACACTTACGGCGGGAGTGTATATCTGTCTCGACGTTAGACAAGCTACGAATTTGGCAATTTTCTAAATTTGTTTGTGTCTTAGCAGGTAATATTTTGGCATTGTATTTCTTTCGGTGTATTCTTCCTGTAAAAAAAATTTCACTGCAGGTGACGAGTGATTCCGTAAAGATGTTAGCGATTTCCTGCCACCTCAGTAGCCGCTAGACTCCAGTAAAAAGTCTTCAGCAGGCTAAATGTCATTGGAGATTTTTAAGACAAGCTGTGTGTAACAACTTGAACAATTTCCACATGAAATTATAGGTGGACGTTAAACTGCACTTTACAGAAGAAATGAGCAGACAGTATATTACTGTATACAGATTGTATGAAAAATATTATAGCACAACGAATTGGTGTAGCCATTTTATAGCATGACGATTTATGACTATAAGACGTATGTGTTAAACGTAAAAAGAATAAAGAGCTCTTCTTATGTGGCAGCAACAGTTGTGTAAGTCCGTTTTGTAAATTCCACACAGCTACTTAATCAACAATCGTTTATTCTTCACACGACCGATTTCGGAACAATTGAAATTCCATTATCTGTTGTAAAAAATAAAATCACATAACCATCTGAGGTCATCCTCACCCAGTGTTGTCATGAAACCAAAAGTTTCGTGTCAAAAGGATAAAAGGGGGGACATAAATTCCATTGAGGTGCGCGAGGTGTGTGTTCCCTGTCGTGCAGCACAAGGGAACGTTTTCTATATAATTTATACCCCCTCTTTTACCTTTTTGGTTCCATGACGACATTGGGGTGAGGATGACTTCAGATGGTTAAGTGAGTTTATTTTTTACACCCCATGACGGAACTTAAATTGTTTCGAAATCGGTCGTGTATACAATAAAGGATTGATTTAACATCTGTGTGTGATTTCTTCATTTTATGAAACAGACTTATACAGTTGCGAAGAAGAACTCTTTATTCTTTTTTACATTTAACACATACATCTTGTGGTTATACAATCATCGTGCTATAAAGTAGCTATACCCATCCATTGTGCTCTAATATTTTTCGTACATTCAGTGTACAGTAATATACTGTCTACTCATTTCTTCTGTCAACTGCAGTTTAACGTCCATATGTAATTCCACCGAGATTAGATTATGATACTTTCTTTTGAATGTATGTGCTATCCTTGTGTCACTTGTACTTCCACATACGATATTTGTACTGGAGTTTGATATATGCGTTTCCTCTGTAGACTGACTATTATTTACACTGTGAGTTGATATCTACTTTAATGTAAATGACGTGCAATTGTACCATACCATAGTATGTAAATATCAGCCACTACTATTCGAACATTTCTAGCTGACACTCGACGCAGTGGCTGATGGGAGCGATTGTAAGGGATTTTGCCTTTCACGGTCATTCCTACTAGGCGCCACGCCTAGTGACAGCTTGGAATAATAATTATTGGCCGGCCGCGGTGGTCTCGCGGTTCTAGGCGCGCAGTCCGGAACCGTGCGACTGCTACGGTCGCAGGTTCGAATCCTGCCTCGGGCATGGCTGTGTGTGATGTCCTTAGGTTAGTTAGGTTTAAGTAGTTCTAAGTTCTAGGGGACTGATGACCACAGCAGTTGAGTCCCATAGTGCTCAGAGCCAATAATAATTATTAAGTGAGGTTCTATTGTAATGCAATTCAAAACATAATACTCTTTAAGAACTCTGGATGTGACATCTCTTGTCTCTTGTTTTGGGTAAATAATCTACACATTTTAAATTTAATTAATTTTTGAGGGTTAGTTATGTTGCACAGAAGCATCGTTGTGGAGTTAAATGAGTTTCCATTTGATGGTGCCCTAATAAGGCGAAAAGTGTTTCGTTATATGTAAGTTGAATTAACAGAAATTTATATATTAAATTTGCTCCAAACGGAACGACACAGATGCCTCTGTCAAAAGTTCTAGATAATGCTTTGCCTCAGAAGGTATCACAGCGTCGAAAGAATTTCCTCAAATTCTTCACCTGTGTGTCAACAGGAGACATCTGTTCTCTAATAATACTGATAGCGAACGTTTGCAGTATCCGCTAACATAGCAATATTTGATGTAAGTGCTCCTCATCTATGTATCTTATTTCATTTAACAAGCGACGCGTTTCATTCAGGAACGACAAAAGAAAACTGTTCTGTTTTTTCCAAAGCCTTACATCTTGTTTAGAAAACGCTCATATTTATTCAGACAGAGACTTTTTCTATAGGTGGTTGTGACGTGAACATGGGCCGAACTGTTGCACTCCTGCGAACTCGTCAATCATCCGTCGCCGCCACATTCTGGCCACGCTGTGATGCAACAAGTCGCATTTATTAAGAATCCTCTTTCTTCCAAAGCTTCCATCGCTTACAAACACGTTCAGTTTTTCTAACTTCTGTACCTGCGGATGACAACTGATGCACCATCGAGGACGGACAACCCTTACAAAAAAATTCAGTTATCTAGAGAATCTTTTACAATATTGATGTAGTTAAAAACTCTAACTCTCTTTCATAGAAGACTTCAAATGCTGTTCTTTCAGTTACCTTCATTATGGATTTCTTCGAACGTGTATGCTGGGTTTATTTTGAATATCATCTGTAGGGCTGCAGAGAAGTTGAGCAGAGCATCTCAGCCCTAAATTTTATTTTCTCTTACGAAGTGCTGCAGTGTTTAACAAACTACACATTTTCATAAAAAACTGGTCTGAAATACCCTTACCTCCATCCTAATATACGTTTTCCTGGTAACTTGAAAACACACAACGACGCGTTAAGCTATGTACGTATTACAGGCTATAACTAACTGTACACAGAAAAATGCGTCGTTCATTAACTTTGATGCATATGGACAATCTGGAAAACCGATCCTGTTCATCAGCCGCCGATGTCTTTCAACTAAAAACTGATTTCATATATTGACGTACTAGTAACGATATAATGGGCGGAATTTCTTCTGGTTGATAATTCAGTTTTTATAGCAGCTATTTCGACAATTGACAAAGTTGCCTTCATCTGCTGCAATGAATGGATGAACTTATGAATGATTACTGACTGTATTGCTAATGATTTAGAAAAAGTGCAGAGGTGAATAACAGAAAATCAACATTGAGGTGGTCAGACAGTGATTACACCTTGCTCCTTATCAACACGTCTTGTCATTACAACATCTTACTTGGTGATATAGATTTCAAAAAACAAACATTCCACTTTACTAATGATATCCGGTCGCAGTGTAAGTAGAGAGAACGCATACTACCATCGCCTACAGCAACTCATGAAGATGACTATGCCAGTCGTCGACATATAAGGTATGAAAATGGAATCATGAATTGAGCTGGGCACCCCAAGACGTACAGCCTATCAGTCACGAGGGCGAAACCACACAAATTTTAGAATTAGTGTGGTTGGTACTTAACGCCACTAAACCAACGCACCGACACACAGAGTGAGCACCTGTTTCTTACGTCCGTAAATCATTCGAGCCAGTTACACACACTTGCCTGGTAAAAATATCACATGTTTACAGAAAACCTGAATAGTTGTGTGGTCTGACTGAAAACTTCCTAGCAAACAGAAATCAGTAGATGTTTTTTTATCGGGAGACATCATTAGAAGCGTCAATAGCGTCCAGTGTACCCCAATGATGAGTTATAGGATCGTTACTGTCCATCTCCATGAGGCTGTTAGCAGACGAAGTCTATGAAGATGGATAAAAGATTCACAGACGACCCTCAGCACAAACAAATGAAATAACCGAGCGAGGTGGCACAGTGTTAGCACACTAGAATCGCATTCGGAATAACACCGGTTCAAATCCGCGTCCTGCCACCCAGATTTGGTTTTCCATGATTTCCCTAAATCTCTCCAGGCAAATGCCGTGATGGTTCCTTTGAAAGAGTACAGCCTATTTCCTTCCCCATCCTTGAAACATTCCGAGTCTGTGTTCTTTTTTAATGACCTCGTTGACGACGGAACGGTAAACCCTAATCTTCCGTCCTCACTGAAAATGTAATGAAATGTGAGTAAATCGAAGAAAAGACCTAATATCCTTCGACTACGAGATCGATAATCGGTGGAAATTATAACAAGCATCAACTGCCAATGTCTATCAGTACGGACCGATTTAAGGTGAAATTTCTACAGTACCCTGTGAATCATGGAGGCAGATACCTGAATGAGGTTTAGTGGAAGGTCGTAATGATGTGTAATTCACTCACGACAATGATCACTTACAGAAATCTTCTCCAACTAATTTTCCAGTTTTGTTCGTGGATGTTGCCCTTAACTAGTCGGACTAACCGTAGAGATAGAGATGGTTCAGTAAAGAGCTGTTTGATTCGTCTATTGTTTAATCATTTAGTCTTAGAGTGTCAAAAAAATTGTTCGAAAAACTTCTGTGAGAGACGGAACAAGAAAGGCCTTACTGACAGAGTTCAGTGAGCCATTGTTCACGTGCAAGTCAAGAAATAATGCAAACGAACTCCGCCGAAAAAAATTCGGAGCACGTTCCGGAGTATTTTCTGATTATTTTGTTATAAGGGACCCGTACACTCCGGCGGTTCGTTACGGGGTAATTGCATTTCTTTCGTGTTCTTACCCTCACCTGTTATTGTGTCTCCATTCCACTGAAAATATCAGCACAGCATTGAAAATCTCGACTGTATCCACTGTTTCTTGATCGGAAACAAACTTTTGGCATTCACTGAGGGGACATGCTGTTGACAACAGTAACGTCCACTTTACTTTCCGCCCTCGAACTTGCATTCAGTACCGCTCCGTTCTGTGTCGGGTTTGTTTTTTCTGACAGTGCTAGCTATACGTTGTATGTGATACACGGCATTATGGATACATTTGCTCATGAAGAGTTGGCCAACATGCACCTTGTGTATGAGTTCACTGAAAGCAGCGGAAGAGCGACAAAATGGCTCTGAGCACTATGGGACTTAACATCTGTGGTCATTAGTCCCCTAGAACTTAGAACTACTTAAACCCAACATCCATGCCCGAGGCAGGATTCGAACCTGCGACCTTAGCAGTCGCGCGGTTCCGGACTGAGCGCCTAGAACCGCGAGACCACCGCGGCCCCCGAAGAGCGACACACATTAGTCAAAGTTACGGTGACACAGAAATTTTCGAAAAACTTCCACTAGAGATGGCAGAATAAAAATCTTATTGACAGATTCTGGGAGCTTACATCGACATTTACAGTGTGATCTGAAACTCCGCCGAAAATATCCTGGGTGTGTTTTAAATTTTTTGTTGTAGGGGACCCGTGGTCTCTCTGGTGGCTCATTTGATACATGTGTATCAGCGTTAAGTGCAATTAAGACTGCTGAAAAAATAAGCTCTAGACAGAACAGATCAGTACTAAATTCAAGCATGAGGGCTAAATGTAAAGTTGATATTACTGTTGTCAAAAACAAATTCCGTGAGTTAGTGGAACAAATTTTTCTCCGAAGAAGATGCACATCGCATACCGTCGACATCTGGATTTTTGTGTAGATATTTTCGGTGTAATACAGGCAGACAGATAAATGGGGGTAAGGAACCAAACGCAATTACTTTGTAACGAGCTGTAATTGACCGAGATGATGATATTAGATAAATTTTGCGGTACCGGTAATCGTTCTCCGTGCGCTCCATTTGCGAATGGAATATGTATGCTCCGCTATACAGCATACATGCTCCATATTTAAACAGTTTGTTACATGATTCAACTCCTCCGTAATATTAATCACAGCCGTGACGGGTAATACGCTAACAGAAAACGCGGTCAAGTGAAGATGTAAAAGGGTCGTTCTATAAAGAATGGCCCAAATTCTTTTACAGCCTTGGACGCTATTATGTGCAGTGGATCGAATGAGCCGCCCTTGGGGGAGATTTGTGCCCTTTTAGATGATTCAAATTTGATGTTTTGTTCCGTGCTTGTGCGACGTTTCGATCCGACTCGTAGCAGAGCCATAGTGAACCATCAAATGAACGTCTACGCAAGACACTTGTTACAAGTAACGCGCTGTAATTGAATTCTTGGCTGCGGCAAAAGATACCGTGGTGAACACACATAAACGTTTGTATGCAGTGTATGGTAACGATGTAGTTGTTAGGAGTACTGCTGGAGGACGGATGAATAGAATTAATGCGTCAGGAAATGCAGAAAATGAGTTCCACGATCGCTCACCCAATAGCCCAGGCTTGGTTCTCTTCGACATCCATTTGTTTGGGACATTTAAGGATTCTCGAAGTGGGACATACTTTGAAGGAGATGAGAGCGTATTTAACGCAGTTAAAATACGGCTGGACAAGAGCTTTTACCAAAAGGGAATACATACCATTACACAACGCTTGTGTAAGACCATAGAATGTAATGGCGACCATGTGCGAGGGTGTGCTGAAAAGTAAAGCCTCCAATTTTTTTTTTTGTGAAAACCTTTAAAGCTTTTTAAATGAAACGAACTTTATTGACATTCTACATCTTTATTCTTCATGTCTACATATTTATTTCTCAGCAAAGTCACCCTGGTGATAAACTCTCCCAGCGAGAGACCCGTTTGCTGATACCGTCACTGTAGAATGTTTGACTTTGTTGGCGGAGCCACAACGTGGCCTCTGCTTGCACCGCTTCATCACTACAAAAGTAAAGTTTTCGAAGGTGTTTTTTAAGTTTTGGAAAACAGCTAAAAATCATTTCGGGCCAAATTGCTTTTAGCACTGTCGTTTCATTCATTACGGGCACGAACAGCCCAACGTCACACATTACTAATGTCACGTTTTCTGCGGTTCCAAACTCGAGTACAGCACGCTATTTCTCACACTACAATGCGGAGACATCTAGTGGAAGAAGGTTGCAACCTTCGTCACCGATAGGGGAAAGTCCACCGAGTAACATGCATGACATGTAATACCTCAACCGTAAATGAGAACAGAATAAAAAATTCGGAAACATTATCTTTCAGCATACCCTCATACAAAAACAGTGCATAAGAAATGTTGATTGATACTGTCGAAAATTCTATTTATTAAGAATTAAATACGTTCTGAGAAAAAAGTTGTGGGGCATTATTTATTGAACGAGTCTCGTAGTGTTTTCCATCTAATAAAGTGACTGCCTACACGACGCTTGTCTGTTCTCATCTGGAGTACTGCTACGTGTTAGGCGATCTTTACCAGGATTGACGGTGGACATCAAAAAAGTTCAAAAAAGAGCAGCTCGTTTTGCGTTCTGGCGAAACAGAAGAGAGAGTTTCACGCATATAATACGCGAGTTGGGGCAGCAGTCATTACAACAAAGGCGTATTTCGTTGGGTTATATCTTTTCACGAAATTTCGACCACCTACTTTCTCATCCGAAAATATTTTGTTGACTCCTACCAACAGAGGAAACGATCATTGTAATTAAAGAAGATGAATGAGTGCTCTCAATGAAATATTTAGGTGTTCGTTTTTCCACGTGCTATTGTAGAGTGGAACGATCGAGAAACAGTGTGAAAGTGGTTCCACGAACCTTCTTCCAAGCAGTTAGGAGTCACCTGTAGAATGGTCATCTAGATGTAGGTAGTTGTTGAGGGAAAGGAACGTTGCAGAGCCGCTACTCCCTTTCACCGGAAAAATAAATGAAAAGAGCAGCGGCGAAAGCGTCGCGTGGCGAGAAATGGCTTATTTTGGACGGGTGATGAGACAAGGGCAGATGGCAGTGGCAGATAGCGCAGGGGTGCAAGCGTGGCGAGGTGCAGGGCGTGCCGGCCGCCGCCGCCGCAGATCAATACGCGACACTGCGCTTTCCAGGCGAGCGTGCGCGTGCTCGCTCCTCTCCAAAATGTCTGCGCACTCACCACTGCTGCTCTCGCCAGCCCGCACCTTTTCACGCTAGCGCGCCAGCCGCCTGCGCGCTGGCTGCCGTGGCTCGGCGCGGTGCGGCCCGGCGCGCTACTATTTCTTATTAGACGTGCAGCTGCTCCACGGAGAGCCGCTCACCTGCCGCCCGCCCCTCCTCCCGCCCCCGCACCACCCAGACGCAGGACTCTATTACGTGCGGTGTATAGAGTGAGCCTCCCATGGGGGACGTTTGCGAGGCAACTCCAACTTGGCTACACACCTTAGAAACTCTGGCGCTAACTACACTAGCCGATGACACCTTCGATCGTCTTTGTAACTTAGACGAAAACAACGTGTAGCACGTCGTTTGCGAGAGACTGCAACTGCCCACATCTCTTTAAAAATACATGACGTAAATATACCAAACAGTAAGTTACGACCGATTCGAGGAACTAATGGATGGAGTATAACGATTTCATTACCGTGAATTAATTAAAACTGCTTCTCCTTACAGTACCAAATTTAAATTGTCCAGTTAAACATAATACACTACTGCCCATTAAAATTGTTACACCAAGAAGAAATGCAGATGTAAAGGGTATTCATTCGAAAAATATATTATACTAGAACTGACATGTGATTACATTTTCACGCAGTATGGGTGCATAGAGCCTGAGAAACCAGTATCCAGAACAACCACCTCTGGCCGTAATAACGGCCTTGATACGCCTGGGCACTGAGTCAGACAGACCTTGGATGGCGTGTACAGATACAGCTGCCCATGCAGCTTCAACACGATACCACAGTTCATCAAGAGTAGTGACTGGCGTATTGTGACGAGCCAGTTGCTCGGCCACCATTGACCAGACGTTTTCAATTGGTGAGAGATCTGGAGAATGTGCTGGCCAGGGCAGCAGACGAACATTTTCTGTATCCAGAAAGGCCCGTACAGGATCTGCAACATGCGGTCGTGCATTATCCTGCTGAAATGTAGGGTTTCGCAGGGATCGAATGAAAGGTAAAGCCACGGGGCGTAACACATCTTAAATGAAACGTGCACTGTTCAAAATGCCGTCAATGCGAACAAGAGGTGACCAAGACGTGTAACCAATGGCACCCCAAGCCATCACGCCGGGTGATACGCCAGTATGGCGATGACGAATACACGCTTCCAATGTGCGTTCACCCTGATGTCGCCAAACACGGATGCGACCATCATGATGCTGTAAACAGAACCTGGATTCATCCAAAAAATGACGTTTTGCCATTCGTGCACCAAGGTTCGTCGTTGAGTACACCATCGCCGGCGCTCCTGTCTGTGATGCAGCGTCAAGGGTAACAGCAGCCATGGCCTCCGAGCTGATAATCCATGTTGCTGCAAACGTCGTCGAACTGTTCGTGCAAATGGTTCTTGTCTTGCAAACGTCCCCATCTGTTGACTCAGGGATCGAGATGTGGCTGCACGATCCGTTACAGCCAGGCGGATAAGATGCCTGTCATTTCGACTGCTAGTGATACGAGGCCGCTGGGATCCAGCACGGCGTTTCGTATTACCCTCCTGAACCCACCGATTCCATATTCTGCTAACAGTCATTGGATCTCGACCAACGCGAGCAGCAATGTCTCGATACGATAAACCACAATCGCGATAGGCTACAATCCGACCTTTATCAAAGTCGGAAACGTGATGGTATGCATTTCTCCTCCTTACACGAGACATTACAACAACGTTTCACCAGGCAATGTCGGTCAACTGCTGTTTGTGTATGAGAAATCGGTTAGAAACTTTCCTCATGTCAGCACGTTGTAGGTGTCGCCACCGGCGCCAACCTTGTGTGAATGCTCTGAAAAGCTAATCATTTGCATATCACAGCATCTTTTTCCTGTCGGTTAAATTTCGCGCCTGTAGCACGTCATCTTCGTGGTGTAGCAATTTTAATGGCCAGTAGTGTAATTGTAAACTACCAGAAAAGCTAGTCACTCCTGCCTCCCACGTCCAATTTCGTCCCAGTAGGCCCGACACCTTTGGCACATTTACTTAAATTAACACTTAAGTTGGAAATAAGGAGCAGGAAAAAAGGGTTCCATTTGTGGCCGTTAGGTGGAAGGATACCAGCTTTCCCGACAGCCTTGCGCCAATGGTACAGCACACGAGGCACATCTGCTCCTTTCGGCAGTATGTGGCTGCGCCTTGGAACCTGTGACAGGTGTTGTCTAAGGCAACAATTGGGGTGCTTCCTTATAGTCACCCCTGTTTGAGCTGGTATCCTGAGCCAGGTGGTGGGAGAGCCACTCAAGTGACAAATTTGATTGGCGAAACTGTAAGAGGCAACCAAAATTTTCCGTTCGTAGGCTCTACAGTCCAGAATTGGGATGCCAATCCAGCAAAATTGCCGTGAGCACAGAGGCAATCATCCCATTGACGCACAAGTTTGAAGAAATCCGTTGGTTACATACAGCGTCCTGTTGCTTGAAGAAGTCCGTAGCTGCCTGCTGCACATCCTCGTCCGACAAGAATCGTCGACCATTCAAGGCCTTTTCCAACGGACCGAAGCGCGTTAATCGTATAGGGCGGATTCTCGAGTGTCTCCATCTTGAGTTGGTGTTACTTCTGCGTTACGACATTTGCGACGTGAGGACGTGCTTTATCTTGATGTATGTAGCACCACCCCCTGTCGCACCTTTACACAACCATGGTTTTCGATAGACATGCTTGCCCATACACATTCTTCGTTCTCTGGTATGTTTGTCCTTCGGCAGCCGAGAAAAGAATAACAACACGTTGGTCCTGTTTGGACGCATTTAGTAACAACGTTTCCGTAGTTCACGTTTCCGCATTTACGTTCCGTATACGCTGCAGCAACGCCCTCAAACGGAAACTTTTTGACCGCCCCTTCATAAAGCCGCAGCGCAACATGTGAGCTGTTTTTCCATGAGGTGAGCCCGTCTCGTCATTACGTTCCCATGATGCTTACTCCAACGCTTGTTCTCTGGTTAGACCCTTGATACACTACTCCTTGGTGGGACTAACTGTTGGGGAGAAACTGCTGTTTCTACGTCTCTGTAAAATGTAAGTGTGTGCTCTACTGTATTGTTCCATTTAATCTGAAGGCAGACGCTGCCCGCAGCTTGGCACTAACTTCAATATAACAAACACGATTCTTATAGGCCAATTTCAACTACGTTCTCAGTGATAAAACAAACAATAAAGTTATTGTATTTTGTTTTTCTCTCATAAAAATAACTTTTTATTGTTATGAGTAACAGCGTCGAAAGGGCAGACTTTATACCTTGTAAGTCACTATAAATAGGAAATCTACTATTAGCAAACTTACAGGTCACGTACCTCTCCTGCAAACAGGCAAAGACGTCCGATTTGCTTCTGCAATTGATAAATTATCGCAGTCTACGTTTTTATGGATCCTAAACACGGAGCTGCTACTAAGCTGCAAGTTAATCTCCAGTTGTTTTAGTTAACTTAATTTTTCAAGATTACTCTCAAAATCCTTAGAATCGCTAATGTCCTGCATCGAAAGAGTCACTTCAAGTAAAACTCTGTGGCTGTAGTTTCTACAGAATTGCAAGAAATTATCTGATGGATAGCCAACTGTAATTAGTTATCGCAGATTCATTTCACATTTCGTGATACCTCTCTTTCATCTTAGAAATTTCTTGATGGTAACGTTCCACATCTTCGTCACTCATATGGGAACAGTTTCGAACTTTGGTCTCACTGCCACCTGAAAGATTCATCTTAGAGAAAAAAGGTCTCTCCTTTGTTTTATATTTAAAACTAAAACCTGAGAAGAGAAATGTTGCTGCATTCTACAGGTGGCACCAATCAATACAGCCTGCAGTCTCAAGCTACATCTCTCCGTTAAAATTAAGAACTTGGCATCTAAAAAATTACAACGTAATGGATTCCAGAGAAAACAATCAAAATGACAGTCAAAAACAACAAAGTAAAAACAAAGACGACAGAAGGCAAAACTGCCAGAAAATCAAGAAAGAAGCAAATCTTTGTCAGAAGATACACAGAGAACCTAATGCCAGTTTAGCAGCACTTCTACCCAGATCTTCCACCCCAAAGTCATATCTTCGGCCGCCATTGGCAACAGTCCTCTTGAATCTCTTCTGCTGTATAATAATTATGTCATCAGCTTAACTTGTGAGGGGTCCACTTCTACGTGGAGCCCGATTTTGTAATATATATCATGAGAAATGACATGAAATGCTTATCACATGTAGAAGAGATTGTATCTTTGACACCACTGAACCAAAGATGTTGCCTGAGTCGCAGAATCGATTGTAAGTAGGGGCGCACAGAAGGCAGTAGCAGTTGCCGTTGTACTCTGTTAAAGGCAGGATGAAAGACTTTAAACTAGTGGCTAGCTGTGAGAATTTAGCTGTTGGCCTATGGACGCAGCATAATACAGTTTTGTAAGGTAATGAAATTTTGTATATTTAGTTTTAAGTATGCAGCAACGCAATGCGGATTTTGCTAATTTTAACAGTACCGTCCCTTGGATGTAGGAACCAAATGTCTTCCATCAGATTTAATGTATAAATTGATTAGATATGCCCGATTTGTAATATTTTGTGTATTTTGTAAGCCTCATAAAAATTATCAATCTACCGTAACTCATACAAGGAAGTTAAATTTTGGAATCTATGTTGTCAAACGATGTCATACCTTTCATCATGTAACAATCCAAGTATTGTTAACTACGTCAGTAAGTGGGAATTGTAGAAAAGTTGAGAAGTTCACTGATTTTGAAGTTAACGTAAAATGTTTCATATTAGATTTTGTGAAGGAGACACTTTATTTTGAATACAAGTTTCAAACTGAACCAGTCAGTCTTAGCATATCCCCTTATCAGTACCTCATCCTCTTCCATGTCGTGTTTGTTTAAATTCAATGAATATTTTTTTTAAATAAATGATTTTTCAATCATAGTGAGAAATAATTTAATGTGCCAGAATCAGAAAAGTATTAATGTCTGTAACAGCTTTAATGTGGGCAGCATTGCACAGCGCTGAGTCAATATCCAAAATTATCACTGAACATTTGCAAGGTTATTCATTTATCAACTAATCTACTGACATTATTTGTATGAAGCTATGTGACGGCCGGCATTGCACTTCGCTAAGACAAGATTGAATATTTTGTATGCCTACTGTGCAGAGAACAGAATACCAAGATTACATCCGTTGGGAATCAAGAGCTAAGAAAAATCTATTTCATCGTTTATTTGTATAGGATATTTTATCAGTTTATTGCACAGGGCCATAGAACTTGGTGCTCACGAGACTCAGTAAATTTCAGAGGGATTGATTGCATTGTGGGCATTACATCCTGGTTTTCCAGATTAAGTTGCTTAATTTTTGCATTACAGTAAAACTGATTAAGCGCACCATTTGCTCAGCAACAAATTACACAGCAAATTCCCGTAAGACAAACATCACGCATTGTACATCCATTAACAAACACAAACTTAATTTTTTTATATTAAATAACGTTACGAACTCAACTCATAGCCGTTCCTATTTCAACATATACCTTATTTGTTTATAAATGACATAAAATCTTTACATGAAGCTGTGATCATTGTCACTAATTAATGTAATTTTGCGTCTCGACTGCTACTTTATTTTATTATACATCTTAAGGTGTTGCGTCTTAAGCTATCATCAGAATTGAAACTACACCTCATTTGTCTCTTTCTTTTCTGACAGATTATGATGATGGTTTAAGTTGAAACATTTTAAGGTGTGTAATTAAGGAAAATATTAACAACACAAGCGATCAACAAAGAAAATTATATTATTTGTAAAAACAATTTATTTAAATCATACACTAGACCAAAACCTGTCATTTACTGCTGTTTTGTAATTGCTCTATAATTAACTGAAACAAGCAGACGAGAGTCAACTGCAAAATCAATAACAGCTTCAGCTACTACAGAAACAGGCAGACAGGAACAACTGCAACATAAGCACCATCCGCAGCAGCAGTGAAAGCTTATCAGGCCTACATCACTAACGGCCTCCACACAACTCCCAAACAGAACACTGCACTGTCATTAAAATTCTGAGAAAAGAAAAATTCTCAATACAATGTTCAAAGCAAGACACATTCAACAATTACAGGAAATCAACCACATCAGATCTCACAGAAGCAATATAGTTCATTCTTCTCTGGAGACTCTTCCAACCGCAAGTTATTTTTACAAAGTGCTGCCTCCGAATAACAACAACAGCTTCTTCTACATCACCACTTTCCACACCCCTACTTTGACCTATAAAATTGCTGACCAGCCATCACTACTGGGAGCTACCACCATAATGTCTCGCACCTCTGCACTTAACTACAGCAAATCGGGAAATGATGTCGACAGTCCATGTCCAGGCACAGGGACAGATAGGTCTTTCGGTCCATCGAAATGTAGATTCTCCAATCTCCATCTAGCATGATCCTGAGATTTTCGTTCTCCAAGAACGACATAACTCTTAAGCGTAAAACATTCTCCATAATTTTGCAACAGATTGACGTCAGCGATGTAGGCCTATTAATGATGTGCATCTGTCCTATGACTCTTCTTGAACACGAGAATGACCTACACTTTTTCCAATCGTTAGGTACCTTTCGTTGCTCCAGCTAACTACCATAAATTGTTGCTAGAAGGGGAGCAAGTTCCTTCGGACAATATTTCTAGGATGTTACAGGTATCTCATCAGATCCTGATGCCTTTCAGTTACTAACCGATCGTACCCATAACTGCTTTTCTGTTCCGCAACAGGTTACCTCAATATCTGCCATTTCGACTTTCGTACGGTGATTGAAAGGTGGGACCGTAATACGATCTGAGAACTTCGCAGTAATTATTTTTCCAAGATCTTATGTATGATGTTCCTATTGCACACAGTTCTCGTCAGTCAAACACTTCATTAACGGAAAAATCTGTGATATACTTATATACTGCCTGACAAAAAAAGCGAAGCATCCAGAAGATGTAATCGGATGTTATTGTAACTTCGTATATGTATGCACCATCGGCTGGTATGTATGATTTCAATTACGTGTGGTAGGTAGAATGACCACCAGACTTAATTAGTGTTGTTCGAGTTGGGTATTGTTACAAGGCTTGGTAGAATATACAGTTGGCGTGAACAGCGTCACATGTTGAGTGATCACTACGTAGGTCATGGAGATACCTCGTACTCATATGAGACAGCGTTATCAGCACTTGTCAGAGTTTGCAAGTGGTCTAATTGTGGGTCTCCATTTGGCCGGTTGGTCAATGGTGCATTATCCTGATTTGTGGTGGATTCGGATGTGACAGTAGCCCTACGTCGGATTGCATGGAAACCAGAGGTCAGGCATACTCGTCGTCAAGGCTCCAGTCGACTACATCTGGCCACTACAACGGAAGGTCCCGTATTGTGCACGAAGTACATCGTAACTCCACATCTGTGCCTTGCTTCCCAGAACAAGTACTGAGTTCCCTCCATTATTCCGTGTAATTCCACACCATTAGCCGGCCGTAGTGGCCGTGCGGTTCTAGGCGCTACAGTCTGGAACCGAGCGACCGCTACGGTCTCAGGTTCGAATCCTGCCTCGGGCATGGATGTGTGTGATGTCCTTAGGTTAGTTAGGTTTAATTGGTTCTGAGTTCTAGGCGACTGATGATCTCAGAAGTTAAGTCGCATAGTGCTCAGAGCCATTTGAACCATTTGAACCACACCATTGGTAGGAGACTAGCAGCAACAACACTTGGGAATTACTATCCCATGGGTACATTGCCATTATCACCACAACGCAAACGGCTGCTTTTGGAGTAATACTGTGACTAGGAAGCTTGGACTGCTGGTGAATGGCGTCACATTGTGTTCAGCAATGAATCGCGGCTATGAACTACCCCGGATGATTGCCGTCACCGAGTATGACGGCAACCTGGTGTGAGGTTGGATCCTTCCAATGTTTTGGATAGGCATAGCGGAATTACTACTCCTGGTGTCATGGTGTAGGGAGCCATCGTGTATGACTTTAGGTCACGGTTGGTAGTGATTAAGAGAACTCTGAGGCCACAACAGTACGTCACGGACATGCTACGTAATCACGTGTTACCTTTCACGTGAACAGTATTATGGTGCCATTTTTCAACAGGACAACGCTCGCCCTCGTACATGTATCTCTATGAACTGTCTGCGTGACGTTGAGACACTCTTGTGGCCAGCAAGATCCCCAGATGTGTCCGTGGTAGAATGTGTGAAGGACCAGCTCGGATATCAACTCTGTCCCACCGCCAGTATCAGGGATATCAAGAATCAGTTACAACAGTTGTGTGCCTGTGTGCCAATTTTCCTCGGGAGAAGTAACCGAATCAGTGCATGCATCTAGGCAGAGGTGTGCAACGTCATACAGCTAAGTGCGCTCATACTGAGATGTTCTTTATGATTTGAAACCATTTTGCAATCACATCACGTACCCTTTCAACCTGCGAAATCTCGTTTGGATTCTTCCTCCCCTTCTGTATGCTTCATTTTTTTTTCAGGCAGTGTCTATGTCACTGTTATGGGTGTCTTTGAGTGTGCGTGTATGGGTGTATAGGGTATCCTGGAATGAGGATGGAAATAGTGCCGCCCAATAATAATGCTGCGGCCCCTTCCAGATAACAATTGTTGTGTCACGGGCACCTGTGGATTTTTTTGTCCGTAGATGAGGACAATAATAATATAATGAAAGTGACAATTGAACCGACCTAACCAGATTTACGACTTAACGCGATTCGGAGTTTGTATAAATCCCTAAAACAAGCTTTGTTCAAGAGCGATATACTTTTACAAATTAATATTTGTGGCAAATGTGTGTTGCATGGGAATGGGAATGGACAGCAATACGCAACAACAACGAAAATTGCTAACAAACAAGACGAATGATGGAACAGAGAATCTGACGAGGATAATTAGTTGTAAGGAAACGGGCAGAAAAAATCTTGCAGAAAGCTGAGGGATACATCCTTTGAGTATGGGTTTTGCCGCTTCTAATAAAAGGCACAGGAACTTCCAGTGGAAGGTCGCTAGAGCCTGACTGAGTGCAAGGAAGACCACTTCATTAGACACCTGGCCAATGACGTTCCACGAGTCCACATGACCAGCAAAATTCCACACACACCCTGTCAATGATACACAAAGTTCTTCCATAAAGGCCCGTCTGCCACTATTTCAACTGTCTCAAAGTAATAATTAACTACTGACGATTTTTCCTTGGTTGGGAGCACAGTCATAAGATACTTTTTGAATGAAATCCTTTCTGACATCTGACTCCAGATTTTATTATGTACTTATTTCATCGTCACGGTCTCAAGTGCTTAGCTATTCTCGAGTGTAATGGTGGAAACTGATACCAGTGAAACGTATGGACAACAAAGTGTAAGACATTATGCTATTACGTTTGATAAATACAATTTTAAGAAACAGAACGCATAAAGTCAATAAATATGAAACATGTCTGAACGACATGTCGTCGTCGAAACACAAATACAAAACATATGTCGACATAAGTAGCAGTCACCTCATCATAAACTGTGAATGCAATTAAAAACAGGGATTATAACAAACATCTGGCACGGCAGTTAACCGTTAATGTACTTTACTCCAATAATGTAGACCAACATTGTGCTGTGGCAAGCATGAGTTAACTTTGATATTCGTCTGCATCGCTTCAGAGATTATTACTTAGATAACAACCGCTGTACAAGCTACATAATATTATGAATGCTAGCGCCATATTAAAGAAAGGCAATAGGTCGTTTATTCCGTCTGACTTTAGACATTATTTTATGTATCCATAATAATAGAACCATATCACACAAACTCAATCTGTAAACCGTCATTAATGTTAAACTTAACGATTCTGCAGTTAACACCGCCGCCGGCCGAGGTGGTCGAGCGGTTCTAGGCGTTACAGTCTGGAACCGCGCGAACGCTACGGTCGCAGGTTCGAATCCTGCCTCGGGCATGGATGTGTGTGATGTCCTTAGGTTAGTTAGATTTAAGTAGTTCTAAGTTCTAGAGGACTGACGACCTCAGATGTTAAGTCCCATAGTGCTCAGAGCCATTTGAACAATTTAACACCGTCCCCCCACCCCCACCCTCCCTCCTTGCAACACTGTTAACGTAACCTAAATCACATAGTATTTCAGTGATACACTACATTTATATACTAGCTACGCAGGCTAATGCAATTGCATGGTTACGTAAATTTCCGTGAGGTATCGCAATTTCAATTTTTTACGTACATATTATTAGCACATGAGTGCATGTAAGTATAGCATACCAATGTTCCTCCCTCCATACTATCAGCCAATGTCGTATAGGACTTTTAACTAATTGAATACTACATTAATGGCCATTAAAATTGCTACGCCACGAAGATGACGTGCTACACACGCGAAATTTAAACGACAGGAAAAAGATGCTGTGATATGCAAACGATTAGCTTTTCAGAGCATTCACAAAAGGTTGGCGCCGGTGGCGACACCTACAACGTGCTGACATGAGGAAAGTTTCCAACCAATTTCTCATACACAATCAGCAGTTCACCGGCGTTGCCTGGTGAAACGTTGTTGTGACGCCTCGTGTAAGGAGGAGAAATGCGTACCATCACGTTTCCGACTCTGATAAAGGTCGAATTGCAGCCTATCGCGATTGCAGTTTATCGTATCGTGACAATGCTGTTCGCGTTGGTCGAGATCCAATGAATGTTAGCAGAATATGGAATCGGTGGGTTCAGGAGGGTAATACGGAACGCTGTTCTGGGTCCCAACGGCCTCGTATCACTAGAAGTCGAGATGACAGGCATCTTATCCGCATGGCTGTAACGGATCACGCAGCCACGTCTCGATCCTTGGGTCAACAGATGGGGACGTTTGCAAGACGAGAACCATCTGCACGAACAGTTTGACGACGTTTGCAGCAGCATTGACTATCAGCTCGGAGACCATGTCTGCGGTTACCCTTGACGCTGCATCACAGACAGGAGCGCCAGCGATGGTGTATTCAACGACGAACCTTGGTGCACGAATGGCAAAACGTCATTTTTTCGGATGAATCCAGGTTCTGGCCGGCCGGTGTGGCCGTGCGGTTCTAGGCACTTCAGTCTGGAACCGAGAGACCGCTACGGTTGCAGGTTCGAATCCTGCCTCGGGCATGGATGTTTGTGATGTCCTTAGGTTAGTTAGGTTTAAGTAGTTCTAAGTTCTCGGGGACTGATGACCTCAGATGCTAAGACCCATACTGCTCAGAGCCATTTGAACCAGGTTCTGTTTACAGCATCATGATGGTCGCATCCGTGTTTGGTGACATCGCGATGAACGCACATTGGAAGCGTGTATTCGTCATCGCCATTCTGGCGTATCACCCGGCGTGATGGTATGGGGTGCCATTGGTTACACGTCTCTGTCACCTCTTGTTCGCATTGATGGCACTTTGAACAATGGACGTTACATTTCAGATGTGTTACGACCCGTGGCTCTACCCTTCATTCGATCCCTCGAAACCCTACATTTCAGCAGGATAATGCACGACCGCATGCTGCAGGTCCTGTACGGGCCTTTCTGGATACAGAAAATGTTCGACTGCTGTCCTGGCCAGCACGTTCTCCAGATCTCTCACCAATTGAAAACGTCTGGTCAATGGTGGTCGAGCAACTGGCTCGTCACATTACGCCAGTCACTACTCTTGATAAACTGTGGTATCGTGTTGAAACTGCATGGGCAGCTGTACCTGTACACACCATCCAAGCTCTGTTTGACTCAATGCCCAGACGTATCAAAGCTGTTATTACTGCCAGAGGTGTTGTTCTGGGTAGTGATTTCTCAGGATCTATGCACCCAAATTGCTTGAAAATGTAATCACATTTCAGTTCTAGTATAATATATTTGTCCAATGAATACCCGTTTATCATATGCATTTCTTCTTGGTGTAGCAATTTTAATGGCCAGTAGTGTATAAATGTATGTATTTCTATGTTTTTGTGATTAATATAGAACCTGTTTTATATATGTTCGGATTTTGGTGTATGTAATTGGATTCAGATCTTAGTGTTATGTATTTGCATGGATATGCAGATAAATTTTCTATGAGTTGCCGCAGTTCGTTGTTGTCTACGTACTAGTGGTGTTCAATACTTTTTTCTCGGCTAATTTCGACTGAATAAATGCGAAATTTGTTGTGGGATTTCTTGGAATACTCCAGCTTCCTCCCTTACGGCTTCATGAAGTTACGATAGGTGTTGGCGCTACACGTTGTCTTCAAAAATACGTCTTTAACGAAGTTGCTTTCCACGTAGAGAGCTGTCATTGAGTTTCTTTTAGCAGGAAATCAGAGCATCGCTGAAAATTATAGACACTTGCAGAATCTCTACGGAGACCTGGCAGTGAACAAAACCACAGTGAGTCATTGGGTGAGGCGTCTGTTTGCAGTTAGTTTCTTGTTCCACAGGTTGTTTGAACGATTCCTTTATCGAAATGACATGGAACGAATTAGTTCACAGGTAATGTATACATGATCAGCGCTAACATTGTTGAACAAATTATCATTCTATTCCTACACATGCAACTACTTTAGAAACAATATTTCTACTGGCTACAGGTTTTTTTAAGCTGAAATTCTTCAATAGAATAGAAAGAATTGTCCAGGAGAAATAATATTAGATTAGATTTTAAACGTGCTTCGCTAACTCTCAGACATTTTGTGTCACTGGGCAAATGATCAAATAACTTTTATTGCTGCATACTGAGCCGGCCGTTGTGGCCGAGCGGTTCTAGGCGCTTCAGTCCGAAACCGCGCTGCTGCTACGGTCGCAGGTTCGATTCCTGCCTCGGGCATGGATGTGTGTGATGTCCTTAGGTTAGTCAGGTTTAAGTAGTTCTAAGTCTAGGGGACTGTGCCCTCAGATGTTAAGTCCCATAGTGCTCAGAGCCATTTGAAGCATTTTTCTGCATTCTGAACTCCTCTCTAAGCCATCTAAAGCTTTAACAATGGGCAATAAATGTTTTTTTTTTCCCTCTAGTGTTGTAGGTATATACATCACAGTTCTTCTCAAATAGTGATGGATATTTATGACTAATGTCTTTAGCGAAAATATGTATTATTCTTACTGCTCGCTTTTGTGTAATCAATACTTTCTTTATAAGTGATTTGTTACCCCAGAAGATTCTTCCGTGCATTATTAAGTTGAAATATGCGAAACATATCAGGAGGTTCATAAGCTTGTTTCGAAGATTAGCAATTATACAAAGAGCTAAAGTTGGAGACCTTAATTGTTTGAGAAGCTCAGTAACATGCCTCTTCCAGTTCAAAACTTCATCAATCTGTACACCCAAGAATTTGTAGCATTCTGCCCTACTTACTGACTCCTGCTCATGTGTGGTAATATTTCTGGCTTTACAGCCATCACATTTGGCTACAAGAAGCTTTTCTTACAACATATGAGTAGACGGCAATGGCAAGATGATGTAATATGGTGTGAGGTACCGATGACAGATAGTTTGTTCGGGACGGGTATCGAGTGAAAGACCGCCTAAATTGTGGTCCTTCTCCGCGATTGGCTGCTGCACTCGGTAGTTGCGCGCCAAAATGATAATCTTCTCTAATTAACATTAGAAAAACTAGTATATTTACTTGCATTTCATGTAAAGGCATCTCTCAATAGCAGGCTATGATTCCATTATTTCAAAAGTGTTAATTACTAGCAAAATAGTAAACAGTTGCTAAACGGAACGGCAGACGATGCACTTCGGAGGTCTTCGGATCGCGCCTAACTTAGATGGAGGGCGAAGCAGTTCGGTTGTAAGATCAGAACTGGTTCGGCAGTCTCGGAATACAGATACGAAGGTTGGAACTTAAATAGCGGCAACTATTTATTCACAAACGATAGTAAAGAGTTACATGATTGCACCTGTTACTGTCCTTCAAAGTAGCCATCAGCGTTGTATCGAACCCGTTGCCAGTGATGTGGAATGCGTAATATACCGTTAGCAGAGCCTGTTCTGTTGATGGTGCGAATGGAGCGGTCTACTGCCTGTCGAATCTCTGGAACAGTTCTGAAGCAAAAGTACCAATTTTGCTTGTTGAACGTTAATTGAAAGGTCATTTACATACATAAAGAATTTCAGTGGACTCATAATTGAACCCTGTGGGACTCCCTTTGTGATTTCGTTTCTAAACTAAAATTTTCTACCTTTGCGACATTGTCTGAATTATTCAGCACAACGTTTTGCGTTCTGTCTGTCAGATATAATTCATACCAGCTGTGTGCAAAGCCATTAATTCCATAAAAGTCATCGCAACAAGGCAGCACAAACCTGTCTGATCTCCTCTGCGCCAGCTGTATACACAAAGCTTTGACTCCTGCAATGTTGGAACTTGCAGACACTTTCATTTGAGGTGATTGACGAATCACAATCAAACACCTCGCTGCTCAACTGGAAGTCTCCGTTAGTAGCGCTGACACACTCTCCCACCAGCTGTGGTACTCAGAAGTGTGTACTCACTGGATTCCATCCTACAGCGCTGATCTGGCTCCTTCTGACGTCCATCTGTTTGATCCAATGAAAGATGCATTCAGTGGTAAGAAGTACGTAGGTGATTGGGAGGTTATTGATGCAGCAAGACGTTGGCTCCGACATGTACCAGGAGAGTGGTACTACGCAGGCATACAGGCCCTCTCAGTAACGTGGCACAAGACCGTCGCATTGAACAAAGATTATGTTGAAAAATATGATTTTTTGCCAAAAGAGTGGGAAATAATACTGGTTACTGGAAGCCTAAATAAAACCAACCTGCTTTTAGATAAAAATGTTATGCAGTACTTATTGGACGCACTTCCTATTACAGCACTAGAGTATATATATGAGTACAGCATAACAATGCAATGAGACTGATGGAAATAAAGACAAGTTGGCAAATGCCCATATCGTTGCCCCCTCCTTCCATCAACCCTTTCTTAGACTACATATTAAATACGTTTTTTGTAATTTCTTTTATTACTACATAGGCTACTGATTTAAAACATATGTCATCACGTCGGCACTGTCTCGTTGCTTTGTTAGTGTCGCCATTGATGCAGACTAGAAGTGACTATATCGTATTTAGTTATTCCTGCCACTTGTGTGCTCGCGCTTTTACGTATGTTAATCGGAGCAGAAAGGATCAGGCTTTTATGCCTACAGATGTATGTGTACTGCTGTGGGACTACGACTTTTTAATTGCAGAGAGATTATGTTTAAATGTTGAGGACTTATTCATATACTGAGTTTCTGTGAGATGCCGGTATGATTATGCTTTCATAGTAATGTCTTGAACGCCAGGCAGTATAAACAACGTGTTCACCGTCTTTCATATGGCAACTACACTCATAAGATTAATTGAGGTTGCTGCCTAAATAATAATCTCTGAAGGGATACAGACGAATATCAACGTTAGTTCATGTTTGGACAGGGTTCATGCTTGACACAGCACTGTGTTGACCAACATTATCACAGTACAGTGCGTTAACGGATATCTGCCATGCTTATGTTGGCTGTAATCTCTGTTTTTATTTTGCGCTCGCATCTTATGATGAGACGATTGGTACATATGTGTGTCCAAACATGTGTTGTAATATTATGACGATGACATGTCATTCAGGCATGTTTAGTATTTACTGACTTCGTAAGTAATGCTCTTTAAAATTGTGATTATCAAATGTAATCACTTTATGCTTTACATTTTGTTATCCATATGTTTTATTGGTTTCAGGTTTCACCATTTTATTTGAAAATGGTTGTACAGTCGAAATCGTGTCAACGAAATCAATATAAAATGCAATCAAATGAGAGCAATGACTTCATTACAAAAGTTAATAATTAACAGCCAGGATGTGTTATTGATATAATTATTAATATAATAGGCATATTATTGTTACTTTCCTAATCGTAGTACGAGAAGGAAAGATATTAATTTTCTTGGAGTACAGCTTGTAAAGGGTAAGTGCAACTGATCTTGCAATGGTTCCCAACAATGGGAGGGAGAGCGGAAGCGGTGGAGGTCGTGCAGTGTGCGTCAAGCTCCCTACAACCCCTGATATTATCAGACGGTGAGAAGGACAAATAAACTATCAAAGCATCCGATCAAAAAACCCATCGATCCACGTCACACTCAAATTCAGCAGAACAGGCATATGGCATTCAGAAAGACTAACACAAATTTTAGAATAAGATATTCTAAAGATACAAGCCACTGAAAACTGGAGTCACATAAGGTACACCACATTTTCAAACCACATCATAACAGAATCCCTGCCCTACAGACATAAAAACGCCAGTAAGCAGAAATAACAAAATTTGTATATAGGTAATGCCCTCCCATTAAAAAAAATTCACTTCAGTGACTTTAAGCAGATTTTTATCCTTCCCACATGAACACATGCTTTTTTTTTTTGAGGCTATAATTTACGCCTAAAATTTCCGATTAAGGTTTTACCTACTTGTATCATCCAAAAAAGCTGCAGTTTCAACCCACATATTTCTCAGGATGTCACAAACTCCTTTCTCGGATTAAACATATCACCTTCTCACAGTCCATATTCGTCGATTTGAGAGAAAAAAAACAAACTGATTTGAATTCGTCCGAAGTCTCTACATTTGGATTGTGACACTATTTTTCAGTTAGTCGAGTTCATGAATTTAAAACCATCTTCTGTAATTACATGTATTTATGATTTTTGTCAGGATTTATGAATGTGTAGTATGTGCTAAAATAATAATTAGGAAATGATGATGTCAAACCGTTTTAGTTAACACATTGGCAATGTCAGGGAAATTTATATTGTACGAAAACACAAAGATTGTATTTCATGTAACAATAATGTCGTTGGCGTGAGCGCCCAAAGTCGTAGAAGGTAGTATGTGCTAAAATAATAATTAGGAAATGATGATGTCAAACCGTTTTAGTTAACACATTGGCAATGTCAGGGAAATTTATATTGTACGAAAACACAAAGATTGTATTTCATGTAACAATAATGTCGTTGGCGTGAGCGCCCAAAGTCGTAGAAGGCAAGAACGGAAACGACGCAGGATTTTGCACTATCCCCACCACGTCGTCCAAGCTCTAACCAAGCGACCAACGAAAAATCGGTACTGGAAGGCCAATCGTGAAGTGTTATGTTTCACCTGCGTACATGTAGAAACAGCTGATTTTTGTTTGCTGCCGCTTCTTTGAAAATTTTCCTGCTTATGTGTGAAAAATGTTTGACCTGAAAATTATTTTTATTTGCGATAATTGTACTTGTTTGTGAAAATTGTGTTTAGTGGTTTTTTCGTATTGCTATTTTAAATTGTTAAATCATATAAACTATGCGTGTGTGAAGTTAAATGTGAAGATTCTAGAGTAATTTCTACCAGGAACGTTTGGTGTACTTTACAGTTGAACGTTAGCGCAGTGGTAAAAACGAGCCCTGTATCTATCATGAATGCCATCAAATGGATGCCAAATAAATTATATGAAGTGCAATTATTTACGCATAGTGTAAACACATACATGGAAAATTTGTATTTTTCGTAGTACTGTTTCACACGTTATAGACACACAGCACATCTATTGTACTTTGATGCATTTGCTGCATCGAACATTTTAACATATTTATTGAGATATTTGCTTAAAAAATTATTCTGTTGCAAAAGTAGGCTTCAGGCATATAAACTGGACCTCCTGAAGTTCGTCAAACTGGGCTCCTTACTTTTTCATGTTTAAAATCTTCTCGTATTAGAGCACACTATCATTCTCTTGGAATTCTGTTGCTGATTCCAAGAAGGTAATAGGGAGGATTCAAAGAAAGTGACGTCTGTCTAAAATGACTAAAGCTATTGATGTTGTTCAAAAACAGTTGAGTTAGAAGAAGGCCAGTGAACAGTTTAATGTTCCAAAAATAATTCTTATGGTGTTCAACACTAAGTACAGAACACCTGAGGAAGCAGCAAAAACAAAACGAGACAGACCTACACTTTTGGATGAAGATCTTGAAGCAGAGCTAGTTCAGTATTGTTTTCCTATGGAAGTTTCTTTCTTCGTGCTCACTCGCAAGACTTGTGAAGAAAGACTGTACAGTTGGCTCAGAGAAATAACACTGAATGCCCTTTCAAAGACGAAATTGCTGAGAGAATGGGGGCGGGGGTGGGGGAGGGGGTTCTTAAACGACACAAAACCAAACAGCAAGAAACAGACCCTACAGGAACATTATATAGCACGGCTCTTTAGTTCAGTAAAGAAAACGCACAGAAATTCTAAAACTTTCTGGGAAATGTTATAAATACTTTGAAAGTAGATTATGTTTTTTCCCGATTTTATTCCTTCTTCTCATTTTGTTTAGTGTTATTTTGAGTATTTATAAATGTGATCCGATTTTGGCAGCTATTTTTGGAACTCGCTGAGTGTAAAGTCTTTTAAAATACATTTTCTTAATAAGTATTAGTTTATTTCCTGTCACTGAACTGTAAATGGTACATAACACTGTAAAGTAAATATTACCCGCTTTCAAAACACAGTTTCAACTATTTTCTATTTTTTAAAAATACAGGAAAGAATGGAAGTCCGCTTTTATGCACTTTCCTCTCCAAATGCCATTGCGCTCTATCATTCACGGTAGTTTTAAGCTGTAGTCTTAGGTTACTGCCTAACCATACCCATGGGTATCACGACATAGTCGAAAAAATTATAAAATGTTTGTAACAAGTAAGAATACAAATATCATTGCTGATCTCAGAATCTGTCACGAATAAGTAGATTAAAAAAAAGTACGCATACTTGGTATAGAAATCTGTAAATCTGTGACCTTAGAAACGGTAACATGATGCTTCTAACTACACGACCGAACTGAACGTTGGATATGAATGAATAAAGTTATTATTCATGTTTCGATCTCCTGATGACTTTCTCCGTCCATGCGTCGTTAGTTACTATTTCGTTATAAGAAATCCTCCGAGGTGTGACAAGCTAGTGATAAATCTTCAATGCGCCAGGAACAAATAAGTAAGAAAACGAATATAAAACTTCACGTGAGTGAAACACAGCGCTTTCCGATTGGCCTTCCAGTTCTGACATTCTCGCGTCGTAGACGTGAGGGCAGAGATGGTTGCGATGCATCTGTGGTGTGGTATGCAAATGCCAAATCAAAACAATGCTGAAAATGGTGGCAAGGCAAAATGTAAGTAAACGAGCAAGTGTAGGGGCACAGAACATGGTGTAAGAAGATCTTGGAATTCATGAAGAATACTCTTTGGCTTAAATTTATTCAAACTGCTCGCTAATCAAGAAGAGTCTATTGTCAGTAATTAATTTCATAATAACTGTTACATCGCAGCACAAGCAACTGATAACAAAGTAAGATCCAGCTAGTATTTCTGTAGCCGAGTAATAGGCATGCCAGCGTAATAGTAACTTTTTTGAGACGTTAGAGTGTGTTTAGTCAAAGCAATAATTTTGCGAGTGAAACTTTATTGGCCCAATTCGTTCATGGTAGATGTAGAGCAAAATTGCGAAAAAATTTTGATTTTTTAAATTGTGTAATTTGTTAGATTGATTCTTTAATAATAACATCGCGAAGTTTCGTAACGGAATTCTGGCTAGAAATAGGTTTTAAAAAAGTTTGTTTGAACGTCTACGCCTGACACTCCCCCTCTTTTCGTGCTGTGATCCAAACCCCCTCTACGCTAGAAATTTGCATTACTTTTTCGTTCACACAATCTAAACGAACTGCAGATGAGTCTAGAAGGCTGTGTGAAAGATTTTCCTTGCTTGTTCCTTTGTTCACAATGTGATTTTTTTGAATAGTACATGCTACAAACTTACTTCACATTTAGTTTTGCATATATCAACTTGTTTTTCTCGAAATGGGTCATAGCGGTGGACGCATATTCAAAAAAGTGAGGAAATTTCGAATTTCACGTGTAAAAGGTACAGGAAATAACAGTGTTACGGACGCTGTTCCTACGCGTGAAGAACAATTTTCGACAAAGTCACTGAGTTCATCGAAGAAGAAAATTAGTTCAGGAATTTATGATGCCACATAGCTAAAGATGAGGTCCGCAGCTCGTGGTCGTGCGGTAACGTTCTCGCTTCCCGCGCCCGGCTTCCCGGGTTCGATTCCCGGCGGGGTCAGGGATTTTCTCTGCCTCGTGATGACTGGGTGTTGTGTGATGTCCTTAGGTTAGTTAGGTTTAAGTAGTTCTAAGTTCTAGGGGACTGATGACCATAGATGTTAAGTCCCATAGTGCTCAGAGCCATTTGAACCATTTTTTGAAAGATGAGGTTTTCCAGTGGATTTAGGTTAACCGACTTAGCAAAACTTGCCCATATGATTAATGTTTCATATGCACGTGGTAATTGTGGGTCAAAGCGCCTTAGAATGCATGATGACAGGTCCTCAATTGTTGTGATGCATGTCTAGTGTTCAGTAGTAGAAATGCAGATAGCATTAAGTGCCTGACAAACTAGGCTTCCATTCAGGTGTATTCATACTGAAGATACTCAGAAGTATTGAGAAGTGAAACTGGACTAAGTTCATGCAGCAGAAGAAAAAATGCAAACGTTAGCTTTGCAAACAAGGCATGTGTAGAGACTACTCCAGGAAAACTAGGAAGAGAATAACGGTTATGGATATGGACAGCATTAATCACTAGAGGTACTGGAGTACTGTTAAAAACTGAAATAAAAACTTTAATTGCGAATTGCTGTAAACTGACTTCTTTGAGATATAATGCACCTTTTCTCAGGAACTATAAAAGCTAACAGCCTGAAATTTGGTATGGTTCTTAAGAATTACATACTGAATAATCCTGTACAGCACTTTTCCGTTATCTTTTCTCTGAGAAAAATTCATTTTCCTTTATCTTTTCTCCGAGAAAAATTCTCCTTTAAAACTTGAGAAAAATAGAGGAGTCCTGGGTACCACAAAAGGGAAAAATTAATTTCAAAGCTTCTATGACCTTTATAAAAGTCCGTTTCACATCTTTTATTAGCCTCTTATGCAGATGTAAATTGTGAAATTCCAGTTTTATTGCTTGATTACTTTACGAGAAAAGGTACATTACAGAAACAATGATAATTAAAAATTCAAATCCTTATAAAATGTATGTCGAGGCTCATTTTCAAACAAAACCTGCACAGAATATCAAGCATTATCTTGTACATAACTGTCTCAAGTTTTACTACTTTAGTTGTAACTCTTTGGAGCTACATATGTTCAAGTACAAGAATGCATTTTGCCTACATCTGTACTTAACCATCGGCAGCGTCGTATCCTCTTCACCATCACTTCCGAGAAAGTCATTAGCGAAATAAATATTTAAAAGAAAACAAATTCAGTTAAATTTTCAGTTGCTTTTCAATCAATGAAGTATTGTGATAAAAACGAGTGCTATCTATACTTGTTCATATAGTGTTACAATATTACCACAGACAATCAGTTCAAACTAAAAGTGATTTAAATGAAATTCATATTTCTATGACAAAAGTATGCTGGATCTCTTGTAGTCAAAGTAATTTTATGGTTTTATGTTGTGTTCCGTAAATGATATGGTGTGCATATGGTTACGTAACATTAGTACTGACTAATATTACCTGTCATAGAAAGCATTTATCGTATCACTTGGAAAGTAATCAGTAAAGGACATTAATTAAATCTGGTCACGATTAAGCAAACATCCAAACAAAGAGCATTACCGTGAGTTACATAATATGGTACAGTTCTATGAAGTGTTGCTAGTTGTTGCGTTTATTGGTTGTCATCCATATCATTAAATCACTGCATTCCAATTAACGCCTTTACTGCTCACATTATACGTGGTTTCCTCACCTACGTTGAAGTGAGTGCATTTTGTTCAGTTGCTGCATTATCATTTTTGCCCAGCATTTACGTGATTTCAAAGCCACAACAGCCATTTACCAAATCTAACTTCTGCTCATTTTTGAGCTGGCGACCGTTTTTATTCTACAATCTAAATTCATTCAATTCTGGTATACAAAATTATGGCTAACTACAGTGAAGCTGTAAGTTATTACCATTTCTTTCACAGTAAACTCTCGTGCCATAACAATCAGTCTGTAACCACTTGTATTCTATCGGTAAGCACTGTTCTTTGAATTCGGTGCCTTGTTTCCATTAATTACAGAACATTGGCTACACGTGTCACAAAAACTTGTTTATACACCAGAGAGTGTGTGTACGTTATATTGGCAATATACGTGACAGGACATTTGTCTTCAACGCAGAGCCAGTGTTATACTTTCCGATCACAAGCTGAAAGGACATCATATTTCTGATAAATTGGTGTTCCAAATCTATCAAAATTAAATTTCAAGTGGAATACAATGGTGATCTGTGTAGTGGCCAAAATAAAAAATAGGTACAAAGAATGTCGGAATCGACAATAAAGCGGCAGCTACAAAGCCACGAGGCGACTTAGGGATGTATAACAGAGAGCTGGCTAGTAGCTGCGAATCAGATAATGCAACACCTATGAGAGACGTAATTTACGTAACAATAAAAAAAGAAATCACAGATTGATACCAGGAAGGATTGGAAGAGACATTCACAGAGAATGCAGACCATACAGTCGAGGTTCAAACGAAAACAGAACCTGTATTGAATCAGATATGCGATGTGGTTACAATTATGCAACTGCTTAAAAATTATGGAAGTCAGATAACCAGTGATTTAAGTGTCAAAATACGCTAACGAAAAAACACCAAAAAGTAATTAATGTAGAGTAACGAAACTTCAAAACTGAATTAGTCTCCGTAACACTGCAAGGTCCCAGGTTGATGTAAGACTATGGTAAACCACTGAAAATGTGAGATGATGGTTCCTTAATAACCGGTGTAACAGCCAGACTGTTGAATGCAAATATGCATCATCGCGCTGTACAGGTGCCAAATGTCAGTTTGTGGTATGGAATTCCATGCCTGTTGCACTTGGTCGTGCAATACATGGACGCTTAATACTGACGCTGGAGTTGTCGTCCGATGATGTCCCATATGTGCTCGGTTCGAGATAGATCGATCAGGCCAAGGCAACATGTCGAATGTTTGGCTACAACAGCGGTATGTAGGCGAGCGTTATACTGTTGGAAAACAGCCCTTGAATTGCTGTTCATGAATGGCACTACAACAGGTCGAATCACCAGATTGACGTACAAATTTGGAGTCAGTGTGCATGGGACAACCACGATAGTGGTGATGCTGGCATAAGAAATCGCACCCCAGACCATAACTCCATTGTATGTCTAGTGTGTCTAGCACGCAAACAGCTTGGTTGCAGGCCCTCAACTGACCTCCTTCTAACCAACACACGGCCATCAATGGCAATGAGACAGAACCAGCTTTCATCACAAAATACAACAGACCTCCACCCTGCCCTCCAATGAACACTTTGACACCACTAACGACGCAACTGGCGGTGATTTCGGATGAATGGAATGTAACGTTACAGGCCGCCTGGCACAGAGCTGTCCTTGAACTAACGGATTTTTAACAGTTTGTTGTGTCACTGTGGTTTCAACTGCTGCTTAAATTGTTGCTGCAGATGTAACACGACGCGCCAAAGCCATACGCCAAACACGATGGTCTTTCCTCTCGGTAGTGCCTTGTGGGCGTCAGGAGCCCAGTCTTCTTGTGACCGTACATTCTCGTGACCACCCATGGCACCAGCCGTGTACATTAACTACTACATTCCTGACAAATCTTTCATCAATATCCCAGAAGGAGCATCCGGCTTCTCTCTTTCAGAGTCAGTGAGGTATTCATAATGGTATCTTTGTAGCCTTAAATGTGTACTTGATTAACATCAACTCACAACGTCCTATCTCAAAGGTAATTAATGCTCACGACCGTTACAGCGTGTGTTTAAAGGAAACCTAATTTGAATCCTCATACTTGGGCTACTAGAGACATTCTAATGCGAGTGGCGCTGAATTTGAAGACAACATCTTCCAGATGTATAAACACACCTACCAAATTTCGTTTACGCCGCACAAGTCCTTCATGGTGTTGTGATTTTTTTACGTCTGTATAGATTCTTGGGACACTAAGCACAATGAATTAAACAGCAAAATGGATTGTTCAAATCAGTCTTTACGCAATGATTTAGGCGGCAAAAAATATTCTTTAAGTCAATCTTTGAACACTAAAACAGATAGCGTTGCACTACTACGGCAGACAATCAGTTCAAACTAAAAGTGATTTAAAATGCAGTACATATTTCTACAACAAAAGTATGCTGGCTCACTTATAGTCAAAGTAATTTTGTGAGTTTTTGTTGTGTTCTGTAAATGATAACATGTGCATATGTTTACACAACATGACTACTGATAAATATTTATTGTTTGGGAAGCTTTTACGGTATCGTCTGAAAAGTAATCAGTAAAGAACAGTTACCAAATCTGGTCACGATTAAGTAAACACCCAAACAGAGAGCATTACTGAGAGTTATGTAATACAGTGCAGTTTCTATGAAGTGTCGCTAGCTGTTACGTATTATTGTTTGTCACAATTATTATTAACATCACTGCATTCCAATTAACTCTTTATGGTCATGTCATACATGCTTCCCACATCTAAGCTCACGCGTGTGCATATTGTTCAGTTGCCCCATTATCATTCTTGCCCAGTCTTTGAATGATTTCTAAGTCACGACGGTCATTTACCAAATATAATTTTTGCTCGTGTTGGAGCTGGTGACTGTTTTTACTCTAAAATCTAAATTCATTCACACAATCTTGGTGTACAAAATTACGGCTTACGTTAACTGATTACCATTTTTTGTTTTACGCTTAGATCGTTGTTATACACAGTAAACACTCGTCCAATAACGAATAGGTTGTAACTGTCTATATTCTATTGGTTACCATTGAGATACTAAAAGGTATCAGATAGATTATATAATGGTAAGACAGAGATTTAGGAACCAGGTTTTAAATTGTAAGACATTTCCAGGGGCAGATGTGGACTCTGACCACAATCTATTGGTTATGAACTGTAGATTAAAACTGAAGAAACTGCAAAACGGTGGGAATTTAAGGAGACGGGACCTGGATAAACTGAAAGAACCAGAGGTTGTACAGAGTTTCAGGGAGAGCATAAGGGAACGATTGACAGGAATGGGGGAAAGAAATACAGTAGAAGAAGAATGGGTAGCTTTGAGAGATGCAATAGTGAAGGCAGCAGAGGATCAAATAGATAAAAAGACGAGGGCTAGTAGAAACCCTTGGGTAACAGAAGAAATATTGAATTTAATTGATGAAAGGAGAAAATATAAAAATGTAGTAAATGAAGCAGGCAAAAAGGAATACAAACGTCTCAAAAATGATATCGACAGGAAGTGCAAAATGGCTAAGCAGGGATGGCTAGAGGACAAATGTAAGGATGTAGAGGCTTATCTCACTAGGGGTAAAATAGATACTGCTTACAGGAAAATTAAAGAGACCTTTGGAGAAAGGAGAACCACTTGCATGAATATCAAGAGCTTTGATGGAAACCCAGTTCTAAGCAAAGAAGGGAAAGCAGAAAGGTGGAAGGAGTATATAGAGGGTCTATACAAGGGCGACGTACTTGAGGACAATATTATGGAAATGGAAGAGGATGTAGATGAAGATGAAATGGGAGATACGATACTGCGTGAAGAGTTTGACAGAGCTCTGAAAGACCTGAGTCGAAACAAGGCCCCCGGAGTAGACAACATTCCATTAGAACTACTGACAGCCTTGGGAGTGCCAGTCCTGACAAAACTCTACCGTCTGGTGAGCAAGATGTATGAGACAGGCGAAACACCCTCAGACTTCAAGAAGAATATAATAAATCCAATCACAAAGAAAGCAGGTGTTGACAGATGTGAAAATTACTGAACTATCAGTTTAATAAGTCACGGCTGCAAAATACTAACGCGAATTCTTTACAGACGAATGGAAAAACTGATAGAAGCGGACCTCGGGGAAGATCAGTTTGGATTCCGTAGAAATGTTGGAACACGTGAGGCAATACTGACCCTACGACTTATCTTAGAAGAAAGATTAAGGAAAGGCAAACCTACGTTTGTAGCATTTGTAGACTTGAGAAAGCTTTTGACAATGTTGATTGGAATACTCTCTTTCAAATTCTGAAGGTGGCAGGGCTAAAATACAGGGAGCGAAATGCTATTTACAATTTGTACAGAAAGCAGATGGCAGTTATAAAAGTCGAGGGGTATGAAAGGGAAGCAGTGGTTGGGAAGGGAGTGAGAGAGAGTTGTAGCCTATCCCCGATGTTGTTCAATCTGTATATTGAGCAAGCAATAAAGGAAACAAAAGAAAAGTTCGGAGTAGGTATTAAAATCCATGGAGAAGAAATAAAAACTTTAAGGTTCGCCGATGACATTGTAATTCTGTCAGAGACAGCAAAGGACTTGGAAGAACAGTTGAACGGAATGGACAGTGTCTTGAAAGGAGGATATAAGATGAACATCAACAAAAGCAAAACGAGGATAATGGAATGTAGTCGAATTAAGTCGGGTGATGCTGAGGGAATTAGATTAGGAAATGAGACACTTAAAGTAGAAAAGGAGTTTTGCTATTTGGGGAGCAAAATAACTGACGATGGTCGAAGTAGAGAGGATATAAAATTTAGACTGGCAATGGCAAAGAAAGCGTTTCTGAAGAAGAAAAATTTGCTAACATCGAGTATAGATTTAAATGTCAGGAATTCGTTTCTGAAAGTATTTGTGTGGAGTGTAGCCATACATGGAAGTGAAACATGGACGATAAATAGTTTAGACAAGAAGAGAATAGAAGCTTTCGAAATGTGGTGCTACAGAAGAATGCTGAAGATTAGATGGGTAGATCACATAACTAATGAGGAGATATTGAACAGAATTGGGGAGAAGAGGAGCTTGTGTCGCAACTTGACTAGAAGAAGGGATCGGTTGGTAGGACATGTTCTGAGACATCGAGGGATCACCAATTTAATATTGGAGGGGAGCGTGGAGGGTAAAAATCGTAGAGGGAGACAAGAGATGAATACACTAAGCAGATTCAGAAGGATGTAGGCTGCAGTAGGTACTGGGATATGAAGAAGCTTGCACAGGATAGAGTAGCCTGGAGAGCTGCATCAAACCAGTCTCAGGACTGAAGACCACAACAACAACAACAACACCATTGATCTTCGTATTCGATGGCTTGTTTCCATTAGTTACGGAACATTATGTACACGTGTGACGAAAACGTATTTTATACCTCTGAGAATATACCAGGTAGATACGGTAGAGGGTGACGAGATCGGTTGCATTATGGCCGACCAGGTAATGCCGTGCTGAATTGGGAACGTCAATCGTCTACGCTCGGTGTCATAATCTTCCGATACTGATGACGACAACCTTACAGAATTTCGATCGTCTTTAGTCGGCATGAAAACTACGACGTTTTATATCAGGAACTATATAATACCTCGGCGCTTTATTCTCATAGGTTGTTGCCTGTGACATATAGCAGAATAAAAAAATAACATCCCTTTATCGTACTGTTCCCCCATAACCCCACTTACAGGCTACAGGTAAGTATTTAACATGCATTGCCTATGCTGCTCATGAAGAATTGCAGTCATAATTTTAGAGACGTTGTCAATACGATGCCGGAAATGACCGCGGTCGATGGCTGTTTGCAACCAGGGACTTATGCAAGTCTCTCTGTACACCGAAAAATGTTATTCACTAAATATATGAACTGATGTACACTCATCATTTTGGAAACGCACTTTCTTCTTCTTCTGCTCCACATTCGATCGCTCGAGGTTATCAGTAAATGATATCCTGTATTTTTTACTCATTCAAGGCTTGGGTGTCCACCGCTTCCCCGAGCGGTTACACACCACACGTCAGCTGCGCGCCGTGACCCAAGTTCCAAGAGCCGCCATGCTACCCAATATCTGCCCACCTGGGTCAGTGCAGTCTCTCGACGTTGGAGAAATATCACAGTCAGAATAAGCCGGCTCACCACGGAGTATAATCCACACCTCTATGACCAGCAAAGCTTCTAGAAGACTTATGTAACACCTACTGCAGAAAAAAATTAGTGTTCTGAGTTTCTAGATTCAGTATTTGACGCCTTATGTCGTACACTGTCTAATCAAGAGCACCTATTCTACGAACACGTACCACACATGATGAGACCATAAATTAATGACATTCTCTGTAAGCCCAGCATTGTATGACCATCTTCATAGCCATAGATGTTAAGCAAATATCACAATGCTTATTAAGTGATGTCGGAGATTCTCCCAAAGATTACTGCTGAAATACACTCTTAATATCACCTCCTCAACAATATCTTTCGTGCTAGGACTTCCTTTCGTGTTCTCCAGCGGACTACGAAAGTGCGTTGCAGCCTTAAAATGAAAGTTTGATGTTTACCAGTCTCAATATACGTAGAATTTCGAGACAATGCAGAAAAGAACAGCAATCGATCGTGAAACTCGCCGTTTTATTGCAGCAGATCTAGATTTCAACTATTATATAGTCAGCTTCAATGCTAAAAACTACAACACAAGAGGACCAGGAAGTAATACAGTATAAGACAGTTGACAACGCATCACAAGTGTAAACATGAACGTCACTCAGTTACATATCGTATAACTACAGATGACGTTAGTCCAAAGTGTCACGTAATAAACAATATTGGTTGCTGCAGAGCGCACACAACTCTAACATGAACTGAAGCCGTTGCATGCATGGTTGAACAGGACGACAATGAGACATCAGAGACGTGCGTGCCCTCTATCGAGGTGCCGATGATTAGTTAAACAGTAAAACTATATAATTTAATTTTTTTAATTTACTGAACAATAAAACCACAAGTAACGGTTAAAACACGGAAAGCAAATCACATGTCTGGCGCCATAAGTATAGCTCGCTCAATGACAATAAGTGCAGTACAGTATGCCATGCATTTTTGCATTATAAACTAATGGAAGAAGATCCATTGAGAGTTCCATACAACACGAAAAGTGCAAAGTTCATGTAATGTACCAAAATAATAAAATCTGAAGGAATGAAAATAGTTCAATAAACACGGAGTGCCCTCTCTTGCCATAAACCAAAATCGTGCAACTAGTAAAAATACATCCGTGCCATCTTTGGGCTTACAGTATAAACATGTGGAATAAGACAGCACACACTGTCGGATGGTATGAAGCTAGCCATTGGGGCATAAAAAGTAAAAAATGAACAGACAAGTAAAATAAAAGAATGTAACAAGGTTATGGGAAACAAAATATGTTCAGGCAATTGGGGTTAGGTTAGGACGGGATTATTTTCAAATGTGTGGCCTAACTGGGTTAATGTAAGTCACGAAACCTAGCAAGCAACAAGATAACCATGCATTGTGTTACTTTTATGTCCCCAAAAGAAAAAAAGAAAAAAATATGAAAATAGTATAGTAAGATAAAATGGGCCCGCCCGGTTGGCCGTGTGGTCTAACGCACGGCTTTCCGGGCGGAAAGGAGCGCCTGGTCCCCGGCACGAATCCGCCCGGCGTATGTGTGTCGAGGTCCGGTGAACCGGCCAGTCTGTGGATGGTTTTTAAGCGGTTTTCCATCTGGCTCGGCGAATGTGGGCTGGTTCCCCTTATTCCGCCTCTGTTATACTGTGTCGGCGATTGCTGCGCAAACAAGTTCTCCACGTACCACGCAAATATAGCTGTTACACTAGTCTGGTGTGAGACGTTCCCTGGGGGGTCCACCGGGGGCCGAACCGCACAACAACCCTGGTTTCGGTGTGGGGCGGCGGAGGGGTGAAGTGGACTGCGGTAGTCGTCGTGGGGTTGTGGACCACTGCGGCTGCGGCGAGGACGGAGCCTCTCCGTCGTATCTAGGTCCCCGGTTAACATAAAATACAATAAAGATAAAATGGAATATACAAAAGGTTGTGTGTATGTATATAATTGGCAGCTGATTTATGGCCCACTACAAGATCTGTCCCATTGCTTAACGTATTGCGGACAATACTGTTCTCGCCACAATATGGCGAATATCCGTAATATGTATCGTGTCTGCGAGCTGTTTGACATTTCTAGTCAGTACATCATACCTTTTATGGACGCCCTTTAAACTTATTATTTTCATATTTTTATTTGCTTCTGCGGGCATAAAAGTAACACTGTGCATGGCTATCTTGTTCCTTGGCTGGTTTCGTGACTTACAATAGCCAAGTGACGGCACAATTTTAAAATAACCCCGTCCTCCCTTAATCCTAGTTGTCTAAACAACTTGTATTTCCAATAATTGTGCTACATTCCATTATGTTATTTGTTTGTTCTTTCTTACTTTTTATACGCCACTAACTAGCTTCATACCTTCCTACATTGTGTGCTGTTTTATTCCACATGTTTATACTGGAAGCCCAAAGATGGCGCTGATGTATTTTTTCGAGTTGCACCAGTTTATTTTATGAGCAGACAGTGCGCACCAAGTTTATTGTACTGTTTTCATTCCTCCAGACTTTAATTATTTTGCCACATTATTTTAACATTGAACTTTTCGTGTCGTATGGAGTAACGTTACACATACTTAGGTAACGTAATCGGCCTCCCAGAATTGCTACTAGGTAAGGTGTATTTGATATGCAGGGTGTTACAAAAAGGTACGGCCAAACTTTCAGGAAACATTCCTCACACACAAAAAAAGAAAAGATGTTATGTGGACATGTGTCAGGAAACGCTTAATTTCCATGTTAGAGCTCATTTCAGTTTCGTCAGGATGTACTGTACTTCCTAGATTCACCGCCAGTTGGCCCAATTGAAGGAAGGTAATGTTGACTTCGGTGCTTGTGTTGACATGCGACTCATTGCTCTACAGTACTAGCATCAAGAACATCAGTACGTAGCATCAACAGGTTAGTGTTCATCACGAACGTGGTTTTGCAATCAGTGCAATGTTTACAAATGCGGAATTGGCAGATGCCCATTTGATGTATGGATTAGCACGGGGCAATAGCCGTGGCGCGGTACGTTTCTATCGAGACAGATTTCCAGAACGAAGGTGTCCCGACAGGGAGACGTTCGAAGCAATTGATCGGCGTCTTACGGAGCACGGAACATTCCAGCCTAGGACTCGCGACTGGGGATGACCTAGAACGACGAGGACACCTGCAATGGACGAGGCAATTCTTCGTGCAGTTGACGATAACCCTAATGTCAGCGTCAGAGAAGTTGCTGCTGTACAAGGTAACGTTGACCACGTCACTGTATGAAGAGTGCTACGGGAGAACCAGTTGTTTCCGTAACACGTACAGCGTTTGCAGGCACTATCAGCAGCTGATTGGCCTCCACGGGTACACTTCTGCGAATGGTTCATCCAACAATGTGTCAATCCTCATTTAAGTGCAAATGTTCTCTTTACGGATGAGGCTTCATTCCAACGTGATCAAATTGTAAATTTTCACAGTC
Source organism: Schistocerca nitens (assembly GCF_023898315.1). Classification (NCBI taxonomy): domain Eukaryota; kingdom Metazoa; phylum Arthropoda; class Insecta; order Orthoptera; family Acrididae; genus Schistocerca; species Schistocerca nitens. Next base: position 350,958,234 of record NC_064616.1, read on the forward strand.
AACATGTGTGGGCTGACGAGAATCCGCACGCAATTGTGCAATCACGTCATCAACACAGATTTTCTGTGAACGTTTGGGCAGGCATTGTTGGTGATGTCTTGATTGGGCCCCATGTTCTTCCACCTACGCTCAATGGAGCACGTTATCATGATTTCATACAGGATCTACCTGTGCTGCTAGAACATGTGCCTTTACAAGTACGACACAACATGTGGTTCCTGCACGATGGAGCTCCTGCACATTTCAGTCGAAGTGTTAGTACGCTTCTCAACAACAGATTCGGTGACCGATGGATAGGTAGAGGCGGACCAATTCCATGGCCTCCACGCTCTCCTGACCTCAACCCTCTTGACTTTCATTTATGGGCGCATTTGAAAGCTCTTGTCTACGCAACTCCGGTACCAAATGTAGAGACTCTTCGAGCTCGTATTGTGGACGGCTGTCATACAATACGCCGTTCTCCAGGGCTGCATCAGCGCATCGGGGATTCCATGCGACGGAGGATGGATGCATGTATCCTCGCTAACGGAGGACATTTTGAACATTTTCTGTAACAAAGTGTTTGAAGTCACGCTGGTACGTTCTGTTGCTGTGTGTTTCCATTCCATGATTAATGTGATTTGAAGAGAAGTAATAAAATGAGCTCTAACATAGAAAGTAAGCGTTTCCGGACACATGACCACATAACATATTTTCTTTCTTTGTGTGTGAGGAATGTTTCCTGAAAGTTTGGTCGTACCTTTTTGTAACACCCTGTATAGCTAAACGCCAGCGAGCGTGAAGGCTTGCAGCGGTCCGCAGCGGCCGTTACAGGTCAGCCTGGACGGACCAAGTGTGGGTAAATCCCAGGAGAAGGAACCTGCACAATGGTCGTTCGCTTAGCAGAATGCGGAATAACCAGCAGTTGTGTACTCTGAGACCTCTAAATCAACAACATAATTGCTTCTTGCGATTTCAACATACGATACCTCAGACGATAGCATTTCACTACAGCTATCATCTCTAAAAGCTAAATATTTGTATGTATCTTGCTTCTTGATTTATTGCGTCTTTTATATCTTTTTTATGATGCAAATGTTTGACAGAACAGCGTACTCTCCACATCAGCAAATGAACACAGCATCAATATCTCATATTTTGTCGGACTTGTGTGTTTATTCAATGAACAGTTTACTATTTTGCCAATAAATGTTGATTGCAAGAACTATTAAAAAACTACGCTACTTTAAAAGTGGTCAGTTGCTTGTGTTAGCCGACACCACAGTTGAAAAGAGAACCAAAAGACACTTCTGTCTAGAAGGCATAGATAATTGTTTAAATAATATTTAACGACAATTCATTGCATTTAACGTGAGTGCACTTTTGCAAGAACAACTATATCATTTATTTATGAACAATCGTTTAATTGTAATTATTGTGAAAGATTTGAGTGTGACTGAATATTTATAACATTTCTTTTACTTAAATATTGTTGTAATATATTAGTTAGTGTAGCAATGTGGTGAACTTGAATTAAATCATGTCTGCAGAGCTTTAAGACAATGCGCTTTTGGTGGGAATGGCCTCAAGGCAATGGAAAAGGAGAAAGTTTCGGAACACTGTGGGAGTCAAGTGGAGACTGGGACTTCTCAAGCGTATGGCTCAACGGAGCTATTCTGGACATTTTGTGGGGCGGACGTATAGGTGATTCTGGAAGGTGAACAGCCGCTATGACACTTTAATTTTTGAAGGGACATCATATTTCGAGAGGTCTGAATGTACTCCAGAGTAAGACTCTTAACTTTTGCAGCTTGATTTACGGAACGGAGAATATGTGGTGTCACCGCCAGACACCACACTTGCTAGGTGGTAGCCTTTAAATAGGCCGCGGTCCGTTAGTATACGTCGGACCCGCGTGTCGCCACTATCAGTGATGGCAGACCGAGCGCCGCCACACGGCAGATCTAGAGAGACTCACTAGCACTCGCCCCAGTTGTACAGCCGACTTTGCTAGCGATGGTTCACTGTCGACATACTTTCTCATTTGCAGAGACGACAGTTTAGCGTAGCCTTCAGCTACGTCATTTGCTACGACCTAGCAAGGCGCCATATTCAGTTACTATAATCTGAACAGATTAAGCTGTGAATCATGTACCGTCAAGAGCGACGTTCATCATTAATGAATTGAAGTTAAGTATCAAACTAGCTACGTCCGCTTTCTGAATTCTAATTCCTTGTCATGTTCCAGACCTCACGTCAGTATAGTCCTTCCCTCCTCACGGCAGCCTGCGTGAGCTAAATCGCGTGCATTTAGGCCTCGTCTAGTAACACGGTGTTGGCTCTTCAGCCAACACTACAGAATAGACAGAGCATGAGTTACCAGTCTTCGTATCACGTGTGAATCATCATGTTGAACTCTGAACTGTTTTGAGCTGGTGAATATTTCGTGTGTTGTTATTGTTAAAGGCACTTAATTTTCGCGGTTCTTTGATGACTATTTAATCTGGCGAATTTGCTACCACTCTCATAATGCTCTCAACGTAATATTTCTGCATTTGATAAGACATTTGCTGTCTGTATTTTAACTGAATATTGTAAGACCACTTCCCGTTGTTTCTTAAGTGTCATCTCTTGAATAAAAAATATTCGACATAATTCTCTGTCGTCTACATCAATTACAGACGTTAGAATAGAACCCTTCTTATTAAGCAATTCATTTAACATTTATTTTCTATTTCTGTGTATTCCATTAACTCGCAATTCTAGATAATGCATAGACTAGCTGCAGTGCATGAAAGCGAACGTGTGCGGCTCGACCTATGGCTTTATCGAGCTACTTTTTTAAACAGAGCCGTGCATAGCCCAAGTACCTAATGTGCGAGTATCCACAAATAAAGACGCACTGGTTTGCTCATATGTAACGCTGTTAGGATGAGCAATTACTCATCGGTAACCGTTAGGTGCAGTCGCGTTTGGGGTTTTCCTGTCCGAGATATGAAGCAAACCTATTTAGAAGTAAATTGTAATTCTAACACGTTACAATATTCTGTGATCCAGGTCCCAAACCTACTGCATGATAGCCAGTTTGTGGAGGGGGTCTGAGCATAAGATCTTGCAGCAGTTGCGTGCGTAAGAACCCGTAGCAGATGCTAGGTGCGCGAAATTTCGCCGCGGAACTTCAAGAAAGCAGAATAGGGCTACGCAGAGGCGTGCTGAGTTCGAGACTGCAGCGACCAGCAGTAGCGGAGACCTCGACGGGGACGTAGCGTCTGTGGCGGTAATGGCAACGCAGGCCACAGGCGGCGACTGAGAGTGCATCAGCACTGACACCTCGGGCAGCAGGAGTACATCAGCAGACACCCTGCGCCGCTAGTGTTAAAATGTGTGAACCTGCAGCGTCATCGTGAGTGATGGAGCTTCGAACGATTAAGAAATAATTTGGATTGTGTGGGTCAGGCAATGTTAGTGGACCAGTTAGCTCAAATTGTGAACGTGGTGATGTTGATAGGGACGGTATTAGTGGGGCAGAGAGTCTGAAATCGGAGAAGGTACACTATGTGATGAAAAGTATGCGGATACTCCCAAAAACATACGTTTTTCGTATTAGGTGCATTGTGCTGCCACCTACTGCCAGATACTCCATATCAGCAACCTCAGTGTTTATTAGACATCGTAAGGGAGCAGAATGGTGCGCTCCACAGAACTCGCGGACCTCAAACGTGGTCAGGTGATTGGGTCATACGTCTGTACGCGAGATTTCCACACTCCGAAACATCCCTAGGTCCACTGTTTCCGATGTGACAGTGAAGTGGGAACGTGAAAGGACACGTACAGCCCAAAAGCGTACAGGCCGAGCTCGGCTGTTGACTGACAGAGACTGCCGACAGTTTAAGAGGGTCGTAATGTGTAATAGGCTCAAATGGCTCTGAGCACTATGGGACTTAACATCTGTGGTCATCAGTCCCCTAGAACTTAGAACTACTTATACCTAACTAACCTAAGGACACCACACACATCCATGCCCGAGGCAGGATTCGAACCTGCGACCGTAGCGGTCACGCGGTTCCAGACTGAAGCGCCTAGAACCGCATGGCCACACCGGCCGGCTTGTGTAATAGGCAGACATCTATCCAGACCATCACAGAAGAATTCCAAACTGCGTCAGGATCCACTGCAAGTACTATGACGGTTAGGCGGGAGGTGAGAAAACTTGGATTGTGGTTGCTCATAAGCCACACATCACGCCGGTAAATGCCAAATGACGCCTCGCTTGGTGTAATGCGCGTAAACATTGAACGATTGAACAGTGGAAAAACGTTATGTGGAGTGACGTATCACGTTACACAATGTGTCGATTCGATGGCAGGGTGTGGGTATGGTGAATGCTCGATGAACGTCATCTGCCAGCGTGTGTAGTGCCAACAGTATAATTCGGAGGCGGTGGTGTTATGATGTGGTCGTGTTTTTCTTGGAGGGGCTTGCACCCCTTACTGCTTTGCGAGGCGCTATCACAGCACAGGCCTACAGTGATATTTTAAGCACCTTCCTGTTTCCCACTGTTGAAGAGCAATTCGGGTACGGCGATTGCATCTTTCAACACGATCGAGCACCTGTTCATAATGCATGGCCTGTGGCGGAGTGATTACATGACAATAACGTACCTGTAATGGAGTGGCCTGCCAGAGTCCTGATCTGAATCCTATAGAACACCTTTGGGGTGTTTTGGAACGCCGAATTCATGCCAGACGTCAACGACCAACATCAATACCTCTGCTCAGTGCAGCACTCCGTAAAGAATGGAATGATTGGATTGTACGTAAGCCTGTGAGAGTAGAAGCTGTCATCAAGGCTAAGAGTGGCCAACACCATTCTGAATTCCAGCATTACCGATGGAGGGCGCCACGACCTTGTAAGTTCTTTTCAGCCAGGTGTCCGGATACTTTTGATCATATAGCGTAGATGTAATTGTGAGTGATACAACGGCGGGCTTAAGGGAACTTCTGATAAACTTAAACTCTAAAGTGGGGATACTGGGTACAGTTATAGGTTTAATAAAAGCAGAGATAAGTTCAGCAGAGATAAATATAGAAGGAAGTATAAAAGCTGAGGTGAAGAAAATTAAATCCGATATAGAAGGAATGATAGATTTAAAATTAGAAGCAATATGGGCAGATTTAGGCAAAATTGCTGAATTGACACCCGAGTCCACACAGTGAAAAAAGACTTCGGGGACAGTTTGAAAAAGATACATTAATAACTGGTTGGCGATGTTAAGGATTGTGTGCTGAGACAAAATTCACTTCAGGAAATGAGCGCTAAGTCTATTACCATTTTGTCTGGTAGTGTGGCAGAGCGTGGAAACGACATGGTGAAAAATAGGACACAGGTGGAAGCAGAGATTAATAACGAAGTTTTGCAGCAAGAACAGCGGACTAAAATTGTACAGGCAGAATTAAATGCTTTAGCAGTGAATCAGACTACTATTGTGATACACTGCAGCGCCAAATAAATTGGTATAGGCTTGCGTATTCAAATACATAGGTATGTAAACAGGCAGAATACGGCGTTGCTGTCGGCAACGCCTATATAAGACAGGAAGTGTCTGGCGTAGTTGTTAGATCGGTTACTGCTGCTGCAATGGTAGGTTATCAAGATTTAAGTGTATTTCAACATGCTGTTACAGTCGGCGCACGAGCGATGGGACGCAGCTTCTCCGAGGTAGCGATGAAGAGAGGATTTTCCCATACGACCATTTCACGAGTGTACCGTGAATATCAGGAATCTGGTAAAACATCAAATCTCCGACATCGCTTCGGCCAGAAAAAGATCCTGCAAGAACGGGACCAACGACGACTGAAGAGAATCGTTCAACGTGACAGAAGTGCAACCCTTCTGTAAATTGCTGCAGATTTCAATGCTAGGTCATAAACAAGCGTCAGTGTGCTGAACATTCAACGAAACACCATCGATATGGGCTTTCGGAGCCGAAGGCCCGCTCATGTACCCTTGATCACTGCACGACACAAAGCTTTACGCCTCGCCTGGGCCCGTTGCTAGCGACGTTGGACTGTTGATGACTGGAAACATGCTGCCTGGTCGGAAGAGTCTCGTTTCAAATTGTGTCGAGCGGATGGACATGTAGGGGTATGGAGGCAATCTCATGAATCCATGGACCCTGCATGACAGCAAGGGACTGTTCAAGCTGGTGAAGGCTCTGTAATGGAGTGGGGCGTGTGCAGTTGGAGTGATATGCGACTCCTGATACGTCTAGATACAACTCCGACAGGTGATAAGCACGTAAGCATTCTGTCTGATCATTTGCATCCATTCAAGTCCATTGTCCATTCCGACGGACTTGGGCAATTCCAGTAGGACATTGCGACACCCCACACATCCAGAATTCCCATAGAGTGGCTCCAGGAACACTCCTCTAAGTTTAAACACTTCCACTACCCACCAGACATGAACATTATTGATCATATCTTGGATGTCTTGCAACGTGCTGTTCAGAAAAGATCTGCACCCCCTCGTACTCTTATGACTTTATGGACAGCCCTGAAGGATTCATGTTGTCAGTTCCCCCCAGCACTACTTCAGACATTAGTCGAGTCCATGTCACGTCGTGTTGCGGCACTTCCGCGTGTTCATTGGGGCCCTTCACGATAATTGGGGGGGGGGGGGGGGGACAGTTTCTTTGGCTTTTCAGTGTAGGTGTTCCGTGGCTTAATTCAGTAACCACAAAGTGTTTTTGAGATAATGGGAAATACCATCCAGTTGATTTTATTGCTGTATGTAGAGATGGTTTTGTGAGAGGAATGTCTGAAGAGGCAAATGTTAAGTTCCCTAAGGGACACCTTGATGGCAATGCCCAACCATGGGCAAATTTATTGAGTGCTTCATTTACTTCAGAGTGAGTTCCTAACGGACCAAATTTCAGACACGGAAGTGGGAAGATGCTGGAATATTGAAGAGTGAACTGGCTAAGCTGATCCATGTAAATCTTTCGTGGGAGTGTTACCAGAGACCACGACACTTACGAGATTCTTACTGGAATTTTTACTGTGGTATCTTGTCCATTTTCCGACAGATTCCATTGACGAGTTTTTAGATGCGATTGAGAAACTTGAACATGCGTTGAAATTCAAGCCACATAATGGAAACAGTAGACACGGGTAACAGAATAGGAACAACTATAACATCCAAAATAATTATAAAGATCTTAACAGAAATAATTATCACTGTAATAATAATTTTAAAGAGGAAATGGAAACGGGAATTCTTACAACGGAAATCGGGAACGAAGACCGGAGGGGCAGGAACCTCATGAAATGAAACGCCAAAACACGAGGTTGGGAAATTAGAGATCGTGGCATCTCAGGTCTGGAGATGGCGAAATAAATCGGCGTTTAATAGGACACCTAATCTTAAAAATTTTGTGGGCTCCAAAAATTTGGCAAAGAAGTCTCAGATGTTGGACTTGGAATTTATAACAAGTAAGAATAGAATGGGGAGTGATTTTAAGCAGCGCAACCTTAAAGGGGACGTTAGAAATATTGTAAAATTTGGAAAGAATATTGATAATAATAATATTAGACTGGAGAATTTATTTTGTAAAAGGGAATTGAATGATCGAATGAATGTATGCATGAGGGAAGGTTCTGTGATCAGAAGAGAGGCTGAGATGGATCTGAATTTGGTGGAGGTGGAATGTATGACGAATTCTCATGAGGCACTAGTCAGTAGCAACAATTAAGTAATGAACGTAATATAGATGATTTTGTTTCGGCGGAAATATGTGAAGATATATGCGAAGGCGATGAAGCTATAGTCTCGTCAGCTGGAGATGAATTCTGTGGTATCTCGACGGAAATATGTGAAGATATTTGTGAAAGCGACGTAGGAATAGTCTCGCCAGCTGGTGACGATTATTATTATGTATCGGCGGAAGTGGATGATTTACTGTTCAAAGGAAGTAAAGGCAGTGTTAACATGATGAAACTGCGAAGGTTGAAGCTACTGATTTAGATATTCGGAGGAGGGAGCCTGTGCACTTATTTCTGTTGATGAAAGCATGAATTATGAGTGCAAGTTGAAAGGTGAATGTGAAAGTGTGTTAGACGATGTGTTAATGTATAAAGTGGCAGATGCGTCTGACAGGGGAGAAAATGCTAAGGAGAAAGGGTTAGATCCGAGTTTGGCGGAATTTAGGTATACTGTGAGTTCTAATGTTGAGCGATGCAATAGTGACAGTTTATACGGTGTACCGGCGAAGATTGACGGAGTGGTTCAAATGGTTCAAATGGCTCTGAGCACTATGGGACTTAACTTCTAAGGTCATCAGTCCCCTAGAACTTAGAACTACTTAAACCTAACTAACCTAAGGACATCACACACATCTATGCCCGAGGCAGGATTCGAACCTGCGACCGTAGCGGTCGCGCGGTTCCAAACTGTAGCGCCTTTAACTTGACGGAGTGAGTGGTGGTGATTTCTATAATGAATCGACGGGTGTAATGACTGTTTTAAATAGTAAATGCTATGAGTTATAAGCGGATGTTAATGTACTTAATTGTGAGGTATGTAGTGTTTCAATGGAAATAAGAGACGATTTGTTTAACGGAGACAAATTTTTAAGTTGTGTGGTTAGTTGTAAAAATGTTGCAGCTACTGATATTATTTCAGAGGAATGTAATGGCTGTTTTAAATAGTGAACGTTATGAGTTATAAGCGGATGTTAATGTACATAATTGTGAGAAGGTCTGTAGTGTTTCGATGGAAATAAGAGACGATTTGTTTAACGGAGACGAATTTTTAAGTTGTTGTAAAAATGTTGCAGCTACTGATATTATTTCAGAGGAAGTGCTCAGTAAATCTGATGCTAACGAGGATGATGAAATTACGGGTTCTTGAGGGTGGTTTAAATCCTACAGATCAGTTGGCGTTAGATCAGGAGAATCTAGAAATGGATAATGAGAGGATAGTTCTGAACTTATGATGTGTCCCGGTAGAAAAAGGGAGGGACATTGAAAAAGACAATTTGAGGCAAAAGTTCTTAAACAGGGGTGAAATTAATAAGGCACAGCCTATAAGTGAATTATTCGATGTTAGTGAGGAGGAAAGGAAGTGCGCATTTCACGAAACTAAAAGTGATGTTCTAGCGGTAGTCACAAATGGTTCAAATGGCTCTGAGCACTATGGGACTCAACATCTTAGGTCATAAGTCCCCTAGAACTTAGAACTACTTAAACCTAACTAACCTAAGGACATCACACACATCCATGCCCGAGGCAGGATTCGAACCTAGGACCGTAGCAGTCCCGCGGTTCCGGACTGCAGCGCCAGGACTGCTAGACCACCGCGGTCGGCGGTAGTCACAAATTTTGCCAGTAAACATAAGAATCCGCTGGTGAATGAGTAAAGAGGGCTCGAATTTGAGCCGGTGAAAAAACGAAAAAACGTGATGTTCAAGAGATACTCTCACTGGCTAAAAAAACTGCTACTAGATACAACGGCGGCAGACTTGCATCGTGTGAATGAAAAACGTAGTGTGTATTAATATAAGTGTGTAAATAAATGTAATTTCATGTGCAGTTTTTTTAAGAAGTTTGGTGTCTACTTCTGTTTTGTGTAAGCGGTAATTTGGTAAATTTAAAATGTAAATTATAAAGTATGATGGTACAACTTAGTGCAAGGAGCGAGCTAATATTATCCGCACAACTCTTGGTTCTTGGAGGTCGGCAGACAGTAATTAGTTGTATAAATGAGGAATATAATTTGTTCTGTACGTGAGATTTGGGGGAAATTTAAAGCGGTTTGTAAATGTGTTTTCTGTAGTATTTTGGATGGGTTTCTCGTGTAATATGTATAGTTTATTTGTAACTACTGTTCGCACAAAATTTGGTGCTCAGATGTCATGAGACCTCATTAAAATTTTAATTGCCTCTGGGATTAAAACATGTTGTTACGTGCAAAGTTTGATCTGTGCTCTTGGTGGTATATTACTTGGGTTAGCACAGTGATGTATGTTTTTATAGAGCTTTTGAATAGATTTATGTATATAAAATTCTGGGGATAAATGGGATTTTAGTACAAATATTACTGAAAATTTGCTGAATGTATGATCTAGCTATCCGCTGAGCTGAAAGGAAATTTAAATGGGTGATATTTGCACAGAACAGTATTAGTGTTAAAAATTTCAAATCTGGCATGAAAAAATTGTAGAGAAGGGATAAAATGTTAGTTGATATATGGTATCATAAAGAATTTCAAAGCACGAAGGATATGTTTTGTAGTGGTAACATGGACAGAGTGTTTGAATGTCGAACTAAATGAAAAGCCTTTGCTTCCTATCCTGTTTGTCAATGTATCGAGTCCACTGGGGAGGGCGTTCAGTGCCTGATCTGTAAGGATTCTGGAAGTCATATGATCATTGGTAACTATAACATATTTCGACAGCTATCGTCCTTCAGCACTGGCGCTGACTGCGGACTGATGCACGTTCGGTTCAGTACTTGGCCAAGGGCGTCATGAATTCCAGCAGATGTGGCTGGACTGTGAACCATCTAAAATTCAACGCCAGAATACCTACTGTGTGCTGTGTTGGCGATGGTGAAGTTCTACTATGTGATAAAAGCAAAAATTGCTATCAAATGAACGCAAAAGTGCTAAAACAATTTTAAGAGATTGAGCTGACTCAAGAGTTTATTCAAATTTTTGTGTTTATTTTGGCATTCAATTAATATGTCGGAATTCTATAATTTATGTTCATTTAAAAAATTTAGGCTGATAATTTGACATGTCCTAGAAGGTACATGCTGGGTATCATCTGGAGTGCCCCGGAAAAGTGTGGTAGGTCCGCTGTTGTTTTCTATCTACATAAATGATCTTTTGGATAGGATGGATAGCAATGTGCGGCTGTTTGCTGATGATGCTGTGGTGTTCGGGAAGGTGTCGTCGTTGAGTGACTTGGACAGGATTTGTGACTGGTGAAAAGAATGGCAGCTAACTCTAAATATAGATAAATGTAAGTTAATGCAGATGAATAGGAAAAAGAATCCCGTAATGTTTGAATACTCCATTAGTAGTGTAGCGCTTGACACTGATATTTGGGTGTAACATTGCAGAGCGATATGAAGTGGGACAGGCATGTAATGGCAGTTGTGGGGAAGGCGGATAGTCGTCTTCGGTTCATTGGTAGAATTTTGGGAAGATGTGATTCATCTGTAAAGGAGACCGCTTATAAAACACTAATACGACCTATTCTTGAGTACTGCTCGAGCGTTTGGGATCCCTATCACGTCGGATTGAGGGAGGACATAGAAGCAATTCAGAGGCGGGCTGCTAGATTTGTTACTGGTATGTTTGATCATCACGCGAGTGTTACGGAAATGCTTCAGGAACTAGTGTGGGAGTCTCTAGAAGAAAGGAGGAGTTCTTTTCTTGAATCGCTACTGAGGAAATTTAGAGAACCAGCATTTGAGGTTGATTGCAGTACAGTTTTACTGCCGCCAACTTATATTTCGCGGGAAGACCACAAAGATAAGACAAGAGAGATTAGGGCTCGTACAGAGGCATATAGGCAGTCATTTTTCCCTCGTTCTGTTTGGGAGTGGAACAGGGAGAGAAGATGCTAGTTGTGGTACGAGGTAACCTCAGCCACGTACCGTATGGTGGATTGCGGAGTATATATATAGATGTAGATGTAGATGCTGTTTCATAAACCAACACAAAGGTTACTACTCTATTGTTCTGACATGTAAGAAGGGTATTCTATTTATGATATTGTGTATGTATATATAATGTTATGAATGTCAAATTTGGTGCTACTTAATGTACCAAGTTAGCGAGATGATGTGCCACATTAAGTAACGGTGTGTTACGTTACGCGTATTTATGCAACCTAATGGGCCGCCCAGAATAGCTACAAGACAAGTTGTGTTTGATGTACAGCTGAACGCCAGAGGGTCCGGGGGCTCAGGGCGGACCGTAGCGGCTGCTCCAGGTCAGTCTGGGACGGACTGGATGTGGGTAAATCCCAGAAGAATGGACCTGCACAGTGGTCGCTCGTTTAGCAGAATGCGGAATAACCAGCAATAGCAGACCCTGAGACAAACTGATATATGACGTCTTACAGCTCTTTGACAGTCTATAATAATTTACTGTCAAGTATTAAATGCATATCCGAATATGTCGGCAATTGCAGAAAAATGATGAGCATCCAGTGACACAACAATAATATCAATATGTTTACAAAAACAAAAGTTAATAATTTACGGTGACTAAATATTTTCACAATGAACCTCTGGACCAACAGTTTAATTAATCTATGCGATTTCAACATACGATATCTCAGATTACAGAATTGCACTATAGCTATCATCTCTAAAAGCTAAATATCTGTATCTGTTTTATTTGTTGACTTATTATGTCTTTCATACCTTTTTTACTCTTCAGGTGTTTGACAGAACAGCGTATTCTCCACATTTACACAGCAAACGAACACAGCATCAGTACCTCATATTTTGTCGGACTTGTATTTTTATTCAATGAACGGTTTATTGTTTTGCCAGTAACTTTATTTAAATGCTGATTGCAAGAACTATTTAAAAACTGTGCGACGTGCCGGGGTGGAGAAGAGTTTGTACCTCTTTAATTCAGATGAATTTTGCATGAGGACGAGACATGCACTCCACCCCTTCCTTATCCAGCAGCTAATTAATTATGCGCACAACGGTAACGGAAGAAAATGATGGTGGCCCCTGCTAGTTGGTAAAATAAGGAGTGCACACGCACAATAATTTAATAAAAATCGTAATCTACGCAGAAACAAAAGAACTTTATCATAATAAACAATAGAAAATGGGATTCTGCATATATCTACGAAATGATATGAGGATTAAATATTACAATGAGATTTATTATACATCAGAACATAAATGCACATGATTATCGACACAAACAGTAGGTTAAAGGATAGGGTATACTGAAATATTACGAGAATAAGAGTTGGCTCGAGAACAAGGGGCTCCTACTCTCTGTGATGCAATAGATTGACGATAATGACTGGAGGTCCTAATGAATCAAATATTAATCTCCCGACTATATAGCAGTATCGCAATTAGTAGTGAGAGCTCAAATGGGATCACACGGAGAAACAAGCAAGGTGGACTTGTAGCACAGCAAGCGCGGGTGCTGTTGAGGGATTCAGTATAAAATTGACAAGGTCCTACAATGCCGGAGCCGCAAAATACTGCACCAGTACTGAAATCTGCAGCACGTCGTCGCTAGGCAGCGTCCTGATGATGTAGACGCCGACTTCTTCCGTGCAGCAACTCTGTGTCAACCCCTGACCGCGAAGGCTGTCCGAGAATTTAAAGTTCTTCCGAAAACGAGCGACCAAGTCGCAAGACCGTCCGACTCCGAGGAAAATCAGATCCCGAAACCCTCAGTCCGCGCAATGCAAGTGCGAAGCCAACATTGCTCTACTCCCTACTCTCCTCGAAAACCGCGAATCAGCATTCAGTTCTGATTCCAAAATTCCCCCACACTGTCTCAGAACATCATTCGCGCCAATAGCGATCGTTCCCTCCAATTTCGAGCAGGGCTTTATGACGTCAACTAGCCACAGTTTAAGTTGGCCAGTCATGCCTCTGCTATTCAGCTGAGGGCACTGAACTTGCCGTTTGACCGGCTACGAAAACAACCTGCCTAGACCACCGGCCATCCGGCGCCAGTCACACCCAGCAGGGCACGGTCCACAAGTATTCTCAGAATCAAGAGGGCAATGCAGTCAGTCAGTGCCAGGAATCTTCGTTCCGGACACGCCGGAACGGTAAACATAAACTGCAGCGACACTCAGACGTCTCGCAGGTCATTTCGCCCTGCATACAATAGGCGAAACTCGACCGACGTCAGTCGTTCCGCCAGGCGCTTAAGCCTATCGTACAAACCCCTCAGAATTCAGGGAAGTGCAGCCCCCAACCGGAAATGCCGTGTGCCGCGTCCTCCGATGCTTGCCTCGCACAAGCCACCCAGGGAAGTAACCCAACATGTATAGGAATCAAGTGAAAAGTATTCGATTTTTGAGCTCTCAGTACAAATACTCTCATTACAATAACCTTATTCAGTCTGTTACTACCGTGCTATGACACAGAACATTAATAAAATTGATGAAAATGAGAGGACACACGCAAAAGACGGCATGGAACCTCTCAACTGTGATACCGTACTAGTGGTCAGTTGCTTGTGTAAGGCGACACCACAGTTGAAAAGGGAACCAAAAGACACTTCTGTCAAGAAGGCATAGATAATTGTTTAAACAATAATTAAAGATAATTCATTGTAATTTACCGTGAGTGCACTTGTACAAGAACAACTATCTTATTTATTTATGAACAATCCTCTATTTTTAATTATTGTGGAAGGTCTGAGAGTGTGATTGAATATATTTATAACATTTCTTTTGCTTAACTATTGCTGTAATGTATTAGTTAGTGCCGGAAAGTAGTCAACTTGAATTAATGACGTTACGTTTTTGGTGGGGATGGCCTTCAGCCAATGGAAAATCAGATAGTTGCGGAATGATAGTCAAGTGGAGACTGGGACTTCTCGAGGGTATCGCGAAATGGAGGTATTCTGGAGACTGTGGGGAGTGCTGGAAGAAGACAGACCTGCCTATGGTAAACTGCGTAATTCGGTCGTCTAGGTAACAGATTCTGGTAGGTGAATAGCCGCCATGAGACTTAAACTTTTGAAGAGACTTCATATTTCGAGAGGTCTGAATGTACTTCAGAGTAAGACTCTAACGTTTGCCGATTGATTTACGGAACTGAGAATAGACAGAGTATGAGTTACTATTCTTCATATAATGTGTGCACCATCATCTTCAACTCTGAACTATTTTGAGCTGGTGAATATTTCGTTTGTTGTGATTGTGAAATGGACTTAGTTTTGGCGTATCTTTGATGACTATTTAGCCTGGGGAATTTGTTACCACTCTCATAACGCTCTCGACGTAATTTTTCTGCTTTTGATAAGGATATTTACTGTATGTATTTTAGCTGAATAATGTAAGACCACGTCCTTTTTTTTTTTTTTTTTTTGAGATTTCATCTCTTGAATAAACAATATTCAGCACAATTCTCTGTCATCTACATCAGTTACAGTCGTTAGAATAGAACTCTTGTTATTAAATTATTCATTTAACCTTTATTTTCTATTTCTGTATATTTTATTAATTCTCAATTCTACCTATTGCATAGACTATTTGACTGCAGGATCACCGATACAGGTTTGCAATGAATTAGCTGCAGGGCATGAAGACAAACGTTCACGACTCGACCTTATGACTAATCAGGCTATTCTTTTTAAACAGAGCCGCGCATAGCCCCAGTACCTGAAGTGCAAGTAACAAAAGGTAAAGACGCAATTGGTTTGCTCGTATGGGATGCTGTTAGAAAGAGCAACTACTCAGTAGTAACCTCATTTAATGTCAGTTATCTGAAATTATTTCCCATAACTGTGTTACATTCCTTTATCTTATTTGTATGTTCATTTTTTGCAATTTATGCGCCTCTGGCTAGCTTCATACCTTTCTACATTGTATGCTGTTTTATTCCACATGTTTATATTGTAAGCCTAAAGATGGTACTGAGGTTTTTTTCGAGTTGTGTGATTCAAATGGCTCTGAGCACTATGGGATTTAACTGCTGAGGTCATCAGTCCCCTAGAACTTAGAACTACTTAAACCTAACTAACCTAAGGACATCACACACATCCATGCCCGAGGCAGGATTGGAACCTGCGACCGTCGCGGTCGCGCGGTTCCAGACTGTAGCGCCTAGAACCGCTCAGCCACCTCGGCCGGCCGAGTTGTGTGAGTTTATTTTATGCGCAGAGAGGGCACACCGGATTTATTGTACTGTTTTCCTTCCTTCAGATTTTAATTATCTTGGAACATTATTTTAACATTAGACTTCTCGTGTTGTTATGGAATTGTAAATGGATCTGCTTCCATTACTTTATAATGCAAAAATGCATGATATACGATCCTGTACTTACTGTCACTGAGTGGGCTATACTTATGGCTCCACATAAGTAATCTCTCTCCCGCGTTTTAACAATTACTTGAGGTTTAATTGATGATACATTTACAAAAATTAAAATTTAATTAGCTTTGCTAGTTAAGTATTCACCAGCACCTCGATAGAGGGATCCAAAAGATTTTGACGTCACCTTGTCTTCCTGTTCTACTATGTATGTCGGCTTCATTTCATATTACGCTTCTGTACGCTCTACACCCGCCAATACTGTTTATTACGTAACACTTTGACCTAATGTCACCTGTTGTTATTTAGCATGTAAGTGTGTGGTGTTCATGTCTGCACATACTGTATGTTGTCAACTGTCTTACACTATTTTACTTCCTTATTCTCCTGCGTTGTTAGTTGTAGCACTGAAGATGACTATGTAATAGTTGAAATCTAGATCTGCTGTAATGAAAGGACGGCTTTCGCAATCGACTGCCCTTCTTTTCTCCACTGTCTGTATGCAGGGACCGCCACACACAATAGGAACATATGCATTCCAATCTAATTTATTTCGAGATGTGTTACGACACTTTCACAAGATCTTGGATTGATTTCCCCAGCTAAAACTATAGCGCATATGTATAAAACACTTGTTGTTTGTGTTAGCCTTGTCTTCGTAGTTTATAGGCATATATTGAAATCTATAGGTAGAAACATTCCACTACCACCCAAATTACTGGATGTCTTAAAGGTAGGTAGTAAGGCACATTTTTTTCTGTAGCTACCTCCTGCTATTAACATATAAAATATCTCGACCTCTTTGAATGTTCTGCGATATGGAAATTGTACTTGTACCTTTTGAGCTGCGAGTGGAAGTAACGAACAGTCATTCGGATGGATACACAAACAAACTTTTTTTAGTCACGTAGTTTGGAGCTACATTAAACATCGACCATTTTCTGTGCGTTGTTACCCAGCATGCAGCATTTTTTCACACAATGTGTGAATGTACCTGGGGAAAGAAGGAAGATAAAATCGTTATGACGCTTTATTCCGTAGCCATGACATAATTTGAGAGTGCTTAGCTATGTGATATATATACGTATACGGAATAACAATTTTATAAAGAACTCTGGGTGAGATGTCAGAAACAGCATGCTAAAAACCATATGTTTGTGTCACTACTCTACAACCTCCGCCTCCGCCTCCTCCTCCTCCTCGTCGTCGTCCTCTTTCACCGTCTCCATGAATATGCCATTAAGCTCATTCTCGAGCTTCTCCATTTCTATATATTGCAGGAGAGCGCCAACTCCACCCTCGTCACCGCATCCATTAACTCGTCCATAATGTCCTCCGCGAATGCGAGGAACTCTTCGACTCCAATTGCTATAATATATAAGAGTATCAGTAATATTTCTCCAGCATACATTAAGTGCACATACTAGTATGTTTTATTTTTTAATGAGATAAATAGGTACTGCGAAAGAAGGTATTTTTAAAAAGGGGCTCTGGAGAGGATAGGTGTGGGAATAATATACGGTCATAGGCTCTAGAGCAGAAAAAGGGATAAGCTGAAGAGCATACGATAAGACTGGAAGTTCAAGAATGAAGTGCTTGGTGTAAGAGGGTGTTTCCGCAATGCATACATTGTGAAGAAATGTACGAGTAAGCAAGAATGTACGCTTGGATGGATAACTTAGTTTACGGAAATTTATAAGGGAAATCAACTTTTTAACATGGGATCTGAGCAAAACCGGATTCTGTGAGCTAAAAAACTATCCGTGCACGAGTAGCACACTGTTCGCTTTCCTTGGTGGATCTTCTTCAAAGATTTGGTATGATATTTCGCCTCACACGTCCCTCAACAGTTTTTTAACCTATCATTATTGAAAGCAATCACAGCATTGAATGAAATAAAATCTGCTGTAGATTTTGTGGGATTAGAGGTATGTGTGTGTGTGTGAGTGTGTGTGTGTGTGTGCGTGTGCGTGTGTGTGTGTGTGTGTGTGTGTGTGTGTGTGTGTGTGTGTGTGTGGTTATTAGCATTCCTTAGTAAATTACTATCACATACTTCGAGCAGTTCAGACAAGAAGCATTTTTCCTGAAATGCGGTGCTACAGAAGAATGCTGAAGATTAGATGAGTAGATCGATTAGCTAAAAAGGGGGTATTGAATAGCATTGGAGAGAGAGAAGAAATTTATGGTCTAATTCAGCTAAAACAAGATATCACCAATTTAGTACTTGAGGATAAAAAACTGAGGCGCAATACAGAAAGTGAGCTTCCAATTTAATCCTGCGCAGGATGAAGAAGCGTTGAGAGCGTTTTCGGAGTGGAGGAGTGAAGACAGCAACAATTTAATTACGTTTCTGGAATATCGGCCCAGATTCCTTCACTATCAAGTAAAACTGTTGTCAATCAGGGTTTTTTTTTTGTTTCTTATGTTTGAATCTTTATATATATATGGTGTTACAAAAAGGTACGGCCAAACTTTCAGGAAACATTCCTCACACACAAAGAAAGAAAATATGTTATGTGGACATGTGTCCAGAAACGCTTACTTTCCATGTTAGAGCTCATTTTATTACTTCTCTTCAAATCACATTAATCATGGAATGGAAACACACAGCAACAGAACGTACCAGCGTGACTTCAAACCCTTTGTTACAGGAAATGTTCAAAATGTCCTCCGTTAGCGAGGATACATGCATCCACCCTCCGTCGCATGGAATCCCTGATGTGTTATGGGACCATTGCTTTTCACAGTATATATAAATGACCTAGTAGATAGTGTCGGAAGTTCCATGCGGCTTTTCGCGGATGATGCTGTAGTATACAGAGAAGTTGTAGCATTAGAAAATTGTAGCGAAATGCAGGAAGATCTGCAGCGGATAGGCACTTGGTGCAGGGAGTGGCAACTGTCCCTTAACATAGACAAATGTAATGTATTGCGAATACATAGAAAGAAGGATCCTTTATTGTATGATTGTATGATAGCGGAACAAACACTGGTAGCAGTTACTTCTGTAAAATATCTGGGAGTATGCATGCGGAACGATTTGAAGTGGAATGATCATATAAAATTAATTGTTGGTAAGGCGGGTACCAGGTTGAGATTCATTGGGAGAGTCCTTAGAAAATGTAGTCCATCAACAAAGGAGGTGGCTTACAAAACACTCGTTCGACGTATACTTGAGTATTGCTCATCAGTGTGGGATCCGTAACAGATCGGGTTGACGGAGGAGATAGAGAAGATCTAAAGAAGAGCGGCGCGTTTCGTCACAGGGTTATTTGGTAACCGTGATAGCGTTACGGAGATGTTTAATAAACTCAAGTGGCAGACTCTGCAAGAGAGGCGCTCTGCATCGCGGTGTACCTTGCTCGCCAGGTTTCGAGAGGGTGCGTTTCTGGATGAGGTATCGAATATATTGCTTCCCCCTACTTATACCTCTCGAGGAGATCACGAATGTAAAATTAGAGAGATTACAGCGCGCACGGAGGGTTTCAGACAGTCGTTCTTCCCGCGAACCATACGCGACTGGAACAGGAAAGGGAGGTAATGACAGTGGCACGTAAAGTGCCCTCCGCCACACACCGTTGGGTGGCTTGCGGAGTATAAATGTAGATGTAGATGTAGATGCGCTGATGCAGCCCTGGAGAATGGCGTATTGTATCACAGCCGTCCACAATACGAGCTCGAAGAGTCTCTACATTTGGTACCGGGGTTGCGTAGACAAGGACTTTCAAATGCCCCCACAAATGAAAGTCAAGAGGGTTGAGGTCATGAGAGCGTGGAGGCCATGAAATTGGTCCGCCTCTACCAATCCATCGGTCACCGAATCTGTTGTTGAGAAGCGTACTAACACTTCGACTGAAATGTGCAGGAGCTCCATCGTGCATGAACCACATGTTGTGTCGTACTTGTAAAGGCACATGTTCTAGCAGCACAGGTAGAGTATCCCGTCTGAAATCATGATAACGTGCTCCATTGAGCGTAGGTGGAAGAACATGGGGCCCAATCAAGACATCACCAACAATGCCTGCCCAAACGTTCACAGAAAATCTGTGTTGATGACGTGATTGCACAATTGCGTGCGGATTCTCGTCAGCCCACACATGTTGACTGTGAAAATTTACAATTTGATCACGTTGGAATGAAGCCTCATCCGTAAAGAGAACATTTGCACTTAAATGAGGACTGATACATTGTTGGATGAACCATTCGCAGAAGTGTACCCGTGGAGGCCAATCAGCTGCTGATAGTGCCTGCACACGCTGTACATGGTACGGAAACAACTGGTTCTCCCGTAGCACTCTCCATACAGTGACGTGGTCAACTTTACCTTGTACAGCACCAACTTCTCTGATGCTGACATTAGGGTTATCGTCAACTGCACGAAGAATTGCCTCGTCCATTGCAGGTGTCCTCGTCGTTCTAGGTCTTCCCCAGTCGCGAGTCATAGGCAGGAATGTTCCGTGCTCCCTAAGACGCCGATCGATTGCTTCGAACGTCTCCCTGTCGGGACACCTTCGTTCTGGAAATCTGTCTCGATACAAACGTACCGCGCCACGGCTGTTGCCCCGTGCTAATCCATACATCAAATGGGCATCTGCCAACAGTCCGCAGCTCGAGGTCTTGTGGTAGCGTTCTCGCTTCCCGCGCCCGGGTTCCCGGGTTCCCTTCCCGGCGGAGTCAGGGATTTTCTCTGCCTCGTGATGACTGGGTGTTGTGTGCTGTCCTTAGGTTAGTTAGGTTTAAGTAGTTCTAAGTTCTAGGGGACTGATGACCATAGATGTTAAGTCCGACAGTGCTCAGAGCCATCTGCCAACTCCGCATTTGTAAACATTGCATTGACTGCAAAACCACGTTTCTGATGAACACTAACCTGTTGATGCTACGTACTGATGTGCTTGATGCTAGTACTGTAGAGCAATGAGTCGTATATCAACACAAGCACCGAAGTCAACATTACCTTCCTTCAGTTGGGCCAACTGGCGGTGAATCGAGGAAGTACAGTACATACTGACGAAACTAAAATGAGCTGTAACATCGAAACTAAGCGTTTCCGGACACATGTCCACATAACATCTTTTCTTTATTTGTGTGTGCGGAATGTTTCCTGAAAGTTTGGCCGTACCTTTTTATAACACCCTGTATATACAAAGCTAAACGAATGAAGATTTTGTTTAGTCTGGATAATGCATAAAGGATGTCAGTGATAAGTTTCACTGATGAATATTGATTGAAATTAAAGGAGAATATACAAGAAAGTTCTACGAAAACCCGTTTGGAGAGCCAGCCGATGTGACCCAGCGGTTCTAGGCGCTTTAGTCCGGAACCGTGCGATTGCTACGTTGCAGGTTCGAATCCTGCCTCGGGCATGGATGTATGTAATGCCCTTAGGTTAGTCAGGTTTAAGTAGTTCTAAGTTCTAGGGTACTGATGACCTCAGATGTTAAGTCCCATAGTGCTCAGAACCATTTTGAACCCGTTTGGAGGACAGCACTGTATGTCGAAGTAATCGAACTTACCCCCTAACCGCACTCTAGCCTTAACTGTTGGTGGTTCATCATATGGTATGACCATGCGATCCAGTCTATAACTCGACGGTACCTCTTTATGATATGACTGCAACTCCTTGCTATAGCCCGAAGCCATAAGGACGTCAGTAATACTCCCGACAGTGACGGCTGTGGTACTAGCCCTCGTAAGGAGAAAGGCAGCGTCAGGCGTTACGAACGCAGTATGTGATGTTCATCGGTAGGAAGAAACAAATACTATAGCCATATATGGAGCTTTCACTGGAAGTGAAAATCGTAATCTATATACACATCAGTACTGGGTGCCGTGATAGTGCTAGAAAAATGGTTCAAATGGCTCTGAGCACTATGGGACTTAACATCTGTGGTCATCAGTCCCCTAGAACTTAGAACTACTTAAACCTAACTAACCTAAGGACATCACACACATCCATACCCGAGGCAGGATCGAACCTGCGACCGTAGCGGTCACGCGGTTCCAGACTGAAGCGCCTGATAGTGCTAGAACTCATTGCCAGGAATTGATCTGTGATTACTTTTTTTCCCGTGTTCTGAATTAACATGTTAGGATAATTTTTATATAGACCGTTTCTTACAGTTCATTGGCATGTCTGACAGTGAGGTATTTCATCAACTTGCATACGCAGAAGCATTTCCGAATCCCCTACCAACGGAGTTGCTGGAATCAGTAGACGGTAACAGTCTCCCCTCATCTACAGGGTGATTTTTTCCACAGTTTACGAACTCTAGTGATTGATTGATGAGAGAGTACAGAAAAATAAAAGATCTAATGAACTTATGTCCGGAAATACATGGTTTCCATGCTAGGGACCATTGATTCAATCATGCATTGCTAGAGAGGCTGCGGTCTAATACGCGCTGTACATACAGTCACAGTTACAGTATGTGTTGAAAACGGTTTCAGTGAGCCTCAACGTATGCGTGTACGCGCCGTAGCATGTTCTATCACACATGTTCACATCGGCCAGGTTGCATCTCTACAGTGTCAAAGGCAGAAGGAATACGCTGCTCCAGTGTCGCCACATCTGGAATGGGCTACTTCTGAGAAGGTCCCATAACCAGAAATCGCAAGGGTTGAAATCCAGTGGACGAACAAGCCATGCAGCTGGACTGCCTCGTCCGATGCATCGACCAGGAAGGACACGATTGAGATGCGTCATGACGTTAATGGCGAAGTGGGCTGGACCACCATCATGTAGCAGCCACATAACCCTTCGAATCATCAATGGCACGTCTTCCAACAAGGGAGGCAAAGTCATCCGCAAAAAACAGCGATAGTTCTGGCCTGTTAGGCGACGTGTCAGGAAGACAGGTTCCATACTACGTTCGCCAATTATCCCGAGCCACGCATTCCGGCTGCACCGATAGTTCCGGCCTGTTAGGCGACGTGTCAGGAAGACAGGTCCCATACTAGGTTCGCCAATTATCCCGAGCCACGCATTCCGGCTGCACCGATAGTTCTGGCCTGTTAGGTGACGTGTCAGGAAGACAGGTCACATACTACGTTCGCCAATTATCCCGAGCCACGCATTCCGGCTGCACCGATAGTTCTGGCCTGTTAGGCGACGTGTCACGAAGACAGGTCCCATACTACGTTCGCCAATTATCCCGAGCCACGCATTCCGGCTGCACCGATAGTTCTGGCCTGTTAGGCGACGTGTCAGGAAGACAGGTCCCATACTACGTTCGCCAATTATCCTGAGCCACGCATTCCGACTGCGCCGATGCTGATGATTGGCTGTCAACATACCATGGGAGTTCTGCATGCTATCCCATAGATGACTGTTATGAAAGTTGGAGATATCACTCCGCATAACGGTGGCCTCATCTGTGGATTACACAAATCCCGGAATCGTGGTTGACTGGTGAAGAAACCAGTGATAAAACAGTTCCCGATGTGGAAAGTCTGTCGCTAATAGGCCGTGCACACGCTGTAAGTGACAAGGTTAGTAAAAATTGTCATGGAGAATGTTCCACACGGTCGTCTGGCTTACCTTATACTGACGGGTGACGGGCTAACTGCCTGGTACTGACACGTCGGTCGCCTTCCACAGAGCTAATCACATTTTCCTCCAAGTCTGGTGCCCGACGTTTTGGGTACGTCCTTCAAGATATCCTGCTTCCTAAAGTGACGCTGTCTCAAACAAACGGCGAAACACTGTTGTAAACATTGAATGGTGTGGTTATTGTCGGCGGGGATAGGTCTCCTGATACAACCTTGCTGCCCGCCGCCTGTCGCCATTTGCGTTTCCGTAAGTAAACACCGTGTCGGCAAGCTCTCGATTCGAATACGAAACCACTGTGTATAACGCTGTATCACATCCACTACAAGGTAAGTCAGCAAGAGAGGTGACTCGGATACAGCATTACAAATTACAACGGCAGGAGATGGCGCTAGGGCATGACACATGAGGAAGAGTACTACACTACAGAAGGAAACCATGCACATTGTAACTGGCTGCATGGTACACCGCGTAATAGACCGCAGTCTCTGTACTAAAGTATGCCTGAATAAATGTTCTCTAGCATGGAAACCATGCATTTATGGACATAAACTCATTAGACCTATTTTGGTCCATATCCTCTCATCGATCAATCGCTAGAGTTTGTACACGGTGGAAAAAATCACGCTGTAGAATGTAATTTTATTATCAGAAATCTAATTCTTTCTTTCTTTCTATGCTTCAGTTATAAACTACTTATGACGATGATGACGATATCACCCTCCCCACTCCATCCACAGCGAATGTTCAAGAATGCGAGCGTCATTGATTCGTATCTCCCCCTCCCACAACTAGTATGCAGGTCATCTAATGTTTCATTTCATATATGTTACAGGTGAAATGTCATATTAGGGTGGAGATGAAACATAGCCACAACATGTAGCTGGCGTTAATCCTCCTCGAACACATTGCGATTTTTTCTTTTCACCATGTGTGTGTGTGTGTGTATGTGTATGTGTGTGTGTGCGCGCATTATCTAAATATTTAGTATGTTACATGTTATCTTATAGAGAGGACTGAGTTACTACCCACCAAAATGAATGTGGAACTGAGACGGGTTGCGGATGAAAAATATTTGGACAGCATTTTACTGGACGCTGTCTCAGTGGAGGGGCTCGGGAATTCACATATGTGCGTTCATAAACGATTATCCCAAATGCGTCTAGAGCATTGGCGTAGTACAATCAATCACTGATGTAAGTACATGTCTCCCGTTACTGATAAATTGTCATTTCCTATACACATACGCACCACATGGCTGAGCACTCTCAAATCGTGTCATGGTTATGGAATACAGCGTCCTAATGGTTTTAGCTTTTTTCTTTACCTAGATACATTCACATGTTGTACAAACACAGTATGCTGAGTAATAAGACACAAGAGGATGGACTAGTTTTCTGAAAGTGTTTTGATATTTAATGTAGGCCCAAACTATGTAAATACGAGTAAAAAGATATTTTTTTGGTTATCCATCCATCCATCCATCCATCCACTCCCCAGCTCAATGGTAATTTTCAGTAAAATATTTCTGACCGATCTTCAGGTGATAAAAAAAATAGTTATGGATTTACTCGAATCTTGCAACCTGTACAAGTAGTGGACACTCCGACTAAATCATCACCATACTCATAGGTAATGTCTTTCAAGGCCACCTCCAAGCCCCCTCCCCACTTAGGGAAATAGCGGGAATTTTTCAAGGTGATCCAGGGGAACTCCCCATAAGTCTTAAAGCAATTGTGTGATACTGGTCACATGATATAAAAATGGCGGGAAACTCGCCTCCCTCAGACCAATGACAATCAAGCAACCCTTCCTCCTCCCCATCTTCAACTTTTGTAACTGGGACACATGGGTGTGAGGTGTTCACTTTGGAGCTGGGCAGCATAGGGAAAAGTTATAAGCTGTGTCTATTTATTAGTAACAAATTACGGTGAGTCGCATAACTTGAATTTTATCTGTTAATAACAGTTTAAAATGATGTCATTTAAGCACCAGCAGAGGCCACACCTTGGGAGTCCAGTCTGGCCCTTTACGTATTTATCCATACTTCCCACATTTTTTTCGTATTTCCCGAAATTTTACTTATTTTTCGCCTATTTTTGTATTTTTACCAGGTTCTCCATAATTATAAGTATTTTTCCACATTTCTCGTGTTTTATCCAATTATGCAAGATCCAACGCATTGTCATGATGCTCTTAACCAATCACATTGAAGAATGATCCCGATTTATGTATCACTGCTAAGCCAGTCATAAGGCATGTGTTCAAGACGTCACGCCATATTAAAGATTTCATAGCAAATTATACACGCACCATTGATTTCTAACCAAGATACCGCATCTATAAGAAATAGATAAACCCCTGCTAAACAAACGCCACATTACTAGATGTGTGACATTATAGCAAAATTCTGATGCTTCCAACAAAAAATACTATACGTGTAGCAATGTGATACAAAAAATATGCACCTAGAGATAGAGCTGACCAGTTACTCGAACCACCACTGTGAAAAACATTTCACGTGCAGGATGGCCCACCCCTCGAACTCTGATGTGTTGTGTATAGCGATGAACATGGCGCTGGCGATGGTCGAGAGAGTTGCATTATAATAGGTGTAATTCTCTCCAACCTGGTTACTAGCACAAAAGACGTTGCAAAAGTAATTAATGTAGAGTAATGAAATTTCGTGACTACATTTGTCTAGGTAACATGCTTAAGTGATTAGGATTCATGATCACAAGTCAATGTAATCGTGAGTTCAGTCACTGCATATGTGAAATGCTGGTACATTAACGACCGGTGTAATCACCAGTATGTTGAATGCAACCATACAAACTAGCATGTGTTGTGTTGAGCAGGTGCCGGACGTGAGTTTGTGGGATGTAATTCCATTCCTGTTGCACTTGGTCCGTCAATACAGGGACAGTTAATGCTGTTTGTGGATGGCGATTGAGTTGTCCAATGGTGTTCCATACGTGCTCGACTGGAGACAGATCTGGTAATCGAGCAGGCCAAGGCAACATGTCGACATACTGAAAGGCATGTTGGATTACAAAAGCGGTATGTGGGCGAGCGTTATCCTACAGGAAAACGCCCATGAATGACAGCGGAAAAGGTCGAATCACCCGACTGACGTATAAATTTGCAGTCAGAGTGAGTGGGACAGCAACGATAGTGGTCCTGCTGTCATACTAAATCGCATCCCAGACCATAACTGCAAATGTAGGTACCGTGTGTCTAGTACGCAAACAGGCTGGTTGCAGGCCCTGATACCACTGAAGTCGCCAATGGTGGTAGTTTGGGGTCAGTGGACTGCACTCTACAGGACGTCTCGCTCCGAGATCTCCTTAAAGTAACAGATTTGTAACACCCCGTTGTGTGTGGTGCCGACTGCTGCTCAAATTTCTGCTGCAGATGCAGCACGATACGCCAGAGCCACACGCCGAAGACAATGGTCTTCCCTCTCGGTAGTGCCACGTTGCCATCCGGAACCTGGTCTTCTCGCAACCGAAAATTTCCGTGACCACCGCTGCCAGCAATCATGTACAGTGGCCACATTCCTGCAAAGTCTTTTTGCAATACCGCAGGAGAACATCCAGCTTCTTGTCGCCCTATTACACGACCTCGTTCAGATTCAGTGAGGTGCTGATAATGGCGTCTTTGTCACCTTAAAGGCATTCTCGACTAACATCGACTCACCACGTCTAATCTCAAAGGTAACTGACGGTCACGACTGTTACAGCGTGATTTAAAGCAAACCTGGTTCGCATGCTCATTGTGGGGCTACCAGCGCCACTCTTATGCGACTGGCGCGAAATTTCAATAGACATTATGTTTCAGGTATAGAAACACGTCTACCAATTATCGTTTATGTCTCACAGCTCCTTCTTGGTGTTGTGATTTTTTCCGTCAGTGTATTTCAAATTACGGGCCGGGGTGTAAATTCCACACATGAGAAACTGAATTTTCTAGTAAATAGAACATGAAATAGTGACGGCAGGGGCAATGTCACTAAATAGAGTAATTAGATATGTATGACTGTAATGTTTTATTGTTTAACACTATTGGAGATATAAGGACTCAAACTAGCGTGCATAGGAGCCAAAATTCTATTTGTGAGAATACCATTAAGCAACACAGAAACTGCAAGGAGCCTTGAAAAGCTGATGAAATTTGGATCCAAATTCATGTATAACATGTATCTATAACATTAAATTTATTGTTTACATATGTTTTAAAAGTCATATGAGCATGAGTTTGACTAACGTCAGTGCGACAGTACACACAACGGCGGCCATTTTCTCGCTGGTATGATTGATTACAGTTTGGATTCCGTAGAAATGTTGGAACACGTGAGGCAATACTGACCTTCAGACTTATCTTAGAAGAAAGATTAAAGAAAGGCAAATATACGTTTCTAGCATTTGTAGACTTAGAGAAAGCTTTTGACAATGTTGACTGGAATACTCTCTTTCAAATTCTAAAGCTGGCAGGCGTAAAATACAGGGAGCGAAAGGCTATTTACAATTTGTACAGGAACCAGATGGCAGTTATAAGAGTCGAGGGGCATGAAAGGGAAGCAGTGGTTGGGAAGGGAGTGAGACAGGGTTGTAGCCTCTCCCCGATGTTATTAAATCTGTATATTGAACAATCAGTAAAGGAAACAAAAGAAAAATTCGGAGTGGGTATTAAAATCCATGGAGAAGAAATAAAAACTTTGAGGTTCGCCGATGACATTGTAATTCAGTCAGAGACAGCAAAGGACCTGGAAGAGCAGCTGAACAGAATGGACAGTGTCTTGAAAGGAGGATATAAGATTAACATCAACAAAAGCAAAACGAGGATAATGGAATGTAGTCGAATTAAGTCGGGTGATGCTGAGGGATTTAGATTAGGAAATGAGACACTTAAAGTAGTAAATGAGTTTTGCTATTTGGGGAACAAAATAACTGATGATGGTCGAAGTAGAGAGGATATAAAATGTAGACTGGCAATGGCAAGGAAAGCGTTTCTGAAGAAGAGAAATTTGTTAACAGCCGGCTGCTGGTGGCCGAGCCTTTCTAGGCGCTTCAGTCTGGAACCGCGCGACCGTTACGGTCGCAGGTTCGAATCCTGCCTCGGGCATGGATGTGTGTGATGTCCTTACGTTAGTTAGGTTTAAGTTCTAGGGGACTGATGACCTCAGATGTTAAGTTCCATAGTGCTCAGAGCCATTTGAACCTTTTTTTTGTGTGTGTTAACATCGAGTATAGATTTAAGTGTCAGGAAGTCGTTTCTGAAAGTATTTGTAAGGAGTGTAGCCAGGTATGGAAGTGAAACATAGACGATAAATAGTTTGGACAAGAAGAGAATAGAAGCTTCTGAAATGTGGTGCTACAGAAGAATGCTGAAGATTAGATGGGTGGATCACATAACTAATGAGGAGGCATTGAACAGAATTGGGGACAAGAGGAGTTTGTGGCACAACTTGATAAGAAGAAGGGACCGGTTGGTAGTACATGTTCTGAGGCATCAAGGGATCACAAATTTAGCATTGGAGGACAGCGTGGAGGGTAAAAATCGTAGAGGGAGACCAAGAGATGAATACACTAAGCAGATTCAGAAGGATGTAGTTTGCAGTAAGTACTGGGAGATGAAGAAGCTTGCACGCGATATAGTAGCATGGAGAGCTGCATCAAACCAGTCTCAGGACTGAAGACCACAACAACAACAACAACGATTGAATTTCGACAAATTTCGAGTGCAATTCGCGTACAGATTTAGTCAAAAATAGATGTGTGTTGTGAAGAAAGACAATGTGCATGAGGTAGAGGAAGATCTTTTAGCTGAAGCTGAATTAAATTATTGTTTTATGGAAAAAGTTCAGCCTCTAATAGCTATTAAAATGGGAGAAATACGTGAGACTTCTTTAGTGGATACTCGTTTCTGAGATAGCAGACGGATTTTATCAGCACATTAAGAATGAGGAAACAAATGAATTCTCAGTTGCAGGAGTAAGAATAGAAAATGCTATTGGAAATTACAGTAAGCCAGTAAGGAGGAAGTAGCCAGCCCGGTTAGTTCCAGACTGAAGCGCGTAGAACCGCTTGGCCACTACGGCCTGCGCAGAACTAAGTGAATATAGAAAAAATGAAATAAGGGAAACTCTAACTAAAACCTGCACTAGGCCAGTGACAAAGAAACAAATCACATGACTTTAAAGACAAAAAATGGAAGAAAGTGTGAGAAGACGTGCCCTCGCTACTATATTTAGTGTACAAGTTATCAAATCTTAAATGTTAAAAAATAAAATGATCTATAATAATCAATAACTCACTAACACCTTAAGCGATTCAGACAAACGTAGCGACCGTAATTAGGGCTCAGTGAGCAGTATCGAATTGTTCTAATAGATTCTGTGTGCATATCATGTATTTCAAATTACAGGCGAAAAGAATGTTTCACAAATGAAAAACTGAATTTTCTAGTAAATAAAACATGAAACACTGAAGGTAAAGGCAGCATTAGTAAACAGAAATAATTAGAAATTTATAGCTGTAATTATTTAAATTGATTAACATTTATTAGAGAGATAACGACGCAAAATAGCGCCCACAAGAGAAAAAAACACTGTTTGTGAGAAAACCATCTTGGCCTTCTAAGTCTTCGGCTATGGACTTGTAAAAGTTTCGCATGTGACGATCGCGAGGAGCTCTGAAATATTTTTAACTTGTATGGGCTTAGAAAAATCCGTGCCGCGTGAACTGGACGGTTGGAGCTTGTAAATATTTCGCAAGTGTCGATCTCAAAGAGTCTGAAACATTTTTCAGCCTGAGTACTGAATAATATCAGGCTAGGTGGCTTAGCCTAAACATCTATGAACGGTTCTTCAGTTAAATTTGATGGCGAACCGCAGTGAAAAATGTCGTTAGTTCGCGATTACAGAACTTCAAAGCCGAAGTGTGCTGAAGTACTTTAAATATTTTCCGTGGATTTTCTGTAGGTTAAACGAACACATGATGATGGTGAACTTTCTTAGGTTCTCGCACTAACGGATATTATTTTAATAATAAACTGGATGGGTCATGTTTGTTCTGTACCAACATGTGTTTGAGCCAGGACACCTGCCGAACTAAACCAAGCACATCGTCACCAAGATGACTGGGCTCCATGGGAGACAAGTATTTTGTGTTTAAAAGGTATAAAACGACTTAAATTAGTGCAGGTTTGGTAAACAGCAAAACTTTGATGTGTGTAATAACACACGTTGCATATTCATTGTTTACTGTTTATGTGTAAGTCCATAGGCTCTGCTGCTGCCGTCCGAGCATGCATGCTGCCACTACGATCGCCCAATTTAGTTTGTAAAAATACCAGTAGAGTTTCTGCGCAGACACGCTATAGTTTCAGAATTGTCTTTTCAATTCAGTTGTTAATTGCATGTTAGAATAAGAGTAATGTATCTCAGTATTGGAAGGAATAATCAAACATAATCTTAAGACGTAATTGGTCATGGGGAATGGGCTGCAGGAAGGTAAATTACTATATATCCTAGTTCTCCAACTGCACTCTGTTCATGAGCAGCAACACACACACACCCACACACCCACCCACACACACACACACACACACACACACACAAGCGCCCGCGCACACACACACACACACACACACACACACACACTTCACAACATAATCTGATTTAATATTTGTTACCCGTCATATATATACTGCAAGTCATAGATAACCGAATGTAAGATTCATTTTAATATTTGGTATTATGGAAGTCAGTTATTGTATTCATATTATCGGTACCTTTCTTGTATTTTTTAATTGTGGTTGTAAATAGATTGTCAGTAATGGATTACCGGTGGCATGTGTGGTTCAAAATGGTTCGAATGGCTCTGAGCACTATGGGACTCAACTGCTGAGGTCATTAGTCCCCTAGAACTTAGAACTAGTTAAACCTAACTAACCTAAGGACATCAGAAACATCCATGTCCGAGGCAGGATTCGAACCTGCGACCGTAGCGGTCTTGCGGTTCCAGACTGCAGCGCCTTTAACCGCACGGCCACTTCGGCCGGCGTGGCATGTGTGAGGTATATGTAGAGCTGAACCTGGCGCATGGCAGCACATACATAGCACTGTGTCAGCGCGGTGCAGCTGCGGAGCCATTTCGGCAACCGGGCAGCAGGTGCCGGTCAAGTCCCAGCTCTATTGGACACCTGACTGGCATTCCGAGCGCAAGCCAGCGGCATTTGACGCAGCGGCCTTCTCAGGCAGGTGGTCGCGCCTACCTCGGGTGCCACAGTAAGTGAAAGCGAAAGTGACAGCAGCGTCCCAGTAGGATGGACCCGGTGTTAACAAACTTGAGGGTAGCCGGTGGGCAGCACAGCCAAAAAGAAACACTTACCCTGTTAGAGCGTCTATCATGCATGACCCACTACAGCAACATCTCTCTGTAATCATATCCAACAACCGGCAAAGATTCCTTCTTGATGAATTAGTTCTTGTGACTGATTACTTTTGGGCAGGTTGTAACCAAATGCATACATACACACACCAAAAAAAGTTTTGCATCACTCTGATTCCCAGAACTCCTGAAGATAGACGTTGACTGTGGATACTGTATCACAGTCTGTTCAGAGCTGGCACTCAATCTGCTCACAGGCGTAAACAACCATTCATGAGCAGCGCCTATTAGACAGAGGAAGGCCCGACAGCCGATCAGTTCCAGCCATTCCACCAGGAAAGAGGTACACAGATCGTGTTGTCTATAGTTCAACCATGCCTAGACGGTCAATACCGAGGTTCGATCGCATCCGCATTGTTACTTTGTGCCAGGAAGGGCACTCAACAAGGGAAGTGTCCAGGCGTTTCAGAGTGAACCAAACCGATGCTGTTCGGGTTGGGGTTGGGTTGATTTGAGGGGAGGAAACCAAACTGCGAGGTCATCGGTCTCAGCGGATAGGGAAGGATGGGGAAAGAAGTCTGCCGTGCCCTTTCAAAGGAACCATCCCGGCCTTTGCCTGAGGCGATTTAGGGAAATCACGGAAAACCTAGATCAGGATGGCTGGACGCAAGTTTTTCGGACATGGAGGAGATACAGAGAGACAGGAACTGTCGATGACATGCATCGCTCAGGCCGCCCAAGGACTTCTACTGCAGTGAATGACCGCTACCTACGGATTATGGCTGGGAGGAACCCTGACAGCAACTCCACCATGTTGAATAATGCTTTTCGTGCAGCCACAGGACGTCGTGTTATTACTCAAACTGTGCGCAGTGGGCTGCATAATGCGCAACTTCACTCCCGACGTCCATGACAAGGTCCATCTTTGCAACCACGACACTATGCAGCGTGGTACAGGTGGGCCCAATAACATGCCGAATGGACCACTCAGGATTGGCATCACTTTCTCTTCACCGATGGGGGTCGTATATGCCTTCAACCAGACAATCGTCGGAGACATGTTTAGAGGCAAACCGGTCAGGTTGAACGCCTTAGACACACTGTCCAGTGAGTGCAGCACGGTGGAGGTTCCCTGATGTTTCGGAGTGGCATTATGTGGGACCGACGTACGCCGCTGGTGGTCTTGGAAGGCGCAGTAACAGCTGTACGATACGTGAATGCTACCCTACGATCGATAGCGCAACCATATCGGCTGCATGCTGGCGAGGCATTCGTATTCATGGACGACAATTCGCGCCCCCATATTGCACATCTCGCGAATGAATTCCTTCAGGATAACGACATCGCTCGACTACAGTGGCCAGCATGTTCTCCAGACATGAACGCTATCGAACATGCCTGGGACAGATTGAAAATGGCTGTTTATGGACGACGTGACTCACCAACCACTCTGAGGGATCTACACCGAATCGCCGTTGAAGAGTGGGACAATCTGGACCAACAGTGCCTTAGTGCCTTGATGAACTTGTGGATAGTATGCCACGACGAAACAGGCATGCATCAATGCAAGAGGACGTGCTGCAGGGTATTAGAGGTACCAGTGTGTACAGCAATCTGGATCGCCACCTCTGAAGGTCTCGCTGAATGGTAGTACAACATGCAATGTGTGGTTTTCATGAACAATAAAAAGGGCAGAAATGATGTTTATGTTGATCTCTATTCCAATTTTATGTACAGGTTCCGGAACTCCCGGAGCCGACGTGATGCAAAACTTTTTTTGATTTGTGTATTTCTCTTACTTTACTGCATGCTCACTGCAGCAGCAGCCTCTTGTCCGATTTAATTGCACTGTAGTATCTTGTTTCAGGGTTTAGTTCACAGTCACTGTCAGATCGCGTTGTTAATTTTTTTTAAGTCACAACTAAAGTCCAGTCACCACCCGTTATTCACCTTTGTCAACCGCCTGTCAGAACACTTTACTGTGTGAACATGAGGTAGATTACAATCATTGTGCCGGCCGGAGTGGCCGTTCGCTTCTAGGCGCTACAGTCTGGAACCGAGTGACCGCTACGGTCGCAGGTTAGAATCCTGCCTCGGGCATGGATGTGTGTGATGCCCTTAGGTTAGTTAGGTTTAATTAGTTCTAAGTTCTAGGTGACTGATGACCTCAGAAGTTAAGTCGCATAGTGCTCAGAGCCATTTTTTTTTATAATCATTGTGTACCGTTGACCTATGTTCAATTTAACTCATGTTTTCATGACTACATCTGTCATAGTATTTAATCCCATCCATTATTAAAGTAGACAAGATCTCTTGATCATCTTTAACAATTTTACTTCCTTGTGTGTCAAATAACAGGAGTAACCTCACAGTAAGAAAATACAGTGTGTCTTCAGTTTCGTGACACAGAGCCACATTTTATCGATATCCATTGCGTATAATTTTCATTGTAGTGTCACTGAAGTGATGATTCTATGTCTTGTAGATATTGAGAGGTAGAAGTTCATTAGAGGGACCCACATGCCTGCCCACGTGTGAGGTTTGTGTAAAGGATTATGGGCATTTCTCCAAAAGATATGTCACATTTACCACCTTAGTAGAGCACGATAAAAATATTTAGTAATATCTTATCTTCCGTTTCTCGGCAGCATCAGTGTCTGAATTCGGCTCCAAACTATCTCATCAATGCTTCATCTTCAATGATTATGTTGTAGACGGGGCGTTGTCAGACATCTAACGATATACATGCACCAGAGATGAGTTGGAGTTGTGGTAAATCTTAACGTCTAACACTTTACACCTGATGATATTATTGTAACGCGTACAAGTAGAACGTGCTTTTGCTACTAAATAATGCATTTTTGTTAGTAAGACTGGGTAAATCCAGCAGCTCACAGAAGTGTAATAAAAATTGTTTCTTGTGTGTGTGTGTTTTTTTATCCATACAGCTCCGGCTGGCCGCTTCATGCTCTCACCAGGTGACACGCTGCTAGCCTTATCAAACAGCTTCTTGCGATTAGAGATGCCGTCGTTAGTGTATGGATGCTGCTCAGATCTAGTTTCTTTAATGACTGCAGAGGAGACAGTGCTATGGAGATTCGCACACAGTGGAGATGAGGAATTTCATGACTGTTAACGCTAGCTACGCACACAGGTTGGTAATTCCCCAATTTATCATTTTCCGTAAGCCGTTTTCCCGCGGTTGCTGTCAGACAATGTCCGCACTTTGAGGCTGTGGACCCCAGGACCGAGCGTTTCGTTTACGCAGATAACACCATTGTTTTTAGCAAACAGAACACAGCATGTTTGCCAGCCGAAGTGTCCGAACGGTTCTAGGCGCTACAGTCTGGAACCGCGCGACCACTACGGTCGCAGGTTCGAATCCTGCCTCGGGCATGGATGTGTGTGATGTACTTAGGTTAGTTAGGTTTAAGTAGTTCTAAGTTCTAGGGGACTGATGACCTGAACAGTTAAATCCCAAAGTGCTCAGAACCATTTGAACAGCATGTTGTTCTCAAAGGAGAGAAGTCTACAGACGTTAAAGTAACCTCTGGCGTGCCACAGGGGAGTGTTATGGGACCATTGCTTTTCACAATATATATAAATGACCTAGTAGATAGTGTCGGAAGTTCCATGCGCCTTTTCGCGGATGATGCTGTAGTATACAGAGAAGTTGCAGCATTAGAAAATTGCATCGAAATGCAGGAGCGGATAGGCACTTGGTGCAGGGAGTGTCAACTGACCTCTAACATAGACAAATGTAATTTATTGCGAATACATAGAAAGAAGGATCCTTTATTGTATGATTATATGATAGCGGAACAAACACTGGTAGCAGTTACTTCTGTAAAATATCTGTGAGTATGCGTGCGGAACGATTTGAAGTGGAATGATCATATAAAATTAACTGTTTGTAAGGCGGGTACCAGGTTGAGATTCATTGGGAGAGTGCTTAGAAAATGTAGTCCATCAACAAAAGAGGTGGCTTACAAAACACTCGTTCGACCTATACTTGAGTATTGCTCATCAGTGTGGGATCCGTACCGGGTCGGGTTGACGGAGGAGATAGAGAAGATCCAAAGAAGAGCGGCGCGTTTCGTCATAGGGTTATTTGGTAAGTGTGATAGCGTTACGGAGATGTTTAGCAAACGCAAGTGGCAGACTCTGCAAGAGAGGCTCTCTGCATCGCGGTGTTGCTTGCTCGCCAGGTTTCGAGAGGGTGCGTTTCTGGATGAGGTATCGAATATATTGCTTCCCCCTACTTATACCTCCCGAGGAGACCACGAATGTAAAATTAAAGAGATTCGAGCGCGCACGGAGGCTTTCCGGCAGTCGTTGTTCCCGCGAACCATACGCGACTGGAACAGGAAAGGGAGGTAATGACAGTGGCACGTAAAGTGCCCTGCGCCACACACCGTTGGGTGGCTTGCGGAGTATAAATGTAGATGTAGATGTACTTGTAGGCTAGTGCACTGCATTTCCCTCATGAATTTTCTTATCTGTAGAAACACAAGATATCTACATGTTCAATACCCGACCTGCTTCTGTTTCTTCTTCTTCTTCTTCTTCTTCGCGGATGGATCACTTAGGACCACGCGTAATTTGTTGGCCTTCCTTTTCGCCCAGTATTCCTTCATAAACAACGAATGGGCTAGCTTTCGTTGCGTAGACCATGTATGTCGGTTAGTTTTTCTCTCTTCTTCCTCAAAACCCCGTGTCTTTGTGATTTTTCTGATTTCATTTCTATCATGTAGATTTGGAGACCCTAATTCTCTCAGGTCTTTTTCCGTCTGTTTGTACCAGTTCGGTCTTGTAGTTTTGTTCTTTAAAAATGTATGGATTTTGTGCGTTAACCTGTTTGAGTCCATTCTTTCTAAGTGCCCCATGAATTGGATTCTTCTCATGCGCATTGTGTCTGTTATTTTGGAGATATTTTCATATATTTCTGCATTGGGTTTTGGATAATGTACCCCATCTTTAGTTCTTGGTCCTAGGATTTTCCTCATTATCTTACGTTCTTTCACTTCTAATGCCTCTTATAGTGTTCTGTGTTGAAGGTTTAGTGTCTCAGATGCGTAGAGAGCTTCGGGTCTAATTACTGTTGTGTAGTGTCGTATTTTGCTGTTCCACGAGAGACTCTTTTTGTTGTAAATGTTTTTTGTTAACTGAAACGCCGTCTCCATTTTCTGGACTCTTGATCTGACAGATTTCTTTTCATTACAATTTTCTGCAATCCATTCACCTAAATATTTAAATTCCTTTACTCGAGAGATGTAGTTATTACCAATTTTGCGATCAGAAGGTGCATCTTTGACGTCAGTCATAAATTTTGTTTTTTCAAACGAAATTTGTAATCCTATTTTAGCTGCCTGTTCTTGTAATAATTCTAGCTGTTTCTGTGCAGTGTAATTCTATGCCCCTATGTCTTGGTTCCAGTCTGTGTGCTGGTACACCTGCTTTTTTCCATTCTCTAACAACTTTTTCAAGAGCACAATTGAAGAGCACTGGGGACAGTACATCCACTTGTCGTACTCCTGTGTCTGTTTCAAATTCTGTGCTCAATTCTCCCATAAATTTTACTTTGGATTTGGTCTCCGTGAGTGTTTCTTTTATGATGTTTGTTGTCTTTTGATCTAGTCCAAATTCTGCTAATACTTCAAAAAGGGATTCTCGGTCTATACTGTCATATGCTTTTTTAAAGTCGACAAACGTGATGACATAACTTTTGTTTGAAGTACTATGTAAATATTTCATTGAGTTTTTCAAGTTAAGGATCTGTTCTACGCAAGATCGACCTTTTCTGAACCCACCTTGGTATTCGCCTAGTTTTGAATCCAGCTGAGGTTCTGCGCGGTTTAGTAGGGCTTTAGACAGAATTTTGTATGTTATTGACAATAACGAGATTCCACGATAGTTGTTGGGGCCTGTTTTACTTCCTTTTTTGTACAGAGGATGTATGATTGCAGTCTTCCAATCTGTGGGGATTTTTTCAGTTTTCCAGATTTCATGTATAATTTCTTTGAGTTTTGCAATAAGATTTTCTCCTGCATTTTTCCATAATTCTGCGATGATTTGGTCTTCTCCTGATGCTTTGTTATTTTTCAGTGACTGAATTATCTCTTTAATCTCTTGTAAACTTGGTGGCTTTGAGTCTGGGTTTCGTTGTGTACGATGGAATTCAAATTTTTCTACAGGTTTTTCACGATTCAGAAATTTAGGAAAGTATTTTGCAAGAATTTCACAGTTTTCGGTGTTGGTATGAGCAATTTCCCCATGGTCATTTTTGAACTGGAGTGATGGAGGAGAGTACTTGTCTGTTTCATTTGTAGTTGGGTTACGTTTTTTATGCTTCCTCACTCTGACAGTATTTAGATGGTTAATAAAACTAACTCCTATTTTATTGAGTTATTCATATTATGTAGCATTGATACCTTTGCCTCACGACGTTTGTTGGGTAATTATCATAGTCATTTTCCCAGTACGACTACTTATTATTTTACGTTGTTTTTTACACTTTTATCATTTCTTACGAATTTACGTTAGTTATATGAAGCTATTCTTCATTTTATTCCTATATTGTTATATATTTTTGGACAATGAACGTATAGGATTAATGTTCGCATTGCAATAATACTACTGTTTTCGAGTTCTTTGTGATGGACGACTTGTGTCTTGCACCATGTGTGCAAACTACTTTATATTATATTCATAGTATATTCTTGGTTGTACCCTGAGTGTATTACCTCGTCAATGGTTTCCTTGCAGTTATATATCCTATACTTACATATGTAGTCCTTGTTTCACTTATATAGTACTATGTGTGAGATCTTATTATGTATTTTTCTGATTTCTTGTAATTTTTGCTGTGTAGGACCTGAGGATGACTATGGAGGAGTCGAAATTGGTTGCCAAAAGAAAAGGTATAAAAATAGCGGCTGTTGGAGTACTATTGTTACAGTTCATTGATCATACGCAGTCCCATACTCCATAACTGTAAGATTGAGCTACGTTTACTGTTATGTATTCGATGTCACTCATTATGAATACCCGTATATCTTTTCGTAGCAATAACTATTTCTTAAAATACTGTAGTGCGCTAGCTGTCCAGCTTGTGTCTTTGGAATTCTATGGATCAGTCGAAATCACTTTAATAGAGACTGCCATACTTGGATTTTTCCTGTAGTTAATATATGAGGCTTGTCGTAATGTCGCATATCCTAACAATACTTCAGCGTCTGTTTTATGTAGAGATGATAGATATAATCACGTGTCTTCATACCATCTGGGAATGCTGTATGGCTGAAAATTATATCGCCTACATTTAAGTAGATTTAAGTAAGTCGGACATGATTAGATCTATACTTGAATCGGTCTTTTTTAAAAGGGCGTTGGTCACTACTTTGACTTCGTCAGATTTTGTACTGGTTCAAATATTCTGAGGGTAGATATGTCATTTGTGTATAAAATGGCGTCTTTAGCACGTTCGATTGCCTCGTAAAATGCAATTGAAAACCACATTTTGTTTCAAATGAGCGTAAGTCATTCACATGCGCTCTTTTGAAACTGAACAGTTGGCAATGGTCTGGTGAGTGCAAACAGTTGAAGAGTTGGCTGCCGCATGCATCGAGTTTTCCGAGTTTGTGGTAAGTTTACTAGGAGTGAAAAGTGTCATGATGAATGCGTTTATAGTGTTACTGAAGACAGGACGTGAAAAAGAAGGATAGGACGAAATCCACTCTGTTACAAGAGCACAAAATTAAAGTATCTCGGTTGAAAGGCGAAGCCTACTCAAGTCTCAGTGGGAATCCAATTTAGTCTAAGCTATCCTGGTTGTCTTGCAGACAAGATGGTCGTCTACAGATACGTATATTTCAACTGGTACTATTTATCGTATCAAATTAACCTACATAGTATGTTACTGTGGGTGAACACTGTCGTGTTTTATATTCTTGCTTGAATATTCTCTTAAATGTAATTGCATTCCTACGTATTTTCTCAGGTGCATGAAAAAATGTTTAGAACATCTTGGAGAAGACAACTGCATAGACATATTTACAACATTTTATTTTATTTCAATTAAGGATGAGCAAGACCTGATCCTTCAAGGACTAAAAGACTGTATACCAATCAAGCCGAGCCGTCAAAGAAACAATGAACAACCTGTGGTAGTACGTTCTTCTAGGTTCACTTACCACGTTTCAGTAGGCATAGCTCGAGAAGGGGTATGTATGAAAGCTTTTCTCTCAGCGTTTGACATCAGTAGAAAGTGAGTTCGAAGAATAAAGCAATTGAAGCGTGCTGGATAAACCCCAGTAGACAAGAGGGGTAGAGGACTTAGTCTTTCCTACTCTGTTTGTAATCAAGTAACGGAGTATATCCGGTATTTCCCATTGCAACAATCACACTAATCTTCTACAAAAGCGTTTTGAACAGATTTAGACGGCAAAACGATGTGGAAGTTGTACTGAGAGGAGCATCCTGAAACCAAATTAAATTACTAATTCTCCTGGAATTCTGCCAAGGAGAATTTCAACTATCGATTCGAGCAGCCTCAGGTAGGCACCTGCTGTACATGTGAAGAGTTTAAACCGAAGATTAGATCATCACATCTGAACGATACAGAAAAACGCACAGCCACCGCAGAACTTACGGTACACCAGGACCGAAGTAGAAAATTTTACTCTGCTATCACTTGTGAAAAATCAGATGAAGCCAAAGGAAAGACTCATGTATTATCCCTCGCAAAATATTAGCCTGCCAAAAGCACCAGTACAGGATCTATCTTATCTCAGAAAGATCTCAGTCAATGTTTTCTGCATTCAGGACATGAAAAATGGAACAGGAACTTTGTATGTTTATCATGAAGTAACCAGTGGAAACAGTGCCAGCGAAGTGTGTTCCTCTTTATTTGAGTATATGAAGCCTGTCGCCGAAAATATCACAGAACTTCGACTTTTCTGTGATAAATGTGCGGAACAGAACAAAAACAATACCATCTCTAGATCCCTACTTTCACTGACAGATTCTGGACGTTTCAAGACACGGTTTTTTAGCGTGCGATTGCAACTCTGGTATCATTTCAAAGAAGCTTCGATAGAATGACTCACTGTTCATCAAATAACGCTTCACATTCTGCAGGGTAGTACAAAGCCTGGTTCTAGGCGCGCAGTCCGGAACCGTGCGACTGCTACGGTCGCAGGTTCGAATCCTGCCTCGGGCATGGATGTGTGTCATGTCCTTAGGTTAGTTAGGTTTAAGTAGTTCTAAGTTCTAGGGGACTAATGACCATAGCAGTTGAGACCCATAGTGCTCAGAGCCATTTGAACCATTTGAACAAAGCCTGGAAAATTTTTACTTACAGAAATTGATATATCTGACATTCTATATTTTAAAAGCTGGAGGACAAAATATTATAAGAAGACGACAGTTTCTGAAGAAACAAGGAACAAGACAATATGTGACAGATATAGCTTTGCAATCAGTAGTTTCTTTCACTTTATGTATTCGAGTGCCAGAGTTGGGTTCATCGAAGGTTGGACGTGTATGAACGGGTTAGTGAGTCACACATTCTTCGTGGCACATCAGTGAGTACCTGCTCCTCCACCAATAAAGTCCGCCTACCCATCAGGACGGTTGCTAACTGAAGTGCGAAAAATTCAAGACTTAGGAAAGATGCAACAGTACATTCCAAGTGAGCTTATGCAGTTCAACGAGGAACTTACGAGCTACACTACTGGCAGTAGTGCAATGACAATGACTGCGACACAGATTATTGTAAGTGAAAGGACTTGAGTTTTATGTACTTTTCCTATATTTCTACTTTTTTCTTTTGCAAATTTAAAAATATTATGTTCATTTTCTGTGGCTCAGAGTCTTTTTGTATCATTTAATCCACTAATGTGGCTAAATATCAACGTTTTGTTCTGTGTCTTCTTCCAAAAAGCCCAATTTTTTTAAAGGACGGGTGTTCTTACATTTTAAATGTCCTTTATATTTTATATATTTGTATTCATGTAACAATTAATGGATACACCAATCAAGCAGCAGCTATACTAGTAGTCCATATGAGCAGACTTCCCTATTTCCCGGTAATTTTCACTAGCACAGTTTTTTTAATTTCCAACTAAGTTGGTTTTCTTCACCTACGTCCTTTAAAAAAACGATTCAATTATGCAACTTTCTCTATCATACACGGGGAAATGGTCTGGCGTAGTGTTGCCCAGGCATGTGGAGTTCTCTCGTTCACAACCATGAATTTGGAGGCGGCCGAGGCCACTCGAGAAATTCCATACCGTGAAGGCATCTCAGCTGACTCGTTCGACTTGCGTTATCTGGCGAATGCAGTAAGGGAGTTCCTTGTGATCTAGGTGTGTATTTGTAACAGTCTGATATTTCCACCAACAAGCTGGGACCTATTTGTTGTAATTATTGCAGGTGGGAGATCCCTCAGTTAGAACTGATACACCCGCAGTGTCTTTTGTGCTAGCAATCAGGTCGGAGAGAATTACGCCTATTACAATGATATTTTCTAGGTCGTTGCTATCGCGGTGGTCGTGGCTATACACCACTCGCCGGAGTACGAAGGGTGGCCTATCCTGAAGGTGAAATGTTTTTCACTGCGGTGGATGTAGTTGCTGGTCAGCTCTATCTCAAGATGCGTAAATATGTGCAACACACCCATCATTGGTTGGAAGGAACAGTACTTTACTATGATGGCATACAATCTAGTAACCTGCAGTGGTCTAGCAGGGTTTTATCTACCACCGCGTGGTATTTCTTATGCATACAGTATCTTTGGTCAGAAATCGGTAGTATTTATATAATGTTCTATGCCGCTATTAATATAGCGTGGCATCATTATTTTCGCCTATGTGTTCGTTTGTAACACATACGCTATGACGTGACAAACACTAATAATGGACTGGTGGCTTAGTAATGATTCTGCAGTCATGGACTGTGCGGCTGGTCCCGGCGGAGGTTCGAGTCCTCCCTCGGGCATGGTTGTGTGTGTTTGTCCTTAGGATAGTTTAGGTTAAGTAGTGTGTAAGCTTAGGGACTGATGACCTTAGCAGTTAAGTCCCATAAGATTTCACACACAGTTGAACAGTAATGATTCATAAATTGGGACTATGTGGCATTGTGATTGGCTGAGAGCATCATGATGTTGCGAACAGTGGGACGGATTTTGCGTGGCTGGATAAAATACAATAAATGTGGAACAATACGTATAATTGTGGAAAAGCCAGTAAAAATACGAAAATAGATTAAATATACGTAAAATTGAGGAAACTACGAAAGAATGTGAAAAAGGATAAATACGTAAAATTATGTAAGAATTAGATTACTTACATATTTACAAGGGTGTGGTCCCTGTTAGTACTTCGAATGACATAATACTAAATTGTTATTAACAAATTGAACTCAAGTGATAAGTGATGTGGCTTAACATAATTTGTTATTAACAAATAGCCACAACCTATAACCTCTCCCTATGCTGGCCTGCTCAAGAGTGGATGTGGATGTGATAAAGCCGTCATCTGAGCTGAAAACGGCCTTGAAAACCTATTTTCTTCAGCTGCTAGTCCCCATATATATATATATATATATATATATATATATATATATATATATAAGACTATCAGAAAGAAACGATTTAAAAGTAAAAATTGTATACACACTACTGGTCATTAAAATTGCTACACCAAGAAGAAATGCAGATGATAAACGGGTATTCATTAGACGAATATATTACACTGGAACTGAGATGTGATTACATTTTCACGCAATTTGGGTGCATAGATCCTGAGAAATCTGTACCGAGAACAACCACCTCTGGCCGTGATAACGGCCTTCATACGCCTGGACATTGAGTCAAACAGAGCTTGGATGGCGTGTACAAGTACAGCTGCCCATGCAGTTTCAACACGACACCACAGTTCATCAAGAGTAGTGACTGGCGTATTGTGACGAGCCAGTTGCTCGGCCACCATTGACCAGAAGTTTTCAGTTGGTAAGAGATCTGGAGAATGTGCTGGTCAGGGCAGCAGTCGAACATTTTCTGTATCCAGAAAGGCCTGTACAGGACCTGCAACATGCGGTCATGCGTTATCCTGCTGAAATGTAGGGTTTCGCAGGGATCTGATGAAGGGTAGAGCCACAGGTCGTAACACATCTGAAATGTTACGTCCACTGTTCAAAGTGCCGTCAATGCGAACAAGAGGTGACCGAGACGTGTAACCAATGGCACCCCATACCATCACGCAGGGGGACACGCCAGTATGGCGATGACGAATACAAGCTTCCAATGTGCGTTCACCGCGATGTCGCCAAACACGGATGCGACCATC
This sequence comes from Schistocerca nitens, assembly GCF_023898315.1. Taxonomy (NCBI): domain Eukaryota; kingdom Metazoa; phylum Arthropoda; class Insecta; order Orthoptera; family Acrididae; genus Schistocerca; species Schistocerca nitens. The sequence goes on from NC_064616.1 coordinate 351,002,545, forward strand.
ATGATGCTGTAAACAGAACCTGGAGTCATCCGAAAAAATGACGTTTTGCCGTTCGTGCACCCAGGTTCATCGTTGAGTACACCATCGCAGGAGCTCCTGTCTGTGATGCAGCGTCAAGGGTAACCGCAGCCATGGTCTCCGAGCTGATAGTCCATGCTGCTGCAAACGTCGTCGAACTGTTCGTGCAGATGGTTGTTGTCTTGTTAACGTCCCCATCTGTTGACTCAGGATTCGAGACGTGGCTGCACGATCCGTTACAGCCATGCGGATAAGATGCCTGTCATCTCGCTGCTAGTGATACGAGGCCGTTGGCATCCAGCAAGGCGTTTCGTATTAACCTCCAGAACCCACAGATTCTATATTCTGCTAACAGTCATTCGATCTCGACCAACGCGGACAGCAATGTCGCGATACGATAAACCGCAATCGCGATAGGCTACAATCCGACCTTTATCAAAGTCGGAAACGTGATGGTATACATTTCTCCTCCTTACACGAGACATCACAACAACGTTTCACCAGCCAACGCCGGTCAGCTGCTGTTTGTGTATGAGAAATCGGTTGGAAACTTTTCTCATGTCTGCACGTTGTAGGAGTCGCCACCGGCGCCAACCTTGTGTGAATGCTCCGAAAAGCTAATCATTTACATAACACAGCATCTTCTTCCTGTCGGTTAAATTTCGCGTCTGTAGCACGGCATCTTCGTGGTGTAGCAATTTTAATGGCCAGTAGTGTAGAATGATGAAAAAGAAAAATTTTAAATACTTTGCATTTTAATGATGAAACCAATCACAAAGGAAATGTAAATATTGTATAAAAGAGTGACAAGTGTATATAAAAACAAAAAGTGTAAATAAAAATCAGCTTTGCAAATTACAAGATAAAATAAATAATTTGTTGTAAAATAACCACTTTGAAATACTACATCAGAAGCAAATAACTTCATAAATGAAAAAATTGTTAACAAAAAATTCTCTATAAATAATAAGTTATTTTTATATCAGTGTTATTATTTAGTAACCCTTTCACTAGAGAGGACAACTAATCAAGCTCATGCAATAACTGAACTTAATTTGCGATTGTTTATAACAAAACTAACCTCTCTGCCATGATGCTCAGTTCTCGAATGAAGAGACCTCCAAGAAGTTGAGCTAGATATAAAGGATGCTAAAAAGGTTCTCAAATCTTAGTAGTCCACTGCGTTTCCCATAATTTTATTGTGCTCCCAATGAATGAAAGGGACAGGGGGGAGTTTCCCCATCAATTTTACATCACGTGACCACTACTGAGCCCACGTCCATAAGATTTGTGGGTGGGACCACGTGATTGGTATAGAGTTACGTCATGACCTTGATTACAGCTGCCGGCTGCGGTGGTCTCGCGGTTCTAGGCGCGCAGTCCGGAACCGTGAGACTGCTACGGTCGCAGGTTCGAATCCTGCCTCGGGCATGGATGTGTGTGATGTCCTTAGGTTAGTTAGGTTTAAGTAGTTCTAAGTTCTAGGGGACTTATGACCACAGCAGTTGAGTCCCATAGTGCTCAGAGCCATTTGAACCATTTTGATTACAGCTCGCACAGTTGCCTAAGGCTTGTGGGGAGAATGCCCCTGGGTGATCAATTCCCAGTGGTTCCTCAGGGGGGAAGCGAGTGGAGGTCACCAAGGAGACTAAGTGTGTAACCTGAATCCAGATGTATAATCCGATACGAGATGTGATAAGATTGTTATCTGGAGCCAGCCCACAGTGATAATCTACTCAGAGGTTAATATAGCGTCTTGATGGCGTGGATAGTCTCATAGGCAGCAATTGCTGCCTTAGCACAACAGTCGGCAGTGAGCTAGACTCATGTGGTGCGTGTATGCAGGGGTTGGTGAGGCCTTGCAGATGTCTGGCAGGTAGCAGGCGCACGCTGGATGGCTGGCCGCAGGCACAGAGGCACCGAACGCAGAATCTCTTAGAGACACTCAGATTGTCTCTTGAAGACAACTCAGAGGATCTCTTCTCTTGGTGGCACTGGCTCGAGATGTGGAACGATCAGGTCTAGCAAGGGCTCATAGACCTGCGGCTAGCTGATGATGTTGCTAAATGAAGGTGAAGCTACATCGCTTACATGTGATCGATGGCTAGTGCAGACAGTGACACAGCGTTCGCTGTAGTGGAAGGTAATGTTTTGCTAAGGGTGGAGTGGCGAGTATTAATAATTCCACTGTCAAGCCTTATTGCGACTAAAGATGGGCAAAACTGTTCTTTTCAGTGATCAGATGACAACTCATTCACTCACTCACTCGCTCGGTGGAATGGAATATCTCTTTTCCATGACTCACCAGTCACTGACAAAAGCAAATAAACGGAAGGCACGTTGCCTTTTTAATTCAAGTGACTATACCTGTATTTATATATGATTTGGTGCTATTTTGAAAGAACATAGAAAGAAGAGTAATAGGTTTATATTACATCCATAGACGTTTTTAAGCTTAAGTGTTCTACATCTCATCTACAATAATAGCTAAAACATTACAACAAAATCCAAAATATTATTTATGATGTGGGAAAATTATAAAAGTAAGTGTGATTCTTGTTATGTTTTCATATTTTTAGTGGAAACAAGATGTAAGAATTATAACATAACTGTAATTAACTTAAGTATCTACAGTAGTCATTTAGAATCAGTATGACAACATACATGACCAAAACGGAAAATTTAATCGGAACTGCGATTTATAAATAAAATTTGACTCATTTTACACGAAGTGAGCTGGTTTCTTTTCTTGGTTTATATTCGTCCAACTTTTGAAAAGATACACAGAAGGCATTAACATAACTTAATATAACATGTGGAAGTGAGTCGTGGACCGTAACAATAAGAAATGAACAGGGAAAAGAACCATTGGAGATGCAATTCGCAAGAAGAGTATCTGGTAAACAATATCTGAGAGAGGACGAATGCTGACGTCAGAAAAGAACTGGGAGTGGAAAGTTTGAATTAACAGATTATGAAATACAAAAACAACTGGAAGGATTATGCCACAAGTTTATAAAACGGCAAAATACCAAAATTAATCATGAATTATTGCCCAGTGGACATAAGATCTTTAGGACAACCACGGAAAATATGGAAAGCTAAATGATTTCAGCCAAGAGGACGATAAAGGCAAATGCATAATACGTACAGAAACAAAAAGAACTATACATATTATATTACAAACGTCATTATTTTTAAGTACCTGTGATGTAATACGTTTTGTTATTACATACAAAACCTCAGTCTGATATAAGAAGGACCTCGAGGCATTAATTTGATCACATTAAATAAATACATAAAAACAAATAAAGATATTTGTAAAAATAATTATGTAATATGACACCGTTACCATAGTAAAGCAAAATATCTGGCAGAGCCAAACTTGGATGGGGAGGCGCTGAGTCAGGAAAATAAGCTGGATCAATGAGTGGCCCAAGAGCAGAGAGAGCGAAGTGACACAACAGTCGCTTTGCAGTCAGCTTCTTGTGAGCCATAGGAAGTAGAGTACCACTGAACCGCTTTGTGATCCGTTCTGTGGGAGAGGTGGCTGTGAACTTGAATTAGCGCAACTCGCACCGACGACATATTATGAGTATGATCCTGTGTCAAAGTTTAAGAAGCAAAACTTACTCAGAAATTCGTAAATGTTTACCGGGCATCCGAAAGGTGAGATTTGCTTTCCAAATCAAGAGCAGAAATGTAAGGTGGCAAAATGTTTTCTGCTTTAATGTAGCGTTCTGAAGATCTGATGTTTCTTAATTTTTTTATTCATTTCATGGCCGAGAAATGCTGCACACATTAGTATGATATGCAAATTCATACAAGCACATGGTCTGTAATGCACTTTTTTTTTGTGGATTGGGGAACGTTTTCTCCAGCATGTGATGTGAGGCGATGTTGCAGCAGCTTGTCGCAAAATCTTCGTTCAGCTCACTAATGTTATCAGAGGGATATTTCGAATGAGACGAACTACAGCTCATTTTCCTCTAGTCATTAATCGCTCACTGCTTAGAAGTATCTGGCTCTTTCAATCAATTGACGAGCCCGTCGACCGTCTCTAGTTGAGACAGGGCATCATCTCTGACCACACAGGTGATTACAGCAGCACAGCTTTGCGCTACAGCACGTGGTAATTCAGCTCACCACTGTGGAAGACTAGCGTCTTGCACAGTGCTGTTCCAGAAATCTGGGAGCAGGATTTCATAGTGAACTCGCCTGCCCACCTCTCAACGGGTTACAAAGTCTGGACGGAGCTTGTTGCCACAACACACCCTTTCGATGGCAGCAGTGAATATAAATTGCTCTTGGTGTGGGGTCGTCGCACTACTTTGAGCCTTTAACGGCAATTATACACCATCAGTGCACGTCCTAGACCTTATGTATGCTTGGCTATATTTTCTGGATTGAGAACCAGAGGCTATGAATTAGTGTCTGTCAAAACGCTGTCAATGGAATTCCATCGGATTTTGTCCAGTAAATGATGACTCAAGTTTGATAACCGACTTGCCTTCTTATACTGTCACCGCGGCAGCACCCTTCTACTCTCAGATACGCTATTCCTTACTAGATTCAGATTATGCAAGCGAATATTGGAACTGGGGATTTACAGTTAGTTATTGCATAACTATTGTAGTAACAACAACTCAGTTATCTTGTATATGGCATTCTGTTAGCTCGAGTTACTGATGTTCAACTAATTTTTCTCTCAGGTAATTACTGTTTTACGATTTTTTTTCATATTTAATGAAAACTTTGTTCTCTGAGCTGTGGCGGCTGCTGTGTAAGAGCACAAGAGCACGTGAACACCCTCTCTACACCTTGCGGATTTATTGGTTATTTTTCTTTGAATGCTGTTAAATATAACATAGATGTTGCAATCTGACAGGTACGGGACGTAATCTACCGCGCTACTGCTCCTCTAGACTCCGTGAAACTTGACAGCAGGGTCGTTAGCACACCTTCAGTTGTGCACGTTTTAATGAGCTTTCCGATAAACAATGTGCACGGTTCAAGATGTCCACAGGAAGCCCTTGCCACTCAACTAGAAGTTTATGTCAGTGCCACCAGATTGTAGCACACTGCGGCAGAGTTTTATCCCCGTTCGCTCGGCATAAATCGTGTTAGATGGTAGCACATTCCTCAGATATATATAGTAAAACTAGATAGGACGCCAGTATTTTACACGCAAATTATTAGGATTATATCACTTACATGATCTCTAACTTTTAAGTTCGGTTTGATGTGAAACATCTGTATAGAATAATTACAATCTCTAAACATCGTGGCATGCAGCCAAACAGGATATGAGTATGTTCCTGAATATTCCAAGTGATTTGTATGCAAATCGACAGAGCACAAACCGCGACGAACAGTTTGCGACCAACCATAACCCAGACGCGTTCGACGGGCAATAGGACCAGCAGATGTGCTTTGAAGAAGCCTTTCACATTCCACAATATACAGGGTGATTCAAAAAGAATACCACAAATTTAAAAATGTGTATTTAATGAAAGAAACATAATATAACCTTCTGTTATACATCATTACAAAGAGTATTTAAAAAGGTTTTTTTTCACTCAAAAACAAGTTCAGAGATGTTCAATATGGCCCCCTCCAGACACTCGAGCAATATCAACCCGATACTCCAACTCGTTCCACACTCTCTGTAGCATATCAGGCGTAACAGTTTGCATAGCTGCTGTTATTTTCGTTTCAAATCATCAATGGTGGCTGGGAGAGGTGGCCGAAACACCATATCCTTAACATACCCCCATAAGAAAAAATCGCAGGGGGTAAGATCAGGGCTTCTTGGAGGCCAGTGATGAAGTGCTCTGTCACGAGCTGCCTGGCGGCCGATCCATCGCCTCGGGTAGTTGACGTTCAGGTAGTTACAGACAGGTAAGTGCCAATGTGGTGGCGCTCCATCCTGCTGAAATATGAATTGTTGTGCTTCTTGTTCGAGCTGAGGGAACAGCCAATTCTCTAACATCTCCAGATACTGTAGTCCAGTTACAGTAGCACCTTCGAAGAAAAAGGGACCAAAAACTTTATTGGCTGAAATGGCACAGAAAACGTTCACCTTAGGCGAGTCACGTTCATACTGAGTTGTTTCCCGCGGATTCTCAGTGCCCCATATACAGACATTGTGACGGTTGACTTTCCCGTTAGTGTGGAAAGTTGCTTCATCACTAAACACAATCTTTGAAACGAAAGATTCATCTGTTTCCATTTGAGCAAGGATAAAATCACAGAAATCGATTCTTTTAATCTTATCAGCTGCAGACAATGCTTGAACCAATGTCAGACGATAAGGTTTCATAACTAACCTTTTTCGTAGGACTCTCCATACAGTTGATTGTGGAATTTGCAGCTCTCTGCTAGCTCTGCGAGTCGATTTTCCTGGGCTGCGAACAAATGCTTGCTGGATGCGTGCTACATTTTCATCACTCGTTCTCGGCCGTCCAGAACTTTTCCCTTTGCACAAACACCCATTCTCTGTAAACTGTTTATACCAACGTTTAATACACCACCTACCAGGAGGTTTAACACCATACTTCGTTCGAAATGCACGCTGAACAACTGTCGTCGATTCACTTCTGCCGTACTCAATAACGCAAAAAGCTTTCTGTTGAGCGGTCGCCATCTTAGCATCAACTGACACTGACGCCTAGTCAAAAGCGCCTCAAGCGAACAAATGTACAACTAAATGAAACTTTATAGCTCCCTTAATTCGCCGACAGATAGTGCTTAGCTCTGCCTTTTGTCGTTGCAGAGTTTTAAATTCCTAAAGTTGTGGTATTCTTTTTGAATCACCCTGTATATACGAGTCGGCACTGCTTTGCCAAAAATACGACAAGTGGAGTTTGTTTAATGGGTAGTACCTCATGCTCTAAAGTCTTGCTGTTGAAGTAGTTGCAGCTCAGGCTGCCCTCAAGACGTAGGAATTGACACCAAATATTGTATCTTCAACCATAAATGTTTTACAGACTTAACTTAAAATATTTAACACATTAAGTCATTTGTGAAGTAATCAGACATTTGAAGCTGTCACACATTTGCAAAGCAATCAGACATTTGAAGCTGCTTTATACATGGGAATTTGATTCTTTAAGGAATCGGGTGGAGTGGAGGGGCCGGGAGGTGGAGGGGGTTCATACTAATTAAAACTATAAGACCCAGTTTTTAGAAAAACCAATACTGAATTTGACATTGACTTTATGCTTTTTCTAATTCCTGATCACATTGTTAAAAACATATATTCTCTTTATCCGTATGTTATAATTGTGCGCTCAGCATGAATTTATTATTACATTCATTGGAATATTAATTGTTCACATTTTAGATTCTCATAATTTTCTATTGCACTGCGTGAGACGTTGATATCAAGATGGTAAGGAAAGAGTATTTATTATAACTGTTATTTTGATTATTTTTGCTAATGAAAGAGAACCATAAAATAGTCCATGAACCATGGCCCTTGCCGTTGGTGGGGAGGCTTGTGTGCCTCAGTGATACATATAACTGTACCTTAGGTGCAACCACAAAGGAGGGGTATCTGTTGAGAGGTCAGACAAAGTGTGGTTCCTGTAGAGGGGCAGCAGCCTTTTCAGTGGTTGCAGGGGCCACAGTCTGGATGATTGACTGATCTGGCTTTGTAACATTAACCAAAACGGCCATGCTGTGCTGGTACTGCGAACGGCTGAAAGCAAGGGGAAACTACATCCGTAATTTTTCCCGAAGGCGTGCAGTTTTACTGTATGGTTAAATAATGTTGGTGTCCTCTTGGGTAAAATATTGCGGAGGTAAAATAGTTCCCTAATCGGATCTCCGGGAGGGACCTACTCAGGAGGACGTCGTTATCAGGAGAAAGAAAACTGGCGTTCTGCGGATCGGAGCGTGGAATGTCAGACCCCTTAATCGGGCAGGTAGGTTGGAAAATTTAAAAATGGAAATGGATAGGTTAAAGCTGGATATAGTGGGAATTAGTGACGTTCGGTGGCAGGAGAAACAAGACTTCTGGTCAGGTGAATACAGGGTTATAAATACAAAATCAAATTAGGGTAATGCAGGAGCACGTTTAATAATGAATTTAAAAAAAATAGGAGTGCGGGTAAGCTACTACGAACAGCATAGTAAACGTATTATTGTAGTCAAAATACACATGAAGCCTACGCCTACAACAGTAGTATAAGTTTATATGCCAACTAGCTCCGCATATGACGAAGAGATTGAAGAAATGTATGATGAGATAAAAGAAATTATTCAGATAACGAAGGGAGATGAAAATTAAATAGTCATGAGGGACTGGAATTCGATAGTAGGAAAAGGAAGAGAAGGAAAGGTAGTATGTGAATATGGAATAGCGGTAAGGAATGAAAGAGGAAGCCGCCTGGTAGAATTTTGCAAAGAGAATAACTTAATCATAGCTAACACATGGTTTAAGAATCATGAAAGAAGGTTGTACACGTGGAAAAGGCCGGGAGACACTGGAAAGTTTCAGATGGATTGAATAATTGTAAGACAGAGATTTAGGAACCAGGTTTTAAATTGTAAGACATTTCCAGGGACAGATGTGGACTCTGACCACAATCTATTGGTTATGAACTTCAAATTAAAACTGAAGAAACTGCAAGAAGGTGGAAATTTAAGGAGATGGGACCTGGATAAACTGAAAGAACCAGTGGTTGTAGAGAGTTTCAGAGAGAGCATTAGGGAACGATTGACAAGAAGGGGGAAAGAAATACAGTAGAAGAAGAGTGGGTAGCTTTGAGAGATGAAATAGTGAAGGCAACAGAGGATCAAATACGTAAAAAGACGAGGGCTAGTAGAAATACTTGGGTAACAGAAGAGATACTGAATTTAATTGATGAAAGGAGAAAATAAGCAGTAAATGAAGCAGGCAAAAAGGAATACAAACGTCTCAAAAATGAGATCGACAGAAAGTGCAGAATGGCTAAGCAGGGATGGCTAGAGGACAAATGTAAGGATGTAGAGGCTTATCTCACTAGGGGTAAGATAGATACTGCCTACAGGAAAATTAAAGAGACCTTTGAAGAAAAGAGAACCATCCGTATCAATATCAAGAGCTCAGATGTAAAATCAATTCTAAGCAAAGAAGGGAATGCAGAAAGGTGGAAGAAGTAAATAGAGGGTCTATACAAGGGCGATGCACTTTAGGGTAGTATTATTGAAATGGAAGAGTACGTGGATGAAGATGAGATGGGAGATATGATACTGCGTGAAGAATTTCACAGAGCACTGAAAGGCCTAAGTCGAAACAAGTAGAACTACTGATAGCCTTGGAAGAGCCAGCCCTGACAAAACTCTATCATCTGTTGAGCAAGATGTATGAGACAGGCGAAATACCCTCAGACTTCAAGAAGAATATACTAATCCTAGTCCCAAAGAAAGCAAGTGTTGACAGGTGTGAAAACTGCCGAACTATCAGTTTAATAAGTCACAGCTGCAAAATACTAACACGAATTCTTTACAGACGAATGAAAAAACTGGTAGAAGCCGATCTCGGGGAAGAACCGTTTGAATTCCATAGAAATGTTGGAACACGTGAGGCAACACCGACCCTACGACTTATCTTAGAAAATAGATTAAGGAAAGGCAAACCTACGTTTCTAGCATTTGTAGACTTAGAGAAAGCTTTTGACAGTGTTGACTGGAATACTCTCTTTCAAATTCTAAAGGTGGCAGGGGTAAAATACAGGGAGCGAAAGGCTATTTACAATTTGTACAGAGACCAGATGGCAGTTATAAGAGTCGAGGTGCATGAAAGGGAAGCAGAGGTTGGGAAGGGAGTGAGACAGGGTTGTAGCCTCTCTTCGATTTTATTCAATCTGTATATTGAGCAAGCAGTAAAGGAAACAAAAGAAAAAATTCGAACAGGAATGAAAATCCATGGAGAAGAAATAAAAACTTTGAGGTTTGCCGACGACATTGTAATTCTGTCAGAGACAGCAAAGAACCTGGAAGAGCAGTTGAACGGAATGGACAGTGTTTTGAAAGGAGGATATAAGATGAACATCAACAAAAGCAAAACGAGGATGATGGAATGTAGCCGAATTAAATCAGGTGATGCTGAGGGAATTAGATAAGGAAGTGAGACACTTAAAGTAGCAGGTAAGTTTTACTATATGGGAAGCGAAATAACTGATGATAGTCGAAGTAGAGAGGATATAAAATGTAGATTGGCAATGGCAGGGAAAGCGTTTCTCAAGAGGAGAAATTTGATAACATCGAGTATAGATTTAAGTGTCAGGAAGTCTTTTCCGAAAGTATTTGTATGGAGTGTAGTCATGTATGGAAGTGAAACATTGACGATAAATATTTTAGACAACAAGAGAATAGAAGCTTTCGAAATGTGGTGCTACAGAAGAATGCTGAAGATTAGATGGGTAGATCACGTAACTAATGTGGTTTAGAATTGGAGAGAAGCGCGGAGGGTAAAAATCGTAGAGGGAGACGAAGGCATGAATACACTAAACAGATTCAGAAGGATGTAGGTTGCAGTAATCGGTCGGAGATGAAGGAGCTTGCACAGGATAGAGTACCATCGAGAGCTGCAATCAAAACATTCTCTGGACTGAAGACCGCAACAACATTGTGCCCAATAGCTCTCCTAACCATTGCACTTAGCATTTGTTTCCTGTGCTATCTAACAATGCATGCTAACAAATTGCTGTCACCACAGCAGCACTGGACATACATGGGCCGTAACAGTAGCACAAACTGAAGTTGGATGCATTCGAAACCATATTTCCACTGTATAATGCTGCATTCACTGTTTCTGGAGAATGTAAGATGATAAAACATTGCCCAGCCATCATTTCAGCTGCAGTAAGCGGCACGAATCGTCGGCGCAAACATGTAAAACCCCACCGCAGTGCTCCAGCGTCGAGCCAACACTGAGGACAAGGTGTCGGTTATCCTCGCTGTGCTAACATTGGGTGATCTGTTACCCACTCGTCGCTACATATGTGTATCTCCTGTAGCAGCTTGGCCGCAGGTAGTTAAAATGTCCCTGCATGACAAACCAGTTTCCCGAATTTATATTGTGCTCCTCTGTTGAAAGTCAGTCACGTACCCATATTGCGTACTCTGCTGGGGATGGGACCTAGTGCTACTTTCTTAATGTTTCTACTTTTTTTGGTGGCTCTTCCGCGACGTAGCAAGGTATAACACTGACATTTCTGGTAACACATGATTGTGTGATTATATGCCTACGTGCAGTTCGTCTCTCAGTTATCTTAATTACTAATTACTGGTATGTCGTTCCACTCTTCCAAATTCGGATTTATTCTGGTCATTCTATTTATGTGTAACAATTTATACAAACGTTAAGTATGGCGATATTAATGTTAACTCCGTTCGTATTTCTTGAAAGGCATGACGATACCTTTGGCGTTACAGGAAGAGTTATCAGCAGGGAGATAGCTGTCGATTGGCGAGCCGCATGAAATAATAAGCGTAGTTCCGTAGTGGGGGCCTTTGTGGAGGAGTGGGCCGCGGGGCACAGCCACACCACTCCCCTCCCCTTCCCTTCCCACCCACGCCAGGCCGCCGTCCTTTGATCTGCGAAAGCCCCCGGGGCTGTGGCGATAGTCCGCAGTTAGCGTTTTCTTCTCCTTATGCCGACAATCGTTCCTCTACAGATTTCTCAGAAAGTGCTTTCTGAGGTTTCCACAGAGCAGACGGTATTTGTTCGCGGGAAACTTCTAACAGTCTGCTCTCCAACTCCCTGAAAACCTCGAAGTTTAATCACACACTCACAATTGGGTGAATTGAAATAGTCGTCTTCAATTGATATCATCGAAGTCTAAAGGGAGGAATTTTCCCGTGGCTCAAGTTATAATAATTCGTGCGCGACAGTTACGTGCGGAAAACTCGCGTAAATTTGTTGTACGTGTTACGGTCGTGAAGGATCTTTGCAGTAAGGTTCTAATAACTATTTATGCGGAGTGTATCAGCTGCTTCACAACTGACTTTGTTATTCGGGTAATGAGATACTTTACACATTATGACTATCATCTATTATTTCTAAATCTACATGTATACTTGACAATTATACGAGCACGTGCTGAAAAGTAATTCCTCCGATTTTTTACTCTGTTTGCAATACCGGCCGAGGTATTGTATGCAATTCATATTACTCGGCCAACTTTCCCGCATTGATGACGCAAGTTGCAATCCTCTGCCGCTAGGGGGCTCCGAATTATAGCGGTGTGTAACACAACTATGTTGGTGTGCGACAAACAGAGGGCTGTAATCCCTTTTCTAACCACAGAAGATACGGTGCCCTCAATTGAAATCCATAGAAGAATGAAAGTTGTATACGATGTTGATTGTAACGACATCGAAATGGTTCAAATGAGTCTGAGCACTATGAGACTTAACATCTGAGGTCATCAGTCTCCTACAACTTAGAACTACTTAAACCTAACTAACCTGAGGACATCACACACATCCATGCCCGAGGCAGAATTCTAGCCTGCGACTGTAGCAGCAGCGCGGTTCCAGCCTTAAGCGCCTAGAACCGCTCGGCCACAACAGCCGGCAGTAGCGACACGAGTAATGTGCGGCACTGAGTTGTTAGAGCTCGCAATGAAGGATACAGTGTTGCTAACCTGAACGTGTGTGTCAGAGCTTGGAGTGGACGATCCTCTACGGCAACCGATAATCATCATGGGAATTTGGTTGATGAATTCATCAAGGTGTTCTTGGGTATTCAAGGTGCGACTCATTTGTAATTCTTGCTTAAAGACAGCAACATAAACTCTGCAAGGTATTGCGAGACCCTCAGAAAACAGAAAGCACGAATTCGAATAGTTCGTCCATACATGAAGCATCCTCTACTTCAGCATGATAATGCCAGACCACACACGAGCCCTGCAACATCTGCAACAATTGGGCACTTTGGGTTCACCGTCATCGCACACCCTCCGTACAGTCCCGACTTGGCACTATCCCATTTTCGTCTGTTTCCGAAACTTAAAGAACACCTTCGAGGCCTTCACTTTGATAGTGATGAAGCAGTGCAAGTGATGTGAGATTTGGTCTCGGTCAAGAAAGTAAGACGTTCTACAGTGACGATATCAACAGACTGGTGTCTTGTTGGGAGAAATGTGTTCGCCGCCAGGGTGACTATGTCGAGAAATAAATATGTAGACGTGAAGAATAAAGATACAGAATGTTAATAAAGTTTGTTGCAGTTAAAAAGCTTTAAGAATTTTCACATAAAAAATCGGAGGCATTACTTTTCAGCATACCTCTGTAACTGTAAACTGCATGACAGGGGGCACACTTTGTTTCACAACATATACAAATTGCCTCTCCTTCTACTGGAAGAATGATTGTTTTATGTCTCTCTGCGAGCTGTTACTAATCTGACATTTACCTTATGATCGCTTATAGAGGGTGAGCTACGTGAGTCACACCACCCCAAAGATATATCCCGAAAAAAATAATACATCAAGACGCGGTTTTCACCATGTTATAGCAGGTAATATGATGAATTTCCAGACGTTCACAAGTAAGTATTATTGTTTATATTTCCCGAATTACGACACCGACTTTTTTTTCTAACGGAATTATATACTTTTTCTGTGGCATTTGAAAGAAGCTTCGAAGAGAACTTCAACGATATAACATCTATGGGACGTGATCAAACAGTATCAAGACAACAATGCCGCAAACCACTGTCTCGCCATTAGAAGACGTTCCACATACATCTCCCTTGTTATACTTGTTATACCAAATGTAAGCAAACACGTAACTCAGGTGTGGTTCCTGTGTTTAGCAGTACGTTTGAAGCCCATCAGTCTGTGGTCTGCTGCTGTAGCAATGAGATAACTTGCCCTTATTGCTGTTGAAACATTCACAATGTATATGACAGTCGAAAAAGTAAATATCGTTTATGGCGAATGTCGCCAAACTATTACAGCAGCGATGCGGCTGTATGCTGAACAGTACCCAGTTCGTGGCAAGCACACATGATCCGTCTTTGGAAACTTAATAAAAAAAATTCTTGGAGCTGGAAGTGTGAAGAATAAAATACGCCTAGAAAAATGAAGAGCAATTGATGAAAGAATTGTAACAGTAATCGTAACAGCAACACACAATGCAAATGTCACAAAGAGGCATTTCAGAAGAACGAGAGCGATCAACCAAGCGAGTGTTCTGCGAAGACTACATTTCATTCGGTTCACATTTCGCTGCACCTGCAGCTTCATGGCAATTACTTCCAAAGTTTGTAATATTTCTCCGTATGCTATCTACGAAAAGTACAAAGTGATACGGCATATCTACAGGTATACAAATTTTTTTTCTGAGGAAGAAGCACCGTTTACAAACCATGGGTAAGTCAATCTTCGCAATATGAACTAATTTTAAGTTGCAAATCCACGTTGCAAAGAAGTGGATGAAAACAACGCTTATAGTCTATCAACGTTTGGTGGGTGTTTTCCAAGACCCGCATCATTGGTCCCTGTTTTAATGATGGGAATCTAAATACATGCAGATACCTCAAGTTCCTAAGATGTGCTGCTGCTACAGTTGGTGGAAGATGTCCCACTGCGCATAAGGCAATCAGTCAGTTACCTACATGACGCAAGTCTTTTGTAGAAACCCTGCGATTTCCCTGTATTCTACCAATGAACTGAAGACTGTCATTTATGATCTTCCTGACAATTCACAAAGTTTGCACTTCTCCATCGATCATTTCTTTTTAGTAGACTGCCGAAAAGGAAACATAACATACTTTCAAACATTTTCAGTTGTCTGAAAATGTGTTACAGAAACAAAGCATATACAGCATATAAAATTATTAAATTCATAGGTCAAAAGCTGAAGTGATTCTGAGGTACAAAAAACACAAGACCCTGCATGCATGTAATTACTGGGTGTAGCACCAACAGGGTACAATGCAAGTGCCTCTGGCGGCGAATGATGTCTTGAGATAAGTTATTGCACATTTCCTCGATCTCTTCACGTCCTCCTTAAGAGTTGCAGGTGGACGAACCAGACGAGTCGTGTGTCGTCCCATCATGTGCTTAATTGGACGCAAAATCTGTGATCATGCTGATCAGTTTTGAAAAGCACTTCGTGTTTCACAATCGGTGCATGGATTATCATTAGTAGTATGGCAAGGAGAGAAAGAGATAACCTTCCAATTACCTTTAAGTTGGCACTTTCATCTACTTTCAAATAACCTTGGTGTCATATTATAGCTGAGACAACCGTGTACGTTATACTTCACTGACAGAAACCTTAGCACTTTCTTATCTCCAAGTCCATACCGAGATCCACGACATCTGGGCATGTGCCAATGCCAGTGCCAAGGAGGGAAGAGGGGAAAGAAGGGGACAGAAAATCATGCCATATCAGCATATGCACTACCTTATCTCCTAAGCCATTACAAGACTAATGACTATCATCACATCTGGTCACATGTCAACGCAATGGAGGGGACAAGAGAGAAGGAGAGGTGTGCAGAGTGGAAGGGAAAGGGGAGGCCACCATGCCATGCCATGCCCTGCCTCCCCCCTCCCCCATCTCGAGTGCCCCCCTTTTCAGCCATATACGGAAAGTATCTAAACTGCCAAAAAGTTTGTCAACTATGTTTGCATTACTGACTTCCAAAATTCGTTTAAGGGCTGGCTCATCATTCAAATTGTATTTTTTTGTGGTACATTGAAATACAGTGTCACTGGCGTATCACGGTCTTACTGTCTTGGTGGAAGGTAATATTGTTCTATCCTACAATGATGGCATTCCAAGGAAATCATTGGAGTGCACGTTGAAGGTGTGGCAGTGGGACTTGAAGTCCCATACCACCACCCTCCGACGGTGGAAGTTCAAGGGGCAGGCAACAGGTAATATAACTACATTAGACACTTGCATTGCTGGCTTATGATGGTCGACAGATTTTGAGTCGTTATTTCAACACTGACCCTTCATTAGTGGCCGTAACAGGGCTATCGATAGCCATGGTCGGAATCTGACTCCTCAAGGATGGTGAGAGGAACAGGGTGGTGGTGCCAGTGCCGGTGAATCGTAGTGCCAATGTTTTGTAAGTCAGCGACCGTGTTGCGCAGACATCCACTTTGTCATAGGCATGCTTTGCCTTCTTTCAAATGGACTTCTTCAGAATGACCATGTCAATTTCCTCGTGGAGGGTAACTACGCTCTTGAGGGGAGGGGCATGCAGGCTCCACCGAAGAACCTTATTCTGCAGGCGCTTGAGGGTTGCATCCAGCAGGCACTAATTGTGGCCCACGCAGTGGAGCTATAGGTGAGGGAAGGGTGGACAACCATCCAGTACAGTCGGAGCTTGGTTTCTAGGTTCAGTTCCCTGCTGTTGAACATTGGTTACAACGCTTTTATTAGCTTCTGTCCTTTTTGGGTGACGCACTCTTCATGTTGATGGAAGAGCAGTTTTTGTCCATCTGGACACCTAGATATTTGGTATCATTGGACCATGGCACTTGGATGCCTGTAATAGTAATATTGTGGTGGAGGATTGGACGCCATTTAGTGAAGTAGACTGCCATAGTTTTGGTGACATTGAGGGGAATCTTGTTTCAACGATACCAGGTACTGTCGCGTCCACCTGTCTCTGGAGACGAGCAGTGAGCCAGTCCATATTGCATCCTGTCGTATAACCTAATGGGCCTGTTGGTAGAAGGGACCATAGGATCCTTCGAGAGCTTGGGCATGGCAATCAGTCTGGCCTGTTTCCACTGTGGGCGGAAAAAGACCGGTTGTGAGACAGCAGTTCAGGATGCTGGTAAATAAGACCAGTGGCTTGCGTGGGAGCCAGCGGAGGTGTTCGTTTAAAATGTAATCCGAACCTGGAGCCGACTGCCCACACTTCCGCCGGAGGATCCGTTGGACTTCCGCTGGGGACATAAGGTGATGGGAAGTCAGAGGTGGTCTTCGTCTGAAAGCGGCAATGGCCGCCAGAATACCTTGTTCATCCTGGAGATCATCAGAGGTGAGGTTCTGAACCTCAAATGCATTGGCCAGAGTTTCTGCCACGAGGAGGGCATCATAAGTTAAGCCATGCACTGTGCGAATGGGATAGTTGGTCTTCACTGTGGAGCGCCATGGGGCTCAGACAACAGCCCATTTAGATTTATGTTAGAGTAGGAAGGCCTCCCATCGTTCTGTTTTCCAATCGGCGAGGCGGTGGCGGATTTCACGTTGGAGATGCTCTATGCGATGCTTATCCTGAGGATCACGAAACTGCTTCCATCGCCTGTGGTAGCAGTTCTTATGGGTTCTGAATTCGCACAATAGGTGAGGCAAGTCATCCAGTGGGGTTAAAGCCCTTGGGACAGTGGAAGTAGAGGCCTTCATCGCCTTCTGTATTTTTGTCGTTAGGTAATCAACAGCACTAACCAGATTGGCAGGCGTTGTCAGATCAAGGTGTTGCCGAGTGGTGTTGTTGAGGATACTGAAAAATTTTTCTCAATCCATGATGGTCAAGGTAGAATGGACATCTAAAGACAGAGCGACTTCGGTAAGGTGCAGGAACACGTGGTCAGAGACCAGTTCGTGGAGTGTTTCCAACGAAAACTGCACCACAATGTTCTTGAAAATGGCCACATCCAGAAAGTCCGGCTGGCAGTCAGAGTGGAATGGTATATGGATGGGAGTGTGTGGGCCATAGACCGACAGCGCCAGAGGATCTTCCAGGTCAAGGGGAGTCTGCCCTTGGGGTTAGCCACGCGGGAATGCCAAGATGGGTGCTTGGTGTCGAGATCTGCACCAACAATGAGTTTGTCAAATGATGTCAAGGTGCAGAGGTCTGCTTCAAGAAGTGGAGGGTTAGGGCTCAAATACGCTGGAGCAAAAGTAATAGCACCAAGGCAGGTAGAAACAGTGACCGCCATAGATTCTATATGTTCTAGTGGTTGGAGTACCTCGTGATTATAGACGAGTGTCATATGTAGGAACAGTGCTGTGCCCCCACCTCGGCGATGGAGTTGGTCAGTGCGATAGCAAATCATGTTGTGGAGACGAAAATCGGCGATGGGCTTCAGGTGGGTTTCTGAGACAAGTAAAATGTCCACATGGTGGTCGAAGAGGAAGGTGTTCAGTACTATCTTCATAATGCCATTTTCATTAAAAATACAGACAACTAGATCGCGAGGGGCTGATGGTTATGCAGTGGGTGATTCGCCATTATAACAAAATCTAGCTGAGCCTGTCAACAACGGCCATAACCCCACATTGTTAACTTTCATTTGAAGCTATATTTCAATCACCATGGAATATTGGAAGGAGTGGGTAGCATATTTCTATACAATCAATTAAAAACGAACATGTGCTTATGAAATATAAATAGCGAATTAGGAATTCGTATTTATTGAAAATGAATTTACCTTAAATACTATCCCACAGACCCTGAAAACGCGAAATTGAAGCAAGTCTTGTTTCACACCCTGCTTGCTCCTGTCACTGGCAGATGGCTGCACTGTGAAAAACCAGTGCTTCCTGCCACCAGCAGGCAGCTGCACTGTAAGTTCGTTCTCTCTACCACAACCTCTTACTGCCACCAATAGATTGCTAAACTGTTAAAAAACACAAGAGAGCCGTAAATTAATTGGTTTCCACATCCAATATGTCACAATATTCGAAAAATCTGCAAAATAAATAGGCAGTGCGAAAAATGCGATGCTTCTTTGGTTATCCAGGACCTGGTTGAGTTTAAAATACAAGGAAAAAATGTTCAAATCAAATAATGTGATGTCAAAGTATTGCAAAAATACATCTGTAAAGAAAAAGAAAGCGCAAGTTAATTTCCATGTCACCATATTAGTGCCCAAAATTGTGAAGCATATACTCTAATGATAGATTTCCATGTTGAACAACAGTTGACATGTTAGAAGGAACCAGTGTCATAAAACTAACGACACTAGGCTTAAGACTGCAGAACAAGATGTCTTAACTAAAATGCTATGATAAGCAGACAACACGCATGCAAATTCACACAATGAATGTAGCTAATTAGGCCTACACTTTATGTAATCACAGTACAATTTCTGACTGAATATTTCCGTATTTAAATTGTTCTAAAGCACCATTATAGGAGGGAAAAAGGTGATATATCGTCTTATTAACTAGAAAAGATACAAACGATGCCATTGATTGCCAGTTATTCCTATTATTACAAATGACACAGGCCTACCGAAGGCTACAACGGTAACTGCAGTTTTCCCTCAGAACTATGTTGGTAAGGCTCTCTAAAGGCTTTATAGACTGTACTATTCTTCACAATTGTGCTGTCGCAATATTATGACACAAAGTTCTAAAAATGCGTCGTAAAATGCAATGTTTACATTGCAGCTGCATCTGAATATGTAAAGTGGTTATTCAATCGGTGCAGGTGCATTTCGGGAATCAATGGCTCGCAAAAGTAAAACCTGTAACCAGTCAAACCATGAAACACACACACACACACACACACACACACACACATACACACACACAGTTGTCCGACTAGTGAAGGGAAGAGCAAGATGTTTTTCTTACGATACATCAATAGGATACAACTTACAGTCACTAAGAGGTATCAAATATGACTAACGCCTAACACAAGACGTTGTGTGACTACTCTTCACTGCTATAGATGCTAAGCAATGCCACAACACGTATTCAAGTGATGTTATTCTACGTAACGTACAGATATGTAGATGTATATGTGGAAGTAGTTGTGTCCTAAAATTTAGTGGGTCTGAGTCTGAGATGACGTCAGAGATTCTACCAATCATTAATGCTGCCCCACTGTTCATGTTCGGATCTCCAGTAAGCAACGCTTAAACAAAATGACTGTAGATATTAAGAGGTATGTTACTTCAATATTGCATTGCTACTGTATAATCATAGCTAACACTTGGTTTAAGAATCATGAAAGAAGGTTGTATACATGGAAGAACCCTGGAGATACTAAAAGGTATCAGATAGATTATATAATGGTAAGACAGAGATTTAGGAACCAGGTTTAAAATTGTAAGACATTTCCAGGGGCAGATGTGGACTCTGACCACAATCTATTGGTTATGACCTGTAGATTAAAACTGAAGAAACTGCAAAAAGGTGGGAATTTAAGGAGATGGGACCTGGATAAACTGAAAGAACCAGAGGTTGTACAGAGTTTCAGGGAGAGCATTAGGGAACGATTGACAGGAATGGGGGAAAGAAATACAGTAGAAGAAGAATGGGTAGCTTTGAGGAATGAAGTAGTGAAGGCAGCAGAGGATCAAGTAGGTAAAAAGACAAGGGCTAGTAGAAATCCTTGGGTGACAGAAGAAATATTGAATTTAATTGATGAAAGGAGAAAATATAAAAATGCAGTAAATGAAGCAGGCAAAAAGGAATACAAACGTCTCAAAAATGAGATCGACAGGAAGTGCAAAATGGCTAAGCAGGGATGGCTAGAGGACAAATGTAAGGATGTAGAGGCTTATCTCACCAGTGGTAAGATAGATATTGCCTACAGGAAAATTAAAGAGACCTTTGGAGATAAAAGAACGACTTGTATGAATATCAAGAGCTCAGATGGAAACCCAGTTCTAAGCAAAGAAGGGAAGGCAGAAAGGTGGAAGGAGTATATAGAGGGTCTATACAAGGGCGATGTACTTGAGGACAATATTATGGAAATGGAAGAGGATGTAGATGAAGATGAAATGGGAGATACGATACTGCGTGAAGAGTTTGACAGAGCACTAAAAGACCAGAGTCGAAACAAGGCCCCCGGAGTAGACAACATTCCATTGGAACTACTGACGGCCTTGGGAGAGCCAGTCCTGACAAAACTCTGCCATCTGGTGAGCAAGATGTATGAGACAGGCGAAATACCCTCAGACTTCAAGAAGAATATACTAATCCTAGTCCCAAAGAAAGCAAGTGTTGACAGGTGTGAAAATTGCCGAACTATCAGTTTAGTAAGTCACAGCTGCAAAATACTAACACGAATTCCTTACAGACGAATGAAAAAACTGGTAGAAGCCGATCTCGGGGAAGAACAGTTTGAATTCCATAGAAATGTTGGAACACGTGAGGCAACACTGACCCTACGACTTATCTTAGAAAATAGATTAAGGAAAGGCAAACCTACGTTTCTAGCATTTGTAGACTTAGAGAAAGCTTTTGACAATGTTGACTGGAATACTCTCTTTCAAATTCTTAAGGTGGCAGGGGTAACATACAGGGAGCGAAAGGCTATTTACAATTTGTACAGAAACCAGATGGCAGTTATAAGAGTCGAGGGACATGAAAGGGAAGCAGTGGTTGGGAAGGGAGTGAGACAGGGTTGCAGCCTCTCCCCGATGTTGTTCAATCTGTATATTGAGCAAGCAGTAAAGGAAACAAAAGAAAAATTCGGAGTAGGTATTAAAATCCATGGAGAAGAAATAAAAACTTTGAGGTTCGCCGATGACATTGTAATTCTGTCAGAGACAGCAAAGGACTTGGAAGAGCAGTTGAATGGAATGGACAGTGTCTTGAAAGGAGGACATAAGATGAACATGAACAAAAGCAAAACGAGGATAATGGAATGTAGTCGAATTAGGTCGGGTGATGCTGAGGTAATTAGATTAGGAAATGAGACACTTAAAGTAGTAAAGGAGTTTTGCTATTTGGGGAGCAAAATAACTGATTATGGTCGAAGTAGAGAGGATATAAAATGTAGACTGGCAATGGCAAGGCAAGCGTTTCTGAAGAAGAGAAATTTGTTAACATCGAGTATAGATTTAAGTGTCAGGAAGTCATTTCTGAAAGTATTTGTATGGAGTGTAGCCATGTATGCAAGTGAAACATGGACGATAAATAGTTTGGACAAGAAGAGAATAGAAGCTTTAGAAATGTGGTGCTACAGAAGAATGCTGAAGATTAGATGGGTAGATCACATAACTAATGAGGAAGTATTGAATAGGATTGGGGAGAAGAGAAGTTTGTGGCACAACTTGACCAGAAGACGGGATCGGTTGGTAGGACATGTTCTGAGGCATCAAGGGATGACCAATTTAAGATTGGAGGGCAGCGTGGAGGGTAAAAATCGTAGAGGGAGACCAAGAGATGAATAAACTAAGTAGATTCAGAAGGATGTAGGTTGCAGTAGGTACTGGGAGATGAAGAAGCTTGCACAGGATACAGTAGCATGGAGAGCTGCATCAAACCAGTCTCAGGACTAAAGACCACAACAACAACAACAACAACAACTGTATGGGATTACCAGTTTGCAGAGAGGAAGATACGAAAATATACAGGTCATCATGTACATACCAAAACAGTCTCGCAAAGGGATCAAAGACACAATTCATTCTATATTAGTCTCCAGCCTGCTAATACGGTGTTCTTTAGCCAAGGAAGGTATAAGTTTCCCATAGTCGCATGTCTCGACAATTTATAAAAACTATAAGTTAGTTACAAATAATTTTGTTCGTTCCTGAGCTAGTGATTAGATGGTTCAAATGGCTCTGAGCAATATGGGACTTAACGTCTGAGGTCATCAGTCCCCTAGACCTTAGAACTACTAAAATCTAACTAACCGAAGGACATCACACACACCCATGCCTGAGGCAGGATTCGAACCTGCGACCGTAGCGGTCGCGTGGTTCCTGACTGTAGCGCCTAGAACCGCTAGGCCACTACGGCCGGCAGCTAGTGATTAGACACATGAATATAATGTACAAGTTTTTCTCTACAAATGGAGATTAACCATATTAAATAGTGAACACCAACTGTCTTATCCTATATTGTATTGTAACATCAGGCGTCGTTTTATATGCGAGATATCACCTCAAAGTGAACTTTATGCTCCACATTGGAAGCTTTATAGAACTACCAAACCAGACTATTTCCTATGACCTCTGCATGGTGGTGAAGCGCCCAGAGCCGTTAATGTAAATCTAGAGCGTAGTTTAGTGTTGCAGAATAGTATGTGAATCCCACATGTGGCGTGTTGCGTCATTGCATATTCTAAAAAAAAATGGCTGCGAATATTAACGTGAGGGATTCCGCGATTTGTGTGTGACGGAGTGTCAAATCAAGACAAACAGACCACGCTACTGGCGGTATTGTGGAGAACAGTGCTTCTCCAGTTTTAATATAACACTTCTGTGTCGTATTTAGCGTATTAAAGTCGTATCCAAATAAAGCTTAGCTAATGGTCTACCTGTACGTCAGTAGACAAACAACAGAAGCGTTGTTAAACACCACACAGCGACTGTCCTGTAAGTTGTTCGTTAATTGACACCACATGGAAGCAAGTGGCACAGAGCAGAGTGGAGCAGATACCGTTAGATGGTGTTTAATACACTGAAGGAAGTATTCCACAGGGCCAAAGCACACGATCAGTTCTGTTCCGGTCCCGAGTTCGGGCGGCCCGTCAGTTGGAACGCGTCTGGAGCGCAGTCCGGACCTGCCAGTCGGGAGTTCAACGCGGCACTAGTGCTGTCGGGTGGAGCAGCAGTGAGGTCTGCGTCGACATGGGTCGCTCGACCATTACCGCCACGCATCACTTGAGCCAGGCCACGGTCTTGGTGGATCGTCGGTCGGTCGTCCTACCGGACGATGTGATTTGGTTCGCCGATCGTTCATGAGTCGGCTGTGTGTGTGCATCGACTCCCGATTGTCTTCGTGTGTGCTTAGTTACTGTTGGGTATATTTCAGGTCATCGTGCA
Source organism: Schistocerca nitens (assembly GCF_023898315.1). Lineage (NCBI taxonomy): Eukaryota > Metazoa > Arthropoda > Insecta > Orthoptera > Acrididae > Schistocerca > Schistocerca nitens. The sequence continues at coordinate 351,026,262 of NC_064616.1, forward strand.
AGTGTTTGTCAGGTTGTGTGTTTAGTTGCCGTTGTTTCCAATGACGACAATTTTAGATGTTGTCGGCATTCTGCAGGAGTCGGTCGGTTGTTGCGGACGAGGGTAGTTATCTCCGCGCGGTACAGACGGCTGGATCCGCTGGCGGCCCCTGCGCAGTGTCGGAGCGTGTGTGGAGCTGTCCGATCGCTACGAGCTTCGTGGTTCGCCGACCCAGGACGTCAAAGTTGAGTAGTGGTTTCAACTACCCAAGCCACGTCCATTCATGTTATGGTGGTTCGTTTCTGTGGTTTGCTGTTGGGGAGGTTTCCCTGTGAGCAACACGAGTGTTTCTGCTGCTGAAATTTAACCGCCATGCGGTGCAATTAACTATTTTGGTTGACTGCAATTCGAGTGCACCAGTGGAATTTTCTGCCTTGTGGTCGTTAGTTTTCCGGTTACCTGCCCCGGCCACTAAAGTAATTTCAGGCAGCGTCCTTTCCTCACCTGTTGTCGCTGTCCAACATGGTGTGTAATTTTGACAGCTAATACATATTTAATTGTGGATGACCACGTTCATAGCCTTTGGTGTTTGAGTTCTCATGTACTGATTGGTGGCAAGCAATTCGTTGTGTCGGTCGGTCCGTGGCTGTCCCCTGGTTGGGTTCCAACGGATCAAGTGTAGTTGGGCTCACCACCTGTCTCACCTAAGTGAACGAGGGCAGACCGACATCCCTGGAGGCTTCTGAGTTCCGTTGTCTTTATTGTCTTTCCCACCGGTGTTTAATTATCTGTTTTCAGTTTCTTAAAAATTTGAGGCTTATGGTTATATATATTTTTTTAATTTTGGATAATTAATTGTGGGCTTTCAGCTTTGCAACTTTACTGTTAAAATTATCTTTGAAGCTTAAAAATTTCGGCTTTCTGCCTTTAAAAGATTACCGTAATATATTTTAAAATTTTGAAACTTAATTGTGGCCTTCAGCCATTTGTATTGCACCTTGCATATGTTTGTTCTATCTACATTGCCTTGAGGCTTTCCACATGGCTGTGATATATGTTTTTTTAATTATTTTATTTGCTATTTTAACTGCATTTTTATCTTGTTGATTTGTTAAGATTTCTTGTTTGGAGGCCTTCAGCCGCGAAAGCGTTGCATTTGGTAAAGGTTCGGTTATGTGCCGCTTTGGTTGTAAATGTGTCAGTAAATTACAACAAATTACTATTGTCAGGTGAAACTGACCCCAACCTTATTTGGCCATTTCAACAATCCTAATTACCTGTTCTGCCCAGTGGGTTTAGCGAGCGTTTGAGTGAGCGTTCTGTCCGTGTGTAGAATGGGGAAGGCTCATTATCTATCTGAGTTTGACAGGGGGCAGGTTGTGGTGGCCCGGAGGCTCGGCACGAGCATTTCGGAAACTGCACAATTCGTCAAGTATGCGAGGAGTGCTGTGGTGAGTGTCTTCAACACTTAGCGAAACCAAGGTGAAACCACGTCGAGACGTCGTGGGGTTGGGCGGCCACCCTTCATTACAAATGTCGGACGTCGTAAGCTGGGCAGACTAGCAAAACAGGACAGACAGCGAACTGTGATGGAACTAACATCAGATTTTAATGATGGTCAGAGTACAAGCGTATCTGAACACACAGTGCAACGAAGGCTGCTAACGAAGGGCCTCCGCAGCCGATGGCCCATGTTTGTGCCAATGTTAACGCCACGACATCGGCAACTACGACTGAAATGGTCACGTGATCATCGGCACAGGAATTTGGTGCAGTGGCAGAGCGTTGCGTGGTCTGATGAATCCCGATACTTTCTTCATCATGCCGATTTGAGGGCGTGAATCCGTCGTCTTCCAGGGGAACAGCTCCGTGACACCTGTACTGCAGAACGGAACAAGCTGGCGACGGCTGAATTTTTCTCTGGGGAACAATCACGTGGGGTTCCATGGGTCCAGTGGAGCACATGCAAGGCACCACGATGGCAAAGGAGTATCGTACGCTAGTTGCAGACCACACACAACCCGACATGACAATCATGTCCTCAACTCATGGTCTCATTCGGGAGGACGACGGTTCAATCCCGTCTCCGGCCATCCTGATTTAGGTTTTCCGTGATTTCCCTAAATCGCTTCAGGCAAATGCCGGGATGGTTCCTTTGAAAGGGCACGGCCGATTTCCTTCCCCATCCTTCCCTCACCCGAGCTTGCGCTCCGTCTCTAATGACCTCGTTGTCGACGGGACGTTAAACACTAATCTCCTCCTCCTCCTCAACTCGTGGTCTAGTGGCAAGCGTTGCTGCCTCTGGATCACGGGATCCTGAGTTCGACTACCGACCGGGTTGGGGATTTTCTCTGCCCGGGGACTGGATGTTTGTGTTGTCCTCATCATTTCATCATCATCATCATTCGAGACAGTGTCTGTATTGGAAATGTTTCAGAATTGGACCGTGTACAAACTGCGACTTTGTACGGGCGTTGATAACTGCGCGGTTAAGCGCCCCGCAAACCAAACATCACCGTCATCATCATCATCATGACAATCATGTTTCCCGACAGCAGAGGCATTTTTCAACAAGATAATGCACCAAGTCACAAGGCCAGCAGTAGACAGAGTAGTACTAAGAATACTGTGGCGGAATACAACTGATGTGTTGGCCCCCCAACTCGCCAGATCTAAACCCTTTCGAAAACATCTACGGTGTCATTGAATGTGGCGTCAGATCTCATCGCTCCCCTCCCCGGAATTTACGAGAATTTGGTGACTTGTGTGTGCAAATGTGATGCCACCTCCTCCAGCGACCTACCAAGGCCTTATTGCTTCCATGTCACGACGCGTCGCCGCTGTCATCCGTGCCAAAGGTGGACATATCGGCTATAAGGTAGGTGGTCATAATGTTCCGGCTGATCATGTACGTAATGTGGTCAGTAACAGGCTGAAAAGATCGGCCGGCCGCGTTGGCCGAGCGGTTCTAGGCGCTTCAGTCCGGAACCACGCGGCTGATGACCTCAGATGTTAAGTCTCATAGTGCTTGGAGCCATCTTTTTGAAAAGATCGTAAGAGTGCTGCAGGGAAATCGTGCTGAAAAATTATTGTTAAGAAAAAAATTCGATACGGTGTGCTTATTTCAGGTTAATTGACATTGAAGTTAGCCAATCTGGCTGTAGAGCGTTCCGTTTGAAGCGGCCCACCAGAAACGGTGATGCCAAATGTATTTTTTTTTGTTTTGTTTCATTTTCTAAAACTGAACACTAGAACAATACAGAAATCGGACATGTGACGGTAGTAACGATAGAAGCCGACCCATGGGCTGAGCAGTCTCGTGCGCTATCTACGCTATGACAGCTGACACTAACTGTATCTAGCGGGCCGCTTGAATTTGCGCCCTCAATGGACTGATTGACTAACTTCAATGGTAATTAGCTCTGAAACAGCGCAATGAATCACAATTTCTTCTAACAGTTATTTCTCAGTACACCCTACCCCGCTCCTTACGAACTTTTTATGCTGTTTATGACCACCCTGTATATGAGACAAACAATTTGTCTAAATGCCCTACGATCATATTTAAATCTAACTGCGAGAAAGAAAACAAAACTACACATTTTTCACAGCACAATATTTTTTTCTCGTAGTCGATCTTAACACAATACGTCTACATTATTGTTTAAAAAAGTACACTACTGGCCATTAAAATTGCTACACCAAGAAGAAATGCAGATGATAAACGGGTATTCATTGGCCAAATATATTATACTAGAACTCACATTTAATTACATTTTCACGTAATTTTGGTGCATAGATCCTGAGAAATCAGTACCCAGAACACGACACCACAGTTCATCAAGAGTAGTGACTGGCGTATTGTGACGAGCCAGTTGTTCGGCCACCAATGAGTACACGTTTTCAGTTGCTGAGAGATCTGAAGAATGTGCTGCCCAGGGCAGCAGTCGAACATTTTCTGTATCCAGAAAGGCCCGAACAGGACCTGCAACATGCGGTCGTGCATTATCCTGCTGAAATATAGGGTTTCGCAGGGATAGAATGAAGGGTAGAGCCACGGGTCGTAACACATCTGAAATGTAATGTCCACTGTTCAAAGTGCCGTCAATGCGAACAAGAGGTGACCGAGACGTGTAAACAATGGCACCTCATACCATCACGCCGGGTGATACGCCAGTTTGGCGATGACGAATACACGCTTCCAATGTGCGTTCACCGCGATGTCGCCAAATGCGGATGCGACCATCATGGTGCTGTAAACAGAAGATTCATCCGAAAAAATGACGTTTTGCCATTCGTGCACCCAGGGTCGTCGTTAAGTACACCATCGCAGGCGCTCCTGTCTGTGATGCCGTCTCAACGGTACCCGCAGCCATGGTCTCCGAACTCATAGTCCATGCTGCTGCAAACGTCGACGAACTGTTCGTGCAGATGGTTGTTATCTTGAAAACGTCCCCATCTGTCGACTCAGGGATCGAGACGTGGCTGCACGATCTGTTACAGCCATGCGGACAAGATGCCTGTCATCTCGACTGCTAGTGATACGAGGCCGTTGGGATCCAGCACGGCGTTCCGTATTACCCTCCTGAATCCACCGATTCCATATTCTGCTAACAGTCATTAGATCTCGACCAACGCGAGCAGCAATGTCGCGATACGTTAATCCGCAATCGCGATAGGCTACAATCCTACCTTTATCAAAGTCGGAAACTTGATGGTACGCATTTCTTCTCCTTACACAAGGCATCACAACAACGTTTCACCAGGGAACGCTGGTCAACTGCTATTTATGTATGAGAAATCGGTTAGAAACTTTCCTCATGTGAGCACGTTATAGGTGTCGCCACCGGCGCCAACCTTGTGTGAATGCTCTGTAAAACCTAATCATTTGTATATCACAGCATCTTCTTCCTGTCGGATAAATTTCGTGTCTGTAGCACGTCAGCTTCGTGGTGTGCCAATTTTAATGGCCAGTAGTGTATATAGCCTCTGTTTTTCTGTCTGAACGTTTATTTGAATATGAAGTAAAAATTTAAAGCAAATCAATCAAGAATTTTTTAGAATTTTAATAACAAAGATAAACATCGACTTGTCTTTACATACTAATGTATACTACGTACATATTTTTATACCATGTAAATAGAAAAATATGTAGCGTATGTCTGTCCGAACGTTTATTAGAGTATTCTGTGAAAATCTAAACTAAATCGCCCACGAACATCTCGACATTTTAGCTAACAACGTTTCCTCATTATATATATATATATATATATATATATATATATATATATATATATATATATATATATATATATATATATATAATGAGGAAACGTTGTTAGCTAAAATGTCGAGATGTTCGTGGGCGATTTAGTATATATATATATATATATATATATATATACTCCTGGAAATTGAAATAAGAACACCGAGAATTCATTGTCCCAGGAAGGGGAAACTTTATTGACACATTCCTGGGGTCAGATACATCACATGATCACACTGACAGAACCACAGGCACATAGACACAGGCAACAGAGCATGCACAATGTCGGCACTAGTACAGTGTATATCCACCTTTCGCAGCAATGCAGGCTGCTATTCTCCCATGGAGACGATCGTAGAGATGCTGGATGTAGTCCTGTGGAACGGCTTGCCATGCCATTTCCACCTGGCGCCTCAGTTGGACCAGCGTTCGTGCTGGACGTGCAGACCGCGTGAGACGACGCTTCATCCAGTCCCAAACATGCTCAATGGGGGACAGATCCGGAGATCTTGCTGGCCAGGGTAGTTGACTTACACCTTCTAGAGCACGTTGGGTGGCACGGGATACATGCGGACGTGCATTGTCCTGTTGGAACAGCAAGTTCCCTTGCCGGTCTAGGAATGGTAGAACGATGGGTTCGATGACGGTTTGGATGTACCGTGCACTATTCAGTGTCCCCTCGACGATCACCAGTGGTGTACGGCCAGTGTAGGAGATCGCTCCCCACACCATGATGCCGGGTGTTGGCCCTGTGTGCCTCGGTCGTATGCAGTCCTGATTGTGGCGCTCACCTGCACGGCGCCAAACACGCATACGACCATCATTGGCACCAAGACAGAAGCGACTCTCATCGCTGAAGACGACACGTCTCCATTCGTCCCTCCATTCACGCCTGTCGCGACACCACTGGAGGCGGGCTGCACGATGCTGGGGCGTGAGCGGAAGACGGCCTAACGGTGTGCGGGACCGTAGCCCAGCTTCATGGAGACGGTTGCGAATGGTCCTCGCCGATACCCCAGGAGCAACAGTGTCCCTAATTTGCTGGGAAGTGGCGGTGCGGTCCCCTACGGCACTGCGTAGGATCCTACGGTCTTGGCGTGCATCCGTGCGTCGCTGCGGTCCGGTCCCAGATCGACGGGCACGTGCACCTTCCGCCGACCACTGGCGACAACATCGATGTACTGTGGAGACCTCACGCCCCACGTGTTGAGCAATTCGGCGGTACGTCCACCCGGCCTCCCGCATGCCCACTATACGCCCTCGCTCAAAGTCCGTCAACTGCACATACGGTTCACGTCCACGCTGTCGCGGCATGCTACCAGTGTTAAAGACTTCGATGGAGCTCCGTATGCCACGGCAAACTGGCTGACACTGACGGCGGCGGTGCACAAATGCTGCGCAGCTAGCGCCATTCGACGGCCTACACCGCGGTTCCTGGTGTGTCCGCTGTGCCGTGCGTGTGATCATTGCTTGTACAGCCCTCTCGCAGTGCCCGGAGCAAGTATGGTGGGTCTGACACACCGGTGTCAATGTGTTCTTTTTTCCATTTCCAGGAGTGTATATATTGGGTTGGTGCGTAAGTTCGTAGCGTTTTACCGTAAGTTAACAAACACAGCAAATACGAATAAACAGAGGCTTCAGTCGTCAACAAGATATTCTCCTTCATTATTTACAACGGTCTGCCAACGGTGAGATAACTTTCCGATTACGCGACTGTAGAAATCACGTGGTTTTGAGGCGAACCATGTTCGGAGCACATTTTTATCCGGAGAGAAAGTTCCTTGAAGGTTGTCCAATATAGAGCAAAAAAGGTGAAAATAGGCGGAAGCAACATCAGATGAATGGGGTGGTTGCGAAATGATTTCCCAATCCAACGCCTGCACGGGTTTTTTTGTCAGTCTAGCAGAGTACAGGCGGGCGTTACCGTGGAGTAGCATCACTTCACGCAGTCTTCCTGGTAATTGTTCTTGGGCGGCGCCCACCACACTTCTCAGACGTTGACAATAAATGTCAACAGTGATGGTTACATCTCGCGGAAACAATTCGAAGTGCACCACACCGTACCTCCACCAGATACATAACATTATCTTATGTTGTTCACCAGACAATTGATAACGAGCAAGTAGATATACACTTTTGGCTATCCGCTTACATTTGTGATTTTGGCTTGGAGCATACGGTACCCATACACCCGATTTCTGAATCTTCCTCATTGCATGCAAATGTCACACGATGGTGGAATTACCCCAGTTCATTACATTTGCCAGTTCTCGAGTACTGTGATGTGGATCATTGTGGGTCAATGAGTTTAAAAGATCTTCACCAAAACCCGAAGGTCTTCCTGAAAGCCCAAACGATCCTCCTTAAAACGAGAAAACCAATTTTTTCCCGTGTTTTGTCCAATAGTATTATCCCCATATAGGATGCAAATGTTTCTGGCTGCCTCTGCTAGTGTCATCCCTCTCGATAAATAAACCCATGGCAACCGGAGTATCAACAAGCAAAGCAAAAACGATGCAGACTTATGCACCAACCTTATATTTACGTACCATGCACATTTAAACAAATATGTGGCCTGTTTCTGTATAGTGTAAAAATTTGAAGTAAATCGGCCAAGAACTTTTCGAGGTGTTTGGTACCAACTTTAAACAACAACTTGTCTTTATGTAGGTTGTTTGTTTTTACTTTAGGTAACCAAATACCTCGAAAACGACGTATCGTACAAAAAAATGTTCTAGGTGAAAAGTTGATAGTGAAACTCCCCTTAGAAAAATTATAAATGACTGTGCTTAAATTGACACACAATATTTTTTGGCGCAACGCAATCTGACTTTCAAAAATCCCTACAAAAGAATGGCCCCGACTAACAATAACTTATACCTTTCATGAATCACCTGCCTCACAAAAATCTTCGTTACTCAAACTACTGCAATACAGCGACCGCCACTACTGCCAGCTAAATAAAAGATTCAAACTACTGACGGCACTAACTACTGATAGGCATAGTTAGCAAATGAAAGATTTTGATAGAGAACAAACAATGTATTTACCTTAATAGTGTTCAAAAGTCATAATATATATAGCTGTTCATGACATCCATTCTTACAAATGTACTCTTTCTGATGGACACACGTCCAGATCGTCCGCTCACAAAATTCCGCCATCTCTCTCCCCACATCCACCACTGCTGGCGGCTCACCTCCAACTGCGCAACGCTATGCGCTGTTAACAGCCAACTGCCCAACACTACAATGGCGAATATTGCAACAATGCCGACCAGCCTCAGACTGCACACAGCACAGTCAGCGATTTTCATACAGAGCGCTACGTGGCGTTACAAATATAAAAACCTAAACAGCCTACTTACAATAGTAAAGGGAACATCTGTCTTTCCTAAAACCGACCACATCCTATCCACCCAACTTCGTATTTTAAAATGCGAACTACCCATGTTTACTGCATATTCGAATTATATGCCAAAAAATATCTAGGGTATGCTCAAACCATAGTTTTCCATTTGTGGAAGAAGTCGCTCTAGTCGACGAATATAAACTGTGGCTGTTTTTCCAGTTAAAAACCGACTCATTTGATTCTACATATCATTTACGATGTAAATGTAAACCTTTATGTTCTAAATATCAGTGTCGTACTTACAAATCCATCGGCATTGCAGGCCGCGCGGAATTAGCCGAGCGGTCTGGGGCGCTGCAGTCATGGACTGTTCGGCTGGTCCCGGCGGAGGTTCGAGTCCTCCCTCGGGCATGGATGTGTGTGTTTGTCCTTAGGATAATTTAGGTTAAGTAGTGTGTAAGCTTAGGGACTGAGGACTTAGCAGTTAGGCCCCATAGGATTTCACATACATTTGCCATTGCAGTGGGGCCTACCGCTTGGTGGAGTGCTGAGCGATTGCGCGAGAGTGTTAATGTTTCGATGATATGTGCGTGTCCATGGCAGGTGCGCCTGTCACTATTACTTCATGGACAATTTACCTTATTACAGTGGTTGTGGTTTGTATTCTGCTGAAGCCGCGTAACGACCAGCGCGAGAGTTACGGCAGTTGAATGTAAACACATAACTAAATCAGTCACCCTGAGGGTGGGTTCGAGAGCGGCCACCTAAATGATGCATTTCGATTATTTGAGCGTCCACCGCAACCAGCTGCGTAGGATATAAAGAAATGCGTTACCGTACAAGTAGCTTGTTTGCAAGAAATGTCAGTGTCTAGTAATATTATTTGTCGTTTTGAAAAATCAGGTTATCTGTCGGTAATCAGCGTTGTACTTGCGGGATATTTCGATCACGTAAGGCGCAGTCTTCATCAGGCGCTGCCTGAGGCTGAATCCAGTGTGGAACGGGTCCGATGTTTGTGCTTATGTGGGCTAGTCTCTGCAGCATCCGTCCGTGCCGCGCCAGGCGCTCCGTCCGAGGTACGCGCCCGCTAGGGGCGGCTGTCGGATTATTTTCTGGCATACGGCGTTCAAACTGCCGTTCGTTCTCGGAAATACCGTCCTCAGGTACTTGACTTGCTGTCTCAAGTACCACCATCTGCACCCTGTGTTGCTTGTGCTGCGTTATTTGCTGTGTCACATTTTCCAGTCTTATATCCCCCAGAGATTGGATGTTGCCTCCGTTGCGTCTTTAGTAGATTGAGTACCGGATTCCAGGTTGAGCTGAGCTGATATCCAATATCACTGTTGATAAGATTTTGTGAGACCTTTAATCCCATGGATTCTTTTATAACGCTATCCCAGTATCTGGATGCCAGTGTCAGAAAGTTGACATCATCCTAATTAATCAAAATGGTTCAAATGGCTCTGAGCACTATGGGACTTAACATCTGAGGTCGTCAGTCCCCTTGAACTTAGAACTACTTAAACGTAACCAACCTAAGGACATCACACATATCCATGCCCGGGGCAGGATCCGAACCTGCGACCGTAGCAGTCGAGCGGTTCCGGACTGAAGCGCCTAGAACCGCTCGCCACCGCGGCCGGCTCCTAATTAATCGAATGACTTACTACCAAACAGTGTTCCGACATAGCTGACTTGGAAACCTGGTTCAGTCTTATGTGCTGTTGGTGCTCCTTACATCGATGTCAACAGTCCTGATAGTCTGACCGCTATATACCACATTGACATGGTATTTGGTAAATGCCCATTTTCTGCAGGTCCAGATCACCCTTTACACTCCCTAACAGAGACTTAATCTTGGTTGGTGGTCGGGAAACGCTTTTGACGTTATATTTGAGACGAATTTTGCTGCTTTTGATAAATATTGGTGCGGCATATGACAAATGCCTTCTGAATTTCTTTGGAACACAGACTGCAGGTGTCATATCTCTGTCGTCAAGTAGTATGGATCCGAAAGAGTTCGTTCCCAGTGAACCAGAGTTTTGAGTACACCGTTCTTCTGCGCCGGATGGTGGCAGCTACTGGCTGGCAGGTACAGATCGGTGTGACCTGGTTTTGGGTAAATACTATGAACAAAAGTGCTATCTGATTTTCTCTGAACAAGAACATCTAAGAAAGGGAGTTGTCTATTCTCCTCTATTTACACTGTGATTGCCGGCCGCGGTGGTCTAGCGGTTCTAGGCGCTCAGTCCGGAGCCGCGCGACTGCTACGGTCGCAGGTTCGAATCCTGCCTCGGGCATGGATGTGTGTGATGTCCTTAGGTTAGTTAGGTTTAAGTAGTTCTAAGTTCTAGGGGACTGATGACCACAGATGTTAAGTCCCATAGTGCTCAGAGCCATTTGAACCATACACTGTGATTTTTGTTAGGATGGCGCAAGTACAGGTGTTCCAGGTAAACAAAGAGCTTTTTCCTTCCGTGACGCCAAATAATAAAGGTGTCATAATAAAGGTATCTGATGAAACATTTCGGTTAACCTGGGTTCGTCGCAAGTGCCTCATCTTAAAATCTCTCCATAAAGTGGTTCTCCCACCTCGCCTGTTTTCTCATAGACTTGACCACCATACAGAAAGTATGTTGAAGTTAAAATGTGCCTGAACAAGTCCAGGAAACCGCCGTCGAACCCGTTCGACACTGCATACAGCCTCAGGGAGCACCTGATGAATATTGTGAGTTATGCGATCGAAGTATCGTGTAAGTACGAAGCGGATTAACGGCAAAAATCCTCATTTTCCAAGATGACAACACCAGGCCGAGAACGCAAGAACATCAATATTATTTGTATTACATGCAATGTATTCGTAATTACGTATACAAACAACCATCAGCTGTACAAGGGAATTCCGACATAAAAAATTCGTGCCAGACTGGAACTCGAGCCCAGATCTCCCAGTTTATGCATGCAGTCGCATTAACCGTTTTGGCTATCCGTACACGACTCACGTCCTGACGCAAACTTCGGTATATCACTGTTCTTGCGTCACAAACTGCACTCATACACACAATGTAAAATTTCTGTGCAGGGGAGGAAGTTTTAATTGAAAGTCGCGGCCTGGGATCGGCTGACAAATATTGCAGCGCCTGTGTTACTAACAAGAACGATGCAATGCAACTGTCAATACACTTCATGTATTTAATATCGTCGGTAGACGACGCAGTACCTATTCCTACGGACATTCATGCATGTCTGAAGGAACATTACATCGTTCTTCTTAACAACACAGGCACTGCAATATCGTATTTATCTACCGATACTGAGCCGCGACTTTTAATTAAAACATCTTCCCTGTGCAGGAATTATCTGAAGTGTGTCAAAGTAGAGATTGTGATACAGGAACGACGACATATGGAAGTCTGGATCCGTCCGTGAGTCGTGCATGGATAGCCAAGGTAGTTAAAAAAATGGTTCAAATGGCTCTGAGCACTATGGGACTTAACATGAGGTCATCAGTCCCCTAGAACTTAGAACTACTTAAACCTAACTAACCTAAGGACATCACACACATCCATGCCCGAGGCAGGATTCGAACCTGCGACCGTAGCGGTGACGCGGTTCCGGACTGAAGCGCCTAGAACCGCTCGGCCACCCCGGCCGGCCAAGGTAGTTAAGGGGAGTTGTCGCGTAAAGCGAGTAATCCGGGTCCCAATCCCACTCCAGCGCATCAAGTCCGCCTTCCGCAGGGAAGCGACTTGGACGTCTTTTATACGTCCCCGCTACAATACCGAGCATGCAGTGTTGTTGCGTACCTTCGCCATCTTCGTACGCTAAACTTACATAGAAGAAGAATGAGCTATTCATACTGCAAAGTGACACTGAAGTTCAATTTCTCGAACGAGCAGGCAAGACAAAAGGCATTGGAAATAGAACAGTTCCTACGAGACGAAGTCTGGAGTGATTATAATGATCTTGTCGACAGCCAGCTTTCAATCGTGAGCAGCGTGGTATACGTAAATATGGTCAGTGACATGGCTTTCGATGAGATTTTTAATTCGACGCGAGATGGTTTTAAATTTCGACATTCGGACAGACATATACAGACATATAAGTAATGTGCTAATGGAACATGCAGGACTCGAACGGAGGAATATTTTTTTGGGTGTTCGAATTACTGTTTGAAGTTCCCTCCGAGATGGTGGTTACTAAGCTGAGCGCCTATGGAAAGGTGATTAGCCATACAGCTGAAAAACTGTTGCATTTCACCACATACCCCATTCTTAATGGATTGCAATTGATCCGCATTGAATCTTCCAAACATGCCCCATCCTATTTGTACATCGGCGGCTGTCATGCCATCATCATCTATGATGGTCAACTGAAGACATGGCTCTGAGCACTATGGGACTTAACATCTATGGTCATCAGTCCCCTAGAACTTAGATCTAGTTAAACCTAACTAACCTAAGGACATCACACAATACCCAGCCATCATGAGGCAGAGAAAATCCCTGACCCCGCCGGGAATCGAACCCGGGCGTTGGAAGCGAGAACGCTACCGCACGACCACGAGCTGCGGGCAAGTGAAGACATGTTCGGGATGCACACAAGAAGGTCACGGACGTTGCAGATACCTGCAACATCGAATTACCCATTTACCGCTAGGGACGAGCAGACGATGACTACACCAATGGCGCTTCCATTGACGTACTCGTAAGTCCAGGTTCTTCAAGTCGACCGTTTACGAAAATTAAGTTCCAGATATGCCTCGTACGGAATAACATGAATAGGCACTGTGTTTCCAAGATGAAATATGCGGAAAAATTAATGAAAATGTGTTGTCTTCATTTTGAAGATCAGATATAGTTACAATATATGAATGATGCATGTGCTGATGTAAAAACATGAAATCTGCTCTCTGATAGAACGCAAAATACGTGATCACTAAGAGGACAAAAATGAAGAAACGGTGGCAGCAAAAGTGCATAAAAAGATCGCCAGAAACACAACGCAAGGTATTCGACACAGGCGGACGAGAGGAAGAAGAGCGCAGCCCGTGCGAAGATATATACAAAGGATGGGCGCTCGGAAGAGAGTGCGGGGAACACATAAGGGTTTCAGGATTGGCCCAACCTGAAACGTATTTTGGGGGACTTCGAAGAACTAGGGAAGCAGACAGAAACATTTACGTAATAAGATCTTATTTTGAAAGTGTGGTGTGCGTACTGTAAGACCTTCGGTACACACACCATCAGGTTATTTGACTTGTCGCTCTAACGAAGTAGGCGAGTGTCAGCAATATGTCTCGTGGTCTCATCGTGGCGTGTTTATCTTCTGCCGTTAGGTCAGACAATAGAAATGCCACTTGCACGCTTAGAGTAGCAGACTGACGGTGACCAACTTTAAACAGAACTTGATTAATTTTCACACACATTTATTAAAATAATAAAAAGCATAGGCACTACGTAACTTGATTCTGGATGCTGTTTACAATTGACAATCTGAAGTTCCTTTGGTCTTAGTACGTTAATCTTATTCTCACATATCTCTGATACTTGACAAAGTGTCTATTCATTTATCTTCATGGCTATGTACAGGAATATGGTAATCTTATTAGGCGTAGACTGAAACTTGACTATAGACTGGTACAGACAAATGCAGACTGGTACAGACAAATGCAGACTGGTACAGACTAATGCAGACTCATGCAGATTGGTACAGACTGGTGCAGACAAATGCAGACTAATGCAGACTGACTAATCGGAGGTCTGTACACTCGTTATAATACCTCGCGCGTTCATGTATCACTGCGCGAGTGTGATCCGCGAGGAGAAAAGGTTCTACATTAGCAGCAATCTCATTGGCTGCGTTACATATTAATACGCGGATCGGTGGAAGCAGAATTTCGTCCATCTCTAAGGCAGCGCCATCTCGTAGTGCGGAGACGGACGAGCGCTGCGCCTGCGCTGTTGTGCTTAGCGGGGCGCACTCTAGTGGGAAAGTTGTGTACGCGCAGACTACGCAGAACTATGTACACAACAGAAAGACAGAACAGTATCACACTTATAATCGAGGTTAAAATATGCAGGCATGTGAGTAAATTATTAGTAGACTCGGGAAGCCTACTGTGTGTTGGAAAATGGCATGTGTAAAGAGGTATTGAAACCAGGAGATGAAATACCGAGTTTGCCGGCCAAGAAAGTAGCTGTAAGTGAACATGGGAAAACAGTTAACTGCCAAGTAATGTTGCAAGTTGAAACAGAAGGATAATCATATGGAATGGACGCTGCAGTTGTGCATAATTTTCGAGAGGAAGTCATTATAGGCTCCAATACGTTGACGGAGCAAAATGCAGAGATATGTTATGGGAGAGATGAAATGAGTTTTTACCGCTGAGAAAAGGAGAAAAAAATAAAATTTAATGACAAAACGACAGATAGCGTAAAAGACTTTTCCCCGCAGGTTCCAATTGGAAGCTTGTGAAGAGGAAGTAGTGATGTGGGAGATCAAGCACTGTCCACACGTTACACCACACAGTCAAGCAGATTCCGGGACCGGCAGCGAGATGCGATGCTGCAGATGCAGTTAGCCTACCCTGCTGGTAACACAGCACACACGACTTTTGCGATCGGTGCAGTGTGGGACTCGGCGTCTCCCGTGACTTGGCGACCTGTGTGGGGGCCGGCATGGGACGTGATGGTGCATGGACCTGCCCAGTGCATCCCGCATTTGTTTGAATAAATAAAACACTACCTTTCCTAGCCCAGGGCGGTAAATTTCTAAACAGCATAAATGGGCTCGCAACTAGGGTGGGGGGAATTGTTTATAGCACAAGAGCACTTAAACCTAAGTACTGGATTTTTAGATTTCGCGCCAGTTTACGAGGGCAGTTCAATAAGTAATGCAACACATTTTTTTTCTGAAACAGGGGTTGTTTTGTTCAGCATTGAAATACACCAGGTTATTCCCCAATCTTTTAGCTACACAACACTATTTTTCAACGTAATCTCCATTCAATGCTACGGCCTTACGCCACCTTGAAATGAGGGCCTGTATGCCTGCACGGTACCATTCCACTGGTCGATGTCGGAGCCAACGTCGTACTGCATCAATAACTTCTTCATCATCCGCTTAGTGCGTCCCACGGATTGCGTCCTTCATTGGGCCAAACATATGGAAATCCGACGGTGCGAGATCGGGGCTGTAGGGTGCATGAGGAAGAACAGTCCACTGAAGTTTTGTGAGCTCCTCTCGGGTGCGAAGACTTGTGTGAGGTCTTGCGTTGTCATGAAGAAGAAGAAGTTCGTTCTGATTTTTGTGCCTACGAACACGCTGAAGTCGTTTCTTCAATTCCTGAAGAGTAGCACGATACACTTCAGAGTTGAACGTTTGACCATGGGGAAGGACATCGAACAGAATAACCCCTTCAGCGTCCCAGAAGACTGTAACCATGACTTTACCGGCTGAGGGTATGGCTTTAAACTTTTTCTTGGTAGGGGAGTGGGTGTGGCGCCACTCCACTGATTGCCGTTTTGTTTCAGGTTCGAAGTGATGAACCCATGTTTCATCGCCTGTAACAATCTTTGACAAGAAATTGTCACCCTCAGCCACATGACGAGCAAGCAATTCCGCACAGATGGTTCTCCTTTGCTCTTTATGGTGTTCGGTTAGACAACGAGGGACCCAGCGGGAACAAACCTTTGAATATCCCAACTGGTGAACAATTGTGACAGCACTACCAACAGAGATGTCAAGTTGAGCACTGAGTTGTTTGATGGTGATCCGTCGATCATCTCGAACGAGTGTGTTCGCACGCTCCGCCAGTGCAGGAGTCACAGCTGTGCACGGCCGGCCCGCACGCGGGAGATCAGACAGTCTTGCTTGACCTTGCGGCGATGATGACACACGCTTTTCCCAACGACTCACCGTGCTTTTGTCCACTGCCAGATCACCGTAGACATTCTGCAAGCGCCTATGAATATCTGAGATGCCCTGGTTTTCCGCCAAAAGAAACTCGATCACTGCCCATTGTTTGCAACGCACATCCGTTACAGACGCCATTTTAACAGCTCCGTACAGCGCTGCCACCTGTCGGAAGTCAATGAAACTATACGAGACGAAGTGGGAATGTTTGAAAATATTCCACAAGAAATTTCCGGTTTTTTTCAACCAAAATTGGCCGAGAAAAAAAATGTGTTGCATTACTTATTGAACTACCCTCGTACATTTAGGACAAGTTACCTACATCCATCATGATGTCAGGGAAAAGCCCAGTAGGAAAAGTGACGATCTTGGCTTCTAATCTTTGCACAAGTGACCTGAAAATCACGCAGGCTAGACCAGTATCTACAGGCTCGCCATTTGGGATTCTATACTTAGCACAAGTGGCCTGGTAACCGGCAGGTGTGACATTTTGGATCAGCATCTTACATTCTTATGTCATAACGCAGGGGAAATCCCAGTAAGGCAAGTGGCCATCTTGGATTTTATACTTAGCACAAGTGTCCGTCTTGAATTTTTGAATTTCCGACCAGGACTTTCGACCTAATTTTGCGAATCCCGCCATTTTATACTTATGGCAATTGGCCTAGGCTTGCTGTGACGTAGATGTGTGTGTGGGGGGGTGGGGGTGGGGGGGTAGGAGAACTGATAGGGAGAAATACCGTAACACTGCATGATGTCATAGATAATATCATCAGAAATCTGGCAACAGTGCAGAGTAGGCAAGAACTAGTGAAAACCTACAACTATCACAACAGGCACAAGAACACTATTGCATACTTTTGCAGCAAGTTTGGTCACAGGCGAACAGAATTCTATAAAGAGACTGTAGGAATATGTTCATGTTTCCCAACTCATATAGAGCCCTTATCTCATTGTCTGGATAATGTCATCTTCGCAGAGGTAGCTGCACTGGCGAGACGCAAGAGAGTTAATGTCATATCTTGCATTTGTCTGGCCTGAATCTTAACAAGTGTGGAAGACAATGCTCTTACTGGTTCAGATCCAAGGTTCGGTTATAGGGGTGGGGGTGGGGGCAGCACAGTTTGTTACTGTCTCTCCTCTCCATCCTCGTCACCCAACGTAGCTTTCCTTTATTCCCACTTCTATTAAGCAACATATGCCTATGGTTTTAATAACAACAACAATGAAACGTACAAGTGTTTGTATACAGTAATAAACTGTTTAATAATTTATTTCTTACGTCAGTGTTTAGTTTACCACTTTAGTATAACGTCCAGGAAATTACAGTCCAGAGCCATATACCATTTGAAGGGCCTAATATCCGAAAATCTGAGAGGTACTTATACAGAGTGGTGGCTTGTCTCCAAAAACCAGACTCTTCTCCCTATTTCTTCTACTGTGGGAAACCTGTAAGCCTCCAGCTGACACAAAGAACTCCACGGTTGTCACCAACTTTTATGATAACGATCGGTGCATATGTGTTAATTACCACGGCATAACCTTGCTCTCCATGCCTGATAAGATATTTCCTAGAATTCTATTGAATAGCCTCCAGACTCTTTCCACGACTGTCTTCCTGAATCTCAGCGCGGATTTCGCCCCTCCAGAGGAACTATTGACATGATCTTTGTGCACATCAACTGCAGAAGAAGTATAGGAAACATAAGCCTTTACTTATATGTGTTCTGTGACATACTAAGGCCTTTCATGCGATGTCCAGAGAAACTTGGTGGAAGGTCTTAAAACGGTTTGGCTGGCCTGAACACTTTGTTCGACTGACTCAAGATTTCCACGATATGTCTGGGAAAGTGCTACACCATACTGAAACGTCTAAGAAATTCCCTATTACCAGTGAGCTCAAACAAGGATGTGCCATTACGCCAAGCAGCCATGCAGTAAGACATCGCCTGTAAACAATACAGGTGTAGAACTAAAATACAGATTTGACGGAGGGTCATTTAATCATTCCAGACTACATTCTAAAAGGTTCGTAAGTCCCATGCAACTAACTGAACTGCGGTATGCAGACAATTATGCATCTCCAGTTGACATATCCTCAGAGCTGCGACAGTCTCTAAGTTGTTACCGTAATGCGTATGAACGATCTGACCTAGGGTTGCCAACTACCCCGGGAAATGCTGTAATTTCACTTAATTTGGATGAAAATACCGGATCCCGTATTTTTCAAGAAATATCCCGTATGGTCAGAATTACGTCCATTCGTTCTTTTAAATTAGATGATGATTGCTTTGATGCTCTTTGTCTCCACCTTTTCTGTATTTTCCTCCCCCCTGCTATCGATGAATTTAGGCTCGCCAATGTGACTTACGTTAGTTGTTGCATCGGCCCAACACATCTCGATGCGTGACAAGGTATTCCCCTTTCAGTGTCGCTCAATCGTTGTAGTTGTGTTCTGAGATGACAACGTGTACCAGTTAGGCACTGAAATATGTTGTAAAGAGTTAAAGATGAGTGGTACTGGTGAGTATGATGGAGACGAAAATTCACCAAGGAAGAAAATAGAAAAGTTATGTGTGTATCGCTGTAATTGGGAGGAAATGTGCTCGTGGATTGCACATCTAATGAATACTCATCAATAAAGCACACTGTTCTATCTGCAACATGGATTTTAGTACTGCACAAGGTGGCAACACAGACTGTCTTCATCATTCGAAAACGATAGGTAAGTAGTATGAATTATAGACTTATACTCATTGTTTACTTCATGTCATTCATTTCTTAATCTGGAAAATGCAGTAGTGACTGATTAGTTATTTTTATGTCTTGGTATCTCACAAAGAGAGGGAAAGGGAAGTCAAGCAGGCAAACAAGGTATCTAACATCTTCAGAGGCACATAACGAAAAAATTACGCAGCACAGCTGCAGGAGAACTGGCATTTATGTATCACAATATAAAACACAAACTCAGTTATAATAACATGGGTTGCAACGTAAACTAGCTAAGGAAGTGTTAGTGATTTGTGTATTTCAAAAAACATGCAGTGTAGTCAAACAAAAGCTGAAAGTCTTGTGAAAGATGTTCTGACTCCTGAAAGTGTGTCCGATTTTATTGAAATTTTGAAAGACCAATGTAAGCCGAGATCATTTTTCTCTATTTGTTTTGATGCGTCTAAGCGTAAAAACGGGAAAATATTTCCAGTAGTCTTACGGTATTTTGATCCAGATGTTGGAATACAAGACAAACTTTTAGATTTATAGAACAAAGTGATGAAGCAGCCATAGGAATTCACAAATTGGTGAAAACTTCACTTGTATCTCACGGTGTTTCCAGTTGTAAAGCCTAACGTGCAGTTAATGTAAATGTAAACTTTGGAAAGCACAATTCAATTATGAATCTGCTACATGAGCATAAAATAAATATTTTAAACTCTCATTGTTCCAATCATGTTTCACATAATGCTGTAAAACGCACATGTGGCACCTTAAACGTTGATATATAAAATCCAGTTTTAAAACTGTATGGCCATTTTTGCATTTAAAATCATTTTTTTTAATATTTAGAAAACGAATGGAGTGCAATTCTTTGGCATTATCCTACCGGGTGGTTAAGACTAACCCCTGCTGTTGAAAGGATAATTAAAACCTGGGAACCCATAAGAAGTTATTTTAAAAGTAATAATAATTGTCCTAAAGTACAGGAGAAATATTTCAATGATTGTGATGACCCAGAAAAGGAAATAATATTACAGTCATATGTATTGTTTTTCTCATACTGATAACGTAATAATGGAATACTCAATTTATAATGTGCTGACATAAGTATAATGGAGCCATTTGAAATGTTAAAAACTGTAATTAGTAAACTGAATCAAAGAAAAGTTGACAAATTTTTTAGCAGTCCTAGAAACAAAATGTTAAATGAATTGACTTCTTCCAGAACAGTTATTGTGACAGACTTTATAGATTTCTGTTCCACTTTGCTTGAGTATCTAAATCAGCATTTCAGATTTGATGAAACTTTCTCAGTAGGTTCTTGGATACCATTTACTTTAGTATCTGAACTTAAATTTAAGCACTTTCAGAAACTTCTGGAATTTCTTCGAATCGAAGATGATGAAGATGCTTTGTATGAGGAATTTACAAATTCCTATGCTGTTTTGAGAAATTCCATCTCTCAGGAAGGAAACACGTATAAAAATGGGTTTACGTTTTCACTTCTTTAAAAAATAGAAATGTCATTTTGCCTATTCTTTTAAAGGCAGTTGGATTTGTTTTCACTGTGCCTGGATCAAATGTACGTAAAGAATAATAAATGGAGTGACACACGCAACAATAGTAGTGCAAAGCTAATAAAAGAGGACTTCAGGTTAGCGTAAATTTTGAATACAGCTGTAAGGAATTTCTCTCTTTTGTAAAAAGATACACACTTCTACAGCAAGAATCACAATCTGTTGCCAAATACCAGAAAGCCATCAACAATTAAAAGATAAGATTTTAAATTACTGTAGGTGTTATCTGTCAGGTGTTGAACCTCTGTTCTGGTGTTTTTTTCTTTCTTTTTAGTATTTGCAGAAATGTATGTAGTTTGTGTTGTTAATTTTGTGATATAATTTTTATAGAGCATAATAACACAATAAGATTATTTACCATTTGTTATTCTGAACGAATAATCGACTTGAGGCTCCTTATTTTTTGCATTTAAATGATGTTTGGTTTGTGGAGCGCTCAACTGCGCCGTTATCACCGCTCGTACAAATCCCCGACCTTTGTTCAGTCTAATGTCGCCACTTTCATGAATGATGATGAAATGATGAGGGCAACACCAACACCCAGTCATCTCGAGGCAGCTGAAAATCCCTGACCCCGTCGGGAATCGAACCCGGGACCCCGCGTTCGGGAAGCGAGAACGCAACCGCGAGACCACGAGCTGCAGACTTTTTTGCATTCATCCTTTATTTTAACTTCTCTTATACACTATTATACCTTATCTCCACGTTGAACAGTTGGCAACCGTAGTTTGGCCTGACCGTCAGTATCCATGAAACAAAGACACCTTCACAGCCAGTTCCTGGAACTCCCTTTCCAGATTTAATTATCTCTCTGTCCTGCACACCTTTTGGAACAAACAGAACACTTTCTCTTTCTAGGAAGTATATTATCAACCAATTGCTCATCAGAAAAGGACGTGGAGAACAGAATTCATGCTGCACATGCAGCTTTTGGACATCTCCTACAGAGTGTCTTTCTGAATAAAGATCCGACACTATACACAACATAGATGTGGTTTCTACCCTGCTCTATTGGCTGCGAAACTTGGACGCTATATTACTCTGATCTTAAGGAACTGGAATGCTTCAACCTGCAGCAGCTTACATACATTATGACCATCAAATCGGATGACTCTGAATTAAATGCTGCTATTCTTGAGAAGGCAAAGATGTACAATATAGAAATCAGAGGATTGGGCATGTCCAGCGGATGAGAAAAAAGACTTACTCGACAAATTTTGTGTAGTGAACTGAGCGCAGGTAGAGGGCCATGGGCGTGCCTGTGAAGCACTATAAGGGCCAATTGAAGAAACAGAAAGTGTCTAAACAGTTACCCACGTAATTGGTACGCTGCAGCAGAAAATAGTAATCACTGGCACATAACTACTTCAGCTACTATCTTACATTTTGAGAAGGATCGTCCGTAGCAGAAAAATTAAAAATTTCAGAGATGCGAACTTCACGTGCCACTGTTCCCCTCGCTATGATTAATCTATGTGGCCGTATGTTTCATGTCAGGATTGGTCTGCTAAACCATCAAAAGCATCTCCACAGCTGAACTGCCATGTAGTACTGAAATGTAGGAGTATCATCTGCCGCCGCAGCCATCGACGACGACGACGACGACGACGACTACATGTGCCACGCAGTTAATTTAAGAATTATAAAAGCAACTTAACCCTCCACATTACCGACATAATCAACAAAACATAAAAATCCAAGTCTGCACCCACCGTTACCAGTATTTCGTTAGGCACTAAGATCATGAACACTGGTTTGCAGACTATGAATATGCGAGGCCGGCCGTTGAGGCCGAGTGGTTCTAGGCGCTTCAGTCCTGAACCGCGCAGTTGCTACGGTCGCAGGTTCGAATCCTGCCTCGGGCATGGATGTGTGTGATGTCCTTAGGTTAGTTACGTTTAAGTAGTCCTAAGTCTAGGGGACTGATGACCTCAGATGTTAAGTCCCATAGTGCTCAGAGCCATTTTGCGAGCATGTAAATGAGGGGAGTTCTGTTTCTTTTAGTCATTTCCACATACGTTCGAGAAGCAAGTCTTTTTTTATTTTTTTGTGGAGAGTCTTTCCCCTTTTATCTCCCCTTACTAAAATCCCTGTGATTTGCTGGTTCTACACCCGGACTAACGAACTCTGTCGCATTTTTTGGTGGCAGCCTATACAGTCAGCCTCTGAATGTGTGCCTTTACCCGGCTGGAATGTCACTGGTGGATGCAAGCCGGTCCACATGGATAGGCTCTCTTGGAAGGAACTGAAAAGTCTCCTACATTAAACGTAGTTTGTCATTTTCAAGACTTACTTTCGATGCAACTATATTTACTAAAAGGTAGCTGTGAAATATGGAAACTGATTATATAGCAGTCAATTTCCATTCACAGCCAACGTGCTTACACTGCCGGAAAAAATCAGCACACGCTTTTAGAGGTTCCCAATTCACTCAAGATTTATTGTTGCAACAGTGCATATGGAGTCCATGAAATGATTGCATTTACAGATCAATACGAAAAGCTGTTCTGATGTACAGGGTATTCAACCATGCAGAAACATCCATATTAGTACGTGGTATAGCCTCCTTGGACGACAATGCAGGCGATCACTCTGGAATCTAGTCGATCGTACAGGTGGTGAATACTGTCCTGCGATACGTTATGCCATGTTTACTCGATCTGTTCACGTAGTTCTATAACAGGTATTGGTTGACGAGTCACACGAGTCGCTTCTCGTCCCAGTATATGCCACACGTGCTCGATTGGAGACAAGTCTAGAAATCGTGCTGGTCAGCGAAGTTGCTCCACGTCTTGCAGGGCACGTTGCGTTTCACAGACAGTGCGCGGGCGAGCATTATCCTTTTGGTACAACAAATCACCTTCCTCTTGCAAGAACGGCAAACGAACGCGACTAACAACATTCTGCACCTACGGAGCACTGGTTAGAGTCCCCTCCAGAAACATCAAAGATCAAAGAGTGTTGTAACTTATCGCACCACAAACCATAAGGCCTTGGATGGGGCCGATGTGTTTTGGACAAATACGCTTTTCGAGATAGCACTCACCAGGTCTACATCGCACGTGTAAACGTCCATCACTTACGTGCAGGCAGAATCTCGTTTCGTCGTTGAAGACCACGGCGCGCCATTCCATCTTCAAAGTGATCCTCCAACGACACCAGTCGAGTTGTGGACGTAGATGTTGTGGCATGAGTGGAAGACGGAATAGAGGTGTGCATGACCATAGCCGCACTACTAATAACCGGTTCGACAGTTCGTGTGGACACGTCTGCGCTCAGAAGCCCTTTTATCTGTGCTGTGGTAGCTCTTCGATCTTGGCGAGCGTCTATGCTGCGTGAAGCAGCTCGGCCAACTTGTGTGGCAATTCTCCGAAAAGACCCTCCGGTCACAAGGAAGGCAAAAATTTCACCCACTCAAATCAGCTCAGATGGCTGTAGGAAGCACGATTGCTTCTCTGTGGCACGGTTTCCTGCTTGCTTCAGACGTTTGCACCACACTGACCCTTCTGGCCGTGAGTGTTCCCCATTAAGCGCTCTGTTAGCTAACCCAATACGCTATCTGCTGGCGGACGACGCTGAAACCATTACCAGTACATCGACTATCCTCCAGGAGGCAGATAATACCATCAAATCAAAATCAACGTCGCCTTTCCAGGTGTACTAATTTTTTTCCAGCAGTGTATAAAGACAAACACTTCCACTAAAATGTTTCTGGTAGCGGGATCACGGGCTCCATGACGCTCCCCCCACTCCTTTCGGTCCAGGGGCACGTGCTCTTATTCTAGCTTTCTGTGTTTTATTGTTCTGGGTCTATCAATGGTGTAGCACTCCTGCTGTAATGTAAATAACCTCGACATATTGCCTGGACATTCATATGATCCTTCCATAACACAGTACACAGTCACCAGCACTGGCGGTGCATGTATGTAGATTGCGTTATCGGCCATCCATTTTGACGTAGGCTATGCCTCTTATTTCAGAGTGGTTTTAGGAGAAATGCGCGGATCGCAGTCTCATTCTGCGTTAACCAGTCTACATTGTGTTTGCTTCAATTACTATTACAATTAGGCATATGGGTTGCATTATGTGCATGGAATTTCGTTCTTAATAACACTAGCAGACTTGTTTGAGGATGTGTGTGGCTTATTAATCAACCATTTTTGTAGCCACAAGCATGTTGTAGCGTCCCAGCTAACATTCCACCAGCTTTTCAAACGACGTGACCATCACAGCTTTACCCGTTGTGTTGTTGTGGTCTTCAGTCCTGAGACTGGTTTGATGCAGCTCTCCATGCTACTCTATCCTATGCAAGCTCCTTCATCTCGCGGTACCTACTGCAGCCTACATCCTTCTGAATCTGCTTGGTATATTCATCTCTTGGTCTCCTTCTACGATTTTTACCCTCCACGCTGCCCTCCAGTACTAAATTGGTGATCCCTTGATGCCTCAGAACATGTCCTACCAACCGATCCCAAGTTGTGCCACAAACTCCTCTTCTCCCCAATTCTATTCAATACCTCCTCATTAGTTATGTGATCTTTACCCGTAAATGTAAATTAAAATGCGAAAAAAAAATCAAAATCTTAAACCTGTGAAATTGTCTCGCGCTATGTTCGAGACAGAGAGCTTTGGCAAGATGCGCTGCTGTTAGCCGATTCTTCCTAGAGGAACTGCTACATATAGCTCAGGCTTTCAGAGTTGCAGATACTACAGACAAACAGCTGCAAGACAAAGTGTCCCAATCATTCACTGATAAGCCAAAACAGAAAACAGTATGATCACTGTCCACCCCATGACTGAAGCCGACTGGTGGCGATTTGGGCACATTACGCATTACGAAAAGTATATAAGCAGAGCAGAGACGAACAGGGAATAACTGTAGTGACAATATGAGCCGCAAATTGGAAAATGCGCTGGCATAAGCGACTTTGACAAAGGGTAGATTGTTAAAGACTGGCACCTGTCATAGTCATCTACGGAAAGTGATTGAAGGATGGTGAAATCACCAGTAGGCATCAAGGTGTTGGACGTTCATACCTCACTACAGAATGTGGAACTCGGAGGCTTGCCTACTCCCATAAGGAGGGTAGGTGCCGACCTGTGACAAATGTGACGATGGAGTTCAATACTGGCGCAGCACAAGTGTTTCAGAGTACACTGTTCAGCACCCGTTGTCAAACAGTGGACTTTGCATCAGACAGCTCGTACAAGTTCCCATTTGACCCACTGACACTGTTAATTACGAAGACAATGGGCATGGGATCATCGAGATTGGACCACGGATCAATGGAAATGTGTTGACTGGTCAGGAGACACACATTTCTTGTTACAGTAGGTTGATGGTCGTGTCCAGATACACCATCATCCAGGTCAATGGCTGCTTCAGACATGCGCCACACCATGGATACAGCAGACTGATTGGGGCAGTACCATGCTATGGAGGACATTCATACGGACTTCTAATGGGACCTTTGCTAATAATCAAAGGCACCATGACAGCTGTGGTCAACATGAACATTCAGGACCATCTGGAATCCTTCATACTTCGTCTTCTCTGATGGACATGGCATGTTCCAGCAGGATAACTGTCATCTGTGTTACAAGGCTCGAATCATACTACAGTGAGTTGAGGATGATGACAGTGAACCCATGCTTCTGTTGATGATCATCATCGTCATATGCCGCGTGCCATTCTCGTGAAGCAAGGGTAACGGGGGGGGGGGGGGGGGGGCGGGGAGCAAAGGCTGTGCCCATATTAGTCAATGCAGTAAAGTCCGCTTCCCCTATACAGCACTTTAGGGTTGAGGTTGGACAGTTCACAAAACTGCAAAACCTGTGTAACACTGGTGTCAGTATCAGTGAGGATGGTGGGCAGAGTTCCACCGAGGGCTGCCCTGATGTTGGCATATATGACACTCATAACGAAAATATTCTGAATTGAAGGTGGCACACCACAAACTTCACAGAGTGGTGTATCCTCTTGCTGGAGGAGGAAACTGTGTTAAAAGAGCCTATTCTATGCGCAGCCTGGTGAGCAGCACTTCCTTCCATTAGTGAGGTTGTGAAAAGTCTGTCATGCCTCTGTGGTTGATTTCAGTGACTACAATCTGTTTTCTGCCACTTTCAGTACTTACATTTCCATTCTGACAAATGATTTGTCTGTCAGATAATGAGATGACTGCTTGGAAGGGGATGGTACAGCGATGTACAACACCCTCCTGGCATGCTTCCTTGGCTGCTATCCCAATGAACCCAGGTACCCAGCAGAAGACCATCTTCTTGCCATGCTGTTGGAGCCACTGTAAGGAGCCATGGATGAGATGAAAAAACTGGTCAACTGCATACGTTTGGTGAACCACTTTCAGTGCACTGAGTGAGTCAGAACAGACAAGAAACCTTGTACTGTGATGCCTATGAACCCACTCCAGTGCCGTCTTACTGCCATATAACTCTGCATCATAATTTGTAAATACTCCAGAAGGAGACTTTGAAAACCCTATCAGGGAAAACTGAGCAACTGAACGCATTCTCCTGCTGGAATCCAACTGTATAAACAACTATTAAAATGTGATACGCATTTAAAATTGAAGGAAACAGAGATGTGCCCATATTAGTAATGCTGTAATCGGGAGCACACGTTTTCTTGTACTGTATCAAGCTTAAAATCACTTTGAACCTCTAAAGGTGCCAAGGCGGCAATTTCTTCCATCTCTGACTATGTATTTAGAGGTCTGATATATCCAGATCCTTCAGATAATCAGCAGTATGTATCCCACATGGCTTGGTCACATAGGGCCGTTTGCTCAACAGCTGCTAAAAGTTGCGTTGGAATACGGCACTAAACGCCAATTACAAGTAAATGCTGAGATTTTCTTGAGGTAAGAAATACAGGCTGATCCACAAACTACGCTGCCATAATCAATTTGTGATATGTAAATGCACTATTAAACTGCAGAGAGTGGGACCTGTCAGCTCCACATGCCTTTACACTTACGCATTTCAATAATAAGAAGGTCAATAATTAGAAGCTCTTTCATGTGAGGCAGCCAGGTTAATTTGGAGTCAAATAGCAGGCTCAGAGGCCTTAAAATGTAAAATATCATCTCCCACTGTGAGCTCTTATTGGTTAAAACTTCGACGACCACCCCGTATATGAGAGAAACAATTTGTCTAACGGTTTAAATGCCCTACTATCATATTTAAATCTAACTGCGAGAAAGAAAACAAAACTACACATTTTTCACAGCACCATATTTTTTTCTCGTAGTCGATTTTAACAGAATACGTCTACATTATTGTTTAAAAAAGTACACCACTAGCCATTAAAATTGCTACACCAAGAAGAAATGCAGATGATAAACGGGTATTCATTGGCCAAATATATTATACTAGAACTTACATTTAATTACATTTTCACGCAGTTTGGGTGCATAGATCCTGAGAAATCAGTACCCAGAACACGACACCACAGTTCATCAAGAGTGGTGACTGGCGTATTGTGACGAGCCAGTTGTTCGGCCACCATCAACCAGACGTTTCCAATTGGTGAGAGATCTGGAGAATGTGCTGGCCAGGGCAGCAGTCGAACATTTTCTGTATCCAGAAAGGCCCGTACAGGACCTGCAACACGCGGTCGTGCATTATCCTGCTGAAATGTAGGGTTTCGCAGGAATCGAATGAAGGGTAGAGCCACAGGTCGTAAAACATCTTAAATATAACGTCCACTGTTCAAAGTGCCGTCAATGCGAACAAGATGTGACCGAGAAGTGTAACCAATGGCACCCCATACCATCACGCCGGGTGATACGCCAGTATAGCGATGACGAATACACGCTTCCAAAGTACGTTCACCGCGATGTTGCCAAACACGGATGCGACCATCATGATGCTGTAAACAGAACCTGATTTCATCCGAAAAAATGACGGTTTGCCATTCGTGCACCCAGGTTCGTCGTTGAGTACACCATCGCAGGCGCTCCTGTCTGTGATGCAGCGTCAAGGGTAACCGCAGCCATGGTCTCTGAGCTGATAGTCCATGTTGGTGCAAACGTCATCGAACTGTTCGTCCAGATTGTTGTTGTCTTGCAAACGTCCCCATCTGTTGACTCAGGGATCGAGACGTGGCTGCACCTTCCGTTACAGCCATGCGGATAAGATGCCTGTCATCTCGACTGCTAGTGATACGAGGCCGTTGGGATCCAGCACGGCGTTCAGTATTACCCTCCTGAACCCACCGATTCCATATTCTGCTAACAGTCATTGGATCTCGACCAACGCGAACAGCAATGTCGCGATACGATAAACCGCAATCGCGAAAGGCTACAATCCGACCTTTATCAAAGTCGGAAACGTGATGGTACGCATTTCTTCTCCTTACACGAGGCATCACAACAACGTTTCACCAGGCAACACCGGTCAACTGCTGTTTGTGTATGAGAAATCGGTTGGAAACTGACGTCATGTCAGCACGTTGTAGGTGTCGCCACCGGCGCCAACCTTGTGTGAATGTTCTGAAAAGCTAATCGTTTGCATATCACAGCATCTTCTTCCTGTCGGTTAAATTTCGCGTCTGTAGCACGTCATCTTCGTGGTGTAGCAATTTTAATAGCCAGTAGTGTATTTCGGGTTCCCTGATTAACATAAAGACTGAAAAAAGAATGTAAAATAAAAACATGAAATAAACATTGTATTTCAGTCGATCCCCAAATGGGGATCATGGCACATATCACTCTATTTTTAAGTTTTCTTTTATTTTTGTGCCATACAAAGCATTCCATGTGGAATCCCACATTGCATACAGATCACTGCTTCTCTGCATTTTCCGCAAATTCTGCATTTTCTTTGTTTCCCAAATGTCTTGGGTTCAATCACGTGTCCAGTTAGAGAAGTCCTTAGTTTAAGTTGTACACATGACGTGGATGTTTACGGGTAAATGGATGCCCTGACCGTTTTGGATCAGTAGCAGCGGATGATTGAGGAAGATATGCACTTGCCACGATGTTTCCGAATTGGAATAGGGGAATATTTTTATTCGTCAGGCAATAGATTTGGGAAACGCACATGATCCACTGTTTGAATCCAGAACTCACTGGTTTCCCATGAAAACTGTTTTACATAATGGTGTCTGTAATACTGAAACGTTTGCTCGTCAATCCTCCAGCTATCAGAGAGAACCTGAAATTTCATGGATTCTTATTCAGCAAGTCCATCATGGTACGAATTTTGAAAACTTTATCTTGTTTGTCAGCTGAGACTATGTTCAGACGTGTGTTATCACTGAGGTGAAGGTAACACTTGATTTCCAGGTATCTGTTGCGGCTCATACACTATTGTACACATCTTATATCAGTGTTCTCATCACCATTCAAATATAATTGTTTCTTTGGCAGACCACGGTCTCCAGTGAGGAGCAGTTGGTTGGTTGGTTTGGGGGAAGGAGACCAGACAGTGTGGTCATCGGTCTCATCGGATTAGGGAAGGATGGGGAAGGAAGTCGGCCGTGCCCTTTCAGAGGAACCATCCCGGCATTTACCTGGAGTGATTTAGGGAAATCACGGAAAACCTAAATCTGGATGGCCGGACGCGGGATTGAACCGTCGTCCTCCCGAATGCGAGTCCAGTGTCTAACCACTGCGCCACCTCGCTCGGTATGAGGAGCAGTATATCAAAGAACTTTTTTATGCATTCAAAGGATAACTCAAAGCTGTGATTATTCTTCTGTGTAACATATCGGACACTTTCACCAGCAGTCAAGTTCAGTACTTGTCCATCAAAAAATTAGCTTTCATTTTCTTCTTGTGATGGTCTGCATTTTCCTCGTTCTCCCTTTGTTCATTAGCATGAACTTACAAGGTACCTGGCACATCAGCTGGAAGAGTATCTACCAATATATTCTTCCCAACATAGGACTTGTCATCTACGCGATCTGGAGGGAGCTTCACAATGTCAATGGTCTCATTTACTTCACCCTCGTCATACAAGAAGCCAAGATATTGGGGTCATTTACAGTTTCTTCAATTTCCCTTATAGACAGTGCTTTATAGCCACTCATTGTACCTGAGGAGAAAAGAAAAGCAAAATGTTTTAGGCAGTACCTGCCATGAGCCCAAAATGGGGATCAAAATTCAGAGAACCCTCCTGAGAAAATAAAATTAGACTCGGAAATAAATAACCGATAAACATCTTCTAAGGTCATTACAGAACATGTCAGTACACATGTGTTGAAAATTATTTATACAATAATTTAACTTATGCTGTTTTGAAAATGTTCAACTCTTGTAACTCTGAAAAATTTTACTTCTTCACACAAATAATCCCATAAAATTCACTTGTTTAACAACAACTGATTAATAATAAGGACACAAGTTTGCAAAGATCTAGACGACTATGCAATATAGTAACAAATGCTGACAAAATAATTACAAACACAAAATTTCTGTTACAAAGACAAGTCGCCAAATGGGAATCATGGCAATGAATGGGTTAAATTCTCCAAGGGTAGTGCTGTCAGTAGCAGGGCTGCCTACGGCGTGCCAAACTTTATACGTGCAGGGCGTGCGGGCCACATGCAGGGCAAGACCTGGCCTGTCTCGACTTTGCTCGGTCCTTCTCGGAAACATCCAGAAGAGCATGATAGTTCTTGAGTAATGTGGTGTGGCTTTTTCGGTCGGCACGACTCTCTTCAGCTCGGCAGAATCATAGTATCAGCAATTTTTACCCTTCGCTATTTGTTCATGGTATGGAGGACATTCACAGGTCCAGTTGCTGTTTGCACAAAAAGAGGCAATCTAGTCATCTATCGGAACAAGCATTTAAAAATGAATGGCAGTGACAGAAGAGAGGGATGAGAATTCTCGATCTATATTATGTAGTTGTATAGGCGATGGGTACCGTGAATTTGCCTTGAAACATTACAGTACCATGCAAAAAGAATTTAAATATTAGTTGACAATGAAAGAGCAAAAAATTACAACGATCGATAGGCGGGACTCATAGTTCTGTACATCAAGAAACACGTTGTGCTTATTTTTCAGGCTTGGAGCACGTGATGAAATTGATGGTATAAAAGGTAAATTTCTGATGTCACACGTATCATTCCATTGTCAGTTGCAACAGTTTTCGATGGAACTGAACGAAGTATATGGAGCCTTTGTATATTATTGCAAAGTACATTGATTAAATAGCATGCCAGGAACAAATTCTTGATTTAAAACTCGCTATTATTGAGTTTATGAAGGAAAAAGGAATGTAGGGACGAAAATTAGAATATCCGGACTGGATCGCGCAGACCTTGCGTTTTAAGTGGACTTGACTGCACACTGCCCATAGTAAGACACTGCAAGCTGAGAAACATCTTCTTTGATGGTGGTGCATTAAAAAAGAAAATGGCGCTGTAGAAGGGACACATTCTGACAAAGACAATCCAGTTCCCTAAGCTCACTGGCGTTAAAGAAAACGGAAGATTTAAAGAGTTCATTGTTGGCTTGAAAGGTATTACTCAGATAGTTTCCCAAACGTTTCACACCTGTTTTCGAGCTGTTTTCAATACTGTTTCCCGTTTCAGTTGAAAACACCCCTTTGCATGTGCAGATGTAACTGACATATCTACAATATTATTCCCATTTTAAAGACAAATCCCTTTAGCATTAAAACTATAGAAGAATTCTTCATTGCTTCCCTCAGGCAATGTGTCCACGACTCCATAATGAGGTTACAAAGTGTTACAATATATCAATCAACATGTATACTGAAGAGCCAAAGAAACTGGTACACCTACCTAATATCGTGTAGGTCCCCACGAACACCCAGAAGTGCCATAACACAACGTGGCACGGACTCGACTAAATGTCTGAAGTACTACTGGAGGGAACTGACAACATGAATCCTGCAGGGGTGTCCATAAATCCGTAAGAGTATGAGGGGGTGGAGATCTCTTCTGTACAGCACGTTGCAAGGCATCCTAGATATGCTCAATAATGTTCAACTCATTGGAGTTCGGTGGCCAGTGGAAGCGTTTAAACTCAGAAGTGTGTTCCTGGAGCCACTATGTAGCAATTCTGAACGTGTGGGGTGTCGCATTGTCCTGCTGGAATTGCCCAGGTCCGTCGGAAAGCTCAATGGACATGAATGGATGCAGATGATCAAACAGGATGCTTACGTAGATGTCACCTGTCAGAGTCGTATCTAGATGTATTAGGGGTCCCATATCATTCCAACTGCACATCCCTCACACCATTACAGAGCTTCCATCAGCTTGAACAGTCTGCTGCTGACCTGCAGGGTCTATGAATTCATGAGGTTGTCTCCATACCCGTACATGTCTATCCGCTGGATACAATTTGAAGCGTGACACGTCTGGCCAGGCAATATGTTTCCAGTCATCAACAGTCCAATGTCACTGTCGACGGACCCAGGCGAGGCATAAAGCTTTGTGTCACGCAGTCATCAAGAGTACACGCGTGGGCTTTTGGCTCCGAAAGCCCATGTCAATGATGTTTCACTGAATGGTTGGCATGCTGATACTTGTTGATGGTCCAGCATTGAAATCTGTAGCAATTTGTGGAAGGGTTGCACTTCT
Organism: Schistocerca nitens; assembly: GCF_023898315.1. NCBI lineage: Eukaryota > Metazoa > Arthropoda > Insecta > Orthoptera > Acrididae > Schistocerca > Schistocerca nitens. The sequence goes on from NC_064616.1 coordinate 351,059,644, forward strand.
GTTCAAAAATGGCTCTGAGCACTATGGGACTCAACATCTGAGGTCATCAGTCCCCTAGAACTTAGAACTACTTAAACCTAACTAACCTAAGGACATCACACACATCCATGCCCGAGGCAGGATTCGAACCTGCGACCGTAGCGGTCACGCGGTTCCAAACTGAAGCGCCTCGAACCGCACGGCCACACCGACCGGCAGGTTGCACTTCTGTCATGTTGAACGATCTCTTCAGTCATTGTTGGTCCTGTTCTTGCAGGATCTTTTTCCGGCCGCAGCAATGTCAGAGACCTGATGTTTTACAAGTGTCCTGATGTTCACAGTTCACTCGTGAATGGTCATACAGGAAAATCCCCATTTCATTGGTACCTCGGCGATGCTGTGTCCCATCGCTCGTGTCCTGACTATAACACCATGTTGAAATTCACTTAAATCTTGATAAGCTGCCATTGTGGCAGCAGTAACTGATCTAACAACCGTGCCAGACAGTTCTTGTCTTATATAGGCGTAGCTGACCGCAGTGCCGTATTCTGCCTGTTTACATATCTCTGTATTTGATTATGCATGCCTGTACCAGTTTCTTTGGCACTTCAGCGTGTGTATGTGTGCGTGTGTGTGTGTGTGTGTGTGTGTGTGTGTGTGTGTGTGTGTGTGTGTGTGTGTGTGTGTTGGGGGGGGGGAGGGAGAGCGTGTGTGTGTGAGAGAGAGAGGGAGAGAGAGAGAGAGAGACAGCACATTCCATTCTGGCACACTTTTAATATCAAATTAACTAATTAATTAAATTGATCAATTAATTACCCTCCCAATCTCCCTCCCACACCTGGAAAAAAGGAAGGAAATTCAAATTTTCCTGGTAAATTCGATTTTTTGTGGTAAATTTGAATGCTAATGACACTGAATTGCAGAGGACACACTAATAATTGTAATAATAATAATAATAATAAATTCATTATTTATAAAAATTCAGTTTGATTATCGCTGGTGCAGAAAGATATAGGGTACTCTCTTAGGACTCCATCAGGAACCAAAAATGAGTTTAGTGCTCTAGTCCTGTCATACAAGATGTAACAGATAGTTGACAAGAACAGATTTTTTAACGACTGAGAGAATACTTATGGGAAATACAGCCTATTCCATGCTTTTGTACTGGATTTTCACATCAAGAATCAGCAAGTAACGATACTTTATCAAAATGAAAATGCGTGTAGTCTCCAATTTCTTCTGTCTTCCAAAATAGCTCACTTGAAAGGGAGGAATCTACATTTTGTGTGAGACATTCGAGGTGTATGGACAACATCCCTGTCTTGGATTAGGTAAAGTGGATTTTTAAACTAGGGAGTCTATGTTAGAGTTTGAATTACAGTTATAGCTCTACAGCCAAACTGCACCTAGCTGTCTCGCAGTGTACTAGAAGTTAGCGACATTGGCAGGCATGGTCACGAGGGCTTGGTTGACTGGAAGTCACAGCTAAGCATGTTGCAACTGGAAAGGAACAAAGAAGGGCTCCAGCCAGTCAGCCCTTCACATACATAGCACACACGTTAGATGGCACTGGACTAGACTGGAGGTGACTGGTCAGTTTTTTAGTCTTGAGAAGCTGTGTTCCAGTAAGTGGCGATGTATTTCCCATGTTACTGTTGGCTAGTATATGACATGCATCTTGTTAATAGATACAACTGTGTTTCATTCCCCAGTGCTGTCGCCACACGACTCCTACATATAGGGAGTATGGATTTGTAGCAGCACTCTCTTCTCCATAACGACCGCTCCCTTCCCGACAACCTCAGTAAGGCCAACCACTTCGCTTCCCACCTTTCCGAGGTCTTCTCCATCCCTGATGATCCCCACTTTGATTATTCTCTTTTCCCCACCATCATGGAATGCGCTGATACCTCGGTCACTCCACTTGCCCCTAGTCTCCAGTACTTGGGGCAGTTGCCACCCTCTGACATCAACACTCCAATCACAGCACAAGACATTAAACTTATCCTCCGGTCAAAACGCAACACGGCCCCTGGTCATGACTGTGTCCCCTACCGCCACCTTAGACAAAGTCCCTTCTCCTTCCTGACAGTCCTTGCCAATCTCTATAACGTCATCCTCTCTACCAGCTTCTATCCCAACCTGTGTAAGACTCCCGCGTCCTCTTATTCCTCAAACCCAATAAACCCCCTCCCCTCATCTCCATCTTCGAATCCATCCTCTCCTTTCGTATCCATCAGCACCTTAATCAACACCACCACCCCCCCTTACCCAATGTGGCTTCCGACCCTCCTTCTTCATCGAAGACCAACTCCTTAACCTCATCGACCTTCTCTCCCTCCAGCTTAACTCCCGTCGCTCCCCCATTTTTGTTTCCCTCGACCTCCAAAATGCCTACGACCACATATGGCATCCCGGTCTCCTCTTTAAACTCCAAACCTATTAACTGCCTATCAGTTTTGTCCGTCTGGTCACTTCCTTCCTCTCACGCCGTCCTTCTTATGTCACAGTCCACAACATCAACTCCCGTATCTTTTAGCCCACTGCTGGCATCCTCCAGGGCTCCGTCCTCTCTCCTCTCCTCTATCTCCTGTACACCAGCGATATGCCCGTGCCATCCTCACCTGTCCACCTTCTCCAATATGCTGATGACACCGCCTTCCTGCCTCTCTCTCCCACCCTTCAACGATCCCAATGTACCCTCCAAACCCTCCTTGACCCACTCACCACTTGGTGTAACCAATGGTTCCTTCGTCTCAACCCCTCCAACACCCATGCAATCATCATAGGCCGCGCCACCTGCTCCTTCCGTCTCCATGACTTCTACCTTACCATTTACGGTCGTCCCATCCAGCCCAGCTCCACCCTGAGATACCTAGGCCTCACCTTCGACCATCAGCTCACCTGGACCCCTCACTTCCTGACCATCCAGCAGAAAGCCTATTCCCGCCTCCACCTCCTGAAACTCCTATCTGGCCAGACATGGGGATTGCATCCTTCCACCATCCTCCACAACTACAAATCCCTCATCCATCCTATCCTCTGGTATGCCAGCGTTGCCTGTATCTCCGCACCCACCCACTTTTACAAGGTCCTCCAACTCCTCAAACGCCATGTGCTCCCCCTTGCCTTCTGTATCCGCCTCCCTTCCCCCACATGACTCCTGTATGACCTCATCCCCTTCCCCCACGTCAACATCTCCGCATCCTTTACACTGTCCGCAGGCTTGATCCCCCCCACCTCCTGGTTTCCTCCTTCCCCTCCACCCCCACCCATTGCCGCGCCTCTATCGCTGTATCTGTCCCTCTCTCCACCTCCATACCCTCCATCTCCATCATCAGGGCAATTTTCAGCACCTCCCCCGCCCAGATGTTGAACTTCGCTGTGACATCTACCTTTCCTTCCTACTGTAACCTGACCTTGATCCCCCCTCCCCAGGGCCCCCTTTTTCCTCTCTCCTCCTTCCCCCAGAGTGGATTTTTCCTGAGTCCCTGAGTCCCTGCACCCCCTCCTCGACTGCTTCCCTCCCACGTTCTTCCCTACCAGGTCCTCTTCAGTGCGCCTCTCGCCAGTCTCCCCCAACTCCTCCTTTCCCTCCCTTCTTCCTTTCTCCCTCCTCTCCTCCCCTCCCTCCCTTCTTCACTCCACCCCCTCTCCATCCCTCCTTCTTCCCTCCTCCTTCGTCTCTACGCCCCTGGCAGATCCTCTCTGTTTGCTGATCGTCATCAGTGCACTACGTCAGTGTTGTGTTTGGTGCTGTTCTCCTGTGCATCAAGAGCTGTGGTTTTAATTGTGTGTTGGACTTATACATAGTGTTATTGTCAGTGATATGACTAATGACTTTCGGCTGAAGAGCAGCGCATATGCTGCTGCCAGCCTGCCCCAGATGGGGCACTGAAATACAATAAAGGAAAAAACAAAAAATAGCAGCACTGGGACAGTGGGTACTGTCCTAATATTGTTATTCATCCTTACATCCCTCCCAGCAGCTATTTACTTGTTAACTGGCACGAACCTACTCCCCTGCACTTAAGTGATAGTTTGCTGTCCTATTGTTACTCATCATTCCCACATGTTGTTGTTGTGGTCTTCAGTCCTGAGACTGGTTTGTTGCAGCTCTCCATGCTACTCTATCCTGTGCAGGCTTCTTCATCTCCCAGTACTTACTGCAACCTACATCCTTCTGAATCTGCTTAGTGTATTCATCTCTTGGTTTCCCTCTACGATTTTTACCCTCCACGCTGCCCTCCAATGCTAAATTTGTGATTCCTTGATGCCTCAGAACATGCCCTACCAACCGGTCCCTTCTTCTTGTCAAGTTGTGCCACTAACTCCTCTTCTCCCCTATTCTATTCAATACTTCCTCATTAGTTATGTGATCTACCCATCTAATCTTCAGCATTCTTCTGTAGCACCACGTTTCGAAAGCTTCTATTCTCTTCTTGTCCATACTATTTATCGTCCATGTTCCACTTCCATACATGGCTACACTCCATATAAATACTTTCAGAAACGACTTCCTGACACTTAAACCTATACTCGATGTTAACAAATTCCTCTTCTTCAGAAACGCTTTCCTTGCCATTGCCAGTCTACATTTTATATCCTCTCTACTTCGACCATCATGTTATTTTGCTCCCCAAATAGCAAAACTCCTTTACTACTTTAAGTGTCTCATTTCCTAATCTAATTCCCTCAGTATCACACGACTTAATTCGACTACATTCCATGATCCTCGTTTTGCTTTTGTTGATGTTCATCTTATACCCTCCTTTCAAGACACTGTCCATTCCGTTCAACTGCTCTTCCAAGTCCTTTGCTGTTTCTGACAGAATTACAATGTCATCGGCGAACCTCAAAGTTGTTATTTCTTCCCCATGGATTTTAATACCTACTCCGAATTTTTCTTTTTTTCTCCTTTACTGCTTGCTCAATATAGAGATTAAATAACATCGGGGAGAGGCTACAACCCTGTCTCACTCCCTTCCCAACCACTGCTTCCCTTTCATGCCCCTCGACTCTTATAACTGCCATCTGGTTTCTGTAAAAATTGTAAATAGCCTTTCGCTCCCTGTGTTTTACCCCTGCCACCTTCAGAATTTGAAAGAGAGTATTCCAATCAACATTGTCAAAATCTTTCTCTAAGTCTACAAATGCTAGAAACGTAGGTTTGCCTTACCTTAATCTTTCTTCTAAGATAAGTGGTAAGGTCAGTATTGCCTCACGTGTTCCAGTATTTCCACGGAATCCAAACTGAACTTCCCCGAGATCGGCTTCTACTAGTTTTTCCATTCGTCTGTAAAGAATTCGTGTTAGTATTTTGCAGCTGTGGCTTATTAAACTGATTGTTCGGTAATTTTCACATCTGTCAACACCTGCTTTCTTTGGGATTGGAATTATTATATTCTTCTTGAAGTCTGAGGGTATTTCGCCTGTCTCATACATCTTGCTCACCAGACGGTAGAGTTTTGTCAGGACTGGCTCTCCCAAGGCCGTCAGTAGTTCCAATGGAATGTTGTCTACTCCGGGGGCCTTGTTTCGACTCAGGTCTTTCAGTGCTCTGTCAAACTCTTCACGCGGTATCGGATCTCCCATTTCATCTTCATCTACATCCTCTTCCATTTACATAATATTGTCTTCAAGTACATCGCCCTTGTATAGACCCTCTATATACTCCTTCCACCTTTCTGCTTTCACTTCTTTGCTTAGAACTGGGTTCCCATCTGAGCTCTTGATGTTCATACAAGTGGTTCTCTTATCTCCAAAGGTCTCTTTAATTTTCCTGTAGGCAGTATCTATCTTACCCCTAGTGAGATAAGCCACTACATCCTTACATTTGTCCTCTAGCCATGCCTGCTTAGCCATTTTGCACTTCCTGTCGATCTAATTTTTGAGACGTTTGTATTCCTTTTTGCCTGCTTCATTTACTGCAGTTTTATATTTTCACCTTTCATCAATTAAATTCAATATTTCTTCTGTTACCCAAGGATTTCTACGAGCCCTCCTCTTTTTACCTACTTGATCGTCTGCTGCCTTCACAACTTCATCCCTCAGAGCTATCCATTCTTCTTCTACTGTATTTCTTTCCCCCATTCCTGTCAATTGTTCCCTTATGCTCTCGCTGAAACTCTCTATAACCTCTGGTTTAGTCAGTTTATCAAAGTCCCATCTCCTTAAATTCCCACCTTTTTGCAGGTTCTTCAGTTTTAATCTACAGTTCATAACCAATAGATTGTGGTCAGAGTCCACATCTGCCCCTGGAAATGTCTTACAATTTAAAACCTAGTTCCTAAATCTCTGTTGTAAATAGGCTGTTTAAGTTTTTATGTTGGTAACTCCACGTAGCGCTCTGTATGAAAATCACTGACTGTGCTGTATGCAGTCTGTGACTGGTTTGCATTTTTGGAATATTCGCTATTGTACTGTTGGGCAGTTGGATGTGAACAGCGCGTAGCGTTGGGCAGTTGGAGATGAGTCGCCAGCAGTGGTGGATGTGGAGAGAGAGAGAGAGAGAGAGAGATGCCAGAGTTTTGAGAGGTTACTATAAGCGGCCGATCTGGACGTGTGTACGCCTGAAAAAGGAAATTTGTAAAGATGGAGGTCGAACATTATTAAGGTAAATACATTGTTTGTTCTCTATCAAAATCTTTCATTTGCTAACTATGCCTATCAGTAGTTAGTGCCTTCGGTAGTTAGAATCTTTTATTTAGCTGTCAGTATTGGCGCTCACTGTATTGCAGTAGTTCGAGTAGCGAAGATTTTGTGAGGTAAGTGATTCATGAAAGGTATAGGTTATTGTTTGTCAGGGGCATTCTTTTGTAGGGATTATTGAAAGTCGGATAGCGTTGCGCTAAAAATATTGTGTGTCATTTTAGTGATAATCATAATAAGTAAAGAGAGAAGTGTCTGAGTACATTCAGTTTTGCTCAGCTGTTAGAAAATCAAATAACGTAAGAGGTTTTCCAGCACTATCATTTTTAATTTTTTCTAAGGGGACGTTTCATATGTCGACCATTAGCCGAGGATACCTCACTGGCATCTTCTGATTTTTTCTTGTGGTTTGAGTAATTAGTGTAGTTATTGTTTATCGCTAGCGCGTAATTGTAGAGAGAATTTCCTTTGTAGTTGTAGTTTTTCATTGTTGTACTGTGAAACAGGTGGCACGCATGTAGATTTGCACCTAGTATTTCGCAGCCGTGCTTGCAATTAATTAGATATTATTTTCAGTGCTATGTTAATGTGTTTTCTTATTTTGCTCTTCAAATTGTGCCTTTCTGTGTTATCGTGTGAAATATTTTCATAATTATGGCGTGTGAAAAACGTAACACTAGGCTGCAAAATAAATTGAGAAATGACAGTGAAGACGAGAGTAGTGTGTTAGCGCCACCGTGTAATGAATTAACAAATATTCAGAATAGTAATTCGGTAATTGTGCATAGGGAAATGGACCAGGCAATAAGTAATGGTGTAGACAGTGAAACAGCTAGTGAACAGGGTAGTATTGTCGATCGATCGGTCGTCAACAGCTCGCCCCAGGAACCCGAAATGACAGGACATAATCTTGCAAATTCCGTAGATTCAGGTTTTGCGTCCTCACCTTCTTCTCAATTAAGTCCAGACACATTTTCTGCTTTTCAAAATGCGAATGCTGCCGGTGGAAATGTACTGCCGAACATCACAGAGGAACAGGTTCCAGACAGTACTACATTATTATTGCAATTAATGTAACAAATGAAACAAAATCAAAAACAAATGGAACAAAATCAGATACAAACACAACAACAGCTTCAGAAGTTAGACACCACGCTTGAACAAACACGTGAACGTTTAGCTGCTGCGTTACTTAAAATCGAATCGAAATGTCAAAAAGGTTGTAATCACGTAAAAACACCAATTTGTGAGCATTTTCAGCCTATTTTTTCGCGTCATGAAAATGCATTACAGAATCATGAAGCAGCTATAAAAAGAACTGCAAACTATTGTTCATGAAAATCATGACACCTTGCAAGCTAAAATTGACTCAGTTGCATGTACCAATTCGGTTACGCAACTTGCAAAAACTCAGGACACAGTAGACGCTCTAAAACTTGGTTCAGAAAAACACACGGAGGAAATCAGTTCATTATCGTAGAAAGTAGCCGAACTTTCGGATCAGTTCACTGATTTATCTACAATGGTAGATGATCTGAGTCCGCAGCTCGTGGTCTCGCGGTAGCGTTCTCGCTTCCCGAGCACGGGGTCCCGGGTTCGATTCCCGGCGGGGTCAGGGATTTTCTCTGCCTCGTGATGACTGGGTGTTGTGTGCTGTCCTTAGGTTAGTTAGGTTTAAGTAGTTCTAAGTTCTAGGGGACTGATGACCATAGATGTTAAGTCCCATAGTGCTCAGAGCCATTTGATGATCTGAATGACACAAGACCGATAGCCATCACTGACACATAAAGGCGGGTCCACACAGCGCGTCGTGCCGCGCCGCGCAGTTTTCCGGCTGTTGTCGGTACATCAAAGGAAGTGGCGCTCAGTTTAGACGGGGCTTCGGCTCGCTCCATCTTCAGACCATGCGCGAGCTCCAACTGGAACGGCTCACTCCTCTCTGTTATACAAGAATTACATATTTCAGAGGAGACTCGCGCTCCAACACGGGAAGAGGGACATAGAAACACGGAAACGCCACAAAATAATAACACAGGGCATTTCGGAAATTATGAAAGAAACTGGCAATGTGCACCGAATTTTGAGATGGAACCACCGACACGACATAACAATGACCGATATGCGACTCGCCGCCATGATGATTCTGACTATAAGCTGTTCATTACTACACGTAAATTCAAAACATTTAAGAATTCTGGCAACGACATTCATCCACAAGCGTGGCTTCATCAATTCTCTCATTGTTTTCCTCCCAACTGGTCATCAGAGCACAGATTGGAATTTATGTGTGGGTATTTGGAAAATGAACCTGCTGTAAGAATGTGTATGGTCATTTGCGATTGTCGCACGGAAGGAGAATTTTATCCTGCCTTCCTCTCAGCATATTGGTCTCAAGCTACTCAATGATGAAACACTTTGAACAATCTGAATTTTCCAATCTTGTCAAATATTTCGAAGACATGTTGCACAAGAATCAGTACCTGTCAAACCCATACAGCCCCTCAGAACTCGTCCGCATTTGCTTAATCAAATTGCCTGAACATTTACGACATATTATTTTGGCAGGACGTCGCAAAGACGACATTGAAGTTTTTCAGGGACTCTTACAAGAATTGGAAATTGACACTGACAATCGCAGGACGCGAAACCAGGGGAACAACAATCACAGGTCACATCCGTCACAATACCGTGACGACAAAAATAATAACTGGACACGACAAGGCTATTCTTACAACGCAAATCGTAACCAAAACAGACTCCACCCGTATGACAACCGTTGGCAGAATAATAATAATTACAGGGAAATATCACCTCTCCGCAGTAATTACTATAACAGAGACAATCAGAGAAACAGACAATATGGGAACCAGAATAATTATTATCAAGGGAGACAGAATAACTTCAGACGCAACGGTCCACCACGCAGTTACGACTCGGAGAAATTCTCTACCACGTGACCGACAAGAAAGAAATTACAGAAACTACTGACATGACGACAGACGATATAATCTTAACAATAGACCAGACTTTAATCAGAACTGATGGACACACATCCAGATCATCTGCTTAAAGTAACCTCTCAAAACTCCGGCATCTCTCTCTCCACATCCACCACTGTTGGCGGCTCACCTCCAACTGCCCAACGCTATGCGCTGTCCACATCCAACTGCCCAACAGTACAATAGCGAATATTCCAACAATGCAAACTAGCCACAGACTGCACACAGCACAGTCAGTGATTTTTATACAGAGCGCTACGTGGAGTTACCAGCATAAAAACTTAAACAGCCTACTTACAGGCTATAGGCTAGACTGGCTTTAGCAACTCTCCAGTGCTTTACTAATAGTGAAAATATCCTCTCTACATCCAGCAGTTATTGACAAAACTGGCTAGAGCTATTCTCTAGCACTCAATCAATAGGAGCGACCCCTCTCCAACTCCTATGCTTCACAGCCAGAGGAAAAAAAATTAATTGTCCCAGTGATTTTTGAATTACCCGCCAGTAGCAGGAGGAGGGGAGATAGACTGCCCCAGTATTCTGGGTCGGCCATCTTGTATTGTGACAGCATAATCAGATGGCGAAATAAAGAGAGAAACCTACATCCTCCCAAACCAGCAAAATGCATATTGTATCATTACTATTATTATTATTGTTTCTTCTGCAAATGGTTCAAATGGCTCTAAGCACTATGGGACTTAACATCTGAGACCATCAGCCTCCTACACTTAGAAGTACTGAAACCGAACTAACCTAAGGACATCACACACATCCATGCCCGAGGCAGGATTCGAATCTGAGACCGTAGCAGCAGTGCAGTTCCGGACTGAAGTGCCTAGAACTTCTCGGCCACCGCGGCCGGCACTTTCTTCTACAATGTAATGCAGTTGCATTTGAATTTACCAAGAAGATTTCAATTTTCTGCCTATTCTGAATTTCCTGCTATTTTTCCAGATGGGGGAGGAATGGTGGGAGGGAGTAATTAATTGATCAATTTAATTAATTTAGTCAGTTAATTTGATATCAAAAGTGTGCCAAAACGACCTTTGCTCCACTTCTTGTGTGAAATGCGTTTTTTCGATTATGAAACTAGATAAGTCACGATTACGTAGGAACCTGAGTGCGAAAACATATTAAATTATCTGTCTGTCCATATACTGAGTGTTTGTACCAGATAAAAATTATAATATGTCTTCAGTGTGCCAAAAGCAATTAAATAATATGGCAAATTTGTTTTGCTTTTTATCTATGCTACTGTGAAATGTGAAACTATATCATATGTAGTGTGACTGCGTTGTCATTCAAATGTAGTGTGTGCACAGTTTTCCCCTCCTCACACTCATACAGCATGGTGTGGTAATGGGGGAAATGTGCCAGCCAGGCTGAGCACTATGACACTTGCGCCAGGGCACGGCTCATGAACCAAATTCTTGGGCACCCTTGGATATAGTCAAAAGCAGAAACAATTGGTCTATCTGTAATCCAAAATGAATCTGACTCAAAAATGATTGTGACAAGACTAATAGTGGTTGCTGGACTAATAATAGTATGTTTTGACGTATCACCTGACACATCCGTTTTAAAGTCTTTCGAACATAGCCTAAACTCTGTAGCAGGAAATACTCTGAGAATAGAGTAGCAGATAATAGTGACTTTGACCCAGATAAATCACCTGGGGAAACATACATGTAATGTGAATGGCTATTAGGATGAACTGCCTTGTGAGGTAACACCGAATACATTATCTGACAACTCCTTTGAACAATTATTTGATGTATCACAAAACCAGCCCCTGCCCTGACATCATAAACATGGTAGGCAGCCTGCCTAAGGATCCCCCGATAAAGCCCATAGTCAAGCCAGAGTCCCACTACCTGCCAAGTATATCAATGTGAAGAAACAAATACAGCAGAAGTCCAAAATTACAACAAAGTTGAATGCCGCACAATGTAATCGAGAATCATCAGCAAAGAACAGCATGGTCTAAAATGATTGTGCCCTGCCAAATGGCGAACTATGTCACTTGTGTGACATCAATGGCGACACCCTTCTCATACAGTCTCACAGGCTTATGTGACCAGCAGAAGCGTCCAACAGGCGCGACAGGTCCATGCAACAAACACAACCGCCGTTGTAGCTATAGAAGCATCCTACGTTGGCGACAACCGTTTTAAAGTTGCTTGTCGTCTGCTATAATTGGTGACATTCAAATTCAAATGTGTCTGAATCTTGTCACTACAGCATGTGTGACAGTGACACCTACAAGTCTTCTCAGCAAAGCACTTGAGAGGGCATCCTGGCTGCTATGAAAAACTTATCATCTGATTTTAACAATACCATTAGGTGCATAAATTTTCTTCTTTCGCCTCTTACAACTTGGTATCTTCGCTCGATGATGGATTAAATTTCTTTTAGTTATTCACCATAGTTCCTGAGCTGCATAAAACTATGTACATGGCTCCAAGAACTTTTTAGGGAAAACGATTGTAGGAACTTTGCATATGGTTCATTTTAGGTCACAAATTTCTGCATAGTAAATTTAGCTAACATATCGAAATTTTGAAACTTCCTGGCAGATTAAAACTGTGTGCCGGACCGAGACTCGAACTCGGGACCTTTGCCTTTTGCGGGCAAGTGCTCTACCAACTGAGCTACCCAAGCACGACTCACGCCCCGTCCTCACAGCTTTACTTCTGCCAGTACCTCATCTCCTACCTTCCAAACTTAACAGAAGCTCTCCTGCGAACCTTGCAGAACTAGCACTCCTGAAAGAAAGGATATTGCGGAGACATGGCTTAGCCACAGCCTGGGGGATGTTTCCAGAATGAGATTTTCACTCTGCAGCGGAGTGTGCGCTGATATGAAACTTCCTGGCAGATTAAAACTCTGTGCCGGACCGAGACTCGAACTCGGGACATTTGCCTTTTGCGGGCAAGTGCTCTACCAACTGAGCTACCCAAGCATGACTCACGCCCCGTCCTCACAGCTTTACTTCTGCCAGTACCTCCTCTCCAACCTTCCAAACTTACTGGCAGAAGTAGAGCTGTGAGGACGGGGCGTGAGTCGTGCTTGGGTAGCTCAGTTGGTAGAGCACTTTCCCGTGAAAGGCAAAGGTCCCGAGTTCGAGTCTCGATCCGGCACACAGTTTTAATCCTCCAGGAAGTTTCATATCAGCGCACACTCCGCTGCAGATAGAAAATCTCATTATCTAAATTTTATTTAAAGTTGAGATCAGAATTATATCTCTCTCAGTTCTGGAGAGTTTGGTTGTTATATCTGGCGAACAGGTCAGGCATGGCGCTCCCTATTCTGTCCCTGCACATCAGGAATCGTGGGGTTGTGAAAATCATCATATTTCGCAAACGGTTCAAGATAAAGAAATGATCACAATCAAAGAGGCACATATTTCAACTATGATTAACACTTGAAACGTTTTGTTCAAATGTTTGAGCGGAGCAGGAAAGGACTCCCAATAAACTATACAATTGGTTTTTGTCCACATTTTCACAGCTGACCAAAGTGTGGGAAATGAACAAATAGGGTATAAAATTGACCAACATGAGTTCTAGTTTTGCAAAAAAAAAGTTAATTATTTGGAAGTAACCAGGGTAATTAAAAAACTTAGTCAGCTGAGGGAACATTGAAATGTTTCATGAACAGCCACTGCTAGCTATTTAAATGAAGTGTCAAAAAGTTCATTTCTTCAAGGCCTAGCTATTTTGTGCACAAAAAAATACATTAGGGTGATATTTAACTGTCAAAAAGGCTTCCTTCGAATCATATAATAAATTTAGGACATTTTGAGAACAGAAGACACTTGCAACACAAAGTAGGTTTCAATGGTTTCAATAAGATCATTCTTTCTGAATTAAACTTGGGGAAAAAAAAAAAAGAAAGAAAGAAAGAAAGAAAGAAAAAGAAAAGATATCTGCCAATATTTAGTGGAATTACTTGTCTAAAAGTAAGAAATAAAACAGTTTAGGCAACTATTTTACATCCCTTTGAATGACATTCTAAGTCATGTACAGTAAATTAGGTGTATCAAATGTGTCTCTAATCTATTTTATTCCCCACTTTTAGACAAATTACTTCAGAAAACGTTTGACCTTTTTCTTCAAAAAAAAATTTTCTGTTTCATTTATGCAGACTATTTAGATTAACAGAAACACTTGGCATTAACATTGATTGCTGATGAATTGTGTTCCCAAAAATCAAAGATCAGTTAGATTTCTTTGTTGTTCACTGTGTTTTATTAGGAATTTAATGTGTGTGATGTATTGGGATAAGTGCATATACACTTATTGATAATAATGTCCTATGTTAGATAACGTACTTTGAGATTCTGGGTAATTCTGTGTAAAGAGTGTAGAGAAAATTATGTAGACACAACAGGTGATAGGATTGCATTTCAGGTAGTTTAAATTTAAGTAGTTGCTGCATCCAAACCTGGGATGAACAATGAAGTAGATTAATAGTCAAAAATGCTAGTACAAAACTACAGACCCCACTTTGCTACAGCGAGTCATTTTATCCCTTCTTACAGTCATATTCATTCTTCGGTACTTATTGGTCACATAAGAAACACTCGTTTTCAGTTCATTGATGAGATAGTCAAACATATCAGTGCTCATCCTTGTATATTCTTTATATGTAAATTGAAGATGGAGAGGGCAAGTAAGGAAAGGGAAGGGAAGAGAGGGGATCACTATTGTCACCTGCTTCGGGCATTACGCGGAATCGGCAGTGACGAGTGAAAAGGTGTACCGGGCCGGGATTCAAACCTGGGATCTCCTGCGTACTAGGCAGGTGTTGTAGCCAATGCGCCATCCAGGACTCAGCATTATTGCAACAGTGTAGACTGTCTTGGCACGCCTCACAGCCAATACACATTCCCATTGAGAGATATCTGTTGCCTTACTCTCGAGCTACAACTTTCTGCCCTTTATGTGTGCCATTTTATAGAAACATATCTAAAAACAAAGATGATGTGACTTACCGAATGAAAGCGCTGGCAGGTCGATAGACACACAAACAAACACAAACACACACACAAAATTCAAGCTTTCGCAACAAACTGTTGCGCTTTCGTTCGGTAAGTCACATCATCTTTGTTTTTAGATATATTTTTCCCACATGGAATGTTTCCCTCTATTATATTTTATAGAAACAGCTTGACAGCTCTAGAAGCCACCTTCAGCAGGAGTTTTTCACTCACACACAGAACACCAGGGCATGTTGAGCACTGTCAGTCGCTTCTGTTGCTTACGTAGGCCGCAGCCTTAGGGCCAACATGCAAAGCTAAAGCTCTTATTCTATGTTAACCAGTCACACCTAACCCAATATAACGTTTCCTAAGTTGGCTCCTATCAGTCAAACACAGCAAAGGACCTGTGAGGTGACACAAACATCTTTCTGGAGATGACACACAACACTGACTATTCTTATATTTTATTATTTTTTTAATTAAATTTATGTTGACATATTAATTTGTAATGTAGCACAGTGTCTATGTTAGGTTGGAGGGTGATAGTTTCCTTGTAATGTGGCCATGCCAGGAAATGCAACATCATGAGAAACTACCATACAATTCATGCAGCATGAATTAAATTATCCCATCAGGCATGTATAATGTCTGCATGCTATATCCTGTGCTGCGATTGACGTGTATTAACTGAACACACATACTTTGAATCAATTACTCATCATGGCATAATCTTCTGGGGATAATTCAACAAATGTCACCAGGCAACTAGTGTGGCAAAAGAAAATAAATAACATCATGTGTTTCACACTGCTGGAAGTATCATGTCAGCCACTGCTAAAAGTTTTTGGAAATACTATCCATTCCATCACTGTACCTTATGTCTTTATTTTCTTACACAAAAAGAAATATACATTTGAAACTTTATTTTCAGCTCAACTACAACACTTATTACAGAGAGAATTTTAAACTTCATACACAGCATTTAAAACTCTATGCCCAAACTCCAGAGTATATGAGGTTAAAAACTTACAATGAACTAAATTTCAGGAACAACTCTTTGTTGCTATAGTGGAAAAGTGTGGTTTTTGAGATTTCATGTACCATAACTCACATTGTGAGTATTGTGTATCGTTTTCAGTAACTGAGTAAATCTTGACATCACAAAACAAATGATTTGAAAATTGTACGTAATGGTTTGACTAAATCGCACCTCGAAATATTAAATACTTTTAATATAATACTTCAATCATGACAAGGTGATATTCCCTCTGGTAGTATATAAATTGTTTTAATCATTTAGTGGTCTGGTCTACATTAAACATTTCATCATTTTCACAGCATTTCCAACAGACTCACTCTCTAACTATAAGCGAAATGAAGAAATCACAAAAAAATAATACGTTTTCTTAATTACTCTGCTGCACATATCTAATGACATTGTTTTGATTAAAATGCCACATTTCCATATTTTCCTCATTCTGCTATTCCTTCATCTATATGATCATAATACCACTTGAATAAGTTAAGTGTTAAAGTGAAACTTGTCAATGATTTTTATTATTATTATTATTATTATTATTATTATTATTATGACACGATTTTTTTGTGTAGTTGACATCTTGCTCTTCAACACCCTGCTAAAACAATTAGAGAGGAGTGTCCTCAAAGCTGAATAACACTCATCTTGGCATCAGTTAAAATTAAAGGGAAAAGGGGGTGGGGAGAGTATTTTCCCACATAATTCACCCTTGTCAGAATACAAAACTTGTCTCATTTCAAAACTTACAAAATCCTTATTAATTATATTTCTGCATTCATCATTAAGACAGTTGAGCAACCAGCAAGAACATTCTGTGGAGCTTATTTAAATGACATTCCACACAGTTACAGAACATCAGAACATCTGCCAACAAATTAAAAGACCACATGGCAATACTGAACACTGAACTACATTTTTTTTCTTTTTTTTTCCCCAAAAATTAACACCTCAGGGAACAGTTTGTGATTCAAACCATAACTAAGTATGCGACATTTTCTCTGAGACACACTTTACCTATGTAAAATGGGAAATCATTGTTCCAAACTACTGACAAGATTAAGCAGCTGTCTATGAACTACATGAGCTTAAGTAACCACAGTTCTCCTTGTTTGGACATAATACATTCTCACAGCCATGGCGTCAAAGAAGTAAAAAAGACGTTTTGTTCCAAAATTCTGAATCGAATCGTCTACTTACCATAATTATCTACACAGTGTATGCAAACATATATGTCTGTTCTTCATTCAAAGATGCCAGCAATGTAAGTAATACAGTGCACATCCTCCATTTGTTGCTATTACAGCATGTCATTTTCAGGGACAGCTTCTAACTAACTATAATACGTTGAACTGGGAATTTTTTCTACAGTCTCTCAAGCATTCACAGTTAAAATTATATACATGTAAGTGGATCCTAAAATCAGTATTCCAAGACAAGACACCAATGGTCAGAAATATGTATCTTGAAGTATGAGGTCTTGAATGAGCAACAAGTGTGAGGCACATGTAGGTAACTACTTATGTTTTATAACAAACAACTGTCTGCATCAGTGTGGTAGTACTACTTTGAAAGATCTGTTTACCACTATTTGTAGCAGTTCATGACTGGTTCTCGAGATGTGGCATTACTCATTACAGGCATGCAGCAACTGACAGGCACATATTTATTGTATGGTAGAGCAAAAGGAGAAATGTACAAAGAAATGTTTTATAATAGGTATCATCAAAATTGGAAAAAATAATTAATGCTGTGGATAGAAACTGTGTCATTCAACCACAGTGGACTGGCCAAGATTCTCAACATGGAATTTTTCACTCAGGGGGATTTGGGATACCAGTACTGGATTGTGAGAGAGACAATTGACCAATAAGCCCAAACAAGATGTTGTTTTCAACTATCAAAATCCATGCATCACTCTCATCTCAGATTATCAGCAATGATTCTCTATAAATGTAATTTTAGAAGATCAACAGGACATCATTACCTGTTGCCCCGTTTGGATGGTGCACATACCTGGTGTTCCTTTGACATGTGCTGCCACAGCTGGAGACTGCACCTTTGTCATTAGTGAGAGGTGTGATTTCCACATGGCTGTGTTCCATTTCGGTGTTAATGTTGCATTCTACTTGCTTTTTTACTGTACAGATATGTGAATCTATAGATATCATAAAAGTGTATGTATGTACGAGGCCTGTTCAGAAAGTAAGCTCCGATTGATTGCCAAATTGAAACCACAGTGAACATCAGAAATGTTTTACTTGTAACAATTAGCTACACCTTTCAGCTACTTCTCTACGTAGTCGCCGTTCTGACTTAGACTTTTGTCATAGCGTTGTACCAACTTTTCAATAGCCTCATCATAGAAGGCAGCCGCCAGTGCTTTCCGCCAATTCTCCACGCTGGCCTACACCTCGTTGTCTGTGTCAAAATGTTGTCTTCAAAGACAGCGGTTCATGTGACCAGAGATGAAACTCAGGGGGAGACAATTGCGGACTGTATTGTGGGTAATCTCACATTTCCATTTGAAAACGATGCAGGAGCATCTTCATTGCCCCTGCAGAATGCAGCTGAGAATTGTCTTGAAGAAGAAACAGCACGACAGTTATGTAATGTTAGCTGCATAGCTTCAGGCGAAATTTCTCACCAGGCCCTCGTACTTGGCGGCAGACACTATTTTCTAGACATCTTTACGCACTCACTGCGAGCTCAGAAATGAGAAGAGCGACGTGATGCTAACTGGGGTTATACTAGAGACACTACCCAACACATCTGTGCAAAGCTTTATCGGATTTTCATAGTCGTTTCCATTTCGCGACCGATCGGAGCTTACTTTCTGAACGCCCCTCGTATGTATGTATGAATGAATGCAGTATGTTTGCAAGTTCCACATCCCCTCCTACATCACTTTTTTTTTTGGTGGGGGGGGGGGGATGGGGGGAGGCATGCAGTTGGATGGTAGTATAAACTGGGATAGACAGGGTTCAATGTTGATATTAGGTTGGCTTTTGCTGGAGAGAATGGTGGCAAAGAAGTGTTTGCATTGCAGGTGTCAGGAGAACGAGAGTAGGCCTTGGACAAGTGCAACATGATTAAATTTGGGTTTAACGCTAAAGATAAGGCATTTGGTTAGGACTGGTGCTCAGGATTTTGGTGGAAAGGATTCACTCTGGATTTAGTGGAGTGTTGGTAGGTGACAGTTATGAAGGAATCATAAATAAATTAGCAAGGTCTGTTTTATAAATAAGTGGAATATATTGTTAGGAAATCATCCAGTGTGGTCACATTCTGATGAAAAAGTGAAAGACTTCTGGGTTATATAAACATAGATTACGGTAAATCTTACTACAAAACAATAATGTAGGACTTAAACATGGAAGTAGGACAAAAAAAGAAAAATTTGTCGGTTTGAAACTTTGGGTAAAACTGCAGAAATGACACATGTTAAATGTTTATTGAATTTGCGAAGAACAGCAGCATATTAACACTTAACATATTCACCCAGAAGAAAACAAACTTGACAAGGGCCAAATGGAATAAAAATTAAATTGATTTTGTGTTGTTGAACAATAAAGATATACAGGATATAACAACTTTAAACAAATTTACATTTACATATGTATTCTGGAAGACACTGCACGAGAACTGAGTCACCTTCTTTCCAAGTATTCACATCTAATTTTCCAGTGTAAGGGCTATACTGCCCTGTTACATTCCTAGTGACATTTTTCTGAATTTACTCCATGTGTATGGTAATGCCTGCTGGTAAAGACTCCGAATGCCATCATATTGTACGCAGTTTCCTTTATAGATGGACCGTACATTCCTAGTACCTTTCCAACATACGTAATTTCTTCCATTTGCCTTTCCTGTAAATGATTTTGTGTTATTGTCCCAGTTCACATTAATTCTTAATATTACCTCTAAATACTTGGCCAATGTGAAATGCTCAAGATGTTTAACACTAACCTTATAATTGGATTATTTCTCTTTCTCATAGGCATTAAGTTGTATTCTCCACATTTAAAAGCTACAGTTCATTACATGTAGTGGAAATTTTGTCCAAATCATTTTGCACTTCCTTATCACCCATCAACAATAGTTTCCTGTAGATTACAGCATCATTAATGAACAATTGTACTGTGTTGCTGGCCCTGCCTGGTAAATTGTTTACACATATTGAGAACATTAGAGGCTCTGTTATGTTTCTTTGGGGCACACTCATCATTACTTTCATTTTTTCAACATTCTGCATAGGTGTAACATGCTGAATTCTGTTAGTGTAATATTCATCGGTCTGATATTATTATTATTATTTCTTTACTTTCTCAGACGTTAAGTCCGGTTAAAAATGGAAAGTGACGCGGACCTTGATCAAGCGTCACTTCCTTTTAACTGTACGGAATATGTTATATTGCATTTAGGAACTTTCGGGTAATTGAACATGTATGAATAATTACAGATTTCTGTAGTTGTATATATGAGTTTGGATGTAGCTGTATTGCATTGATGTACTGGTGGATATTGTGTGGTATGACTCCTGTAGTTGATAGTATAATTGGTATAATGTCAACTTTATCCTGATGCCACATGTCCTTGACTTCCTCAGCCAGTTGGATGTATTTTTCAATTTTTTCTCCTGTTTTCTTTTGTATATTTGTTGTATTGGGTATGGATATTTCGATTAGTTGTGTTAATTTCTTCTTTTTATTGGTGAGTATGATGTCAGGTTTGTTATGTGGTGTTGTTTTATCTGTTATAATGGTTCTGTTCCAGTATAATTTGTATTCATCATTCTCCAGTACATTTTGTGGTGCATACTTGTATGTGGGAACGTGTTGTTTTATAAGTTTATGTTGTAAGGCAAGCTGTTGATGTATTATTTTTGCTACATTGTCATGTCTTCTGGGGTATTCCGTATTTGCTAGTTTTGTACATCCGCTTGTGATGTGATCTACTGTTTCTATTTGTTGTTTGCAAAGTGTGCATTTATCTGTTGTGATATTGGGATCTTTAATAATATGCTTACTGTAATATCTGGTGTTTATTGTTTGATCCTGTATTGCAATCATGAATCCTTCCGTCTCACTGTATATATTGCCTTTTCTTAGCCATGTGTTGGATGCGTCTTGATCGATGTGTGGCTGTGTTAGATGATACGGGTGCTTGCCATGTAGTGCCTTCCCCTTCCAATTTACTTTCTTCGTATTTGTTGATGTTATGTGATCTAAAGGGTTGTAGAAGTGGTTATGAAATTGCAGTGGTGTAGCCAATGTATTTATATGAGTGATTGCTTTGTGTATTTTGCTAGTTTCTGCTCGTTCTAGAATTTTCTTAAATTGTCTACCTGTCCATAATGTAGGTTTTTTATGTCGATGAATCCCCTTCCTCCTTCCTTTCTGCTTAATGTGAATCTGTCTGTTGCTGAATGTATGTGATGTATTCTATATTTGTGGCATTGTGAACGTGTAAGTGTATTTAGTGCTTCTAGGTCTGTGTTACTCCATTTCACTACTCCAAATGAGTAGGTCAATATTGGTATAGCATAAGTATTTATAGCTTTTGTCTTGTTTCTTGCTGTCAATTCTGTTTTCAGTATTTTCGTTAGTCTTTGTCTATATTTTTCTTTTAGTTCTTCTTTAATATTTGTATTATCTATTCCTATCTTTTGTCTGTGTCCTAGGTATTTATAGGCATCTGTTTTTTCCATCGCTTCTATGGAGTCACTGTGGTTATTCAATATGTAATCTTCTTGTTTAGTGTGTTTTCCCTTGATTATGCTATTTTTCTTACATTTGTCTGTTCCAAAAGCCATATTTATATCATTGCTGAATACTTCTGTTATCTTTAGTAATTGGTTGAGTTGTTGATTGGTTGCTGCCAGTAGTTTTAGATCATCCATGTATAGCAAATGTGTGATTTTGTGTGGGTATGTTCCAGTAATATTATATCCATAATTTGTATTATTTAGCATGTTGGATAGTGGGTTCAGAGCAAGACAGAACCAGAAAGGACTTAATGAGTCTCCTTGGTATATTCCACGCTTAATCTGTATTGGCTGTGATGTGATATTATCTGAATTTGTTTGGATATTAAGTGTGGTTTTCCAGTTTTTCATTACTATGTTTAGAAACTGTATCAATTTAGGATCTACTTTGTATATTTCCAATATCTGTAGTAACCATGAGTGGAGTACACTATCAAAAGCTTTTTGGTAATCAATGTATGCATAGTGTAGCGACCTTTGTTTAGTTTTAGCTTGATATGTCACCTCTGCATCTATTATCAGTTGCTCTTTACATCCTCGTGCTCCTTTGCAGCAGCCTTTTTGTTCTTCATTTATAATTTTGTTCTGTGTTGTATGTGTCATTAATTTCTGTGTAATGACTGAAGTTAATATTTTGTAGATTGTTGGTAGGCATGTTATGGGGCGATATTTAGCTGGGTTTGCTGTGTCTGCTTGATCTTTAGGTTTCAGATAAGTTATTCCATGTGTAAGTGTATCAGGTAATATGTATGGGTCTGCAATGTTACTGTTAAATAATTTAGTTAGATGTGAATGTGTTGAGGTGAACTTCTTTAGCCAGAAATTTGCTATTTTATCATTTCCAGGGGCTTTCCAATTGTGCGTAGAATTAATTGCTCGGGTGACTTCATGTTGCAAAATTATCACTTCAGGCATTTGTGGTATCATCTTCTATGAGTCTGTTTCTGCTTGTATCCACCGTGCATGCCTGTTATGTTGTACCGGGTTTGACCATATGTTGCTCCAGAAGTGTTCCATGTCTGTTATGTTTGGTGGATTGTCTATTTTTATGTGTGTGTTATCTATTGTCTGGTAAAATTTCTTTTGGTTTGTGTTGAATGTTTGGTTTTGTTTCCTTCTATTTTCACTTATTATTATTATTATTATTATTATTATTATTATTTTGTACATTTCTGCAACTACTGAAACGATACAGGATTTGGGATGGACATAATTAAAGCAAAGGTGTTTTTCGTTGCAGCGGATTCTTCTCACGAAATTCCAATCACCAACTTGCAAAAATGCAAAAATATTTTGTTGACACCGGTCTACATAGGGAGAAATGATCACCGTGATGAAATAAGGGAAATCAGAGCTCATACAGAAAGACATAGGTGTTCGTTCTTTCCACACGCTATACGAGATTAGGATAATAGAGAATTGTGAAGGTGGTTCGATGAACCCTCTGCCAGGCACTTAAATGTGAGTTGCAGAGTATTGACGTAGATGTAGATGTAGACTGATTTCAAGCAAACTTGGTACACATATTACCTACTACTTGGGAAGTATAGTTTGGAATATCAACAATTATGAAAAGGACAGATTGACACTCACCATAAAAATGACACAATGAGTTGCAAACAGACAAAACCAGTTGTCCAAAGTCTAGCCTCCAGTGACAGATATTCCTAGAGCACTCCAGGGCAGCACCCTCCCAATAATATCCATCACATGAAAGGTCGCAGTATGTACGAAAAGTGTATCACAAACTGGCTCATTTAATTTTTGTATACCACGAGCCCCTGAACGCGAATGATAAATGCTTCTAGAATGGGTAGACTATCTGCCCCTGAAAGCGAATAATGAATGATTTTTGAATTGGTTGACTGTCTGACTCTCGGTGAACTGTCCCAGCAGTATAAAAGCAGACAATGGACGTGTGTGGAAGAGTGGAGGTACTCAAGGGTCGGGTGGTGGAAGTGCATTGTGTAGGTATGCTTGGGACAGCATCTGTGCAAAGCAGGCGAAGTTAACAAGTAGTCCTGTGCCTGTGGTAGTACTTTAGTTGTTCCATTGTGAATCAGATTGTTTGAAAGAGTGACAGTAACTAATGTGCTAGTTTTCTGCTTAAAATGAATTGTGTAAACAGTGTTTTTACTAGTGGTAGTAAACACTGTATTTAGGTGTAAGAAAGAAATAGCTGGGTGCCTTGGGATCATTGAGGACAATTGTAGCAATGATTACTCAACAACCAAGAAAGCAGTTGGACTTCAGGAACTTCTCAATAATGACCAAAAGTCTCTCTTTCGGCTTGAGTTTTTCAATAAGGTCCTGTCTCACTGACATTTTGTTTAATCAGCTTCAATGTAGAGATATTGATAATGTGAAAGCTCTTAAGAACGTCTCTGATTTTAAGTCAGCAATACAACTGACAAGAAATTCTCTTGATCTCAATCATCATTGGGGTAACAGGAATAGAAGTGAAGAAATTGTCAGCCAAAAACACTTCCCTTTTGTAGACTCACGTAAAAATGTTGGAAAGGAAGTCTGCGATCTTGTTGTGGCTAACACTGATGAGCGTTTTGCATTTAGCAGTCACCTGTCAGTAGCTATTATTCCAGTCCAGTACTCTGTAGAAAATACACTTTCTAATGTGAATAATTTTAATGAGCTTGTAATTCAGCACTTTGCTGAAAGGAAGGAGGGGAGAATGCACTTCATCTACAGATCCATTAATTAAAGTAAGAACATCGTTTTAATTTTATTCTGTATATTACTGTCTTGCCTGCAGAAAATATTAAGAACTACATTTGTGTGTCAATTTTTATATTTTGGTATCAGAGTAAAAAATTGTGTTAGATGAAGGTTTAAATATGTCACTTGCTAATACATTAAATGCTATATTTTCCCTGTTCCAGAAATATTCTGAAGAGATGAAAGATTGCATCAGCGGCCACTATTAGCCTTCCACATCAAAGATACCAACCACTTCCTTCTCTAGCTCTCTACCACTCCCACCCCTTTACCTCCTGGAATCCCACTCGTCATTCCCTACATATCAAAATCCCTAATACCTATGGTCTTGCCACTTTTGAACACTACGTCTCCCAGTGTCCTTCAGATTCCAAACCCACAACCTCATTTCTCATACACCTTACTAACTTTATCGTAACACAGCTACTTCTCCTTTGAAGGGAGGGTAAACAAACAAATTGTATTTCAGCCATGGGCACTACTATGCCATCTTCTTTATGGAACATCTAGTGGAAACTTTCCTAGCCTCCCAAAACTCCAAATGCCTGGTCTGGTTACAGTTCACTGATGATATCATCACAATCTGAACTCAGGGCCAAGACATCTTATTCACATTCCTTCACAACCTCAACACCTACTCTCTGATCTGCTTTCCTCCTCCTCCTCTCCAATAGCTCCCTTCATACGTCCATCCACTTTATACCCACCAAGAACCAGCTGTAGCTGCATTTCAACAGCTTCCATGTGTATCTGCAGTTACAAAAACTCCCTTGCCCAGTATGCTGAATGTCTCACAAAGGCCTTTCATAGACAGGCACTATCCCCCACACCTAGCCTGCAAACAGATTTCCTGAGCCATACCCCCACACACCCCTAATGTTCTCACCTCCCCCAACAACCAGCTACACTGAAGCACCTCCTTCGGCACCCAATACCGCTCAGACTGGAACTGAACCACATCTTTCATCAAGTCTTTGCGCTGAAATGAGAATTCTCCTACACCAGATCCTTCCCATCCCTCCTGAAGTGGTGTTCCATTGCCTACCCAAGCATCACACCCTAGTCCATATCTATCCCACCCAGTCCCAGACACTGTAGAAGATCAGGGTGCAAGACTTGTCCAATCCACCCAACCAGCACTTCCTATTTCTGTCCTGTCACAGTCTTGTCATCCTATACCATCAGAGGCTTTGCCACCAATTAAAGTAGCCATCTCATATACCAGTTCTGCTGCAATCATTGGACCAATCAGCTGTCCACCAGAATGAATAGCCACTGCCAAACTGTGGTCAACAGTAAAGTGGACCACCCTATGGCACAACATCCAGCTGAACGTAACATGCTTGATTTCAATGTCTGCTTCACACAACTCGGGCCATCTGGATCCGCCCCTCCACCACGAGATTTTCATAACCCCGCAGATGGTAGCTATCATCATAGCATATTCTCTGCTCCCAAAAGTATCCCAGTCTCGACCTACAATAACTTACTGCCCCACACCCTCCACCCAAAAGCTTCTGCCCCTCTGTCCTATCACTTCCTCACAATTCACATCCCATAAGCCTCATTGTTCTCCAGTCTCTGCTAATGCACCCACCAACTTTACCCCTCTCTGCTCCTTTCCTTTTCAGCTCTGTTTCCCCCTTAGCCCGGCAACTTTGCCCTGCCACCTTCTAGTCCCTGCATGCTCCACCAGGCGGTGGTCTTCTGTCCGCCCATCCACACCTGCTATCCCTCCCCCTTCCCTGCCACACACCAGATTGCTGCTTTCATTCAATGCAACAGTTGCAGTCTGGCCAGAGATAGTGGTCATGTATGGCATGAGGTGTGCCTGCTTTTGTGCATGTGTGTGCATTTTCCTCTTTTCTAAAGAAGGCTTTGGCCAAAAGCTGTGTGTAATAGTCTTTCCTTTGTGTCTGTCTGCTACTCAGTGTGTCATGTTTAGGGTCAGTAGAAATCTGTCCTTTTCAGAAGTGTTGTTACTATCTGGAAATAAATACTGTGGGGGTAAAGAACCAGAAGCATAGAGAGAATGGTGGGAGCAGCAAATGGACTGGCAGAGGGGTGAGGAGGAGGAGATGGACAGAGACGGGGAGGAGATGGATAGATATGGAGAGAAGGAGATAAACATTTACATACATACTCCACAAGCCTCTGTCTGATGCATGGCAGAGGTTACACTGTACCACTTCTAGTCATTTCCTTTCCTGCTCCACTCGCAGATAGCCCTAATTTCTCATATCTTATCTTCATGGTCCTTATGTTAAATGTATGTTGGCAGCAATATAATCACTCTGGAATCAGCATCAAATTCTGGTTCTCTAAATTCTCACAGGTATTCCTCAAAAAGAACTCCGCCTTCCCTCCAGGGATTTGCATTGGAGTTCCCAAAGCATCTCCGAAACACTTGGATGTTGTTTGAAGCTACTGATAACAAATCTAACAGCCTGCCTTTGAATTGCTTTGATGTCTTCCTTCAATCACGCCTTGTATGGATCCCAAACACTTCAAACACTTGAGCAGTACTCAGTAATAGGTCATATCAGGATCCTATATGAGGTGTGTGCTTGTTCCCATCCACTCAGGGAGGAGTAGACGGGACAGAGAGGGAGGGGGGGAGGAGAGGAGGAGGAGGAGGAGGAGGAGGAGGTGGTGGTATACAAACAGAGGGCAAATGATGATGAGGAGCTGGGAAAGGACAAGGAGGAGATGGGAAGAGAGGGGAAAGGACAAGGAGGGGATGGGAAGAGAGGGGAAAGGACAAGATGAACTAATAGAAAACTGAATTAAACCCACACCGGGGCTGTGCCGTGTACTCAGTTACTAATTAAGAAAGTGTGACAATACTTTGTGTGTCATTGTAATGGATACATTGAGACTGGCATTCATTACTTTGACCAGTAGTAGTAGTAGTAGATGTCGTCGGACTTCTGCCATTTTTTAAATTTGACCTAAAGTTTTGCATAACTTGCATTTTTAAAGTGTGATGACAGAGTTGTCACCAGCTTTTTGAATGAACTGATATTGCACACAACTGGAGCTCTAGCCCATTCCAAAGAAATTCAATGTGCTTAATATTGGGTTCTGATCAAGCATGACCAACAAACTGACCTAATTTTCTTCAAATAATTCAATGATCCTTGGTTTGTGCCTCAAAGGATTATCATGCTCATATGGGAGGGTCTAATTCTGAGTTCTCTGCACTCCATTCATCCTCCTGATCAGCACCACAATCATAAAAACCGAGTATTTCACCTCTCTGATATTTCTATGAAATTATTCTGCAATATCTGTCAAGTATGTTAAGCAACTGGTTTATATGGTGCGGATTTCAGCTCACTGGTGTCTTTCAGAAAATTTCTTATATCTGCTTAGGCAACAATTGGGTTTAGTGCTTCCCTGATATTTACACTTCACAATAACATTGCTAATGGTATACAGGTAGGTAAAGCTCTGCATTCTGGCCCTATACAGGCCAATCAGGCCCGGCCAACCGCTGTGTCATCCTCCGCCAATGGAGTCATTAGACATGGTAGAGGGGGCAGGTGGTCAGGACACCCATCACCCTGTTGTTGAGGCGTTCCTTGACTGTGGAGCTGCTACTAATCATGATACAACTATGGAGGTGGATTTGCTAATTTAATTTCTAGGATATCTCACTGATGAAATGTCTGAGCTTGAAGGATCTTCCAGAAAAGAACTACTTCAAAATTCCTAATATCTCTCCAATGAGTCATTTTGACAAAAATATGTCTATAACATTGGTGATACTATGCCTGCAACATAGCACGTAGTTCTTGTAACAGTACATTCAATGTAGTGTCCTCGGGCCTGGCTGCATGGGGTACAACAGAGAGAGAGAGAGAGAGAGAGAGAGTGTGTGGTTTTAATCATCAGGGACGTTCTGATGCAGTTTCCAAGTGACACTGACAAGGTTTCTCATCCAGCTAGTGATTCCCTGTTCCTGCTTCCTTAGCCTCTATCTTCTGCTGTCTTACTTTCATTGACTATATAAATATAAACTTAAAACACAACTTCCCATTCTGTCCTTGCGGTCATAGTTTCCTGGGCATCTTCATGTCCTTTCTGTGGTAATGCATTCATTGAATAATATCAATAAAATAGACTACACTGTGTACACAAAATTTCTGACAACATTCTCAGGTTTGCATGAATAAAGTGAGTCAGAGAATATTCTTCACCCGAGAATGTACTTAGTGTGAGGGAAGTTGCCCGAAACAAAGAACCTTCTCTGACTTCGTATGAATAAAACTAGAGGAGCTTCTAACAAGTGGACAACATTCTCCATTTTTTGGAGTGAGTTCTGTAGCGTACTTCAAGCTGAGTAAGTTCTGTCGAGGATAAGTAGTATCAAGTTCTTTTTATTGAAAATGGCAGAATTTATGTTGCTTGGTAATAAAAAAAATTATGTACCCCATAGATATGGTGAAGAGAGAACCTGGAGAAATTTATACTGGTTTAACTATAAAAAATTATTTTACTGATGACCTTTCTTCCCAAATATCTTCAAAGAGAGGGCAACCTTTCAAATGGAGTCAAAATTAAAACATTTTTGTTGCTATTTAGCAGACTAAGGTTTTCAGATTGATGTACAACAAGATTTTGTTATACACCAGACAACCGTGTCACTGACTTTTTCAGATGTTCATTGTCAGTTTTTTTTCTAAAAGCATAATCATACGTTTTGTTATGTTAGAAGTAAGTAGGCAGCTTAGAAAAATTACTAAAAGGTTTACTACGGGAAACGGATCGCTGGGTTTATAACGAACTGCATGGATGACTGCTTACATCCTTGATGCACGAGCAGACCATTATGAGTCGTATTTAATGAAAATTATCTTGCATTAGCAAACCCTGACTCAGTTCCATTTTGGAGTAGGTGGAAATGTCATGTAATCTTAAGATTGCCATTCGCGTAATGTGTTCACCTAACTTCAATAACAAAAAAGTTTTGTGCAAGTCGAAAATTCGGTAACATTGCAAGAAAATATATTTTCGTGAAGTGTCTGTAATTGTCTTATAAATTGTTGGCGCACATAAAAGCAAAATCTAAATGTGGAGCAGTTTCCTATATGTACACTGAACAGTTCGCCTGTTTGAGCAAGCTGAATGAAACGTAACATTATGCACGAGTTCTGTGCCAGGTATGGCAAAATACACACACCGAGAACCTTCTCAAGGAGGGGAGGTACTGAGAAGGAACCCCCCCCCCCCCCCCCAATCAGAGAAAATGCTTTGAATTTTTTATTTATATGAAGAGAACTTTCTCAGAGAATGTTTTTTGCTCTGAGATTCTTCACCACAGAATGTTCTCTTTTTTTTTTTTTATTTATAAGACTCATCATTTCTCCTAGACTGTGTACCATAGTTACAATGGTCAAATTTGTTGATGCTGTTCCTCACCTTTGGTAATGCTTAAAAGCTTTTTATTTTTTTTATCACGAAACATGAATTTTATGTTAAAAATTACAGAGATTTGGAGTTTGTTTCTATTATGCCAGTTGCACCACATGGTCCTGAAGAGTTCTTGCAGTCTTTTGTTGTGTCTGTCTGCAACTTAACATTTCCTCGATACGATGAGTGCCAATCTATCTTTTTCTTAATACCTGGATTTTCCATTGTTTGATTTTGTGTCTGAAACTTAGCATTCACATAACAAAAATAACAAACAGCGTCTGAAACAACTAAAAATGTAATCCCATTGCCAGCATACACATCCTCCTTCCACTTTACCTGTTCTCTGGCTGACACAAAGGAGGCCTTTGAAATCAATGATTCTTTTAAAATGTTGATACATGATCAATAACTAAAGTCGAGAACCATTTCGATATGTAGAACTGTTTTATTTTTACTTATTTTTAAAGTAATTGCATTTTGTGGTTTTTTCCAAAGGAAAAACTAGAATATCACATAATCACAAATGCTTCCTCATTTTCAATGGTTTATTGCTGTTGGAAATTGATGAGGTTTTATAAAGCCTGTTTATCCATTTTCAACACTTAGCAAATGTGTGGCCAAATTTAAGCCTACTGTACTTCAATGTACGATGATCCATGTGAAAGATAATTAAAATTTGCAATTGTTGATGAAAACATCAATATGATACTGGAAAATCAGCTATTGATGGTGTGTAGAACAGATAATACCACAGACATATCAGAACAAAGATTACAGTACTTTTCGCTTGGAGAACTAGCTAAGAGAAAACTTTGGAGGGAAACTGCCCTGCAATTGTTTAATTCTGTCCAATAGAAGATGATACAAAAATGAATATTTGGGTGTTTTAGAAGGAATACAACTGATTTTGTTTGCTAATTTGTTACTGAAGACGCATAAGCGTAAGTTGGTGGTAGAAGTGATTTAGGGGTTAATATCCCACCAATCACATGACTCTTTAGAGGTGGAGTGCAAACTTGAATGCAACAAGAAGTCACAATTTTCCTTTTCAAGGGAACCATCTACATGTTTGCCATCAGTAACATATGGAAAACATTGAAGACCTAAATGTTTATTTTGGACAGTGTCTCCTGGTACATATGAGATTTTTCATATTTTCTTTCACAGGATAAACAACAACTGGTCAATACTAAGCAAGTGTTCTGTAACAGCTGGACAAAATAAATACACGATGAGAGGTCTAAATTGTAATAGATGAAAAGACACATATTTCAAGACAATGTGCTTACTCATAAATGTACTCACACAATGGGAAAAACTGAGTGGAAATACACTTGTCTTGGCACCCTCCAACTACTTCCTGTTTCCACATCTGAGCGAGAGAGAGAGAGAGAGAGAGAGAGAGAGAGAGAGAGAGAGTGTGTGTGTGTGTGTGTGTGTGTGTGTGTGTGTGTGTGTGTGTGTGTGTGTGTGAGTGTCAATCTAATCTACTGAAAAGATACAACCATTACCCATTACATGTGGGTATTTTGCAGGGTCAAGGATGAAACTTTACACATGCAATCTACACACTGGAAAAACGTTGGATAGCTTATAGTGATCTTAGGAGGTAACAAATTTAAAACAGAGTGCAATTTTGCCCTTAAAAAAAATGTCATTCACTGCAAGGTTGAGAAAGTTTTACCTTGCTATCAAATTGTCCAAGTATTTAATCTGAGAGTAACACTTTTTTGAATGTGCTCTTAGAGTGATTCCATAGATTTACCTTCATCACTCTTCACCCTTACCTCATCATCAAGTACCTTGTATGTTCTTTAAAAACAGAAGCATTGTCAGTTAAGGAAAAAGCATATTACATTCACATTCCTTTTATTTCGATAGGTTATAGACATTTAATAAAACACGTACAGACAATATAATGATGTATATGGCCATTATGCCAGACAAAGCATCATATCATAAATTGCAAATAGCTTAAAACAACAGCCAATGAAGACAACAGTGTAAAAACAAATCACAAAACTTAGGACAGGATCATTTGAATAAAAGAACAAGCTTATCTACACACCAATGTACACTACAGACATCATAGACACAGTGTGATCCTGAAGAACAGTTTTGCATGGAGAGCAACAATTCATTACAAAAATGGGTTTCACTTTTGACACATAACAAAACATTTATCTCTTGTATCTGACAACTAAACACAGAGTAAATATTCAGTTGCTGAAATTACCTTGTATGTTCTTTTTTTTTTTAAAAAAAAAAAAAAAGAACCATGACTGTCAGCACAGAAAAGGGCATATTACTGTCAAATTCCTCTTAATTTCAGTAGGTTAAACAGTCTGAAAACAAATCATGAAACATATGGCAGGATCACATGAATAATAGAACAAGCTTATCTACACACCAATGTACACTACAGACATCATGGGCACAATATGATACTGAAGGAAAGTTTTGCATGAAGAGCAAAAAACTGGTTTTACTTTAGACAACACACAATTACATCTTGTATCTGACAGCTAAACACAGAGTAAATATTCAGTTGCTAACATTATCTTGTATGTTCTTTAAACAAAGCATGACTGTCAGTTAAGAAAAGAATATATTACTGTCACATTCATTTTCATTTCCGTACATTAAACAGTTTAAAAAAACAAATCATGAAATGTAGGACAGGATCAGTTTAATAAGAGAGCAAGCTTATCTACACACCAATGTACACTACAGATATCATAAACACAATATGATCCTGACGGAAAGCTATGCATGACAAGCAACAATTCATTATGAAACTGGGTTTTACTTTTAACACACAACATGTATATCTCGTATTTTACAGTTAAACACAGGGTAAATATTCAGTTCCTAACACTACCTTGTATGTTCTTAAAAAGGGAAGAAAAAAAAAGGAAAAAAAGAAAGAGCATATTACAGTAGCATTTCTTTTCATTTCGGTATGTAAATGATCTAAAAACAAATCATCAAACTTAAAGACAGGATCACTGAGTAAAAGAACAAGTGTATCTACACATCAATGTACACTACAGACATCATGGACACAGTATGATACTGAAGGAAAGTTTTGCATGAAGAGCAAAAAACTGGTTTTACTTTAGACAACACACAATTACATCTTGTATCTGAAAGCTAAATACAGAATAAATCTTCCGTTGCTGACATTACAAGATGGTATAATTATTCTGGTATTCTGGCAAATTTGACATTTCCTGATAACGTAACGTTAACAGGACTGTTTGGGTTTCCAACTTTTGCTATGGCCCTAGACATTTATGCCCAGCTTACACATAAACTCAGTCTTCTCATGAGTACATCACTTTTCCTTACTATAGTCATAACCATGTTTGCTTTTTCTTTTTTCTTTTCTTTTTTTTTTTTTTTTTCTCGTGTTACACAGAAATATCTTCATTTTAATACTGAAACAGGTACAACTGACTACATAAATTTTACATAACACACATAAAATAGAAGAAACTGTTGTATGTTCCCATGTGACAAGCCAAACACATGCACATAGAAGAAAATCACAGAACTCTTGCTTCATATTAAGTTAACTAACATATCATACACAGATTTTCCCTACTTGCCAGTTAACAGTCTTATAATAGTAAACAGCAAAAATAACCATTTACTGTAAGCTCTTTGGAAGATCTAAATTAAGGATATACAAATGCACTGCCTGAAATGCAATAAAGAATGTGGTAGCAAAAGTCAATGCTATTACTTAGTGTCAGGTCAAGAAAAACTTTCTTTGGAAGAGGGGAAAATAATATTAGTGAAGGCAGGTAGAAAAGGTGGCAAACAGGAAAGTTAAAGTGAGGAAAAACTAAGAACAGGACAAAGACATGTAGTAAAAGCAGAAGACAAACTGAACATCACAAAGAAACTAAGAAAAGGGAGCTAGTTAGGCAGATACACCAGTAGCTTACTCGGAAAACACATGCCTATTAAGTAAGTGTTTTGTTTGATTTCCCACAATTTCTCAGCTAGCTTCTTTCCACATCAACCACACCACCTCCACTGTTTTTCCATTATCCATCCAAATCAACAAGAAATACATTTCTTAGTTACAGATCTTCATAGTCAGAATTTGTTTTCTGATGCTGAAGATGAAGATAGCAAGAATAATTACTTTCTGTGTGTCTTATAACATTTCTTTAATAAATTCTTAGCTGGAATTTCAATTTTTTGCCTATTAGTACATCGGGAAAAATCATCAGAATTAGCCTCAGAACATTATGCAGAAAATTATACATGCAAATTCCTCCAAACAAATCTTTGGCAAAGTAGGCTTCAGCAGCTATGTATTAAGTATATCAAATTATTTTGATCGATCTTCATGTCCATCCATGTGTCAACTGAATGCAAACTACAAACAGGAAAGAGGCATGAAATAAAAACAGAAGACAAACCAAACATAACTAAGAAATTAAGAGAAAGCAGCAAGTTATGCAGAGGCAGGTTGATTTGCAATTTTCTTAGAGAACACATGACCATTAAGTAAATGATTTTGTTTGTTCATCTGCCACATTCCTCAGCTTATTTTTTATATTTCTACCCCCCACACCCACTCCACCACCCTTCCAAATCTAAAAAAAACTGATTTCTTAATTAAAGACCTCCATATTCAGAGTTTGCTCTATGATGCTGATGAGCTTAAAACCAGTTATTACTTTCAGTGTGTCATAATTTTTTGTATTCTACCTAAACTTGCATTTCCAAACTTTAGTCTACTGGTATACCAGGGAAAATTATCAGAATTACGCATACAACATTTGCTAGTAACTTAGACATGTTAATTCCTTCACAATAAACATTTGGCATACCAGTCTTCTACAGGTTTTGATAAATCTTCATGTGCATCCATGTGTTTACCGAATCTCAGAAAATTTCTCTTTCCTGGACTACATAGTACAAAAGAACACACAGTATTTAACATTGTCTGAAATATCCATTTGGTATCAGTGTGGGTCCCCTCATCCATATGACAGCATGGCTGTGCATCTCAAGTAGCCCATAACTCTTGGTGGGCTTGAAAGACTTACAATCAGGAGAAACATCTAGACATATTCTGGGCTGAATCATGGAAACTGAACAGAAGCAACATGTTTCCCATACCTTGTAATAGTTGGAATGTAAATCAACATTAATAAATTTCAACATGCAAAATCACGTTTCAAATTATGGTGAATATTGTTCAACCACAAAGAAATGATAACTTTGTAAATATGTAACACAAAATTTGTACCGTAACACATAAAAATAAAATTTGTACCATGTTGTAGTGCAGGTACTAAATACCTTCACTAATGTGTTATCTAATAAATTCCTTGCTGTTGCACTTTTCACTGTAATCAGTTTTACACAATACTTAACACATACAGTGAATAGTCCATTTTTAATACTGTAACAGGTAAAATAAGATTATAAATTATGATATCACAAATAGGAAACAAAATATTGCAGAGAAACTACATTTCAGTAACATAGATATGACACATTAGGCACAGATGCCATCACGACACGCGCGCACACCCACACACGCACTCACACGCGACACTCACTCTCTCTCTCTCTCTCTCTCTCTCTCTCTCTCTCTCTCTCTCTCGCTAACACACACACACACACACACACACACACACACACACACACACACACACACACACACACACACACACAGAATGAGACACACATCTGTTAACTGATTTCTTCACATGTAGAATTCATCACAAACCCAGATTACTGGATTAGTTGTTGTGGATGTCTCTCTCAAGGTCTGTTATGAATGGGCGACCTGAAAGAAATGCAAGTACTTTGTTCAAATTTGCATTATTCAAATACAAAGCACAGTAAGTCCATCATACAGTACACTAACTGTAACAATAAACAGCATCACACCAGCTTTCGTAGGCTAGTGAAATATTATTATGAATACATTAAAATACTCTGGTTCTCATGCAATCCTGTACATTTGCACTACTTGTATTATTTGAATTTTATCTTCCTTTGGTATGGATTAACTAAACATGAAATTAGGCTGCCCACTAAGATGACAATTTAGTAACATTTTGCAACACTAAATGAAACTGATGACAGTAAAGCTTGCAAAGTCATAGCATAACTGTAGTGTCCTGCAGTCGGCAGGAAAGAACTAACAGTCAATTTGAACACAACTTACTACAATTAAAGAAAAATGCCTTCTTGGCATACACTAAGTTTTAAACGCAAGGAACAATCAGAAAAGCCCACAACTCTTGTGGTGGCAGTCCAGTTAAGGAAACAAGACAATGGAAGAAAATACTGACCAAAATCTACTCTACAAAATACAAGGTGCTACTACAATGCTACAGCGAGTGAATACTATGCTAGGGCTGGCATAAGTACTGGCTGGAGCTGTTCCTAGCGGTTGGTAAACACTGCCGGTCTGACGGTCTAAACGTGCTTATAGAGCCAGGTCGGCGGAGTGCTACACAAATCATAGGAGTTCCGATTGGTGGAACATTGTCACATGTTGTCTGGCGAAGTAGTTCTGTGTTTATTTGGAAAGTCTGTTATTGTTTCTGTCCGCTGGCAATGCTTCTCTCTCGGCTGTGCGGAACCTCTAATAAGGGGCCACTAAGACAACAACCATAGCTTTAATGATGAAATACAACTTCATTTTTGACCAAGAAGGCAAATTTGTGAAAGTTATTCATACATGATATCACATCAAGCTTTTATCGTCTGAAGGAAATTAGACTCAGGGAAATATTATTTAGTATGAAACGAAAGTTTTTTTTCTGTAAAAAACACAAAATACCTTGTAAGACCACAATTTCAAATTACCATATATTTGGCTGCAGCAAATGTGTGTGATCAGGAAAATACACATGCCATGTTCACATTAAAACTACCAATAATGTAAGCCATGGACCTCAAAATATTTATCAACCACATTCATACTTTCCTACCTTATAGCCAACCACAGTATTTCAGATATAGCGATGACTAACCAACTTCCATAACTAACTAGACTTCGCTGAGATAATCAAGTTTTATCTGTTATTTCTCAAATTCCTGTATATTCTCCCCTTCCTACAACCCATTCCCCATAAATAATTAAATTTTCTTTGGTGCCAATCCTCTTTCTCACTTTTCACTGCCTTTTTACTATAATGGGAGAGGTGCTGTACTCATTAACAATGAAATATTCTTCCACTGAAGAAATTCTGGCATTCTGTAACAACCCTCAAATATTTTTCATTATAGAATTACTTCTTGGTACATTTCTAAATTCAACACTTTTTTGTTAAATATCAGATACGGTGATTTCCTTCATTGCGCAGTTATTTGGCACACTGATACTTTCACAAGGGTACCTTAAGTGTCTTCTATAACTATATCATGAACTGCTAAACATGAGAAGCTTCATTTCATCAAGCCAGGTTTCATGAATTAAATGAATGTTTCCCCATTAGCATGAAAAATAAAATACAACCAGATTATGATTCTTTACAATTTATTTCGCACCTGATATCCATACAGAAAGAAAGCCTTGCAATTCTCAGTTTTCCTACTGCTACCTGTTAATGCCATTTATGCAAATACAGGAAGTTTCCATAATTTTAACCCAGCAGATTGAGAGTATACCCAAAATTTAACTGTTTCAAAACTTTAAAATACATGGGAAAGTGTTCACTATTACACCAAACGCTAATGTAAGTTGCTGCCAGTGACTTTTTCCTAACAGCACAGGAATAAGGAAACAATTTTATCATCATTTTACAGCCAATGATCTCTGAATGGCATGTTTCTGAATAATGAACTATCATACAAAACCGTTTTACAACTGAACCTTCCTGTAACTCTATTATTTTTATTACTTATAATATTTTGTGTGCCACTACATTGTCCTTGAAAAATTTATGGATATCCCAAGGCTGATATGATTGGTTATCAGAAATACTATGCAATTACTGTTTGGAAGAGAGAGAGAGAGAGAGAGAGAGAGAGAGAGAGAGAGAGAGAGAGAGAGAGAGAGAATGGGGCAGGAGTGTATGTGGGGGAGGGTTATGCATGTGTGCACGGCATAATCATGAATTGATAAAATCTTTTTCCAGAATAAACTCACAAAGGACGATTTACTTTCCAAACTGGTGCAGCAGCAGAATTTTTATTTCAACACTTAAATGCTAATGACTGTCAATGTCCACCTTTTATTCTGTATGTTTTCATCAGGATTGGCGAGACAGGAAAAAGCATTATCATAATTCTTCCTCTCATCATTAGTCAGAAAACAATTTATCCAAAAATGTCCTGTGATGTTACGTTACATTACATTACATTACATTAAAGATTGTAACAAGATCCCCTTGATATTTTGTAGCCAGTATATGAATTTTTAAAAGACTAATTGAACTACATCAATGTGACTTGTTTCAGACAGCGTACATCCAAATTTGGGATTGTCATCATTCAATATTTTAGCTCTTGCCAAATGATTGAAGCATCCTTACATTATATTAAAGGTGGTAACAAGATCCTTGCAAGATCAGGCAACTGTAGCCAGACTGTGTGTGTGTGTGTGTGTGTGTGTGTGTGTGTGTGTGTGTGTGTGTGTGTGTGTGTGTGTGTGTCCATCCTGGTCTTTCTATTGTTTGTATGAACTGAAAAGTAGAGCAAGTTTGACCGTGTCTAGGACACGCGTTCTTGCGTCAATAAAATCTTTCACTGTACCTGCACAATCAGAGCAGTTTTTAAGGTGCTTCACAATCTGTTCACCATCACACTTTCACAATTGAACTTTTCTCCTGGCCATGGTTTTTTAAGTAGTCATAATCTGACTGAATTCAGAAAGTAGTCTGTTGGTGTGCTCCATTCTCCTGTTAATACTTTGAATTCAGGCAAACTATTTCTTCGTACTGGTTGTTATGGGAGTGCTCACAGTTCCAGCAGTAAGGCACATCATCTAGACGAGGTTCTTTTCAGAGGAGGCTGTTGCCCATCCAGCGGGTGATGAATATTGGTCTGGATTTTGTGGACTTCAACTGCTTTTTTCCCTTTTTTTATTGCAGTAGGAGTTAACCTGGTGTAGGCCTTAAATATCCAGTGATGACAAAATATGACTCACTTAAAGTGGCATCTTCGTCCTTTGCATACACACAATGTCACCAGTTTGGTGTGGCACATACTTCATCAAAGTAATAGAGTATAACAATAATCAAATGTAAAGTACTGGTTCTTATTCTCCTTCAGAAACTAACTAGTTGGAGGTACCCAGCATTGCCCATGCCATTGATAGCATATGAGATTAAGTGGTAGCTTGAGTAAAAGGATAAACTATAAAATTATACAAGGTAAAAAAAATATTGAAAACCTATTTTAAGTAAAAAAAAAAAACAAAACAAAAAATACTGAAAACATATTCTAACTATTTACAAAACTTTTTAAAGTATAAGAGGTAAAAACTTTTAAGCAGAACGTATTCTAATGACTTACAATATTTTTCCATTTTGTTATCTGGGGTATATATGTACAAATTTTTCAAATTTCTTACTTGAGAGCAAGCTACGTGTAGTTGACAGTGAGAGAAGCAGGAGTCTAAGGTTGATGCCAGAATATTCTAATGTTTGTTCTTGTGCTTTCTTAATTTTAAAATTGTCGGTTAATTTCATAGGAAATTGCAGTCTTTTAAATGGGAATGACAGTTTAGTGGAGATCAGTGGTATCCTGAGGATAAACAGAGTGTGTCCTCTGTACTTTCCGTCATAAGTTTTGCTTCGATGATGTTATTCGACAGCTGTTTTACGATCATACTTATTCCATTACATAGCTTTAGTGAGTTGAGATTTCCGAGTAGTCTGATCAGGGATCCAATTTTAAGTCAAAGGCAGCGTAATGGCATTCCTGGTACCCGCAAAGAGCTCAGAAATTCCATAGGGAAGTTCACACTTCAGAGTTTACCATTGTTTCAATCCATTTGGATATTCTCTCTTTAGAAGTTCACTCCATCCAGACACTCTTGAAATTTTACATACCAGGAATTGTTCTTCAGCTGTATTCAATAATAGTTGTAGGGCGGAATGGGCAGTAGTTCATCCTTCCATACGCACGGCTACAGTGCTGGATGATGCAAGTGCAATGTGGTGTTTAGCACGTTTCCACCAGCAATAGATTTATAAGAAATGATTTCCCAGTGCCGCTTGGTGCGTCCAAGGGAATAATTCCACCAGGACTGGTCAATCTGGTCCATGATTATTGTAAATTTCCTCTTGATTGTCATTGAGGAGTGGTGTGCTGTGAACAATGTATTGACATAGTTTGTTGATTTGGCTTTTTCCTTTGTAATTTCAGAGTTTAGCACACTGATAGCATCTTTTTGTGGTGCTTGCATCCCAAGTTTTACTACGGTCTGGTTGTTTCTCTCTAAACAATTATCTTCCACACAAATGAGTGTTTCATTCAAGATGTTTTCACTGAATTTAATGGTCATTTCAGAATGAGTTTTTTCCAGATTTGGTACAGTATGTCATCACTCATACCCTCTTTGAAGGGGTCCCATAGCTGTTTTGGATTCGATAGGTTACATGTTAGAATTATGGTGTTCAGCCGAGGCTGCAGTTGAGGCTTCTTGCAGTGTTAATTCCCAGTGGTTGTCGTTTTCCGGTAGTACTAAGTGTTTGCATGCTTCTCTGTACATCTGGCATAAGTAACCGTCAACAGTCTAGAGATCTGTGAAACTTGGTGGGGCCCATATTTAATTTAGCAACATCCGGAGATATAAACATTCAGCATTGCTCAGATGTACGGTGTATACTCTACCTAGTACACCCATTTTCAAGATTCATTTATAATCATCTACAGGAATTCACTGTTTTCGCCAATGGAAGATTTTTCTTGTGTACCACCTATAATGTGTAGGGATATCGAGATATAGTAATGTTTTCACGAATGAATCGGTTTGGCACACTTGCTAAAAAGCTGTTAATGTGTTCTGAGATGGTTCACTTGCAATTTTTCTAGCGGTGTCTTTTGTGAATAAACTGTCCATTCTCCAAACGTATTGCTACATGTTGCGCAGTTGGTTTGCGTTTATGAACGGGAAAACCGAAAATCTGCACACTGCTTCGTTACTGTTGATGTATCTTCCCATTAGGTACACGAGGACCACTGTTTCACTGTCTTTGGCTATTTGAAATACGTCATGTCACTGCCTTTGTTCACATACTTACAGACATATTTGATGGATTTCACTGACTTCCAGTAGTCTGCATTTGTGTGCGTTTAGAACATTTTGAAAATTAGTGTATGATATGGTACTACCCACTGATTATCTATTTCCAGTTCATCACTGCCTTCTTATCATATTTTTGCTGTGAAGCCACACTTTTTGGGTGATCATCTATCTTTGGAATTGCCATCAACTCCAGCTTGTGTGCTGTCCAAGTAAAGTTTTGGGTATTTTTTTTTTTTACATTTTACTTCACTCATACATGGCGAATTGGCGTTTAATGGCCCATGAATCACATTTTTCGCTACTATGTCATACAGTTCCAGTTCTTCTTGTGGATTTGGAAATTCAGTTTGGATGATTTTGTCAATATCTATGTGATGAATTCTGTCATGTAGCCGTATGAGATTGTGTGAATGAGGCAGCCTTAGTTTTGTCATTCGACTGTGTATGTCCAGCATCTAACAGTTCCAAAGATGTATTTTGTGATGACTTCAATAAATCTCATTTGTTTTCATTGGAAATCTCAGAATATTATGTCGTGCCATTGCATTGGGGCTTGTCTGTATTTTAGTTGTTCTTCGAATTCTGGCCACACCGAGTAGCATGTGAATGTTATGAAGAGGTCAGGTCGTCCATATTTTTTTATGTAGGTCATGGCATCTTGAGCGTATTCGTGCATGTGTCTCAGACTTCCTACATGTGACGAGGGTAAGATTACCATTGTTCTAATGTCATCGATGTTTCTGTCATTTATGATTGTGTCTCTAAGGTAAATGTATTCTTCATATGTATTTCTTCTGATTCAGTCATACATAAAGCATCTGTCCCACTTCTATTTTTGCATACATATCCACTGGAAATTGTTGGAATAAACTAAGAGAGTTGAGAATGTGACGGTATGTTTCTGATCATTAAGTGGTAAGCATAGAATTCCTTGGAAATGGCTTGTTTCTAGGTCTGTTTCAAGTTGGATTTGTTTCAAACTAAAATGATATCCGTCCTCTCAATGCAGAAATATTTATCGATATTAGAGGGCATCAATACAAACAGTGTGTGTCTGCAATGCATTTTAGTCCTTCCCTTCTTCGTTGTACAATTGTCACAGTGTTTTCATTGTTCACAATTACAATGGCTACCTTGTCTGTCAGGTACATTAAATCAACATTTGTTTTCTCCAGGTGGTCTTTTGTTGGCTTGAATTATAACTTTACAATTATCACAAATCATTAGGTCTAGTGCAGCTTTGAATACGTGAACCACTTGACTGTACTTGTGCCCTCTGTGCATCTTTGACTACTACTCGCCTCAATCCTCTGATACCTGTGCATCGTTAATTTCTGTTTCTTCATTTCTGATGAAATATACTTGCAGAAATTTGTGGTTTCGTTCGGTAGTGGTACTGATGATCCCATGTTATAGATTTGTTTATGGCTGGAAACAAACATAACTGATTTCATCTATGCTAGTGTTTATCAAAGTGACACCAAAAGAAGTCTTTAGGAAGCAGATGTCTGCTTTTATATTTTAAAAAAATGTTTTGATTCTGGAGTTTGCCCGGTCATGTAATGTAAAAATTCCTGCGGATGTGCGTCAAATGGTGGTAATCGAATTTTTCAATTCATGCAACAGAATCCTGGTGATCCTCTACTGAATTTTTTTCATGTTGCAAAATTGGCAGATGTTATCCATTCTTCCAATTACTATGTGCTGTGTTTGTTGTATTCTTTCGTCAGGTTGTAGTGGAATGTTTCATCTGTTAGCTTCCACTGTTTACTTGTCCTCATCCACACTACTTGTAGTGTGATATTTTCATGGCTGGCTTGAGTTTACAGGCTTTTACTGTAAGATTGTGTCACAATTTTTGATTCTTCAATCTATTCATTTCATTGTTCTTCGGTTTCTCTGCTTATCACGGTGCTCATTATCATTCGTTGGTAACCTAAATTTGCCTTCATCACTGATAATAAAATGACATTCAAACCCACAAAGGGTCTTGTCTCATATACACCCACCAAAGGGTGGCCCCACCAATGGAGAATTCCAGAACATACCAAAAAGGCTTTGAATGGTCCACAACGTTCCAGAACTTTCCACAACATTTGAGTGTGTTCTAGAATGTTCCACAACGATCTGCGATGTTCCTGAACATTCTGGAATCTTCCTACATGTTCCAGACTATTGTTGAACATTTCAGATCATTGTGGAACATTACAGGACGTTCTGGAATAATGTGGCATGTTCTCGAATACTCTCAAGTGTTCCAGAAATTTCTACAGATCGAAATTGCCCAGCCCTTCTATCTTCAAAAACATGCTTTTCAGGTAAAAACAGAAACCTGCTTCATGAACGGGGGACAGAGAGTTACCACATCATGTAATTCCTTTGATTGTACTGGGGCTCGTTTCAGAGTTTTAGTTGCACACACATTGTACATTTACTTTTACACTCTAATACTGATTATTGTATTCAGAAGATTGGTAACAGCATCATCCAATATTGTTCAAATATATTCTGATAGTAAGTACTCTGTCAAATGATATAGTAAGATATCTAATCAAATTACTGTGTTACTGCTGAATGATCACATGTTATATTTATGGGTTAAGTTTAAAAATTCTGAGAGATTGCCTTTGTTGTTCTCAGTTTTTGTTCTCTTGTTCTGTAAATCCTTGACTGTGAACATAAATAATCTGCCATGAGAAGGAATAGGTTTCATAACTGATATGAGAACAAAGATACTGCCTTGTGGTTGGCCACTTCTCTGTAGTCTTGGTCTGTTTCACCTGATCTGAAATTTGGTAATGGATCTTTTTCAATAGTAAGTATGCTTACAATCTTCCATAACTATTAATAATTTGTTGTGTTTTATAAATTCACATGAATGTCTCTGCAACTTACACACAGTGAAAAGAACAGCAAAGGCGACTCATCACTTCCTCAAAGTTAGAAAACAATCTTCAATATGTTCAAAATTATCAGCCTTCAGCGTGTTAAGCACTCATCTGGGGATTTCTTCAGAAGTTTGAGGTGGAGCAACAGCAGGTGTAAGTTAATTCAGTCAAACTCTGATACTGTGCATATGACAGCAGAATGAAATTGGGCTACAGGTCTTTGGGGGCACTTCTGCCTTCCACCTTGAAGGTATATTGCTAGTGTTTCTTCAGTTGATGGACAATTAGAATATCTAAGTTCTTGCTTGTGATTCAAAATTATGTACAATTCTTCATTTCCTCCCTACTGCTGATTCATAGTGTGTGTACTATAATTTAGAAATCAGTGCACACCAGAAGGCACATTTTGGCAGCCAAAGAGGCAAATGATTCAGTGTCTGTGGTCAGCAATACCCAATGGAGCACACCATAGGGTCACTGCAATCGTTTCTTTGGCCACCAACATGTGCCCATGGACACAGACCATTCTGTGGTGTTCGTCCTACATGCAAATAAAAAATATAGATGCTCCATTTGCATGTAAAGTTCGAATAATTCAACCATTATTTACATCCCAACAGATGTGTACCACACACGTTTCACATTGTCCGAAACACTTTCATTTACTGAATTCGTT
The DNA here is from genome assembly GCF_023898315.1 of Schistocerca nitens. Taxonomy (NCBI): domain Eukaryota; kingdom Metazoa; phylum Arthropoda; class Insecta; order Orthoptera; family Acrididae; genus Schistocerca; species Schistocerca nitens. The sequence continues at coordinate 351,104,014 of NC_064616.1, forward strand.
AGCATGTCAGTTTCATTTATTCCTTGATTTTTCTGACTTATCACTGCACACACCTCGTCACATGTTCTAGAAAGCTGTACAATTGTTGCTTGCATCCCCTTATGCCTCAAAGCTTACTTTAAAGCTGTTCGAACGGAGTAGGGTATCATCTATTACATCCAATTATTTGTTCTCACTAAAAACATCAAGCAACTCTCAACTTTTCAATTGCTGTAGTCATATAATATCTGTTTCCATGGCATTCAATTATACCCAGCAAACTATGTTTTTGCATGGTTCAAAGTTAAATATTGGTTTAAATTATGTTTTATGCATCCATGGAAGGTATCAATTTTATTGTACTCCATGAATAATTACACATTTCACATGTAAAAGTGTCCTTTCTGCATAAGTGTAATCTATATGTGCTGTAACATGAAGTGCCAAATTTCACTGCTTGGTACAAAATATAGTCTGGAAAATTTTGGAATAATGCCATAGTCCTTGTACCATAATAAAAAGCTGAAGAACTAAATAATCTCACTCTCAAAAGTCAGAATGTGAACACACAGAAACATCTCCTCCTGGTGCCTTGAAAAGTAAGTTTGGAAAAAAATTGCATTTTTGTAATGATGTGCTTGTGCTAATTTCTCTGCAAGTAATGTTAGCACTTAGTGGTGCCTTTCAGCAGCCAACATGGTTTGACATGCCCTACTACTATTGTGCATCTTCATCTTCATATTTTGTGGAGTACATCTACATCATACTCGGCAAGCCACCTAATGGTGTGTGGCGGAGGGAACTTTCAGTGCCACTATCTGATCTCTCCAACCCTGTTCCACTCGAGAATAGTGCATGGGAAGAATGATTGTCAGTAAGCCCCTGTATTGGCTCTAATTTCTTGAATTTTCTCCTTGTGGTCAATACACAAGATGTATGTGGGGGAAGTAACGTGTTGTCCGACTCCTCCTGAAAAGTGCTGTCCCGAAATTTCAATAGTAAACCTCGGCTTCGTGTACAAAAGATCTCTTGTAATTTTGGCCAGTGGAGTTTTTTTAGCATCTTCGTAATGCTCTCTTACCAGCTAAACATAAATAATCCCACGACGAAACATGCCGCTCTTCATTGGATCTTCTTTATATCGTCTATGAGTCTTATCTGATAGGGATCCCAGAACAATACTCAAGAATCGGGCGAACAAGCGCCTTCTTTCGTGGACGAGTTACATTTTCTTAAGATTCGTCCAATGAACCTGAGTCTGGTGCCTGCTTTTCCCACTATCTGTTTCATGTGGCTATTCCACTGAAGGTCGCTCTGGATAGTTATGCCTAAATATTTTACGGCAGACACTGTAGCCAGCTGTTTGTCATCAATAGTGTAGCTGTACAGTAGTGGATTTCTTTTCCTATGTAAGCGCAATATGCTACATTTATTTACGTTCGGGGTCAGCTGCCAGAGCCTGCAGCATTCATCAATTCACTGCAGGTCATTCTGCAAATTCTTACTATCTTCTGGTGTTGCTACTTTGGTATAGACAACTGCATCATCTGTGAATGGCCTTAAAGAGCATCCAACACTTTCTACTATATCAATTATTTATACTGTAACCAGCAACAGTCCTATCACACTTCCCTGTGGTACTCCGGATATTACCTTCACACATGTCGATTTAGTTCTGTTAAGAGCGACATGTTGAGTAATGAATGATCCCTTATGATTTGGGCATACAGCTGCAGAACTCCGATTTATATACAACTGATATTTTGGCACAGCACTCATATCTTTAATTTTAAACAGAAGAGCCATGTCACTTTATTCACAGCCACAGAATACACAAGAGCCCGTGTTGATGTTTGGCAACTACTGAGGCACTGATATCCCAGCACGGATAGTGTGTCTAACAGGAGATTCAGTTCATGCAATGCTTTCTGCAGCTACATGCCCAAAACATCTGATTAATCAACATGCCGAGACAATATGAAGGTGCACATCAAGTACCTCTTCAGGGAGGAGATGGTTCTGTGTGTTTACATTCGAGCACTTGAGAATGATATTACTGAGTTCTTTAGCTTTTTATTATCGTGCAAGGACTATGGCATTAATCCAACATTTGCGAGGCTAGTACATTTTACATCATCAACCACGTTGAATTAAATATTATGAAATGCTGGTGTTGCTGTTGTTTTAGAGGATATTTGAATTACCTATTGAAAACTTATCAATTTTGTCTGCAGCTGAAGATGTCTTTGGAGTTGTCTTACAACTTGTGGAACTGAGTACATGGTATGACATGGTCTACATCTGATTTGGTTCACGAGGTGGCCTCAGCCAGACAGTGAAATTTATCTTATGTGTTCACGGCAAAACAATATTCTGCACACTCCATCATAAATATGATGGGTAGTGATCTGGGTGACACTTCAGTGATGGTTCTAGGTGAAGGAGAGTTAAAGAGTGGTTCTCCCAGCTGATTAAGTTAATGCTGCTGATTCAATGTCTCTCAATAGCTTTCACTGATAACATGTACAGTTCACAGTGTGATGGCTCATATCAGAAGACTGGAGAAAGCCCACTAACCAGTTGGTAAGAAAGATTGCTTTGCTTCTGATTCTCTCTGGAGATTGTGATAAGATTGAAACCAAGATGTGCTGTTCCTCCGAGGTTGTACTACATCCAAAAATCCGTATGAAAAATGATGATATGCAACCAATAGTGAGTAACATTAGCTCCCAAAATTACAACATTGCGAAGTACTTAGTCTTGTTATTAAGAACTCTGGTGGGGGAAATGTGTTCAACACATATGAAAATATTCAATCTTTAATGGCAAACTTCCACAACTCAGACTGAACACCTGTGATCACTTAACACTTCTGGCGTGAGATGCCATGGTCCATACATAATACTCTCCCCTGACGTTTTGCCTTCGACTGCGGAAGGCATGCTCCGATGACAATCAGTGAACTGCAACGAGAGCACGAGTGAGCGACGTATATATAAGCCATCCAGAGGGCGCCACTGTCAATCACATGACTTCGGCTGCGCTATGATCTCTGATATTGCCAACTTTCTCAATTGAAATTAATCGATTGTCATGCTGTTGCTGCAATGTTGACATCCATATCTTATCCAGCTTAATGCTTTCATCTTTTCTATTGAAATTATTGCAGTGTTTGGCAATCTCAATGGCCTCTGTACATTCACGCATAATAATGCGTGAATGTACAGGTGTCTATAAAATTCCGTGCAGTTGTGGAAAGGTCTATATAGGCACAACAAAAAGAAGTGTCAACACCCATGTGGGTGAACATAAAAGGAACTGCCACCTCAGACATATTGATAAATCGGCTGTAGCGGAACATGTGTTTCAGGAAGGTGATCATGAAATAAAGTTCAGTGAGATCATAGCAAAGACATCTCATTATTATGTGTGAATGTACAGAGGCCATTGAGATTGCCAAACACTGCAATAATTTTAATAGAAAAGATGAAAGCATTAAGCTGGATAAGATATGGATGTCAACATTGCAGCAACAGCGTGACAATGTATTAATTTCAATTGAGAAAGTTGGCAGTATCAGAGATCATAGCACAGCCGACATCACGTGATTAACCGTGGTGCCCCCTGGATGGCTTATATACATGGTGTTCACTCGCGCTCTCGTTGCAGTTCACCAATTGTCCTCAGAGGATGCCTTCCACAGTTGAAGGTGAAACGTCAGGGGAGAGTATTATGTATGAACCATGGCATCTCAGCCCAGAAATGTTAAGTGATGACAACACCTGCTGTGAAAGCCTTCATTCTATGATGAACACCTGTGATTTATCAATCCGCTTTGACACAGGTTCCTTATTCACCAAAATTTTCATTTCAGATTTTTTATCTCCTATTGGCTGAAGTTCTGATAAAGAGGTTACAGCTTCATTCAAAGGTGTTCTAATCTTGAGTTAATTTTTATTTAATAACCAATTGTTTGAGCAATTTCATGGTATTGTCAGAGCACAGTTCTTTGTCATCCTGGGTGTCCAATTTGTTGGTGGATGGAGGGAGATTGGGGTTTAACACCCCATCAACAATGAGGTCATTTTAGATGGATCACAAGCTACGATTGTTTCAAGGATGAGAAAGGAAATCAGTTGTGCGGAGAACCATCCGAGCATTTGCCTGGAGTGATTTAGAGAAACCACAACAAATCTGAATCAGGATGGCCGGATACAGATTTGAACAGTCATCCTCACAAATGCGAGTTCAGTATACTAACCACTGTGATGCTTCACTCAGTTTGTCTACAGGGGGCTTCCAAGAGAAAAGAGCTGAAATCTACTAGTTTAAAACCCACAGTATTTTGGAGATATGTTGAGACTTTTGAAGTGATGGCCCCATGGTGACAACGAATTGCAGGAACTCTTATTAAAACACCCACATTAAATACATAGGAATATTCAATTTACAACAAAGCCTGCCTTCCATTCTTACATGTTTTGATGCATCAAAAAGATGATGGCACCTTGGGGCACACAGTTGATAGCAAGCTGAGTTATACATACTTTTTTTTTACATGCAAATAGCAACCACCATGCTTCACAGATAGTGGGTGTTCTTAAAACCTCAGTTCTCTATCTACATCTATACTTTGCAGGCCACCTTATGGTGTGTGGCAAAAGGTACTACGCATACCACTGTCACTCCCACTTTCCTGTTCCAGTCACTACAGTCTGCAAAAAGAATGACAGGTGGTAAGCTTTAACTCTTTAATTTTACATTCATTGTTTTTTCGAAATATACATGGGAGGAAGCCAAATATTGACTGACTCTTCAAGGAAGACACACTCTTGAAATTTTAACAGTAAACCAGAATGTGACGCAGAACACCTTTCATGCAGTGTCTGCCATAGGAGTTGGCTGAGCATCACTGTGACGTTTTAACTCTTACTAAACGAACCTGTATTGAAATGTGCTGCTCTTTTTGATCTTATCTATTCCCTCTCTAAACCTTATCTGGTACATATCCCAGACTGATGAACAATATTCAAGTATTGGTCCCTCGAAGGTTTGTAATCTATTTTATTTCTGGGTGACCTACATTTCTCTTAGTCTGGCAATTGCCTTACCTGTGATTAATTTTATGTGGTCATTCTACTTTTAGTCACTCCATATGCATACTCCCAGATGTTTAATGGAAGTGACTGCTCTCAGTGATTGTTCTGCAATCACATAATCATACGATAATGTGTCTTTCTGTTTATTTATGCACAATATGTTACATTTCTTAATGTTGCCAATCCTGCACCAAGTGTCAATCCTCTGCGGGTCTTTCTGTATGTCGCTGCGGTTTTCTAGCCTCAAGCAACTTCTGATATTCCCTATATCATTTATGTATATTTTGAAAAGTAATAATAGTACAACACTCCCTTTGGGTAGGCCCAAAGTTACTTTTATGTCTTAAGATTTCTCTCTGATGAGAATGACATGTTCAGTTTAATGGGAACTCTTGAATCCAGTCCCAAAGCTGATCCGATACTGCGTATTTCCAGGAATCAAGGAACACAGCATTAACCTGGGCACCAGCATCTACTGCTTTCTGTGTCTTGTGGGTGAACCGAACAAGCTGGGTTTCATACAATTACAGTTTTCAGAACCCATGTTGATTAGTACACATGTGGTTTTCAATTTCCATCAGTGTCATAATACAAAAGCACAAAACATGTTTCAGAAGCCTACAACAGACCTACAGCAAAGATACAGGCCTATAGTTTTGTGGATCAGTTCAATGATCCACCTTGGAAAGAGGAATGAGCAGCACTTTTTCCCGATCATAGAAATGTTTCATTCCTTCAGTGACCTACATTACACTGCTGGTAGAATATGAGCAAGTACTCTTGCATCCTCTATATAGAACGGTTTTTGCATACCAATATGCCTGGTGACCTTTCCTCTGTTGAGCAATTTCAGCTGCTTTTCCATCCCTCCATTTCAAAGCCATTATCGTTACAGTGCCTGGACAACTGGGTTCCACTTGTTTACTGGTTTAACGTAAGATCAAAATTTCTTACAATTTTCTATCAAGGGAGGGAGGGAGATTTGGGTTTAACAACCCATCAACAATGGGGTCACTGGAGACAGAACACAAGCTTGGAAACTTTTAAGGATGGGGAAGGAAATTGGCCATGGCCTTTCAAAGGAATCATCATGGTTTTTGCCTGGAGCAGGTTAGGAAAATCACAGAAGATCTATTTCTGGATGGTCAGTTGGTAGATAGAATTTTACTTTCACAGCTTTTGAACATTTCATGCATGTTTCTTCTTGCAATACGCTCAGCTTTGTTCAAACTTCTTTTCCTTTTTCCTCTTTATGGGGTTCTGGCTATATTTAAATTTGCAGTGAAGCTATATTCGCTTTTGTAGCAACTTTCTAACATGGCTGTCAAATTATGGCATGTCTTTCCAATCTCGCACAACTCCGCTCTATCCATACCTATCTACGGTGTATTGTGAAATACTCTTGAAATTTGTCAATTAATACCCAGCAATTTCAGTCCTGGATACGAATTTTTCATGTTTATTGCTCTAGTAATTTAAAATCTGTTCTTATCGCTCATGCTAAACAAAACTATTTTCCTATTCTTCTTCACATTCAAATTTACAGCTCTAATCAATGATGCTGTAATGGCATTACGAGCAGCGATTCTCTGTTCTATGCCGAGTCGTGAAGTTCAGATCTGTCGCTGACCACATCTAATACGTTGCTTCACGAGTTTGTTCCATGATTAGCTGCTCAGCAGAGTTTTCAGATAGCGCATTCAGACAATTTCACATGGTTCCCTTTCCCTCCTACTTGCCTTATTCACTCCCAGTCTATAGTTGGTAAGTTGAAATCTCCACCTAATACTGGAACATGAACAGGAAATTTATGTTACATCTTTAAGTTTTCTGTCAAACATTCTGCCAATTCTGCTACTTATGCAGGGTGTCTAGAAAAAGCTTCTGATTGCCATCTTTTAAAACTCCTGTAACACTTACCTTCACACAAATTACTTTGCATTGAAAATCTGTACTAACGTCAGCAGATATAAATCTTATTTTTCGACAGCTATAAGCATGTCTCCTCCTCCTCCACCACCACCACCACCACCACCACCACCACCACCACCACCACCGTATCATTGCGATATGCATTCCAAATGGAATTTAGAATTTCACTGCTATTAATGACTGGCTTCAGCCAGCTTTCTGTCTCTAGTACTATGTGGGCATTATTAGCAATTATAAGCGAGGCTAGTTCTAGGAACTTTCCACAGATGGCATAGGGAATATAGTGTTGCTGAAGACAGCAGTACTCAGGATGAGCTTTCACACTTAAAAAAAGTTTTTGAAGCAAATGGGTACTCTTCACAGCAAATAGGCAAGGTCCTATGGATTAAACCAAAGGCAGGCTCACATATCAAGGAAGATAAAGTAGATACATACGGCTTTCCTGCCACATGTGGGAAGTCTGCCATAAAAAAGCGGTTGGATCCTCACCAAGTACAAAGTTAAATTTATCTTCATCCCTTCACTGAAGAAAGCGGCACTTTTGTGCTCCGTTAAGAATGGCTTTATGCTCCACACAGCTGCCACTTACAAGACCCCCATAAGTACGTCCCTCCATACAATGGGCGAACATACATACAGTGCACAAGAGAAGCGTAGAAGTAGAAGAAGTAGTAGTAGTAGCAGTAGTAGTAGTAGTGGCAGCTGTGAAAATCAATCTCTCTCTCTCTCTCTCTCTCTCTCTCTCTCTCTCTCTCTCTCTCTCAGAACTGAACCTCTAGATGTGGTGTGTAGCGGCTAAAGATTTTAACACTGTTCCCTCTTTTGCAAGAACATTTGCAGATAAATGTTTAAACAGCTTCATCTGATTGGGATTAGACTGAAAAATTCTGCTCCCCACTGGCTTTTTTCTCATTCTGTTTCTTCTTTTACTATAGAATTGAAATATTTTCTTGGTTTTGGACATATAATTTGCTTTGTAATTATATCTCTCATATCTCCAGCGTAGTAATTTATGTACATAAACTGACAGGAAAAAGTATCACAACACCAAAAATATAATTATTGCAGAGTAATGAAATTCGGAAATACATTTGTCCACGTCACATATCTAAGTGATAAACTTGCAATATCACAGGTTAATGTAAGTGTGAAATAACCCATTGCAAATGTGAAATGCTGGTACATTAGTAACTGGTGTACCAACCAGAATGCTGAATGCAAGCAAGCTGATGTGCATGCATTGTGTTGTACAGTGGCCAGATGTCAGTTTATGGGATGGAGTTCTATGGCTGTTGCAATTGGTCGGTCAATACAGGGATTGTTAATGCTGTTTGTGGATGACACAGGAGTAGTTGTCCCACGATGTCCCATATGTTCTCGACTGGAGACAGATCTGGTGATCAAATGGGCTAAGGCAACACGTCGACACACTGTACATCGCAGTATGTGGGTGAGTATTATCCAATAGGAAAATGTACCCAGGAATGCTGTTCGGGAACAGCTGCTTACCTGGTTGAATCACCGGAATGATATACAAATCTTCAGTAAGGGTGTGTGTGTGTGTGTGTGTGTGTGTGTGTGTGTGTGTGTGTGTGTGTGAAATAACCATGAGAGTGCTCCTGCTGTCATATGAAATTGCACCCCAGATCTAACTTCCAGGTATAGTTCTAGTGTATCTAGCATGCAGACAGATTGGTTCCAGGCCTTCAACTGGCATCCTAACCGACACAAAGCCATTACTGACACTGAGGCAGAAGCAACTTTCATCAGAAAACACAAGCCATCCACCCTGCCCCTCCAATGATCTCTCACTTGACTTCACCAGTCACAAATGGCGGTGGTTTGGGTTCATTGGAATATACGTTACAGGACATCTGGCTCACAGCTGTCCTTGAGGTAACCAATTTGTAACAGTTCATTATGTCACTGTGGTGGCAACTGCTGCTGCAGATGAAGTATGATATGCCAGAGCCATACACAGAACATGATGGTCTTCCCTCTCGGTAGTGCCACGTGGCCATCCAGAGCCCTGTCTACTTGTGATCATACATTCTCATGACCACTGCTGCTAGCAATCATGTACGGAGCCTACATTCCTGCCAAGTATTTCAGTAATATCCAGCTTCTCATAGCCCTATAATAATACCTCGTTCAAACTCAGCGAGGTGATGTTAATGGCATCTTTATAGCGTTACGGGCATTCCTGACTATCATCATCTCACCACATCTCATGTCAAAGGTAACTAACGCTGAAAACCATTACAGTGTGTATTTAAAGCAAACGTTATTTGCATCCTCATAGGAGCACTATGAGTGCCACTCTTATGCAGCTGGTGCCAAATATGAACAGACACTATGTTTCACATGTAGAAACACACCTACCAACTTTCGTTTATGACACACAACCCCTTCTTTGTGTTGAGACTTTTTTCATCAGTGTATTTGACTTTACACAAAATACCACCCATCAACAAGGATCATTTGCAGCTAGGACTTCCTAAAGGTGGCCCCTCTCTCTCACAAAATGGTTGTGTACCCATGTGTTGACACTTTAAGTACTGAATTATATTAGAGGCATAAAGTCTCACTGCAAGACTAGTGTAACTGGGTGTTATGTATTTAAGTGAAGTCAATGAATTAAATGCCAGCATAACAGATTTAGCATGGAAAGATTGACTGTTTGTATGCCTCTATGTCCGCTGCTTTTTTACCTAATTTTATCCATACACTCAGTACATTATAGATTCATAGGTCTTGCCCTTGAAGCGAGTTCATGAAGTTTTTGTAAGCAGCTTCACAGGAGATGTACCACCGCTTTCTTCAATCATACGTGGATCTCTCTCACTTTTTAAACACTGAAGTACACCCGTTTCATGTGCAGTCTCTTTGGTACATAAACAATAATAACCAAGCTATGAACTGTCTCTTACCATTTGCTTTACTTATAACTTGCCTAGGTGGTTATTCCATTTCATATCTGTACAAAATTGTTACTCCCAAGGCTTTAATGACATGGCTGACAGTAGATGTGATTCATTAATCATGAAATTAAATGTTACCATATTTTTAAATTTCATTAAGTGGACAACTTAGCATTTATCTACATTAACAGAAAGTTGCCAGTCGTTGCTAAAGGCTGACATTTCATCCACATCTGTATGGTAATAAGCTACCTACTACCTGTCAAGAAATTTTTGATCCAATTGCAAACCTGGTTGGATATCCCATAGGAATATATTCTCTTTAAGAGAGATTTATGCAGTACTGAATCAATAGCTTTTTAAAATTCTAAAAAAGGAAAAAAAAATTAACTGATTTCCTCTACTCATGGCACTGAAGATAGTGTGTGAAGAGCGTGAACTGAATTCGCACGATTAATGTTTTTTGAACTGACTATTTTTCTTGAGCATGTAATAATATTTTGCTATGATAGTCTGTGGAGGCTTCAGATAGTGCCCTTCTGGTAGCTAAGAGCATTTCAATCACCAACTGCTCAACTGCAAAATTTTGTTATCATTAGTACCTATTATACAGTAGCTAGTGTTTCTAAAACTTCCTTATATTGTCTGTGTACCAAGTGCGATCTCCACCACCACTATCTTCAACTGTTCTGCTACGTATGTGTTTTTGGAGAGCATGGTCAACTACATATTGGATGTTGAGCCTAGCTCTTTTACTTGTTCACTACCTGAATCAACTAAGTAACTCCTGTCCAAGACATGAGATAACCTTGTATTATTCATTTTAGTGACCATGTTACACCTGTCTGCTTACTTTTCTTACCCTTGTACCTCGTTACCCATTGTTGCTATAACTACATCATGTTCACTGTTCTCCCTCTTTAGATGAGCATCCTCAAAGAGGTCCAGTCTTTCTGTGTCAATAAGTCTTCTACATTTCCAACATGGGTAGGATGCCTGCACTTCCAAGATGAATACAGAGCCAAACTATTTGTTTCATGAAATTAACAGACACAGCCTTTATAACTGTGTAACTGTTTTGCAGAAAGTTTTCTCTCGTCGTCTTCTTTTTATGTAATTCTAACTCAGTCATGGAGAAATTAAAATTTCCTCTATCTAGCAACTAAAGTAGAGTAGAGATTTTCTGTAGGTGACTGATAAAATGCTCCAACTATAATCATGGAATCTGTGACTGTTGTTTGTGTCCACACCATTTTGCAAGAAGATTCTTTATATTATGATTTCTTACACTAAGTGATCAGCGGAATTCAGGAAAGTAGTTAACACAGTCAGTCATCAGGTAGAGCTACTGAAGAGGACTTCCGCAGTACAAGCACAGAGATGAGTGACAGAACAGTCTGAGGTTTCGAATATTCTGCTATGGCACTCATCACAAGAACAAATGTCACGCATGTCAAAGGGGTACTAACAATGACATCATAGGGTAACGGACCAACAGAAAAAAGTTTTATGGAGTAATGAGTCCGATGTGCATGTTCACGTGCACATTTGTGGGCTGGATGCCTGGTAAATGGTATTTTACGCAAGTGTGTTGTGTCGATTTGTGATTTGAGTACAGTTTATGCGATGGCTCAGATTTGTTTTTTCTAGTTTGGGCTGAGACCATCAGATCTGGTCGTTGGGAAAGTGAACACCGGTATTCATATACGCATATTAAACAGCATGCTTCCCACACTAACAACAATTCAGAAACTGACCTTTTCAATATCAGTACAATAGTACTAGTAGCCACAAGCAAGGATGACTGCATTTTGGTTTGCTTGCTGATGATGCTGTGACGTACAGAAAGTCATCATCATTGAGTGACTTTAGGAGGATACAAGATGACTTAGACAAAATTTCTAGTTGGTGTGATAAATGGCATCTCACTAACTGTACATGTTCAAGTACAGCATTAGTAGTGTGCAGCTTGACACAGTCACCTTGATTTAACATCTACGCAAAATGTTTTAAAGCAATAGTAAATGGAATGGAATGAGTATGTAAGGATTGTAGGAGGGAAAAGGAAGGCAAATGGTCTATTCAGTTTATTGGGAGAGTTTTAGGAGAGAGTAGTTCATGTGTAAAGGAAACTGCATATAGGGCACTAGAGCAACCCATTGTTGAGTATTGTTGGAGTGTTTGGGATCCGCATCAGGTTGGATTCAAGGAAGATATCGAATAAATTCAGATTCAGACGCGCGCGCACACACACAACTAGCACCACCACACAACTACCGAAAATGACCAACATCAGAAGTTATCAATAGCAAGTATTTATTATCAACAGTGATCAAGTAGCATTAACTCTGTCCCTCTGTTGTTTGACCATTGAGAAAGCAGGATTCCAAGTAGAATTTAAGCAAAAACTCCCTCTCTATTTATAAGAACACTCGCTAATTTCACCTCAACTGCTTCCTTAATAACACTGTCCCAATAGCTGGAAGTGAACATCAGAATCTCTGTGTTGTTATATTCCATAGAATGATGAGTGCCAAGACAATGTTCTGCAATAACATACTTGCTTGGCTGTTTTAAGCCAATACAACAGTTCTCCATGGTCCTGACGGGCTGAGCAACGTATGACATACAACGACTGCACGTGATACGGTAGACACCCACCTTACGCAACCCACAATCATCCTTAATGGATCCTACAAGAGTCCTAAGCATAGATGGTGGTCGAAAAACACACTTCACACAATGTTTCGCAGAGTATGACCAATAATGTTGGAAATACTACCTGCGTAAGGCAGACAGTCCGTAGATTTAGGTGTCACCTCACGGTTTTCATCATTCACCTGGTTCATCATTGGTCAATATTGCAACACACAACTCCTCCAGACTAACACATCAAGGAAGTGAAGGCACTCGCCCTTTTCCATCATGACATGAAAATTTCAGTGAATTGAACAGACAGATTGAGCTGTGATGGCTGTAACGGGGGGCACTTCGTCACATGTTACTGCCAATCTCTTTTTGGGAGATTACAAGGAACGTCCCCTGTAGTCAGCAACACTTTATCCTGTGTGCTTTTTTAGACATTTAGACAATACTTCTGTTCTTTAGCCTCAAGAAAGTGACAATTTAAATAGCTTCTTAGAACACCTGAATTGAAGTGTATTTTCAAGCTGGTAGTTTTTACCACCTGGTTCAGCGTAATGCAGTACTTCATACATTGGTACACAGGGCCATCGTCTTCTCATACCCTGGAAGGTTGTCAGCTGAATTAGACCACCTAAAAGTCACCTTTCACCAGAATGGTAATAGTGACAGGCAGATCACATGCAAGTTGCACTATTGGCCAACTGTGAATCAGGTGAATGATGAAAAGAAGGTAGCACCCAAGTCTACAGCACTTTTGCCTTCTACACACAGTATTTCCTAAAAGATTGGTTGTATTCTGCGGATACATGGTGCAAAATGTGTTTTTCGATCACCATCTAAGATTGGGCCCTTTCAGGGTCTGTAATGGATGGTTTGCATGTGACATGTGACCACTGTACCCCTTGCAGCTGCAGCATGGGACACTGGTCACACCATCAGATTGGGGACCGGTGAACTGACATAAGAACCACAAAGTGAAAATAGCTGAGAAAATCCACTATTGCACAACAGTTTCTTGGCACCAATCATCCTATGCTGCATAACAACACCAAGATTATGGTGTCCACTTTCTTTGTCTGTGAGCAAATTCATACAACATGGAGGTACAAGTATGGATGAGGAACTTCTGAACATTGAACTAAGTAGCAGAATGCATTGAGATAAGTGGAAAAAAAAACTGACATCATCGCTCACAGTAGCACGCAGAACAAACTCTAGCGCTACACTGAGCGACAGAAGAAAACGTTTACAAGGTGATTCCCAACATGCCAGGCACAGTGGTCAACCTCACTCAATGACAACTGACCAAAGAGAAAGAGTATGTCTTTCAAACAGGAGGGAATTTTGCTGTCATCCCAAGAACTATACCTACGGAGGATATCATTGCTAATACCGAAGCAACCATTCGGACCCTTTGCTATGAAAGAACAGAGGAAACACACACCGAAACAGCCAGGATACTGCCCTGAGCAAAACCACCATCTCGCAACCCGAAGAAAGAAGAGGTACAAGCTATTAAGAATCTTAATCCCGACAACAGTATATTGGTACTGCCTGCTGACAAGTGAAACGCGACTGTCATAATGAAGACTAAACATTATGAGCATAAGATCTGGGATCTATTAGATCCAACGATTTATCAAAAACTAAGCACAGATCCAACACATTTTATTACACGGAATACAAATCAGCGAATCAAGGTGTCTTCTCTACCGGTGGACATACAGAGGAAAATGCACAACACAGAAGCCCTACCACCTTGGCTGTATGAATTACCAAAGATCCATATGAATAACGTTCCACTAAAACCAACTGTTAGTGTTCCTGGCTCACTGATGTATAAACTGCCTCTCTGCTCCAGCCCCACATGGGAAAGATTGACACATACATAAAGGACTCTGGACATTTCTTTGAGAAGCTGAAGACACAAACTTGCATCAAATGACATTCAGGCCAGCTTTGATCTTGTTTTTTTTTGTTTACGAAAGTGCCACTTAGTGACTCTCTGGGCATAAGACATCACAGAGCTCTTTCATCATCGTCTCACCACAAGCTATTTCACACGGAATGGAAAATTCTATGAACAGCTGAAAGGAGTTGCCATGGGTAGTCCACGTAGTCCAGTGGTGTCAAACTTCTTCATGGAACATTTCGAAGCACAGGCACTGCACTTGGAACCTTGTAAACCTAAGATGTGGTACAGATATGCCAATGATACCTTCATTGTGTGGAGTTATGGTGAGGAACAGTTCGGTGGCTCCCTAATACACTTGAACAGCCTCCTTGCCAACATGAAATTTACCATGGAAGTAGGAAAGGACAAAAAACTACCACTTCTAGAAATGTTGGTCACGAGGGATGGTGAAAACATGGGACACAGTGCGTGTCAAAAACTGACCCATACCTGCAAAAACTATCAACCACCACCGAAGCCAGAAAAGAGGTACGATTAATATGCTCGTAATGCAAGCAAGACAAATAAATGAGCCGCAGCAACTCAGATGCAAAATGCAACACCTCAAAAGTTTTTGAGCAGCAATGGGTACTCCACAAGTTATATTAGAAGTATACAAAGAGTCAAACACTCAGCGAAGTGACACATTAGGAAAAGAAATGTTGGATACGGCCTTTCTGCTGTACATTCCCAGAGTGACAGACCGAACTGGCTGTCTATTGTGCAAACATGGCATAAACACAATTTACAAACTGACAAAGAAGATTAAAAGCGTCTCAGATTGGTAAAGGATAAAAGGGACCCACTTGCAATGTCTGGATTGTACTGCATACCATGGACATGTGGGAAAGTTTACGTTGGAATGACTCAACGATCAATCAACACCACAATCACAGAGCATCAGTAACATTGCAGGTTGGGACAGGTGCAGAAATCAGCCGCTGTGAGAGGCTGACCACATAGTGAAATTCATCGAAACAGAAGTTCTGACTGTAGGGAAGAGCTATCACACCCACTTGTTCAGAGAAGCTATAGAAATAAACTTTTGTAAACAAAGAAACAACATCAAAGCTGGCCAGGATGTCGTTTGATGCAAGTTTGTGCCTTCAGCTTCTCACAAGAATGTAGTCCTCTATGTATGTGTCAATCTTTCCATGAGCGGCTGGAGCAGAGAGGTACTTTATGCATCGGTGAGCAAGGAGCACTAACAATCGGTTTTAGTGGAACGTTATTCATATGGATCTTTGGTAATCTATACAGCCGAGGTGGTAGGGCTTCTGTGTTGCACATGTTCCTCTGTATGTCCATTGGCAGAGAAGACACCTTCATTCACTGATTTGTATTCCGTGTGATACACTTTTTTTTTTTTTTTTTTTTTTGGGTTTTAAGGGCACTCAACTACTGAGGTCATTAGCGCCCAGTCACTGTTGTTAGAGCACATGGAATCTAGTAAAACTCAAGGGGATGGGGGGACACCAGAAAGACCTGACAAAGATGCAGATAAAATAAGTAAAAAGTTAGATGTCTTTGGACAAGCCAGTCAAAGTTATAAAACGCAGAACACGAGCAGCTGCTCGAGCGTCATCAGCTAAAATATCTGGTAAAGTAGATGGCAGGGACAGGACAACACGAGATTGACTAAAGCGGGGACACGACAATAAAACGTGGTGCACTGTTAATGCCTGACCACAAGGGCACTGCGGGGCTGGGTCACCGGAGAGCAGGTAGCGGTGGCTAAACCGGCAATGCCCAATCCGCAACCTGGTCAGAAGGACCTCCTCTCGCCGAGATGGTCGGGAGGAGGTTGTCCAAGCAGTTGGGAGCGGTTTTACTGCCCAGAGCTTGTTTCCTTGGAGGGATGACCAAGTATCCCACCACAACGACACAAGCCTCTTACAAACATCCCCACGAACGTCAGATGACGGGACACAATGGGAGGCTGGCCGAGGCAGGAGGACTGCAGCCTTGGCTGCAGCATCCGCAGCCCCATTCCCAGGCACTCCTACATGTCCGGGAACCCACAGAAAGCTGACAGGAGAACCATTATCAGCGAAAGAATGGAGGGGCTGCTGTATCCGTTGAATCAAGGGATGGACCGGATATGGAGCTCCAAGGCTCTGAAGAGCACTGAGTGAGTCAGAGCAGAGTACATACGATGAATGGCGGTGGCGGCGGGCATACTGAACGGCCTGATGGAGAGCAAAAAGCTCGGCCGTAACGCTCGAACATTGGTCGAGGAGCCGGTATTTAAAGGTGGTGGCCCCGACGACAAAGGCACAGCCGACACCATCGTCAGTTTTGGAGCCATCGGTGTAAATAAAGGTGTGACCGGCAAGTCAAGCACGAAGTTCGACAAACCGTGAGCAATACACTGCAGCCGGAGTACCCTCCTTCGGGAGTGAGCTGAGGTCGAGATAAATATGAACCGGAGCCTGGAGCCAAGGTGGTGTCTGGCTCTCACCCTCTCTGAAGGTGGTAGGGAGGGCAAAATCCAATTGTCGAAGCAGGCGACGGAAGCGGACTCCGGGGGGCAGCAGGGCAGACACATACAACCCATACTGACGGTCGAGAGAATCGGCGAAGGAGGACTGGTAAGAGGGGTGGTCGGGCATAGACAACAGCCGGCAGGCATACCGACACAGCAGTATGTCGCGCCGGTAGGTCAATGGTAATTCGGCAGCTTCAGCATGAAGACTCTCGACAGGACTAGTTTAGAAGGCTCCGGTCGCAAGACGTAACCCCCAATGGTGGATGGAGTTGAGACGGCGTAAGAGGGATGGCCGAGCAGACGAGAAGACGAAGCTCCCATAATCCAGCTTCGATCGGACTATGGACCGATACAAGCGAAGCAGGACAGTGCGATCCGCTCCCCAAGATGAACCACTAAG
Organism: Schistocerca nitens; assembly: GCF_023898315.1. Lineage (NCBI taxonomy): Eukaryota > Metazoa > Arthropoda > Insecta > Orthoptera > Acrididae > Schistocerca > Schistocerca nitens. The sequence goes on from NC_064616.1 coordinate 351,121,433, forward strand.
AACTCTGAGGACATTAAGGGAATGTGTACAACGGGCCGCCAAATAAGAGACATGCGGAGACCAACACAGTTTCCTGTCGAACGTGAGCCCTAGAAACTTAGTTGTTTCCACGAATGGGAGAACAACCGGACCGAGATGTAAGGATGGCGGAAGGAACGCTTTATATCGCCAAAAGTTGATACAAACCGTCTTCTCTTCAGAGAACCGGAAGCCATTTGCCACGCTCCACGAGTAGAAGCTGTCTAGACAACGCTGAAGGCAGCGCTCCAGGAGGCATGTTCTCCGGGCACTGCAGTAGATCGCGAAGTCATCGACAAAGAGAGAGCCTGAGACATTAGGTGGAATGCAATCCATAATTGGATTGATCGCAATGGCAAAAAGGGCTACGCTCAAGACGGAGCCCTGAGGCACTCCGTTCTCCTGGAGGAAGACATTGGACAATACGGAACCCACGCGTACCCTAAACTTTCGATCCGTTAAAAAGGAATCAATAAAAAGGGGCAGGCGACCGCGTAGGCCCCACCCGTGCATAGTGCGGAGGATACCTCCTCTCCAACAGGTATCATAAGCCTTCTCCAAATCGAAGAACACGGCTACCGTTTGGCGCCTTCGCAAAAAGTTGTTCATGATGAATGTCGACAAGGTCACAAGGTGGTCAACAGCGGAGCGGCGGCGACGAAAGCCGCATTGGACATTAGTTAGTAGCCGTCGAGATTCAAGAATCCAAACTAACCGAGCATGAACCATGCGCTCCATCACCTTACAGACACAGCTTGTAAGAGAAATGGGGCGGTAACTAGAAGGAAGGTGTCTATCCTTCCCGGATTTGGGTATAGGAACAACGACGGCGTCACGCCAACGCATGGGGACCTGACCTTCGGTCCAGACGCGATTGTAGGTACGAAGAAGGAAGCTTTTGCTCGCCGGAGAAAGGTGTGCCAGCATCTGAACGTGAATGGCATCTGGCCCCGAAGCAGAGGACCGGGACAGTGCAAGCGCACGTTCGAGTTCCCGCATAGTAAAGGGGGCATTATAAGTTTCCAGATTCAGCGAGTGGAAGGAAGGTCGCCGAGTCTCTTCTGCCTCTTTCCTGGGAAGGAAGGCAGGGTGGTAATGGGCGGAGCTTGAAACCTCTGCGAAAAACCGGCCGAAGGCGTTGGAGACAGCCACAGGATCAACGAGGACCGCATTACCTGAGGTCAGGCCAGGTACCGAGGAGTGGGCCTTAATGCCCGACAGCCGGCGCAGGCCACCCCGTACGACAGAAGAGGGAGTAAAACTGTTAAAGGAGCTGGTGAAAGAGGCCCAACAAGCTTTTTTGATGTCTTTGATGACTACGGCATTGCGCTCGGAGTCGTTTGTATCCAATAGAATTCGCGAACGTACGATGGCGGCGAAAGGTGCGTAAAGCACGTCGTCGAGCACGGATAGCGTCCCTACAAGCCTCGTTCCACCAGGGGACGGAAACGCGACGTGAAGAAGAAGTAGTACGAGGAATGGAACGTTCGGCAGCATTGATGATAACAGCCATGAGGTATTCAACCTGACTGTCACAACTGAGAAAATCGTGGTCCGGAAAGGTCGCCAGGGAGGAGTAAAGTCCCCAGTCAGCTTTCGGTATGTTCCAGCTCGAAGGACGTGGGGATGGGGTGTGGTGCAGGAGACGAACGACACAGGGGAAGTGGTCGCTCGAATAGGTGTCAGAAAGGACATACCACTCGAACCGACAGGCAAGAGTGGTAGAACAGATCGAGAGGTCCAAGTGGGAGTAGGTATGAGTAGAGTCCGAGAGGAAAGTCGGGGCGCCAGTATTGAGGCAGACAAGATTGAGATGGTTGAAGACATCCGCAAAGAGTGAGCCTCTTTGACAGGATGCAGGAGAGCCCCAAAGGGGATGATGGGCATTGAAGTAGCCAAACAATAAAAACGGCGGGGGAAGCTGAACGATCAGGTGCATCATGTCAGCCCGACTAACAGCAGATGACGAGTGTAGATGGTACAAACTGAAGAAGTAAAAGCAGAAAGAGTAATACGGACAGCTATTACTTGGAGTGGGGTGGTCAATGGGATGGGATGGTAATAAACATCGTCCCGAACGAGCAACATGACCCCACCATGAGCTGGGATACCATCCACAGGGGTGAGGTCATACCGCTCCAAGGTATAGTGGGTAAAGGCAATATGGTCAGTCGGGCGCAACTTGGTTTCCTGGAGACCAAGGACGAGCGGACAGTGCAGGCGGAGGAGCAGTTGTAATTCCTCTCGATTAGATCGAATACCTATTATGTTCCAATGTAACAAGGCCATCGCTAGTCAAAAAGGGGGAGAACGAGACGGGGGAAGAGCTGGTCACCTCGACGGCCGCGGAGGGCCAGGTTGCGAGGCAACAACGCTACAACCGGCGGGAGGCGGATCCGGTTCCATCAAGTCGTCGCCAGCTGCGGCCGCTGTCCCTGGTTGTGTAGGAGGGGCAGCATCATTTGCCGACGAGAGGCCAGCTGAGCGCCTGGCAACAGAGCGTCCCGGCGAAACTGAGGAAGGCCGGGAGCAGCGACTCACGGATGGAGCGTCAGACGAAACGCGCCGGGGTGGAGAGGGGGATAGAGACTTCTTCTTGGAGGCCTTCTTGGAAAGCCGAGGAGGCACAGGGATGGTGGGCTGGACCCGAAGAAGGTCCTCACGTGCGGGGTCTGTTTTGGAACGCCGGACCTCGGAAGCTGGGGTCCGGAACGTTTCCCCGATGGATGCCTGAGAAGAGGACCGCTTCTCAGGCAGCGGGGGGGGAGGAGGAGGAGGAGGAGGAGGAAGGGTGGCCCCTGGGGCAGAGGGGGCAGGGGCCACGGGGGAGGAGGATTTGGAAGGGAGGGATTTGGGAGGCGGAGGCAGAGACCCCGGATGGGGGGGAGGAGACGGAGGGGGGACAGGATAGCCTCACACCATGACGACATGTGCCCAAAGCGCAAACACCGAAAACAGCGCATAGGAGGCGGGACGTGAGGTCGCACGTCGCACTGGTAGCACATCACCTTTACCTTCTCCGGGAGAACGTCCCCCTCGAAGGCGAGGATAAAGGCCCCGGTGTCGATGCGACGGTCTTTGGGGCCGCGCTGGACTCGCCGGACGAAATGCACGCCTCGGCGCTCCAGGTTGGCCCTGAGCTCCTCATCAGATTGCAGCAGGAGGTCCCGATGAAAAATAACCCCCTGCGTCCTATTTAGTGCCAGATGCGGGACGATGGACACTGGGATGTCCCCTAGGCGGTCGCACGCCTGGAGCGCCGCCGACTGTGTGGCGGAGGTGGTCTTTATAAGAACGGACCCCGAACGCATCTTACTGAGAGCCTCGATTTCCCCGAAGATGTCCTCAATGTGCTGAACAAAGAACATGGGCTTGGAGGTGGCGAACGTCCCCCCATCGGTTCGAGAACAGACCAAATAGCGGGGGAAGTACTTCGCCCCAAGCCGGCGGGCCTGTCCCTCCTCCCAGGGAGTGGCCACGGGGGAAAGGGCAGGAGAACCAGAACTAGAAACAGTACCTTTCCTTTTGAAAGACTCGGCCGCAGAGCGACCTGATACGTGTTGACGTTTCATCTGCGAAACGTCCGCCCCAATACCACCCACTCCGACCAGGGGCTCTCCCCACGGGCGCCACCCAGCCTCAGCAAGGGCCACCTGGCAGGATGACCGTTGCCGGGAGTCCTGATGCCCCAAGGAGACGGGCATCTACTCCTTGGCCGACGTGGGGAGGGTGCAGCTCAGGTATCGGCAGTACGATCCCTGTGTTGTCAGGGGGCTACAACCTAGAGGGTACATGACGACCCCACCACAACGGGCTGGCTACCGTGCTGGATTTCTGGTGCCATGGAAAGTCCATCATGATCGTAGGTGCAGATGGGGACGGACTATGGGCGTAACTTGTACAACCCTTCAGGCGTTTAGGCCCAATTTGAGGAATAGTGGGTATGGTTACAATGCCGGTACAATGCTGAGTGCCAAGGTCTTAGTGCACTGAGGACCAGTGGTACACCACGTAAGGCGTCCTTCCCCAAAAGGCTCATACTTCTGTAGAATTTTGAAAAATGGAGGTCAAACCCCAAGGGGGACCATCACATGGAAGGCCGAAACGGTTGAAACTCCTTTTAGTCGCCTCTTACTACAGGCAGGAATACCTCGGGCCTATTCTTACCCCGGACCCGCAGGGGGGTGTGATACACTGTTGGATCTGTGCTTAGTTTTTGGTAAATCGTTTTGTGTAATAAGTCCCAGATCTTCTACTCACAATGTTTGGTCTTCATTACAACAGTCTCATTTCACTTATCAACAGGCAGTACCAATATACTCTTGTCGAGATTAAGATTATTAATAGCTTGTACCACCTCTTCTTCAGGTTGCAAGATGGTGGATTTGCTCATTGCAGTATCCTTGGCTGTTTCGGTATTTCCTCTGCTCTTTCATTGGGAAGGGACTGAATAGCTGCTTCGTATTAGCAATGATGTCCTCCGTAGGTATAGCTTCAAAAAGAAAGAAGAAATCCTCAAGGTAAATGGATCCTGGCTTCCTGTGCTGCAGCAAATGACCGTTGCAGGTAGCAAGAGGAGACCTGCACCAGAAATGAGTGCAGAGAAGCCCTTGGATGTTGGTGCACCAGGTACATATAGTCTGGCCCCAAGCTCGCCTCCAGTCTACCACCAGCAATGCCAGCCACTCATGCTAGCAAAACATCAGAAAAATCATCAGATGAACATTGACCAGAGCCAACCATCAGTTTATAAATTTAGGTAGTCAGAAAGGGATTCGAACTGCCATACTCCCTAATATGAGTCTCATGTCTTACCACAGGACTACATCACTTGGTCTGTATTTCAAGAAAACCAAAGTGACACTTCAGAATGAAATCTGTAAATGAAACATACTATTTCACAATTATTTTATTTTTGTTTGACAAGTAACTGTTATACAGGAACAATTATGTCACTAAACTAAATAAACAGTAATAAAACACTTATTGAAATCAAACACTCAAGTTGTCTGTTATTTGGTATGCTCTTTATGCATTTCCCAGTGTAAATAATGGGAATAAGGACGAGGAAATTCGTATAATACTGTGAATGTTTCAACAGGTAACACACCGTCTACACACCCACAATTTTTGATGCCCAAAGCTGGTGACACTCCACGATATAAGCTCACAAAGGACAGGGTGGAGCTGCACAGGCCAAGACCAGGAAAATATACTATACATAATCAACACTAATGCCACTGCCAGCCAGACAGAACTACCACCATTATGTACTGACAGCACAAAGATGAAGGAGTGAGACAAACTAACCCTATGCTCTTTTACTAGAGAAAAAGCAGACTGACCAATATAGACAAGGTGGCAACTCAAGGGATCTGATAGACTTCTACATTTTGTAGACTCAGATTGTCCTTTGCATACCTTGAAATAGTTCTTACCTTGGGAGAAAATCTGATCACACATTGAACACCATATTTCTTCAAAATAAGACCAAGCTTGTATAAAATGCTCCCTGCAGAGGGTAGAAAAGAGTTTGACTTAGGAGACTCCTTCACTTTCCTCACCCTCCCGACTGACACTACTACCGACCTCTTGTAATGTTTGGAAGTACAAAATTATATGTAGTACAACTAAATTGTGAACAGTGCAGTCTTATAAAGCATGCCCAGGTATTAGCTCCTACTACTCTGATACACTGACAGTGAGTAATTGCTGTGTTGATTTTCATATTGGCTAAACGTTGCATACCTGTACAGAGGAAAGGTGGTTAAAATATCATACCTGTACAGAGGAAAGGTGGTTAAAATCGGATTAATATCTGCAGGTGAGGACGTTAGATCCTGAGAATCTAAGAATTTCAGGTTGTTTGTTTCTCTTGTACAACCGGTCAACAGATACCTCAAGAATGGTCAAAAATATAGAGGAAGTAGTAGTTTCTTGTGAACGTGCCCTCCTTATCATGTGCATGTCAGGGGCTGAATGCCATCCTGTCACTATGGCATCACAGTGAACCAGCTTGCATGCACATTTCTGTGAAGATAGCTGATCTTACACGTAGAACACAACTCCTTCTGAGGCTTAAAAAAACATTAAAATAAAACTGTTCCGAATCAGCAACAAAGATGAATGACTGACTTCAGTGAAGCACTAAGTATGCACTAAGTCCTGCTTTGCTGATGTCTAAAATTTGCATTGCTTGTGGCCATTTTTTGAAGTTTCACTCAACTTGTAGGTAATCAATGACATGGAATACTGATGACAGGGAGAACAACAGTATACTGCGTGAATGACACATCAAAAGAAACTGCCACTAGCTGCCAAGTGATGGGGTATCAGCATCAAAGCCTCATCATAAAGGCCAAATAGCTGGTTTATTTAAAGCCTTCTGTGCCCTTTTTGGTATCTGGCGAGCATTGTTTTAGTTTAATTGCATAGACAAACCCTAAACTGAGATGGTATATCCAGGCCCAAAAAGCAGATACATTCCACTTGCTTCCCATGACCTGTGACATACATTTCAAGATATTGAGACACCTTGAGCCTTCGGCCTTCAAATTCTTTAGTTATAGGAACTGCATAATATTAACTGTTAAGATAGCTACTGTGATATTTTTTTACTACCAGAAGAGTGTTGTTCAAAACTGGAAGATAACACCTTTAACAGAATACTATAGTATTGTTGTCGATATTAGTCTTTTATAGTAACATAGACGGGAGAGGTAATGCCAGCATAAGTTTGACAGAGATATGGTATATTACGTACTTTTCAAGAACCACATTACAAAAATGGAAATTGAGCTCAACAGGCCTACTGTGCAACACAGTCTAACAAACACTATTCTTAAGGAGATTTTATCAAATATACCTCTTCTGTGTTGTTTACTCATAATTAAAATTGCTTGGAAAATTACTTTAACTACAACTAAATAAACCAACACTAAAAAAGCAATCTCATTTTTATTAAATCAAATTACTTAATAAACAGTTAAAAGTGTACAATTCTCATGCAGTTATGGTAATTTTACTGGTTCAAGTTATCACTGCCCAAATAAGATAACATAAAATCACAAACCTGGCACTCCATAGATGCGCAACGTCCTTACATCAGTCAGTTGCCGCAACTCTGTGATGTCTGGTGAGAGACGAGGGCAATGAGACATGTTCAAACAGCGCAAGCTGTGGCATTTTGTGACAAAAAACAAGTCACCAATTGTTTGTATGCAAGATAGATCTAGTTTCTTTAGGTTTGGCATTTTCTGTAGTATGCCACACAAGAGATTACTGCTCAGAGAACAGTTTCGAAGATTGAGGTTTCTCAGTTTCCTCAACTCTGCCAGAACAGAAAATGATGTAGCTGGGACTTGGCACAAGCCAGACAGATTCAAGTCAACTAACTCTGGGCAGTGCTCAAGAAAAGATACAGATGATATACACACACAACCACCCAGATTGAGTGTTTCCAGCATTGGCAGTCGCTTCAAAATATGATCCATATGTTCCTCACGCACTGTTGTATTCATCATCGACAGATGTCGCAGACCTGAGGGCAGCAGAGCAAGATCAAAATAGAAATACTTCTCATCAGGTGCCCATTTGTTCAGTTCAAAATGTTGCAGATTGAAGCAATGGCGAACAAATGATGTAAATGTTATTTTAGGGCAAGACTGAATAACAAGTACATCAAGCCCAGGTGCAGCTTTACACACATACTCCAGCACCTCTGAATTTACGCTGGTGTTGCAGATGCGCAGCGACTGCAAATTCAAACTATGGTGCTTAGCCCAGAACTGTATTTTTTTCAAGAAGGGGCAATGCTCAAGTGTGATATCTCTCAAATTTTGACATTCTTCATGGATTAAGAATTCCTTCATTTTTGAATGAACAACAGACAAAACACGTAACTCGTCTCTGCGACCAACCATTTTCCAAGACACACAAGTACATCCAGAGATTCTTAGCTGCTTCAGTTCTGGACATGATCTCAATGACAGAATAACCTCACTACCAGCACAGCTGTCATACTTAGCATCTGCTGCACTCTCACTACTAATTCGCAAAGAGCGAAGAGATGGAACAGCGCCTATGGAAAATGTGTGAGCCAATGCTTTCAAGCTGGACTCTGTACGCCTGATCATGTCTCGGTTCAATGGACCAGGAGGTATTGTCACTGAAAGCCTAAGTAAATTCTGAGTCTGAATTGCAAGACAATTCTCTAGCCCTTCATCAAGAAGGCGAACATCAACTGACAAAGTTTTTGTCATAAGGGTACCAACTATGGAATGTATTGTCTTGTCTGTCAAGTTTGGAAGCTCAACAGATGCCCCAGCCACATTCAATGACATCCTGAAACGATCTCCTTTAACAAGATTAAGATAAATTAATGCAGGCCAGACCCCTGCAACTAATAAAATGTCATCCTTTTTCTCAATTTCCTCAACATCGTATCTCTTCCCTTTCCACAGTCTTGTGTCCTGCAGCAATTCTGCCCAGCGGCTGCATACATTTGCAGCTCGAGCCAGCTCATAAACTGACAAGTGGGAAAATATTTTCTCCAGTATTTCATTCGGTAAATGATGCACTGTTTTCTGAGTTGAGAACATTTCTAACACCTGTAATCAAGAAGAAAAAGTTATTTTAGAACCTGTGCCAAAACATTACAGTAATACTGAATGTTACAAATACAAAAGGCAGAACATTGTGTATGTTCTGTACTGCAGAACATATACAATATTGTGCTTTTCATCTATAATTATGAAGTTGTTCTACAAAATAGTGATGGAAGAATCAGTTATTATAAATACATTGTACATACAATACTTTAGTTGCAACAACAATAAAATTGTAACTGCAAAACTTTATTATTTTCCCAACAATTTCAGTGCAGCACCTCAGTATACAGCTAATCCATAATAGCTTCTTTTTTCTTGACTGTCAAATAATTGCATACTTTTTCAGTAAGTTCTTTCGCTGCTGGATCATATTACGCACTAAAAACTGCATTTAAATAAATACAAGATTTCACAAAAAAGATCTTTTGTCACTAATGTGATTCTGTAGAGAAACAGAAACAAACAAACAAGGAAGAAGAAGAAGAAGAGTGAAAAGTAGTAGTTTAACTCTCAGTTTCACAGAAAATATTTTATACCATTCAGGGCAGATAACAATGACATACATTTACTGAGCAACTATGAGTGAACCAGCAAGACAAAACACAGGCTTCAATATCAATAAACTTTTTTCCACCTCGTCAGGGTTGCCGCAAGTTTCCCCAAGTGAAATTCCTTGGTTTCCAGAAAAGTTTTAGCATTTTTCCTTAACAAATTTTGAGATCTCAAGGGTAAGAAAAGACATAAGTTGGCAAAAAAATGAACGGACTTCTGTATTTCTAAACAAGTGAAAAAATCTTAAGTACTAACATCAACATCTTTTTTAATGAACTGTTTTTGGATGGACAAAGCAAGCCAAATGGTATATATGTTTCATTAAGACCACAGTTGTTATTTTATTTAAATAAAGCACAACACATTTTGTTGTCACAAGGCAGATTTAAAATACCTTCACTGCTTTCACAAACAGCCACAGAAAAAAGTAGGCCTCTTGAAAGAAATATATAAGGTGTGGAAGAATTGTGTAAACCAACACTATAGGTGACTGCCAATAAAATGTTGGTTCTACTATGTCCATTACTATCAGTTATTACCCACTGTGTTATGTCTATTATTCTACAGGTACACAGGTACTGTGTGATTTTTCTTTCAAGAAATACATGAGTACATAGCATACAAACTGCCAGTGACTGCCATAATTTTCTTCCTCTTATCATCCATACTTATTAACATATAAACTACTTTCGAAGTGCCAAAATGTGCTAGAATAAATAAAATATCTATAAAATGCCACACTGTTCAATGTACTTGTGGTAAGACAGTCGCAATTCCTGAAATCCATTGCCCATGGCCTCTGGCCTGTCGAGGAGCACCACAATTCTGGGTCCATGGATAAACCACAAAAATCCGCCAATTACACCACACACAGACAGACCCGGCCTGCGGGCAGATTGGTGAGACCAGATCTGACAGGCAGGGCCCGCACATTAGTGGGAAACTATGGGCTTCAGATCGGCAAGCCCGATCCATTAGAGATACCCACACAAATGGTCTGCGGTTTTGGCCAGTCATGGAAGTCCACTCGTGTGGCCAGCTATTCACATGTCACAGAGACCATATTGATGAAATGAGACCACAGTGATCACCCATGAAGCAGATAACTTGTGCAAATACTCTGAGAATCAATGAGGATAGGTAGAAACTCACCGTGAAGATGATCACTGAGCCACATAGAGGCACACGGAAAAGACAATCACTCTCTCACAACTAAATTTTTGGCCATAGCCTTTAACAGAAAATGAGCGCGCAAACACGTTCACAGAATCACTCAGACACAAGTCATGGATACATGACCATTGTCTCTGGCTGCTGTGTCAACTACCTCAGATAATAAGAACCAAACAAACCACCCCTCACGCCTCCCTGCCTGTCATCAGCAGCTGCTAGGATAGTAGCAAGTAGCAGTAGCAGCACTGACTGCTAGTTGAGGGGAGGGGTAGTAAGGAGAAAAGCAGTAAGAATGAGTGAGTAGGGAAGTGGCGCACTTACTCAACTGCGCCTAGCCAGCAACAAAGCACGACACCTCAGTAAACAAACAATTTCATACTACTGAGACAAAAATGAGATTTTTCCAGTTTTTCTTTCAAATTTCCCTGATACGTTTGAAATTCCCTGATTTCCAAAACTTGTGCCAACCCTGCTCGTCCACAGAGTCCTTTCATTGCAAAGTACTATAGAATTGGGCTGCACCAATTTTATCCATTTCCCGAAAAGTAGAGATTTAATTTATTCCACATAAACTAATGAGGAACTGAATTAAAAATGGTTGTGGTGTTCAGAGTTAGTAGGATTAAAACACGACAGTAGTCCACTACAATTTCCCACACGAAGAACGAGCAGTCACATATTTCATTATTTATTTAAATTTATGATGAACTACAGTTTCAAATATTTAAATTTATTCCTGAAATTCAACTTAACCACAATAGATACAAATGTACCACCTAAGTTTGTTTCAGTCCCAGGAGTGTGCTCAGACAACCTAAGCAGTGCAGCAATCACTTATGGTAAGTTGGAAAACCAGGTTACAGTCTCAGTCTGGCACAAATTTTAATTTGTCACTTTAGGTAGAATATCTACCATGGACCTTGCCGTTGGGGGAGGGGGGGGGCGTCTTGCATGCCTCAGCGATACAGATAGCCATACCGTAGGTGCAACCAGAATAGAGGGGTATCTGTTGAAAGGCCAGACGAACGCGTGGTTCCTGAAGAGGGGCAGCAGCCTTTTCAGTAGTTGCAGGGCAACAGTCTGGATGACTGACTGATCTGGCTGGCCTTTTAACACTAACCAAAATGGCTTTGCCGTGCTGGTACTGCGAACAGCTGAAAGCAAGGGGAAACTACAGCCGTAATTTTTCCCGAGGGCATGCAGCCTTTACTGTATGGTTAAATGATGGTGTTCTCTTGGGTAAAGTAGTCCCCCATTCGGATCTCCGGGTGGGGACTACTCAGGACGACGACGTTATCAGGAGAAAGAACACTGGCGTTCTACGGATCGGAGCGTGGAATGTAGATCCCTTAACCAGGCAAGTAGGTTAGAAAATTTAAAAAGGGAAATGGATCGATTAAAGTTAGTTATAGTGGGAATTAGTGAAGTTCAGTGGCAGGAGGAACAAGACTTCTGGTCAGGTGAATACAGGGTTTCAAATAGGGGTAATGCAGGGGTAGGTTTAGTAATGAATAGGAAAATAGGAATGTGGGTAACCTACTACAAACAGCATGGTGAACGCATTATTGTGGCCAAGATAGATACGAAGCCCACGCCTACCACAGTTGTACAAGTTTATATGCCTACTAGCTCAGCAGATGACGAAGAAATTGCAGAAATGTATGATGAAAGAAAAAATAAAATAATTCAGATAGTGAAGGGAGACGGAAATTTAATAGTCATGGGTGACTGGAATTTGATAGTAGGAAAAGGGAGAGAAGGAAACGTAGTAGGTGAATATGGACTGGGGCTAAGAAATGAAAGAAGAAGCCGCCTGGTAGAATTTTGCACTGAGCACAACCTAATCATAGCTAACACTTGGTTCAAGAATCATAAAAGAAGGTTGTATACATGGAAGAAGCCTGGAGATACTAAAAGGTATCAGATAGATTATATAATGATAAGACAGAGATTTAGGAACCAGGTTTAAAATTGTAAGACATTTCCAGGGGCAGATGTGGACTCTGACCACAATCTATTGGTTATGAACTGTAGATTAAAACTGAAGAAACTGCAAAAAGGTGGGAATTTGAGGAGATGGGACCTGGATAAACTGAAAGAACCAGAAGTTGTTGAGAGATTCAGGGAGAGCATTAGGGAACGATTAACAAGAATGGGGAGAAAGAAATGCAGTAGAGGACAAATGGGTAGCTTTGAGAAATGAAATAGTGAAGGTAGCAAAGGATCAAGTAGGTAAAAAGATGAGGGCTAATAGAAATCCTTGGGTAACAGAAGAGATATTGAATTTAATTGATGAAAGGAGAAAATATAAAAATGGAGTAAATGAAGCAGGCAAAAAGAAATACAAATGTCTCAAAAATGAGATCGACAGGAAGTGCAAAATGGCTAAGCAGGGATGGCTAGAGGACAAATGTAAGGATGTGGAGGTGCATATCACTAGGGATAAGATAGATATTGCCTACAGGAAAATTAGAGAGACCTTTGCAGAAAAGAGAACCACTTGCATGAATATCAAGAGCTCAGATGGCAACCCAGTTCTAAGCAAAGAAGGGAAGGCAGAAGGAGTATGTAGAGGGTCTATACAAGGGCGATATTCTTGAGGACAATATTATAGTAATGGAAGAGAATGTAGATGAAGATAAAATAGGAGATATGATACTGTGTGAAGAGTTTGACAAAGCACTGAAATACCCAAGTCCAAACAAGTCCCTGGGAGTAGACAACATTCCATTAGAACTATTGATAGCCTTGGGAGAGTCAGGCCTAACGAAACTCTACCATCTAGTGAGCAAGATGTATAAGACAGGTGAAATACCCTCAGATTTCAAGAAGAATATAATAATTCCAATCCCAATGAAAGCAGTTGTTGACAGATGTGAAAATTACCTAACTATCAGTTTAATAAGCCACGGCTGCAAAATACTAACATGAATTCTTTGCAGATGAATGGAAAAACTGATAGAAGCCGACCTCAGGGAAGATCAGTTTGGATTCCGTAGAAATGTTGGAACACGTGAGGCAATACTGACCCTACGACTTATCTTAGAAGATAGATTAAGGAAAGGCAAACCTACATTTCTAGCATTTGTAGACTTGGAGAAAGCTTTTGACAATGTTGACTGGAATACTCTCTTTCAAATTCTGAAGGTGGCAGGGGTAAAATACAGAGAGCTAAAGGCTATTTACAATTTGTACAGAAACCAGATGGCAGTTATAAAGAGTCGAGGGGCATGAAAGGGAAGCAGTGGTTGGGAAGGGAGTGAGACAGGGTTGTAGCCTCTCCCCGATGTTATTCAATTTGTATATTGAGCAAGCAGTAAAGGAAACAAAAGAAAAATTTGGAGTAGGAATTAAGATCCATGCAGAAGAAATAAAAACGTTGAGGTTCGTCGATGATATTGTAATTCTGTCAGAGACAGCAAAGGACCTGGAAGAGCAGCTGAATGGAATGGAGTGTCCTGAAAGGAGGATGTAAGATGAACATCAACAGAAGCAAAATGAGGATAATGGAATGTAGTCGAATTAAATCGGGTGATGAAGGAATTAGATAAGGAAATGAGACGCTTAAAGTAGTAAATGAGTTTTGCTATTTGGGGAACAAAATAACTGATGATGGTCTAAGTAGAGAGGATATAAAATATAGACTGGCAATGGCAAGGGAAGTGTTTCTGAAGAAGAGAAATTTGTTAACATTGAGTATAGATTTAAATGTCAGGAAGCCGTTTCTGAAAGTATTTGTATGGAGTGTAGCCATGTGTGGAAGTGAAATGTGGATGATAAATAGTTTGGACAAGAAGAGAATAGAAGCTTTTGAAATGTGGTGCTACAGAAGAATGCTGAAGATTAGATGGGTAGATCACATAACTAATGAGGAGGTATTGAATAGAATTGGGGAGAAGAGGAGTTTGTGGCACAACTTGACTAGAAGAAGGGCTCGGTTGGTAGGACATGTTCTGAGGCATCAAGGGATCACCAATTTAGTATTGGAGGGCAGTGTGGAGGGTAAAAATCTTAGACCAAGAGATGAATACACTAAACACATTCAGAAGTATGTAGGTTGCAGTAGGTACGGGGAGATGAAGAACCTTGCGCAGGATAGAGTAGCATGGAGAGCTGCATCAAACCAGTCTCTGGACTGAAGATGACAACAACAACAACATCTATACTTACTACAGTCAAGTTGAATTTCAGGAAAAAATTGCAATATTTCATTGATGTTGGAACTGGACGGAAAGAAGATTGTTGCTGAACACTTGCCAACAACATTGTTGTTATCGATGGACTGTGAATTCCAACTGGAGGACGACAGGGTAGGAATGCATTCCTGCATTTTGAAAAGCAATAACTCGACATCTGTATTTGTAAGTTAAGAAATGATAGAAAACCTAAATGTGTGGGGCTGGATGGTGATTCAAACACTACTCTTCCCGAATAATATGTCTTAACCACTATACCACCTGGTTTGGCTTAGCTGAAATTCCAACCACCTCTATCAATGATTGCATGGTGGATCTTGGCTGATGGTAGCTTGGGCAAAATGGTGTTCAGTCTTTCCACTGAAGTACTCATGTGTTTGTAGACACTTCTGTCTCAGTACAATTGCTATGAGCAGCTTAATGTATATACTTTAAGTCCTCCTGTGATGTCCCATATGCCTAATTATGTAAAACTAGTGGGACTGAGCTCAGGGATCAATTGCAGTGGCTTTTTCTTGCTCTTGGATTGTTCAATTGAGTCTTACCCTCAAAATCTGAAAGGTTGAAAGTGTTTCTGTGGTAGTTTGAGACTTTTGCTGTTGCTGTACCACATGCTTACCTGAATTACTGCATGACGTATGAACTATAAAAGGAATTGCTTAAAGGTATGCGACAACAGGGACAAATGATGTGTGGTACATCATTTGCAAATAATACGATTCCACTGATGGCTTTGTCCCTTGTAGGATACTTCCCGAAGATGCTAAAATTCCTTAAACAAGTGGCCTCAAAACATTTCGACCAGAAAATGCAAGGAATTTCAGTCACTCTGTATGTGCACATGGACCTAATAATGTTTCACTACAGTACGTGGATCACGTACACAGTGAGGTTCCTCTGTGTTGGGTTCGCCTAAACCCACTGCTTATCTCATTGTTCCACCTCAACAGGTTTTGTTAATAGATAATACTCTGTGCTGTAATGCAGAAATAGATCCACATGTCCTCACAGCTAAAGCCTTTTTCTATTTCTGCCCTAGAATACACAGTAAATGTTACCGAGTTAAACAAACCTCTGAAAAACAATAGAACATGTGCAACTTTTCTAATATCCCTTCTAAGAGGAAGGTGTCAAATGAATCGCAGTTATTAGACAACAATGCTATAAATACATATGAATATCCTTATCTCCATTACTGACACCATTATCAAGTCTACTGCTTACAAATTGGTGATGGCTGAGTCCAAGATAATACAGATTTCTATTTCATTAGTACTACTTCTAGTACCACCACCACTGTTTCTGCCATTTTCGCATATTGTATTACTTCACTGCTCATTAATTTGAAGTTTGTTTCTTGGTCTTTAGTTTTATCGGTAGATTACCTGGGCTCTGGAAGTCACCACAATCACAAACTCTGGACATTCTGATCAATAGCTTTCAACAACATAGATGCATAGCATTCTCAAATATACTCTTTTTTTATATGACAATGCATTTAGAGCCCAGTGCAGTCAATAGTGGCATCCTAACAATTCAATCGGCTTAACATAGGTAGCCAAGGGAAAACATCTCCACTCACCAAGAGCTCTTACATGGATCAATTTGCTTCTGTCTATTGCCTTAAGGGATTCTCCTGGTATGATTTCCCCCAATCAACATCATCTCTTTAGTTTCTTTACATCCTGTTTTATGACACTCATATGGTTTCTCAGTTTTATTACAACTGACTGATCAATGTCCTTTAAACTATCTATGTAAGTTTTCTTTACTGAAAGAATGTTGTTTGAACTTTGCAGATGGGAGAGCACAACTCTCCCCCCCCCCCCCCTCCTCGTGTGTGTGTGTGTGTGTGTGTGTGTGTGTGTGTGTGTGTGTGCGCACGCACGCACGCACGCACGCACGCACACACACACACACACACACAAGGGGCAGTGAGAGGGGGGGGGGGGGGGGGAATTTAAGAATGCTGGCTTCAGACATTCTGAATGGTAGCTTCTCTTTTATTAATTTGTTAGCAGTGATCTTCAAAACTGTAAATATGCCACCCTTGCCCAGAACCATACAGATACCACAGGGGCTCAAACTCATGATAGCATGATGGTAAAGTTTTCTCAATTCCATTTTAATGGTATCAAGTAGCCTAGCACGAGGCATGTAACTGTTACCCCTGACTGGGAAGTACTGAGCTACTCTGTCAAAAACTAACAACAAATGCCTACCGCATGCAGTAGCTGTTCACAATTCGCAAAACTCGTTTTTTGTAGATGTCAAGTTTGTCCAAACTTCACAGTTTTCTCAACTGTATGTTCTACACTAATATGAATATACTTCACCTTAAACTTCCTACATTATTCATTACACAACTCCTGAATTTACAAATCTTTTTTAAATGGATCATGGAACGTTTCCTCTGTATGTAACATTTTTCACTTCCGATTGTTTTTTTATGAACACATTCTTTCTAATGAAATCACTTCAATGTGGAGCCTTCATAAGATGAATGCTAAGTTTAGTACATTATAAAGCTTCAGCTGCTTTGTGTTTCTATTGAGCATCACCATCGTCATCAGCAAATCATCATCCAGTGCTGGCTAGAGTGCTCTTCCACCTTCAGCTTTTCTCATCCAAGCTTATTCTGCTTATTTGTGTGTGCAACCTATTCTTCCATTAGCTCATCCTCTAAGTCATTTCTCGTGATGAGGAATCTAACACAACGTTCTTAGTCCATTTCTTGTAATATCATGTAGAACTTCCTTTTGCCGACATAGCACAGCAACTCAACATGGCATGGAGTCAACTAGTCGTTGGAAGTCCCCCCGAAGAAATACTGAGCCATGCTGCCTCTAGACGAGGGGCGTTTGAAAAGTCCGTGCAAAAATAAAAACTACTTACGTGTTTGGTGTATACTTTTTTTATTTTTCAACAGTCTCCTTTTAGACTTATACACTTTGTCCAACACTGTTCTAATTTGTTGATCCCTTCCAAATAATAGGAATTGTCTAAGTCTGCAAAATCGCTGTTAGTTGCTGCGATCACCACCTCGTTTGTATAAAATCTTTGTCCCACCAGCCATTTCTGCAAATTGGCTAACAAATAGTAGCCCGAGGGAGCCAAGTCTGGAGAATAGGGAGGATGTGAAATGAGCTGGAATCTTATTTCCATTAACTTTGCGACCACAACTGCTGAGGTGTGTGCTGGTGCATTTTCGTGATGGAAAAGGACTTTTTTGTAGTCCAATCACCGGCATTTTTCTTGCATCTTGGTTTTTCAAATGGTCCAATAATGATGAATAATATGCACCTTTAATAGTTTTACTCTCTTCCAAATAGTTAATGAGGATTATCCCTTCCGAATCCCAAAATACAGTCACCATATTCTTTCCAGCTGAAGGAATGGTGGTCTCCTTTTTTTGGTGCATATTCTCCCTTGGTAACCCATTGTTTAGATTGTTGGATGGTCTCAGGAGTATAGTAATGTATCCATGTTTCATCCAGTGACGAAATGATGCTTAAAGTCCTGCAGATTCTTCCTGAACAGCTGCAAACCATCCTTGCAACACTTCACACGATTCCGGTTTTGGTCAAGTGTGAGCAATCGCGGAACCCATCTTGCAAATAGCTTTCTTATGTCCAGTTTATGCAAATATCATGTACCCATTCATTCTAGATGCCCACAGCACTAGCAATCTCGTGCACCATAACTCTTCTGTCATTCATCACCCTATCATGGATTTTATCAATGATTTCTGGAGTCTTAACCTCCACAGGACATCCAGAACGTTCAGCATCACTTGGGCCCAAATGGCCACTCCGAAAATTTTGAAACCACTTATAAACTGTTCTAACCGAAGATGCAGAGTCACCGTAATGTTTATCAAGCTTCTCTTTTATCTCCTCAGGCCTTCTGCCTTTCATACAGTAATGTTTAATCACCACGTGAAATTCTTTTTCGTCCATTTTTTGATATTCACTTGACTTCCTTGATTCACACGAATGCCAAACACAAAGAAATAGAACAATATGGTTGAAACTTGGTGTGCATTCTTCCCAAAGATGCTACTAACTAAACATGACCCCGATACGCGCCGGTGTTGCCATTTCTTGGACTTTGCGTGGACTTTTCAAATGCCATCGTAGATGTCTATAATTGCAAAAGTGCTGGTGCAGGATTTTGTGGATGAACTGGCCTCTCAATTATGTCCCATAAATGTTCGATAGGATTCATGTTGCATGATCTGGGTGGTAAATTATTCACTCAAATTGTCCAAAACGTTCTTCAAACCATTTGGGAACAATTGTAGCCCAGTGAAATGGTGCACCATCATCCTCAGAAATTCTATCTTTGTTTGGAACATGAAGTCCATGAATAGTTCAATGTGACCTCCAAGTAGCCAAACATAACCATTTCCACTAATTGATTGGTTCAGTTGGACCAAAGAACTCAAGTCACTTCCATGTAAAAACAGCCCACACCATTATGGAGCCACCACCAGCTTGCACAGTGTCTTGTTACCTTTGTGAAGTCTGCGCCATACTTGAGCCCTACCATCAGCTCTTACCAACATAAAATGGGATTCATCTGAGCAGGCCACTGCTTTTCAGTCGTCTAGGATCCAACCGATATGGTTACGAGCCCAGGTCAGGCGCTGCAGGCAATGCCATGCTATGTTGGTCGTCTGCTGCCATACCCCATTAATGTCAAATTTGCCATTCGTTGTACATTCCGCATTTGATTTCTGTTGTTATTTCAGGTAGTGTTGCTTGTCTGTTACCAATGACAACTATGCAAACACTACTGTTCTCTGTCACTACTTGAAGGCCATCAGCCACTGCATTGTACACAGTCAGATGTAATACCTGATATTTGGTATTCTCAGCACACTCTTGACACTGTGGATCTTTGAATACTATTAACAATTTCCAAAATGGAATGTCCCATGCATGTAACTCCAACTACCATTACCCATTCAGAGTCTCCCGTTCTGTAGCCATAAACATGTTGGAAACCTTTCTACATGTATCACCTGAGTATAAATGACAGCTGCAGCGATGCACTCCTTTTTTACCTTGTGTATGTAAAACTACTACCATCTGTGTATGTGCATATCGCTATCCCATGACTTTTGTCACCTCAGTGTTTATAGCTTTTCAGCGATGGATGACTGAAGTCTAACATCCAGAGTATACAACAGATCCCTCTACAATCCTTTAAAAACACAAAGTTTCGCCATTTAATGTCACCAATGGAAGAACACCGACAAGTGCCCTAAACACATTTCATGCAAGTCTCACCGCTTAGCATTAGAATTGCAGACAGCGTCAGGACTGTGTTCCAGTGGAAAATGTGTCTGAAGATCACGGCATGTTGAATGCAAACTGTAACAATTCAATGAAAAAACTTCACGAGAAATTTAGCAGACGTCATGCTAATAGCTTTAACACCAAATTAAAGATGTTAAGAAAAATTCCGAATCTTTTTTAACACCAGTGAATACATGGTAAAGAAATAATGGTTTTACTAAATGAAGATGGTATTTTGTCAAAAGGAACCTATAAACTGGTAAACAAAATAGATAAGCACATGGAAAAATATGTCCAGGCTTTTTACTATTTCAGTGGTGTAAGGTGAATTTCTGGTAACAAATGAGATTGTCTGTCTGCCCCTTCAGAAAATAACAAAAGATAGATAAGCAAAGGACATATTTTGCATAATCTGAAGATGTGTACTTACTTTCACAGAAAAATATCCTTCTGATAAAATTGATTTTACATAGTTTTGTGAACTTCCCCCAAAACAATGTGTTACTGTAAACAGTAGTGGAGTGCACAATGTATGTTTAAGCATTTATCAAAATTGTAAAACTGATAATGCAAGCTGCACATGTAAGAGAACCACACACTGAACTTTTACAGAAACTTCTTTGCAATCCAGGAGATTCATCATTTTTGTACCATTACAAGCGAGATAACAGGGTCACTGTAGAATGGAATTTTTTTGCCACTAGTCATGGCAAAAATGCATGTCAGGGAGTTGGTGGTAATATTACCATTTAGCCACAAGAGCAAGTTTACAGTGTCCATATGAAAATCACCTTTTTAAGTCCAAAAGGTCTGCTTACATTTGCCTATACTCATGTTCAAGGAATACAAACATCCTATCTTATGAAAGATGAGATATAATAATTCACAAATATGTTACAAAAACAATATGAATCTGGTTTTACCATACCTGGGACAGTGTTTCATAATCTACTTAACTCATACAATTTAATCTTTGAGCTCACAGCATGGCCCGTATCACTATTAAAGAAGAACATTCATCACAGTTATCTATGATAACAAATGGTGGCTTGGAAAATGTTTTTGAGATCAGTGAAGAACTTAGATATACAAAAGGTCAAATTCATGACAGCAAGCGCACCTATCTCAGTTTTTCATTGTCACTTCATGCTGAGGTTTAGTGCATCCCATATGAAAATATTCATATGACTTCAACTCCTCTTAGTGCAAGCACAAGCACATACCTATTACATACTTTTGAACTGGACACAATATTTGCCAGTGACAACTTGTCTAAGGAAATAAACACTTTTTAGAATGTTCGAGATGTATTTTACAAACTGAAATTTGTATATTTTTACTTATCTTCCAGTTATAAATCACTAAACATAATGTACATCCTTCTGATTTTTTTATGTGTAGAAATATGATAGTAGGCATTATGTGAAAAAAAAATTAAGATGGTGAAACTCATGATGTCTGTGAAAAGAATTTCTGAAATTTACAAATAAAAATTTGTAGAAATGAATTACATTACAGAATTGTAAACATTTGTCTGCATAATTCCTGCATTTTAATAACTGTCTATCATAGTTGATCCTTTTATATTTCCAGTGACACTTAACTGAATAAAACTGATTCACTAATAAAAAGGTTGATATGGTTCCAACTTGTCACTCAATGCCAGTGGGTCAATCCATGCCAAGTGGTCCAAGGAAAAAAAAAAAAAAAGGGTTGCTTGACCATCTCAGAAAAATTTTATATTTGCTGGGTGAACTCCCCAATGTTAACTAGCCACAAAAATATTTTTTAAAAAAATTGTTTATTATTTTGAAGTGGCAGCCATATTTGTTCCAGGTTGCTTGCATTTTTCACATTTGCAAGCATCTACATTTTTTACAATTATTCAGTAGTGGATTGTCCTAAGCCTATCAGATAAAATGCATTTAGTTCAACACACACTGGGCTACAAATCAGCATCATTATCAATTAGCTGAATGTATTCTTTAATATATTTTTAATAGTTGTAAGTTATCAGCCACAAATTAAAAAAACTCAATTTTTGAACACCAGTTTTCCAAAGAAAGATTAATTTCTCAGCCTTAATATTTTTTGTGCTATTACACTGTATAGTATATTTACTTTTTACACAGTATCAATGATGAGCAGCTTACACTTAAAAAAATACACTATTTTAAAAATGGATTTTTTTTTCATTTTGTGGCCTGAAATATCTTTGTTGCGGGACCAGATAAAAATCTTAAAATTTCACAGTTAAGAGACCTTTATGATATCAAACTTCAGTATAAATTTCAACTTTGAGATTCAATTGGAAGATATGGGAAAAAAATTACAAACACAAGTCAAAAATACATTTTTTAACATCTGCTATATCTAGGCTTATGGAATAAAATGTATCAGTTACAGTATATAATTTAATTACATCTATGATTACTTACTTTTTTTAAAATGAAAATAAGACTACTAATTACATTATATTGTTCTCGTTATTTGTTTTTAGTACATTGAGAAATTTGTTCACTCAGTTTGGGTGTTAGATTGTAAGTTCACCCAGTCACAGCTGTAAATTCCATGGGAGACAGCTTCCTTAGTACATTTTTAAGTGGCATCCAAACTTCATGTTTCTCAGTTTTTTTAAAAGATGTCCTTGGTCATGGAGGGCGATAAAATACAACATGTACATCTTGGATTTGACAGTCAATATTACCAACTTTGCCAATCCACCACTGTCCATAGTAAACATGAGACACTATGTCTTTACTTTGAAGAACCAGTTGTACAAGTTTTTCACACTAATGAAGTTCACTATCAGGCGAAGTTGGTGTGATCTTACACTTCAGTAAGTTGTGTGAATGGGGTACTAAACAATGAAAAGATTGAGTGCCTTTAATCTTCTGACAAGAGTTGGACCTTTTCTTCAAGAAACTGTCAGACTTCTTGTATTTCCTCACATTGTACAAAAACATAGGTACTTCCTTTGATATATTTTTTTACAGAATTCAAACATTTCTTGATGTGTTATGATTGTCATCGGTCCGCAGCAGACTTGCTTTTGTGACAGCTCGCTTTGTTGTACCCCCGACATCATCACAAGCATTCTTCCCATGGCACAAAGCGAAAAAGTGCCATTCTACATCAAACCCAATTTTTTTTTTTTTAAGGGCACTCAACTACTGAGGTCATTAGCGCCCAGTCACAATTGTTAAAGCACATAAAATCTAGTAAAACTCAGTCGTTGGGCAATGCGTTCAAAGTAATGAAACGAAGAACACGAGCAGCTGCTCAAGCGTCATCCGCTAAAATACCCTGTAAAGTAGATGGCAGAGACAGGACAACACGAGATCGACTAAAACGGGGACACGACAATAAAACATGGCGCACTGTTAATGCATGACCACAAGGGCACTGCGGGGCTGGGTCACCGGAGAGCAGGTAGCAGTGGCTAAACCGGCAATGCCAAATCTGCAACTTGGTCAGAAGGACCTCTTCTCGCCGAGATGGTCGGGAGGAGGTTGTCCAAGCAGTTGGGAACGGTTTTACTGCCCGGAGCTTGTTTCCTTGAAGTGAGGACTAAGTATCCCACCACTGAGTGAGTCAGAGCAGAGTACATACGATGAATGGCAGTGGCGGCGGGCATACTGAACGGCCTGATGGAGAGCAAAAAGCTCGGCCGTAAGGCTCGAACGTTGGTCGAGGATCCGGTATTTAAAGGTGACGGCCCCGACGACAAAGGCACAGCCGACACCATCGTCCGTTTTGGAGCCATCAGTGTAAATAAAGGTGTGACTGGCAAGTCGCGCACGAAGTTCGACAAACCGTGAGCAATACACTGCAGCCGGAGTACCCTCCTTCGGGAGCGAGCTGAGATCGAGATAAACATGAACTGGAGCCTGGAGCTAAGGTGGTGTCGGGCTCTCACCCTCTCTGAAGGTGGTAGGGAGGGCAAAATCCAATTGTCAAAGCAGGCGACGAAATCAGACTCCAGGGGGCACCAGGGCAGAGACATACAACCCATACTGACGGTCGAAAGAATCGGCGTAGAAGGACTGATAACAAGGGGTGGTCGGGCATTGAAAACAGCCGGCAGGCATACCAACAAAGCAGTATGTCGCGCCGGTAGGTCAATGGTAATTCGGCAGCTTCAGCGTAAACACTCTCGACGGGACTAGTGTAGAAAGCTCCGGTCGCAAGACGTAACACCCTATGGTGGATGGAGTTGAGACGGCGTAAGAGGGATGGCCGAGCAGACGAGGCTCCCATAATCCAGCTTTGATCGGACTATGGACCGATACAATCGAAGCAGGACAGTGCGATCCGCTCCCAAAGATGAACCACTAAGAACTCTGAGGACATTAAGGGAACGTGTACAACGGGCAGCCAAATAAGAGACATGCGGAGACCAACAAAGTTTCCTTTCCAGTGTGAGCCCTAGAAACTTAGTTGTTTCCACGAATGGGAGAATGGGACCGAGATGTAAGGATGGCGGAAGGAACGCTTTATATCGCCAAAAGTTGATGCAAACTGTCTTCTCTTCAGAGAACCGGAAGTCATTTGCCACACTCCACGAGTATAGGCTGTCTAGACAACGCTGAAGGCAGCGGTCCAGGAGGAAAATATTCTTTATGAAAGGCGATGTTAATAATTTTGTTTTTGTTTTTATATTGACTTGCTGCCAATCCGAAAAAGTAAATCAGCTTTTTATGGAAGGGTGGTGCTGTTTAATGTAGTTTGTTAACTTGAGTTGAAAAATGTGCACTGCTGCAGTGTTGTGTTCAATGTAGTCACTTATGACACAAAAGCTGTGGCTTAGTAGTTTATCTTCATCTTTATAATAGAATGCAAATGGATGAACTGTGGCCTGTTTGTTTACCCAGTGGTGCCCTTGTACTTCATCTTGAACAACAAAGGAATAATTTTCCAAACAGTCAGCAAGAACTAAGCATTCATCAGCTGCCAAGGTTTGCTTTTTGTCTTTAAAAATTTACCTTGAGATTTTGCAATAAAATGATGCATTTTCAGATTTTCAAGGTTAGCCACTAACACTTCAAAAAACTCTTCTCGTGATTTTATGACTGTCACCATTTCAGTTCTGTCTTGTGTCACCCATTTTGTAAGGCTTGTTTGGCTGGACAATCTTCACATTTTACCTTGATCATAGAATTGCAACTGTCAATATTGCATACCGTAACTTCCAAAAGGTCAGTTCTAAGATTGGCCCCATCTATTGTCAACTTTACGTTCTGATGATACAAACAAACAAACAAACATTATGGGTGCCACATGCCCCTGCAACAATACACCATCTTGGTCTCACTCGCAAAACTTTGATATTCCAGTTTTAATGTGAGGATTTTTCTTAATTCAGTGAATAGTTCATTAAAATCACACAATATTAACCTTTTTTGTCTTGTGTATGTTAGAACTAATTTCTTTCACAGAAAAACAGTCTTTTTGCCAGACATCAAATAGCTCTTATTGTCATCATCATAATACTTAATAACTTTATCGATTGTGTTTTCATCTGCCAAATTAGATTCACTTTTCTTTTGTAATGCTGGTAAAATTCCGTTCTTTTACTAATTGCCTTGTTAACTTAACAAGACGTTCTGACGCATTAAATTCATCACTAACTTTTGTTCGACTCCAAGAATTCAGCAGTAAACTGATAATTTTATCCTCTTTGTTTGAAGTACTGCATTTAATTTTTGGTTTTTCTATCAAATCATTATATTCTGTTGGTCAAGTTTTAGAACTTCCATCTGTTTTAGTACAAATTGCATTTTGAAATGAAACTTCCATATTCTTTTTGACTGTAGCTGCCACTTTCTCAATTTTTGTATTCAAGGCACTTTGTCTTTTATCTTGACTCAGTTTTCTAATTTTACTAGCAGGCGATATACCCAGGATTTCACAAGTTGTATCTACTTTCTTAATGGTTGCTGATAAGTCACAAAATTCTGTATCTGAGGTTCCACTATTCTTTCTCTTGTGAATTACAAATATCATCCCTAACATGTTGGAGACAATGATTTTCCTGGTATGAGATTGACAAAAGGGCTTTTATTTTTAGAATAATGATCAAATGTTATTTCTCGCAGTCCTTTTGTTATAGGCTAGTACTTTTCCTATAGGTTTCTAATGTTTCTCAGAAGGGTCCATGCAAGACTGACCAAGAAAGTGATGAATTTTTTTAAGTATTTCATTTCATGATACTTCCATGTTGATTTGACCTCTGGGCAGTCTCTTAAGTAAAACAACACATTTCCTTCTTCACTGTAATCTTCGATTAAAGTAATGTCTTTAGGATACACTTCACACACACTTATGACATGCCTCATTAATGATAACACCAACAGAACACTGAGACACCATTTTTCAAGTGCACACTTCAACAACTTCTACCTAAGAAATTGTGAGTAGACAAATGTTGGTGTAAGGGGGAAGACAACAATCTGACTTGTATATGTTTGCAGATGCCACTGTTAGCCTGCTGAAACAATTACCACACCATTGTTTCAACAAATAATCATTAGCTAGTGTAATGTGGTGTGTTACATTATGCAATTGGTATACTTTATTTGATTAGCCTACCAGATATCGCAGATGTTAAAAACATATTTTTGACTCGTGTTTGTAATCTGTTTTCCATAACTTCCAATTGAATCTCAAAGTAGAAATTTATACTGAAGTTTGATATCAAAAAGGTCTATTACCTGTGAAATTTTCAGATTTTTATCTGGTCCCCCAACAAAGATACTGTAGGCCGCAAAATGGAAAAATAAAAAAAAAAACATTTTTTAAAATAGTTTATTTTTTTAAGTGTATGTTGTTCACCATTGATACTGTATAAAAAGTAACTATACTATACAGTGTAATAGCACAAAAAATATTAAGGCTGAGAAATTTATCTTTCTTTAGAAAACTACTTTTCAAAAATTGAGTTTTTAATTTGTGGCTGATAACTTTGAACTATTAAAAATATATTAAATAATGCATTCAGCTAAGTGATAATAATGTTAATTTGTAGCCCAGTGTGTGTTGAACTAAATGCATTTTATCTGAAAGGCTTAGGACAATCCACTACTCAATAATTGTAAAAAATGTAGATGCTTGCAAATATGAAAAATGCATGCAGCCTGGAACAAATATGGCTGCCACTTCAAAATAAAAAACAATTTTTTTTAATATTTTAGTGATTACTAAACATTGGGGAATTCACCCAGCAAATATAACATTTTTCTGAGATGGTCAAGCAACCAGTACTGGACCACTCTGTATGGATTGATCCCAGTTTGTGAAAATGACATTTTAAAATGGCCTCCTAACTGTAGTTTTGGTTAAAAATTCTAGAAAAATTATTTTAAACATGTTTCATTATGTATTCCCTTACACCAAATTTCCACAAATATTCATGACACGAGGGCAACAAGATTTTTTTTAAATTTCTGTAGCTGTTGGAAAGCTCTAAAACTGACTGTGAAGCACTCTGCCTGTAAATACAATGGTGCTTCAACTGCTAGATTGTGCAATTTGAGGGCATATGAAATGAAACCAGTGGAAAGTTACAATGAATTGGGTTTGAACCCCTATCAGACCTAGGATTTGTGTGCGTCACCAGTTCTTTCACCTTTCGCAATGTTTGCTTCTGTGGGAATTGCCAAGCTGCACTATGGTTCTCAGTCCACGTTAAACTGCAGATCCCCCCCTGTAATGGCTGGATGAGTCAGTACAAATGCCAGTGGAAGGCAATAACATAACACATCAAATAGGAACATGCCTAGTACAGCACGATGCAGTTCAAATCAGTCTTCAGATTGATGACAACTCCTTCCCCTACTTTAATTACAGAATCATCAAACTGCAATAGAGGGTTATACTGTCCGAAGTGTTGCAGAATGGAACGGCAAGTAGCAGCTGAGTACTGATGCTGACACATATGACTCCATACTTTATATGAAGACTGTTTTTCTTTGGTGCATCAGCTTTTTAAGAATTCTTTGCAACACCTTTGGTAAATTCATTCTGATTGACTTTCATCAATTGTGCTTGTGTTTATAGCTCTTTACTTTTCTTTGGTAGATCTGATGATGGGCAGTGCCCAAAAGGTTTTGGTAAGTAACAATTTTTTAACAGCAAGTGACGAGTTGATGTGGCAACCTATTCATCATTGACGTAAGTATCCTCAACACTGCGGAATATCTACATCCAGATGGTGAAATAAAGATCTGAAAATACCTCCTAAATAAGAGTCCTGTGCCATCATCACTGCACCACCTCACCTGGTAAATGATTAATAAAGAAGTAAAAATATCTGGGTTTAGATAGTATCAAAATTGAGAGGGTCAAAGACAGGAATCTGGAGAAGCTGTATACATGATTAGAAGTGGTGACAGAGTGAATTAACAGGGCGGGCTGCTTTTAATTATCTGAGGTATGTTTGTGTTTGGCATCGATATAAGGCAGGAAATTATACCTACCAAATGCAACTGATTCAATTTGGAATAAAACCAAGTCTAATCAAGAACTCTGAAGACAGTTAAATTATGCAGCTTGATTTGTTTTAGCAATCTAATTTCTCTCAGCTCTATCCAATCAGATTTAAATTCACAATACTGAAGCAGAGAAAGAGGGAAGAAAACCTTACCTGAAAATGGTTTTAAAGGTTGCAGTGAAACACTCATTTTTCAGGACAATTTGGAGGACAGTGTTTGCTGGTAAATTCAGTGTTATGTTTTTAGAAGGTCAATTCCAGGACAGTACCTTAAAAGAAGACATGGTCAATTTCCTACATTATTCTTGTCCCACTGGAGATGCTGCTCCATTTCTTACATGAGCTACAGGATATTAAGCCATCAACTTTGTTTCCCTTTGATTAAGCATAAATGTCTCTGTAAGTTTCTGGTGTATTCTGTCCTTCATTTGATTAACTCTCTTACAATCATTTGGTGATTCCAATTTATCACAAACCATTTTTCAATTAATAACTTTACTACAAAGCATTAATGTTCCACAATAATATTTATTAGTTTGCTATGAACTGGCTTTTGGCTTCTTAGACCATCGTTACATAACAGAGTCCATACAAGTTAGTGAGAATTCATAACTGGGCAAAAAATTCTGTATAAAAATTTGTGACATTTTATGACTATATCGATACAATTCCCATGCATATCTAAAGAGATTCTGAACAAGTAGATCTTGTATTAAAACTATGTGAATGTGTGTGCCAAAAATGTTCAAGAGAACTGAGTAATGGCACAGGCTGCTATGTCATATAGACAAACTGGTGAATGTGATGAACAGACCGAATGAAGGGAGGGCCAGCAACAAGTCTATGGAATGTGTGTGGAACATTTAAAACAAGTTTACTATCTAATGATGAAAGAAATAATGACTGGCTGCTACTTTTATAGTGTTAAAAGCTGAAGTATATTTCCTGGCTTTTTGTTTCCTGGAAAGAACATGTGAAGTCCTAGGCTGGGAGCCCACTTGTTATCAGTGTCGTTTTGTGCTGTCTGAGGTGGACAATGGAGTCCTGTTATCCTGTCTCATTTTTATTGACTGTGTGGTCAATTAGTGTAGAACTATAACCATTGTTCAATGTTATTTCTTTAATTATTTTGAATTCATTTTCAAAATCTGGTTTGGTTGGTGGTACAGATAGTAGGTGGTGCGCCATGGAGTCAAGGCTGCATGATTGTGTGTTATGGGATGCTGTGAACTGGGTAGTATTATTGTCTGTTGATGTTACTTTACTGTATATCTTAAATAAATACTGTTGCTTACTGATGTCAAACAGAGAGGTCTGAAATGTTGACAGCCGTCTACCAACTCCATTGTAAACTTAGGTAACTCTACAAGTTTGAGAAATGTGAACACTTTTTCAACATATTCTGACTTACAAAGTTAGTTTTGTCAGACGATGTGTCTACAAAACATCTGTTAGCTCATGAAACTAAAAATTATAACTACAGATATGTTCAATGATAGTTGTAGGGAGCAAAGAGTGTTGCCCACATTAAAGAAAAAACTGTCTTGTCAAGATGTGATTGCTACCAATGGTGACAAAGGGAACATTTTAGTTTTACTTAGTAAGTAGAATATATTGAAAAGTATTTACATTCCTCAAACCTTTTGAGTTCCCAGAGTTACCCAAAGATTCCACAATGAAATGAAGAACCTTATTAAAACCTGTAAATCCATATTTACCGATAGTGATGCCAACCACACATGAATCCAATAGCATCAAAGTTATATGGATTACCTAAGCTTCACAAAGAAGCTGTTCCAATAAGACCCGTTTCTTTAGTTTCAGCACCTTGCCATAAATTAGCAGAAGAGTTTCATTCACTAATTAAAACAAAATCTAAATTTCAACCAAAAAACTAATATGTAGCCATTCCATCTAGTGCAATACATGTCTCATTTGTTGTTAGCAGCCTGTTTCCTAATATTCTTGTTGCAGAGGAAATGGAAATTTTAGCACAATGGCTACATAAAAACACAACAAATCCAGTGGAGACACAAGATATAAGAATGAGAACTGAAACAAAGCTTAGAGCAAAATTACTTCCAATTTTGACAAGCTCTGTAGTCGGTCAGATGGATTAGTAATGAGGTCCCTACTGACTCCGTTACTACCCGAAATGTTAAGGGATAATTTAGAGCAAACATCTTTAGGTAAAAAGCCGCTAAGTTCGAAAATACAGTATTCGGCTAGGTATAGGGAGCATGTACGGTGCTTGTGGACAGGTACCACCAGAAAAAATTTTTCAACATCTCAATTCATGACACAGTAACATAAGTTTACAACACAATTGGGAGAAGACCTCTCCATTTGATATCAGTAAGATATAGCATTTATTTAAGATGTAACCTCAGACAAACATAGTAATACTAACCACTTCCCAGCATCCCACAACACACAAACACGCAGCCTTCGACTCCACAGTGCATCGCCTACTATCTATACCACAAACCAAATCATATTTTTAAAATGAATTCAAAATAATTAAAGAAATAGCATTCAACAATGGTTGTAGTCCTACAGTAACAAGACAACATACTCAGCAAACCTTAGGTAGCACAAAACACTGACAACAGGTGGGCTCCCATGCTATATGGGGGTAGGACTTCACAGGATTTTGCCAGGAAACAAAAATCCAAGAAATATACTCCAGCTTTTAACACTATAAAAGTAACAGTCAGTCATTATTTCTCTCATCATTAGATAACAAGTTTGTTATAACTGTTCCATACCCACATTCCACAGATTTCTTGCTCCCCATCTCTTTATTCGGTCTATTCGTCACATTCGCCAGTCTGTCCACATGACATAGTAGCCTGTGTCATTACTCACTTGTAGAGCGTTTTTCGTTTATACATTTATATAATTTTAATATCTAAATATACTTACAGTAAAATTTATTTGTTCAGAGGCTCTTCAGATATTACATTATGCTTGTTTTACATATCAATGTGGTCACTAAATGTCTCGCATCTTTGTACAGCAATTTTTGTACAGTTATTAATTCTCTTGGAAGTTGTGTGGACTATCCATTTCATATTAAGTTACCTCACAATGGCCAAAAAAATCTAAAGCCAGCCCATAACAAACTAATAAATATTATTGTTGAACATTAATACTTCTTATTCAAATTATTAGCATGTCTGTGTTCTTCCAAGAACCAACTGAATGTCTCATAAGTATCATTTACCGATCCCTTATACTTCAATTAATTTCTATTTGTGCTCTTCTAACCCTTCACACACTAATTATGGTAACTAACTACCATCTGATATCATAAGGCACGTGTCAAGGTAATGTGATGTAAGCATTAAGATAGTCAGATGCTACACAAAGCATTTTCTACATGTGAGCCTTCCTGTTACCTACCATGACATACTCTCTCCTGCATGAAATCTTGAAGACTTGTCATTTTCACAAAACATCACTATGTCTTGTTTCACAGTTTCAGGTTACACCTTTAGACCACACCTGCATTCAAGAGACGCAATTATACCACTACTGTCTAACTTTTCTTGCTACAATACCACGTGCTCTGCAATACCAAAAGTACTCTGACAATGCTCCAATGAAGGTGGAGCATTTGTTAAAAACCTGAATCTTCTCACTGCAAGTGTAACTTCTACATTTCTGAATGAGGAGCTCCAGTACATCAGAAAAATGTCCGAGCTGTTCATATGGGTACTCCACAGAGTACAGGGCATTAATAGTTCTCCATTTCTTCCCAGGAGATCAAATCGTATGAAGGTTTTTTTGGAACACATGTACAGTACAGGTAGGACAGTTCGAGGAACACAACCGCACCAGCACACATTTATAGTCAGTGCTACTAGCACCTTTACAATGAAGAAACTTTCAACAGATTCAAATAGGACCACTGTTGCTATGGCAACTTATGAAAATGCTTTGTTGAAACAGCAGCACCAGGGAAAATATGTGGCTTTCAAATATGACAAAAACTGGTAAATAGGGTAAATTTCCCAGATATCAAATGAATTTAGAGATGCTGCGATTGACTGTACATATCCAACTGAATCAAAATTCCTTACACGGCACAGTAGGAAAAATGCTGCTTAGGTCCCCTATTCCAATGTCTTATATAAGGTGGTGTCCCATCATTAAAAGTGTCACAGTTCACTGCTGTAAAAATGTGACAAGTGCTGTAAGATAATTCTCTCATCCTTAACAGAATTTATTTTATTTTTGGATTAACATTTCAAAGATAACAATGCTACATGCAAAGTGGAAGAGTTTTAAAAATACACTTTCCTTCTTTAAATTTTAATTTGTTTATGAAACTGTTCTTTTCAGAATCTTTATGTCAATAGATACCAGTGTACATGCAAAAAATTATTGATGTCTCATTATTGCTTCCCTCTTTTCATTTATTTAACTAAAGTGGTCTTTTTTTAATTTACAGTAACAGAATAAGAATACATCACCATATTTGTGTACCCAACCTGTCTTGCATTTCTTTACACTGAAGACATTCGGCAGTGAAATAAAATATATATATATTAGGAAAAATGTTTGATAACTGTTTTCAGTTTTCACCTGTTCACAGTTCTTATCTACAGGTGAAACACAAATATTTAAGGACAATTATACAAGCAAATACACTTAGTTTTTATTTGCCCATTCCATGTAGCACTGAATGTGAATGGCATGCCAATGAATAAAATGAGTTAGGATATTTTTCTTTACACTTACAATTGCTGCCAGATATGTGAACATGTCAGCAAAAATTCAAGTTGAGAGCCAGTTGTCTACATAACACCCCCAAACACCCCCACCCCCAGGGCTTTGAAGTTAATCAAATTTGACTTTTTTTTCCAAAGGAGCCACCTCTAAGTGCAGGTAGTAACTGTTAATTGCAAGGCCAAATGCTTTTCATCATTACTTACACTTACTACCAGTACTAAAGATTTACAGTGCACATGCAGAGGTCTGTGCTGTTTCCCTGGGCAAAGTACCTCTTTTTAATCCAGATTTTGAAGCATGGCATGGAAAAAGTGTGTTTCAACATTTTTCATAAAAAGTCTGAATGATGTATCCTACTTTCCATTCGTCAACATAGTGGTCTACATACTAGACGTATAGAAAATTGATGCCTGTAAGTCAGCTCATTACCAAGTACCAATCTCTGAGATTAGGGAAACTGTTGCCTGATCAATGACTCTGCACACATCCTTGTGTATTCAAACCTGAATTTATCAAAAGTGGTTCGAGTTAGCACAGTGCTATTTGGCAGTTTTACTATTAAGACTTATAGGTATCCACATACCAAATATGACTAAATCCCCCCCCCCCCCAAATGAGATTTCACGGAATGACCCCCTTGCCTCAGATGCTAATGCAATATTCCAGTACACCTCACAGATCGAAAGTTCAATTCCTGGTCTACCACACAGTTTCAATCTGTCGGGAAATTTCAGGCTTTACAGATTATTCATACAGTAGTCCCAGTAGTGTAATAAGTCTACTGTTGAAATCGATTATCTGTTGTCAAAGTCTTATTTATTTTTGTATTGGCTAATGTGCCATTTTATTTCTATATACGTACTACTAGTCCCACGGAATAAGGATTAAGGAAACATCTATTAGGACTTCATAATGACTATCAGTTTATATTACATGTGGAAACAAAAAAAAACCTAAACCACGAATGACAAAAAGGAATTGAACAACATATTTTCATACTAACGCAAGATTTCAACTGTCACAAACCGACAAAAACGAACAAGCTTCAACACGGCAGTTCCTATGAAAGTATACAATGTTTACACAGGATGTTCACACGTTACTTGATATATTTCATAATTTAAATATTTCCGAAGTATAAGTTGTATCCCACGAATTAAATCAGAGGAAACAATTCAACAAATGAAAATGTGTTACTCTGATGAATTCCAGAAATAAATTTATATTTAATAAGCGATGCAGATGACAACTCAATCTTATTCTGTAGTAGAAAATGTAGGAAGCTAGAACATTTTGATATTAGTGATGTAACAGAATTAATAAAATACTTCATCCATCAGGGCCTCTAGGTAAATGTCATCAAATCACAATTACTGGTATTTAAAACAGGCAGCCCTCAATATAACACTGTAAATAATGTATGTAACATCTCAGAAACACAAAGCATATAGACTTTTTAAGAGGAAAAATCTGTAGCGGCGTATATCTCCTTAGCCAGTTGGAAAAGATAGTTACTAGACGACATTAAAAACACTGTACTTTCAAATGATTTAACCCCTTTTGTAACAATGAAATTGAGTTGTAGTAATGTATTGCTGATGTACACGTAACAATGTTTGTGTTAAATTGGAGAGCAATGAGACTTAACACATATGGGACAGGCTGTAGTAGAGAAACATGTCATGAAGTGTTCCTGCAGCACAAGTACTTGATGTATTTGTATGCATATTAAAATTCGTTGCATTTTCATGTTTTTCCCAAATGAAGTTAACAGGTACAATGTAGTACATGATCACAACACCTGGACAAAATGTAACTGCACTCCCAGAAGGGGAAAAAATTAAAAATGAGACTGAAGCCTACACATCAATGGTTTGATATGGTTTAACAAACCATAAAGGTCTCTGAGAACATGTAAGGGGAATGACTAACACAAAACTGAAATCTTTCCTGATAGAAAAATATTTATTTATATTCAATGTATGAATTCAATGCTTGTGATATGAATTAGAACCATATCAGCTATAAAGTAATTAATGTTATAAAATAGATATAATATGTAACAATTGGAATATGTAACATACTTTGTAAGTGCAATTTTCATATTATTATTTCTAACATTTGCAAAAACAATCATTGTGATAGCCCCAAGCAAAGAAAATGTAAATAAATAAAAGTTCCTTAAATGAAAGTCATATTTTAAAATAGGATTGCTTAGAACAAAACCAGAAAACTGTTTCAAAAACTACAGGCAACATTCCACAAGTTGACCAAGTCTTCAAATTTGTCATCACAGTCAACTGAGAATAAAATTAAATATATCGAACACAATATGCAGACACATTTAATTATTGGGAACACAAAGTTTGTTCACTTGAAACCAAAAAAACTGGTAATAACAAATATAGCACTACTGTGAAAACTGCCCACAAAGTAGACATCAGAAAATCTGTATTAGAGGAACAAAAGGTTTAAAAAATGTGGTGAAAGGAATACATTATTATATCAAAAATTACTTCTAGGGCAATTAGTCACAGTAAAAGCAAAAATGGAATGAAAAAAGGGAGCTGCATGGTATAATTTTTAACAGAAAAATCTTGTAATCTTTACTAACACTTTGTTCAAGAATCATGAAAGAAAGCTGTGTATGTCGAAGGGACCTGAGGACACGAAGATTTCAGACTGATTACATAACAGCGTGACAGATTTTGAAACCAGATTTTAAAATATAAGAAATTTCCACAAATGTGGACTCTTACCACAATTAACAGATCGGAAATGAAGGAGATAGACCTGGATAAACTGAGTTTCGAAGTAGTATTGGAAACAGTGTGACTTAGACAGTGGAAAGTAACACAACAGAAAACAAATGGTAGCTTTGAGAGATGAAATACTGAGGGCAGCCGGGGATCCCATACATAAAAACACAAGGTCTTGAAGAAATTCTTGCATTACAAAATTGCATCAAATGAAGCAGCTAAAAAGAATACCAACATCTAAAAACTGAGAATCATATAAATTGTAAAATAGCTAGCTAAGCATGCACTGCTGGTGTATAAGTGCAAGGTTGTAGAAGCATGAATGACTATGAGAAAGACATACCACCTATTTCGAAAACTAGAGAGATCTTTTGAGGAAAGAGAAACAGCTGTATGAATATCAAGAGCTCTGATGGAAAGCCAGTACTAAGAAACTGAGGTTAAACTGAAAGGTGGAAGGAATACAAAAATAGCCTATACAAAGTAAATGAACTTCAAAAATTGTTATGGAAAAAGAAGAGAATTCCTCCAAATTACTGAGATATTTGGAGGAGCCAGCAATATCAGAACTATTCACCAGGTGTGCAAGGTATACAAGTGAAGCAAAATACTCTCTGACTTCAAGAAAGATGTAATAGTTCCAATTCCAAAGTAGGCAGGTGCTGATAGGTGTGAATATTACCAAACTGACACTTTAGTAAGTCGTGGCTGCAGATCACCAATAGCAATTATTTACAAAAAGATTGGAAAGACATAAAGCTGAACTCGGGGAAGATCAGTTTCGGTTCTGAAGAAATTTCGGAACTGATGTAGTAACAGTGACCCTATGAGAAGATACACAACAAAAATGCAAACCAACATTTATGGCATTTTTAGATTTAGAGAGAGCTTTTGACAGAGTTGACGGGAACACACTCTTCGAAATTCTGGAGGCAGCCGGCACAAAATACAGATAATGAAAGGTTATGTACAATATGTTGTACGAGGTCAATGACAAGAAGGTAGGCCAAGTTGAGAATGGAGTGAGACAGGGTTGTACCCTAGTCCTCGCACAATTCAATTTGTGCAATGAGCAATCAGAAAAGAGAGCCAAGGTGAAATTTGGGAAATGGATTTAAATTAGGGAAAAAGAAATAAAAACTTTATGAGGTTTGCCAGTGACACCGTAGTTGAACAGAATGGACAGTGTCTTGAAAACAGACTATAACAAATAATAACAAAAATAGAACAGGGGTGTTGACGTGTATTCTAGTTAACTCAGGTGATGCTGAGAAAATTCTATTAAGAAATGAGACACTGAAAAGTAGTCGACGGTTTTTGCTGTTTGGGCAGCAAAATACCAATGAAGGAGAAAGCAGAGAGGATTAAAAAAATGCAGATGCAATAGCAAGAAATGCATACCTGAAAAAGAGAAATTTATTATCATCTAATAAAAATTTGAGGGAGAGCTGGTACAGGATAATTTCATTTGTTTTTTATTGTAGTAAACATGAAGTTCACACATTACAATTAGTCTAGTAACAATAATGAGGTGAATCTTGACATAGGGCAAATAAGATACAACTAAAAAGTCATACAGTGCCCACAATTAAATTATGAAAGGTATCAAATACAGACTAATAACAATACTTACAATTAGAAGTCATCAAGGCAATAGGTACATTTTAATATAAACCAGCTCTTGAGCTTGGCTTTAAATTTTTAACATTCAACGTCTTTCAGGTTTTTTGGTAATTTATTATAAAAGATTGCACCTTTCACGTATGTGCTGTTTACATTTCAGGTAAAATTACTTCTTATTCTAAAACAATCATTCTTATGCCTATTGTTTTATTAATGTACTTGATTAATGACAAGAAGATATTTTTGGTTCTCTTATCAGCATAAGGGTTTGATAAACATTGAGTGCATATAATGAGATCAAATTATGTTCAATGAATAATTCTTTACATAGCCTTCTTGTATCCACATTGGCAACCAGCCATATTGTTCTTTTCTGCATCAAGAAAAATAGTTGTGAATCTGTGAAAAGTAGTTCCCCACAACACCCAAACCAGTCATACTGTAGAGATAAATTACCCCAAAATATATCACCCTAAGTATGTGTGTCCAAATAATGGGAAAATCTTAGCAGATACGCACCACTTAACATCCTTGACCATACATGATCAATACATTTGTTCCAAGTAAAATCTATATTAAAAAATCCTAAAAACTTACAAAAATTTTTGCTATCAAAACTTACACCATTATTTACATCTGACTAGGAACATTAATTTCTATGCCAAAGTTAACAACCTCACTTCTGCTTATGTTAAGTTTAAAATCTATTTCCGTGAAGAAATCACATGCCTTTCATAGGCCCATGCACATACCCTCTACCTTACAACCGAAGCCACACTTGTCAAGTGCTACATGCACGAACTCCACAGCTGCGGATACTGTGCTTCGACCCACACGAAAGCCATGTTGGAAATCAGCCATTGAGTCCCCTACATGTAAACCGATCATCTAATTTAAGAATTAATATTTTTTATAATCACTGAACTCAATGTAAGTGATATTAGCCTATAGTTTTGAACGCCGGTTCTGGTTACCTATGTGTAAAGCATACGAGGCAGGTTAATAACAAATGAGTGGGGTACTGTGCTGAACCTGCCCATCATCAGCACCTCAATTATCACATCTGGAGATTTCAATAAGCAGATGATGCTGGCCATAATCGAGACGTAAGTCAGTGAAGTGGTAATCAAACCACCATGCTATGACAATACTTCTTGCTAATATCTGTGATTCACATGGTAAAAATATATATATCTACATTTTAGCAACACTGAAATGTAAAATGGTTAGAGAATTACCATGGCGATAACTTACCTGCACAACAACCCGGATTGTGGATTTGGCAGATCGAAGCTCCGGGTATCGGCGTTCTTCTGATGGCGTCAAGCTTTAAAATACATTATGCATATCAGCTTAAATAGCTGAGCGTGCAGCTAAGCGCCGCACAGTTTCATTGTAAACGTCTCTCCCATGAAGAATTTCCCATGGAAACCCCAGCTCGCTGGCGAACGTAAACCAATCTGCCTACGGCCCAGCCCCAGCTTCCAATGGCGCCGAACCAACTTTGTAACTGAAAACACACCCTCTGGTTTCAGGAAATTTCCGTTAGCGACATTGAGTAGCAATGTCTCTGGAGCGAGTAGATATTGATTTTGTGTTGTCAACATTCGATACCAACGTGGTCACGTGAACCCGGGACGACAATGCGTCCTAAAAATGTTGAATGTCATAATATCGATAGGACAGACAGATTCCCTTCATAGATGCTGTGGTTTTGCTATAGGCTCTTGTAGAAACGATAACAATTTGCATTTGATACCTGGAATAAACTAGGCAGGTTTAAAGAGCAAAATGAGCGGACATTTCAGTTTTATGGACGTATCACAGCTCAGATGTCCCTAATTCCATTTTTTTTTCTTGAGGTAAGCCACAGCTAGTTTTGGTCTGTTCGAATATATTTTTTGTGACCGCAAAACAAAATGACAACAGTAAACCAGTGCATTTGACACTGTCTCGAAAACACTGAATTTGGCCACAATGCGTGGTGATGATACATCCTACTTCTTCATTACCTTTTTTCGATTTTTTGTGTATTTTTTTCGTCGACTAAGTCATAATTTTGCCTATTGGTAGCACTCTGATGTATATATTTAGCGCACTCTGTCTACAGGGTTCGACTACTCGGTAGAATAAGTAACAAATGGAGAAAAATCAAGCGGCCGCAACAGTATGCTACGAATATTAAAAATATGTATGACATGTTTCACTCGCCAGGGCACACGTACACGGATAGAGAGAGAAAGAGAAAATAGTTTACATGAATTTGCAATACAGTTGTCCCTTATAAAATTTATGTTGAGTGGGCAGTATGATATGATACATGAAGAAGTTAGCTGCCATCTATTGTATTCGTATTTTATGTTTGTTAATCAATAATGGTAGCCACAGTAAACAGAAGGCAAAACCCAACAAAGCAGCTAAATCAGCACTAAACTGTGTGCACTATGTGTTTGTGTGTTGTTTGCTTCTTTCTGTTCCCCACTGTTATAAAACATATTTAATCTGTTGACTTCCTACTGACTTATCTGCAAAACAGAATATACAACCTAGGTCTGTGGCTGTTAGTGTTGTAACACAAATAAACAAATGCAGTAATCTGTACCATTATCGTACAGAAAATGTATTTAATATAAATGCTCTAATTTCACTCAACACTGCAGTTCATATTTTGTATCTTTATACACTTCATTTCGCATAGCAATTAGCACATATTTCTTATTTACTTTCAGTTCTCTGTAGTGTAAAGGATATACACACAGAATTGTGCAATTTTTCT
The DNA here is from genome assembly GCF_023898315.1 of Schistocerca nitens. Classification (NCBI taxonomy): domain Eukaryota; kingdom Metazoa; phylum Arthropoda; class Insecta; order Orthoptera; family Acrididae; genus Schistocerca; species Schistocerca nitens. Next base: position 351,161,670 of record NC_064616.1, read on the forward strand.
TTTTTATTGTGAAAACCATCCCTTCAGACAAGAGTGAAACATTTCCTTTTTGCATAAAATATATAACAGATTCTTCGTATTACACAGTACCATTGACACGAATATTTCAGTGTCAAACAAACTGGCCGCACATCACGCAGACGTGAGCTACTACCTAAATAATTTTTTTTCAGATATCTGACCTCATTTGTGCAAGAACAGTCAATGGAAACAATATCCAAGTCATCGAAAATCTGCCACGAAAACAAAGTATAATAATAAAATAAAAATTAAGAATACAAAAAAGCATAAAATCCACAAGTATAACTGGAGTGGACGCATCGAAAATGGATTAACTTTGCAACCTTCTTCCCCAGAAATCTTGACGTGCCGTGACGTGACGGTAGTTGACGGCTTCTGTAAATGCTACCATTTGAAATGCATTTTGGAATGCTTGGCGTGACGTGATTTGGCGTGTGATGTGACGTGACGTGACGACCAATGTGAATTGGCCTTGCAAACAGCTTCATCTTAGCGACAAAGATCCTTCAAAAACAACAGTTAGCGAAGAACAAGTTCTATGATTAGCTCAATTTATACTCCACTAAATATTTTTAATTCGTCACTACAAACATACCATGAGTGTCAAAGCTAAAACTTAGTTACGTTTCAGAATTATTCTAATTTTGACTATTTAACACGTCACAAATGTTTATGGGTAAAATTAGACAATAATGAAAAAATGTTTGATCGTGAACCAAATGGTGCAGGCCAGTGATAAAAGTATAAATAACATTAGGGAGAAGCAGGAGGTACTAAACTGGAAAAATGTAATATATACTTTCAGCAATGGTGAGGAAGCGTTTGGCAGCTTTATTACTCCGCTAACTGAGATACCTCCTGATAAATTGTTACCAAACGAAAAGAAACTAAGCAAGCAAACATGGTCAGACCATTCTACATAGGTGGTTCACACCGCACTTACAGAAGCTAGGATTGATGGTTTTGATCAGCCATGATAAGCAAAAAGTGGAAGAGTTGATAAAACGGCATATACACAGAAGGAAAAAAATCCCAACATCTACATCTGAAAAACGATGTCTATTTAAACTTCACGACACTCGCATAAGAGTGGCGCTAGTAGTGCCACTATGAGGATACAAATCAGGTTTGGTTTAAATACACACTGTCATATGAGCGTTAATTACCTTTGAGATTGATGTTGTTGAGTTGACGTTAGTCAAGAATCGCTTTAAGGCGACAAAGACGCCATTATCAATACCTCACTGAGTTTGAACGAGGACTCTGTGCAGAAGGATGTTCCTTGTGTGAAACTGCAGAAAGACTTGGAAGGAATGTAGCCACCCTACATGACTGCTGGTAACAGTGATCACGAGAATGTACGATCGCTAGAAGGCAGGGCTCCAGACGGCACTACTGAGAGGGAAGACCATTGTGGTCGGTATGTGGCTCGAGAGCATCGCACTGCGCCTACAGCAGCAATTTGAGCAGCAGTTATCACAAAAGTGACGCAACGAACTGTTACAAATCGGTTGCTTCAAGGACAGCTCCGAGCTAGACAGCCAGTAGCGTACATTCCACTGACCCGAAATCACCGCCATTTGCGACGTTAGTGATGACAAGCGAGAGGTCATTGGAGCGCAGGGTGGAGGTCTGTTGTGTTTTCTGATGAAAACTGGTTCTGCCTCAGTGCCAGTGATGGCTATGTGTTGGTCAGAAGGAGGCCAGTTGAAGGTCTGCAATCAACCTGTCTACATGCTAGACACCCTGGACCTACACCTGGAGTTACAGTCTGTGGTGCAATTTCATTTGACAGAAGGAGCACTTTCATAGTTATCACACACACACACACACACACAACACACACACTGATTGCAAGTCTGTATATCAGTCTGGTGATTCAACCTGTTGTGCTGCCATTCATGAACAATATTCCAGGGGGTGTTTCCAAATAGGATAATGGTCGCCTACGTACCGCTGCTGTAACCCAACATGGTCTACAAAGTGTCAACATGTTACCTTGGCCAGCTCAATGACCATATCCGTATCCCACTGAGCACATATGGGACAAGATCTGAAGATAACTGCAGCGTCATCCACGAACAGTATTAGCTGTCCCTGCATTGACCAACTACTAAGTACAACAGCCATGGAACTCCATCCCACAAACCGACATCTGGCACCTATACAAAGCAATGCAAGCATGTTTACATGCTTCCATTCAACTTTCTGGCGGTTGCACTGCTTATTAAAGAACCAGCATTTCACTTTTGCAATAGCTTATCTCATGCTTACATTAACCTATGATCTTGCAAAGTTAATCACCTATGTATGTCACCTAGACAAATGCATTCCGAAATTTAATTACTCTATACTAATTAGTTTTTGGTGTTGTGATATTTTTTCCACCAATGTATTAGCCTTAAAAGACAATACAGGTCAGAAATCAGAACAGTCAAATGTAGAGCAAATGATAACTGCATCAGAAACTCCAATAATAAATGTAAAGTTGTGTGGAGTGCTTTTAAAGCAGAGTCAGGCATGAGAAGACACTGTGCAAAAATTACAAATAATGTTAATATCTCTTCACATGAATTTATCAGTACCGTGAAACATAAATCCTCATCTCCTCATAAAAAGAGTTCGAAAACTGATTCACACTCTGTTTATATGAACCAGTGTCTACAAAACTACGCTAATACAGTGTCAACCTTTAAGGGGAGAAAAGTGGAAGTATGTCATGTAATTAAATCAGAAGCAAAATTAAATAACTCAAGATCAAAGGACATAGGTACCGTCTCAAATTTTGTGATTAAAAATGTATTGGACTTAATATCAATATCTCTCTGCAATATTGTAAACTGTGTGTTTGTTTGTGGCATTTTTCCTGAATGTTTGAAACAGACAGTAGTTATTCTATTACACAAAAGGGTGAGACATTTTAGTCTGAGAATTATAGTCCAGTTTCATTGATACTTATATTCTCCAAAATATTTGAACATCGTATAAAAAAGCGAATTTAAAGCATTTCTCAGAAAACAATATGTTGACTAAGTCTTAACGTGGTTTTAGGTTCCACTTATCAAGAGTTCCAACTGTTGGAAATGTTATTTCTTTTGTGCAGCCTCCTTCTGAATCAAAATTATCTCCTGAGGACACACTAGTCGACTTGAGCAAGGCATTTCATTCTTCCTATCAAAGTATTGTACAATATTATTGGAGAAACTATGGTGACATAACATTAAGAACCTGGAACTCTTCCTCACTAAATCCTATCTCAATAATAGGCAGCAAATCATAAGCTACAATGATCAAAAGCCACAGCTTCTGAATGTTACCAAAGGGTCAGTTCTTGGACCATTACTGTTTATAATATATATAAATAGCCTGCTCAGCAACATGTTTTGCAAATCTGTGTTTTATACAGATGATACAACTTTCATCAGTTGTGGAAAGAACACATGCAAACTGAAGGAGGAAAATTAAACTACTGTTTATAATATTTTTAAAGGACTTGCTCAGGAATATGTCTTGCAAATCTGTGCTTTATGTATATGATACAGCTTTCATCAATTTTGGAAAGGAAACAAACAAACAGGAGGAGCAATGTAAGTACTACCTCAAATTACCCAGTATATGATTTCAAAACAATGAGTTAGTTATTAATTACTGAGTAATTGTGAATATTTCTTTCAGATTGTCCGATGTTTATGTTAAGTCTAATTCCACCAAACTCCTTGCTGTGCACCTAAAAGTTAACTGGAATTTCTTGTCTGCATGGCAGCATTGCCTTGCTCACACTGCTTAGTGTGCTTTGCTCCCATGCACGTAACACTGTTGCTAGAATTTCTCCTAATGGTAAATCTGCACACTGCTGGATTCCAGATGCGGCTCGCTTTGTGCTGGCTGTAACTAGTTCTGCTGTACACACATTTTTGTAGCACAGGTGCCACACAGATCCTCTCTTGGGTAGCAGAGCTTGAGAGCTGCAAGAAAGTTCAGGCATGTGGGCAAGCTTGGCAACATGGAGGGCGATTCCAGAGCTCAACAGGAAAGCAGACATGAAAACTAGCACAGAAGTTAGTCCAGCATCAACGCCCCACACAGACATGAACGTAAGTCCAGGAGCTGTAACACACCAGTTACTGGTTAATGTGACGTGGTTGGTGGTGTCCAGAGCTTGACTGGAAACGATTTCTCAATGACGTGTCCCACTGGAGACAGTGTCTCTACAGCAGGCAGTGACTGGGGCACCTAATTCTTGTCCTTTGCTAGCGAGGGTCACAAGCGGGCTGTGTCACATGACAGGACGATGTTATGATACAGCTCGGGCGTTTGAGCATATGTGGCAGCCAGGGCACATGACTACACTGGCAGCTGTGGTGGGGGTGGCCTGGGCACCTGGTGTGTCCACAGTCTGAGCTGCTGTGCTGGCTGGCAGGGCGAGGCGGGGTGGGGCTGACGTGTATATGGCAGTGAGATGGAAGCTGATGATTTGCGTATGTCATTGGCAGCTACAGGTGTGGGCTCTGCCTGACCAGTTCGACATGTCGAACTAATGAATGGTTGCTGACCAGTCAGGACATTCGACGCCTTGACTTGGTTGATTGAGACATAGACTGGCTTGATGTTGCACTCAATGCTGAGCATTATCTCATCATGGGTGATCACAATGAGTGGCACTAAGGAGAGCAGCTAAAGTGGTGGCTGTACTACTTGTGTGTGACATGACATGTGTACATTGCTGTAGACTGGCATATGCAAACACTTTGTCAGTGTCATGCCATGTCGACGTGTGCAGTCAGAAGCCAGATGTTCTGCCAGTAGTGGGACTGAGGCATCAGAAGGCAGTGGTTCTTCCTCCACAAAATCGCCAGAGATGATGAGAGATTGGTAGGTGAGGTGCTGATCTCTTTTGTTGGTGTTGGTTGTTGGGCAAGGAGTACCACCAGGAGTGCTTTCACCCAGGTGGTGTCATGGCAAGTTAGGGAGGCATTCACTGTCTGACTGAGCTGCTCAACCATGCCATTAGATGCCAGGTGGTAGTTGGCAGTCCTGTGCAACTGCATACCACAAAGTTGGGCGATGTGTGTAAAGAGCACGCAATATAAATGACAGCTAAAGAGTGTTTTTACATGACTGGGGCAGCCAATGCGCGCCACTTGGGTGTCAACGAAGGTGGTAGCGACAGTCAAAGCTATAATTTCCACTATGGGCATCACCTCCACCCAGTGAGTGAAGTAGTTCACCATCGTGAGCATGTAACCCTTCCCATGGGAAAGGGGCAGTGGGTCCACAATGTTCAACATAGACATGTGCAAAGTGGTGCGTCACATCTGAAAAGGAGTTGATGGGTGTGTGAGTGTATCTTCCAACTTTGAGTTGCTGACAGTGAGTGCAACTACGTGCTCACTGATGGCAGCCCTTTTGTAGCCCTGCCCAGAGAAAAGCGTGGCCATGAGCGACACAGTGTTGTTGACCCCAGAATATGACAGTCAATGGATGTGTTTGGAAACAATGGACTAGAAATTCTTCACAAGGAATGGGCAGTGTGTACCCATTGAAATGTCTCACCAGATCTTATGGGCAGGACTGGGAATTGGCAGTAGCTCGAGTTGTAGACTGCTGGAGATGTTGTGGTGGAGTGTTTCCTGTTATTGATCACTCCCTTGGCCTTGGGCGATGTCCTGAAAGTTCACAGAAGAAGAGATAATGGTACAAGCACGGGGTAAACAGTTAATGATGATGTTGTCTATTCCAGAAATTTCGTGGATGCCCATGGAAAACTGTGACGCATACTCGAATTGCTAGAATTGGAGTACTGAAAATTTTGTGTGGTTGTTCCAAAACGTATAAGTGATAGGCTTGTGATCAATGAATATAATGAAGAGACAGGCTTCCACAGATGGGCGGAAGTATTTCACCTATTGAAATACCACAAGTCACAACCATAAATACTCCAAGCACGTTGCAACTCTGACAACTCCTGCAGGAAGAATCAAAATGCCAGCCAGCTACTGCTTATGCATTGTTAAAGCACTGCACCTATGGCGGTCTGACTGACATCCACAATCCTGGCTAATTTGGTGTCATGCTCCACGTAAGTGGGCAGTGTTGCTTCTGCAAGTCTCTGTTTGACCTCTTTGAAACTTTTCTCCAGTGCATCTGTTCAGATCACTGGATTCCTTCCCTTGGAGGTGGAGCTGTGTAGAGTTGCGATCAAAGACGCTAGTGTAGCAGTGGCATTAGGCAGATGGTGCTGATAAAAGTTTATCATCATGAGGTGTAATTTTTTGTGTGTCTGTGGACACTAAGCCTGTCCCTTGTCCGGTAGTGGCGAAGATCCGGTTTGGGCGATTAAATGCCCAAGAAAATCAATTTCAGTCACCTTAAATATGCTCTTCAAGGGGTTAATGATGATACCTGCTCTGTTCAGGTAGTGGAAGATGGTCGTTAGGTTGTGGTGATGGAGCTTGGATGACTTTGAACATACCAGGATGTACATGAAATGTTTTATGATTTGCGAATATGGACAACCATCAGCTGTGTAATGGAAAGGTGACAATGAAAATTTGTGCTGGAACAGGAGTTGAACCCAGATTTCCTACTTATTGGAAACGATCACCTTACCACTAGGCTATCCGAGCGTGACTCACAGCGAGACCCAAACTTCCATATTTTGTCAACCATGTGTCTACATTCTGCACTTGTACAGTCATTAAATATATTCTTGTACAGGGGAGACGTAATCCAAAGTCACTTGCCTGGTGTTGACAGGTCAATATGATATTACAGAGCCAGTGTTGTTCAGAAGTACAATGCAAAGTTACTTCGGACATGCATGAATGCACACATGATTGCACGAGTGAAAGTTGTAGACACATGGTTGACAACATATGGAAGTTTGGATCTGGCCATGATGCATGCTCAGATAGTCTAGTCGTAAGATGACTGCTCACAATAAGCAGGAAATCTGGGTTCGAGTACCAGTCCAGTACACATTTTCACTGTCGTCATTTCATTACACAGCTGATGCTTGTCCACATTCACAAATGCAAATACATTTCATTTATTTCACAATGGATGTTGTCGCCACAGTGTCTATACCTTCAGACGTGCATGCATGTTCAAGGAAACTTTGTATCGTATATCTGAGCAACACGGCTGTTGCAATATCGTAATATTGTACAAGGATGTGGTTGATGTATGCAAAACACCGAGGTAGGCTACACATGATGCCATGCAGGAAATGCTGCCAGGTCTGGGCACCATTCCAAATGCCGGATATCACATACATGCTCCCAAAAAGCCCAAAAGGGTATGATAATGGCCATTTTATGTATGTCATCAAACGCCACATGAATCTTAGTGACTCCCTCGTGCAGTGTATTTTGTTAAATATGACTGAGTCTGCCAAAGTGTGGCTGCAGGTGCGGTATCAGGAACTTATATTGGTCCAGTACTGTTTGTGCATTTAAGGTACAATAGATCCCATATGTGTGCCACAAATTGTCTTTCTTGGGGGAATAAGTGCAAGGCAGAGGAACATGGGATGCTTGATAATTGAATAATGGCATGTCACTGCATGGCCTCAAACTCAGTCTTTGCTACTGAAAATCACTCAGGCGCAAGTAGACGTGGAGCGCATGAAATGGGTGGGCCAGTTGTAGTCATGATGTGGTGGACCTTGATGCACCAGGTGGGCAAGTGAGTTCTAGAAGTTTGCCCACAACAGTGCAGGGCACTCCAGGAGCTATACTGTAGAAAATGGCTTGCCGTTGAAGTCTCACTGTTTTCTAAGTTGTTACTGAATTGATCAGCTGAATGTTTGTGATATCGGCTAGCAGCTTGTAGTAGCTGAGAAAATCCACACCCAGGATTGGTTCATTGATGTCAGCCACCGTGAATGTCTACAAGTATGTGCAGTGTAGTCCGAGGTCCAGATTTCAGTGATGTGTGCCATAAGTTATTGTGGTGGGGTTGTTTGCAGCTGAAAGAGACAGTGCCTCAGTGGTCCTGTGGTCCCTCAGCATGGTGTACGGCAATACTGAGAGGACAGAAAGTGTATCAACAAGGTAACTGACTCTGCCAGCCTGTTCTGCCATGAAGAGACGCTATGGTACAGCACTGCAGCTGGGTGCATCTAGGTGCAGTTGCAGCTGGCATTTGAGTGTGCACAGTGTAGCCGGCAATTAGCCATGTCATTGCTAAAGCGGGCATGGTACCAGCAGAATTGATGGCTGCTCTGACAATGGTGGAGTATCAGAATGGCTGATGATGCATTGCAAGTTGTGAACACTTGGCCACCTGTAGCTGGATAATCTGCTGCTATGGTGCCACCTGTTCCCTGTCCATGAGTGCACCAGCTGGTTGGCCCTGTGTGCTGCCACCTAGGTAGCCTTGCAGTAATATATAGTCTAAAGATATATTGAATAGTAAGCTACATGCTACCACACTTTTCAATACAAGATCTGTAAATCAATTGCAAATGCTTGAGAAGCACATCATTTCACAATGTCTACATTATTATGAACTATGAAAAGGTAGATGGTCTATTAAGAAGTTAAGATGTTACAGTACCATGTGTACAAAATCAGAGTTTTTAAAGACATAATTTCTTCCAAATCGAGTGAGAAACGTAATGGAACCAAAAACTCATGACAACTGGTAAGTAGGTGCTTCTTTTTTTCACAAGGAAGGTATGGATTTTAAGGAAAATGTAAGTTCATAAAAATGATATGCGTAACCTAATATGTCCTCAAGTGATTTTACAGTGTGAAAATTAGAGAAATGGATTTTCCCACTTTACCCCATCCTGGACTACAGTATCAACAACCTGGACAGCAACTTCAGCTGGCTACACATGCACCAGTTCAGTACGCCCCATCCTGGTGTGCAGTGTGAATGCAGCCTAAGGGTACATTTATGCTGCAGCCTCGCTACTGCCACATCGCTGCTCATATCTACATCTGCATATACAAGGATACTCTACAAATCACACTTAAGTCCCTACAGAGGGTTCATCGAACCACCTTCACAATAATTCGCTATTATTCCACTTTCGAACAACGCACAGGAAAAACAAACAACTGTATCTTTCCGTGCAGGATCTGGTTTCCATTATTTTATTATGACGACTGTTTCTCTCTATGTAGGTCAGAATCAACAAAATATTTTCGCATTTGGAAGAGAAAGCTGGTGATTGAAATTTCATAAGAAGATCCCGTCGCAACGAGAAACACCTTTATTTGTCCAACCCTAATCCTGTATCTTGTCCGTTACACTCACTCCCCTATTTATTGACAATACAGAACATGCTGCGCTTCGTTGAACTTTCCCTGTGTACTCCGTTAACTTTATCTGGTAAGGATCCCACACTGTGAAGCGGAACTCCAAAAGAGGACAGACAGGGGCAGTGTAGGAAGTCTCTTTAGTGGATCTGTTGCATCTTCTAAGTGTCCTGACAATGAAATACAGACTTTGGTTCACCTTCCCCATAACATTTTCTGTGTGTTCTTTCCAGTTTAAGTTGTGAGCCTTTTTACATATATGCAGCAGCCTCACCGCAGGCCAGGAGTAATTACTCTGCAGCATAGCCAGTGGGATGTTAGCAGAGTCAAACATGGCACAGCTGGAGTGACCTTGAAGCAGCCAATTATGACTGAAGTTTCAGGATGTATGGTGATGGTTGTGGCATGAAACAAGAACCAGCTTGATATCATCACCTAGTGAGGATCACAATTGGCAGTGGGGCAAGCAGTGATGGTGCAGATTAAATCAGCCTGTAATACTTAGTGTGCTTCTTTCATCATCAGCAGGCCATGCCAGTGAGCAGTGAGGTGGCAGCTCGTAACAAAGAAAGCGGTATTCCCACACATATATTCGATCTGATGGAGACACTCAACAAAACCACTTTGCCCAACATAACTGCACTTTGCAGTAATCTTACAGGCAATGTCGTAATGGATGTGGAATATGGGCATGTGGTGAATGTTTGGCAGAAGCTTAACAGCTCTGACTTTAGGGGGCTATGCAAGAACTGTTATGAAAATGGCTGCGTGCTTACTTGAGACATTTTGGAGAAATTCCGGAATGTACGCATGGAAACATACATGCTGAATCCTGTGCTCTACTGCACCATACCTGGGCTTTCGTGGGACACAATCTTGAAGAGCACAGATGCGAAATTGAACTTTTAACAGACATGGATATGCTGCTGTTTTTTGAGTACAGGGACTTTGGCAATGTTTCAGTAGTTACACTAAGGGAAATAAACAGACAGTTCAGTGGATCCAGCAATTTGAGTTACATCCTATATTTGGATGCACCCAATTTTAGTGGCATGTCATACAAAAATCCTATCAATTGCAGGGTTCCAGTGACTTTCCAACAAGGAAATCGCCAGATTAAGTGATTTCAGTGATGTGGCAGTGGATTCTGATGTAGGATATGTAATGGAGGCGGACATGCATATCCTAATAGTCTGCATGCACACAGCGATTTGCAGCTATGTTCAGAGCTCCAAGTTCTACAAAATGGTTCAATCTTCAAGCTGATGAGGACACTGGGAGATAAAAAGGATAGATACTGCTTTATAAAAACCTCCAGCAGTGTTGCAGTTTGGGAACAAAACAGATTAGAGACACCCATACAATTAAATTCGATCAGTCAGTATGGTTGAGGAAATACATGAAGTTCATTGAGAAGGCTTCCATGAAGTGTGATCTTGAGAAAGATTTTTACAAACTTATGAATAATGCAGTTTTCGGGACAGCAATGGAGAATGTTAGAAACCACTGTGAAATTCACTTAACTGGGTGGGTTGGATGGCGCAAAAAGTTATGTCGCTATGCCAAATTTTAAATAGCCCGCAGTCTTCACCAAAGAAATCCTCACTCAGGAGATGGCCAAGTTTGTGGTAGAGAACACAAAATCAGTTTATGTCAGTATGTATATATTTGACCTGTCCAAGCTCCTAAGGTACCAGTTTCGTTACGAGTTTGCAAAATTACATTTTGCACACCCAAAATTACTTTAGATGGCTACAAACAGCTTCATCTACTGGGTGAAAGTTTGGAATTCATAAAAAGTAATAGGGCGCCATTCCAATACATTTGATATGTCTGGATATATAGTTGATGATCCTTATGACATATTTCCAGCAAACAACAATGTTATTGGTGTAATGAAAGGTGAATGGATTGCGGATTGAGGTAGGCCTTAGATCGAAAATGTACGCATACCATACAGTGAGAGGTGCCACCCAAAGATGGGTGAAAGGTGTGTGGCATGTGGGCTCATTTGATCTCACCACTAACAATTACTTGAGCAATGGTGTTGGCAGTGCTCCAACTCCTCTTTCACACATGACTCACTAAGCTGAATATTCTACATTTACATAATTACTCTGCAATTCGCACTTAAGTGCCTGGCAGAGGGTTCATTGACCCATTTTCATACTACTTTGTTACCATTCCACTCTCGAATGGCACGTGGGAAAAAGGAATATCTAAATCTTTCCGTTCGAGCTCTAATTTATTTTATTATGATGATCCTTTCTCCTTACGTAGGTGGGTGCCAACAAAATATTTTCGTTTTTTGGAAGAGGAAGTTGGTGGTTGAAATTTCGTAAATAGATCTTGCCACAAAGAAAACCACCTTTGTTTCAGTGACTGCCACCCCAACTCACGTACCATATCATATCAATGACACTCTCACCCCTATTGCGCGATAACATGAAACGAGCTGCCCTTCTTTGCACTTTTTCGATGTCCTCTGTCAATCCTACCTGGTAAGGATCCCATACCACGCAGCAATATTCCAGCAGAGGATAACCAATGGAATGTAAGCTGTCTCTTTAGTGGGTTTGGCGCATCTTCTAAGTGTTCTGCCAACAAAGCGCAGTCTTTGTTTCGCCTTCCCCACAATATTATCTATGTGGTCTTTCCAATTTAAGTTGCTCGTAATTGTAATTCCTAGATATTTAGTCGAATTGACAGCCCTTAGATTTGTGCGATTTATAATACACCCAAAATTTATCTGATTTCTTTTAGTACCCATGTGGATGACTTCGCACTTTTCTTTGTTTAGTGCCAATTGCCACTTTTCGCACCATACAGAAATTCTCTCTAGATCACTTTGTAATTGGAATTGACCGTCTGATGATTTTACTAGACAGTAAATTACAGCATCATCTGCAAACAATCTAAGGGGGCTGCTCCGATTATCGCCTAGATCATTTATGTAAATCAGGAACAGCAGAAGGCCTATCACACTTCTGTTCTACTTGATGATTTACTGTGTATCACTACGAACTGTGACCTCTCTGAAAGGAAATCACGAATCCAGTCACACTACTGAGACGATTCTCCATATGCACGCAGTTAGATTAATAGTCGCTTGTGAGGAATTGTTTCAAAAGCCTTCTGGAAATCTAGGAATATGGAATCGATGTGAGATCCCTTTTCGACATCATTCATTACTTCATGGGAATAAAGAGCTATCTGCGTTCCACAAGAACAATATTTTCTGAATCCTTGTTGGTTACGTATCAATAAATCAGTTTCTTCAAGGTGATTCATAATGTTCGAGTACAGTATATGCTCCAAAATCCTGCTGAAAATTGAGGTCAGTGATATGGGTCTGTAATTCAATGGGTTACTCCTATTTCCTTTCTTGAATATTGGCGTGTCCTGTGCTACTTTCCAGTCTTAAGGAACAGACCTTTCGTCAAGTGAGCGGTTGTATATGATTGCTAAGAAAGGCACTATTGTGTCTGCATACTCTGAAAGGAACCTGAATGGTATACCATCTGGACCGGAAGACTTGCCTTTCTTAAGGGATTTAAGTTGTTTTGCAACACCTAACATATCTTCCTTCATGTCACTCATGCTAACAGCTGTTCTGGTTTCGAATTCTGGAATATTTACTTCGTCTTCTTTCGTGAAGGAATTACAGAAAACTGTATTTAGTAACTCCGCTTTAGTGGCACCATCATCGGAAACATTTCCATCGCTATCGCTCAGTGACAGTATTGACTGTTTTTTGCACAGGTGTACTTTACATATGACCAGAATATCTTTGGGTTTTCTACCATATTTTGAGACAATCTCATGAAGCCATGTCGATAAGTAGGTCATTTGTGAGGATAGTGTAGTGGGTTGGGGATGCCGTGACTCCTACTAGTTGGTGGGTTGTGTTGATTCATTGGGAGACAGGAGTGACATTGTGGGAAGCTGCAGTGAATATAAACAGTCCTTTATTAATCAGCTCAACGGTAGTAGTCATTGGAGTATTCCCTCATATCTGATGTTTCACGTTGCCGTGAATGAGACAGGCAACCACTGGTCCTATGCAAGCAGCTGAGAGACAAGCTGGTTCCATGGGAAGGGAACGTGCTGACTCAGCAGTGGCATCTGGCCACAGGGTGCGACTTTCGGGATGGACATGAGGTGTCAGTGACAGCCTCTAATGTTGTGGCATGGAGGTGAAAGCCCATCATTTCGTGCATCAGACCAAGGGGTGGCGGCAGATATATCGGTGAACAGTCTTGTGGAGACAGCAGTATAGTGTTGGCTGTCACAGGCCTCGGCAGTTGGGCAGTGGCCGTTGGGTGAAACCATGGTTTGGTGATGGTGGCTGCCTTGTAGTTACAGCATAAGCTCCAGGGCAGCGACCGACGCTGTCTGGGTGCAACAGAATTGCCCAGCCAGTCAAGCACCAGACCTGACAGATAGCTTTTATACACACTTTAGCATACCTCGTTGCAGTGATCATGTATGTGGCCTGCCAAGTGCCATCACCATGTCGTAAAATACCAGTATTGCCTCAGCAATGGTGTAAGTGCTAAGCTTGCAGTGTCAGCAAGAGTTCAGATTTCGCCATTGGGACCAAGCTTGTGGCCCTGCTACTACATTCCTCCCCTCCAGGGGTATTTTTGGCCCACTGAATTCTTGAATTGCTAAAATTTGGCTGCAACAAAGGAGCTGCTCCTACAGTTCATATTTTAATACACACTGGTCTGGAGTACAAGTTCTGTCAGCTTCCTGTATGCATGTTTTCTTTGTTTACCTAATTACATTTATACTGTTTTCACTGTTCCAACTCCTTGGTCTGAAATACAGTTATTAATGGTAACAAGTCTCTCTATATTTCGTGTCAATGGCTGGTTCTGTAAACTATAGACAAATGTCTGTGGCTACGACACTGCTATATCTGACTTTACTTGTTCCTCTTGTCCACACTATTCATGCTGCAGTTCCGTTTTCAGAGGCAACTCACTAGTTACTGCAAACTTTTCTATGCTGTCCCACTGAGTCTCTACGTGAAGCTAGTTTATAAAACACGCATGACCCATGACATTCACTTGTTAATTCTACAGCAGTGTTAAACTATCTCATACGGATAAGAGTATGGGGATGTGGGAGGCGTCCTAATGCTTTAAGAAACTATGTACCCACTCTTCTTCATGTGCTGTCCTCTTTGACTCTTATACTTAACCTTGAAAACTTACCACTTATCCTGATCTCCCAACATCACACTCCTAACATAACCAATATGTTACAATACACAACATCAATGCTTCCCTACCAAACTAAACTGAACATGCTAAGTTTCCACTACATACTACACAAGACATATCACTTGGAAGTTCATTTGACATACTACCTAATCACTTCCTTTAAATACAGCAAACTGTCTCCTTTGTACTCCTATGCAAACCTCTCACTTCACTGCAACAATTTCTATGATTTGAGCATTGACACTCCTAAACACACAGATATACAAGTAAAACACACACACACAGAATTATATGTTCGAAAGAAGAGGTGAACCCAGACTATTCACAAGAAATAAGTAATTCATGGTAGAGTCACTACAATTACATTATAATGCTCATTGGAGCTGGAGAACTATCACTTAAACCTTAAATTGTATCTCTCAATCTCTCATCCTGGGATACCCATCCAGTGTATCATGTTCTATGAGCCTTGCAATCTCTCTGACACATTTCACTACAGGCACTTTCCAAACTATAAACTGTGACCCTTAATACTACTCAACAATACTCGATAATCCTTCTTCGTCATAACTCCCAAATAACCACCTTCACTGTCAGTCCTGAATACTTCACAATAAACCTCAATGTCTCAACTCACATTTACGTGAGAGACTAGCCCAGCATATTGTGATGCATGAGCTCCTCTTAATACACCCACGACAGTCCAAAAACGTCTTAGTACTTAATACAATCTCCCACACACTAATTCTAACAGCTATCCTACGCGGATTTTCTGTTATTGTGTGCACAGTTTCTTGCCACACATAGAGTGGTTTTATTTATGAACTAAGAGCCATTGTTTTGTCTCGCATTCATGTGCTGCCTTCTGTATATTGCTGCTTTGAGTCAGTGCCACATGATGCAAAGACAAAAAACCTAAACCATAAGATACTGTTGTGACACTGATCTATGTTTCACCTTGCCGGTGATGTTGTTTACAACTATCTAACTAGAAAATGAAATAATCAATATGAGTGTGGCACAGGAACAAAAAGGAAAATGAATTCTGCACATGACTCAGGCACTCTGTCGATGTGAACCACATATCTACTGGTGTAGACCACTGGACAAACCTTTACCTTGTAACCTACAAGGACATGCTGAAAAGTAATGCCTCCAAATTTCTTATGTGAAAATTCTTAAAGCTTTTCAAATAGAACAAATTTTATTAACATTATTCATCTTTATGCTTCATGTCAACAAATTTATTTCTCAATATAGTCACCCTGGTGACCAACACATTTCTCTCAATGAGAGACCAGTTTGTTGATACTGTCACTGTAGAATGTTTGACTCTGTTGACAAAGCCACGATGACACCTCTGCTTGCACTGCTTTGTCATTATCAAAGTGATGTCCTAGTAGGTGTTCATTAAGTTTTGGGAACAGATGAAAATCGGATGGAGCCAAGTTGGCACTGTATGTAGGATGATCAATGACAGTGAACCCAAGCTGTCAGATTGTTGCAGGTGTTGCAGCACTTGTGTGTGATTTGGAAATGTCATGCGGAAAATGAGGGTGTTCCATGTATGGATGAACTCTTCGAATTCGAAACTCCATTACAGCACGCTGTTTCTCATGCACTGAAATAGTTACGTTACACACCGCCATGTTACACAGTACAATTTGAAGCCTTCTAGCAGTAGAGGTCTGCAAATATGTAGACGTGAATAATAAAGACATAGGATATTAATAACATTTGTTTTATTTAAGAAGCTTTTAAAAGTTTTCACATAAGAAGTTCAGTGGCATTACTTTTCATGACGCCCTGATACATGACAACAATAAATAACATCTCCGCAAGCCTGCTATTTACATGGTACTCTCCTACTTACACTTAGGTATACTTCATCAACATACCCTTACCTTAATTCACACCATATTATACACAGAAAGGAACAAAAAGGAATGGATACAAAACTAAGAAAAATGGAAACATGAATCTCATGAGTGATTACAATAAACACATGCTTGTACTTAGTTGTGGTGCCAATGATCATAGCACTTTTTCCTGGCCCGCGGCTGTCACCAAATGTAGCGGTGCAGCAATATGGATAGTTGTGTGTGCGTGTATGCCCCATATTGTGTGCCAAAATGTAGCAGGTCATGTTTGCAATGATCACTTGTGGTTGGTAGGTTCTCTTGATGGCTTGGGAGGCAGGAGTGACATTGTGGAAAACTGCAGGCAAACAATCAGTGAACAAAAACAGTTTGTTATTAATGCATTAAGCCCAAAAATCATTTGGGTGTATCCTCATCTCTGGCACAGTTCGTCACTGCCTCATAACATCTCCACTCAGTGTGGCATATGAGGCAGGTGGCCAGTAGCACTTTGAACACAATATGGAGGTGAGCTGTTTAAACAGGAATGTGCTGATTTGGCAGTGACGTTTGAGTATTGGACATGACTTTACTACAGACACAAGGTGACCAGTGGCCTCTTCTGATGCTGTGGTAGGCCACAGCACAGAGTTGAATACCCATCTGTTCATGCCTCAGGCCAGGAGATAGTGGTAGATGCATCAGCGAGCTGTCCCATGCATACAATGGTATAGTGGTGGCTACCCTGGGCCAGACAGTCAGGTAATGGTTGTTGGCTCGGAGCAGTGTGTGTGTGTGTGTGTGTGTGTGTGTGTGTGTCACTTAGTTCTCACCCAAATTAATAATAGTTTTACATTATCTTAAGTACACAAAAAAGTTTGAACAAATATTTTTGTCTACTTTTTCATACTTCTGCTTAAGTCAACTGAGGGATTGGCACCCGTACGATTCCAAAGTACAGCATGATTGTAAATATTATCTATCTGTAAAGCCTTCTAGATGCCTTTCATGTAAACAATTGTGTCTATATGATCAAATATATCTCACAAGGGAACCTCCCCATCGCACCCCCCTCAGATTTAGTTATAAGTTGGCACAGTGGATAGGCCTTGAAAAACTGAACACAGATCAATTGAGAAAACAGGAAGAAGTTGTGTCGAACCGTGAAAAAATAAGCAAAATATACAAACTGAGTAGTTCATGGGAAGATATGCAACATCAAGGAGACTGGGAATGCGGGAGCGCTGTGGTCTCGTGGTAACCTGAGCAACTGCAGAACTGAAGATCCTTGGTTCAAATCTTCCATCGAGTGAAAAGTTTAATTTTTTATTTTGAGTTTATGTGACAAACTCTTCTGTTTTCATCACTTTTTTGGGAGTGATTATCACATCCACAAGAAAACCTAAATCGGGCAAGGTAGAAGAATATTTTTACCCATTCGCCAAGTGTACAAGTTACGTGGGTCGACAATATATTCCTGTCATGTGACGCACATGCCGTCACCAGTGTCGTATAGAATATATCAGATCTGCTTTCCTGTGGAGGAATCGGTTGACCTATGACCTTGCGATCAAATGTTTTCGGTTCCCATTGGAGAGGCACGTCCTTTCGTCTACTAATCGCACGGTTTTGCGATGCGGTCGCTAAACACAGACACTAAACTTATTACAGTGAACAGAGACGTCAATGAATGAACGGACAGATAATAACTATGCAAAAATAAAGAAAGTAAAATTTCCACTCCAGGGAAGACTTGAACCAAGGACCTCCCGTTCTGCAGCTGATCATGCTACCACGGGACTACGGCGCTCCTGAGCTCAGATATTCCATGATGTTGCCTATGTGACCCATGGACTACTCAGTTTGTATATTTTGCTTATTTTTTTACAGTTCCACACAGCTTCTTCCTGTTTTCGCAAATGATCTGTGTTCAGTTTATCAAGGCCTATCCACCGTGCCAACTTACAACTAAATCTGAGGGGGGTGTGATGGGGAGGTTCCCTTGTCAGTAATTTATCCTGGAATCATTCCAATGTATTCCATGAAAATTATGCATCAACCGTAATGCAGTTTCTTGTGTCTTGGCACACTTCATTTCTCTGTATGGTTACTGTCAGGTAATTATTTGGGGAGAATGTTATGATAACATGTCAAAAATTTGTGAATTCGATCAAGGCTGTATCCTTAAATACAAACTGGCTGCATTCATCACAGAAACCTTCATTGTCTGTAATGATGATTGCACCTTGAGAAATCATCTTGAAATGCTTCAGATGTGACGCAACACCTGTTCCTTCACTCAACTGGTTGCACAATTCCAGTGAGATGTGAATAATTATTCACACTGGCATTTACTATTAATGTGTACACTCCAATGTCATTTTGGGGGAAATTTTCTGAAGATTCAAATTATCTATGGAAATCTATCAGTCCTGATTTCAGTTTTATTCTGCTTTGAGCAATCCATGACAGCAATAGGTGGTAATACCTTAAATTTCTGTGGTCTCAGGATGCAGCCAGGTTGGTCTTCAGTAACACTCTCACAGTAAGAAGGGTGAAACCTTGCATACATCTCAAACAATAAGCTGTAAACGTTATTACCACAGTTCACCAATTAATAATCATATGGGTAGGCCTCTGAATTAAGGTAAATTTGAGTACTGATTTGACTACAATAGTCGAATTTCCTTGAATCACATTTCGAGCTCAACTTCCTGTCAGTCTGCAGGGCCAGTATAATGAATCGATGCATTTCTAATTGAACAGCTGTTCTAATAGCCCATGTCTCTAGGGCTGTAGGCGGTAGTGTGGGCTATCCAAACACTTCCTATGAATTAAAAGTTAATGGCTGTTGAATGCCAGCATTCAAAACCTTTTAAAATTTTAAACAAAGTTTGCCAACTACAGAAACAGGAGGTATTTTCCATACTGGTTTGGCAAGCACAATTGTATTTTCTTCAGGATCACTTTGTTGTATCTGTATGTATGAATTATTATCTGAAGTGGACGCAGAAACATTTGTTTTATGGGTTGATGTGATTCCAACATTTCTCACATGGTCAATGTCGACACCATTCACGTGGTATCTTACTTTTTGAACAGGGAGATGAAAGGATTATGAGTCAGTTGTGATGTCACTGTAGGGTGTCAATCCATTTTCGCAAATTATCCTCCCAAGTATGGAAAACTACTGCTTGGAATTGTTAAAGCATCCTGGTGCTGAATGAGAATCCTAATCTCATCATTATTATTAAATATCATAGAACCAAAAGGCTTCTGGGAGAAATATTCCTGATGTATAATTAGCTCATCATATTGAACTGGGGCAGTTATATTGACTGATGTCGATATGTGGCTTCAAATCTATCAATTTAAGAAATTTGTAATTCTCCTCTGTTACCACATTGTGTGTTCACTGCAAAGTGATGTACTGATGGCTGTGTGCATTTACATCCATTCTGATCATGCTTTTTATGTAGATGTATAGTGATTTTTTCGCCCCCAAAAGTCAACTACAAGCCCATCCTGCTGTACAATATTCAACTTAAGTTGGTTTACTGTCTGGACAGTCACGAGTATGTGCATCAATGAGCCAAAACATTATGACCACCTATTCAATAGTGTATCGTTACACTTCTCAAACTCAGTGCAACAGAGATTTTGCTTGGCATGGATTCTGCAAGTCCTTGACAGGATTCTAGAAGCATGTGGCAACAGATGTCTATGCCTAAGTCAAGCAATTCCTGCAAATTACAGGATGGTGGTTTAAGGGAACGCAGCTGGCGCCCAATATGTGTTCCAGTGGGTACAGATCAGGCACATTTGCTGGCCAAGACATTTATTTATTTATTTACATTTTCTTTACGTGGAGCCATCGTAATGATGGCTTTTGCAAAAGTCAGACTTAATACTATGGTTATATTTACACTTATAAAATACACTTAATTCTGTAGCTGTTGCTTCTTATGTCTATTTTCTACACTTATCACATTACAACTGATATGCTAATGCCTCATGTTACAATCACTATCTTAAAATTCGTTGAAAGAATATAAATATTTTTCTACTAGAGAAGATTTTAATTTTGTTTTGAAAACATTTCCCGTGTACGTTCTTAGAGAGTTTGGTAGCTTGTTATACCAAATCAAACCACTGATATATGGACTTCTATCAGTCATTTTTAACATTGTTCTGTTACGGAAATAGTTACACTTTGTTCTAGTGTTGTGATCATGTACATCACTGCCCTTGATAGCTTCTGTATTTTGACTAATAAAAAATACAACTATTTTGAAGATGTTCAGAGAATATATTGTCAGATATTTGTACTGCACAAACACTTCACGACATGAATCTCTATGTCCCATCCCATGTATATGTCTTATTGCTCTTTTCTGTAGTAGTAGTAGTAGTATTCTTTTTAAATGTACATCAGCTGCACAGCCCCACAGTTCAATTCCGTAATTGAGAAAGGGGTAAAGTGTTCCATAATATACTAATTTCAGTGCTTGGCTAGGAATTATCTTTGCGAGCTAGCTGAGGAGATATATGGCACTACTGCCTTTTCCGCATACGAAATTAATGTGGTTTGTCCACTGCAAATTTCCATCAACATACACACCAAGGAATTTACAGTTACCATTTTCTGTTGCAGAGATAGTACACACACTACTCATATTGTTGTGGTGAGAACTGCCTGTTTCAAATGTCAGTAGTTGAGATTTGGTGACATTCACGTTGAGCCCCTGATCATTGAAGTACTTTGTTACTTCTGTTACACCACTAGTTGCAAGAGATTCTAGCTCATTAGATTCACTCCCATAGAATAAGATTGATGTGTCATCTGCATAGCTTACACTATGGGAGTTATGGGTTGTGCAATGTCGTTAATATATATAAGGAAGAGGAAGTGTCCAAGGATAGAGCCCTGTGGTACACCTTGTAATGCAGGTTCACTGGAGGACTGGGAGTTCATGATTTTATATCTAGTTTGTATGACAATTTAGTGCTTTGCTTATGATTCAGCAGGTATGTGGTTAGAAGATTCATGGCTTGATCCCCAATACTATAAGATTTTAGCTTTTTAAGAAGTACCCTATGGTTTACCGTATCAAATGCTCTTGTCAGGTCCAAAAATATACCTGCAGTCTGCATCTTCTGGTCCAACAGACAGTAAACTTCATGGATGAACTGTATAACTGCTATGGTTGTACTTAGCTCTTTTCTGAAGCTGTGCTTCGAATCTACAAGCAGTTTATGTTTTGTGAAAAAGGAATTTAAATGAGAAAGGATAATGCTTTCGAATATCTTACTAAAAGTGGGAATTAATGATATTGGTCTATAGTTGGAGACAGCTTCCTTACTTTCCTTTTTACACACTGGTTTAACTACACTCATTTTTAGAACCGTTGGATACATGTTTTCTCTAATGCTGCAGTTAACCAGCTGAGTAAGATGTTTAGAGATTTCTTTTAAGCACGCTTTAGTAATGGCACTGGATATGCCATCGCATCCAGATGAAAATTTTTTCTTTTCCATGTATATTGCCCTGCAAACCTCCTGCTCATTCACTTCCACAAATTCAAATTCGGTGAGATGGCATCGGGTCTCTACCTGTGAATCTATAATATGGGTTGATTGTTCACCAGAAATGTAGTAGTTATTAAAAATATTACATATTGTATCTGGGTTTTTTATAATGTTACCAAGTGGTTCCATGTTCATCTTGTGGGACCTTTTCAGTATTTGTCAATCAGCTTCCAAGATGCTTTGCTTATGTTGTCAGACTGTTCTACTGTTAATCTGCTTCCTTAGGTTAACAATTTCCGTTTTAAAAGTTTCCTTAGCCCTATTGTATTTTTCCTTGAAAACCTGCATAGTAATAGCTTTGTAAAGCTGGTTTAGATCATGTACTTGCTGCCTGAGCCTAATCAGGTTTGTTGGGAGTTTTAGTCTAGGATTACTTCCATTTTGACATTGTTTAACTACCTTCTGGATTTCTCTGACTGGACAAGTATATTCATAATGATGCAGTAGGGTTGAGTAGAATTCATTCCAGTTCTCATTCGACCCTTTTACCTGGTACACAGAATCCCATTTCTCCTTTGCTAGTTTGTCTTTAAGAGCATTAATATTTGAGATATTTAGCATTCGTTTCTGTAGCACAATTTTTGTTAATTTAGACACAACTGAATTTATGTATTCTATCAGCTGACAGAAGTGGCCAGAATAAAGAAAATCTAAGTTACTGTAATTTACCTTATCTATAACATATTTGTTGATTATAGCATAAACTATTCTAGTGGAACATATGTCCTTCACTCTGGTGTCAGAGTTCACTATATTTACAAGATTGTATGAGGTCAGTACATCACTGAGTTTCAAGTTTACGATACAATTTGAGTTTGCATCTGTGTTAAAGTCGCCTAATATAGTAAGGTCATTAGAACCGGCCTGACCAATAACACCACAAAGTTTATCCATAAACAGCATTTGGTGGCCTATATACTCCAATCACTTTATGCTTTGGTAACTTAAGTCATTACTGTGGAGTACAATACCTGTCATTTCAATTGATCCTTCTTTGGTGTGGTGTTCAAGAAAGGAAATATCCTTATTAACATAAACTGCCACGCCACCACCTTTATGGTTTTGCCTACAATAATTATTTGCTAGTATGTAACCTTCTAATCTATAATATATTATTTCACTGCATTTTAGCCCATGTTCCGTTATTACTAGTACATCTGGCAAGTGTTCCTCTATGAATATTTGTAGAATGTCTAGTCTGTCTCTCAGATATTGCACATTTATGTGCATTAACTTTAAGGGTGTTATCCATTCTTGGTTATTTACCATCTTGCACGAATAAAAATTGTTTGAGTTACAATTTTTACGACATTTTGCATACACTGTTTTTTTAGAACTGACCTGTATGGCTGATCACTTATTTCACAGCCTGGATTTTCTTTGCGCGAACGGGACTCAGTAATATCCGAAATACATCCCTGAAAACTATTATTATGGTCCTTTATTCTAAAAAAGTCTCGTGGTTGTAGCCCAGAGCAATTGGAGCTTTCTCCACACTGTCTTTCTCGCACAGTTTGCTTATGTGGGAAACTAGCTTGGCCTTCCCTTTCCTATTTAAGTGGAATCCGTGTTTTGTGTGTTCATCACGACTCGTCTTACTTAAGTCTATCAAATGTACATGGCTAAATTTATCACACAGTTTCTTTAGCTCGGAATTGTGTATCGAATCTCTTTGTTTACACACGACCACAGAGGTAAATCATGTCGCACTGGCACGTTTGTGATGAAAATGTTCGTTTGAAGTAGTTTTGGTAATATGTTACGGAAGCATCGCAGGGCTGTCTTGCTTTCGTTTTTGTATACGTCGTTGCCTTCGCCAATAATCACGTGAGCGTCTTTGTTCAATTGACTTGTTTCTGTTGTAATATCCTCCACCACTGCATTTAACATTGCACCAGGCTTGATTTTCGCAAAAACTGAAAGGCTTACTTTCGCGAAAACGTTTGGATAGATCTTTTCCATGACTGTCGGTCGGCATACAGAAGGAGTCGTTTGGGGCATCTTAAGGTTGGCAAGTTCTTTTTTGGTTCTTTAGCGGGAGTTTTGTGATTACTTTCTGGTTCGTTTATGTCTGTTGTGTTACCACAATCCGCTACTAGTGCTGAGAATTTGTTTGAGAATGGTATCACTGAGACTGTACTTACTTGTAGTTTGTTTGTTTTTTTTCAGCACACGCCACATTTTTCTGCGCGGAATGACTATTAACAATGGCGTTGTCTTGAGTTAGGCGATAATTCCGATCCACTGCCTTATGTTTAGTTTCCAGCTCCTGATATTTTGTATTGATTGACACTAAATCTTCTGTTAACACGCTTATTATTTTGTCTTCTGTCTTTAGCGTCTTCGTTATTTTGTTTTCCGCGGCACTTACGAAGCATTGTCGGCATGTCCAGTCATGTTCGTCTTTTATACATGTATGGTGGTACCAGTAATTGCAGTTCGCACACAGGATTCCTCTTTTGACCTTCTTCACGCATATTTTACAAACCTCACTATCAATTTTTAAAGAAACTGAGACATCACTACACGAAAAATGTTCACTCGACGCCATCTTGCTCGAGTCAATGTGACTTCACTATAATGCCCCTCAAACCACTGTAGCACGATTCTGACCTTGCAAACATGGCTATTTATCCGGATGAAAGATGTCATCTCCATATGAGGTGACTTCAAGCAAGAAGCGATACAGGTGGTCCGCAATAATGATCACATAGTTCACTGCTGTCATGATAGCTTCCATCAACCTGGTGTAACAAGAAATGCTGTGCACCGGCCGGTGTAGCCGTGCGGTTCTAGGCGCTTCAGTCTGGAACCGCGTGACCGCTATGGTCGCAGGTTCGAATCCTCCCTTGGGCATGGATGTGTGTGATGTCCTTAGGTTAATTAGGTTTAAGTAGTTCTAAGTTCTAGGGGACTGATGACCACAGATGTTAAGTCCCATAGTGCTCAGAGCCATTTGAGCCAACAAGAAATGCCATACATTCGACAGGCAATGTGTTTCTACTGATCCACAGTGAAAACTCAGTGATGCTTGGCCCACTTCAATCATAACTGACAATGTCATTGGGTCAACACAAGAATACATAGGGGCTGTGTAATGTGGAGCTCCACATTCAACAATGGTCTCTGAACGGTGTTCTGCACAACACTTGTGCCTGCACTAGCATTGCACTCTATCATTAGATCTGCTACAGATCGCTGCCTATACTGGTTTACATAGTGGGGGATCCTCTGACCTCTATGTTTTGTGATGAGACATGGTTGTCTAATACCATACGACCTACTCATTGTTTCACCATCCTTCAACCACTTTCCATAGGTCCCCACAACAGCAGTACACCAACAGATGACCAGCTTCGCCGTAGCAGAAATTCTTGTATCCAGCCACAACATGACAACAATGTGCCCTTTGTCAAAACCACATACATCAGTGGGATTTCTACATCTGTGGTCCATATCTTCACTATAATGACTGCCAATTCATCCCTCTTTCATTCACATTGTTTCTTTATTCCATCACGTGCCAGCAACACCACATCTACCAGTGGGCAGTGGTCATAATGTTTTGGCTCATCAGTATATATGGCATCTCAGTTATTGTATATCCTGGACCCATTACAGGGAAGAATACATATTTTGTATGAGTCAGTTTACCACAGAGAAACCCAGTTGTTGCAATATTACACTTGACATGAGATGTGCTAAGCTGTATCATATCTACTAGTGAAGTTGAATCATAAAATTTATTAGAATTCTTTTGCAAAAGTTGATGCCTTGAGGAACTTAATAGTTGGCCTATTGAATTTTTATATCAAAAGTCAATTGCATGTTCTGCTCTTTTTAAACTCTGTTTTAAATGTACACTGACAAAAAAAAATCGCAGCACCAAGGAGTTGTGAGACATAAATGAAAGTTGGTAGGATGTTTCTACATCTAAAGATGATGTCGATTCATATTTTGCGTCACCCGCATAAGAGTGGCACTAGCAGCGACACTAACTGGATGCAAATCAGGTTTGCTTTAAACACACGCTGCAATGGATATGAGCATTACTTTCAGATTGGACGTAGTGAATTGATGATAGTCAAGAATGTCCTTAAGGCGACAAAGATGCCATTACCAGCACCTCACTGAGTTTGAATGGGGTCATGTAACAGGGCTACAATGATTGCTGGCAGTGGTGGTCATGATAATGTATGATCGCCAGAACATAAAGCTCTAGGTGGCCACATAGCTCTACCGAGAGGGAAGATAATCGTGTTCAGCTTATGGCTCTGGTACATTGTACTGGATCTGTAGTTGCAATTTCATCTGTAGTTTTCACCACAGTGACACAATGAAGTGTTACAAATCAGTTACTTCAAGGACATATCCGAACCAGATGCCCTGTAGTGTGCATTCCACTGATCCCAAACCACTGCAATTTGTGACTTCAGCGGTTTCAAGTGAGAACTCACTGGAGAGGAGGGTGGTCTGTCATGTTTTCTGATGAAAGCTAGTTCTGCCACCCTGCCAGTGATAGCCATGTGCTCATTAGAAGGTCAGCTGAGAGCTTGTACCCAACCTGTCTGTGTGCTAGACACACTGGCATTGCACCTGGAGTTATGATCTGCGGTGCAATTTCATATGACAGCAGGAGCACTCTCGTAATTATCCCACACACCCTGACTGCAAATTGGTATGTAAGTCTGGTGATTCGACCTGTTGAGCTATCATTCACAAACAGCATTCCAGGGGTGTTTTCCAACAGGATAACATTTGTCCATATACCTCTGTTGTAACCCAACATGCTCTACAGAGTGTCAACACATTGCCTTGGCCTGCTCGATGAGCAGAGCTGTCTTCAATCAGTATTGGACATTATTGGACAACAACTCCAGCTTCATCCATGAACAGCATTATTTTTTGTGTATTGATCAACCAAGTGCAACACGTGTAGAATGCCATCTCACAAACTGACATCCAGCACCTATAAAGCACAATGGGTGCACATTTGCATTAAATGTTCTGGTGGTTACACCGGTTATTAACATACCTGCATTCCACATTTGCAATGCCTTTTCTCACACTTACATGAAGCTGTGATCTTGCAACATTAATCACTTAGATGTGTGACCTAGACAAATGTATTCGTGAAATTGCATTACTCTACATTAATTATTTTTGATACACTCCTGGAAATTGAAATAAGAACACCGTGAATTCATTGTCCCAGGAAGGGGAAACTTTATTGACACATTCCTGGGGTCAGATACATCACATGATCACACTGACAGAACCACAGGCACATAGACACAGGCAACAGAGCATGCACAATGTCGGCACTAGTACAGTGTATATCCACCTTTCGCAGCAATGCAGGCTGCTATTCTCCCATGGAGACGATCGTAGACATGCTGGATGTAGTCCTGTGGAACGGCTTGCCATGCCATTTCCACCTGGCGCCTCAGTTGGACCAGCGTTCGTGCTGGACGTGCAGACCGCGTGAGACGACGCTTCATCCAGTCCCAAACATGCTCAATGGGGGAGAGATCCGGAGATCTTGCTGGCCAGGGTAGTTGACTTACACCTTCTAGAGCACGTTGGGTGGCACGGGATACATGCGGACGTGCATTGTCCTGTTGGAACAGCAAGTTCCCTTGCCGGTCTAGGAATGGTAGAACGATGGGTTCGATGACGGTTTGGATGTACCGTGCACTATTCAGTGTCCCCTCGACGATCACCAGTGGTGTACGGCCAGTGTAGGAGATCGCTCCCCACACCATGATGCCGGGTGTTGGCCCTGTGTGCCTCGGTCGTATGCAGTCCTGATTGTGGCGCTCACCTGCACGGTGCCAAACACGCATACGACCATCATTGGCACCAAGGCAGAAGCGACTCTCATCGCTGAAGACGACACGTCTCCATTCGTCCCTCCATTCACGCCTGTCGCGACACCACTGGAGGCGGGCTGCACAATGTTGGGGCGTGAGCGGAAGACGGCCTAACGGTGTGCGGGACCGTAGCCCAGCTTCATGGAGACGGTTGCGAATGGTCCTCGCCGATACCCCAGGAGCAACAGTGTCCCTAATTTGCTGGGAAGTGGCGGTGCGGTCCCCTACGGCACTGCGTAGGATCCTACGGTCTTGGCGTGCATCCGTGCGTCGCTGCGGTCCGGTCCCAGGTCGACGGGCACGTGCACCTTCCGCCGACCACTGGCGACAACATCGATGTACTGTGGAGACCTCACGCCCCACGTGTTGAGCAATTCGGCGGTACGTCCACCCGGCCTCCCGCATGCCCACTATACGCCCTCGCTCAAAGTCCGTCAACTGCACATACGGTTCACGTCCACGCTGTCGCGGCATGCTACCAGTGTTAAAGACTGCGATGGAGCTCCGTATGACACGGCAAACTGGCTGACACTGACGGCGGCGGTGCACAAATGCTGCGCAGCTAGCGCCATTCGACGGCCAACTCCGCGGTTCCTGGTGTGTCCGCTGTGCCGTGCGTGTGATCATTGCTTGTACAGCCCTCTCGCAGTGTCCGGAGCAAGTATGGTGGGTCTGACACACCGGTGTCAATGTGTTCTTTTTTCCATTTCCAGGAGTGTATTTTGATTTTTTCCATCAGTGTATTAACGTTTGCACACAATTCAAACCCTTTTACAGATTGTTTTATAAATTCATTTAAATCATTAATATTTTATCAGCAAGGAGGTATTCCCACAAATTTACCACATTCTAGACTTAGTTTGTTGTTTGCATCAGTGGTATTACGAATGTTTCCAGCCCTATCAGTGCAATACACCATTCCTCTATACCTAAGTCAGCTGATGTAAAGTAATTCACACACAGAACTAATTATTGTTTTTTTAAAAGTCAGTTCGTACGACATCACATCTAATCATCAAATGATGCAGCGACATGTATGGTGCTCGTTTTTATGCACTCATCAGGACGACGACGAGGCATAAATATACACACAGATAATGCTGTGGTTCTTCAGGCAGATATAAGTACCTGAACGAATCATAGTAACTGGCATAAGGCTGTTTTTTTTTGTAATTTTTCAAAAAATAAAATATTCAACCTAGTCAGTTCCAGGTCATCCCACATTCTTAAATTTCCAGAGTCTTAGGCACGTACGAGGGTCAGTCAGTAAGTAATGCCCCATATCTTTTTTTTTTCAGAACACATTTATTGTTAAGAGTCAGAATTTGGTGACAATATACATCAACATGTCTTGTTCATGTCATATTTTTCTATGTAGTCTCCATCACGTTCTATGGTCATACACCAACATTGTGGAATAGCATATATTTCCTGCTGGTAAAAGTTCCTGTCCTGTAGGCATAGCCATATTTTCACTGCATGACTGACACTCTCTTCATCTTCAAAGTGTTTTCGCCATAGAGAATCTTTAAGCGGCCCAAAGACATGGAAGTCCGACGGTGCCAGGTCTGGACTGTAGGATAGATGATGCAATGATGTCCAATCAAATTTGGCTATGTGTTCCCAGGTTCTCATACTTGTGTGTGGGTGTGCATTATCATGTTGGAGCAAGATTTCTGCTGGATTCTTGTCTGATCGAACATGTCATAAACGGTTCTTGAGTTTATTCAGAATCTTCACATATGCCTCTCACTTGATGGCTGACCCTCTCGGCATTACATCCACGAGAATGACGCCATCACAGTCCCAGAAGACTGTCACTATGGCTTTACTGGCAGAGGGGGTTGCTTGAATTTCTTGTTTAGTGGTGAATCGGGATGATGCCACTCCATGGACTGCCTTTTTGTTTCCGGCGCAAAGTTTATATATTCCGTAATGAAATTTGTCATTAAAAATATATCACTTTTTCAAATCAACGGTTCAATTCATGGAATCAATACTAGAAATAAGAATAACCTTTACAAGGATTTAAGTGTGCATTATTCAGGAACACACATTTTCAATAACTTGCCAGCAACCATAAAAAGCTTAACAACCAATGAAATTCAGTTTAAGAGAAGCCTAAAGGATTTATTGGTGGCCAACTACTTCTACTCTATTGATGAATTTCTCAGTAGAACCAACTGTTTTGTGTGTGTGTGTGTGTGTGTAAGTACAATCTAACTTCTGCACCATTTCAGTGCAGTAATGTGTTCATTGTAAATAAGTATTATAGTAGTTCTATTACATGTTTATTACCTTCTAAGTAAAAAATAACTTTTTTAATTATAAATTCAGTGCATTAGTGTTTGTAAAATGATTCTTTCATACAGTGTTCATTAAAAAAAATGACTATCATTCCACTTGGGACCTGTGGAATGGTACATAGCTTATTTGTTTGAGTTGTAAATATTTGTCATGTCTTATTGCTTTTCTGACATGTTCTACATCCTGGAGGACCTCCTCACTATGGATCAATTTGAATGAAAGCAAATCTAATCTAAAAGTAATGCACCCAGTTTTTGTCCACTGTAATGATCGGTGAGAGAAAGGCCTCTCTGTTGGTCTCAAAATGCTCCAACAATTCGGGTGAAATGGCTTTTCTTTGAATCTTGTGGTCTGCTGTGAGCATTCATGGAACACATCGTGAGCACCTCTTTGAATATCTGAGAGTCTCGATCATTACAGGCTTACTTCCAATGCTGATCAACAACTGTAGTGCCAATAGTCGAGTTGTGATGCGCTGGTCGACACGATTCAGTATGTCTAGAGGAGTGGCTGTGACAGGACATCTCGAGCGTGGCTGATCAAGGAGCTCTGTTTCTGCATTTCCTGAGGCTGTAACTTTCTTTAGCTATCACCCAACTGTACTCCTATCAACTGCAACATCGCCATACACTGCACACAAATGTTTATGGATGTTCACCACATTTTCTTTTTCTGCACACAAGGATTCAATAACAGCATGCTGCTTGTAATGTGAGTTGTATGTAGATGCCATTTTGACTCTGTACTATGGCTCTGCCCTCTGCCAGAACAGTTCGAAACTTCACCAGCGCACAGAACAAATATCAAATGTGAAGCACCAACAAGGACAGCTGTCTACATATATTAATGGCTTTTTAAGAAAATGTGGGTCATTACTTTTTGAATGACCCTCATATCCCACAAACAGCCATGAAATCTTGGAAAGCAGAATTTTTGATGAATTTAAGCAGATCACTATTTGCAAGTGATCTGTCAGGTGGTATAGCTAGGAACTTTTTTTTTATGAACAGTCCAAGGCCTTGCCTGTGTGATTTTAAATACAGTCCTTTCCCGATTAACAGCAGACTAAATCATCCCATTTTTTTGGTGCCTTGTCAAGTTGTTCCTTGGTGCTCTGTGCATTTCTTACTATTCAAACAATGGCTGATGCCCCTCTGGTTAATGACCAAATAGCAGAACGTCCAGCCAGTGTAAGAACTGGGAATGGGATAATTCTGCCCGGTGCTTGGCTAATGGTAGAAGCGGCCTTCTTGTCCCTAGTCCTTTCTGCTTCAAGACACTCCTAGCTGCTGACACCAATGATTGAACGCAATTTTTTAAACATCCTTTTCTTTTCTTCTTAAGTGGATGATGAGAAGCGCTCACAACTTATCATAAATTTGTTCTACCAGCCAATTTGAGTTTGGTATAGACTGTAAACACTACAGTATGTTGCCCTATACTAACACTCGTCCTTGCGTGTATTTGCTTGGCTTTATCAGCTAAAATTCATTCTGCAGTACAACGATCTGCCAACCTTTATTTTCAATATATTCAATCTCTTGCTTTTTTGCATGCTCATCCAACAGATTAATTCCCTTATCGCCATGTGCTAGCTGCTTTCCTCGCTGCATTCCTGGTTTGGAACAGTTATATGAGGGGATGTGTAATTCTACAGTTAGCTTGTTAAGTATACCACTACCGACATGAACAGTGCACATCATATTAGACATGTTAGCCTATTGTGTGCTTGGATTGTTTGCATGTCTTGTTATATACCACATATTTAACATTCACCCAGTTGTTATGTGACGTATGGGAGCCAGACTATTTAACCCAGACCTTATTCCTTCCGATCACCTTATGATACACTTTATGAATGAGAAACATGTCTGATTCACTGCTTCCCTGTAATCCTTCTGTGTAAAAACTACCAACTGTTTTATTACTAATGGTGAAGCTAATGGATTAATTGTGGGTAGGCTTACCTTATATCTCTTAAAACAGGAGATCAATGCTTCTATTTTTCTTGGTAGCAAAGTTATCTTTAAATTTCTGATCACCTGTGTGTTGTTTAATCTGTTTTTCTTTCTTTCTTTTTTTTCCTATGGCAATTGTGCAGAGAACTTGACCTATCATTTGTCATTGAATTGCAAAGACAATTTTTAATTCTATTACGGGTGCTCATACTTCTTTCAGAAGAAGCTGTAGTGACATTGAATGTAAGAATCAAGTTGATAACCTTTGTTACTTCATCATAAATATTTTGAAGAACCTTGTTCATTATGAATTTAAGAAGGTCTGCAAGTGTTACGTTTGTCACTATAAATGTTTCCTAACTCATTTTTCAGTCATTATTTGTTGAAGAATGGGTAAGGCGTGAGAAGGCCATTCCTTTTTAATTGTAGAGAAATTTGGTTTATAGTTTCCAAACTGATTCTTATGAAGCAACTCTATACACTAAATACCCTGAAGATCTCCTAAAAACATTTCCATTTGCACTCTAATGTTATCCACAATCTCAGATAACATCTTCGAGGGCTGGAAGTCGTACTCACTAACATTTATTTCACTGTGAAATTTCTTGTTACACCTCTAAAGGGACGAGGTCACCGTTTTTTTCTGACCACATATCCTTTAACAAACTGATGCTCATTACAGATACTAATAACACATGCAATTTCAGGTTGAAGAAGTGCACACAGATGATCAACCCAGCAAATATTTCTTTCGAAAGGGCAAAGCAGGAAAAAGAAGTAAGACAGAAGCACAGTTGAATGTCTCTGCATCCCAATCTATCATCTGTAGTGATATTTTGGAAAAGCCTTTCAACTCATGATATTTTGGAAAAGCCTTTCAACTCATGATATTTAAGTTATATTGTCTGATCAGCTCGTAAACTGTAATTCTAGCAAGTAGTAAGTGTTTCAGTTTATCTGTATCCATTATTTTCTGAGTTGTGTTCTCTTTGAGGACTTGCTAAAAATGAATGGAATGCTACAAGATCCTAATTGCCTTGATGTTTTTAGAACAGTTTAATGGCACTAGATTAAGTTTATGAGCATAACAGTGTAAAACTATAGCTTGGGGACATTTTTGTTTAACCAGCCAGTACTGAGGCTCCATCATATGTTTGGCTCACCGTTTTGTAGGTAACTCCCCAAATCTCAAGTGCACAGTACAATTTTTAATAAACTCTGAGCACTTTTGTCACTAGAAATATCGTGAAAACCAGTGGGACCATATTGTGTACAAAACATGAAAATAATAATCATTTTGACTTACAAGAAACATCCAGTGCTTCATCTGCTTGCACTCCAACAAACCCACTACTATTAACTCTTCTTTAATGTGGTAATTAATGACATCATTAACTGCTTCAGATAATTCATTCTGAATCGTGCTTGATGTACCTTTGAACTTAGAAGTGCTCTCCAAGTGATCATGAATAAGCTGTCCCTGTTTAGACTAAAGTTCCAATAACTGAAGGTAATTCCCTTTGTTGTTGGAATTTTAAGCACAGTCTGGGTGCAACCTCTTGCTTGTCCACGAAATGAACAACATCAATAAGAGTTACAATTACAAATCTATTTTGTTTCACACTCACATTATATTTTATGGCTAGAAGTTTGGTCCCTTTAGAAATAGAAGGTTCAGTTCATCCATGACCCAACAACTGAAAACTATGTTGATACTAAAGATGCCTTCTTGAATTCTAGTGTTTCTTGGGTTTTCTGTCAAATTTTTTTGCAAAACACAGTCCAAAAGAAGCTGATGTCCTTTATTCCTCAATCCCATACCCAAAAAACAAAATACATATGTAACAATACAATTTATTGTTTACAGAGCAATCTGTAAGTCAAGGATATATTATACTTTTTTTCTGTTTTGTTTCCCAGCAGCTATTTTAATGTCCAAGTGTGGTGTGAACTGCTTCACTTTATAAGTGCACTTTGTTTCATAAGTCCAGCTTGTAAATGGTTTGTCATCTAAGTCACAAAATAAAGACACAAGTGTTCAGTCTGCACAAGCCTTAGTATAATCAGTTAATCACTTATTACACTACTTTCTGTTAAGCCAGGGCTGAACAGCGTGCAATATGACACACAGTTTCACACATGAGGTAAGCCTCAAATCCCCTGGTGCTAGAAATGCATTATTTCGATATCTTAAATCGTATATGAGATGTGACTATTTTTATGACCACACGATAGTGTAAGGACATGAAATCAAGAAAGTGAATGAACGCATAACGAGCTTACAGTTCATAATCGGCAGTTTGAAAACGGACATTTCGAAAATACAACAAGAAAATAGTGAACTGAACACGCTAAAACTTGTGCGAGATAGTTCGTCCGTTACGGAAAAGTGGTCAAATATAAAGTGCAAAAACAGCAAGTTCAAAGTGCAGATTCGGAAAACCTGCGAAAGTTACGCAAGCTTTGTGCACGAAAACACATTTCAAGTACTTTCGATCGCCGATAGTGAAAGTGCAACTTACAGTTCGCATGAACGATGGGAAAAGCAAAAAGGCACTGTGGGGAATAAGGTAAGAGAAGAAAATTTACTGACGCAAACAACTGTGAAGGAGGTCAATATAAATGTGCCGACCAAAACTTGTATCGAAGTGTGTAGTAAAACAATACAAAACGATTCGGAAATTGTGAACTCCAATAACAGGAAACTGTTTGTGTTTTCAGACAGCCATGGTCGTGGACTTCCGAGTAAACTAAAAGAAACAACTAAAACATTTTCGTGTGGTATAGTGAAACCGGGAGCCCCACTTAGCGAAATTAAAAAAATGACCGAATCCGCAGAGGCAAAAAATCTGCACGATAACGACTTCGTTGTACTTATGGCAAGCGCAAACGATGTCTACAAAAATGAAACAGCGAGTGCAACGCGTGATCTTAAACAGTGTCTGAGGAACCTCACTCACACTAACGTAATACTTGTCAATAACCCGCATCGCTATGATCTTGTAAGATGGTCATGTGTTAACAGGGAAATAGAAAGTGCCAACAGTCAGTTTGTAAAAATCTGCAGACATTTTAAAAACGTGAAATACGTCGATATACGCAGTATTGGACGTAGATTCCACACGCAACACGGACTTCACCTGAATGGCTTGGGGAAAGAATATCTGACAAGCCTGATAACCAGGGTAATAAAAAACCACCAAAATAAATTCAAAACCAAAACGATAATTGCATCGCCATCGCCTGACTCCATAACGAAAACGCTTCAAAAAAATTCATTAGAAACTTCATCAGCAGCAGCAAAACATGTGAAAAAAGACCAAATTTTAACAGAAAGAACAGTGGACATCGATTTCAACAACAAAAGAACTACTGTTCCTCATCAGCCAAGTATTATTTTAGACGAAAATAACAAAAACGAGAAGACTCCAAGTTCACAAGGAAACACAGCAGTAGTGGTAGAACCAACATTTGAAGTGTCAGAAACAGCACCACCATCACCAACAACAAATAGAAGGCTGTTGGACAGAAGAAATGCTGAGCCTCCTTCTCATCTCAACGATTTTTTATGTGTGGGCCTGAAGAAAAAGAAGGGACAACAGTAGGTAGTGTCAGGTGTCTCCTCTCTCCTGTCTCAAGGCAGACTCCAATGGATTCTCAGTCAGGTAACAGCACTAATAGAAGGAAAAAGCAAGAGGAAGGCATCTCTTTCTTTCATCAAAATATAAGGGGCCTCTTAAACAAAACAGATCAACTCCTTATTAACATTAGTGATAAGGGCAGTATAAATAATTCCCAGATTTTGTGCTTAACTGAGCACCATGTTACTGATAAATGTGCCTTGCCATCTATAGTAAATTATACTTTAGTAACATACTGCTGTAGGGAAAGTAAAGATAAAGGTGGAGTAGTAATTTATGTTAAGGATAGTGTAGCATACAAAGCTATAGATATTAAGAAATATTGTGTGGAACAACAATTTGAGGCATGTGCCACAGAAATAACAACTAAATTCTACCCAATAATAGCGTTGGCTGTCTACAGGGCTCCTTCAGGTGACATAAAAACTTTTCTGCATTCAATGCAACTCCTTCTGTCATGGTTACTTTCAAAAGCGAAGGATATTGTAGTATTAGGTGATTTCAATATAAACTTTTTGACAGAAAATAAGAATAAAATAGACATTGAGATTGTGATGACCTTACACAATCTGACATCAGTAATAAACTTCCCAACAAGAATTACATCCGAGTGCCAAGCTATGATAGACAACATTTTTTTAGATGTAAATAGACATCAGAATTATATTGTCAGGCAGGTTATAACTGGGGTTTCAGATCATGATGGACAAATTCTCACTATTTATGACGTTAATCTGTTCAAAAAAGAATTTCCTCGATGGAAATTCATAAGAGTAATTAATGAAGAGGCGAAAGGAACTTTCAACCACAGGTTGCAGCAAATGGATTGGTCTTTAGTATATAGCCATGATGATGTTGATACTAAATTTAACTGTTTTATAAATGAATTCTGTGCTCTTTTTGAAGAAATATTTCCCAAGAAATGGGTCAGAAACAGTGCTTCCAATTCTGTAAGCAAGCTTTGGATTACAAAAGGTATAAAACAGTCATGTAAAACCAAAAGGGAAACTTATGCTGCAATAAGATTCTGTAAAGATGCAGAAAAATGGGAACACTATAGAATATACTGTAAAATTTTGAAGAAACTAATACAGAAATCAAAAGCCCTTTATTATGAGAAGAAAATAGATAATTCTAATAATAAAATAAAAGCAATTTGGAGCATTGTAAAAAAAGAAGCAGGAAGAGATACAACAAGTAAAGAAGATATAAATAATATCAGATATGAAGGTATCCTAGTAGATAACCCCAAAACGGTGGCTGAGATTTTTAATAAACACTTCCTATCAGTAACTCAACAGATTGGTTGCAAGCCCGATGTTGATGAAGCTGTAACTCTTTGTCAAGCCATATATTCGAACACAATTTCAGAAATGCACCTTAATCCTGTCACTGTAGAAGAAATTCAAAAAATCATCATGTGTCTAAAAAGTACGAATTCTGGAGGGGTTGATAATATATCTAGTAATTTATTGAAATATTCTTGTGTGTGGATAAGGGACATTCTCTGTCATATTTTCAATGCTTCCCTTCAGAAAGGTGTTGTTCCCAGTAGACTTAAGTATGCCATTGTGCAGCCCCTGCTCAAAAAGGGCGATAAAGCTGAACTAACTAACTATCGACCTATCTCTTTGCTGACAGCTTTCTCCAAAATTCTAGAAAAGCTAATACATGTAACAATTACTGATCATCTCATGAAGAATGGAGTTCTCAGCAAGAGCCAATTTGGCTTTCAAAAGGGCCGTTCAACAGAAGACGCAGTCTACGCACTTGCAAATGAAGTCCTACAAACCCTTAATGAAAAAATGCTAGCACTTGGTGTCTTCTGTGATTTATCCAAAGCGTTTGACTGTGTTCATCACCAGATTCTCTTGCAAAAAGCAAAATTAGTAGGAATAAGTGGTGTTGCAGGCAATTGGCTACAGTCGTACCTCCAAGACAGAAAACAAAAAGTTGTGTTGAATAGCTCGGGTGGAGTATGTGACACTTCTTCAGATTCTGAATGGAGTTCCATTACATGTGGAGTGCCCCAGGGCTCAATTCTTGGGCCACTATTATTCCTGATTTTTATAAATGATCTACCATCATGTACAAGCATGCCGTGTATATTTACATTATTTGCTGATGATACCACAATTTTTATGAGCAGTAGAACAGACAACAATCTTGAGGAACTCATTAATCACATACTCTCAGATATGGTTAATTGGTTCAAGGTGAATGGTCTCTCATTAAATTCCAGTAAGACCAGCTTTATTCAATTCTGTACAAAAACAGAAAAAGAGAGAGAGATAAGTGTGACATGTGGTAATCAACCAATAGTTAGAATGGAAACAACAAAATTTCTTGGAGTGCACATTGACAAGAAAATGAACTGGTCTTCACATATTATTGATCTCTGTAAGAGGCTTAGCTCTGCTACCTATGCTTTACGGGTTGTCACTACATGTGTTGAACCTAACACTGCAAAAGTGGCATATTATGGCTATTTTCATTCTCTCATTGAGTACAGAATTATTTTTTGGGGCAACCAGCCATTAGCAAGGAAAGTGTTCATTGCACAGAAGCAAGCTTTAAGAATTATATGTGGATTGCGCCCAAGAGACTCTTGTAGAAATAGTTTTCGTAATCTTAAAATATACACAACTACATGCCAATATATTTTTTCTCTCATGTGTTTTGTTTGTAAAAATATAGATATATTTCAACCAAACAGTAATTATCATGAGCATAACACACGGAGGAAGAATGACATACACAGTGAACTCAGAAATTTGAGCTTGGCACAAAAGGGTGTCCACTACACTGGAGCAAAACTCTTCAATGCTCTTCCTCCCGAAATAAAGACAAAGATTCATAACAAGAGTGAGTTTAAGAAAGCACTAAAAATATTTCTGCTAGAAAAAGCTTTTTACAGTCTAGATGAATTTTTAACTAAATAAATTGTAATATTTTAATATTATATAATACAAGTTGACATAATGCCACTAAGACTTTTATTTAAACTGAGCTCTGTATCTGTGTGTGCTCCGTATCTGTTTTCTGTAGTGTTTTAATGATTCTAAGAAAATATGTATTTTCTCTTTCTGTATTGCTGCCCAAAGAATTGACTGTATAAATTTATATATAATTATGTACTTAAATTTCTGTATATGCTATAAGATTATCAAATTGTATTTGTAAAAAACTGACTCGTTCCATGTCCTTGTGTACCCAACACAGTTGAACCTATGGAACACGAAATAAATCAAATCAAATCAAATCAATCAAATCCTGTTGTGTGTGTCCTTTCGATACAAAACCCAATTACTCGAAAATGAAATGAGACAGTCTTCTGCTCTCGATTTTAAATAAAATTTTGATATCTTACCTATATTTCATTCACTGCAATGTATGAACAAAGCTCAACAATACACAAAGTTTACACAATACGTTTTTACCTCTGTGAATCCTTTTAAAATTTCATGCAATGATTTACTTAACTGGATTGCACTGCTGTAAGTATGATGGATAACGAAAAGAAACTCACATTTTCATTAAGTGAAGATATCAGACTGTAAGTGTGCAAAAATCA
Source organism: Schistocerca nitens (assembly GCF_023898315.1). NCBI lineage: Eukaryota > Metazoa > Arthropoda > Insecta > Orthoptera > Acrididae > Schistocerca > Schistocerca nitens. Next base: position 351,200,992 of record NC_064616.1, read on the forward strand.
GATTTTCTAATGCAATAGTTTTCGAAAAATTGGATGATAAGTATTTCATATCAGTTGGAACGCTGTCTCTTGGCACAGGCACCAGGATTTGGCAAGGAAACCATAACAAAAGCTGCCTCTACACGTCAAGCTCTGAAATGATTTCATTGATATGAGCTGTATTCACAGCAGCAGCTGATGTTGTGAGCAGTCATAACCATTCTATTATTTTGTTGGAATTGACATTATATATATATATATATATATATATATATATATATATATATATATATATATATATATATTTTGCACAGATAAATTATATTTTTATGCTGAATATTGATACCGTTGCAAGCACCGTATCTACCAACTGACACTGGTTTAAAAATATTACTGTATTTCCTGCTGTTTGTGCTTTTTGTTCATTCATCTGGGGGTATTCTTCCTAAGTACGTTAGTCATACTTAATATTTCAGCATCAGAGGTGTACACAGTCCACTGTTAATCTGACCAAGCTTGTGCGTTAGCCAGGCAGGCAAGTTGCTGCACCTTATCAGCAGGCTGCTCTACTCCCAACTGAGCCAAGCTGTGCCCAACCCCAGCAGGCTGCAGAAGTCTTGCTTGCCTGCCAGTTTTTCCGCTGTGGTACAGTACGTAGCAGTTTATTCAGTATGCATTCATTGTAGTGTATGAGTGGGGTTTGAAAGCTGATGGAAAGTCTGTTTTTACCTAAGTATCACAAGATGAGGCTCAGTGAAATATATATTAATTTTGTGTTATTGTAGATCAGAAAATGGTGGATTTTATTTGTCCTTTTTTCCTTTTTGACATATTTCAGGATTATTTATTTATTTCGATATGCACAGTTTTCTCTGCAACTTCACCCTCTTCTGACTAGTACTGGATATTCTCAATTTGAACCATCATCAGGTCACCTCTAATGCATGTTTTCTGTAGTAATGAGAACCACATCTGAAAGTCGAGATACTTTGCATCTGAGAACCTGAAGATGTCTATTTTACTGCAAGGCCAACTAAAGTAAGGTTTGGAAGTCCAATTTCTGTAACCTTAGTGTGATCCAGCCACATATGACTCCAGATACACCAATTTAATCACTTTTTTCTGGATGCGTATTGCGGTTTCTCTGAATTCATATTAAGTAGCCATTTTTAACTCCCCAAATGCATTTCAGCAAACACAAAGTTAGTCTTCCATATTATTGTACAGGATGGGCATATGGGAAGGTGGTGGACATTATGGAATGAATAGGATAATTTTAGATAAAGACCATTATTGGCAAAAGCATGTTATAAAGGGGTCACGTAGCCAGGCCTAGGGAGGTGAGGGTGAGCGAGTGTAGAGTTTGGCGAAACATAGTTCGTGAAGCGAACGAAAGTTGGCGTCAGCCAATTGAGACAGTCCGAGCGGCATGCTCGCTGCGAAAACTAAGTCCCCGGTGCCGCAGCACCGGGAGAAGCAGGAGATGTTCATTGCTACAGGGCGCATGTCCGATAGAGCGGGCCTGGCGACGGGCATCTTCAACGCACCACGCGGCTTCCTCCGCCCTGATTGGTCAGGACAGAGAAACCCTAGGGGGTGGCAATGGAACTTTCCAGAGCAACGCCTGCTATGCTCCGCATAGCGTACCCTTGTCAGCACACGAGAGAGGCGTGTGGTCAAGGTGCCCTTCCTCAGTGCTGACTTCCTGTTACTAGACTGTGGGATAAAAGAATTTGCAGGTAGCCGACTCTGCTGGCCGAGGCTTGGCCGTAATAGAAAAATGAAGTTACCTCTGGGAGCTAATAAAATAAATTAAAATTTCCCTATCGAATGGCATATCCTTTATACTCCTACCCCTTCTGTGGGAGGGGAGAATGTAATTGAATTCGCTCAATGTAATGATTATTTAAATGTAAACAATTTTAGTTTGCAAAACATAGTACACATTACTTGATTATGAAAGGCCCTCACAGAAGATGGCAGGGGTCTTAACCTATGGGAGGGAGTAGAGACTCTAAAGACCTCCTAGGGGTCGCAAAGGAACTTACGTACTTCAACAATATTATATGTTTTCAAAAACAAGAACAAGTATTAAAAAACATCAAAACACAATTACAAGTGTAACAAAAACGCAAAGAACAGGGTATGAATATTCCAAAGTAAATAAACATTACAAAGCATCACTTTAGCGTGAACCTGAAACAAGTGTCTCTGAGTGTGAATCAACGGAACTAAACAAGTGTCTTTAAGTATATTCAAAGATACACAGAGTTCACCACTGATGTCTCACGTGAGAAATATGTTGAACAATAATAATAGTTTGTATGTAGTATTTATGCGAAAAAATGTTTTTGTTTTTCCCTTTTAAATGAGATTCAGAGATACATATCCCACTGGTGAGTCACTGCAGCGGCGAGTGGCGCGAGGCGGTGTTGCGTTGTGTTGTCCTCAGGGGGGAAGCGCGCAAGCTGCCGGCGAGAAGGGGGGCATGGTTGTGGCCGAACCTGCTCACTGGAACTCAGTGCAGGGGGGGTATGAGCGGAGATTCATATGTTTGCACACATTTAGAAAGGGAGTTATCACTAAGGGAACACTTCACTATGCTACACTAGTTTTTCCACATAAATTGATATCACAATTGCACTCTTAAAACTAAGGGAGGGCACATGACTGATAGGTTCTTGTTTTCTCTCTCTCTCTTTTTTCTTTTTAGGTCCATATCAGTACAATAATAAGAATAACAGTGACCGGGGTTACCGTGGCACAGGGTTTAATGGTTGTATATAGTTTAGTGGCTGTTTGCCATTCATTTAAGTGTGTCAACAGGCGAACGTAAGAAATTTGTACTTTTTCATGTTTTAGCAGGTCATCAATTGATGATAGGAGGTGATCATTTGATACATTAGACAAAACCAGCAAGTTAGCTGACAAGGAAATCATGAACGAACTTCCAGGTACAAAAAACATAGGTAGATGAGAGCGAATATTAGGTGAATAAGCCACAGTGGCATGAAAGGTTATTAGCAGCATAATAATATCACAATAAGAAAGGTTGTAACAAAGTAAGGCAAGTGTGCAATGCTGTGGTAGCATTAATAAGGCGGGTGGGAGTGCGGCAGCTGACTGCAAGGCTACATTGTGTCAGCCGCGACAGCTGGCTACAAGGCTGAATCTTGCGCTAAGTCAGAATGGCACACGGCAGATGATTTCCAAGGCCAGCACGGCAGCTGAGAAGCGATGCTGAGCATCAAATGCAGAGCGCACGCACTGTGCTGTGCGAGGAACACAACACAACGCTGCACAAAAACTTGTGGATTGGAGTAGAGATTTATGGGATTCAGAATGAGTAGTGATGAATATAAATGTCACAAAAAGGGATATACATTACTGAATGAAGGGGAACAGATGTGCGTAATCGATATGGTTTATTCAATGATGACCAACAAAACAATAATTATTGCGCTACGTCAGAGCGGCATGCGGAAGAAGTGGGATTACGTGTGACATCACGCTAGACGTGTTGTTACAGTGGATTCTGTTTAAAATTACATTATGCATTAGCAAATTGGTTCATAAGTGACAGATATGTCACAACAATTATGTAGTTAGGTGTTATGCATAAACATATTCAAATAAATTCAATATTTTCAATAGTGCAGAAATGCTAGTTTGTAACCTGGATCCTCCTATATAATAGGCTGTAGTCACTTCAGAAAGGTGACACGGTAAATGGGAAGGGTCTCAACAATAGAGACGTATGCATGTTGACAGAGGGAAGGATAGCTTGGTACTCTGACGAGACGTAAGAAATGAAATAGAAGATTCGGAGTGTTGGTGTTGAACAACAAAAGATGACAGACCCCAAAGACAGGAACCCCCCACCCCAAGATCCCCTACTGTTCCAGTACTTCACTGTGGTGTGTGGCGCCGGAGGGAGAAGTGTGTTCGGCATTCCCTGCAGAAGGGACTTGCCACAGCTTCACTTTCCTAGTCCCTGGAAATTTACCCCAACACTCCCTATTATCTGACCATTGAAGGGAAAATAATTAGAATTCTGCAAGACTAAGTAATTAAAGTTTTTAACATAATGTCATCCCATAACAAAAGTTCTATGAAATCCATTTTAGCCTAAACATAATTGTTACATAAACATGAAAATATAAAAATGAAGTACACTAATATATATATATATATATATATATATATATATATATATATATATATATATATATATATATATATAGAGAGAGAGAGAGAGAGAGAGAGAGAGAGAGAGAGAGAGAGAGAGAGAGACAGCGAATTTGGTCACACAGTAAAGTTTTTACAACAGACTCGCCGTGTCTATAACTTATAACTCCATGGTACTGGCCTCATTGGGCCTAGCTAGTTGCTAAAAACTCCGTGTATCTTTGGGTATATCGTCGTACAGTTAAATGCTACTACTTCAGTAGTCGGTATTCCCTCAGAAAATGCAACACAAAAACAGTTTCAAAGAAGGCTCAAGGTTTTGAACGGTGATTTCCGCTTACTGGCGGTTTAGCTGCGGGCTAGACGCAGTTCATGTCTGATGATGCCTGATCAGCTGTCGTCAGTGAGCACAGAACACTATTCTTGTGAACTCTTCTTTGACATGAAAGATTAAAGTCTAACTGTGTTAGTTCACATGGGCTGGGAAGTTTTGTGTTAGGATACGCCTGGATAATAGACTCCAAAAGGCACTGTTCTGTTGAAAGTTGACAGATGAAAGTGGTTAGGATAGTCTAGGCCGCAAAACCAAAATGTGAAGGAACAACTTTAGACAGCTAAGGGTCTGCTAGGCGCCAGTCGCGTCACGTAAGGTACGTGCCCCTACGGGTGTGGTTCTCTTGTTGATCCAACAGAAGAGGTATATGGCCAAAGCTTGCTCATTCTGTGAGCGTGATTCACTCTGTTTAAGTTCCTATCACGGGGGTAGGCATGTGGTATGTCCCTCCAGATAAACATTCAAATACAAATGAAATAAAACATGGTTACATCTTAAATTACCCTTCCAAAATAATTTCTTACCTAAGGCATCATTACTACTAAATACTTAAATAATTGGCAATACTCGGGAACTTATTCTAGTGTACTTGAAATCCCACAAAAATAATTATCCTCATCATTCTAGTAACACATGGAAACACTAGGTTGATACAAATACTAAATGACTGGTGCTGGCAAAACTTCAGTACAATTCTCTAACTGCTTGGTAATAAAACTATATTCAAAATGAACAATAATAAAATGATACATGGACCTAAGTAATTGGACGCAAGTAATTAGAAATAAGTAATTGGCAACTTGTCAGTGATGCAAGCGGTGGCAAAACCGCAACAGAAACAAAAGTACAAAATATTATTTCCTTTACACAAAATTCCCTGCATTTCATAGCATAATAAGTGTAAGTATTCTCTGTTATTCTCTTGTTTATATTTCCATACCAATTGATAGTCTTTGGTTCTTCTACCTTCAAGAAAACTGTCGTTAAGTCATGACAATGTTATGTATAATGCTGTGGAATAGTGTAATGTCACGTTAATACTCCCTTTAACAAGATTCTGATGAAAAGTGGTTTTATGTCTCCTTTAATGAAAAGACCAATAATTATTAAACATGTGATATGCTGTTTCCTGTGTTGATTTGTATTTGCAAATATTGGTGATTATCAGTCTCCCAATCAATCGTTCAAGGGTATGATTGTTGTTCCTTTTGTTAATTCTCTCACCTACCTGCTTCCATATAATCATTATTGGCGGCTTGATGAAGCTAGTTGCATCTCGAAGACGTCGATATGACTTACCTGTCGGTGCTTTTATTTTTAATAAAAGTAGAGTCCAATTGTCATGTGTAAAATGTATAGGGAGGAAAGTAATTTTCTTAGTATTGCAAATGGGCGTAAAGTTTGTCAAAGTATTCATCATATAATGGTTAAGAATTCTGTGTTTAGATTCAGTGCAGCTGGAGGTGCTAAGGTGCGACAGGCATCGCCCTCGTGAGATTGTAAGTTGCTGACACTACAGCTGACAGTACGGCTGCATCCGGTTTCAACTGGCTCAGTGGCAGAAATGGCGTTGACGCTGGGTCTGTCCTCTTGCTACGTGTGGAGTTTAGTTCCTCAGTATGGTCGCAAAATTTCCTTCCAGAGTTAGCTCATGTTGTTCACGACAGTTATGCATGGAAGATGTTTTCAAGGAACTCAGATAACTCAATCGTTAAAGTTCACAAAACTATTATGATTTATTCACTTAAATACTCTGTTCTTCTGAAATGTACCTAATTTATGAATTTTTATACTCCTGTATGAATTGTGAGGACGACTTGTGTCTCTCAGAGGTCACTTACTCGAAACTAGTGGCTAATAACTTCTGAACTACACACCAATGTTAGGGTTGTTACTCTGAATTAACATTAACTTGGTTTTTACTGGTCTTTACTGTATGGTACGGTGGCATCTCAAACTTGTTCCTTTTGCTGACGTGTTTCCCACATAGTGGTCACTTACAGAATAAATATCACGGCAAGGGCTGGCTTCCTTGACGCCATATAGACCTGTTTATTAACTGCGAGAGTGGTAATAAAACACAGCTGGAGACCAGTTTGAAATTCCAATGTCTCCTACTTCTGGGCGGTATAGGCAATGTTTTCAAGGAAAAACTTCTTTTCTCTCTCGGTTTTGTTCTTTACTGAAAATTCAAATAAACGACATGAATAGATTTCCATAACTATCTTCCTGGATTTACAAGTTACGTTGCAATCGTAAGATTGCAGATATGGGAACGCAGCTGGGTAGCTTACTTCAGTGTGACTGAGGCACGAGGCCTGCAGGCTGATGGGGGGCGGGTGGTGGTGTTGGGGGTGAGAAGGGGCGAGGGGAAAGGTGCAGTTGTTGCCCGCGCCAACAGCTGAGGTGACCTGTGGGGAGAGGGGAGAGGAGTGGGGGGCACGGCGTCGGTAAGCGGTGGGGAGCAGGGCTTGCTGTATGTAAACAACCTGCATTGACTGGTGTTAACCGAGTCACTTCCTCCTTGGCATTTAATATGCAGTAACATGTATTATCATAAAAACTTACCTTGTTGATTCTCCATCGTTGTCTTATGATAACATTAAAATTGCACTTAAGGAAGATTCCTTCACTTTTAGAGTAACATATTTGTTGTTTAACTTGGACATACCTATTCTTGTTATTATTGCTGTGTGATCATATTCTTGTTACTATCGTTGTGTGATCATTTAGCAAAACATACATGTAATGGGGCGTAATTCAAATGGCAGGTAGATGGCAGCATGTAGTCACTGATTTACTGGAAGTTACAAAGGCGTGTTCCTATTATGTTTTTATGGCCATGTTTCATCAACTGTGTCAGTTCACTCTATTCTCTAAATCAACAGGTGAAGAGTGAATCCATTGAACATATACAAGATTAACTGATTCTCATCTCTGCGTGTTCTTTTGACAAAGACAACTTCCCCCTTAATTCCATGATTAAAGAATATTTGTGTTTTTAATTCTCGACTGCTACGATAACATTACTAGAGACGTTAAATGACACAAGACAAAATTATTACAAAACTTCAATCACTTCCATTCACATGTGACATCATCAATTACCAATGGTTGCCAATTCTTATGTCTACTTATAACTAACATGCACAACATAAATAAATGTATAGTAACAACGGTGTTTTCCATCAATTAATTTCCTTATTTCAATCAGGAATTTTCCAGCTGATTACATGTCACGTTGGGCCTAGTGGCAGCGGCCACACATTTAGTGAGAAAATAGTGACTTTGTGGGGCAAACATTATTGGTATGGCTTACAGTCTGGCAACATCGACCAATAGATCATCTGGCCAGGCATACGTGCGACCCACATCGTGAATATTCTCTAGGAACATAGCCACATTTTCATGGAATTCCCAGAAAAGGTGGGAATGAAATCAGCCCCAGGAAAATTGCTTACAGTCGCCATGTTAGCAGCAATTGTGACATTTGCATTAGAGACAGAATTAGTGTTAGTTGCCACTGTTTGAGCATTTGTTACAGGGGTGGAGCTAGCCACATGTACGGAAGTTCGCACACTAGCTTCCACCGTCTGTTTCAAGACGCTGTTTTGTTCAAGTAGCTCCTGATTTTGTGGGAACAACTGGTGCATTTGTGGCTTCAAGTGGGTCTTGCGAGATTGGTGCCTCTGCGAGTGTGTCCCGTTCCATCACTCGTGTTCCCATCGGCATGTTTACAAATTTAAGGAATGCAAGTGAAAATAATAATAATAATAATAATTGTTACAAAAAGGGGTGGCCACAAAGTTTCCTAATCCAGCGGCGGACGATCGACGAAGTTAATGTGGAAAGCATCGTGGCGACTTACATAGCAGTGGCATCGGCGCACCTGGCGGCGATGGTGTGATAGGGTGGCAGTGGGCAGTGGCGGCGTCCAGACCCTCGTCATCACACGAGAGAGGTGCGTGGTCAAGGTGCCCTTCCTCACTGCTGATTTCCTGTTACTAGACCGTGTATCAAAAGAATTCACAGGCAGCCGACTCTGCCGGCCGAGGTTTGGCCGTAATATAAAAATGAAGTTACCTATGGGAGCTAATAAAATAAATTAAAATTTCCCTACCAACTGGCTCATCCTTTACATTATGTTAATCTAAAAAGTACATGTTTGAAAGAAGAAGCTCTTCTTTCATACTAAGGTTTCATTGCACTATGTTGCATACCACCAGAATATGGTTTTTGATATTCACGGAGTCATACTTTTTTCTTTTTCAGTCAATGTCTGCCATAATTCAGAAAGACTATATACTGCCAAAGGGTCTCAAGTCTTTAGCACAGATTTCCACACACTTGTAAGTCACAAAGTCTTTGTCTTCTTTCAAAATATTTATGGCTTTAGGAAATTGCTGGTCAAATTTACAAACACGTCATAACATACTTGAGCTTCCTGAATGACTGTTTAGTAACTGTTTACAAAATTTACATTGTGAAAGACCTACCACTTTATCTGAAGCTCTGGCATTAAGATGTGACAACTTTTCCCCTGCGGGACTTGTTCTGTTTCATGACTGGTTTATATTCTCCAATTCTTAATTTCTCCTCAATCCCCTTTAAGTTTGGTTTATTCATTTTGCCGCTTCCACCATTATGATAAATGAGATGCAGTGAAACTACCAATGAAAACATACACCTGGCTGTTCTGCAGTCATGTTGGACTGATAGTGTAACCTGTTATCAGGTGCAGCAGGCCGAACAGGTCCTGTGATGCTTGCCAGACTAGTGGAAACCCGAGCTGGTCTGCTTCAACCACAGTGCTTCAGTACACATGCACTCTTGAGTTCCTGTTGCAGCAGTTTGAGCTGTTTTAATGGTTGAGGTGGAGACAGAGGCAAGCAGGCTGAGAGGAGAATCCCTACACCTCTGTTCAGCATACATTTATACCTCTCTTAGAAAATACTTGTTGGGGCTCCAAGTTTTTAAGAATATTAGATCCTTTAAACCAGTTGTTCTTTAATTCTCTAGTCCCAACCTGTATCGCATGCTTGGTTAAACTTACAGATTACGTACCTAGCATATACAGTTCTTCCCTGCTGATCCCATATTTATGTTCTATCTAGCTCAGTATCTCTGTGATGGTTACCGATATCGGTAATACTATATGCCTATCCTCTTCCTTCTTCTCTTCTGCCTTCGCCCATCTTATCAGGTGTGGGCAAGAGTCACTTAGGGCTTTCATCTGCAAGCTTAAACGTTTCCTAGAGAGAATGAATCGTTCCAACTCTCCTAATTTTAGCAGTAGTAATTTCTGCTGAACTCCACGCCTCAACAACTTTGCTCTGTTGTTTGTTGACATACTACTGCATACTGAACTCACTTGAGGTATAATCACATACACTCAGACTAACTATGTGGAAGGTCTTTCTCTATATCTTCCAGACTTTTTTGAATTTCACAAAATTCTGCATTTACTGAATTCATGTGAGCCAAACCATCTCAGGTATTGTTCTCTTCTCAAACGGTTATAGCCCTAAATCTCCCAGTGATCAATGTAACCAAGCTAGAATGGGTTATGAGAATTTCAGTGTTGATTTGAATCTCTGTATTATGATATTTAATATTTTTGCTGAGAGTTTCAGTGATTTGAATTTTTGTGTTACATTTTTTGATGCGCTCACTCAATAGGTTTCAGAAGTTCAATGATTGTTTGAGTTTTTGGATTTCTGTAAAATGATACATTCAATTTTTGCATCAACATACAAACCCTCTCAGAATGAAACCAGGAAATTTGTGCATAATGTAATGAATAATTATGTAATTACCTTTTATTGTTAACTTCATATGTAGATTAAGGTCTGCAATATATTGATACAGTTATGCATTGGTACATTGAATTTTCACAAGAAACTCCTGGGAGTATAGTCTATATTGTCTGTCATTCAATTTTTATGTTTTATCAATACCCAGAAACCTGTAATGTGTGATTACAGTCATCTTCACATAGGTTACAAATTAATTTAATGACACATCAGTTCCTACATGTGTTTGAAATTCATATTGTCTTGTTTGAAAGCTACAATAAAGTTCATATTATCCCTTACCAGCTGCTTCAGAAGCCTAGACTATGTCTGACTCAAATAAACAAAGTCAAACCCCATATGATGACTGAAACAGAAATATTTACTTAATTGATCCTGGTTTTCCACAGCAATGTCATCAAATATAAACATGTTTGAAGTTACTCTTTCCAGTGGTAGGATATCGCTGCTTTACCAGAATTTTGTGCATGTTACATCATCAACGCTGGACAATATTTCTTGTAATAGCAGGTAACTGGGCACAAGTAATGTTTTTGAAATTATACATACATGCTCGAAAAAAATGTTATCAAGGTGACTTAGCAATGACAAAATAACATTCGTCTTTTTGCTATCTGATGGATTAACAACTACTGATAGTATATAATCAGGAATGAGTGTACCATTCTTCTTCTTCTTCTGCTTCTCTTCCTCCTTCTGGTTTTCAGTCGTATTGCAGCACCAGTCAGTTACTACAAAGTCCTTGTTGATGACTATATGTTTTAATAAGCATGAAAGTGATTTATAGAAAAAAGCACGTACCTGTGGCTCATACACTTCATCTACGAACTGTTACATATATTTATATATGAACACGGGTGAATAAGAATGTAATTCAGTGCCTACATCTGGCATGGTAGGTTCACAGATATTTCCAAGTGTAAATGCACAGCATTTGTCATAAAGTTCAACGACCATCTCTTCTGATGGATGTTTGATGCACTATCTCAAACAAAATTGGTCCTTAGTTTCCCACATAACCTGTACACATATGGTTGATGGATTAATCTTTTGTCTAGAGCATACTGGAATAATAACCAGCAGACATTAAATTTTGAACATATAGTCTTACAGATGAGTGCAGTGTCTCTCTTTAAAAGGTTTAATTGATTATGGGAAGTTCCCTCTGAAGATCATATAGTTTCACAGAGGGAGTTTGAGCACTTCTGCTGATCATTTCAACAATATGCATTTAAGTATCACATAGACGAATTCACTCACCAAGGATAATGTCACTTTTGTATCACTACATTGAGGATTTTCGGAAACTACCACTGGGTAGAACTCACGACCTGACACCACCACTGCAAACTATATGTTACATTATTTTCACATTAGACGGTTTTGAGGATTTTCCATAAAGAAAAAGAAAAAAAAAAGCAATAATGAGTTGAACATATACATACTACATTCTGCTGCTATCGCCATCATCACTAATACTTACATGATTGCTGTGTTTAGGAGGGGATCTATGTTGCTGCTGCAAGTCTCGATATGTTCACCCTTTGTGAGTTTTTATGTGACTGGAAAAATGATTATTCAGCTATTGTTAATAAATATCATTCACAGCAGGCACTTTAAAACACAGAAAATTTACAACTACACCTCTGATTTGGGTATCAGAGACACAGAGGCCAAGCTCTACAGCCAGTTCATTGCTATTGCTCCACTGTGACTATAGATACTGCTGAAAATGAATAAGGTTATGATACTCAATGCGAAATGTGAGAAGCAGAGAGCAGTAGTATTAAACTGAAGCATGTTTCAGTATTTTGAACTCATTCATTAAGTCATTGCTAAAAGAGAATGACGACTGCAAGAAATTGGTGTTTTCATGAAATCTACTAAGACCCATCATCCTAAACATTCTGCAACAAATTATTCTCACATATGTAACAATGCTGCAACTTGAAGACTATGGATTTTATGAGGAGGAGAGTTAATGCTTACTCGAGTGGCCTAAATCTAGGAATATGTGTAAGCTGCATTTTGATAAAATTATTAAAAAACTTACAGAAGATTGTCATAATTTGAATGTGATTGACAATTATTTGTTTCCTAAACAAATGAAGCCTTTTTTGTATAATATTTCATGCAGCTTTCACATGTTACCACAAGTGTTTCAGAGTGATGTTCTTATTTGTAAGTATGATTACTGTTATAAGCATTATGATTTGAATGGAGAACGCCAAATTGGCAGATTTCCTCTTATTAAACTGCACAGTGTGGGTTGTAAAAATTTTTTTATTCACTGTATTGTGAGCGTTTTTCTTTCTCAAAATCCTTACAAAAGATGAGCAGTCGCTATAGCTTAGCCAGTGGGGACAGGATAGTAACGACACAGCTGTATTTTGAGTAAACACCTGCAGTTGCTTTACTGAATGAGCTGCGATGACTGCAACAGGATCACACAAACACATTGTCATTTGACTGTCACACACACTCCCACATGGAGAACATAGAAACAGGCATGCCTGACAGAGAGAGGCAACTGAAAGAGTTGAAAACAAATAAGTCACCAGATTCAGATGGAATCAAAATTAGATTCAGATGGAATCCAAATTCGGCGACATCGGCTCTTTACTTAGCTTGCATTTATCGTCAATCTCCCGCCCAGCCGAAAGTCCCAAGTGACTGGAAAAAAGCATAGGTGACTTCTGTATATAAGAGAGTAAAAGAAAGGATCTGCAAAATTACAATCCAATATCCTTAACATTGGTTTGATGCAGATTTATGGAACATATTCTCAGTTAGAATACAACAAATTTCCTTGAGGTGTAAACGCTTGTGCCTACAAATCACAAATATGCAGCGATTTGGGAAGCATCACTCATGCAAAACTCAGCTTGACCTGTTCTTGTGATATCCTGTGTGCCATGGATGAAAGTTAACAGACAGATGTTTTATTCCTAGATTTCCAGAAAGTGTTTGACATGGACCGCCCATTGCAAACTGCTAACGATGGTACGAGTGTATGGAATAGGTCTCAGATATATGAGTTGCTCAAAGACTTCTTAAGTAAAAGAAACCCAATATGTTCTCCTCGATAGTGAGTGTTCATCAGAGACAAGGGCATCGTCAGGAGTGGCCCAAGGAAGGGTTACAGGATCCCTCTTATTCTCTATATACATAAATGATCAAATGGACAGGGTGAGCAGCAATTTGTGGCTGTTTGCTGATGATGCTGTGACGTATGACAAGGTATCATCATTGAGTGACTGCAGGAACATACAAGATAACTTTGAGAAAATTTCTATATGGTGTAATGAATGGCAGATTGCTCTCAACATAGAAAAATATAAGTTAATGCAGATAAGTAGGAAAAACAATTGTTATGTTTGACTACAGCATTAGTAATGTACTGCTTGACACAGTCACATTGATTAAATATCTGGGTGTAACATTGCAAAGTGATATGAGATTTGAATAAGCACATAGGGATGGTAGTAGGGAAGGTGAACGGTCAACTCCATTTAATTGGGTGAATTTTGGGGAAATGTAGCTTGTCTGTAAATGAGAGGGATACAGTGTATAGAATGCTAGTGCAACCCATGCTTGAGTGCTGCTCGAGTGTCTGGGATCCTGGGATCCCCACCAGGTCAGATTACATCAAAGGAATTCAGAGGCATGCTGCTAGATTTGTTACCAGTAGGTTCTATCAGCACACAAGTTTGGAGATGATTCGTAAACTCAAACAAGAATCCCTGGATGGAACACGATATTATTTCAATCAGGCAGTATTGAGGAAATTTAGAGGACCAACTCTGTGGCCCTTGTTTTCAATCAACTGAACTAAATCTTTGTGATTCCCAGCCATTGCTGGAGAACCATTCGTTGTTAGCCCCAATAGGTTGTTAAGTTTCAACGAGAAGTGACTTAACGTCAATATAACTGTTTCCAACAAACCTCGTAACTTCATGGTATCCTTAAGTGGATACAATGCCACAATACTTCTGTTTCATTAAAATGGGTGTCAATACCGCTGACATAAATCACCAATTGGCCAGTGTCTGCCATATCTGCGCATTCATCCAAAGCTAGAGAATAAAACAAACGCAGGTGCATGACTTGTTAAATTATCTTCAATTTGTCTTCTCATCTTGTCCACATGTCTAGTAATAGTTTGACAAGACAGGCTCATATTTGAGAAACCATTTTACAGAGGAGTTGAGAACTTTTCAAGACAAATATTTTTTTGTGGAATATAAAAGAAAAACCATACGTTTGATATGCGATGAATTTGTCTCAGTTCCAAAAAACATAATGTCAGACGGCATTATGAGACTAAACACACAATTTCAACGACAGTCTCTAAGCATTCCGTAACTACTGATGAAGGTTTCTCGGGTCTACAGCCAGGTGGTAGTGTTGATATATTGCAACATTTCAGGAAGTGTCATACTACCCATCTTCTGGCGGAGATGGGTAGTATGTATGATCTTCACCAGAGGATGGGTAGTATGACACTTCCCGAAATGCTACCACACAGCTGGAGACCCGAAAACCTTCATCAGTAGTATATGCTGGAAAAGCCTACAGTCACATATTCCTTAAATATTTCGCAATCTGAATATGGCTTTGATGTTTTTGCCAGTATCAGAACTACTGTGTAACTCACTTTCATACAGCATGTTGACTATGAATTTGCCCTTGTAAATATCTGCTACTCAGCAGAAAGCTTCCTTTTTAAGTTGTTTACCTGGTCTTGTCGAATTGACCCTTGTACTTATCAAACATACCTGCATGTTTAGTCTCATAATCCTGTCTGACATTATGTTTTTTTTTGGAACTGAGACAAATTCATTGCATATCAGTCATATGGGTTTTGTTTTACATTCCACAAAAAATATTTGTCTTGAAAAGTTCTCAACTCCTCTGTAACCTTCCTCTTCTTAGGTCCTATTTGTTTACTATAGATACCACACCAAATTTATGCCTTGAACTGAAACAGACTTTTCCTGACAGAGACACCACACGGTAATCAGAGTTTTGTACTTTTTTATATATATGGTACGTGAAGTTCAGAGTCAAATATCAGTTATCTAAAGTAGTTTGATGCAACTCTCAAAAATTCCCTAGAAAATCTACAGTTAAGTTTCCTGAAGTTGTTTAATACAGTAAAGCAAGTAGACTGTTTGGATGGGCCGTATGGCTCCGTTATAGGATGCCTGGTGGGTTTCGATTCCCAGTTTTGGTAGATTTTTAAACAAAGGTTCATGTTCCATGGGCATTTCCGTGTAGCATACAGTACGTGACGATGGAAAAAAATTAATTTGAAATGTTTTTCTTTTCTTCAAACAACCTTATATATATAGGACCCATGATTCAGGATTTCTATCTTCAATGAAAAATTTATATTTCTGTATGATATGTAATTAAAAATAAGAAGGCATGCATTTTACATAAAATGACAATTAAATATGTGCTCATAAGCATATATTTGTATGATGTAGGTATTCGAACTGAATGTAAAAAAAAGTAATGGCAGAAACTAGACTCGAACCAGCAATCCAGCAATACCAAGTCTCAAGTGCTCGCATTTTTTTCCAATCTTTATGTATTGCACACTTCATGGAAATGCTTATAGAGCATGCGACTATGTTTAAAAATATACTTCACTATGGATCTACGTTTAAAAATATAACCCACTTGGGAATTGAACCCTGACCCTCCATATGAAAGGCTAGCATCATACAACACAGATACACTGCTCATTGAGTTGTCGGTCTTTCATTTGAGTATTCTACGCACTTGGAAAACTTCATACGTTGTTCTCTTGAGAATTTTTGAGAGTGGTATTTAGCTGCTCTAGGAAATTAATATTTTAGTTCTGAACATCATGTATCATATAAAATTACATATGCTTTGCTTATCCTAGCAGTCAAACTTAAAAAATTTCAACCCCACTTCTTTCATTATGTTTATTTCTTAAAACTAGTCTACATTTCAGGTCGATAAATAAGAGAGAAAGACAGGTGGATGAAGTTGCACTTTTATTTTATTTTGTCCTACTAAAATTAAAAGAAGGTAGTGAGGCAGAAACCATTGCTAATGTCGATTGGTGTACCTAATCACCATAACTGAATACATAAAATAAATGCAAGCCTACTAAAATTAAAGACAAGCATCACAGATTAATTGTAAAAAGATAAAAGCTGGCTTTACTTTGCTGAAGTGATGATATAGGTCTATTGTGATCAAATGTGCACCACATACACACATGAAGGGCTGTAACTTTATGGCCGATAGTGTTTTGAGTTTGCAGTAAAATTAAATAAGGAATGTATTGTATATGCCTGCCACTCGTCTCACTCACGCAGAGCAACAAACGTATCCGGTTGTGCAGTTCATACTCCTGCTGATTGTTGGTTGCATATTGCCAAGGTAAACTGTATTTTATTCAAGATGGCACGCGGGCTTTTCAAAATAAATCCAATATAGTGATTTTTTTCATACAGGAGTATAGATGAAAATTTAATGATATCTGAATCAATGAACTGAGACATTCCTATTGTAATTGGATATTGTATGAAAGACACTTGATGGAATGATCTTTTGGAGTTTTTATGTGAAATTTTTCTTTCATTTGAAACATATCCATGGGACAAAAATTAGTGTACCGCGGGTCGCAGCTTGGCCACTCCTGCTTTGGATCATCTTACAAAATTTCAATTCATCATCAATGAACTGAACAAAACTTTTATGAAATGAATATTATGATCCTGCAAAAATACAAAGTATCGATGAATTTCTAATACACTTACGGGGATGAATTATATTCAGCCACTATTTGAAACAAAAGAGACACAAAAATGGCATCAAATTAGCTAAACTGTGCTGTGATAATGGATACTGCTTTGTGTTATCCTTTGACTAAATCGCTAACTAAATCCCAAAGAAATTGTAACAACAAAATTGAAACTTGTTATTTTAAACTGCGGGCAACCACAGCCAAACTTCCACATTTTCAAAGATATAATCCACATTGGCTGTATAATACTTTTAATAAAAAGTCATGGATGGTTTTGCACCACTAGAAGACACATCCTCTGATGATCAGTACAACTAATAAGAAAAACTTCTTTTACAAAGAATCCTTAACAATGGTGCAAAGAACAAAAGGATAATGAAAAGTAGTATTATAGAGCTGTGCTTGAAGAGTACTCACAAAGATTCTCGTTAATAGGTCACTGCCTTAGAGCCACTCCACAGCATTCATGTCATGTTTCAAACAAATTGCGTGCTAAAAGCTGCCCTTATTTAAAACAAATGGAGTACCAGAACCTATAAAAATAAAATGTGGATAAAAACTAGATGGGCCAAGCCAAGATGTAAACTGTTTCTTTCCGCTCAAGAGTTGTTATCTTCTGGGAGACCGCTCCCACGGTTTGTTGCTCAGTACCAGCCTTATTTCTGGCCTGACAAGAGTTGTCACTGTGAAGGACTGCTGATAAACACATACCTAGCATATGTTTGCCTACAGTCCTCGACCAATGGGAGTGTGGGAGAATGATCAAGTGAGGCCTTAGTAGATGGGAGCGGAGTGTTGGGCCCAGCTGGGCTCGCTCTCTCTACAACCAGCTCCCGACCTAACAACACGTTTTTCTGCACCCTCTTGATCATTTAGCCATAATGGCTCCTGCCCAACTGTTGGTGTCTTTCCCAGGTGCACCCTATGCACCCCTAAAAATGAGATGCACATAGATAATTGGTGAACAGCACTTTTCTGCTTTTCACTTTAGGACATACACCCACTGCATGTCCGCTCTTCAGCCTGACTCCTCCCATCCTGTACAATACAAAACAAGATAATATTGCCAAATTTTGTAGAATACCCAAATGTAGGTCGCAATTTTTCATTTTGTATGAATTAAGCCATACACAGAACACCTAAACTTTCAAAAATTGTAAAAAATACAGAATACATATCCTAAAGTCAGCACAAGGAAGGTCTGGACTCTGCTGGAGACAAATCCTTCCAACTACAGGTACAACTGAGTCATACGA
Source organism: Schistocerca nitens (assembly GCF_023898315.1). NCBI lineage: Eukaryota > Metazoa > Arthropoda > Insecta > Orthoptera > Acrididae > Schistocerca > Schistocerca nitens. The sequence continues at coordinate 351,219,352 of NC_064616.1, forward strand.
CTCTAATTTGATACAACTTACTCATAACACAGGGTCACAGTACAAGACTTCATAATTTCATATGTGACACACATTTAAACATTGTAGTCTTCAAAATGGACATTGCCCATGACTTACACATGTATATTTAGGATATACTTTAAAATCTGAGCATTATGTATATTTCATGCAGTACATAATTCAGTCTGCATCACTCTATAGCCTTGATACAATTTCATAGTCCTGCAATAAACTCAAGTCTCTATATGAGCAAGCAAATTCCAGTTTTTTTCATTCATTTTTGTCAGATTACAATTACAGACAAGAAATTTCAGGACATTCAAAATAATGACATGTTTACTCGGGGTACTGAAAGATGGTGATAAAAATGTCCTGTACCAAGAATCAAAACTTCAAAAAAATGTTGAGTAATGCTTTCCTTTGAGAAGATACATTAAAGCTGTACTCTTGCAGTCTTCTGGCAGAAGATTTATGCTTTCCTCTGAATTACTCACTGGGTGGGAAACATGACCCACAGATCCAGTCTGCATTTTTTGATACAGCATAACAGCCTCTGGATGCCCTGAAAATTGAAGAGAACATAATTTTCACACCACTGGCATTACTTGACTCTCTCTCTCTCTCTCTCTCTCTCTCTCTCTCTCTCTCACACACACACACACACAGAATTTGTACCAATGATATGAAAGCTCATATAATATGGTGTGCAGCCAAGCTTTGGCATCCAAAATTAGCTAAATCCTCCTGGGAACAAATGCATGTAAATCCTGAATACAAGCCAATGGGATTTTTATATTATTTTCTACAATGAAACTGTTTCAGTCCTTTGTCAGTTGTAAAACTATGACAATGAACCCTGATTGTTTTTGAAGTACAGAATTACAAAGTCTCTGTAAAATCCAAATCTGCTGATTATGGAGATCAGAGAAGATTTATTATTTTAGTGGTTGTCACAAAATCAGTCTTCGATATTTACAACCCTATGAGGAAAGGCTGTATCTTGGAATATGCAAATTCCTACTGGGAAAAATACCACTGTCAAAAAACAAACTGTTCACATAATATCGTTCAACAGACTTTTTAGCAGCAACCTCTACTTCCTGTACCACCATAAGATCAACAGACAAGTTTGATATGACCTGTCAAATCATCAGAGAATAGCTGCATTGTTTCACAATTGAAAAAAGGCAATCTGGATTTAATGCTTCATATGTAAACATACACAGCAGTAGATAACAATGTAGAAGCAGAGGCTCTGCTGTAGCGTAACCAAGTATCAAGACAATTACACCATGTCTCCTACCACTCACTTTGCAGGCAATCATATGTCGTAAGTAATCTACAAGTATAATGTTAGATTATTGTCAACATTATTTCTGTGTTTGTAAAATCAGAAATGTGTATTTAAATGGTTTGTTTTGTATCTGTTTCATGTCATGGGAGAGTGCAGTAACACAACAACAGCAGCAATTTTGGCACAGCTGCCAAGCAGAGAGCAGACTGTTATTGTCCCCCAGATGAAGGTTATCGTGCAGTAGAACATACTGTTGACATATGTTATCATCTTATGATTTAAATAAAATAAATATGTTTAACTGTAGATAATTAACAAAAATGGTTTATCAATGTTGTTCAGTGTAGTTCAGTTCTTGTTCTGGTCTTGACCAGTTACGATCAACATTGATGTTATTGTAAGGACTACGTTCTAATGGAACACATAATTTATTTTTAAAAAAATAAATAAATGAAGTGAACATTTATGTGGAAGAAACTTATTCACTTTTCAATCTGGTTTCATCATAAGAAGATTGATTTTTCTTAATGATTGAGTTCTGTTGGGAATACTAGAATTAATGGAGTTTGAAAAGAATCAGTTATTAATATTTAAAGGCAAGAGCGGAGATAATAACCCAAATGTCAACTTTTAAGAAGCCATGGAACTTCTATGAAACTGGTGTTACACAAATGATTCAATTTTGTCTCTCTCTACTTGAGGGTTAGCAGAAAGTTAATTTGACCAGTTCACTGAAGTAATTCAAATCTGTTGTGGTGCATGCTCTGGAAAAGAAGCTGGAACAGTCAAGCTCAATCATTACATGTAGCTGATTGAAAGCTTTTGGCACTGGTGTTAGGTACAATGTCTGCTGATGTTGTCTATTTAAATAATAACATTTAAAATGGGGGTGTGGTGCTGCATCTGGTGACCGATACTGTGATGTGTGAGCATAAATTCAATGGATCGAAGGTCATGAGAAGAGAGAAAGCTTATGAAATGCAAGAATAGACACTGTTTGAGACACGAGTGGAGAGGAGTGTGTATGTGTTCACGGAGAATGCTGCATTCCTTATGTGGCTGGTGAGTGATGGTGATGAGGTGCAGTGTCTTGGTGGTGCCAGCCAACACAGTGAACTGTGACCGAGAGGCACAGCGCCCTGGTGGTGGCAGCTGACATCAAGGGCAACTACTACAAAATGCAGTGTTTGTGTGGTGGCAGCTGAGTGCACTTGATAGAGAAATTTAGCAGTCTACGTAGTAACATCTGGGGGTTCATAGCGTCAAGCAGTGCATCGTAGTGACGGCCATTACAGAGCATTGCAACTGGGTAGTAAAAACCAGTTGAACTACAGGTACTGGTAAGTTGCAGATTACACCACGAGCCAATTCACTATCAATAGAAGTTTATTTGGTGGGTGCTATTCATGTCAGCAAACAAATGCAAGTGTTAACTACTGTGTCAGGAAAACAAGCTTAACTTGGTTAGTTTGATTGATGTATTATTATAACTGTAAGTCATATAGTGAATAGATTCAAGTTTGAGTTATTAGTAATCATGTTGGAAGGCAGCATAGTGAATATGGATAACTGGCCTTTTTGGGCCAGAGTAATTAATCAAAATATAACGAGTTTAAAGACCTTTTATATAGAGATGAATCAGAAAACAGAGAATTTGAATACCGAGATTAATTCTGAATTAACTAGCTTCCGTAAGACAGTGAATATGCTTTACAGGCTAGTACGCCCTATTCACAAGTCTAGGGAAGAGAAGCTGCCAATGAAACATGATATTTTTAACTTGTCTTAGCAGGCTGGGAGTATGAAACTTATAGTTCATGTAGAAATTAATAAAAATAATATTGTCATGTGCCAAGAGAGTGTGGATCAAACTGACTATGTACATGCTGAATTATTAATATGTATTAAGGATGCTTCTGCTGGGGATGCCGAATGCGCACTATCTCTGAGTGGGGAGATGGGAGAAATCACTAATTATGTAGAAGAACAACACAGAGAAATTAAAAGCATGTTGTTGTTGTTGTTGTGGTCTTCAGTCCTGAGACTGGTTTGATGCAGCTCTCCATGCTACTCTATCCTGTACAAGCCTCTTCATCTCCCAGTACCTACCGCAACCTACATCCTTCTGAATCTGCTTAGTGTATTCATCTCTTGGTCTCCCTCTACGATTTTTACCCTCCATGCTGCCCTCCAATACTAAATTGGTGATCCCTTGATGCCTCAGAACGTGTCCTACCAACCGATCCCCTCTTCTAGTCAAGTTGTGCCACAAACTTCTCTTCTCCCCAAACCTATTCAATACTTCCTCATTAGTTATGTGATCTACCCATCCAATCTTCAGCATTCTTCTGTAGCACCACATTTCAAAAGCTTCTATTCTCTTCTTGTCCAAACTATTTATCGTCCATGTTTCACTTCCATACATGGCTACACTCCATACAAATACTTTCAGAAATGACTTCCTCACACTTAAATCTATACTCGATGTTAACAAATTTCTCTTCTTCAGAAACGCTTTCCTTGCCATTGCAAGTCTACATTTTATATCCTCTCTACTTCGACCATCATCAGTTATTTTGCTCCCCAAATAGCAAAACTCCTTTACTACTTTAAGTGTCTCATTTCCTAATCTAATTCCCTCAGCATCACCCGACTTAATTCGACTACATTCCATTATCCCCATTTTGTATCTGAAAAGTGTAAAGAATTATGCAAGTTAAAACATGATAATCATGGAGAGTGTTCATACAATGGTGGAGATCATGGAATAGAAAAGGCAGCATTGCTAGGATGAGTAGAATGGACAGAGGTGCTTTTGCAGGAAGTATGTAAACAGGTCTCAGACTTCATAGTATCTAGGAACCCTTTTGCTATAGACAGTAGTATTAATGTAGAGAGGAGTGGCATTAAGTCATTTTTGATGGATCAAATGAAGTGACCGAATCAGTAGAACTTGGGATAAGCAAAATCAGTTCACTGGCTTAGCAAAAACATAAAGAGGGTAAACCATATTTGCCAAATGAATTGTGGCAGGAATTTAGTTTATCTAACACTATTCATGTGTCTGATCAGTTCCTGTATTTCAAAACAAAAGGAGAACTACACCAATAATATTTTTAAGAATTTTTGAGGGAGCTTTGCCATCTAGATGAGCTGACAGAAAGAAAAAAACAGTTTGTGATTGAACATTTAGAGGCTGAAGCAGCCGAATGGGTGGTATTTCATAAACATGATTTTAAGAATTGTTCAGATTTTGTACAACAATTGAAACACAAATATACTTGTCAGAAGATGAGCAGCAGAGGCCTACACTAAAGTTACTGGTTCCAGACCCTTACAACAGACAATGAGGTGAGTTTAGAAAATTCTTTGCATGGTATTGAAATAAGAGTAAACTGATAATGAATAAGCTTTTGTTCCCAACAGATATCTTTTGAGATGGAAATAAACAACTTTCAAAAAATGTTACAACAAAGTGTGACTGAGAGAAACAGTGTTTACCACAATCTATTGTTGGTATGCAGACACCATTAAATGAATAACAACCAATCGAAGATATCCTTTAAGATGGAAATAAACAACTTTCAAAAAATGTTACAACAACGTGTGACACAAAGAAACAGTGTTTACCACAATCTATTGTTGGTATGCGGACACCATTAAATGAATAACAACCAATCAAAAAAGTTTTTTCACAAGTACAAGGGACCGAGGGGGATGGCCAAACAACACTACTGAGGATTTGATGAGCTAAATGAAAGTTCCATTTAGTGTGAATTAAATTTGTGAGTTTTGTGTATTCCATACTAGGAGAGAGAACTGATGCAGAAGTATAATTGAGAGTATTGCGTGTTTCATGTGCAGTAGAAAAATGGAGTGCACTGCTTTGATACGTTACTCTCTTATTCAAATGATGAGTGGAACGTGATTTTGGTTCATTTGGGAAACGGAATACTGGGAGTGTACAAGATTACTAGTGAATTAAGACTGAATTAACTTCCACATTTGAGATGGGTTTATCCCCCTTAGAAACAGTAGGTAAATAGATAACAGATGAACCATTGTTATCAGCATTTCTATGGCCGCCAATGGAAGAAGCAAATAGGCAGGTACAGGTTGAAGTATTACATAATACAATAGGATTTTTTGGAGGGAGTGGGGAATCAGGTTTCTTTATTTATGATAATATGCAGTCAAATCACAAACAAGTTTTACAAATAATTTACAACACACATAAATAGCATCATCTTGATCCACTTTACAACGTTCACGAGGCCTCAACACAAAAGGCATCACACAATGAAAATAAGTCATACCAATGTCCTCTTTAAAACTTCACCAACATTAAAAGCTTGGTAAGTAATGACATCACAGTTATCAAAACTTCCAAGGCCACCAATACTCCCAACAACTCCAGAGTGAGAAATAGCCATTGTAAGCCATGTAGTAGAATGACTAAATTTATAATCCTTTATATGGGAAAATTTCAAAATATCACTTGCAAAAACACAAGGACCATCTAGGACTGCATGGGAAGCAATGTCTTTCACCTCCACTTCATTTTTCTCTTTGGCCCCAGTACTGATTTCCATGTTATCAATGGCCATTGGAGAAGTAGGTGCGCCCATGTCATTGTATTGTAATTATGTACATCATTATTTCTTTCGAACTGAAGTGGATTATTTACAACAAACTTCATGAGGGAATAAATATACCGTGAAGCAGTAGTCAGAATGCCCAACTCCTTAAACAGTTGTCTGCTGCCACAGGCCATTAACACCCAATCTCGCTGCACTGACCTAAGGGATACATTCGTCGTATGCCCCACGTTGATTTCTATCGTTATTTCAGGTAGTGTTGCTTGTCTGTTAGCACTGACAACTCTACGCACACGTCACCACTCTCGGTCATTAAGTGAAGGCCGTTGGTCACTGCATTGTCTGCGGTGAGAGGTAATGCCTGAAATGTGGTTTCTTGGCACCCTCTTGACACTGTGAATCTTGGCATATTGCACTCCCTACCGATTTCTGAAATGGAACATCTGTTGCATCTAGTTCCAACTACCATTTCACATTCAAAGTCTCTTAATTCCCATTGTGCGGCCATAATCATGTCGCAAACCTTTGCACCTGTGTACAAATGACAGCTCCACCAATGTATTGCCTTTTTATAACTTATGTACACGATACTACTGCTGTATGTGTATGTTCATATCATTATCCCAAGACTTTTGTCACCTCAGTGTATGATGATATGATGCACAATATTGACTGAGCATGGTTTAATAATCATTATAGAGGAAAAAGAGGCAGCCATAATTCTCAAATAAAGCAAAAGGAGATAGTATAGTCTTATCACCTGCCAAACTAAGCTAGCAAGTGGGGGTGTAGTGTAACCAAATATCAAGACAGTTACACCAAGTCTCCTGCCACTCAGCTTGCAGGTAATCATCTGTTGTATGCATTCTGTGAGCATAATGTTAGATATTTAGTAAGATTATTGTCAATGTTATTTGTGAGTTTGTAAAACTGGAACTGTGTATTTAAATGGTTTGTTTTATATCTGTCTCATGTCATGGGAGAACAGAGTAACACGATGACAACAGCATCTTTGGTGCAACCACCAAGCAGGGAGCTGACCACTATTGTTCACCACGTGAAAGCCATCGTGCAGTAGAAAATCCTGTCGGCAGATGTTATCGCCCTCTGATTCAAATAAAATAAATGTATTTAATTGTACATAACATGCAAAAAATGGACAATCAGTGTTGTAAAGAAAAATGTAATGGTAGTTAGTTCAGTTCTTGTTCTTGTCTTGGCCACCTAAGATCAACTTCGATATTATTGTAGACTGTGTTCTAATAAAATACGTCATTGTAAGTGAGAAGTGATTTATTTGTTTATTTATCAAGAAAACTGAAGTGAAAGTTTATGTGGAAGAAAGGTGTTTGCTTTTGAACAATGTGTTTTATTAGAATGCAGTCTTTATTACCCATTGTTACAGCTCTCAGTGACTCAGAAAAAGTGTTAAACATGCAGAAATTTGTTTTTTGATTATTTCCTCTATAACATCAAATGTCTAACAGGTAGAAAAGCATGTTTTAAATCTAATTTAAAATCATTTCTCCTGGACAACTCTTTATATTCCACTGATGAATTTCTGCTTAAAAACTGGTAGCCAGTAAAAAAAATGTTGTTGCATGAGTAGGACTAAAAATAAAAATGTTTTCATTAATGGTAACACTGATTGTGTATACATATCCTGTAAACTGACTGTTCCACATCATTTCAATTAAAGAATTGTTCAAATGATCTATGGAACATGTAACTAACTAACAATAACACTCATGATGACAATAAACAGTCAACGTAAAAACAAGGACTGAACTAACTACCACGACATTTTCCTTTAGAACATTGATAGTCTATTATTTTGTTTGTTACATACAATTACATACATTTATTTTATAGTCTATTATTTTGTTTGTTACATACAATTACATACATTTATTTTATTTCAATTAGAGGGCAATAACATGTGCCACCAGCATCTTCTTCTGTGCAATGTCCTTCACCTGGTGGACAATAGCAGTCAGCTCTCTCTTGGCAGCTGTGCCGCAGATGCTGTTGTCGTCATGTTACTTTGCTCTCCCTCGACATGAAACAGATACAAAACAAACCATTTACATATACAATTCCAAAATCACAAAGACATAAATAACATTGAGAATAACCTTGCAAACTATCTAATGTTATGCTCGTAGAATACATACAACACATGATTACCTGCAAACTGATCAGTAGAAGACACAATGTATGTCTTCATATTTGGTTACACTATACTCACATGCAGTACTGTTGTGATTAAGATAATAAATAGATACTGCAATTAAGTGAGTGCTAAGTTCTTGTTTTAAGCAGAAACAAATAACTTTATACATTATGTAGGGTGCCCCATTTATCTTGATCACCCTAAATAACTGTTTGTCCAGATGCAAATTACAAAAAGTTTCAAGAAAAATTTCTTTAGCTGTCAGGGGGACATCAATCAGCAAGCTTGCCTTAGTTGTAGCTTTGTTTTTTACAAAGATATGAACAGCCGTATGACTTTTTTAAATGGCACCCTGCATTTTTTATTAGGTAATTCATTTCCTCTCTTAAAGACCTATTAAAAATGTGTCACAGTGCATCATTAACTGAAACACAATGTTATTAATTACATAACACAATATTGACGTTGACACTCCCAGAGCTTAGCGCAGGTACTGGGGGTAATGGAACACATCCATGTGCTGACGTTGACAGAGGACAAATGTAAACATAAGTAGAATGCACACCCGTCATTCCATCAACCATTGTCAGTTGTAGAGTTGTGCCAGTAGAATGTACACCAATGAAGAGAAGGTAGAAATGCTACTCATCTATGGGGAATGTAAGTTAGCAGAACAGTAATTGCAATAATGTTTTCTTATGTATGGGTACATTTAGTACAGTAGTTTAGTCCTTTTAAATACTGTTGTGTAGAGTAGGCCTACAGTAAAGGCTATCCTTCTTACAAACTGCATCAACATAACGTTTCTTTTATTGTTGTTCTTGTTGAAGGTAGGCGAAATGCTACACAGGCAGCGGAACTGTACAGAGTGATATCCTGACAAGGACCTGCCTTCCCAATGGATGTTTTCTCATCTTGTTGCAATGCTTCAGGAAATGGGAAGTTTCAACCCACAACAACGCAATTGTCACAGCACTTGCACAGACAAAGCTGTCGAAGATACTGTTCTTGCTTCTGTTGCTATGAATCCACATGTGACTACACGACAGCTTGGACATGAGATTGGCATTCCTAAAACCAGTTTACATTGTATTCTTACAAGTCACTGGTTTCATTCTTACCATGTACACCTACATCAAGAATTGCATGGAAATGATTTCCAGAATCGTGTACAGTTCTTTCAGTGGGCAAGGCAGCAAATCCTCGCCAACCTGAACGTCTTCTCCAATGTTCTATTTACTGATGAATGTTCCTTCTCTAACAAACGACAGGTAAATACAAGGAACATGCACTATTGGTCCAGCGACAACCCACGATGGCTTAGACAGGTGGGACATCAGCATCAATGGCGAGTTAACGTCTGGTGTGGGATGCTTGACACTACAATTATTGGCCCTTATTTCATCAACGGTAGTCTAAATGGCACAGCGTACACCAACTTCGTCAGACAAATTTTTCCTCCTCTTATGGATGAAGTTCCGCTAAGAACCAGAATGCTTATGTGGTATCAACACGATGGAGGTCCAGCACATAATGCCTTGCGTGCACGTCGTGTTCTGAACTGAAGGTATCCTGCCAGATGGATTGGTCGAGGAGGAACAGTTACTTGGCCTGCTAGGTTTCCTGATTTAAATCCTCTGGACTTTTTTATTTTGGGATGCATTAAAGACATTGTCTATCGTGATATTCCAACAACTCCAGAGGACATGCAGGAACATATCATGCTTGTTTGTAATTCTCTTCAGCAGGTAACACTGGCAGTAGTAAATAATTCTTTCATTGAACGAGTGCACCAATGTATCAGTGTCCAGGGTCACCACTTTGAGCACCTTTGAATGTTCTACTCCTGGGCAATGGTACAGGACAGTTAAAGTCTTAATTAATAATGTTGTGTTTCAGTGAATGGTACACTGTGATACATTTTTGAATACATCTTTAGGAGAGAAAATGCATTACCGAATAAAAAATACAGGGTTCCATTTAAAAGAGTCATACCACTGTTCATATCATTGTAAAAAACAAAGCTACAATGAAAGCAATTATGCTGATTGATGTTCCCCTGATGGCTAAAGAACATTTGCTTGAAACATTTTTTAATTTGCATCTGGACAAACAGTTATTTAGGGTGGTCAAGGTAAATGGGACACCCCGTATTATAAGCCTGAAGCACAAACCAATAGGCCTAATTTTTGGTGCTCACAAATAACAAAAGTTCATGTAGGGTAAAGTGGGAATAGATTTAATTCATTTTTAAGCATCTAATCTGTGTTCCAATGTGTGATACATGTGCATATTGTTATAGGATAGTAAAAGAGGAAATGGTATGAGTAGACTGTAGATAGGAATTTCACTGGGGAACTGATTGGAGAACTCAATGAGGCTCTCCCCCATGAAACTGTAGGCTTTGCAAGAAGGACAAGAGAATTATGGAGGAGGAGGCAAAGATTTGTGCCCTTCAGGCTGAATTAGCTCATGCGAAATTTGTAAAAAAAATCTTGGGACCTTGGTAAAGGTAACGAACTATGGGCAAAAGGAGAAAAGCTCTTCAACTCCATCTACATTTGAGCTAACAATATCAAATAAATTTGACTTGTTGCCTGAAGTAGGAGGGGAAGAGCCTCATCCAGCTGTAGGTCGCAGTAGGGTGCAGCAGACTTCTACAAAGAAACTCCATGTAGGTCAATACGAAAAGAGAGTGAGAAGAAGAGTCTTGTTGCTAGGTAACAGCCATGGGACAGGGGTAGGACATATGGTACAGGAGAAATTAAGAACAGGGTAACAAGTCACAAGTATTCTGAAGCCAAGTGCTAGTCTTAGCCAAGTGACAGAGGGCATAGGGAATTTGTACAAAGGTTTTGGCAAAGAGGATCTGGTTATTATAGTAGGTGGAGCATACAACAGCCCAGCTAAGAGCAGTAATTGCAGCATTAAAAATGACCTGGATGAAATAGGACTAGCAACTACACACACAAATGTGAGTTTTGTGGAGGTCCTGCAGCATCATGACCAGCCCTGTGTCAACACTGCTGTGAGCTGTGTGAACACCGAGTTGAGCAGGCTGCTACTGACTGAATGCAGTACCTGTTGCTACAACTGGGAGATGTAGATATACTGGATATGTCCTACATCTGAATAGGCGAGAGAAAGCTACGGTGGCTGAACTTCTTGCGCATAATATCTGGGAGGCCACCATCAGACATAAGATTCCTGTGGTTACTAGTGTAAGAGAGACATCTTTTTTTAAGGTTAGAATCAGGATTCAGGCACTCTGTTTTGAAAGAAGTGAAAGTAACAGAAGAGCCCACAAAATTGTTAACAATGCACAAAAAATAAAATTAGCTTCTTTCAGCAAAATATTAGAGGACTGAGTAAAAAGGTAGGAAAGCTTCTTGTCTGTCTGGAGAATCCAGGGAGCTCTGAAAGGATTGGCATCATTTGCCTGTCTGAGCACCACATAAGCAAAGGGTTAGATAAGTTACATAACACATTACACACTAGCAGCTTACTCATGCAGAACATGGGGAAAGGAGGAGTTGTTACATACATTAAGACAGGAACAAGTAGATTTTTGTAGTGATCAGCACATAGAAGTGTGTGCTTGTGAATCAATACTAAAAAATTGTTCACATTTAATTGTAACTTTATACAGATCCTCACTGGAAAATTTTGAACTGTTTGTGAGGAGTCTGGGTATCTTATTCTGCTATCTGTCAGACAGCAGCAAGCACTTAATAGTCTGTGGTGACTTCCATGTACATTTTCTAAAGGATTCTGATAGAAAAAAATCATCTGAAACCCTTATTTGGATCATAGTGCTCAGAACCATTTGAACCTTATTTGGATCCTACAATTTCATCTCAGAAATCAACTTTCCAACACAAGTGGATAAAGGCAGTAGGACTCTAATTGATAATGTTTTCTTGGTTGGTTGATTTGGGGGAAGGGACCAAACAGAGAGGTCATCAGTCCCATCGGAGTAAGGAAGGATGGGGTAGGAAGTCAGTAGTGACCTTTCAAAGGAACCATCCCAGCATTTACCTGAAGTAATTTAGGGAAATTACAGAAAACCTAAATCAGGATGGCTGGACATGGGTTTGAAGCGTCTTCCTCCCGAATGTGAGTCCAGTGTGCTAACCACTGCACCACCTCACTTTGTTGTTTTCTTGGGTGAAGCTCAAAGTATGAAAATAACTCTTTACCCAATAACAAATGCTCTCTCTAATTATTATGCACAATTTGTTAGGATCAAAAACGTAGTGCCTTACAGTGTGGGTACTGTTTTTAAGAATAGTTTACAGATGACCTGGGATGAAATTTACACTCCTGGAAATTGAAATAAGAACACCGTGAATTCATTGTCCCAGGAAGGGGAAACTTTATTGACACATTCCTGGGGTCAGATACATCACATGATCACACTGACAGAACCACAGGCACATAGACACAGGCAACAGAGCATGCACAATGTCGGCACTAGTACAGTGTATATCCACCTTTCGCAGCAATGCAGGCTGCTATTCTCCCATGGAGACGATCGTAGACATGCTGGATGTAGTCCTGTGGAACGGCTTGCCATGCCATTTCCACCTGGCGCCTCAGTTGGACCAGCGTTCGTGCTGGACGTGCAGACCGCGTGAGACGAAGCTTCATCCAGTCCCAAACATGCTCAATGGGGGAGAGATCCGGAGATCTTGCTGGCCAGGGTAGTTGACTTACACCTTCTAGAGCACGTTGGGTGGCACGGGATACATGCGGACGTGCATTGTCCTGTTGGAACAGCAAGTTCCCTTGCCGGTCTAGGAATGGTAGAACGATGGGTTCGATGACGGTTTGGATGTACCGTGCACTATTCAGTGTCCCCTCGACGATCACCAGTGGTGTACGGCCAGTGTAGGAGATCGCTCCCCACACCATGATGCCGGGTGTTGGCCCTGTGTGCCTCGGTCGTATGCAGTCCTGATTGTGGCGCTCACCTGCACGGCGCCAAACACGCATACGACCATCATTGGCACCAAGGCAGAAGTGACTCTCATCGCTGAAGACGACACGTCTCCATTCGTCCCTCCATTCACGCCTGTCGCGACACCACTGGAGGCGGGCTGCACGATGTTGGGGCGTGAGCGGAAGACGGCCTAACGGTGTGCGGGACCGTAGCCCAGCTTCATGGAGACGGTTGCGAATGGTCCTCGCCGATACCCCAGGAGCAACAGTGTCCCTAATTTGCTGGGAAGTGGCGGTGCGGTCCCCTACGGCACTGCGTAGGATCCTACGGTCTTGGCGTGCATCCGTGCGTCGCTGCGGTCCGGTCCCAGGTCGACGGGCACGTGCACCTTCCGCCGACCACTGGCGACAACATCGATGTACTGTGGAGACCTCACGCCCCACGTGTTGAGCAATTCGGCGGTACGTCCACCCGGCCTCCCGCATGCCCACTATACGCCCTTGCTCAAAGTCCGTCAACTGCACATACGGTTCACGTGCACGCTGTCGCGGCATGCTACCAGTGTTAAAGACTGCGATGGAGCTCCGTATGCCACGGCAAACTGGCTGACACTGACGGCGGCGGTGCACAAATGCTGCGCAGCTAGCGCCATTCGACGGCCAACACCGCGGTTCCTGGTGTGTCCGCTGTGCCGTGCGTGTGATCATTGCTTGTACAGCCCTCTCGCAGTGTCCGGAGCAAGTATGGTGGGTCTGACACACCGGTGTCAATGTGTTCTTTTTTCCATTTCCAGGAGTGTATAATGAATCAAATGTTAACATAAAATTTAATCTATTCCATGATAAATTTGTATCATTATTTGAAAAGAGCTTTCTGCATAAGCTACTATATTTTACAGACTATACAATGCTGCGGACTATAAGATGCACCTTAATTTTTAAGCAATTTTTTAAAAAAGTAACATTTTTACCATTTTCATTATTAGACTGCACAGACCGACTACAAAAACAAAAAATGAAAGAAATGGTAGTTTATAAAACCAAACTAACCTTAAAAGTTCCTGAAAATCATCATCTGAATTTTATTTTTCTTCTTCTTCCTCATCATTACCGTCATTGTCCTCTTCATATATAAGATGGTCTCACTACCATTGAGAGCGTTACTTATGCTGCACTTATGAAAGATCTAAAATTAATGTCTTCTCTCACTATAGATCTCGAATATTTTATCCACTGACACACGTGTTTGATTGTAGGTTGTTTTAAAGCTCCCTTCAGTGTGAATTCATGTTGGGTTTCATACATTCGTTGCACTCCTCTCTCATATACACTTTACATGGTTTATTTATTGAGCTATCAAGTGGTTGCAATTGTGAAGCAAGTCCTCCTGGAACAACAGCAAGCTCTCTATTTCCATGTCTTATTTTCTCTTTAACAGATATTTTCAAATGAGTGCTAAACTGATCTAACACAAGAGAACTCTCCTTCAATAAAGCACCTTTCCTTCTGCTTCACATTCTGTTAATCCATAATTTCTTACCAGCCTTGTCTATACTCCCCTTGTCATGTACATGAACAACACCTGGCAGTATTTCAGAAGGTTTCGGCATTGCTTTGTGCTTGAAAATGATTATTGGATTAAGTTTAGTACCATCAGCACAACATGAAAGACAGCAGTGTAGTGCATTTTTTCATGTCCACTTGTTTTTATAGTTACAGTTTTAGCACCTTTCATGGCAACAGTTCTGTTACTCAGCACATCAAATGTCAGAAGAGTTTCATTCGTACTGGCTAAATAGCCAGTTCCACAATGGTTTTCTTCCAGTGTTCAATAATAAGGAAATGGAAAGATAATATTCTCTCTTCATACTCTTGTGGCATTTTCTGAGATACTTTGGTTTTGGTTCACATGTTAAGTCCATACACTTAATAAACCAGTAGCACCAATCACCTCCACCCTTACATTTTGTTAAGTCCCACTGTAGTGCTAGCTTATGAACATGTATTTGAATCTTTCTGTATTAATTCCAACGTCATTTTGACAGTGTCCTTGAATATATTTCAATATGGCATCTTATAGTTTTCGCCATTTTGCATTCAGT
Source organism: Schistocerca nitens (assembly GCF_023898315.1). Taxonomy (NCBI): domain Eukaryota; kingdom Metazoa; phylum Arthropoda; class Insecta; order Orthoptera; family Acrididae; genus Schistocerca; species Schistocerca nitens. Next base: position 351,234,460 of record NC_064616.1, read on the forward strand.
CCTCTATTTGCACATTTAGTCATCATTTTTTTCAGTTCTTCTTTACTACTCCATCAATCATGAATTGTTTTTTCCGCTGGTGGGGGGCCGAAATGCTGCTCAGCTGCTTTGTTTCCATATGCTTCTGCAGATGCTATTAATTTCAATTTACAGCCCACATGAATACCTTTTATTTTTTTTCTTTTACAAAACTAACTACTAACAAAAATATTGTACTGTTACCAATGACACAAATCACTTTCAATTCAAGTTTACTGGCACCATAGACTGCAATGATGCATTATAGGTGAGACAGTGTTCTGCGTTTGCGACAGTGTTAGCAAACTTCTGAATCCCCGTAACTCATTTTAGTCACGTTGGTGCACTGCTGCTGCCAGTTGAATCCAATGTCGCCAGATAGATATAAGTTTCCTGTGGCATCGAATATATGGCCATTTTTAAGACTGGTGAGAATTTGAATCAAACACTGGACATTTTTATATTAATTTAGAGTATAAGATGCACCTGAATTTTGAAGACAATTTTTTGAAGAAAAAGAAATGTGTCTTACAGTCCATGAAATATTGTAATTGAAAGGAAACTAAACAGACATGTAGGAAACTGTGGATCACTAGAGGAATCAAAGTATCTTGTGAAACAAAAAGGTAAATGTATCTTATGGCGAGAACAAGTAGAGATCCTGCTGCAGTTGTTCTACATTGCAAAAACTACTCAAAATTACTGAGAAAAGTTATCACAAAAATCAAGGATTATGCGAATAATGTCAGAAATCACTAATTCTGGCAAGAGATTAATGTTATATGGAATGTAGTGAAACAAGAGAGAAGACAACCAGCCACAGAAAAGGGTAACATCACTAATTAATTGAATGGAAGGCTATAACTGATGAGTCACAGGTAACAAATGCGTTTAATAATCATTTCTTAAATGTAGTAGGAGGCATAGGAACAAACAATTCAAGAGAAAAATCATAGCAGTATGTTTAAAAAAGTAACACTCATAAAATTCTGTCATATGAATGTATCACCAACTTCTCCTGAAATTAAGAAACTTAGCCATTCTCTCAAAAATACAAGCTTAGCTGGTTTTGGTGGTGTTTCCAATAGCATACTAAAGAACTGTTCTCAAACAACAAGCACTGTCTTACTGAAATATGTAATGTATCACTAACTCAAGGCAATTTCTAGAGAGACTGAAAATGCTATTGTTAAACGTCTCTTTAAGAAAGGTGATGGCAGAGATGACAATAACTACTGACCTGTTTCGCTGTTGACATCATTTCCCAAAATTTTTGAGAAGGTGATGTATCATAGAATAATATCTCATCTTAGCGACAATAATGTCATCAGCAAATCACAGTTTTGGTTTCAGAAGGGTTACTCTATTGAAAATGCCATTTACATGTTGAGTCACCGGGTTTACAAATGTTAAATAATAAAAGAGTGTCAGTTGGTATTTTCTGTGATCTCTCTGAGGAATTTGACTGTGTGACTCATAGAATTCTCCTAGATAAAATGAAGTTTTATGGGACTGATTGTAGAGCCAAACAATGTATAATGCAATATCTAAGCAAAAGAATGCAGGAAGTTGTACTTAGTAAGTCAACCAATATAGTCAGGGGACATAATTCTGACTGGGGAGAAATCACGTATGAGGTCCACTACTGTTCCTAATATGTGTAAATTATCTGCCATCTAATCTACAACATGCAGAATTAGTTCTTTTTGCATAAGACACTATTATTGTAATCAACCTAAGCATATATACAGAAACAGAAGAAATAGTAAACAACATTCTTAAAAGTATGATTGACTGCATTTCTATAAATGGTCTCACCTTCAATTTTAAAAAGACACAACATACTCAGTTGTGCACATCTAGAGGTACTACATCAATGATAAGGGTAACACGTGGTGGGGAAATAATAAATAGGGCGGAAACTTCAAAATTCCTAGGTGTTCATATCACTGAGAATTTAAATTGAAAAAAAAAACACATTTTGGAACTCCTAAAACAACTTAGTTCAGCCACATCTCCACTTAGAATCAATGCATATCTTAGTAAAAGACAAATAAGTAAGCTGACATATTTTGCATATTTTCATTCAATAATGTCATATAATGATCTGGGATAATTCATCTTTCATAAAGAAAATCTTCATTATGAAAAATGTGCTCTAAGAATAATATGTGGTGCTCACACACGATCATCTTGTAGACATCTGTTCAAGGAGTTGGGCATTTTGAGTACCACTTCACTGTATATTTATTCCCTCATGAAGTTTGTTGTAAATAATCCACTTTAGTCCAAAAGAAAAAATGATATTCGTTACTCCACATTAAGGTTGTCTTTATCACAAAAAGGGGTGCACAATGCTGCGACAAAAATTTTTGATCACTGATCCAATGATATAAAATGCCCGACAGACAAAAAAGTAAAACTTGAAAGAAAACTGAGAAAGTTTCTCCTTGACAACTCCTTCCATCCCATAGAAGAATTACTATTACTGTAATGTGTAAAAGGATAGGCCTTACTAACTCACAACATCTATATGCCTTAGAAATGTTAGAATGCAACCATATATACAAATTAATTTGCAATGTGAATGTAAATGATTTGTTCCACATCATCAAGATCTATCATGCAAAATTATCCATGTAACATGAAACTAACTATGTCCCCACTTGCTAGCTCAGTTTGGCAGGTGGTAAGAATATACTACCTCCTTTTGCTTTATTTAAGACTTAAGACAACTTCTTTGTTTTCTCTATAGTGATTATTAAACCATGCTCAATCAATAATGTACATCATATCATTATATGCTTCTGAATACAGCATCCATTATTTCTCTCAGTTTACCTTAGATTCTTGAGCTTCTAGCTCATGTTTTAAGGATCACACTATATGTTTCCTACAAAGAAACATTTGGAGTTTCTGCATTCTCAGTCAAGTCAGTATCCATTACCACCTAGTTTTAATCAACCATTGAATTACACTGTTAATTAATGAAGTTATTCCAGATGTACTGACAATATTCCCTTCAGTTATAAGGTTTCATGTTACTCTTGTATCTCGTATTGGGACAGTCCTCTGTAGATCTATGTATCCAATATAAATATGATACTCTTTATTATTATAAGGTTTTCCTTAATTTTTAAAATGTCAGAACATGTAATTATGATTTTTGCTTTTACCTGGATACCCAGTTTGATGAAATAACTGTATCTAATCAGCTCTATTGAGATAGTCCATTAAAATACATCATATTACCTTCTATCTTCTTTCCACTTTTGCCATTTTAAGCAGTTGCTTCTTCACCTGCATTTCACCTACATACACTCCTGGAAATGGAAAAAAGAACACATTGACACCGGTGTGTCAGACCCACCATACTTGCTCCGGACACTGCGAGAGGGCTGTACAAGCAATGATCACACGCACGGCACAGCGGACACACCAGGAACCGCGGTGTTGGCCGTCGAATGGCGCTACCTGCGCAGCATTTGTGCACCGCCGCCGTCAGTGTCAGCCAGTTTGCCGTGGCATACGGAGCTCCATCGCAGTCTTTAACACTGGTAGCATGCCGCGACAGCGTGGACGTGAACTGTATGTGCAGTTGACGGACTTTGAGCGAGGGCGTATAGTGGGCATGCGGGAGGCCGGGTGGACGTACCGCCGAATTGCTCAACATGTGGGGCGTGAGGTCTCCACAGTACATCGATGTTGTCGCCAGTGGTCGGCGGAAGGTGCACGTGCCCGTCGACCTGGGACCGGACCGCAGCGACGCACGTATGCACACCAAGACCGTAGGATCCTACGCAGTGCCGTAGGGGACCGCACCGCCACTTCCCAGCAAATTAGGGACACTGTTGCTCCTGGGGTATCGGCGAGGACCATTCGCAACCATCTCCATGAAGCTGGGCTACGGTCCCGCACACCGTTAGGCCGTCTTCCGCTCACGCCCCAACATCGTGCAGCCCGCCTCCAGTGGTGTCGCGACAGGCGTGAATGGAGGGACGAATGGAGACGTGTCGTCTTCAGCGATGAGAGTCGCTTCTGCCTTGGTGCCAATGATGGTCGTATGCGTGTTTGGCACCGTGCAGGTGAGCGCCACAATCAGGACTGCATACGACCGAGGCACACAGGGCCAACACCCGGCATCATGGTGTGCGGAGCGATCTCCTACACTGACCGTACACCACTGGTGATCATCGAGGGGACACTGAATAGTGCACGGTACATCCAAACCGTCATCGAACCCATCGTTCTACCATTCCTAGTCCGGCAAGGGAACTTGCTGTTCCAACAGGACAATGCACGTCCGCATGTATCCCGTGCCACCCAACGTGCTCTAGAAGGTGTAAGTCAACTACCCTGGCCAGCAAGATCTCCGGATCTCTCCCCCATTGAGCATGTTTGGGACTGGATGAAGCGTCGTCTCACGCAGTCTGCACGTCCAGCACGAACGCTGGTCCAACTGAGGTGCCAGATGGAAATGGCATGGCAAGCCGTTCCACAGGACTACATCCAGCATGTCTACGATCGTCTCCATGGGAGAATAGCAGCCTGCATTGCTGCGAAAGGTGGATATACACTGTACTAGTGCCGACATTGTGCATGCTCTGTTGCCTGTGTCTATGTGCCTGTGGTTCTGTCAGTGTGATCATGTGATGTATCTGACCCCAGGAATGTGTCAATAAAGTTTCCCCTTCCTGGGACAATGAATTCACGGTGTTCTTATTTCAATTTCCAGGAGTGTATATTCTGAGTATTCATAATGTGATTTACAATGCATGAAATCTTACGGTTCAACCTGTTGTTTCAATTAACCTAAATAAAACCCGAGTTAAGAATTGGTACCAGGAAACTCTACTCCCAACAATATCAAGGTTTCTCCCATATAACAATGACAATCAACTTGTAAGATCGGACGGCGACAACTTTCACATACACTTAGGTCAGACTCAGTGTGGTACTGCACTACTCTAGTATGGCTCTTAGGAAATGGGAGATGTCTCTAAACATAACTATGAGAAACATGACAATAGTGCACAGACATTTACATCCCAAATCCCAGTGGTCCTTATTATCTTCTGCTCACCTCTCCAATTCCCTTTATAGTTTTTCATTTTGGTAAAATAACTACTTTCCAGAACACGGTCTTCAGACATTCCTCACCTTATGAACTAGACTTCATACCTGCATATGCCTTGTAATCACACTGCTCCATTGTATTTATTTACAGTTTATCAGCTAATACACATTTCTGATTAATGGTATGGAGATCTTTTTCCTTCTTTTCATAGTTCTCCCCTACCCTTAAGCACTACAGGAAATCAGTTATTACTCTCCTTGTATTAACTGTTTAGATTATTAACAAATTTTAATTATTGATGGTCAACTAACTTAAATCAATGAATAAATTTATTACTCTTCTTGCAAGGGGTATGCTTCGCACTCTTATTTGTTGAGAAATTGTTTAGCTTGGTCTACACTATACAGGCCTTTAATAATACTTAATACTGGCTCTTTCAGTAACAAGGCTTTTGGATGAGGCATCACTTGATCAAACCTAATACAGTTAGCACCTTTCTATTATGATTTATGGTGTTTGGAAAATAAACTTGAAATTCAGCTCTGCGTTCCTCTGTAATGATAACATCATTCATTTTCACTGGTGGTTGGAATACCACGTCAGATACTATATTCTGCTCTCCTTTAATATACCTTATTTCAAAGTCAAACTCTTGTAGACAGAGCACGCATCTCAACAACCTACGGTATAATAATCGGCAATTTGTCAGGAATGTCAAAACTTGGTGGTCTGTGTATACTACTGTTTTCCTTCAGGCTAGTAGCCAAAAAACCTCTTAAAACCCCACACTATCATGAGTGCTGCTTTTTCTATAATGTAATAGTTTCTTTCATGTTTATTTAGAACATGATTCACTAAAGCGTAGGATGGTGTAAACCTCTGTCATTATTTAGCTCTTTTTGAAATTTGACACAGGACAGTCCGTAATCTGAAGCATCTGTCAACATACTGAAATCCTGTTGAAAATTAGAGTGAAACAGAATTGGTGCATCAACCAAGTCACATTTTATATTATTAAAGTGATCTCTTGCTCCTCACCCCACTGCCATATTGTTTTCTACTTTATTATATCTAATAATTTTGGGTGAGTGAGATCTGTTCCTGGTACAAAATGCCTAGAAGCCAACCATTCCTGAGAAAGATTTTAACTGTTTGCTACGCTTTGGGCTCGGGCACTGAGCAATTGCTTCTACTTCTACATACGAAGGATCAGGTCTAATAAATGAGCTGCCAATTAAATGGCCCAAAAACTTTACCTCTCATCTTCCAAAAAAAAGATTTAGATAATTTAAGGGTAATTCCCTTATCCTTTAACCTCGAGAACAGTTCATCTAATTCATCAATATGTTCCTCCCAAGTTTTGGTTATAACTAATACAATGTCTATGTATAAGATTAATTAATCTAAAACCAGTCACATACTGCCTTGTGCTGTCTTTGCCACTAACAATGGACTATTAAATGCACTACATGATCTCTCAATAATGCCCTGGTTAATCACTCCCTTGACCTATCTCACAGTTCTTCTAGTTCTAATGGTATAGGATATGGTCTCTTGAAGAATAGCTCATGATTCTTAATGTTCAGCTATGTAGGTCTTTAAAATTTGTCCCCTGTGAACACCTCTATGTCCATCACGATAGTAGATCAGCACATAACCATATATATCTTGGCAACTCATAACAATTCAACAGGTGTTTTAGAACAAGATAAAAATAAAAGACACTGCCATTGTGTTATAGATGAGTCAGGAAACAAGCCATAGAAACAATATGTTTACAACAGGGTGCTAGTATTATTTTGTCCAAACCCAATAAAGATATCAGATCTGTATTTTTTTTTTCCTTGCACAAAACAATACACTTCAATTTACTGATATACAATAAGTGACAAAAAAATATTTGCAAATGACAAGTAATGGTGTGTGTGTGTGTGTGTGTGTGTGTTCCATTTAAGCCATGAAGTGCTAGATCTACATGTCTAGTTCGAAAACCATGGAAGTATGTGGCATAGAGTGACATTAATTCTGACAAATACTGCAGCTTCTTTCCATTTTTCCACTCTTGGGACATGGGGAAAAATTAGTGTTTTCATGTCTCTGTGGAAGCAGTAATTAGACAAATCTTATCACCAGAGATTAGATGAAAGTGATATGTAGATGACTGAAGAATAATTCATGATTCTATCCCAAATACTGATTTTTCGGATTTTATATATAGGTTTTTGTGAGATTAGTAAGTATCTTTCTTCAAGTGTCTACCAGCTGAGTTCTTCCAGCACTTTAGTTACTCTTTCCTACAAGACAAACACTATTGAGCACATCCACATACCAGTCTTCTTTGCATATACTCTACCTGATAGCAATATTCCATATAAGCTTTACATGTACTGTAAGAAATCTCTCATGTAGACAAACTGTAGTTCCCCAGTATCATACCAATGAAACAAAGCCTGTCATTTAAGGCCTACTAGGCCTAAGTGATTATTACATTTCATATTTCCATTATTGCTACTCCAGGCCAGTTGTTCTAGCTGCACAGCAGTTGGAGAACAACATTCTGAGACCCTGGCATCACTGAGACTGAGATGTGTCAGCCTCAGATGATGCAGTGAGTTGATGGTACAGGTGCAGTTGGGATTAGAGTCCTGTGTGGGATGGACCCTGCAAATGGGCATACAGGGAAAAGGAAAACATATTGCTGGAGACTTGGAGAGTGGTGATGTGAAGATAGTAGCCAGACAGCTGGCAACTATCAGCATAAAAGAAAAATACATCATGGAGATGACATAGAGTAAATTCGAGAGAACACCATCCATTGGGGCTGGACTGACAAAAACTACATGAAATTTTTCCCATGGCTTTGATGCGACAAGCTATGCTATTGCTTGGTGCTAAACATTAATTTAACATTCTCAGGTCAGTCATTTGATACCATTATTATTGTGTGGCCAACACCAGCTAGCCAACTGCTTTGTATAGGTAACACCCAAATATCACTGATGTTTTCATTGAGTAGTCCCTTATAATAAAGGAAACATTGCTACCCAACACACACTGGAGGGTGACAAGTAGAACAACACTGTGTTGCATGTAATGATGTAAATTAAAAATACTAGTCGACAACTACGTCTCTTATTTGTCTTTTTGACAATGGCCATTCCCAATGTACAAACTGGTGGACTTTCTACAGTGGTGGATTCTGATCTCTCTGTAGAGCAATCTTAGGGAAATTTTTCACACATTCAATGTTCCCTGAATTATGTGTTCTGTTCCCACTACAGGAAAGACAATACATGAGATGATAACGAATTTCATAATTGTGATCCACTAAGATGAAAGTCCACCACTGAAGATGCTAAGCCATTCATTCTGGTGCATCTCTGGCATGGTTAAAAACATCAAGCAGCAACTAGTTTTCTATGAAGAGATTAAACTCTATGTCAGGGTTGATCTACCTTTTTACCTACTGCCCACTTTTGTATCTCTGTTAGCAGCAATTTTTTTTAACCAGGCACCAGTTCTACAGTAATGATGACCTATGAAGTAAAAAAGTAACTTTATGTTATAAAATCCATAAAGCAGAGCTGCAGCAAATTAAAGCATATAATAATAATTACTTATCCAATATTTTACGTTAAAATTTTATGAAAAGCTCAACCCCAACTGCCTACCCTCCACCATGAAAGCTGGAATGCCGACTAGTGGGCAGTAGGGACCCAGTTGACTATCACTGCTCTATGCCATGCAAATGTCAGTGGATTTTAGTTTTGTGAGAAAATAATTGGTACTGTCTCTTTTTCAATTTGGGAATTAATATAGTGAGTCAGAGTATTTGAGGAGGAAGCAATATGGTGGTTTGATCTGTCCAGTTCACAATAGGAGACCACTACTCAAAAAAAGTTTGTGACTATATGCAGCTAGGGATGATTTCCCAGATATGAAATGCACTAAATACAGACCTGAGAGCAACACTTGTTTACACCAGCTGTCCCTTTTGCATTCTGTGTACCTCAAAGACAGAGCATCCTTTTAGCAGCAGTAGTTTGGTGGAGCTAATGCTGTTCATGCAACTGAGATGAATTTAATGCAACTATTTGATTTGTCCATGAATGACAGGAGATCTTTTATGTTCTGTGGTGATGATCGTTTATGAGATGGCCCAGTGAGATCACAGGTATTTTCTTTGTCCGCTAAAAGAACTTATTTAACAGGAAATAGTGTCAAATTCAAATTATCTTTGTTTCGTATGCTTGCTATAGTGTCCATTCTTGTCACAAAACTGAATATTAGCATGTCAGCAGAGCTTGTTTTTGAAAAAGCTTCGTTTTAGCTGAAGTCCCGATAATCATGACATAATTCGAAATTTTGTGTGACATAAACACAAAAAATTGTATTCACGTTTTTTGATAGTTCAAAATTCGTTAAAAAATGACAGTTACTAGTTTCATCAGTGTCTATTGTCTCAATAAGAATGTAATTAAATGTTTCTAAATTGTGTTTAACTCTAACACATTTTGTATTGTTTACTAGTTAGATAGATGCAATCTAGGCCTAAATTTTCCAAGTTATAAACATGTAAAAAGCTGACTAAACATGCTTGATAATGTAAATTTTCCAAAGCCGCACATAAGACCTTTGTGTCATTTTTTGTTTACATACAGCTAATCTCGAGTCCTTGACACATTTAAACATTCTTTAAACTTAATTATTCTTTTGAAACTGACCGTGAGTAAGAAATGTGGGAGCTGTTATAGTGTAGTGAGTAGAGGGATTTGTTGCCAATCTTGAAGGAAATATTTTCACTGGGGCAGGGGGGGGGGGCATGCAGTGGGGAGAATGTTGGGAGAACAGAGGAGGCTCTCCCCTGGAAGAGCAGAGTATGCAGTAGGAACATTTTCACTGGGGAACAAGAAAGGAAAATCTGTGCCCTTCAGGCACAGCTGGAGGAAGCAAGGAAGGAACTGATAAGGATCAATGGAGATAGGGGGAAGGAGGGTGGTTGGTGGTTGGTGGTTGGGAGCTGGCAGCTGGTAGGAGGCCAGGAAGCAAGAGAACGCGATCTGACAGTTTTATCATCAACACCAAATCAGGTATCTACCACTATCAGATTTAAATGGAGAAGAGCCTCAGGTATAATGAGGAGCAGGAAATGTGTAGCACACTTCACCAGAGGCCAAGAAGCCTAGAAATGTAGAAATTGTTAGGAAGAAGAAAGTTCTGCGCTAAGTAGTAGGCATGGGCGAGGTGTAGGCCCTCAGTTACAGGGAAGTTTAGGGGCAACGTACCAGGCCACCAGTATCTTCAAGCCAAATGCAGGCTAAGTCATGTGATAGGATTTAGGGTCTTTATGTAAGGACTTTACGAAAGAGGGCCATGTAGTGATAGTGGGTGGAGTGGGAAACAGTTTGGACAGGGAGGGGGCATATGAAATAGGTGGTGACCTGGACAAGATAGCTTCCCTGACTCATGGTACCAACATACACTTTGTTGAGCTGTTCTGGCATCATGATCGACCATACCTTGATGGAGTTGTGGGGTGAATCAATATGGGGTTAGGAATGGTTCTGAGGGCAGCCAACTTTGCTCACATTTCTCTGGTGCCCGTTAGGACTAACAACAGATGGGGTTTCACTAGGCATGGCCTACACCTAAACAGGACTGGGAATGGGAGATTGGTATAGCTGATTCATGAAAGTATATGGGGGTGGATCTTGGGTCACACATGGTCAAATACCTGTCGTCATGGGTAGGAAAAGTAAGTCTTTTTTAGGATAAATCCAGACAACAGGTTCCCCTGCCTAAAGAGTATCTCCAGCAGTTTAAAAAATACTGAAACAATCACTCACAATAGAGATTTTAACACTCCAAATACCACACATACCAGATGTCACAAAGAAAAACAAACCACTGGAAAGAGTAACAAGAGGCATTTCACAGACTTAACAATCCTCCATCAAAACATGCAATCAATAAAAAATAAAATACAACTATTAGAAGTTGAGCTCCAGTCTTTGAACTGCACAGTAGTTTGTGTTACTGAGCACTGGTGTAGAGACACAGAAATCCAACATGTAGTATTATTATTGTACGGAAGTGCAAACTCTTACTGCAGAACTGCTTCAAGGGGTGGAGGATCATGCATTTATATCAGAAAAGGAACACAGTTTGTAACACCATAGCTTAGACACTACATACCTTTTGTTGATTCATTTAGATTTCTATTTTGTTCAACATCCCATCGTTGAACTTCTGTAATTAGTGTACAATTAATTCAGTACTGTAATGAAGTGTAACCTCTGTAATATGCACAATATGAGCAAATGATCTTTTGTCTTCCTCATATAATCTCTTTGGTTATCTTTAAAATTAAATAATTTTATTTAAATAATTTTGTGTAGAACTACCAATATATGCAAATGTTCTGTTTTATTTAAAATGATTGTTTGCTGTTATGTAAACTGCTGATCTTCACTTAGGGTTCTTAGTTATTTTGTAAGCAAAAGGTGTTGTGGTTCCCCTCGGGAATGGAACTGTGTAGAGTGCGCAAATTGTGGTTGGCCTAGGTAGAAAAGGTGGAACAAAGAGTCAGTCGGGGACGAGCTACCAAACTATCAACTGCTCATGTAAAAGTTGTGCATTGTGCTGGTTCCGAGAGAGGCTTTTCCTGATGCTTTCCAATGCCTCGGATGGATGGATAAAGAGCTGGAACTATTCTGGAATTGGTATCTATCATCACCACCAAGAAATGACAGAGTTCAGCAATTCTACCTGCAAATCCACCTACCAACATGCAATCACCACCACATTGCACAATCACTGTAATGGAACACTATAGTAATGTGCAGTGAAGGATCAGCTCATAGGATGTTATAGTGTACCCAAATATAAGGTAAAATTTGACTGAACTCTTGTACCTACCGTGATTTATCCTTAGTCACATATCCACTTAGGGTCCCTCCCACACTAAAGTGTTTGTCGTGTGTCCTTTATTGAAGGCATATTAAAATTAATATGGCAATAGAGTGTGCTAAAATTAATATTGTTTGTTGAAAGGATCTTACAAATATCTCAAATTTGTGTTTCACTGCAGTAAAAGTTTAGAACTGCAACTGTTGAGAGTTATATGTTCATGCTTGCTAAGTAGTTGTTTCTCTAGTGTATTGAAAATGTGTTTAGTTTACTCTGATACAGTGGTCAAGATTAAGGGCCCCCCTCCATTGAAAGTAGTTCAAATGCACCAAGTTACTTAATTATAGAAAGTTTTATTACTCTTGCTATTCAAGTCAAATTCTGCACAATATTGGATTCCTCTTGTGTATTAAAAGTGCATATTAATGTTGTAACAGGATCAACAGTTTGTCTATTGTAACAGAAAAACCACTATCTATGAAAACAGCAACTTCTTTATTAAAAGGACAGTGAGAAGTAATTTGTTAGTGAACTCCATTTAATTTTCATTCTAAGTAGAAAGGTGGTTAGTAGTGAGAGAATTAATCTATGTGCAGTAACTAAATTTGCTGTGAACCATATCCATATTTCATGTCAGATAGGAATTTGTTTGAAAAGTAATACTAAACCTACGTCCAATTTACGATTCTACAGTGAGTATTAATAGTAGTGTTATTGAGACCATTCAGTTTGACAAGTCCTCAAGGTAATAGTGTGTTTTGTTATCTGTTATATTTGTGCAAATAGTTTGTTCTGATCTGTTACCCCCAAACTTAATGTGAATATATTGTATTCAGGTGCCACAGTTAATTGCACTCACGTGTGGCAAAGTATAGGTTGTGTTTGTCCGTTAAAGTTACTCATACCTACTTTCTTGAACAAGAAAGTCAATCATTCTCTTGCCTAATTAGGCTGGCAATCATTTTCTTTATTCTTTGAATGGTGTAGCTAGGTAAGATATTGTTTGTTACTGTTTAAATATTTACGTAATTCTGACTTTCACTTCGGATAAGCCACCTCCGTTAGGTACAACACGGTCAACATAACAGAATTCCTCTAAGAGGGTAACACTGCTCTGTTGCTTTATACCATAATTGCTTTAATATGATAGTTTTATTTCACGACCCGACTCCAACTTTAAAGTTATGGTATAACAGTAGCGGACAGTAGTGTTATAAGTTCAAATCAAGACATAACCTCAGTACAGCACGTGAAGACAAACACTTTGAAATATCAGCTATTGAATTAACAGGGCTTGATATCACCAAGAAATTAATCATTTTGTGTGTGTATAAATCTCCCTGTGGTAGTGTAGACACTTTTTTCAATAAATTAACAGAAGTTCTAGATAAAGTCTCAAGTACAAAAAAGGTCAACATAATTCTGTGTGGGGACATTAACATCAACACTAATATCATAAATGAATCCAGCAGCACCCTCATAAATATCCTTCAAAGTTTTGGCATGCCCCTATTGGTTAATAGTGCAACAAGTGTTACTATAGTGACTGCATCAGTAATTGACCATGTGGCCACAAATATGGACAGGTAAAAATGTGATGTAGCTGTAAAAGAATAACAATAGTACAATCAGGCATCAAATCATTCCCTAAACTACAAGCCAACAAACGACATCTATCAGAAATCAAAATAAAAGATCTTTCAAAAGAACTAGCAAAACAAAGCTGGGATGAAGTGTGTAAGGAAACCAATGTGAGTATGAAATTCTCTAAATTCTCCACATTATTTAAATTGAACTTTGAAAAGGCATTTCCAGAAGTATGCATATCTGTATCAACATCTCACAAAAACAGATGGACAACAGCAGGCATTGAGAAGTCCTCCCAAACACATAAATACCTCAGTTCCATCAATAAGAGTCACAATGATCCCGAATTCTTAAATTTCTATCATAGATAAAAAAGATCTATAGGAAGGTGCTGATTGCTGAAAAAAATTCATTTAATGACAAAATAATATATAATGCAGAGAATAATAGCAAAGCAGTCTGGGATGTTATAAAAAAGGAAACGGGGAGAGGCAAAGAAACACAGAATAACATCTTGCTAAGGGAGCGGGATAAGGTAATAAATGATCTGCAACACTTAGCAAAATATGTAAATCAGCATTTTTCAAATGTTGCAGAGAAGTTACAGCAAAAATTTCCCAAAACAAATATAACCCCTGTAAGTAATGTTGCACTAAATACAATGATGTTACTTCCAACCACAGAGAATGAAGTCAATAAAACTGTTCAAAAACTAAAAAATAAAAAGTCAGTAGGCTTAGATGAAGTACCGATGTGTGTACTGAAACAATACATAGAGATTATACGAGGCCCCTTACAAGTATAATAAATGGATCCTTTACATCAGGGACATTTCCAGAGCTGTTAAAACAGGCAAGAGTTGTACCTTTGCATCAGGAAGGATATGCAGAAGACATACAACATTACTGGCCCATTTCCCTGCTGTCACCATTCTCAAAAATAATATAAGCAATTATGAAAGACAGATTAATGAATTACCTGAATAAATACAGTCTTTTAAAGCAAACCACAGTTTTGTTTCCGAAGTGGCAAAAATACGGAGTCAGCCATGGAAGAATTCAAAAAAGTTGTACTTGATACTCTTGACAAAGATGAATGTGTCACAGGCATATTTTTGGATCTGTCTAAAGCCCTCGATACAGTTGACCATAAGATTCTATTAAATAAATTAGAAGCATTAGGCATAAGAGGGGTAGCTAATGACTGGTTTTGATCATACCTAGCGGATAGGGTACAAAGAGTAGAGGCAACACATACTTCAAACAGATCTAAACATTTAGTAAAACACTTATCAGAACCAAAATACATTAATATAGGGGTTCCACAATGTAGCATATTAGGACCAATACTATTCCTGATATACATCAATGACTTTCCCAGTAGTGTTACTCATGGTGAAAAAATTCTCTTCGCTGATGACAGCAATATAGAGAAAGCAAATGAAACTCTCAAAGAAGTTTACGATTGGTCAATAAGCAATAAAGTGACATTGAACATAAAGAAATTTCAGTTTGAAGAGGGAAAATGACAGACTGTGTAACAAATGCAAAATTTCTAGGAATGAATATTGATTCTCAGTTGAAGTGGTGTGAACACACAAACGTACTTGCAAACAGAATGTCATCAGCATGTTATGCCCTTAGAATCCTATCATCAGTTTGTAACATGCAGTGTCTTTTAGTTACATACTGTTCATATGTACACTCAATTCTTAGCTATGGCATTCTTTTTTGGGGAACAAATGCACAAAATATGAACACAATTTTCAAACTCCAGAAAAGAGTCATAAGAATAATAACCAAAAATACCAGTTGAGCTCATTGTAAAGATCTGTTCAAAACACTGGGGATTTTACCTGCTCTGTGTGAATACATTTACCAGCCAGTTGTACACATAAAAAATAACATTGGTAATTACTGCACAAACAGCTTCTGACCATGACCATGGAACAAGAGCTAGACTCAACTTACATTTACCAATAAAAAATAAACATAAAACAGCATTTTTAACCAAGGAATAAAACTGTATAATAAATTACCAAAAGAGATTAAAGAAATTGCAAAAATACACTTATTTAAAAAGACAGCTAAAAAGTACTTGTTATGCAATACATTTTATACACTGAAGGATTACTTAGATAAAACAGAGTAGGGGTTTGGTAAGAAAAAAATGTTATAGAAATAAATAATAATAATGATTATAAAACATCCAACGTTCCACATAACACCTTCACACTAGGTTATTTTCCTTCTTTTTTCCTTTTCTAGAAAAACAAACCCCCAAGCTATGCATAGCACAATACTAACACCTCTTCCTCTTTCTGAGCTCAACATCTCACTCATTATAGAGGGATGCTCACTCAGTTTTTCGGGATAGCAAATGGGAAGCTGCGGTGCAGAAAATGGCCCAGAGATCACCAGTGTGTGTGTGGCTTTGTGTGTAGTGAGTGAAGGGTTATGAAACAATGTGTATATAGCATGTGCAGTCACTGATAGTGAGATATGAGTGAACAGTGTGGCATTACATTATTTAATAGGTTATTTGTAAAAAAAAAAGTATTGTATACCAGGAGTAAATCTAATGATGTCTTAACTAGAAGTCTGTAAATGTATATGAATACGAATTAGCTTATTTTAAATTGGTCTAAACCTGTAAATACTTTGATATGTCCTATACCCTTGTAAAAAGAGATCTACGGATGAGTATAGCTACTACAACCACAACAACAACAACAACAACAACAACTACTACTACTACTACTATCTAGTTTTTTTTAAGTGTCTGGAAATTGGACAGATTCCTGTTGTGTACACAATGTGCCCCAACTACTTGATTTCTGGGCACAAAAATGTGTTCTTAGACGGACTGCATTTCAAGGAGAATCTTGCAAGTTGTTGAAAACGTGTTCAAGATTTTCATTTACATTCTTCCTGATTGGCACTTGTGATGATGTCATTTAAATAATGTACCCAGAAAAGAACACGATGACGCCAGCTGTTTGTTGAAACTCTGAAACATTAATGGGGAACTGATTATTCCAGTTGGCTGCTGCTGATTTGGTTTAATGGCACCCTGAGATAATCATCTGCTAGATCCAGTTTCAAAAAGAATTTTACTCTAGTGACCCCAGTTAACAGTTCTTCAAGTCATGACCATAAATCCTAAATGTTCCATACTGTATCTTGATAGTGGCGTTCTTAATAGCAAACTGTTCGTCTTATATGTTGCTATGTTCCTTTGAGACCCCATCAGAAGTCAACAGAAAAAATGAACAACAAGTGTTCTAGGTGAGACATTCATGCTGACAACATGAGACAGACAAATGAATGAGAAGCAAACAGATTCCACAGAGTGGTCAACTGAGTAACCAAGACAATGTAATATGTAGTACAGACAATCAGGAGTCAGTAAAGATGGCTATAAATATACAACAGAAAGTAGCAACAGGTTGATGGATCGC
Organism: Schistocerca nitens; assembly: GCF_023898315.1. Lineage (NCBI taxonomy): Eukaryota > Metazoa > Arthropoda > Insecta > Orthoptera > Acrididae > Schistocerca > Schistocerca nitens. The sequence continues at coordinate 351,251,511 of NC_064616.1, forward strand.
TGACCATGGAGCCATATTTATCTCAGCCACGGTGAGAGATACTGGCTGCAGCATTCACATGAAAAAGTACGGGTGGCATTATCTGGCCACTGTAACACTTCACAGGTACTGCCACTACCTATTGGCCATCTCAAGTGGGCTTCCAAATTCACTGGACTGGGATACCAGAAACAGGCTGGACACTGCTTAATTGAGATATATGAATGGAAGTTCACTGTACAGTGCAGATCAGCGTATGTGTTACTCAATTTGTGTAATTCTTAGAATGGAATGTTCCGAGGTACTAAATTTGCTGAGTCACAAAACGAAAATCCAAATGCTGTTAAGGCATCCATGTAAAGTGCATTCACCATATCATGTCCCTTTATTACTTAACTGCAGGTGTCTATTGAATGCTTTATACTCTGCATCTACACTGAAGTGCCAAAGAAACTGGTATAGGTATTTGTATTGAAATACAGAGATATGTAAACAGGCAGAATATTGCACTGTGGTCAGCAATGCCTATATAAGACAACAGGTGATGGTGTAGTTGTTAAGATTGGTTACTGCTGCTACAATGGCAGGTTACCAAGATATAAGTGAGTCTTAACGTGGTGTTATAGTCGGCCCACGAGCGATGGGACATATCATCTCTGAGGCACCGATGAAGTGGTGATTTTCCCGTACGACCATTTCATGAGTGTACCGTGAATATCAGGAATTCAGTAAAACATCAACTCTTCGACATCACTGAGGCCAGAAAAAGATCTTGCAAGAACAGGACCAACAATGACTGAAGAGAATTGTTCAGTGTGACAGAAAAGCAACCCTTCTGCAAATTGCTGCAGATTTCAATGCTGGGCCATCAAAAAGTGTCAGCGTGTGAACCATTCAATGAAACATCATTGATATGGGCTTTTGGAGCCAAAGGCCCACTTGTGTACCCTTGATGACTGCATGAAACGAAGCTTTATGTCTCACCTGGGCCCATCAACACTGACATTGGACTGTTGATGACTGAAAACATGTTGCCTGGTTGGAAGAGACTCATTTCAAATTATATTGAGCAGATGGAAGTTTACGGGAATGGAGACACCCTCATGAATCCATGGACCTTCATGTCAGCAGGGGCTGTTCAAGCTGGTGGACGGTCTGTAATGGTGTGGGGCATGTGCAGTTGGAGTGATATGGAACCCCTGATACATCTAGATACAACTCTGACAGGTGAGACGTACATAAGCATCCTGTCTGATCACCTGCATCCATTCATGCCCACTGTGCATTCCGACAGACTTGGGCAATTTGAGCAGGACAATGCAGCACCCCACATGTCCAGTATTGCTATAGAGTGGCTCCAGGAACACTCTTCTGAGTTTAAACACTTCGGCTGGCCACAAAAGTCTCCAGACATGAACATTATTGAGCATATATGGGATGCCTTGCAATGTGCTGTTCAGAAGAGATCTCCACCCCCTCATACTCTTATGGGTTTAATGACAGCCCTGCAGCTCAAAAAAGAGTTGCTGGCATCATAGGGGAGCAATTTTTTTTTTTTTTTTTGCCATTTAGTATTTATACATTGAAATAAATTATGCAAAAAGAGTCTGAAGAGTAAAACTGAGATACAGCCAGTAAATGCAGGCAGTAGTGTAAATATGATCATTCAGCTAAAAATTAGACATGTGCACGTTTTCCTTCATATTTCAGTAGTGGAGTATAATTTTCCAAGTCAATGCAGGAGCAACCATGTCTTTGATCAATATAGCCATTTCTTGAAAATTACACTGCTCGCCTCTGCAGCTTGATAGCAGTTCCCTCTTAGGCTGTGACAATAACAGGAGTCCACCCTGAGGATCAGTCATTCTACGCTGAAGAGCCAAAGAAACTGGTACACCTGCCTAATATCGGTAGGGCCCCTGCAGCATGCAGAAGTGTCACAACATGACGCAGCATGAACTTGACTAATGTCTGAAGTAGTGCTGGAGAAAATTGACTTTTACAATGTGTATGTTAAGCAGCATGCCGACAAGTCGGAACACACATGCAAGCAAGAAGTTAATAATTTGTGGAAGGAAGCTAGGATGAAATTCACCAATAAGAATTCTCAGAGTGATTATACGAGGGCCGTTCAGAAAGTAACCTCCGGTTGATTTAAAAAAATACACCAAGTTAAATAAAAATATTTTAATATATACATCTTACAACTACATCTTTGCACTATTTTTCTACATAGTCTCCATAGCGATTGAGGCACTTATCATATCTCTTCACAAGCTTTGAAATTCCTTCTGCATAAAAATCACCCGCTTGTGCCTGGAGCCAGCCTGTGACCGCATCTTTGAGCTCTTCGTCGTCATCAAACCGCTGTGACCCGAGCCATTTCTTCAAATGCATGAAGAGGTGATAATCACTTGGCGCCAGGTCTGGGCTGTAAGGTGGATGGTTGATAACGTCCCACTTGAAGGACTCAAGAAGGGCCGTTGTTCTGCGAGCAGAGTGAGGACGGGCGTTATCGTGCAAAAAAACGATACCGGAAGTCAGCATACCACGGCGTTTGTTCTGTATAGCCCGTCGTAACTTTTTTATTGTTTCACAGTACACGTCTTGATTAATGGTCATACCACGTTCCATGAATTCAACCAACAACACCCCTTTGGCATCCCAAAACACCGTTGCCATCAGTTTTCTGGCAGAAAAATCTTGCGAGGCTTTTCTTGGTTTGGTAGGCGAATTTGAATGTGCCCACATCTTTGATTGTTCTTTTGTCTCAGGGTTCACGTACTTAATCCAGGTTTCGTCACCGGTCACGATTCTGTTTAACAATGGTTCTCCTTCGTCCTCATAACGTGACAGAAAGTCTAATGCAGAGGCCATTCTTTGAGTTTTGTGGTGGTCGGTAAGAATTTTGGGCACCCATCGTGCACAGAACTTACGGTAACCCAATCTTGCTGTCACTATCTCGTACAAGAGAGTCTTAGAAATCTGTGGAAAACCAGTAGACAACTCCGACATTGAGAAACGTCGATTTTCACGAACTTTTGCATCAACTGCCTGAACGAGTTCATCAGTCACCAATGATGGTCTACCACTCCTCTCTTCATCATGAACGTTTTCTCGTCCACTTTTAAATAAACATACCCATTCACGGACAACTCCTTCACTCATAACTCTTAGTCCGTACACGGCACAAAGCTCACGATGAATAGCTGCTGCAGAATATCCTTTGGCTGTAAAAAACCTTATGACAGCACGCACTTCACATTTGGCGGGGTTTTCTATTGCAGCACACATTTCAAACTGCCACAAAAACTAAACTAGCGCAGGTACGACGTTCACTCGACCACGGCTTGATGCCGACTGACCTGTTGAGTGCGTGAACGCACAGATGGCGTCGCTACTCCCCCCACAACCCGCACTGTGACCAATCGAAGGTTACTTTCTGAACCGCCCTCGTATAAATCACGATATTGAAAAACTGCGTAATCATATCGTTCAAAGGAAGGTACAAACATTCTTGTCTTTCATCTGCAAAGTAAGTAAAGGTTCAATGACATTAATGTGTATGATATATTAATAAAAGGTCAACTTTTTAAGAATATGTCAAAACAGTTAATACCATTTCTGTGTAGCCTTTTTGTGCATCTGTCTCTGTTTGCCTGTCCCTTTTTATACTACACATAGTCGGTGTGTTAACAACAAAATATTTTTAGATATGTGTTAAAAACACTGTTTAATACACTTTCTACATAAAATAAATTTTTATTAAAGTGTTTCAATCAATGTTTAAAACAAATTTAAAAAAGTAATTTTTACATACTGTTACCCGACTACAGGGTGAATCTGACATGAGGGGTACAGAGGAGGGGTCCAACCACATGCCACCAATTGGGGAGGAGGGGCGGGGGTCCAAATTAAAATAAATGAAAATAAAAAACCCTTCATGTAATTAATGGACATCTCCTTGTGAAAATGGATGCGCATAAAACAGCTGCGTTAACCCTGTTAGCGACTATCAAAGAACAGCGGAGGAAATCGTGAAGATGATTCTGGAATCATCAATGGCTTGAACAGTAAGTAGTGCTGTACAACGTATATACTAGTAGAAGTCATTCTTTAACTCAACTGAATCTTCATCCCATTTTTTATTTTAAACTGAATGTAGTTATACTGTATAATGTCAGCTTGCACACACATAACACCCATATTCTCAATGTTGCACAGATTACAATCAATCTGAAGCAATGTACTTCACCATGTAGTTCAAGATTTGTTCCATAATTTCATTCCAGTGGAAGAGGAGATTTTTTCAAAGCTGCGCACCATAACAGAAAACAGACAAGATACAAATGCAATGGAGTCCTTAAAACTTATATATATATATATATTGGTCTTTAAATATGTCTGCTTGTGTCTGTGTATGTGCGGATGGATATGTGTGTGTGTGTGTGTGTGCAAGTGTATACCTGTCCTTTTTTCCCCCTAAGGTAAGTCTTTCTGCTCCCGGGATTGGAATGACTCCTTACCCTCTCCCTTAAAACCCACATCCTTTCGTCTTTCCCTCTCCTTCCCTCTTTCCTGATGAGGCAACAGTTTGTTGCGAAAGCTTGAATTTTGTGTGTGTGTTTGTGTTTGTTTGTGTGTCTATCGACCTGCCAGCGCTTTCGTTCGGTAAGTCACATCATCTTTGTTTTTAGATATATTTTTCCCACGTGGAATGTTCCCCCCCCCCTCTCTCTCTATATTCCTGGAAATGGAAACATTGACACCGGTGTGTCAGACCCACCATACTTGCTCCGGACACTGCGAGAGGGCTGTACAAGCAATGATCACACGCACGGCACAGCGGACACACCAGGAACCGCGGTGTTGGCCGTCGAATGGCGCTACCTGCGCAGCATTTGTGCACCGCCACCGTCAGTGTCAGCCAGTTTGCCGTGGCATACGGAGCTCCATCGCAGTCTTTAACACTGGTAGCATGCCGCGACAGCATGGACGTGAACCGTATGTGCAGTTGACGGACTTTGAGCGAGGGCGTATAGTGGGCATGCGGGAGGCCGGGTGGACGTACCGCCGAATTGCTCAACACGTGGGGCGTGAGGTCTCCACAGTACATCGATGTTGTCGCCAGTGGTCGGCGGAAGGTGCACGTGCCCGTCGACCTGGGACCGGACCGCAGCGACGCACGGATGCACACCAAGACCGTAGGATCCTACGCAGTGCCGTAGGGGACCGCACCGCCACTTCCCAGCAAATTAGGGACACTGTTGCTCCTGGGGTATCGGCGAGGACCATTCGCAACCGTCTCCATGAAGCTGGGCTACGGTCCCGCACACCGTTAGGCCGTCTTCCGCTCACGCCCCAACATCGTGCAGCCCGCCTCCAGTGGTGTCGCGACAGGCGTGAATGGGGGGACGAATGGAGACGTGTCGTCTTCAGCGATGAGAGTCGCTTCTGCCTTGGTGCCAATGATGGTCGTATGCGTGTTTGGCACCGTGCAGGTGAACGCCACAATCAGGACTGCATACGACCGAGGCACACAGGGCCAACACCCGGCATCATGGTGTGGGGAGCGATCTCCTACACTGGCCGTACACCACTGGTGATCGTCGAGGGGACACTGAATAGTGCACGGTACATCCAAACCGTCATCGAACCCATCGTTCTACCATTCCTAGACCGGCAAGGGAACTTGCTGTTCCAACAGGACAATGCACGTCCGCATGTATCCCGTGCCACCCAACGTGCTCTAGAAGGTGTAAGTCAACTACCCTGGCCAGCAAGATCTCCGGATCTCTCCCCCATTGAGCATGTTTGGGACTGGATGAAGCGTCGTCTCACGCGGTCTGCACGTCCAGCACGAACGCTGGTCCAACTGAGGCGCCAGGTGGAAATGGCATGGCAAGCCGTTCCACAGGACTACATCCAGCATCTCTACGATCGTCTCCATGGGAGAATAGCAGCCTGCATTGCTGCGAAAGGTGGATATACACTGTACTAGTGCCGACATTGTGCATGCTCTGTTGCCTGTGTCTATGTGCCTGTGGTTCTGTCAGTGTGATCATGTGATGTATCTGACCCCAGGAATGTGTCAATAAAGTTTCCCCTTCCTGGGACAATGAATTCACGGTGTTCTTATTTCAATTTCCAGGAGTGTATATATATACACACACAAAGTTTCATAACAGCAAAAATTTTTGGTGCCTAACTTAGGTTTACTTTCTGACATTGGTTGGCAGCATTTAGAGTTGTGGCTGCTGGGTAAATGTTCCAGTCAGTGGTCTTTGTAATAAGAATTGGAACAAATATATTATGTACAATAAGTAACATCAGACACAGTAATCAGAAATACCCAGAATCTTTTAGAAAACAAAATGAGGTAGAAGGAAGTAGATAGATACCTACTGCCACATGCTTTACAGTTCACAATTCTATCACCTTAGCTACAAATTCAACTTGGCCTCTGTATATGGTATACACTACCTAAGGATTATAACTATAGATGCCATTACTATGAGAAACTGTATCAAAATGACACACTTCTGATGTATCATCATTCTGCCCTTGCACTTAAATGGTATACTTTCCTGGCACACAAATTACAACAGTAAAAACATCAAACAGAGGAACCCTTTATCTGCTGATATGTAGTTGTCTTCATTTTATTACAACAAATCATAGCTAAAATGATTACTCAATTTGCTGATTTTTGAAACAGCTTATACTCACACCATGTGCTCTATGATAAAGAAATCCCGTCTCATCATACTATATGGCAGCTCGTACGTGCTGCTTGTGACATAAAAGAATATCACATCTCCAGAATGAGATTTTCACTCTGCAGCGGAGTGTGCGCTGATATGAAACTTCCTGGCAGATTAAAACTGTGTGCCGGTCCCGAGTTCGAGTCTCGGTCCGGCACACACTTTTAATCTGCCAGGAAGTTTCAATATCACATCTCGTTGGCCACATTCCTCTCCATGAGCCAAAAATCTGACATGCCATATTCTTCACTTCACAATCCAGAGTGTAGAGGAATGCAGAATTCCATGATTGCTGTGACGTCACCAGCTCCTCGTCCATGTGTGTTTCCACATTCTGTGAATGGATGGCTTTAGGAAAATGGCAGCGTAGGATGAGAAGGAACACTATGTGCCCTCAGTGGGTGTCCCTGTGAGCAGCATTAAACATGTTGCATAGGCTATTCCAGTAGTCATTGAGGGAACAGGATACAACCATCAGCAGATTATGGCAAATGTAGGATAAACTATGCCTCTTGTCTGCACTACAAGGTCATGCAGGGATCATTCCAGTGCCTGGCAGTGAAGGTTGAGAATACCAGACTTGCTCATAGAGTTTCAATGAATCTCAGAATCTGCAGACTGCCCCGAGAATAGATCTGGTTCTGAGACGAGTGGAAGACTTGGACCAGGTACTTGAAATTCTGAGACAAGCTGGGTTGTGACTTTCCAGACTTATCCCAAATGTTTGAGATCTGTACAGCACCGCAAAATTGGTCAGGTGTGTACTACATATCCAGAACCTGTACTCAGTTAGCTGTATGTGGAGTGCAACAAGGTTTTTTTTATTTTAATAATCTAATGGCAACAAATAGACCTGGTCTCTTTGAGAACGTCCACATCAAAACTGGTTATCAGTGACCTTGAGGCATTTATGGCACAATGATTACCAATGTAAAAAGGGCAGCTAAAACAAGCATAAAGATATATCTGTTCAGTAAACTAGATAACAAAAACAGTAAAACAGTTATGTCGTATCTTAATGAGGAACTTGAAACTTTTATCACAGGACAGGAGCATGTAGAGGAACTATGGCTCATGTTTAAAAAATAGTTGACCATGCACTGGATAGATATGTACCCAGTAGAACAGTTCATGATGGTAGGGTCCCTTCATGGTATATACTCACTGTACAGAAACTTCTAAAGAAACTGACTACTGCATAACAAGTGTAAGACAAACCATAGGGGTACAGACATAGAGATGCTGAACGAAATTTGTTTAGCTGTGAAGAGATCAATGAGAGAAGCATTCAGTGACTACTGCAGCAGAATACTCTCAAAATGTATTTCACAAAACCGAAAGAAATTCTGGTAAAATGTAAAAGGCTGTTAGTGGAACTGAAATTAGTGACCACATACTCGCAAATGAGACAGGAACTGACATTGCGGGTAGCAAAGCAAAAGCACAAATGCTTTAAACTCCATTTTCAAATGTTCCTTTACATAGGAAAACTCAGGAGCATTGCCCCAATTTAATCTTCATACCTGTTAAGAGAAGGATATATATCAGCGTCAGAGGTTCTGAAAAAATGCTAAAATTGTTGAAGTTGAAAGAAAGCTCCAAAGCCTAGTGGAATCTCTATCAGATTCTATACTGAATTTTGGGCTGAGTTAGTCCCCCTTTTAACTGTACTCTACCACAGATTCCTTGAACTAGGAAAACTGCCCAGCACCTGGAAGGAAGCACAGGTCAAACCTGTCAACAAGGAAGGTACCAGAAGTGATCCACAAAACTGCTGTCCAATATCCTTGACATACATTTGTTGTAGAGTCTTACAACATATTTTGAGCACAAACAAAGTTAAGCATCTCGAACAGAATGACCTCCTTCATGCCAATCAGCATGGATTCTGAAAACATGGACCATGTGAAACCCAACTTGCACTTTTATCATGTGTCATTCTGAAAGCAACTGATCATGGCAGTTAGGTAAATGCATTATTCCTCATTTTTTCGAAAGTACCCCACCTATGTTTATTATCAAAAGCATGATCGTATGAGGTATCAAGATAAATTTGTGACTGGATTGAGGATTTCTTTTTTTGGGATGACACAGAAAGTTATCCCAGATGGAGAGTCATCAACAGATGTAAGAACTTAGGGTGTGCCAATGGGATGTGTGCTGGGACTCGGCCTGTTCATATATACTACTATATGAAGAGAAGTTTTAACGTGGTTACCAAAAATCTTGGAAAGTACGTGACCAATTTGCTTAAAATTTTTACATGACACTCTAATGAACATTCAGTTGTGTATAAGCTATAATATATAAATATGTATGCAACATATAAAAAGAAAACATTGTTACTAAAATTTTTGAAAAATACTTGCCTGATTTACTTCAAATTTCTACACAATACTCTAATGAACATTCAGACAGACACAGGCCATATTCTTTTAATGATGTATATTATATAACTATGCATGTAATATATAAAGTGGAAAATTGTTACGAAAAATCTAGAAAAATTCTTGACCAATTTACTTCAAATTTTTATGAGATTCTCTAATAAAAATTAATACAAAAATAGGGAGTATATTTTTTTTAAACAGCAATGTATGGATTTTAATATAAAACAGGGGGCGTATTTATGGCTGATCAGCTTATGATTAGAATACAACAACAGAATCTGAATAGTCAAAATCTTTGTAGTCCTACCAATTCACTGATTAAAATTTTATTACATACTGTCAATGAAGCTACTGTCCTCACAGATTTTCAGTGACTTCAATTCCCAATCAAGGTTTGATTTGCAATAACAATAAACAAGGCTTGAGATCAGAGAGAGAGGTAAGAGGGCAGAGAAATAGACATGGGTGGGGGGAGGGGGAGGGAAATATGGATAATAGACAGAAGGGAAGAGAGGACTGATATATAGAGGAGGGAGGAGGTGATGGACAGGGAGAGGGGAAGGTGGTGATGTACAGACAGAGGGGGGAGGGAGAAGGAGGGGATGAAAAAAGAGAGAGAGGAGGAGAATATGGGCAGAATGAGAGGGGGGGGGGGAGCTTAGGATATTTATCAATTTCTATACACATTTGGCAATTGTGAAGCACTGCCAGGTTTGCCAGTGTTGTACATTAATGACTTTGCAGACAATATCAATAATAACTTGACTTTATGCAGATGATGCAGTTACCTACTGTAGTGGCCTCAAAGGTTTCTGGTGATTCTGTGGAAGTCTAGTAGTAAAGCACTGCAGAGGACGGAGGCAGCTGGTGGGTGCAGTACGTCAGCATCCTGCTTGCAGCAACAGAACTATATTCATTCTGAGACAGACCACACAGATGTTGCTGCAGCAGGGTGAGCCAGGGAATTACTACACTTGTAGGCCAGGACACTGTTTGTCCTGTAGGTGCCCAAAGAGGTACAACATCATAACAACTGAGCTATTGACTTGTATACAAACTCATCAATTTCAGATAAAAGTATGAGCAATCCAACAGGACCTGTTGGGACTGAGGACTACACTGTGTGATGACAGAACATGGACCAGCCAACAGCTACCATCAGTTTGGGCCTTTGCCATTTTGTGGTCATCTTCTGGTACTTATCCTTTGCCTGGGTCTCAGTACTGTATCACTTAGGGGGGCTTCTCCTGTGCCAAAGCAGCAGCAGATTACTACCTAAGGGGACAGCAGGTTGACTCCAGGGCCACACTGTCACTCACGTCTTCGTTGGTGGAGGTGCCATGGCACCTCGTGCTACTGTTCATCAAAGTGAAACTTCTCACAGAGAGGCTGGCTTTCCCTGCCAGCATTCTTGCCATCGGCAGCACCACTGATGCCACTAGTTTGCCACCCGGTCTGCCATACTGGGTCACGTGTTGATAAGCTGGGCACATGTCACAGCCACAGGCCACGCAGACACTGTCAAGACACTGCACGCAGCAACTGATCATGTGCCAAGAGGGGGCGTGGCCACTGCACCACGGCGGCCACCTGTAGCTACAAGAATCATAGTAAGGAACTTGTCTTACTACTGTTTCACTGAAGTCACCAACGAGCAGCCGGGGCTCGAGGTGGAGATCAGATCTGCATGCAGCATGGTGTTGCAACTGCAGCAAGGAGTTCCATCACAGTGTAGTGAGTGAGAAAACTGTTGTTGTTCTTGTGGGTGTGGATATGGCAGAGATGGGAACTAGACAATATGTACATCATAATTTGAGGGTTACTTAGTTCAGGCCAACAGAACCAGTTAATGTATTGTGGTTTGTTGGTAATTGTAAGGAGACTATTTACAGCCTGTTAAATGTATGCAGTTTAACTTTCTAGGGCATACAGCACCATGTGCACTAATCTTCACCCTCCACAATTTCTTGCTTCTTGCAATTTCCTTAAGTTCTTAACAATATATTCCTTCCCCTGGAACAGTCGAGATGCCATATTTCCCTCTATGTGCCTATCTACCAACTGTCACTTTTCCTGTTAATGAAGAGGTGGGCAGTTCTTTCAACCATCATTTACAAAATCCATGTAGTTTTATATTAATATCGAATGCTGATGTCACTTCCTCCGAGATGATATATTCATACTACTGGAATTGTTTGTACAATATTACTGTGCAGCAATGATTGAGCAAATTTATTTTATGTACGGCACATACACAGAATATGAATCCTGGTGTCTACCAATAGGTTTTCATTTTCTGCATGACCTGAATAAGTTTTGTTGTTCATTAAATAAGCACAAAGTGTATGCTACATTGCAGCTGTGGAGAGATGCTTAGCTGCACTTCTCAAATAAAATAACAGTAGAGATTTGTTTTGCAGGTGGACAAAATTGTTCTGCATCAAAATACCTGGTTTTATTTCCAGTGATCGCTGTAGAAAACAAGAAGCTTCTATCATCAAATGATTTTGTAAATAGCATTCAGCAATCTGTAGATAAACTTTTGCTAATAATCCATTAAGAAGTTCAGTTGCTTTCACTTTATAACAATCTGCATCTCTACTGCTCGTTAGATTCAGTATGCATCCAACTACAGCCTCCATGGACCTGGAAAAGAAGTAAATAAACGAGAAACATGTCATTAAAATACTTGAAAATTATTTTTGTAATTACTTGAACTATGAAATAACATCTAGGCTATTTAACTATTTAATAATTTCATGAATCTTAAGAGATTTTTATCTGCATTACTACTTCACATCAACAAGAGTATCACGTGAGTTCCAATAGCTATGAATTACTGAAAGTAACCAATAAAGTGCATGCATAGCATGAGATAGTCTGTTGCTTGTCAGTATAAAGGAGAGGGTATAGTGTCTGGTGTATGTCAAGTATCCTTCCCTTCAGTGAAGCTGCTCTGTTTGTAGGACCATAACTCCTTAGCTCGCTGAAATTTTCTTAGTGGTAAGGTTATTCCTTATTTTTCACCCCTTTTCTTTCTGAACAGGTAATGAGGCTATGATAGAAGGGGTTTCAGTAGAGTAACCTAGTTTTCCTCACATGCTGGGCCATCAGCTGACTCACCCTAAATGTTTGCTGGTGGTGTACAAAAACTGAACTGGTGGAGGGGGGTGGGGAGAGGGGAGGAGGGGGTAAGCAGATGTGTTAGTTCTAGCACTGCTGGTCTCTTTCTCTGTGGAAGCCACACACTACAGAGTATGAGCACTGTAAATAACATAGTTCATGGGAAAATTGAGACTCTAAAATCCATATCCAGACCATATTCTAAGATGATGTGAAACATTAATTTAAGGTACAATGGAAGACATTAATAGGAATTTTAGTTAACTAATAAATCTGCAAGTACATTAATATTCTGCAAACAATTGTGAAGTGCATGGCAGAGAGTGCTTCCCATTGAGCCAGTTGTTAGGATTTTATCCCATTCCATCCACATATGGAGTGTGTGAAGAATGATTGCTCAAATGTCTCTGTGAGCACTGTAATTAGTCTAATTTGTCTTCGTGATCCCTGTGGGAATGGTATGTATGGTTTTGTAGCATGGGGTGTCCATTAAGTCCTGCTAAAATTTCAAAATTCAAAAAATCAGATCTTGGAAACTATTACATAGAGAGAATCATGGTTTGTTGTAAAGCACTTAGCAGCTCTTGTCCATTGTCCTTTGTTGTTGAATTGACCTGTGGTCGGCACCATCAGCAAAAACAAGCACAATCAGGTGGTTCAAAAACTTTAGAAAGCGAGGCAGTGAATCAGAGTCTTGCACAGTTTAGTGACAGTGTAGGGAGCAGATTTACATCAACATACACCCTCCATAAGTCACTGTATGGTGAGTGGAGAAGGATACCCCACGCCACAATTAGTCATTTCTTTTCCTGTTCCACTCGCAAATAGGGTGAGGAACAAATGGCTGTCTATATGCCTCTGTATGAGTCCTAATTTTTCTTATCTATGTGGTCCTTGTGCAAAATGCACATCAGTGGCAGTAGACTTGTTTTGCAGTCAGCTTCAAATGCTAGTTCTCTAAATTTTGTTAATACTGTTTTTTGGAAAGAATGTCACTTTCACTCCAGGGATTCCCATCTGAGTTCCCAAAGCATCTATGTAATACTTGCGTCCTGTTCAAACAACTTAGCAACTGATCTCGGAATTTATTTTATGTCTTCCTTTAATCTGACCTGGTGCAGTTCCCCAACACTCAAGAATTTCATATAAACAGATGTCGACCATTCGCCTTCCCTACGACAAGCTTTATGTGCTCGTTCCATTTCATATCACTCTGCAGCATTACACCATGATATTTAAACAATATAACTGTATCGAGTAGATCACTAATGCTGTATTCGAAAATTGCAGTTTTTTTCCTACTCATCTGCATTAACTTACTTTTCTTTTTTTAATTTAGAGGTAGTTTCTATTTATCACACCAACTAGAAATTTTGTCTAAGTCATCTTGTATGCTCCTTCAGTCACTTAGTGACGACAGCTTCCCGTACACCACAGCATCATCAGCAAACAGCCGCAGATTGCTGCCCACCTTGTCCACCAGATAATTTATGTATACAGAAAATAATAGTGGTCCTATCCCACTTCCCTGGGACCCTTGTCTCTGATGAACACTTTCTGTCGATGGCAACATGCTGGAATCTATTATTTAGGTAGTTTTCAAGCAACTCACATATCTGGGAACACATTCCATATGCTCGTAACTTTGTTAACAGCCTGCAGTGGGACACTGTGTCAAATGCTTTTCTGAAACCTAGAAACATGGTATGGTAAGTTGAGTTTCGCACAAGCGATGCTTATTCGTGGACATAAGCTTTTTGGTCTCAATGACATTTATGATATCTGAACTCAGAATACATTCAAGAATTCTGCAGCAAACTCCAGTTAAGGATATTGATCTGTAATTTTGTGGGTCTGTTCATTTACCCTTCTTAAACACAGGAATCACCTGTGATTTTTTACAATCACTTTGAACTTTGTGCTTGGTGAGAGATAAATGCACGCTAATTAAGGGCCAATGCAGCTCAGTACTCTTTCTAAAATGGAATTTGGATTCTATCCGGACCTAGCAGCTTATCTGATTTCAGCTATTTTAGTTGTTACTCTATGCCGGGGATGCCTATTACTCTGTCACCCATACAGGAGTCTGTGTAATGGTCAAATGACAATATGTTTGTACGATCCTCCTGTGTGAACGATTTCTTAATCACAGTTTTCTTTTTGTTGTCTTCTGCTGCCACACCAGACTGGTCAACAAGTGACTGGATAAAAGCCTGAGACCCAGTTAGCGATTTTATACAGGACCAGAATTTTCTTAGGTTATTGGCCAGATCTTGTGCTACGGTAGTACAGTGGTAGTTTTTATACGTTTCATGCATATATCTTTTCGCAGACACACGAATCTTACTAATCTTTGCTGGTCATCATTTGTGCATTCTTGTTTTAACCGAGAGTGCAACAGCCTTTGCTTCCTCAGAATTCTCCAAACTTCATTGTTAAACCATGGTGGGTCTGCTCTGTCCTTAATCCATTTGCTAGGCACAAACTTCTCCAGAGCACGATTTACAATCTGTTCAAACTTTGCCCAGAATTGCTCTACATCCCACATACTGTAACTAAATGATGCCCACTCATTGCCTAAGGGAGATGCTAACAACTGCATATTTGCTCTTTCTAACAGAATTTTTCTCCTAGCCCCCTTGACTAATTTATTAATTTTAGTAAACATAGTCAATATGATGACATCATGATCATTAATGTCAGGCCTGTTTGTAGCTACAGGGTCTATACAATATTTCCACTGCGTGTGGACTGTTGAGCTAGTTGCCCAAGACAGAATCTATAGATGTCTAGTCTACAGTCGGTAGGTTAAAGTCACCTCCAGCTAGTGCTGCATGATCTGGGTATTTACACACTATCGACCATACACTTTTTTGAATGACCCTAAAACTGTCACAGCAGAATTGAGTGGCCGGAAAAAACATCCAACAATTAACTTGATTTCATGTAGACCTGTTATACAGAACCAGATAACGTCACTGTCACACTCAATTTCAACTTCAACAAAGAAAATATTTTTGGCAATTGCAGTGAACATCCTACTCCTATGGCATCTAATTTGTCTTTCTGATACACATTCGATGACTCGCTAAATATCTCAGAGCTTTTGACATCAGGTTTCAGCAGCTCTCGGTTTCAAGGATAATCTGAGCATGAGAACTTCCCTAGGGGGCAGTAAATTTGGGAACTTTGTTACAAACACTTCGACAATTCACTGACAAAATTTTGACAGTCAAAGTGTCTTTCCTCTGAACGTGGTCTGATTTTGCTAACTGCATATCGACTGGTGAGTATTCATCAGAGTACCTCAAACTACGGCCTAGCTTAAGAAACCACCATTGCACCTATTTCCTTTGTGTTGTGCACTCCTGATCTATCAAGGGGAATCCTACAATTCCCCATCTGATAACACAGATTCCATGTCTTGCGGCATTCAGTGGAGAGGTGTTGGGATCTGTTTTATAGATCAAGGGTCCATTGCACAAAGCAGGTAGCCACACAGGTAGTATGGGCTGTGCAGAGTGGACTGAGTGGTTTTGGAGGTTAGGGGTCTTTGGAAAATTGTTCAGTCACAAAAGATGGAAACCAAACACAGGACATGGGTTGACCTCAGAAACATCAGTATCATAGTTGAAAATTGTTTCTGTTGTGTTAGGATAGAAACAGAACTACAACTGCTCACAAAAAGCATTGAAGTAGGAATCGTTACAGATACTGAAAGTTGGTCAGGCTGCAAATAAGTTCAGCCAAAGTTTTTGCCAAGGAACTAATGGTTTTCAGAAAGGATAAATTAAATTCAGGTGGTGAGGTGGTGGTGGTGAGTTCATTGCTGTTCTTGTAGCAAAACTGAAGTAGCTGGTTGCTGTGGGTTAGTATGGCTAGTGGTAATACTCATCAATGCGAATAAATTGGTTTCGTTTACTGACTGTCACACTCAGAAGATATAATTCAAGGAAAATTTGGGTCTTAATTCAAAACGTAACCAACTCATACAGTTATAGTTGGTGGTGACTTCAATCTACAGTTGATTTGTTGGCAAACATCTAACGCCAGAAACTGTATTCAGTGCAATGCTTTCTTCAAAAATCAGTTTGAGTAATTAGTTCAGGACCCTACACAAAGTGTAAGCATCGCATAATGACAGAAGCCATGAGAGTAATGAAGTTTCACCACCACTGGTCCCACGTCAGGTGGAGGTGTGTGAGATCACACAAGTGAACGACCAAGGACAATGAGATATTGCAGGAGATGCCCCAGTAGGGGGATATCACATATGCAATGTTTTTACAAACAGTAACAAGCTCAAGACAACAGTGACCAGTACTGTGATGAACTGAAGTTGTCTAAAAAGGCAGACAATCGGTGTCTCCTCACTGAGATAGCTGTGGAAGGAATTAAGATGAGCATGACTGGACTCTGGATCAGAAGTGACAGCACTTTCAATGTCTTTCCATGCAAAACTAGTGGAAAATGGTAGTAAATTAGCTAGCTATCTGTACAAGGAATATCATTAATTCCCACTTTTGGGGAAAAAAGGAAAAAGGTAGAAAACCAAGTCTTAGTGTCGCTAAGCAACAGAAGAAGTGGCTTCTGGGTGAATTCAATTGTCATCGGATGGTTGTCGTCAGTTTGTATAATCTGTAATGACATACTCTCAAGTAGAATGTTGATCATGGACTGGACCACTAGAACTGTGGTCAATTTGTTTAAAAATCCAATCACATGGTGTGCAGAGAACACTAAGGGCACGATTAACTTAGTAACACGTAAGGAAGACAATGAAATTTTCACAGATGGGCCACGGGAGCTAAAAGGTGATTTAGCAGAGGGAAAATGCATTTCAGATGAAGTCAGTCTGCCATTGGCAAGTTGTGATGGTAATTCCATGCACATAACTGACGAAAGAGAATCTGATGAACATGACAGGTTGTGGGTTAGTGATCCTCACACATGTACTTTTAGGATTTAGAGGGCAAGAGGCTGTTAAGGAGTATGCTCCCATGACATCCCACATTGCCCATGTGAGTGCAGAAGACACACTTCAAAGGGAACATATTAATATGTAGGGAGAGATCACAGTTAAATGCTGTGAAAATAAATGCACCTAGATGATGACAAAGGTTGAAGGTGAAGGTCCCACAGCAACTGATGATCTCATGTGGAGTGGAGTACACCAACACACAATGGAAATAGACGTAATCTGCTGAATTAGGGACCCCTATCACTGACACCTATTTTCACTAGGTTTTAGAAAAATACACTATTACAAGAGAAGTATACTGACACCTCTAGATAAATGAGGAATTTGCCACTAGACATCACAAAAGGTGGACCCCACCAGTATTAAAGTATGTGGGGATTACTGTATTGTCTGTAGAGAAGCAGTAACAGCAGAACATGTTGTTTGTGAGAACTCGGTGATTTCAAATATTGGACTAATCATTGGACATCACCTGAGTAACAAATCCATCAGGGACACTTATCACAAGCCTCACCATTAGGTTATCTGAGCACGCATCACGTTCAGACCCAAACTAACACCCGTTGTCAACCATATGTCTACAACATGCACTCGTACAGCCATTATGTATATTCCTGTTCAGAGGAGACATTTTAATTGAAAGTCACCCAACATTGACAGATAAATACAACATTACAGTGCTTGTGTTATTCAGAAGTATTATGCAATGTTCCTTCAGATGTACATGCATGTCCGAAGGAACAGGCACTGCAGTGACTACAGCTGTTATGAAATACATGAAATGTATTCACAATTCCGAATATGGACAACCATCAGTTGTATAACTGAATGACGACAATGAAAATTTGCGGTGGACCAGTACTCAAACCTGGACTTCCTGCTTATTGCGAGCAATCACCTAACCATTAGGCTATCCGATCATGCATCACAGCCAGAGCCCAACTAATGTATATCGTCAACCACGTGTCTACAACCTGCAGTCGTACACTCGTTATGTACATTCCCACACAGGAAAGACATGCATGCATGTCCAAAGGCGCAGGCACTGTGACGACTACAGCTGTTACGAAATGCATTCGCAGTTGTGAATATGGAAAGTAATCAGCTGTATACTGGGATGACTGCAATAAAAATTTGTAGTGAACCAGAATTTGAACCTGAATTTCCTGATTATTGCAAGCATCGCCTTACCATTACGCTATCTGATTATGCATCACAACCAGACCCAAACTAACGTATGTCGTCAACCACGTGTCTACAACCTGCAGTCGTACACTCGTTACGTAAATTCCCATACAGGAAAGACATGCATGCATGCATGTCCAAAGGCACTGTGACGACTACAGCTGTTATGAAATACATTCGCAGTTGTGAATACGGACAGTCATCAGCTGTATAATGGAATGACGACAATAAAAATTTGCGGTAGACCAGTACTCAAACCTGGACTTCCCGCTTATTGCGAGCGGTCACCTTACCATTAGGCTATCCGATTATGCATCACAGCCAGAGCCAAACTAACGTATGTCATCAACCACATGTCTGAAACGTGCACTCGTATATCCATTATGTATATTCCTATACAGGAAAGACATGCATGCAAGTCCAAATGTACAGGTACTGCAGCGACTACAGCCATTATCAGATACAAGAAATGTATTTGCAGTGGTAAAATGGAATGACAACAATGAAAATTTGTGATAGACTGGTACTCCAACCCATATTTCCCGCTTATTATGAGCATTTGTCTTACCATCAGACTATCTGGGCACCCATCATGGCCACACCAAAACTGACATATATAATCAATCATGTGTCTACAACCTACACTCGTACATCCATTATGTATAGTCCCGTACAGAGGAGACATTTTGCGGCTTTCAGTTAAAGTGTCTCCTCTGTACAGGACAATACATAATGGATGTATGAGTGCAGATTGTAGAGACATGGTTGATGACATATGTTAGCTTGTGTCTGGCATGATGCATGCTCAGATAGCCTAATGATAAGGCAAACGGTCACAATAAGTGGAAATCTGGGTTTGAGTACCAGTCTGCCACAAATTTTCATAGTTGTCATTCCATTATACAGCTGACAGTTATCCATACCCGCAACTGCGAATACATTTCATGCGTTCATAATGGGCGAGATCACCGCAGCACCTGTTCTTTCCAAGATGCATGTCCAAACGAAGATTGCATCATACTTCTAAAGAAAACAGGCTCTTCAACATTGCCAATAATGAAAGGTCGCCAGGTGCAAACAGATAAGCAGGTAGGAGTAAATTACCCTGACTGAGTTTCCTTCTAGGAGGGCTGTTCAATAATGAATGATCATAATTTTTTTTTACAGTCATAATTTCTCGCGCTTAAATTTAATCTTATGATATTCTGTTAGCTTAATGTGCAACAAACACGCTGCAGTAGTTTCATTGTTGGGACTCCTGATTTCCGCCTGTGGGAGGCAGACAAGGTCTGACATGTTCAGTATCGCCTACCTCTGCAACGGAGGTAACAAGTGAGGAACAATTTGTAGCTTTGAAAGTCTGCTTTTGTCTCAGCAAATCTACAGCTCAGGCAAATACAATGTTACTAGAGGCGTATGGAGAGTCTGTTCTTCCCTACAGCTCAGCTAGAAGATGGTTTACAATGTTTAAAGGGGAGAGACAACCAATTTCAAAGGAAGGGGGACCCGGTCCTCCAGTTACTGCTCTTATAGAAGAAAACATCAACACTGCTGCTGTCATTGTGAGAGAGGATCAACGAATTACCTTAAGATAACTTTCTGAAATACTGAACATTTCATTGGGTGCCACCCACATGTTGGTGACAGGAAAATTACACATGATGTGTGTTTGTGCACAATGGGTTACTAGATTGTTGATTCCCAAACAAAAGGACATTCACGTGCAGGCCTGCATGCAGTTAAAGTTGATGTAATCACTGCTGATGAAACTTGGCTACATCATTTTGCTCCTGAGAGCAAACAGCAAAGCTCAGTGTGGAAATCTCCTTCATCACCAACCCCCAAAAATGCAAAAGTGGTTGCTTCTTCTAGGAAAGTTACGGTCGTCTCATTCTTTGATATTCATGGAATGATTTATCAGCATGTTGTACCTGCACACACAACAGTAACTGGACAATACTACACGGATGTCCTGAAAACACTGCAAGTCCATATCAGGAGCAAAAGACCACATTTCTCTGAAGCAGGTTGGATGCTGCTCCACGATAACGCGTGGCTGCATATTGCCAATGTTGTTGCTGAATATCTTGCAAAAATCAACGTGAAGTGCATCCCTCACCCTCCCTATAGTCTGGATTTAGCCCTACATGACTTTTTTCTATTCCCTAACATGAAGAAACACCTTCATGCGAAGCATTATCAATCATCAGAAGCAGTGGTGAAGGCTGTAGATGCAATTTTGAAGGACCTCTCAAAAAATGGTTTCCAGCACGTATTTGAAGACTGGCAGAAATGCTGGGACAAGTGCATCGCATTCTTGGATGACTAAGTTGAGAAGGACCATCAGAATTATGAGGATGAGTGAAAGTATGTTGCCAAAAAAATGAGTATCATTTGTTATTGAACAGCCCTTGTACAATAATATATAAAATGTAGATTATTTTATTGCGAACGCAATGGTATACTGTTTCCTTATCAAAAGTGAGCCTGTGTTAGGGTTGCCATGGGTTTCAGTTTCAGTAAATGAGTATGGGATCATTGCACGGCAGAGAAGAAATGAATCCAGAAACCTCTGCGATAAAGAAGGATACAGAATAACAGCTGCATGTGAGACAGTCGCCAAAGTAAAAGGGACTAGGCATGTTCATTTCTCCGTGTATCCAGAGTGCAAGATAATGAGTCACGAAACCCTCACAGTTTTCTTGCATCTAGCATGTATAAACACACTGCAAAATGATTGTATTGTGTATATGGAGTGTAGAAGCATGCTCAAAACACAAATCTACACTCAGTGTTTCACATTTTGAAGAATGTAATAATTTTCACTAATAGTTATTTAGAATCTGAGGCATCAGAAGTCAAAATATTGAAATCAAATTCTGAGGAATTGTCATTATTACTATCCCTGTCTGTAACCCGTAAAATTTCTTGAACTTGTGAGTGTGTTTGGTCCCTTAGGATTGGCTTTAAACAGCCATATATGTACTACCATCCACAAGATTCAGGCTGCAGTTTTACACAATAAGGGTTGGTAGCATTAAGCCACACAGAATTTACATACATTGTGCATAAAATTTTTGTTTTAATGATTTCAAGCAATGTGGAAACACATTTGAATTCAAGCTTTTAATTTTTTTCATATACTGTACATTATCTTTTTTGGCTGAATCATTCATTTGGATACACAAAACCTTATGTCATTAACACTGTTGTACTGCTTTATGCCACACAAAAGAGCAGTAAACTCCTGAAGCAACTAAGCTTTTTTCCGTCAACGACAACGTCAGTGCCATCTGTAAACGACAGAAGTTTTTTTGTAGATTTTGATTTGAAACAGTCTGACTTTTTGCGTATTGCAGAAAGCCGCAGGGAAATCACAGCCCGTAAATGCGTGGAATGTTGGTACACTAAGACATAATGAGGATTCTAACTTTGATGCTAATTCTGTGCAGTTGATACAGTTAATTTCTTTATTGTTTTTTGTCTGAGAAACTTTATGCATATTGGCCAGCAAAATTAATAAAACATCAATATCAGAGGAATTTACTAAAATTTTTTAAGTTGGTGGCACATTGCTAACATGAAACATAATCTGTGTATTGACTTCTTCATGTTGGCATTCATAATTTCTTCAGTGTTTACAAAATGATTTTCATTACAGAATGAGATTTTCACTCTGCAACGGAGTGTGCACTGATATGAAACTTCCTGGAAGATTATAACTGTGTGCTGGACCGAGACTCGAACTCGAGACCTGTGCCTTTTGCGGACAAGTGCTCTACCAACTGAGCTACCCAAGCATGACTCATGACCCGTCCTCATGCCAGTACCTCCTCTCCTACCTTCCAAACTTCACAGAAGCTCTCCTGTGGACCTTGCAAGACTAGCACTTCCGAGAGAAAGGATATTGCAGAGAAATGGCTTAGCCGTAGCCTGGGGGATGTTTCAAGAATGAGATTTTCACTCTGCAGTGGAGTGTGCGCTGATATGAAACTTCTTGGTAGATTAAAACTGTGTGCTGGACCAAGACTCGAACTCGGAATCTTTGCCTTTTGCGGACAAGTGCTTCTGTGAAGTTTGCAAGGTAGGAGACGAGGTACTGGTGGGATTAAAACTGTGAGGACAGGTTGTGAATCGTGCTTGGGTAGCTGAGTTGGTGTAGCACTTGCCACACAAGGTAAAGGTCCTGAGCTTGATTTTCATTCATTTGATAAGAATAGCACTGACTTCGAGAGGTTATAAAGACTTCCTTACTTTGCATTATTGATGCCAAAAGGTCATCCTCTCAGTAACTGGCTAAGAACTGGAATGATAATTCTTAAGATTTCCCGAAAAGCTGGTAGGTCTAAGTTGTTGAAGTCCTGTAATTGTAAAAGAAATATTAAACACTTGTCAATTTTAAGATTCAGTATCTTTGAAGGTGTTAAATAGCAATGAAATGTAATATGTATCTCTGCAGCTTACTTGAACAAAGTTTTATGAGAATAAATTCAGCTACTTTACCACAGCTTTGTGGCAAGGAGTATCCGGTCTGGTATAAGAAGTAAAATCCATCTACTGTTTCAATGTTGATTTGTGTGTTCTGAACTACATGGACTTGACAATTGAATGTCTTGGCTAATGTGGACTTCTCTGTCTGCAACATTTCACTGGTAAACGAGAAAAGAGCAGGTAGCCTCGGTGCTAGTGGAAATGTCAAAGAGTGTTCTACACTGATTTTGTTGTCAAGGCTAATTGTGAACTATGACCAATGATGTCTCATTCCTTTTCCCATACTGCTCATTTATCTATATTCACCTGAACTCTGGAGGTGCACTGTGATGTGAAATTAAGAATTCTGTTTCCCGATATCAGTTTCTCAAACATTCCAATAACAGAATTGCACTAAGAAATAAAACTTAATTTTTGTTGACTCCCAACTGACAACAGTAAGCAGGAAATCAGTAACATCGGATGCTGCTGCTTTACCTGTAGAACTGTTAAATAAAATATTTCTATCATTGCTATCATCATATGGGTTGATAGTGTTTTTTATTTATTCTGCTATTATGTAAAGAATATGATTTAGTATCTTTTTGTGACAAATCAAGATCCTTCTTGATAACAGTCAATATTTTTGTTCTCATACTACAGCTGAGAATCCATCTTTGATGCGCAGATATGGAGTCCATGGTAATTTTATTAGCTGAGTGCAGATTTGCATTTTGAGCATACTTCTACACACCATATACATAATACACAATCATTTCATAGTGTGTTTATACGTGCCACTCACTTGGCAGCACTGCAGTAACGGTTGCAAGAAAGCTGTGGGAGTTTCGTGAGTCATTATCTTGGACTCTGGTTACACAGAGAAATAAGAATGCTCAGTCTCTTTTACTCGGTGGCTGTCTCACACACAGCCGTTGTTCTCTGTCTTTCCCTATCGAGTAGGTTTGTTCATTCAGTGTTTCTCCAGTGCACCACCCTCTCATACTCAGTTACTGAAACTTAAAACCATGACAACCCTAAGATGGGCCCACTTTTGCTAGGACACCTTTATACTATAACATTTGCAATCAAATCATCTACATTTTATGTATGATTGTATAACTCCATGGGAATAATTTACTCCTCCACACTTACCTATCTGCACCTGGCAATCTTTCACTGTTCATTATTACCTGGAAAAAGGTAGGCAACCTTATTTTGGCATTTTATTTACCTCTTTTACTCTTGACTGATGGTAATTTTTTACCAAAAAATATAATTAAACAATATTTAATTAAAAATAGCTGTGCATGGATATTGGGCGGTAACCCTAGTATGTTATGTTTATTTATGCATTATAATGTATCACATATACATTTGATTAGGAAACTTGATGAGGGAACGTCAGTTTAAGTCGGGATGTTAGACTATTTCTGTAGTCAATGCTAAGCTATGCTTGTGATGGTGTAAAGAGCAGGATGACTGGATATGAGTGATTTGGAGTGATGAATCACACTACACCACATATCAATCTGACAGAAGGGTTTGGGTATGTCAAATACCTGGAGAACATTACCTGTCAACATGTGTAAAGCAAAAAGTGAAGTACAGAAGAGGTTGCATTAAGGTATGGGAGTATTTTTGTGCTTAGTGTGGAAGGATATGAAAACTTTTTACAGCACCAAGTACTGTGTGAAGTACAGAAACAGTTTGAGGACAATCATTTTTATCAGCATGACAATGCCTCCTGTCATATAGCAGAATTTGTGAGGCAATGGTTTGTTGTCAAAAACATTTCTTACATGAATTGGCCAGCACAGAGTCCTGACCTGAACCCAGTGGAACAGCTTTTGGATGAATTAGAATACTGACTTCACTCCAGACCCCATGTCAAACACCACTCTGGTTTCAGTTCTTGTGGAAGAATGGACTGCTATTCCTCCACAGACATTCAGATATCTGATTGAAAGTGTCTCCAGCAGAGTTCAAGCTGTCATAATGGTGAAGGATGGACACTCCCCATATTACTGTCCACTAATAGATGTCCAGATACTTTTGATCAGATAGTGTACCCCATCAGTCTGATATGTTTTGAGACTGGATTAATAAAAAAGAGGAAAGTGAAGTTGGTGGTTGTAATGTTTCAGGTTTTCTGCATAGTCCTGTCCAGTTGAGTACACTCTGTAGAATGATCATACAACCACGTGAAACTGCCAGGAAAGTCTTTCTTTATGATGATGTGCATCACATTGACTTGAATGTTGGTAATGTTGTGGAAACAGTGACCCTTCAGGTGAATTTCTGCACTTTTGTCATTTGTGGTAAGTTCATATTAATAACGCCAAGTTGCTTCCTGTGTGATAATTTTTTTGATAACACAATTGTCTGAGTTTAGTCAAGTTGTGGCAAATGGTTCAGTGTTGTTGGTGTGTCTCTGATGCATTCAATCAATTCATAACTTTTCTTTATTGAGTAGTTGGTTATAAATCTATAGGATTTACTGAAAATTCATTAAGTTTTTTAGTGACTTTGTACCTGGGACTATTTATTGAGTTAACAATTGGGCATATTTGGTGTCCACGTTTATGACTTTTGGGCTGTGATCTGAGCTTTCGGGCTGTAACTTGTTAAAGAACTGCAACTTCCTTCTAACATCCACAAAAGCCAAATGCTGGATAATAATAAACCCCACAGCTCCAAGGCTCAGTTCACAGCCCAAATGTCATAAACATGGACAACATACCCAGATCAGGTAAGTTTACATCCCTTGACACGGTTAATCTGTACACCAATGTACTTATGACACAATCCGAATAATAAAAGACAATTTATTGCATCATAAGGAGCTAAGTAGTGCAGAAATCTACAAACTAATGAATTCACTTGAGTTAGTGCTGTCTCACAAATACTTTACTTTTGATAGCATTATCTGTATTCAGAATGACAGTTTAGCAATTGGCAGCAGCTTAATTGGCCAACTTGCTGACATTTATATTAATGATCTAAAAACCAGATTTTTTAAAACCAAATAGGAAAAGACAAAGTCATTTATTACAAACATTATGCTGATGACACCTTGATGCTACACAATGGAACAATCACTGAAACAGAGAGCATAGCTGATAAACTTAATAGTGTACATCCCAAAATACAGTTTACAGTTGAACACCAAACACAACATTGAATTATTTTTCTTGACTTAAACAGTAGCTATCACACTTACATCTATATGATTACTCCACAATTCACTGTTAAGTGCCTGGCAGAGGGTTCTTTGAACCACCTTCAAGGTATTTCTCTACTGTTTGACTCTCAAACAGTGTGCGGGAAAAAGAACACCTAAATCTTTCCATGCAAGCTCTTGATTTCTCTTATTTTATTTTGATGATTACTTCTCTCTATGTATGCGGGCACCAACAAAGCATTTTCCCACTCTGAGGAGAAAGTTTGTGATTGAAATTTCATGAGAAGATCCTGCCACAATGAAAAACGCCTTTGTATTGTAGCAAAATGGGAGAGAGTGCCTGAATTTCTGAGTTTAAACACTTCCATTGGCCACCAAACTTCCCAGACATGAACATTATTGAGCATATCTGGGATTCCTTGCAACGTGCTGTTCAGAAGAGATCTCCACCCCCTTGACCTCTTACAGATTTATGGACAGCCCTGCTGGATTCATGCTGTCAATTCCCCCCAGCCCTACTTCAGACATTAGTCGAGTCCATGCCCTGTTGTGCTGCGGCACTTCTGGGTGTTCGTGGGTGCCCTACATAATATTAGGCAGGTGTACCAGTTTCTTTGGCTCTTCAGTGTATAAAGTAACTTGTGACAACTGCTCCTGCTACTACATAGGGCAGACGGGAAGAAAATTTGAAATCTGATACAAAAAGTACAAATAGTTTTGCTGCCCACCTACCACAAGACAGTCATTCCACTAAAATTTTTATTCGGTGTTTTAGCTGTGTAGAGTGTTCCAGTGGCTGTTGAATTTTCGGTTTTAGCTAATAATTTTGTGAAGTTTTGTTGGTATTTGTATTAGCTGTGGTGTAGTAATATTAATGCAAGTAGTTGCTTTCTTAGTAGACAGAGAATTGCGAGACTGCTATTGTTAGTTCTATAAATAGTTCTACTGGTTTAACTGAACTTCGGTAATGTAGACATATAGTTTTTTTCAGTAACTGTAAAATTTTACCATGAGTGAGAAGTGTGGGCTCTGTCGCAGGTTTGTGAGTAGTGGGTTACGGTGTGGGATTTGTTCAAAGTATTTTCATGGGGGGGGGGGGGGATGTAGTGGCGAAGCCCGTGGGCATTCTAGTGAGATCTTCTCCTGGGAATGCAGAATCTGTAGAAGAAATAAGTTGACGGAGGAGCAGGTACGTAAGATCCGTGCCCTTCAGGTGCAGTTACAATACACAAAGGAGGAACTAGACAGGTTGAGGAGGGTGAAGGGTGGTGGGGAATGGGAACTGACAGTTGGCAAGAAGGCAGCTAGGGAGAGGAGGTATTCAGACAGTTATACTTTGTGTATATATGCTATAGATTTGACCAACTGTCAGAGTTGAGTGGAGAGGAGCCTCGTGTAGCTGTAGATGAAGGGAACATGCAGCAGTCCTCAGCAGTTAGGAGGCCTAGGTCAGTTGCAAAGTCTAACAGAAAGAAGAAGGTTCTGCTGCTGCGTAGTTTGCATGGTAGAGGTGTGGGCCAGCAGTTGCAGGAAGTGTTGGGGAATGACTACTAGGTCACCAGCATTGTGAAGCCTAGTGCAGGCTTGGCTCAATTGACTGACAGCATTGGGGAGTTATGTAGGAATTTTACGAAGGAGGTTCAGGTAGTAATAGTGGGTGGAGCAGGGAACAGTTTCGATAGGGATGGGGAATATGATGTAGGTGGTGACCTGGTAAAGATTGCTACTCAAACTGGTGGCACTAATGTGCATTTCATGCAACTGTTTCAGCATCATAATCAGCCTCATCTTAATGCGGCTGTTAGGCGCATTAAACATGGGGCTGGGGAGGGCGTTGACAGCAGAGGGCATGGGTCACATCTCAGTCGTGCCAGTTGGGTCTATAAGTAGATCAGGATTCACTAGGCATGGCCTGCACCTCAATAGGTATAGGAAGGGGAGGCTGGCAAAGCTTACAGGTGACAGTGTAGTGGGTGGTGGTGGTGGGATCACTCACGGAAAAATTCCTGTAGTAGTTGGTGTTAGAGTTGCACATTTTTTAGATTGGAGTCAGTTGATAGGTATACCTGCATGAAGGAAGTCCCCCTAAGGGCTCACGTTCTGAGGATGTAACAATTCCAAGTAGAGAGGGAATTAGCATATTTCATCAAAATCTAAGAAGTATTAGAGATAATGTTAGTGAACTGCTTATAGATGTTGACTCTGAAATTACTGGTATATTAGAGCACCACTTAAATAATTTGACAATTCAGAGGCTTCCTTTACCAGGATACAGATTAGCTGGCTATTTTTTCAAGGAGTTCCTTGCAGGGTGGGGGAGTGGCTATGTATGTAAAAAAACAGTATTTCATTTGAGTCCATAGATGTATCATGGCACTGCACTGAACAGATATTTGAATGTCGTGCAGGGGCAGCTGAATTTAGTGAAACTAAATTTCTAATTGTTGTTGTTTATAGGTCCCCTAGGGGAACAGTAGCACAGCCATAACCATGTTTTTATTCATTCTTGATTACTAGATGGGCATTCTGTTAGTAAAAGCGTGAATGGCCTTTCAGACAATGATGCACAAATTTTAACACTAAAAGGCATTAGTACTCAAACAAATGTCACATTTAATTACAAACTTTGTAGGAAAGTTAATCCAGAGCAATAGAGAGTTTTTTAAACCTTGTAAAGGAACAAGAGTGGCAGGATGTTTATAGTGCCGATAACATAGATGATAAATATAATGCTTTCCTTAAAACACATTTATCACGCTCTTTGAGAGCTGCTTTCCATTAGAATGTTCTAAAAGGGGTACTAGCAGTATTAGCCAGCCCAGGTGGCTGACTAGTGGGATAAGGACATCTTGTAGAACAAAGCGGGAATTATATAAAAATGTTAGAAGTAGTCACAATCAAGCTACAGTAGCCCATTACAAACAGTATTGTAAGGTGCTTAAAATGTTATTAGGAAGGCAAAGAGTATGTGGTATGCAAATAGAATAGCTGATTCACAGAAAAAAAATTAAAACCATATGGTCAGTTGTGAAGGAAGTGTCTGGTCAGCAGCACAAGGTCGGCAATATAAAGTCAGTTCGCAGTAAAAATATTTCTCTTACTGATAAATCAGACATATGTACAGTATTTAACAATCATTTCCTGAGCATTGCTGGTGAATTAAATAAAAATTTAGTTTCTACAGAGAATCATATAACTTTCTTGGCAAATGCCTTTCCGAGACTGATGTCTGAAATACTCCTCTGTGATACAGACAAAAGGGAGATTGCGCCAATAATTAAATCACTGAAGACTAATGACTCTCATGGTTACGATGGAGTGCCTAGCAAAATATTAAAGTACTGTGCTGCATATGTTAGCCCTGTATTTAGCCATATTTGTAAATTTCCCTTTAGGAATGGTCAGTTTCCTGAACGATTACAGTACTCAGTAGTAAAGGAGAAAGGGATAATGTAGATAATTTTAGACCTATTTCTATGCCATCAGTGCTTACAAAAGTTATTAAAAAGGCTGTATATGTAAGGATAATTGATCATTTTAAATCACATGATTTGCTATAAATTGTACAGTTCGGCTTTACAAGTCATTTATCAACGGAAAATGCTATATTCTCTTTTCTCTGTGAGGTACTGGATGGGTTAAACAAAAGGTTTCGAATGCTAGGCATATTTTTTGATTTAACTAAGGCATTTGATTGTGTTGATCACAAAATATTGCTCCAGAAGTTGGACCATTACAGAATATGGGGAGCAGCTCACAATTGGTTCACTTCTTACTTTAGCAACAGACAGTAAAAGGTCATTATTCACAATGTTGAGAATGGCTGTGATGTGATGTCTGAGTGGGGTATGGTCAAGTGGGGGGTGCCCCAGGGATCAGTGTTGGGGCCACTCCTGTTCCTTATTCGTCTAAATGATATGCCGTCTAGTATTACAGGTAACTCTACAATATTTCTGTTTGATGATGACACTAGCTTGGTAGTAAAGGATGTTGTGTGCAACACTGGATCAGTTTCAAATAGTGCAGTTCATGACCTAAGTTCATGGCTTGTAGAAAATAAAATAACACTAAATCACAGTAAGACGCTGTTTTTACAGTTTCTAACACACAATTCAACAAAACCTGACGTTTTAATTTCACAGAATGGGCATATAATAGTGAAACTGAACAGTTCAAATTTCTAGGTATTCAGATAGATAGCAAACAGTTGTGGAAAGCCCACATTCAGGATCTTGTTCAAAGACTTAATGTTGCCATTTTTATTATTTGAACGGTATCTGAAGTGAGTGATCGTTCGACACGAAAATTAGTCTACTTTGCTTATTTCCATTCACTTATGTCATATGGTATTATATTTTGGGGTAACTCTTCCCATTCTAAAAGGATATTTTTGGCTCAGAAACGGGTGGTTCAGGCAATAAGTGGTGTAAGTTCGCGAACCTCTTGTCGACCCCTGTTCACTAGTCTGGGTATTTTGACATTGGCCTCTCAATATATGTACTCTTTACTGTCATTTCTTGTTAACAATATCAGCTTATTCCCAAGAATAAGCAGCTTTCACTCAGTTAATACTTGGCAGAAATCAAATGTGCATTTGCGGGCTAAACTCTTGTGCAGAAAGGTGTGCAGTATACTGCTGGATCCATTTTCAATAAGCTACCACTCGAATTCAAAAATCTTAGCAGTAATCCACATGCTTTCAAATCGAAACTGAAGAGTTTCCTCATGGGTCACTCCTTCTATTCTGTCGAGGAGTTCCTTGAAAAATTAAGCTGATACTTGTGTTGTTGACTGCGTTTACTTAAACTTATGGACTGACTTTTTTGGGTTTCATAAACATTTATTTTTATCTGTTATTACTTGTATGTTGTAATTTCATGTACTGACACATTCCATAACCTTGGAGATTTGCTCCTCAATTTGGTCCTATGGACATTCACAACTCTCCGGTTCGTATTTTTGTTTAAGTGGGTAAATGTACAAGATCCCTAACATGTGTATTAATTCACGAATTTACTTCCGGGCTGAAAATCAGATATTCTTACGCTACACCCAAACAACAACTTGTAATAATGGTACACTCCTTTGTTAAATGATGGCTTGTAGTCACGCTTATTTGATTTTGTCACTATCTCAGTCTGTTCTCGGAGGCCTTGGTTCCTTTGCAGCAAACTTTTCCTGGTAATTTACTTTACTGTTCCCAGAATGAGATTTTTCACTCTGCAGTGGACTTCCTGTGAGATTAACACTGTGTGCCGCACCGAGACTCGAACTCGGGACCTTTGCCTTTCGTGGGCAAGTGCTCTACCGACTCAGCTACCCAAGCTCGACTCATGACCCATTCTCACAGCTTTACATTTCTGTTAGCATTTAAAATAGATTTAACACAGTTCATGTTTTCACTGCACACGAAAGCCGATTACCGCACAGCAAACAATCAACTCCAAACGCAAACTGCCGTTTGTGGAAATGATTAAACTCAAGCAGTGATGTCTACTAACATGCTCACCTGAGTAGAATACAAATGAGGTGCTGAGGTCCATAAGGCACACAGCCGTCAATCCCACATTTAAGTGAATACCAGAGAAACTAGTGATACAGCTTTTCGCGAATTTTCAAATATAGATTATGGGCCTGCAGCACAAAAAACCTGACTCACCATAAGATCAACATTCTAGCAATAGATGGTGATGAGCTTGAGGCCCTTATGATTCTCAGCGCCTCAAATGGACTACTGTATGATAAAATTCATAACGTAATGTACTATAACTCATTCAGAAACCCACAAAATAGGTTTACTGTCAGTACAACTTTAACCTATACTGACATCCAATCTAATTTTAGTATATAGGGAGTGAATTAGTATATCTGAGGAATGTGCTATCATCTAGGAGGATTTATGCCAAGTGAATGGGGCTAAAAATCTGCTGCAGTGTTCTACCGCCTGATGGCACTGACGTAAACTTCTACTTGAGTGCACATTGTTTATCAGATCCATTTGTATTTGGCCCATAAGGCAGTTACATCACGTGAGTTGCGCATGTTGAGAAGCTGCTTAAAACGTGCACAACTGAAGGTGCGCTCACTACACTGTTGCTAAGTTTCAAGGAGTCTATAGAAGCGGTAGCATGATAGATTATGTGCCGTGTCTGTCAGATTGCAGCACCTGTTATGTTTAACAGCATTCACAGAAAAATAACGAATAAATTCGCAAGGTGTCAAAAGTTGGGGTGTTCATGTGCTCCTGTGCTCTTACACGACAGCTGCCACTGTTCATAACCATACATCACCTCACACCATCTTAAGTGAACAAATTGACTCTGCAAACGGCCCATTTTTTCAGGATTTTTAGGGGAAAAAAAACACCTCCAAGCCCACTTCCTCAGAACACCACTGTCCATGGTGCCTCTACTTACCACTGCCTCCCTTTACACAGTCTCTCTCTCTCTCTCTCTCTCTCTCTCTCTCTCTCTCTCTCTCTATACAGTCCTCCAAAAAGCACACGTATTTTAACATAATTTCAGTACAAAAATTATAGAGGAAATATCATCCTGAACTTTAGTTTTATAGATTTTATAAGTAGCATATATTAATTTTCCAATAATGACTAAAAAGTATGTCATGTTACTTTTGTAATAATGAATGTAATTTAAATCAGTATATATATTTAGTGTCATCAACATGCAACTTTCGAAAATGCAAGTGTTGAGCAAAGAAAATCTCTGCTCTAATGCAATTTCTTTGGCCATCATCTTCAGCCACACTGTTTGCTTTGGTTACATATGTAAAGCACATGGGAGTTGTTGCTGGTGGCAAAATTTGTGTAGTGCCGAAGATGTAACATAAATTGTGTTTTCCAGAGTAATGAGTGCACTAGGATGAAAGACATGAATGCTAGCAAACGTAAGTAATGCCTTCAAGTTAATCTTATTATGTAAATAATTCCAGATATCTCACTGGAGTTAATACTTATTTGATTTGTTTTTTCCTATTTTGCCACAGCTACATGACCCTGCAAGGAGAATGGTATAATAAAAACTGAGCTATTACAAAAGATGACTGGTTGCAGTTTTTCTGAAAACCTTTATTCATCATGGTAACAGTGTTCCACACCCACAATGGATAAAAGTTTTAAAGAGGCATATGTTCCCAGGGAGGAGACATAGTGCTCCTGGCATTCTTCATACTGTGTTTTTTATTAGATAGTGAGACTTACCGCAAAGTCTCTTTAAAGTGAGGAGGAGGGTCTGTAAAATATGTCACTTGAGATGTTGCAGGGCTCTTTTGCAATGCTCAATAGCTGTTGGAAAGTCTTTTGTCCACTATGGCACCACCTGGTGGCAAATGGGGCAGTGTGGGTGATCACACTGAAGACATCTTCTGTAACCTTACTGACACAGTCTGACAGAGAGGGGGCGAAGGTGACAGCAGAGGTATACAACTACCAGTTAGTTCTTCGTAGCATCAAATGTGGTAATTGACCAATTGGGGTGGTGACAAGGAAGTGAAAGGATCAACGAAAAGTGGTCACTGTCACGAAGATCGTCATGTAGCGATCATTGTACCCAAGCCACAAGATTGGAGAAGTGATTGTAAGGCCACCAGCCAAAAAGGTGCCACGACCTGCATTGAAGTCTGTGGAAGAACTGTCACTGAGGCTACACCTATCAAGATTGGAAATAAGCTGGTCATTCAGAAGGCCCCTACCAGACAAAGGGGTACTTCGGCACATTGTGTGATGTAAACCGAAATCCATAAGTAGGAGAAAATGGGGGCCAGGGAAGGGGTAGCAGGGTGTGGTGGGGTGAGGGCTGTTGGCTTAAGATAGTCATCTCAATGTAAGTAATTCGCCTGGCGGGAGGTAAATAAATGTTACAAATAGTGATGGCTGGTGTTGTTTGCGCTCGCTCCACTATTGTGTCCAACATGTTATGAAGGGGAATCCACTGACTGAAGACAATTGTGGGAAACAATGCACTGACCCCTCAGATGCCCTCTCAAGGTCAGTATAGTTCTGACAGAATGGACGGTAACCGCAAAGCATTGGGGAATAGTCATTAGTGAAGTGTGTTTGTTGAAGAGCAACATGGCAAGTGACAATAATATCCATTACAGTTCCCGTGGACCATCACATTGAGGTTATCTTGGATAGGTGTGAAGGTTCCAGGAGGACAAATCACATCCCAGGACCACTGCCTGTCACTAATGGGGGTAGAAAAGTATCAATGAACATTGGTTAAGAATTCGATGGTGTGGGAGGTTCTGGACCCCGTCCCCTGAGATTTCTTCTTCTTTTCCTTTTTTGCAGCTTTTGGTGGTCGAGATTCTTGTAAGGGCCTATCCATTGTGGGTGTAGAAATGGAGGAGAGGAGGCAGCCCAGGGACCCACAATCCACGGCTCTTTCCACCATGGGCTGGTATTGGGTCTCTGATCTGGATTTCTAGGGAGAGAAGTCCCGAAAGGGAGACATTTCACTGGTATGTGCCAGAGAAGTGGAAGATAACTGCTCGTCCTGTATTCACAGTTTTATGTCAAGTGATGGTTACTGGTATGTCATCCACCTTTTAGTTGTCTGAAGTGCTTGACATTGTACAGCAGAGGCACCTTTAATCACAAGTGATCTGTTTCAAAATTTTCCCAAGGAGTCCACTCCAAATTCATGGTCTATTTCTTCCAAGAAACGTAATGATTTTGTTGCTGTAAAAGTATCTCCATCTGCTATAGTACACAACAGTACATTGTTTCATTGCCTGTATTCTGACTTGTCCCTCTTCCCATTGGGTAGTCAGGATAGGGATTACAGTTGGATTGTAACTATCTGCATTGAAATATTTATACCTAGACAGCTGTTTCAGTACAGCCATCATGTTAGTTAATTTGATGTGTGAAATGTCAGCACTACTACCATTTACTTTAATTAAGGGCTCTCCCCATGTGCACCAACCAGTTGTAGCACAGATTATCTGGCAATATAGCTGTTGCCGGGAGTTCTGATGCCCCACGAAGATGGGCATCTACTATCTGGTGAGCATGGGAAGCAAGTGGGGCTCAAGCATCAGAAGTGTCAGCCCCGCATTGTCAGTGGGTTCCATGGAAAAGGTACACAACAATCTCACCATGTAATATTGATTACTGTGTTGGCTTTTAAGTGCAGTTACTATAACCAGATAATCTTTAACACTGTATGTACTTGGTGCTAGTTAAGGTGTTCTTCCCCAGTTTGTCTACACTACAGAAAAAAGTTTGGAAAATGAGGTCAAATGCAGAAGTTGATAGAAAGTACTTCAGCCAAAAAATTATGTAAGTAAATGGATAAAAATTTAAATTAAAGAATGCGGAACCTAGAGAAGTAGGTGCGTCAACAACAAATTGTGCCATCACGAGAAAGAAAGTAACAGGAGTAAGGACTGCCAGAGATGGGACATTGCAGAACAAGGAAGGAAGTAGATGCTGCAAAAGCCTGGGCCCTCATGTTGCCACAGAAACTATGAGCCCCCTGAGGGGGTACTCTTGTATTACAAGGCAGGAGCCTTGTGATGTAAGACATTTTTACTGCATAAACCTATGTCATAATCTGAATTTTTGAGGTCAACAGAATACAACAAAACTGAGAGACCCATCATCACAGAGTCACTTTGATGTTGAATCGTTGGAAATTAGAAGCAATGATATACCAGTTTCCCAGAGCATTTAACATACAACTATGAATTCAAGGCGAAACAAATTCCTTTTGATCACAATGCAAAATATCAGTACCAATGAAGTCCTATCAGTACATTCTTCTAGGTGAAGAGAAAATGAGAAATTGCCACACAGTTATGGATATTGCTTGCACAGCTCACCTTCAATTGAGGTTGTAAAAAGGGTTTCCTTGAGACCATGTTGTAACCTCACTTCTAATACTGATTATGGATCACTGTTACACGTGGCGCAAATTGAGATGCGTATAGCGTATGTGGCAAGACACAGTGTAGTGCGCTTTTTTGTAACTTTGCAGGTTCAAATGGGACCACGCAAATTGCGACGTGACGCAACTGGGATGCGACACATGCCTGCATCAGGTCGCACGGTATTGTGATTGTGGCACAGTTCCTTGTGCAGCGCACACTGCGGGAGGGGTGAGGCGGGGAGCAGGAAGGCACTTCTGCCATATGCTCACTTTGGCATGGTGCATATGGGTGGTGGAAGTATTGCCCATCCGAAAAATACAGCCTTACAGTATACTTAATTTTATTGTCACTGAGTAGTGTTTTGCTTTTGCCATTTACGTGCTCCATCTCTTTTCGTTAGTACATAATAGTATTAGTTACATATATCTGTATACTTTTTTGTTTTGTTAATTCTTTTGTCGACACAATGCACAGTTCAATAACTGGTAAGCTATTAGCCACTGGAATTATAACTTTTGCCTCGACAATGTTTTCTAATTGTGACAAGGAACAGACGATTCGTTGTGAGGGTAGTGAATAAGGAACTAAGGAATATTATAAAATCATATTGTCTAGAAGCAAGGCAGAAAAGTAAAACAAGGTTATGCAGTTGCTACTTAGTTAGTTAGTTACTTTCATATTCCATGGATCATTTTGCACGATAAATTGTCATGAAGTGTAACGAGTCATTTTACATTCATTCATGTTGTAAATTAATTTGTACAGCTACTTGTACTCTAAACATCACCATATATTTATTTATTTCTTTGCTGCCGGTTATGCTGATGTATCTCTACCATATGTTACAAAAGTCGAAAAGGCGTAATTTTCACATGTATGACCCCTTTGTGCTCCTGGTAAAAAGCATCCAAGATATGAAGTAAATAAGTTTCACAATCATTATTTGGATAGGGATGTAATAAGAGACATTATACTACATACAGGTTCAAAAATGGTTCAAATGGCTCTGAGCACTATGGGACTCAACTGCTGTGGTTATCAGTCCCCTAGAACTACTTAAACCTAACTAACCTAAGGACATCACACACATCCATGCCCGAGGCAGGATTCGAACCTGCGACCGTAGCAGTCCCACGGTTCCGGACTGCGTGCCTAGAACCGCGAGACCACCGCGGCCGGCTACTACATACAGGTGGACGACACATTTCCACTGCAAGCTAGAAACAGTTGAGAAGCCCCCATGAATAATGATCTTTTAATCAGCTCGTCACAACAAGAAAAAGCAGTTCTGTGGTTACATACACACTATCAGCATTGCATTCCTGTCCCACACATTGATCTCAGGTGCTGACGATATACTGACCATTGTGTTGTGCCGCGTATCAGTTGTTGTACATTTCTCAATAACAACTACTTTTTTCATGTATCACACGTTGTCAGTTTGGCAAGCCACAGGTGAGCAACCAGCATTTGACATTATGCCTGAAGGGTACACTCGACATTATTTTAATACTGTGAAGATGAAGAAAAAGAATAAACTCCTTGGGTAAGTTTCCATTCCAGCAGTTCAGTGTTAAAAATACGATGGGTTATGGGATTCAACCAAAATTCCAACAGAATTGGCAATTTATTTTTGTGTGAATTGTTAACCTTTTCTCATCCAAAGAAGCATCACCATTTATGAGTAATAGCCACATTTCTCTTGTTGACAGGTTTAACTGTACTTCATTTGCCAAAACACAGTAAAATTTCCACAAACTCATTTTTGCAGCAGCTATTGTGACAGAATTCTGGAACAGAGTGTCTCATTAAACAAGTAACTGGCGACCAGATAGCACAATAGCTGACAAAAAACCTCATTGTGTCATTTTGTGGTAATATAAGAGAAGAAATGTCATGTTTATTTTCATACTAGGAAACTCTTGTCTCATTATCTTTTGATAACTCTTAAAGAATTACAGTCATGGGAATGAAAAACATAAAATAGAAAGTACAACTTCTGATATATCGCCTCAGATAAGAAAGTACAGTGTGTTTACGAACTGGCAAAGGACTCTCCTCCCTGTGTGCCGTCATTCACCAAAATCTTGTTTCAATGCCTTGAGTGGTTTAGGAGATATGAGGGGTGTTGTAAATATTTCATTCCCACGGGTGAGAGATCGAGAGTGAACGTGCTACATAGGATCCATTTTCTTGAGATCGGAGACAGATAGAGACCTCCTCCCAAGTCTACACAAAAATTCAGTATGTCAGCTAAATTTCATACGCAGTGACATATGGTGTAATACGCACCAAACGCAAAATTTCATTGCAAACTTTTCGAATTTTGTGTAGTGTCTTACTAAAATGTGTATATTACAGTAAGTGTCACCATTAGCGAGATTATGGGCATTTTGCCACGAAGCTGACATATAATGCCACCAGTAAGGTACAAATCAATTATTTTCACTGAATAGTTTCCGTAAAATCGTTTGAGAAAGATTTCAGAGTGTGCGCACTTCGGTTCTGTGAGCGCAGAGCACCGCCATCCGGCGTGTGCCAGGTATGTGTATGTGTCGCAATATGCGCAGGGCTACCGCGACGTGTGGAACATGTGCGTCACGCTGCAGTGTCATGTCACGTCACATGTGCTATACATGCCTCAATTTGCACTTAGCCTTACTCTAGGGCTACAATATATAGCATAACAATAATGGGAAGTCTTGGATGGAGCAATACATAATATGGAAAGACAACCACTTCCCTACAATGGACCAGTGTGTGAAGCATAGAAACATGTAACGGGAAACACGATTCACACTACCTTTTGAGCTCTTGACTTTTTCTAGCAAAAGTATACACATTCACACATGCAACCACACATGAACCCAACCATAACCCAGAACCTTGGAGTGATCATCTGGGTGTCTGTGTTCTTGTGTGTGTGTGAATGTGTGTACTCTTTCTAAAAAAGAGCAAGAGCTCAAAAGCTGTGGATGCTGTTTCCCTTTCGCTGGTTTCTGCGCTACAGTCACACCAGTGTGAGAGATTTCTTTCCTTCAATATGTAACATAAATTGTGTTGCAGTCAATTTTTTTAACTGTTGCTCTCATGTTGGTAGTCTACAATACATTTATACTCACTGATGGCACTTCAAAACTCTGCCATTTTTTATAAAAACATTTTCTGTTTTACTTCACGTCAGGACAACTTTATGGATTA
Organism: Schistocerca nitens; assembly: GCF_023898315.1. Classification (NCBI taxonomy): domain Eukaryota; kingdom Metazoa; phylum Arthropoda; class Insecta; order Orthoptera; family Acrididae; genus Schistocerca; species Schistocerca nitens. Next base: position 351,290,679 of record NC_064616.1, read on the forward strand.
ATATATCATACACTGCAGCTATAAATGACAGCCATAATGCCTGAATTAATGTAACCACCTCAGACAGCTGTCATTTTTCAAAATCTAGATTTTCTCGTTATTCCGATAACCACTAGTATTTATTCATAATATGTGCTTATTTAAACTGGCAATGTACGAAGACTGAGTTACTGTTCAAATGCACCAAGAAATGGAGGAACAAGGAATACTGGCAGAGGAGAAGTAGGAAGAAGTGTCATTTGCAGAAGAAATACATGATGACTCTGATGATGACAGAGTAATTAGGACACTCAACAGCAATGTTAGCAGTGCCTTTACTAAAATATTTTTAGATGCACATGGTCAAAATGTCTAGAAATCACACATCCACTATCTTCATGAAAACCTGACATTACCTCACATTTTAATTTACTTCTTTCTCTGTTGGGTGCATGTTAGGTGTTGAGTTACTTGAGAGGCACTCAAGAAGTTGGAGATAATACGGAATTTCGGTGTACACTATGTGATCAGAAGTATCCGGACACCCCCAAAAACATAAGTTTTTCATGTTAGGTGCATTGTGCTGCCACCTACTGCCAGGTACTCCATATCAGCGACCTCAGTAGTCATTAGACATCATGAGAGAGCAGAATGGGCTGCTCTGCGGAACTCATGAACTTCGAACGTGGTCAGGTGATTGGGTGTCACTTGTGTCATACATCTGTACGCAAGGTTTCCACACTCCTAAACATCCCTAGGTCCACTGTTTCTGATGTGATAGTGAAGTGGAAATGTGAAGGGATGCGTACAGCACAAAAGTGTACAGGCCGACCTCGTCTAATGACTGACAGAGATCGCCGACAGTTGAAGACGGTCATGACGTGTAATAGGCAGACATCTATGTTCATTTTCACTCTCTTGGAGTTCCAAAAATAGTATATTTAAAGACACAGTTCACCTGCAGGTTATATACTGACAGTTACAGAATATAAAGACGTTAATATAAACTACAGAGTATAAAGGTGGTAGGATGAAAAGATGTCTAATGTTACCTGAGGCACAGAAAGAAGGAACTCATCATAATTAACATTTAGTGTCATTGGTTATCAATATGTCCAACAAAAAAAGCCTTTGTAAGTATTCATAACAGCAACACATGATGTACACTTTCAGTGGAGCTGTACGACATTGTATTTACTAATTTATTTTAACTGTCATGCTACACTTTAGTAGAATGTAAAAATACAATGACATGAAGTAACAACTAGAATATGCCAACACATTCACATAAAGCAATGTAATAATGACATGAAATAGAAATAAATGTGACACTGGGCTTTTCAGAATCAGAACTAGAGTCTTTGTACCTCATCAAGATGTCCTTCGCTTCATTAGTTTTCCCCATACCCATGTAGACTTCTGCTGTCAGCATCATTGCAATGACATCATCTTTCATACCCAGTATAAAAGATTCTGCAGATTCTACTATTGTGGCAGGAACCGATTTCTGATCTGTGCACAGCCTGCATAATAAGAGGGCAGTCTCCAACTGTGAACTCTTCATATGCACTAATATTGCATCATGGATGATCACACGAATATTTGTAAAAATATCTTGCTTTTGTGAGAGTCCACTGGCATTATAATCCTTTGTCAAGATACTTCCAAGCAATGACATGTACTCTTCTGATGCAGACAGATAATTCTGAAAAAAAGAAAAAAAAATTATTGCTGTCAACTGAAAAGCATCAGGACAAATCAAAAGTCATTAAGTTTATTAGTCGCTGTGTTATAGCACAGTGGCTAATAAAATTCAATGTAGGATTATACTTCTATAAGTGGATCTCAACTGTACACAATAAAATTATGGTGCATGGAAAAAATATGGATATTATGGAATCAAACAAAAAGTTTACTGTTACCAGCCACTGTGTGTCTTTTTAACTGATAACAGTGAACTTGTTTCATTTGATATCAATAACATCACAGAAAAGCATTAGCTAAAATGTTTGCATTTAATTGATGTTATGATCATACAATACAATAGTGGAAAAGGAAAAGAAAAAAATAGATTGTGGCTTACTATACCAAAAAATTATTTCAGGCAACTGTCAACAGCGTTGATATACACCAGGTACTCCATATCAGCAACCTCAGTAGTCATTAGACATCGTGACAGAGCAGAATGGCCACTCCGTGGAAGTCACGGACTTCGAACGTGGTCAGGTGATTGGGTGTCACTTGTGCCATACGTCTGTACGTGAGGTTTCCACACTCCTAAACATTCCTAGGTCCACTGTTCCCGATGTGATAGTGAAGTGGAAATGTGGAGGGACATGTACAGCACAAAAGCGTACAGGCTGACCTCGTCTGTTGGCTGACAGAGACCGCCGACAGTTGAAGATGGTCCTGCCTGCCATTCCCCAAGAAACCTTCCAGCACCTGATAGAACGTATGCCTGTGAGAGTGGAAGCTGTCATCAAGGCTAAGGGTGGGCCAACATTATACTGAATTCCAGCATTACCAATGAAGAGCGCCACGAACTTGTAAGTCATTTTCAGCCAGGTGTCCGGATACTTTTGATCACGTAGTGTACTTGGAGAAATGCAGGTTTACTGGTTTTGATCACGGATCATGTTTGTGTCAGCTTCACATGTCATACATGCCATTTAGTCAGAAAAGTATATGCCACTGCTGATTTGAAAATGCAAGAAAATGATACTTACTGTCATAATACCAACTTAAGCAAGCAGAAAACACTGAAAAGATAAAAAGATGTAACTACATTAAGTGCACAGAACCACTGCTTAAGCAATGCTGCAATGTAGTTAGTAAAGTATACTACTTAGGTGATTTCGCAAAAACAAAGCTAGCAGCTTGCCTCTGAATTTCTTTGCTGTCTTTCTTTAATGTGACCTGGCACGGATTCTAAACACTTGAACAGTACACAAGAATAGGGCCCACTATGGTCCTATATGAGGTCTTCTTTACAGATGAACCGTACTTTCCCAAAATTATCCCAATAAATAGAAGTCAACAATCACCTTCCCTATCACTATACTCACATGCCAGTTCAATTTCATATCACTTTGCAGCGTTACACTCTGATATTTAAACAGCCCCCCCCCCCATGAACCATGGACCTTGCCGTTGGTGGGGAGGCTTGCGTGCCTCAGCGATACAGATGGCCGTACCGTAGGTGCAACCACAACGGAGGGGTATCTGTTGAGAGGCCAGACAAACATGTGGTTCCTGAAGAGGGGCAGCAGCCTTTTCAGTAGTTGCAGGGGCAACAGTCTGGATGATTGACTGATCTGGCCTTGTAACATTAACCAAAACGGCCTTGCTGTGCTGGTACTGCGAACGGCTGAAAGCAAGGGGAAACTACAGCCGTAATTTTTCCCGAGGACATGCAGCTCTACTGTATGATTAAATGATGATGGCGTCCTCTTGGGTAAAATATTCCGGAGGTAAAACAGTCCCCCATTCGGATCTCCGGGCGGGGACTACTCAAGAGGACGTCGTTATCAGGAGAAAGAAAACTGGCGTTCTACGGATCGGAGCGTGGAATGTCAGATCACTTAATCGGGCAGGTAGGTTAGAAAATTTAAAAAGGGAAATGGATAGGTTAAAGTTAGATATAGTGGGAATTAGTGAAGTTCGGTGGCAGGAGGAACAAGACTTTTGGTCAGGTGATTACAGAGTTATAAATACAAAATCAAATAGGGGTAATGCAGGAGTAGGTTTAATAATGAATAAAAAAATAGGAGTGCGGGTTAGCTACTACAAACAGCATAGTGAACGCATTATTGTGGCCAAGATAGACACAAAGCCCATGCCTACTACAGTAGTACAAGTTTATATGCCAACTAGCTCTGCAGATGATGAAGAAATAGATGAAATGTATGACGAGATAAAAGAAACTATTCAGGTAGTGAAGGGAGACGAAAATTTAATAGTCATGGGTGACTGGAATTCGTCAGTAGGAAAAGGGAGAGAAGGAAACATAGTAGGTGAATATGGATTGGGGGGAAGGAATGAAAGAGGAAGCCGCCTTGTAGAATTTTGCACAGAGCATAACTTAATCATAGCTAACACTTGGTTCAAGAATCATGAAAGGAGGCTGTATACATGGAAGAAGCCAGGAGATACTGACAGGTTTCAGATAGATTATATGATGGTAAGACAGAGATTTAGGAACCAGGTTTTAAATTGTAAGACATTTCCTGGGGCAGATGTGGATTCTGACCACAATCTATTGGTTATGAACTGCAGATTGAAACTGAAGAAACTGCAAAAAGGTGGGAATTTAAGGAGATGGGACCTGGATAAACTGAAAGAACCAGAGGTTGTAGAGAGTTTCAGGGAGAGCATAAGGGAACAATTGAAAGGAATGGGGGAAGGAAATACAGTAGAAGAAGAATGGGTAGCTCTGAGGGATGAAGTGGTGAAGGCAGCAGACGATCAAGTAGGTAAAAAGACGAGGGCTAATAGAAATCCTTGGGTAACAGAAGAAATATTGAATTTAATTGATGAAAGGAGAAAATATAAAAATGCAGTAAATGACGCAGGCAAAAAGGAATACAAACGTCTCAAAAATGAGATCGACAGGAAGTGCAAAATGGCTAAGCAGGGATGGCTAGAGGACAAATGTAAGGATGTAGAGGCTTGTCTCACTAGGGGTAAGATAGATACTGCCTACAGGAAAATTAAAGAGACCTTTGGAGAGAAGAGAACCACTTGTATGAATATCAAGAGCTCAGATGGAAACCCAGTTCTAAGCAAAGAAGGGAAGGTAGAAAGGTGGAAGGAGTATATAGAGGGTTTATACAAGGGAGATGTACTTGAGGACAATATTATGGAAATGGAAGAGGATGTAGATGAAGACGAAATGGGAGATAAGATACTGCGTGAAGAGTTTGACAGAGCACTGAAAGACCTGAGTCGAAACAAGGCCCCGGGAGTAGACAACATTCCACTAGAACTACTGATGGCCTCGGGAGAGCCAGTCATGACAAAACTCTACCATCTGGTGAGCACGATGTATGAGACAGGCGAAATACCCTCAGACTTCAAGAAGAATATAATAATTCCAATCCCAAAGAAAGCAGGTGTTGACAGATGTGAAAATTACCGAACTATCAGTTTAATAAGTCACAGCTGCAAAATACTAACGCGAATTCTTTACAGACGAATGGAAAAACTGGTAGAAGCTGACCTCGGGGAAGATCAGTTTGGATTCCGTAGGAATGTTGGAACACGTGAGGCAATACTGACCTTACGACTTATCTTGGAAGAAAGATTAAGAAAAGGCAAACCTACGTTTCTAGCATTTGTAGACTTAGAGAAAGCTTTTGACAATGTTGACTGGAATACTCTCTTTCAAATTCTGAAGGTGGCAGGGGTAAAATACAGGGAGCGAAAGGCTATTTACAATTTGTACAGAAACCAGATGGCAGTTATAAGAGTCGAGGGGCATGAAAGGGAAGCAGTGGTTGGGAAAGGAGTGAGACAGGGTTGTAGCCTCTCCCCGATGTTATTCAATCTGTATATTGAGCAGGCAGTAAAGGAAACAAAAGAAAAATTCGGAGTAGGTATTAAAATTCATGGAGAAGAAGTAAAAACTTTGAGGTTCGCCGATGACATTGTAATTCTGTCAGAGACAGCAAAGGACTTGGAAGAGCAGTTGAACGGAATGGACAGTGTCTTGAAAGGAGGATATAAGATGAACATCAACAAAAGCAAAACGAGGATAATGGAATGTAGTCAAATTAAGTCGGGTGATGCTGAGGGAATTAGATTAGGAAATGAGACACTTAAAGTAGTAAAGGAGTTTTGCTATTTAGGGAGTAAAATAACCGATGATGGTCGAAGTAGAGAGGATATAAAATGTAGACTGGCAATGGCAAGGAAAGCGTTTCTCAAGAAGAGAAATTTGTTAACATCGAGTATAGATTTAGGTGTCAGGAAGTCGTTTCTGAAAGTATTTGTATGGAGTGTAGCCATGTATGGAAGTGAGACATGTACGATAACTAGTTTGGACAAGAAGAGAATAGAAGCTTTCGAAATGTGGTGCTACAGAAGAATGCTGAAGATAAGGTGGGTAGATCACGTAACTAATGAGGAGGTATTGAATAGGATTGGAGAGAAGAGAAGTTTGTGGCACAACTTGACTAGAAGAAGGGATCGGTTGGTAGGACATGTTTTGAGGCATCAAGGGATCACAAATTTAGCATTGGAGGGCAGCGTGGAGGGTAAAAATCGTAGAGGGAGACCAAGAGATCAATACACTAAGCAGATTCAGAAGGATGTAGGTTGCAGTAGGTACTGGGAGATGAAGAAGCTTGCACAGGATAGAGTAGCATGGAGAGCTGCATCAAACCAGTCTCAGGACTGAAGACCACAACAACAACATTTAAACAGCATCACTATGTCAAGCAGGAATCTACAAATGCTGTGCCTGAACATTACAGGTTCATTTTTCCTACTCATCTGCATTAACTTACATTTTCCCGCATTCAGAGCTAGCTGCCATTCATTGCACCAACTGGAAATCGTGCCTAAGTCATCTTGTATCCTCCTACAGTCACTTCATTTCAGCACATTCCACAGCTTCATCAGCAAATAACTGCAGATTGCTGCCTTCCCTGTCCACAAATCATTTACATATATAGAAAATAAAAGCAGTCTTATGACACTTCGCTGGGCCACTCCTACTGACAACCTTGTCTGTGATCAACACTTACCGTTGAGGACAACATACTGGCTTCTATTACTTAAGAAGTCTTCAAGCCACTCACATATCTTGGAATGTGTACCTTACGCTCATACCTTACTTAACAGTCCGCAAATTCTTTCTGGAAATCTAGATATAAGGAACGTGCCTGGTGACCTCCATCCGTAGTTCACTGTACATCATGTGAGTTTTGTACAAACAATGCTTTCTAAAACTATGCTGATTCGGGGACATAAGCTTCTTGGTCTCAACAAAATTTATTATATTTGAACCAAGAATATGTTCAAGGATTCTGTAGCAAACCGATGTTAGCGATATTGGTCAGTAATTATGTGGGTCCTTTCTTTTACCCTTCTTATAGAGATGAGTCACCTGGACTTTCTTTGAAGTTGCTTGCGCCTTTGCACTGGACAAGTCACAAAAATGCAAGCCTGCAAGGGGCCAATGCCGTAGAGTACTCTTTGTAAAATCAAATCCGGATTCGATCTGGACCTGGCAACTTATTTGTTTTCAATTCTTTCAGTTGTTTATCTAACCAGGGATACTTAATACTGTGTTGTCCATGAGGGAGTCTGTTCAATGGTCAAGTGATGGTATGTTTGTATGGTCCTCCAGCGTGAATGATTTCTTAAATGTGAAATTTAAAACTTCAGCTTTCATTTAGAGACTTCACATAAAACCAGAATTTTCTTGGGTTCTCTGCCAGATCTTTTGCTAAGGGTAACTGTGGTAGTTGTTGAATACTTCACCCACAGATCTTTTCACAGACGCATGAATCTCTACTAACCTTTGCTAGTCGTCATTTGTACATTTGATTTTGAACCACAAGTACAACACCCTCTGCTTCCTCAACATTTTCTGAATTTCTTTGTTAAAACTTGGTGGCTCTTTTCTGTCCTTAATCCGCTTACTGGGCACACAGTTTTTCCCACCTTGATTTACAATTTGCTTAAACTTTCCTCATAATTTTTCTATGCCCTTTATACTGGAACTAAATGATGTTGATTCATTGTCCAATGAGGCGCTAACAACTCCTTATCTGCTTTTCCAAGCAGACATTTTCTCATAGCCTTCTTGACTGATTTATTAAGTTTTATAGCCACAGTTGCTATAATGACACCATGATTACGAAACCTGTCTCTATACTGACATTGTCGATAAGGTTCAGCCTATCTGTACATACAAGGTCTAAGATATTTCCACTGCATGTAGGCTGCCAAACTAGCTGCTCAGACAGTTTTCAGAAAACGTGTTCAACGTACTTCACACGACTGTCTGTCCATACCAGCAATGATTCCATAGACATCCCAGACTTACCTCAATAGCTTAAAGTCACCTCCAACTGGAACTGTGGGATCTGACTATTTACAGGCTATTGACTGCAGACTTTCTTTTAATGACTTTAGAACTATCAGGAGTCAGGTGGCTGGTAAAAACATCAAACCATTAACCTGTGTCTGTGGGTCAAAGCAACAAGGTGCCAAGCAGTTCTGGGTACCTGCGAATGCCGGATGGTTGGATTCAATCTTTTTAAGCAATTTGAACTTGCTGTGTCGAATCCCGGCCGCGCGTGGTAGGATCTCTAGACCACGCGCGCGGCCGCGGCAGCCACTCATGCTGTAGCAGTGAAGTCTCTTCATATTATCTGATCACATAATCTGCTGTAAATCCCACCCACCTCCCCAGGGGTAAAAACCCCTGCAACCCCATGCTTAATATCACTCTCCCAATTGTTTAACACTGGTTTGAAATTTTTTTGAATTTTTTTTTTTTTTTTTGATGCGAATCCCGGACACGTGTGTGTTCCAAGTACAGTCATCCAGTATTTGCATCATAAATTATCATTTACTTATCTGAATTTTATGAAAATGGTCTCAAATGAAAGAAAATGAACTGTTCTCACTCTATGGCCAATGGTTACAGCAGCGTACCTCCATGTTCAATCTTTTTAAGCAATTTGAACTTGCTGTGTCGAATCCCGGCCGCGCGTGGTAGGATCTCTAGACCACGCGCGCGGCCGCGGCAGCCACTCATGCTGTAGCAGTGAAGTCTCTTCATATTATCTGATCACATAATCTGCTGTAAATCCCACCCACCTCCCCAGGGGTAAAAACCCCTGCAACCCCATGCTTAATATCACTCTCCCAATTGTTTAAATGATAATTTATGATGCAAATACTGGATGACTGTACTTGGAACACACACGTGTCCGGGATTCGCTACAAAAAAAAAAAAAAAATTCAAAAAAATTTCAAACCAGTGTTAAACAATTGGGAGAGTGATATTAAGCATGGGGTTGCAGGGGTTTTTACCCCTGGGGAGGTGGGTGGGATTTACAGCAGATTATGTGATCAGATAATATGAAGAGACTTCACTGCTACAGCATGAGTGGCTGCCGCGGCCGCGCGCGTGGTCTAGAGATCCTACCACGCGCGGCCGGGATTCGACACAGCAAGTTCAAATTGCTTAAAAAGATTGAACATGGAGGTACGCTGCTGTAACCATTGGCCATAGAGTGAGAACAGTTCATTTTCTTTCATTTGAGACCATTTTCATAAAATTCAGATAAGTAAATGATAATTTATGATGCAAATACTGGATGACTGTACTTGGAACACACACGTGTCCGGGATTCGCATCAAAAAAAAAAAAAAAATTCAAAAAAATTTCAAACCAGTGTTAAACAATTGGGAGAGTGATATTAAGCATGGGGTTGCAGGGGTTTTTACCCCTGGGGAGGTGGGTGGGATTTACAGCAGATTATGTGATCAGATAATATGAAGAGACTTCACTGCTACAGCATGAGTGGCTGCCGCGGCCGCGCGCGTGGTCTAGAGATCCTACCACGCGCGGCCGGGATTCGACACAGGAAGTTCAAATTGCTTTAAAAGATTGAACATGGAGGTACGCTGCTGTAACCATTGGCCATAGAGTGAGAACAGTTCATTTTCTTTCATTTGAGACCATTTTCATAAAATTCAGATAAGTAAATGATAATTTATGATGCAAATACTGGATGACTGTACTTGGAACACACACGTGTCCGGGATTCGCATAAAAAAAAAAAAAAATTCAAAAAAATTTCAAACCAGTGTTAAACAATTGGGAGAGTGATATTAAGCATGGGGTTGCAGGGGTTTTTACCCCTGGGGAGGTGGGTGGGATTTACAGCAGATTATGTGATCAGATAATACGAAGAGACTTCACTGCTACAGCATGAGTGGCTGCCGCGGCCGCTAGATATTATGTGATCAGCAGATTATGTGATCAGATAATATGAAGAGACTTCACTGCTACAGCATGAGTGGCTGCCGCGGCCGCGCGCGTGGTATAGAGATCCTACCACGCGCGGCCGGGATTCGACACAGCAAGTTCAAATTGCTTAAAAAGATTGAACATGGAGGTACGCTGCTGTAACCATTGGCCATAGAGTGAGAACAGTTCATTTTCTTTCATTTGAGACCATTTTCATAAAATTCAGATAAGTAAATGATAATTTATGATGCAAATACTGGATGACTGTACTTGGAACACACACGTGTCCGGGATTCGCATCAAAAAAAAAAAAAAAAAAAAAAAAAAAATTCAAAAAAATTTCAAACCAGTGTTAAACAATTGGGAGAGTGATATTAAGCATGGGGTTGCAGGGGTTTTTACCCCTGGGGAGGTGGGTGGGATTTACAGCAGATTATGTGATCAGATAATATGAAGAGACTTCACTGCTACAGCATGAGTGGCTGCCGCGGCCGCGCGCGTGGTCTAGAGATCCTACCACGCGCGGCCGGGATTCGACACAGCAAGTTCAAATTGCTTAAAAAGATTGAACATGGAGGTACGCTGCTGTAACCATTGGCCATAGAGTGAGAACAGTTCATTTTCTTTCATTTGAGACCATTTTCATAAAATTCAGATAAGTAAATGATAATTTATGATGCAAACACTGGATGACTGTACTTGGAACACACACGTGTCCGGGATTCGCATCAAAAAAAAAAAAAATTCAAAAAAATTTCAAACCAGTGTTAAACAATTGGGAGAGTGATATTAAGCATGGGGTTGCAGGGGTTTTTACCCCTGGGGAGGTGGGTGGGATTTACAGCAGATTATGTGATCAGATAATATGAAGAGACTTCACTGCTACAGCATGAGTGGCTGCCGCGGCCGCGCGCGTGGTCTAGAGATCCTACCACGCGCGGCCGGGATTCGACACAGCAAGTTCAAATTGCTTAAAAAGATTGAACATGGAGGTACGCTGCTGTAACCATTGGCCATAGAGTGAGAACAGTTCATTTTCTTTCATTTGAGACCATTTTCATAAAATTCAGATAAGTAAATGATAATTTATGATGCAAATACTGGATGACTGTACTTGGAACACACACGTGTCCGGGATTCGCATAAAAAAAAAAAAATTCAAAAAAATTTCAAACCAGTGTTAAACAATTGCATTGTGTGTTTGGCCATTTACTTGCCAAGTATAGTAAATACAATATTTATTGCAATCATAAAAATTATTAAACTGCCAAATTACATTGGAAATTCAATAAACGTTAATGCCAACACACGTTTTTTCATTACATTATCTTTCAAATGTAATACACATGAAATAATATGACCAATGTTGGAAAAATATAAATTTAAAAAACACAACAAAAACAAAAGTAATGTGTAGCACACGATCTTGCGACCCACCAATTATGGAGCTTGGACATTAACCATATGGCTGCCATCATCTCATGCTCAGCAAGCCAATACACCAGTACATCATTGAGACATAAAACTTCTCTTGCAATTTTCTCAAAATAGTCAAAGTAGTACACCTTACTATTTGCACATCACATCGTCCTCATGGACTACTAAAAGTTCACAAAGTTCAAAGAAAATACACGATCCAAAGTTGTGACCGCCCCTTGTTAAAACTGGATTTATATACTTTATGATATTTGTCAAAGTGAAAAACTTACCTGACACTTTGTGTAGGCCCTGGCCAAATCATACTGTAGGGAATACTCTGAAAACTTCGGATCTGCATACAAATAACTGATAACTGTGAATTCAAAGTTCACATTATGTTTCGATGAACTTATCCAACTTCCACGCAAAGCCTGAACGACAAAAACATTATCTATTTCAAGATTAATGCTATTTGTCACTTCATTAACAACATATTTATTATCTACAAGCATAACTGTAATTTTCTTTGTGATTACAATAGCGTAACCAATTTAGTGACTCACACTTTTTGATGTTTTTAACAGTTGAATGTAACAATCTAAGAATCCTGAGGGGTTGCTTCCAATCCTGTCTTTAATTTCTGTTATGAGAAAACTGTAATTAGAACAGAGAAGCTGAAGAGCTATCATCATCCAGGCACTTTCTATTGAGTTGACATATTGCTTATGGGCAGATGAGTAAAATCCACTGTTCTGTAAGTAGTAGCCATGCAGGATGTGAACTGCCGCTTTCTGGCAATCATCTAAATTCAACTGGGTAATGGCCCATAACTGAACTGAACTCTGCTTCAGTTCTGACTGGCAGATAAATGCAAATGCTGAAACAAAATGTTCCATGGGGAACATGTTACATTGGTTACGTGCATCACTAAAAACAATATAAAAATCTTTTTAAGTTAAAATTGAATGACTTGTCCTCAAACATTACAGTGGCTCTTTAAGAAAAAACAAAATCATCATCAACAACAACTATTATGATGAAAACTTGTTGAATGTGAAAGAAATGTAGAGATATAAAGAAACAACAACAGTCAAAAGGAAAAACAGGAGGAAGCACTGCACTGAAAACATATAATTTTTTGACAAAATACACATTGTCTGATGATGAGCAGATAACAACACAGGAGGAGCTAACAGTGTTTTTAGTTTGTAAATTTTCTTAGCATTTGATCAACAAAATGACAAATTATAAGAATACAAGCAGTTTGACAATTTATAGTAGCAGTTGACATGAAAAAAGAATTTATTAGAAATACTGGCATTGTCAACACAAACATGAAAAGAAAAAAAACTAACAAAGACTTTTAAAGAATCGTTATTATAATATTTGATGACAGCAGCATACAGAATGTGTTTATCACCACGCTTGCAAAAACTATTTTAAACTGGAAACTTTAACACACTAGAACCAATGAAAATAATTACAAAACTTGTTATATATAACTCACACAACACATTGTGTAAAGATAAGCGTTAACTATAAAGTGGATGTATTGAGCAGTGGAGAGGTATCGAAATCAAAATCTGAACATTTTAACTAAACACTCAAATTTGTGTTGTTCTTCAGAGAGTGAACACGTGTGCACATGCACGACAACCCCCCCCCCCCCTGCCCCCCCTTACACACACACACACACACACACACACACACACACACAAAAAAACTGACATCCACAGGTGTATATATTCTACAACTAGACTTTTCCATGCATAAGAATGTTCATCCTGAATGTTTTGTACTTTCATCTGTTACTCTCCATTACAATGTATCATACTGGTCCTTTTTTATCTCTTTGATTCTAGCAAAGAGCTGCCTTGGTCCATCTAGCATCCATTCAGTAGTTTACATGACCACTTCCATTTCATTGTCATCACACTTGTACATAAATCGCCTGACTCAGTTTCTTTTCTTCTCCATCCATTTGTTTGTTCTCTCTCCTAGCAGTAATTCCTATCATACACCTTTCCATTTCTCACTGAAACAAAATAGGTTTTATAGGGGTTTTGAATTCACTGCTGCAACTCAAAACTTGGAACACACACAGATTATTCACTTTCCTTTTCAAATTCACCACAAGCTTAGTACTGAATACCGTACTTACTGTTATATATTAAAAGAATAGATAAATAAAGAAAAATTACAAAAGAGGGGGAGAGGGAAATACAGTGTGGATGAAGGAAGTAAGATTAGGATCTAGCATTTGATTGGCAACAAATTCATTACAGACAGACTGGAGAAGAAAATCAGCTGTGCCCTAACAAATGAAACTTCCCAATATTTACTTGTAGTACTTCAGAGAAATCATAGAAAACCTGCATTTGGATGGCCAGACATGGATTTAATCCACTGCCCTTCCAAATACAAGTACACTGTCTCAATACTGTGCCACATCGCTCTGGGTGTGTCGATGATCATTTATAGAACTGATTTATGGATCTAACTATAGACAGCTGAGATTGAGGCCTGGATAGTCATACGACTGAAGGATGGGCTGGAGTGATAGATCCCTTACATGCATTCTACATGCATTCCAGAGAAGGTGGTGTAGGGATGGGATCCATATGGCATAGGATTTGCATTGTCACTGAAGTTGACCATGTTGTGATAGCAAGCATGCTTTGCCACTAAGTGGTCTAATTTACACTTGGCCATTGTTCGGCAACTAGGTTGCGACCATGCTCACAAACCAGATGAAACCTGGCAATCTGCAGCACAATATAACTGAACTGATCAATAAAAGTAAAATCTGTGGCACAAGCCTATAACCAGGCTACTGGCCTGCCTGTAGGTACAGTGAAGCCTTTTTTCACCATGGCACAAGGAGTGGGAGGTGGCAGGCTCCACCACCCAGGCCACCTTTTAAATGAAGGAAGATACCTGGGACTCATTTCATAACAGGCCGAGTGTGCCTGGGGCTGTCCTGGAGGAATTGGAATGAGGAAAAATCCTGCTCCTGTTCAGGATTGAACCTGAGCCATCCAGGGCTGGAGTAAAGTGTTCTACCCACTATACGAACACAGCCATGACTGGATCAATGGAGGAGGATAAAAAGTGTATTCCGAAACTAAAATTCTTGAGGTTGGTTCTATACACATCACTTAGCTTGGATTGTGCAGTAATCTAGTACAGGCTTCAAAAGTGGGAAACCACAAGATATGTCTGACAGTGGCAACACTTTTACACTACTGGCCATTAAAATTGCTACACCAAGAAGAAATGCAGATGATACACAGGTATTAATTTGAAAAATATATTACACTAGAACTGACACATGATTACATTTTCATGCAATTTGGGTGCATAGAGCCTGAGAAATCAGTACCCGGAACAACCACCTCTGCCCGTAATAACGGCCTTGATACGTCTGGGGATTGAGTCAAACAGAGCTTGGATGGCGTGTACAGGTACAGATGCCCATGCAGCTTTAACACGATACCACAGTTCATCAACAATAGTGACTGGCGTATTGTGAAGAGCCAGTTCCTCGGCCACCATTCACCAGACGTTTTCAATTGGTGAGAGATCTGGAGAAGGTGCTAGCCAGGGCAGCAGTCGAACATTTTCTGTATCCAGAAAGGTCTGTACAGGACCTGCAACATGCGGTTGTGCATTATCTTGCTGAAATGTAGGGTTTCGCAGGGATCGAATGAAGGGTACAGCCACGGGTCGTAACACATCTGAAATGTAACGTCCACTGTTCAAAAAGCCGTCAATGTGAACAAGAGGTGACCGAGACGTGTAACCAATGGCACCCCATACCATCACACCGGGTGATACGCCAGTATGGCGATGACGAATACAAGCTTCCAATGTGCGTTCACCATGATGTCGCCAAACACGGATGCGACCATCATGATGCTGTAAACAGAACCTGGATTCATCCGAAAAAATGACATTTTGTCATTCGTGCACCCAGGTTCGTCGTTGAGTACACCATCAGAAGTGCTCCTGTCTGTGATGCAGTGTCAAGGATAACCGCAGCCATGGTCTCCGAGCTGATAGTCCATGCTGCTGCAAACGTCGTCGAACTATTCGTACAGATGGCTGTCGTTTTGCAAACGTCCCCATCTGTTGACTCAGGGATCGAGACGTAGTTGCACTATCTATTACAGCCATGCGGATAAGATGCCTCTCATCTCGACTGCTAGTGATACGAGGCCATTGGGATCCAGCACAGCGTTCTGTATTACCCTCCTGAACTCACCAATTCCATATTCTGCTAATAGTCATTGGATCTCGACCGACGCAAGCAGCAATGTCGCGATACGATAAATTGAAATCGCGATAGGCTACAATCAGTCTTTTATCAAGGTCAGACACATCATGGTACGCATTTCTTCTCCTTACACGAGTCATCACAACAACGTTTCACCAGGCAACGCCGGTCAACTGCTGTTTTTGTATGAGAAATCAGTTGGAAACTTTCCTCGTGTCAGCACGTTGTAGGTGTCGCCACCGGCGCCTACCTTGTGTGAATGCTCTGAAAAGCTAATCATTTGCATATCACAGCATCTTCTTCCTGTCAGTTAAATTTCACGTCTGTGGCACATCATCTTCTTGGTGTAGCAATTTTAATGGCCAGTAGTGTAATAAATAACAAGCATGAAGCTTTACATTCCAGGGTTCCTTATCATCAAGGAATAGATTGTTACACAGAAGCATGTAATAAAGAAAATGCATGGTTGTTACTCTAGAACCTCTTGCAGAAAGCTCCTTAAACAGATGGGCATACTGACAACAGCCTAACAGTGTATTTATTCCCATATGAAGTTTGATGTCAAAAATAATTACAATTTGAAAACAACAATAACTTTCATAACCATCATATCAGATGAAGACATGCAGTGGATTGTATTTGAGCACAAATGGCACCTGTGCAATCTCTTCAATATATTTCAAGTTTCAGCTGTGGTCAGAACAGTTATGTCAGAGTTCTGTGCATTCAAATGCTGGCAAATTGTTGGTGCTAACATGCCGGGTGCTTCTGTAACCAAGATAGCCAAAGTATTTGGTATTTCAATTGGCACCATATCAAAGATTTACACTGCATACATAGAAAGAAGAAAAAGATCATCTGCTAAGTCACAATTCGCACAAAAGTGACAGTGTAATTGTGACAGACAATCACTGAAGAGGACTGTGACAGAAAATACGCGGAGGACAGTTCCAAAAGACACTGTGGAACAAAATGTTGCACTCGTTAGCACTCAAACAACATGAAAGGAGTACCATAAGCGTGGAACAGCAGGGTGAGCTGGAATTCCAAAATCACTCATCAACTATGCAAATGCGAATAACAGGAAAATCTGGTGCTGAAGGCATGAAACCTGGACTATAGAGCAATGGAAGAAAGTGATTTGATCTGACACGTCTTCTTGCACACTGTTTCTAACTTCTAGCTAAGTTTATGTTACACAAGTGACACATGGCGGGGCTTTGGCCATGATTTGAGCAGCCATATTGTGCTATTTCTTGGGCCCCATTGTTACTCTGCAACATTTCACTACTGCCAAGGTGATCATTTTGGCTGATTAGGTCTATCCCATGGTAAAATGTTTGTTCTACAATGGTGAGTCTGGGTTAAAAGACGACAGGGTCCCTATTCACACAGCCTGCATTATCCAGGACTGGTTCTGTGAGCATGAGGATGAACTGTTTCATCTCTCTTGGCCACCACAGGCAGCAGATCTTAATATTATTGAACCTTTCTGGTTTACCTTGGAGAGAAGGATGTGTGGTTGCTACTCATCTCCATCATATTAACTTGAACGTGCCAGTGTTTTGTAGGGAGAATGGTATAAGATTCCCCTGAAAACCATACAGGACCCGTATTTATCCATTCTGAGTTGACTGGAAGATGTTTTGAATGCCAACAGTTTTCCTTTGCTGTATTACGCATGGTAATGTGTTGTGTGTTTGGTGTTTCCATATTTATTTTTGTCCAACCATTGCATATCAGTCAGTCTCAGTGTGGCACAGAAATGAGTGAAGTATTAATCCACAAAAACCTTTGGACACTTACCAAGTGATGTAAAAAATGTAATAATCACAATCAAGGAAATGGTTAGCGTGTTGTCATTTTTTCTTTGAGAAGTGTATCATAATTGTAAAATTGACTTGTCCCAGTTCAAATGTGTGTGAATTCCTAAGGGACCACACTGCTGAGGTATTCGGTCCCTAGACTTACACACTACTTAAACTAACTTTTGCTAAGAACAACACACACAACCATGCTCGAGGGAGGATTCGAACCTTCGGTGGGAGGGACCATGCGGCCACTGCTCACGGCTATTCCACTTCACAGTGAGATGTCAAAATTATGATCCATGAAACATGCAAATAACTAAATTGGACAGAGTCCAAAGTAGAGTGAAAAATCTCATTTTAATTGTGTGCTTCACACACGAGCACGGTATTTCTCTGTTTCTGTCAATATAAACTGTGAAGTTCCTAATTCGTGTGGGCTGGTAACCGAAAGACCTTTCTTCTGCTGCATTGCTTGTAAAAATATGATCTACAGCATGTCAAGCCTTAGTACTCAGTGTATAGAGCCTATTTGCAAACTAATTATTTGGTACTGCAATTACACAAGTGTTATCACTGAATCACACAAAAATATGAATGTGGATCCATATCTTTGCATCCCCATTGAACACCAGCAGCCCATTCTTTTTTAATCCCTTTTATAAGGCCTTCACATCTAGATGCACATCACATCAGCTTACATTTTCACTGCTCAGTTTAAGCATACAGTCCAGTTCTGCTGTAATGGTTTGGTCATCTCAAAAGAATGTACAGCTAGAGTATGGTTTGATAAAGAAGTCTAAGGCATGAAGCCAAGAGGATGTAAAACGAAGAGATGGATCAACCACATAAAAAATCAATGGATCAAACACATAAAAAGCAATGGATCAAATACATAAAAAACAATCTACCAAGCCAAAGTCTGGATTTGCAGCAGACTATGAATGCAGATACCTAACCGAACTCATGTAATTGGAGCATGTTATGTGTTATTGACCACTCCTGCGATACTCGAGCTGGTTCAAGATGATGAATTGTTACTCCACAGTAGTACAAGAATATACAGCTCTGAAGTGCTACAGTGCAATCACAGTAAACTGAGACTTGAAAGTTCAGCTTGATGGAGAGGACATCGTGCCACTGCCTAGGTAAAACCAATGACGAGCCAGTTTCTCTTCTGCACCACAGAGAGGTCAGCAGGTATAGTGTACTATGCTGCTGCACCATTAGAAAAGAGTAGTATGTGATGTTAAGCACCAAATCTTTCTATGTTCGCCAGTTCTTGTCGTGAAGTTTCATGTTTTCGAACAATGGAGTGTTTTGCATGTATCAACTCTGATTGTGAACTAGTGTTTTTGCACTGGTGTTGTTCTAGGAACAATGTGACATGTCTTAGCTGAGGTTTGTCAGAAAGGAGGTAATCAGTGAACATGCTCGCGGCATTCGAAGGTATCAAAGGTTGAGAGGGGATTTGTAACCCACAAACAAGGCCGTGAATGTGTGAGCCTGTTGGCAAGCACATTGAACGCTACTGCAATTATGTGGCTACGATTTTAGATGTTTCAAGAGTGGTGGACAGTTGCCGCACTAAACATTCATAGAATTATGGTGCTGAGGATTGGAAAACAGGAAAGAAAGGAAAATGAGAAACACCAGACAACAAAGAAGTTATGACAGATTGATATCCAAAATGGACACATTCCAACAGGATGCCGTAAAAAGACATTTATATCATTACTAGCTGTGCACTGTTACCCGCGTTAAAGAGTTATTTATAAACATATGCCTGGCTATGTATTTATTCCAGTCTTTTAATAGTCCATCTCCTCCTTTGCTCTCTCTCTGTCCATACCCCACCTGGTCCATCTCCACCTCCCACTCTCTGTCGATCTCCTCCTCCCCCCTTTCTTTGCCCATTTCCTCCTTCCCCTCTCTCTGTCTGTCTCCTCATCCCCTTCTCTCTCCTCGTTATCACGCCTGTCTCTGTAGGAGGCTCTGGTGGTTCTTACCCCCACAGTATTTATTTCCAGATTGTAACTAATATTAGTACCAAATTTGGTTGAAATCATTCCAGGAGTTTAGGATGAGCTTTTTAATCACGCCTTTGCCCATGTACACATGTCAAATATATTTCATATGTATTCATACACGTATTTCACATGTATATCTAGTGAATTTCATCTGGCAGTTTCACTTTTATGCAGCTCAATGTTTATAACATCATATCAGCTGAACTATGTGACAAACAATGATATATTTTTACATGTATGTTCAGTGGCATATGTGGACACTGTCTGCAAAATGTATTGCAAATAGCATTCGTAAAGAAGTAATATATGAAAATTCTCCATTTGTGTGGCCATACTGTCCATAGTTGCTTTACAATTCCTGAGGTTATTTTTGTTCTGTCATTGCAACTACAAGAAAATGCATGTTTTTTTCACCAGAGACATTTTGCTTTATTGAGGTAAAGCATCATCAGTGGTTTGTAATTAAAGATACAAACAATATGTTAACATATTGTTAATGAACTGTTTTCCAATCTTAAAAACAAATCAAACTGTAAATATGTTTAATTACAGACCACTAATAATGCTTTACCTCAATAAAGTGAAATGTGTCTGGTGAAAAAAAACCACAAATTTTCTTGTAGTTGCAAAGACAGAATGAAAATACCATTTGGAATAAATCAAAAGGTCATGGATGATATGGTAGCTTTTTGCATATCTCAGTGTTTGAAATCATAGCTCCCAAATTATGTGTTGCAAAATAATATATTGTTGTATGTATGTTTAGTGGAACTAAACATGTGGATGTGGATACTGTCTGCAAAACGTGTTACAAATAGAGTTAGTAGTAAAGAAGTAATAAATTAAAATGCCATGCATGATGCAACAATTTTTCACGAATCTCAGTATTTGACATCACATCCTGAATGATGTATTGTAAAATGATATAATTTCACTGGTACAGTCAGTTGTATATGTGAATATTATCTGCAAAGTGTGTCATGAATACAGTTAGTAGTACAGAAATAGTAAATTAAAATTTCATGCTTCATGTGGCACATTTACTGCATGAACAGCAAAAATGTAGTACGCAAGAAACTTTTACCCTTTCATCATTTTGTTGGGGTCGTCAACGAGAAAAAAGTTTTGTACAAGTTTGATATTATATGTAAAGTATGTTGCAAGTCACTAAAGGCTCTCATTCTCGAGAAAAAAGTTTTGTACAAGTTTGATATTATATGTAAAGTATGTTGCAAGTCACTAAAGGCTCTCATTCTCAAACACTGGATGAATAAAGAATGGGCATTCGCATGTCATGGGCTACACTTCTTTTTTGCCCCAACCCCCACCCCTCTGACATGTAGGTAAATACAGGGTGCGGCAGTGTTCATAGCGTAATTTGACTTGCGTAGTACAATGATGTACTGCAGGAATGCGCACCAGCTCGTGCTGCATTCGTGTACTAATGAGCTGCCATTTCGATGGTGACAGTGATATGGAGCGGTGGAGTGCACAGCATTGTGCCTTTGCTGTTGAAAGTTATTTCAAGAATAACAACTCTGTTATTGCTGTCCAGCATCTATTTCAGCAACATTTCAAATTGGAATGCCATGGGAAAGTTCCAGGTGGACGGACCACTGTGAGGTGGGAACGTGCATTTCAAACAACAGGTTTTGTTTGCAATGGCAAACTGGGAAGAAGTGAAAGAACTGTGTGGACACCAGAAGCCGTGGAAAATGTTCATGCTGCACTATTGCGTAGCCTAAAAAGATCTGCTCGTCGTCATGCGCAAACTATGCATATGTCCGATCACCCATTCAGGAGTATATTGCACGAAGATCTCCATTTTCACCCATATAAGCTGCAGATTATTCAGGAAATTATGCCTCACGATTGGGTTGCACACAAAACATTCTGCTTAACCATGTGTGATCTTCTTTGCCAAAATCCACAAATGTTGCACACCATCCTGATGTCAGATGAAGCTGATTGCAAGTTATGTGGTTCAATGAATAAACAGAATACGGGTTATTGAAGTGATGTAAGCCCACATGAACTGCACATCAAACCCTTGCACAGTTCTCATGTCACAGTGTGGTGTGGAGTTGCTTCCTTTGGGGTTATTGGCCCTTACTTCTTTGAGGATGAGAGCAGTGTGCCTGTAACTGTCACCAGTGAATGCCACCTAAAGATGCTGCAAGACTTTGTTCTTCTCCAATGAGGTATGGTCAATGTGGATGTGGAACAACTATGTTTTCAACAAGATGGAGTAACCTCGCATACGGTCAGAATTTGCATGGATTTATTGCAACAGACATTTCCCGGTAGAGTAATTTCCCGTTTTGGTGACATTTCCTGGCCGCCTCGCTCACCTGACCTTTCAAGTGCAGACTTTTTCCTTTGGGGCTACCTGAAGCAAGAATTGTTCCAAACACGTTGTGCCACCATTCCTGAGTTGAAGGATCGCATCAGAACTGCCGTCGGCAATGTCCCAGGTAATACGTTATGCCGAATTATGGAAAGCTTCCAACGCTCCCTAGATGAATGTGTTGTGCAGAGGGGGCATCATTTGACAGGAGTTATATTCAAAAAGCAATCCATGCAATGGACAATGACTTAACACATTAGTAAATGGCATAACTTTAACTATTAATTGACATAAGAGGTAATAAATAAATTACAGTTACTGCCTGATGGTGTGTTTTTAATATCCTACTATGAACGCTGCCACACCCCGTATAAGGTAGCCTACGTGTTAACTCAGAGTACAAGATATCTACATTTCAAATTTCGTCCAAAGTCCTCTCTCTCTCTCTCTCTCTCTCTCTCTCTCTCTCTCTCTCACACACACACACACACACACACACACACAAACTTTCGCATTCATAATATGTCGGGCTTCAGGTCCTCAGCTGCCGCCTATTCACATCTCCAGAGTGGAAAGTTATGTATTTTGCTTTCTCTGTTTTTCCTAACAGTAGATTTTTCAAATTTCATGCATGTTTTTCTATTTAAGAGGATTAATCTGGCATTTTGTAACTGTAAGTGTAAATTCAGGTCCTCTGTAGTGCAGTAGTTGTTCATTTATTTTGTTTCAAAGTGAAACATCTGTTCATTTAGTAAATCAGTTAGTCAGGCCCTCAGCTGTTGCCTGTTCACGTCTACAGCGCAGTGAGTTACATATTTAGTTTTTCCTGTGTTTTGCTAGTAGTATATTTCTTAAAGTTTGTGCAGTTTCCCTATTTATGAGGTTTAATATCATGTTTTTAATTGTAAGGGTAAATTCAGGCAGTCCGTAGTGCAGTTTTCATTCCTTTTGAGCAGCCAGTTACACATCTCATTAAGGCTTCAATGTCCATTGGTGACACATCAGGAGGGTAGCAAGTTGCATATCTACGTATCTGTCTGCTATTATAGTTTGAAGAGTCTTTCTAGGATGGGTAGGGTGTGTGCATGATGTGCATGGACGTAGGAATTTGCGAAACGCTGAATGCCTGTTTGGCTACCGTCAGCTGCCTTCAGTCGTGTCACATGGGACACCTCAGATTTCACTTTTTTTGCCCACAGGCTCTGTTGCTGAATCACCTTCTAGTGTACATAATGCGGTAGATCTCCCTCTCCCCACAGCTGAGTGGGAGGCAGGTGGTAAAGAGTCTGCATCACTCAAGGCAGAGGGCCAGTGTGGAGGCTGACCATCTGGCCTTGTCTATTTACTTTTTGAGTGAACAGGTGGCCATTCCTTCAGCAGTGTTTGAGAAGGCACATGTAGGCGGTGGTTTGCTAGTTATTGGGAGCTCCAACAGTAGGAGTGTTTGGAACCCCTAAGGAAGATTGCATTCAGGGCTGGAAAGAAAGGCAATTTGCATGCGTTATGTCTGCCATGGGGCCTTGCCTGCAGCTATAGAGCATGCAGTGCGCAGTTGTCTGCAAGTTGTGGTTCACGTCGGCACCAATGAAGCCTGATGCATGCATTTTGAGGCTGTTCTCAGCAATACAGGTGGATGGCTGTTGGCCTCCTGCACAGGGCACATGCGGAGCTCACAATTTGCAGCTTTGTTCCCAGAGTTAATTGGGGTCCTTTGATTTGCAGCTGAGTGGAGGTTCTCAACCAAAGGCTCTGTTGACTCCGTGACGGTCTTGGCTGCAGATTTCTGGACCTGTATTATCGGGTGGAGAATTGTAGGACTCTACCCGGTAGGTCATGGGTGCACTACACAAAGGAAGCAGCTACTCAAGTAGCAGAGTACTTGTGGTAGTTGCGGTAGTTTGAGGTATTCTGATAAACACTCACCAGTTGATACGCAGATAGCAAAATCATACTGCATTCAGAGTAAAGACACTGTGACTGTCAAAATTTTATCAGCAGACTGCCAATATTTGTAAGGAAGTTCCCAAATTTATTGCCCTCTATTAAAGTTCTCGTGCTTAAATTATTCTTGGTACTGACAGATGGCTGAAACCCAAAGTAGAAGGCTGTGAAATATTTAGCTAGACATGGAATGTATACTGGAAAAACATGTTACATGCCATAGGAGGAGGAGTGTTTATTGCAGTTGACAAAAATATTGTCTGCACTGAAATCGAAATTGAGTGTGACAGCAAAGTTATTTGGTCCTGTGTAACTAGTCTAGGTGAAACCAAGTTAATTGTTGGATGTTTTTACTGGCCACCTAATTTTGCTGTGACAGTTCTAGAGTCACTGAAAGAAAGTCTACGGTCAATTGCACATAAATACCCACATCACACAACACTAGTTGGAGGTTACTTTACACTACCGTGTATAAAAAGGGATGTCTATGGATTCATTGGAAGGGGTACAGACATACAGTCTTGCAAAGTACTTTTGAACAAATTTTCTGAAAACTGCCTTGAGCAGGTAGTTTGGCAGCCTATACACAATGGAAATATCTTAGACCCTGTAGCTACAAATAGGTTGGACCTTACTGATGGAGACAGTATAGAGACGGAGATTTGTGATCATGATGTCATCATGGTGACTATGTTTGCTGAAGTTAATGAATTAGTCTAGAAAACTAGGAGAAGGTTTTTGCTGGAAAGAGCAGATAAGCAGTTGTTAGCATCACTTAGACAATGAAGAGACATCATTTAGTCCCAGCATGATGGACATAGAGGAATATTGGACAACGTTAAAAAGATCATAAATCATACTTTGAAAAGTACCTGTATGTGTCTAGTAAGTGGATTAAAGACAGTGAAGACCCTCCATGGTTTAACCATGAAATTCATAAATTGCTGAGGAAGCAAAGGCTGTTGTACTCTCACTTCAAAAGAGAAAGCGAAAATGAAGAGAGCAAAGGATAGCAGAGATTCGCGCGCCTGTGAAACGATTTATGTGTGAAGTGTACAACAACTATCACCGTCACACCTTAGTGAAAGATCTGACCAAGAGCCCAAGAAAATTCTGGTCCTATGTAAATTCACTGAGTGTGTCTAAGACTTCCATCCAGTCACTCACTGACCAGTCTGTTGTGGCAGTAAAAGATAGCAAACGGGAAGCCGAAGCTGTAATTTTCTCATTTAACTAATCATTAAGATAGAAGAATCATACAAACCTACAATTGAATGAGATTTTCACTCTACAGCGGAGTGTGCACTGATATGAAACTTCCTGGCAGATTAAAACTGTGTGCCGGACTGAGACTCGAACTTGGGACCTTTGCCTTTCGCGGGCAAGAGCACTTGCCCGTGAAAGGCAAAGGTCCTGAGTTCGAGTCTCGATCCGGCACACAGTTTTAATCTGCCAGGAAGTTTCATATCAGCGCACACTCAGCTGCAGAGTGAAAATCTCATTCTGCAAACATCCCCCAGGCTGTGGCTAAGCCATGTCTCACAATATCCTTTCTTTCAGGAATGCTAGTTCTGCAGGGTTCGCAGGAGAGCTTCTGTAAAGTTTGGAAGGTAGGAGACGAGATACTGGCAGAAGTAAAGCTGTGAGGATGGGGCGTGAGTCGTGCTTGGGTAGCTCAGTTGGTAGAGCACTTGTCCGCGAAAGGCAAAGGTCCTGAGTTCGAGTCTCAGTCCGGCACACACTTTTAATCTGCCAGGAAGTTTCAAACCTACAATTATTTGACCATCACACAGTTTCCTGTACAGACGACAAGGTAATAGGCATCCTTGGCATAGAGAAACAACGGAAAAAGTTGAAAACAAATAGGTCATCAGGTCCAGATGAAATTCAAATTCAGTTTTACAAGGAGTACTCTGTGCCAATGGCCCTCAATTAGCCTGCACTTATTGTGAATCTCTCACCCAGTGCACAGTTCCAAGTGACTGGTAAAAAGCGTAGGTGACTACTGAATGTATGAAGGGTTAAAGAATGGACCCGCAAAATTGCAGACCTATGTCCTTAACATCAGTTTGAATATCATAAATTTCCTTGAGAACAAATAGCTTATGTCTATGAATCAGCATGGTTTTCGAAAGCGTCACTCCTGTGAAACTCAGCTTACCCTTTCCTTATTTGATATACTGCAAACTATGGATGAAGGGCAACAGGCAGATTCCATATATTTCCATTACCGAAAAGCATTTGACACAGTGCCCTACCAAAAATTGTTACCAAAGACATGAGCATATAGTAACAGAAGCCAGTGTGTTGTTCTCGACACCGAGTGTTCTTTAGAGATATGGGTATCATCAGCAGTGCCTCAGAGAAATGTGATAGGACCACTATTATTTTCTATATACATAAATGTTCTTGTGGACAGGGTGGGCAGCAATCTGCAGCTGTTTGCTGATGATGCTGTGGTGTACGGGAAAATGTCGGAGTTGAGTGACTGTAGGAGGATACAAGGTGACTTAGACAAAATTTCTAATTGGTGCAATGAATGGCAGGTAGCTCTAAATGTAGAAAAATAAAAGTTAATGAGGATAAGAAGAAAAAACAAACCCATTATGTTCGGATGCAGCATTAGTAGTGTCCTGCTTGATACAGTGATGTCATTTAAATATTGGGTCTGATGCTGCAAAGCAATATGAAAAGGATGGATCCTGTGAGGATTATGGTAGGGGAGGCAAATCATCGACATCAGTTTATTGGGAAAATTCTGGTAATGTGTGGTTCATTTGTAACGGAGACCACATACAGGAGATCAGTGTGACCTATTCTCGAGTACTATTGGAGTGTTTGGGATACGTACAAGTAGGATGAAAGGAAAACATCAAAGCAATTTAGACACAGGCTGGTGGACTTGTTAATAACATGTTTGAACAACATGATAGTATTATGGATATGTTTCAGGAACTGAACTGGGAATTCTTGGAGGGAAGGTGACATTCTTTCCGAGAAACACTATTTAGAAAATTTAGAGAACTGGCATTTAAAGCTGATTGTGTACCAATTCTACTGCCACCAACATACACTTACCTAAGAACCCTGAAGATAACATACGAGAAATTACGGTTTGTACGGAGGCATATAGATAGTCATTTTTCCCTCGCTATACTTGCGAGTGGAATCACCTCATATAGACTGTTTATATCTACAAGGTGACTTTTTCCACTGTGTAAAAACTCTAGGGATTGGTCGATGAGATGATATGGAAAAAATAATCTCTAATGAACTTATGTATGGAAATTCATGGTTTACATGCTAGAGACCATTTACTCAATCACACATTGTTACAGAGAATGTGGTCTAATACACACTGTACCATGCAGCTACTGTTACAGTATATGTTGAAAATGGTTTATATGTGCCTCAAAACATGCATGTAGCATGTTCTGCCTCACACATTCACATTGGCCAGGCTGCATCTGAACAGTGTCAATGGCAGCATTAATACACTGCTCCAGTGTCTCCACATATGGACTGGGCTCTGCATACATGACACTTTTGAGATGGCCCCATAACCAGATAACACATGGGTTGAGACACAGTGAACAAGCAGGCTATGTAACTGGACTCCCTCATCTGCACCACTGACCAGGGAAGACATGATTTAGATGCATCTGGATGTTAACAGTGAAATGGGCTGGAGCACCATCATGTAGCAGCCACATTACCCTTTGAATCATCAATGGCACTTCTACCAGCAAGGGAGGCAAAGTCAGCTACAAGAAACACTGATAGTTCCAGCCTGTTAGGTGACGTGGAAGGAAGACTGGTCCCAATATATGGTTGCCAATTATCCCGGCCCACACATTGCAGCTGCACCGATGCTGATGATTTGTTGTCACCGTACCATGGGGGTTCTGCATACTATCGTACAGATGATTGTTATGAAAGCTGAAGATACCACTCTGTGTAAAGGTGGCCTCACTGTCAGTAGGATGGATGACACAAATCTCAGAATCATGGTTGCCTGGTAAAGAAACCAGTGAAGAAACTGCTCCCGATGTTGAAATTCTGTTGCTAATAAGCCCTGCACACAGTGCAAGTGATAAGGGTAGAAAAAATTGTCATGGAGAATGGTCCACACGGTCATCTGGCTTACCCCGTACTGGTGGGCCAACTGGCTGATACTGACATGACAATCACCTACCACAGTGTTAATCACATTTTTCTCCAAGTTTGCATTGAATGCTGTGGTTGTTGTCAGCGGGGATAGGTTTCCTGATACAACCTTGCTGTCCTTTGCCCGTCACCATTTGCCTTTCTGTAAGTAAACGCCGTGTCAGCAAGCTCTCGATTCGAATAGGGAACCATTGAGTACAACACTGTATCACATCCACTACAAGGTGAGTCAGCAAGATGAGTGAATCAGACACAACATTACCAACAGCTATGGCAGGAGAGGGAACTAGGGCATGACGAATGAGGAACAGTATCACCCTCTAGGAGGAAACCATGCATACTGTAACTGTGGCTGCATGGTACAGAGCATATTAGACTGCAGTCTCTGTACCAAAGTATGATGGAATAAATGGTCTCTACCATGGAAGCTACGCATTTACGGAATAAGTTCATTAGACCATTTTTGTTTCGTATCCTCTCATCGAACAGTCCCTACAGTTTGTATATAATAGAAAAAAATCACCATGTATAACATAGCACACACAGTTAGATACAGAAGTGTGAGTAATCAGGTAGTTAGGTAGTTTAACACCATGTAGAACTCTTACTTCCATCAATCATAATGCATGAGTGCCATTTGCTCCAGAGTTGGAGTTGAGACAATGCTATTTGCAAATAAGAATATGTATGTAGATGTAGATTAGATATGGTTGGCTACCAATGCAAGGAGTACCAAACACTAAATAAACTTCTTTTTCAGCTCAAAGAGAAGGAGTAATACCAAGCGAGGTGGCACAGTGGTTAGGACACTGGACTCACGTTCAGGAGGATGGCAGTTCAAGCCCGCTTCTGGCCACCCTGGCTTAGGTTTTCCATGATTTCCCTAAATTGCTTCAAGCAAATGCCCTTTGAAAGGGCAAAGCTGACTTCCTTCCCAGTCCTTCCCTGATCCAATGGGATTGGTGACCTTGCTGTTAGGTCCCTTCCCCCAAATCAACCAACCAAGAGGAGTCCTTTAACAGGAGTTAGTTTTCTCTGCAATGGTGTCGCATGAGCTTAAATTCTGGCACAAAAGTTTTTGCCTCAGCAAATTTGATGATAGCAGTCAACAGTGCACTATACAAATCAGCTGTATTGTATAACCTCCAACAATGAGGTGGAGGAAAGTAGATATTTGTCATAGGTACAGAGAAGGGTTTGATTGCAGAAGACTGAATCTAGCATAAATTAGGAGTTAATAGGACTCATTGTGGTGTGCGTACTGTAAGACCTTCGGTACACACACCATCAGATTATTTGACTTGTCGCTCTAACGAAGTAGGCAAGTGTCAGCAATATGTCTCGTGGTCTTATTGTGGCGTGTTTATCTTCTGCCATTAGGTCAGACGATAGAAATGCCACTTGCACGCTTAGAGTAGCAGATTGACGGTGACCAACTTTAAACAGAACTTGATTAATTTTCACACACATTTATTAAAATAATAAAAAGCATAGACATTATGTAACTTGATTCTGGATGCTGTTTACAATTGACAATCTGAAGTTCCTTTGGTCTTGGTACGTTAATCTTATTCTCACATATCTCTGATACTTGACAAAGTGCCTATACATTTCTCTTCACGGCTATGTACAGGAATATGATAATCTTATTAGGTGCAGACTGAAACTTGACTATAGACTGGTACAGACTAATGCAGACCAGCACAGACCGGCGCAGACAAATGCAGACTGGTACAGACTAATGCAGACTGACTAAACAGAGGTCTGTACACTCGTTACAATACCTCGCGCGTTCAGGTATCACTGCGCGAGAGTGATCCGCGAGAGGAAAAGGTTCTACGTTAGCAGCAATCTCGTTGGCTGCGTTACATATTAATACGCGGATCGGCAGAAGCAGAATTTGGTCCGTCTCTAAGGCCTGTGCTGCTGTGCTTAGCGGGGTGCGCTCCAGTGGGAAAGTTGTGTATGCGCTGACTACGCGGAACTATGTATACCACACTCATAAAACTATGTAAGCCAAAACTCTGTAAAAAGCTATCCACAGTAAAATTCAGCTTTCTACACATATACATGCTCCATAATTCTTACAATCTTTCCACACACGCAGTACACAAGTAATATTTCTAATATAATTCAGTTTCAGCCTTCCTCACTGAGTTTAACTTACACGTAGATCTGGGGACAGAGCACTACACAATTAAGTCCATCATCATCTTCTCTTTCTTCTTCTCCTTCTGATGACAATCCATACTGCTTTCTGTCAGTATCGATGATCTCATATAAAAATTTCATCCAAGCATTTCATACTGTTCCAATGTTAAATGATGATTTAATAATAGTTACACAGCTGTGAATGTACACATTTTTGTTGATATTCTTGAGTAACCATTCTGGCTTATTCAGGAAGATGATAAGTAGGAAATGAAAATTAGCAGCCATGAAGTTCTCATTTCACCATCAATTACCACTCTGTACTAAATTAAAAAATATTTCTCTCTCTTATCAAGTCTTGGTTGCATACTCTTGCAGTACTTCCATTACTTCTTATTATGTTCCAAAACGATGAATATCCTGTACAATAAAGCTTTGAATTCCATCTCACAGCCAACTTACAAAATGCGGGCCTAGTCCGTATATATGCCAGAACTGGTCTCAATTCCTTATCCAGAGCTGCTGATGGTTTTGGAATGTCTGCATCACTGAGGTTGAAAGATAAACTCTGGCTCCCTGGCTAGATATGCAGAACCCAGAAAAGGACATGTCAGTGGTAGAGGTGTCCTCCCCATGATGCAATACCAAATGGCAGTAGCTAGGTGCAGGCACTGTTGAAATCTGCAGCTTGGGACATAATCTGTACAGTTGCACTAGCACGGTCTGCAGCTGATGGAGAAATATAGTCAGAGCTGGTTTTAGTGTCACCTGCAGGTTTGTTGTCCATTGTACAGAGTGTATAGGTGGACTTTATGGGTTGCCTTGACATTTGCTGGCAGTCATCTTGGATGATGACTGACATGGTGGAGTCAGAACGGTGCATCTAGTGTGAAGCAGTGACAGTGGTCATGCTGTGGAGATGAGGAATGGTGCCTGCAGATGTGGTAATGTGTGAGGTTGGCATAGAAATACAGGGTGCGATTTGTGCTTTTACCAGTGGGGGGGGGGGGGGGGGGAGGGATGTCTTAGGGGGTTAGTAGAATTATATATGTTACTAGCTTGGACCGTGGTGTTACGTATGGTTAAACAGCTACTTATAAATAGATGTTAATGCCGAAACTCACTATTCACATGTATGCACTATCAGAAAAGCCATCCCTTGTTATATCTTTAAAAGTACATTATAGGTAAAGCTTATTTACAAAATCATCTATATACAGGTATACGAGGGGAATTCAAAAAGTAGAGGCACATTTGTGAAAAGCTGTACTCATTCTGATGATAGAAAACTGAAACATATTAATAATATTATTAGTAACACTTATTAAAAACTTTCAGTGTTCGGCTCCACAAATTTAAATTATATGTAAAGTTTTACTCCAGTGCGTGGGAAATAAACATCCCAGGTTGGGATGCATAAACTAAAACCAGAGGAGGGGATGGTCTAATGCAGAGGGGGGGGGGGGGGAATCCCCCCATCGCCCCCTGCAAATTGCACACTGTAGAAATATCAGTTCTGCTGGACTCTTGTACTCACAAGATGCAACTCTGAAAGAACTGAGGAATATGAATGCTTTCTATGGAGAAGTGGTATCAGGGTTGAAAATCTTTTGCATACTAGTTTTAAAGATGCACACTGTGTGCTCCATTTCACCACTGTCTTAGAATGAATGGGTGCTATGAGGGGATGGCTAATACCTTGCAATTTTAAAAGATACAAAACAGTCTCCCTGGGGAACTGCAGGCCATTGTCAATCACAATAAATTTTGGAAGGCCTATTTGGCTAACATTTGGAAAAGAGTCATTATCACTGCATCTGAGTTATACTGCCCATCCTGTGTACATACAGAGACTGAGAATATACATAAATAGTAATAATGATAAATAAATAAGACAAGTGATTCAAAAAGGGGCCTACAAGGACTAAATGAATGCATCACATGGTTCAGTAGACTTGGGTCAAGGAGATAAAACTTTTACTGGCACCACCTGCAGGGTGTATACGAGGAGAAGAAAAAAAAATTCCCGGATTTCCCGGTTAAAATTACACTTTCTCCCGGGTGAAGATACACTTTTTCCGTGTTAAGTGACAGTATAATCTCCTTGGAACTGTAAATCTCATCAGTCCTTTCAATGGTTATGGTTTTATACACTGGTGTAGTAATTCTCGGCTCTTTATAAAACCAAACTAAAAAAAAAAGAAGAAAGAAGAAGAAGAAGAAGAAGAAGAAGAAGAAGTAGTTTCGGAATGATCTTTCATGTGTAGCAACATGTACGCTGATTGCAATGCGATTTGTAGCCAGTCATAGCTCGTGTCACGTGATCTCGCCAGCCGATGACAAGGATATTCGAGCATAGGACACGTCAGCCAATAGCGTTATCACTGTTAAGTAGGGCGTGCACACAAATAGGAAAAGTTAATGGTTTAAATTATTATATATACTGTTACTACTAGAAAAGCAGAGCTTTCACATATTATCTTGGTCTCGAAGATTAATAAGCTGCAAGAGAAGCTAGGCTTTCACATATAATGTTGATCTTTTCTGCGTGTGTTACACTTTACGATACATCCCACAAATGTGCCAGTAAAAATTTTAATAAAGACATAAATGTTTTGATCTTCTGGGATCGAAACTTTTCTAAATGTTTGTACTCGAAAGACTTGATTTTTCAATGAGAGTCAAACGCTCTGTGATTTAAGAAATTCATCGTACATTCTCGCACATAGTTCATCTTACATAAAAGGAAATTTAATATGAAAATAACGCTTTTCAAATAACTATTCGCAATATTTTCCCGCTACCTGTTAGAAATAGGTTCGTTTCAGTAGTTGCCAGAGAGCGCCAGACAAAAGGCGTCACCGCGCTTGCGCGGCTACTGGGATGCTGGAAGCGTGTATGTTCGTAGGTGTAAGAAAAAATGGTTCAAATGGCTCTGAGCACTATGGGACTTAACTGCTGAGGTCATCAGTCCCCTAGAACTTAGAACTACTTAAACCTAACTAACCTAAGGACGTCACACACATCCATGCCCGAGGCAGGATTCGAACCTGCGACCGTAGCGGTCGCGCGTAGGTGTAAGACATTAAAAGATATTGCATTATGTCACAAAAGAAACAAGACATCAGAGTATACTCCAAGAGCATCGGAATTTTGTGCAGATTTGGATGTAAATTTTCTTGGAGTACCAGTACTGTATTATCTAACGTTTGGTTCTTCATTATGGCATAATGTCATACGTGCTAGAAGATGAGAACATGCACTTTTGAAATGCAGCGAACAGTTGAAACAAGCCAGTAGTGTGGAATGAAACACTTCGTTTCAAATAAATTGACTGCCTCATCGAAAAGATTAATAAGAGCCGAATTTCTTTAGCAAATCGACAAAAATAACTTCATTGTTCTGCAAGGCGATTAATACTTGGCTGTCAGTAAGGTGGAAATAAAATAAAATAAAATCTGAAACTAATAACGTATTTTAGCTTTCCGTATTCATGTCAGTGTATTTTAATTCACTTGATAGCTCCGGGCCACAGAATTCCAGTTTGTTTTCACTTGACGTCACAGCAATAAACGAAGAGGAAACAGCAAAATCACTAAACGTAAATGCCGGTCACGTGGAGATTATCCACTTCCCAACTCTAATTCAGACTGCTCTGTGCATCAGAAAAAAAACCTCGCAATCAATATTGCATGGGATAATTTGAGACCGGAAGAACAAGAACTCTTCAGAAAATTTGCATTCTTTATTGCCTATAGCTAATAACTTGCTTTTTTGTGTCACATAAAATTAAATATAAGATACATGAAACCAGTAGAAGAGACAAGCAAGACAGTACACATTTCTTCAGTCCGTATGTCCTAGCATTTTTTCTCTCCAACCTTGTTACAGCGTTACATGGCGTGCTTTCCTTTGTGGGAAGGAATCTATTACCTCATCAAAGGTCGTAAAATGTTTTGCTACATGAAAAAAAAAAGAAATGTCTAATACTGAGAAAGCTGTTAATACAAACAGTACCCAAGACTTGTATGGTTTCTCAATCTAATTACGTGTATTTTGTCACTGTCTGCTACATAAAACGAAATAGGCCTGTCTAATATTGCAGCTACTGTTAACACACACCAAATAAACGAGACTGTTTCGGCACAAATTGTCATTTTTATAACACGAGAAAATACAATTCACAAAGTACCAATATCAAATGCCTATTATGCCTACTACAAGCAGAAAGTTTTATGTTCGGAAGTAGTTTCACATTTCATTCATACGCTCCAGCTTCTCAAGCATGAGATCGAAAAGTAGTAGTATGAAATTTTCATATAAATTTGGAATCGTGTTATTCTTCCATAATTTGTGTGATGTCCCCGTTTCTTCCCCTTCCTCGTTCTACCAAACAATCTGGTCATCACTAATTCTGTAACTTATTCTCCGGTTAATTTCGCTAGCCCTGCCACAATCAACGGTTCAGTTATCCCGCGGTCATTCTCCGGGTTAAGGGGGGTAGGACGTCAAACGGGGCGACTTGGAGCAGGAGCGGCATCAAAGGACATTTTAATTTCCACTGTCTATACTTTTACAAGTAAATTCATAAAACTTTGTCAGCATCATGAGGAAGGATTCAGGATTCACATTCATTGCAGTGGAAGTTCAAAAATATAACAAAATAAATTTTTTTACGTATGAATTTTCGTCATTTTTTCACTTACTAATGGCTGCATTTGTTGCTATAGGTACAGTTTTCTTCATAAGTTAGAGATATTCTTCGATGAATTTTGCACAGCACACATACCATACTTATAGGTGTATGAAACTCTAGAATCTATTTAATTTATGAAAAAACGAATGAGCTGTTATACTTTAAACTTCATGTTTAGAAAAAACACAAATTTTATAGTTAATTACCTCAATTTTAACCACAGTTTTTAATAGATGTGGAAAATTCTAGAGTTTCATACACCTTTAAGTACGCTTTGTATGCTGTGCAAAATTCATCGAAGAATCTCTCTTACTTATGAAGAAAAGTGTACCTATAGCAAGAAATGCTGCCATTAGTAAGTGAAAAAAATGATGAAATTTCACATGTAAAGAAAATTATTTCGTTATGGTTTCGAACTTCCACTGCTATGAGTGTGAATTCTGAATCCTTCCTGGTCATGCTGACAAAGTTTTATGAATTTATTTGTAAAAGTATAGGCAGTGTAAATTAAAATGTCCTGTGGTGCCTCTCCTGCCCCAAGTCGGCGCGTTTGACGTCCTACACCCCTTAAGAGTCATTACGTGTTCATACAACGCGTTTTCCGCACTACTCAGGCGGCTGCTATCGGGGTCAGTACAACTGGTCCTTACTAGTGTAGCGGTCTGGCCAAAAATTTTCTATCAAAATTTAATTTTCTTGGGTACACCAAGAAGAAATACGTACTCTTTCTTAGCTATGATTCCTGTTAGTCATTTATTTCCACTCTGGTAGTCTGAATCTATGGATTTCGCAGGTAATTATAACAACGCTGATCATTCGCAAACACAGTCAACCACATAAACAAACAGCGATTACCATTCACCCGTTCGGATTTATTCCGCTCAACTCATATAGCCCCGTCCCCTTCTGTCTGCAGCAAAGTTTATTTGTAGATGCGACGGGATTCCCCTGGCAGATACATAACGTACACTATACAAGCATTCAGAAATAAACTTAGAATATGTTCTAAAATTTTCAAAAACCAACAGCGATGTGTTTCAAAATCATATGAATAATCAACAGACCAACGTGCGCTGGATACTAGGCGCTTTGTGAAACAAGGTTTTTTCCCTCAATAATATGAATTTGGCAGCCCTTTCCATTCCCCTGAAATTGCCGCCCGGGCTAGATACCCCGGTTTGCCCCCAGTGAATCTGGCAACTTGCACGCGTCAGTAAAATTTTTCCGGGTAGCATTTTGCTGCAGCATCAGCAGCTGCTCCGTATAGAGCTGTCACACCTCTGTAGTTAGAAGCGGGAGAAGGTACTACACATGCGCGACTCAACTGCGTGCATGCGCATGAGCCCGCCCTGCTCAAACGAATCTAAAGTAAACAGTTGGAACGTCACGCTCATCGGAGGCAACTTGTTGTTACGAAGCACTGAACAGTCTTCCTAAGGCCTTTAACACATTTTGCTGTTGGCAGATGCTTGTATGGGCACTGTGTTTAGTTGTTGTATATAGCGCATTTCCTTTGCAACTTTTATTTTCGTTTTTTTTTTCTTTCGTTCATGTTTTATTGCTGCAGTATTATTCTGCAGTAGTGGGATACATAATATCCTTTGTTAGAATTCTGTTTCTTACCAGTCAAAATTACAAAAATTTAACTGAAAGCTAAAACAAAAACAAAAATTCCCGGAATTCCAAAAAATTCCCGGGTTTATCCCGGTTTTCTCCCGGATGAAAAAATTCCCGGGTTTTTCCCGGATCTCCAGGTTGTCCCGGGTCGTAGACACCCTACACCTGGCCGGATGTACAAGGGTGCACTGCAGAGAATCAATTTGTTCCAGTTCTGAGTCAATGATTGGCTCATAACCATGATAGCAAGCCAATGCTTTTGTGCTACTAACTCCCCAATGAATGTAGTGTAAAAGAGAAGATGCAGTGCAGTACAGATTACTACTTGAGAGTCAGCCAGGTTTGCCTAAGGCAACATTTGCTCAGATCAGCCTTTTCTTACACAATGAGATATTTCATGCTATACTGAATGTTCAGCAGCCAGAAATACATGGAAGAAGTCAACAGTAGAACACATATCACCATGTAAATAGAAAAGACTACTACTTGTTGGTCAATAATGGTGTCAGGACCTGCAGGAAGTCTAGATAGAACATTCACAATGGCATAGCTAGCAGTGGATCTGCACTACATTTTATATTAATATTTGCAAGGGATGAGAGCCCAAGATTGCAGGCATTCATCCATTTTGTCTGAAAGAGCATTGTGAGGTCCAAATAACATAATCAAAGGCTTATAGTAAGCTATCAGCTGCCAGATAAAATTGCTGTCATTATAGATAAGAGTGGAATGAATTACTGGACCATGTAAATGATTGCTAATACCTCTTTCTCAATCTGTGAGTAATTGCATTGTGCTGCACTTAAACATATAGTTATACATGCTATGGGATACTCTGTTCTGTCAGGTACTCTATGAGTGGGATACATCACCTTGTCAGAGCTATAAGGAACAAGAGACTGGTTGTTGATTTAAATTTGTTTCAGTGTTTGGAAAAATTGTTCACAAGCCACAGACTACTCAAATTTGACATTTCTGTGTCCAAGTGCACTTGACTGAGTCAAAAAGTGTGCAATGATTGGTATGAAATACAAATAATAATTGAATTTGCTTATAAATTCCCAAAGATCTTTTGAAGAGACTGTAATATGCATGTCTGCCTATGGCCTGGACAGGAAATTTTGTGGTAAGTTGTATTTTTTTACTTAAAACAAACCTTGAATATTACTCCTTTATGTAAAAAAAAATGAAATTTCTGTAGACTGCATTTTAATTCAGTGTGACATAGTGTAATGACCAACAGCTCCAGCTTTGCCAAATGTTATTGTGTTTTATGACTCTTGAGTGTGTCATTACCTATATAAATGACACACACAGGAATTGACTGAACAAGACACTCTAAGCACTGTTGAGGTAAGGCGGGGGCACAGTCCAAACATAAAGGGAGCCACCTGTACCGGAACAGACCAAAACAAAATATCTTCATATATCCATAACTGAAACGGAGGACTTGGGACGTCAGCTAGTATAATATATGTTAAAAAATGATGAAATTCCTCCAGGTGTATTAAGGTGTTGGTTTTATTGGAGTAGTTTCGATGTTGTTACATCATCATCTTCAGGCCCATACTTGTTGATAGTAAATGTATGTGTATGTGTCTAACACTAATAGTCAGTGGTGGAACACGCCTATCTCACCACTGACTACTGGTGTTAGACACATACGGTTACTGTCAACAAGTATGGGCCTGAAGATGATGATGTAACAACATCGAAACTAGTTGCCAATAAAACTAACACCTTAATACAGCTGGAGGAATTTCGTCATTTTTTAACAAAACAAAATAAGTCAGAACATCTATTCATAAATTCCCTACTGATTGGTATGGTACTGCTGGAGAAACCAGGTTAACCTGCTCATGTTCCAAGAAATTTAACCGATTAAAGACATCTGCTCCAAATAAGTTTTGAGCATTTGGGTGTAGCACTACCAAAAGTTTATGTGCCTGGAAACATAATCATAGATTACTGGAATGGACTCTAGCATCCTCTGTATGAAAAGAAGAGAGTAAATGGCAGCTGTGATATGTCAACTTGAGAGTGTCTAAGGTGATATAAGCTTACCAATTAATCAATGGACAGATGAAACCATATTGATCTGGTACAGGACAGGCTGGCTCATGGTATGTACATCAATTTGTCAGGTGTGGCCACTGCCAGATGGTACTGTGAGTGTAAATTATTCACAGCATTGTCCTGCTTGAAACAAGGTGTGTGTGGTATTTTGTAAGAGACTGACATACAATCTTAACAGGGCAGAAATTTTGGCAGTGGAAACACTGAGCCTGCTTTCGTCTACAGTTGTGGAGTAGATGCGTGACAAAACAACACGGGGGGGGGGGGGGGGGGGTGGGTCAGGGAAACGGAAGAAGAAATATGGCATGATGTAGCCATGGAATAGGTATTCTAGAAGTACTTGTTGCTGATGATGTGGAGTATAATTGAGCTGATTCAGTGGAGCACTACTTATGGGGTAAAGGGGAACAGCTAGGCAGCTTGTGTTGCATATGTTCTGCTGCCTAAGGAGGTACCTGGGCTGGCTGTGGCAGGACTAGAATGTGATTGTTAACTATGGCAGCATCCTGACTGCAATGGAGATACCACTCTGATGTATGAATAAATTCATAACATTGTGCAGTTGTCAGAACTTATGATAATGGTCAGTTTGGCATAGGGCCTGCACTCAAATATCTTTATATGGGAGCGAATGTACAATGCACTCAAGAACCAAGCAGTCTGCATAAGACTGCCCAAACTGTGGATTCTTACAAATAAATTTAAAATATCGACTTAATTCTTTCCTATATGCACCCTGTCTCAGCAGGATCGTGATGTGGCATTCTGTAAATGAAACAACTCCACCGAGACTGCTACTGCATGGGCCCTGTTCATGTTAGCACACAAACATGACTCACAAATGTGGGAAACTGTTAAGTATTGGGGACATCTACACGGCATGATTTATGAAGAAGACTATGTCCTAATCTGAGCCCACTGAACTGTGGGGCCTACCTGGTATGTAGCAAAATGCACTCATCAACATTCTTTGAAAGAGGGAAAACTGGTTTTCATTAATGTAACCACTTGTTTTGGAGAAGTTTCATCTTTTCCCATCGTTTTTGTAGCAGGTCCAATAACACTTGTTCCATGGTGAGTTCATGTGGATTAGTTGTCTCTCACTGGCAGTGCTGTAGTGGTGTCTGTGTAACATAATTTATAGAACACAAGACCAAATACAACTGAAGTACTGATAACTGTAGAGTAGCCTTGTTGTTGATACAATATGTGAACAAGTTCAGGTAGAATCAATGTCCATTTCATACACAGTCCTGTAGCAACTGTCCTTGTGATACTTGCTATCTGGTAGCAAGAGATTAATGTCAGTCTGGAGTAAAAAGATTGGCTCTATGGCCTGAGATGACCATCTTTATAAGGAACTTGTAGTTCAAGTAGTGGTGTTGCTTGACCCAAAGTGTCCAGTTAATACAGAATGTTGTGTATGATTTGTTCTGCTTCACTTCAGTAAAACATTAGTGTAGACATTTATCGGAAATTTTTAGAAGGGAATTTAAATAGCTCAAATAACTGCAGGTTTGGAGTTTATAAGTTTCAAATGAAGTGTCTTTTGGAATATACATGGTGTTATGTTAATGTGTTGCAAAAGTAGGAAAATATTGGTCACTTGTGATGTCAACTGAGAAGCTATTTAAATGAGAAGTAGTGGCACCTGCAGTAACCTGCACATTACTCCACTTCTGCCACCACTACTGTGGTGCATGCCAATGACCATGTCTTTTATTGTATTTGGAGTTAGAATACAACTGACGATGAGCAGAACTCAACTGAAGTCACTGTTTTTTTTTGTGTGTAACTTATCTATGGCAATTTACTATGGCCACCTTGGAAAAACTCATGGTTACGTTGATATTCCAGGCTTTACTGTCTCATATGCACCCATTGCTGTTTCCACCACACAATGACTCTGCTGAAGATTGGGAAGCTTCTGAAAAATGGCTCCACCAGCACTCTGTTGCATTTAGGGTGACAGATGAAGAAATTTGAGAGGCTTTGTTTTTATCATGGAATCCTTCTTACAAGTACCAATTGTTGTATCAATTAGCCTCTTTGCAGGAATGGATCTCACTCCCTTAGTTTGATATCTTCTTATCATTACAAGCACACCAAGTTGTAAGAGCTCAGGCATTCCTTGATAAAATAGCATACTATCACATGTTTTGGTTGCAGCCACTGTGGCTTGCCTGCTGCATCAGTTGCTTGATAGAATTGTTCCTTTCCAGTGGTCACCCGCCTGTGAGCATACACATGTCAAACTTAAAAACAAATTACACTCTGTACTTTGCCTTGTGGCAAACATTTAGTCTTGGCCACAGGTACATCCCAGTATGAGGTGGAGGCAGTTATGGCACATAATCATATGGATGGCTCTGTGAAAACTACTGGTTTTGTATTAAAATGCTGAATGCAACTTGGCAGCACTATTTGCAAGTAGAAAACAAAGCCCTTCAGATCGTTTATGCCCTAAAAGAATTTCATGTGTTCTTATATGGTGCAAAATTCCCCTTAGCCACAGACCAATAACCTTCAGTTTCCTTGTTTCACCCTTCAACTGCGTTACCTAACAAAGCCACTCATTGCCTTCAATGTCAGGCCTTATTTTTGTTGAGATACAATTATGAGATCCACTTCTGCCCCACGCTGAAGGACTCAAATGCGGATGCATTGTCTTGGCTGCCCATGGAGCCCGATTCATTGTTTGATAAGGAAGAATTGTTTTGTTTTCAACATGACAGCAAAGCAAGACAGGTCCTTGATAGTTTCCCCATTACTAGCTCCAGGATTGCATTCGCAGTAGCTGCAGACACAGCACTTAAACAAGTTGTGTGGGTGATCCAACATGGGCATCCAACCCATTGCGGAATTTCAATGCTATCTGTCATCATCTTTCCCCATTAGATCCTGCCATTCTCATGACGATCAAAGGGGGTACCCCCATATTGTATTTCCAGCAACGCTGAGTAGGGAGGTCCTCAACCTGTTATATCTAGGTCATTGGGGAGCTTCCTACACTAAATTACTGACACGTCAGTACATGTTCTGGCCTGCCACTGACCATGAGGCGGAGCACCTTGTTGTAGCTTGCCACAAGTGTTCAAGTCAACAGGCGGCACTACACACTGTTTTTCCCCTTTGCCAGTGCCCACACTATCTTGGGAATGAATTTATATCAACTTTGCTTGTACAGTTTTTGATTATTGGATGTTGATGCCTTTTTTAAGTACCCTTATGTTGTTTGTTGTCCATCTACCACAGTAGTCAGGACTGTCATTTTTTTTTTTTTTATTTATTTTTTTTTCCATTTGGAGGGCTAGAACATATAGTGGTTTTGGACAATGGTCCTGAATTTTTGCCTCAATCCTTTTACAGATTTTTGCACCACAATGGCATCTGCCATGTCATGGGGCCCTCTGTCATCCACAATCCAATGGTGAGGCAGAATGTCTTGTGCAAACTTAAAAACGCAAATATGTCGTGGAATTTCCAGTGGAAGAGGCCCTTATGTTCTTCTTTCTCAGTTCTTACAGAACGACTCCAATTGGGGACAAGAGCCCGACTGAACTCTTACATGGCCAGCAGCCGCAGGCTCTGCTCCATCTCCTGCTGCCAGACAACCATCCTGAAGCAGCACTGACATCATTGCAGTTTGCATCTAGAACTCCAGTCTGGGCTCAAGGATTCTGACAACACAGATACTGGATTTCAGGCACCATCAACAGCCGGTGCAGGTGTCATGTGTCCATGGTGCATATAGATGAGTGCCCTGTTGAGCATGCTCAGTTGACCTTGGATGGGCATAGGCCTTCCTTCCACCATCATTGCAGTTCACAGTGGGCAGCATGCTGCCTGGGCTCTGCTTGTCCACCCTCCCAAAATGGTCTCTGGTTTCTCCACCAGTGGACCAGCCCCACACAGACGATATTGCTCAGCCTCCTGGTGCCCCGGCAATGCCATCTCTTCCAGAGGAGGGCATACTGGGGCTCTATCGGTGTGCCCACAGGTGCCTCCTACACTAATGATGCTAATGAGGTGCTGCCTGCACTGACACCGGTGTCTGCCACCCACTTGCTGGCATCGCACATGCTATCTTTGGACAACGTGACTCTCTAACTCACAGCACCTAGAGAAGGGTCTGATGTCAACATGACTGCTGCCGATAGGGTGTTGAGGTCATTCATTGAAAGACAAATATGGGACAGTTACTGGTTACATATAAAGCATTACAATCTTTTCTGTATCTTTCACTTACGGGATAGATACAAGTTTCACATTTATGCTACTGAATGCTGCTCTGGCATTCACTGTCTCTACATGATTTACATTATTCTGTGTATCAGCAAGTAGCATGATTAGTATTATACCCTATATTATTTTATAAAGAGCATATTACAAGAAGTTATAACAAATATAAAAAAGAACATAACTGTAAAACTGCTTCTTTTTCCAATGAGACTAAGCAATTTTCTGTCTTTTCTACATGTCTGCCCACTGCTCAGAAATTCTTCTGTTTGACGAGTAGCACTCTATGCTTATATATACATATTATATTCCATCCTGGAACTTCCAACAACACACATTTGCTTGAGATATGGCATTTTTCACCCATCCAATCAAGAGATTTTCTTCCCACTCCATTTGCCATTATTTAAAGTGGAAAAAAAGAACTTCTCTATTTTTTGCTTTTGCTGTACCAAAAAGTGTGACTGTGACTAAACTACTACCATTTCATCTAAATTGCATTTTGATAGTACAAGCAACTGCCAATGTTGTACATCCAAGTTTAATCATGTAAAAGCAGTATTAACTGAAGTCTTCATATTGTCTCGTCAAATCAACAGATTTAGGTATTTTTCTTGCAATATTTGTATGTACATCAAAAAGAACAAAAGATTTATGTCACTGCATTCTTTCTGATCGACTTTCCTGTCAAAATATACAGCCAGAATTTTTCTCACACTGTAAATTTCAGTTACACATTGTTCCATAACTAGCATTTCCTTTACTATGGATTTTTATCTATCAATTTTCTTTTGTCACAACAGAGCATCTTTAAAATCTTCATCACATGGAAGCTATGATTCAGAAGTTAAGTTCCCCAGAAATGATTAAATGCCTATAACAATCATTAATCAGGTCAATATAGCTTCTATGTTTCATTCTCTTTCTATTAACACTGAACATTCTACAGTCATTGAAACCTTCGAGGGTGGGTGATAAGACTGCTTCTTCATAAAGATGTGGAAGGAAATTGCTAAAGTTTTGTTTCAGGAAACATTACTGCACCTGGAGCAATTTAGGAAAACATTAAAAATGATCAAGAGAATAACTGTAACAGAATTAAAATCTAACACCTCCTAAAAAGACTATAGTCAACATAATTGTCTAGAGTAATTCACCCCCTGTATACAAGTAGATACTCAAGACAATTCTTATTTATTGTTCTGTCTCAGTTGCACACTTTTATAATTTCATTACGTGTTTTGATCCCACTGTATCATCTGATCTAAAACGAAGTAAAACTAAATATGCCCCATCTAATACTTTATAACAGCAGAAAAGAAAAGAGTTATACATAAAAGAAGAATTACCTAAGTAATCACATCAGCAACCCATCTTGTCTACTCAGAACAACATATTAGAGTATTGTATTTTGCTACTGCAGTCCATGTTTTAAATAGGTAGACTT
The DNA here is from genome assembly GCF_023898315.1 of Schistocerca nitens. Taxonomy (NCBI): domain Eukaryota; kingdom Metazoa; phylum Arthropoda; class Insecta; order Orthoptera; family Acrididae; genus Schistocerca; species Schistocerca nitens. The sequence continues at coordinate 351,334,863 of NC_064616.1, forward strand.
TGTTCGAGGTAGGGGACAGGAGGGGGGAGGGCAAATGGAGTAAGGCTGATGGCAAAATTACAGAAATGGAATTATGTAGAGGACCTAGAACTGTATGAAGTGTCATTAAATGTTATGCATTAGAAAACAGAAACAAGCTGTAAAAAATTCAACAAAATTAATTATAAAAATGAAACTACATTCAGCAACTGAAGTTATAGGGATGGGATGTGACAGTTATGGTTAATTGCATTTCCTTCTGCTTGGTGGCATTGTATGGCACACAGTTTTGCAGAATTTACGGAAACCAGTCTGCATGCCGTCCTGCTGCTAGGACATTGTCTGAGCCAATGCACTGCTGCTGTCTCTTCTCAATGAGTGGAGCTGTTGACAACACACGGGCTGCGGTGAGGTGAGTAACTGGAAGAGGCTTTCAAAGTTTCTAAAAAATTCACGCATTTGGAAGTGCCACACAATGAACCTAAGGGACACCACGTGAGAATATTGGAAGACATTGAGACTTTTACACAGCGTCTGCAAGAGCCTGGCATCACATCACATCAGCACAATTATTTTATTAACAGCGCATTTTTCCAGATACTCTGAAAGCCTGTCAGTACAGCTACATGAGTAGGAAGGATGACTGCCATCATCAGCTGGCTGCATGTCATGAATAACACAGTTTTCACAAGATTTACAGGGTAGTGCAGCTATAAGGTTCCCACCTTTCCTTTGAATGTGAATGCAATATTTTGACTTATGAAATAGAATAAACAGCTACAACAATGGGCAGTTTTAATGAATACTCAATTGTTAGCATTCTTCTGTCAGCATTTCAGTTCATTTCATCAGTGAAGTTGGACGTTTCTCTTTGCAGTATGCAAAATGAAGTTCTCAATAGAAGAAACAATTGAAATTGTGGAAGCATATGGGAAGACAGTTTTGACCCAGGAAACTCCCGAAATTTTCAGGGTTAGGTATCCAGGTAGAAGACTACCAGCAAAGAGAGCAATACAGAGTGTGTATAAAAATTGGCACACCTGTGGATTTGTGTAAAATGTAAAATGACAAAGAATTCCTTCAGTTTGCAAACACCAAAAGTTATGGTAGACATTTGCCAAAGAAATATTCAGAGCCAAAATAAGTCTACAGGTAAATTGGCCCAACAGGTGCCTTAAGTAGGAGGAGTTGCCAGTGGATATTGAAAAGTCTTAATCTGAAGCCACATTGTGTGTTGGTTGTGCAGCAATTATGGGAGGATGAGAGTCAGAAATATGTAGATTACAACAAATAGCTTTTGAATAATATCAACGATGGTTTGTTAGACCCTTTGAATTACATCATGAGTGATGAAGCATGGTTTCTGTTGTGACAGTGCCACGACATTTAACAGTGCCGCCATGACAGTACGCGCAAACGGCGATAGAGGCGCTCCGCAACTCGGCTGAGCGCGGGAGCGCCACCTAGCTACGAACGGCGCCATCCGCATGTCACGGCACGGCAGTCAAATAAGAGATACTGAGTTGTTATCATGTAACCAGCTATTGTTTCTAAGTGAGAGTGTTTGAATATCCACTCGATTATTGGTGATTAAAGGTTATAACACTTTTTGGCGCCGAGGATGGGATATTTTCACTGCGTTGTGGATTTGTGTGTTCGTGACGGGGCAGACATGGAACAGCTTATGCAAGCGCTCATTGAACAACAAACACAGCTGACAGCTGCTATTCAGGTGTTGTCGACGTCACTTACTCATCGTCTGTCTTCCTCTTCTCCGCCTCCGTTCCCTCCTTACGACGAGGCCGCTGAAGACTGGGAGGATTATGAGAAGCGTTTGCGGCAACACTTCTTGGCTTTCGGCGTTGTCGACGCTCCTATGTGTAAGTCATTATTTTTATCTTGGATTTCCCCACGGATCTATCAGCTGCTATCTCAGTTAGCCCCTCTGCGGGAACCTGCCTCTCTGTCCTTCCAAGAAATGTGTGACTTATTGTCTAACTATTACCGAAAAAACACCCACGTCGTTGCCGCCCGCGTGGCATTCTACCGGTGTTGTAAACAGCCCCATCAATCTTACCGCACTTGGGCGGCGGAACTACACGGCCTGAGTAGGAAATGTCAGTTTGTCACGGACACTCATCATGAGTCATATGCTGATTCAATGGTTAGGGATGGTATTCTACGGCTTGCTCCAGATAAAGTAGTTCGACAACGTGCCCTACAACTGCCAAACCCGTCGTTGTCGGAAGTTCTAAGCATCGCCCAATCCTTTGAAGTGTCTCATGCTGCTGACGCGCAAATAGACGCGTGGTGTGATGTAGGCGCTGTACAGTCAACTTTCAACACGGACAATTTGCCTGTTTCACAGGAGAACGAAGATGTGGCGGCGGTTCACTCGCATAAACAACGTCGCGTTGGGCCGCAACGCTTGCAGCGAAAACAGCACCCGCAGAAGCAGGTTCGTTCCGCATTTCCTTCTTGTCCACGTTGTTTCGTACAGCATGACAGGGCCACGTGTCCAAAACGTTGGGCCACGTGTAATTCATGTAGGAAAAAAGGCCACATTGCTTCTGTGTGTCAGTCCCCTAAAGTTCCTGTCGACGAGGACGAGGCATCGGACATGGATGTTAACTGTGTGCTTTCTCAAACGAATAAGTTGTTTGTTACTGTTCGTGTTCTGGATAAAGACATTCGCATGCAATTGGACACTCGCTCTGCAGTAACTCTCATTAATTCTCGCACGTATTTGGAGTTGGGCTCCCCTCCCTTGTCTCCAGTTACGCGAAATCTGAGAACTTATAATATACAGAAAATTCCTATCATTGGCCAGTTTGATGCTTCCACTGTCTACAAGTTTGTCGTTAGGCCCCTCACGTTTTATGTGGTGGATCATGCGGGCACTGAAAACCTGTTGGGTTATGATGCTTTCCAGTTGTTCGGGTTCTCCATTGATGATGATGATGTGCACCTCATATCTGCAGATATTCCGTATCAACAGCTGGATGGATTGTGTTCTGAATTTTCGTCCGTGTTCTCTGCTGGTCTGGGCCATGCCACGGATTTTGAAGCCCACATTACTCTTAAACCTAAAAGCTCGCCCTACGTTTTTCTGGGCACGCCCTATTCCGGTGGCGTTGTGTGCACCTGTCAAGGCTGAGATAGACAGGTTAACAGCTTCCGGAATTCTCCTTCCTGTTACCTCCAGCGAATGGGCATCGCCAATCGTGGTGGTTTCTAAACCAAACGTGAGTCTACGATTGTGTGGTGATTTTAAAGCCACTGTCAACGCTCAGAGCCTCATTGACACTTATCCTCTTCCCCGTCCTGAGGAGTTATTTACCAAGCTCGCTGGGGGCCAGTTCTTTTCCAAACTTGACTTATCGGAGGCGTACCATCAGTTGCCGTTGGATGCTTCTTCCAAGGAATTTCTCGTCATCAACACTCCTTGTGGGTTGTATCAGTACCAGCGGTTACCATTTGGCGTCGCTATCGCGGCGGCCATTTTTCAGCGGTTTTTGGAACAGCTCACGGCTTCCGTTCCCGGCTGCATAAACTATCTGGATGACATTGTTGTCACGGGGGCCTCCACTGAGGAGCACCTTGGCAATTTTGCGTTCACTGTTTCAGGTTTTGCATTCGGCTGGGTTGAGGTGCAATCTGGACAAGTCACAGTTCTTCCAACCCTCCATTCAGTATCTTGGTTTCCACTTGTCCCGTGAGGGTATACGTCCTCTACGTCAGCACGTTGTGGCCATTAACGCTCTACCCCGGCTGTCTACGGTCAAAGAACTTCAGGTGTTTCTAGGCAAGATTGCTTATTATCACAAATTCATTCCATCCGCGGCGGTGGTAGCTCATCCTCTGCATCAGCTGTTACGCAAAAACGTCCTTTTCTGTTGGTCCAACGAGTGTGAGCAGGCTTTTGTCCGCCTGAAGGCTCATTTGCAGTCGGCACCTTGTCTTGCCACATTCCGTCCGGGTCGGCACTTGGTTCTGGCGACTGACGCATCACAGTATGGCCTAGGGGCTGTTCTCACCCATCGGTATGAGGATGGGTCGGAACGACCCATCGCATATGCTTCCAAGACCCTTAATGATGCGCAACGGCGTTACTCTCAAATCGAAAAGGAGGCGCTCGCTATCATTTATGCTCTAAAAAAGTTCAGCGTTTTTTTGTACGGTTCTAAGTTTCACCTCATCACCGACCACAAGCCGCTGGTCTCTCTGTTCAGCCCATCAGCGTCGCTTCCGGATAAGGCAGCTCACCGGCTGCAGCGTTGGGCCTTATACTTGTCTCGTTTTCGCTATGAGATTCACTATTGCCCCACGGCCCAGCACGCCAATGCTGACGCATTGTCGCGATTGCCGATGGGCCCCAACCTGGTTTTCGATCGTGATGAGCTACTCTGTTTCCAAATTGATGAGGAAGAACGTCGTGCGGTTGAGGGTTTTCCACTTACAGGTTCGCAGGTCGCGTTGGCTACTGCGTGGGACCCGGTCCTATGTCAGGTGATCGGTTTTGTTCAACGGGGTTGGCCGGACAGGACCAAGGGCCGGGCATCGGATCCCCTTCGCAACTACCATGCCTTGCGCCTTCGTCTGTCTGTTCGTGATGGTGTTGTTCTTCTGGCCACGGATGGCGCATCTCCACGGGTTGTGGTGCCCGCCTCTCTTCGCAAAGATGTTCTCAAACTGTTGCATGAAGGCTATTGGGGTATTTCTCGGACTAAGTCCCTGGCCCGCAGGCACGTTTATTGGCCCGGTATTGATTCGGACATCGCCCACATGGTTGCTGCGTGTGGTCAGTGTGCTCAACAACTGGCTGCACCTCGTACAATGCCCTCTCTGTGGCCTGATTCGGCGCAGCCATGGGAACGGGTGCACGCTGAATTTGCCGGCCCCTTCCTCGGTACGTATTGGCTACTGTTGATTGACGCCTTCTTGAAGTTTCTGTTTGTTGTTCGTTGTCCGTCGCCCACCACTGCGGCGACGACGCTGGCTTTGTCCAAAATCTTTGCGCTAGAAGGTCTTCCACCCACGATCGCCACGGACAATGGCCCTCAGTTCTCTTCGCAGGCCTTCCGTGATTTTTGTACTGGACAAGGGATTCATCATGTTACAGCACCGCCCTTCCATCCGCAATCGAATGGGGAGGTTGAGCGCCTTGTCCACACTTTCAAAAGCCAGATGAAAAAATTACTTAGTGATTTTTCCACAGATGACGCTCTGCTGCAATTTCTGAGTTCTTATCGCTTCACGCCTCTGGGTGATCGCAGCCCTGCTGAACTCTTGCATGGCCGCCAACCGCGCACTCTACTGCACCTGCTTCACCCTGTCAGGCCTTGTGCTGTGTCCCCTAGTGCGGGAAAATACTCGGTGGGCACCGACGTGTGGGCACGAGGGTATGGATCTCGCCCTAAATGGATTCCAGGGGTGGTCAAGGCTCTTCGCGGCCGCCGGCTTTGTGAAATACGTATGGACAATGGCATGGTTGTTCGCCATTACGACCAGATGCGCCCACGAGTGGTGGCCACGCCTGGGCCACCGCCCCTTCCTTCGCCTCCACCAGCCCGAGAAGCCAGTCCTGTCACTGCTGCCGATGTACCGTACGTGTTGATGCAGCCGACGTCGCTACCGCTTCCGAGTACACCGGAACCGGCCCCAGTCGCGACGCCGCCTTCTCCGGGACCCATCTCGTTGGAGCACACCCCCAGGTCCACGACACCTACGGATGTTGCTCCGGAGTTTTCACCCATCATCTCATCCAGGAGGCACGTTCCATGCACGAGCTTCTGTCCTGGACATTTTCGACCATACTCTCGTGTCTCTCCGCGGGATCTTCTCGGGGCCTCACAAGAGGCCATGGATGTCTCCGCACTGTCCATGTTTCCAAGGAAGTGAGTGTTTTTTATTTCAAGGGGGGAAAAGTGTTGTGACAGTGCCACGACATTGAACAGTGCCGCCACGACAGTACGCGCAAATGGCGATAGAGGCGCTCTGCAACTCGGCTGAGCGCGGGAGCGCCACCTAGCTACGAACGGCGCCGGCCGCACGTCACTGCACGGCACGGCAGTCGAATAAGAGATACTGAGTTGTTATCATGTAACCAGCTATTGTTTCTAAGTGAGTGTGTATGAATATCCACGCAATTATTGGCGATTAGAGGTTATAACAGTTTCATCTTTCAGTCATGTGAATTCACAGAACACGAGGTACTGGGCAAAAGAGAATCCTAACACCGTGTGTCAGCAACCACTCCATGATGAAAAAATTGGCATTTGGTGTGGTGTAACAGGAATGTGCATCACTGGACCGATATTTTTTGACTCTATCCTCAACATGGTTGCATATATGGAAATTTTGGATACAAGATAGGGCAACACCCTACACACCTAAGATATCCCTGGAATTAGTCCATGACGCCTTCATTGAGGAATGAACTGTTAGAAAACATTTATGGCCACCATATTTGCTGGTGACACTTGAAGAGCAAGGTCTACGAAACAAATCCACACACAATACAGGAACTGAAAGACATCAGCCATGAAGTTGCAGTCACCAGTTTCCAGACTTTACACCGGATGTATCTGAATATGATTAGACATGCACAGCTGTTTATTGATGTTGCAGGGGTCAGTTTCAACATCTATAAATGCATATTTCATTGTAAATAAATAGTAAGTCCATTTCAGGTGCATGTTTCTATAATTTCACTGCATTTCCTTTATACTTACACGAGCTACTTTTATCATATCAGCATTATCTTGTATTAGCAGAAGGATTTGGTTTCCTGTACTGCAGAGCTTTTACCATACCCCTCCCCCCCCCCCTCTCTCTCCCTCCCAAAAGAGTGTGTGTGTGTGTGTGTGTGTGTGTGTGTGTGTGTGTGTGTGTGTGTGTGTGTGCGCGCGCGCACGCGCAAGAACAAACATATGAAACTTCTCTTTTTACAGGAATAAAAAGAAACATCAATTCTGATTATATGAGAAATATTTTAAATTTCTGACTCAGTGACTAACAATAATAACACCCAAAATAAAATCATGCTTACCTCTTACATATAAATTGATGTAGTGGAAACAAGTCATATTTTCAACAGGCAATGTTAAGAAGGCCACAGCATTCTCTCTGTTTTTCAGTTTAGTGCAACACAAGTTCCGTAGGACTTGTAAGGTCTCACTTATAACTGTAAAGGAACTGTGGTGATGAGCAGCACACTGGAGAAAATCAAATTGTGAAATAGGTAGTTTCTTCTTGTCATCAGTCCCATTTACCTTTGTCTCCTTGGGATCAGACCCCAATGAACAATGAGCTTTTTCTGAAAGTTTTTTTGATATGTTCCATGAAGTAGTAACCAAATTAATGCATTTTTCCAATACATCATCTCCTGGATCAAATTTCAAAATATACAAAACACTTAGTATGCACAGTTGCAGTACCTTCCCGGCATGAATGACTGGTAATGACAATATTTTCTCCAGAACAAGTTCCATGTAACTGATACTAAAAGTATTTCTTCCATTTAAAGCATCAGGCCATACTTTAATCTCACCAAGCATCCCTATGCCTGGAAAACAAAAGTAATGTACAATTAAACTCAATTCCTTCATTTTCATCATTTATAAATACGATGAAAACTACGAATAGGTAAAAGTAAACTAAAGCCCATTTTACACAATTAATGAATGAGTGAACAAGAGACCAAATCTCACAACTGTGTTCATTGGAAAGCTAGTTGGCCAATAAGCATGCAAACAAAGTTGTCTTCATGATTATTGGCCAGTCTGCGGCAGATAACACCCTACTATGAGGTCTTCTCATTGATTTACTGAAACAAACTTAAGGAAACTTTATTGCATGAAAAATTCACAGTGATGATTTATTTACTTATTTTTTTGGCTCAAGAATATCCTGCAACATAAATAACAATATAAATTTAATAATTCTAATGGATAATATTCAGGTAACTATTTCCATAGTTTTTATTCGATTTTGAATGGTTTTGAATTCTTTATGAACATCTGCAAAATCAGTTCTTCTATGATGGTTCTTTTATCATTTCATTCATAATAAAAGCAAAGATTTGCATAATAAATCACTCCATCAAAACTCTACATTGCCATAAGTATCCAAAAAGTCCAATCAGCACAGCACCTGTCTTACCTAGAGACATCACGGTAACCCCTGGAGTCATGTATGTCACATCAGACTGTTCAAGTTTTGAAAGGTTGTTCTTAATGTGCAGTGACTCACTAGATTCATGTCCATCTCTGACAGTCATAGCAAGGCTCAGCAAGTGTGTCAATTTGTTCACAGTGAACAGACACTGGATTTGTGGAATAGTTACTAGTTCACTGAGGACTGGTTCTTTACCATGAAGAATAATTTATCCACATCTAAATCACACTGTCATTCATGGTACCAAATAGAAATTCTGTTCAAGTCATTCTGTATCCCACTAACACCACTCAACATTTTCCTATTTCCAACAGCATCATCAGCAAACAGTCTCTGACTACTATCCCCATGCCAAGAGAAGTAACAGCAGCTTGCAGGCATGTCGATTGGTGCCAACACTATAGCCTTAACTGCTAACATTGACCCACTTACCACACACATAATGAGAAGGCAAATTTTTGTTATCAGGACCTGGCTACTTGTGTTGCCCATGTGCACAAGGCACATCCCTCTTACTGTGCCCATCACTCATCTGAAAGTGGATGTCTTGTATCATGAGCATAGTACTGGCCACCCTATCCAACAGATAGTTTATGCGGATGGAAAACAAGAGTTGTTCTATCACAGTTCCCTGGGGTACTCCTGGTACTACCTTTGTCTCTGATAAATGCATTCTGTTCAGGATAATGCACTTGGTTGTATCAATCAGACGTCTTTGAGGCAGTTACATATTTGAGAATTTCTCTTGTACACAATAAGAGAAGCTGTAGACCTCAAACTTCTGAGACTGAGTGCAGATGGGAACTTCTCATGAGAGGCACATATTAATAACCTCATGCAAATAGTTCAGTGTCTATATTGTCAGTGTCAGGACCTGCAATAAATTCACCTGGTTTGCTTTGTAAATTTTCATTTGCATCAATATTTTGGGGCACCTCGAGCTGCACAAAAAGTTTACATCCAGGGTATGTATGGTATCAAATCATGAACATCATGTGTACATCTACTCTCTTATAAGCTTTCTTGTTTACAACACCAACTTGTTTTAAGGCAACTGCTGCATACATTGACAGAATGAGAGAGAGAGAGAGAGAGAGAGAGAGAGAGAGAGAGAGAGAGAGAGAGAATCTATGCGCAGAACATGACCACGCCTGTGGTTCAGAAAAGTGTGTGTTACTCAGCAGTATGCATTTTCAACAAACTTTCCCAAGAATTAAAGATGCTCTGTGATGAACTGCACATTTTCAAGCTCTATTAGAAGGTTTCTCTCTTTGCAAGCACCTTTCCCCTAGCAGCAATAGATGACATCAATTTAACTGTGATTGTTTTTATTGTAATGTACTAAAATAAATGACACTAAGGAAATATTGTTTATGTACTGTAACTTAAAAGTATAAGAACCTGAAAAAGCAAATTATGGACCTGACAATAGCGATAACTCAATCACATGACAAGAAAAACTCATTTTCAGCTAAAAGTTGTCCTTATCATTATCTCAGCTAAAAGTTGTCCTTATCATTACTTTGCAGTTTAAATGAAAACTAAACTCTAAAAAGTCTTCACGGACAGGTAAGACAGCTTAATATTAACTTCATTTCATTTACTGATGACGAGAAAGGGGTGATGGTGTCAACAGCAATGAAACAGAGACCAGGATTATCTCCTGATATAGTAATAAATCTTGAAAATGTTACATATCACAACAATAAGAATAAAACACCTTTCTCTAGTTCATAAAAATATACAAATCCATTCTTGGTTGGCTAGTAATCATATGCTTTAAATCTAAGAAAATATGAGACTTTGGCAACACCAAAAGAACTTCAACCTTACAACCTTACCTTCTCCAGCGTAAGCTTGGGCTTTCCAGGCTTTCCCAGTGAATCAACTATTTGCACTGCTGTCGGGTGTCTATCTGGGTGCAGTCATTTTCGTAACAGGATATTTTGACAGTGTACCTTGCCATCAGTTTTCAGTGATACCTGTAGAATGAGTGTCTTTGCTACATCCCACCTTCTTTATACTCTTATCCCCCCGACCCCTTCCTCCACTGCCACTTGCATGCTGCAATGCGTGGAATGGTAGGGGGGGGGGGGGGCGACATGCTCCTGGATGCTGGGTACGGATGCTCGTTCCTCGCTGTTCCTTGGCCTGTGTCAGGCGCGTAAGTCTCTCTAAGCTGACACTGTGATTTTAGCTGGGTAAGTGTTGGGTCCCAAGCTTTGCTGAACCCAGTGTTTGTGGATCAGCCATTTGTATTTCAATAGCCTCCTTCAGAGCACAGTCCCAATGTTACGAGGCCTTTCTTAGCACTTCAATTTTTTTGTACTTCATGGAGACCCCTGTAACCATACAGTGTACTGCAACTGCAGATTTTGTTGGTTGCTTAGGTTCAGTGTATCTTCTGTGTTGCTTGCATATTTCTTTGATTGTATGTACAGTCTCCCCAATATACGCCTTACCACATTTACATGGAATACGGTAAACTCCTGGTTTACAGGGCCTCAAGCTATCTTTCACTGTGCCTAACATGGCATGCATTTTTGGAGATGGACGGAAAATGCATTTAATTTCGTGCACAATATCGGATGAAGAAGCCTACTGAGGGAATTTAACTACCTTAAGCATGTTTTCAAGAAGAATGGATATGATGAGAGAGAAATCCAAAGTGCTTTCAGGCAGAAAGTACCAGCCTAGCAGACAGGAAATCCTGACTCGACATAAGATTAAATGTGTTTTCCGTCCATCTCCAAAAACGCATGCCCTGTAAGGTACAGTGAAAGATGACTTAGAGCTCCATATTGTATTCCATTTGAATGTGGTAGGGCGTATATCGGAGTGACTGTACAGACAATCATATAAAGATGCAAAGAACACAGGAGACATACTGAAGTTACACAACCACAATATCTGCAGATGCGGAACACTGCGTGGCTACAGGGGACTCCATGAAGACATGGCAGTTGTAAGGCAGACCTTGTCATTTTCAGACTGTGTTCTGAAGGAGGCTGTTGAAATACGAGTAGCTGATGGGCTGATCAACAGAAACACTGGCCTCACTTCCAGTAAAGCTGGAGACCCAGCACACAGCCAACTAAAATCACAGCATCGGCTGAGAGCAACTTCTGTGCCCGACGCGGACTAAACGAGTACTAAGGGATCAGAGTTCACATCCAGTGTTGTGAACTGTCAAGAGCAGCCAGTCCACAATAAGGTAGCCGATAGGGCACGCGTAACTCACGCCGTCTTGCGTTAAATCTGTAACAGGATATGTGGTAAAAGCTATAAAGAAAAGAACTGAGCTTCTCATATACTTAACTTTAATTTGTGCTTGTACATCGCTATGGTGAATACAATTGAGACTCTATCCAGATATGGATAACTGCGCCTTGCTAGGTCGTCCGTACAACTGGGGCTGAGTTCACGTCAGTCTCTCGAGACCTGCCATGTGGTGGTGCTCGGTCTGCGATAACACAGTGGCGACACGCGGGTCCGACCTGTACTACAGGACCGCGGCCGATTTAAGCTACCACCTAGCAAGTGTGGTGTCTGGCTGTGACACCACATCCAGCATCCAGCAGTGCCGTCACCCCCACCACTCCACCAGTTGTGGTGTGCGACTGGCAGTAGAGGAAGGAGTGGGGGTGGAGGGGGCAGCAGGGATGTGACAAGAGTATAAAGGAGCCAGGATGTAGCAAAGACACTTATCTACAGGTATCACTGGAAGATGGCAGCAAGGTAAAGACACTCATTCTACAGGTATCACCGAAAGATGATGGCAAGGAACATTGTTGAAATATCACGTGAAGAAAATGACTGCACCTGCTAGACATTTGACAACAGTACTAACAGTTAGCTTATCCTGTTTGCAAAATTTTTCAAGAAAATGAATTACACAAACGTGATGTAGAATGTTGTAAATAACAAAATATGTAGTCATAACATATTACACATCTCAATCTCAGAGCTGAAAAAATAATGGCTGATACTGTGAGGAAAGATCTGGCTGCAATTTAAATGGCAGATCATGAATTCACACACACTGCAGGTGAAAGCAGTGATATTGCTTTGGAAGGTAGTTGTATTTATGGCCAGCAAAATATCATGTGCAGTCCATAAAAGATAACTATATACCTATTCTTAATTTTGTTACAAATGAGCATTTCATTCAGAGAGAGCCATCTACACACTTTGTATGTAATGGTGCTCTACTTGTAAGTATGCTGAAGTGTATTCAGTTACTATTTCTCCATTTCTCTCTCTGATGTAAACACAGCAGTGATGCTACTCTGGTCAGATCTTCATTGGCTTTGTTGATTCAGCTATTCTGATTTCCATTTTTTCAAATAATTCGAGGTTAATGCTTCAATAACTTTTGAATGACTTTCATGCTTCCCGAACACAAGTTGATTTGATGCAGTTTGAGTGGCATGTCATGACTCTATTTAAGCACTTATCTTGAAATTCTGTTGCAGATGTCTGATTTCACAGGTCTCTCATATTCATAAAACTTGAAACAATGCGCCATAATGAACCAGGAAATGGATAAGTTCATCAAAAGCTAAGGCAGGAATGTTATAATAAGGACACCTATCACAGTCCAAATCCAACAAAAGTCCAGTGACAGAGAACACACACAAATTATGAATAGTAAAATAAACACAGTCCAAAGACTGCATAGTTTGTTACAAAGGACACTCTGAGATCACTGCAGAACGCTGGCAGAGAAACACAGTGAAATGGCTTACAACATCCTGTGGCTGGCCTTTTATTGGTAACAGCAGCTAGCACACGCAGTATGGTGCAATCAGTATCGTACCATGTGCTTGCAGTGTCCCAGCCAGACATTGTAGCAGTTACACAGATCAATTATGTATTTTTCATGCCAATTTCTGTTGGGACTACTACAATTTACATTGCTTTTTACTGCACAAAGCTTCCAATGCACATTACATCATCATTCCCATGCTTCTGCTATTACCCTGTGATACAAAGGCCTCTCCCGCTTTTGCATTAATTTCATCATATGCCACTACACTCTAAAAATCTGTAATATCATATACAATATCTACAAGTCACTTTAGGCAGCAGCACTACTTCACAGTGACTATCAATAAAACATATGAAAAACATTAGATTGCAATACTTACTAGACAACAATACCATCTTCAAATTTTCATCAATTTTGGTCAAAAGAACAGAATCATACAGTTCGTAAAATTTGTTGTATGTCCAGCATAGCCACAAGACATTGCACATCACCCCTAACTTTAAGTCAAGGTATTCTTTAGTTACTTCTTCCTTATTCTGGGTTCTCTCATGGACCTTTAATCTGTCCAGCAAACATAGGAAACCATTTAATTTCAAGTTTATTTCCTGCTGTTCAGAAATAACACGGCTATATTTTTCCTGAAAGAAAATAAATATTTTAACTGTGAGATATTAAACCTTCAGTCAAAAGAAACTAAGTCAACATGTTATACAACGTTTCCTAAAATTAAGAACAAAGATTAGGGTTTACTGTATTCTCAACAACGAGGGCCTTAGAGACAAAGCACAAGCTCAGATTGGACATGGGCAGAGCAGGAATTTGGCTATGTTCTTTATAAAGAAATTATCCCCGTATTTGCTTTAAGTGGGCCCCACATTACGAAACCAGGCTCTGCCTTTCACAAGCCTGGATAAAATGTCAATGATAGGGGAGTAACACCCCTCTAAAAAATTTGGTCCAGCTGCCTGGCTGGCAGTATCTTGCGAAGGGCCCTTGTTACAGGCGTTGATGGTAAACATTACTGAAGACAGAAAAGGACCCTGCATTCCATTGGTGAATAAAGTGGATGAACTATCTTCTTCTGCTTTCTTACTGGTTTGATAGGGGACTATCAAAGTCTAAGATAAAAAATCCTAACAAAAAATCAAATGCTGGTCTGTACAACAAATCTGTACTACAGGGACTTCTATTCCAAAGTAACATTACAAGAAATATCATATACATGTGAATAATCCATGCCATCCAATAATCCCCACACCCTAATTTTAAGGGGACAGAGGGGGGGGGGGGGAGGAAAGAAATATTGGTTTTACTTTGTATTTGTATATGTACACCATCTATTGCATATACTACTGTTTAAGTGTATGTATGAATGACCGATTCACATACACATAGTAGTTGCAGGACAGATGGTAGACCTCCAGGGATAAGACCAATTCAGTTTTCCCTTCTTGTAACATGTCTCATACTTCCTCAGTTGTTATGTCTGACCGACATGTTACATAAATTCAGTAATGCACTAAGGCGGTGTTGCCAAACATGTGTCACCCAGTCAACCATAAGGTCACTCAAAGCAGTCCATCCAAGATTTCGGATTCACTCTCACCAGTGTCTAACGCTCTCACCAATATTCCTTTCACTGATATTTTTGAAATAGTTTTCCTTCTAAATATCACATAAGGTTGTAGATTTCGTGCATCGCTAGCTACACACATTGCTCTACAGCTTTGCTTTTCACTGCCGCCAGTTTGTATCATGATGCTGGATTCCTCTTTTGATCTGCATTACCAATTTGCGATAAAATACAGAAATGTCCGTGCCATAAATTTATCACAGAGCAACGAAAATTCACTACTTTCTCATTGTAATTGCCTGGAAACCATTGAGAGTTTTCCTCCAGTAGCCAAATACATTTTGACCGAAAAATCTTGATAGCCAGTCCCAGCTAGCTTTGAAACGGGCGAGGCCTAGTTCTTTGGCTAAAGCTAATGCTTTGAGTTGGCACATTTCACTGGTCACCGTGTACCCATATTGTCGCTTCTCATCTACATAATCACACAGCCTTTTTTCAAGGTCTGGATGCTTTGCTTTTTGGCTGTGAAATGCTTGGCAGTTATCGTTTATTTCTTGAAGTCGTGTTTTGTTTTTTCACCAGTTGTGAATACAACCCTAGCTCACACTGCACTTTCTTTCTGCTGCATTGTTTCCAATGTTCTCTGCCTTCTTCAATAATCTGAAGTTTTTCTTTAACTGTGTATGAGCAATAACGAGAACTTGTATCCATAATTAACAAGCTAACACAAGGTTAATACATCACTTATAACGTGTTACTGACACATCACAGACTGAGACTGCAACAACACTGTAGTATAATGCGATCTGTTGCTGAAGATGGAGCAGTACCCAACATTATTGCAATTTATCTATGCACCCCAGTTTTTTGTCCTTAAATTTGGGAAAGAATATGTGCATATTATTTGCATGTATATGGTATTGTGATTAATGAAATCTACAAATCAATCCATTTTTCAACTCTGTTTTTTTGAATATTTCAAATCTCATATTCAATAGTGAAACCTTTGATATCAACGTTTTGTATATAAACATTTATTTGAAATTTATTTCTTTTTCATATTTTCTGCAATATTTTGGAAATGCATCTTCATCTTTGACTTTTAAAAATGTTAAAAACCTTTTAAATTTTAATGATTTCTTTCTACTGAAACTGGCACGTATTTTACATTGTGAATATATAACTCTGGAAAATCTATTGTATCATTTCACTGTTCATAAAAATAAAAACTGTTATAATTTAGTGCAAATACCAGAAAAAACTGTAATGTTAATATTGAAAGAGTATGACTTAGATGATTAGTACCAATGAGTTGTGCTATCTTTGGTTAGTTTTAGATCAACAGTAGTCTTTGAAAGTAATGGAGAGAGGATGGTTGTAAAAAGTCAAGTGTTGGACTAAGTTACATGTGAAATGGAATGAAGTTATATTTTTGTGAACTGATAACTGTGAATATTGCAACCAAGAAGAACATCAATCTTTTTAAATTCTACCTCATTGAAAAGAAATATAATACTGTCGCGGAAGAAGTCGAGTAGCACCGTGGTGTAGTGGTTATGATACTAAACTGTTGCATGAAGGGTTGTTAGTTCAAAAGTCATGTGGACTGTACAATTTTAATTTCTATATTCGGTTCGAGTACATTCTAGAAGTATCCACAAATGTCAAGAATTATTGTACTGGAATGTTCTGTAGCTGTATATATACTGCATGTGTTCTGGCCGGGGGCAGTTTGCTCCGTGCTCTTGTACGTTTAAGTGCTGAATAAACCTTCGTTAAGTGAAGTTAGTGTTCGTCATTCATCTAATTACACCTTCTTCTACATGACATTATTCTGGTGGAGGCGCTGGGTATTGGAACTTGTGATAGAACACATTACCGACGACACAGTGGCTCCCATCAGGCCATGACAGAGCCGCGGTTTACATGGCGAGAAACCTGAGTTCATATTCAACAGATCGCAATCTATCAGAGACAGAAGAAAAAGAGGACGTTACGATGACAGAAATTGTGTGCCATCACATGAGACATCCTTCCGGGTTCTCTAGTGATCACGGCCAAGACTGAAACAAGTGGCTGAAGGCATATGAGTGTATAGCCAAATTTAACAAATGGGATGACACCGTGTGTTTGGCTAATGTGTTGTTCTACTCAGAAGGCGCTGCCAAGCAAGGGTATGAGAACAACAAGGAGAAGTTCACAAGCTGGGAAGTATTCCAGGCAGAACTGCGCAAGTATTTCGGCGACACACAACGACAGAAGTCCAAGGCTGAAGATAAATTAAAGTGCAGGGCACAGCATACAGGAGAAACTACAGCATCCTACATTCAAGACGTCTTGGAGCTGTGTGAAATAGTGGATCCTAGAATTAAGGAGGAAGATAAGGTTGCAAATCTCATGAAGGGTGTTGCTGAGGACATGTATCAAGCCCAATCCTGAAGGAGGTTTCGACAGAAAACGACTTCATAAAATGGCGCCAGTATATCGAGACAAAGCATCAAAAAAAGAATTACACGCAAGAAGTTTGAACGGCTTCCAAACGTTGTATCGATGCCTGTAATGGAGGAAGCAACTAAGTTCACACGAGTTCTTCGTCAGATAGTGAGAGAAGAAGTTCAGAAGGCACTTGGAATGCACGGCGAGCAAAAAAACTGATATACTTCAAGAGGTCATAAGGGAGGAAGTGGAACAGACATTGGACCCAATCTCTCGTCCTTCATTTCCCTTTAAAATGGTGAAAAAGTCAAGACCTAGGCGGTGTTATCTTCCTACAATGCCACATGAGGAACCTGTTTGGGCACCAAGGAAGACTGACATCTGGAGGACCCAGGATAGCCAACCAGTATGTTTCCACTGCGGGCGACCAGGACATGTGGTGCGCTATTGTCGAGAAAGGCAGCGGATATTTGATGACACCCACTCCAGAAGACAGCAGACCGATCTTAGACGACGCCAACTCCTGGACGACGAAGATGAACAGGAAGATCTGGGTGCAGGATGACATAGGTCACCATCGCCGCAGCTAGCCGCTGGAGAGGACGCTCCCCAACACACCGAACAAGGTCTCCATCACCGTTTAGAAGCTCCAGCCAATCACCTAGCCGCCGCAACCTGGAAAACTAAAGGGTGCGATCTTTCTTGGAGGTCAGGCCGCCGAAGAGAAAAATCCTCCACCGTCGATCACTACAAAAATGATAGGAAACTATGTCGATATCCTCATGAATGGCCGACCAGCCCAAGATTTTGTAGACTCTGGAGCATCATTATCAGTCATTTCGGAGAAGTACCGTCACCAGTTGCAGAAAACTGTATTTGTCGACAACAAAACATCTCTGTTGAAGGTGGCTAATGGGAAATATGTGAAACCTACAGAAAGATGTGTCATTCATGTGGGTATAAATTAGATTAGATTAATTATTCATTTCATAGACCCATAAAAGAGGGAATACTCCTGGGTGTGGAACATGTCAGATAAACACAATACAAAAATGTAATTAGAAAAACTTAAGTTTCATTAATTTTAATGATCCTCAGTCAATAAACAGTAAAATTATGTACATGAATGAAATGTAAACTTCTAATATTTACAGGTTTAATACTTACATCTGCTTTCATTAAATCCATCATTCAGACATTTGCTTGTTCCTTGGCTATTACAACCAAGTATTGTCAAAAATTAAAGTAAATTACTCATTTCAGTGATCCTCAGTTAAGAACAGTCAGATTATGTACAAGATTTAAAATTAAACTTCCACTATTTACAGACTTCAAACTTACATCTGCTTTCTATACATCCATCATTCACACAGTAGGTAGATACTTGGCTGTTACAAACAAGAATTGTCAAAAATTAAAGTATAATAAATTTTCATTAGAATGGTCTACTGCACTTGTTGATAAACTCATGGATGGAATAGAAGGAGTTGGCCACCAAAAATTCTTTTAAATTATGTTTAAATTGTGCCTTGTCTGAAACTAAACTCTTAATGGTTGCTGGTAACTTATTGGAAATATGTGTTGCTGAATACTGGACTCCTTTCTGGGCAAGAGTAAATGATTTTAAATCTTTATGTATATTGTTCTTATTCCTAGTATTGATACTGTGTACTAAGCAGTTAGTTGGAAAAAGAGATGTATTATTTACAACAAACTTCATTAAGGAATAAATATACTGAGAAGCTGTGGTTAATATGCCCAATTCTTTGAATAGATTTCGACATGATGTTCTTGGATTTACACAACTCATTACTCTTATTATACGCCTCTGTACACTAAAAATTTTTTTCTCTGTTTCTGGAGTTACCCCAAAATATGATACCACATGACATAATGGAGTGAAAATAAGCAAAATATGCCATTTTTTAAATATTTATACCTCCTATGTCTGACATCATTCACATTGCAAACACAGACTTGTTTAGGCGCTTTAGCAGTTTGTTAGTATGTTGCTCCCAACTGAATTTATTATCAAGTTGTAATCCCAAGAATTTTTCACTCTCAACTTCTCCTATTTCCACATCATCATATTTTATACACACACCAGAAGGAAATCTCTTGGAAGTTCTGAACAGGATATAGTGGGTCTTTTCAAATTTTAATGACAGTGAATAGGCTATGGACCACTTATTAATGTCAGTAAAAATTTGATTAGCTGCCCTTTCTAAATTTATATTTGATTTACTATTTATTGCAATGTTTGTATCATCTGCAAATAAGACAAACTTGGCATCTGGTAATGTAACAGATGACAGGTCATTAATATACACAAGAAACAGTAGTGGGCCTAGTATAGAACCTTGGGGAATACCACATGTAATTTCTTCCCAGTCAGATGATGTCTGATTGCCTACTGCTGAAATGTTACCCTTTGTTTTCTATTAGTAAGATATGACTGAAACCACTTTGCAGCACTACCAGTGACGCCCTAATATTTTAATTTACTTAAAAGAATGCTGTGATTCACCCAGTCAAATGCCTTTGACAGGTCACAGAATATGCCAGTTGCCTCTAATTTGTTGTTCAATGAACTAAGGACATTTTCGCTGTAAGTGTAAATAGCTTTCTCAATATCGGAACCCTTAAGAAACCCAAACTGTGACTTTGACAGGTGCTTAAGTAGACGCTTGAACATAACATTTTCACAGATTTTTGAAAAGACTGGCAAAAGTGAGATCAGTCGGTAATTTGACGGCATTTCTTTGTCCCCTTTCTTGTGGAGAGTATATTTAAGCCAATCCCTGGATGTTCCCCTGACAAGTGATTGGTTACACACATAACTTAAGATATGACTAAGCTCACATGAACACTCTTTTATTAACTTTGTTGATATGTTATCATAACCACTAGAATGTTTTGATTTCAAGGACTTTATGATGGATTCTATTTCTTTGGGTGAAGTAAGTGTCAATTCCATTTCACTGAGATTACTTGTGTGCAGTGATCTCAGATATTCCATTGCGTTATTTACTGAACCTGACAACCCCATGCTATCAGTAACAGAGACAAAATACTTGTTTAAATGGTTTGCAACACAACATGCGTTTGTTACCAGGGTTTCATTTATTTTTAGAGCTATTTGTTCCTCCTCATTTCTGGTCCTACCTGTTTCTGACTTAATTATATCCCATACTGTTTTTATTTTATTGCTGGATGTATTTATCTTCTTCTCATAATGCATGTGTTTACATTTCTGGATAACCTTCTTCAATATTTTGCAGTAATTTTTGTAATGAGCTATAATGCTAGTATCAAATGCGTCCCTACGTATCAGATAGAGATTTCTTTTTGTCTCACATGATATCTTTATCCCTTGTGTGATCCATGATTTCTTATTAGACTTCTGCTTAATTTGAGTTACCTTCAGGGAAAAACAATTTTCAAATAAGGTGCTAACTTTATTAATGATTTTTTTTTTTATTTTCCATTTGTGTCTTGGATGCTGTACACATCCATACAATTAATTTCTTTGAGCAATCTCCTAAATTTCTCAGTTTTTGACTGTTTTATTGGCCTTCTGTACTCAGTTCTGATAGATGTTTTACCCTGACAATTTTCAAACTTTAATGTTAGGTGTAGCATGTCATGGTCAGATAGCCCATTTACTACTGGTTTTGTAATGTGACTTAGTTGCCTAGAATTGTCTATAAATACAGGGTATTACAAAAAGGTACGGCCAAACTTTCAGGAAACATTCCTCACACACAAAGAAAGAAAATATGTTATGTGGACATGTGTCCGGAAACGCTTACTTTCCATGTTAGAGCTCATTTTATGACTTCTCTTCAAATCACATTGGAATGAAGCCTCATCCGTAAAGAGAACATTTGCACTGAAATGAGGATTGACACATTGTTGGATGAACCATTCGCAGAAGTGTGCCCGTGGAGGCCAATCAGCTGCTGATGGTGCCTGCACACGCTGTACAAGGTACGGAAACAACTGGTTCTCCCGTAGCACTCTCCATACAGTGACGTGGTCAACGTTACCTTGTACAGCAGCAACTTCTCTGACGCTGACATTAGGGTTATCGTCAACTGCACGAAGCATTGCCTTGTCCATTGCAGGTGTCCTCGTCGTTCTAGGTCTTCCCCAGTCGCGAGTCATAGGCTGGAATGTTCCGTGCTCCCTAAGACGCCGATCAATTGCTTCGAACGTCTTCCTGTCGGGACACCTTTGTTCTGGAAATCTGTCTCGATACAAACGTACCGTGCCACGACTATTACCCCGTGATAATCCATACATCAAATGGGCATCTGCCAACTCCGCATTTGTAAACATTGCACTAACTGATGAACACTAACCTGAAGATGCTTCGTACTGATGTGCTTGATGCTAGTACTGTAGAGCAATGAGTCGCATGTCAACACAAGCACCGAAGTCAACATTACCTTCCTTCAATTGGGCCAACTGGCGGTGAATCGAGGAAGTACAGTACATACTGAATAAACTAAAATGAGCTCTAACATGGAAATTAAGCGTTTCCGGACACATGTCCACATAACATCTTTTCTTTATTTGTGTGTGAGGAATGTTTCCTGAAAGTTTGGCCGTACCTTTTTGTAACACCCTGTATATTATCAATGGCAGTCTTAGAACATTTGTATACCCTAGTTGGGAAATTTACAGCAGAAATTAAATTGAATGACAATGTAACTGATTTCAGTAACTGTTCACTGACAGTGTTTTTCAGGACATCTACACTCCTGGAAATGGAAAAAAGAACACATTGACACCTGTGTGTCAGACCCACCATACTTGCTCCGGACACTGCGAGAGGGCTGTACAAGCAATGATCACACGCACGGCACAGCGGACACACCAGGAACCGCGGTGTTGGCCGTCGAATGGCGCTAGCTGCGCAGCATTTGTGCACCGCCGCCGTCAGTGTCAGCCAGTTTGCCGTGGCATACGGAGTTCCATCACAGTCTTTAACACTGGTAGCATGCCGCGACAGCGTGGACGTGAACCGTATGTGCAGTTGACGGACTTTGAGCGAGGGCGTATAGTGGGCATGCGGGAGGCCGGGTGGAGGTACCGCCGAATTGCTCAACACGTGGGGCGTGAGGTCTCCACAGTACATCGATGTTGTCGCCAGTGGTCGGCGGAAGGTGCACGTGCCCGTCGACCTGGGACCAGACCGCAGCGACGCACGGATGCACGCCAAGACCGTAGGATCCTACGCAGTGCCGTAGGGGACCGCACCGCCACTTCCCAGCAAATTAGGGACACTGTTGCTCCTGGGGTATCGGCGAGGACCATTCGCAACCGTCTCCATGAAGCTGGGCTACGGTCCCGCACACCGTTAGGCCGTCTTCCGCTCACGCCCCAACATCGTGCAGCCCGCCTCCAGTGGTGTCGCGACAGGCGTGAATGGAGGGACGAATGGAGACGTGTCGTCTTCAGCGATGAGAGTCGCTTCTGCCTTGGTGCCAATGATGGTCGTATGCGTGTTTGGCGCCATGCAGGTGAGCGCCACAATCAGGACTGCATACGACCGAGGCACACAGGGCCAACACCCGGCATCATGGTGTGGGGAGCGATCTCCTACACTGGCCGTACACCACTGGTGATCATCAAGGGGACACTGAATAGTGCACGGTACATCCAAACCGTCATCGAACCCATCGTTCTACCATTCCTAGACCGGCAAGGGAACGTGCTGTTCCAACAGGACAATGCACGTCCGCATGTATCCCGTGCCACCCAACGTGCTCTAGAAGGTGTAAGTCAACTACCCTGGCCAGCAAGATCTCCGGATCTGTCCCCCATTGAGCATGTTTGGGACTGGATGAAGCGTCGTCTCACGCGGTCTGCACGTCCAGCACGAACGCTGGTCCAACTGAGGCGCCAGGTGGAAATGGCATGGCAAGCCGTTCCACAGGACTACATCCAGCATCTCTACGATCGTCTCCATGGGAGAATAGCAGCCTGCATTGCTGCGAAAGGTGGATATACACTGTACTAGTGCCGACATTGTGCATGCTCTGTTGCCTGTGTCTATGTGCCTGTGGTTCTGTCAGTGTGATCATGTGATGTATCTGACCCCAGGAATGTGTCAATAAAGTTTCCCCTTCCTGGGACAATGAATTCACGGTGTTCGTATTTCAATTTCCAGGAGTGTATATTAAAATCACCGGCAACCACTAGTTCTTTGTTTTTTTTAATTTTAGGCGAGATAAATCGGGCAGGTAGGTTAGAAAATTTAAAAAGGGAAATTGATAGTTTTAAGTTAGATGTAGTAGGAATTAGCGAAGTTCGGTGGCAGGAGGAACAAGACTTTTGGTCAGGTGGGTACAGGATTATAAATACAAACTCAAATAGGGCTAATGCAGGAGTAGGTTTAATAATGAATAAAAAAAATAGGGGTGTGGGTAAGATACTACAAACAGCATAGTGAACGCATTATTGTGGCCAAGACACACACGAAGACCACATGTACTACAGAAGTACAAGTTTATATGCCAACTAGCTCTGCAGATGACGAAGAAATTGAAGATATGTATGATGAGATAAAAGAAATTATTCAGATAGTGAAGGGAGACGAAAATTTAATAGTCATGGGTGACTGGAATTTGATAGTAGGAAAAGGAAGAGAAGGAAACATAGTAGATGAATATGGATTGGGGGTAAGAAATGAAAGAAGAAGCCGCCTAGTAGAATTTTGCACAGAGCACAACTTAATCGTAGCTAACACTTGGTTCAAGAATCATAAAAGAAGGTTGTATTCATGGAAGAAGCCTGGAGATACTGAGAGGTTTCAGATAGATTATATAATGGTAAGACAGAGATTTAGGAACCAGGTTTTAAATTGTTAGACATTTCCAGGGGCAGATGTGGACTCTGACCACAATCTATTGGTTATGAACTGTAGATTAAAACTGAAGAAACTGCAAAAAGGTGGGAACTTAAGGAGATGGGAACTGAATAAACCAGAGGTTGTAAAGAGTTTCAGGGAGAGCATAAGGGAACAATTGACAGGAATGGGGGAAAGAAATACAGTAGAAGAAGAATGGGTAGATTTAAGGGATGAAGTAGTGAAGGCAGCAGAGCCTCAAGTATGTAAAAAGATGAGGGCTAGTAGAAATCCTTGGGTAACAGAAGAAACATTGAATTTAATTGATGAAAGGAGAAAACATAAAAATGCAGTAAATGAAGCAGGCAAAAAGGAATACAAACGTCTCAAAAATGAGATCGACAGGAAGTGCAAAATGGCTAAGCAGGCAAAATGGCTAAGCAGGCATGGCTAGAGGACAAATGTAAGGACGTAGAGGTGCATATCACTAGGGGTAAGATACATACTGCCTACAGGAAAATTAAAGAGACCTTTGAAGAAAAGAGAACCACTTGTATGAATATCCAGAGCTCAGATGGAAACCCAGTTCTGAGCAAAGAAGGAAAGCAGAAAGGTGGAAGGAGTATAGGAGTATATAGAGGGTCTATACAAGGGCAATGTACTTGAGGGCAATATTATGGAAATGGAAGAGGATGTAGATGAAGATGAAATGGGAGATATGATACTGCGTGAAGAGTTCGACAGACCACTGAAAGACCTAAGTCGAAACAAAGCCCCGGGAGTAGACAACATTCCATTAGAACTACTGACAGCCTTGGGAGAGCCCATCCTGACAAAACTCTACCATCTGGTAAGCAAAATGTATGACACAGGCGAAATGCCCTCAGACTTCAAGAAGACTATAATAATTCCAATCCCAAAGAAAGCAGGTGTTGACAGTGGAAATTACCGAACTATCAGTTTAATAAGCCATGGCTGCAAAATACTAACGTGAATTCTTTACAGACGAATGGAAAAACTGGTAGAAGCCAACCTCGGGGAAGACCAGTTTGGATTCCGTAGAAATATTGGAATACGTGAGGCAATACTGACCCTACGACTTATCTTAGAAGCTAGATTAAGGAAAGGCAAACCTATGTTTCTAGCATTTGTAGACTTAGAGAAAGCTTTTGACAATGTTGACTGGAATACTCTCTTTCAAATTCTGAAGGTGGCAGGGGTAAAATACAGGGAGCGAAAGGCTATTTACAATTTGTACAGAAACCAGATGGCAGTTATAAGAGCCGAGGGACATGAAAGGGAAGCAGTGGTTGGGAAGGGAGTGAGACAGGGTTGTAGCCTATCCCCGATGTTATTCAATCTGTATATTGAGCAAGCAGTGAAGGAAACAAAGGAAAAATTCAGAGTAGGTATTAAAATCCGTGGAGAAGAAATAAAAACTTTGAGGTTCTGTCAGAGACAGAGACAGCAGAGGACTTGGAAGAGAAGTTGAACACAATGGACAGTGTCTTTAAAGGCGGATATAAGATGAACATCAACAAAAGCAAAATGAATATAATGGAATGTAGTCGAGTTAACTTGGGTGATGCTAAGGGAATTAGATTAGGTAATGAGACACTTAAAGTAGTAAAGGAGTTTTGCTATTTGGGGATCAAAATAAATGATGGTCGAAGTAGAAAGGATATAAAATGTAGACTGGCAATGGCAAGGAAAGCGTTTCTGAAGAAGAGAAATTTGTTAACATTGAGTATGGATTTAGGTGTCAGGAAGTTGTTTCTGAAAGTATTTGTATGGAGTGTAGCCATGTATGGAAGTGAAACATGGATGATAAATAGTTTCGACAAGAAGAGAATAGAAGCTTTCGAAATGTGGTACTACAGAAGAATGCTGAAGATTAGATGGGTAGATCACATAACTAATGAGGAGGTATTGAATAGAATTGGGGAGAAGAGGAGTTTGTGGCACAACTTGACTAGAAGAAGGGATCGGTTGGTAGGACATGTTCTGAGGCATCAAGGAATCACCAATTTAGTATTGGAGGGCAGTGTGTAGGGTAAAAATCATAGAGGGAGACCAAGAGATGAATACACTAACCAGATTCAGAAGGATGTAGGCTACAGTACATATTGGGATATGAAGCAGTTTGCACAGGATAGAGTAGCATGGAGAGCTGCATCAAACCAGTCTCAGGACTGAAGACCACAACAACAACAACAACAACAACAACAACAACATAAGATAATATATCTTCAAGACCGTTTATAAACAGGTTGAAATTTCCTGAAGGTGCTCTGTATATGGCTACTATTATAAAAGACCTATTATGAAATTCTGTCTCTGTTACACATGCTTCTAAGTGCTGCTGTAAGCAAAATTTATTAATGTCAATATTCTTAAATTTAAAACTGTTTTTAACAAATGTGGCAACTCCTTCTTTCTCCATATTTTGTCTTCAGAAGTAGGAGGCAACTTAAATTCTGTAAGGTTTAACATATCTCAGTGGTCACATGATGTTCAGAGAGGCAGATTATATCAACTGGGTTCGATCACTCTAATTCATCAATGCACATAAGTAGTTCATTAATTTTACTTCTAAGCCCTTGAATATTTTGATGCACTAAAGAAAGAAAGTTGGCATTTCACATTTACTGAGATGAAATCGGGTGGAAATAAAATTTCTGCTGATTGCTGTAAATTTTTAACCAACAGCTGTGTTCACTGATCCAATGTGCCAGGATTATGCTGTCTGATTTCTTTATCAAACTGAAGGTTTGTTTCAATCTTTACTTTTCTCAGACTTGACTTCGTTCTGTTCTACCTATCCTAAAAAGGGTCCTGCTCCAATACCTACGGCCACTGGTAAATTACCACTCATGGCAGTGCTCCCCCCTTTACATTTCCTTCTATTAGCCCAGCCAGTTCACTCTTCCCTTTCCTGTTGAGGTGTAGGCTATGTCTAGTATAATTCCACCTACTGAGAGGATCAACAGGAACCAAACCAATATGTGACCACGTACCCGACCCAAGCAGCTGTTCCAACTCCAAATTAGCTCTGCTGACAGAAGAGTTTAAATGAGGTCGGTCATGGTGTCTCAGAACAGACACAAACTCAACACTGGTATGTCTCTTTACTGATTCAATCTTTGTCAGGTCACACTCTATATTGTACCCAGTATCTCTGTCAATACTATTGCCCGGCCCACCCAGAATAACCACGGTGTCTTCCTTGGTAAAATTTTACAGAGTGAACCTAAATCCTCTGCCACCTGACCCAGACCAGCACTTGGTATAAAAAAAAATTGTGACCTGGTATTCTGATCCTAACTGGTCTGGCATGTGAACTACCTAACAACAAAACTTTCTTGCTCTTTGCTGACTTCCGTACATTCTTGTTCAATTTTCTACTGAAAGTTTGTTGTGCCCTCTCTACACCTACCTCTGTCTGAGGCTCATCAGCTTCTAACTGAAGCAACAGGTCAAACTTATTCATGGCCATACACAGCCCTTAGAATTCATCATCTTACAAGAGTGCAGTCAGGACGTCATTCTCAGATGGGACTTTTTGAAATCTTCTCAGGCAATAATAGATCGTGGTCGCTCGAAGATTATGCTAGACGACATGAGATACAGTGGACAGGAAGATGAACATCTGAGTTTGTGGAGACTATGTGTGCTGGATGAAGTGATCATTCCTGCAGTCAGCACTAGAAAGGTAACTGCCACGTGTCATGCCAAGCATCAACCCATGGATCTTGTAGTGGAATGTAAGAGAAGCATACCACTGACGAATAACTTGGTCATCCCAGCCTCTGTCGTCTTGTTTAAGAACGGAATCGGTGAATTGTGGATAGTTAAATGTCACCGAGAACCGCAGATCCTTCCAAGACACATGTACATAGCAAACGCTGAGCCATTAATTGAAGAACAGCTGAGCATAATAGAAACCTCCCATGCTGAGCCTGTGGGTGAAGTTAGCGCTACCACTACAAGACAAGATCTTCTAGCTCGAGTATCACCAGATCTCACTAAGGAACAACAAAAGAAGCTTCTAGCCATTCTTCAAGAGCTCTCTGAATGCTTCAATCCACAGGTGAAGAGCAAATTAGACAAAGCAACGGTGAAGCACCGGATTAGCACTGGAGACCATCAACCGATAAGCCAGAGAGCATACTGTGTGTCAGCAACGGAATGTCAAATAATTCGCGACGAGGTACAGAAAATGATGAAGAATGTGTCATCATTCAGTCTTCGCAGAGCCCGTGGTCGTCACCAGTGGTCCTTGTCAGGAAGAAGGGTGGCAGTTGGCACTTTTGTGTTGATTACAGGAAGCTTAATAAGATAACTAAGAAGGACGTTTACCCTCTTTCACGAATTGACAATACTCTAGATTGTCTGAAGGGGGCTAAGTTTTTCTCAACCACGGACATGTACTCAGGATACTGGCAGATCCAAGTAGATGAGACTGATTGTGACACAACTGCATTCATCACCCCTGAGGGCTTGTATGAGGTTAAGGTAATGCCGTTTGGTTTGTGTAATGCACCAGTAACTTTTGAACAGATGATGGATGATCTTCTAAGGCACCTGTAGTGGATGATGTGTTTTGTCATTTAGAGGACATTATAGTGTTCTCAGAGACATTTGATGAACATATAAAAAGACTGAGGACGGTTCTTAAGTGTCTCCAACATGGTGGACTGAAACTTAATCCAAGAAAATGTCTCTTTGGAGCAAAAGAAATCAAATTACTTGGACACCTTGTGTTAAACAAAGCTGTGTGGTCAGACCCAGAAAAGGTGAGATCTATAACGAAATTTCCTATTCCTAAAAGTATTAGAGATGTGAGAAGCTTCCTCGAATTATGTTCTTATTACCGTCGTTTTATCAAAGACTTTTGTATCAAAGCCAGGCCACTCCAAGAGTTGTTAAAAGCTGATGCTAAATTTATCTGTGGAGGTGCTCAACAAGATTCTTTTAACGTGTTGCAAAAAGCTCTGACGACTGACCCTGTACTTGGCCTGTATGATGAGAAAGCACCTACAGAACTACACACAGATGTCAGTGGGTATGGCACCGGTGCTGTTCTGGTGCAAATTTCGAATGGAAAAGAGAAGGTTATAGCCTATGCTTCTAGGACACTTACAAAAGCCGAGAGAAACTACTCAACTACAGAAAGAGAATGTCTTGCTGTGATCTGGGCCATGTGCAAATTTCGACAGTATCTCTATGGAAGGCCATTCACAGTTGTTACAGACCATCATTCACTTTGTTGGTTGATAGGTCTTGAGGATCCAACAGGACGACTTGCTCAGTGGGCACTACGTCTTCAAGAATATGACATTACCAGTACCAAAGTGGAAGAAAACACCAAGATGCCGACTGTCTCTCAAGAAACCCTGTGCAAAGGCCATCAAGACTTTGATGAAGATAGTGACTGTCTCGCTGCACTCCAGAATCTCTCTGCTGAGCAGAAGAAGGACGCCAAGATATCTCAAATTATGCTTGCCTTAAATCGGTCAGAGGATGTGAAAGGACAATTTAAGGTAGTTAATGGATTACTTTGCAAGAAAAACTTTGATCTGTTTGGAAAGATGTGGCTACCAGTGATTCCTAAACACATGCGCTTAGATGTTCTACAGAAATTCCATGACACACCTGAGGCTGGACATTTAGGATTTATTAAGACATATGATGGAATACGCAAGAGATTTTTCTGGCCAGGTTTATTTAGGAGTGTCCGTCATTATGTGTCGCACTGTCAAGAGTGCCAAAGCAGAAAGGCAGTTCCTCAGAAACCACCTGGCCAACTCATACCAATTCCACCAGCCTTTCCAGCGTGTTGGGATTGACCTCCTCGGACGATTTACAATGTCTGCTAGTGGCAATAGATTGATTATTGTTTGCACAGATTATCTGACCTGCTATGCCATTACAAAAGCCGTGAAAACAGCCGAAGCATCCGAGGTAGCCAAATTCATTGTGGAAGACATTGTATTAAAACACGGTGCCCCAAGGTCGTTAATTTTGGGTTGAGGGAAAGTTTTTCAATCGAATCTTGTGACAGGGATAAACTGTTGGTGCAATGTAACTCATCACATGATGACTCCTACCATCCGCAAACTAACGGGCTTACTGAACGCCTTAATAAGACCTAGGCTGACATGCTATCAATGTTCGTCAATGTTGAGCAGAGCAACTGGGATGAGGTGCTACCTTTCGTGACGTTTGCCTACAAAACTGCCAAACAAGACACCACAGGATTTACACCATTTTTCATGGTGCATGGGCGTGAGGTGACTACAATGATGGGACACTGTGTTTCCGTTACATCCTGATGAAGTGGACGACGACTACATTGGCCAGGCGTTAACCAGAGCTGAGGAAGCTCAGCAGTTAGCTCGACACCCCATGCTGCAGGCTCAAAAAAAGATCGCTGAAGGTATTACGCGAGTCACTGCCCTGTTGTATACCAGCCTGGTGACCTCGTCTGGATCTTCACTCCTGTTCGGAAGTTTGGTCTCTATGAGAAGCTCCTCAGGCGCTACTTTGGACCTTATAAGGTTGTAAGACAGTTGTCTGATGTTACTTATGAAGTTGAAGATTTCGACCCCAACACAAGACGACGAAAGATCAGAGATACGATCCACTTTCTTCGAATGAAGCCCTGTAAGGATCCTGCAACCCAGGGTAAATTCAAAGCTCCAGCGACAGGCAACAAGCGGAAAGTGATGAAGAGCGTAGCAGCAAAAGAAGTTCTAAGAAATCACTGCCAGTGCGAGAATCAGTCATTGGGAGTCCAAGCATGCAGGACCGATGACTCATTCCCGGACTAGGAGGACGTAACACCGAGGTGCTGTTCTCATAAGGAGGGAGCAATGTCGCGGAAGAAGGTGAGTAGCACTGTGGTCTAGTGGTTAGGTTCAGTCCACTGTTAGCAGCGGTGGGGCAAGGTCGTCGTGCCTGTGTCCCAATGTTAGCGTACCACGCGCGCGAGTGTTTACTATTTACCTTCCGCTGCGGCGAGTGTCATGCGTCTGTGTCTCGGTAGTGCCATGGCGTATTCGTACTGCAAGTCCACAATTCAGATCACATTTCAAGCGGATTACACAAGACCTCGAGCACTTGACATTGAACGTTTCATCTGGGAAGAACTTCATATTGCACCTCAAGACATCATTGGGATCCACTTTTCTATAACACAAAGTGTCGTCTACATATAACTGATCAATGAACAGGTGTGCACTGATGATGTGTGCTGACACACTCATGGACTTAAATTTAAGCATCCTGATGGCCACATGGGAACTGTCACGATCGACCACGCTGGATTAGGCCTGCACACTCTGAGGGTCTTCGAGCTGCCATTCGAAGTCCCGCCACATGTTGTGATGACAGCTTTCAAACCGTACGGCAATGTGCTAAGCCACTTGGTTGAAAAATGGCAAACGTTTGAGACGTACCCCATCTTAAACGGAGTGCAACAAATTAAGATTGAACTGACGAAGCATTTGTCATCCTATTTAGTAATTGGCAGCTGCAGAGCCATTGTCATGTACGACGGACAACCGCGTACTTGCGCCGGCTGTGACCAGGAAGGACATGTCCGATCGGCCTGCATTCAACGCCGACTGACTCAGACACTGGTTGGTGCCGTTCCATCCCTGGCAACGCCTACCTCACTCCCCATCACGTATGCAGCAGCTGCAACCGCAACAGATGCTCCTGCCCAGGATCGTAACACCATATTGCAGTCAGTGGTTGATGACAGTGTGGCGGACAGCATATCCCCCTCTACGACGTCATCGGCAGACTTGCCTCAAGACAGCAGTCAATTGTGCCACCAAGATGAGCCTAAATAGAAGATGGAAGTAGAAATGGAAATTGTTCCGACTTCTGCCTTCCTACCAATGGAGACCGCATCAGATGATTGCCGCCCGCACTCTGACACAGAACAACATGTCCGGAAACAATGGTCCCCTCGAAAATGCAAGAAACGGCGCCATATGCCATCCGATGATTGCCTGCTTCGGATGTATGACCCGGACGAACATCCGGCATCGGATAACACTCAGGACTCAACCACCACAACTCATCCTTCCCATCACGATGCTACGGTGGATACAATTTCTGAGCCTCGGTCTGACAACATCACTACTGCTACTGAACATGCGTGCAAGCGTTCAACTGACAGCACTAATCAACAGTTACCAATTGCTGCATCTGATTCTTGGGCGGATGATGTCGAGGATGAGCCACAGCACCAGGAGGATGCTGAAGGCAGAGATGCTCCCTCGGCTGTACCCGGCATCGATCAACCACAGTGACTACAGCTGTATCGTCAGCCTCTGTGGGGCCGCCCCTGCTGCCCACACCTGGCCTCCTAAACAACCCAGTTGCCGACCTGGCTGACCGAACATACCGTCTAGCGACGAATAACATCAACAACATACGTGCCCGGCATGAACTAGCGATGCTACAGGATCTGCTCAACGCAGCAGATATCGATATTGCGCTCCTTCAAGAGGTGTATGTCGCAGACGTCAAGGAACCCTATGGCTACAAGACTTGGGTCTCACATGCGTCTGCCGATGGCAGTAGTGTGGCGATTCTCCTCCACGAAGGTATATCCGCAGAAGACGAGGTCTACATATGCGATATTACCCTCGGCCGCCAGAAGGTATGGCACAGCCGTGGTCTTTGAAAGTTAAATGTCGCCCACCTAGCTTCTCAGAATGCCGCCACCTTACAGAGAACACGTGGGACTCTTGTAGCCGCCGGCGTGGCACCTATCGGTCTACACTTTCGTGGTGGTTACTCTGCGCCAAACCAGCCCTCCGGAATACCTTGATAGGCTACAGCCGAGATGTTGCAGCATGGAAGAGAGATAACATGGACTTTTACTAAAGCACCTTATCATCAGATTAACACGTTGCCACCTTGAGGGTGCGATAGTCAGAGCGCGCACTCAAGACAGAGTGGCTGAGGAGGAACCATCCATGTACCACGTCATTGCAGAATGATGGCGCCGACGCAGGACACTGATCCAAGCTATCACGATGGAAGATGGACGACACCTCGATACCCAGCGCGACATAGGAAACGCCCTTCATGCTCACTACACTAGGCTGTACTCGGAACATCGACATCCCCTAGAGGTGATCGCCAGTCTCTCAACTCACTTATGGCACGATCTCTCCGACAGCAGCAGCGGATTTGACTGCAGATGTAACAGAAGAGGAAATCATTGAAGCAATACAGGCTGGGGCTGCTCATAAGTCCCCAGGACCTGATGGCCTTCCTCTGGAATTTTAACAGACATATCAACAATTGCTGGCACCAGCATGGACTGATATTTGCCGCGATCTTATGTCTCCCATGATGCAGATCCCTGGGGCTTTTCTAGAAGGACTGATTATGCCCATAAACAAACCACGAGGCGGATCCAGGATCAGTGACTATCGGCCCTTGACCTTACTCAACAGTGACTTGAAGATTTTCACCTGGCTTCTGGCGGCACACCTAAAGCGATCAGTAAAATGTGTTGTGTTGCAGGACCAGGCATCGTTAGGTGGTGACCATAATATTCGCACTGCACTGTGCCGATATCGAGATATGATCACGCTAGCCAAAGCTCGCCAACTGCCAGGAGTTGTGGCCTCACTCGACTTTAGCCAGACCTTTGACAAAGTCGACCACACATTTTTGATGGAGGTACTGCGACACATGGGGTATCCGGACATCATAGTTAAGGTACTGATGCGTCTCCTACGCGCTGCGACGTCCAAGGTGTTATATAATGGCCGTCTCACGCCACCGATACAGATCCAGCGATCGGTGCAACAAGGCTGCCCTCTTTCGGCGATATTGTACGCCCTCGTCTTGGAACCACTCCTTTGCGGCCTCCAACAACACCTGACTGGGATGTCCCTTGGTGGACACACTTTTGGCTGCACTGCCTATGTGGATGATCTGGTACTCCTTCTTCGCAGTAATGACGATGTTCATGCAGCGCTGGTGTCGGTGGCGACCTTCGGCGCAGCATTGGGGAGCCATCTCAATCTCCACAAATCACACGCCCTGTCTATAGGCAGAGGTCTACCCGACGAGAGCGTCGCACCGCTATGAATCAGTGACACAATCCGCTGCCTTGGCATTGAATTCACATCTGACACGAAGCGTTCAACAGCCCTTAACTACAGGCGTTTATTGAATCAGATGAGAGCAGGAATAAGTGACCACCATCTAAGACGTCTCGACCTCCTGCAACGGACACGATATGCTAACGTCTATTTGGCGTCACGTATCCCCCATTTTGCACAGATACTCCCGATACCACCTACCCTGGCTCACCGCATGTTGGCAGTTTTGGGATCCTTTGTTAATACGGGCATGTTATTTAAGATTCGTTACGAGTCCCTAACCCTCCCGAGGAGCAGAGGGGGTTTAGGCCTTTGTCATGTTCAGAACAGAGCGAAGGCCCTGTTCGTCAGCTGTCACCTGCAACTGTGGCGACGAAGTCCGACGTGCCTCACAAGTCTCTTACTGGAAGCCTTACGACCAATCTCACTCGCACCGCCTGTGATGATATCGGACATCCCAGCACCTTTCTTCTACATTAGCCAATTCTTCCTTGAATTAAGCTACATCCGCACCACACTACTACCCACACGCTTCATGATGACAAGGGCAATATATGCTGCCATGCAAATGAACAGGATGCCGAATGTGATTGAAAGCAAACACCCCACTACAAAGTGGCGCGCTGTGTGGCAGGCAGTGAATGGCACCACCCTTGATACTGACGTGCAATCTGCATGGTACGTCACTGTTAATGGGAAACAGTTGTGCCAGTCCTGCCTACATCACATCCACCTTGCTGATTTACCCTTGTGTGCCACATGCCAAGTGATTGACATGGATGAACATCGTTTCGAATGCGGGTCGGCAAAGGACGTTTGGTATTTGGTGCGTCTGATATTGGTTTTTCTCACACACATGACTCCCGACAGGATAACTACCCGATCACTTCTTTTTCCTGATGAGATGTATTTCCCAAGAGCAAAAATGAACTCTGTGACGTGGATCAGCGGCCACGCTGTTCACTACCTATTCGGTAATGATGAAAAGACAGTACCCGATTTTTGGTGTTACCTCAACAAACAACATTGTGCGATCGTCAAGAACCCTAAATATAGGCAATATTTTTCTAATTTTCTTTGGAGCGCATTCCATAATCTGCCTCGCAGCTGGATTATCGACGACATGAGAAGATAACCATAGCACCTCTTCCCAGTTCCTTTTTTTATGAGATTGAACAACCAACGGAAACAACACAGCAACGAGATGACAGTCATCGAAAAATTCGCAGCAGGCTACAGTATGAAGCATCCTTTGTTGTAACGGAACGACTTCCTATTATTCTGTTTACGTAGCCGAAGAGGAACGGCCTTCCTTTTATCCATTTGCACAAAAAATAAAAAAAAAAATAAAAAAAAAAATAAATAAATAAAAAAATAAATAAATAAAAAAAATAAAAAAAATAAAAAAAGCAGAAAAACAAACCTTCCAAAATCCTTGTTCCTTTTTTTTCATTTCTGTTAAAAAAGTGGCAAGGATAGTTATATTTAAAAAAGTGGTTATGATACTAAACTGTTGCATGAAGGGTTGTGAGTTCAAATCTCACCTCGATTGTACAATTTTAATTTCTATATTCGGTTCGAGTACATTCTAGGAGTATCCGCAAATGTCAAGAATTATTGTACTGGAATGTTCAGTAGCTGTATATATACTGTATGTGTTCTGGCTGGAGACAGTTCGCTCCGCGCTCTTGTACGTGTAAGTGCTGAATAAACCTTCGTTAAGTGAAATTAGTGTTCGTCATTCAGATAATTACACCTTCTTCTACATGACATTATTATCTATTACTGAACAAGTGTTAATATGAAAGTGACTCTGTGTAACAGGACTCCATATAACTGTTGAATATAATGAATCTGGCAATAAACGACACTGATTTACTGTCTATAAATTAATATCTTCTTTAAAATCAGTAAAAACTGAGCTCTTGAAGAATCATAGCTCAAAATGTATTTGACGATGAGCTAAGCCACAAGTTTCTTCGAATAGTCCGGATGAGTATTCTTGTTATTGTTTTCTAGCGTATGCAACAACCACCTTCAGAACTTCTATTCTACAGTGGCATTTCCCAACATTAACTTATATATATATATTTACAAGTCTGGTTGTTCTGAAAAAGAAATGTTTATATTAAAATTACTCTTTGATTGGACAGTAGGGACAGGACTGTACAATTTGGAAATGGAAATGAGGCAGCCCACACTGCCGGACTTGCTACCTTTTGGCTCGCAACCAACTGGTAGGACTAAATACTTTGCTTTCGAGTCTAAAAGAAGTAATAACAGGATCAATACTAATGATAACTATGGCAAGAAAAGGGACAAGCACTGGAAAAATAATAAAAAAAATGTTCGATACATGGAACGTGCACGCAATAACACACGTAGATGAGCAACTGGATGATAACTTTGGGGGGGGGGGGGGCAGGGGGGGGGCAGTGTGTGAAGACAGCAGTCATATCAGAACCCAAATGTAAACTGAAAGGCACAAAGGATAAAAACAACTACGTTCAGACACTCAATAGAGTGTCATGATCGTGGTACACAAATCACTAAAATCAAAAATAGATCACTACACATTTTGGAATGAACACATTGCAGAAGTAAGACTAAAAGTGCAACAAGGCTTCCTGACAGTCATAGGTGTATATGCTCCAGAACAGCATAGAAATGAAGATACTGATAAGATGTATACAAAACATAAGAAATCCTCTATCTACCTTCTTTTAATGGGTGATTTCAATACGAGAGTTGGTAACACACAAATAGAGAACAAAACAAGACCATACAGAGAACATGTAAAATATAGCAAAGGACAAAAACTGATTGATACGGCCATTTATAACAAACTCTTCACATGCAACACATATTCCCACACAAGGACTTGCACAAATACATTATACATCTAGTCTGCATGAGGACAGGCATCAATTACAGACTACATGGCAACTGTGATGCTTGACCCAAGAGTCCTTAGGACCAAAAGAATTGAATCAGACCATCATCTTTTGGTAGGTAAAACCAGATTTTCACCCCAACTATTGAATGAAAACACAAAGGGAAGAAATCCATGTAAGTCAAACCCACTGCACTATAGAGTTGAGCTCTTAAAAGATCAAGTATCAAATGGTTGTTGCACTATAGAGTTGAGCTCTTAAAAGATCAAGTGTCAAATAGGTGTATCAGAGAAGATGATGAGAAATTGAGAAGTAGTATGAATTAGAGGAAACTGTTGAATTAGAATAAGAAAATCTGAGCAAAATTTTGAAAAAAGCAGCAAACAAGAGCATAAGAATGAAGAAACGTTTCAGGTAGGAAACAAGGATTTTAAGTTTGGGACGAGGATACCAAGACAGATATTGATACAACAGAACTGCTTATTATAAGCAATATCTGGTAACAAAGAAAGCAGAACATTTTACTCAATATAAAAGGAAAAGTGGAATAACTATAAGAGAAACTAGAAAAAGGCACAGAGATGTAACAAGACTGACACTCTCAACATTCAAAATCATTAAGAAATTAAACATTAAATTAAGATGTGACTCTAGACATTCAGGTGGTAAACAAAGACACCTGGCTAAAATATTTTCAAGAGCTACATACCCAGAATCAAACCAGAGATCAATCAGAGGAAATATACCTCACAGACAGTAACATACCAAATGAAATCCATCACAAAGAGTAAGAATTGGTGTTGAAATCCAGTGACAGTAGCTGATCTCCTGATGAGGATGGCATTAATATGGAACTTTTTAAATTCAGTGACAGGACATTCAAGTAACAATAGCTGAAATTTACGAACAGAATCTGGAGAGGAAAAACTCTACCATAAAAATGCAGAGAGTAACTGTCATCCCAATCCATAAAGAACAGAGGTGTCAGGGACTGCAGTAACTACAGAGAATAACCTTATTCAATACTAGTTATAAAAATTTACTCCTGCATCATAAAATGAAAATTACAAACATTCTGTGAAAAACTCTTGGGAGAAGGACAGAATGGATTCTGAAAAGACGGATCATGCATAGGTGGCTACTTCACACTCAAGATTTATAATGGAAAAATGGAAAGTATTCAGTCTGAAACACAACTGCCATTTACTGATTTTAAGAAAGCTTTCAATACAGTTGACAGAAGAATACTTTGGAAAATCCTGGTAGAAAGTAACACCCAACACACATAATAAAAGCAATTCAGAACACATACAGCCAAAATGTGATTGCACACAATAACAAAAAAGTAAAACTTTGAGATCTCCCTCAACAAAACCAAAGTTATGGTCTTTCTCTGGAAAGACACAAGAGGACCAAAATTTCAGTAGAAAGCACTGATCTTGAGCAAATATCAACATCTGAATAGCTAAGGTACAACCTCAGCAACATTCAAGAAAGTGATAAGCAAAACAAAATCACAAAACTCACATGATTAATAAACAGCATCTTCAGATCATCTCTTGTTCAATGACACACCACAGTCAACCATACAACACTCTGGCCGAACCTAGCCTCCTGTACAGCAGAGTGAAGCTTGGAGAGTCAGCAGAGATCACAAAGAGAGACTAATGAGTACCGAGATGCAGTTCAAGAGAAGAACAGCTTGTTACACGCTATGGGACAGGAAAAGATCTACGGACATCCTTACTGATTTCAAAGTTAAATAAAATCTCAACACAGTACAGAACTTCTTGGAAAGATTATGTACTATGAATATAGACTGATTGGATCCCCCAAAAGTTCTCAAATAACAACCCAAAGGAAAAAGAGATGTAAGATCAGCAAAGAGATTGATTGTCATTATATGAGGGGGAGATGGAAAATAACTTTCCCCTGTCGACTTTGGTCAGAGTTGTGCGTGAACGGCAGGGGGGGGGGGGGGGGGAGAGAGAATGAGACATTAAAGATAAGACATATCTTTATTTTTCTACATAATTTCCAAGTACATTGAGGCATTTGTCATACCGCTTTATAAGCTTCAAAAAGTCTTCCAGGAGAAAATCAGGGCGCTGCATATGGAAGAAGCGTTGAACGGCTTGTTTGATGTCAGCATTGCTGCCAAAGCACCTTCCGCAGACAGTCTTCTTCAAAGAAGGAAACAGATGGAAGTCACTTGGTGCGAGATCCAGACTGTAAGGTGGATGGTGTAGGTACTCCCAACCAAGAGTTGCAATATGGTTTTGCATTGCCATAGCCCTGTGTGGTCCCGCATTGTCATCCCACAGCAGAACAACAGATCTGAGAAGGCCAGACCGCTTTTTCCGAATCACCTCTTTCAATTTCAACAGAGTGGCACAGTACTGCGCAGCATTGATAGTTGCATCCTCCAGAAAGTCCAGCAGCAAAACTCCTTTGGCGTCCCAGAAAATGGCAAGTAGCACTTTACCTGCAGACGGAGTGCTTTTGAACTTCTTTTGGACAAGTGATGATGGATGTTTCCACTCCATGGATGCGGCCTTCGATTCAGGCGTGTAATGGTGGACCCACGTTTCATCCCCCGTCACAATCCAAAACAGAAGGTCATTGCCAGATTCACTGTAACACATGAGCTGTTCCAGCTGAATGCCATACGTTGTTCCATGTGTGTCAGGGTCAGTTGGTGGGGTACCCATCGTGCTGACACCTTCCTGTATTGAAGAATGTCGTGGATGATCTTGTGACCTCTGCCGCTACTCCGTTGATGGTAATACGCCGGTTCGCTTTAATCATGTCATCCACCTTCCTGACATTTGCATCTGCAGTGGCCGTGCACATCCGTCCAGGTCTCGGTATGTCCTGCACTTGCTGACATCCGTTACTGAATTGCTGGCACCATCTCCAAACCATTTGCCTTGATATCATACTTGACCCATACACCTCAACGAGGCGGTTGTGAATTTCTGTGCCTGATACTCCACGTGCCCATACATAAAGGATAACAGCTCTCATTTCCGCCTTTGACCACGACTCCAAAATGCACCTTCTCTCCCTAGCTCTGGGAAAAGACATAGCAGCTGGCTTCCGCTTTGCGCAGGCACTGCGACAGGGCCATCTGCTTGATCGCAGTTGACCTCTGCCCAGTGGTGTATCGGTGTCTTGCACGTGCATGTTCACCAGCCGTGTCGTCTTTCGCCCATATCACACAACTCTGCCCACAGACGACAGGGGAAACTATTTTCCAACTCCCTCTTGTAGAATGCCACTTGGACTAATACAGGATAACAACATGAAGAAGAAGATACAGGGAAATCACAGAATACTGAGAACTGGATGGTTGAATCAGGATTTGAATCTTATTCCTGCCAAATGAACTAATATGGTAACTCACTCAGTCACTTACAGCTACAGGTTTGTGCTCAAACTTGGGATAAACATAAAAAAAACATAAAAGACATACACATTTATCCCCGAGAATGCAGGAAAATCAGAATTTTACAGCTATTCTGTAAGATACTTCTGTTCATGGTAATAAACAATAATAATTTATGTAAGTGACTTACTTCCAACAAGATCGTTATGGGTATACCAGCTATAATTTTTTTTTTCTTTTTTCTTTCTTTTTTTTACTTAAGTGATGAAAGTGATAAAAAGACAAAGGTTAACATTTTCACAAAAGTCTCTCTCTCTTAACTTATATTTTTCTGCATATAAAGCAACTTGCCATTCATCACACCAACTAGAAATTTTATCTATATCATCTTTTATCGTTCTACAGTACTCACTGATGACACCTTCCCGTACACCACAGCATCATCAGCAAACAACTGCAAATTGCTGCCCATCCTGTCAGTCAGGTCATTTATGTATATAGAAAATAAGAACAGTTCTATCACTCTTCCCTTTGGTACTCCTGATGATATCCTTGTCTCTGAGAAACACTAACCATTGAGGACAATATACTGGGTTCTATTACTTAATAAGTCTTTGAGCCACTTAGATATCTGGGAACCTATTCCGTACGCTCGTACCTTCATTAAGTCTGCACTGGGGCACCGTGCCAAATACTTTCCAGAAATCTAGGAATGTGGTATCTTCCGGTTACCATTCATCCACGTCAGAAAAGGGCAAGCTGAGTTTCACAAGAGTGATGCTTTCTAAATCCATGTTAATCTGTGAACACAAGTTCTTTTGTCAAGGAAATTTATTGTATTAGAATCAAGAATAGGTTCAAGAGTTCTGCAGCAAATCGATGTTAAGGATATTGGTCTGTTATTTTGCAGGTCTGTTGTTTTACCCTTCTTATATATAGGAGTCAACTACATTTTTTTCCAGTCACTTGAACTTTGTGCTTGGTGAGAGATTCATGATAAATGCAAGCTAAGTAATGGGCCAATGCCATAGAGTACTCTCTGTAAAAGCAAACTGGGATGCCATCTGAACGTGGCGACTTATTTGTTTTCAAATCCTTCAGCCACTTCTGTACACAAGGGATGCCTTTTACTATGTCCTCCGTACAACTGTACATTTGTGCAATCCTCCTGCATGAAATATTTCTTAGATGCAATATTTAAAACTTCGTCTTTCCTTTTGCTGTCTTCTATTGCCACCCACACTGGTCAGTGAGTGACTGGATAGAAGCTTTCCAACCACTTAGAAATTTCATGTAAGACTATTATTTTCTTGGGCTCTCAGAGAGGCCTTTTGTTAGGGTATGATGGTGATAGTTGCTGTACTCTTTGCGCATTTATATTTTTACAGACACACGAATTTCTATAAACTTTTTCCTGTCATTACAAAAATCCCAACAGTGCTGAAACCAGACATACAGGAAGAAAACAATTACTTATACGTCAAACATAATACAGTGGTTAAATCACATCCTCAAGTATAAACCATTACAGTTGGGAATGAACGACAGGTATGAGCAACATGTCAAAATAAGAAACTTCAGCATAATTAAATCATACAGACAGGTATAAAACAATTACATGAAAACCAGTCAAAATAGTGGTAAAATCACACAGTCAGGTATAAAACCATTACATAGAATTGGACATAAATTAAAGGTCATGAACAAATATTAGAGATACTTCTGCCTTTGAGCTCATGGTAACAATGCCCTATATTTACAACAAGGAGCATATATTCACACAAATCGCAAATTATCATACAGTTTCTCTTTCTTTCCCATTGTGGTTTCAATACTGCTGGGGTTTCTTATCTTGCCATATTGTACTAAGCTGTGTGTTAAAAAAAAAGAAAAGGCTATTGATCTATTTGTTGGTGTTTCAAAAACTTGTTTTTGTGTTACTAGTATCATCAAGGTGTTCAAAATTTGTTTCATCGGCATGTTGAGTATAGCCATGGTATGATAACATACAGATACCTTTTTGCACATTAAATATCTTCTTGTAAAGATTTTTGATGTATTTGAAATATGTATTCCTGTACCTTCCACACTACAATGTCTCAATTAGGTGAATGAAGCTCAGCCCTGCACTAATTTACAAGATGTGTTTAATTGGAGTTTATAAAGCATGTCGCTGTTGTAATTAATGTTGTTGCATAGCTTAGTGGTATGTACAAGCTGCCATCAGTACTTACTATTTGGTTTCTGTTTTTTAGGATGATTCGATAATGAACTTACACTCTAAACTAGTCATCAAGTAACAAAGAAAGGTAATATTACTGTTTGGGTGGTGCTCTGCAGTTTATTGCACACTCCTGTAACAGTAGCCATCATTACTATGTTGATATAATGATCACTAAATCCTGTCTCTGTACAGACACTGTCGATCCGGTCAGGCCTGATTGTAGCTACAATGCCTAAAATTTTTCCAATGCAAATGGGCTCTTGAACAAGCTGCTTAAGACAGTTTTTTAAAAGGGTGTTCTAAAGTGCTTCACAAGACTGCAAGTCTGTACCACCTGTAATGATTCCATAGATATCCCACTTTATACTTGGTGGGTTCTACATCTACATCTACGTATATATTCCACTAGCCACCAAGCAGTGTGTGGCAGAGGGCACAATTCGCGCCAAAGTCATATTCCCCCCCCCCCCCCCCCCTGTTCCACTCGCGGATCACATATCACATGAAGGAAAAACGACTGTCTTAATGCCTCAGTATGAGCTCTAATTTCCCTTATCTTCGAATGGTGATCATTGTGTGATTTGAAAGTTGGTGGTAATAATATATGCTCTACATCCTCGGCAAAGACTGGATTTCGGAATTTAGTGAGCAGCCCCACCCGTTTAGCGTGTCGTCTATCTGCAAGTGTGTCTCACTTCAAACTTTCACTGACATTTGTAACACTCTCGTGATGACTAAATCTACCAATCACGAATCTTGCCGCTCTTCTTTGGACCTTCTCAATCTCTTGAATCAGACCCAACTGGTAAGGGTCCCATACAGACGAACAATACTCTAAGACTGGATGAACTAATGTATTATAAGCAATTTCCTTTGTTGAAGGATGGCATTGCTTCAGGATTCTACAAATAAACCGCAATATAGAGTTTGCCTTGCCCGTTACTTGTGTAATCTGATCATTCCATTTGAGATCATTTCGAATAGTCACACCCAGATACTTGACGGATGCTACCGCTTCCAAAGACTGCGCGTTTATTTTGTACTTGTACATCAATGGGGATTTTCGCCTTGTCGTATGCAG
Organism: Schistocerca nitens; assembly: GCF_023898315.1. Classification (NCBI taxonomy): domain Eukaryota; kingdom Metazoa; phylum Arthropoda; class Insecta; order Orthoptera; family Acrididae; genus Schistocerca; species Schistocerca nitens. Next base: position 351,378,382 of record NC_064616.1, read on the forward strand.
TAGGTTACACTGTTATATATATGCAGAAAAATATAAGTTAAGAGAGAGAGAGAGAGATAACTACCAGTCATTACACCACACATTTATTTTCTGCAAATCCTCATTGATTTGTTCACAACTTTCACGTGATACTACTTTCCTGTAGACTACAGCGTCATCAGCAAACAGTCTAATGCCGCTGTCAATACCATCAACCATCTCCAACTAATACTGGACGATCAGGGTACTTCTGCGCTACTGAGCAGAGGCATGGTGAAATTGAGTGGCCAGTTAAAGCATCTAATAATAAACTTGAGTTCACCTAGACTTGATACGTGCATCCAGGTAACTTCAGTCAGACTCAATTTTGACCTTGATAGGCACAATATTTTTGTCAACTGCAATGAACGTTACAACTCCTATTGCATGTAATCTGTATTTCTGGTATATGATCCATGGCCCACTAAATGTTTCACAGGTTTGTACTTCGGGTTTCAGTCAGCTCTCAGTTCCATGAATAATCCGAGTGTGAAAGGCAGTAAATTCAGGAATTTTGTTACAAATACTTCAACAACTTACTGTTAAAATTTTGAGAGTCGAAGTGTCTACTCTGTACATGGGATTTGCCTCTCTGCATACTGATTGGTGAGCATTCATCAGAGGATCTTGAACAACAACCCCTGTGCACCCTACAAATAATCTGGTACCTGACCAGCTGCTTCCTTTGTGTAGTGCAGCCCTGAACTACCAAGTTGAGTCCTAGAATTCTCCTCCCCTTAAGGCAAGTCCAGAAATCTGCAGCCAAGACCATCACAGAATCAACGGAGCCTTTCGTTGATATCCTCCACTCAGCTCCAAACCAAAAGACTGTGATTAATTCTGGAAGTGAAGCTGCAAATTGTGAGGTTTCCTTACAGCCTGTGAGCATGCCCAGTAGTCTTCACCACTTCCACCAGCTGCCCGTATGAACTGAGGATGTCCTCAGAATCCAAGCAATAGACTTCACTGGTGTTGACATGAGCCAAAACTTGCAGATGACTGCACCCAGCTTGATAGCTGCAGGCAGGACCTCCTCCACATCTTGGATGAGATGCCCCAGCAGGCATACTGAGCACACGTTCAATTTCTTTCAGGCCCTCAATGTTATTTCCCTCTGGAGCTCCATAATGTGTCCAGTGTAGGAGCTCTGAATAACTAGCAAACCCCCCTCCCGGTGTACATGCTCAGACCCTGCTGAAGGGGCGGCCACCTGTCCACTCACAGGGTGAATGGGTGAGGCCAGATGGGCAGCCTCCACACTAACGCACCACAACGAGCGGCACAAATGTGTTACCATCCGCCACTCACCTTGTGGTGAGCGTAGATCCATCACATCAGGTACACTGCAAGGTGCCTTAGTAGCAGAGCCCATGGGCAAAACAGGTGACAAACAGCGTCCCATACAACACGCCATATTGTCTGCCATTGCTACACCTTAAGGCAAGTGTCCAAAAGTGTCTTCAGCTGTTCACGAACTGTGGCCTGCTCCTCCTGCAACCGCATACAGCATTCACACATGCCCCCCATTCCTAATATTAAGAATTAACTACAAAAGCCCACGCAAAAAGCTAAATATGTAACTTGCTACCCTGCTGATGTGCCAACATTAGAACCTGATGCCTTCCGGAGTTGTGTAGCTGGCAGTTCAAAAAGGAATGACAGTTGCATCACAGATTGCACATATCTATACTTTATAGTTAGTAAAACTCAAGATTACGCCTCTTAAACACAAAAAACCTGCACAGAATTTAATAACTAAAACAAGAAAACCACAGGAAAAGGTAAATATGGAACTGGCTGTTCTACTGGTGTGTCACAGGCAGCAGTTGGAAACTAACTACTGTAGTCTGAAATGATGGTTGCAGGCTCCAAAACAAACAAATTACAAATGCCATCTACGCTTTACAGTTACAGTATACGTATGCAGATGCCCCCTCCCCTTCTCCTCCCCCATCAATCTGATGCAGCACTAAGGCAGTAACACAAGAAGTAATGTCTTATAGGTCAGGAGATTTGCAACAGTAAAGGTGAGAAAGCTGAAAATTAAATCAACATAAACAGGACTGAAAATAGTAAAATAAATTGAGATAAATAATCACGTTAGTTGGTGGGCGAGCACAGCTGATCGTCCACTGAGGCTCAGTATGCAGCAGGGGACATCTCTTACACAACTGTCCCACCTCCAATTCATTTTGGACCAAGTGTTACAGATGGGAATAGAACACACTCTCTCAGAGGAAGCATAAAACCAGTTCAACTGCTCTTTTGTCATCAGCTAGTATCAAGGATAAGGGATTCTTAAGGTCTTGCTTTCATTGCAGTACTGTATGAAGGGACACTCATAAAAAGTAACATAGCATGTGGTAGAATAAAGGGCTAACTGCAGCTAAAAGCAACTAGAACAAAGTAAAAGAGGGATGGTCACAGTAGCTGGCAGAGCAGGCAGGGTTAAGAGCCCCTCACGCCCAGCACGTAGTGGGAGACACCTTAACCCCAATCACCCAGTCCTTGCCTCGAAAGCAGTTTAAAATGTCATATCTGAGAAAAAAAGACCACAATCAAGGCTGAAACAAAGAACCAGTACACCTGTCGTATATTGTCTGCCAGTATTAGAGGTAATGAATCTGGAACACCATGCCCAGCGTACAGTGCTAGAAGAAGACATTATACAAGGATGTGAGCTACTGTTTGTAAAGCCCCGTGGATGTGGATGAGGTGGCTCATTATATAAGCTAAAACTATCAGTTAATTTGGTACGATCAATTCAGAGGCAACATAGAGTGGTGGATTCCTTTCAGGGGGAAGAGGAGGAGGAGCACCATAGTTTCCTTGATAATATGGAGTTTATTGGAGGGTGGCAATAGCTCACCAGATGTTGTTCTATCTCCGAGTGGCTAGAGGTCTTATTTACACCAACAAATCTGCTTCTGGAAATGTCAGAGTGAATGTTCTGTAACCTTACAGTCAGCTAGTTACTCCCCAGGATATCCATACGACCTGGAAACCTGAGAAATACAAATGGGCAGATAATACTACTAAGGTCAAAGATATTAGATTAGATGTACTTTCCATTCCAATTGATCCATAGTGAGGTGATCCTCTGGGATGTGCAACATGTCAGAAAACAAGAATACACAATAAATATTTACAAAATAAGAACAGATATGCTAATGTACCTTCCACAGATCCCAAATAATATGGCCCTTGTGGAAGTGGAATCAGTCAAAAAATCTTAAGTTATTTACTTTTAAAAGAATATAAAACTTGTCACCAACATTAAATGTTCAGTACACTTAGGTACAAAAAGATTATTTTCAGGCTATTATAGTCATGCATCATCAAATAAAAAAGTTTTATGGCACTTATTTATAAAGACTGCATTACTGCACAAAATTTGTACAGAAGTCAGATTGTAAGCAATATTCACATTATGTGATATTATTAACAACATACATGCATCAATCAGTTCTGCTAAGAAATTCATCAATGGACTAGAAGGAGTTGGTCACTAATAAATCCTTTAGATTCTTCTCAAACTGCACTTTATCATTAGTTAAACTTTTTATGGCTCCTGGCGTGCTATTCGAAATGTGTATTGCTGAATACTGGACACTTTCCTGAACCAAAGTAAGTGACTTTAAATCTTCGTGAAAGTTATTCTTATTTCTAGCACTGAATCTATGAACTGAGCTGTTGATTTAAAAAAAAAGACACTATAATGACAAATTTCATTAAGGAATAAATATATTGTGAAGCAGTAGTTAGTACCCCTGTTTCTGAAACAGTCCTCAGCTGGGCGTTCTTGAGTTCACACCACAAATAATTCATATTGCAGGTTGTTGGGCTCAGAAAACTTTAGTTTGGCTTGATGAGTTACTCCAGAATATAACTCCATATGGCATTATAGAATTAAAGTAAGCATAGCATGCTAGCTTTTTTGTTTTTACATCACCAACTGTAATCTCTAGAATTTAGCACTTTCAACATCTTCTATCTGTTTGGCATCATATTTTAGGCATATACTGGCAGCAAATCTTTTACAAGCTCTGAAGTTCAAGGTCTAGTAACAGAGGATTAGGTAGGAGCCATTTATTAATGTCCATGAAAATTCCATCAGCCGACATTTCCACAGCTACATTTGATTTGCTATTTATTGTAATGTTTTATCATCTGCAAACGAACCTTGGGGGAAACCACATGTTATTGGTTTCCAATTGGATGATACCTGGTAGCTTAATACGTGTATCTTTCCTATTGACACCCTTTGTTTTTCTTTAGAGGTATAGGATTTGAACCATTTTGCATCATTTCCTGTTACACCACAATACTCTAATTTACTTAAAAGAATATTGTGATTTAAACAATCAAATGCCTTTGACAGATTACAAAATATATCAGTAGCCTGTAATTTACTGTCTAATTAATTAAGTACATTCTCACTGTATGTGTAGATAGACTTCTCAGAATCGGAATGCTTTAGGAATCCAAATTGTGACTTGGCTATTATTTTATTTGTGGTTGGGTGGTTAAAAAGAATCTATCTAAAATTTTTGAGAATATGAGCAAAAGTGAAATTGGACAGCAGTTTGATGGTATTTCTTTATCTCCTTTCTTATACAAAGGCTTAACTTCTGCATATTTCAACTGTTCAGGAAATGTTCCACTGATAAATGACTGGTTACACAAATACCTTGAAAGGTCACTACACTCAGAGGCACACAGTTTAATCAACTTTGTTGCTATATTATCACAGCCACTACAATTGTTTGATTTTATGGTGGACATTACTTCTACCGGTGTTGTGAGGGTAATTCATTACTGCAGTTATTTGTACTGACAGGTTTGACATATTCCATGGCAGCATCTACTGAACCTGACAACCCCATCCTTTCAGTAACAGTTATGAAATGCTTACTGGAAAGTACCGCGCCACTGCACACATCTGCTACTCATTTACCATTTACTCTTAATGTTATGTGCTCCTCTTCGTCTCTGGTTCTACAAGTCTCTTCCTGCACTATATTCTATACTGCCTTTACTTTGTTATCTGATGTGACTATTATTTTTGATAATGCATTTGCTCTGATGTCCACATTACTATCTTCAATATTTTGCAATATGTTTTGTAATGATCTATAGCATTTACTTCAGAGCTGTTTCTGACTGACAGATACCGTTCCTTTATGTCTTGCGGGGATACCTTTCTTGCTTGAGTAATCCATAGCTTTTTTATAGACCTTGGTCTAATCTGGGTTTGTTTTGGGGGGAAAATAGTTTTCAGATAAGTTAGGGACATTTTATTAATAAAAGTGTGGTATTTCTCATTTATGCTATGAGCATTGTACATGTCACTCCAATTCATGTCTTTGAGAAGTTTCCTGAAACAATCAATTTTTGGCTTAATGACTACCCTCTTGAACTCAGATTTAGAAGATTTTATATCCTTATTAGTATTAACATTTAACAAAAGGAACTGCATATCGTGGTCTGAGGGGCAACTTATTATTAATTTTGTTATATAATTTTGTTAATTACATACTTCTATAAAAATATTATCAATGATCCTCTTTGAGCCCTTAGCTACTGTAGTTGGAGAGAACATCGTGACCAGCACAATTCACACGGTGACGAGAGTAACATAGATCAAAAGCCTGTAGAATTCTCACAGAGTCACTACACATTAAAACACATTTGAGGAAGGTCTCTTTAGTAAAATGTAGGGCTCTGTTAATGGTTATCAGCTCCACCATAAAAAACTACACAGTGGCAATAAATGTTGTTCCTGATTTGCATGAGATGTACAGACATATCCAGTACTATCCATGGTTTTAGAGCCATGGATGTAAATGACACTAGCACTACAATACTCTTGAAATACCGAGAGACAGAAATGCAGGAAGGTCATGGGGCCAACTGAAACTTTAAGTCCTTGAAATATATTGGTCGTAATTAGAGGTCTGGTTGTTAACCAAGGAGGAGTGTGTGAGAATATACAGGGAGCACATTCTAATGAAGAACGGTGTCGGGGTCGATTTGGTTTCAGATGATGTACAGCAATTGTATAAGTGGGCACACATGCCATAGTTCTCTCGCCAGGCAGCACACTTCTCCCACTGCCACACCACACTGTCTGGGCGTGTGGAGGGCGAAGAGGTGGAAACTGTGAAAGCACTGCATTTAAATGGCAATGCAGTTGCACAGCATATGACATGATTTCATATTTCTCAACAACATAGATCACAAACAAAGCAAATCTGCACTATTATTAAATCATTTTTGACATGCTGAAGACATATTATAATTTTTATCTGATACAAATTGTAAGCATACAGACAGATGCAGAAAATTTCACAGATGTTTACACTCAGGTTGCCATGTAATCTGACTTATTTAGTTTCATAATCAAAAACAGCCTTTCGCACACAGATGTTGATCAAAATATTTTTCACGTTTGCAACCTCATTATGGAGACATGGAAACTCTTCCAGCCAAAAACAACATAGACCTCCTGAACAATTTTAATGTGACAGAATTTGCCTTTTAAATGTGAATTATATTGCAGATCAATCACTTCCATCCACACATGCACAGAGGCTTTCAGTTGAAACAGCAAATGGTCTTGGAAACAGCTTGAAAACAGATGTAAGACTAGTAGTATCCTCAGAAAGTTTAGTAAAGTATCCTTGTAATTCAAGGCCACAACAAATTCTTCAAAATTTGCATTTTCTTTAACAGCAGCGAGCTTAGGGAAATGGAGAGTGATTTTTGTCAGAATTTGTCCCTTTCACAATGGGATTTTCTTTTCAAATTCATCCCCACAAATCAGAAATAAGTTGCTTTTCATCTTGCAGTGTCTTACTGGGCAGTGTTCACTCAGGTCCACTTAAAATACGAGTTCTGCAATCCATTCCGGATGGTCTAAGTTTTGTTCCTCCTCTCCTTTTCCCTTCATAAATTCAACAATAGAGATTTAAATCAAAAAATCATCACAAGCATGGGTCCTGACTCAACTAATGTACTTTGTAGTAATATATAGTCTCCATATTCTGCAGTCAATTCTATCACAGACTGTTGCAACTGACACTGGAATAATGCATGCAACATCAGAAAATTTACTATATATACCACCAATTTCTTCATGTGCTCCACACCTGCAAATTTGGCATAAACTGCTTCTTGATTAATTAACTCTGAATTCCGTCTGTCAATCATTGTAATTTTTTGCTCTTTCATTGTCAACTAAATCCTTATAACTTCTTTCTGAATGGTAGTGTAATGTCGTTCTACAACAAATTTGTTCTACCCGCACATTATGCATCTGTATATTGCATAATAGATATTGGGAATTCTTATCCTTCTCTTCTGTCATTATCATTCATTTTTAAAGGTCTGTGATGATAGATCACTAGATTGCCTTTTTTTTTTTGTGCAAACAGACACCAGACGTGTGAACTTCTTTATACCACAAACAAACAGTGAAGGGTGAACAGTGCTAGTACCACAATTCTGGCAAACTGAAGAAAGTCATGCTGGTCGAAAAATGCTGCACCGCAATGCTAAATGAAATGTCATGCTGTACGGAGTACTTCCAAAACGTACAGAGCGAAGCTACGACAGGTGAAGCCTCAGTCAGCACATCGTGCTCACGCGCAGTGTGACACACTGTGGTTGACCCTGGTCTACGGTATTTGTCTGGAAGAAACCAGTGGCCAGTCTTATTCCACAGTGATATACTGGATCCAATAATTTCAATGTGGAAGGGGCCACTGAAACATAAACCTGACTAAATATGGAGTAAAGTAGCACGGTCTGAACCCCAGTAGGTGTGGGCAAGGAAGTGGAGTACATTTAGCTCTCACATGCAGCTAATCTTCAATTGATAAACACACAGGGCATCCTTGTCAGCTTTTTATCAAAAAAGAGTCCCAAAAAAATCAGGACTGCACAACAATGTCCAAGTGCTTGGTACTTAAGTCGAGTTCTGTGTCAGGATGAACCATGTTATGACTGATACACAACTCCATATTCACGAGAAAAAATTGGAACCCATGGGAAAGGATCCACACAGAGGCCCTTCAGATAGCTCTTTGGAGCTGGTATTCAGCCAAGGCTACAGGTTGGGAGCTATACAAAAAGCAAAACTCATGGACATAGAGTGTAGGGGTAACCACTGGTCCGATGGAGATCACTATCTCATTGATGGTGAGAAGGACAGAGCCTTGATGAATATGGTTCTCGTGGATCCGTGGGGAAATGTGTGATGAAGCACCTACAACTCAAAATAACCAGGAGTTGTTGGATTAAAGTAGCCATCTCAAGCTCTAAGTCCCTGCCCAGAAGCATATAAATGTTACAAATGGTGTCACTAGGGTTGTTTGCACTTGAATCGCTGTTGCTTCCAATGTGGTACACTCACAGATAACATCTGTTCATATCAGTGTACAGATCCCTCCAGAATCTCTATCTGAAGCAGTACGATTCCAACAGAATGCACAGTAGCCTCAAAGTGCTGGAGAATGGTCAGCAGCAAAATGCATTTCTTGAAGAGCAACACAGATTGCAGAATAGATGGACAGTGACTGATACAGTTCTGGTAGGTGACAGTAATATTCTCTGTAGTTACATTGAATTAGCACATTAAGTGTGTCCTGGTAACACATGAAGGGGGTCAAGAGGGCAGGTCGCATTCTGGATCACTACCTGTCACCAGTGAGGGTGGAACAACATCGACAAACATTGGTTCAGAGAACAATAGCGTGGAGGAATTTGGCACTTCTAGGATCAATGAAGTAGCATTCTCGCAAGCTTTCTTCTTTTTTTCCCTTTTTAGCTGCTTTCTACAGTCAGGGCTCTTGTGATGGCTTATCTGCTGTGGGAGTATGAACTGTAGAGAAGTGGACATCACTGGGACCTGCAGCTCAGTCCGCGACTCCTTCAGCCAATGGCTGGTGAAAGGGGTGACTGCTCCCTAGATTTTCGGGGAGAGGGTTCCTTAAAGGGAGGCCTGTCCTCACTCCAGAGGATGATGCCCTGAAGATGATGATGCAGGAACCCTAAGAGGGGAGGAAGGGAGGGCTTATATCCCCCCTCCCCCTTCCAAGGTCTAATTTACTTGCACAGCTACCAGAGCGTGACTTTGAGGGAATGGAGGGATAAGTACTAGATGTATTACAGATGGTCTGGCCACAGTAGTGATGAAAGTTGATGCCACTACCAAGGAATATAAGGAATTATACTTTTCTTGAGGTTCAAAATATGAGTGGCAATTAGCAACCTTAAATTCCTGGAGTATGTAATTTTTCTTCAAGAATGTGGGAGGGTGGTGGTCTGAGCAACTGACACAAAAAGATCGTTGCTCATATGGTGAGTTTTATGTAGTGGCAAATCACAGTCTCCACAAATTGTGTCGTTCCTGCACCGGGAAGACATAAGCCCAAAGCGTTGGCATTAGCACGGCATTGGGGGGTGGGAAATACAACTTCACATTACAACAGTATACCATGATTTTCACTTTCTCACGAAGCACTGTTCTGTTCACACAGAAAATGGCTGAGTCCCATATTATTCATTCTTGGCATGTACAGCCATGTCATGAATTGTGGCAGTACTTTTGCCTCGTTAATGCCCATGTTGGGTTGTAGCAGCAATGTATTATTATATCAGCAAGACATACTACACACAACATTGTAAGTTAATAATAATTCAACATTATACATGGAAGTATAGGATGTCGACAGCAATTGTGAAATATGTAGTGATTTGACTGGCAGCAACAAAGGAAAATTAGGGGGAAAAATTGTGCAGTCTCAACTTTTTGTGCAGTGGTAGGAGGGAGTGTCCTGAACAACTTACTAAAAAACCTGTCTGGAGGGGAGTGAATATTGGAGTGTGGGGGTTGGGAGGGGTTTAAAGGTCACTTTTTTATTTTTTCTAAAATAACTCTAAACCTGTGGCTCGTATGGCAAATGTTTTCCAGTACACAATCAAACTACATCACATTTCCTATAAAAATGGTGCTATTTATTTTTTCTCTAGGACTAGTACTTTCCGCATTGCAGGAGGTGGAAGAATTGCAGATTATTAAAAATTTTGTTTGAATGGTAGAAAATTAATGTTCATCTTCATATGAAGTGGATTAAAAACAAATATTAAATATGTACCATATCTAAGTGCAGGAGAGCCAGATTAGGGATGTAATGGGGTGGAGGGGAGATAGGTGTGGTGTAGAATCACAAGTGAAGGTAGTTTGCTGGATTGCATTCATGCACTTCCCTCCTTTACAGGTCTGCAAAATGAAGGTTGAGCAGTTGATTCCCCACCAAATCTAGCTCACTACATCACAAGAAGCAACTACAGTGTGTTTCATAAACTTATATGGACCCTCCGCAGTGCACTCTATGAATTACTGGTGAAGCAGTGTGCAGACTTGCCCGGGGAGTGTTTATTTTGAACAAAATACATTAAAACTACATACAGTGCACATACGAGTTACTAATAACATAACACAAGTAATGCAAGTAAATCTCTGCACACTGTTCTACACTGCTTCTATATTCTTGGTCATCTTGTACGGCAGCTGCAGTGTTCTTCCTGGAAAAGGAAGTCCCCCATCATGAGTGCTGCTCACTTTTCAGTTAGTTCTGCAGTTGTTAAGTGAGCTATTATGGGAAAAAAAGGCTGATCTGTCCACCACAATGAAGAGCCTATTCCACGTGTAACATGCTCTCAATATGTATTCGATTTATTCGACAATGTTGATTTCATTGTCTCCACTACCAATGGCTGGAAAACTTTTTGCAGCTTGAGGGTAGCAAATGCTTTACCCCAGCTTCAGCTCTCCCAAAATCTGAAGAGGCACACAGGCTTAAACTGTCTCCCTCTGCAACAGAAATAGGTTACCAATGTGTTATAGAACTTCAGGTATTCCAACATCTATCAAGCAGTGCGTTCAAAAGGTTACCATTCTAGACTTGAACACGATCAGTCTCATTCCATCGGACATATTTACACCCATCTTGGAAGATATACTGTGGCTTTAGCCTGCGAAGTAAGCACTACAAGTGCCAGCAATTCCTGAATAGAAAATATTTATTTCAGTCTATCAGTAACACAATTAAGGGTGAGAGAAGTGCAGTAACTTTCCATTTATTTACCATCAAGTGACTAAAACACAATTACAGGGCTTTACAATACATTGTCGGTGACAGACAGCTGCAAGATGCCACGTTTACAAATTCAATCCCTTTCCCATTAACACTACATAGGTCACCGACAACATCACACTTACAAATTAAACACAAAGGGATGTATTTTACATGAAAGCTCTCTTAAAAACTGCAAATTATAAACTAGTCACTCAACAAACTGAAAATAACTCCACTACTAAAACAGGTGGTTTGCAAAGTTGTCTATTCACATAATACAACTGGACAGGAAATGATGGGGAGATACAGTCTGTCAGTAAACTGAAAAATGGAGCAGCAATTGTAGTGAAAGAAGTCACTTTTCCCAGAAGCACACTACAACTGCCACACAGGATGAGCAAGAATCAATTTCAACTCTAGCACCGTAGAACAGTGTGCAGAGATCTACATAGATTCTGTTCATACACATTTCTTGCATTAGTATTATTAGTACTTTATATCTGTGTTCCATGTGGTGTTAACGCATGTTGTGCAAAATAAACACTCTTCGGGCACGTCTCCACACTGCGACATCAGTGATTCATAAGGCATGCAGTGCAGGGTCTGTATAACTTTGTGAAACATGTAATAGTTGCTTGTTGTGATGTAGTGGGATAGATTCCACAGTGGGAATCACCTACTCGAATTTCAGTTTGCACACCTGTAAAGGAGGGAAGTGCCTGAACACAATCTGGTGGCCTACTTTCCCACACACTTCTATCCTGCACCCCCCCCCCCCCCCTCCCCAATCCACCCTGTTATGCCACTGGAACACAATTTACCTATTAATACAGCTCTACTGCACTTAGAAGTGGCACACATAATTAATATTTGTTTTTAAACCATTTCATTTAAAGATAAATGTTAATTTTATCCTGTTAGAACAGTATTTTTAATAATCTGTAATTTTTTTCCATCCCCAGCAATGTGGAAACTATTAGCCCTAGAGAAAAAAAATTAATAGGACCTTTTTTGTACGAAATGTATTGTAGTTTAATTTTGTACTGGGAAACATTTTTCATAGGAGCTATGGGTTTTTAGTTATTTGGGAAAAACATAAAAAGGTGACCTTTAAACCCCCCTCCCCCAATCCAACACTCGCACCTCTAAGGTCAGGATTTTTAGTATGTTGTTCAGCACACTTGCTCCCAGCACTGTGAAAAAATTTGTGACTAGATGATTTTTTTTCCCCAACTGACCTTTTTTGGTCTATGTTAAATGGGCTAAAGATGCGATCCAGAGGAGGTGAAAGCATCGCTGTGTAAGTAGCTCACCATCAAAGTGCCTGGGCATCATTTGTTGAACCAAAAGTTCAAATCAGTCATCTGGCCAATATTCTTTTTATGTCTCTGCTGTGGTAGGTCCAAATGGTCATTCTGTGGTAGCTTTTCGTCTTGATCAGTATGCTGCTGATACATACTACATGTAGTATTTAATTGAATAATTATTCAATTCTTTTGTACAAATTAATTTTGTGGTCTGCAGGTACGAAATTACAGCACCAGATGACGGTATACACTTATGCTTTGCCTTATTGCAGTTAGAATTTAAATTGAGAAAATGACTATTTGTATTCTGATCTGATGTCATTTTTAAGCTATGCAACAGATACGATCATTCCTGAAAATTATTTGAATATAGAGGAAAGGTCCCTAAAGGTCCTAGCTCTGTTGGGAACTATCAGAACTTAGTTCTTGCAATACATGCGGCATAGAACAGTGACAATAAGCTCATTACTGAGCAGGACATTGTCGACAATCATTGATTTTAAAATTGTTGAACTTCAAGTTTTTTGATTGTATGTGCTTGCATGGCTTTAATAGCCAAAGTTGAATAGTCGTAGCAATGATATTCATATAATTGTATTCTTCACAAGCCACTCTTTCATTTGCTGCAATGAATTGTCCTTCAAACTATGCAATATATCTATGAGGCTAGGTTTCTATTGCAACATGACTTATTCCTAGTATGAGATACCACGAGTATCCTAAAATGTTACAGTATCACATGTTAAGACACAATCTCTCATATTAGGATAACTTCATCTTGCCACCATAGTAGCTGGATTCAGATTTGTATTTTTACTAAGAGGTTTGACAATTCTGTGAGCTTTGTGAAGTCGTTTGATGATGATTCTGTTGAGCTAACATTTAATGGGTGTATCATGTCACGTTTGAGTGATAGGCAAATCAAGAGAAAACTGTGTTCACATCATTTGTTTATCACCACATTACATGCATAAAATGCTGTCTCTTGTGAGGGCTTCATGGGACTATTATCCCCAAGAAATAGAAATCTGGTGTGTAAGTAGATCAAGTAGTAACTTCAGTTTTGATTATGAGATTATTTGGAGCGTCCTACTTGAGAGCAGTAACAATGGAAAATGCTGTAAACAGCCTCTGCAAGAGGCGACTCTTCCCATGTAACAGGCACATACTTGGAGACAACAATCCAGCAGTATACCAGGAGTCTGACAAACAAGACGCAAATAATGGAGGTAAATGTTATTCCAAATAGTATCCGGCCAGTTTCCAAAATCAGTAATCCACACCAAGAGTCAAAGGGAACGTTTGAAACAATTAAAAGAGAACAGCTTCTAGTAGACTCAAAGGAGATAGAAGTAAAAGTTTTATTCTTGAAAAAGAAAAAGAGAAAAACATCATAATCTTCCATTCATTTGGAATCTGATACAAATTTAACCGAGGACGATGCTTTAGATGTACAATTTGAAGAAGAAAATGCTTAATGCATATTCTGCAGTGGTCATGTGTACGAAGATTGACAGAGAGAAATAAGCACAGTGCATGAAATGCTATCCTTTGGCTCCCGAAGAAAGTAAACCTGAAAGAGCTCCTGGATGCACTGACTGCAATTTTTTTACACAATAAATGAAAAAAATGTCAAAGAGGCAGTAAGGAAAAAAATATTATTATTTGAGGGTTTCCCAGTTCTTATAGTGATTGATATTGAGTGTTCTCTCTGACTATCTCATATTAGGACACCATTTCTATTTTGATTCAAACTGACTTGTTTGTGATTTTTTTTATTTACATGTTTTAGGTGGCTGGCATGAGCACCAAAACCAAGGCCAATTCAGGCATTATGGAGCAACTACACTTGTTATCTTCAACGCCACTATTTCCCTGCCAATTGCATGGTGTAGCCTACGATGTGCCATCCCCGCTGCCACCACCTGGTCAACTGCGAATGGACAAGGTCATCACACCATGGTGAGAATTCCAGGACAGATGAGGTCCGGTCCCCCTGGGGCAATAGAAATCAGTCCCCCCCCCCCCCCCCCCCCCATGTGCCACATTAATAAGGTGGGAAACCCTCCTCCTTCTCTATGTCTCTCTCTAGATCAAATCACCCTTTGTGCTCAGTAGTGAAAGGATCAGGGTCTTTCTTCATAAATAATAACTGGCACATAACAAAATCTGGTTTATTAACAATAACTGCCCTAAAATATTTTTTTTTTGTTTCACCACTCCAAAATTATTACACAGTACAAATATTTTATAGTTAAAGTGGAAAAAATTTGTACACATATATAAACATAGAGATGTTTCCAAAGGGTTATTTGCATAATTTTTCTTTATACAATTTAATTTTTTTCTACAGACAATACAAGGGAAATGAGACTACTGGTATGACTAGCAGCAGGTGAATAAAGCAAACTGACATGTGCAAGCAGGTCTCGTGCCCTGAGGGTTCCGTACAAAATTAATTACACTGATCAGCCAGAACATTATGACCACCAACCCAATATCGATATAAACCTGTCCAGGCGACAGCAGCATCACCTGGCGAGGAGACTGCAAGTCAGACACACACATGGTGCATTTAGTATCAGTGAGCGTGTTGTCCGTGTGTAGAATGAGGAAGGCAGGCGATCTATCTGAGTTTGACCGAGAGCAGACTGTGATAGCCTGGAGGCTCAGCACGAGCATTCTGGAAACCACACGACTTCCAGATGTTCGAGGAGTGCTGTGGTGAGTGTCTTAAACATGTGGTGAAAACAAAATGAAACCATATCCAGACATCACGGGGTTAGATGGTCATCCCTCATTACAGATGTTGGACATGGTAGGCTGGGCAGATAGGTAAAATAGGACAGGTAGTAAACTGTGGCAGAACTAACATTAGACTTTAATGCTGGGAAGAGTACATGTGTGTCGGAACACACAGTCCAGAGAACATTCCTAATGATGGGTCTCTGCAGCCGACGACTCACGGATGTGCCAATGTTAACACCATGACATCGGCACCGGACACTGGCAGTGTTGCATGACCCAGTGAATCCCAGTACCTTCTTCATCATACCAATAGGATGGCATGAATCCTTTGTCTTCCACGGGAACACCTCCTTGCACCTGTACTGCAGGTTGGAGACAAGCTGGTGAGGACTCCATTATGCTCTGGGGAACATTCACGTGGGCATCTATGGTTCCAGTGGAGCTCATGCAAGGTACCATGATAGCCAAGGAGTATTGTACATTGGCTGCAGACCATTTACACCCCTTCATGACGATCATAATTCCTAATGGCAGTGGCAGTTTTCAAAAATATAATCAGGGTGTATACGTGGACAAGGAAAAAAATTCCCGGATTTCCCGGTTAAAAACACACTTTATCCCGGGTAAAAACATACTTTTTCCCTGTTAACTGACAGTCTATTTTCTCTCGGAACTGTATAACTTATCAGTCCTTTGAATGATTATGGTTTTATACACGGACGTAGAATTTCCCGGCGCTTTAGAAAACTAAACTCGGGGAAAAAAAAAACACGTTTCAGAAAGATCTTTGATGTGCAGCAACTTGTACGCTGCATATTTTAGTATTATGAAAGTATAAATTTCAATTACAACAAACATGGCATGTTACTTTGCGAAGCATTGAAATCGAGATTGCAATGCGCTTTTGTAAGCCAGTCATAGCTCATGTCGCGTGATCTCGCCAGCCAATGACAGCAGGTATTCAGAGCTTAGGACACGTGATGTAGTCAGCCAATAGCAACATCGCTGTTAAGTATCGCGAACACACAAACAGAAAAAGTTAATCGTTTAAATTAATATACATAGTGTTGTTACGAAACGAAAAGCTTTCACGTATAATATTGGTCCATAAGATTAATACGCTGCAAGAGAAGCTAAGGTTGCACATATGATGTTGGTCTTTTATGCGCGTATTACAGTGTGCCAGTAAAATTTTTAATAACGACATAAATGTCTGATCTTTTGGGCTCGAAATTCATCTAAATGGCTCGTCATCAAAGAGTTGATTTTTAAATGAGAGTCAAAGGCTCTGTGATTTAAGAAATTCGTTGTACATTCTCGCACATAGTTCAACTTGCGTAAAAGGAAATTTGCTTTGATGGTAACGCTTTTCAAACCACCATTCGGAATATTTTCCTGCGACCTGTTAGAAATAGGTTCGTTTCTGCACTTGCCCGAGAGCGCCAGATGACAGGCGTCACCGCACTTGCGCAGCTACGGTGCCGTAGGGAGCCCATATGTTCGTACGTGTAAAACATTAAAAGATCTTACATTATGTCATAAAAGAAACAAGACATCAGAGGATACTCCAAGAGCATCAGAATTTCTCGACCCACACTAAAATGTGCACATTCGTATGTCCAGATTCCCAGTGAAGTAGGCCACGACCTGATATTAAGCTTATCAATGTGGTTTTCGGGATGTAAATTTTCTTGGAGTACCAATACTGTGTTATCTCATGTTTGCTTGTTTATTATGGCATAATGCCATACGTGCTATAAGATGAAAACACGCACTTGAAATGCAGCAAACAGTGTGTGGAATTAAACACTTCGTTTCAAATATATTGTCTGCCTCAGCGGAAAAGATAAATAAAAGAAAATTTCTTTACCAAACCGACAAAATAACTTCATTGTTCTGCAAGGCAATTAATGCTTGACTGTCAGGAAGGTGGAAATAAAATAAAATCTGCACCTAACAACACATTTTAGCCTTCCATAATTATGTGAATGTATTTTAATTCACTTGGTAGCTGCCGGCTACAGAAATCTGTTTTGTTTTCATTTGACGTGAGAGCAGTAAACGAAGAGGAAACAGCAAAATCACTAAATGTAAACACAAGTCACGTGGAGACTACCCACTTCGCCACTATAACTCAGACTGCTCTGTATCAGCACCACATCTACGATATTTCCGAACCGGGGCAATACCCCACCACTCCCTCGAGCATTTGAGATGGGACGTGCCTCGCCTCCTCACCCAGCATTCTTCTATCGCATGTCACTGTATTTCGCTCTGTGGAATTGAAACGTGTATATTTTTTAATGGATGCCATCAAACCGTATTCAGGACAATGGAAATTAAAATGTCCTGTGGTGCCTCTCCTGCTTACAGTCAGCCGGTTTGACATCCTGTCCCTCTTTTTTATTAAAAAAAAAAGAGCTCTTCAAAAAATATGCACTCTTTATTCCCTATCAGCTAACAACTTGCTGCTTTGTGACATAAAATTAAATATAGCATACATAGACCCAGTAAAGACAGGAGACAAGCAAGACAATACACATTTTTTCAATCCTTAGCTCCTAGAATTTTTTTCTCTCTAATCTTGCTACAGCTTTACATGGCGTGCTTCCCTTTCTGTGAAAGTTCGTCAAACGTTTTCCTACATGAAAAATCTCAATGTCGCTGTCTAATACTGAAAAAGCTGTTAATACAAATAGGGGCCAAGACTGGTGTGGTTTCCCGATCTGATTACGTCTATTTTATCACTGTCTGCTAGATAAAACAAACTAAGCCTTTCTAATACTGCAACAATTGTAACACACACTAAATGGTCGAGACTGTTTTGGCACAAACGGTCTTTTTTGTAACGACAGAATGTAATTCACGGAGTACCAATATCAAATGCCTATTAGGCCTAGTACAAGCAAAAAGCTTTACGTTAGGGAATAGTTCCACACTTCATTCATACGCTCCAGTTTCTCAAGCATGAGATCGAAAAGTATTAGTACGAAATTTTTATACAAACTTGGAATCGTCATATCGTTCCATAATTTGTGTGATGTCCCCATTTCTTCTCCTTCCTCGTTCTAACAAACAGTCTTGTTATCACTAATTCTGTAACTATTCCTGCCAAAGTCAAAGCTTATTCACAGGTTAACTTCACTAACTCTGCCAGAATCATCGCTTTAGTTACCCGCGATTATTCTCCGGTTAGGTGTTGTTACATGTTCGTACAACACGTTTTCTGCGTTTCTTCCAGAATAGAACTTAAAGCGGCTGCTAGATGGGGACTGTGCAACTGGCCCTTACTAGTACAGCGACCTGGCCAAAATTTTTCCGTCAAAATTTCATTTTCGTCGATACACCGAGAAGGTAATATGTAATCTTTCTTAACCTGTTATTCGTTTATTTCCACTCCTGTAGTCTGAATCTACGGATTTCGCTAATAATTATAACAACACTCATCATTCGCAAACCCAATCAACCACACAATCAGACAGCGGTTGGCATTCAGCCGTTCGACTTTACTCCGGTTAGCTCGTATAGCCACTTTTGTCTGTAGGAAAATTTGTTTCTTGAAATCTTGAATTGTTAGAGCCAATGAGAATGCACTATTGACATCCTTAGCCAGTCTTTGGCGGCACCTGTATCTGTACGGTATACTTCCAGTTTCAATTTGAGCTCCACAAATTCCACAATCTGTGACCTGTTCAGCTCATCTTTCATCAGGATGATAACCTTCTTGTTTAGATGTGTAATACCATAAGGATTATCCAGATGCGTCGAATGCGTTGGCATGGAACTTTATTACTGAATGGATCACAGCCTTTAATCCAATAGATGAAACTGACTGTATGCATATAAAGTAATTTAAACTGTATCCACATAAAGTAATTTGACATCAGTGAAGTTTGGTTTTGCACACTCGTAGTGCAATCGGTATCTGTGGAGTCTGGAATGGTCCAGTATACACATACCAACATAGACAGGTTTAATGAAATGTACTGAAACCTTTGCAATCTCTAGAATTTCCAGTGCGACTAATCCTTGATAGAAGATGAAAACCCACTTAAAATTTGGCCTCACAATGTAATCTTTTGTGCATTAAGGTCCCTCCCAATGGGAAACTAAATGAATTTCATGAGGCTGTCTTAAATCTTTCCACAAATTGAACTGTTCTTTAAACTAAAAAAATTCTTTTCGAAATCACACATCACAGGAGCCCTCTTTTCGGTACTGAAATCTAATACTGCTTCAACCAATGTGACTGTATGAAAGAGATGGGCAGGTGGCTACTAAGCTTCATCCCCAAACTGAGGCACTGCAGGAGGTTCTTATAATAGGGCACTTGTATCCCGCAGCAACATCACCAGCTTGGGGATAGAACCACTGTGTGGGACTACTTGTCCCAGATATATGGCAAGTCACAGGGTTCGTCATGCAAATGGGCAGAATATGCCATATCTGCCTCTATGACATATCCTTCACCAGAACCCATAGCCACATCTTGTAACTCATTCAATCTGGTGATTTCCTTTTCAGACAACCATCAGAGCCCTACTATCAACAGAGATAGCTGCATGGCATGCCCATGTATATTGTGGGATGTAACTCAAGCTGTCTGATGCTTTGAACTTCTCAACCATTCATCGGTTATACAGGGTGTTACAAAAAGGTATGGCCAAACTTGCTGGAAACATTCCTCACACACAAATAAAGAAAAGATGTTATGTGGACATGTGTCCGGAAACGCTTAATTTCCACATTAGAGCTCATTTTAGTTTCGTCAGTATGTACTGTACTTCCTCGATTCACCGCCAGTTGGCCCAATTGAAGGAAGGTAATGTTGACTTCGGTGCTTGTGTTGAAATGCGACTCATTGCTCTACAGTACTAGCAACAAGCACATCAGTACGTAGCATCAACAGGTTAGTGTTCATCACGAACGTGGTTTTGCAGTCAGTGCAATGTTTACAAATGCGGAGTTGGCAGATGCCCATTTGATGTATGGATTAGCACGGGGCAATAGCTGTGGCGCGGTACGTTTGTATCGAGACAGATTCCCAGAACGAAAGTGTCCCGACAGGAAGACGTTCGAAGCAATTGATCGGCGTCTTAGGGAGCACGGAACATTCCAGCCTATGACTCACGACTGGGGAAGACCTAGAACGACGAGGACACCTGCAATGGACGAGGCAATTCTTCGTGCAGTTGAGGATAACCCTAATGTCAGCGTCAGAGAAGTTGCTGCTGTACAAGGTAACGTTGACCACGTCACTGTATGGAGAGTGCTTCGGGAGAAACAGTTGTTTCCGTACCATGTACAGCGTGTGCAGGCACTATCAGCAGCTGATTGGCCTCCACGGGTACACTTCTGCAAATGGTTCATCCAACAATGTGTCAATCCTCATTTCAGTGCAAATGTTCTCTTTATGGATGAGGCTTCATTCCAACGTGATCAAATTGTAAATTTTCACAATCAACATGTGTGGGCTGACGAGAATCCGCACGCAATTGTGCAATCACGTCATCAACACAGATTTTCTGTGAACGTTTGGGCAGGCATTGTTGGTGATGTCTTGATTGGGCCCCATGTTCTTCCACCGACGCTCAACGGAGCACGTTATGATGATTTCATACGGGATACTCTACCTGTGCTGCTAGAACATGTGCCTTTACACGTACGACACAACATGTGGTTCATGCACGATGGAGCTCCTGCACATTTCAGTCGAAGTGTTCGTACGCTTCTCAACAACAGATTGGGTGACTGATGGATTGGTAGAGGCGGACCAATTCCATGGCCTTCATGCTCTCCTGACCTCAACCCTCTTGACTTTCATTTATCGGGGCATTTGAAAGCTCTTGTCTACGCAACCCCGGTACCAAATGTAGAGACTCTTCATGCTCGTATTGTGGACGGCTGTGATACAATACGCCATTCTCCAGGGCAGCATCAGCGCATCAGGGATTCCATGCAACGGAGGGTGGATGCATGTATCCTCAATAACGGAGGACATTTTGAACATTTCCTGTAACAAAGTGTTTGAAGTCATGCTGGTACGTTCTGTTGCTGTGTGTTTCCATTCCATGATTAATGTGATTTGAAGAGAAGTAATAAAATAAGCTCTAACATGGAAAGTAAGCATTTCCGGACACATGTCCACATAACATATTTTCTTTCTTTGTGTGTGAGGAATGTTTCCTGAAAGTTTGGCCGTACCTATTTGTAACACCCTCTATAAAAAGAGTAGGATGTCCACATTGGTCCATGGTTCGATGCTGACGTGTCCTTTTTAACACTGCATCCCATTAAAACATTGGAGTGGTGTAATAAAAGAGAGGAACCAGAGAGTTTTTGTTTATACATAAACTCCTGAATTTCTCAAAAATATCTACAAGCCAGTGTGCATTGTGTCCAAAGGACAGGGATGCCGAACTCCTGCCAAACATTCACCACATGCCCATATTCCACATATTCTGTTATTGGCAGTGCCTGTACATTTATTACTGAATGCAGCTTTGACATGCACTGTGGTTTTGTAAAGCATCTCCTTCAACTCCAGATATTCAAAGGAAAAACCCCCTTCTTTGTAACAAGCCGAAATTTTTCATCATCAGGATGTGCAGCTCTAGTGATATGCATGTCGTCCTGATACATTGTCTCACCAAGTTCCTGAAGAGTTGCACGCATAAAACATGGTGAGTCCAGGCAAAGGAGCATTATTTTGGGTAAAATTATAATGCTTGCAGACATTAGATGTAAGGTATGCTCTCATACACTTACCATATTTCAGCCAATTCTATTGAATGGCAGAAGCAATCATCCAAAGCAAAATTCATCCCTATCTTCAAGATTCTGGACATTAATACAGGCATGTTGGCAGAGTGGTAGTGTGTTTGGATCAGTCATCGTGGAATGTCAATGTGGAGGTTGGGGGTCAGGCCTCAACCATTCACCCTGTGGGTGGTTCAAATGGCTCTGAGCACTATGCGACTTAACTTCTGAGGTCATGAGTCGCCTAGAACGTAGAACTAATTAAACCGAACTAACCTAAGGACATCACACACATCCATGTCCAAGGCAGGATTCGAACCTGCGACCATAGCGGTAGCTCGGTTCCAGACTGTAGCACCTAGAACCGCACAGCCACTCCGGCTGGCCCTGTGGGTGGACAGATGGTCACTTCACCAGTAGGATCCATGCAACTGCAGGTGGAGGGGAGGGAGGTTGTTAGGCATGTTATGAAGCCCATTTGGGAAATAGCATCCAAGGACAGACAGAACATAGAACATAACAGCAAGCAGCCACTTTTTACAATGCCATTTATTTAGCACCATTACCAGTTTTGAACTGACAGGTTCATCTTCAGATAGTTATTTCACATTACGATCATTGTACATTAGCTTTTACTTTTTGTTTTCACAAATGATGAAATTTCCTTGTGTTGGTGGTGGCCTACAATCAAAACAAGATGTGAAACAATGCCTCTTTAACAGTAATTGTCCCTACAACGATTTTAAATGATGTAAACGAAAGCGATGATGTTTTGGTTACTTACTTTAAAAAATCTTTGCCATTACATTCCAGTGCTGACTGCTTGTGATCATGCAGCAGCAAAGACTGTATGATGAACTTTTTTTATGTATATATATACACATAATCTAAAGCACCACTCATACACCAAGAAGTTTCACAACATGGAAGTGTGGATACAAAGACGGTGATATCGCAACCATAACAATGCCAAAGACTTCCACTCTCAGAGATATTTCGATACATACATATGTGTGACAGTAGGAATTTACAAATTACTAATGTTCCATTACTTACTATTTATATTACAAGACAAATGATTAAAATTAGGATAAACAAATAAAGCAGCCAGTTTGTTCTAAAGTATTACTACAGTGATATTATGTAAATATTATGGTACAGACTGGAACCAAAGTAAATAAGGGATAGATGTACATAAATAAATATTACAACTGTGGACATCATACATCGGAAGTAAAGTAAATGACTTGGGATGAATGTATATCAATGAATATTAGAAGAGTGGAAATTACATTGAATTTTTTTTTTAAGATATAGCTAGTAGTAGGTATTGTATGACAAAGCAAGCTGTTATATATTATTCACTATTTCATGTTGGGTTAGTATCTGCATGTTGTTATTGTTAAAGGGAGTAATGTTTACTTTAAACTGGAAAGCAGGTGAAGGAAATTTTGAAGAAAGGCTGCACTGGCTAACTCAGTCTGTTCATTGAGGAGATTTTGTGGCAATTTGCTCTTATGGACAAATATTTCAATCTCTTCAAGCAAATTTATAAAGTTACCTTTCTCAGCACGATGCAATACTTGTACATGGTCTTCAATGCTCTTTAATCCATGATACTTAGTAGTTGTGTGCATGGCAAATGTGGATTTTGACATGTTCAAATGTATGGCATCTATATGCACTTTGAGCCGAACCTCAATGCATCTCCCAGTTTGTCCAAAACAGCAGGAGGGGCAACTTTGACAGCTGAGTTTGTGTATGTCAGATTTTTTTGTATGGAGGGTTACTATTCTTTAAGTTGTGAATTGCTATCTGCTGAAGTTTGTTGTTTGTTGTTGTTGTGGTCTTCAGTCCTGAGACTGGTTTGATGCAGCTCTCCATGCTACTCCATCCTGTGCAAGCTTCTTCATCTCCCAGTACGTACTGCAACCTACATCTTTCTGAATCTGCTTAGTGTATTCATCTCTTGGTCTCCCTCTATGATTTTTACCCTCCACACTGCCCTCCAATACTAAATTGGTGACCCCTTAATGCCTCAGAACATGTCCTACCAACCGATCCCTTCTTCTAGTCAAGTTGTGCCATAAACTCTTCTTCTCTGCAATTCTATTCAACACATCCTCATTAGTTATGTGATCTACCCATCTAATCTTCAGCATTCTTCTGTAGCACTGCATTTCGAAAGCTTCTATTCTCTTCTTGTCCAAACTATTTATCGTCCATGTTTCACTTCCATACATGGCTACACTCCATACAAATACTTTCAGAAACAACTTCCTGACACTTAAATCTATACTTGATGTTAACAAATTTCTGTTCTTCAGAAATGTTTTCCTTGCCATTGCCAGTCTACATTTTATATCCTCACTACTTCGACCATCATCAGTTATTTTGCTCCCCAAATAGCAAAACTCCTTTACTACTTTAAGTGTCTCATTTCCTAATCTAATTCCCTCAGCATCACCCGACATAATTTGACTACATTCCATTATCCTCATTTTGCTTTCGTTGATGCAGATAGAAAAGCAACTGAAATCACTCAACAGAGGAAAGTCCACTGGACCTGACGGGATACCAATTGGATTCTACACAGAGTATGCGAAAGAACTTGCCCCCCTTCTAACAGCCATTTACCTCAAGTCTCTAGAGGAATGTAAGGTTCCAAATGATTGGAAAAGAGCACAGGTAGTCCCAGTCTTCAAGAAGGGTCGTCGAGCAGATGCGCAAAACTATAGACCTATATCTCTGACGTCAATCTGTTGTAGAATATTAGAACATGTTTTTTGCTCTAGTATCATGTCGTTTTTGGAAACCCAGAATCTAGTCTGTAGGAATCAACATGGATTCCGAAAACAGTGATCGTGTGAGACTCAACTCGCTGTATTTGTTCATGAGACCCAGAAAATATTAGATACAGGCTCCCAGGTAGATGCTATTTTCCCTGACTTCCGGAAGGCGGTCGATACAGTTCCGCACTGTCGCCTGATAAACAAAGCAAGAGCCTATGGAATATCAGACCAGCTGTGCGGCTGGATTGAAGAGTTTTTAGCAAACAGAACACAGCATGTTGTTATCAATGGAGAGATGTCTACAGACGTTAATGTAACCTCTGACGTGCCACAGGGGAGTGTTATGGGACCATTGATTTTCACAATATATATAAATGACCTAGTAGATAGTGTCGGAAGTTCCATGTGGCTTTTCGCGGATGATGCTGTAGTATACAGAGAAGTTGCAGTATTAGAAAATTGTAGCGAAATGCAGGAACATCTGCAGCGGATAGGCACTTGGTGCAGGGAGTGGCAACTGATCCTTAACATAGACAAATGTAATGTATTGCAAATACATAGAAAGAAGGATCCTTTATTGTATGATTATATGATAGTGGAACAAACACTGGTAGCAGTTACTTCTGTAAAATATCTGGGATTATGCGTGCGGAACGATTTGAAGTGGAATGATCATATAAAATTAATTGTTGGTAAGGTGGGTACAAGGTTGAGATTCATTGGGAGAGTCCTTAGAAAATGTAATCCATCAACAAAGGAGGTGGCTTACAAAACACTCGTTCGACCTATACTTGAGTATTGCTCATCAGTGTGGGATCCGTACCAGATCGGGTTAACGGAGGAGATAGAGAAGATCCAAAGAAGAGCGGCGCGTTTCATCACAGGGTTATTTGGTAACCGTGATAGCATTACGGAGATGTTTAGTAAACTCAAGTGACAGACTCTGCAAGAGAGGCGCTCTGCATCGCGGTGTAGCTTGCTCGCCAGGTTTCGAGAGGGTGTGTTTCTGGATGAGGTATCGAATATATTGCTTCCCCCTACTTATACCTCCCGAGGAGATCACGAATGTAAAATTAGAGAGATTCGAGCGCGCACGGAGGCTTTCAGACAGTCGTTCTTCCCGCGAACCATACGCGACTGGAACAGAAAAGGGAGGTAATGACAGTGGCACATAAAGTGCCCTCCACCACACACCGTTGGGTGGCATGCGGAGTATAAATGTAGATGTAGATGTTCATCTTATATCCTCCTTTAAAGACACTGTCCATTCCATTCAACTTGTTTCGACTTAGGTCTTTCATGCTCTGTCAAACTCTTCACGCAGTATCATATCTCCCATTTCATCTTCATCTACATCCTCTTCCATTTACATAATATTGTCTTCAAGTACATCGCCCTTGTATAGACCCTCTATATACTCCTTCCACCTTTCTGCTTTCCCTTCTTTGCTTAGAACTGGGTTTCCATCAAAGCTCTTGATATTCATGCAAGTAGTTCTCCTTTCTCCTAAGGTCTCTCTAATTTTCCTGTAGGCAGTATCTATCTTACCCCTAGTGAGATAAGCCACTACATCCTTACATTTGTCCTCTGGCCATCCCTGCTTAGCCATTTTGCACTTCCTGTTGATCTCATTTTTGAGACATTTGAATTCCTTTTTGCCTGCTTCATTTAGTGCATTTTTATATTTTCTCCTTTCATCAATTAAATTCAATATTTCTTCTGTTACCCAAGGATTTCTACTAGCCCTCGTCTTTTTACCTACTTGATCCTCTGCTGCCTTCACTAGTTCACCCCTCAAAGCTACCCATTCTTCTTCTACTGTATTTCTTTCCCCCATTCCTGTCAATTGTTCCCTTATGCGCTCCCTGAAACTCTGTACAACCTCTGGTTTAGCCAGTTTATCCACGGCCCCATCTCCTTAAATTCCCACCTTTTTGCAGTTTCTTCAGTTTTAATCTATAGTTCATAACCAATAGATTGTGGTCAGAGTCCACATCTGCCCCTGGAAATGTCTTACAATTTAAAACCTGGTTCCTAAAATCTCTGATTTACCATTATATAATCTATCTGATACCTTCTACTATCTCCAGGCTTCTTCCATGTATACAACCTTTGTGTGGAAGCTTATGTTAATATTTGTGTTTTTAAATAGATTGCTTATTTTATAGGATATGCTCCATAAGAAAGGTAGTGCAACAAATTTTCTGCTGTTTTCTACTGTGTCTTGTGTTAACTGCATGGTTGTCTAGTGTGCAGCTTTGATGTCTGATGGTTTTTGGATTTTTTGTGATAGTTTGTCTATCACGAGAGGGCTGTTCTATTGTTTGAGGCTATGGTTTTAATGATATTGACTTCTTTCTCTTTTTGAATGGGTTAAAGTGGAATTTTTTGTAGGCGATTCAATGAGGATCTAAAATATGGCATCTTACGCTGGTTTGGATGACAAGATGAGCTGTTGATACATACATCAGTGGATGTTGGTTTTCTATAAATCTCAAAATGATGTTTATGGTTTTTGTTGATAATTTTTATGGCTAGGAAATTGATCCTGCTGCTGGTCTCATGTTCAATAATGAATTTAATGTTTTTTTGTGCATGCTGCTCAGATTTGCTGCTAATGTGTATATTTCCTCATTGCTGTTATCTTCTCTGTAAGATTCAGCCTATAGTTTGTACACATCCATGGGCTCAGAATAGCAGTTTTCGTTAAAACAGCACAAATTCAATGCGCACTCAGTATGTCTGCTGGGGGAGGGGGGGGGGGGGGGCAGCATGCAGGGTGCAGTCATCTGCAAGCTGTGGCTCACATCAGCACCAATGATATCCATCACTTGGTTCTGAGGGCACTTTGCTTCATCCAGGCAGGTGGCGGAAGTGGTGAAAACTGCTGGCCTCACACACAGGTACAAGAAGAGCTCACTATTTGCAGCATCATTCCCAGAATTGATTGGGGGCCTTTGGGTTGGGGGAGGGTTGAAGATTTCAACTAAAGGTTCTGTCAATTCTCTGACAGTATTGGCTACAGATTTCTGGATCTGCGATATGGGGTGGAGACCCGCACAACCCACATTCGCAGGCCAGGGGTGTGGAAATAACTTCTTGGATAGCAGAGTACTTTTGGCATGCACATGGCCCTTTTTAAAAAAAAAAAAAAAAAAAAAAAATAGGCTAGTTGGTAGTTTGAGGTCCTCTGATAAACACTCGCCAGTTGATATGAAGAGTAAAATCACACTATGTACAAAGACACTTAAAGTGTCAAAATTTTAACAATAAATTGTTTAAGTATTTATAACAAATTCCTGAGTTTACTGCCCTCTATGAAAAGTGTCACACTCAAATTATTCATGGAACTGAGAGCTGGCTGAAACTCGAAGTAGAAAGCTCTGAATTATTTAGTGAGACACGGATCACATATCAAGAAGACAGACCGTGGTAGTGTTTATTGCAGTTGGAAAAAATATTGTGTCTATCGAGGTCAAAATTGAGTCAGCCTGTGAATGTACTGTGGAGGAAGTGGGGTCACCTTCACAATGCGACACTGAAGGTAGCAAGCACTCAGAATCTGCATATATGAAGCCGCAGCACTCCTGATGGTGGGCATTCTTAAACTCTAACAACCTGCTTGCCTCAGTAGGCATTTTCACATCTATCAGTTGCTTGCTAGAGCTATCAAGCAGATACTTTTATAAGCGCTCGCTCTTAGTAAATGAGTTTAGACATTTATGATAAAAATGTCATGCATTTTTTCTTGTACTCAACTGGGTGTAAAGAAGACAGGACATGCTTTTGATCCAGACATAGTGTCGCATTTCACCCACAGAAAATAGCTACAAATCTACGTGTTTGAGGCACTGACTGGCTACTTTTGAAAAAGAGGGGTCCAACTGCTTTATGCTTTACATCTTTTTGTTCTGCAAAGTGTGCTCTTTATCATCTTCTGACTTGCTTTTATTTACGTGCAGGTCATAAACATTAAATGAATAATTTGGATTCTACCTCTGAAATTTCTGCAGATCCTGGAGTTTAATGCCAAATGTGATGCTGGTGACATTATAAAGCTTGCTGATGTTACATATATGTTATGTTCTCACAGATTCTCCATATTTCAGGTAATTTCTATTGTAAGCCAGAAGTGACCATGCAACGCCAAATTTATCCCCTTCTTCAAGGTTCTAGACATTAAAACAGGCATGTTGGTAGGGAGGTGAAGTTATCTGGCTGTGTAACAAGTCTAGGTGAACTCATGTTAATATTCAATTGCCCACACGCCGTGGAAATATTTTAGATCTTGCAGCTACAGTCAGTCCTGACCTTATCAGCAGTGTCGGTATAGAGACAGGGATTAGTGATCATGATATCATCACAATGATGGTGGTTACTATATTAATAAATCCATCAAAAAGGCTAAGAAAGTATTTTTGTTGTAAAGAACAGGTAAGCAGTAAACAGGATCCTACTTAGACAATGAATGGACATCATTTAGTTACAGTATGATAAACATAGAGGAATTATAGCCACGGAGTATGTTGCAGAATCAGAGACTGGCACTGTCGGGTCAAAAATGAACATGCTAATGATGAAAGGCTAAAGTCAGTAGAAATTTGTGCATCTGTATAAAGAGCGATACGCAAAGCATACAGCTACGACTGGCATATGTTAGCAAACGATCTTGTCGAGAACCTGAGAAAATTCTGGACCTACGTAAAATCGCTAAGTGGGTCAAAAGCTTCTATCCAGTCACTCATTGATCAGTCTGGTGTGGCAATAGAAGACAGCAAAAGGAAAGCTTAAGCTTTAAATCTTGCATTTAAGAAATCTTTCATGCAGGAGGATCACGCAAACATACCATCGTATAGAGGACATAGTAAGAGGCATCCCTTGAATAGAGAAGCAACTGAGAGAGTTAAAAACAAAGAAGTCACCAGGTTCAGATGGCATCCCAGAGTACTCTACAACATTGGCGCCTTACCTGGCTTGCATATATTCTGAATCTCTCACGGAGGGAGGGAGGGAGGAGGGAGGAGGGGGGGATGGGGAAACCAGTTGACTCCTATGTATAAGAAGGGTAAAACAATGGACCAGCGAAATAAAAGACCAATATTCTTAACATTAGTTTCCTGCAGAACTCTTGAAAATATTCTCAGTTCCATTATAATAAATTCCCTTGAAACGGAATAACTTCTCTCCACAAATCAGTAGGAATTTAGAAAGCATCACTTGTGCGGAAATCAACTTGCCCTTTCCTGACATGATATCTTGTGAAACATGGGGCAACTGGAAGATTCCATATTCCTAGATTTCCAGAAAGCATCTGACATGGTACCCCACTGCAGACTGTTAATGAAGGTATGAACGTACAGACTAGGCTATCAGATATTTGAGTAACACAAAGGCTTCTTATGTAATAGAAGCCAGTACTCCGTCCTCGATGGCAATTGTTCCTCAGAGACAAGGATATTGTCAGGAGTGCTTCCAGGAAGTGTGCTAGAATCACTCTTATTCTCTGTATACTGATGGGTCCCCTCCCCCCCAAATCGATCGATCAATCAATCAATCTCTGTATATATAGACGATCTGACGTACAGGGTGAGCACCAGTCTGCAGCTCTTTGCTGATGATATTGTTGTGTATGGGAAGATGATATTGTTGAGCGACTGTATGATGGTTCAAGATGACTTATACCAAATTTCTAGTTGGTGTGATGGATGGCTGTTTGCTCCAAATGTCGAATAATGCAAATTGATGCAGATGAGTAGGAAAAACAATTATGTAATGTTCAACTACAGCATTCGTAGTGTGCTGCTTGAAACTGTCGCGTCGATTAAATGTCAAGGCCTAACATTGCAAAAATACAGGAAATCGAGAGAGCACTTACGGATGGTTGTAGAGAAGGCCAATGTTAAACTTTTGTTTATTTGGTGAATTTTAGGAAAGTGTGATTCAACTGAAGATCTCATACAGAACACTACTGTGACACATTCTTGAGTACTGCTAAAGTGTTTGGGATACCCATCAGGTTGGATTAAAGAAAAACAGCAAATCAGTTCAGACGCATGCTGCTAGATATGTTACCAGTAGATCTGATCATCACATAGGTGTTCTTGAGATTCTTTATGAACCCAAATGGGAATCCCAGGAGCAAGTCAATACACTTTTCGTGGAACACTACTGAGAAAATTCAGAGAACCAGGATTTGAAGTTGACTGCAGAACAATTCTACTGCTCTCAAAGTAATTTCACATAAGGACCACAAAAATAAGAAAAGCGAAATTAGGGTGGCATGAAGGCATATAGACAATTACTTTTGCCGCTATCTATCTCTGAAGAGAACTGTGAAGGAAATGACTAGTAGTAGTAGTAGTACAAGGTACTGTGCGTCATGCACCATACTGTGGTTTACAAAGTCTGTAGATGTGGATGCTTAGCACCTATATCTTTTGGAAGTGGTATAAATTGGACCTCCCCCCTACCCCAATTCTAATTACTCCTTAGTAGACATGTGAATCCACGTTGAGGTAGAGTACATAGCTGAGTGCCTTTACTGTACCTCCTTTTCTGCATTTCGGAAAAATGGCCCAGTATGACAATCTCGGTGGTAAAAACTCTGAACAAATCTGAAATTCAGTCTCCCAGTGATATCACACCAGTTGTCCCCTGAATGTAAACAATTGACCTTTTCTCACCACCATTACTACCCTTTTTTTTGGGGGGGGGGGGGGGTGCAAGAGTTTGCAGCATAGAATTGTGTTGTGCTTAGTGGCAGGATACTGTGGGTAACTGAAAATTCTGGGGAGCTCAAATCCTCAAATCCCAACTCACCACTGTAGGTAGGCACATGTTAACAAGGAAAGTAATAGGCTCTCAGTAGACTGTCAGCAATTGGCTATGGGAGCATGTGAGATGTGATCCTCAAAAGTGCTGGCAAACACAGAGTAGTCCAATGCAGGCATGTCATTTATCTGGTTATCATTAACAGGGTGGGCTGATGGTTTGCTGATAGATCCAGGACAACAAAATTGAGATGGTCCAGGGTGCAGGGAGCATGTACCAGACCAGGGTGCGATTTGTGCTTTTACCAGTGGGGGGGATGTCTTAGGGGATTAGTGGAATTATATATGTTACTAGCTTGGACCGTGGCCTTACGCATGGTTAAACAGCTATTTATAAATAGATGTTAATGCCGAAGCTCACTATTGACGCATATGCACTATCAGAAGAGCCATCCCTTGTTATATCTTTAAAAGTACATTATAAGTAAAGCTTATTTACAAAATCATCTACATAGGGTACAGACATACGAGGGGAATTAATAAAGTAGAGGCACATTTGTGAAAAGTTGTACTTATTCTGATGGTAGAAAGCTCAAACATATTAATAGTAAGACTTAAAAACTTTCAGTGTTCGGCTCCACAAATTTAAATTATATGTAAAGTTTTACTCCAGTGCGTGGGAAATAAACATCCCAGGTAGGGATGCATAAACTAAAACCAGAGGAGGGGATGGTCTGATGCAGAGGGGAGGAAATCCCCCCCATCCCCCCCTGCAAATCGCACACTGTACCACCACGGCAAATGTGCTGATGTTGTCAGTCCGTATCAGGATGACACTGCTGGGTCCACATGTGGTGATGATAGCCCAGATGCTGAAAAACGCGCCAGTGTCATCAGCTTGCACCACAATAATGATGACAAAGGGTCTGCACGCAGTGACTTAAGGCCAGACCACAGCCGACACGCCAGTGTTTTTAGTCTGTACCAGGATGACAATGTCGACAGGCCTGTGCTCAGTGCTAGTGATGACAGCATCACCGAAGGTGTCGGCACAGGCCCACCTTCCAATGGTTCCAGTATTCCTAAAGAGGAAGAAGCGATGCTGATAAGTATCATGTATGTGTGTAAGAGACATATGTGGGCATCAATAATAATAATGATAATAATTCCTGGTACTTACATGGAAAATCATTGGCATTGGTTAGCCACATAGGGATTTCTGCCATTCAGAATGATGATCATCATCATTAATCAGAAAATTGGATTTTAATATTTATCCATCTTTGCATCAATATCGATCTAAATGTGAACAGGGGTGGCATCATTTGGAGTAATGGCTTTCAATATTTTACCCAGCTTGGTAGTAACATCCCCATCTGTGTGCGTGGTCTATTCAGGCCTCACATCATCATCCTTATTCAGATTAATGGATTCCAATATTTGATCTAGCTTGGCGTAAGCATTGATCCCCTTGTGAGTGCGTGTGGCATCAACAGCACCTAGAACAAAGAAAAGAACATCTCATAAGTAATGCATGCTAGTGTGAATTAAGTACATACTTGTGATAAGATCCCATTCGTGTGTAGCAATTTGTGTACCTATCCTTTGTTATTATTATATCTAGGTCTCCAAGAAAAACCACATCTTGTAAGCACCATATGCATGTATAAAACACTCTTATGTGAAATATCATTTATGGAAGTCAAGCATCTGTCAAGTCCTTGGAGGTCACATGAGTGACTTGATCAAGCCCAGGTATTATATATATATATAAAAAAAAAAAACATGCACACACACACAGAGATGGGCCATATTAGTACTTTATTTTTGTACTCACCTTGATGTGTTGCTGCAGGCAGAGTGGTGGGTGTCATAGGCTGCCCTTCTTCCATTCCAATGGGTGCAATCTCGGTGACCTCGTATTGAGGACATCTGCCTGCAGCAGCAACATCCATGGCACTGTGTTCCATCTTTGGAAATGTTTTCTCAATACAGACTGAAAACTAAGTCATATCTCACGCTACAATGTATTATATTTATTAGCACATAGATACCATCATCTTGTCAGTGGAGGCAATGATACAAGAAGACAATATTAGCTCATGTCGTCTCAGCCACTGCATCACTATCTTATCTTATTCTCCATGCCACTGTGCTGGTTCTGGATCTAGGGCAAGATCAGCACATCATACCTGGGCACGTGTCTGGTAGCTGCAGTTGGTGCATGGTAGGGACACTCCCCACACTGTTGCGAAGAGCGTCTGGCTTGCTCCATGGAGGACTCGCCTCCATCAGTATAAAGGAGGACTGGGAGAGAGGTGGTTTATAAAGTCAGTCTCTCTCTCTCTCTCTCTCTCTCTCTCTCTCTCTCTCTCTCTCTCTCTCTCTCACACACACACACACAGATAGAGAGAGAAAGAATCCTACATCAGTCAACTCTTAATAATATGATTAAATTCTGATCTTAACACTTCCTTTGACAAACTGGTCAACAGCAGGGAGTCATGATCTTAATGATCTCAGTGCTGCAGTTTTGTCAATATGGACATTCCTCCGCAGGGTTTTATTCCATGCAGAGTGCCACTGGGAAAGCATTCAGGTCTGTAACATTTGTTAACAGCTGCATCATGAACTGGGTACAGCACACCAGAGAAATGTGTGCTAGGGGCAACATAAAGGTGTAATCTCAATTCATTGATTTAGAGGTACACTCAGAAAAGCATTATACAGAGGGAGTAATCAGGATTTGTAGGACATTTAATGCAATCAGTAGACATAGGAGAAAGAAGACAATACAGGGTGAGACAGTTAAGACAGGCAACCTCAAATATATCCAGAAGGAACAAATAT
Source organism: Schistocerca nitens (assembly GCF_023898315.1). Taxonomy (NCBI): domain Eukaryota; kingdom Metazoa; phylum Arthropoda; class Insecta; order Orthoptera; family Acrididae; genus Schistocerca; species Schistocerca nitens. The sequence goes on from NC_064616.1 coordinate 351,412,770, forward strand.
AGAGATGTGCTGTTTTTGATAAATTACAGTGGACAATACGGTGAATTTACTGATGTTTGCAACTAATTTTTATCATTTATAGTTGCCAAATTACGACACACACTTTACTTTTTAAATGGAACTATATGCTGTTTTTTGTGACATTTGAAAGAAGCTTTTGGGAGAACTTCAGTGACATAACATGCACGGAACATGATCATGTAGTATCAAGATAACAGTGCTGCAAACTACTGTCGTACTGTTAGGAGAAGAGGTTCCACAAATGACTGTCCCATTATACCAAACATAAGCAAGCACGGAACTCAGGTACAGTTTGTGTATTTATTATCACAGACGCCATACCAGGTACTCAAAATGTTGACACTGAGCATTCCTACATGCTATAAAATGATTCTAGAGAAACAATACTGCACATTGAATTACTTAAAGAGTTAATGGGAGCATAAGGCATTTCATGCCTTCAGAAGTAGTCAGTGTTTCCTAACATTCTTGTTTTAATTTACACCGCAGGTAAAAGTATAGAAGTGCTAAATTTGGTGAGTGTGCAAACTGTTTTGTGTTTCTTGAATGATCATTCCAACACTCTCAAAATGTTCTCTTAAGAGAGTCTGTCATTACACGTGCGGAATGGGAGCGACATCTGTGATGTTGGTACCACAATGACTGGCTTATGTCCAGTAGGATGCCTCCTAATTACTGCAGCAGCAGCAGCATATTTTAGGAAATCACAATACCCGAGTGTATTTAGATCCCCATTAATCAAACAGGGACCAATCATGTGGGTCTGGAAAACCAGCACCAAATGTTGATAGACAAAGAGAGTTGTTATTATTCACTTCGTTGAGGCAGTGCAGATTTTTGACTGATGATTAGTGCATACTGCAAAGACTGACTTGCTCATAGTATATAAACAATGCTTCTCCCTTAAACAACATTTTGCATAGATATGCAGCATCAATTTGCACTTTTCACAGATAACATTCAGAGGACAGCAACTAATTTTAAAATAATTGTCGTGAAGCTGTAGATGCAATTAAATGTGAAGAGGATGAAATGCGGTGGAATGTGTTTGCAGAACACTCATTTGGTTAACCCCTCTCATATTTCGAGTTGCCTCTTAGTGAGATTTGCATTGTGTGTTACTGCTGCTGTGCACGTACCTTTATGATAGGCTAGGTTTTTTTCTGAACACTTGGCTAGTTTAACATCACACGGGGAAAGTTAGATGGGTAGACAGGTTGGCATATATGGATTTATTCACCACTGTACCCTTTGGGTGGTCCCTGGTGACACAATGGTTTATTTTATTGATATTAGATTTTACAGTTCTAGCACTTTTAATGTTTTGTTTTTTGTTTTTTAAAAAATCTAGAGCTCTCCGGTATCCGGATAGCATAGGTAGGACTCGGACAATTGTCGTGCCACTAGTTTATATAAGGAATGTATGACGTGTGTGTTTTGGGATTTTATGAAAATGCTCTTCCTCTCACCATTCAAGTCTTTGTTTGAAGGCTTCTATTTGGGCAATCATGGCCCATGAATATCACTTGGCTGTAATTTGATAGGCGGATGGCTGCCGCCGATGTGGTTGCTGTTGGCTTTAACAGATAGCGCCTAAGACGTTTGAGTACGCGAGCTGATCACAGGTTTTAGTTTATGAAGGATATTGTTGGTTATATTTAATTTGGTGGTATTCTTTTAGAGATTTGATAGGCTGAAAGATTTAATCATGAAGGAACTCCCCTCCCTATTATTTATTTTATACGGACAAATGGTTTGAGTTGTGTTTAGTGCCACTACTTGCTATAAGCACAGTATGGCAATGTAAAAAGTTTTGGAGTTTTTAAAAAATATTTTAGTGTTAACGTATATGGAAGTACTATTCTGATTGCTAGTCAAAACTGATAGGTTTCAGATAGATTATATAATGGTAAGACAGAGATTTAGGAACCAGGTTTTAAATTGTAAGACATTTCCAGGGCCAGATGTGGACTCTGAACACAATCTATTAGTTATGAACTATAGATTAAAACTGAAGAAACTGCAAAAAGGTGGGAATTTAAGGAGATGGGACCTGGATAAACTGGCTAAACCAGACGTTGTACAGAGTTTCAGGGAGAGCATAAGGGAACAATTGACAAGTACGGGGGAAAGAATTACAGTAGAAGAAGAATGGGTAGCTTTGAGGGATGAAGTAGTAAAGGCAGCAGAGGATCAAGTAGGTAAAAAGACGAGGGATAGTAGAAATCCTTGGGTAACAGAAGAAATACTGAATTTAATTGATGAAAGGAGAAAATATAAAAATGCAATACATGAAGCAGGCAAAAAGGAATACAAACGCCTCAAAAATGAGATCGACAGGAAGTGCAAAATGGCTAAGCAGGGATGGCTAGAGGACAAATGTAAAGATGTAGAGGCATACCTCACTACGGGTAAGATAGACACTGCCTACAGGAAAATTAAAGAGACCTTTGGAGAAAAAAGAGCTACTCGTATGAATATCAAGAGCTCAGATGGAAACCCATTTCTAAGCAAAGAAGGGAAAGCAGAAAGGTGGAAGGAGTACACAGAGGATCTATACAAGGGCAATGTACTTGAGGGCAATATTATGGAAATGGAAGAGGATGAAGATGAAGATGAAATGGGAGATACGATACTGCGTGAAGAGTTTGATAGAGCACTGAAAGACCTAAGTCGAAACAAGGCCCCGGGAGTAGACAACATTCCATTAGAACTACTGACGGCCTTGGGAGAGCCAGTCCTGACAAAACTCTACCATCTGGTAAGCAAAATGTATGAGACAGGTGAAATACCCTCAGACTTCAAGAAGAATATAATAATTCAATTCCCAAAGAAAGCAGGTGTTAACATATGTGAAAATTACCGAACTAACAGTTTAATAAGTCACAGCAGCAAAATACTAACGCGAATTCTTTACAGACGAATAGAAAAACTGGTAGAAGCCAACCTCGGGGAAGAGCAGTTTGGATTCCATAGTAATGTTGGAATACGTGAGGCAATACTGACCCTACGACTTATCTTAGAAAATAGATTAAGAAAAGGCAAACCTACGTTTGTAGCATTTGTAGACATGGAGAAAGCTTTTGACAATGTTGACTGGAATACGCTCTTTCAAAATCTGAAGGTGGCAGGGGTAAAATACAGGGAGTGAAAGGCTATTTACAATTTGTACAGAAACCAGATGGCAGTTATAAGAGCCGAGGGACATGAAAGGGAAGCAGTGGTTGGGAAGGGAGTGAGACAGGGTTGTAGCCTATCCCCGATGTTATTCAATCTGTATATTGAGCAAGCAGTAAAGGAAACAAAAGAAAAATTCGGAGTAGGAATTAAAATTCATGGAGAAGAAATTAAAACTTTGAGGGTCGCCGGTGACATTGTAATTCTGTCAGAGACAGCAAAGGACTTGGAAGAACAGTTGAAGGGAATGGACAGTGTCTTGAAAGGAGGATATAAGATGAACATCAACAAAAGCAAAACAAGGATAATGGAATGTAGTCGAATTAAATCGAGTGATGCTGAGGGAATTAGATTAGGAAATGAGACACTTAAAGTAGTAAAGGAGTTTTGCTATTTGGGGAGCAAAATAACTGACGATTGTCGAAGTAGGGAGGATATAAAACGTAGACTGGCAATGGCAAGGAAAGCGTTTCTGAAGAAGAGAAATTTTTTAACATCGAATATAGATTTAAGTGTCAGGAAGCCGTTTCTGAAAGTATTTGTATGGAGTGTAGCCATGAATGGAAGTGAAACATGGATGATAAATAGTTTGGACAAGAAGAGAATAGAACCTATCGAAATGTGGTGCTACAGAAGAATGCTGAAGATTAGATGGGTAGATCACATAACTAATGAGGAGGTTTTGAATAGAATTGGGGAGAAGAGGGGTTTGTGGCACAACTTGACTAGAAGAAGGGATCAGTTGGTAGGACATGTTCTGAGGCATCAAGGGATCACCAATTTAGTATTAGAGGGCAGCGTGGAGGGTAAAAATTGTAGAGGGAGACCAAGAGATGAATACACTAAGCAGATTCAGAAGGATGTAGGCTGCAGTACGTACTGGGAGATGAAGAAGCTTGCACAGGATAGAGTAGCATGGAGAGCTGCATCAAACCAGTCTCAGGACTGAAGACTACAACAACAGTCATAATTACACCCTGTTAGATGTTATATGCTAAGTATATTATTATTAAATTACATGTGAATGCATGGAGCACATGACCATGCAGCGCCCCCTACTGAGGGCACTTCGCTGCTAGTTGACTTTTTTAGCGTCAGTATACACTCTGCTTCAAGACTGCTTGTGTCACAGTCATATGTTGTTCGACACTTCCTTTGAGTTGTCAAGGCCCTACGCCTGGTTGGTTAGGAAGAAGTTGAAGTTTGTGGTATATAACTCATATGACCAGATCTCATTTTCTGTAACGTTGAGACGTGTTGAGTGTGCTGTTCACTTATGTTTTGTACTTTTTTGTAACAGATGTCTGAAGATGGGTGTAATCCCGAAATGCGTAACATGTTCTAATAAAAGAGTCAGTTGAACATCTCATGAATTTATTGTGATTGTACAGCATTGGTTGCCAATTATTAACATAAAAATGATCGCAGAACTCAGACGGTATTTTATGTCCTGTATATCAAAATTTTCATTGCCTTCATTCCATTCTACAGTTGATGGTAGTCACTATTCGCAATTTCGAATTCATCTGATGTGTTAAGTAATAGCTGTGGTCGCCGCAGTGCATCGTCACCAGAATAACACCGCCACTACAATATCGTATTTATCTGCCGATACCAAGGTGTGGGACTTTCAAGCACAATGTCTGATCTGTACGGGAATACACATAAAGGATATTTGAGTACAGATCGTAGAAGTATGGTTGACGACATAGGGACGTTTGGGTCTGGCCATGAGTCATGCACAGATAGCCAAATGGTAAGGTGACTGCTCGCGATAAGCAGGAAACCCAGGTTCGAGTCCTGGTCTGGCACAAATTTTCATTGTCATCATTCCATTCTACAGCTGATGGTAGTTATTCTTTGCAAATTGCGAATTCACCTGATGTGTTTAGTAATGACTGTGGTCGCCACAGTGCATTGTCATCAGAATAACACCAGCACTACAATATCCATGCTTCTTCACATCTGATGAGGAAGCCATGCAAAAGGGGGCTGTGTCCTATTCAACGACGTGTTAAGCAGATCTCATCAGTTATAACTCATCGGAAGGAGCTGTGCCACAGCCTTACAGTCCTTTCTATTGATCTCAATGTGTTATCCATCATGCCTAGCTGCTCTCCCTTCCAGAGACACATTATGAGCCTTCTCAGCAACGACATCAAAGCACACAGTGAGACAGGGCAGTGGATTACATTTAGAAGGGCACATCTCCCTGGCTGTGGTATCGGCTAACTCACTCCCATGAATTCCCAAATGCCCTGGTACTCAGTAGAATGATACCTCACTTCCCTATCTTTGTAGCTGGAGAAGAGAATCCTTGTTGGCTTTATCTGCTGGACAAATATGCTGGGCGGTCTACAGGATACTAAGAGAATATGAGCAGATCAGGAATTTCAAACCACGATCATGTTTCGTCTCAGCCACAGTTTTATGAATCGCACAGAGTTTGGTGTCAAATACAGTAAACTCTCTGGGCAGGCGAAACAATTGAGTAACTAGTAGTCTCCCCATTTTGAAGCCATCTGTATATACTGTGTCAAATTATGGTGCTCAGTTAAAAAAAAAAAAAAAATAGTCTGGAGTGAGCAGTTTGTTGCCGACTGTCATATCTAAAATTATCCTCAGCTTCATTAACAACCAGGGTGGTGCTTTGCTCCAACCCTGCCTCTGTATGTTTATTAGAGACACTCCTATATATGTTAAATGTTGCAAGTAGGATCTATCCTGCAGCACAGGTCCTCCTAATTGAACATTTCATGATGTCCAGTGTTTAAAGGGCTCTTATTTTTAATTCTGTGAGATGCGGCAGCCAAGTCAATTCTCTATCAAATATGAGTTCCACGAACATTACCTTATTATTAAAATGTAAAACAGCATCCCACACAGTTCAGAGGAAGTAAAAACAGCATCCCACAGTATTAGTTCAGGGGAAGCAAAAAGAGAACAATCACAATTAAAAACAACACACACAGTTTTCTCATGAAAAAAATTAAAACCTGTTCTAGCAGACCATACTTCTTGTCTCATAAGTGTCAATGGTATGTAATTGATGGGAAGAATATGTCAGATTACAACAGAAGCAGAAAATGAAGCAGGCACTCAAAAACAATGAGAAATTCTCATAAAACTCACAACAGATGACATGCTCCTGGTTGTAACTGTGACTGAAGTCATGAATAAATTCTTCCCTGAGAAATACAGTTAACTAGAGACAATCTGTTGGAAAGAGCATTCCTGACTCTGAATCTAAAATGATGTTCGGCAAGGAAGGGTAATAGAACAATGAGGAGACGAGCACAAAATCCCCATTTGTGTAATTAACAGATGATATTGTGTCTCCCTACAGTGTGACTTGCCTTTTCAGTGTCCAAAAAAGATTGACAATAAATGCTGAATTTTTTGGAATGCCTCCTGTATAGCAGTGTCCAATTGGGTTGGGTTATGAAGAGTGGAACATTATCTTCTGGAAGTGACTTACAAGATTTCTGGATTGTTGAGTCTACACAATGCAGAAGTTGACCATGCACTCTAGCATTTATCTGAATATAGATGCCTGCTGAACATGGTGGCAATGGTAAATTTTTGCACAGCAACATGGGATCTTTCTATGCCATTGACATGAAAGCTTGCACTCATGCTCTTACAGACTCTTTACAGTGGAAAGTGGTAGACGACTTCCACTTTAGTAATCGCTTCCCAATTTCTATTCACCTTATACAAAGAACAGAACTAGAGTTAAAATCATCAGAAGACTCCAACATAATCCAAACATCTGGAGGTGGCAATGTGTTTGGAATCGTGAGGGTATTTCAAAATCAAATGCCACTGGGACTGGAAACAGGAAGCAATAAACCTTCACTGAGTCAGCAAATGTGGGATCTATGGTGTTCACAAGCACATATCCAAACTGGCTGCAACAAAAACATGAGCACGGAACAAACATGTGAATTGGTATCAGCAGCAAAAATAGAAAGCACAGAAGTGCCAAGTGGAGAAAGCGAATTTATCTTTAAGTTTGGGTTCAAGGAAAGGTTAGATAATGAGGAAATTGAGCTTTTACATCTGCAGACTGGGTAGGTGGAGGCCCACTACATGTGTGAACTGCTGCTTCATGACAGGCTGCTTAGCGAATTCCCATGTTGGCCAGTAGGAAGAATAAAACAAAAGCCTGCCCTAAGCAGCCCAGATTTTGATCAGATGGCCATAGTTAATGACCTGCCAGTTCCCCTTGCTGCCAATGTAGATCCTACTGCCATAAGTATAGGTAGTTTGAAAAGCAAATTATTAGTAGATATCAGTTCCGAGATTTTAGTAATTGCAGAAGAGTATTTGCAGGTCCACCAAAGAAAAATATGGCATTGTGGAAAGTCGCTAATGTGAAAATTTTTGGGGTTACTGGAAAGATATCCAAAGTTATTCATCATGAAGTGACATTATCTGTGAAAATTGTGAATGTGACAATGGAGCACACACACTTCTAATAATTCCTAAACTCAGGGTAAACCAACTGGTTGGTGTCGATTTTCTAAATGTATATTGCTCTGAGGTAAATTCTGAACTGTGCTCTATGAAAATATAGAGTGGAGGTAAGATTGCAGTGGTACCATCCTTACAGAAAAGGAGTTAGATAAGGGAACCTGTGAATGTAAGAGAAAGGTCAAAAGTAATTACAAAAAATATACTCAAAATATTAAGTTGTATAGCTTGAGAGTTCAGAGGGCAGCAGGAGAGGTATGTAGGGCTTATCACAGTGAAAAGGTTATCAGGGAAAGATAAAGATGAAGCAGATGAATGGAGCACAGTGGGTAATATGTGGTTCTAATGGAAAAGGGTAGGGGGGCTCTCACACTTTGAGACTTCACAGCCTTGTAACTGTGCATACCTCAGCTAGCTAGAGCCATTCTTCCTTTCTCGTTCTAGGCTCTTCTGTGATCTATTTTCTGCATTTTGCTCTTAAAAGTGCAAGGAGCTTCCCACTTGGTAATCTATCTTGACATTCGGGGGAAATATGAAACAGGGGTGATATGAGTCAAGCTGTAGGTGTAAAGATTGACATGTAAGCTGTAAGCAACAAAAGGTTGCCAAAATTCTGAGATACAAAACTATGAGTGTAGCTAAACCAGTACTTGGGTGGCATAAACTGAAGGAGTGAGTGAGCGAATAACTTTGGGAATATGGTTTAAAATTAAATGGTTGATGGCGTTGTAATGAGGTACGAAATGTGCTAATGCTAAAGTAGAAGGCAAAGTGTTGATGAGGTGTATGCACTGTAATGATTTTGAATTTAGTGCTTGAAAGTGCTGAAGCTATGTGATAAAGAACTTGTATATAATGTGAAGTAAGTAGGTAACAGAAGCTGAGGTTGGCAACGGGCCAGCCAATATTAGATTAAGTAGCTGTGCGAGCTGGACGGAGATGCCACTAGTGAAAAAGTTAAGTGGAGTAAATTGTCAAGGTTACAATAGGCCTATGTGTTAACAAAGACTGAGCAACCATGAGCACTAGCCTAAGAATTGTTTAGACTAACATACAATATACCGATGCATGTACACAAAGGTAAGGTGGAGAAATGTCACACTCTCCAAAACATGTGACATACAGTAGTTAGGAGTGCAATCATTACTAACATTAAATAATGAAGTTCATGGAAACAAATTGTACAATTCTGTCCATGTAAATAATATGAATGATTCATAGAAAAGTTTCCAGTGTTTTCCTGATGTGAAGGAAAGTGAGCATTACGGCTCAAATTACAGAATAGTTTAAACAAGGAATCTGGGTCACGACTACTGAACTTGGTGATAGGTTAAGATGGTAGGTGGTGGTCTAACACCATGGAAAAACTGATTTAGATATTGTACTGCCAACAAGTTGGGAACGAGAGCCAACAAGCAGACAACAGCATGGATAGAGTGGGAGGAGTCAATGACATCACCTCAATGCACTGATTGCCATTGTTGTCCTGTATCCCACGAGTATGGTGGTCCTCAAGATGAAGGAAAGACTACTTTCCCAATTATTTCCAGTGTTCAAAGTGATAACGTGTGTGAGAAAATGGACAGACATGACTGTAGGAAATAAAGTGTGCAAAGTGCTGAGCCTTAGATGTGAATACTTTGTAAACAATGTTTATGGTGTGTATGATGCAGTACTACTGTGTGTGAAGGTACATGAGCATGGCATACTGTGGCAAGCTGTTGATCACTCAATTGTTGTGGTATTATCATTGCTGATGACGCTCTGGCTGACTTTGAGAATATCAGATTACTTAATTGCAGCTGTCCTAACTATCATGGCAAGTTGTGAGAAGTCCCACATGGCAAAGAGCATTAATGGTATCTTTTCAACAAAGACTAGCTGTATTGTGGCATTTATAAAACATAAACCCTTATGCAAGTCACGATGTCTGAGCGAGCTATGTAAATTCTGCTAGGTGCTATCTCTGAACTTGTTTTGATGTAATGACGAATGTACAAACACTTTAATTTGAGGACACTGGGCCTCCACAATATAGTTCAGTTCTCTATCAGAACTATTTGTTGGTAGTCATACTCAAAATCCCAAAGTGTGGTTGTGTTGAAAGATTCGTTAGGCAAATTCACATGTTGGAGTGCAGTATGTGGATAACTGTACTAGAGGTCAGCTCAGGTGATTTGTACGGGTTGGAGCAATGTGACTGACTGGCAAAGATGCAGTACTGGCAGGTTGATCAGTACTAACATAGTGCTATGCAGCCTTGTAAACTGGCACCTATAGTAACAGTGAGTTATGTATAACAGTACGTTGTCAAGTACGGTAGGGTTTGCCATCCCGTATTCTGTCACAGATGGCCGATGTAGCTTTGTTGTATTCTGCACCAATACAACTGTTAAATTCACTGTGTAAATTAATCTGGTCGCAAGAGGATATTGAAAGTGTGACAGGTTGCCCACTAACGATTGTTTCACCTCAACAGCCACTCATCAAATCAGTGTGCAGTACACCTTGATTCTGAATTGTTCTATATATATTTTTGCCTGTTACGTACAATGTTCCACTGACATTGGTCACTGAACGATACCCAGACCTTACGGTGTTTACAAGAGCCCAGCTCAGTAAACTGTGGTTCACCAGACTTGTACCCAGCCAACCAAGACTAAGTTCTCTAAGGCGTTTGCCATTTGGTATGACTCAGGAGGTACATATGGTTTATCAAATCCCATAGAGGCAGTGAGTATTACCCCCCTTCTGGTAGAGATTTACCTTTTATTGTTTATAATTTTACTGATAGACACTAATTGCTCTGTACAGAACTCACATGTCCATCTCTTTTGGATGAATGTTAAACATCAACCAACAATCTGTTTGAACCACTGGAAGTTTTTTAGTTTAAAGAATCATGAGCCATTTTGGTCCCATGACAGGAAAGAAACTTCCACTAAAACTGAGCCTTGGATACCCAGCTAACCTCTATAAACAGCACTTAAAAAAAGTGTCCCATATTGTTACACGAGATGGAGAATAAATCTCAGAAATACATGACCCAAAGACTGGAAGCGCAGTTATTAAGGTAACACAGACTTAGTAGTAAGATTTTTTTATAAGTAAATCAAAGATATTCCACAGAAATCATTCAAATATATGTATTAATGTGCTCGCTTTCTGAAGACAAGGTATAAGATCTCTATACAGAATCATTCCCTGATAAATAACAGCAAATCCCACTACGAGATGATAATGGAGAATTTTAATGGTGAAGCAAGACAAAAAATAATAAATGATTCTTGAGTGACTTTGCTGAGAACAACATGTCTGACCTTGACAAATTATTCTAACAGAAAAAAAAATTAAATTCACAAAGACCAGATGGCATTAAAGATCAAATCAGCTACATTTTGCTAGTCATAAAAAATGTATCATTCTTGATTTTCAAGTGCTTACAGAGAAGTAAGATATGAAAACTGAAAACAGATACATATCTGGGGCAGTGTGACAGGCAGTAAATGAGAAACACAGGTGACAAAATTTTATTTGACGCCGAAGAGACATACATAATTAACCAGACACAGATGAAATGAATACATATTTGACAAAGATATGTACACAAAAGGCAACAGAACCTACCAATACCGAACACTGACTTTGTCCCATAACGTTATGATGATGTGGCATGTGACATAACATGTGTGCAAATAGCAAGAGAGCAGAACACTGAAAATATTTCATTTTAATTTGTATTAATCTTTGGTACAAATGTTGTGGTGACAGACAATTCTGCAACGTAGGCCAAGTCCTAAGTTACATCGTAAGATGACAGTTTGGTTGAGAGTTGGGAAAGCCAATGCACATGAACAACAAATCTTGCATGTGCTGACACAATGACCTGTAGTGTAGCCCAAAATCTATGTTAGGCTGAAATGTGGTGGTGGTGGTGATGATGATGATTGGTTCGTAGGGCACTCAACTGCGTGGTCATCAGTGCCCGTACAAAGTCCCAATTTTTACACAGTCCAATTTTTTTCACAGTCCAATCTAGCCACTGTCACGAATGATGATGGTGATGATGAAATGATGAGGACAACACAAACACCCAGTGCTTGGGCAGAGAAAATCCCCGATCTGGAAAGGAATCGAACCCGGGACCCTGCGATCTGGAGGCAGCAACGCTAGCCACTAGACCACAAGCTGCGGACAGGCTGAAATGTGACCGTATGGTTGCAAGTTGTAAAGCAGTAGCAAACATTTCAGTTAACAAAAATATTTTGCAGGTAGAGAGAAAGCAACAAAATGACAACAATGTGAGAGATCAAATCAAACAATAACAGGAAGATGAAAAAGTATGCTGAAGTAAACAAAACTATTCAGAAAGTTCCTTGATATGAAACTGATGAGAAACTTAATTGGAAGAAACACATAATTGATGATCTGCTGAAACGGTTAGATTCAGCTACTTAAGCTATTAGGGTTATTGCAAATTTTGTTGATAAACATATCAGTAAATTAGCCTATTATGCCTATTTTCATTCACTGCTTTCATACGGGAACATATTTTGCAGCAATTCGTCATTAAGCGAGAAGGTATTCATTGCACAAAATCGTATAATTAGAATAATAGCTGGAGCAGCCCACCCAAGATGATCTTGCAGGCATTTATTTAAGGAACTCGGGACATTCACAGCACCTTCGCAATACATATATTCAGCTATGAAATTTGTCATTAATAACCCACCTCAATTCAAAAACAACAGTGAAGTGTGTATCTACATATACATCAACATACATACTCGGCAATCCATCATACGGTGCGTGGCGGAGGGTACCTCGTACCACAACTAGCATCTTCTCTCCCTGTTCCACTTCCAAACAGAATGAGGGAAAAATTACTGCCTAAATGCCTCTGTACGAGCCCTAATCTCTCTTATCTTATCTTTGTGGTCTTTCCGCGAAATATAAGTTGGCGGCAGCAAAATTGTACTGCAGTCAGCCTCAAATGCTGGTTCTCTAAATTTCCTCAGTAGCGATTCACGAAAAGAATGCCTCCTTTTCTCCGGAGACTCCCACCCGAGTTCCTGAAGCATTTCTGTAACACTCGCGTGATGATCAAACCTGCCTGTAACAAATCTAGCAGCCCGCCTCTGAATTGCTTCTATGTCCCCCCTCAATCCAACCTGATAGGGATCCCAAATGCTCGAGCAGTACTCAAGAATAGGTCGTATTAGTGTTTTATAAGCGGTCTCCTTTAAAGATGAACCACATCTTCCCAAAATTCTACCAATGAACCGAAGACGACTATCTGCCTTCCCCACAACTGCCATTACATGCTTGTCCCACTTCATATCGCTTTGCAATGTTATGCCCAAATATTTAATCGATGTGGCTGTGTCAAGCGCTACACTACTAACAGAGTATTCAAACATTATGGGATTCTTTTTCCTATTCATCTGCATTAATTTAAATTTATCTATATTTAGATCGTACATGCATGCATACATACATACATTAATCCTTGTTCCATAGATCATGAATGTGACATTTTGTAATGATGTGGAACCTTTCACTTTAGCATAAGTTTCTTTACACAAAATAATTAATTAATTAATTAATTAATTTTTTTACAGTTACTACTTTTTATCTAAGAATTAATCGATTGAGCAGAAGGAGTTGTCATTCAGAAATTCTTTTAATTTGCTTTTAAATGTTGGTTGGCTATCTGTCAGACTTTTAATACTATTTGGCAAATGACCAACGATTTTTGTGGCAGTATAATTCACCCCTTTCTAGCTACAACACTAGAAGAAAGGATGATCTTCACTATTCTGGATTAATCTCACTTTGACACAGAAAGGGGTGAACTATACTGCCACAAAAATCTTTGGTCATTTGCCAAATACTATTAAAAGTCTGACAGATAGCCAACCAACATTTAAAAGCAAATTAAAAGAATTTCTGAATGACAACTCCTTCTGCTCAATAAATGAATTCTTAGATAAGAAGTAGTAACTGTAAAAAAATTAATTTATTAATTATTTTGTGTAAAGAAAATTTATGTTAAAGTGACACATTCGACAACATTACAAAATGTCGTATTCATGATCTATGGAACAAGGATTAATATATGTATGTATGTACGATGTGAGAAGACAATGATACGATAAAACAAACAACAGAAAACAATACGTGTGTGAAGAAACTTATGTTGGGTGGGCACTATGTCATTGTTAAGATGCTAGATAGTAAGTGACAAGAAAAACGATATTGTAAAAGTATTCAAAGACTTCTTTCATCATGTGTGCAGATCAAGAGATGAATCAGAAACACGTACTGACAGCAATGACACATATGACATTCCAGTGGTAACGATAGATGACATGTATTAAGCCATTTGAACACAAATGATTCAAATTGGAAGCGTAGTACCTTGCAAAATTATTTAAAGAAATCTGCAGTGAACAGCAATTCCTCAAAACTGGAACAATCTTATAATCATTGTATTTCACAACACAGAGAAAAAACTAATACATATTAGCCTCCTACTCATAATTTTTTGATCTATCAATGTGCAAGGACTAGAATACAAATACAAATGTTGGAACAATACTCCATCTGTCTTACAATTTTTTTTCTGTCACTTTTAACTTCATTCACCTCTGTCGAAGATTTGCTAGTTTGGAAAATGCCATACTGCATCACACTTCAGAGTCTGTGTTAAACTGTGATACCCTCTATAACTGACTGGGAAAGTCAGTTCAAACATCAGACAAAGGAACAGGCATTTCACCTCCAAAAGAACCACGCATTGTAAAGAGATGAAATGTTCGAACGAAGGGCAGTGTCGCTAACACATATACAATAAAATATTCACTAAAATCATTATCAATTTCATAGGAAGGGGGTGGGGGAAGGATTTTAGTCAATCAAACTGAAAAGCTGGCTACCAAAGTGGATATAACTCAATGGATTATTTGCTAGTCAACAACAAAATTATGGAAAAGGGCAATGACAATGAAATACTAATCTTAGGACTCAGATTGTGAAACAGCTTTTGATCGTAGTTCAACAAAATTTTTAGAAACGAAATACCAATTCAATTTATGTTAACATACTGAAGAATACATATGTCAATGATACAGCTTCCACTAGACTTCATCAGGTTAGTGGGAAATTAATAATTGAAACACGAGTCAGGTAAGGAGATTCCATATTACCAAAAGTGTTTGCAGCAGCCAAAGAGGAAGCTTTTAGATTCTTAAACTGGGTGAGAGAAGGAATGTGTGTTAATGGAATATACCTGAGACATCTCTGTTTTGCTGATGATGTGTCATTTGCCTCTAGTGCACAGAAATTATAGCAACAAATAAAGAAACTTACAAGCAAGGTCGGAAGTAGACCCAATAATCATTTATAAAAAGAAGTCACTACAATAATGCATAACCAACATCTCAAAAGGAAAACAGTATGGTATACATTAACAATGAAGTTTTAGCATCATCTGACCTGTTAAAAATTAGGTGTCACTCAATGAGCAATGGAGATGCATAGTGGGAATTACTAAGTGAGATACAAAAACAAATAGATAGATCAGGATAGAGACTGAAATGGAGGATGTAGTTATGATTGTAATGAAAGGAAGTGGAGACTGGTAGGACACACAGCTAGAAGAATGGACCAAGATAGTTCTTCACTAGCTTTTAGGAGATAAGCAAAAACAGAGATGTTTACGTAATGGAAGGTGGGTTGATAGAAGTACACAACAGGCAGTAAAAACATAAATGTGTATGGGTGAAGACCATAATACAAGGAAAATCTAAAGGAAGCCTTTTCATGATGATGAAAATCAAGTGACACATTTCATATTGAACAGTTTCTATGTTTTGTGATGGAAATTTGTGTATGGCAGCAACAGACCTGTTGGCATTTCCTAACTGCGTGCCACCCAGCTACCAATTGCTCACGAGATCTAATAACACAATTTCTTATGCTGCTATTAACAGGAGTGGCTGCACGGAAACATGTACATCTGTCACATAACCTCATACATACAGCGTGTCTCATTCAATTTTTCATTTGTTTAATTCTATACTGGAAAGAGAGACACATAATGTGGCTAGGATGAGTGAATAGTGGGTATTTCACACAGAAACTGCGATACGTCTTTCTGGGTTGTCGGTACTAACCCAAGAACAAGAGCAAATCCTCCAGTTATATCTCATCTATCCGCCTGACTAGTACATTTAATTGATTTATTCGTCCCTTGACCATTTGGCACAACAGTATAGAACATGTCACATACATTACAGAAATATTATATACACATATAAATGTATACAACGTATGATAGGATTAGGCAAGAATTGAGCAGGAAGTGAAATGGAACACTCATATTATCATGAAATTTAAAAATCTGAAACTTGATGTAACCTGCATTCCCAGCAATCGTGTAGGTCTATTTCGTATACTAACAGATTTAAAATTTGCTGAGTACAAATACATTCAGTCCAGTTGATATTATTAACACATGATATCTGATATATTACAAAGATATAACACTACATAAATAACAACTTTTTCATTCCTCATCTACAACAGGAAATGGAAGCCCTTTCACACCCTTCAGCAGCAAAACAAAGACAGGAGTAAATTACGCAATAGCAACGGTAAAATAAATGTAGTTTTCTATATCACCTCAACAAAGACATAACTGCAAAATACAGATGTATTTTTTTGCAGATATGATTACTACAAATTTATACATAGTATTACCAATGAGCTTCAATTTGCATATCAGTAAATAGTTCACTCCTTAATACTTGAATCTGGGGCTGAATGTAGAGAAGTTCAGAATACGGTGATATAACTCAACTGAAAAACTTCTCACGATGATACCCGAATAAGGTACGGTATAGTCTTCAAACAAATTACTGTTCATATGTCTGACAGATCACTTTTATGTTACATGAATTGCAAATATGAGTGGCCTTTCATTTCTATAGGATAACTCTCAGGATCCAGTCTTCCCATAAAAATGTGCAGTTAGTACAACCCCACAAGGAAATAAAAAAATCAAGCTCCTATCCAAAATTAAAACTATATGAACAAAAGCAAAATTTCGATGAAATACTGAAATTTCATGTCACGTACTTACTTTTGTTTGAGAAACCAAAGCGTTGTTTTCGGCAATAAGAGCGTCTATTTCCTCGCACATTGCATCCATCGAAACATGTAGTGAGGAGCCACAGCGCAAATGTCACCGAAGGTTATGAATTTTGTCAAATTCCTCGTTACTGCAAGGCAATAGAACTATTCAACATTTACATCACAACAGACTCTGTAGAATCCATTATACGGACTGACATTCACAATACACAAACAGTACACTAATTTTCTTCCACTGACACATTCGCGATAACAATAATATTTACAAACGCTCAGTTTCTACATGGCGCCAAATTTTCCAGAGATACAAACTGCATGGCAAACTACCTCGACCATAGAGATATCTATGTCGAAGGCACATACCTTATCCTTCTCATTACACTAGGCAACAAAAAAAATAATTTTTGAATGTTTGGAGCACTTCATGAGGCAATTCCTACTAATGAATAATTTTTATTATCTCTGGTTTCTATGATATACGTAAGGTGGAAGTATTACATATTGACAGATCGAGAGAAAAGGGTACATTTTAATTACATACATGCTAACAATAATGAAAGTGCATTTGATTTTTTTAAAACTGGTAATTACATGCTAAAAGTTCTAAATTGCTGGAAAATACTTCGCAGATGGTCGTGTCTGAAGAGAATCATGTGGAGGCCTATTGACTTCGTCGTCTTTTAGCTTGCCTCTTGTAATGGAGTTCTGCAGAATCCCTACACAAAGACCTACAGTAATCCGCAAACATTACTTCATTCCAACGGCCCTGATATCTTTGTTCCATAACAGAAATGTCCTGATGGAATCTCTCACCATGTTCATCACTAACAGCTCCACAAGTAGGAGGAAAAAGTCTAGGTGGGAGTGAAGGAAAGGGAACTTAAGGGACTTGTTGCATCCAAGGTTATGGTATTTTTGCAGGAGCACTGTCACCGAATGCTTGTAGTTGTCATCTCTTTTGTTGCCTAAAAATCCATGAACAACACCCTTGAAGGCATCCCAAGCTTTTCTTTCCCCTCCAAAACTTGGTCAAATGCAGGATCCTTTACGAGTTCTCTTATTTGTGGTCCGACAAAAATGCCTTCCTTAACTTTTGCATCACTTAATTTCGAAAATTTCTCTCTTATGTACTTAAAGGCCCGTCCTTCTCGGTTCATAGCTTTGACAAAGTTTTTCATCAAACCCAGCTTGATATGCAGGGGTGAAAGAAGAACGTCTTTTGGGTCCACAAGAGGCTTGGCAACGACATTTTTCTCGCTAGGGTGAAGATTTCTTGCAGGCCAGTCTTCTTTAATATAATGCAATTTCCAATCTCTACTGTCCCACATACATAAGAAGCAGCAATGCTTTGTGTAACCCAGTTGCAATCCTAAGAGTATCGCAATGAATTTTAGATCACCACAGATTTTCCATTTGTGTTCATGATATTTAATTGAGTCCAAGAGAGCTGTCATATTTGCATATGTCTCCTTCATGTGAACAGCATGAGCAACAGGAATAGATGAAAGAATGTTCCTGTTGTGAAGTAACACAGCTTTCAAACTAAGCTTGGAGGAGTCTATGAATATCCTCCATTCAGTTGGATCATGGTTCAAGTTCAAAGATTTCACCAAGCCATTAATGTCGCAGCAAACAACAAGATTATTTTTCTTCTCAAGCAAGGGAAGCAGTTCCATGTGACGTTTTCTGTACTGTGAAATTCTCACATCACTTTGGAGAAGATTCCATTGCTATAGTCGAGATCCAAGAATTTCTGCATTCTCCTTTGACAGGCCAAGTTCTCTACTAAGATCACTCCATTCCGCTTGACTCAGTCTGTGCGGTTTATCACCTTTTCCCTCAAAATCAGGGTAATGGGATGTGGAAGGCTTGTTTGGTTCTTCTTGTTTCACACTGTCTTCATTTTCTACTTCAAACACACAATTTTCAGGTGGAGTAGGAATTGGTAAACTATCCGTATGTGGAATGGCTCGAATAGCAGATGGAAAATTCGGGTACTGAACTGTTCTTCTTTTCTTCATAGAGAACCCTGCCTTTATAGGTGGAGTCAGGCAGAAAAAGCAGTCATCTCTATGGTTTGTAGGCTCCCGCCAAATCATAGGCACAGCGAAAGCCATAGATCGTTTCTTCTTTTCCAGCCATTCTCGCAGCATAACTGAACATGCGTTGCAACATATATGTGGACCCCAAGACTTATCCTGGTCTCCTACTTTCATACCGAAATAATACTGACAGGCAGTCTTTACAAGAGGCGTCAGATTGCGTTTCTGTGAGGAAAACGTTATTTCACCACAAATATAACAGAAGTTGTTCACCAATTTACACGTTTTCGTGGCATTTTTACAAATTTTACACTAAAAAAGCACTCGCGAACCAGAAATTTTGCATTAATTTGAGTAGAAACTACATGTAATTCACAGTCACAGCAACAATATCTATGTTTATGACTTAACAAACAGCTGAAGAGCATTTGTGTTTTGTTATTTGACAGGAGTGTCAACTCCACCCCCCACCCCACAAAAAAATTCCCCCAAATTTAAAATCTTCACTCTAAAAAATGAAGTGTCACTTTATCTTCAAAACAAGAGCTGATCTGTCATTTTTATGGTGATTTTTGAATTCAGCAGATGGAAATGCATGTAAATTTACTATTTTTAAGCCCAAAACATTTTCATTGTTGCCCTCTGTTATTTGTGCGATTTAATTTTAGTAATTACGTAACTGACACAATAAAAAAAGTCGAATACCTTTTTGTGAACTCGAAATTGTTATGACATATACACAGCCTGAGGCAATAGGTCTATTTCCGAAGACAACACATTGATTTCCACAATAAAAAACAGTGTGAGTAGGCCTACTTATAATTAAAATTCAGCGTTTCCTCAAACCATTGCATTTGTACACATGGTTTTAATTTTCTACAATACCCTTGAAATCAATTTTTTGTAGAAACTTAGAACATTCTGAGCTGAAACCATGGCTCAAACGTAATGAGATATCTTGGACAGAATGACCTCTTCCACGCCTATCAGCATGGACTCCGAAAACAACGATAATATGAAACCCATGTAGCACTTTCTCGTGTGACATACCGAAAGCTTTGGATGAAGGTAGTCAGGTAGCTGTAGTATTTCTTGATTTCCGAAAAGCGTTTGAAATAAACGGGACATTTTAAAAAGTTTAGAAAAAGTCAAGGGCAATTAAGGGAAAAGTCTGAGACCTGTGTTGTTCAACACGCACGATCCGAAGGAACTTCCTGAACAACAAAGGCACTGCAATGTAGTATTTATCCGCCGACACTGGGCAAGCGATATTCAATTAAAATGTCTCTCTTTACGAGAATATGCATAATGAAGGTACGATGCAGGCAGTAGGCAAACGGTGGATTTCATTTGTAAGTTTGGGTCTGACCATTAGTCGTTCATGGATAACTTCCTGGTACGGCAACTGCTCGCGCTAAGCGGGGAAATTCAGATTCGAGTCCCCCATCCAGCATGAATTTTCATTGTCATCATTCCATTACACAGGCGATGGTTGTCCACATTCGCAACTACCCACACATCTCACAAATTGTATAGATAAATTTTAAAGGACATAGAAGTTTACGTTTGCATTGTGCACTCAGTTTGTTAAATTCCTTTTTCGCGTTTTCTTATGATATAACTGCCTCACTATCTTTGGATCATAGCCATTATTCTGTGCAATACTCTCGAGAATTTGTAATTCTTTTTCGAGGTTGACATCTGACAACGGAATAGAAATCGCCCAATGGATACTAGAATAGAAAAACGCCATTTTATACGCTTGGGGGTGGGTTGAATCGGCCGGGATGATGTTGTCTGAATAAGTTGCCTTCTGGAATATGTTGAACTCTATTTTAGCAACTTTAATAGTCAACGTTAAATCAAGATAATTTAGTGATCTATCAGCTGATTCCAATTCTTGTGTGAATTTTATTTTTTCATGTAGACTGTTAAACGATGCGAAAATTTACTTTATTCCTTCTGGAGAATTATTAACCAGTAGAAGAATGTCATCCACGTATCTCGCATAAAAGATGATGTTGTTCGCTAATTCCGGGTAATTTCGGAAGAAAACCAATTCCAGAGAATTTATAAAAATTTCAGACATGATACATGCAAGTGGACTCCCCATAGCTAGGCCACATGGCTGTGAATATACTTTTTTATTGAATGAAAAATAATTGTATTTAAGAGTCGTTCTAAGAAGTAACATTAGCTCATCAATTTCTATGGTGGATAATTTTTTGTGGTACTTTAAGTTTTGTTCTATAATGTTCAAGGTCTGATCCACTGGTACGTTTGTTTACAAGCTAATGATGTCAAATGACACCAGTTTGGTGTAAACTGTAAACGCAAATACTCAAACCCAAGATCAGACCAGGAAATGGTTGTCGGTTCCTTATATAGGTAATGTCTCCTACAAGATAGGGTGCCTGTTGAAAAATTCAGGTTTTAATATTTCCTTCTCGACGAGTAATAGTTTAAAGCAAAATTTGGTTCATTCCCTTGAGAAAGACTGTGATAAGTCAGCGAAATCCGGCGTATATAAGGTTATGTGTGATGATTGCCCATGTTTTATTTTTTATTTATTTTATTTATTTATTGTTCCGTGGGACCAAATTAAGGAGAAGTCTCCATGGTCATGGAACGAGTCAATACATGAAATTATAACACGATAATAGAAACAGATAAAATGAAATATAAAAAAAACATATTCAGGTGACAAGTCGTAAATTTAAATAAAGAAAATCAACAATGTAACACCGGAATTTGATTAATTTTTTAGCTCTTCCAGGAGCTCCTCGACAGAATAGAAAGAGTGAGCCATGAGGAAACTCTTCAGTTTAGACTTAAAAGAGTTTGGCCGACTGCTAAGATTTTTGAGTTCTTGTGGTAGCTTATTGAAAATGGATGCAGCAGAATACTGCACTCCTTTCTGCACAAGAGTCAAGGAAGTGCATTCCATATGCAGATTGGATTTCTGCCTAGTATCAACTGAGTGAAAGCTGCTATTGGGAATAGGCTAATATTGCTAACAACAAACGACATTAAAGAAAATATATACTGCGAGGGCAATGTCAGAATTCCCAGACTATTGAATAGGGGTCGACAAGAGGTTATCGAATTTACACCACATATAGCTCGAACAGCCCGTTTTTGAGCCAAAAATACCCTTTTTGAATCAGAAGAATTACCCCAAAAAATAATACCATACGACATAAGCGTATGAAAATATGCGAAGTAGACTACTTTTCGTGTTGAAGTGTCACTTATTTCAGATACTGTTCTAATGGTAAATAAAGCAGCATTTAGTTTCTGAACAAGATCCTGAACATGGGCTTTCCACAACAGCTTACTATCTATCCGAACGCCTAGGAACTTGAACTGCTCTGTCTCGCTTATAATATGCCCATTCTGTCTGATCAAAATATCGGTTCTTGTTGAATTGTGTGTTAGAAACTGTAAAAACTGAGTCTTACTGTGATTTAGCATCAAATTATTTTCCACAAGCCATGAACTTATTTCATGAACTACGTTATTTGGTACTGTTTCAATATTACACACAAGATCCTTCACTATCAAGCTGGTGTCATCAGCAAACAGAAATATTTTTGAATCACCTGTAATACTAGAAGGCATATCATTTATATAAATAAGAAACAGCAGTGGCCCCAGCACCGACCCTTGGGGAACGCCGCACTTACCAGTGCCCCATTGGGACTGAACATCACTACCACTCTCAATATTGCGGAGAATTACCTTCTGCTTTCTGTTCTTAAAGTAAGAGGCGAACCAGTTGTACACTACTCCCCTTACTCCATAATGGTCCAACTTCTGCAGTAATATTTTGTGGTCAACACAGTCAAAAGCCTTCGTTAAATCAAAGAAAACACGTAGCGTTCGCAACCTTTTATTTAATCCGTCCAAAACTTCACAGAGAAAAGAGAATATAGCATTTTCAGTTGTTAAACCATTTCTAAAACCAAACTGAACATTTGACAGCAAATTATGTGAATTTAAATGCTTCAGTAACCTTGTATATACAACCTTCTCGATAACTTTAGCAAACACTGATGGCGTAGAAATAGGCCTATAATTGTCAACATTATCCCTGTCTCCCTTTTTATAAAGTGGCTCCACTACCGAGTACTTTAATCGGCCAGGAAACCGACCACTCCTAAAGGAAAAGTTACAGATATGGCTAAGTACTGGGCTAACATAGAACAATACTTCAGTATTCTGCTAGATACCCCGTCATATCCATGAGAGTTCTTGGTCTTTAGTGATTTAATTATTAACTCAACCTCCCTCTTGTCAATATCATGGAGGAGCATTTCAGGTAACAGTCTCGGAACACTTTTTTCTAAGAGCGCTATATGATTCCCTGTTGGGACTAGGTTTCTATTTAGTTCACCTGCTATATTCAGAAAGTGATTATTAAATACTGTACATATATGCGACTTATCAGTAACACGGACATTCTCACTACGCACTGATTCTATATCCTCGACCTGTCTCTGCAGACCAGCCACTTCCTTTACGACTGACCATGTGGTTTTAATTTTATCCTGAGACTTAGCTATTCTATCTGCATACCACATACTTTTTGCTTTCCTAATAACATTTTTAAGCACCTTACGATACTGTTTGTAATGGGTTGCTGCATTTAGATTTTGACTGTTTCTAACATTTTGATATAATTGCCACTTTGTTCTACAAGATATTCTTATCCCTCTAGTCAGCCACCCAGGCTGCCTGTTTGTGCTAGTACCCTGTTTTGAACGTTCTAACGGAAAGCAACTTTCAAAGAGCACGAGAAAAGTCTTGAGAAAAGCATTATACTTATCGTCTACTGTATCAGTGCTATAAACATCTTGCCACTCTTGTTCCTTAATAAGGTTTACAAAAGTCTCTACAGCAACTGGATCAGCTTTCCTAAACAGCTGATGACTATATTCAACACGTGTTGCAGCACAAAAATCTTTTAGAGTTAAAATTTGCGCATCATGATCCGAAAGGCCATTCACCTTTTCGCTAACAGAATGCCCTTCTAGTAATGAGGAATGAACACAAATGTTGTCTATGGTTGTTCTACTGTTCCCTTGCACTCTCGTTGGAAAGAATACGGTTTTCATAAGATTATATGAATTAAAGAGGTCTACCAGCATCCTCTTCCTTGCACAATCACTTATACAATTAATATAGAAGTCACCACATATAACAAACTTTTTGTATTTCCTATAAAGTGAACCAAGAACCTCCTCTAGCTTTAGCAAAAATGTTGTGAAATCGGAGTCTGGGGATCGATAAATAACAACAGTTAGAAATTTAGCTCCGTTAAATTTAACCACACCTGCACAACATTCAAACACCTTTTCAGTGCAGTACTTTGAAACATCAATTGACTCAAATGGGATGCCGTTTTTCACATACATGGCTACTCCCCCACACCGCAAAGAGCTCCTCGAAAAGCTGCCAGCCAACCTGTATCCTGGTAAAGGAAGCCTCTGAATTATCTCCTTATTTAAGAAGTGTTCAGATATACCAATAATTTCAGAGTCAACATCTATAAGCAGTTCACTAACTTTATCTCTAATACCTTGTATATTTTGATGAAATATACTAATTCCCTCATTATTAGGATACCTAAGCTTTGTCAAAAGTGGTTCCTTTGTTAGAGAGACTTCCCTTAAGTAGGAATACCTATCAGCTGACTTCAATCTAAAAAAGGTGCAGCTCTAACACCCACTACTGCAGGAATTTTCCCATGAGTGATCCCACCAACCCCACCTATGCTGTCACCTACAAGCTTTGCCAACATCCCCTTCCCATACCTGTTGAGGTGCAGGCCATGTCTTGTGAAACCCGTCCTGCTGATGGACTCCACCGACACCACTGAAATGTGACCCATGCTTTCTGTCATCAGCGCACCCCCAAGTCTCATGTTATTACGCCTGATGGCTGTATTAAGATGAGGCCGATCGTGACGCTGAAACAGTTCCACGAAATGCACATTCGTGTTGCCAGTCTGAGTGGCTATCTTTTCCAGGTCACCATCTATGTCATACTCCCCATCCCTATCAATACTGTTACCAGCCCCACCCACAATCACTACCTGATCCTCTTTAGTAAAATCCCTACATAACACAACCCCCCTATGTTAACAGTCACCTGAGCCAATCCTACATTAGGCTTCGCAATGCTGGTGACCTGGTACTCACTCCCCAGTACTTCCTGCAACTGCTGGCCTACACCTCTACCATGAGAACTACCTAACAGCAGAACCTTCTTCTTCCTCTTCGACTTTGCAACTGTTCTAGCCACCGTACCTACTGAGGTTTGCTGCATACTTTCTACATCTATAGCTACTAGAGATTCCTCTCCACTAGACTCTGACAGTTGGTCATATCTATTGTAAAGACCAATAGTAAAACTATCTGAAAATCTTCTTCTCCTAGCAGATCTCTTGCCAACAGCCAGCTCCCATTCCCCAACCCCCTTCTCCCTCCTCATCCTATCTAGCTCCTCCTGTGCGTTTTTCAACTGTACCTGAAGGGCACAGATCTTACGCTCCTGCTCCTCTATCAACTTACTCTTGCTACATAACCTGCAGTTCCAGTAGAGGATCTCACCAGAATGCCCACTGGTTTCCCCACTGCATTCCCCCCAGTGAAAATACTTATTACATAGGTCAAACAGGCAGAGCTATAGCAGTAATGTTTAAAGAACATCTTCCAATAAAGGGCGTAGGAACACGGGGGTCAGCCTTTGCGGAACATCTGGTGGAAATGGCTCATACACCTAAACCTTTACGTGACATAGAGATACTACATCATTAGGTTAAGGGATATAGACTCGACACGCTTGAGGAACTACAAATTTATGCACACCTAATTACAGATAGAGGCAATTTACAGAACGATCAACTGTATCTAAAAATAGGGCATACTTCGAAGGTTTCCAGCCTGTATTAGGTTTGCAATAATTCATAATGCATGTGACCATTACAGTTTCTGTAATTATAGAACCTTTCCTACAGATGTTCATACGAGATTTGTTGGACAGTTTATAAGGCTCTGTAGTAGAATGTAAAACGTAGTCATGCTGGATACTGTAATTAACTTACAATAGTAAAGTATAAAATTAATTCATAGCAAAAATTTTATCTGACGCGTGCGTAATAAGAGTTTGACTCTATACGTCTCGCGCATGCGCGCCGCCCTCTGTGAGGCAGACCGCGAAGCCCTCGCGGTCCGCAGTCTCTAGTCACACGACGAGGCCCATACAACGGGCTTAAAGTGATTGTGCTACAGCTTGTTTAATAGAAATGACAAAACCTTATGGTTAGGCATCAAGTTTTATAAAGTTGACTTAGGACATAGCTTGTTTTAGGCAAACATTTAAATAATATTTTATGTAAGTACTACATGTTGCATCCTGTAGGATGACCATATCTAATATAATTTACTATCACATTATAATATTAATTTTTGCAGGTTCTGGAGAAGACGTTATTACTGACGTTGAAACCTAGGTAAACGATAAAGTTAACCTGCAACTGTAGGCTGTATGTTCTTGTATACCCATGTTTATGTTTCATGATCTTGCTGTTTTCTCTGCATGTACAACTCTCGTATCGAATGAAAACAAAAGGGATTTCTTTGTCTGAGAACTGTTAAGCCAATTAAAGTGTATTCACACAATCGTGGAAGACTGAAATAATGTTTTGTTACTGACATTTGTTTCAGTTTTCTGATTTTATTTTATCTCCACGTTTTTAGCAGATCAATCATTAATCGTCGTGCGGAATAATGAAGTAATTTTTCTCGGCTTGCTAAAGGAATTTTTCTTTTATTAATCAACTAAAATACAATATTCTTTCCTGCAGAGACAGTCAATTTATTTGAAACAAAGTGTTTCTTTCCACATTATAGCTAGTTTCAACTGTTTGCTCAATTGCACAGGCACATTTAAATTTTGTGGCACATACGGCACTATACCATAACAAAGATCCAAACATGATTTAACATAGTACCGATACTCCAAGGAAATTTGCAACTCGAAAACCACAGTGAAAAGCTTAATACCAGGTATTTCAGTGTGAATCTGGATATACGAATGTGCACTTTAAGCCGAATTATTCTTTTTAGTATGGTTTATGAAATGCCGATGCTCTTGGTGTTTTCTCCGCTGTGCTGTTTCTTTTATGGCATAATGTAAGATCTCTTAATGTTATACATACAAACATAAGTGAATGTTCACATGAAGATAACTAAGCAGGCGAACTTTATCAGCAGTATTGAATAAAATATTTTATTTCAAATACACTGATAGGTTTAGCGTATTAAATGGTTCCATTGACAAATCTGACTTGCATGAAACACAATGCTTTCGATCACAGGACATGTTTCGATACTTGTCTGGTTCTTCCTCTAGGGTTGAAGGTATTCTTAATTTGTGTTTTTTACGTCTTAAATCTGCATAATTCCATTCTCTGATAAATTATATTAGTGTAGGTTAATTCCTACAAAGAAGAAGACAGCAACCAGACTGGTAGCACAACTTGTTTCATCATTGTAACTCCCCACATAGTTTTATATTTATTCCTAGAGTAGAATATAAAACGCCAGTTGTACAGTTTCTTGGCGTCACAGATAACCTTGTTAATTTTTTAAATACAGTTTGAAATAGTCCCAAAATATCCCAATGTATTTAGTTCTAGTATATACAAGCAACTGCTGGTCTTTTATATTAGCAAGAAATACGTTTTCCTTCTTACTAGCTTTTTGTAGTGCTGTGTACATGTAAACTGACTGAAAATGTTACATCATAACAGTATTGCAAAGCACTAATAAAAAAACCTGTGTTAGTCACCATGTAGCAAAATACTGTAGTACAGTACTTTGAGCTACGGAGTCTAGATGAAGTGTCATCTACAGATGTAGAAATGACTTGGGGTGTGCTCCAGGTAAGTGTGTTGGGACCCTTGCTGCTTATGACCATGTAGACATTTATTAATAGTAACTTCAGGTAACCTGGCTGTAACAGCTTGTAGGCATATGAAATGCAATGATCACATAGGCTCGGTTGTGGATAAGGCCGGTTAGGCTTCGATTTATTGGTAGAAAGCAATCATTCTACAAAAGGAGATTGCTTAGACATCACATTTGTGACCCATTCTAGAATACTTGTCAAGTGAGGGGGATCTGTACCAAGTAGGAATAACAGGGGATATTCAACTTATACAAAGAAGGGTGGCACGAATGGTCACAGATTTTTTTGATCAGTGGGAATGCCATAGAAAAGTTGAAGATATTGAACCCAAGATAAACATAAACTACAGCGAGAAAGCCTAATTACAGGGTATTTAAGCGAGGACTCTAGGAATATACTATAACCAGCTACGTTACATCTCATAAGGATCGTGAGGACTAGGGTAGATCAGTTACAGCACATATGGAGGCATTTGAACAATCATTCTACACATGCTCCATATGTAAATGGAACACAAAAAATTCTAATCACTTGTACAGTGGGATGTACCCATTGCCATACACTTCATAGTGGTTTGTAGAGATTTCCAAGAGTGTAAACATGCATGCACATGTGTGCATGCATAATTTCCTCGAAATGAAGGCTGTGCATAACTGTGCATTGCTTCCATAGTTAGGTGGGAAACTCCTATACTGTGTAGCAGACGACAGGAAACTGGGCTGCTTGTGTGTGTGTCCTCTTGCTTCCTCTCTCTCACCTTGAGCCTTGTTTCTGTTATTACAAACAAAGCCTTGATTGGGAATTGAAGTCGCTTAAAATGAGTGGGTAAGTCCGTTGGGATCGTTGGTATAAGGGGCCCGAATCTAGGTGGAGGTGGGGGGTGGAAGGGGCAGCCCGGGGTATTTGCCCCAGGCGACAGTTTCAGCGGGAGTCAGATTCATATTCTTGAAGAAAAAAACCTTGTTTCACAAAGCGCCTAGCAACCAGCGAATGTCTGTCTATCGACTATTCATACGATTTTGAAATGAATCCCTGTTGATTTTGAACATTTTCGAACACATTCTAAGTTGATTTCTGAACGAATCGTAAGTTGATTATTGAATGCATGCATAGTGTAGGCCTACGTGATGCCTCTGCCAGGGGAATTCCCGTCGCATCTAGGAAAAAAAAAACTTTCCCACAGACAAAAGGGGAGAGGGCTACACGAGCCGACCCGAATAAACCCTAACGGGTGAATGCCAATCGCGATTTGTTGATGTGGTTGATTGGGTATGTAAATGATCAACATTGTTATAATTATTAGCGAAATCCATAGATCCAGACTAGCTGAGTGGCAATAAGGGACTAACAGGAATAACAAGTAAGAAATGTTACATATTAATCTTCTCGGTGTATCCAAGAAAATGAAAATTAGGCAGAAAATTTTTGCCATATCGCTACTCTACTAAAGGCCAGTTGTATAGTTCCCAGTTAGCAGCCGCTTAAGTTCTATTCTTGGAATAGTGCGGAAACGCGTTGTACGAACACTTTTAACGCCTAACCGGAGAATAAGCGTGGGTAACTAAACTAATGATTGTGGCAGGGTTAGTGAAGTTAACTGTAGAATAAGTTTTGACAATGGCAGGAACAGTTATAGAATTAGTGATGATAAGATTGTTTCTTAGAATGAGGAAAGTCAAGAAATGGCGACATCACACAAATTATATGGATGACTATGACCATTCCAAATTTATATAAAAATTTCGCACTATTGCTTCTCGACCTCATGCTAGAGAAACTGGAGCGTATGAATGAAATTTGAAACTATTTCCTAACACAGAACCTCGTGCCTGTAGTAGGCCTCATAGGCATCTGATACTGGTACTTCGTGAATTGTATTTTGTCATGTTATTTATATAAATATGGAAGATAAAAATGACTATTTGTGTCAAAAGAGTCTCCCTTATTTGGACTACGTAACAATTATTGCAATATTACGAAGGCCTATTTCTTTTTACGTAGCAGACAGTGACAAAATAGACGTAATTAAATCGAGAAAGCACACCTGTCTTGGGTACTATTTGTATTAACAGCTTTTTCAGTATTAGGCAACGACATTTTAATTTTTCATGTAGCTAAACGTTAACGAACTTTGATGAACTAATAGATTCTTTCATTGAAAGGAAAGGATACCCTGCAAAGCTGTAGCAAGATTACACAGGAAAAAAAAAGAAATGCTGGGACCTAATGACTGAAGAAATGTGTGCTGTCTTGCTTGTCTCTTATTTTTACTGGTTTTATGTTTCCTTTATTTAATTTTATCTCGCGCAAAACAGAAAGTTATTAGCTAGTAGGCTATAAAGAGTGCAACTTTTCTCCCGGTTACCAATAATCACATCCAGTATTAACAGTGGGTGATGTTTTTTTTTTTATTTTTTTTACAAGGGGTTTTAGAATGTCAAACCGGCCGACTGGGAGCAGGAGAGCACAAGAGAACATTTTATTTTCCACTGTCCTGAATATAGGTTTGATGGCTTCCATTACAAAATGCACACGTTTGAATTCCACAGAGTGATGTTTAGTGACGTGTGATAGAAGAATGCTGTATGAAGAGGTGTGACACTGCACTTTGGCACATTTAAGACCAAATAACATGTCTTACATGTCCTCGAACATGTATGTATTATATATCATACTTTTCAGGAAGATGTGCGCCACAAAATGAGCATATTTTTGAAAAATCAATTTTAAAATTTTTTTTGACATTCTATATCTCGAGGGCGGGGGGGGGGGGGGGAGGAGTAGGGCGGAGGGGGAAGGAGGGAACAATAAAGTTTTTGCCCCACTTCGGACATATCATAGATCCAAGGCTGGCGAAACTGGCAGTGCTTCACAATTGCTGAACACAATTTGGAATTGGATTTAATGTCGTAAACTCCTTCTCCCCATCTCTCTGTATTATATCTCCTCCTCTTCCACTGCTCTCCCTAACTCTCTCTCTCTCTGTCCATTTCTTCAGTCTTCTCTCTTTACTACTCCTCTTTCCCCCTCTCTCTGATCTTGAGCCTTGCTCCTGTTATTACAAAAAAAACCTTGATTGCCAACTGAAGTTGCTTAAAGTGAGTAGGTAAATCCGTTGGGAACGTTAGTGTAAGGGGTATGAGAGAGGCCTATCCACTTGCTAGATCTGTGAGGACAGTAACTTCAATGAGAGTATTTTGCATAGCTTTAATCTGTGAATGCATAGGATTAGAAAGATTCGGACAATTCAGATTCCATAGTGGTACTCTAATCATAAGCGGATAAGCCATAAGCACAACATTTTTTAATATTATAGTCAGGGTGAGTCACGTAAGACGTAACACCCTTTTTATTTCGTGATCAGTTACACATAGCGTCTAGGGCCACGTTAATGTTCTCACCGCTGGTATCAACTGAGATGTTGAAGCGAAGTACTTTTTTTAAAAACATGGAACCGTACACTTTTCATAACTGCATTCGACAGCTTTTGAGAAGACAATTACAATGATATAGCGTTTGTTAATGTTGACGTTGAAACCTGTCGTAAAAAAAAAGGTCGAGAAATATCTTAGAATATGAGAGCACGGTGACTGGAAATAGCATTTGCGATGCAAACACTGTCAAGCAGGCGTCTCCGACCGGGTTGCGTAGTTTTATGTATCCCTAAGGTAGGCCTGCGCCATGAGAATAAATCTTTATTTCCCTCTGTGGCCGAGCGGTTCTAAGGGCTTCAGTCCAGAACCGTGCTGCTGCTACGGTCGCAGGTTCGAATCCTGCCTCGGGCATGGGTGTGTCTGATGTCCTTATGTTAGTTAGGTTTAAGTAGTTCTAAGTCTAGGGGTCTGATGACCTCAGATGTTAAGTCTCATAGTGCTTAGAGCCATTTGAACCATTTGAACCAACTTACGACCTAGATGCAGGTTCATCTATGAATGTTGTATATGGAAATACGACATAGGCTAAAATATAGCGTATCAAAAAGGGCTTAGGAAAATTATTTCACATTTGTGTATCCTCCCAGATTTATGTGAGCTGAAACAGAGAAATCAGCTGTTCATTCTTCAGAAATAAAGACGACTTATATGCTGTAAAAAGCAACTACTGTATTAAATATCTAAATGTTACAAGGAAGATTTGACCTCACTTGTCCTGTACGTGGCTGTATGCTTCGTAGAGGTAAAGTACATGCCGTCGGACAACTGTGTTTACCTACGCTGCTCTAAATTATATCATATGGGATACATTCGGCGAACTAGACATTTTAGTAAAAATACTTTGGTGCCAACCTGTACATCGCAAAGTAAATATTCTTTTTAACGAAACGTCGTTTCATGCTGGAACGTAAGCGCCTAATGACAATGTTACCAGTTACGTGCAATACATGTTATCGACTCATTTGGCATTGCAATGCAATTTCGTACACACTTACATGAAATAAACAATTTACTTACAATGATTTGGTAACCACCCAAATCACATAACATACATTTTGTCTTCCAAAAAATAACTTATCCTTTATTTAAGCACGTGTTCAAACTGTTGACCATAGACTGTAAGGCAAATTTGCAATCGCCATTCGAAAGAAGGATGAATAGACGTAATTACAGTGGATGATATGGTAGGGTATGCACTGGCGATTCGACGACACATACCGTCTGTTGTAGTTGGGGCTGGCTTCGTCGTGACGGCATGTGTGAGTGCTCCCTGAAGAAAGAAATCGAGAGGAGTCAAATCAGGGGACCTTACAGGCCATTTGATAACAGAATTTCGTCCTATCCAACGTCCAGGAAAGTTCTCATTCAGTATCTGCGTTGCAGTACGTGACAAGTAAGCTGGACAACCGGCGTGTTGCAGCCACATACACTGTCGAATATCCAGTGGTACCTCCTTTAGAACAACCGGCAGAGTGTTCGTCGAAAACGTGCAAACGAATGTCCATTTAGAACGCCTGAGTTGAAGTAACGTCACAGAATGTAATTTCCTATGACGCTGCGCGATACGTTTACCCTCCACGGCCATTTATGTTGCACCTGACGAAAGCAATGAAGATTGTGTATGTTATGCCGACGGTCTTGCCGCAGTGGTAGCACCGGCTCCCGTCGGACTACTGAACTTACGCGCTGTCGGTATGGGCTAGCAGTTCGATGGGTGACCATCTGGTCTGCCGAACACTGTTGGCAAGAGGGGTGAACTCAGTCCGTCGATATCGTTGAGCAGCCTTCATGGTCGGGCGGAGTTTAGTTTTTTGTAGTGAATGTTATGCAAATTTAAACTAGTGTGGTTACTAAACGTTACTTCATCGGTAAAAAGCACGCGTTGAAAAAACGTAGGGTCGTCTCTCAGTTGTTGAAAGGCAAACCGACAAAATTCTGTACGACGTTCGAAATCACGGTCGTCGAGTGCCTGATGCAGTGACAGATGAGAGGGGTGAGAATTCTGTCGATGCAGGATGCGAGTGACCTGATTTCACATTCCTTGGCAATATGTCTCGTACCACTGTGCGGATTCGTTAGCGTTGTGGCCAGAATTCGTGTTCTTTGTCAGTTGCAATCCTCTTTCTTGTCCTCTTTTTGACGTTCAAGCAGTCCGTCCCCACTAGCGTCGTAATAATTCATTCAGGTGCCTGTCTCGTCGGACACTGGCGATCCGGACAGATAGCCCTATACTGTTGTACTGTTTTTACGGCATTTCTTTTACGTTCAGCATATAAAAGTAGTATATCCAACTTCTCTTCACTGTTGCACATGTCTGTACGCAACGAATATTGAAGCAGAAATGAGTGGCCTGCAGTGCAGACAAGTAAACAGGCAAATGTGTTGCCATTCTGACACAGCATAGCACGAGAGCTTTGCTTGGCGGTGTTTGCACCACTAATGCCGTTTCCGGCCACCGTGCTCTCAAATTCTAGGACATTTGTCGATTTTTTTTACGCCAGGTTTCGACGTCAACATTAACAAATGCTATATCTCTGTAATTGTCTGTGCGGCTGGTCCCGGCGGAGGTTCGAGTCCTCCCTCGGGCATGGGTGTGTGTGTTGTCATTAGGATAATTTAAGTTTAGTAGTGTGTAAGCTTTAGGGACTGATGACCTTAGCAGTTAAGTCTCAAAAGATTTCACACACATTTTTTTGTAATTGTCTTCTCAAGAGCTGTCGAATAGAGTTGTAAAAAGTACATGATTCCATTAAAAAAACGTACCTGCTTCAATTTCTCCGCTGATATCAGCACTAAAATACTGACAAAAAAAGAAAAAAAGGAGAACACGCCTCTCGACGCTCTAACATTTGCCGAAAACAGCGTTTCGTTATGTGTAATTGTTCACGAAATAAAAGGAGTGTTACGTCTTACGTGACTCACCCTGCATAAGGAGAATATATATTTGAGAAACAATTTGTCTAATCGTGTAGATGCACTGTTGTCATAGTTAAAGGTGACTGCGAGAAGAGAACTAAACTGCACATTCTTACTGCACAGCACTATGTCAGGCTTAACAGTAAACCTATACATTGTTGTTTTAAAAAAAATGTATTTCGTGTCTGCCTGAACGAGTATTAGAATATCATGTAAAAATCAGAACTAAATCGGTCGAGAACTCATATGACTGTATTGTGTAAAAATTTGAAGTAAATTCATCAAGAACTTATCGTAATTATTGCAAACGTTTCCCACTTATATCATCATCTGCAGCAGCAGCAGCAGCCAGTTTGATCACTTGATGATGTTACCTCTTTGAGTAGGCGCACAACATAGATTCCCTGCAAGTTCTTCCAGTTCTGCCAATCTTGAGCTTCCTGTTGCCAGTCCCTTAAGTCTTTCTTAAGTCTCTGTCCTATTTGTCCGGAGATCTTCCACTTGGTCTTTTTTGGTAAACTGGGCTCCAGTGTAGTATTTATTTTGACCACCTGCCATCTTTTCTTCGAGCGACGTGACAAACTCATTGCCATTTCACGGTGTTTACTCTTTCCATTATGTCACTAACCTTCGTTGTTTGTTGAAATCAGCTGCTTTCTTTCCATCTTTCCTTGTGTAGCCCGACACTGATCTTTCCATTCCTCTTTGGGCTACTATTAGTTTCTTAACAATGAATTCATTTAATGTCCACGTCTTACAGCCGTTACTTACATATTATTCAAAAACTGTTTTCTTCAACTTAGCCAACATCTTAGATCCATTTATATATTATACTTGTTTATACAATATATGTATATATTTAAAACATATACTCACATATAGCTTATGTCCATCTGCGGGTTTACTAGAGCATCGTGTAAAAGTTTGAAGTAAATCGGTTAAGAACGTTTCGAGATTCTTGCTAACATAATTTCCTCTTTGTATATTTCTAGCGAACAGCGCGGCAAAGCATCGCAATTGCTAAATATAGATGGGAGCCGGATATACGTCCTAATGTCCTTTTCCCCCCTCTCTCTGTCCGTCTCCTCTTCCCCCCTTATCTCTCTCCACCTCCACCTCCCACACCTTTCTTTCCATCTCTTCCATCCCCCCACTCTATATCGATTCCCTTCCCCCTCTCTGTCCACTTACGATTCCCTTCTTCTCTCTGACCGTGAGGCTTGTTGATTGTTATTGCCAATGTAACATTTATTGGGAACAATTAATGGATCAATTGATTGGAATAATTGGTTTACAGGATATGAGAAACCTCTCTTCCTGCTGGATCTCTGTGTATAGAGCCTTAAATGACGGTATTCCGCATAGTTTAATAAGCAAATGGTCTGGATTACAAAGTTTCGGATGATTCCGATTCAATAGTAGTATTCTAATCACAAGCCGATAAGCCATAAATAAAACTTCCCTGTTTTCTGTTAAAACAGATTGCGAGGAAGATTGGTTGATTCTGGGGAGGTGACCAAACAGTGAGGTCATCGGTCTCATCGGATTAGGGGAGGATGGGGAAGGAAGTCGGCCGTGCCATTTGAAAGGAACCATTTGCCTGAAACGATTTAAGGAAATCACGGAAAACCTAAATGAGGATGGGCAGACTTGGATTTGAACCGTCGTCCTTCAGAATGCGAGTCCAGTGCACTAACCACTGCGCCACCTCGCTCTGCTAGGAAGTAAACAAAACAGTAGATAGTTGTATATACAATTATTGTTTAAAACTAGGAGAATGAATGTATGTGGGGAAAAAATGTGTCTGCTATTTAAATGCACAGCTGTCGTGGTTAAAACTGACTGGGAGAAACAAAACGAAATAGCACTTTTCTTTCAGCATAGCATAGCTCAGCATTTTCTTTCTCACAGTTGGTTTTAACACAAAACCCTTACATTGTTGTTTAAGATATATATTTTAATCTGAAGATTTGTTAGATTATTGTGGTAAAATTTTAAGTGAGCCAATCAAGAAATTTCGAGATTTTTGCTGACAACTTTTCCCTGTTGTGTATTATGTACTATATATAGTTGTATACTATATATGTATATATATTAAAATATGTAGCCTATGTTCATCCGATAGTTTATCAGTGTTTCATGTAAACATTTGAAGTAAATCAGTGAAGAACTCTTCGATATTTTTGCTAACAATGTTTCCAAGTTTTATAATACATATATTTATGTAGCATATACATTAAAATATAGAGTCATTGTCTCTCCAAATTTTATTAGAGTATGGTGCAAAAAGTTTAAGTAAACTGTCCAACAACTTCTCGAAATCTTTGCTAATAACGTTTCCTCTTTATAAACTGGTAGCCTATCTCAGTCCATATGTTAATTATCGTTTAGTGTAAAAGACTGAACTTAATCGGTCAACTTTTTGAGACTTTTGTTAACAACGTTCCCTCACACACACACACACACACACACACACACACACACACACACACACACATATATATATATATATATATATATATATATATATATATATATATATATATATATATATATATTCGGGCGTTTATTAGAGTATCGTGTAAAAGTTTTAAGTAAATAAGTCGAGAACTTTTCGCGATTTTTGGTGATAGCTTTAAACAACTTCTTGTCTTTATATAGCAGAATAGGTTACAGACAAAAAACATACAGCTGGAATGCCACTTCAGAAGATTATTTGATTAAGATTTTGAGATGTGATGCCTTGAGCATCAAGTATTAGATAAAATATTTCCATTCCCATTACTGTAAAGAATAAGATAAGCCCCTAAGTAGAAAAACAGAGAAGAAGAAGAAGGCTATAAAACACATAATATGTTGCCCTCCTTGATAAAGGGCAACAGGCAGATTCCATATTCCTAGATTTCTGGAAAACGTGTGACAGATGGTTCAGAAAGCTCTAAGCACTATGGGACTTAACATCTGAGGTCATCAGTCCCCTAGACTTCGAACTACTTAAGCCTAACTAACCTAAGGACATCACACATATCCATGCCCGAGGCAGGATTCGAACCTGCGACAGACTGTAGCGCCTAGAACCGCTCGGCCACTTCGGCCGGCAAAACGTGTGACATGGTGCCCCACTGCAGACTGTTAACGAAAGTACGAGCGTGCGTAATACGTTCCTAGATAAGTGAGTGGCTCCAAGACTTCTTGAGTTATAGAACACAGTACCTTTTCCTCTGCGGCGAATGTACGTCAGAGACAAGGATATCGTCAGAAGTGCTGCAGGGAAGTGTGGTAGGGCCGCTCTTATTCTCTGTATACATAAATGATCTTATGGACAGGGTGAGCAGCAATCTGCGGCTATTTGCTAATGATGCTGTGGTGTACCGGAAGGTGTCGTCGTTGAATGACTGTAGGGGGATGGAAAATAACTTATAGAAAATTTCCAGTTGGTGTGATGATTGTCAGCTTATTCTAAATGTAGAACAATGTAAGTCAGTGCGAATTAGTACAAAGAACAATCGCATAACGTTCGAATACAGCATTGGTAGTATGCTGCTTGACACAGCCAATTCGATTAAATATGTGAGCCCAACACTACAAAGTGACATGAAACGGAATGAGCTTATAAGGACGGCAGTACGGAAGTCAAATGGTCGAGAACACTAGTGCGATCCATTCTTGAGTACTGTTCGTTGTCTGGGATTCCCGCCAGGTGGATGAAAGGAAGGCATCGAAGTAATTCAGAAGCGTACTGCTAGTTTTGTTACTGGTAGATTCGATCATCACGTGAGTGTTACAGAGATGCTTCGTGAACTCAAATGTGAATCCCTGGTGGGAAGATGACGTTCTTTTCGCAGAACACTATTGAGAAAATATAGAGAACCTGCATTTGAAGCTGACTGCAGAACGATTCTACTGCCGCCAACGCACATTTCACGTAACGACCACAAGGATAAGACAAATTAGTGTTCGTATGGAGGCATATAGACAGTTGTTTCTCCCTCGCTCTGTTTTCGATTGGAACAGAAGACGAAATGACTAGTATTGGTGGCTTGCAGAGTATGTATGTAGATGTAGCTACACATTTATGAAAAGTGTGTAAAACTGTGGACAAATATTCATGTTATGCGGATTTAATTGCGCAACAACTGGGGTACCTGACACCTGAATAAAACAAAAGATGGGTACAATAGCTTCTCAACAGACTACTAGAAACTGAAACGAAGGACACTGATGATGAAAAAAATCCAAAATTGGAAAATGCAGCTTCCGTTCCAATCGATTCTGGTGTCTGTGACATTACAGAATTTGTCGAGCGTGAGGATTTTAATCTATGTATTACCTTTTATGATTAGAGTTGTGCAAACAACTTTTTATGAAATAACTTACAAATCACCCATTTAAGCCAATCAAATTTCGCATAACGGCATAGAACTTCAATTAAGAATTCCTCAGTTCAGGAATAATCACTGAAATGCTTTGTTTTAAAATGCGAAATAAACAGATCAGATGATACGTAAGTTGCTGGTTAAAAGCTAACGAAATATTATTGCTGACCTTAACGCTGCAGTTTCCGAAAATCTAAAATCCCAAGGTGGCCTCCTGCAGTTTTCAAGCAAAACGTCGCGTCGCTTTATATTTCTCATACCTCTGTTATTTAGATAATTTTTTACCGACAGTCGCCTTCCCGTTTTCTTTTGATGTCGCCTTTTCATCACAATATACGTAGCACAAACTCTCGAGCAAAGCAGACTGCTTGTGCAATGAGGCAACGTTTGGAGACGAGAACGCGGAAGCATACGTGCATTCTTTCCATTGCTTTTTGTGCATGCGATTTTATTCTCGTGCGTCAGAGACTGCGCCCCTTAGCATCGTGTAGGTAAACCTAACACGAGGCCACGCGCAAAAGCGCATTGCTTCCCGGGTTCGGTGGGAGTCTATTGTGCTATTTAAGAGACGACAGGCAGCTGGAGCTGCTTCATCGTATAATGTGTTGAGGTTATGCTTTAAGGCGATTTCTGTGCAATAGTGTATGCTGACTCGAAAGCAAGTATGCTGAAATTTATAGGTGATT
Organism: Schistocerca nitens; assembly: GCF_023898315.1. NCBI lineage: Eukaryota > Metazoa > Arthropoda > Insecta > Orthoptera > Acrididae > Schistocerca > Schistocerca nitens. Next base: position 351,452,030 of record NC_064616.1, read on the forward strand.
ACAAACAGAAGTCATATGGAATGATGCGTCCTATGAATATTTCAATAAAAATTGAGACATGATGTCCTGAGTGACAAGTATCGGATAAAAAGTTTCGGTAGGCGATCGTATCACTGCAAAGAATAAGAAAATCTTCAAGTAGCAAAACAGAGAAGAGGAACCCTTCAAATTAATGGAAAGAAAACTGTGGACAAATATTCATGTTATGGTGCCGTGACAGCACAACAATAGAGGAGCCAGACGTCTGAACAAAAGAACTGCAGGTAAATACTGGAAATAAGAATAATATCCATAGAGAAATAAAGCCACTTATTTTGATCCAGAAAAGTGTTCTTTATTCAGGAACACACATTAAGCAACTTACCAGCAGTCGTAAGTTCAAAGACTAACCATGTCCAGTTTAAGGGTAGTCTACAGCATTTATTGGTGGCCAACGTCTCATACTACACTGATGACATTCTTAATAGGACAGAGTGATGTGCAGTATGTTATTAGTAATATGAAACAATGGGAGTGTTACATAAAATCTGAATTTTGTACATGTTCAGTGCAATTATTTAATCTATGTACATAAGTATCATAAACTGATTTTCTGTTTGATGCTGCATGCCTATGAACTATAATATGCATCTCATTGTACTGAATATACACGTGTTTTGTCACAAGTTTGTTCTTACCCCTTGAATGAAAATATATTTACATATATTTTAAGATTTGCTGAGTTATTCCGCGTCAAGGAGGACCATTTTCCTTAGGATCTGTAGAAGGGACATCAGCATATCTCTTTTTAATGGGGGAATATGCATTATGTTTTCTTGTTTTGTAACATCTACATCCTTGAGAATCTCCTCACAATGGATCACTGGAAAAAAGTATATTTAACCTACTCATAAATTCATAACCACCACACTTTAAGGAAGCCCTGTAACAGCTTGCTTTTTCATATAGTGGTAATGCTGTGTGTCAAATTTCTGTCTCTCTGTGCTAGTGTTCTATGATATACCACATACCAGTTTGCTGTTTAAAGACTGAAAAAACTAATTAAGGGTATAGCAACAACACGAGACAGATACTCAGAGTTTTTGTTTAATTACACTACTGGCCATTAAAATTGCTACACCAAGAAGAAATGCTGATGATAAATGGGTATTCATTGCACAAATATATTATACTAGAACTGACATGTGATTACATTTTCACGCAATTTCGGTGCATAGATCCTGAGAAATCAGTACCCAGAGCAATCACCTCTGGCCGTTATAACGGCCTTGATACGCCTGGGCATTGAATCAAACAGAGCTTGGATGGCGTATACAGGTACAGCTGCCCATGCAGCTTCAGCACGATGCCACAGTTCATCAAGAGTAGTGACTGGCGTATTGTGACGAGCCAGTTGCTCGGTCACCATCGACCAGACGTTTTCAATTGGTGAGAGATCTGGAGAATGTGCTGGCCAGGGCAGCAGTCGAACATTTCCTGTTTCCAGAAAGGCCCGTACAGGACCTGCAACATGCGGTCGTGCATTATCCTCCTGAAATGTAGGGTTTCGCAGGGATCGAATGAAGGGTAGAACCACGGGTTATAACACATCTGAAATGTAACGTCCACTGTTCAATGTGCCGTCAATGCGAACAAGAGGTGACCGAGACGTGTAACCAATGGCACCACGTACCATCACGCCGCGTGATACGCCAGTATGGCGATGACGAATACACGCTTCCAATGTGTGTTCACCGCGATGTCGCCAAACACGGATGCGACCATCATGATGCTGTAAACAGAACCTGGATTCATCCGAAAAAATGACGTTTTGCCATTCGTGCACACAGGTTCGTCGTTGAGTACAGCATCGCAGGTGCTCCTGTCTGTGATGCAGCGTCAAGGGTAACCGCAGCCATGGTCTCCGAGCTGATAGTCCATTCTGCTGCAAACGTCGTCGAACTGTTCGTGCAGATGGTTGTTGTCTTGGAAACGTCCCCATTTGCTGACTCAGGGATCGAGACGTGGCTGCACGATCCGTTACAGCCATGCGGATAAGATGCCTGTCATCTCGACTGCTAGTGATACGAGGCCGTTGGGATCCAGCACGGCGTTCCGTATTACCCTCATTAACCCACCGATTCCATATTCTGCTAACATTCATTCGATCTCGACCAACGCGAGCAGCAATGTCGCGATACGATAAACCGTAATGGCGATAGGCTACAATCCGACCTTTATCAAAGTCGGAAACGTGATGGTACGCATTTCTCCTCCTTACAGGAGGCATCACAACAACGTTTCACCAGGCAACGCCGGTCAACTGCTGTTTGTGTATGAGAAATCGGTTGGAAACTTTCTTCACGTCAGCACGTTGTAGGTGTCGCCACCGGCGCCAACCTTGTGTGAATGCTCTGAAAAGCTAATCATTTGCATATCACAGCATCTTCGTCCTGTCGTTTAAATGTCACGTCTGTAGCACGTCATATTCGTGGTGTAGCAATTTTAATGGCCAGTAATGTATTTGCGTACTAGGCTCTAAGGTTCATCAGGTTTTAGTTTACTCTAAACCTTTCTTTGATAACCAGAAAATCGTGATGAAATTAAGAGAACCAAAATTCCAGAACGTACACTTCTCGTGTTTAGTGAATCAGTTTCCATTATTATTTTCTGAAGTCCAAAACTGAAACGTCCACCCTAAATTGTGATTCTGGTGAGAAGGATGCAAGGATGTTATGAGCCTGAAGTAATACTTCAACGCTCTATTCATAATTGTGTTGGAGGAATTGTGGGATACTATTCATCCTAAAAGTCATCCACATAATACAACTCTGTAAGGCATTCATAGAACCATTTCACAACCTTTGACACTATTATTCATTTCAGATGAACATGCAAGTATAATTTCCCATCGTTTCTTCCCTTTATCATGTGTCTTATTAATCATTCCTTCTACAGGTTCTGCAACTGCTGGCTTTCTCTCTCCTATCACAATTGTTCTTTTATTTTCTTAATCAGACAAAAAGAAAAAAGAGATTTCAGTAGACTGGAAAATTGTTTCTGTTTCCCGGCGAGTATTTTTGTCGTAGAGGACTGTCACTTATTTGTGATGCATACATTATCCTATAAATTTTAGGTCGTTTCTCATTAGTTTCAATGTGTAGCTGAAAATTCCGTTCAGCTGTGGTCAGATCTATTTTGGAGTTGCCAAACGATACCTAGTTAAAAGAACACAAAAGATCATGTACACCATAAAGCACAAATGTTTCCGTAATATCAGACCGCACTCGAAAACAAAAAATCCCATCTTATTTAAGGAAATCTTTGTATTCAGTACTATAACAGAGTTTCATTGTGAATCAGTTGAGATGAATAAATAAATAAAGTAATTTATATAGGAATGGGAAGGTTAAAAAAGTCTAACGGAGAGATCGTGTGGAATTTGAGACTTCTGAAACAGAAGTACAAAATTTGGAGTCCAAAAGCAACTTTCAGCCACATACACTCTTTGATCATGAAGGGCATTATTAAATCTACTGAAGATAAATATACACAGTGGTGTCATCCACTGCCGCTCCTCTGAAGGTGTCTGTCATAGCTCCAGATACAGTGTCAGGGGTGAGTAAACAGACCTGCTGAATCCGGTAGGCTTGCAGATCTCTTACAAAAGAACCTCCACACATTAGTGGTGTGTATGCTGTTGTGAAACGTCCTTACAGATCAAAACACCTCAAATCTTATGTGTACCAGCATTTATTTTTTACTTTCTAAACACCACGGATGCTCCCTTGCATACCTTACCTGACTGCTGAATCCACGCGGCACTGGTTAAACCATTTTCTGTTGTATCGTTTCCCTAGGATGGGTAGTTCTTATTGATGTCCAGAGAGGCTTCTCTGGAAATTGGAAAGCTCTTGGAGAAGTAACTGGTAATTATAAGTTTCCAGGACAAGAAAGCCAAAATATTGTTGCAAACAACAGTCAATATTTTCTAAAGAGCTATTTGTGGTATATCACCGCGTTACCACTAGTTTTGTATCGTGGCTACTACAACATTTCGTGAGGCGCAGACGTGAGCCGTCGCGATTCAACACTCCCACACCACCATCAGGCTGGCCACTATGGTCTGTCCAAAAGTAACCTTAGGATTGACACTTCGGCAGGAGCACGTGGAGGCTCGGATGAGATTTGCCACATCCCGCCCGGAACACACACGTAATCTTACATCTCATTCAGCTCGCTCATACAGGCAAACCATTCACTTTATAAACATGGAAATTGTATCAGTGTGCTCTGAAAGAGCTACATTACGGTTTCATATTAGTTTTATCTGCGGCAACAAATTCTTAAGACGCTATTAGGACAGTTTACGAAAGTGCGTTTTCTCACGACGTTACCGAATTTTCGACATGAGGGAAACTTTTTTTAAAATTGAAGTTAGGTGAATAAATTATGCGAATGAAATCTTAAGAATGCATCATATTTTCATATGTAGGAAATCAGAACTCTGTCGGAGATCTCTAATGAGAGATAATTTGAGTTAAATATGACGCACGATGGTCCGCTCGCTCGCCAACTGCTAATCTGGCGCCCCTACAGTTTCAGAACGAGAAACAGATCGCTATAGGTTTGTGATGAAACTGTTGTTTATTCTTCTGATCCTCCTACTTAATTCTAACGCAACAAAAAATAAGATTGAGCGTGGTTATCACGATGGTAAAACGTGTCTTAAATAGGCCAACCTCTATCGTTTAGAAGAACAAAAGCGATACAAATAACAGGGACTCTGTACTACAGCAGTTATAGTGCAAACAGTAATATTTATTTTGTGTGATGCATACTAAATTCCTGAGATGAACTTCCTTTGAAATTAATTGCTATTAAGGCCTTCTTACTGAAATTTCAATACTTACGACAGTATAATTTTACTACGCAGGCACTTACAAATGTGAACTGTGCACGCCAAACACATACTTGGATCCATCTGTGCTCCATTTCCACAGGGATAATGGAAAAACTCCACTGCTGTCGCTCTCGTCACTATGGCGGATTGTTGAAGTGTCAATGTCACTGTCACTGTTGTCATTTAATGAAACTGTCATCTCGTCCACTGAATTTTCCAAAGAGCCTTGTTCTGCCACGCCCTTTCTATGATGCTCTGCGTATGTTTGACGGCTTTCTTCCAATCTTCAGTGGTGACGTTCCTGATAGCTCCTTATTATTCCTGGCAACGTAAGCTTTGATTTGGGTCCATATTATTTCTATTGTATTGAAACTGCGGTAGTAAGGTGATAGCCTAACGAATGTATGCCCATGTTTTTTGCCAGTTCGTCGATTTCGTATAGGGGGAACTGTGACTTATGGAGATATATTTTTTCCATAAGCTCCATTAAGGTCAACATTTACATCGACGTTACGATGTTGAAGCCAATCAGTCATTCCCTCCTTTCGGTTTGCCATGGTAGATGCCCTGTCAACAACAACTGAATGGTAAGAACCATTATCTGGTACAATTGTCGAATGTCTTCCAGGATTTGGTATAAGTGGATATTAGAACTACTTTGTAAATGTAGTGTGGTTCATTTCTTCGTTATAATCTCCTGTTTTCTCTTATTTAAAAAGCAGGAGACTGTTCGGGAGGAAACCCTGCGAAATGCCTGTATGAATAAGCATAAGCCTGCCACCCTTGGCAGTAGGTATTGCCATTGTTGCATTAGCTGTGTCGCCTGTCCAACCCTGCTTGACAACGTGACCAGAACTGACCCACGTTTCGTCAAGCCACACCAGTTCGTCGACATTTGCGCTTCGGATATCCCTTAAAAATTGGCATCGCCATGCAGCTATATCCTCCCTTTCCAGAAACAGCTTACGGCCACAGAAATGTCCGTAGTGAAAGCCAAGGCTGTGTAAAGCTGTGGACAAGGATGTACAACTGCCTTGAAAAAATCCTGAATTTTTAAGTGTGACCAGTAACTTTCAGAGCGTCGGATGTTTCTTCCTGCGATATTAATCATAAACATTACGACGAATCTCATCCTCTGCAAACGAATTGATATTTATATCTTGCTCTGAGTAATTCGATTATGGTCATTACAAGGTTAGTATTGAGAACTCAGAAGATATGAATATTTTCCTCTCTAATTGCATGCGGTGAAAAGTTGCTATTCCTTCACATGCGGACTTCCCACGCAGCGCCTCTCGTCAGCCGGGTGGTCCGGTGACAGGCGGGTTCTGCTGATCTTGAAAGGGTTATGCCGACGGGTGTGAGGGAGCCGAGTGGATGCTGTACAGACGCCGACATTGTCATAAGAACGGGGGCGACACGCCCACAGGGGCCTGAAGGAGCGGATGGGGTTAGAGATTTCGTTACTTCGTAGAAACTTAGTGAAAACGCTTTCTGACGGGTTACGAGCGGGGTGTGGGAATGATTTGTGTTCCCAGGCAGTCTTGGAGTGCAAATTCCTTTCGTTTTCTGCAAAATCGTAACTGTGATTGGCTTGTTCAGGGGATAGCTCCGTGACGTAGCAAAATCGGCGCAGAAATTGGCGCCAACTACCTCCATTGGTGGAATAGTAGTGCTTCGGCAATAGAGTGGAATTTTCCGCCGGTTTTCGAGTTGCTGATTGGCACGTTTAATCACGGCCACTGTCGTGGAGACGGTAATGTTCTGTGTTCGGCTTGTACGGGTGCTCTTGGTTGAGCCGGCTCTCGCCTTTCGGTCGGAGTAGGTTACAAGACTGAGCTCTCGCTGCTCTGCACAGCCTGCCTTGCATTGATTGTCTAATATACTTTCATTTAATTGTAACTGTTTGACGAAGTTGCTGAAGTTTCGACTTCAACGTAACTTTCCGAATACAGTTGGCAATTGAGTGTTCTTCATACAAGTGACCTATGTTGTCCGTCTTGAGCAGTTTTGGCTAAAGTTGACTGTATCGGAGTTATTGTGTGACTTCTCTTGTTAAAATCAGTCAGTGTACCATCATTTCGTCTCCCTCAGAGGCGCATTTGTGTTGCTAGGAAGTCTTCAGTCTGGAACAACCAGAGCAGGATAATTCGTTTCGGGCTATACTCGCAACATTATCATCACCACGACGGGACGTCGAAGCAACCAGCCATCGCCTCCGGTACGCCAGGTCGTGTCCTTGCAGTTAAGAAGACAGCCTGGTAATGTATGTCTGCAGCACCGGCAGATTACGGAATTTTGCTATGTGATAGTCAGAGCTCAGCAGAGCGCACCTGTTCCCATTTTTTCTAATGTTGTTCTGTCCTGGGTGTTCATTGTCTGAGTTCTCACTACTGTAGCAGCAATTAATGTTGGGTTGGCTAGGTGTGTCTTTTTAAGATCTGAGTTGCAAGACATTGGCTCTCCATACCACTTGGTCATAAATGTCACAAGCTAGTTTATGGACAGCTTCACCTTCACAGCATTTATTTGAGTATCCAACTGGACGTATTGAAAATGTTTCATATTTTTTGTTTATTATTTTGAGTTTAGTCATAACAAATCAAATTGTTATTTTGGATGGTACTTTCATATTGTAGATCGGTAGAGCAACCCTTTCATTTCTCACTACGTTAATGAAACCTTCCTTTAGCAAATTAATTTCTGTGAAATTAAATTATTGCAGGTGCCAAACTCCTTTCTACTCCACTTGCAGGGTCGATTACAGTCAGTTCGCGTTTCTTCTTAATCCATGTGCAACAGCAAAAGTCGGAGTTAGAAAATGGGGTGCTTAGAGCATCATTTCCATACGAGGATTCTAGAAGAATCTAGTGTTAAATACGCTGCTAGCCCCGGCACCACGCATAAAATGGTGACCCTTAGCCTCGGATCTTTCCTGTGAATCGCTGATAAGCAAGCAGTATTCTCAGTGGGAACACTGAAAATTTTTTTGCTAAATTTTTTTAAGGACTAATACCCAAGATTTTTTCTGGTTGTTCCGCGTTTAGTTTTTAAGTAGCGGCGCATGATTACAGTTTTTTTGTATTCAGTGTATATATATTTTTTGTTTGTTCATTGTTATTTTGTTACTCTTTGATGTGGTGTCCGTACCATATCACACTTTGTCGGGTTTGTGTGCGGTTTCTGTACCACAACAAATCGCGCGTGTAATTACAGCGTTGGAACGGCGTTGTTGTAATTTTATGTCTATGTGTAAAAATATAGGGAGTAGATTATCTTTATTGTGCATTTTTAATAAATTTGTTTTTCATGAATGATCACGAGAAGTAAGGCACGACTATTAGCGAGCGAAGCTAAAACAAAAGAGGATAGCATAATGGATAAGGGGCAGGTTACTGACGGGGACAGGTTCGGAGATGAGATGGGCACATTTTTAGCAGTACAGGGCGACAGGGTCATTGATGAGGAAGGTGATTTGGACGCGATCTTAGAGCAAGGTCGCGGCCGTGCTTATGATAGTGAGGTGGAGGATGAAACAGAGACAGGCACACAGGTCGAGATGGTAGCAGAAGTTAATAGTGAAACGAACGAGAGCAGACAGAGGCCAGTTCGGCCACGTCAGAGCTCTAGCGCCCAGGTGTCCAGAGTTACATCGCCCATGTGTGACGAAGATAAAAAAGATGACATTAACCCAATACTGAGTTTCCTACGATCAATAAAAGAAGAAGCTGACGAACAACGTAAGAAGGAGAAGGAAGAAGCTGACGAACAGCGCAAGAAGGACACTCAGGCAACAATTTTGCATATAGGGGAAATTCGTGGGGAATTACTAACAATAAAGAAAGAATGTAGAGAAGTGAAACAAATGTCAATGGTTGCACAAAAAGTAGCAGGCCTAACCAAAACGGCAGCAGCAGGGGCAATGAAAATCGCAAAAGCAACTTCTCAACTCGCAGGGCGCTTGCGACGTGCGACACAAGCCCACTCAAAATCCCTAGCGTTCTTAAAAACCCAAGGTAAATCGCGGTTACGATCACCACGAAACGAATGGAAGAGGTAGAGAGTCGGATAGCAAAACTAGAGCGAAACAGGCACACGAGCACTGTGCGTTCAGATACAAATGGTGGAGTACACAGAATTGTGTCTCCGAGGGAAAGCCCACCGTGCTCTAGCCCAATGACAGAGTGCGGAACTAACAATGCGTACGCAGAAACAGCCAGTAATAGCTCCAATAGTTGCATTCCACTTAGGAGAGTGAATGTTGAATGCCACTTCCACTGTGATAGAGAGGTAGCACATCACAGCTATCAGAAAGATAGATCAGGACACTCAGCAGAAGTGCGAGTATCGGAAACGAGTGACAACACCAATGCGAGGATCGGACAGCATTTTGATCACAATCACTTCCTGTTCATACTAAAATTCCAAAAGTTCAGAGATAATGGAGGGTCGATGCATCCCAAGAGCTGTGTGATGCAGTTTACAAATTCTTTACCGTCATCATGGCCAACCCTGACCAAATTAGAATTCATGTGTGGACACATCGAAGGCCAAGCCGCGGAAAAGATGTGGGGTGTAGCAGCGACGTGTCAGACTTATTAGGAATTTGTTGATGCGTTCCTGCGGATCTACTGGTCAAAGGAAACGTAAGACAGGATTAAAGAGCAAATAATATTTTGTCCTGAACTGGAAGTGTCCGGACAAAGGAGCGCATCCTAATTTTTTAATGATTTACTCAGGAAGAATCAATTTTTAGATAGTCCATATAGCAAGGGAGAAATCATCAAATTTTGTTTTTTCAATTTGCCAGTTAGGTACCAACAGACACTTGTCGGGAAGTGTGGATCTGACACAGAGGCATTCATGAGTCTGTTGGGTGAACTCGAAGTAGTCTTTGACAAACAAGACGAAACGGACACGAAGAAGGGACAGAGTAACGAATACCAAGGACCAGCAAGGGAGGACGACAACAGATCGCATAATCGCACTGGTCAGTTAGGAAACCAGGGTTACGGAAATCAAGGTTACGCTAACCAAGATTATGGAAACCAGAGACACGGAAACCAGAACGTCAGGGAACAGGATCATGCTAGACTAGGAAGAAGTGTTGTTTGGGGTAAAGGTTTGGCAGCTTCGTGGATTTGCTGCAGCTGTGGGTAGCGTGGCATTGGCGGAAAGTGGCCCTGCCCTGCCGCGTGTTTCCCTCCATGCCGCTTCCGTCGTCGCTGTAAATCCTACCGTAATTTTGGACAGACTGTAGGCAGCGGCACGATTATTCATTACAAGACAGCTCTGCCGATGGCCAGCGCCACCTTGAGACACCGGACAACAAACAAATGCAGACCGTATATAAAGCACGTACGTTTTACATATTGTGGCAGCACACACACACTGGGGAATAGCCACAAGGAAAACACTCAGTTGCCAAATAACCTCGAGATGGGGAAACAATATTCCAAAAACAGAGATACTGAAAGTCCAATGCTAAATAAAACCGCCTTTCAGTGCTGCCACTTAATTTATTTTTCCCAGACACGTTTCGCCTTTTTCTTGTCCTAAGTCATCACCAGTGGGATCTATAACGATATAGTTTAGTTATTTTTAGATTATCAAACAGTTCACGTCGCGATTTTTTATGTAAAAAAGTAATTGCTTACGATTTGCTGTGATCTGCGTTTCCTCTCAGCTGGTCTGGATGTCACACTACCACTTTATTACCGACATATAAGCACAGTTTTGAGTTCCGATCTTTTTAACACTGTTCACCATGTTTCTCCTTCTTTTCTGTGGTGTACTACTGTTCTTTTGCCACTCGATATAACTATTTCTTCGGACACTGTGCTTTTAACAACGTAAATATTGCAACTTCATTACGTGTTTCCTCCTCTTTGGTGTGTTTACCTACTTGTTGCCAACCTAACAAAATATATGTTCATACCAACTTCTCCAACTTCTATTCATGATGTTTATATCATGCATGTTTATGAGAGAGAGACTGAGCTGAAGGGTGTGTATATGTTCCTTTGTGTGTGTGTGTGTGTGGGGGGGGGGGGTTGTTGGTTTGAATTGCATGGTGTTGAATATGAATGAATGTAGTAGCTGTTAGCTAGCTGAATGTACTAGCACTCAAAACTGTGCTTATATGTCGGTAATAAAGTGGTAATCCGACCTCCAGACCAGATGAGAGGAAACGCAGATCACAGCAAATCGTAAGTAATTATTTTTTACATAAAATCGCGACGTGAACTGTTTGGTGATCTAAAAATAACGAAACTGTATCGTTATAGATCCCACTGATGATGCCTTAGAACAAGAAAAAGGCGAAACGCGACTGGGAATAATAAATAAAGTGGCAGCAGGAAAAGGCGGTTTTATTTACAAAACAAGTATTTATTTGCTTCCTGCGGAGAATGACTACGCAAACAAACAAACAATCTACCTAATCATACAGTTAAAAATACTTCGTCGACTCACAATTCCCAGTGTACACAAACAATAGAGGAAGACAAATGTCAGTATGTTTCACAGGACACACACAGAAACCCCAAACTACACAGTAATAACGTAACTGAATATGATAATCTTGAGAGTAACTTACACGTAAGTAGGTTAGAAAATAGGGAAATTTTCCAGACTGCTCTGCATCTGGTGATACGCCTCAATCATGCAGAAGGGAAAACAATATGTTTCCCTACAACAGAGCAGACCGACAGAATGATACTTAGAAAAGTGCTTTGCAGACCCTTAGGACAATCATGCGCACGAGGAAGTATAGGTTTAAACACAGATAAAGTTGGTAAGAACTTCGTCAGGGCACATGGGCGCGTTTATTACGACCCTAAAGAGGCAACACCTAAATGCTATACCTTTACTAGATACCCCCACTCTGAAGATCTTACAGCTAAACTGCAATAGGAGCACTTTGGTTGGACTGGAACTGAGTAGATTTATGAACGAAGTACAGGCAGATATACTCTGTCTCCAAGAGCCATATATGCGTGGCGGGAGACTTCAGGCGATCCCAAACACCTCATAACAATTGCCGGGACCCAAAATGCCAAGTCTGCGATTGTAATGGCGAACATAAATTGCACAGTCACGAAAGTAACACAACTTTGTTCTGAACATGTATCCATAGCTGAAATTACGCATGGACAAGAATCTTGAATTATCACATCCATGTATGTGCAGTATTCATATGGCATAGAGCACTTTGCTGACTAAATAAGAGGTATAGCACAATTTTCTAGTGACAAAAGATTACTCACACTTAATGACATCAATGCAGGGTCGAATCTGTGGCACGTAGACAGAACAGACAACAGGGGACAAATCGTAGTTGACACAATAAATAAATGCAGCCTCTTTGTTCTAAACAAAGCAGGACAAACACCTACATACTGCAACAATCCAGGAGGATCCGGCAATATTGACATCTCACTAGCATATGCGAAGTCCATAACATACGTCAACAAATGGGAAGAACTAGAAAATGCCACACACAGTGACCACAACGCCGTACTCATCCACACAACCACATACACAAACACGAACACACAAACTTCACATCAACAAAAAAAAACGACTTCTTCTAAAGAAGGGGCAAAAATTAAGGGACATGGCTGAAGAATTTTCCCTCCATACAGTCAATGGTAGGATAGATTATAAAGCTCCAATTCTGACGGACCTGCTTCAAAAAGCACAACAATTAGCTATCCCAAAGACCGACCGTGCATCGAAACAGAAACTCCCCTGGTCCACTGAGTTACAAAACTAAGAAAAGACGCTAGAGACAAAAAAGGAAACATTATCAAAAAGCAAAAACAGCACAAGAGAAGGATCTGAGATTGTACTCATATCGTGATGCAAAGCAGAAATATAAAAACAAATTATACGAGACCATACAGGATCACTGGAACAATTTTGTCAAAATTCAGCTACAAAACAATACACGGGAGGAACTATCTAAACTTGTAACAGATAAGGTAAAGACGTCGACATTACTGTCAAGTCACAGGCGCACAGACGGCGCTACTACAAGGGGCTTCTGAACATACTTCTTCCTGATGACGAAAAGGCGAGTGACCAGGAACATCACCCAGACTTACGAAGACAAATGGAGGACACCGCCGCAAATGGCCCCGTTTCTGTTCCATTTGTCCAAGAACGTTAACAATGAAACAATTAACGAATATGAAGACCCCCGGTACAGATGGCATACACTCAAGAAAACACTAAAAAGTACTGTTGCACAGGTGACCCCCTTTCTAACAGAGTTACTAAATGAAGAACTGCTGCAAGGTAGGGTCCCTACCATGTGGAAAACAGCGAACATAGTAATAATCAGCCGGCCGAAGTGGCCGTGCGGTTAAAGGCGCTGCAGTCTGGAACCGCAAGACCGCTACGGTCGCAGGTTCGAATCCTGCCTCGGGCATGGATGTTTGTGATGTCCTTAGGTTAGTTAGGTTTAACTAGTTCTAAGTTCTAGGGGACTAATGACCTCAGCAGTTGAGTCCCATAGTGCTCAGAGCCATTTTTTAGTAATAATCAAAAACTCAAAGGATCGGAACCCAACAGACATAAAGACTTACAGGCCCATCTGCCTCTTGAACACTTTGGCTAAGGTGCAGGAGAGGCTGCTGTGAAATCGACTGCAGTCACACAGGACACTCTACGTCCTAGTCTACATCAGTATGGTTTTAGAGCAAAAAGCTCAATCGACGATGCAGCAAACCGCGCGCTGCAAATAATATAGGACACACAAGAATAACACGCAATACCAACAGCAAAAGATATAGCCGTCGCCTTCGACAATCCCTGGTGGCCCGCCTTGTTCGCAAGGCTACGAGAGATGCAGACACCAACAGTCTCATACAATAGCTTACTCGACAACTGCGGCAGACAAGACCGTACAATTACTTAGAGAGAAACCCCACTATTAAGTTGAACAACACTAGCATACAGAAGAAAATAAAGGCAAGCAAGAAAACGAAAGGTTATCAAGAAAATAACAAAAGGATGCCCACAAGGCTCAGTCTGTGTGCCAATTTTCTGGGATATTGCTATAGAATCGCTCCTAAACAATGTGCACGAAAAAGATAAGGTGATGGGTACAATTCCTCTGCTGACGACTTGCTAGTAGTAATAACTGCAAACTCGAGAATGCAACTCGAAAGCAAGGCTACACAACTCCTTATAAAAATGAGTGACTATCGCAGCCATAACAAGCTCACAACTGCGGCAAACAAGACCGCACAATTACACAATTACTTAGAGAGAAACCCCGCTATTAAGTTGAACAACACTAGCATACAGAAGAAAATAACAAGATACCTAGTGATACGTTTCGACGAACGACTGACGTTCAAATGGTTCAAATGGCTCTGAGCACTATGGGGCTTAACATCTGAGGTCATCTAGAACTTAGAACTACTTAAACCTAAGGACATCACACACATCCATGCCCGAGGCAGGATTCGAACCTGCGACCGTAGCGGTCGCGCGGTGCCAGACTGAAGCTCCTATAACCGCTCGGCCACTCCGGTCGGCGACTGACATTCAACGAACACACAAAACATGTAACTGAAAAAACGACAAGACAAATGCACAAACTGCCATACTAAACTCAACTCACCACAGGCTACCATTGCACACACTACGCATGTATCATACAGCCCTCTTTGAATCTATAATGTGTTTCGCAGCAAGTGCCTGGGTACATCGACTATCACTCACGATCCAAAAAATCATTTTGAGTCGTGGACAAGGAAGTGTACTGCTCAGAATGTCAGGGGCACTTGGCACCACGTCCGTGGAAGCCCTGCGCATTTACTCTATTGACATAATCATTAGGCACAGGGCAGCAGCATACTGCCTCAAAAGGGGTTCAAATGGTTCTGAGCACTATGCGACTTAACTTCTGAAGTCATCAGTCGCCTAGAACTTAGAACTAATTAAACCTAACTAACCTAAGGACATCACACACATCCATGCCCGAGGCAGGATTCGAACCTGCGACCGTAGCGGTCGCTCGGCTCCAGACTGTAGCGCCTAGAACCGCACGGCCACTCCGGCCGGCTCAAAAGGGGGAGAAGACTGGATAAGATATATGAGATAACAGGGGAACATATTACAGAAAAACAAAAATTAAACTTTGGAAGGTTGAGACATGGTAAAAAGAATGGGAAACATCTGCCAAGGGCCATTGGGTTTTTTCCTTCTTACCGAACATCCTGGAATGGTGAAAGGTGGCTACACTGAGCCACAGCGCCAGAGATCGCGCTAGAGAGTATTGTTCTGCCGCCTCCACTGGCAGTGATTATTGAGAACTCGTAGTGGGCAGTGCTTTGGGAGAACTCGTGGTAGTCAGTGCTGAGATGTCGTAGTGAGGAGTGTTTGTTGAGATGAGCTAGTAGGCAGTGCTTGCTGAGATGTGATACTGAAAAGTTCTTGTTGAGATGTGATAGTAGCGAGTCGGTGTGGAGAGATTGTAATGTCTAGAGTGGTTTTCATCAATATAAATTAAGGTAACAAACTACTTTTCTTTTCTTTCTCATTATTTCAATGTCCTGAATAATGCATCATTACAGGTTCAGTCAACAAAGCATCTGGCTTGTGTTCTTGGATTAGAGTGCAATTCTGGTTTTCTTGAGTAATTATGGTATTTCTATTTCCTTTAATTAATTCAGTATAAATGATATTTAAAATTTCTTGTGTTGTTGAAGAAGAACCGTACCAGATGCGTACGTTGAGTCATACTTCCACACACAGAACAGTTACACTTGTGCTTTGGTTTCGTAGGTTTTATAGTTGCTGGGGACTTAATTAATTAATTGTGTTAATGAAAATTTCCATTTCATTCTTTGTTGTTGTTCTATGCAGTCAGAATGCGTAATAATACTAGTCAGGGCCAACCGTTATGAGACTTCGTAACCGAACAAACAGCTACTAAAGCAAAAAAAATAAAAATTATTTGCATTATATTTTAATTAAGCCCCCATGCACGTGGCGACCCTGCCAGGATCGTCCCTTGGAATTCTTCTGATTGTAGAAATAGTAGACAGTAGGATTGTTGTAGTAATTTGTAGTTTAGTAATTGTAGTCTATATTGCATGTGTAGATTTGGTAATTGTCATTCTTCTAATGGTATTTTTTTTTGCAAAATTTCATTTCTGTTGTCTTGTCTACGGGTTTGACAATTAGTGCAATTATTTCAATTGTTCGATTAATCGTGTTTGAGGGAAACATTTCGTGTGAATGGTATTGTTGGAGATAAAGTGTCATTGTGTGTAATTTTCATATAGTGACGAGTTTTGTATGTTTTGTAAATGATTACGCGGTCGATGAAAAAGACAAAAATGATGGACAGTGAGAATGACGAAATTGTTGACATGGCGAACTCGCCAACACAGGACAACAGTATGATGAATAATGGAGTTGAAAACAATGTAATAAGTCGGGAAAATAGTCCGGCACCATTTCAAAATTTTTCTCAATCAGAAAATTCACAGAATCCGAGATTAACGGCAGAAGATTCTGGAATAGTATCGAACACAGATAGCTTTACAGCTATGACGAAGGAAACTGGTTTTGCGGGAAATGTTAGGGGCGAAAAGAATTTTGATCCATTTAATATGGAGCAGTTGATGGGTGCAATATTAAATTTGGGATCTGAATTAAAAACATGGTTAGACTCAATGGGATCACAAATAGGAACAATTGAAACAGATATAGGAACAATTAAAACCACGATGAAAGTAATGACAACACGGTTAGACTCACGAATAGGGACATGTTTCAAAAACATGATAGATGAATCAAAGAAAGAAATTAGAGAAGAAGTACAACCGGTTTTGAATGCTCACAATAATAGTTTAATTTCAACAGAAATCAGACAAGAGGAACAGGACAGAGAACGGGAAGAAAAAGATCGCGTGGTAGTACAAAAATTTTCAGAATTAAATTTACAACGTGCACACGATAAGGAAAAAATAATTGAGAGAATCGAGAAATCCGTACCAAATGACTTAACGCAACAGTGTGAACAGTCAACTACTAAATGTGACAATACCGAAAACCGAGTCGCGACACTGACGGAAGACGTAAATAATCAGAATGAACAATTAGGTGACTCATCGGAAAGAGTTGAGGAGATTTCAGATAAATTGACAAATCTTACTTTACATGGGGACAGAGATTCGGATGATACAGTTCCATTGCCATTTGCAGAAATCGAAGAGTACCAGAACATAAATAAACATGTTGAAAATCAGGGAAAATTTAATGAACGCGTTAAAAGGGAAGTTGAGGCATTACGAATGCAAGTCAAACAAATTGAAGGCGAAATCGTAGGAAAAGAAAGCAAAAGAAATTTAGGACCACAGATAGCAGAGGGGTTTGAAGAAAATAATTTATTTCATTTACGAGATGCAACAAGAGAGCGCCAGGCGCGCGAACTTGACAATAATCGACATTGGGACTGGGACAGACGCGGTAGGTCTTTGTCGCCACGAGGTGAAAACTTTGACTATAAACACTTTTTGACTGTTCGGAAATTTAAGATCTTTCGTAATTCTAAGAATGACATACATCCATGTTCATGGTTAGATCAATTTATGTACGCACTTCCGCCAAATTTGCCACTAAGTCACAAACTGAAATTTATGTGCAGCTATTAATGTCCTCAGGGGATTCACTACACTAAGTGAATATGTGCCGTAGCGCTCACAGGGCCCCGAGCTGTAGTGGTGCTATTTCCCTTTTAGTTTTCTGCACCGCTGCCTACTCTTTCACTATTCTTTGTATCTATAAAAAACAACTCTTCTACTATCCATCTATCTAGACAGTAGGTAAACAATAACCGGATTTGACTGTTTTACCCGAAAGTGACTTTGGAAATTACCGTTACTGTGGTGTCACCGCTAGACACCACACTTACTAGGTGGTAACTTAAATCGGCCGCGGTCCTGTAGTACATGTCGGACCCGCGTGTCGCCACTGTGTGATCGCAAACCTAGCGCCACCACATGGCAGGTCTCGAGAGACTGAGGAGACCTCGTCCCAGTTGTACGGACAACATAGCTAGCGATTGGACGTGCTAAGCCTTGCTCTCATTTGCCGAGAGATAGACAGTAGAATAGCCCTCTGCTAAGTTAACTGGCGACCACCTAGCAAGGCGCCATTTGTATCAGTGCCTATAGCTTACTAATATTCAAGAGAGATGTATTCCAAGGACTAATTAAAAGTTAAGTAACAAGCATCTACGTACTTTTCTTCTTATTCATTTATAAGTCTCATGTTCCAGACTTCACGCCCGTCTGCGTTAGCATTGCGTGCCCTATCGGCTACAGCATTGTGTCTAGGCTGTATGGTCTAGACACAACAGTTACTATATTTTCTGCAGCATTCATTCGTAGCTTAAATGAAATTTTACCTGTTTATCTTCGTGACAGTATTACTTCATATTTGACGACATTCTTATTGCTAAACGTTCTTGGAGTGGGCACAACAAAATTTTGGATTCATTATTACGTATTTTTGCAAGAGTTGGCATTACAGTGAACTTAGAAAAATCTGAATTTGGTCGATCTCAGGTGAAATTTCTCGGTCACATTATTTCTACAGACGGTATTCTTCCTGATCCAGAGAAACTAGACGCTATTCGTAATTATGCTGTTCCTTCCACAAAACGTGCTGTTCGTAGTTTCCTTGGTGTCTGTAATTTTCTTAGACGCTTTGTTAGATTGGATGATTTGGCCACACCTCGTTTACACATTTCAGTTATGCACATTTTGGTCCCAGAAAATGCTTTTATAAATTACGAGAAAATTGTTACTTCAGTAATATGGAAAAACGTATTCGATCTGTTCTTGCCAAATGCAAATTATGTCAAAAGGCTAAGCCGCCAACTGTTTCTCACAGAGCACCGTTGTTTCCTATCATTGCAGCGAAATTAAAGGACATGGCTGCAGTCGATTTGTTCGGTCCAGTGGTTCGTTCTACTAATGGTTTTGCGTACATTTTCGTAGCAGTGGAATTGACATCAAAATATGTGTGTTTTACACCTTTACGCAAAGCAACAGCTCGTTCAGTATCTAACGCTTTCATCAAACATTTTCTTAAAGAAGTTGGTCATGTTGATAAGGTTATATCAGATAATGGATCACAGTTTCGCTCTAAAATTTGGCTTCGTACTCTACGGCGTCGGAAGATTAAACCAATTTTTATTTCACTTTTTCACCCTCAATCTAATGCTTCAGAGAGATGGATGAAGGAAATCAATAAATTGTGCCGTCTTTATTGTCATCAGAATCACAGAACGTGGGATCAGTATCTTCATATTTTTCAAAACATTCTGAATGAACTTCCTAATGACTCAACTTCTTTACCGCCTCTATTGATATTAAAAAACAAAGCACCAACAAATCGCATTTCTGAAATCGTTCCTTTTCCGCCTTCACGAAAACTGCGGCATTCTGAAGTTGTGAATCTGGCTCTACAAAATATTGCATCGGCGGCTGTTAGAAGAGAGAAATCAGCGAAACGTCCTGGTCGTTTAAAAATCTTGTGAGTTGGTCAAAAGGTGTTAATTAAGTCTCATCGTTTGTCTCATAAAGGAAAAGGCTTGTGTCGCAAATTTTTTCTGCTTTATAACGGTCCATATAGGATTCGCAAAATTATACATGATAATACTGTTGAAGTAGAAACTCTTAAATCTCGGCGCTCTAAGGGAATACATCATATATCGAACGTAAAAATTTTTGTGGAATGACATACTTCAGAGAAACTAACAGCTACATGTAAACATACAGAGAATACAAGGATACCGCGCCGTGTTACGGCGGCGGCAGATACTCAAAGCAACAGTCAAGTCTGCGCGCCGCACAAGGCAGTCGTTGACCGCAAACAATCACTTTCTACGTCACGCGTCTACAGCTGATTGAGCGTTCAGTGCGAATGCACTGACAGCCGTAAACAAATACACAGTCTAATTTCTCCGATTAAATTCAGTATAAAGCGATAGTGACTTGATGAATTATGTTATTAACGTTCAGTATTTTTCAGGATATGGTTGTATAAAATATTTAAGAACTTCAGGTAAATTCTGTGCATGTCCGACGTTAAGACGACTTGCTATCGAGAAAATTTCAGGAAGAATGTAATTTCGAAGAAAAAAGTAATAAACTAAAAAAAGGTAACTGTTAATTGAGTTTATTTTTCAGGTAACATATTTCCACTTAGGTACGTACTTTAGACGTAATTTGCTGCTTGCGATTACGTGATTCATACTTTGTGCTAATTTCATGTTCTATGAATTTACTTGTGAAGCGACGTGCTTGTGTACATTTGCTGATTTTGACAATTATTGATTAATGAACAGTGTTATTACTTATGTATATTATGCATCGCTTGGCTGCTATGCCTTTTCATTGATGTCATATTTTTTTTACTATGTGCCTGCTGTGCTTATTTATTTAAATTGTAATTGTCACCTGATTAGTTGTGCTGTTATGTATGTAAGTTATACTTTGTGATTTATCTGCTTGCGCCTTCATGTTTACTTATTAAGATTACATATGAACATTTATTTGCTTATGCTGATATGATGCTAATGACTTGTTTATTACGTAAGATATATGTTTGCTGCTGTGCGTATAGATTGCATATTTACACATTTCTGTTTTGTTGTCATAACTACTCTTTAATTTAGAATATAGCAATGCTGATGTACAGTGTACGAACATAGAGTTTAGGTTACACTGTGGTATTAATTATAGATTGTTCGCTTGGCAGAGCCTCGTTGTAGGAATTGTGCTGCATCCTTTTGTTGACATTCTGTTCTCTGCTGGTATATTTACTCGCTATTGCATGTTTTGCTTACGCTTAGTGCCTTATATTTTAAGATAATAAAATGAACTGCAGTAATTCGACGAACGACATTGGTACAAGAAACTGCATAGAAGTCACATGAGCTGAGGTTTTATGGAAGCTGTATAAATTTATGCTAATAGGAAGGAAGATAACGACATGACATGCCAACACTAGGTTTAGACCATCGACAGTTATTACACTGCATTTTTCGTGAGTAATTGAAATAGGAAGTGACACTTGACACAAGAAATACTCCACATGTTTGCTTCTGCCATGATTCTTGAAGTGGTGTACACACTGTGAAATATTATGATCATTCACACTCCGTAATCGTAATTAATTACTGAGAGTTATTCGAACTAAGTCTGTTAGAGGTCATGTACGCATTTCTTTTATTTAATGATGGACAAGGTAAACAAAATGTATCTTATAATTTATAATGAGTAGCAGATTTGGATCAGATGGATTACACGAGAGGTTGTGTGTTGACATTGTGTCTTCGGATTGTATGAGATGATGAATTGAGGTTTGCATTAGGATTTTGTCTGCACTTGTTCGAGGAGACTGACTAGAGGAAAGAGTTGTTATGGAACTGAAATGATATTGGCAATGAGGTTTATATATATCGACGTATTGAAGAGGTATGATTGAGGTATTGAGATTATGTGAAGTTGATGATTATTGGAGTTTTCGTGGACAAGAGGTAAGGTAAATGATATTGATGATCGACGTATTGAAGAGGTATTATTGAAGTATTGAGATTATGTGATGCTGATGATTATTGGAGTTTTGGTGGATAAGAGGTGAAGTAAGTGAGGAGCATTTTTTTTTTTGTTGGTCTATATGGAACAAGGAGGATAAAGTTGGCAGACTAGAACACTCAAGTAGAAGGAAGATTGTCTACACACACACTTTGTTAAATCACTAAGCAGTATATACTTTCTTTGAAGAGAGGAAGTATTTACATATCTTGGCTCACTGACAGTTGTTCAGCAACCGTACATTTTGATCTGGCTTGGCAAACATTGGTCTTGACATGATGACTATGACGTTGACTAACTATTATTGACTGTTATACATTGCTGCCACTACTACTTGATACACATGATGAACATAAAATTTTGACAGAATTGCATTTATACAGTTAACACTATTCAATTACACAGTAGCACTAATGTGGATCAAAGATGAGTGAGTGTGTTTTGTGTGTTTTCCTTTTCCTATCCCAAATTGCTACCAACCTATCTCCTAAATATTATTTTACTTGTTTGTTGTGGCCTGCACTGACACCCATAAATATTATAGGTTTACTGGTATTTGTGTATTGTAATAGTTAATAGGACAATTATCTGATATCATTTGCGTGTTTGTTATGATTTGTATGTTTAGTGTAAAAGCATTGTATGTGTATTCAAACTATTGTTCATGCCTGAACTGTCTGATTAGTAATGGTGCTGCACTTTTCAACATGATGTGTGACATTTAGTCATGTTTAATTTCTGCTGATGAACAGTGTGATTAGTGAAAGTGAATATTATGGACTGCGGTCTGCACCTGTTCAACATTGCTGGTGCCACTGATGGAACTGCTTATACTGAAATGGTGTTACTTGTTGATATCTGCACCTGTTCAACATTGCTGGTGCCACTGATGGACTGCTTCTACCGAAATGATGTCACTTGTTGGTGTCAGCACCTGCTCAACATTACTGGGTGCCACTGATGGATTGCTTCTACTGAAATGATGTCACTTGTTGGTGTCTGCACCTGCTCAACATTGCTGGGTGCCACTGATGGACTGCTTCTACTGAAAAGATGTCACCTGTTGATGTCTGCACCTGCTCAACATTGCTGGGTGCCACTGATGGACTGCTTCTACCGAAATGACGTCACTTGTTGGTGTCTGCACCTGCTCAACATTGCCGGGTGCCACTGATGGACTGCTTCTACTGAAAAGATGTCACCTGTTGCTGTGTGCACCTGCTCAACATTGCTGGTGCCACTAATGGAACTGCTTATACTGAAATGGTGTTACTTGTTGGTGTCTGCACCTATTCAACATTACTGGGTGCCACTGATGGACTGTTTCTACTAAAAAAAATGTCACTTGTTGGTTTTTGCACCTGTTGACCATTGCTGGGTGCTACTGCTGGAACTGTCAACTACTTGTTTCTTGGGTTATGGAAAGCGTTTATGTGAATATTTGTATAAACTGATTTTTTGTGTATTACTGTTTGTGAAAAGTTATGAGACTCTTACCTGCACATATTCGTCATTGATGACGCTATTGGTTGAACTGTTTAACCACATAATACTTGTGTATACTATTATGTAAAGTCACATGTATGACAGAATTTGTATTGCTTACTGTATTATATATATTAGGTTATTGATATATATTATATATATTAGGTTATATATATATTAGGTTATTGAAAGGTCAGTGCAAAGACAAAATTTTATGTAGTTATATGATATTTATGCATTAATATTATCTTTTATTTTTGTCTGTATTTTTTTTGACGAATTTGGTGGTATTTTCACCACCAATGCTGGCAAAAATACCATCAAATTCTAGCCGTGGAGGAAGGGCATATGAAAGGTGGCTACACTGAGCCACAGCGCCAGAGATCGCGCTAGAGAGTATTGTTCCGCCGCCTCCACTGGCAGTGATTATTGAGAACTCGTAGTGGGCAGTGCTTTGGGAGAACTCGTGGTAGTCAGTGCTGAGATGTCGTAGTGAGGAGTGTTTGTTGAGATGAGCTAGTAGGCAGTGCTTGCTGAGATGTGATACTGAAAAGTTCTTGTTGAGATGTGATAGTAGCGAGTCGGTGTGGAGAGATTGTAATGTCTAGAGTGGTTTTCATCAATATAAATTAAGGTAACAAACTACTTTTCTTTTCTTTCTCATTATTTCAATGTCCTGAATAATGCGTCATTACAGGTTCAGTCAACAAAGCATCTCGCTTGTGTTCTTGTATTAGAGTGTAATTCTGGTTTTCTTGAGTAATTATGGTATTTCTATTTTCTTTAATTAATTCAGTATAAATGATATTTAAAATTTCTTGTGTTGTTGAAGAAGAACCGTGCCAGATGCGTACGTTGAGTCATACTTCCACACACAGAACAGTTACACTTGTGCTTTGGTTTCGTAGGTTTTATAGTTGCTGGGGACTTAATTAATTAATTGTGTTAATGAAAATTTCCATTTCATTCTTTGTTGTTGTTCTATGCAGTCAGATTGCGTAATAATACTAGTCAGGGCCAACCGTTACGAGACTTCGTAACCGAACAAACAGCTACTAAAGCAAAAAAAAATAAAAATTATTTGCATTATATTTTAATTAAGCCCCCATGCAACGGTTGAAGCTCAGACAGGTTGACCCAAGTTGGCCTTAGCCAAAGTGATATGTGTGAATGTGGGCAACATAGATCCTCCGAACACATAACAGTACATTGTGGCACAGTCACACACGTAAGGCCGACGTCAGAAATAGAAGACATACGGCAAGCCTTAAGAGACCTAGATAACTGGAGCATGCTTAATTGCATCACTAATGACATACCAAGAGCGCTGCACAAGACTTACAAGCAGCAACGACAACGTACAAGGTCAAGACCCGAGAAAAAAGCTAGCTAAAGCCGGAAATAAGTTCAGCCGAAATTTTTTCAAACGACCTAACAGTGTTCAGAAAGTATCGATTAAATACATTTGGTGATGGAGTATTTATTGCTGTCAGAAGTAGTTTACGTTGTAGTGAAATTGAAGTAGATAGTTCCTGCGAAATAGTATGGGTAGAGGTTATATTTAACAATCGGACTTGACTATTACTTGGATCGTTTACCGACCCCCCGTCTCAGAAGATATAGTTGCTGAACAGTTCAAAGAAAACTTGACTCTCATTTCCAATACGTAGGTAGTCCACTCATACACTTATAGTCGGTGGTGACTTCAATCTACCATCGATATGCTGGGAAAATTATACGTTTAAAGCCGACTGCAGGCATCAAACGTCATCCGAAATTGTACTGAATGCTTTCTCAGAAAATTATTTGGAACAATTAGTTTATGAGCCCATGGTTGCTAAAGCACACTTGACCTGTTAGCAACAAATAATCCTGGACAAATAGGGAGTATTATGATGAATACAGGGATTAGTGACTACAAAGCATTTGCTGCTAAGCGGAATACCGTAACACCTACAACCATCGAAAAGAAACGCAGAGTACATCTATTTAAAAAAAATTGTTAAAAATACTCTTAACGCCTTTTGAAGACAGCCTCCACTCCTTCCGATCTGATAAAGCAAGTGTAGAAAAGATGTGGAATGATTTCAAAGAGATAGTATCGTCGGCAGTTGAGAGATATACAGGGTTAGTCACTAACTATTGCCACCAAGAATAACTCCGAAAGTATGATGGAAGCTGAAAAGTTTGTGGGACAAAAGTTGCACGGGACAACGGGGGCCATAGTATGACGTTGGTTTTTTGTTGCTAGATGGGATCGCTTCAGAGATATGAAGGTCAACTTTATTTTTCTAAATGGGATGCTATAGTTTAGTACTTATTTTCTGATAACGGCTATCGAGACGAATCCAATGATGTGTAACAGTAAAGTCCTTGAAGGTCAGCGAAGGTAAAAAATGTGGCATGAACGTCCATTTACAGAAGGTGTTCGAAGTGATGACCATTGTTATCAATGCAGTGCTGCAATCTTCTTATCATGGATTGAGTGGTATTCCTTATCACTTTGGCACTTATCGAAACACATGCTCTGACAATTATATCTCGCATATCTTCAGGTGTAGATGGAACGTCTTTACAAACAATGTCTTTTGCGAATCCCCACATGAAAAAATCCAGAGGCGCTAAGTACGGCAAACGAGCCGCCCACGACACATCTCTGCGTCCAATCCAACGATTTGGGAATTGTCTCTGCAACTCATTTCTAGCCATCAGCGAAAAATGTGCCGGACACCCATTCTTTTGATAGCACATTCCGTTCCTCGTTCCTAAAGGTATTTCTTCCAATAACAGAATTAATGTTTCTTGCAGGAATGTGGTGCACTTCGCCGCGCGGTATTAGCCGAGCGGTCTGGGCGCTGCAGTCATGGACTGTGCGGCTGATCCCGGTGGTGGTTCTAGTTCTCCCTCGAGCATGGGTGTGTGTGTTTGTCCTTAGGATAATTTAGGTTAAGCAGTGTGTAAGCTTAGGAACTGATGACATTAGCAGGTAACTCCCATAAGATTTCACACACATTTGAACATTTTGTGGTGCAGTTCCTACCTTTAAGATTTCCTTCGATGAAATAGGAACCTATAATTCTGTGCTCCAGAATCCCACACTATATATTCACCGACCACGGTTTTTGGTGTGCAACTTGCCGCAGCCAACATGGATTTTCAGTTGCCTAATAAAGCAAGCTATGCAAATTAACATTTCCGTGGTTCGTGAATTTAGCCTCAGCAGTAAATAAAATCAAATTAATAAATAAATCATCCCTCTGAATCTGAAGTTGAGCCCATCGACAGAAATCAATGCAACGCGTACAATCCGTACCAGTTAATTGTTGGTGGACACTGATATGGTAAGGATGATACTTATCGCGATTCAGAACACGAACAACACTACTCTGGCTCATGACAGATTCCCTTGCAATTTGACGCGAACTAACGTAAGGATCTCGAACCACAGTAGCAAGAGTACCAACTTCCGTTTCCTCGTTAGTAACTTTCCTTTGACGGATATGTTTCCGATGCTTTAAAGACCCGGTTGTTCTCAGTTTATCATACACATATTTAGAGGTACGACGTGTAGGGTGAGTACGTAGAGGATATCTTTCAGCGTATAAGTCTCTAGCTCTCACTGAATTTCGTTGGCATTCTCCGCAAATGAGAAGCGTATCGACTCGTTCTTCAAAGGAATATATCATTTACATTCGCTTGGTTCGACGGTACTAGTCTTAGTGTTCCTGTTAGTGTTGTATTGCGAAACCGTCGAATATTTGCTATTTGGACTATATTCGAGAGAATTGTCAGAGCTTGTGCTTCGATAAGTGCCGAAGTGATAACGAATACCACTCAATCCATGATAAGAAGATTGCAGCACTGCATTGATAACAATGGTCATCACTTCGAACACCTTCTGTAAATGGACGTTCATGCCACATTTTTTACCTTCGCTGACCTTCAAGGACCTTACTGTTACACATCATTGGATTCGTCTCGATAGTCGCTATCAGAAAATGAGTGCCAAACTATAGCATCCCATTTAAAAAAGCAAAGTTGACCCTCATATTTCTGAAGCGACCTCACCTAGAAAAAAAAAAAAAAAAGACCAACGCCATATTATGGCCCCCGTTGTCCCATGCAACATTTGTCCCACTAACTTTTCAGCTCCTATCATACATTCGGAGTTACTCTAGGTGGCATTAGTTAGTGACTCACCCTGTATACCAGATAAATTAATAAGTGATGGTACTGATCCACCATGGTACACAAAACGGGTCATATCACTGTTGCAGAAGCAAACGAAAAAAGGATGCCAAATTTAAAAGGACGCAAAATCCCCAAGATTGGCAAAATTTTGTAGAAGTTCGAAATATAGCGCGTACTTCAATGCGAGATGCTTAAAATAACTGCCACAACGAAGCTCTGTCTCGGAATCTGGCAGAAAACCCAAAGAGATTCTGGTCATCCATAAAGTACACCAGTGGCAAGACGCAATCAATACCTTCACTGCGTGATAACAACGGTGAAGTCACTGATGACAGTGGCACTAAAGCAGAGTTATTAAACACAGTTTTCCGATACTCCTTTATCAAAGAAGACGAATTAAATATTCCCGAACTCAAATCAAAAACAACTGCCAAGATGAGAAACATAGAAGTAGATATCCTCGGTGTAGCAAAGCAGCTTAAATCACTTAATAAAGGAAGGCCTCCGGTCTAGTTTGTATGCCAGTCAGGTTTCTCTCAGAGTATGCTGATACAATAGCTCCATATTTACCAATTATATACAACCGCTCGCTCACAGAAAGTTTCGTATATAAAGACTGGAAAATTACTCAGGGTACACCAATACCCAAAAAGGGAAGTAGGAGTAATCCGCTGAATTACAGGCCCATATCGCTAACGTCGATATGCAGTAGGGTGTTGGAACATATACTGTATTCGAACGTTATGAGGTACCTCGAAGAAAACGATTTATTGATACATAGTCACCTAGTGACCACGGATTCAGAAAACATCGTTCTTGTGAAACATAACTAGCTCATTATACTCATGAAGTAATGAGTGCTATCGACAGGGTATGTCAAATTGATTCCATATTTTTAGATTTCCAGAAGGCTTTCGACACCGTTCTTCACATGCGTCTTCTAACCAAACTGCGTGCCTATGGAATATCACCTCAGTTGTGCGACTGGATTCGTGATTTTCTGTCGGAAAGGTCACGGTTCGTAGTAATAGACGGAAAGTCATCGAGTAAAACAGAAGTAATATCCGGTGTTCCCCAAGGAAGTGTTATGGGCCCTTTATTGCTCCTGATCTATATTAACGACATAGGAGACAATCTGAGTAGCCCTCTTAGATTGTTTGCAGCTGATGCTGCCATTTACCGTCTTGTAAAGTCATCAGATGACCAAAACGAATTGCAAAATAATTTAGATAAGATATCTGTATGATTCGAAAAGTGGCAATTGACCCTGAATAAAGAAAAGTGTGAAGTTGTTCACATAAGTACTAAAAGAAATCCGCTAAATTTCGATTACTCGATAAGTGACACAAATCTAAAGGCTGCAAATTCAACAAAATACTTAGGGATTACAATTATAAATAACCTAAAATGGAACGATCACATAGATAATGTTGCTGGTAGAGCAAAGCAAAGAGTGCGATTCATTGGCAGAACACTTAGAAGGTGCAACAAGTGAACTAAAGAGACTGCTTACACCACGCTTGTCCGCCCTATTCTGAAGTACTGCTGTGCGGTGTGGCACCCGTATCAGGTGAGACTGACCGATGACATCGAAAAAGTTCAAAGGAGGGTGGCTTGTTTTGTACTATCGCGAAATAGGGGAGATAGTGCCACAGACATGAAACGTGAATTGGAGTGGCAATCATTAAAACAAAAGCATTTTTCGTTGCGACGGGATCTTCTCATGAAATTTCAATCACCAGTTTTCTCCTCCGATTGCGAAAACATTCCGTTGGCACCCACCCACATTGGGAGAAGTGATCATCACGATAAAATAAGAGAAATCAGGGCTCGCACAGAAAAAATTAAGTGCTCGTTTTTCTGCGCGCCGTTCGAGAGTGGAACGGTTGAGAGACAGCTTGAAGGTGGTTCATTGAACCCTCTGCCAGACACTTTACTGTGAATTGCAGAGTAATCACGTAGATGTAGATGTAGATGTACACCACAACATGATGCATGGGACAACAGAGATTCAAATCCTGATATGGGAACAGATGAACATATAAATACAGGTAATTACATGAACACTCCAATATCATCAATCACACGACAGCAACGAGACTACAAGTGATACAACCATGGAATTTAAAAACAAGTCAGTAATAGAAATAAAACAACAAAATTTCCTGTTTGTACAAGTAGGACAAGTAATTATTTAGTTGTTTGGATCATTATTTTCAAACATGTAAATATGTAATTTGGGAAATGTATAAGATGTAAACTGTAAAACAGGTGAAATTTATAAAACTATGCTTAAACGTACATATGAAGGGCTTATTTCAATAGTGGTACAAGTCCATTTTTGTTCATTCTGAGATACAGAGTCCTAAAGTTAAATGAGCACTGAAAAATCTGCAGTTGAAATACTAGAAATATTCAAGTATATTTGTTCATTCTGAGATACAGAAGCGTAAAGTTAAATGGATTCTGTATCTCAGAATGAACAAAAATGGACTTGTACAACTATTGAAATAAGCCCTTCAAATGCAGTATAATAAGACGTAAATCCACAAACGCAAGCGCATAAAATAGATAAGAAGCGCCCTTCAGGGAGACGAGGCTGCCTTCCGAGGCTACTCTCCCACTAACGGCGACTTAAGTGGAAGAAGCAATTGTAGTAACAAATAGTACTGCCATACCTTATACACAAATCACGTAGAGTCAATATCACAACATACATACGTATAGTAGCAGCTATAATAGAATCGAATATGCTAATTCAGGTGAGACAGCCTCGAAGTGTTTACCGAAGCCCTCCCACTTGAAACAGCGAGGTAAAGGGACCTCCTTTTGCTATCTAAATCTTTCCTTTCGCGTAATATTTTCTTCTTAAGAGTAGAGTAAAATCTGTTTCCTTCCCAGTTATACTTTCTGTATCTTGTGGGTTTTTATTTTGCTTTTCTTTTTTAATTAACAATTTAATTATATAAAAAATGAACAATGCTACAGTTCTGTAAATTGTCTAGTCTATAGCAGCAAATGACCCACTATAGTTACTGAGGTGGTGGGTCACTCTGTAATGTTAATAAATAAATGAATAAACTAACTTTCCAACCCGAGAGCGGAACTTTATATCCACGTTCGGGACGCACTGAGTTTGTATTGCGGACTCGGCCTGACTTTGTACCCTGGACTTGTATGGACTATGAGAACTCCGTTCACAGTCTAGATACGGCTGTTGTCCTTCAGGAAGGATTTTTGCAGGGGAGCTTAAAACTTCTTATAATACTAGTTTTTTGTTCTACCTATCAACTGATGGCGTTGATCCAGCAGATCCATATCATTGTTTATAACATCATTTAGCTTTCCTTAGTGAGTCGGCATTATACTGTGTGCATGAGAAAACTTGGTTTGCTGCAAATTGATTATCTGCCGGACCGTCAAGCTGATGGGTAAGTATAACTTCTCTATGCACATGTGTAATAGAGAAATAACTGTACGTATATAATCTCAGACAGTCATCTTAATATAGTAGAAGATAATTTGGGTATTTGCATGTCCAATAAAATCTCAGTGACTGCAGCTTATTTATTTATTTACTTATTTGTTTATTGCTTATTTAGCCTGATCAGATTAGGGCTTTAAGGCCCTCTCTTACATTTGACCGAGAGCAGCACATTCGAGAGATATTACAAAACCTACTCAATAATAATAATAATAATAATAACAATAATAATAATAATAATAACATTAACAATAATTGTAAAGGGCATTTAGAATGATATGGATCAGCTTAGTACATTTGAAGCCATATTTTGTATTATCAGAAGCGGAATGGCTCAGGAAGAACAGAATGGCAATTAAGAACTCTGGCGACAAGAGGTAGGCAGAAGTTCTGGGAGAGGGGGACTGACGAGACTGAGCAGCGCAGAATGTAGGAGAGACGGCTATTGTGATAGCAGGTCGACCATTTTGAAATTGGGAAGGAATTTAATTTCTCTGATATTTCGAGGAAGATTATTCCAATGTCGGATTCCTGATGCAGAAAAGATTTAGAAGACATGGCAGTGCTATGTGATGGTATAGAGAGAATTTTACTTTTTGAGAACGAGTGTTCCTGCTGTGCTGTTCAGATATTAGAATAAGAGTTGAAAACAAATAAGAGAGATTGCAATGATTGAGAAGACAATAGAGTAAACAAAGAGTATGACAGTCTCTATTCTAATCGACACGTAGCCATGACAGTTGTTTGTAAGCTGGTGTGACATGGTTGAAAAAGCATGCATCACAAATGTATCGTACACAAGCATTCATCGTCAGTTCTAGCTTGCGTGAGCTTTCGTACAAAAGTCCTTGGAGAATGGCATTACCATGTCAAGTATGGGGAATATTAGTGTATCTATGAGCTTCTTTTTAAGCTCGAAAGGAAATACTTTTTTATGTTTCTGTAGTGAGTGAAGTGACGCTGACACCTTCTTGCAGATTGCAGTCGTGTATTCAGCCCAGTCTAAATGATTTAAAAAAATCTAAACTCTGTCCTTACAGGCCTCGAAAGGCCCAACGACACTGACCGACCGCCGTGTCATCCTCCGCCGATAGGCGTCAGTCGATGCGGATATGGAAGGGTCAGCACACAGCTCTCCTGGCCATTGTCGTGACCGTGGCCGCTACTTATCAGTCGAGTAGCTCCTCTGTTGGCCTCACAAAGGCTGAGTGCACCCCTCTTGCCAGCAGCGCAGATCCAAACAGTCATCCATCCAAGTGCTAGCCAAGCCCGACAGTGCTTATCTTCGATGATCTGACGGGAACCGGTGTTACCACTGCGACAAGGCCGTTGGCCCAGTTTAAATGATGGTCCAAAATTAGCCCCAAGTTGTTTGCATAAGAAGAAAAAGTTATTCCTGTGCAGTTTAGAATTAATAGTGGAAGAGATTCTCTGAAGTGAGGGATAATAAGTCTTTTGTCAGCGACTAAGATTGCTTGCGTTTTAAATGGGCTAAGTTTCAAACATATGCTCTGCGCCTATACTGCTAGGGCAAGAACATCGGCATTTACATGCTGGACGGCTGTGCACAGGTTTGTTGGACTTGTGCTTAGTTATAACCGAATGTCGCCAACGTATAGACGATATCTTCAGAGGGAGACAATAGCTGACACGTCATTAACATATAATGAGGAGAGTAACGGGCCCAATACCGATTGTTTTGGGAACCCTGATACTAGATCCCTCGATTCTGACATTGTTGTCTCAATGATTACACACTTTTGACGAGATGTAAGGTTTGAATGGAACCACTGTACAGCACTTGATGAAAAATATTGACTTGCGAATTTAGCAAGTGGAATGTCAAAATCGATAGTGTCGAAAGCTCTGCTGAAATCCAAAAAGCACATAATAGTTGCCTGTTGTTTATCCACAGCTTTTAAGCACATCATTCTAGAAGGACATTAGCTTTATGATTATAAGTACCAGATAAAATTTATTCTGCAATTTTTCTTTGGTTGTAACATAAGTACACATGTAGTTATACTATATTTCAGCAACAAAAGCATACTATACCGGCATAAGTAATTGAAATGAATATAAAATGTTCTTAAACATATTTATATCATTCAAGGTGTATGAATTTTCACTATTTGTTATAGAAGACTTGAGAACACAAACTTATTTTGCTATTGTTTCATAAATACCCTATTTATGGATGTTTGCTTTTCACGCTACACTTTTTTAATAGGACTAGTGTTAGTTCGTTAAGTAGGAAACAAAATACAGCAGTAAGAAGTAAACTACTGTGAAAAGCAATGCTGTTGTAAATAGAAGCTAACACAATTATTTGCAGGAAACATTAGATGATCTGCTTGAAATACTGGAGAGTACTGATGATAGCATGAAAATGGTTTGCATGTTGTCTATTACTACACACTAGTGCTACAAACGATCTGAGAGATGAAAACTCTTGTGATGAAGAAGCTCCACAATATTGATAATGTTGAAACAAGTCAGTTGACAGCTCCAGCCATAATCTATTATACAGATTTGTCTAACAATGTAAAATTTTCAAATACATCATTTTTGACAAATAGCGGAGGTGATAACTGTTTAACAAATGGAGATTCCCTGCGTTCCACATCCACTGCTGCAGTATCCTATGTAACACCAAGAAAATCTGCTGCACCAAAACGAAGAAAACCATCTCATAAGTATAATTGGGTTAAACAATCACTTCCAATTACAAGCAAAGTCTAGCCACGAATGAGTACTGTAAAACACTGCTTGAGAGCACATAATATTTTGAACTTTTTTTTGGCAGTGATGTCATAAACACGATGGTGAATTACACCGACAAGTAAGCTGCGAAGAGGAACGGACTTGAAAATTGTCTGAAGAGGAAATGAAGTGTTGCCTAGTTACTTTGCTTCTTAGTCGTTATGTACTCTTGCTAAAAAAAACCATGTATTGGGAGATGTCAACAGATGTACACAGTATTTTAGTTTGTATTGCAGTATCCAGGGACCACTTCAAGTTCATTAGATCGAATATTAATATTTGCAACAACAGTGAACATGATGATACTGGCATATTTTCTACAGTTCGTCCCCTTGTAAGCATGATAAATGAAAAATGCAGAACACATACAGCCCATACGCAAGACCATTCAGTCGATAAAGTATGGTTCCTTACTTTGGGTGACTTGTGTACAGCAGTTTATTTGAGGCAAACCTATAAGATATGAATCTACGTTCTTGTGTGGAGGGCCAAGTAATGGATATCTAACATGGCTGGACCGATACTAGGCTGTTGATACATTGCCAGGGTGAAAAATGTGGTGACAATGCTCTTAGTTACGGAGTAGTGACGACCATCTGGAAGAGCTGCCGTATAGATTGTATTTTGATAATTTATTTACTTCATTTCATCTTCTGTTTGACTTGCATCTAAATAATATTCAGGCCACAGGTGCAAGAAGACCTAAAAGAACTGGAATAGATTGTAATCTACACAAGAGAGATGAAATGAAAACGAAACCTAGAAAGACATTTGACTTCATACCTGACAGTTCAGCCAGTATATTAGTGGCTTCATGGAGTGACAACAGATTGGTGACAGTGCAATTAACATGGATACTATAAATCCAATTCATCCAGTAATGCGATATTCACTTTATCAGAAAAGACGGATAGCAATCCAACAACCAAGAGTCATTTACCTCTATAATAAGTTTTTGGGTGGAACTGATAGAGCTGAGCAAAATATGTTACTCTACAGAATATCTATCTGGTATAAGAAATGTTACATCCTCATTATTGCACATTTTGTCGTTGTAGCCGAGCACAAAGCATGGCAGTTCTACAGAGGGGATAGTGGTAAAACGAACAACATGGCATTTCGTTTAAGAAACTGTCGTGTTGTTACGCAAAGAGGACGATCACCTTAAACGGCAAAAATTGATTATAGATATGAAAAGTTGGAACATTATGTCGCAGATTTTCCACTAGATCCTGTTTCAGGGAAGAAGAAACAACTTCACTGTCGCCAATGTCAGTAAAATCCTACAACACGGGGCCAGTTGTACAATGTCGGGATAAATCGATGGCTAGTTAACCAAGGAATAGTCTAACTTGGAGTGCGCTTTGTATGTTGCTATTTTATTCCTCGATTAGTCATTCCCGGAATAGCGTTCATTTCGAGTTATGATGGCAACAACTGAAGAGCACTCTGGGTATTTCCGCGCATGTCATTTATATTTACGTAGTCGTCGCATGCAGAAATAGCATGTGAAAAATGAGTGATAAGCGTTCGAGATCGCAAAACTTTTCGCTTGAGAATGGCTTGAGGCTGGTAGACACTGCGAATGAGTTCAAGAGTATAGTAGAAAACACGAAAACTGTTGCAGTCTCATTCAGTGAAAATATTAGAGCAAAATATTTAACTGAATTGGTGGGGTACATATATGTATAACTTCCTATCTTTAATCTAGGTAAATGGTCAGGTATTTATTATTTGACCAGTAAGAAATATTTGTAGATTTCCGAATAAAGTATACGAAAAAATATGGAACAGAGCAGCTACAACAGACGTACGATTATTATTGTTTCTTAAAAAAAGAAACACGGAAATGTTAGGCACAGAAAAGGTAGCACAGGCTGTAGATTGGTGGTGCCCCACATGCGGAATGTATGTTCCAAATTGTGTATAATGAAATACACTATTTGATAAAGTTGTCAACAGAAGGACACCTTAGTCATTTAGATTCAGATGCAACATTTCCACACGATAGTATTCTATCAGATGATGATGATGATGACGATGTTTGGTTTGTGGGGCGCTACACTGCGCAGTCATCAGGGCCGTACAAAGTCCCAGTTTTTACACAGTCCAATTTTTTACACAATTCAGTCCAGCCACTGTCATGAATGATGATGAAAACACAGGCGCCCAGTCCCAAGGCTGAGAAAAATCCCCAACAAGGCCGGGAATCGAACCCGGGACCCCGTGATACAGAAGCAGCAACGCGAGCCACTAGACCACGATCTGCGGGCATCAGATGCAGCGGTAGGGTAGATGGTGAATTGAATTGTAAGTAGACACATAAATAGAAGCAAGTGTGCGATCTGCTTTGTGAAATAGTTGTCTTTACACTCTCTCCAAGAAACTGTGACAGCATATTCATCAAGGAGATTGATTTGACTGAAAGTTCTGAAAGGTGTTACTGGCTAGCTTGCTGTTGTATTTACGTCTTATAATGATTAATTCACTACAGCAGTAATGGGTACCTTTGCTAAATTATTGAACACTATTTGTGCAACCACTTTTGAAGTTCTTGGTATATATAAATCATGTTTCTGTGATGTGATGATTATGAATTACATTAAGAGTATTTATGAAGAATAAGATGGCAACATTTACAATAAGCATCAATTATATTTTTTATAATCTTAGGGTGGAAATGTACCCATGGCACATACCAAACCGGAGGCTGCTGTTATTGTATCTCACTGTAAATGGTTGAGAAACTGTTTCATGCATAATCTTGGGTTGTGCAATCATCTTTAGCACCTGTATGTAATCTGGGAGAGGAAGGAGAAGTAAGCAGAGGCCTGGCACCTTCACTGTGTTCTTCCTTCTTTTCTTGTCATGTCAGCTTGTAATGGTCAGTTTTGTTGTCAGAATAAACATACCTGTTCTCAAATGTGAACGAATTAGCAGAGTTGCAGATGGTGCTGCTTCAAAAGTACCTTGATAAGAAGCAGAGAAGGGAGAAAGAACTGTATTGGTCAAAAAAGGATCATAAAGCTCAAAATTAGAATCAGAAAATAAAAATTAATACAAATGATTTCAGAATAAAAATATATTAATCCATATACATTTGTGTATTTTATTTTCGTTTCTTTTAATTATATCACACAACTGAAATAATTAAAAAACTGTCTTTGCACATGTTGTCCAGTTTGATACACATCCTTTTAATAAGGATGCTGGCTGTCCCCTTTCCAGTACCAATAAAGTCTCTAATGGACTGAAAGAAATCACCAGAGGCAAATTATTTGAGTGTCTGTAGTGGCTGTTTCATTGAACAGGGTGACTTCTGAAAGAAAAGAACGACATGAGACAATTCAACAGAAATTTAAAAACATTATTTGCAGCAACTCCTTCCACTGTTATGATTATGTAGATCCAATAACTAAAGATTCCTGTTAACTGAATTAAAAGTACCTATGTTCTTGTCACACAGAGATAATTACTTTGTGATAAATATATATGTGGTCATGTGAATAATACTGATAACTGAATAATGCAACAGCTATCTGCTATAGCTTTCTTTTCTTAAACAACTTTCCTATTAATTTTACTGTGTTAAACGTAGCTTGGATAAAAACAAATAATTTACTTGTTTATGGGAATAATGCTAGGTGGTGGACTATTTTGTTGTTCTGAAGCAGTCACTAAAAGATAAAAAGTTATTGTCCCAATGCGATATAAGAGTGAATAATATTTTCTACCATAGATTTGGCTAAATGACATAAGGACATTAGTGTGCTATTAAACTTTTTGTTTCATTAAACAATTATAATAAGCCATCATTTCAGGAAAATGGTACTTCACACAAGTACAATATAAGATATTTCAGTTTAATTTACCTTCAACTAGCTACAGTTTGACATAAAGGAGAACAGTGAAAATAGCTTGACATTCAAGGAAATTTAAAAACATAGCACTCCAGGCACTCCTTCCACATGCTTCAACTATGCAGTCAACTAGATTCCTGTTCTGTTATTATAGCATACAAATACAGCTATTATTTTATGATAAATATGGGTGGGCTTATGTTGATAATACTAATAATAGACAAACAACAGCTACATACCACAGTTGGGGAAGTATCACTTAAAAAAATCTTAGTTTCCTCTTAATCTCACTATGTTAAACAGTAAGAACAAATAGCTCACTGGCTTCAGTGAATAGTGGTAGGTGGGAGACAATCTTCTTGCTTTGAAGCATTAATAGGCCTGTAATCCTAATAGTTACAATAAAAGATGGAAAGTTGTTTTGACACTGCTGTAGTGTTTGCAAAAAGGGGCATCCCCAATAGAAAATTGAGTGGAACAATATTTTCTGCTATTGATGAGACTGGGACACTACTGTTTTGTCAAAATGTTTTGCAATACGAAAAATCGATGTTTCTTCAAAAACAGAAAAAGCTGTTAATGCAAATTATAAACATACTTGGTGTGGTTTTTCGATTTGGTTAAGTCTGTTATGTTACTGTCTGCTAAATAAAATGAAATAGTCCTTTTCGCTACTGCAGCAATTGTAACACACACCAGATAAATAATATTTTTGTACGAATCGTTATTTCAATGTGCCTGATTTACATAAATAACACGACAGAATTCACCAGGTACTAAAATCGAATGCTACAAATAAACAGTATTATTTAAGGAAACAGAGAAATAGTTTCACCTGTCCGTCCTGTGCTCCAGTTTCTCACGTACAAGACTGGCAAGACGAAGTATGGCTTCCTTTGATAAGAAAAAGCTGGATGTTTATTCGGAATTCTTTTCCTTCCTCATCCTCATGAACAGTTCAGCCAAAATCTCGTCACTGCTGGCTGCATCTGTCACTATCCCTGCCATCTTGAAACGTTATTCCCCAGTTAAGCTCGCTAACAGGCCAGAAATCGCCTGTTAAGTTATCCCGAGTTTATTCTCCGGTTAGGTGTTATTCCGGGTTCGTACAACGCGTTTGTCACGCTATTCCGAGAATAGAGCGTAACCGGCTGCTATCTGGAGATTGTACAAATGGCCCTGGTGCGTCAAGTATAATGTACCACTTAATCTTTTTTGTTTCATACCGTTCCATAGAAAATCGTAAGACAGTACTGATTTGGCGCTTAAATGGTGACATTGTGTTAAGTGCATGTATATACAGCTGAAGCCCTTCCAGACGGATAGGATATTTTTCAAAAACTGTGCAAACGTAAAGTATAAAGCTATTTCATATTTGTAACTTTTATTGCAGATAAGCGATTAATTAAAGTTTTCGTTAAAATGCAAGGAAATAACAACTGAGCCTTGTCTGGGTTAAATTGTTTAGAACATTGTGTATGTTCTTATTTACGTGGAGAATTACAACTCGATTGGCAAAGAGGATGACTGGACGTTTCACGTTTGTTTCTTGCCCATCTGAGGATGACGTCCAGCACGTCCTTCGAGGTGGTGCTTCAAAGTTTGTTATAGAAGCAGATGGAAAGTCAGTGGCATTTGGAATTGCAACAACAGGAACCCATAGCCATGTTGGACAGGGTTTTGAGGAGATTACTGGCAGAGCTACAGCAACTGCCGGCTCATCTCTTCCTCACCTATGGTGAGTCTGCAAAGGTCTGGGAGGCATATGAGAAGCGATTGCGGCAAAACTTCACCGCCTGCCAGGTAACGAACGCTGCTACCATACATACAAATGGCAGAATGGTATTTTAGAGGAAGTAACTTATTGATCGACAGGAAGAAAACGAAGTGAAAGAAATAGAACTAACAGCTCAGAGGATTTTATTCTGAGCTTTGGGTGTGCAGACGAACTGTAATAGGTTTCTGGGAACAGATATGGTCACGTTTCTGACCTGGGAAAAACACAATGATAATATCCGTTCAAAAATATATTCTTAATGAAAAAAATTCTGTGTGGTGGAAACAGAAACCTCGCTAAAAATACACTACAGACTTATCTTCCTACTCATATTGCACTGTATACCAATATGGGGAGGAACAACCGATGTACACATTCAGAAAATTTTGAAATTTCAAAAAAAAAAAAAGAAGTACGCTGCGTTGCAAAACTAACACCATGGGAATCGTGCAAAAGCAAATTCAAAGGATTCAAAATATTATCTCTATCAAATGTGTATGTATATGAAATAATACTTCTTGTAGTGGTAAATTGTACAGTTCCTCTAAACAGAGATTTTCATGACCACAATACTAGAACTAAGGAAAATTACCATATCTACACCAAAAGACTGAATTTGATATAAAGGGCTCATAAAATTGCAGGAAGATAATTTTATAACACAGTGCCACTTAGCATAAAGAGCATAAAGGAACTGAGCATCTTAAAAAAAAAACTGAAGGAACATCCCATCTCTGAATGTTTGTATAAGGTGAAGCAGTACTTGCAGACAAATGCATAGGAGAAATGTAAATTTGAAGTTGGGAATGGAGTAAAACATTCCTTTTTCATTGTGGTAGCAAATTTCCTGAAAGAAGGACGAAGAAAGACAAAGTGTAATGCTGAAAATACAGAAGAGAACATATAGACAAAGTGCATTGATGCAAATGTGGTTTTAATGAGTTCTCACTGTGTACAAATGCCTGAATACGAGAGCATACTGAAAAGTAATGTCTCAGAATTTTTTATGTAACAACTCTTCAAGCTTTTTAAATAAAACAAACATTATTAACATTGTACAGCTGTATTCTTCATATCTACATATCTGCAACACTCTGCCAATAGAGGGCTCCGAATTACAGTGTATAACATAGTGGTATGTAACGAAACTATATCGGTGCATGAGAAACAGCATGTTGTAATCGAGTTTCGAATTCAAGGAGTTCATCCACATATGGGGCACTTTCTGCTTCAGCATGGCAATGCCAGAACACACACGAGGGCTGCGACATCTCCAACAATCCGACGCCTTGAGTTCACTGTCATCGTTCATCTTCCATACAGTCCCGCCTTCGCCTCAAACGATTTTCATCTGTTTTCAAAAAGTAAAGAACATCTTCGAGGACTTCATTTTGATAGTGACGAAGCAGTGCAAGCGGAGGTGAGGTTGTTGCTCTGTCAACAAAGTCAAATGTTCTACAGTGGCAATATCAACAAACTTGTCTTTCGGTGGGAGAAACGTGTTCCTTGCCAGAGTGACTATGCTGAGGAATAAATCTGTAGTCACGAAGAATAAAGATGCAGAATATTCCAGAATGAAATTTTCACTCTGCAGCGGAATGTGCGCTGATACGAAACTTCCTGGCAGTCGGTAGAGCACTTGCCCGCGAAAGGCAAAGGTCCCGAGTTCGAGTCTCGGTCTTAATTTGCCAGGAAATTTCATATCAGCGCACACTCCACTGCGAGGGAAAATTTCATTCTGGAAACATCCCCTAGGCTGTGGCTAAGCCATGTCTCCGCAATATCCTTTCTTCTAGGAGTGCTAGTACTGCAAGGTATGCAGGAGAGCTTCTGCGAAGTTTGGAAGGTAGGAGACGAGGTACTGGCGGAATTAAAGCTGTGAGGACGGATCGTGAGTCGTGCTTGGGTAGCTCAGTTGGTAGAGCACTTGCACACGAAAGGCAAAGGTCCCGAGTTCGAGTCTCGGTCCGGCACACAGTTTTAATCTGCCAGTAAGTTTCATGTGGAACATTGTAGTGTAGTGCCTGTGTTGTACTATACAGGGTGAAGAAAAATACGCTCACTCGGACTAACGCCAGGTAGTCGCCAGGTTCTTTTAGAGAGCGGGAAAAGTATATACACTACTGGCCATTAAAATTGCTAAACCACGAAGATGACGTGCTACAGACGCGAAATTTAATCGACAGGAAGAAGATGCTGTGATATGCAAATGATTAGCTTTTCAGAGCATTCACACAAGGTTGGCGCCGGTGGCGACACCTACATGGTACTGACATGAGAAAAGTTTCCAACCGATGTCTCATACACAAACAAGTTGACCGGCGTTGCCTGGTGAAACGTTGTTGTGATGCCTCGTGTAAGGAGGAAAAATGCGTACCATCATGTTTCCGACTTTGATAAAGGTCGGATTGTAGCAGTCGAGATGACAGGCATCTTATCCACATGACTGTAACGGATCCTGCAACGACGTCTCGATCCCTGAGTCAGCAGATGGGGACGTTTGGGGATGTTTGTGATTTTTTGGTAAGATTTATCAGCTCGATTGTAGCTACAAAAGGATGTACAAATACTTGTCATTATTTTTGTAAACTTAAATACACCACTGTTCTTATTCATACTCTCCCAGCCATTCACTGTTTTTGTATTATTGTGCTGATACATGGATACGCCAGCAGTTCAGAATGCAATCATACTAAGTTAGTTAAATTGATGATTAATTTGGATTCTGAAGGTGACCGCAACTAAGGCAACAAAAATGCCATGAGTAAATTCACTAACTTCATATATTATAAAAATTAAGGGTGTAGCTCACGATTTGAAGATTGTTGAGAAGATAATACTTTTCTATATGTAAAGATAATAACATTTAGCCTCACTTGGACTTGTATTTATGATAAAGCAGGTGACCTCTTGCAAGCACACTTGGACCTGTTGTCAGCTTGAACTTGTAGCGAACTTCGTTTGAACCGCAATTTGGCTGTCATTGCTCGCATAGTAAGCCTTCACAAGCCCCATACGCTCAGGCACGCTGTACCGTGACATTTTCACGTGCAATTGGCCGACAATAACAAGGAGCATACGCATGTGCATACTAATTCCTATCATGCCCTGCGACCAACCGTGCAGTTTGAACGTCCTAGCGCAAACCGTTTAGAAGTTATGACGATTTTATTTCATATGCTTCAATAATTGTCAGCCTGTACAAGAGCAGCATGAACATGCGCTATCAGTTTGTCCACATGTATTTGGCTGAGGAGAAGACACGTGCTGCTTCAGATGTTCCCACAGGAAGAAATCCAGGGTACTTAGGTCAGGTGAACGTGGAGGCCGTGCAACTCGTCCTTACTGTCCGAGTCATTTCCCTCGAACTGTTCTGTCTAAATACCGTCGCACATTAATCCTGAAGTGTGATAGTGCACCATTATGTAGGAACCATAACCTCTGCCGAACATGAAGTGAAACATTTTCCAGAGCGACAGGCCAATAGTTTGAGAGAAATGCATGATACCTTCATGCAGCCAGCCAGTCAGGCAACAAGTAAGGACCCAAGATCCTGTCTAATATTCCGTCCTGTCTAATAGCCCCGTCTAACTCCGGTCCAATATACCGGTCGAGACGTTGATGCAAAAGCGAACTTGATATGCACGGTGTCGGGTGACGTGTGGGGTAACGCCACCCAAATGATGGACATTGTGCATATTGAAGACAGCCGGCCGGAGGGGCCGAGCGGTTCTAGGCGCTACTGTCTCGAACCGTTGTCCGCTACGGTCGCAGGTTCGAATCCTGCTTCGGGCATGGATGTGTGTGATGTCCTTAGGTTAGTTAGGTTTAAGTAGTTCTAAGTTCTAGGGGACAGATGACCACAAATGTTAAGTCCCATAGTGCTCAGAGCCATTTGAACCATTTTGATATGGGAACAATTTAACTACAACCGTTAGATGAAATAATTCAGAGCAAGCAGGAGCTTAAGCCGCTACAAAAAGTACGCTACTGGCCATTAAAATTGCTACACCAACAAGAAGTGTAGATGATAAACGGGTATTCATTGGACAAATATATTATACTAGAACTGACATGTGATTACATTTTCACCCAATTTGGGTGCATAGATCCTGAGAAATCAGTACCCAGAACAACCACCTCTGGCCGTAATAACGGCCTTGATACGCCTGGGCATTGAGTCAAAATGGTTCAAATGGCTCTGAGCACTATGGGACTCAACTGCTGTAGTCATCAGTCCCCTAGAACTTAGATCTACTTAAACCTAACTAACCTAAGGACGCCACACACAGCCATGCCCAAGGCAGGATTCGATCCTGCGACCGTAGCAGTCGCGCGGTTCCACACTGTAGCGCCTAGAACCGCTCGGCCACTCCGGCCGGCGGCATTGAGTCAAACAGAGCTTGGATGGCGTGTACAGGTACAGCTGCCCATGCAGCTTCAACACGATATCACAGTTCATCAAGAGTAGTGACTGGCGTATTGTGACGAGCCAGTTGCTCGGCCACCATTGACCAGACGTTTTCAATTGGTGTGAGAGCTGGAGAATGTGCTGGCCAGGGCAACAGTCGAACAATTTCTGTATCCAGAAAGGCCCGTATAGGACCTGCAACATGCGGTCGTGCATTATCCTGCTGATATGTAGGGTTTCGCAAGGATCGAATGAAGGGTACAGCCACGGGTCGTAACACATCTGAAATGTAACGTCCACTGTTCAATGTGCCGGCAATGCGAACAAGAGGTGACCGAGACGTGTAACCAATGGCACCACGTACCATCACGCCGCGTGATACGCCAGTATGGCGATGACGAATACACGCTTCAAATGTGTGTTCAAATGGTTCAAATGGCTCTGAGCACTATGGGACTCAACTGCTGAGGTCATAAGTCCCCTAGAACTTAGAACTACTTAAACCTAACTAACCTAAGGACAACACACACATCCATGCCCGAGGCAGGATTCGAACCTGCGACCGTAGCGGTCGCGCGGTTCCAGACTGTAGCGCCAGAACCGCGCGGCCACCAGCGGCCGGCAATGTGTGTTCACCACGATGTCGCCAAACACGGATGCGACCATCATGATGCTGTAAACAGAACCTGGATTCATCCGAAAAAATGACGTTTTGCCATTCGTGCACACAGGTTCGTCGTTGAGTACAGTATCGCAGGCGCTCCTGTCTGTGATGCAGCGTCAAGGGTAACCGCAGCCATGGTCTCCGAGCTGATAGTCCATGCTGCTGCAAACGTCGTCGAACTGTTCGTGCAGATGGTTGTTGTCTTGGAAACGTCCCCATCTGCTGACTCAGGGATCAAATGGTTCAAATGGCTCTGAGCACTATGGGACTCAACTGCTGAGGTCATTAGTCCCCTAGAACTTAGAACTAGTTAAACCTAACTAACCTAAGGACATCACAAACATCCATGCCCGAGGCAGGATTCGAACCTGCGACCGTAGCGGTCTTGCGGTTCCAGACTGCAGCGCCTTTAACCGCACGGCCACTTCGGCCGGCACTCAGGGAGCGAGACGTGGCTGCACGATCCGTTACAGCCATGCGGATAAGATGGCTGTCATCTCGATTGCTAGTGATACGAGGCCGTTGGGATCCAGCACGGCGTTCCGTATTATCCTCCTGAACCCACCAATTCCATATTCTGCTAACAGTCATTGGATCTCGACCAAAGCGAGCAGCAATGTCGCGATGCGATAAACCGC
Source organism: Schistocerca nitens (assembly GCF_023898315.1). Lineage (NCBI taxonomy): Eukaryota > Metazoa > Arthropoda > Insecta > Orthoptera > Acrididae > Schistocerca > Schistocerca nitens. Next base: position 351,496,816 of record NC_064616.1, read on the forward strand.
AATCGCGATAAGCTACAATCCGACCTTTATCAAAGTCGGAAACGTGATGGTATGCATTTCTCCTCCTTACATGAGGCATCACAACAACGTTTCTCCAGGCAACGCCGGTCAACTGCTGTTTGTGTATGAGAAATCGGTTGGAAACTTTCTTCATGTCAGCACGTTGTAGGTGTCGCCACCGGCGCCAACCTTGTGTGAATGCTCTGAAAAGCTAATCATTTGCATATCACAGCATCTTCTCCCTGTCGGTTAAATTTCGCGTCTGTAGCACGTCTTCTTCGTGGTGTAGCAATTTTAATGGCCAGTAGTGTAATACAATCAGACAAAGTTGAAAAAATATAAGGCCTACCTTTTGCGCTTCATAAACGGCAGGTTGGATGTACTAAAAATAATCTTACAAAAGCGGATGGGTTTGTCTGAGAAACAGTCATCACAGTTTAACATAGTTTATTAAAATAAAACATCATACTAAAAATTCACAAGATAATTCCAAACAATGATCTGTCGTTGCCTATTACGTGATTTATTAACTCTCTTATGTTATTATTATATTGAGCGCTGTGGCACGTTGCAGTGATGCATGAAAAAATCTTCGTCGCGCATGGGAAAAGTTTATACAAACATACATGATTCACACACAAAAATAACATAAAAAGAATTTTGCCCATCACAGTAATTCGGAGGCTCAGAAGTTCATCCCTATCGCTATGATTGAATTATTGTAACTAAGATTACTATTGAACATCTTCCGACACAGAAATTTATCTGCATCATCTTGCACATCAAACTAAGCTACGCCGGTGTGAAAAACCCGCAAATGCTGTGAATATTCATGAACAAAGCAAAATTATTAAGGCTCGTGGAAACTTGAAGAACACGAGTGTAAATCGTATAGGCATAACCAGCAATAAAATATAACGCGGAGTTAAGGATACAGCTTGTTCAAGATGTTACTGAAATTACACACGGTGAAATTACCACCACGTGCTACAGAGTCTTGAAACTGAAACGAAATGAAAAGTAGGGAGAAACACACACACACACACACACACACAAGAGAAAAGTTCACGCATGCGTTCCAGTTAAAAGAGAAGTCAGACAACTGAATTTTAAACCTGTGCTTTAGTAACCCATTTCCTACAACTTGTGTACTGCTTACACAAAGCGAGGATCGAAAAAACTTACTACATAAAAAAATCGTGCTCTGAAAAATGTAAGAATTCGATTATCGAACTTAAAACTGAACTAGCAGATCAAACGTGTGCATCAGTTGGAATAGATACACACTATCACACATTAACACACTCACCAGCGCCAAGTCTCTCTTTAGAGTACTGTCTTCACTATCCAAAGGTCCAGTCCCGACAGTCGAGAGCACGCTCTCCCTGCAATAAACTCCCCCCCCCCCCAGCCCCCAACCCCCAGACGCGTCACTACCGCCATCAACTTAACTACTGTCGAATGACTTCCGAAAGAATCTCTTTGCCTTGACTGAGAAAGCTACCACAGCAGTTGAGTCCCATAGTGCTCAGAGCCATTTGAACCATTTTTTTGAGAAAGCTACATTGGCTGCACTGTTGCTACCACAGCAGACAGCCAGATGCCGTGTTGTTACCATATATAAGACAAATTCAACATACACACTCACTCACTCATGCATACAGATGATAAAGAGAGAAAGCAAATTTGGTAGCACAAAATACAGGTAATGTACATAGGATTAGATGCTTAGTGGAAAAATTGATACTTTAATGTGATTGTGTACCAATGAATGGGGACAACCACGAAGTACAAAACTAAATTACAAATGACCATGCGTGACAGCACAAGATTCAAGTTAAACAGTATGAAACGAATCTAACAGAGACGTTTCAGAAATAATAGTAACGAATGAAGATATTTACTAAACAGTATGCGCTTATCACTCAATGTTCAAAGGCATAATTAGTGGATCGATAGTGATAATACATACAAATGGTAACCAAGTTTGGAAATTATTTGCAAACCACTTGGTGACTTAAGGCTCTAACGAAATGTTACGTAATGGACCTGAACGTGGCAAGGATAGTAGTCGGTACTAGTCGATAGGCGCCGGCCGCTGTGACCGAGCGGTTCTAAGCGCTTCAGTCCGGAACCGCGCTGCTGCTACGGTAGCAGGTTCGAATCCTGCCTCGGGCATGGATGTGTGTGATGTCCTTAGGTTAGTTAGGTTTAAGTAGTTCTAAGTCTAGGGGACTGATGACCTCAGATATTAAGTCCCTTAGTGCTTAGAGCCATTTGAACCATTTGAACTAGTCGACAGGACCACTGAGGGAGGGTACAAAAAAACTAGGTTTGAAATCTAGTAGGTGCAGTGGTGCGAAACGATTGGCGTCCATGACGTGCAAAAGGCTTCTTTAAAGGCTGACCAGTGAAAACGATTGTACTTTCATTTCTGCATTCGTAGTACGTAAGTACAAATGTTTTGTAGAAGACCCACTGTAATCTCTTTATGACGATTAAGACGCCAAATAGTGTACCATTCTGACTACACCTAGCAAATAAAAATGAATAGTCGTCGACCCAGAATCGAACCCCCGATGTCCTGCATGCTAACTTAAAACGCCATCACCTGTACCAACTGCACGGCACTTTTAATTTATTCTGACAGAGGCAGTCAGCTTGCATGTGGGTTACAGCGTTACCCGACGGCCAATCCTTAACGTCCATTTACAGTCGGAAATATTCGCCATACGAAATTTTGTGAGAGACAATTTTTTTTTAATTGCTGGTATGTGAGGAATCGCGCTGCGACGTCCGATTGCCAGAATTTTTTCTTCACCCTGAGTAGTCCGAAGCAATCTTCCTTTCGTGATGCATACATGTCAGAACTAACACTGCTTCGGACCATAGAATACAATACAGGCACTGCATTACAGTAGTTCATGCCACGCCAAGGCAATATACAAAGAGAAAACACTGTCTCAACCTGTGCAGGAATCACAGAATACAGTGTGAACACAAGGGAATGTAGAGACACCAGGACAAATGGAGTTACAAACCACTCATGAGAGTGTTCTTGGATGGCAGAAGGGGTTAAAGCGACCGCTCACGACGAATGGCAACTCAGACTTCGGGAACCAATTTTCATTTGTTCTGAAGTATTCTACAATTGATGCTGAACTACATTGACAGAAAAATTGGCAACATTAAAAATAATTAATGTAGAGTAGAGAAATTTTGGGAATACGTTTGTCTAGATAACATACGTAAGTGGTTAACATGGCAAGATCATAGGTTAATGTAAGTGCGAGATAAGCTCTTGCAAATCCGAAAAGTTGGTACATTAATAACTGGTGTAACCGCCAGAAGGCTGAATGAAAGCATGCAAATGTGCATGCATTGTGTTATGTAGGTGTCAAATGTCAATTTGTGGGATGGAGTTCTATGCCTGATGTACTTGGTCGGTCAATAGAGGGACGATTAATTCTGTTTGTTGATGACCCTGGAGTTGATGTCTGATGATGTCCCATACACACTTGAATGGAGACAAATCTGGTGATCGAGCTGGCCAAGGCAATTTTTTGACTTTGCAGAGCATGTTGGGTTACAACAGCCACATGGAGGCGAACGTTATTCTGCTGGAAAACGCCCCATGGAATGCTGTTCAAGAATGCCAACACAACAGGTTGAATCATCGAAGTGACATACAGATTTGCAGGTGTAGGTCTTGCATGTCTAGCACGCAGACAAGTTGGTTGCAGGCCCCCAACCGACCCCCCCCACCCCCCACCCCCACCTAACCCGCATACAGCCATCAGTGGCAACGAAGAGGAACCAGCTTTCATCAAAAACACACCAAACCTCCACTGTACCCTCTAATGAGTTCTCACTCGACACCACTGAAGTCACAAATGGCGATGGTCTGGGGTCAGTGGAATGCACGCTACAGGGTGTCTGCCTTTCAGCTGTCCTTGAAGTAGCCAATTTGTAAAAGCTCGTTGTGTCACTGTGGTGCCAGCTGCTGCTTAGATTGCCGCTGCAAATGCAGTACGATGCGCCAGAGCCATACGCCGAACACGATGGTCTTCCCCTCTCATTAGTGCCACATGGCCATCAGGAGTCCGGTTTTCTTACGACCGTACATTATCGTGACTACCGCTGCCAGTAATCACGTACGGTGGTTACATTACTGCTAAATTTTTCTGCAATATGGCGGAAGGAACACCCAGCTTCTCGTAGTCCAATTACACGATCTCGCTCAAATCCAGGGACGGGTTGATTATGGCGTCTTTGTCACCTAAAAGGCATTCTTGACTAACATCAACTTACCACGTCCAATCTCAGAGGTAATTAACGATCGCTGCCGTTACAGTGTGGATTTAAAGCAAATCTGATTCGCATCCTCATAGGGGCCCTACTAGCACCACTTTTATGCGACTGGTATTTGAATAAATACCATGGTTCACAAGCGGAGGCTCGTCTACCAACTTCCATTTATGTCCCACAACTCTTTCTAGATGTTGCGATTTTTGTTGTTCTGTCAGTGTTGGGTTCAAATGGCTCTGAGCACTATGGGACTCAACTGCTGAGGTCATTAGTCCCCTAGAACTTAGAACTAGTTAAACCTAACTAACCTAAGGACATCACAAACATCCATGCCCGAGGCAGGATTCGAACCTGCGACCGTAGCGGTCTTGCGGTTCCTGACTGCAGCGCCTTTAACCGCACGGCCACTTCGGCCGGCTCTGTCAGTGTTAAAACTCAAATTTTGAGTTCATTCTTGAAAAATGTAGGAAGTTAATAACTTTTGTTTTATTTAAAAAGCTGAAGGTGTACATTTTTGGATGAAGGGGCATAGCTGTTCAGAAGAATTTAAGTTGACTGGAGATACTGTTTTTATTATCATTATTAGTAAAGAATTCGTGAGATTGAAAAAAAGAAACACATTAATCTTGCCAAAATCCGAGAAGCGACTCTTCTAGGTGTTGTAGTTCTCAGAAGTGCCCAGGAACACTCTATGTGTCCCTGAGTCAACACAGTAGCTCGTGTAGCCTGATTACGTAGTATTACGTAACACTGAGCTGCAGTTACGTAACACGGCCTCGCACCCATGGTGGCGTCACTAGTTTCACTTCTCGCTACTGGCTCTAACGATGTCTATGGCCTTATCAGCTTCCGGTCCCGGCCTTCCGGCACGAGGCCATATAAGGGGCCACCATTCCACGGACTGAGTCACTTGAGTGAGGCTGCTGTATCAGGCTGCTGCATTGAACGAGCTCACAGAGATGCCGCATTATGGGAGTCGTCACAGACGACAACGTGCAACTGTAGATAAGTTAATAAGGATTGTGGGTCTTTGAGGATCAATAATAAAGCTGTGAAGGGAGAATCGCCCGAACGTCCCTTCTTACTGATCCCTTTGTTCTTGTAGGCTTTCACATTAAAAATTCGGAAGCATTACTTTTCAGCACACCTTCGAATTTTCTGCATTGTGGCTAACGTATATGACCTCAAAATTAGTTTTAAGTTGGTGTAAATGTAATAGTACTTTCTGCAGCATAACAAAAACATATAACTTTGCATTCCTTACGTATGCTAAACGAAACCACAGCTTTGGTAGAGGGGTACTGCTGGAATGCGTGGTAATTTCGCTGACATAAACATCAGCAATATTGGAACTGATGACATCAGTTTCAGTTTTACCCAGTATCGCTGATGCCAGCATACAGCCATGGCTCAAATGGCTCTGAGCACTATGGGACTTAACATCTGAGGTCATCAGTCCCCTAGAACTTAGAACTACTTAAACCTAACTAACCTAAGGACAGCATACACATCCATGCCCGGGGCAGGATTCGAACCTGCGACCGTAGCGGTCGCGCGGTTCCAGACTGAAGCGCCTAGAACCGCTCGGCCACACTGGCCGGCTACAGGCATTGGGCACTGATTTTATTCTCAGAATAGCCTTCCCTCTCTCCCGTCCCCCTCTCCTCCCTGCAGCAAGTGGCGTTATTTGTTTTGCGAAAACGCGAGGTGGCCAATAGCGTACAAGCTCAGCTCCCCATCCTTCAAGCAATTTTATTTTTTCTAGTTAAATTACATGAGCACTGTCATTTACCATCGGAACTTCTGTGATGAAGAGGATACCACTGCTTTTGAGCATTATGATCTCTGTTCTAGTTCAGTGCTCAAGTATTTGTTATTAACTAACTAACTAACTAACTAACTCCGTCTACAGGCCGCAAGCGACCCATCGGGACCATCCGACCGCCGTATCATCCTCAGGTGAGGATGCGGATAGGAGGGGCATGGGGTCAGCACACCGCTCTCCCGGTCGTTATGACGGTTTTCTTTGACCGGAGCCGCTACTATTCGGTCGAGTAGCTCCTCAATTGGCATCACGAGGCTGAGTGCACCCCGAAAAATGGCAACAGCACGTGGCGGCGGGATGGTGACCCATCCAAGCGCCGGCCACGCCCGACAGCGCTTAACTTCGGTGATCTCACGGGAACCGGTGTATCCACTGTGGCAAGGCCGTTGCCTCAAGTATTTGTTATAATAAATTAATATTTTTTTGCCCAAAAGTATTTGAACGACTTGACAGCGTCATGCCAGCATTGCGCAGGAGTTTCTCTGACGTCATGTTGGCATCACATTGGCATCACGCATGCATCACTCACTGGCATAGTTTTGCGTCAACACCCTTCAGTAATTTAGTGCTCAAAAGTACCTGTAGTATTTATCAGTCACGCGATGTTGCTCTCCATTCAAGACCTATGTTGTGTAGTGAAGGAATTTTTAACAAAATGGAGATATGTTTGGCATTTTCTTACTGTATGCAGAGAGAGGCGTCCAACTGGAATGTGACAGCAGGTTGCTTTGGAGTGCTCCCGAGTTACTGTCAAAGCTGTTATTCCATCGGTTTTAAACTCTGCAAAAACTATTATTATCTCGCTATCATATGTCCCATAATGTACGGTCGCAGGTTCGAATCCTGCCTCGGGCATGGATGTGTGTGCTGTCTTTAGGTTAGTTAGGTTTAATTAGTTCTAAGTTCTAGGGGACTGATGAACTCAGATGTTAAGTCCCATAGGGCTCAGAGCCATTTGAACCATTTGTCCCATAATGAAGTAAACAATCCCGAATCCGAAATTTTTTCGATCAGTACTCCAACTATGGCTGGCAAAGGCGATTTTCTTTGCTAGTGAACATATAGAAACCTAAAGGACCCAATGTGTCAAGCAGATCTAAAGCATTAACTATTGAGTACTTATCAGCTGGTCACATTAACATGAAGTCGCATATCGTTCCAATATGACAGTTGTCTACGCCATGTACGCCATAACTTCGGTTCTTCTCTTCGATGTCCTATACTTATAGTTTGTCTTTTTCATATGCAAAGCACATTAAACGTGCTTTTATCGGCTAATTTCGCCAGTAGACTAATTGCGGAACACCACACACAGATTGGCATTTTGCTGTACGCAGAAGAGTTACCCACTTTAATATGACATCAGGCTGCTGTAGATTACCTCCCGTTCCAATGTCTATAGCAATTTAGAACGTCGAGTCAACATTTTTTCCTGCAAACGAATTACCGTTAAAAGCCCTAATTCCATGGGTTTTAAATCTGTAAACTGTTGTCATGTTGTTAGGTGTACAACATGTAATTAGGTCCAGATGTGAGTGGAGCTTTATAAACAGATTTTTTTTTCATACGTTCCTTTATGCAGTAAACGCTCTCGATTCGAACATTTTACACCAATACTCCACTACTCCACAGAGCGAGGTGGCGCAGTGGTTAGCACACTGGACTCGCATTCGGGAGGACGATGGTTCAAACGTGCGTCCATCCATACAGATTTAGGTTTCCGTGATTTCCATAATCGCATCAGGTAAATGTGGGGACGATTGCCTCGAAAGGACACGGCATATTTCCTTCCCCATCCTTCCCTAATCCGAGCTTGTGCTCAGTCTCTAATGACCTCGCTCTCGACGGGACGTTAAATACTAATCTCCTCCTCCTCCTCCTACTCACCATTCCTATTTACAGTAAAATGCTAATATTTCCCTGTGTTTAAGGCAATATACAAACCTTGCTTGTTGATTTGCAATAGCTTCTTCCCCCTCGCCATACACATTGATGATCGTAAATAGGAGAATATTTCTTAGGAATTTTGGCATGATAGAGAATACGAAAACAAATATTCTTGTACAAATTGTTATTAAATTCTACACAAAAATTTAAACACAGAAAACAATTCTTCCTTTATTCTTTCTCAGAGCATTTTTAGTAATTAAAACTAAACACCACCAGAACAGGCCTCGGAAGTCCGAGCGCTACCAACCGACAGCCATGTTGTCCTCAGGCGATAGGCGTCGTGTGACTAGGGCCTCTCGTCGAGTAGACCGTTTGCCGGCTGCAAGTCTTTCGATTTGACTCCACTTCGGCAACTTGGATACGCGTCACTGGATGCGGATATAGAGGGGCGTGTGGTCAGCACACCGCTCTCCTGGCCGTTGACAGACCGGAGCAGCTACTTCTCTGTCATGAAGCTCGTCAAAAAAAAATGTTCAAATGTGTGTGTAATCTTATGGGACTTAACTGCTAAGGTCATCAGTCCCTAAGCTTACACACTACTTAACTTAAATTATTCTAAGAACAAACACACACACCCATGCCCGAGGGAGGACTCGAACCTCCGCCGGGACCAGCCGCACAGTCCATGACTGCAGCGCCTCTGACCGCTCGGCTAATCCCGCGCGGCCATGAAGCTCCTCAATTGACCTCAGAAGGCTGAGTGCATCCTGCTATCTAACAACGCTCAGCAGCCAAGTGCTGTACGCAACTCGTGGTCTCGCGGTCGCGTTCTCGCTTCCCGAGCACGGGGTCCCGGCTTCGATTCCCGACGGGGTCAGGCATTTTCACCTGCCTCGAGATGATTGGGTGTTTGTGTTGTCTTCATCATTTCATCATAATTCATGAATGTGGCGAGTTTGGACTGAGCAAAGGTTGGCAATTTGTACGGGCGCTGATAACCGCGCAGTTGAGCACCCCACAAACCAAACATCATCATCATCATCCAAGTCCTAGCTAAGCCTGACAGCACGTAACTTCGGTGATCTGACGTGAATTGGAGTTACCACTGCGGCAAAGCTGTTGCCCAGTTTTAGTGACATTCAGTTTAATTTTTAATTTATATTTTAAATCTGCATTGGAATGTTCTAAATATTTATGCAGCCAATAGTTTAACAAGTACAAAGAAGGTATGTTCTCGAATTCCAATACGCATCTATTTTTTTCCTGTAAAATGCCTATTTCATGGCTTTAATAGTTCGCTCTGTTCCTTCCTGGAATTTTTCTAGGCGAGAGCACTTTGGGGTTCCAATTTTGCCACTTATTTCATGCATGACACTAGTGTTAAAACATTCCACATGTCTCTGTGTACGCTAACGCCTCTTCTCCTACATAATCTTGGGTAATTTCTGCATAGAATTTAAAGTTTACAGCTTTCACAAAAGAGTTTGCTTTAATTATACTTATTCCATCAGTTTTGAACTCTGAAAACGAATATTCTGTTGCCAGGTACACAATGATCATTTCGCCACATGTAGATACAATGTAACCATTCTTTTTGAGCTGATCGAAAATGGAGTGAAGCCTTATAAAAAGATTTTTCGTGATTCCTTTAGCATAGTAAACGCGCTCAAGTCTATAATTTTTGACCAGTACTTCAACATATGGTCACTTACCATTTGCTTTTAACCGTAAATGCAGATATCCAGTGTTCTCCACACACAGTGCTTAAAGACATGTGTAAACGTTGCTTGGACATCTGCAATAGCTTCTTGTTCCTCCAGTTGCAGTTTATATTGTTCCTTTGAGGCAGATATTTCCGTCATATACACCAGTTTTCCTTTCTTTAATTCGACGCCTTCGATTTCCTGTTTCCTTTCTGGTACACGTAACACATTAACTGCACTTAAAGGAGTAATTTATTTAATAGGGTACAGTTTAAGTCTGTTTGACACATTGGTTCTTTTTCTTAAGACTTTTGGGATAACACTGTTTGTGGAGACTAGATTTAATTCAGCAACATCTATATTTGATGGTAAGGTGAAGAACAGTGTCCTACATTGAGAAAAATGTTTCTTCTACTTTAATACAACACTTCTCTATAACACTTATATCGGCTATGTTGGAGTCTAAGTTTAAAATCTTGACGTAGTTTACAGGTAGATAATTAAAACCATAAGCTAACGGAACATAGTTTATAATCCTTTATCGGTCTTGAGTGTGTTGGATACTTACACAACAGTCAACTTTCAGGTATTCTTGCTGCCCCAGTAGACAAACTGCAGAATGTTGTTAAAGACCAGACACAACTGTTCTTTAAGTTATTCGTTAATTGACACCACATAGAAGCGATTGGTACAAAGTACAGTGGGGCATATTGAAACTAATATTCGTTGATGTCTAATACACTTAGTTTTGCACAGGGTCAAACGCACAATGCATTCTGTAACTCTATATTGTAGCCGCCAACGTGGTAATGTCGTGTTCTTTAGCCAAGGACGAAGTTTCTTGTGGACTCATATCTGGATGGCCCACACACCTCCTTCTTTAACATTACTAACAGTCCCTTTTCTAATCGCTCCTGACAGTCCACTTTATTACAGATTTTAACTAGCATAATGTTATCGGAAAACAGTTCTGCAATGGGTATAAGCACATTTAAATTCTGTAATGGCCAGATGAAACTACAATCGTCCGGCCATAACTATGGGTTCTTCGATTGATCTGGGAGATGGTTCGTTGGAATTAACAGCAAATGAAATATTAGTTCACTTTATTATATGAATGAATAAAAAGAGTTACTTAACTTGATATAATCATTTGCCACAGAAATGCTTCATAATTTACAACCGTCGTTGACTATTAGAGAATCGTTTGATGCACTAATTAACAAACTCTTCTCTTAATGTACAATGTTAACCATTTAAAAAATTACATTTCCATCTGAGACTTAAATAACACTTTAATCCTGCTCAGTGATGTTCACTGCTTCAGCTGAGATCACGAACTGGGGTGGAGAGCTCCCATGCTCATCCCTATAATGACCTTCGTGCAAGCGCACTGCTATGCTGAGAGAGAGGATATGTCTTCTTTAGCCTCTCCCATTCGTCGTTGTGGACATTGCTACTGTCTGTAGTATCGATGTAGATTGCCGAATGTAATGTGGCACCATGATATTTGGACGGTGCCACATTACTTCTCCCCATTACTTCCGCACCATCGTTGTACTAGTCAGACGGGGAGGCATGTGAAACGGTGGGCGCAGGACTGAATAGGGATGCAGATGACGAGGTAGGGAGGATAAGTGCAGCTGAGGGCACCTCCCTGCCCACACCCCAATATCCACAGCGTGGGCGACCAGGAACACTGGCAGAAAAACCAGTCGCAGAGTGCACGCCCATATCCAAAGACACAGACGCTGTGGTCAGCTCGATGGCATGAGGATCTTCTGGAGCGGAATGATGAACCTCCGGGGCGAACTCGCGCATGGATATCGGTTCGGGCGGCTGGGTGGGTGTCAGCGCCAGTGATGTCAGCGGCGGCCGCTGCGTCGATGACGACAGCGGCAGGGCATCGATATCGATGGGCACCACAGTGGAAGTCAGCCAGCGGAGAGATGGTTGCGAATGCAAGTGAGGTCCGCAGCAACGTGCGGGGTCTGTGGACAGACATTCTGCCACAAAATCACAGACATACTCATACAAACAGGGCAGCTGGTTTTCGGTGGTGCCACTGTAGCCCAGCAGAACCATGGACGACATAAGATGAGCATCCGATTGCTTTGGTAATCACTCCACGCTTCCAACACTGTTTCTTTCCAAGGAATTTGTAAAAGACTTCATCCAGTAGCTGAAACTTTGTCTCACTTTGCAGAACGAACTACACTCCTGGAAACTGAAATAAGAACACCGTGAATTCATTGTCCCAGGAAGGGGAAACTTTATTGACACATTCCTGGGGTCAGATACATCACATGATCACACTGACAGAACCACAGGCACATAGACACAGGCAACAGAGCATGCACAATGTCGGCACTAGTACAGTGTATATCCACCTTTCGCAGCAATGCAGGCTGCTATTCTCCCATGGAGACGATCGTAGAGATGCTGGATGTAGTCCCGTGGAACGGCTTGCCATGCCATTTCCACCTGGCGCCTCAGTTGGACCAGCGTTCGTGCTGGACGTGCAGACCGCGTGAGACGACGCTTCATCCAGTCCCAAACATGCTCAATGCGGGACAGATCCGGAGATCTTGCTGGCCAGGGTAGTTGACTTAACCTTCTAGAGCACGTTGGGTGGCACGGGATACATGCGGACGTGCATTGTCCTGTTGGAACAGCAAGTTCCCTTGCCGGTCTAGGAATGGTAGAACGATGGGTTCGATGACGGTTTGGATGTACCGTGCACTATTCAGTGTCCCCTCGACGATCACCAGTGGTGTACGGCCAGTGTAGGAGATCGCTCCCCACGCCATGATGCCGGGTGTTGGCCCTGTGTGCCTCGGTCGTATGCAGTCCTGATTGTGGCGCTCACCTGCACGGCGCCAAACACGCATACGACCATCATTGGCACCAAGGCAGAAGCGACTCTCATCGCTGAAGACGACACGTCTCCATTCGTCCCTCCATTCACGCCTGTCGCGACACCACTGGAGGCGGGCTGCACGATGTTGGGGCGTGAGCGGAAGACGGCCTAACGGTGTGCGGGACCGTGGCCCAGCTTCATGGAGACGGTTGCGAATGGTCCTCGCCGATACCCCAGGAGCAACAGTGTCCCTAATTTGCTGGGAAGTGGCGGTGCGGTCCCCTACGGCACTGCGTAGGATCCTACGGTCTTGGCGTGCATCCGTGCGTCGCTGCTGTCCGGTCCCAGGTCGACGGGCACGTGCACCTTCCGCCGACCACTGGCGACAACATCGATGTACTGTGGAGACCTCACGCCCCACGTGTTGAGCAATTCGGCGGTACGTCCACCCGGCCTCCCGCATGCCCACTATACGCCCTCGCTCAAAGTCCGTCAACTGCACATACGGTTCACGTCCACGCTGTCGCGGCATGCTACCAGTGTTAAAGACTGCGATGGAGCTCCGTATGCCACGGCAAACTGGCTGACACTGACGGCGGCGGTGCACAAATGCTGCGCAGCTAGCGCCATTCGACGGCCAACACCGCGGTTCCTGGTGTGTCCGCTGTGCCGTGCGTGTGATCATTGCTTGTACAGCCCTCTCGCAGTGTCCGGAGCAAGTATGGTGGGTCTGACACACCGGTGTCAATGTGTTCTTTTTTCCATTTCCAGGAGTGTATTTCCGTGGCGGCCGTAGAAGATGCAATACGGTACGGTGCCCTCAACCACGTAACAATTCTGTCAGCAAATTCCCATCACATGACAAGGAGCGGTAGGAGAACAAGAAAATTTTCAATGCTTGCTCCCATGTGTGAGAGGAACGGAGTTCCTCTATGTGACTTTTGAAAATTCGAAAGAACCGTTCAGCTTCACCGTTTGAATAGATGAAAAGGTGCTGTGGTCGTATGGTGCATGCCATTGGCATCAATACTTCTGAAAACCGGCAGACGTAAATTGTGGTCCACTGCCAGAGACAATGACCTCTGGAAGACCTTCTAGAAAAAAAAAGGCAAAGCCAATACCGAAGAAGGAGATTAGTGTTTAACGTACTGTCGACAATGAGGTCGTTACAGAAGGAGCACAGGCTCGGTTTGGGAAATAAGGGAAGGAAATCGCTCGTGTCCTTTCAAAGGAACCATCCCGGCATTTACCTGAAGCGATTTAGGGAAATCACGAAAAACCCAAACCAGGATGGCCGGACGCAGGTTTGAATCATCGTCTTCCAGAATGCTAGTTCAGTGTAATAATCGCTGCCCCACCTCGTTCGGTACGAAGCCGACAACATAGATGTAGTAGTGGTGGATGTTATGGGGACAACAAAAGTAATCTTACTATAAGCATCTACCACTAACAACCGTCGTGTGTTCCAGAATGGACGCGCGAAATCAATATGAATGCAATGCCATGGTCTGGATGGTCGTGGCCACTCAAAAAAGAGTTGTGACGGAGCTGACTGATTCTCCGCATAATCTTTATAAGCGGTCACGTTTTCAATCTGGGTCAAGTACAATGCGAGTTGCTTTGTGCAAAATATGCCCCCATGACCTTGGTGCAATATAAAAAAGTCTTCCCACTGCAGGAATTGAGGAATCACAACACGCGCATCGTCGTTCTCTGTGTGGAAGAGAACATCTGATCGCGCGGAAAGCGCGTGACAGTGCGAGAAAGAGCGGTGCGCCACTTTTGTGGGGAAACGCCTCCAAACTGTAGGCCCACGTATGGCGCACATATTTCAAAACAAGCTGTAAAGCTGCGTCAGAAGCAGTGGCAGTTACAACACGAAGAAAATGGAGAAGAAAATTTTGAAGACATTCAAAATCCTGAGAATCGACGAGAAAACACAATTCCTCTGACGAATCAAACGCTAAGTCGATATACCGACCAGTAACTGAGACAACATGTCAGCGCTCGAGTATTAGGCAGGGTATCTGTCCAAACAACTCATACTGGTAATTGAACAATGTCAGAGCCCAGTGTTGTAATTTTTGTGCTCTCCGAGATGGGACGGGCTTGGCAGGATTGAACAAAGCCATAAAAGACACGAGATCTGTTAACAAATAGAACTTCCGACTATGCAAATACAGGTGGCATTTCGTAACATAACAGATAATGTCGAGGGCCTCTTTTTCAAGCTTACTCCAGTTACTCTGCGCTTTGTTAAGAGTTTTCGCGGCAAAAGCAATATGTCTGTCAGAATAACCAATCTTATGGGAGAGCACAGCCTCGATCCCATAAGAATATGCATACACGGCTAACACAGAAGGTTTAGCTGGTTCAAAATGAATCAGATCTGTACGACTTTACATTGTGTGTTTGAACTACTGCGTTCTGGCATTCTTTGCTCCACATAAAGATACCATTTTTCCAGTGTACTGGTAAAGTGGAACAGCAGTTTGTGCAGTGTTTGGAATAAATGGAGCCTCTTGAAGTTACAGAGTATGGGCAGCCAAGTCCCACTGACCAAGACTGTGAACCGGTAGCTGGACGTCAATACGATACAGGCTGGTTTGAAATACCGGGCTGCAGGTCAGACGGACTTACTGCAGTGACGACTAAGTCCTCAGACAAAGATTGCTAACAGGCCTGGACTGCGATATGCTCACAACTGAACTACCCAACGAGTGATGTTGAGAATGGCCGTAGGTGTGCAGCTGCAAAGGCCGTGGCCGGCGTACCCTTGCGCCGTGATGTGAAGAGAATCACAGCTAGCGTGCCGAAAAAACCAAGACCGTCCTCTGTGGCTGCTATCTGCCATTTTGACGAGGTTACAGCGTACCTCGGCCGAACTGCCCAGACCGTCCTCTTTCCTGGACATCCACATGGAGCAGATGCCACGAAAATCTCTCCTCTCTTCCCTCCTCGATATCAATCCACATGGAGCAGATGCCACGAAAATATCTCCTCTCTTCCCTCCTCGATATCAATCCACATGGAGCAGATGCCACGAAAATCTCTCCTCTCTTCCCTCCTCGACATCTATCCACATGGAGTCGCCAAAAATTGTCCCCTCCAATGGCCAAACTGCTCGCGCAAATTGCGACAGTGGCGTAATTATAATACTGCGTCAGAACTTTTGCCTAGACACGGCATAGAGGAACTTTGCCGCCAAAATCTATGCTCTCCCCCGCTAAACTTGGTGCCAGAGAAACGCACGTGCATTCCACGCCTGCCGCGGACAATGCTCACTTTCACGCAGTAATCATAAAGCTTGGCGCTCGTCTATCGGTCACACACCCAACGTCGACAATACGCCTCCGGAATGCAGGCCGCTGGTCATTGTCCTGCTGAGAACTGTGCCGCCCTTGTGGATCGACTTTATGGGGAGAGCCCACTGCCTCTGCTCATAAACAAAGCGGTGACGCTTTTGTAGAAGCCCGGATGCTTTCCTGGTAGAACCTATGGCTGTTTCTTTCACTTCTGCCGCCCTGGCCATGTCTCCCTGCCGTCCTCGCCTACACAGAAAATAACCTAGTGCCACAAATATTATTGCTAGCGGCAAACAAACTCTGTCATTCGCTGTCGTATCTACAATTACTCGTCCTGATGGCTCGCTTCGTAGCTGCAATGCCTTGGCAGGAACTATATAATTTAACAAAGTGTGAAAGATGGCGTGCCCAAATGGTCTCCACCTTTCACTGGCTCCCACTGGCAGACATTTTTCTTGCTTAGTAAGTGTCACACTTACAGTAAGATGATATGGAAAAGGAAAAAAAAAGATTGAATTGCATAAAAACATTCTTGTTTGTTTTAACTAAAAGGGGAACATGAGGAGAATGCTTCGCCAATCATTTGATTCTACTAATATCGTAATATGATCCAACACAGATACATATGCAAGGAGATCAATTCATTCATCACTTTCTAACCTATTCTCTGAACACGTGGGCTGAAGGCCATGTAGGAGTCTGCGCTGAATTAATTCATGGACCTTCTGGCCACAATAAGTACTTCTAACAAACATATTTTTATTGACAATCAAAATTAATGTGAGCACACAAACGTGTCCAGCAAGACAGGACTCACTCACTTATTGAGGTCAGTGTTGCAATTATTCCAGTACAAAAGTATTACGTTTAGAAGGATACTGAACCCCTTTGCCAATGATTTCTCTGAAAAATACAAATCAATGCCAAGTTTACCTTTGAGTGAAGGTGCTTTCATTCCGAATACTTTACACAAAGTCACTATTGTAGCTCCAATCACCCCACATTCATACACCTAGAAATATCTTGCAATAAAATAACGAAGAATAGGTTACCAAACAGTGCAAAGGATAGTGAATATTACATGTGAACATCACCTCTCTCTGCAGCGCATGTGAGAAGGAAAGCAGAGACGTGGTAGATGGATAAAAAGATTTACATAACAGACAACATGGTTACATCGCAATTAATACAGACTATTCGAAAAACTGACACTCGTCGATCCCTGTCACATCAATGCCCTAGAGATGGAGATAAATGTTACCGACACACGAGGTTTTCGTCACTAGGACACACGATACACGACACTTTTTTGTATCTCACTTACTTCCAGCTGTCGAAGAAAGTTGCAACTGGATGCGGAGTTAAAGGGAGAGTGCAGATCTCATGGGCAGATGCAGGGTCATCTGCAGTTGTGCCACAGAGTGTGAGACATTCGTAAGCAATGTCAGACATCCTTCTTTCTTTCGCGAGAGTTGGGTCGACTGGGCCATCTGGCTCTCAGCAGAGGCGGGGGTGCATATGACGTCAGCAAGCAGCGTGGCCGACGATCTGCCATGCGACACGGAAGGCTCAGCGTAGGGGCTCTACATCTACATCTACATACATACTCCGCAATCCACCATACGGTGCGTGGCGGAGGGCACCTCGTACCACAACTAGCATCTTCTCTACCTGTTCCACTCCCAAACAGAACGAGGGAAAAATGACTTCCTATAGGCCTCTGTACGAGCCCTAATCTATCTTATCTTATCTTTGTGGTCTTTCCGTGAAATGTAAGTTGGCGGCAGTAAAATTGTACTGCAGTCAGCCTCAAATGCTGGTTCTCTAAATTTCCTCAGTAGCGATTCACGAAAAGAACGCCTCCTTTCCTCTAGAGACTCCCACCCGAGTTCCTGAAGCATTTCCGTAACACTCGCGTGATGATCAAACCTACCAGTAACAAATCTAGCAACCCGCCTCTGAATTGCTTCTATGTCCTCCCTGAATCCGACCTGATAGGGATCCCAAACGCTCGAGCAGTACTCAAGAATAGGTCGTATTAGTATTTTATAAGCGGTCTCCTTTACTGATAAACCACATGTTCCCAAAATTCTACCAATGAACCGAAGACGACTATCCGTCTCTTTGAAAATGATATGACTGAGGGTTTGTTATTTCATAATGACGTCACTGACTTTATCTATAAGATCGGTGTTATTTTCAACTGTCAGATGACAATGAGAAGGAATAGTGTACTGGCAGATAGGCAGTGGGTGTCTGGAATAGATCTTGAGGTATCAGGACACTACTAAACAATTTGACAGATGTGTTGATAGTGGTGGTCAAAAAGAACATCATTATGGCTGACAGTAGGCATTGTTCTCCCAACGAGAAAACTGGATACAGTGGAAATTCTATTCCGAGCACAGGTCTGAGTAACAGTCATAGTCTGGCTGAATGATCACTTGCATACACTCTAGGTATGAGGAGGTAATATTGTGTCTCTAGTCATCTCCGTCTAATCGCTGTTTCTACTGGGGGTCTTTAGTGGAGCAACCGGTCTACCTTAAATCCTTGCCTTGTCGCTGCTCGCAACTCACTCTCGTGGCGAAAGGATCTGCTGGTGAGCGTGTCCGGCACGTGGCTGTGGACGTCCCTCAGTAGGTCCGCCAGGGAGCACCGTGGCCGTTCCCGCTCCAGGAGGGCCGCTTGTTGCAGAGGCCTCTGCGTGTCACCACGCCCGTGCCCTATAGGATGCCTGCTCCACTCCGCTCTCCAGGGAACCGGTTGCCACCTCGTGTCGCCAGCCTCCTGGGCGTAACCAGGACACATTCGGGAGGACGACGGTTCAGTCCCGTCTCCAGCCATCCTGATTTAGGTTTTCCGTGATTTCCCCAAATCGTTTCAGGCAAATGCCGGGATGGTTCCTTTGAAAGGGCACGGCCGATTTCCTTCCCAATCCTTCCCTAACCCAAGCTTGCGCTCCGTCTCTAATGACCTCGTTGTCGACGGGACGTTAAACACTAACCACCACCACCACCACCGTAACCAGGACAGATCTTTTGGATGCCGCATAAGCGAATGGTCTCTTACAAATCATACACATAATATAGATGATTACATGTCGAATACTGACAAATAAATTTCTTACGGGCAAATCAAATTCATTCTTCCATGGTTATTCCTAGTTGTAATTATAGGGTTAAACTGGTGCACAAGTGAAAGCCTTAAGTCATACGAATAATAATACTAAAAGTAAAACGTGATGTGGGATAACCGTGTGTGGTATAAGAGAGTTGGGTTGTTTTGGGGAAGGAGACCAGACAGTGAGGTCATCGGTATCATCGGATTAGGGAAGGATGGGGAAGGAAGTCGGCCGTGCCCTTTCAGAGGAACCATCCCGGCATTTACCTGGAGTGATTTAGGGAAATCACGGAAAACGTAAATCAGGATGGCCGGACGCGGAATTGAACCGCCGTCCTCCCGAATGCGAGTCCAGTGTCTAACCACTGCGCCACCTCGCTCGGTGTGGTATAAGAATCTGATAGTCGGTTAGTCCTAACTACGCTATCCACTAGTCCAATGTGGGTCAAAATGACCCCGGTTTCACATGCCGTTCTCCTTCCCATCACCGTTGAAGCATTAGTGCCTTCATCATGAGTAAAAAAAGTGTAGTTCCTCTGACCATTAAGAATAGCAACGTAGCTTAACACGCACAAAATCAACTAAACGTAATATTAACTACGATCTCAATACGCACGTTCCCCCTCTGTCCACCAACACATCGTTGTCTTCCTTGGGCAAACCCAGGTGATAGAGCACAAAAAAAAAACAACACAAACGACATTGTAAATAAACATGTCATAACTGGCCTCGAATAGCCTGGTCATCGTTCTACTCGTAGATCTTATCCGTCAGTGCATAATTACCGACTAAGGTGGGTGTATCATGTGCCTTGGGTTGACTGTCCTGTGGCTACATCAGTGAAGTGTCCACTTGTATAGAGGGTGTTACAAAAAGGTACGGCCAAACTTTCAGGAAACATTCCTCACACACAAAGAAAGAAAATATGTTATGTGGACATGTGTCCGGAAACGCTTGCTTTCCATGTTAGAGCTCATTTTATTACTTCTCTTCAAATCACATTAATCATGGAATGGAAACACACAGCAACAGAACGTACCAGCGTGACTTCAAACACTTTGTTACAGGAAATGTTCAAAATGTCCTCCGTTAGCGAGGATAAATGCATCCACCCTCCGTCGCATGGAATCCGTGATGCGCTGATGCTGCCCTGGAGAATGGCGTATTGTATCACAGCCGTCCAAAATACGAGCGCGAAGAGTCTCTACATTTGGTACCGGGGTTGCGTAGACAAGAGCGTTCAAATGCCCCCATAAATGAAAGTCAAGAGGGTTGAGGTCAGGAGAGCGTGGTGGCCATGGAATTGGTCGGCCTCTACCAATCCATCGGTCACTGAATCTGTTGTTGAGAAGCGTAGGAACACTTCGACTGAAATGTGCAGGAGCTCCATTGTGCATGAACCACATGTTGTGTCGTACTGGTAAAGGCACATGTTCTAGCAGGACAGGTAGAGTATCCCGTATGAAATCATGATAACGTGCTGGGTTGGGGTTGGGTTCTTGGGGAAGAAGACCAGATATCGAGGTCATAGGTCTCATCGGATGGGGGAAGGAGGGGGAAGGAAATCGGCCGTGCCCTTTCAAAGGAACCATCCCGGCATTTGCCTAGAGAGATTTAGGGAAATCACGGAAACCTAAATCAGGATGGCCGGACGCGGGATTGAACCGTCGTCCTACCGAATGCGAGTCCAGTGTCTAACCACTGCGCCACCTCGCTCGGTGAGATAACGTGCTCCATTGAGCGTAGGTGGAAGAATATGGGGCCCAATCAAGACATCACCAACAATGCCTGCCCAAACGTTCACAGAAAATCTGTGTTGATGACGTGATTGCACAATTGCGTGCGGATTCTCGTCAGCCCACACATGTTGATTGTGAGAATTTACAATTTGATCACGTTGGAATGAAGCCTCATCCGTAAAGAGAACATTTGCACTGAAATGAGGATTGACATATTGTTGGACGAACCATTCGCAGAAGTGTACCCGTGGAGGCCAATCATCTGCTGATAGTGCCTGCACACGCTGTACATGGTACGGAAACAACTGGTTCTCCCGTAGCACTATCCATATAGTGACGTGGTCAACGTTACCTTGTACAGCAGCAACTTCTCTGACGCTGACATTAGGGTTATCGTCAACTGCACGAAGAATTGCCTCGTCCATTGCAGGTGTCCTCGTCGTTCTCGGTCTTCCCCAGTCGCGAGTCATAGGCTGGAATGTTCCGTGCTCCCTAAGACGCTGATCAATTGCTTCGAACGTCTTCCTGTCGGGACACCTTCGTTCTGGAAATCTGTCTCGATACAAACGTACCGCGCCACGGCTATTGCCCCGTGCTAATCCTACCATCAAATGGGCATCTGCCAACTCCGCATTTGTAAACATTGCACTGACTGCAAAACCACGTTCGTGATGAACACTAACCTGTTGATGCTACGTACTGATGTGCTTGATGCTAGTACTGTAGAGCAATGAGTCGCATTTCAACACAAGCACCGAAGTCAACATTACCTTCCTTCAATTGGGCCAACTGACGGTGAATCTAGGTAGTACAGTACATCCTGACGAAACTAAAATGAGCTCTAACATGGAAATTAAGCGTTTCCGGACACGATCCCACATAACATCTTTTCTTTATTTGTGTGTGAGGAATGTTTCCTGAAAGTTTGGCCGTACCTTTTAGTAATACCCTGTATAATTTCCTCCTCATGGCTGCCCCTTCCCCCAGTTTTTGGTTTCTGAGACTCACAAGGGTACGTTAATCAAATGCTTCACGTTTCTAATTCAATAATATAAAACACAGCGGTCAGACATTACATGCATAACGTTGTTCATCTGTGTCATACAGTAAATGCTGCACCTTCCAAGGGAAACAAACCGTCGTATTCCTCCTATTGACCGGCCTATTTTTCAGTTCTTCGTTTTGTGCAGTCAGAACTATGGCGTCCTGCAGCCAGTGTGCGGTAACCGACGTCTATAGCGAGAGAGAGAGATAGATAGAGAGAGAGAGAGAGAGAGAGAGAGAGAGCCATAGAACGATCGGCTTGCACACGTATTGTCGTGATGTTATTCTTGTGCGGACCAAGCCCTTTTTGCTCACCTCGGGTAATATCCGCTCCCATGGCAACCACGCTGACTATCAGCAAAGAACCACGAAATCTAGCCGTTTGGGCTCATCTCGCCTAATACGCTCATCCCTGGCGCAGACACAGCCGAAGATACCCACGAAAATCTAAAGCACAACGCTTCAGTGACGTGGCCAAACGCAGAGACGCAAAAGGAAGAGAACGCTGTCCCTCAGCAGAAAGACAACCAAGTCATGGAGTCTATACAGGTTGGAACACGGAATGCGAATCAACGCAACAAATTCCCTCGTATAACTCGCAATGTGACAAGAATGTAATGGTCCACCTCATTTTTCTGAATCATCTCTCTAGAAAAGTAACAATAATGACTCCTGATTCTGATTTCTGCAACTTGACTGTGTATCTTGTGCAGTGCATCCTTTACTATCTTTTTGTGCTGTTCTCGGGTTGTTGGGGGGAAGTGATCGACTTCTCGAATCATGTCCTTAGGCTGCCGATTCTTAAGTACAGTAAACGGGGACATCACTGTTATTCCATGAGGTACCTCGTTCATAATATCTTGAAAATCTTTCTGGAAGATATCCAACATTGTTTGCTGTTTTGAGTAATATATCCAATATAGATCGCCCAATTCATTCATCACGCGTTCCGCCAGGTTTGAGCTCAGATGATGTGATGATATATACAACGGATAGAGGCGATGTTCTTAAGCATCGCCTGCCACGTCTTGGATCACCATTGTGGCCTGTTGCCAGGAATTATACTGCCCATATGTCCTGCTTGAGGCAGCGAATCTTTTCTTAAAGCCCTCGCCACCACTCGTCCCTTTTCCATTTTTAGAGTCATTGTGACATACTTTGATGTCAGCTCGAAGACTACTACAACGTAGCAGCATCCCCGTCGCGTCTTAGGGTAGGGTCCCACAAGCCCGTCGTGGCTATCTGTCTTTTTTTTTTTTTTTTTTTTTTAATTATCGGGTACGACGGGGGTTTCAACCTCACCGTGGTGTGCTTCACGCTACAATTGACAATACCTTTCTTATTCTTCTTTCGATGTAGTTATAATATCATAGAGGCCACAGCTTTAGGTAACACTTTCTTGGGCCGAAATGGCCATAGCTGAGATGCGTATCACAAATAACTTTGTTTATAAGCTCCTCTGGTATACATAGTCGCTAAACTGACTCATAAACGTTGCTCTGCTGGAACTAAACTCCCTTCCTCAAAAGGTAAAACTGCCGGATGGTGACTTGGGTCTTGTCCTTCCACTTTCGTTGCAAATACGAGAAACACATGGTCTCTGTCCTATTCCTTCTTAATATCCTTCATGCTGTTGGTCACATAGTCCTCAAATGCAACTTTCTGCAAATAGTATAAACTAAAATGGTTACCTTTTGCATCATCACTGCCATTTTCAACAAGGTCAACAGGCGATAGAGATAGCGCATCCTTAAGTAAATTGCTTTTGCCCGGTACATGCTTGATCATAAAGTCGAATTTCTGGAGGACGAGAATCCACCTGGCCAGTCTTCCATGGGTTAGTTTAGCAGTAAGAAGAAATTCCAAAGCCCTGTGACTGGTGTATGCTTTTGTTTTCTCTCGAATAAAAAGAATCGTAATTTCTGAAACCTCCATACGATTGCTAGCGCTTCCAGTTCGGTTACTGAGTAGTTCATCTCTGCTTTGGTCAAAACTCTGCTACCGAATGCGATCGTTTTCTGTACAATGTTCCATTCTTCTTCGTATTCTTGGGATAACATAATTCCAAGTCCCAAATAGTTGCTATCCAAGACCATACAAAATTCTCGGGAAATGTCAGAGTGGGTAAGAATCGGTGCATTAACTATCACAGTTTTGAGAGACTGAAACTCTCGTTCTGTGTCGTTATCCCAGATCCAAGAGGTTTCTTCTCTGTGAATTGACATAGGCAGGAAACTAATAAAGTGTCGCCGCACGGAATTAGCCGAGCGGTCTGGGCGCTGCAGTCATGGACTGTGCGGCTGGTACCGGCGGAGGTTCGAGTCCTCCCTCGGGCATGGGTGTGTGTGTTTGTCCTTAGGAAAATTTAGGTTAAGTAGTGTGTAAGCTTAGGGACTGATGACCTTAGCAGTTAAGTCCCATAAGATTTCACACTCACATTTACTAAAGTGTCAATACTGACGAATCTGACGCAGCAAGTGAACCGAGAAATTTTTGTGCAACGATGCCTTCTTCTTGTCTCACACTTTGTGACTGTTGCTAATGTAAGTGTGAGGGATTGTTACCCTCCAACTCTTACTGGCGCAGGGCTGGAGTACTTCTGACCACCAATTCGTAGGGGTCACTCACTGCTGGGCTGGAAACCGCTACTGTTTTGTAAGGATGCAGACCGAGGACCTGTGCAACATCATTAGATTCAATAAAACAGTATTCAACATGATTGCATTTATTACTCAGAATAAGAATTGTTGCCGTGTCTCTTGCATCAGCTGGTGGCTACGCAATCCAGAGAGGAATGGCTCAAGACTACCGAGGACGACGTATCAGCCCGAAGTGGATGTCGATGGCCCCCTGCTGCAGTGGCTTACCGCCCGCTGAAAAGGTAGGCACGCCCTATCGGTAGCCCTGCTTGGAGATGGCAGTAATCGTGACGTGTACGTTTGATTTACACGCAGTTTAGGCGAGTACTCAGTCCCTTCCAGATCACTGCCCACGTTGTCCCATTAGGTGGACTGTGATTTCAGATGAAGCAACGTCGTGCTGAATGCTTAACCTTGCCCGCCGGTGTGATAGGCTGTCACACTGGTATCACTGAAGTTTGAGGTCAGATTCTGTCCCAGACTGGAGCCACGTTAGTTGACCTCTTGACTACCCACCAGTGCTGGGTGCGGTGCTGACTTCATTACTGGATGCTGGAATTGATTATCCATGGCTACGTATTGCTGGCCTCGTAAGGCAGCAACTGTAAGACTAACTAACGCTAGAACTATCTCACCCACAAGATGTTACCGCACCATAACCAGAGAATTAAGTGTAAACGACATTAACGCTATCGATTATCCTCATCGAGTACTCTAGGCTAGAGGGGTTGGAAGATTTATGTCGTCCATGAAAGTCTCCGCTCTATGACGTCATTCGTAATGACCGAATTGGGACGGCTGTTCTCGAGTCGTCAGCGGTCTTCAGTACCGCTACATCTGCTTGACGAATTTGTTACAATGGCTTTCTTTACTGCTTAGTCAAACCAGGCCAGGCGATATTGCGTCCTGCCTACCTCTTATTCAAAGTTACCAAGGCAGTTCGGACAGCACGCTTCTAACGATGTTCTGCTGAGATGGCTCGAAGTGTCGAGCAAGAGTGTCGGTGTCGCTGTCTTCCTGACCTAATAAGGGTATTAAAACGTCTATGCTTCCCTACTGTCTGCTGTTGATGCTTCCGCATGATTGAGTAATGACGGTTATTCGAACTTAATAATAATAATAGTAATAATAAATCCATAACTATCCACTAAAATACATGTTAAAGGCTATCAATAAATCGATCATACAGTCGCGTGAAAACTTTCAAAGACTAACTATGTCATAGCAAATAGTGCTGTTTATGGTCAGTAACAAGTTAAAACAGAGCGCCTATAAATGCATCAGCATGGGGATAGCGTTGAGTCGTAAGTTTCATTCAGCGGTTGTATTCGAAAATTCGTGATATAGCGACGTTGACGTAATATTTTCCCTAGATGAATGGAGTTGTCTATGTAGTACCGTAACATTCTCTCCACCCCAGCGATACTAGGTGACCGTTCTGTCACAGTGGGGGACTTCCCACGAACAATTAAACTGTTCAAAGAGAGAGACCGCACTCATTTAAAAGAGCACGTGTTTAGGAATTTAATGTATTCCAGTTATGCAGTTCAACATGCTATAGACTGTCTACAAAGCTGACAGCCACATGTCTATCGACTCTACGAGAGAATGTGGAACAAAGCTCCTCACCCATCAGAAGAAACCATTGCTCAGCTCTAAGATTCATGTTGCACATCAATGTAAGAAGAAGAGGAATTAAATACAGGCATAGAGCTACGATCTTCCTTAATTATCTTCATACACTATTTTGTATGTAGGAGTTTATAAACAAAAGAAATGTAGCAATAAAGCCCTCTGCATACTAATGTGATTGTGTAATCAACACCATGACTGAGAGGATAAAGTAACCCTAACACAAGAGCCTTGTGTCCATTGACTGGATCAGCAATGTTATTGGGAACCAGTAGAAGACGAGGAATAATTCACTACTACCTGATAATATGTGTGCTTTGATTGTCGGGCCCTCTGATTGACAGTGGTTACCGTTGAAAGTGTAACAGTTTCACACAGTGAATGGTGTTTATTATGCGCCATTTGCTACTAGACTGCTGTTGTAAAATGATGTAGCGTGTGTCCTGTGCTATCCTGAGACAATATGGAAGGATAATTGTCACACGGTACGCGTAGTTCAAGTAGACTGGCAGTGTGTAGGGTCATCCGTGAACAAAGTGTCAGAAGTGTGCAACAGGGAATCTTCCAAATTTACTTGATGCACATCTAGTAATTTCGGGATTTATAGGACCACAATTCGAAGAACTCCACATATAGGGTCCAGATGATGACACTTGTAGAGCAGCTTTAGCAGTTGAGATACTAGCATCAGCAATGAAAATCTTTCACTGCGATGGCAGTGGCCTTGATTAGGACATAAGCACGCCACCGACTCTGATACAGAGTCAGTACTTCCCACAGCAGCAATGCGACGAATTAGAGAAAAAAATCTTTCGAAATAACTGTCGGAGTATCCGAAATACATGTTTTAAATAATGCACAGCTGTGGAATACTATCGTAATGGAGGAGGAGGAGACTTTGGGGGAGGAGACCAGACAGCGAGGTCATCGGTCTCATCGGATTAGGGAAGGATGGGGAAGGAAGTCGGCCGTGCCCTTTCAAAGAAACCAACCAGCATTTGCCTGGAATGATTTAGGGAAATCACGGAAAACCTAAATCAGGATGGCCGGACACGGGATTGAACCTGTCGTAATGTTTTCCTTCGTTAAGAAAATAATACTGTGGTGTCGTAATTCTTCATAATACACTCTGCACGATATGTGTGTGTCTGTGAAACACCACACGCAGTTATCGTGGAACTGCGATGAGATACCCGACCTGCATGCTGGAGTGATGTACACACCGCTCTCTTATTGCTCAACTCCATGCTCTACATAGTGAAACAAAAGAAAATTATCTTTCCGCTGATTAAACAAATCTTTTAATATATGTAAGTTACTTTTAGAAATAAATGCTGTACCTACACTTTCTATATTGTTGCGTTAACTTAGTCAGGGCAAACTACAGCATTTAAAAACATTGTCACGAATAACAACTATTCGAATATAGTACACTACACAGCACATAAGTAAATTACTGAGTCGATGGAAATGCAGTCAGTGTATTTGCTACGCAACTCAGCTGCTGTACCTAATCTCCAGTACACTACACACAGTAAATGCTGAAGCACTTGATGTGTAATATTACGACAAACGATCTATGGAAGAATGTACTACATCTGAACAAAACCTTCACAAGCTGATAAGCTGTGCATGGCGGAGAGAACATCGTACCACTTGTTACAGACAACTGAGGAGCTATGAATTCAGTGTTACAGGTAGGTACGGTGTATACACACACGTTGTACTAATGTCAAGCTACAATTTGTATTACAATATTGTTTTTGTACTTAGTTTCATACACAAAAAAACATTCGTCAAGGAGAACGATCTTATAGTTGTTTCCATATGTTAAAATATGCCTTTGGTTGGGGGTGGTGATATGGAAGGAGGGTCTATGTGTATAAATATAAACCAACCAGCTTACCTACCAGATAGTACGATACAGCTGTTCACGAGACTGTTCTGTGTGAGTGCCTGTGGATCGCAGCGTGTCAATATCGGCATCTCACTTGACATTCAGTTGTAGCAGTTAGTGGTTGAAATAGAGGATGTAGTACGTCGTAGGAAGGCACAACTCACGCAGATGCAATGGTACCGCTTGTATGATAGGCAATTATACATTGAGAACCAATTAAGCAACGAGTCCAGACAAGATAACGTCAACATCAACGTCTTCACGACCAGTGAGCGTATTAGAGCCTCAATAGCAAGTGTTCTCAGAGGCACAGCACTCAAACTATTGGTTCGTATGACAAGGCGCTGCGTATTATTTAAAAAAAAATCAAAGTGTTACAAACATCCGTATGCTACGTGAAGTGATACGCTTCACTGCGGATCAGATTCATTAATTAAGTGATGGTATGACGAATATGTTCGATGTTGTTGTGCGAGGTATTATACAACATTGCCTGAGTGTTGGCTCTCAGCTGAGTGATTTCATAGCTGCCCACAGATGACATTGTGTACATAGTGAATATAGTGTGCATAAAAGACAATTACTCGGTAAATATTGCCGTATGCTACGTGGTTTTGACAAAGGAGAAAAAAATGCTTGTACTGAAAAAAGTCTACATAAATGAAAAATTGTAATAAATTACTATGGTGTGTTTTATAGAGTTACAATACATGTATAAGTTCCTTCGCTAGAAAAAGGACATGCTTTGGAATAAATACATTTTGCTTTCTGCAGTAATGCATAATAACCTAATGGAGATTCCTACAAAAATGCTCTCATTGTAGCTGAAACACATCTGCACACATTGCACGCTGAACTACACCATGTTATTAGATGTTCTAAAGATCCAAGAATGTGACCTATTCAGTCACGTGACATGATGTCATATAGTCTTGTAGTTGTAGCCCGACTGTATTGTGCTGTATTCTCACCATTAACATACACACATCAAAAAAAGTTTTGCATCACCTCGGTTCCGAGAGTTCCGGATCCTGTACAGAAAATTGGAATAGTGATCAAGATAAACATCATTTCCACCCATTTTATTGCTCATGAGAATCACACATTTCATGTTGTACCACCATACAGCGAGACCTTCAGAGGTGGTGGTCCACATTGCTGTACACATCAGTACCTCTAATACGCAGTAGCACGCCCTCTTGCACTGATACATGCCTGTATTCGTCGTGGCATACTATCCATAAGTTCTTCAAGGCGCTGTTGGTCCACATTGTCCCACACCTCAACGGCGATTCGGCGTAAATCCCTCAGAGTGTTTGGTGGGTCACGTCGTCCATAAACAGACCTTTTCAATCTATCCTAGGCATCTTCTATAGGCTTCATGTCTGGAGAACATGCTGGCCACTCTAATCGAGTGATGTCGTTATCTTGAAGGAAGTCATTCACAAGATGGGCATGATGAGGGCGCGAATTGTCGTCCATGAAGACGAATTCCTCGCCAATATGCTGCCGATATGGTTGCACTATCGGTCGTAGGAGGGCATTCACGTATCGTACAGCCGTTACGGCGCCATCCATAACCACCAGCGGCGTACGTCGGCTCCATATAACGCCGCACCAAAACAGCAGAGAACCTCCACCTTGCTGCACTCGCTGGACAGTGTGTCTAAGGCTTTCAGCCTGACCGGGTTGCCTCCAAACACATCTACGACGATTGTCTGGTTGAAGGCATATGCGACACTCATCGGCGAAGAGAACGTGATGCCAATCCTGAGCGGCCCACTCGGCATGTTGTTGGGCCCATCTGTACCGAGTTGCATGGTTTCGTTGCAATGATGGACCTCGCCATGGACGTCGCGAGTGAATTTGCGCATCACGCAGCCTAATGCGCACAGTTTGAGTCGTAACACGACGTCCTATGGCTGCACGAAAAGCATTATTCAACATGGTGGCTTTGCTGTCAGAGTTTTTCCGAGGCATAATCTATAGGTAGCGGTCCTCCACTGCAGTAGTAGCCCTTTGGCGAGTTGAGCGAGGCATGTCATCGACAGTTCCTGTCTCTCTGTGTCTCCTCCATGTCCGAACAACGTCGCTTTGGTTCACTGCGAGACGCATGGACACTTCCCACAAAGTAGCAATGCGGACGCGACCGGACCGCGGTATTGACCGTCTAGGCATGGTTGAACTACAGACAACATGAGCCGTGTACCTCCTTCCTGGTGGAATGACTGGAACTGATCGGCTGTCGGACCCCCTCCGTCTAATAGACGCTGCTCAAGCATGGTTGTTTACATCTTTGGGCGGGTTTAGTGACATCTCTGAACAGTCAAAGGGACTGTGTCTGTGCTACAATATCCACAGTCAACGTCTGTCTTCAGGAGTTCTGGGAACCGGGATGATGCAAAAGTTTTTTTGATGAGCGTAGTTCACCAGATCTCCATCTGATCAAACATATGCATCAAAAGCACCTGTTGTATAAACGCATATCATCGCTTTTTTTACATTATTCTGACCATAAATTAACGACAATATGACATTCTACATAAGGAACCCATTGTATGACCACCTTCCATTTGTATAAATGCTAAATAAATACTGCAGAAGCCTCTCTGAGACCGTTCAATGATATGACACATCACATTACTCCAATCATTTAGTCGGTATGAAAAAATACCATGTTTTTATCGGCAACAACCCTTTCCACGTGAACAATAAAATACATGGGAGAGTAGCTATGAGGCATTCTCATAGGCCATTGTCTGTGACACAGCACAGAATAGTAAAACCATCTCTACATCGTTCTACAGAACATCTATCTGCAACTCCAAAACTCCAAATAATATATTTAAGGAGTGTAGCGTGACAGTGTAGAGTCAGTTTTCTTTTAATTTGCTAGCATGGGAAAGTTTATTAGTATACTGGAGAAGAATACATCGCTATTTTGCCCATATTGGGCCTAGAGGGGGAAGTAGCAAAGCTTTCTGTTGACAGAATTAATATTAATGTTTTGGATCCTATATACACTGCTGGCCACCGTAAATGCAACACCCTGAAGGAAGCATCCGAATCAAGTGAAATTTACACCATGCGTTTGCAGCGATGAGATATGCAACTGATTAGAATTTCAGCGCAGACGCACATCACGCGCGCCTGTGGCGCCACCTCATCGCGCCATTTAAGGCTTGGCGATTTCGACGAGTGTACGTTCGGCACGTGTGTTTACCTTGTGGTTGTTTCACAAGACGATCAGTTATGCCTCGTAGACAACAGCGAACATCGTTTGATCAAGTATCCTAGTTCGACAGAGGAAGGATAGTGGCTTACCGAGATTGTGGATTATCATACAGAGAAATCGCTAGTCGTGTTGGACGAAACCAAACAACTGTAATGCGGATATGTGACCGTTGGATGCAGGAGGGTACGACGGACCGACGTGGTCGATCGCATTCACCTGGGTGCACCACTGCACGTGCTGATAGGCAAATTGTGCGCATGGCAGTGACGGATCGCTCAGTGACATCCCGAACCGTAGCACAGCACATTGCGTCTGTAACGCATCATCCAGTGTCTGCGCGTACCATTCGACGCCGTTTACAGCAGAGTGGTCTGTCCGCAAGACGTCCATTGCTTCGTCTACCATTGACGCAGAACCACAGACGTCTCCGTCGCCAATGGTGAGATGACAGACGGATGTGGACGGCAGAATGGAATGACGTTGTCTTTACTGACGAGGCACGCTTGTGTCTGCAGCACCACGATGGTCGGATTCGAGTGTGGAGACACCGTGGAGAGAGGATTCTGGACAACTGCATTATGCACCGCCACACTGATCTTGCACCGGGTATTATGGTATGGGGCGGTATTGGATATTACTCTCGCACGCCTCTAGTACGCATTGCCGGTACTTTAAATAGCCGGCGCTACATATCCGAGGTGCTGGAGCCAGTTGTCCTTCCTTACCTTCAGGGCTTGGCCACAGCCACATTTCAACAGGATAGTGCGCGAACACACGTGGCACGCATTGTCCAAAGGTTCTTCGTCAATAACCAGATTGAATTGCTTCCCTGGCCGGCTCGCTCTCCGGATCTTTCGCCGATAGAAAACATGTGGTCCACGGTTGCTCAACGAGTGACGCAGATAACATCCCCAGCTGCCACACCAGATGATCTTTGGCAACGTGTGGAAGCTGCTTGGGCTGCTGTACCCCAGGAACACATCCAACGTCTCTTTGACTCAATGCCGAGACGTGTGGCAGCGGTGATCTCCAACAATGGCGGCTACTCTGGCTACTGATTCTGGCAGGAACCACATGTCACAGACGTCTGTAAACGTAATCATTTGATACTTGGTCAACATGTTATCTACAAAATAAATTTTGTTGTGCTACCTCTTGTCTTTCTTGGTGTTGCATTTACGGTGGCCAGCAGTGTATTTTGCTACCCCACTGATACATACTCCTATTGTTGAACATACCCTATGCTGTAATCTCTTAGGATGGGAAGTCCATTGGCGACAGCTTCTGTCATTTTATGTGAGAAGAAATTTTTTCTCATAGACAATGTGAAAGTACTGTCATGTGGTTACTATAGCTGTGGGCGCAGCAACATAAATCGCATTTGGAAACCTATTCGTACTGTAGTTTTTCTGAGTTTTCTGTCGTTACTTTTCAGCCGGAAGTGTAAGTTATACACATAAGCCCTCTCTCCCCATCCCCACCCCCACCTAAGGGATACTTTAACATATGAAAGTAAGCATAAGAACGTTCTCCTTGACGAATGATTCTTCTGTATATGAAATTAAATAAAAAAGTAATATTGTAATACAAATCGTAACTCCACATTAGTGTGTGTATGCACCGTATCCAACTGTAACAGTGAATTCACAGCTCCTCAGTTGTCTGTAAGAAGAGGTACGATGTACCCTCCACCATGCACAGCTTGTGGGGTTTTTGTTTAGATGTAGGACGTTCTTCCATAGATCGTTGGTCGTAATACTACACATCAAGCGCTTCAGCACTTACTGGGTGTAGTGTACTGGAAACTAGGTACAGCAACTGAGTTGTGTAGCAAATACACTGACTGCATTTCCATCCACCCAGTAATTTACCTATGTGCTGGATGGTGTCCAATATTCGAACAATTGTTATTCGTTACAATGTTTCTAAATGCTGTACTGTGCTTTGATTAAATTAGCGCTACAATATAGATAATGTATGTACGGCATTTCTCTATTAAAAATCTTTTCTTTTGATACTGAGCTAATGTTAAAAGATATGTTTAATTGTTTCATTGTTCGCTAGAAGAATTTTTTCCTGTGGGAGCATAGAGTAGAGCAAGAACAGTGCGATGAGTTTATTACTCCAGCATTCGGGTTGGGTGTCACATCGCACTGCTACGCGCCTTGCGTGTGTCGCTTTACATACACACACATATTTTGCTGAATGTATGATGAACAATTACGACACTGTATTATTCTTTTCTTCAAAAAAAATATACTATGATGGTATCCCACTGCAGTGCTTTATTTAAAATAAATAATTAGGATGATTTGACAATTTATCTAGAATTATTTTTTTTCTAGCTCGCTGCATTGCTGCTGTTGTAAGATGGGATACCTGCTGACTGTGTATATCAGATGTTGGCGGCGTCTGTATGCCCTAATCAAAGCCATTGCGACCGCAGTGCAAAATATTCATTTCTGATGCTAATATCTAAACTGCAAAGTTCCATCATCTGGACCTTATATGTGAATTGCTTCGAACTGTGGTCCTAGGAATCCTTAATTCATGAGACGCACATGGAATAGCTGTGGAAGCATGCCTGTTGTACAATTCTGACATTTTGTTCCTGGAAGATCTTACATACTGCCAGTCCATTTAAACTTCAACATTTTACTATGACAGCAGTCTTATGGCACAGGGCACATGATAAACCCCATGCGTTGTGTGAAGGCATTATACTTTCAACCATTACCACTACCACAATCAAAGTACGTATTTTATCAGGTGGTAGTGAATCATTCCTCATGTTCTCCCAGTTCGCAATATCATTGGAGGACTAATTGGTTACTGCAAGGGTTTTGTGATGGGATTGCTTCATCCTCTCAGCCATGGAGACAACTATACAGTTACGTTAGTATGCAGAGGGGTTATAGCTAAATTTCTTTCGTTTATAAACTCCTACATACAACAGGGTGTATGAAGGCAGTTAAGGAAGATCGTAGTTTTGTGTCTACATTTAATTCTTCTTCTTCTTGCACTGGTGTGCAAAATGAGTCTTGGGGCTGTGCAGTGGTTTCTTCTGATGGGTGAGGAGCTTCGTTCCACATTCTCTGGTAGACTCGATAGACATATGGCTGATAGCTTTGACGGTAGTTTGCAGCATGTTGACTTGCAGAAATGGAACACATTAAATTCTTAAATGTGTGCTCTTGTAAATGAATGCACTCTCTCTCGTTAAGCAGTGTAATTGTTCGTGGGAAGTCCCTCACTGTGACAGTATGTTCACCTAGTATCACTGTGTGAGAGAGAGTGTTTCCATGGAATAAAAGAAGAATCTACACTCCTGGAAATGGAAAAAAGAACACATTGACACCGGTGTGTCAGACCCACCATACTTGCTCCGGACACTGCGAGAGGGCTGTACAAGCAATGATCACACGCACGGCACAGCGGACACACCAGGAACCGCGGTGTTGGCCGTCGAATGGCGCTAGCTGCGCAGCATTTGTGCACCGCCGCCGTCAGTGTCAGCCAGTTTGCCGTGGCATACGGAGCTCCATCGCAGTCTTTAACACTGGTAGCATGCCGCGACAGCGTGGACGTGAACCGTATGTGCAGTTGACGGACTTTGAGCGAGGGCGTATAGTGGGCATGCGGGAGGCCGGGTGGACGTACCGCCGAATTGCTCAACACGTGGGGCGTGAGGTCTCCACAGTACATCGATGTTGTCGCCAGTGGTCGGCGGAAGGTGCACGTGCCCGTCGACCTGGGACCGGACCGCAGCGACGCACGGATGCACGCCAAGACCGTAGGATCCTACGCAGTGCCGTAGGGGACCGCACCGCCACTTCCCAGCAAATTAGGGACACTGTTGCTCCTGGGGTATCGGCGAGGACCATTCGCAACCGTCTCCATGAAGCTGGGCTACGGTCCCGCACACCGTTAGGCCGTCTTCCGCTCACGCCCCAACATCGTGCAGCCCGCCTCCAGTGGTGTCGCGACAGGCGTGAATGGAGGGACGAATGGAGACGTGTCGTCTTCAGCGATGAGAGTCGCTTCTGCCTTGGTGCCAATGATGGTCGTATGCGTGTTTGGCGCCGTGCAGGTGAGCGCCACAATCAGGACTGCATACGACCGAGGCACACTGGGCCAACACCCGGCATCATGGTGTGGGGAGCGATCTCCTACACTGGCCGTACACCACTGGTGATCGTCGAGGGGACACTGAATAGTGCACGGTACATCCAAACCGTCATCGAACCCATCGTTCTACCATTCCTAGACCGGCAAGGGAACTTGCTGTTCCAACAGGACAATGCACGTCCGCGTGTATCCCGTGCCACCCAACGTGCTCTAGAAGGTGTAAGTCAACTACCCTGGCCAGCAAGATCTCCGGATCTGTCCCCCATTGAGCATGTTTGGGACTGGATGAAGCGTCGTCTCACGCGGTCTGCACGTCCAGCACGAACGCTGGTCCAACTGAGGCGCCAGGTGGAAATGGCATGGCAAGCCGTTCCACAGGACTACATCCAGCATCTCTACGATCGTCTCCATGGGAGAATAGCAGCCTGCATTGCTGCGAAAGGTGGATATACACTGTACTAGTGCCGACATTGTGCATGCTCTGTTGCCTGTGTCTATGTGCCTGTGGTTCTGTCAGTGTGATCATGTGATGTATCTGACCCCAGGAATGTGTCAATAAAGTTTCCCCTTCCTGGGACAATGAATTCACGGTGTTCTTATTTCAATTTCCAGGAGTGTATATTGAGACAATACATAGACTACTCTACTCATCAAGGAAAAATTTTACTTCAGTGTCGCCATATCATGAATTTTTTAATAATACAGTCGTTGGACGAAGCTCACGACATGACGATATCCCCATGCTGATGCATTTACAGGTGCTCTGATGTAACTTGTAACTGAGCATAAACAACATTATTTGCTATAAGATGGTTAGTCATTGAAATTTATCACATGACCGGTTGGGCTATTAATCGATAGCATTTAATATTTTTTTTCGTGGGTAAGTATGACTTTATTATTTTTATTATTAATATTAGTAAATTTTTCCCCCTCACTGAGGGGCTGTGAACTTATCTCTGGTAAGCGATAGCTGGTGCTCAACGTCCGTACACATACCTCAAATATATGAATGTATGTTTATGGGTATACAGATAGTGGAAAATTGTCAGAATGAAGTACAGCAGGGACATGGACGTGTTTATTAATCAGTGAAGAGTAGAGTACAATAACAACACACAGTTTTACATTGGCAGTTTAGGATGCAAAATAAGTATTTGTATGCAATGCTGAATATAGGCTGTTATGATTAGTACTTAGCAGACCCTCCCTTTCTCTTTATAATCTCTCTCATTCTAAGTGGTCGTGGATTTCACGAGAGATTCTTTTGTTTTCGTTGTAATTTTTCATCATTCGTCTGGTAAAGCGTTCATTAGAACGGATATGTGACGAATTGTCTTATTTTTATTGAGTACATTTCACAAATTCTCTATTCGATTAATACCTAGGGATTACAGTGGTGTCGGCTTATAGCGTGGAGCTTTGTACAACAGCCACAGCACTGCACCTAGAGTTGTATGTTTTGAATCATCATCCTCCGTTAGTAGTGAACCATTCCTCATCTTCTCCTGGTTCCCAGTACCGTTGCAGGACCAGTCGGTTACTACAAGGCTCGTGGAATGGGGTTGCCTCATCCACTCAGCCATTCAGACGACAATGCAATTACATTAGTGTGCAAGGGTTTCCTTTTTTGTTTATAAATTCCTACATGCAACCAGGTATATGAAGGTACTTAAGTAAGATCGTACCTACACTTAATTAATCTTCGTCTTGCATGGATGTGGAACATGAATCGCAGAGCTGGACGATGGTTTCTTGTGATGAGTGAAAAGTTTTGCTTGCCACCTCCAGCAGTTTGCTCCGCATTCTCTCGTAGAAGCGATGGACATATGAATGCCAACTTTGTCGTCAGTCCTGAGCATCTCGATTTGCAGGACTGGAATACATTAAATTCCTAAACGTGTGTTCCTGTAAGTGAGTGCGTTCTCTCTCGCTAAACTATTTAATCGTTCGTGGGAAGTCACCCACTGTGATAGTACGGTCACGCTACTGGATGTGTGATTTATCGATAGCCGTAATAATATGTCTTTTAGTGCGAAATTATGGTTTAATTATCATTCAAAATTGTTAAGGCTTTCGTGGCCACTTGTTGACAAACTGCCTGTTGGCTTCTGTCTCGGGTTCTTCGGCCGACGTTCATCTAATGATTTTTCTGACGTTTCGCCAGCACGAGTGACTGGCATTGTCAAAGCTTCACCCTCCATTGCCGGTGGTGAACTGGAGGCGAGCTCGCGGCCGCAGACTATTTGGCGCGCCAACGTCCGAGGGCTTCTCCGCGGTCATTTCCGGTGCGGTTCTCCTCTTGCTACCTGCGACGGTCGTTCGCTGCAGTACGGGCAGCCAGGATCCGTTTACCTTAAGGCTTTCCTCTTTCTTGTTGAAACTGTTCGCGTGTTTTTGTATTTCTACAGCTTCTCTGAACAAGCGCGTGTGATAGTGCTTCTCTACAGCTAGAACTTCCGTGTTGGCGAATTTTATTACGTGGTCGGTCCCATTCAGTGCGTGCTCTGTCACGGCCGATTTCTCCACCTGCCCCAACCTGCAATGTCGCTTGTGCTCTTTGATCCTGGTGTTAATTGATCGTCCAGTCATTCCGACATAAACTTTTCCGCATGTGCATGGTATACGGTATATTCCCGACCTTGCAAGTGGGTCTCTTTTCTCCTTCGCCGATCTAAGACACTCTTTGATCTTCCTTGTCGGTTTGAAAATCGTCTTTACGCCATGTTTGCGCAATGTGCGGCCGATTCTGTCCGTCACTCTGGGAATGTATGGCAGAAAGGCCGTACCCGACATTTCTTTTTCTGGTTCCTTACTTCGCCGAGTGTTGGGCTCTGTTACACTTCTAATGTAATTTGTGGAGTACCCATTGCTCCTCAGAACAGTTTCCAGGTGTTGCATTTCTCGTTTGAGGTGTTGCGGCTCACATATTCGTCCTGCTCTCGTTACGAGCGTACTGATCATGCCTCTTTTCTGGCTCGGGTGGTGGTTTGACAGTTTGTGCAGGTATCGGTCCGTGTGTGTCGGTTTTCGATACACGCTGTGTCCCAGGTTTTCGCCTTCCCTTGTGACCAGCACATCTAGAAATGGCAGTTTCTTGTCCTTTTCTACTTCCATGGTAAATGTTATGTTGGCATGGAGGCTGTTCAAGTGTCTTAGGAAGTCACCGAGCTGTTCTTCACCATGGCTCCACACACACGAAAGTATCATCGACGTACCTGTACCACACCTTAGGTTTGCAAGTCGCCGAGTCCAGTGCCTGTGCTTCGAATCGTTCCATGAAGAAGTTGGCCACCACTGGACTGAGAGGACTACCCATGGCGACGCCTTCCAGCTGTTCGTAGAAATCGCCATTCCACGTGAAATAGCTCGTGGTGAGACATGCATGGAAGAGCGTTTTGATGTCTTGCGGGAACATAGAACCGATGTGCTCCAGAGCGTCACTGAGTGGCACTTTCGTAAATAACGAAACAACATCAAAGCTGACCAGGATGTCGTTTGGTGCAAGTTTCAGTTTCTTCAGCTTCTCAATGAAATGTCCTGAGTCCTTAATGTATGTGTCGGTCTTCCCCACGTGTGGCTGGAGCAGAGAGGCCAAGTGTTTTGCCAGTTTATACGTTGGTGAGCCAGGATCGCTAACGATCGGTCTCAGTGGAACGTTGTTCTTATGGATCTTGGGTAATCCATACAGCCGAGGTGGTAGGGCTTCCGTGTTGCGCAGGTTTCTCTGTATGTCCGCCGGCAGAGAAGACGCCTTGATTAATCGATTCGTATTCCGAGTGATACGCTGCGTCGGATCTGCGCTTAGTTTTCGGTACGTCGTCGGATCTAATAGGTCTCGGATCTTTTGCTCATAATCTTCGGTCTTCATTACGACGGTCGCATTCCCCTTATCGGCAGGCAGTACCAATATACTCTTGTCGGCGTTGAGATCCTTAATGGCTTGTACCTCTTCTTTCTTCAGGTTGCAAGCTGGTGGTTTTGCTCGGCGCAGTATCCTGGCTGTTTTCGTGCGTATTTCCTCTGCCCTTTCACAAGGAAGGGTCCGAATGGCTGCTTCGGTGTTGGCAATGATGTCCCCCATAGGTATAGGTATAGTTCACCACCGGCAATGGAGGGTGAAGCTTTGACAATGCCAGTCACTCGTGCTGGCGAAACGTCAGAAAAATCATTAGATGAACGTCGGCCGAAGAACCCGAGACAGAAGCCAATAGGCAGTTTGTTAATTATCATTGTTAGTGTAAAATAATTGCGTTCCTCCTCATTTAGGTGCTGTGATTCTATCTCAGCATTGTGTCAGGGCCGAAGGTGTTTGTCATTCCCAATACATCTCGGTTATGCGGATATCGGGAAACAGGAGTGTGTGTTAATATATAATTACATGTGTTCTGCCTCAGGTAATGTCTGGACTAGCTGATAATGCAAAGACAGTGCATGATGATCCGTGGGCTCCAGGCAATGCCATCAAAATGCATACAAGTTTATTTCATGTTGTTACTCATCTTAATGATCGAGACAAGTTTTTTTGGCTGTCGGTCGGACGGCGTCGATAGTGCGATGCCAGGAACAGCGTTTGGTGTGTTCACGAAATCATACGCCGGCGGCCTGATGCAATGCTTATAGAAAAATCATAGCTCGTGGGTTATGCTCTCTCTCTCTTTCTGTCTCTGCCTCTCTCTCTCTCTCTCTCTCTCTCTCTCTCTCTGCATACGACAGATGTCAGTCGGCAAGCACCGTGAGCGCGACCGCCAAGGACAGAGTTTGGATTTGTGTTCGCAAAAAGAGTGCGCCGGCGGTGCGACGCTAGGCTCGCTGAAAAATCACTACGTGTGTGTGTGAGTGTGTGTGGCGAGGCCACGCATGACGAACGCTCTCGCAAACTAGCGCGCCATCTGCTTATAGTATGGTGTGGCGTCATGTCCGCATCTGAAAGCAACATGGGGGAGGGGAGAGGAGGGAGGAGGGACGGGAGTAGGCTCAGTTCAAATTGGACGACCTGCCTCTTTGCCCCCTCCCTACCACTCCCCAACTATTCATTGCAGAGCAGTAGAGCAAAAATGATGACTCATCATTGGCATACAGTCAAAGGATTGAAATGGAATCTTGACAGAGACCCGCACCGCCGTACTAGGCTAGGTCCTCCATGGGTGGTTTGCCGTTGTCTTCCTCCGATCGTAATGGGGATGAATAATGATGATGAAGACGACACAACAACGCCCAGTCATCTCGGAGCAGGTGAACATCCCTTACGCCGCCGGGAATCGAACCCGGGATCCCAGGCTCGGGAAGCGAGAACGCTACCGCGAGACCACGAGCGCGGACTGTGAAAGGATTACAGGATCTAATACCAAGGCCTGGAGGATGCCTGATTCTACCTATCTTTGTGACTTTATGGTGACAGACGCAACGCATTGCTGGCGAGACATCAGGTACGCTGCACTTGGCGAGATATAGAAGCTGCTAAGCTTGGCAAGTAAAATGTCGAAACCGACAGTATCAAAGGCATTGCTAAAATCTAAGAACTAGATGGTAGTCACTTCATTTCCACACTTTAGCTCATCTGTTACCTTTATGAAGGCAGATGTTGTGCTGTGACCTTTACAGAAACCTGGTAGGTATTCGTCTAGTACGAGTAGGTTGTCTGTAGTTACATAGTTGCTTTGTCGGTCGTGGACTATATATTCTAAGACACTAAGAAAGGGAGGAAGAATGCAAATAGGCCAGTAATCAAAGGGTGCTGTGGCAACTACTCTTTTTAGGTAGTACATTAACTACTCCATATTTCCAGACCTCAGGGAAAACACTTGTGGTTAAGGAGTGGTTATGTATATCTGTTACAGTGGGTAGCAATGGGTCAAGCTTCTCATCTTTTGGACAGTATGTCATTAAGTCCAGCAAATACTGACCTAATACAAATGATGGATTTTTGACTGTAACATGCGTCAGATAGAAATTTTCGTGGTTACCCTCATTTATCTCCATGAAGTAATGAATTAGCCTCTGTGTGGTTTGCAGTTCAGTTGTGGTTGTAGGTAATATGAAATACTGGTACAGTTCTTCGGCTGGAGCAATGTTATCAGTGGCAGCTTTATTTTACCTATACTATGACCACACAAGTTTTCCATAGGGCAACTGGACTATGTCTGTTGTCGGTTAATGTAAGGGTGTGCCTGAGTTTAGCTTTTCTCGCAACTTGTCCGGCTCTGTTCCGCTTCTGCTGGTAAGCAACATGATTTTCCTGTGTAGGGTGTAGTTTGATTGCTGATTGTGCAACGTCTCTGAGATTCTTGAGCTGATTTAGTTCATCAGTTAGCCAAGGTACATATTTCCTTCTTACTTTTCCGGTCGTTAGGGAAATTTTTTGTTTATGTCCAGGAAGGAAATAGAAGTCAGTAAGAATGCTTGCCGGCCGCTGTGGCCGAGCAGCTCTAAGCGCTTCAGTCTGGAACCGCGCGACCGCTACGGTCGCAGGTTCGAATCCTGACTCGGGCATGGATGTGTGTGATGTCCGTAGGTTAGCTAGGTTTAAGTAGTTCTAAGTTCTAGGGAACTGATGACATCAGATGTTAAGTCCCATAGTGCTCAGAGCCATTTGAACCTTGTCAAAAGAACCATCCAGAAATTTGCCTTAATTGATTTACGGAAGTTACGGAGAACCTAAATCTAGATGGGCGGACGGGGATTTGAAGAGTCGTCCTTCAGAATACCAGAATACGAGTCCATTTTTGTAGTACTTCGTTTCTAAAACGGTTGCGGGAGTGCAGCTGCCGACCTCTCTTTCAAAGTTATAACTTAGATACCAAAATTAATTGGCCAATTAAATAAATAAATTGTAAATTGCCAGAACAGCTAGTTACCCCACTAAACCGTTCCCCCACCACCACCAATTTCTGCTATCGTTGTATGTAGTGTGATATTGACAGCGCATTTAGTTGGGTAAACAATAATGTTTCGAAGAAGGGCGGGAAAGGCTGCCTCAGAAATCTCAGACGATAACGCGAGCCCCAGCTTTGGCCGTTAGGCGGAGGGATACGCTACAGTCCGCATAGCTGCCTTCGGCACTCCGTGGACACGTTGTACCAGCTGTAGAGGATGCCCACCATTGGCTTGTGCTAGAGAAGAGTCGTGGGTGATTCTTTCAGGTCACCCCCGCTTATGTTGGCAGTGGAGCAAGTGTATGAAAAGATGACGAGTCTATATAAAACCACCAACATCCCGTTGTTCTCGCCCATTATATCTCAGTTTTTCGCACTCCTTAGTTGAGTTACAAGACCACCTGTGATCCGTTTCCGCAGCCAGTGCGACGATGCGTAAGTTGCCTCCATGAGGTAAGCCACCCTGTCAGTACTCCCACTCGATTTAGGTCTTTCTTAAGGTGATTCCCAAGGTGACTAGCTGCTGAAAAGCAGGGTGACTGCCAGTGAGTGTATGAGTGTGTGTGTGTGTGTGTGTGTGTGTGTGTGTGTGTGTGTGTGTGTGTGTGTGCTCTGCTTTGTAATGTGTTATTCAAGTGCAGAGAAAAAATGGTTCAAATGGCTCTGAGCACTATGGGACTTAACTTCTGAGGTCATCAGTCCCCTAGAACTTAGAACTACTTAAACCTAACTAACCTAAGGACATCACACACATCCATGCCCGAGGTAGGATTCGAACCTGCGACCGCAGCGGTCGCGCGGTTCCTGACTGTAGCGCCTAGAACCGCTCAGCCACTCCGGCCGGCCAAGTGCAGAGAACCCTTTGCCCACAGTTAGGTGATGAACATGGTTCTCGTAGTCCAACGATGTACTCTTTCCTTAAATCCGCAATAAACTTGTGGCTCTTGTTTTTCAATGACAAATTTATTTTCTTGTTGTGTTCAACAGCGGCGTTAGGGAGGGAGTACTTTATTCCTTGCAAGATACGGTCACTAACAGTAAAATTTCTTCTGCAAGTGAGAAAAGAAAATCGCATTGCCTGTGCAAGGGGTAAGTTACTTAAACGTATTAGTTGCTCTTCAGTTATAAGGGGCGATCGAAACGTTTCTTTTGAGGACTTTGCTGCAGCGTGTATGCAACGTAGCGTGAATCTAAGCTAGTGTATAAGCACCACCGCTTAAGCTAGGGATTAGTGTGACATTCGTGTCTTTCCGACATGCGTGCGGTAAATGCAGATCGTGCGCTATGGCGACGTTATTACCAAATGCATCAAAACAGCACCAACGTGCAGTTATTCTTTTCTTGGCTGCCGGATTTCCATCGGAAAATATAGAATGTGTATGGGACAGCATGTCCGTCGGAAACCACCGTTGTGGAAAAGTGCGCCAAGTTCCGTGCTGGTAAGGATCCGACATAACGCACGTCCCCACATGGCAAATCTCATTAACCCTGAATTTACGGCAATTCAAGTTGGAGACACTCGAGCATCCACCCTATAGTCTTGATCTCCCTCCATGCGATTATCATGCCTTCGGTCCCTTCAAAAAGACTTCGAAGGGCCGACAATTCCTGTCGGATGAGGATGTGCAGCAGGTAGTTACGGACTTCTTCACGCAGCAGGACAAGGTGTTTTACCAGACGGATATCTTCAAACTTTTGCGCCGATAGGATGGCTCTGAGCACTATGGGACTCAACTGCTGAGGTCATTAGTCCCCTAGAACTTAGAACTAGTTAAACCTAACTAACCTAAGGACATCACAAACATCCATGCCCGAGGCAGGATTCGAACCTGCGACCGTATTGGTCTTGCGGTTCCAAACTGCAGCGCCTTTAACCGCACGGCCACTTCGGCCGGCGCCGATAGGATGACTGCGACTTTGCCTTATTGGCATACCGATTGTGGACTGTACGGTCTTCGAACGGAAACTTTTTTGTTCGCCCCTTATAATTTCTCTTGCCCAACAGCTTCACCAGTACTATCCACCTAATCGATTCTTTCTTTCCTCCACCCACATCCTCTCTACTGCAGTGTGCTCATCACTGCGTCACCTCAATTAGTGATAAGTGAACCATACGAATTTTTATGATATTCGATGTAGAGCTATGTGGACGTGATAGCTCTAAGTTTGACTTAAATTCATAATGTATGTTTCGAGGTATTTTAGTTTTTCGTAAACTTTAGGACTGCTGAAACATTACCGACAAATATATAATTTGTAGAGCGTTTACGTTTTAAAATGAAACCGCCGTGTTTAAAGATCATTTAGAAATATGTTATTGAAGTGTGATTTTCTACTACAGGATGGACAAAAACAAACTAATAATAACGCCACAGCTGGGTCGGACGTCAACTCGAATAATATTTTCTAGTTAACCATAGGTCGCAGTGTGGGGCTACGATAATCAGCGATGAGCGCACGTAAGCTTGTACGCTAAGCGAACGTATTGGGTTGTGTCTAGCAGTGTAGTTTTGTACGACTGTTTTCTAGAGCGCTCGTCAGTCATTTTCGTCAGCTTTGTAGTGATGTTGGAGGCAATAATTTTTAGCATTTGCTGTAAAAGTCGTTATCTGAGAAAAAATTTTATTTTCGTTTTCACCATTGTCTCATTTCACTCTTCATTCTTTATAATAAAAGTTTGCTCATGCTCTCTGTAAATTAGCGAAAAAT
Source organism: Schistocerca nitens (assembly GCF_023898315.1). NCBI lineage: Eukaryota > Metazoa > Arthropoda > Insecta > Orthoptera > Acrididae > Schistocerca > Schistocerca nitens. The sequence continues at coordinate 351,541,728 of NC_064616.1, forward strand.
GAAATATGCTGTCTTTAGATATCACTATTAACGAGTTTACACCACACAGCACCACAGGCTGAATTCCTTACTGCAGCTTATTATCTTCACAAATTAACAACTTCACGTACTTTCAGCGTAACTGATTTCATACTTACGCTTCACACAGTAACCATCATAGAAAATTCGCGTCCAACCCATCAGCCACGAATAGGCTCTGAAACTAGCTTCTTCAGCTAATTTAATTAGTAACTGCGCTCTTTAGCATAACAGTTATTAGCTGCGGTAGGTTAGTTCAAATGCACAGAATTCCGCGTGCTGGGCGATGATGGGCTGTCGTTTCATGGCCGGGGCTCCACAACGAAGTATTTGCTGTCTGTGGTTACCAGAAAAATTTTGCTCTATTCGATTATCATACGACTATTTTCCTCCACCTCGTATAAAACATAAAAACATGATAGATTTAGAAATGAAATGTGACTTAGAAATTTCAGAATTATTTCCAGTTGATATATTTGTAATACACTCCTGGAAATTGAAATAAGAACACCGTGAATTCATTGTCCCAGGAAGGGGAAACTTTATTGACACATTCCTGGGGTCAGATACATCACATGATCACACTGACAGAACCACAGGCACATAGACACAGGCAACAGAGCATGCACAATGTCGGCACTAGTACAGTGTATATCCACCTTTCGCAGCAATGCAGGCTGCTATTCTCCCATGGAGACGATCGTAGAGATGCTGGATGTAGTCCTGTGGAACGGCTTGCCATGCCATTTCCACCTGGCGCCTCAGTTGGACCAGCGTTCGTGCTGGACGTGCAGACCGCGTGAGACGACGCTTCATCCAGTCCCAAACATGCTCAATGGGGGACAGATCCGGAGATCTTGCTGGCCAGGGTAGTTGACTTACACCTTCTAGAGCACGTTGGGTGGCACGGGATACATGCGGACGTGCATTGTCCTGTTGGAACAGCAAGTTCCCTTGCCGGTCAAGGAATGGTAGAACGATGGGTTCGATGACGGTTTGGATGTACCGTGCACTATTCAGTGTCCCCTCGACGATCACCAGTGGTGTACGGCCAGTGTAGGAGATCGCTCCCCACACCATGAAGCCGGGTGTTGGCCCTGTGTGCCTCGGTCGTATGCAGTCCTGATTGTAGCGCTCACCTGCACGGCGCCAAACACGCATACGACCATCATTGGCACCAAGGCAGAAGCGACTCTCATCGCTGAAGACGACACGTCTCCATTCGTCCCTCCATTCACGCCTGTCGCGACACCACTGGAGGCGGGCTGCACGATGTTGGGGCGTGAGCGGAAGACGGCCTAACGGTGTGCAGGACCGTAGCCCAGCTTCATGGAGACGGTTGTGAATGGTCCTCGCCGATACCCCAGGAGCAACAGTGTCCCTAATTTGCTGGGAAGTGGTGGTGCGGTCCCCTACGGCACTGCGTAGGATCCTACGGTCTTGGCGTGCATCCGTGCGTCGCTGCGGTCCGGTCCCAGGTCGACGGGCACGTGCACCTTCCGCCGACCACTGGCGACAACATCGATGTACTGTGGAGACCTCACGCTCCACGTGTTGAGCAATTCGGCGGTACGTCCACCCGGCCTCCCGCATGCCCACTATACGCCCTCGCTCGAAGTCCGTCAACTGCACATACGGTTCACGTCCACGCTGTCGCGGCATGCTACCAGTGTTAAAGACTGCGATGGAGCTCCGTATGCCACGGCAAACTGGTTGACACTGACGGCGGCGGTGCACAAATGCTGCGCAGCTAGCGCCATTCGACGGCCAACACCGCAGTTCCTGGTGTGTCCGCTGTGCCGTGCGTGTGATCATTGCTTGTACAGCCCTCTCGCAGTGTCCGGAGCAAGTATGGTGGGTCTGACACACCGGTGTCAATGTGTTCTTTTTTCCATTTCCAGGAGTGTATATACCAGCTTTGGCAGTTTGGGGTGGAGCGAATTTTAAACATTCAGCACCGATTTTATTTTGCAACACCCGAAGAGGGAAGTAGGAGTAATCCGCTGAATTACAGGCTCATATCACTAATGTCGATTTGCAGTAGGGTTTTGGATCATATGCTGTGTTCGAACATTACGAAGTACCTCCAAGAAAACGATTTATTGACACATAGTCAGCACGGCTTTAGAAAATATCGCTCTTGTGAAACACAACTAGCTCTTTATACTCATGAAGTAATGAGTGCTATCGACAGGGTATGTCAAACTGATTCCATATTTTTAGATTTTCAGAAGGCTTTCGACACCGTTCCTCACAAGAGTCTTCTAATGAAACTGCGTGCCTATGGAATATCGCCTCAGTTGTGCGTCTGGATTCGTGATTTCCTGTCAGAAAGTTCACAGTTTGTAGTAATAGACGGAAAGTGATCGAGTAAAACAGAAGTAATATCCGGCGTTCCCCAAGGAAGTGTTATAGGCCTCTATTGTTCCTGATCTATATTAACGACATAGGAGACAATCTGAGTAGCCGTCTTAGATTGTTTACAGGTGATGCTGTCATTTACCGTCTTGTACAGTCATCAGATGATCAAAAAAAATTGCAAAATAATTTAGATAAGATATCTGTATGGTACTAAAAGTGGCAATTGACCCTGAATGAAGAAAAGTGTGAAGTTACTCACATGAGTACTACAAGAAATCCGCTAAATTTCGATTACGCGATAAGTCACACGAATCTTAAGGCTGTAAATTCAACTAAACACTTAGAGATTACAATTATAAATAACCTAAATTGGAACGATCACATAGATAATGTTGTGGGTAGAGCAAACCAAATACTGCGGTTCATTGGCAGAAAATTTGGCAGAAGCCTTAGAAGGTGCAACAGGTCTACTAAAGAGACTGCTTACACCACGCTTGTCCGCCCTATTCTGAAGTATTGCTGTGCAGTGTAGCATCCACATCAGGTGGGACTGACGGAAAAGTTGAAAGAAGGGCAGCTCGTTTTCTATTATCGCGAAATAGGAGAGATAGTGCCACAGAGGTGATACGTGAATTGGAGTGGCAATCATTAAAACAAAGGAGTTTTTCGTTGCGAAGGGATCTTCCCATGAAATTTCAATCAGCAGTTTTCTCCTCCGATTGTGTAAACTTCTATTGGCAACCACCTACATAGGGGGAAATGATCATCACAATAAAACAAGAGAAATCAGGGCTCGCACAGAAAAATTTAAGTACTCGTTTTTCCCGCGCGCCGTTCGGGAGTCTAACGGTAGAGAGACAGCTTGAAGGTGGTTCATTGAACCGCCGGGCGCGGTGGCCGTGCGGGTCTAGGCGTTCCAGTCCGGAACCACGCTATTGCTACGGTCGCAGGTTCGAATCCTGCCTCGGGCATGGATGTGTGTGATGTCCTTAGGTTAGTTAGGTTTAAGTAGTTCTAAGTTCTAGGGGACTGATGACCTCAGATGTTAAGTTCCATAGTGCTCAGTGCCATTTGAACCATTCATTGAACCCTCTGCCAGGCACTTTATTGTGAATAGCAGAGTAATCACGTAGATGTAGATGTAGATGAATAAAAGCGTGCTGAAGGAGAGGGTTAGTACAGGGGCTGATAAAAATATGGAAACACTGCGAGAAATGCATGCTTGAACATAAATGCCGGTGCGAGCCAAGTCTGCAGTTTGAGTTGTTGTATTCGACCACGAACGGCACCTACACAGTGTCCTCTGTCGTGGTCAGAACACTGTTCTGCATGAAGGCGGAGCTAAGTGAATTCGAACTTGGGCTAATTGTTGTTGTTGTTCGTATGGTAAGTGCTTCCATAACCAAGGTTGCCGAACTGTTTGTGTGTTTCGAGAGGCACGACATCAAAGATTTATACGGCATACACGTGAAAGCAGAGAAAAATCATCCGATCACTCACAAGGCCGACGAAAATGTGTTAAGTGATCGTGACAGACGGTCATTCAAGACGACTGTGACGAAACGTAAGAGGACGACATCTGCAAACGTCACTGCAGAACTGATGTCGCTCTCGGGAACCCTATCAACAGCAAAACATCACGAAGGGAGATCCATATACACGTGATTACAGGCCGAGCTGGATTCTAAAACCACTCATCAGGGATGCAAATGCACGTAACACGAAAACGTGGCGCCGAAGCCAAAGAGCCTGGGTTATGGAGCAATGTAAGAGTAGCATTTCGTCGGATGGCTCTTATTCCACACTGTTTCCCACTTCTGTTCCAGTTAGTGTCCCAAACTGAAACATAACGGGGGCCTGGTGATGATTTCGGCAATCATATCGTGGTATTCCATGGCCTCCATGGTTACACTGCAAGGTTTCACTACAGCCAAGGATTATGTGACCATTTTGGCTGATCATGTCCATCCTATGGCACTAAGTTTGTTCTCCAATGGTGATGCTATGCTTAGACGACTGGTCCCGTGTCCATACAGATTGCATCTTTCAGGTTCGGTTTTGTGAACGCCGAGGTGAAGTTTCACATCTCCCCTGGCTGCCACAGTCACCAGATCTCAATACTGTCCAGCCTTTGTGTTCTACTTTGGAGAGAAGTTTGCATGGTCGCTGTCCACCTCTTTCATCGTTACCTGAACTTGCCACTATTTTGAACGAAGAATGATATATAGTAAAATTTCCTTGAAAACCATACGGGACTTGTATTTATCCATTCCGAAAGGACTGGAAGCTGTTTTGAACGTCAACGGTTTTCTTACACCGTGGTAGGAATGGTAATGTGTTATTGTGTTTGGTATTTCTATATTTTTATTCACGCCACGTATCTTTTCCGGCTTCATTGGGAAGTAGCCCTCTATCTTAATAAAATACGTCGGTTTCACGAAATCCAAAATGAGAAATTTAGGATTGATTGAATGAAGAAGCAGACACATTTCGTAGACACGAATCGGGTTCACACCGAACTTCAGAGAGGTGTTCCGTAGAGTTACGTCTCTAGGAGCGCTGCAGAGACTCGAAGCCGTCTGCTACGCAGTATACGTTTCTCAGTCTCCGTTACACAATATAACAGTCAGGCCGAGAGAGACGCAGGTGTTAGAAAACCATAGCATCGGGAATGAACGTGTTTAAATTTGCGGAGAGGCATAATTGAAACGTATCGTGGGAAGAACTGTTTTATCACACGGCGAAGCATTTGTTAAAGAATATCCGTGTGTGTTGTCGTTATGGAACCGTGCCATAATTATAGATACTTGCCTTCCAGATATTGGGAGCTTTGCGAGTTTTACTGTATGCCACCTATATTACATACCGCGAGGCAAGTGGATCTTGAGGAAGTATCCACTCTATGGTCATCAAACTTGTACTGAAATTACATGCCGATAACTTTTGATTAATTACCCAGTATCAGCAAATTATAATAGTACTTTAGTGTGTATTGAAAGAATCTGTTAAGCGAACTTTGTAATTGGTTTCCTTGACTGTCGAAAATTTAGACGCAATTCATTGTCCATGAAGGAGTATTTTTATTCAAGTAAACTACTGTTAGTTATTTTAAAGCAAATTTCAACCCTATTTCTCTCAGAGGTAAAATCAAAACTCCTTTTTGAGTATATTACCTGAGGTGTCATCAAGTGAACAGCAGATAGTAGGTAATAAGCTTTTGTAGCATTACGTGGTTACCAACCAATACTCAGTTGGCGCATGTTGAATGATGGCAAAGAAGAAATTCCTTACGAATCAAGGCCGTTACTGCAATGAGAGGAACAACGTCCAATCTAAACCTCATACGACACGTCGGTTCACAGTTTAGAGGACTGTTTTGAAAAGAATAACTAGGATCCATTCCATTTCTTGTCTTTACTTTCAAATGGATGGGCTTAAAACTCACAAGTCCACATAAACATACGTAACAGGAATGGAAGGCACTTTGGATTGTAACATTTGTAACATTCATATTTGTTACGTCCCCACAGTTCCTTCTGCTGCAAAGGTCTCTTTGGGATGCTGAGCGAGACGCTCACTGCTGGACCACTTTATTTTTATTTCTGTATGAATTTATTTTGGCAAGTTAGTGCCTTCAGGTCGTCTGTTCATCCAAGCAGGCATCCTTTTACAAGTTCCTCTGCAGATAAAATTACACCGTAGTTAAAAAAAAACTGCTTTGATAATATTAAAGGTATAATAAATCTAATGATAATGACAATAAAAATGAACTGTAATAGTGAATATATTTATTAAGAAAATGCCAGTGGTATTTTCTTAGCTGAAATACAATTTATGATATTCCCGCGTCTCGATTCTACCTTGATTATACAGTAAACCTATCTCCACAACCTAATCGATTTAAGCATTACGTTTTTGGAACTAACTGCCATGTGACCTGCGTATAATATAAGTATAATAGTAATTGAGGATTGTAAGATATTAATAGAAAGCATGGCAGCAGTAAGGGAACAATCCGATATAGAAGGAGAGTTAACTGATCTAGAAAAGAGCGAGAAAGGATAGGGAGAAGTCAATAGAAGGAAACGTATAAAGCAATGAGGATAGCTAGCAGAGAAATGCAGGAGCGAAGAAAGCTGACATATGTTAAAATGAAGCAGACAGACTGATTCCCTGTCGTACAAGAAAAAGACAGCTGACATACAGCGAACGGGAAACTACGCTGACAACAGAAGGAGCGTTAACCTCCTCTGGAATGTAGTCTGATGATGATGACTATATTTGGTTTGTGGGGCGCTCAACTGCGCCGTCATCAGCACCCGTACAAAGTCCCAATTTTTGCACAGTACATATTTTTCACAATCCAATCTAGTCACTGTCACAAATGATGAAGAAGATGACGATGCAATGATGAGGACAACACAAACAGCCAGGCCCCGGCCAGAGAAAAATCCCCAACCCGACCGGTAATCGAACCCGGGACCCCGTGATCCAAAGACAGCAACGCCAGCCACCAGACGCTCGAATGTAGCGTGGTTATGGATCACACGTAGGCTACAGGGAGTTTTTTCTACTGGCTAGGGAATGCAATGGAGAAGTTTCTTAAGATACTTTCAGGTGCTGTCAAAACGCCTATAGAATGATATAAGCATTTTACACCTGACTATAAAGGAGCTGAAGCGTTCTTTAATGTACTGATGAAGCAAAAACAACTAGTGAAAATTGCGTAACTTGTATGGTCACCTTCACATCAACAGAACGTAAGAAGAACCAACCGAAGGTTACACACATACCTTACGTTAGTATTCACGGTTGTCTCGTGGCGTTTGGTTTTACTGTATGTGGCGCGTTGGGCTACATTGTGATATTAGGAATTCAACAGAATTGTCGATTAGACTGGTTTCTGTTTATCTTTGGATGGAAATATGTGAAAGAGAGAGAGAGAGAGGGAGAGAGGCAGAGAAATACACTCCCGGAAATGGAAAAAAGAACACATTGACACCGGTGTGTCAGACCCACCATACTTGCTCCGGACACTGCGAGAGGGCTGTACAAGCAATGATCACACGCACGGCACAGCGGACACACCAGGAACCGCGGTGTTGGCCGTCGAATGGCGCTAGCTGCGCAGCATTTGTGCACCGCCGCCGTCAGTGTCAGCCAGTTTGCCATGGCATACGGAGCTCCATCGCAGTCTTTAACACTGGTAGCATGCCGCGACAGCGTTGACGTGAACCGTATGTGCAGTTGACGGACTTTGAGCGAGGGCGTATAGTGGGCATGCGGGAGGCCGGGTGGACGTACCGCCGAATTGCTCAACACGTGGGGCGTGAGGTCTCCACAGTACATCGATGTTGTCGCCAGTGGTCGGCGGAAGGTGCACGTGCCCGTCGACCTGGGACCGGACCGCAGCGACGCACGGATGCACGCCAAGACCGTAGGATCCTACGCAGTGCCGTAGGGGACCGCACCGCCACTTCCCAGCAAATTAGGGACACTGTTGCTCCTGGGGTATCGGCGAGGACCATTCGCAACCGTCTCCATGAAGCTGGGCTACGGTCCTGCACACCGTTAGGCCGTCTTCCGCTCACGCCCCAACATCGTGCAGCCCGCCTCCAGTGGTGTCGCGACAGGCGTGAATGGAGGGACGAATGGAGACGTGTCGTCTTCAGCGATGAGAGTCGCTTCTGCCTTGGTGCCAATGATGGTCGTATGCGTGTTTGGCGCCGTGCAGGTGAGCGCCACAATCAGGACTGCATACGACCGAGGCACACAGGGCCAACACCCGGCATCATGGTGTGGGGAGCGATCTCCTACACTGGCCGTACACCACTGGTGATCGTCGAGGGGACACTGAATAGTGCACGGTACATCTAAACCGTCATCGAACCCATCGTTCTACCATTCCTAGACCGGCAAGGGAACTTGCTGTTCCAACAGGACAATGCACGTCCGCATGTATCCCGTGCCACCCAATGTGCTCTAGAAGGTGTAAGTCAACTACCCTGGCCAGCAAGATCTCCGGATCTGTCCCCCATTGAGCATGTTTGGGACTGGATGAAGCGTCGTCTCACGCGGTCTGCACGTCCAGCACGAACGCTGGTCCAACTGAGGCGCCAGGTGGAAATGGCATGGCAAGCCGTTCCACAGGACTACATCCAGCATCTCTACGATCGTCTCCATGGGAGAATAGCAGCCTGCATTGCTGCGAAAGGTGGATATACACTGTACTAGTGCCGACATTGTGCATGCTCTGTTGCCTGTGTCTATGTGCCTGTGGTTCTGTCAGTGTGATCATGTGATGTATCTGACCCCAGGAATGTGTCCATAAAGTTTCCCCTTCCTGGGACAATGAATTCACGGTGTTCTTATTTCAATTTCCAGGAGTGTAGAAACTTCCTATAGGTTGTGATAAGATGTTGTTAACAGGCCACAAGTAAGGATTTCTTCGTGTTAACTTTCGCTGAAGGGATATCAACAGTGGTTCGAGTAAGGTGTATCTTTTCAATGGTATCCCTAATTATGCTTTACTCAATAACAAAGCACGAACGCGGACTGTTTCCGTACTGTCTAGCTTTCATTTGCCTCTCATTTTGTGTGGACTCCTTTTACTGAAATCTCGCAAGCACGTGCAACACATGTAGCTGCTAGATCCCATTTTTTACAGAAGTGACATTTATTAATACAGGGAATTAGACACGTATAGTTCATACATCACTTGGCAACACTGAGCCCAGCCGGTTGTCGTGCTGAGATGCGGGTAAGGGTTGATGCTGAGTGCAGAGAACGAGCTCCGGCGCTGACGTCACGACGCGACGGGCGCGGCCCTAATGATCCCCCGGCCTTGTTCACACGGTTTCAGGGTCGCTCGCCACTTGCCTTCCGGTTCAGCTACAGATTCCGAACCGTCATGCGCCGGCCTCAGCCGCAGTAGAAACTGCAGTAGATCTTCCCTACATAACTTGTTAACAATTCTGTATCCTTGCAAATTTTATGCTATAGACCATTATTACGAAGAAGTCCTGCAATAAACGTAAAACTGGCATGATCTGTTCTAAATGCTTGGCCATGTAAATGATTAGGATTTCAGCTCAACCGCAGAAAGTTGGTGCGAGTAACGTCAACCATTTTGTGCATGTAAGGAGAGTTTAGCAGCGAGTTCTGTTGTGACTAGGCAAAATTACTTTCGTACGACCACAGATTCTGTGATTATTCTGGGAGAAGGCTCATCGAACTAGAACGCATGAAATATTAGTTCACTTTGTTACTTGAATGAATAAAAGATTTACTTAGTTTTGACACACTTCTTTCCGATAGGATCGCTTGTAAGTTACGACTGTTATTGATTAGTGAAGCATCATTTGATGCTCAGATTAACAAACTGTTCTCTTGTAGTACAGTGTTCCATATTTAAATGAACAAGTCCCTCAGATACATTAACTATGACATTGGTCGTATATTATGATGCTGACTCCTTCAGATGAGGTCACGTACTGGGCTGAAGTCTTGCGTGCTCAACACTATACTGATCTCAGTACGAGGCCGCTACTGTTGCTGGGAGGGAGGCACGGTTTTATGGAGCGCCTCCCATACATCATTGTGGACTACAGCGAACCCTCGATAATGCCTGTGTATCGATGCCGACTTTGGTGCGACACTGCGATCTCTGGACGATACCACAGGTTCCTCATTCAAAAATACTATTTGAACTTCGGTTGTTGGTGGAAAGATCGTGTTATGACTCGTGTAAGCAGGGAAAGCGTCTACTAGCACGTGTTGGAAATTGACAGAGGAAAGATCGTGGCCTATCGAGAGTACGATTTTTCGTTCTGCGATATTGCCTGCGTTGACTGGGATTCCGCAATTGTCATGTGAATGTGGAAACCATGTATTCAAGAGGGTCAAACTCAACGCTAAGGAGGATCTCAATGGGCTCACGAAACTAGCACCTGAGAGGCCAGACTTACTGCTCGCCCTGCCGTGTAGGATCGTACAGCCACGTCACGCACCTGGAGTCAGGAAATGGGCTTAACATCAAGGTAAGTAAACACACAGACCGTGCGACGAAGTCTGGAGGACCATGGGCTCTCAGCACAGGGACTCTTGTTGTGGTTTCACCATCCTTGAGGTCTCTGTGACGTTGTGTTTCAACATGACAAAGCAAGACAGCCTGTGCTGTCCTGAAGTGTCTCAGCACGTCAGGGGTTCGACTGTTGCTCTGGCCTGCACGTTCCCCAGATCTCTTACTCATGAAAATATCTGATGAGTTGTCCAGAGATTGGCGTGCCACCACTCTTCAGTCCCTATGAGGAACCCTGGCACAGAGCGGAAGCAGTTTGAATGACATACCCCCACCGGTTATCCCACCTTAATTCAACTTCATGGGCCGGCCGTGGTGGCCAAGCGGTTAAAGGCGCTACAGTCGGGAACCGCGCGGCCGCTACGGTCGCAGGTTCGAATCCTGCCTTGGGCATGGATGTGTGTGATGTCCTTAGGTTAGTTAGGTTTAAGTAGTCTAAGTTCTAGGGGACTGATGACCTTAGAAGTTAAGTCCCATAGTACTCAGAGCCATTTTTTCAACTTCATGACCAGCTCTGTGTACTAATTTCCGCATCATTTATACCCCCAAAATCACTTAAAAACTTCATTGTGTATTTTTCCTGCTACGCTGTATACACACAATAAGTAAATAAAATAAAATAAGTAAAATGACAGGAATGGGGGAAAGAAATACATTAGAAGAAGAATGGGTAGCTTAGAGGGGTGAAGGAGTGAAGGCAGCACAGGGTCAAGTAGGCAAAAACACGAGGGCTAGTAGAAATCCTTGGGTAACAGAAGAAATATTGAATTTAATTGATGAAAGGAGAAAATATAAAAATGCAGTAAATTAAGCAGGCAAAAAGGAATACAAACGTCTCAAAAATGAGATCGACAGGAAGTGCAGAATGGCTAAGCAGGGATGGCTAGAGGACAAATGTGAGGATGTAGAGGCGCATATCACTAGGGGTGAGATAGATACTGCCTACAGGAAAATTAAAGAGACCTTTGGAGAAAAGAGAACCATTTTTATGGATATCAAGAGCTCAGATGGAAACACAGTTCTAAGCAAAGAAGGGAAAGCAGAAAGGTGGAAGGAGTATATAGAGGGTCTATAGAAGGGCGATGTACTTGAGGACAATATTATGGAAATGGAAGAGGATGTAGATGAAGATGAAATGGGAGATATGATACTGCGTGAAGAGTTTGACAGAGCACTGAAAGACCTAAGTCGAAACAAGGCCCTGGGAGTAGACAATATTCCATTAGAACTACTGACAGCGTTGGGAGAGCAAGTCTTGATAAAACTCTGCCATCTGATGAGCAGGATGTATGAGACAGGCGAAATACCCTCAGAGTTCAAGAAGAATATAATAATTCCAATCCCAAAGAAAGCAGGTGTTGACGGACGTGAAAATTACCGAACTGTCAGTTTAATAAGTCACGGCTGCGAATTACTAACGCGAATTATTTACAGACGAATGGAGAAACTGGTAGAAGCCGACCTCGGGGAAGATCAGTTTGGATTCTGTAGAAGTATTGGAACACGTGAGGCAATACTGACCCTACGACATATCTTAGAAGATAGAGTAAGGAAAGGCAAACCTACGTTTCTAGCATTTGTAGACTTAGAGAAAGCTTTTGCTAATGTTGACTGGAATACTCTATTTCAAATTCTGAAGGTGGCAGGGGTAAAATACAGGGAGCGAAAGGCTATTTACAATTTGTACAGAAACCAGATGGCAGTTACAAGAGTCGAGGGATATGAAAGGGAAACAGTGGTTGGGAAGGGAGTGAGACAGGGTTGTAGCCTCTCCCCGATGTTATTCAATCTGTATATTGAGCAAGCAGTAAAGGAAACAAAAGAAAAATTCTGAGTAGGTATTAAAATCCATGGAGAAGAAATAAAAACTTCGAGGTTCGCCGATGACATTGTAATTCTGTCAGAGACAGCAAAGGACTTGGAAGAGCAGTTGAACAGAATGGACAGTGTCTTGAAAGGAGGATATAAGATGAACATCAACAAGAGCAATACGAGGATAATGGAATGTGTGGTGTCACCGTCAGACACCACACTTGCTAGGTGGTAGCCTTTAAATCGGCCGCAGTCCATTAGTATAGGTCGAACCCGCGTGTCGCCACTGTCAGTGATTGCAGACCGAGCGCCGCCACACGGCAGGTCTAGAGAGACGTCCTAGCACTCGCCCCAGTTGTACAGCCGACTTTGCTAGGAAGGGGTCACTGACAAATACGCTCTCATTTGCCGAGACGATAGTTAGCATAGCCTTCAGCTACGTTGTTTGCTACGACCTAGCAAGGCGCCATTACCAGTTAATATTGAGATTGTAAAACATGTACCGTCAAGAGCGATGTACACCAATTATGGATTAAAGTTAAGTATTCCAGCAGCAACGTACCTTATTGGCTATATTAATTACATTGTCCTGTTCCAGACCTCACGCCAGTTTGCGTGAGCTTAAACGCGTGCATTTCGGCCTCCTCTAGCAACACGGTGTTGGCTCTTCTGCCAACACATCACATGGCGACGAGGATTTTGTGTTCGTATTGATAGACTGCATTACTTGTGTCATGGCTTCGCCACAATCTCCAGATGTACTGTCCGAATTTTATCGATTACAGAATCAGCAGACGCAGGCCTTATTGGATGCCCTTGGACAGCTCGTCCAGGGTCAACGTGCAATGCAAAACGATGCGGCAGCCGCCGCTCCACCGCTACCGCAGCCACAACATGCTGTTGCACCACCTTTTCGTCCTTTTGATGCTGCACTGGAAAGCTGGACGGAGTGGTCACGCCAATTTGGATTCCATCTCGCCGCCTACAGAATTCAAGGTAACGAGCGGCAGCCTTTCTTATTATCGTGTGTAGGCGTCCAGACATACCGAGTGTTAGTGAAATTATTTCCCCGACGCGACGTAGCAACTTTGTCCTACGAAGAAATTTTGTCGGCATTAGATGCATATTTCAAAGAATCAGTCAATGTCGTTGCAAAAAGGTATACGTTCTTTCGTACAAAATGTACGGCCGGTCAAACTAATCGGCAGTGAGTTGCAACTTTGCAAGGCCTCACTAGGGATTGTGCGTTTGAGTGTGAATGTGGACTCCCTTATTCAGATACTATGGTACGTGATGGAATTGCACAGAACGTTTCTGATGTTCGTATAAGGGAACAGATTTTGAAACTAGTCAATCCCTCCCTTCAACAAGTGATAGACATATTGGACGGGCAGGACACACTTGACTTTGCTCAGGAATCATTTGAAACTTCGCCAGCCGTGTGTCACGTTAACCGGCCCGCCGGGCGAGCTGCACGGAACAGTAAACAGCCCTCGCGCCCATCCGCACAGCTGCCACCAAGCTCTCCGCTATGTGTGCCGCACAGGCAAGCAAATGCAGTGCTAAAGTCATGCCCGCGGTGTGCAACTAGACATTCGCGTTAGAATTGCCCATCACGCCAAGCTATTTCCTTTTTCTGTAATAAAAAAGGCCATGTTCAAAGTGTTTGCCAGAAACAGCTCAGATCGGACACTCGCATCCATTCCAGGCCCTTTGCTTCGCACCGGAATCGGAATCGAACCAAGGATACTCAGGCTCGTGAATCTTCGCCCATGGAAATTCATTCAGTTCATTCCACTCCGCGCAGTGCCACTCTCTCTAACAGTGACTGTGTTCGTCACGCAAATAGTGTGCGTCGACATCGCTGGAAATCGCGTCAAGTCGCAAGTGCTTCTGTACCAGTGTCTGTTCACGTTGCACGAGACAGTCGCTCTTGTCGTCAGCAGGACAAAAAACTTTTTGTAGATTTGGACATTAATGGCAACGTGATCCCGTTCCAGCTCGATACCGGAGCTGCAGTTTCATTGATCAATAAAGACACGTACAAACAACTGGGCACACCTCCGTTGCGTGCCGCAAATGTTAAGTTAAATAGTTATTCCGGACAAGCTATCCCTGTGTTAGGACAGTGCAGCCTTCTTGCAACATACAAGGGACAAACAAAACTTGTGTCATTTTACGTTCTTCATTCTTCTGCAGTGAACTTGTTTGGTTTAGATTTCTTTCAGTTGTTTAACTTGTCAATAGTCACTCAGGTCCTATCAGTGAACCAGACTGTGCCTTCAGCCAGTGTTTCTCGTCTATGTGACGAATTTGCAGACATTTTTGCACCGGGCCTTGGTTGCGCTAAGAACTATGCAGCACATTTGGAACTGAAAGTAAACGCGCAACCGAAATTTTTCAGAGCGCGCAATGTTCCCCACGCATTGCGTGATGAGGTAGCAAGAACATTACACGATTTGGAATCACAAGGTGTGATTGAACGTGTGCAGGCCTCTCTCTGGGCCTCACCTTTAGTAATTTTGCCAAAACCTTCCGGAAAATTGAGACTTTGTGTGGACTTCAAGGCAACAGTGAATCCACAACTAGTGATTGCAACTATTCCTTTACCCTGCCCGGAAGATCTTTTTGACAAACTGTGCCCGGGTAAATACACTCCTGGAAATTGAAATAAGAACACCGTGAATTCATTGTCCCAGGAAGGGGAAACTTTATTGACACATTCCTGGGGTCAGATACATCACATGATCACACTGACAGAACCACAGGCACATAGACACAGGCAACAGAGCATGCACAATGTCGGCACTAGTACAGTGTATATCCACCTTTCGCAGCAATGCAGGCTGCTATTCTCCCATGGAGACGATCGTAGAGATGCTGGATGTAGTGCTGTGGAACGGCTTGCCATGCCATTTCCACCTGGCGCCTCAGTTGGACCAGCGTTCGTGCTGGACGTGCAGACCGCGTGAGACGACGCTTCATCCAGTCCCAAACATGCTCAATGGGGGACAGATCCGGAGATCTTGCTGGCCAGGGTAGTTGACTTACACCTTCTAGAGCACGTTGGGTGGCACGGGATACATGCGGACGTGCATTATCCTGTTGGAACAGCAAGTTCCCTTGCCGGTCTAGCAACGGTAGAACGATGGGTTCGATGACGGTTTGGATGTACCGTGCACTATTCAGTGTCCCCTCGACGATCACCAGTGGTGTACGGCCAGTGTAGGAGATCGCTCCCCACACCATGATGCCAGGTGTTGGCCCTGTGTGCCTCGGTCGTATGCAGTCCTGATTGTGGCGCTCACCTGCACGGCGCCAAACACGCATACGACCATCATTGGCACCAAGGCAGAAGCGACTCTCATCGCTGAAGACGACACGTCTCCATTCGTCCCTCCATTCACGCCTGTCGCGACACCACTGGAGGCGGGCTGCACGATGTTGGGGCGTGAGCGGAAGACGGCCTAACGGTGTGCGGGACCGTAGCCCAGCTTCATGGAGACGGTTGCGAATGGTCCTCGCCGATACCCCAGGAGCAACAGTGTCCCTAATTTGCTGGGAAGTGGCGATGCGGTCCCCTATGGCACTGCGTAGGATCCTACGGTCTTGGCGTGCATCCGTGCGTCGCTGCGGTCCGGTCCCAGGTCGACGGGCACGTGCACCTTCCGCCGACCACTGGCGACAACATCGATGTACTGTGGAGACCTCACGCCCCACGTGTTGAGCAATTCGGCGGTACGTCCACCCGGCCTCGCGCATGCCCACTATACGCCCTCGCTCAAAGTCCGTCAACTGCACATACGGTTCACGTCCACGCTGTCGCGGCATGCTACCAGTGTTAAAGACTGCAATGGAGCTCCGTATGCCACGGCAAACTGGCTGACACTGACGGCGGCGGTGCACAAATGCTGCGCAGCTAGCGCCATTCGACGGCCAACACCGCGGTTCCTGGTGTGTCCGCTGTGCCGTGCGTGTGATCATTGCTTGTACAGCCCTCTCGCAGTGTCCGGAGCAAGTATGGTGGGTCTGACACACCGGTGTCAATGTGTTCTTTTTTCCATTTCCAGGAGTGTATTTTTCGAAGTTGGACCTAGCAGATGCGTACTTGCAAATACTGGTGGACGAAGAATCCCGGCGTGTTTTGGTGGTTAACATGCATCTTGGTTTGTACCGATTCAAAAGACTGCCATTTGGGTGTGCATCCGCCCCTGCATTGTTTCAGCAATATCTGCAAACTGTTTGTGCCTCGGTCCCTACTGCAGCGAACTATCTGGACGATATTGTGATCTCCGGAAAGACGGAAGAAGAACATTTAGCCAATCTGAGAACATTATTTCAGGTCTTGCGACAAAATGGTGTTCGCTTGCGGAAGGACAAATGTGTGTTTTTTGCTCGTGACTTACCCTATCTGGGACATGTAATCAATGCCCAAGGCATACATCCCAGTCCAGAGCACCTCCATGCCATAGAAGACTTGCCTTCGCCGCATAATTTGAAGCAGCTACAGAGTGTGCTGGGAAAAATCAATTACTATAACAGATATGTGCGCCACGCCTCTTCCATTTCAGCTCCGCTTCATCGCTTACGCCGTAAAGGTGCTCCTATCTGCGCAAAGAAATTATTCACAGATAGAGAAAGAAGCTTTGGCTCTCGTATTTGGTGTTACTAAGTTTCATGATTTCTTGTATGGTCGTCACTTTACCATCATCACAGACCACAAATGTGGTGTCACATTAACCGGCCCGCCGGGCGAGCTGCACGGAACGGTAAACAGCCCTCGCGCACGTCCGCGCAGCTGCCGCCACGATCTCAACCACGTGTCCCGCGGCAGCAAGCAAATGCAGTGAAATCATGCCCGAGGTGTGCTACTAGACATTCGCGTGAGAATTGCCCGTCACGCCAAGCTATTTGATTTTCTGTAATAAAATAGGACATGTTCAGAGTGTTTGCCAGAAAAATCTCAGATCGAACACTAACAACCATTCCAGGCCCTTTGCTTCGCGCCGGAATCGGAATCGAACCAAAAATACTCAGGCTCGTGAACCTTCGCCCATGGACATTCATGTAGTTAATTCCACTCCGCCCAGTGCCGCTCTCTCTAAAAGTGACTGTGTGCGTCCCACAAAAAGTGTGCGTCGACGTCGCCGGAAATCACGTCAATTAGCAAGTGATTCTGTACCAGTGTCTGTTCAAATTGCACGAGACAGTCGCTCTTGTCGTCAACAAGACAATAAACTTTTTGTAGATTTGGACATTAATGGCAACGTGATCCCATTCCAGCTCGATACCGGAGCTGCAGTTTCATTGATCAATAAAGACACGTACAAACAACTGGGCACACCTCCGTTGCGTGCCGCAAATGTTACGTTAAATAGTTATTCAGGTCAGAATATGCCTGTGTTAGGACAGTGCAGCCTTCTTGCAAATGCACAAGGCATACATCCGAGTCCAGAACACCTCCGTGCCATACAAGACTTGCCTTCGCCGCAGAATTTGAAGCAGCTACAGTGTGTGCTGGGAAAAATTAATTATTACCATCATTATGTTCCCCATGCCTCTTCCATTTCAGCTCCGCTTCATCGCTTACGCCGTAAAGGTGTTCCGTTCGTCTGGACGACGGAATGCGAACGCGCCTTTCGCCAGTTGAAATCGGCGTTGCTTTCCACTACTTGCCTTACGCCATTCGATCCCCAGAAACCCCTTTTGTTGATGGTAGATGCATCGGATTTCGGGATCGGTGCCATGCTTGCGCACAAAGATGGATCGCATGATCGCCCTATTGCCTTTGCGTCCAAATTGCTCTCGTCTGCGCAAAGAAATTATTCACAGAGAGAGAAAGAAGCCTTGGCTCTCGTATTTGGTGTTACTAAGTTTCACGATTTCTTGTATGGTCGACACTTTACCATCTTCACAGACCACAAACCTTTGACATCGCTTTTTCATCCAAACAAGCCTGTACCTCCACGTACAGCGCAGAAATTTATTCGCTGGTCTATTTTCCTCTCGCAGTACCGCTACAATATCTTGTATCAGTCCACTGCTAAGCACGGAAACGCCGATGCGTTGTCCCGTTTGCCTGTTGCTGAGGATAGAGCATTCGATTCTTCCGAACTTGCTTGCATGTTCATTGATGCGGAAACCGATGACGTGGTCGAATCGTTTCCGATTGATTTTCGTCGTGTAGCTACAGCAACAGCTGCCGACACTGTCCTTGCTACCGTTTTGCGTTTTGTTGCTACGCAATGGCCCTTGTCGAAGTTTCGGATCGAGGATCCGTTGGTTCGCCGATTTTTTGCTCACAAGGAGAGACTTTTTGTTCGACGTGGTGTTTTGCTGTTGCGTTCTGATAATGATCAGTCCAGAGTCGTGGTCCCACGTTCGTTACAGTCCTCTGTCTTACGGCTTCTCCACCAAGGTCATTGGGGTATAGTGCGCATGAAACAACTTGCTCGTCGGCACTGTAATTGGTTCAGAATCGATGCTGCGATTACGAATATGTGCTCTTCTTGCATGGCGTGTGCCGAACAACAATCCGCACCACCGCGGAAATTCTTTGCATGGCCGAAAGCCACTTCCCCTTGGCAACGCTTGCACATAGATTTTGCTGGTCCATTTTGGAATGCTCGATGGTTGGTTGTTGTAGATTCCTTCAGTAATTTTCCTTTTGTTGTCCGGATGTCTTCCACGACGTCATCTGCCACCATCCAAGTGTTATCTGCTGTCTTTTGCATTGAAGGCCTTCCACAGACTACTGTTTCCGACAATGGCCCACAATTCATGTCCGCCGAATTTCAGTCATTCTGCAGGGCCAATGGTATTCAACGTCTGACATCCGCGCCGTTTTCGCCTCAGTCAAACGGTGCCGCTGAACGATTGGTCCGGACTTTCAAGTCACAGATGTTGAAGTTCAAAGAGTCGCATTCTCGGGAGGACGCGTTATTGCTCTTCTTGTCCTCGTATCGCTCTCAGCACCGAGATGGTCGCTCGCCGGCTGAGTTGCTCCACGGTCGTCCTCATTGAACCTTGATGTCTTTGCTACATCCGCCGCCGCAGGTTCCTGTGCAGCAGCAGACGCCTGCTTTTGCTCCAGGCGACGTTGTATACTATCGCAACTATCGAGGTTCACGGCGTTGGCTCGCAGGGCGCATTCTTCGCTGCCTCGGCCGCGCTATGTATTTGGTTTTGGGGGCCTCTGGTGAGGTGCGTCGGCATCTCAGTCAGCTGCGCCTCTGTCGTCGCACGGGATCTGCCGCTCCCCGTCTGCTTTCAGCGTCGGTGCCGTCCGGTCAGCGCCCTGGGGACCCATCTACTGGCTAGCCTCATCCCCAGGTGTTACCGACGCTGCCTTCCATTTTGCCCCATGGCGACGCGCCGCCGCCGCCGCCTGTTCTCCCGCCGGCGCCGCCCGCAGTGGACGCTTCACTGCAGCCGCCAAGCGCCTCCCTGGTTCACGCGCCGCCGATCGCTTCCCGTGACCAGCTGTCCTCCGACATGGAACTCTTGGCCCCTCCGGACCAGATGTCGTCTACGCCCGTCGGGTGCCCCGTTCTGATGGAGGTCGAACTTTCGGCCCCTCCTGTCTCTCTGCGGGCGCATACACCGCATGTTGGCGTACTCCCTGGACTAGGTTTTCAGGCGTTTCCTAGCTCCCCTCGGACCGAGTGGCAGGGTACGGGTGGCACAGCCTCGCCTGTTGTTAGGCTCCCCACCTTGTCGCATACGTCAACATGGGGTCCTCCCCACGGCGGGCGGAAGCCTTATAACATAACCGTACGCCGATTTGCGGGGGAGGAATGTGGTGTCACCGCCAGACACCTCACTTGCTAGGTGGTAGCCTTTAAATCGGCCGCGGTCCATTAGTATACGTCGGACCTGCGTGTCGCCACTGTCAGTGATTGCAGACCGAGCGCCGCCACACGGCAGGTCTAGAGAGACGTCCTAGCACTCGCCCCAGTTGTACAGCCGACTTTGCTAGGAAGGGGTCACTGACAAATACGCTCTCATTTGCCGAGACGATAGTTAGCATAGCCTTCAGCTACGTCATTTGCTACGACCTAGCAAGGCGCCATTACCAGTTAATATTGAGATTGTAAAACATGTACCGTCAAGAGCGATGTACACCAATTATGGATTAAAGTTAAGTATTCCAGCAGCAACGTACCTTATTGGCTATATTAATTACATTGTCCTGTTCCAGACCTCACGCCAGTTTGCGTGAGCTTAAACGCGTGCATTTCGGCCTCCTCTAGCAACACGGTGTTGGCTCTTCTGCCAACACATCAGAATGTAGTCAAATTAAGCCGGGTGATGCTGAGGGAATTAGATTAGGAAATGAGACACTTAAAGTAGTAAAGGAGTTTTGCTATTTGGAGAGCAAAATAACTGATGATGGTGAAGTAGAGAGGATATAAAATGTAGACTGGCAATGGCAAGGAAAGCGTTTCTGAAGAAGAGAAATTTGTTAACATCGAGTATAGATTTAAGTGTCAGGAAGTCGTATCTGAAAGTATCTGCATGGAGTGTAGCCATGTATGGAAGTGAAACATGGACGATAAATAGTTTGGACAAGAAGAGAATAGAAGCTTTCGAAATGTGGGGCTACAGAAGAATGCTGAAGATTAGATGGGTAGATCACATAACTAATGAGGAGGTATTGAATAGAATTGGGGAAAAGAGGAGTTTATGGCACAACTTGACTAGAAGAAGGGATCGGTTGGTAGGACATGTTCTGAGGCATCAAGGGATCACCAATTTAGTATTAGAGTGCAGCGTGGAGGGTAATAATCGTAGACGGAGAACAAGAGATGAATACACTAAGCAGATTCAGAAGGATGTAGGTTGCAGTAGGTACTGGGAGTTGAAGAAGTTTGCACGGGATAGAGTAGCATGGATAGTTGCATCAAACCAGTCTCAGGGCCGGCCGGTGTGGCCATGCGGTTCCAGGCGCTACAGTCTGGAACCGCGCGGCCGCTACGGTCGCAGGTTCGAATCCTGCCTCGGGCATGGATGTGTGTGATGTCGTTAGGTTAGTTAGGTTTAAGTAGTTCTAAGTTCTAGGGGACTGATGACCGAAGATGTTGAGTCCCATAGTGCTCAGAGCCATTTGAATCAAACCAGTCTCAGGACTGAAGACCACAACAGCAACAACAAGTAAAATGCATCCTGGTGTTGCAATTTTAATGGCTAGCAGTACACATAAATCGGCTACCTGAACTTGTACTGCATCTAGCCAAAGCGAAACTGGTTAGTTGCAAAAACCGTGTCAAAGATTTTGTACCTCAAAAACCAAAACATGGTAGAAATAAGTATAGCTGTAGATTTAGTGCATCAGTGTGCTAAATAGTAAGTCGATCCGATTGGTAGTACTTTTGAGATCCTCTTTAAAGAACACACTTCACTATGAAATAATAAGGCCATGAGACTAAACTCTCGGTAGAACCAACAGAGACACACGATGAAATTTTACACACCGCACCAACAGGACGTTCCTTGAACGCCCTGGAAGAACTTGGAATCTATGGATACCTCCTTAAAGAACCTGCTAAAATTCTTAATCTCCAATGTTATTTTTGAACAATTTTGTGTATGTCAAGGATTTCCCCGACGTATTCTGACGGTTCTGTCAGTAGCAACTCTCCATGTTTACTACAACCCCATTCGGTGAAAGGCAACCTTAGCAGTGCGCTGCACTTGTAGGCAGCGTGGTAAGACAGTCGCGTGCATACTGAACCCCAATGTACGTGAGCAGAAACAGACACCTCAGGCTCCCTCCGGTGAAAACTCCGTGCGTTTAATATGTAAGAACAAACTCTTAATTTAATTATTAATTTTAACAAGTTGTTTCATGTAGGAGTATTGTGTGCATGTACGAGGTGCGACAATAAAGTAATGAGACTGATGTGAAAAAAAAAATGTTGCTTACCGTTTTAGTCAAGTTTAGTGTTGTCTCCTTCAAAGTAGTTCCCTCCTGTTTGCACACACTTTTTGCAGCGCTTCTGCCATTGATGGTAACATTTCTGGAACTCATCTTCTGTAATTTTCTCCAAGACCCTCGTCACAGCTTTTTGGACATCTTGTGTTGTTTGAAAATAGTGTCTTTTGACCGCCGTTTTGACTCTCGGAAAAAGAAAAAAAGTCGCACGGAGCGATATCTGGTGAATAAGGTGGCTGTGGTAGTACTGAAATTTGTTTTGATGTTAAAAATTGCTGTACCGACAGAGCAGTATGGAATGTCGCATTGTCGTGATACAGAATCCAATTTTGCACAAATCTTTCTCATACCAAGAACTTCAGTAATTATTAGACGAACCATTCCTCGACTGATGTTCAGTTCTTCTGCAGTCATTTTCACGGATAATCTTCGATCAGATCGTACGAGTTCACGCACCCTGGCCAAGTTGACATCCGTCTGTGAGGTCGATGGTCGTCCACTGCGATCTTCATCTTCAACATTCGTTCTGCCTTAACTAAACATTGTATGCCAACGAAAAACTTGAGCTCTTGACATAACCTCCTCTCCAAAAGCCTTCTGAAGCTTACTGTAGTTTGTCGTCGCGTTTTCACCCAATTTAACGCGAAAAGAAATGGCATACCGTTGGCAATATTATGCGGTTCCATTTCCGTGACAAGAGACACAAACACGTGTTAACTTATTACAGCACAACTCAAGACTAAGCAGTTGCATCGATGTACCACTTTGACTAGAAGCAGCTTATAGACCAAGGTCAAAGATATTGTGCCTACGCAAGCCTACAGGGTTGACACATCTTGCAAATAAAATCAGTCTCATTACTTTATTGCCGCACCTCGTATATCCAAACGGGTCGTTAGTATTAAATTAATTGTAGTTCATGTTGTAGACAATATTTTTGTTGCAAATACGTTTCTCGGGTTTCCCACCAGACAGTGTTGTGGAAGTTCCACAATATTTCATCCATGCAACTGTTTGACATCTTCAAATGGTGGTAGTTGTCGTTGTCACTGTTGTAAGACACGTCCTGGACTTGTGGGTCTTGTATAATATTACTGGCGGCAAACCCGGGAAGTGTATTTGCAACAGATCCGTAGTGAAAGTCTGAAAAGTCGCAATTTGTTGTATTTTAATAGCGTACAATATGACTTGCCTAGCCATTTACCGTCCAACTCCTACACCTCCCCCTCTCCCCTTTTGATACGCAGAGAGGGATTAGTAAAATGCTAGATACCGCTAAATATCATTAAAAGTCTTATAAATTGCTAGTCCTCTCACCTTACAGTGTGTGACTGTTCTCTTACTTTCTTTTTACTTTTCACAACTCGTGATTAATGTGGTGTCACCGCCAGACACCACACTTGCTAGATGGTAGCCTTTAAATCGGCCGCGGTCCGTTAGTATACGTCGGACCCGCGTGTCGCCACTATCAGTGATTGCAGACCGAGCGCCGCCACACGGCAGGTCTAGAGAGACTTCCTAGCACTCGCCCCAGTTGTACAGCCGACTTTGCTAGCGATGGTTCACTGACAAAATACGCTCTCATTTGCCGAGACGATGGTTTAGCATAGCCTTCAGCTACGTCATTCGCTACGACCTATCAAGGCGCCATATTCAGTTACTATTAATATTGAGAATCATGTACCGTCAAGAGCGACGTTCATCATTAATGGATTAAAGTTAAGTATTCCACCAGCTACGTCCGTTTTTCTAAATTCTAATTTCCTTGTCATGTTCCAAATCTCACGCCAGCCTGCTAGAGCTAAAACGCGTTCCTTTCGGCCTCCTCTAGTAACACGGTGTTGGCTCTCCTGCCAACCACAACAATTAATAATGTATAATTTTACGACGTTTAAATTTTAAATATTTTAAATCTACTTATTAATGATTTATTTTTAATTGTAGATCTGAAGATGATCATTAAGTGATTGAAACGAATTATTATTTGTGACAGTTTGTTACTGAGACTGTTAAAAAAATAAAAAAAAAATACAAATGTGGCTTCCCACCTGATTGTATGTCATCCATGATCAACAACAATTGTTGTAAACGATAAGATGGCTATTTTTCAGACAGAGTCCAGAGTGTCAGTCCAACAGTCGCAAAGAACAAATATCGTCGACAGAGCGTGAATCATAGGGTGTATAAAAGGTATTTGTTCGTTCGTATCCAAAGACTATCTACCAATGTTCTACCTGTAGTAAAAAATTCCAATGTCAACTGATGAAAAAGCTGCATTTAGCAAGTTCTGTGGAGAAGCACCAGCGTTTTCCTTTGTTTTTCAAGGAGGTTCGACGTCCTCAAGAAAGATTTCTATTGATATCCGTTTTTCGGCGTTTGTCGGTATATGAAACTGGATATCGTTGCGTCTCCGTCAAGGTAACTACTTCGTGGAAGTGGGGCGTATTGTCAACCAGTAAAATAAAAATACTAACATGTAAGACGATTACAGTGAACATCCTAAAATTTCAGTGAAAGGTTTTTGCGACTGGCCTCTATTCATTTAATTTCGCGTAACATACTAAAGCGGTCAATACCCACCTTTGCACTTCACAAGTCACGTTAATGTAGATGGCGAAGAGTTCTTCGCGCATCACTAATATTTCTGCTCCATTCGTGACTGCCAGTAAACCTCCGTATGAGCTCGAATTCCCCATATTTTATCGTCATGGCCGTTTCGCAATGAGTTAAAATTATCTCTTCTTGGAACATCTAGTAGTTCTTGAGAAAAGGGGGGGGGGATACTCGACAAACAGCAAGTCATAAGCATGTAACGTAAGATGGAATTGTATATTTA
Organism: Schistocerca nitens; assembly: GCF_023898315.1. Classification (NCBI taxonomy): domain Eukaryota; kingdom Metazoa; phylum Arthropoda; class Insecta; order Orthoptera; family Acrididae; genus Schistocerca; species Schistocerca nitens. The sequence goes on from NC_064616.1 coordinate 351,566,769, forward strand.
TATATATTCTCTATGCCGTCACATCAGGTATGTGTACTATCCCGAGCTGTGTACGTGCAGTATGATGATCATGCGAAAAATGTAATTTTAAAATTAAATAAGAAATATGGAACCAGTGTAGTGTCAGTCGGCAATGCTGCATTCATCATGTTTCAGACAATTTAGTGCGCCACCTTCTCTTTCAGTATGGGCACTGCTGCCAGCCTCGCATGTTATAGCTTTAGAATTGCAATTATATACTTAACATATCTCTAAAAAACCAAACGGGGGAAACCAAAACTGTTGCAAAGTCTGTGTTGTACGTTTTATTGAAACTGATCACTCGTTTGACTATCGCAATTTCTTCATTTCTTCAGCTAATCTCTGCTCTGCGTCTGTGGATATTTACACAATCTGGAAACTGAAAATAGCACGCTCTACTTAAAAAAAAGTCGTCAGATAATTCTGATATAACAGAGGCAAAAAAATCACTATTCCTTAACGAAAGTGATTACCCATTTTGAACACAAGTCTATAGGCCCTAGTTACTTGCAAGTATGTGTTGCAAATCACCCATGTCGTCAGTACCTCTCCTCAGTTACGTACCATAATTCCATAACTGCACCAGCAAATCGGACACGTCCACCATCTTGGGTGATTTGAGCGGGTTATTGGCAGCTAGACGGCAGATTGGACTTTTACACTTTATAGACGTGCTAGTATGCCGTAAGAATGATGGGACATTGGGACATTTTGTGTACAGGAAACCCACGCACACAGATCTACACTCCTGGAAATGGAAAAAAGAACACATTGACACCGGTGTGTCAGACCCACCATACTTGCTCCGGACACTGCGAGAGGGCTGTACAAGCAATGATCACACGCACGGCACAGCGGACACACCAGGAACCGCGGTGTTGGCCGTCGAATGGCGCCAGCTGCGCAGCATTTGTGCACCGCCGCCGTCAGTGTCAACCAGTTTGCCGTGGCATACGGAGCTCCATCGCAGTCTTTAACACTGGTAGCATGCCGCGACAGCGTGGACGTGAACCGTATGTGCAGTTGACGGACTTTGAGCGAGGGCGTATAGTGGGCATGCGGGAGGCCGGGTGGACGTACCGCCGAATTGCTCAACACGTGGGGCGTGAGGTCTCCACAGTACATCGATATTGTCGCCAGTGGTCGGCGGAAGGTGCACGTGCCCGTCGACCTGGGACCGGACCGCAGCGACGCACGGATGCACGCCAAGACCGTAGGATCCTACGCAGTGCCGTAGGGGACCGCACCGCCACTTCCCAGCAAATTAGGGACACTGTTACTCCTGGGGTATCGGCGAGGACCATTCGCAACCGTCTCCATGAAGCTGGGCTACGGTCCCGCACACCGTTAGGCCGTCTTCCGCTCACGCCCCAACATCGTGCAGCCCGCCTCCAGTGGTGTCGCGACAGGCGTGAATGGAGGGACGAATGGAGACGTGTCGTCTTCAGCGATGAGAGTCGCTTCTGCCTTGGTGCCAATGACGGTCGTATGCGTGTTTGGCGCCGTGCAGGTGAGCGCCACAATCAGGACTGCATACGACCGAGGCACACAGGGCCAACACCCGGCATCATGGTGTGGGGAGCGATCTCCTACACTGGCCGTACACCACTGGTGATCGTCGAGGGGACACTGAATAGTGCACGGTACATCCAAACCGTCATCGAACCCATCGTTCTACCATTCCTAGACCGGCAAGGGAACGTGCTGTTCCAACAGGACAATGCACGTCCGCATGTATCCCGTGCCACCCAACGTGCTCTAGAAGGTGTAAGTCAACTACCCTGGCCAGCAAGATCTCCGGATCTGTCCCCCATTGAGCATGTTTGGGACTGGATGAAGCGTCGTCTCACGCGGTCTGCACGTCCAGCACGAACGCTGGTCCAACTGAGGCGCCAGGTGGAAATGGCATAGCAAGCCGTTCCACAGGACTACATCCAGCATCTCTACGATCGTCTCCATGGGAGAATAGCAGCCTGCATTGCTGCGAAAGGTGGATATACACTGTACTAGTGCCAACATTGTGCATGCTCTGTTGCCTGTGTCTATGTGCCTGTGGTTCTGTCAGTGTGATCATGTGATGTATCTGACCCCAGGAATGTGTCAATAAAGTTTCCCCTTCCTGGGACAATGAATTCACGGTGTTCTTATTTCAATTTCCAGGAGTGTATATCTCATGGAATCTAGCTGCCATCACCCCGCACAAACCGCCGGTGTTCTTAGTACCGTAACGCATCGAGCTCACGTAATATCCGTCAATGAAGCCCTCCACGCAGAATTAGAGCACTTGGAGAAGGTTTTTAAACAGAATACCTACACTTCACGCCACATAAGGGAGGCTTTGCACAGCTATAATAACATGAAGCAACGCACTGAGGACACTGATGACGACTATAAATCAACTGCGTTTCTTCCATGTGCCGGGAATGTGTCTTTTAAATTAGGAAGAATGTTTAGGAAAAATAAAATCAAGGTTATCTTCCGTCCACAAGTGAAGTGCTTGGCCCTTGTTGGATCCGTCAAAGACGACTTACAACTGAAAAAAGCAGGCGTTTACAAAATTCCCTGTGAGTGAGGGGCTGTATATACCGGGTGATCAAAGTCAGTATAAATTTGAAAACTTAATAAACCACGGAATAATGTAGATAGAGAAAAAAAAATTGACACACATGCTTGGAATGACATGGGGTTTTATTAGAACCAAAAAAAGTATTGCTAGACGCGTGAAAGTTCTCTTTCGCGCGTCGTTTGGTGATGATCGTGCGCTCAGCCGCCACTTTCGTCATGCTTGGCCTCCCAGGTCCCCAGACCGCAGTCCGTGCGATTATTGGCTTTGGGGTTACCTGAAGTCGCAAGGGTATCGTGATCGACCGACATCTCTAGGGATGCTGAAAGGCAACATCCGACGCCAATGCCTCACCATAACTCCGGACATGCTTTACAGTGCTGTTCACAACATTAGTCCTCGACTACAGCTATTGTTGAGGAATAATGGTGGAAATATTGAGAATTTACTGTAAAGAACATCATCTTTGCATTGTCTTATTTTGTTATGCTAATTATTGCTATTCTGATCAGATGAAGCGCCATCTGTCGGAAATTTTTTGAACTTTGTATTTTTTTGGTTCTCATAAAACCCCATGTCATTCCAAGCATGTGTGTCAATTTGGACCTCTCTATCTACGTTATTCCGTAATTTATTCAGTTTTCAAATTTATACTGACTTTTTGATCACCCTGTATAGGGCAGACGACACGAACCGTCCAGTCAGTAATCAAAGACTCGGTGGAAATATGGTTCAAAATGGTTCAAATGGCTCTGAGCCCTATGCGACTTAACTTCTGGGGTCATCAGTCGTCTATAACTTGCAACTAATTAAACCTAACTAACCTAAGGAGATCACACACATCCATGCCTGATGCAGGATTCGAACCTGCGACCGTAGCGGTCGCTCGGTTCCAGACTGTAGCGCCTAGAAGCGCACGATCAGTGGAAATATGTCTTTCTGATAATCTTATAAATCGTGACAACGTCTTTTAACTGGATAAAAATTGGAATACAATAATTAAAATTATTCAGTCACATATGTACTCAATGATTCGGTACTAATTGATTAGATCACCTCTCACCACCGAGAGCAGCACACACAATTTCGTATGTCCCGCGCATGCCATCACCTGACGCATGCGCCGTAAGACGCCAGCACGTTTCGCATGAGCGAGATTTGGCATAAATACGGCGAAAGCACCTGGATGCGTTCCCCCCCGCCCCTCCCACCATTTCGTTTTTCCTCTCCTCCCTCCCTTTTTTTCCCTCATATGTCCAGCCCCACCCCCCTCCCCTCAGTCTGTCCTTGGCTGTGGTGTGTCAACTTCGTGCCGACTTTTTAGTGCAGTGTTTCCAGTGATTGTTAAGTGTTGTGCGTCTTTTCCGAAGTGTTGCGAACGGACATCATACTGTCGCTGGGTGAGGTTTTTATATATCTTGCGAACAGAAACCAGACTGTCGCCATGTTTTTTAATTGTCTGTCTACTATTTTACCTGTCTGCTTCCTGTGTATTTTGATAGCACCGCCCACCCTTTGTTTTATGTTTCAACTTTCCACAATTTTCTGCCGTTTTATAATTTAAGTCACCGTTTTATCGCCTACTTTTGTTATTTCTTATCTTCTTATGTTTTAAAAATTCTGTAGGCTGAAGAGCAGCGTACTAAGCTGCTGCGAAATCTAAATTGAATAAAGGAAAAAAAAAAAAAAAACTGGGTGTGTCTTCAGTAGTTGCCTACTCGCCTGAAGATGGCCGGACCTATCTGAGCCGAAATATCGTTGCAAAATGTCACGGGATTCGGCTGCACACCCGCAAATTACTAGAAGAATAAATACGACGGGAAAATTTCAGAAGTTACACTCCACTAGCATGTCTCAAATCAAAATATGAAATTTTAGCTATGTGAAAAAAAAATGGTTCTGAGCACTATGAGACTTAACTTCTGAGGTCATCAGTCCCCTAGAACTTAGAACTACTTAAACCTAACTAACCTAAGGTCAACACACACATCCATGCCCGAGGCAGGATTCAAACCTGCAACTGTAGCGGTCGCGCGGTTCCAGACTGTAGCGCCTAGAACCGCTTGGGCACCCCGGCCGGTGCTATGTGAATATTGAGTCAGTTACATACTATCAAGAGAAATCTTTAGCATGCCGTTGAGTCGGAAACAAAGCTTTATCTTTTGTTTCGGTGAGAAATGCCATTATTTGCTTAGTAAAGGTGTGTTAAAATATGCTGTGAGAAAGCATTTTATCTTCAAGACCTTTCCGCGGACTACATAAACCAAACCAACGAAGTGGATTCACCGTCGTTAAGAAATTAAAAAGAATTCGTAGTTTTTAGTACGAAAGGAACGGTCACTGCACAACACGTGACTGTAGGCCTCTGGACACGTGCGCGTGGCCCTCCAGTAGCGGTCCTCGCTATACCGAAATGCTTTGCGACTTAAAATGCTGAAAACGTGGCACAGCAACGTGAGGAATGTGCCTGCAACGTGTTCTCAGAAGCGGCTTATAAAGACGTATCCGCAGGAAGGCGGGGGACGCCGTCGTCAAAGCGGCTTTCCGACCACTTGCAGCGCAGCCGCAGCCGCAGCGGCAGCCGCCACCCACTTAACGAGCGGCCGATCCCCCGCCCTCCACCTGCGCACTTCGCCCTTCCACTTTGCTGCGTCTGCATCCAGCATACCAGTACCCATGCCCGCAAATTCCTCTCATTACATTTCAAAGCCATTAAAAACTCCCAGTACATAACACTTCACAGAAAAATTCTATTACAAAAACGTAACACTCACAGACGTACAAATTCTTGTCTGCTAATTATCTCGTTGTTATAATCACGATACCTATTTATGTATTGGAACATGTCAATAATTTCGCCAAAAGTAAAGCATCTCTCTTTGTTGACAGGGCAAGGCATCGCCACAAGAGTATCGTGGACATTAGTGGTAGAAAAAAAATATCGGTTGAGGCAGTGGTTGGTGAAGGTGAAGGTACACATAATTTGGAGCTGATAGCTATTACGTTGTTTGGTTGATACATAAAATATGATAGCCACACCTTTGTTTGAATATATTGTGTTTTAAAGGATGTCATAAGATTAAGATTTTACTGGCTCTAAAATAGCACTCATCAGTGTATACGAGAGGGAGAAGATATACTACAGACTATTAGTGGATTACACGGTCTGCTGGTCGTTGGTAGCCTACCGTGAATGGGCGTCAACTTTGTTGGGGTCGGCGCCGGCTAGAGTGCCCGAGCGGTTCTAGACGCTTCAGTCTGGAACGGCGCGACCGCTGCGGTCGCAGGTTCGAATCCTGCCTCGGGCATGGGTGTGTGTATGTCCTTAGGTTAGTTAGGTTTAATTAGTTCCTAGTTCTAGGGGACTGATGACCTTAGAAGTTAAGTCCCATAGTGCTCAGAGCCATTTGAACCATTTGTTACGCTTTCCCAATCTAACGCAGCATTCGTGTTCTGTTATTCTGGTGACAACAGATGTCCTGGATTCCCAGTATAGGCGGCACTGCACTCACAACATACGTTGTCTACGCGTGCAGTGGTGATGGCTTTTACAACATCCTTAGGGGGTCCTACCAAATTCTGGGCTTACGACCACTGCGGAAAATTGGTTTGGTGTCCCCTCGACGAAACGCCTTGCCTACTATATCGCTATCTGTCTTGACGTAAGGTAAACGCACCATTACTGTCTTGCTTCCTGTTGAACTCTGCAGCCCTTCTTATAGTTCTGTTGTAACTTTTTCTGCTTTGATTGCTGTGGTTTTATCGGTAATACGGTGTGCTCAGGCGGTAAGCTTGTGTAGAATAGAGCATGTGTGAGCTGAGTGATAGTGGAATTCCGCGTGTAGGTACAGGTTAGTATGAACTGGTTTTGGGTACACCAACTGTCCCAGATTGCCACTGGAAGTTATCTAGACCTTCACGTCTACACGTTTCTTGTAACAGCCTAACAACGACACAGGACGACTACAGGCTCCTGACATTCAGACTGACAGCGAACTCGATAGGACGGGCAGAATGCGATCCATCGGCAGTTGTCTCACCTGACACTGTCGAGACTGAACAAATAGCAGTTGCAGAACTGATGCCTTTTTTCGCGATTAGCAGCAGAAAAACACAGCCAACACATGCTTCTCGACAATTTGCAGTGGGGCTATCAATTAGCAGCAAGCCTTATAGTAAAACATACATCCATTCCCTCTCCTGTACCACCGACCAGTGACTTTTAGGCCTATAAATCTTACGACTTACGACACCATTAGACAAGAAATATACAGGGGCAGTGCGACTGCTACGGTCGCAGGTTCGAATCCTGCCTCGGGCATGGATGTGTGTGATGTCCTTAGGTTAGTTAGGTTTAAGTAGTTCTAAGTTCTAGGGGACTGATAACCACAGCAGTTGAGTCCCATAGTGCTCAGAGCCATTTTTTATACAGGGGCAGCCATCCCCACACCCACCTCCCCATTCAGCTGCATGAGTCTACTCCATGGGGCAGGCCACTACAACATGGCCAAAACGTGGGTGATTTTAGTGTTTTAGAATTAATAATCTTGTGAATGTTGCAGTTCTTCTTATTTCCGTACTGGCTAGGAAAACTGGAGCTGAATTCCGATTTATGCAAGACACTGTTGTAGTTTGTTTTCACCCAGACATGTTTCAGCACTTTTTGTGCCATATTCAGTTGGTTTGTTTATTTTCCTTCTTCAAAATTGTTACATTTTAACCTTTAAAGAAACTTTTGGTACAAGATATTTACATTTGTAAAATGAACAATTATTGTCAAATGTTTTTACGTTGGTTTCCATACAGTACAGAGGTAGCCCTGATTTTAGGCATTCTGTGTTGTTTATTCACGATATGTCTAAATATGGAGCGGTTCTGTCATTAACAGCACAGAATTACCACCAAACCAACATAGAAATTAACTTAAAATCCTTAAAATTAGGAGCACCCTATTCCAAAAATTAAGAATAGATGAAAACCATTACATCCCAAAATCAATAGCACAGAGAAAGAAAGTACTAAATCAATACACATCACAGTGCAATAAAACCCTCTTTCCCAAACAGGTTGAAGGGTCTCTACATGAGCCTCTTCATCATTTTATTTAACATTTAACTTAATGTACCCACCTCTACCACCTCAATTCTGGGCGCAAATTGTATATAGATAAAAAAAGAGACTGAGTAGCTGGGTGTGTGTGTATAGTGGCCACAAGGTATATTATCTTTATTTCACCTCACACTTTACTAAGATTTTTGATAATTATCGGAGCACCACACGCATATTCAACATAACTGTGTGCAGTATGTCAGTATATACATCCTTTCCTCCTCTCACCTGATGCATGAAAAGTATGAATAAGAGTGTACAAGGTAAATTTTCAGTATCTAGATCTGTTAGAGTAAAAGTAGTCTGCTACTGTGGCAGAAAAGCCAATTCTATAAAGCACGTACCAGGTAGAAAAGAGGTTTCTGTTCGCCTTGGACAATGCTCTTGGATAGGGTGGTACCACTCAATAGGGAGCTCTCTGGGCACTTCCGGAAGAACGGAATGCGTGTATTCCGAAAGGGTCCGCTCGGCAGTGTTCCGGGAGACGCGAGACGGGCGACGGGCGACGGGCGACGCCGACTAAGTGTAAGTGTGCCTATTCGTAGTTGATTCATTACCTTATTTTTATAGATTTCAGCTCATGTCAAAATCAGCGTCTTGCTCTCATCGCTCATTGCTCGTTGAGCGGTATACGGAATTATTCTGGTTAATTTCGGAACGTTGTAACTAGTTGCACTTAGCCACGCATGCAAGCCATTGTTCACAAATGGTTCAAATGGCTCTGAGCTATATGGGACTTAACTTCTGAGGTCATCAGTCCCCTAGAACTTAGAACTACTTAAACCTAACTAACCTACGGACATCACACACATCCATGCCCAAGGCAGGATTCGAGCCTGCGACCGTAGCGGTCACGCGGTTCCAGACTGTGCGCCTAGAACCGCTCGGCCGCTTCGGCCGGCCAAGCCATTGTTCACTCTACTTTTGTCCAATCATGTGGACTCGTGATGTGTCTTCTTAGTTCAGTCTCATTTAGTTCTTTCTTGACCTCACGAGTGTTGTATAATTCAACAGATTTCTGAAACTTCACTAGTTTAGATTTCGGTTCGTAATCTAGTTGCCACGTGTCTTTGTCGTCTCAGCACGTGATAAGTACGGATCTGAGAGCCTTAAGTTCGCAGATCGTATCTCACAGTAATATATCCTGTCCATTTTGCTTAGCTATTCTAAATTTTAGCACTCGTTTTTTCCAGAATTTCTGTTTGTGACGACCACGTATTCGCGGATTGTGAGAGTCGTTTCATGTCACAGTTTCTGATTCTCGGAGTAAAACTTCCAAATTAGTTTCAGAACCTCTTCTATGGATTAATTATTAACAGTTTATTCTTATCGGTGCATTCTTGTCTACTTGCTTCGTGCTCTCGATCCAAGGGAACGACCGTTTGCCAACCACGTGCACACTGATGAAGTTTTTCTTCATTCTTATATTTGTCCTGAATTTCTGTTATATGTGTATATGTGCGTGAATGTCGTGATTGAAGGATTCCTCTGACCTTTCCATAATGAATAACTAATGATGAATCGTGGTGGGGTCTCCAAGACGCAGTTGTAAATGTGACTTTGCAATTCAGCCGAGGGTGTTATGAACAACAGCTACCATCACTCATTTGTTGCAGGCCGCTGTAGCCGAGCGGTTGTAGGCTCTTCGGTCCGGAACCGCGCTGCTGCTACGGTCGCAGGTTCGAATCCTCTCTCGGGCGTGGATGTGTGTAATGTACTTAGGTTAGTTAGGTTTAAGTAGTTCTAACTCTAGGAGACTGATGAGATCAGATGTTACGTCCCATAGTGCTCAGAGCCATTTGAACTCATTTGTTAGTTGTTTAGCTCATATTTTGTTCAGCTGTCTTTGAATAAACGTGATATTTTTACCAAAGCGCATGCTTACACATTCCCACGTAAACATCCATATTACGTCCTATTGCTACCTGTTGTCTAACAGATAAATATGACCAAGTTATTTATTTAATATTTATTCAACTATCTTAATTGTCCGAGATCTTTCACCCCCTCTCTCTCTCTCTCCACACACGCCCGTTCGCGAGCGGGCGAACTAAACATCGCCGGCCGAAGTGGCCGTGCGGTCCTAGGCGCTGCAGTCTGGAAAGGCGAGACCGCTACGGTTGCAGGTTCGAATCCTGCCTCGGGCATGGATGTGTGTGATGTCCTTAGGTTAGTTAGGTTTAACTAGTTCTAAGTTCTAGGGGACTAATGACCTCAGAAGTTGAGTAGTTGAGTCCCATAGTGCTCAGAGCCATTTGAACCATTTGAACTAAACGTCACAAACGTCAAACGCAAACAACACTTCGAATACGCCTGCCACATACCAAACAAACATGTCACAGAACACATGAACACTACACAGTCACAACAACACGTAATGGCGGCGAAAACTCTGCGCTTGGCAAGAAATACTTTAAAATGAACGTGTAACGGCAAAAATGAAGTAAATAAGGGTGTTATTTCTATACAGAAAAGTGAAAACACCACAGCATAAGCTGGCCGCTGTTCAAAAAAATGTGTGAAATCTTATGGGACTGAACTGCTAAGGTCATCAGTCCCTAAGCTTACACACTACGTAACCCAAATTATCCTAAGGACAAACACACACACCCATGCCCGAGGGAGGACTCGAACCTCCGCCGGGACCAGCCACACAGTCCATGACTGCAGCGCCTAAGACCGCTCGGATAATCCCGCGCTGCCCGGCCGCTGTGGCCGAGCGGTACTAGGCGCTTCAGTCTGGCTACGGTCGCAGGTTGGACTCCTGCCTCGGGCATGGATGTGTGTGATGTCCTTAGGTTAGTTAGGTTTAAGTAGTTCTAAGTTCTAGGGGACTGATGACCTCGAATGTTAAGTCCCATAGTGCTCAGAGCCCTTTGAACCATTTTGAACCACAGTATAAAAAAACTGTAACATGACAAACAACACGACACGTAGTGATTCTCTGACGGCAATGTATAATAAACAGAAAAATAAAATTTACGTTTGATGTTTGCAGATGACAAGCTGTAGATCGCGTAGTAGATCTAAAGCTACTAGCATAAATGTCTGATAGCTCCATGTGAGGTATGTGAACAAAGGCATACATCCGCTTTATTTTCAAATGTACTACAAAACTAGAAAATTTAGACGTATCGTAAATAAACAACAGACTACCTCAACTCATTCATTCACATCTCACCACTATACTGTATGTAGACCAACGTAAAAAAATTTGACAAAAATCGCTCATTTTACAAATGTAAATATTTTGTACCAAAAGTTTTTTTAAAGGTTAGAATGTAACAGTTTTGCAGAAGGAAAATTTACTAACCCACTGAAAATAGCACAAAACATGCTGAAACATGTCTGGGTAAAAACTACAAACGTGTCTTGCATAAGACGGAATTACTCCCCAATACTCTAGAATTGTATGCTGCAGAGGAAGCCTGGAAAATACCACTCGTAAATGCCCAGGCGATGAAATCCCGGTCACGCGATTTATAGATTGGGAAACGTATGCGTTCAGAACTGGATGTAGGTGCAAAGATCTTGGCGATGCTGTAGTAAACGCATTCTTCGAAAATCACTGAGAGCAGTTGGTGAGATAGCTTACCCATGAGAGAAACTAGAACTGGCAACGAATAGGCTCGATATTTTTGATACTGTGAACGTAAATATTGGAGTCAGCGAACTCAAAGCCGTTATAGCTTCACTGGTCCCTGGTGTTCAACGAAAAGGTAAGAAAGGTGTAAAGATATATCTGCGATAGGAAACAACGTGAGCAATCATCAGCATACATTCAGTTGTGGTGAGGAAAATATGGAGGATTAATATGTGCCGTGAAAGTTAGTAACCGATGGGAAGGACCACACTGATTCTATAACAATTTTAGGAAACTACTACGAGATCAGAGAGAGCTGCATAACAGACTGAAATGAAGCTGAACTCTTGCTGACAAACAAAAGCTGGAGAAAGGAACGCAAGTCTAGGAACAACTATACAAGAAGCGTTCACCGAATTGGAAAGCAAGACCAGATCAGGTAAGCTGCTAAGAAACGCTACGAACTACATAAAAATAGTCAATGGGACAAAATCGTCTGTCAGAATGCTCGTAGACCATGATGGCACCTGTAACGGGTTTTATTACAGAGTAGGAGTGGGCGAGTGGTTCTCCGCTGAAGACTGGCGATGGAACGGGTGAAGAAGGCAGCCAGTTAGTTGATAGAACACTTGATTGATGAACACGATCAAGCGTGGATCAGACGACGGCAGGTGGTTCGCGGACCCCAGGATTCTGGTACCTGGGTACCGACCCTGGTGTTTACCGTGGACGGTGACAGCAGCCCGGTTACCACAGCATGCTGTCGGATGGCTGTGTGGTTGCTGGGCGGCAGCGGGGCGATGTCCCATTGCCCGGGTTGGACACTCAGGTAGCGGTTCTTTGTTCGCGGCCCGGCACAGGCAGTATCATAGACGCTGTGCCGTGCGGCCCCGCGTTGTGCGCTTCTGAGAAATCCCGCTATCTTCCGTGCAGGTCGTTGTCTGTCACTATGACGCTCCTTGGTGGCTGTTTTAACGACCTCAAGCGTGCGACGGTCTCGGAGGTGGGTCTTCTCTCGAGGAACGTGCTTCAGTACTGAACTGATATTCTCGGCGGTCTCATGCGGTCGCGGTCAATTTTTGTTCGTTGTGTCGCCGAGGCACTAGTGATGTACTCTAAGACAACAGAAGTCATGGGATACCTCCTAATACTGCGTCAGACCTCCTTACGCCCGGATCAGTGCAGTGGCATGGACTCAACAAGTCGCAGGAAGTCCCCTGCAGAAATATTGAGACATACTGCCTCTATTGCTATGCGTAATTGCGAAAGAGTTGTCACTGCAGCATTTTGTGCATGAACTGACCTCTCGATTATGTCCCACAAACGTTCGATGGGATTCATGTTGGGCGAACTGAGTGGCCAAATCATTCGCTCGAACTATTCAGAATGTTCTTCAACCAACAGCGAAAAATTGTGGCCCCGTGACTTGGTGCACTGTCATCCATAAAGATTCCATCATTGTTTGGGAACATGAAGTCCACGAATGGCTGCAAATAGTCTCCAAGTAGCCGAACAGAACCATTTCCAGTCAATGATCGGTTCAGTTGGACCAGAGGACCCAGTCCATGAAATCGAGACTCATCTGACCAGGCCACGATTTTCCAGTCGTCTAAGGTCCAACGTAGGCTGATGTGGCCAAGCGGTTCTAGGCGCTTCAGTCTGGAACAGCGCTGCTGCTACAGTCGCAGGTTCGAATCCTGCTTCGGGCATGGATGCGTGTGATGTCCTTAGGTTGGTTAGGTTTAAGTAGTTCTAAGTCTAGGGGACTGATGACCTCAGATGTTAAGTCCCATAGTGCTCAGAGCCATTTTTTTAAGGTCTAACGCATATGCTCACGCGCCCAGAAGAGGCGCTGCAGGAGATGTCGTGCTATTAGTAAAGGCACTTGCGTCGGTCGTCTGCTGCCATAGCCCATTAATTCCAAATTTCGCCGCACGTCCTACATTAATTTCGGCAGTTATTTCATGCAATGTTGCTTGTCTGTTAGCACTGACAATGCTACCCAAACGCCACTGCTTTCGGTCGTTAAGTGAAGGCCGCTACGTTGTCTGTGGTGAGAGATAATACCTAAAATTTGATGTTCTTCGCACAGTCTTGACACTGTGGATCTCGGAATATTGATTTCCCTAACGATTTCCGAAATGGAATGTCCCTAGCGTGTAGTTCGTACTACCATTCCGCGTATAAAGCCTATTAATTCCCTTCGTGCGACCATAATCCGGTCGGAAACGTTTTCACATGAATCACATGAGTATAAATGATAGCTCCGCCTTGTGTAGGCGATAGTACCGCCATCTTTGTATTTGTGTATCGCAATCCCATGACCTTTGCCTCTCAGTGTATTTAGGTGTTGATTTGACAAGTATGATATCGCGACGTTATGAGGAATTAGTGGACTTGCGTAGCTTTTAGTATTGTCCTTACTAGCTACGGTCAGTTAAGTGTTTGTTCTGTTCTCCTGTCATGCTTTTCACCTCTCGGTGTCTGAAGGATTCGGTTGCAATTTTTTTTCTGTTCATTCCCGCTTGTTTATGAGTGTTTAGTCGAGAAAGTTATGCGCTTGCAGTACAATACGTGGCTGTTAATGGAAGAGATTTTGAATTGTCCTATCAGCTGTCACATTGTTTCAAAATGGCTCTGAGCACTATGGGACCTAACATCTGAGGTTATCAGTCCCCTAGAACTTAGAACTACTTAAACCTAACTAACCTAAGGATATCACACACATCCATGCCCGAGGCAGGATTCCAACCTGTGACCGTGGCGGTCGCGCGGTTCCAGACTGAAGCGCATAGAAGCGCTCGGCCACACCGGCCGGCCTCACATTGTTTGTTAACATATTTTGAAATGTGCAAGTACTGCTTAGCCTGTGATACTTCTACCAGCACCAGATCAGAGTTGTTGCTGGTGGCTGGCAGCTCATATGTGACTGTCCGTGTGCTTTTGTAGGGAGTGTAGGGAGAGTAAGAAGCATATGTGTTACTAGTCTATTTTGTGGCGTGCATTCGTGAATGGGATGTAGCTCCATGGGGAGTGGTTCTGCGGTGACGTGCGATCGGGAGTCAGGTACACATGTGTCGGGTGGGTGTTGGTAGTCCAACGGTTAGCATTCTTCCTGCGGTCGGTACCCACAAGTGGTTGTCAGAGGCGATTGGTAAAAGTGTATGTGTGGGGACTGCGCGATCGGGAATCGGTTATACGAGGGGCGTTCAGAAAGTAAGCTCCGATCGGTCGCGAAATGGAAACGACTATGAAAATCCGATAAAGCTTTGCACAGATGTGTTGGGTAGTGTCTCTAGTATAACCCCAGTTAGCATCACGTCGCTCTTCTCATTTCTGAGCTCGCAGTGAGTGCGTAAAGATGTCTAGAAAATAGTGTCTGCCGCCAAGTACGAGGGCCTGGTGAGAAATTTCGCCTGAAGCTATGCAGCTAACATTACATAACTGTCGTGCTGTTTCTTCTTCAAGACAATTCTCAGCCGCATTCTGCAGGGGCAATGAAGATGCTCCTGCATCGTTTTCAAATGGAAATGTGAGATTACCCACAATACAGTCCGCAATTGTCTCCCCCTGAGTTTCATCTCTGGTCACATGAACCGCTGTCTTTGAAGACAACATTTTGACACAGACAACGAGGTGTAGGCCAGCGTGGAGAATTGGCGGAAAGCACTGGCGGCTGCCTTCTATGATGAGGCTATTGAAAAATTGGTACAACGCTATGACAAAAGTCTAAGTCAGAACGGCGACTACGTAGAGAAGTAGCTGAAAGGTGTATCTAATTGTTACAAGTAAAACATTTCTGATGTTCACTGTGGTTTCAATTTGGCAATCAATCGGAGCTTACTTTCTGAACAGGCCTCGTAGTTCCACTGCGAGTAGCTCCACTGTGATGTGTGATCGGTAATGAGGCACACATGTGTCGTGTGCGTTTTCTAGTTCACCCACGCTAAAGGTAGAGGCGTATAATTTGGAAATTAGTGTTAAGTTGCTATAGGACCAGACTGCTGAGGTCATCGGCTCTAGGCTTACTCACTACTTAATATAACTAAAACTAACTTACGCTAAGGACAACACACACACATATGCCACAGCCGAGGAAGGACTCAAACCTCGGACGGGGGGGGGGGGGGGGGGGGGAGCGCTCGAACCGTGACAAGTCACCTAAAACCCGCGCAATACCCCGCGTGGCGTATAATTTGGCTGTCGGTTGATTTGTATTAGCTTCTGTTAAGACCGTATACCTGCTATTTGAAATCTGGTTGATTCGCTGTCTTAGTGGTATGACAGGAATACTGTTTACTGACTGGGATATATTTTCCCGTTTCCGAGAGGACGACCGGAAAGTAGCGCGTGTGTGTACTGTGCGCAATACCAGTCACTAAACTGAGACTGGAAGTACTACTGTTCGTTAGATATCCATTTAATGGCGTGATGTGTGGCCAAGTTTTTTGTGAGAACTGTGTTTGACATAGTATTATATTTGTATGGTTGGAAGTTTGTTTACAATGATCTTGTTCCTGCTTGTACGTGTGTCTGCGTGTTTAATGGTTCAAATGCTCTAAGCACCATGGGACTTAACATCTGAGGTCATCAGTCCCCTAGACTTAGAACTACTTGAACCTAACTAACCTAAAGACATCACACACATCCATGCCAAAGGCTGGATTCGAACCTGTGACCGTAGCAGCAGCGCGGTTCCGGACTAAAGCGCGTAGTACCGCTCGGCCACAGCGGCCGGCTGCGTGTTTAATGGTGTCGCTGTTGTGTTTCCTTGTATTGTTTTCGTTTATTCTTGTTGTAATTTGGGGATGACGTGTAAGTGATGGACGTCTGGTCTCTGAACTGATAGTGTGCATTTTGATTGCTTTTAAAAATGCGAGGGCCTTGTGGTTCCTGGTATGAACATGTTTTGTGCTTGTCCATGCTGTTTATGTTATGGGCGTCTCCATACTTTTTAAATTGACCTGGTGTAGTCCTAAAGGAGCAACGGACGTTTGTTTGTTGTCGTCGTCGTCCACTTCTCTCAGTGACAGTCCTTATGTTTCTTTTGTAAGGTCATACACCAGGAGTCGTTTTCAGTTGATGGTCACTGAGCAGCCTAAGGCGCACCTTACTATAATAGTGCGTTTGATTTTAAGTTACGGCTAGTGCCTGTTTAGTTATAAAGGGGTTAGGTCTCCGCCTTAAACTGAAGTCCTGGTTTAAGTTCGGCTAGTGCCTGTAAGAGCAGTCATAGTTTATTCTAAGGGCCTATTGAAGACCAAGCTAATTAAGACACAAATTGTGAGTTCACTAGCTTGAGTAACCTTGGATGTGGCTTAGAGCGGCCGCTGTTTGCTTGTTATGTGTACTAATTTGGGTTACTGTCCGCCTGCTTAAACATTTCATCCTGATCACCCCTCGTGGCGTCGAGTGGAATAAGACTTGCACTTGGCGGCCGAACTTCCCCTCATGGGGTCTCCCTGCCAACGATGCCACACGCTGATTTCCATTTTGGGTTACTAACTGGGCACGTAGAAAAATGTTAGCTGTGTTACTATATTTGATGGTGAATACTCGCTTGCGTACATTCTGTGTGTGTGTGTGTGTGGGTGTGTTTGTCTTTTTTTTTTAATATTAAAAATTTACTGTGACGAGATTTTCATTAATGAATTTCCGGTTTACTTTTATGACAAAGTGCAACGGAATGCTCAATAAAAAATATGAAGTCAGAACTTGTTCAGACTTTATGATTCGAACCTGCGACCGTAGCGGTCTCGCGGTTCCAGACTGCAGCGCCTAGAACCGCACGGCCACTTCGGCCGGCCTCTCACTTTCGCTGCTCGTTTCAGATCTGGCTATGATCGACGCAGGCTGTGCGTCATCAGACGGGCCAGCTTAACGACTTGCTGACGGGCTGGTCCCAGTAGTTTAAATCCCGTTTCCACGTACTGACAGTTAAGGAAGGCCTCGTGTATCGAGGCTGCGTCGAAACATCTGGAGTGGGATCGATGGCCTGATGTGGTATAGTCGGTAGGTCGGTCAGTTATGCGATGGGAGTGCTCGTGACGTCCCTCACATGGAAACACCAGCTGTGAAAGCCGTATCTGCTGACGCTGCTGACAGAGGACCGTACGAAATTCCCCTCGCCGATTCGATTCATATTGGCAGGGTGTTTAGGGGACGACTAGTTCTTCAACATATGTAAATGGGAAGAGGCAACTCTCAACCGTTTACGAGAAATCGAGTTTGAAAATCGTAGGTGTGCTTATAGACTTTGAAGGGTCGCTAGTATCGAAGAGTCCGCAGCCGTGCGAATAAGCGCTTAGTTTAGTAAGTGCGAGGTCGCTGCATCGAATCTTACCGCCGGTATTAGCTTTTTGAGAGCTGTCTGCACCAATATTCGGTAATATGCTTCGATATGCGCGGTACACCGCAAAATTATGGGGCAGCAGAGAACCTATTAAGAATGTAAACCAAGTTTGTTTTGCAATAAGCACATTAAATAAAAAATCCTTGTACGTGGGAAACTTCGGCTTTCATTTAATTTTTGTATATCGCAATAATTATCGTTTTCCATATTTCTACGCTCAGCATCATCCTGATTTGTGCAGTGCTTCGTAAGTTATACACTATGTAATCAAAAGTATCCGGAGACCACCAGAAACATACGTTTTTCATATTAGGTGCATTGTACTGCCACCTACTGCCAGGTACTCCATATTCAGCGACCTCAGCAGTCATCAGACATCGTCAGAGAGCAGAATGGGGCGCTCTGCAGAACTCACGGACTTTGAACTTGGTCAGGTGATTGGGTGTCACTTTTGTCATACGTCTATACGCGAGATTTCCACAATCCTAAACAGCCCTAGGTTCACTGTTTCCGATGTTTTAGTGAAGTGGAAACGTGAAGGGACACGTACAGTACAAAAGCGTACATGCCGACCTTGTCTGTTGACTGACAGAAACCGCGGATAGTTGAAGAGGGTCGTAATGTGTAATAGGCAGACATCTATTCAGAGCATCACACAGGAATTCCATAAGCCACACATCACGCCGGTAATTGCCAAACGACGCCTTGCTTGGTGCAAGGAGCGTAAACATTGCACGATTGAACAGTGGAAAATCGTTGTGTGGAGTGGCGAATCACGGTACACAATGCGGCGATCCGATGGCAGGGTGTGAGTATGGGGAATGCCCGGTGAATGTCATCTGCCAGCGCGTGTAGTGCCAACAGCAAAATTCGGAGGCGGTGATGTTATGGTGTGGTCGTGTTTTTCATGGAGGGGGCTTGCACCCCTTGTTGTTTTGCGTTGCACTATCACAGCACAGGCCTAAACTGATGTTTTAAGCATCTTCTTGCTCCTCACTGTTGAAGAGCAATTCGGGGATGGCGATTGCATCTTTCAATACGATCGAGCACCTGTTCATAATGCACGACCTGTGGCGGAGTGGATACACGACAATAACAACCCTGTAATGAACTTACCTGCACAGAGTCCTGACCTGAATCCTATAGAACACATTTGGGATATTTTGGAAGGCCGACTTTGTGCCTGGCCTCCCCGACCGACATCGATACCTCTCCTCAGTGCAGCACTCCATGAAGACTGGGCTGCCATTCCCCAAGAAACCTTACAGCACCTGATTGGACGTATACCTGCGAGAGTGGAAGCTGTCATCAAGGCGAAGGGTGGGCCAACATCACACTGAATTTCAGCATTACCGATGGAGGGCACCACGAACTTGTAACTCATTTTCAGCCAGGTGTCCGGATACTTTTGATCACATAGTGTATGTTATACTTGTCACAAACCTAGATAATAATACATGTATGCATACATACAGTATGCATGCGACAGGCATGGCTGCATGCACGGGCTAGGAACCATATTTATGTCCAATAGAAGGATCGTCTTAGTGTCACTATCCTACAGTACAGGATCAAAGTATGAATATTACACACTTCCTATTGCTTAGGCAAATGGAGCAAATCGGTTGAGTCTTTTTGCAGTTGATGTGGTCTGTAGTGGGCTTGATGGGAGTTAAGAAGGCACCATTAGTTCATGGACGGTCCCTCGGAAAACACCCACAAATGGCTTTTTACTATATTTTCGCCACTACCAGATGACCAAAACCTAGCCGAGGATTTCAAGACGTCTATGTACAGCAAATGATTGAAGTTTTTACAATATATTCCAAAGATCCCGATCTCAAACAACCTTGAACATTTTCTTGGTGTCTTGATCCGTTTCCAACATACAGAGGTTCAAATCTATCCTACTTCTAGCACATAAAATCCGGTATAAGGCGAAATCTAAATAATAAATAACGGCAAAAAATTACTCAGATTTTAACGCTATATTTCTATATTCTCTAGGCGTTTACCTACAAGAGCTATCTCCTAGTTTTCAAAAATCTTTATCCGTTATCGAGAAACACCCCCAAAACTTGGTTTTTGAGTACCAAAACCCGGCCACAGTTTCGGAGACGGCTATGGGCACCAATTGGCTGTAATTTTTACGACGTATTCCTAACATCCCTTTGTCGAACAAGCTTGAAACTTTACGTCATATCTGTATCCCTTCCCGAGGTACAGAGGTTCAAAGTTACACTACTTGTACAAGTAAAATACACACTTATTTACTGAAACATTAGAATGACAAACTGAATTTAATGAAGCATGTTGAAGGTATACACTGAAGCGCCAAGGATACTGGTATAGGCATGCGTATTCTAGTACAGTCGACAACGACTATATAATTGTCTGGGTCGATGATTGACAGCGACAGCAGAGAGGACCAGAGCTGGTACTGTCCCCTCACGTCTGCTGCTGGATGGGCCGCCCTTACTGCAACATCTCCTTAATAAAGATTAACATGTCGATCACCGAGCTGAGCGCTACGCAGCGACCCAGTACACATCTAACTGCAAGTCTAACCGCAAGTGCCTTGTTGCTATCAAAGCTGGCGTATTTAAAAGAAGCACGAGCGACGTCCTGACGTCATGCTCATTTGTAATGAATGCATTCGTTCCACTTATACTGCTGATTTATCTATCGTACTCGCCCTTTGGGTGTTCTTGTGACAGAGTTACGTGTTGTTACGGCAGACTTACGCGAAGTTGTGAAATGCAGTACAGCTGACGCTATACCTCTGTCTTACACTCTACAAAAGTCTCCGTCTAACTCAAACCCGCGTGCTAAGCAATCCTCTCTCGCCTGTTGTGTGTAACCAGGCCACTGCCCCTGTGTGACGACACATTCCGATACATGTGCAATCCTCTTACCTCTTGGCTAACCTGCTGCCTCTGGCTCTCGGCATAGGCAACGAAACTTTGACAATATTCTACGTTTCCAACTCTTTACTATTCCGCGACACTACAGTAAATAATGCTCTCAACAACTTAGTTTTAAGCAAAACGCCTTAACCCACCAAAGACAGGAAAGTCTTGTAACGTATACAGGGTGTCCCAGAAATGTTGCGCCAGACTTACAGGGGAGGTGGGGTACATAATAAGGATTAAGAATTGCGTAGCAGCCCATGGATGCGAACGTCAGGCATCAGTGGCAGCAGAGGTCGAAGATAGGAAAGGAAAGAATACAGTGATTCATTTGAAACATTTCTTTGCCTATTTATCTTTGTATTAAAATACACTCCTGGAAATTGAAATAAGAACACCGTGAATTCATTGTCCCAGGAAGGGGAAACTTTATTGACACATTCCTGGGGTCAGATACATCACATGATCACACTGACAGAACCACAGGCACATAGACACAGGCAACAGAGCATGCACAATGTCGGCACTAGTACAGTGTATATCCACCTTTCGCAGCAATGCAGGCTGCTATTCTCCCATGGAGACGATCGTAGAGATGCTGGATGTAGTCCTGTGGAACGGCTTGCCATGCCATTTCCACCTGGCGCCTCAGTTGGACCAGCGTTCGTGCTGGACGTGCAGACCGCGTGAGACGACGCTTCATCCAGTCCCAAACATGCTCAATGGGGGACAGATCCGGTGATCTTGCTGGCCAGGGTAGTGGACTTACACCTTCTAGAGCACGTTGGGTGGCACGGGATACATGCGGACGTGCATTGTCCTGTTGGAACAGCAAGTTCCCTTGCCGGTCTAGGAATGGTAGAACGATGGGTTCGATGACGGTTTGGATGTACCGTGCACTATTCAGTGTCCCCTCGACGATCACCAGTGGTGTACGGCCAGTGTAGGAGATCGCTCCCCACACCATGATGCCGGGTGTTGGCCCTGTGTGCCTCGGTCGTATGTAGTCCTGATTGTGGCGCTCACCTGCACGGCGCCAAACACGCATACGACCATCATTGGCACCAAGGCAGAAGCGACTCTCATCGCTGAAGACGACACGTCTCCATTCGGCCCTCCATTCACGCTTGTCGCGACACCACTGGAGGCGGGCTGCACGATGTTGGGGCGTGAGCGGAAGACGGCCTAACGGTGTGTGGGACCGTAGCCCAGCTTCATGGAGACGGTTGCGAATGGTCCTCGCCGATACCCCAGGAGCAACAGTGTCCCTAATTTGCTGGGAAGTGGCGGTGCGGTCCCCTACGGCACTGCGTAGGATCCTACAGTCTTGGCGTGCATCCGTGCGTCGCTGCGGTCCGGTCCCAGGTCGACGGGCACGTGCACCTTCCGCCGACCACTGGCGACAACATCGATGTACTGTGGAGACCTCACGCCCCACGTGTTGAGCAATTCGGCGGTACGTCCACCCGGCCTCCCGCATGCCCACTATACGCCCTCGCTCAAAGTCCGTCAACTGCAAATACGGTTCACGTCCACGCTGTCGCGGCATGCTACCAGTGTTAAAGACTGCGATGGAGCTCCGTATGCCACGGCAAACTGGCTGACACTGACGGCGGCGGTGCACAAATGCTGCGCAGCTAGCGCCATTCGACGGCCAACACCGCGGTTCCTGGTGTGTCCGCTGTGCCGTGCGTGTGATCATTGCTTGTACAGCCCTCTCGCAGTGTCCGGAGCAAGTATGGTGGGTCTGACACTCCGGTGTCAATGTGTTCTTTTTTCCATTTCCAGGAGTGTACAATAATCCCATATTTTATCAGTTTATGATTTCTGTGATATGCGTATGGATAAATAGTTGTAACTAACAAATTCTGAATCAGTCAGCACCATGCAGTCAAAAGTGAACTTCTAAGTTAGTAGTGGTAAGCATTCAAACACTTCAGACATTATTTTTTCGTTTTATTTACTCTATAATAAGCATTCAGAACATAGTTACTAAGCTGATGTGGACGAGCTTGCAATCAGAAAGTTAGTTGATGTACACCACTAGTGAGCTTTGTGAAACTTTTGTTTAATGAAGTAGCTTATTGATCTGTGTTTGAATATTGAGACTCCTGCCTTTTACAAAGCTTGATCATAGAAATAGAATTCAATGTCAGTAAGTATGAGGAGATCGAAAAATAATTTCTGCAGCGATGTGTAAGTTATTTAACAACTGTTCGTCAAATTCGTTAGCCGCAGGACGACGATCAAAGAAGAAATGCCTTATTTCCGTATCTGTCATTTTCATATCAGTTCGACGATCTTACTTAGAAACCATGCTGTGATTTTCTTCGGTGATGTGGTTTCGAAAAATAGAATTTAGTACTACGGATGTCATTTTATTCGTTTTGGTGTGTAATGGCTCTAACACCGACAGCCGGGACCGCAGCCCAGCAACCAAAACCAGGCTGCAGTTACCGGCCAGTGCCCTGCTAGCCCACAAGGGCATTCTAAGAATTTCCCCTCACCGATATGATTTAAATGAACAGGGTCTGTAGGGCACGACTGGGACTTCAATATATGTCAACAGGAAGACGCAACTCTCAGTCGTTTTCGAGAAAAATGAGTGTGAAAATTTTAGGCCTGCTTCTATACAGTAGTTTGAAGGGTCGCTTGAATTCAAGAAGTCCGTATCCGACCGAGTAAACACTTAGTTCCTTAAGTGTAAGGTCGCGGGATAGAATCTCGCCGCTAGTGTTTCGATTTTTAATCCCACGTAGTTCTAACAACAGATTTATTATGGCTGTGCAAATTATCAATATCAAGTGATCCATTTATTGTTTTCCTAATCTTCATCCTGAAATAAAGCATAATTTTTTTTATCTAAGCTGGAAATAAGAAGAGGATACACGAGGACTTCCAAATCAGGATAGTCACCAGCTGAAAACTGCTCCTATCGAAGCACAAGAAATGCCAATATGTTCCTGTTTATTTAAAAGACACTGACCGAAAATTTGGGTACCAGCTGCCTCATTGTACCTTTCTGAGCACCTTTACAATTTCCCCCAAAATTTTGGCATGCGAACATATTCTCGCTTTTTTTAACGTGCAACTCACCTCAAACTCCCACCAACTCCCCTAATTTAACATACACCCAATAGTTCATCGCTGTAAGTGGTTCATACCAATCCACTCCCAGTTCCCTGTTTTCACTCACTCATTCAGCCCAACTCATTGTCATTATCTCTTAGTGTTTCTCTGTCATTATCTCCTTTGTCATGGTCACAGTCCTCTTCGGTCTGCCCTACTACGCTGCCACGCTCGCTCTTGCTGCTAATATCTCATTCCTCCCTTCCAACAGCTGCTGTCTCTTCTCACTGTCACTATTTTCCTCCTCGTTGTCATTGTCATATACTCTGTCTCTCATTATCATTGGCTCTCACCCACTTCCACTGTCTCTCTCTCTTTATTTCCCCCTCCTGTGGCACTGTCTCCTTCACTCTTCTGCCAACACTATTCGGTCGCTATCAACTATGTTCACCTATCACTGTGTTCCTCTCTTTCTCTCACACTGCCACTGTGTCCTGTGCTCTTTCTATAACACAAGCACTGTCTAATATCTTCCACCATTTATTGCTTTTCCGTCTCTTTGCAACTGCCACTGTCTCCTTCTCTCTCAGCATAAAAAGGCGAGACTATTTTCGCATGCCAATATTTTTCGTAAAATTTTTAAAGGTACTGAGGAAGGCAGAATAAGGTGGCTAGTACGCCTCTTTTCAGTCAGTCTTTTAAATAAAGGGGAACATATTCGCATTTTTTCCCCTTCGATAGGAGCCTTTTTCCGCTGGTTCCCCTCTTTTTCTTACTGCAGTAGGACATATAGGATAAGGTTGCCCAAGTCGTACCCTTTAAGAGAGTATATGGAATTTGAAGGATAATTTAAATAACAAAATTTTTTTGCGTATACTGAATTTTTTAAGCTATCAACCAGCTCTCAAACAAATACAAAAATGTTTTCTCAGAATGAGTTTTCAATCTCTTTTCCAAATTTTTACCTTCGGTACGATTAAGGGCCTTGTTTCCTAATTCGTGCACCCTACAGCCTAAGTCGCACTAAGGACAAGACGTTAGCTAAGATATACTAAATCCATGGAATAATTTCTCAGAACGTCACAATAACAAATTAGAAATAATAAACGTAAGATTACTACCATATTTTCTCGTAATGAAACTGCATATAGGAAACGAAATATAAATTCTTAAGAAATTGCTTGGACTGGCATATCGAAAATCAGTTGGTTTGAACACAGATATCACAAAAATATTTCTTAATTTTATTTCGCACGCCAGCGCGTACGTCATGTACCCAAACTTTACATTTCATACACTTAATAAGATCTTCTGCTCGATCTTCCCAACACAACTGACATAACCAGTTTACTAAACGGCCTAAATCAACAATGTAATTAACACAAAGTCCTTGCAAAAAGAAAATATAAGCGAAAGAAAAGGCAAACGAAAAGAAGAAACCTGTGGACAAAACCTATAAAAAAGAGACAGGAAGATGAAAACTTTAACAACGATAAGAAACTAAAGGACAAAGTGAATTGGTTATATCAACTGTGTAAGGAAGATCGAGCAGAAGATCTTATTACGGGTACTGTAGAAGTTCCAGACTAATCGTTGAGTGGTGATGCAACGCTAGGCGGCCTTCCAGATTTTCACGTTGTTGCTCCAGATCCATCAGCCGATTCTAGTTCTGATTGATCAGAAATATGTACAATAGTAGCTACACAGTCTTCTTCTTTGACGACATTTCTGTTATATTGCCACAAGCCTGTTGCCTTAAAACCATTTAGTGCTATGTCCATAGAAACCGATCTTAGGTCTGCATTACCCAGGAGTTCTCTGATGTTAGATCGTTTTATGACACTGCCTGGACACAGATGCCGCTTGATTGTAGTTGATTTTTAGTGTTTTAAAGCACGATCTTTCCGATTACTGGAGGTGATGAATCGTGTGAGCGGGAAATGATAGCATGATTATACCATAATCACGAGCCAGCTGAATTGCCTCTAAATTTTTGGTGTGTGTGCTATATCCATCCAGTTTTATGACACTGCCTGGACACAGATGCCGCTTGATTGTAGTTGATTTTTAGTGTTTTAAAGCACCATCTTTCCGATTACTGCAGGTGATGAATCGTGTGAGCGGGAAATGATAGCATGATTATACCATAATCACGAGCCAGCTGAATTGCCTCTAAATTTTTGGTGTGTGTGCTATATCCATCCAGTAAAATTTCCGTACATTTTACGAAATGTTCTACCCATTGTAGAAACAGTTCTGGTGTTATCCAGCCCTCTGTCGAGCATCCAAATGCTGTGTTTGTTGGAGCTCCCCTCCTTTTTAAGATTTTACTCATTCTGCTGCGCTCAAGTTTTAAAGTCGGACGTATGAAATTCCCTGTTGCATTCATTGCATATACATATGTCGTTGGAATACCCATTTCCCCGTTTGTGATTGCGCCCACTTGATGTTTGCCTTTACGGGCAATTACTTTAGACGGTTTGTGAACTGTGGGTAATGCAATTTCATCCACGTTATATATTTTATCAACAGTAAACTTATGTTCATCTAGTATTTCCTCATATTTATCAAAAAAACTCATTAAGACGATCTTTATTAAACCACTTCCTTCGTGCCATCTATATTGCTTCTGGAACTCGCAAGGACAAATTGGTAACATCTTTCATAAACATTTAATACCATATGTTAGTGGCTATCTTTCTTTTTCTTTATTGAAACTATGCAGTAGATGTTTCTCAGCAAGTTGGTATGCAAGTTTCCTTAATTCAGTAACAGTTACTCCTAAGAAACTGGATTTAAATTAATTACATGCTGTGAAAACTGGTCTCTTATGTCTGCTGTCATATAATTATCTTCCAAATTTTGATGTTCCATTAAAACCCTTCAAATGGCAATGCAGTGCAGGCTTTGGCATATTACATTGAACAGCCAAAGAAACTGGTACAGCTGCCTAATGTTGTGTAGGGCCCCCACGAGCACGCCAAAGTGCCGCAACATGACGTAGCATGGACTAGACTAATGTCTGAAGTAGTGCTCGAGGAAATTGACACCATGAATCCAGCAAGGCTGTCACTAAATCCGTAGGATACGAGGGGATGGAGATTTCTGAACAGCAAGTTGCAAGGCATGCCAGATAATGTTCATGTCTGGGAAGTTTGGTGGCCATCGGAAGTGTTTAAACTCAGAATGGTGTTCCTGGAGCCACTCTGTAGCAATCCTGGACATGTGTGGTGTCGCATTGTCCTGTTGGAATTGGCCAAGTCCGTCGGGATGGACAACTGACACGAAAGGATGCAGGTGATCAGACAGGATGCTAACGTACATGTCACCTGTTAGAGTCTATCTAAGCCTATCAGGGGTCCCATATCACTCCAGCTGCACACGCCCCACACCATTACAGAGCCTCCACCAGCTTGAACATTCCCCTGCTCACATACAGGGTCCATAGATTCATGCGGTTGTTTCCATACTGGTACACGTGCCCAGGCGAGTCACCCAGGATTAGCAGACATCTCAGCAGACTTGCTCGCCGCCAATTCTGACCACATCAGTGAGCCGTCGTCGAGATTGTGTGGGGTCTAGGCCCTGTGCATCCGCCAGCACAACCGAGTGAGCTGACAATGCTGGGGGATTGCAGCCCGTTCCGCCCGTCCACCGCGGACGAGCCACCAGGAGGAGCAAGGAAGAAGACAGGGTGGGATAGAGTACACTCCGCACTACGAGAACGCCTCTCGTGCTGACAGCGCTGGGACTCCAACCCGGAGCCTCTAACGCGCAGCGGCCTGCTGTACGCCGCCGAGCCGGCTGTCCAGCCGGGTGCCGCCAGCCACACGTGGCTGAAGTAAGGGCATTCCACCGATACGTCACAGCACGCGGCGCTGCGCTAGCAAGACTGGTGCGGCCCGGAGGTGGTGTCATCGCTCCAAGTCAGCGAGGACTTGGGGAAGATAGTTGATATCACCCAGCTCAGCCAACCTGTGTTACACGGGCCACATTGTACTCGGCAGGAATAAAGGTGTCATGAATTAATAAGGTTACTTTGTCGTTTCTGACGCATCCACAGTCATTTCCTAGCATCCTGACAACTGGAGAGGTCACCGCTCGGCTTCCAGTCCACTGTAGGCAACCGGGACCACCGGGGCGCCTACAGATTTGGTGTCAGAAGTCCTCACGCCCAACGCCTAAGGATTTGGTATCAGAAGTGTTCTAACCGCCCACTACAACACTGGCCTGCAGATCTGGTATCTGGAGTCGTCGACACCGCCACTGCAGGACTGACACCACAGAGTTGCGGTCAGAACTGTCGACTCTACGCAGCCTTATGGAAAGTGTATGAGGCGATTTTTGTTAATAACTATGGATGCACGTTCTTCGTTGGGAGTGCACTTTGTGAGACCTGCGGAAACAGCAGATTTATCTGAGTTTAAGGGAAACAGTTGGAAAATGTACTTGGTACCAGCCAGATGTTCTGTATGTAATTTAACGGGGAATGGGGAGCCATGCACGAAGTTTGTACCAGTAGAATATTCAATTTGTAGACGGTTTGGGCCGGCCGGAGTGGCCGCGCGGTTAAAGGCGCTTCAGTCTGGAACCGCGCGACCGCTACGGTCGCAGGTTCGAATCCTGCCTCGGGCATGGATGTGTGTGATGTCCTTAGGTTAGTTAGGTTTAAGTAGTTCTAAGTTCTAGGGGACTTATGACCACAGCAGTTGAGTCCCATAGTGCTCAGAGCCATTTTTTTTGTAGACGGTTTGGTCACGCAGCGCACAATTGTAGAGAGTGTCGCTGGGCAATAACAAGGCTGAAGGATTAATTTTGTTTAGTTGTGCATTGTGAGTCTTGTTTGTCTTCTTGTGTGTAGTGCTCAACTGTGACAAAGGAGTTGTTCTGAGGAGTAAATTCAGTATAGAGTAAGTCGTTCGTAATTTGCACAAATCATGCCGGAAACAAGATCCGTTAGTACTGAAGTGGGTATAGCTGCTCTGACGGAGCAAGTGTCAAAATTGTTAGAAGAGAATGCGCAGCATAAGTTACGTCATGTAGAATTAATGACGCAAATGGAGACCTTGTGTTCGGCGCAAGAGTCGCAAACGGGTTCAAGTGAGTGCAAGTCAGTAGCAATGTCCAACCTTGCAATATATCCTTCAGTAGCGAACCTGATCACGCCTTTCTCGGGTAAAACAACAGAGGATGTCACAGCGTTCATTAACGATGTTTTGGCAACAGCTGCAATGAGAAATTGGTCGGACGTAACTACTTTACGTATGGCAAATTTGCAACTTGCAGGGGAAGCCAAGACGTTCGTGATGTACCATGAGGCGCTTAGTAAGGCGAGCAAGTTTGAAGAATTGGCAGATGGATTACGACAAAGATATCGTAAGCAGAATAGTGCAAGATTTTTTAGGGAGAAGTTAGCTAATTTGACACAGAAGGTCAATGAGGCAGTGGAATGTTTTTCAGATAGGATACGGAAAATTAATTCGCAGACCTATGAATTATCGGGTAATCCTGATGCGGATCGTGTATTACTACGAGAGGCAGAAAACAGAGCCCTCGATGTATTCCTCAGGGGAATTCCTGCAGAATTTTCTCGTAGGGTTAGGATGGAGAATCCTGGGGATTTAGCTGCAGCACTGCGTATTGCAACGCATCTGCAGGAGATAGACATTGCAACAAGGGTTCGCAATGGTAAACGCATCTTTGCGTCGGAGAGGAATTGTTAACTTTGTGGGAGGAAAGGTCATGTGAAGGCTCAATGCAGACAGCCGCAGTGCTATGCTTGTAAGCGCTACGGTCACAAGGCGAATGAGTGTCGTAGTAAGCAGAATGGTAACGGGAATAAACCGGAATAAGCGTTAAACGGGAACGGGAGTGTTTCGTCAGTCGGAAGACATTCCCGGTAAGCAGAAGTACGGTGAAAACTAGTACAGAGACGGATTGTTGCTTGATGGGTGTTGTAAGGAATAACAGATGTAAGATTTTGATTGATACAGAGGCGCATGTATCTGTTGCTAGCCTAGACCTCGTGGGTAGGAGAAGACTAGGTACTCCTAGGTATAGATTACGTGGAGTAGGGAATAATGATTTGCAATTGTTGGGTACAACACAGCTCGTTTTTAAGATTGGAACTGTAGAGTTCGGAGAGCAAATGGAAGTGTTGCCAACTATGGGACAAGGGTATTCTGTGATTCTCGGACTGGACTTCCTCGATAAACACCATGCCAAAATTAGTCTTTAACAGCGTACAGTTGAAGACATGGCTAAGCCATGTCTCCGCAATATCCTTTCTTTCAGGACTGCTAGTCTTGCATGGTTCGCAGGAGAGCTTCTGTAAAGTTTGGAAGGTAGGAGACGAGGTACTGGCGGAAGTAAAGCTGTGAGGACGGGGCGTGAGTCGTGCTTGGGTAGCTCAGTTGCTAGAGCGCTTGCCCGCGAAAGGCAAAGGCCCCGAGCTCGAGTCTCGGTCCGGCACACAGTTTTAATCTGCCAGGAAGTTTCGTACAGTTGAACTTAGTGGAAACTTGTTTTCAATGGGCACAACAGCTGTAAATGTTTCTACGTCGCGAGGTGCATCCGTTGCTAAGATGTCACCAACTGAACCGCGTACAAGAGCATTAAAGATGATTACGCATGTCAAAGTGCCTTCGGGTACAGGGAAGTTAGTTTGGTTGTCAAAAATGGTTCAAATGGCTCTGAGCACTATGGGACTTAACATCTATGGTCATCAGTCCCCTAGAACTTAGAACTACTTAAACCTAACTAATCTAAGGACAGCACACAACACCCAGCCATCACGAGGCAGAGAAAATCCCTGACCCCGCCGGGAATCGAACCCGGGAACCCGGGCGTGGGAAGCGAGAACGCTACCGCACGACCACGAGATGCGGGCGTTTGGTTGTCAGTAGGTACCAATGTACCACAGCAGAGACTATGTGTGGTGGAGCCACTGCAGAGCAATGAAGCATTGGATGAAATGCATTGTTTTATTAGGAGGAGCGTTGCGCGCGTAACGGATATAAATGGGGAACTGATGATTCCGGTCAGTGTAGATAATTTTGGGGCAGATGAAGTGGATCTCCCAAAGGGTTTAGTGGTAGAAAGTTTGTAAATACTTGACGATGAGGATATAGGGGAATCCCAAGGTGATTATAACGTCAAGCAAACCGTCAAGGCATCTGTACTACGTGATAAGATTCGTCATTTGGAGAATGGTGATCGGAAAGCTATGGAAGCTTTGTTATTAGGGTATTTAGATTTGTTTAATGCAGAAGGTCGATTACCAGCAAGTCCTATTACACAGCACCGTATACCGACTGGCGATAGTCCGCCGGTCTATAGAAAACCATACAGGATAGCGGAACACCTACAACCACTTGTGGAAGAATTTATTAATCAACGGCTAAGGGACGGTATTATAGAGAACAGTGAAAGCCCGTGGTCTGTCAACATAGTGGTAGTTCCTAAGAAGTCATTGGACGCTACTAAAAAGTATAGGTTTTGTTGTGACTATTGTTTTTTGAACGCACGAACTGTAACAGATGCGTATCCAATACCGAACATCACGGAAACATTGGACAACCTAGGTCGGTGTAAATATTTTTCGGCACTAGATCTAAAGAGTGGGTACCATCACATAGAAGTAAGTCCCGAGGATAGAAGAAAGACGGCCTTTACAACAAGCCTTGGTCACTTTCAGTATCGCAGAATGACATTTGGGTTGAAAAACGCTCCTGCTACTTTCCAGCGTCTGTTAGATGGTGTGCTTCGGGGACTGGAACCTTAGATTGCTATGGTATCCCTCGATGATATTGTTACTTTTTCGCGTAATATAGAAGAGCATGTGGAACGACTGAACGAAGTATTTAGTAGGCTAAGAGTGGCAAATCTTACGCTTAATGTCGAGGAATGTCAGTTTGCTCAGACGCAAGTGAGTTATCTTGGGCATATTATCAGTCAGGATGGGGTAAGAACGGATCCTCGTCTAACGTCGGCTGTGCGTGGTTTTCCAGTACCACAGACTACTAAAGAAGCTCAGCAATATGTCAGTTTATGTAATTACTACAGCCGATATGTAAATGGGTTCGCGGAAATTGCACATCCATTAACGAGATTGTTTAAGAAAGGTGTTAAGTTTGAATGGACAGCACAGTGTCAGGAGGCATTCTAGAAGCTCAAACAGGTACTAACATCAGACCCAGTGTTGATACTTCCTGATTTAGAACAAGAGTTCATACTATCTTGTGATGCTAGTAATATTGCTGTAGGTTGTATTCTTTCTCAGAGGGTTAATGGACAGGAACCTCCAGTGGCTTATGCTTCCAGGCAACTGAATAAGGCAGAGAAGAATTATTCAACTACAGAGAAAGAAATGTTAGCAGTGATTTACAGTATCTCGTATTTTCGCTGTTATTTATATGGGCGTAAGTTCAAGGTGATTACAGATCACGCAGCATTGGAGTGGTTGTTGGGGTTGAAAGATCCTTCGAGTTGTTTAACGAGATGGGCACTGAAAATAAGTGAATTTGACTACGAGGTAATTCACAAACCAGGGGTAAAACATACGAATACAGATGCGCTTAGTAGAAAAATACCAGCTGTACAAGTTGTGGGCATAAGTGAGAAGGAGTGGATAAAGGCGCAAGCCACTGACAGAGAGTGTCAATTGTTCCGAACGCAACCGCAGTTTGAAATGTAGGATGGGTTGCTTTGCAGGAGGACGAAGTGCGGACTATGCGTCGTAGTACCTGAGTCGCTGAGGGAAGAAGTGTTGAAACAAGCGCACGACCATGTATTGTCGGGTCATGGTGGTAAAAGAACGACTGATAGACGGGTAGCTGAAAGGTTTTGGTGGAAGACACGTCGCAATGATGTAGAGCAGCAGTATGTGCAAAATTGTATACCGTGTGCGCAGAGAGCAGATTTAAGTCATCAGAAAATTTAGTTACAGAGACTACCTGAAGCGGATCGTCCGTTCGCATTCATCGGATTAGATGTAATCCGAGCATTTAACAAGACCAAAGCGGGTAATCGATACGTATTAACAACATTAGATCATTTTTCCCGATACCTGGTAATGGTAGCTATTCCAGATCAGAAGGCAAGCACTGTTGCGCAAGCCTTACTAAATAACTGGTTGCTGAAGCATGGTGTGCCTGATACTATAATTACAGATCAGGGTAGTAACTTTATGTCGGAGCTGATGAAGCAGTTATGCCGTTTATTGAAAGTTAAGAAATTGCGGACAAGCCAATTTCATCCTCAGTCGAATGGACGAACAGAACTGGTTCATAGGACGTTAGTTAAGATGATTAGTCATTACGTAAATTCAGAACACACGGATTGGGACGTGTATTTACATCTGTTGACAAGCGCATATAACGCGAAAGTTCATACAGGAATGGGGCTCTCTCCGTATGAGGTGATTTATGGTCGGAAAATGCCATCACCATTTGATTGCGAGGTGCCGGGGCTAGTAGTGTATTTATCACTAAATTCTACTAGAATCCACATGTGTAAATCATGCTCTAAGCCCCCCCTATTCTAACTCCGACTTTTGCTGTTGCACAAGGATAAAACAAATACGCGAACTGACTCTAATCAACCCTGCTAGTGGAGTAGAAGAGAGTTTGGCACCTGCAATAATTTAATTTGATAAATAAGTTAAATAAACAAAGGTTACATTAGCATAGTGAGGAATGATAGGGTTGCTCTATTGATTAACAGAAAGAAAGTTCTGTCCAAAATAACAATATGATTTATTAAGATTAAACGCAGAATAGTAAAAGAGACACAGGAAATATAAAACATCAAATTGGCTAAAATTGGAGATTCATACAAACACAGTAAAGGTGAAGTTGTCCCTAACTTAGATCGTGAGGTTTAAGACGAAGTGGTATGTGGAGCCAATTCCTTTCCACTCAAATCTCAAGAGAGACACACAGCTAACCCAATAGTAATTGCTGCTACTCGAAACTGAACAAAGTTAGAAAAGGATGAACAGGCGCGCTCTGCTGAGCTCTGATTATCACCTAGGAAAATCCCTATCTGCCGGTGCTGCGGACGTACATTACCAACAGTCTTCTTATCTCCCAGAACACGATCTGGCGTACCACAGGCGAGGGCTGGTTGTTCCGACGTCCTCGACCGAAAGGCGACTGCCGACTACTCAGAGCACCCGTACAGGCCGAACACCGAACATTCCCGCCCCCACGACAGTGGCCGTGGTTACGTTCCAATCAGCAACTCGAAAACCGGCGGAAATTCCACTCCATTGCCGGAGCACTACCATTCCACCAATGGAGATTCTTGGCGCCAATTTCTGTGCTGATTTTGCAGAAAGTGCGGGAATTTTCCCGCCACAACTGCGT
This sequence comes from Schistocerca nitens, assembly GCF_023898315.1. NCBI lineage: Eukaryota > Metazoa > Arthropoda > Insecta > Orthoptera > Acrididae > Schistocerca > Schistocerca nitens. The sequence goes on from NC_064616.1 coordinate 351,600,742, forward strand.
GGGTACACAAGTCATTCCCACGCCTCGCTGGTAGCCCGCCAGAAAGTGTTTTCGCAAAGTTTCTCTGAAGTAACGGAACCTCTAGCCCAGCCGCTACTTCACACCCCAGCGGGCGTGTCTCTTGACAATGTCGGCGTCTGAAAAGCATTCACTCGACTGCCTCACACACGTCGGCTTAACTCTCTCCAGTTCCACAGAGCCCGCCTGTCACCGGCCCACCCGGGTGACGAGAGACGCTGCGTGGGAAGTACGCGTGTTAAGGAAAAGCAACCCTCCACCGCATGCAACTAGAGAGGAGAATCGTAAGATAGAAATATGAGAGGGGGCTCATGCCACCTCTCATTGCCCCTACGCCATTTTAGATTGTAATTGGTGAGCGGTTGGCTCACTTAGGAGCAAGGTAGTGAGTCAATCGCCCAAGAACAATCTTACAAAGTGACTCCACATACCGCACTCTATAAAAAAGATCATTGCAACTGAAAAATGCAACTCATAGAGGGAGGATTATTTATGATGTAGCCAACTTCACCTTCTTAATATGGAACACTAACACTCACATCACACATCCATACCCAGGGAGCCCCTTCCAAACACCGATTCACGCAGACATTCACGCTCTAAACATGGCCCGGGCATCTGAGCCAAATATGGAGCAGTTTATTCTTTACAATCAGAGTTGGAGTGCTCCGCAATTAAATGCCCAAGATGTTACAACAATTTTAATCATGAAACTAACCTGACCTCACTCACACATGATAATATTTAAGTTAACAATCTCTTTGTGAGTTTTCAGAATCTAGTTACAACCTCCGATTCATTCTGTCTCCCTGCAGCAAGAATAACCTTTACAAAATGTTCCCTGAACTGATGGTCCATTCACAATGACAGTGGTGGTATCTGCTTCAGTTTATGGGGACTTCAGGCACACTGTTAGCATACACACAACAATAAACACAAAATACAAAAAAAACATGATGTGGAGAACAATACAGTAATCTGTAATAAGAATTACAGTGTAAAACACAAACGCATACAAGGTATAACATACATTACAGAAACAACATAAGAGAAAGAAATTTAAGAAAAACAAAAAAAACAAGGTTCATGGGGCATCAAATTGTGCGTGCACATTGCACAAAGTTCACGACTGTGCTGAGAATGAGGCACTAAATCACATTGTTAGAAATATCCGTGGCACTTCACTGATTCCACTGTACTGACATCACATAAGGCTAAACGTCGGTTGTAGTTGCTACGTTGTGGCAACAGCAATAGGGAGTTCTGGAGTGTCTGCAGTACGCTGTTGAGATTGTAGTCAGACCCACGCATATGATCACGGCCGTATGGTAGGAAGACACAGTGATAGGCTCTCCTCACGTCGATTAATTGTCTCTGAGGTCTACTCGTTGGGATACATCACTAGTCTAGGTCTCTTCTCTCGCTGGACAGAACTTTATGTTTCCCAATATTGCAGTTCGACGAGGGATGATGGCACGTGGAGTGACTCCACAAGTGTGTGAGGTCATCCATACAGGATCGAACTAGGAGCGACTATTGTTAAAAACTGCTCTCTAATAGAGAGGAGAAGTAAGACATGAGACCATACATTTGTTAGTGTGGCACGATACTGCTTTGTGTATGCAGATCGGCCAATGCTAGTGAGTTGTAAAAACCCAAACAGGTGAGTATAGAGCGTCCCTTTCTGTCCTGAGGCACATGAGGCGCAGGTTCTGACACGATATGTGATGTTCTTCGTGTACTCACGACAACGTGGTCTGCCGCAGGGAATCCCTCCAAGCGGCTGCCGCGTCCGGAGAGCTAGCAGGCTGTCGCGTGTCAGGGTCAACGGCCAGCCCCACTTTCGCTTGTGGCGGGGCGAGGGTCCCGTGTAATCCCTCAGGTAGGCAGCCGGGTGACTGTCAGCGTGTAGGACGGGACGCTCGCCCTCTAGCAGGTAGCCGAAGACCTCTTGTTTTTGCGCTGGCTGGCCTCTGCATTGCCACGTTCCTCGTCATCTGTACAATTCTTACAAAAGTCTTATGCCTAACTTTTTCCCATGACCTTCTATGTTATAATAAATTTACATAATGAAACATTGATGGTCTGTCATTTCAGACACTCTTATTTTACTTTTATAGTTATTAATCTATGGCAATCATTATAACATCTAATCTAGACATGGAAATAATTTATTTTGATATATGTGTAGAGACCGATCTCAGTATGTACATGGTGTGTGATAACTGATGCTTTGTAATGGATGAACAACTAAATGTGCGGGCCCGCACTAATATTACTATTAATTATATAGATCGACAGTAGACATGCTTCCAGAATTAACTACCATATCCCAACGATCTACATTCTACGTCTTTTAATTAAATTATGTTGTTATGCAGGTCTAAGTTTTACTGTGCTATAAAGAACATGCAACTACGCTACTTTCGCTTGCCCGTCGTCCCTCCATCTCGGGTCTGTGGTTTGGTGACCTTATACAATACCCTTACATAGTTCCTGTTACGCTGAGATGTCTTGCTGCTCGCCGCTATTGACGACAGTGATGTGCGCGCCGTACGACATGACCTCCGAGTTTTCATTACGCCTCACTGAAACTCCAGAGACTGGGTTAGCCATGGCTATACACGACAATAAATTTATAGTTGCAACTTCCTTCTCTATGTGAAGCGGTTTTCGCGATCGAAGTACACCTTTCCAGAAGCAATGTAATATGACCAAGCCAGGACTGGTTCCTGTTGAGGATTCAGACACCCAACACACGCCAGCTACACAGTATGTCACGAATATCCAAGTACAATTCCTTGGTGATTCATCTGTGACAAAAACGAGCAGCACGCTAAATCCCCAACCAGCACATTAGCATGGTAGGCTTTTATGCCCTCATTTCTCTCGTCTAGGGCACCATTAGAGTCAAATGCTCACAGGTTCACCCCGACTTGCAAGACAACGATACCGGCGCAGCTCTGCAAAAACTATACTGCCCATATTCACCCTCGAAATCACGCAATATACCACAATCGTGCAGTGCACTGACGCGTGCCTGCAAGCATTGGTATGAACGTCTCACGAACTGGTTGTGGCCGCTATGGAGCGTATCACGACCTCTCAGAACGCTTCTAAGAGCACGTTCTTGTATGCGCCCGTTTGTGCGACGTCTCGTCACTCATCCTTATCCCTTAACATGGACACCAGATAGGAAAGGACAAAAACATTGCTCATGAAAAGGTAGTGTCTCCTACTCCATCGACATTGGAGATCGCAAACATAAACAAAAAGAGGATAGCAGCAGTAAATTCTTATGCAAGACAACGCAGCGTGTTAATACTTTAGCAATCTTAATCTATTAATGTAACGATTATTGTTCCCCGAACAAAGGTTCATATATTTGCCTATTCTACTATGTACATTTCTTACACTACTACTATTCTACGAACTCCTTTATGTGAGATATGTGGTGGAGTCCTATGGACTTCTTTCCTTTCAGCGTCTCCAATTCATAAGCATTGTGGTGAGCTGCTCTCCTTATACGGTACGGGCCGTTGTAAACAGAATAGAATTTTTGGCATTTCATTTTTTGTTTGTTCGAAAGTCGGAAAGACTTAACGAGCACCTTTTGTCCAACTTGGAAGTGTCGTAGACGAGCTCCCCTGTCGGCACGTCTCTTCCTGACCTCTGCTGCAGCCCGTATCCTCTTGAGAGCCAAATCCACTATGGCTTGGTGCTGCGTTCGCGCCCTTGGTGGGAAGTTTACGACCTTGGTTATCAAGTCCTTAGGAATCCAGTTTTTTAGTACTGTAATGGGTGCCAATTTTGTTATCCCATGGGGTGCCTCATTGATCACCTCCTGGAAGTCTTTAAGGAAAACGTCCCATGTCGTGTGCTGTTTGTTACAGTACAACCGGCACAAGTTTCCGAGTTCTTTAATAACCCGTTCTGCAGCATTCGAGCTCGGATGGTGTGAAGATATAAAAATGGGATCAATTTTACATCGACGCAACGTCTCCTTCCATGTTTTTGACTTAAACTGTGGCCCGTTATCAGAAATGATTCTACTCACATGACCAACCTGTGGTAGGAAATCCCGGATGAGGGCTCGTGATACAGTTCGTCCTGTCGCCCTCTTCAGTGGCGTAAAGGTAACGTATTTGGACGTTAGTTCAACAAACACTAATACGTAAGTATATCCTCTTCTTGTTCTTGGCAAAGGTCCCATCAAATCTGTTGCTGCTAATTGTCTTAATTTGGTCGGTACGATTGGGTATAATGGTGCCTGCATGCTCACAGTGGTGTGCTTAGCCTTTTGGCAGTCTTTACACACCGACAGTACCCTCCGAATTCGACGCTCCATGTTTCGAAAGTAACACATGGTCCTTAGCTTGAGATTGCACTTGCGTGGTCCGAAGTGTCCATAGCTAAGGTGAGTATGCCATATAACCTTGTTTATTAGGTGTTCAGGGATGCATACCCCCCATTCAGTGTCATTGGTATAATTTCGGTGGAAAATTATGCCTTTACGCAAGAGGTAGAACTGCCTGATGGTGGCGTGTCTTCTGTCTATCCATTTCTGCTTCAATAACACTAGGGCAGGGTCCTTGTCTTGCTCCTTCTTGATGTCCTGCATACTACAGGTAATAAAATTCTCAAAGGCTACTTTCTGCATATAGTAAAGGCAGTAGTGATTTTCCTCTAGATCTTCTTCCATGTTGTGCTCAAATCCGATCGGTGACCGTGATAAGGCGTCTGCAATAATGTTCTGACTGCCGGGGATATATTCTATCGAAAAGTTGTACTGCTGTAGATATGATGCCCACCTAATGAGCCGCCTGTGATTAAGCTTTGCAGTCATCAAGAACTCGAGTGCCTTGTGGTCTGTGTAGACTTTCGTCTGGCGACCAAACAGAAGGTATCTGAATTTTTTAAACGCCCATACAATAGCCAGCGCCTCTAACTCGGTTACTGAGTAATTCCTCTCACTCTTGGCTAGTACTCTGCTAGCAAACGCAATTGTCATCCACACCCTGTTTCCTTCATGTACATAGTCTTGGAACACCATGACACCCAGACCGGAGTATGAACTGTCCGTTACTATGCAAAGCTCTTCAGCTAAATTAGGGTGTGATAGGATGGGTGCTTGTAATAATGCGAATTTTAATGTTTTCCATTCGGATTCGGCCGCCTCATCCCATTCCCAAGGAATCTTCTTTCCTGTAAGTTGATGCAACCGAGGACTGCTCTGAGTTTTGACATGTATAAAGCGGTTGTAAAAATTTATGATCCCCAAGAACCCCCTTAACTGCTTCTTTGTCGTAGGAATGGGAAACTTTTCAATCGCTTCGATCTTTTCGGGATTTGGCGCAATGCCCTCACCCGTGATGATATGTCCTAGAAATTTCACAGAGGACGTCCCAAAATTCGATTTTTCGATATTGATAGTCACACCGTATTCCTTGAATGTCGCTAGGAGTTCACCGAGGACCGCATTGTGCTCTCCCCAAGATTTCTCCGCGATCAGCAAATCGTCCACATAGCTGGTGACATGACGTTTCAAATTATCGCTTAGTATGCCGTCCAGCCCCCGAATGAATGCGGCAGATGAAACGTTCAAACCAAATGGTAGACGACGAAACCGGTAACATCTTCCAAATGCTAAAAAGGCTGTGTACTGTCTGCAATTTGGATGGAGCTCGATCTGCCAGAAACTCGATTTTAGATCAACTGATGAGAAGATTGATATTCCATGGAAGTTTTGTAAGAGTTCCTCTAATCGTTCCGGTCTGTCTGTTTCGGGTTCTATTATGGTATTAATTTGTCGCGAGTCCAAGACTAAACGAATACTACCATCTGCCTTCTCGACTACTCTTAACGGGTTATTATAGGCTGAAGCCGTAGGTTCTATTATTCCTTCACTCAGCATTCGCGTAATTTCAGCTGCTACTTTCTGTCGATATGCCAAGGGGATTGGATAGGGTGGCACACGAAACTGGTTGTGCGGACGTACACGAAATTCATATTGGAAGTTCTTTATTGATCCTGTCTTGGGAAGGAAGACCTCCGCATGTTCTACTAGTAATTTATGAAGTTCTTTGCGGTGTTCGCCCCTTATATTCTTTATTGCTTCCACTTTTTCTCCTATTTTCTCCTTTATTTCTCCCATTATTCCGACTTCATTCTCATCCGTGTCCTCTCCCCTATCCGCAACGTCGTCCTGTTCTTCCTTTCTGTCTTTCAGACACGCATAGTTTATCCGAACACAGTTAGACGGTAGTTGAGCTGGGATCAGCTGATCGTCGAACTTAATGTGGACGGGATTCCCTTTCCTCAAAACCACTTCACCTCGTCCTAGATCAACTATCGCTTCATGTTCATTTAGGAAGTCCGTTCCTATTATCATGTCGATCGCCAGATTTGGCACGATCCAGAAGTTAGACTCTATTTTGTGTCCTTGGCAGGAGAATTCCAGTCTTGTTTGTTGGGTGACCTCCGTACATTTACCCGCTAATGCCCCTTTTATTTTGGTTTTCTTAACCGATAGGACAGGCCAGTCCATCTCCTGAGAGCACCTCTTGTATGCTGCCTCAGATATTGCTGTTATGTAGCTTCCACTATCTATTATCGCATTCAGACTCTTTTCAGCTATTGCTACTGTGATAAGAGGCTGCCGATCATGTCGAGGAGTTGCTTTATGTTCCTCGAGCAGGATTTCTGATAAATCTTCGTAATGTATCATCCGTAGTTGGCCAGGTCCGAGATTACGTGCGAAATTCCGGCGGCCTGTGTTCGCACTAGTCTGGCGTCAATCCCTAGTTAGGCTCCCCCTCCTCTGACGTGCATTAGGATTTGCGGGTCTGGTTTCAATCTCCTGGTTCCACCGTTGTCCTTGGTTTCGCTCTCTCCAATTACGGTCGCTTTGCCGTTCGTTATTCCTTCTATCCCAGATTCCTTGTCTAGATTGACCCTGCTCCCTGACGTTCTGGTTTCCGTGTCTTTGGTTTCCATAACCTTGAATAGCGTAACCTTGACTTCCGTAACCCTGGTTTCTTAACTGACCAGTGCGATTATGCAATCTGCTGTCGTCTTCTGTTCCTGGCCGGTGGTATTTGTTACTTTGCCCCTTCTTCCTGTCCTTTGCGTCTTGTTTATCAAAGACTACTTCGAGTTCGCGCAATAGAATCTTGAATGCTTCTATGTCAGCTCCACACTTGCCGACAAGTGTCTGTTGGTACCTAACTGGCAATTTGGAAAAGCAAAATTTAATGATTTCTCCGTTACTATATGGACTATCTAAAAATTGATTCTTCTTGAGTAAATCATCAAGAAATTTGGTTGCGCTCCTATGCCCGGACACTTCCAGTTCAGGACAAAATATTATTTCCTCTTTAATCCTATCTTGCGTTTCCTTTGACCAGTAGGTCCGCAGGAATGCACCAACAAATTCCTGATAAGTCCGACACGTCACTGCCACACCCCGCATCTTTTCCGCGGCTTGGCCTTCGATGTGTCCACACATGAATTCTAATTTTGCCTGGGTTGGCCATGATGCCGGTAATGAATTTGTAAACTGCATCACCCAGCTCTTCGGATGCATCGACCCTCCATTTTCTTTGAACTTCTGGAATTTCAGTATCGACAGGAAGTGATTGTGATCAAAATCCTGTCTGATCCTCGCACTGGTGTTGTCACTCGTTTCCGATACTTGCACGTCTGCGGAGTGTCCTGATCTATCTTGCTGATAACTGTGATGTGCTACGTCTGTATCACAGTGGAAGTGGCATTCAGCATTCACTCTTCTAAGTGGGCTGCAATTATTGGAGCTATTACTCGCTGTTTCTGCGTGTGCATTGTTTGTTCCGCACGCTGTCACTGGGCTAGAGCACGGCGGGCTTTTCCTCGGAGACACAATCCTGTGTGCTCCATCATTGGTATCCGAACGCGCAGTGCTCGTGTGCCCATTTCGCTCTAGTTTTGCTATCCGACTCTCTACTTCTTTCATTCGTTTCGTGATGTTCGTAACCGCAATATTACCTTGAGTCTTTAAGGCCGCTAGGGATTTCGAGTGGACTTGTGTCGCACGTCGCAAGCGCCCTGCGAGTTTAGAAGTTACTCTTGCGATTTTCATTGCCCCTGTTGCTGCAGTTTTGGCTAGGCCTGCTACTTTTTGTGCTACCATTGACATTTGTTTTGCTTCTCCACATTCTTTCTTTATTGTTAATAATTCCCCACGAATTGCCCCTATATGCGAGATTATTGCCTCAGTGTCCCTCTTACGCTGTTCGTCAGCTTCTTCCTTCTCCTTCTTACGTTGTTTCTCCTCTTCTTCCTTCTCCTTCTTACGTTGTTTCTCCTCTTCTTCCTTCTCCTTCTTACGCTGTTCGTCAGCTTCTTCCTTCTCCTTCTTACGTTGTTTCTCCTCTTCTTCCTTCTCCCTCTTACGCTGTTCGTCAGCTTCTTCCTTCTCCTTCTTACGTTGTTTCTCCTCTTCTTCCTTCTCCCTCTTACGCTGTTCGTCAGCTTCTTCCTGCTTCTTACGCTGTTCGTCAGCTTCTTCTTTCATTGATCGTAGGAAGCTCAGTATTGGGTTTACGTCATCTTCTTGATCCTCTTCAAACATGGGCGATGTAACTCTGGACACCTGGGCGCTAGAGCTCTGACGTGACCGAGCTGGCCTCTGTCTGCACTCGTTCGTTTGACTATAAACTTCTGCTACCGTCTCGACCTGTGTGCCTGTCTCTGTTTCATCCTCTACTTCACTATCATAATCACGGCCGCAACGCTGCTCTGAGATCGCGTCCAAATCACCTTCCTCATCAATGCCCCTGGCGTCCTGTCCTGCTAAAAATGTGCCCATCTCATCTCCGAACCTATTCCCGTCAGTAAACTGCCCCTTATCCATTATGCTATCCTCTTTTGTTTTAGCTTCGCCCGATAATAGTCGTGCCTTACTTCTCGTTATCATTCATAAAAACAAATTCATCTAAAATGCACAATAAAATTAATCTACTCCATATATTTTTTTACACATAAACATAAAATTTCAACAACGCTGTTCCAACGCTGTAATCACAAACACAATTTGATGTGGTACAGAAACCGCACACAAATCCGACAAAGTGCGATGCGGTACAGACACCACATCAGCGAAACACAAAAAAAAACAATGAACAAAAAATATATACACTGAAAACAAAAACTGTAGTCATGCGCCGCTACTTAAAACTAAACGCGGAACTACCAAAAAAAACTTGGGTATTAATCATTAAAAAAAATAGAGAGAAAAAAAATTGAATGTTCCTACTAAGAATCCTGTTTGTTTATCAGAGATTCACAGGAAAGATCCGAGGCCAAGGGTCGCCATATTATGCGAGGTGCCGGGGCTAGTAGTGTATTTATCACTAAATTCTACTAGAATCCACATGTGTAAATCATGCTCTAAGCCCCCCCTATTCTAACTCCGACTTTTGCTGTTGCACAAGGATAAAACAAATACGCAAACTGACTCTAATCAACCCTGCTAGTGGAGTAGAAGAGAGTTTGGCACCTGCAATAATTTAATTTGATAAATAAGTTAAATAAACAAAGGTTACATTAGCATAGTGAGGAATGATAGGGTTGCTCTATTGATTAACAGAAAGAAAGTTCTGTCCAAAATAACAATATGATTTATTAAGATTAAACGCAGAATAGTAAAAGAGACACAGGAAATATAAAACATCAAATTGGCTAAAATTGGAGATTCATACAAACACAGTAAAGGTGAAGTTGTCCCTAACTTAGATCGTGAGGTTTAAGACGAAGTGGTATGTGGAGCCAATTCCTTTCCACTCAAATCTCAAGAGAGACACACAGCTAACCCAATAGTAATTGCTGCTACTCGAAACTGAACAAAGTTAGAAAAGGATGAACAGGCGCGCTCTGCTGAGCTCTGATTATCACCTAGGAAAATCCCTATCTGCCGGTGCTGCGGACGTACATTACCAACAGTCTTCTTATCTCCCAGAACACGATCTGGCGTACCGCAGGCGAGGGCTGGTTGTTCCGACGTCCTCGACCGAAAGGCGACTGCCGACTACTCAGAGCACCCGTACAGGCCGAACACCGAACATTCCCGCCCCCACGACAGTGGCCGTGGTTACGTTCCAATCAGCAACTCGAAAACCGGCGGAAATTCCACTCCATTGCCGGAGCACTACCATTCCACCAATGGAGATTCTTGGCGCCAATTTCTGTGCTGATTTTGCAGAAAGTGCGGGAATTTTCCCGCCACAACTGCGTGGGTACACAAGTCATTCCCACGCCTCGCTGGTAGCCCGCCAGAAAGTGTTTTCGCAAAGTTTCTCTGAAGTAACGGAACCTCTAGCCCAGCCGCTACTTCACACCCCAGCGGGCGTGTCTCTTGACAATGTCGGCGTCTGAAAAGCATTCACTCGACTGCCTCACACACGTCGGCTTAACTCTCTCCAGTTCCACAGAGCCCGCCTGTCACCGGCCCACCCGGGTGACGAGAGACGCTGCGTGGGAAGTACGCGTGTTAAGGAAAAGCAACCCTCCACCGCATGCAACTAGAGAGGAGAATCGTAAGATAGAAATATGAGAGGGGGCTCATGCCACCTCTCATGATGTGCTCAAACCTCAGGTAGGTTCACAGGATGAGTCAGTGAAGAATTTCGCCAAGAAATTGAGAGAGGTTTGGCAAAGGGTACAGCGTGCTAATACTAAAGCTTTGGAGAAACAAGAGAGTATTGGGCAAAGAACAGGTACACTGCCGCAATACAGAATTGGTCAATGAGTATTGTTAGCTAATCCTTATATTCCAAAGGGTAAAACGAAGAAGTTTTTGACGAAATATTCTGGACTGTATCAGGTAAATGAAATAGTGTCTCCAGTGAATGTAAAGTTGCAGTTACCAACCAAGTCGTCAGTAGTTCATGTGAGTAGGATTAAGCCATTTAAGGGTGCAGTGGATGAGTTATCGCAGATTCCTCTAGCAGTAACAAAGGGTGTGAGGGTACTGAAGCTAAAAGAACAGCAGAGGAACGTTCCTTAATCACTTGGGTATACGGATAAGTAGATTAAGTGTCCTCGGGGAGGAACATGTATTTATCGTTATTAGGTAATAGGGTATGCGTAGTTTTTACTTGTCGTTTGTGTGTTTTAGACGTGGTAAGGAAGGGAGCGATTGACATGGCTTCCTTTTCCTTCAGGTGCCGTACCAGGATGTGGCCCGGGAAACTTTTCGTCAGTCTGGTACTCCTACACTGTTGCAGAGGAGAGGTGTTGCAGGTGCAACCACTACATAAGGGAATTTTGTTTGCAAGACAATTAGATGTGGTGTTGTCAAGCCGCAGGTGGACAATTGTGTTCACGTATAATATATCGGGAGTGAGGAATGATGTACGGACACTACAGGATAGGTTTACAGCGCTACAGGCGGCCACGGAGAAGGAGGGGTTGTTTCAAGACATACGGAACGAGTATCAGGAATTGAAGCTCTCATACGGAAAGCAGAGAAGGCACCTGCAACAAGCAACGGAATTGGTCCCGCAAACGCTCGTTCGCAGGAAACGAGGGTGATTGGATGCAGGGGGAAAATTGTTGAAAACAGTGTTTGTAACCGCGGACGAGGAAGATATAAGGAGCTTAAATCGTACGGTGGAGGAGGTGCAGGAGCTGGCGGAGGAGACAAAGTCGAAAGTGGATTGGCGCACGACATGTATAGGTAATATGGAGTAGGGGATATTGAATGTCACTAGAACAGTGCGGGAGTTGACATCAGACCTGGAACGGTATACAGCAAATACCAGGAAAGTGGTGAATGGGGATATAGAGGTTATACAGGCGAGATTGAGCCGAATAGACGGGAAAATACAAGTAGCAGCTTTATTGAGGGCATTAACAGACAGGGTGGATGATACGCGTGTCGAATTGGAAACGTTATATGAAGCTATGCATCACGCAGTGCGTGGGAAATTGAGTGCCACTTTGTTAGGTCCAGATCAGGTGCTGAATGCGTTGCTGAATGCGCAGAAAGAATTCTCGGAAGGAGTGCGTCATGTCATGCCTCCGGCGAAGCGGAATTTACCGTTATTCTATCGCATGTCTAAAGTGAGAGTAATTACGGATCAGGCGAATATGCACGTAGAAGTGCAAATACCAGTAATGGGTATCAATTCGCGGTACCAGTGTTATACAGTACACCCGTATCCAATTAGATGGGGTGCACTTGGGAAGTGGGTGCAAGTGCAAACTTGGGAAGTGTTGTTAGTGTCAAGACGGAGGAGTGCTCATGTGGTAAAGTCTACGGAAGATTTGACAGACTGTTTCAGGGAAAGTGTTTTTATTTGTCCAGCAAAGGAGGTGACAACCCACAATCATTCGTGTGAGATGCAGTTGTTATTGGGGAATATGGGAACCTTAGAATGCGAAAAGAAGGTGTTACTTCCGAGACCGAAATTTCAGAAAGTTGGGGAACATTGGATTTACTCTGTGTTCGAACTAGAGACCATAGTTGCCACTTGTTACAGAAATGGAAGAATCACAGGTATATCAAAGCTTGAATTGCAGGGCAGTGGGGTGTTGATTAATGGCACCGGATGTGAAATAGTGGGGAAGCATTTTCACCTACCAGCTACCTTCACGGGTACAACAATGATTAACGTGACACAGCCTATCTTGTATTATCCAGATGAACCACCACACATATTGCCTCGCCAGAACCTAACGTTTATTTACGAGTCCTTGGATCCCACATTGCTACAATCTTTAGATAGCCTGATTATCTCAGAAAAAGAGCAGATCTCAGTTAATCAACTACTGCAGCATGTGCAGCAATATCGGAAGAAACGTAAGCAAAACACAATTATATTTGGTGTGTCAACGACTAGCATAATCTTAGTTCTTGTGTTTATTTGTGCAACTTACTTTTGTATACGGAAAAAGATGTCTCGTTCTGAAATAACAACCGTACATCAAATACCTATGGGATGGATCGGGAATAGTGGAACGTAATATAAATAGATAACCAATGATAAGATTGGAACCAGTATTAAGTGTAAATAGATTATTAGCGGATAATAAAAATTTGACAGTGTTGAAGGAGTAGTTGTAAGATACCTGTAGAGTATAAGGAAGTATGATGTGCACAACCAGTAAGTCCAGAATTGTAAAATTTGGGACGAATTTTCATAATGGAGGGGGATGTGTAGTGTCGCGGAATAGTAAAGAGTTGGAAACGTGGAATATTGTCAAAGTTTCGTTGCCTATGCCGAGAGCCAGAGGCAGCAGGTTAGCCAAGAGGTAAGAGGATTTGCACATGTATCGGAATGTGTCGTCACCTAGGGGCAGTGTCCTGGTTACACACAACAGGCGAGAGAGAATTGCTTAGCACGTGGGTTTGTGTTAGATGGAGACTTTTGTAGAGTGTAAGACAGAGGTATAGCGTCAGCTGTACTGCATTTCACAACTTCGCGTAAGTCTGCCGTAACAACACGTAACTCTGTCACAAGAACACCTAAAGGGCGAGTACGACAGATAAATCAGTAGTATAAGTGGAACAAATGCATTCATTACAAATGAGCATGACGTCAGGACGTCGCTCGTGCTTCCTTTAAATACGCCAGCTTTGATAGCAACAAGGCACTCACAGTTAGACTTGCAGTTAGATGTGTACTGGGTCTCTGCGTAGCGCTCAGCTCTCTGATCGACATGTTAATCTTTATTAAGGACATGTTGCAGTAAGGGCGGCCCATCGAGCAGCAGACGTGAGGGGAAAGTACCAGCTCTGGTCCTCTCTGCTGTCTCTGTCAATCATCAACCCAGGATTGGCAGACATCTCGGCAGACTCGCTCGCTGCCAATGCTGACCACATCAGTGAGCCGTCGTCGAGATCGTGCGGGGTCTAGGCCCTGTGCATCCGCCAGCACAACCGAGTGAGCCGACGACGCTGGGGGATTGCAGCCGGTTCCGCCCATCCACCATGGACGAGCCACCTGGAGGAACAGGGAAGAAGACGGGGTGGGACAGAGTACACTCCGCACTACGAGAACGCCTCTCATGCCGACAGCGGCGGGACTCCAACCCGGATCCTCCCACGCACAGCGGCCTACTGTCCATCACCGAGCCGGCTGTCCAGCCAGGTGCCGCCAGCCACGCGTGGCTGAAGTAAGGGCATTCCACCGATACGTCACAGCACGCGGCGCTGCGCTAGAAAGATTGGTGGGGCCCGCAGGTGGTGTCATCGTTCCGAGTCAGCAAGGACTAGGGGAAGGTCGTTGATATCACCCAGCTCAGCCAGCCTGTGTTATGCGGGCCACATTGTACTCAACAGGAATAAAGGTGTCATGAATTAATAAGGTTTCTTTGGCGTTTCTGACGGTGTCCAGTCATTTCCTTGCGTCCTGACAACTGGAGAGGTCACCACTCAGCTTCCAGTCTACCTTAGGCGACCGGGGGACCACTGGGGCGCCTACAGTACCAACATGAGGTGTTCAAGGAAGAGATTTATGTTTGAAAATGTGTATTTGCTGGTGGCTTACTGCTTTTGAAGATGCCTAATGGCAAAGTGACTTTAAGGTGTATTAAACTACAGAACTATATACACTGATGGAAAAAATAGCAACACCAAAAAATAATTTGTAGAGTAATGAAATTTTGGTAATACATTTGTCTGGTTAAAATATTTAAGTGATTACCATTACGAGATAACAGGTTAACGTAAGCGCGAGATAAACCATTGCAAATGTGAAATGGTGGTACATTAATAAGCGATGTAACTGCGGGAATGTGAATGCAAGCATGCAGACGCGAATGCAATGTGTTGCACAGGTGCCAGACATCAGTTTGTTGGATGGAGTTCCACGTTTGTTGCAGACAGTCCGTCAATACAAGGACGATTAATGCTGGTTGTGGACGACGCTGGAGTGGTCGTCCGATGATGTCCCATATGTGCTCGACTGGAGACAGATCTGGTGATCACGCAGGCCAAGGCAACATGTCGATACTCTGCAGTGCATGTTGGATTACTACAGCGGTATATGGACGAGCGTTATCCTGTTGGAAAGACCCCCTGGAATGCAGATTATGAATGGCAGCACAACATCTAGATTCACCAGGTTGACGCACAAATTTGCAGTCATGGTGCGTGGGATAGCCACGAGAGTGCTCCTGCTGTCATACAGACCCAGACAATAACTCCAGGTGCAGGTCCAGTGTGTCTAGCATGCGGACAGTTTGGTTGCAGGCCCTCAACTGGCCTCCTTATAACCGACACACGGCCATCACTAACACCGACACAGAACCAGCATTCATCAGAAAAAAAACAGACCTCCACCCTGGTCTCCGATGAGCTCTAGCTTGACACCACTAAGGACACAAATAGCGGCGGTTTGGATTCAGTGGAATTCACCACGCTTTAGCGTGTCTGAGTCGGAGCTGTGCTTGAAATAACCGACTGGTAACAGTTCGTTGTCTCACTATGGTGCCAACTGCTGCTCAAACTACTGAAGTAGTTGCAGTACGATGCCCCAGAGCGCCACAAGTACACGAAGGTCGTCCCTCTGGGTAGTGCCACGTGGCCATCCGGAGGCGCGTCTTCTTGCGACTGTACATTATCGTGACCACCTCTCCCAGCAATCATGTACAGTGGCTACATTCCTACCAAGTCTTTCTGCAGTATTGGGGAAGGAACATCCACATTCTCGTAGACCCACTACGCGACCTCGTCCAAACCCAGAGAGGTGTTGATAATGGCGCCTTTGTCGCCTTAAAGACATTCCTGACTAACATCACTAATCAAATCTCAAAGGTAATTAACGCTCATGACGGGTACAGGGTATATTTAAAGCAAACCTGATTTGCATCTTCATAGTCGCGCTACTAGCGCCACTCTTATACACCTTGAGTAGACATCACTTTTCAGATGTAGAAACACGCCTACTAACTTTCGTTTATGTCACGCAACTCCTTCTTGGTGTTGCGATTTTTTTCCAGTAGTGTAGATATTTACGTGGCTGTCAGTATGCGTAGTATTGTGATATACTGATTTGTGTTTCCTTGTTTTATAGCACTTGATTATGAGTTAATGTAGTCCCAAACATCAACAGCAGTCGGACTGAGGAATTACCAACTCATGCATAAGCTGCCATTAATACCACACCACAAACGGCTATGTTTGCAACGTCGCTGTGACCGGGAAGCATGGACTCCTGATGAATGTCGTCGCATTGTGTTCAGCGATGGATCGCTATTCTGCACTATCCCAGATGACCACGGTCGGCGAGCATGACGGCGACTTGGTTGGAAGTTCCATTCTCCCAAAGTTTTGGAGAGGTACAGCAGTGTTATTCCTAGCTTTATAGTGCGGGCAGCCATCAGGTATGACTTCAGGTTACGGCTGGTAGTGACTGAGGGAACTGACGCACAAGGGTGCGTCACGGACATCTTGCGTCCTTATGTGTTCCCTCTCATACGAGAGTGCCGTGCTGCCAGCCATTTCTCGAATGTTCTTCCATACATGGCACGCGTCTCTATGAACGGTTTGCTTGATTTTGACGTACTCCCGCGGCCAGTTGGAGCCCCAATTCTGTCCCCGACAGAACATGTGTGGGACAAGCAAGGATGTCAACTCTGCCCCATCGCCAATACCCAGGATGTCAAGGACCAGTTACAACAATTGTGGGCCACCTTGCCTCAGGAGAGGATACAACGGCGTTATGATACCTTTCCCAACCGAGTCAGTGCATGCATTCACACCAGAGGGAAGGGGGGGGGGGAGGGGGGCTCAACGTCATATTGGTAAATGGGCTCATACATCAAGTTCTTTGTAAATTTGACTCGACTTTATAATCAATGCAACCCGTGAAGTATCATTTCATTTCCTCCTCCCCGTCTGGGTGCTTAATTTTTTTTGTGAAACAGCGTATTTATGAGGCAACAACGGTTAACCTTCGCGAGAAATACGGAAAACAGACTCTCGAGTATCAGAAGAATACGATTTCACTGTAAGAATAATTATTGTTCCCATGAAAAAGGTAAGTACTCTATGGAGTGCTCAGATTACGGAGTCTTAGTGTATTGAAGATCTGTTAATAGGAAGCTGTTCGTGCCACGTACGTGTTAGTGGAGTTGATATAATCTGTAACGACTGTGAACGTTACTTAAGTAGACAATTTCTGAATACTAAACGAACTTTACCCGAGCATTTGGTGGAAATCGATGTGAATGCTGGCTGTGCTGCTGCATCTACAGTCAGTCTCCTATACGATAATTTACCTGAAAATGCTGAAAATAAGACGATATGTAATAATACTTGTAACGTTGGGGGATATGTAAGGTATCTGTCGGTAGTTGTACAGTTAAACAGGGCATGGGATCACAGTATGGTGTGCTGCAGACTCTGGTCTTACATAGGTTTGAGATGGTGAGACGACAAAGGAAGTAATGGAAAAAAACTATGTGGATACCAAGTTTGGTAATAACTTGACAACTAGCTCTACTACATAAACTGCTGATTTACAGAGTAAGCAGGTGTATGGTGAAGGTTATTGACCAGCATCGTAAATAATGGAGTCAAAAAGTGACTGACTTTTTACCGAGTGAGAGGAGAATTTAGTAGCTAGTATGAACATGGATGCCAATAGAATGCATGGACGTCCTGGTCCACGTTGATACGCGACTCAAAGCGTTCACCAAGAACTGAATTCTGTTTTCAATCAACAGGCTAAGAAAAAGTGGAAGGTGTACTATACATAGGTATAGCATTCGAAAAATAAATCCATTCCAGATGAATGCAGCCAGTATTGTATTTGCAATGCACTGCTTAAGCCAAAACCATGTAGAGATCTTACAGCCAGATTTGCAACAATAAAAAGTGAACAAAGCGTGGTGATCGGAAGAGGAAGACACTA
Organism: Schistocerca nitens; assembly: GCF_023898315.1. Lineage (NCBI taxonomy): Eukaryota > Metazoa > Arthropoda > Insecta > Orthoptera > Acrididae > Schistocerca > Schistocerca nitens. The sequence continues at coordinate 351,618,657 of NC_064616.1, forward strand.
TGAGTTCTAGTCCGAAAGTCGCTGATATTAGCAGGTTTTGGTGTCAGTGTTCCAGAAACTGAAATGATGTCAGCACTTTCTGGTGACAGCGTTCCAGAAATGGCACTGACTTCAGCACATTCCAGTGTCAGCATTTTCAATGCTGAGGCAATTGCATTCGTTATATTCAAGGTCACTGATCGCCCTTACCCCATTTTGCTCTCAGCCAACTGTGAAACATCGACATCATCACGCTCCCGGCCTAACACATTCGTTTCCCCACTATTCTCAGTGAATTTGCTGTCCGTTCTAGATATGTGCTCTGTAGTGAATCAGGGTGTGGTTATTTGTTACAGAAACAAAGTAAGTTTATTATTATTAGTCCAAGGCCATTGGTACCAAAATTATCCTACCAGTAAATATTTCTTGGAAGAGGAAAGATAATCTACTGATTAAAATTGCTGACACAGTGTGGGGTGGCGGGTGGAATTACTGTGAATGAATGTTCCTATTATTTATTTATTTAATGCTGTTGTTTGCCGTTCTCAACACTGGCTCTCTAACTACAATATTGGCAACCAGAAAGTGATTAGCAAAACTTGAAGCCTGTAATTAGAATTCCTAGTGCCCACTTCATCTGAGAAATACATTTATAGCTACAGCTTACAGCTCTGAGGAATTAGGAGATTGTCTGGGATTCATAATCAAAAACCATTTTCTCTAAAATGTTCACTATATTCTGAAAGTCACAGACCAAAAAGAATCCACACAATCCAACTACCAGAGCAGTTCAGAGTCTAATGCGCTGATGCAACTATAATTGTTCAAATTAAATGTTTAAGTGAATGCTCGCCATAATTTAATGATAATGTTCATCAAACGCCATGCTAAATAATGGTAGAATGTCTGTCCCGTGGCGGCACGTGAAAATACGACATACGCAAACTGAAGATAGATCATTAAACTCATCCCAGAATTAACACTTCACTCGAAAACGATTTCATGGTTACGCGTATCCCGAGTAACTTATTACGGCATCCGAGGCTGTTTATAGCAATGATACCGACGCGATGCGACTCCCGGCACAGGTGGTGCGCTAATAAATCAGCGTTTGGAGAGAACTGGGGCCTTTTTCTCTCGCGCAGCGTTCTTACATATAAAGCTGCGGTGCGGACGGCTAAGGGAACGCCTGATCAAATCCGCTCTCCCGACTAGCCACTGGGCTAGTAATGCACCACTTTAAGTTATTGAATAAATCATTGCTTCCTTTGCTGATGGCCGATGAAGCTCTCAATTTAAATATGCAATCAGCACACAGGTAAGTAATCATAATAAAAGTCTGACGTGGCTAAGTTAAATATTTTGGGCGAGAGAATTAATTTAATTACACTAGACGCAGTAGACGAGCTCTGAACTTGCCCTTTGGAGATACGCTATCGCTATAGTTTTATAGTTGTTCTGTTGAAACTTCTCACATCTTTATGATTATAGCGGATCTCCATTCTACTTAAATTTAAACATCCTAGCTTTATTTATTCGCCTACTTAATCTATCTTGCTTCCTTAATTTTTAAGACAAAAAACAGAAAATCATGAATTTCAACTAAAATTTTAATTTATGAGATCCAGAATACTATTTCTACTAAATTATTATGCAAAAGGAATCTAAATATAAATTTTTAAGTTTCTAGCTCTTTTCTGTTGCGCCAATGATTTTTACAGAAAAACGCCCAAATTTCGAAAATGGTTAAATATTCAACACATATTGATTTAGTATTACTCCTGACATGATAGAAACGTTTCAGGTTATTTACTTGATTTTTGAATTATTGCGCAACATTTATGACGTCAGAGCTAGTTACAGCGGACTAGGCTGGCGCACAACGGAAATACTAACTTGAATTTTATACGGCGTGAGTAGGCTGCTTCCCTACAATAGGTAAAATAGCTAGGTATTTTGAGTCCCCACATTATCACAAAGAAATTCGCTTGACCAGCCTCGGTACTGATCGGATGCCGCGGCGAATAAGCAGATTAGACTGACCGTGTTTGATAAATATCAGCACGTAATTACTGCCCCATCAGATACAAAAAGTTTATATCATGTATTAAAACTTGCTTGTAAGCTGTCGATGTCGTCGACAAGTGAGCGAGTTTAGATTTTTAATGGCGCTGCAGATACGGATTGGCTCTGAGCACTATGCGACTTAACTTCTAAGGTCATCAGTGGCCTAGAACTTAGAACTAATTAAACTTAACTAACCGAAGGGCATCACACACATCCATGCCCGAGGCAGGATTCGAACCTGCGACCGTAGCGGTCGCCCGGTTCCAGACTGTAGCGCCCAGAACCGCACGGCCACTCTGGTCGGCGATACGGATTGTCAGCGACATAGTACCTGCACTGCCGAAAGCAGTGTATGAGTGATGTGTTTAAGTGGGAGAGGCTGGCCCTACCCTAAAAATACTCCTTAGCTTGAAGAATTTCTATCCATTGCGGAATCGTCTTTTCGTATGGTGTTTCTATAGAGCGGGACGTTTCGTAGAAGTCACTAGCATTGCAGAGTACTCTATGCAATACAGATGAAGTCTCTAGCATGTTATTCACACGTAGCATTCCAACACAGTAAATCACTTAGATGACGCATCTAACACTCCACCCTACATCATTATCCTGCAGGTTCTAGCACAACTCATATGGGAATTGAACCCTTTTCTCTATGATCCGAGTATGTCTACAGCAGCAGTTATACGTGTGCTTTAGATAATGTACAAATACTTTCAAGTAGGGTTGTATTTTTTTATTACCTGTGTATTTATTTATTCGGTTCATATTTTTTCCCGCTATTTAACATATGCCGCTGCTCTTGAAGGACTGGGGAAATATGCTTAGAAACTTCGTCAAATCGACGCTGAAATCAGAGGCTGTCCACAGCAGCCTGCTGCCACGTTCCAATGTGGGGCCTCCCCGTATACTGTAAAATGCCAGTCGTCCAACACATGAATCGATGTACACATCTCATTTGGAAGTGAACTCTTTTTTCCATAATCCGCATTGACTGGTCCGAGAGCACGCGTGTGTGACGTGCTCAGTGCGGTCGCCGATGAGCAACTGCAGCCGCAGACGCTCTGCCACACGAAGCTGCCTGCATTGCAAAAATGCGTGTGCAGGCACTGTGGCACGATCGACGTCCGGAAAACCGCAGGCATGCACACAATTAGCAATAGTGCGCAAAAGAGGAGCGCCGAGTTCCTGAAAATTACACATATGCGCACCGACTGCTTTCGCACTTTTTTCTTTGCAGGAGCTGTTAAAATGATGAAATATGCGGTATCCACAAGTTGAATGAAGAACACTCGTGGTGTGATCTGCGTCCTGCAAATTATGCATATGCAGGTTGGCTGCTTTCATACCACGAAAAATATGGCGAATATTTGGGTAAGCGTCCTCATTTGCTGATTGGTGCCGATATACCGTCAGCACACTCTGATGAACAAAATATAGCTTTCCTCCAGGAATATAAGTATAAACGTTTATATGTTTTCTTTAAAAACACTGCGGATAGTATTTATAACATGCTCTTTTTCTAGGTGATCTGAATTCCCTCATACATAAGTGTGAAAGGGACGGTATATGGCAGCGCTACAGCAGGAGGGATCATGAGTATTGAACTTTAGTATCAATGTGTTGTGTTTTTTCCACTTCTATTACCACGTCGAAGTCACAAATGGTTCATATGGCTCTGAGCACTGTGGGATTTAACATCTGAGGTCATCAGACCCTAGAACTTGGAACTACTTAAAACTAACTAACCTAAGGACATCACACATATCCATGCCCGAGGCAGGAGCCGAACCTGCGACCGTAGCGGTCGCGCGGTTCCAGACTGAAGCGCCTAGAACCGCTCGGCCACACCGGCGGCTCGAAGTCACAGTCCGGTGACAGACCCACATTAGATACACTTGTAGTCACGTTATAAGTGTTGGTGAAAATCAGTCTGTTGTGACGCTTGCCTGCGTTTGTGACATTGAATAGTTGAATGACACTTGCTTCTAAAAGTCGAGAAGAAGACACTCTATGGACAGTGACTGCTGCTGCTGTGCTTCAGGTAGGAACTTCTGTGTGTCCTCGTCCGTAACAATGACAACAAAAATCCTAAGTAAGAATGTTATTTGTGGTGTCACTGCCAGACACCACACTTGCTAGGTGGTAGCTTAAATCGTCCGCGGTCCATTAGTACATGTCGGACCCGCGTGTCGCCACTGCGTGATCGCAGACCGAGCGCCGCCACACGGCAGGTCTCGAGAGACGTACGAGAACTCGCCCCAGTTGTACGACGACGTTGCTAGCGACTATACTGACGAAGCCTTTGCTCTCATTTTGCCGAGAGACAGTTAGAATAGCCTTCAGCTAAGTTAATGGCTACGACTTAGCAAGTCACCAATTGTCACAGTGCATGTATCTTACGAGTCTCACTTGTATCGCCACAATCTCCAGATGTCTCATCAAGAACGATGTATACAAGGACTGATTAAAAGTTAAGTATATTCCAAAGCTACGTATTTTCTTTATAGCAGTCATAACGTATCCTGTTCCAGACTTGACGCCAGTCGGCGTGTGTGTACGCGTGCCTTTCGGCTTCCTCCTCAGTGTGGCGTGACTAGCTTGTTACGCCACTACATTATTAATTTATCAGAATAGGTCAGATCGTCTGTAAAACACACATGCATGGAAACAGTATAACGTTAGCGCCACGTCGGAGTGCTTGGACATGTGCTCGCAAAATTGGTGAGTTTTTACTAATAATAACCACTATGTTATAGTAAAGGAATTGGCAAATGCCTGCTGATAGCCTTCGTCTTCCCAGCTGATCGCTAATGCTGGGGAGCGCTTCATACTGGGTGGACGTACAGGCGGTAAGTGACAGCGCTCGCGCAATCAAGCAATAAAAATTAAAATTGCTCTGGGGGTGGTGAGAGGCGGGGGGGGGAGGGGAGCGGGGAGTGAGCCTTTACGCCATTGGCGCCTTCGCGTTATAACGCCAATGGCCACAAGGGGGAAGGCCGGAGGTAATTCCGGCAATAATGTCATTGACGGAGCACCGGATGCTGGCGTCAGCGGTTGCCGGAAAAGAGCTGATGTTACTGTCTTCAGTTCCAGGAATGCTGATGTTGATGTCAGCGATTCTGGCCAGAACCGGCCGTGATGCTCTAATCTGGTGCTTATGTTGGCTACATCCATCTGCATAAAAGGGGAAATAAATTACAAAATAAAATGGCTCTGAGCACTATGCGACTTAACTTCTGAGGTCATCAGTCGCCTAGAACTTAGAACTAATTAAACCTTACTAACCTAAGGACATCACACACATCAATGCCCGGGGCAGGATTCGAACCTGCGACCGTAGCGGTCGCTCGGTTCCAGACTGTAGCGCCTAGAACCGCACGGCCACTCCGGCTGGCAAATAAAATGGAATTCTACTATTTAATCCGATGATGTTACGCATCGATATTGTACATTATAACACAATTATCGATATTAACTATAATGGTCTTATCTAATTGATTGCCTATCTTTTTTTTTTTACTCGACGTGGCTTACGTATCACCAAGCGCTTTAATGTAAGATCTATGTAAATGTTTTATTCATTATTTATGTTAATTTTTGTCATTGTAATTAATCTATGGATGTAATTCCAGAAGTAGTATACTGTAAGAGAGGGAAAACGTTAAAACCTTAGTTGAAAAACTGGTTCATGCATAGGGAAAGTAGGTTTGTAACCACGTAAAACTTGAAGGCAAGTTCCTCCGCAACAGAATTGGCAAGGCGGGAAGAGAAAAAGGTGACCTGGCTGTCGAACTGCAAGGCTTCTGTGTGGAATGAATCAGTTGGCGGCTAGCATGCAAAGCGTGCACATCTGGTGAATTGAAAGAGGCCAGAAGAAATGCAAGATTATATAACATAGCCTCAGATTGGAGGTAATTTGGAATATTATTCATGACATACTTTGACTGGCTGTGCACTACGATAATCTGATGTGAAGAGGAGAATTTTCAAAGATAGTTACACAGCAAGAGCCATGGATGGTTTTGTCAATTTTTTTTAATAGCACAGGAGACCGTGACTGCCACCACCTTCATCCCAAATTAACTGTTGAGTACTGTATAATTGCATGGACGAGGTATGTGGTTCCTCTACCAATAAGAAGTTCGTGTTTTATAAACTGTGTGTCGAGTCACCGTATTTTATCCTTAGTCGTTTACCTAGACAGGGTCCCCTCCTATTTTACTGAACTGAAAAGAAATAACGTTTCTGAACAAAAGTTAATAAACTTTGTGGAGTTGTAAAGTACATAATTATTCAACGAGCGTAAGTTTTGAAATACTACACTTAATTTTCTTAAGAGGATAGTTGAAGTTTCATCGCCCGCATCTCGTGGTCGTGCGGTAGCGTTCTCGCTTCCCACGCCCGGGTTCCCGGGTTCGATTCCCGGCGGGGTCAGGGATTTTCTCTGCCTCGTGATGGCTGGGTGTTGTGTGCTGTCCTTAGGTTAGTTAGGTTTAAGTAGTTCTAAGTTCTAGGGGACTGATGACCATAGATGTTAAGTCCCATAGTGCTCAGAGCCATTTAAAGTTTCATCAAAGTGCAATTACTAAGAGAAGATTTAAAGTATTCACTTTAATGATTCTCCTTACTGAAATAACAGTGTTTATAATTTCATATGTTATGTAGTTAAAAGTGTTTCTAATATTCTGTTGTGACTAAAATGTTCAGCTTAGATAGTAGTCTACTGATAGACTAGTTTCTGGGTCCTCATGCTAATAGTTGAGAAAGGTGTAAGTTTAAATTATGATAACAGTACTCAAGAACTACAACTTTCATTCTTACAACGTGTGTGAAATATAGTAAGCAAATAACTAATAATATTAAAACTATAATTGATTCAGGTATCACATGTCCCATCTGAGTTAAATAATATAAGGAAGTGAATGCCCTTTGAGAATACAAATAATAACCAGTACAAATGATGCAATGACTCAAAATTATTTCAGCGGTTGTAATTTACAATAATTAAACTGACAAAATAACCGCTTGTCCAAGTTAGTAGTTCTCCACCCTTAGTTATCATTTACCTATAATGATCATTAGTTTCCTGCTGTAATGTACAGATAGTATGTGTTATTGAGAGCCAGTTGTTGCCTAAACGTATTAATACTCCTCGTATGTAGTTCATGTCAAACTACTAGTACATTACTTGCTAAATTGCGCTACTGCCCTGTATCTTGTCATCAGAACCGAATTTCAGTGTCGAGTAAATTCTGTGCAACTAATTAACTCTCTGTATGAACGTTGCTAGTACTTGGTGCAACTTTGTATAATTAGGTTGGCGACCGTTTCCTTTTACGTAATTACAACTTACTTGATTATTAATAGAACCTAGGTTCGATTCCTGCTTGTTTTGCTAATTGGCAGCGTCATGGGTGAGAGCGAGTAAATTCTCATCGGGACAGAGCGAAGAGGTGGAATCGACTTTCTGAAAGCACCTACACAACTGTGTAACGTTCGGTTCCGGTTTCAGAACCTTTAGCTGATCGCTCTGGCGTACCCTCTGCGAAAAATACGCGCAAAACAATTTCTTGTGCTACAGAAAATCCTAGGAAATGTCATAGGTACTGCCATAGTCCTGCTGTACACAGTACTAACTTTACGAATCAGTTTGAATGCACCGCCAACAGGGAGAAGAAAGGCCACACCCAGTCAATTGTGGACACAGTGGCACGTACGCGGACACATGTGATTACTCATTCCGAATCTACAGTGCAGTGTGTGAAACTACCGGAAAGTTACATTCGTTGAACGACGTCCTTACAAAGAAAGAAGATATGCCCAGTCACTAGCAAGTACAAATATCAGAAAAGCTCTCGAGAGGAGAACAATGCACTTGGAAGTTATGAGAAAAAGCGTCAATAATTAGAAAAAAAATGAAAAAGAAAACTTTTAGAAAATTAATTTGTTTATTTGTTTTGTGAAAACAAAACTAAAAAAAAACAAAACAAAAAAAATCTCACTCTTTGGAATGTTATATGTGGTAGAGCGATGTCTATGTTGATATGTATCCTAAAGAAGTTATGAGAACAAGTGTCAATAATTAAAAAAAATGAAAATGAATACTTTTAGAAAATAAATTTGTTTATTTGTTTTGTGAAAACAAAACTAAAAAAAAACAAAACACCAAAAAAAAAAAACTCACTCTTTGGAATGTTATATATGGTAGAGCGATGTCTATGTTGATATGTATCCTAAAGAATGTACCGCATGTGAAACACCTGAAAATATCTGTTTATACTTTACAGTTTACCTACAAGCACCATTTTGGTCATTTGAAGCCACTATGCGCAGTAAATACAAATACTGAACTGTTGATTGTGCGTGAACTGTATAAGATAAACATGTTCTATCCCGGTGTTTTACGTACATATTTTTGAGATCTGGATTACAGAATTGCAGCATTTTGATGTAACTGTTAGAGTTTAGCTTGCATACCGCAAAATACTGCACAGGCCGCAAAATTTTCTCCGAATTCATATATTAACATCGACACAGATTATTCATTGTGGTCCCTTAGGTACTAAATTATTCACCAAATTCTAGATCTCAAAAAGAATTACTTAACAGTCTATGGCAACATATATTTATCTTACACGGTTTACGCACAATCACAGTGTTTCTGTTTGGTAGTTACGTGACCCACCTAGTCTGTACCGCGTGTGTCGCAAAAGCGTTAAGATCTTGAAATTTTACACACACACACACACACACTCTCTCTCTCTCTCTCTCTCTCTCTCTCTCTCTCTCTCTCTCTCACACACTCACACACACACAAAGAAGTTTCACTTCAAAAAGCGACCAAAGCTCTACAATCGCAAACTGTAAGTCACGGGCTCAGTTCCAGTGGCGTGCTAATTTTTTTTAATCAACTTAGTCGAAATGACTGTGATCCATATTTTTATCTGTTTAACTAGTTTAGTATCCGCCGTTGCCTGGGTATGTATTTATTCCAATCTTCTATTAGTACCTCTCCTCCTTCTCCCTCTCTCTGTCCATTTCCTCCATCCCCTCTTTCTGTCCCTCTCCAACTACATCTCCATCTGCCCAGTTGATCATCCCTCCTCCCTCTGTCCATCTACCCCTTCCCCCTCTGTCCATTTCCTACTCCCCCTTTGTCCGCAGCTCGTGGTCGAGCGGTAGCGTTCTCGCTTCCCACGCCCGGGTTCCCGGGTTCGATTCCCGGCGGGGTCAGGGATTTTCTCTGCCTCGTGATGGCTGGGTGTTGTGTGCTGTCCTTAGGTTAGTTAGGTTTAAGTATTTCTAAGTTCTGGGGGACTGATGACCATAGATGTTAAGTCCCATAGTGCTCAGAGCCATTTGAACCTACTCCCCCTTTAATTACATATCCTCCTCCCCATCTCTTTATTCATCCCCTCTGCCCCCCTCTCTCCACCCATCTCCTCCTCCCCTCTCTTTCTGACAATCTTTTCCTCCCATCTCTGTCTAACCATCTCGTCCATCCCTCTCCGCTGTTCATCTCCTTATCTTTTCTCTCTCTACCCACCTCCTCTTTTATTTCTCTGTTCATCTCCTTCCCTCCCCTCTCTCTGACCATCACCTTGTCTTCCCTTTATATGCCCATTTTCTCCTGCCCTTCTTCTGTCTGTCGCCTCTCCTCCTCTCTCTGTTTATCTCTACTTCCCCTGTCTCTGTCCATCCCCTACTCTTTCCTTCTCTGTCCATTTCCTCCTCCCCCAATATTTCCCCAGTTCCCCTTTCTCTCTCTCTGCTATCCATCTGCTCCTCCCTCTTCTATTTCCACTTTATCACCAACACTACAGCAGGAGGATGGTGGTTCTTACCCCCACAGTATGGTATTTCTTTCCAGATCGTGACTAAAATACTTAACGAATTTGGTTGAAATCGTTCCAGGGGTTTAGTATGGGCATTTTAAGCGTGGCTTTGCCCACTTACACACATTTCAAACACATTTCGCATATATTTAACATGTATTTGTGCACATATTTCGCCTGTATCTCTAGCGAATTTTGGTCTGTAGTTTCATTTTCAGACAGAGCAAAGTTTATGACGTCGTATCGCAACTATGTGTCGTGCATTGATATAACATGGCAGGTACATCCATATGTGGCTACTGTCTGCGAAATGTCTTGTGAATACGTTTAAACGTGAAGAAGTAATAAAGTAAAACATCATGCATGATGTGACAGTTCTTCCACATCTCAGTGTTTATGACGTCATATGTCATGCACTATGTGTCGTACAATGATATTTTTCTAGGTTCATTCAGCTGCATACTTAATCCTGTCCGAGAAATGTGTTGCGAATACAGTTAGCAGCTAAGAAGTAATTAATTTAAACGTCATGCCCAATGCGGCAGTTTGACACATCTCAGTGCTTAGAGTCATATCTCCTGAACTATCTGTCATACAGTGATACATTTTGCTGGTGCATTCAGTGTTATATATGAATACTGCCTGCAAAATACGTTGTGAAACCAATACGTAGTAAAGAAATAATAAATTAAAACGTCAAAATTCACGCTGCAGTTTTACCTCATGAACAGCGGGAATGTAGTAACCGATAAAATTTCTTCCTTTCATGATTTTGTGGGGGTTGTCAGCGAGAAAAAGTTTCGTAAAGGCTTGAAGTAATGTGTTAAGTTTGTTGCAAGTCACTAAGTGCTCTTATTCTCAAATACCGGATGAATAGAAATTGGGTATTCGCGTGGCTTGGCCTACAGTACTTTTTCACCACTGCTTCCACTGGTTTGAGTGGTAGGTGGTTCTTAACCGCGCAGTAATTCTGTTCAGACCGTAAGAGATGCGTGTACCGAGACTGCTTGAAATCGGTCAAATTGTTTACGAAGATATGTGGAACACACATACAGTATATAAGGGTGTCTCCCCTAAGAGTTGTCAGACGAATTTTCTCTTGTGTTTCGGCAGATAGTTGCAGTTTAGTTTTTGCAATGTGTAGCTGGAGGCAGCCCAAACGAATACTGCTCATCGTTGTTTGCTATTACGAAAAAAATGATTTTTAAAACGGAATTTCACGAGCCCATTCCATACATTGGTGCCAAATTAGTTCGGTGCGATATTAATATTATCCGTTTTATCAGTACGTGTTAACAGGAACATTAAAACTCGAAGAATATCCACTACTTCAGGAGCGACTAAGCAGCGCTGTTACATGGGATTAGCTGTCAGCACGGGCCAGGGCGGTGCTATTGCTGTGGGCGTACATATTTTTACGATACGTATGAATTTGTTTTCAAATATAATTATTTTTTATTTCATTTTGAATCCTTGCCCACGACATTTTAATCATTGTATGGTGTTTTTTATTTTGCTCAACATTTCTTTCCTGTTAATCTTCTTTTGTTTGAAATCTTTGCTTATGTCATTATCATTACGGTATTTTTATTAACCTGTCGTAACACTTAAATTTTTAAAAATTACCAGCCTGTCATTTAAACATGGCAGACGGAACATTATATTTACAGTAAACCTTGCTCAAAAGAGTATACGGGGATTGGAAAAGGGGTACATAAACTTCTGTGGGGTGATAAGTGCTGCCTGGGGGAAGGGGCTGGGGGGGGGGGGGGGCGGTTGGAAGCTGTTACGTTAGGGAAAACAACATATGTTTCACGATGACCATCTGCTCTATGATAGGAATGTCACACGGAAGATCAAAGATTCGTCAAAGCTTATTAGAAAGAAGCCAATGTACATATGTGGTACTTATTTGCGGTAGTAAATGCGAAGTTAAACTGAGCGTGTGTGCAATTAATCTACGCAATGACTAGTACCAGTGAGAAGTGACATGACATCTATCGAATTCTCGCGACATCTACCGAATGGAATCAGGGCAGCTACGCTTACCAAAACTTTTACAGACTGTACATTTGCCATGCATTAGTCCCAGAACGTTATGCACATTTTCTTGCATGGTTATCCACATTCAAAAATTTAAAACATAAATTATTTTCGCACGATGAGGAAATACAAACGCAATCATATTTTTTATACAAATTCACTTCGTTAAATTTGTGTAAAATAATAAAGTTGGTACTATGACTGAAATGAAGCACTGAAGGGTCAGAAATTAAATTTCGGAAACCGTTATGCTACAGAGCTACTGGGTAAGCTCAGCTTGTTTTTAATGGTTTAGTGGTCATCTCTGTACGGGATTGTCTCAAAAATCAGTGCCACCCCTGGTATCTCAATGGCAAATAAATCTTTAGTGTATTCTGATGTACATAAAAAAAATAACGACAACTTTTTACTGTCAGATCAGACACTGATAACTGATAACTATATTGCTATACACGCTGCACATAGAGCATACTTTTTTTAACTAGGTAGCGTACATGAACAAAACAAAGAAACTTACCTTATTGTTCGTGCTTCTCGTTTTCCTGTCGAAAATTTTGCAGCCACTAGATAAAATTATATTTCCCTCTCTTAAAATCTTTTACTGTCGTTAAACAATAGGTTTGTATCCCATTAGTCCACAGCGAGCGGCAAAGAAACAACAAGACAAAAGAAACGCAGGAACTGCGAAACTACGTTATGCGACAACAGTCCACCAAGAAGAAAGCAACCTCCATTCTAGATGGCTCGCATAAATAACACTGCAAGAAAAGTAAATACACTGTAGAAGGAATAAATGACTGTAATAGTAGACCTACAAAAGTAAATACGATAGCCGTTCATTACTTTCTTATTGATATTTCTAATTGATCGGGTTATTACGTCTAGCTCGGACAACATTAGTTAATTGCCCTGTAAGTTTTGCGGTGTTGTCAGCCTACAACGCAGAATGTATGGTGTGGGCCAGTGCTCATTTTTTTAGAAATGAGTTAAATTTGTTGCTACTCATTGTACATTTGGATACCGCTATCTTTCCACTGGACGGTGGGTAGCTTACCACTCATATTTAATTTGACAGAATCTTTTTTATCCCAGGCGCGGGACCCCCTAATGCTCGTTGCCCGTTGTATTTGCTAATTCTTGCTACGTGTCTAACAGGACACTGCACACACTGTGTGGTGACTTGCTAAGGGCAGATGTTGGAATAATATGTTGCACCATGCGGCGTCGATGCCTAATGTTAAGTGGTGGTTTACCGATCTCAGAAGAGACACCCGGAATAGGCCTGCCCTGAAGGCTTTGGTTGCCAGCGTTACTACCTCATGGTGCACCGCATCCGTTAATTAAGATGGTCTAGAAAACCCGTACTTCACACACTAAAGACTAACTGCAGAGTCGCACAAGGATCTGTAAACCTGGAACAGCTTTCTCTCCACGAATTGTGGGTAATGCATTTTAAAACATTTAGTAATCCATGGAATCCCTTATGTATGACAGCCACTTAAGCCTGAAATCAAGTGTGAGGTCTAGTAACTCCACCGTTGCTTTAAAGTTTAAAAAAAGGGAATTGTCCCTTATCTGCAATATGAACAGTACCTGAATAGAAATTGAGGAGATAGAGAGGCTTGTAGTTCAGTGAACCTATCCTGTGACCATTTATAGAGTGTATAACGAACCGAACACTTTTCCAATCACACGAGTCGCACCGCTTGTTTCAACGACTCATAATAAACTGTTGCCAGTTCTTTCGCATATTCTGAAATCTTTGAACTCAGCAGTGTCAGTCACCAAGGTTTTGATTTCTGCTCAGCAAATAATTGCATCAATGGAGAAATAACGGAATTAAATTACCAAAGGAAAAGGGAATGTTTGAAAAATTCTCTTCCATGATAGAAAAAAATCGAAAGAGAAAACAAGAGTGAACCATAATTAAGGCTCTCTGAACTGAGAAAAAGTTAAGTCTAAAGTCCCGGTGACTTCGAGAACATTGGATACAGAGCACTAACTAGAGGAAAATGTTGTACGCAATAGGCCGTGGACTTGTGAAAGGACTCGTCCACGTGAAGTGAGTTAAAAAATTAAAAAAAAAAACATTATGTAAAACACGCAGCATAACTACCGGACGAAGATATTAATGCAGCTGCTACCAAATATAAGCCCTTTAACATTTTTCACTACTAATATGGGGAAGAGCTGTGGTAAATGAACAAAGCATGCACCAGATCTTTACCCTCGGGAAGCAGACGAGGTCGTGATGGCAGACAACGGCTCGCAGAACACGATTTGAGTGAAGCTGTAAAGGGAAAATATCCTGAAGGGTACGGGGATCATATTTGTTGAATAGCAAGACCACGTTCCGACAATAACTTTCAGATAAGCGAGGCTGGGCCGTTGGGCGCATTGAAGGAAGGCTATAAATCTGGAGTAAGGCAGAGGGCAGGAGGATAGAGATTTACAAAACGTGGCTTGACATATCGCTAAGCATGAGAGAGAATTTCACTGCTCAGACTATAATGCGAGCTACAGACTCTGTGAAGGCGAAGCATGGACAACCTGCGAACTAATCTGGCGAGATGAACGATGTCTCGGCTGAGCACTTCATTTTGATTTTAAGTGCCGAGAAACCACAACAGGAAACATATAATCCAAACAATAAGAGGTTGTCCGAGCGGTTCTAGGCGCTACAGTCTAGAACCGCACGACCGCTACGGTCGCAGGTTCGAATCCTGCCTCGGGCATGGATGTGTGTGATGTCCTTAGGATAGTTAGGTTTAAGTAGTTCTAAGTTCTAGGGGACTGATGACCTCAGAAGTTAAGTCCCATAGTGCTCAGAGCCATTTGAACCAAAAAAGAGGTTAACAAGAAAAATCTTGTACAAGCTACTTTAATAAAGTGTTACCCAGTTTTAAAACATTGTACCTGAACGTTTATAACTGAGACATTTAGAAATCTTTTGCTTAGAATTTACATTTGCTTCAAATGTTACTCTAAATTTAGAGCCTCAGATGTATTTGGTTGATGAACCTAATTGTTTTCATTCTTGTATCCAGCCTGTCGTACAAACCAAATTCTGTCTGTAGTCAGATATGGTAGTACAGAATACACCTTTCTACCCTAAGAATATAGAATGTTTTAAGATAATACATGAAATGTATTCGCAGTTGATAATACATCTACATCTACATCTACATTACTACTCTGCAATTCACATTTAAGTGCTTGGCAGAGGGTTCGTCGAACCACAATCATACTATCTACCATTCCACTCCCGAACAGCGCGCGTGAAAAACGAACACCTAAACCTTTCTGTTCGAGCTCTGATTTCTCTTATTTTATTTTTATGATCATTCCTACCTATGTAGGTTGGGCTCAACAAAATATTTTCGCACTCGGAAGAGAAAGTTGGTGACAAATTTCGTAAATAGATGTCGCCGCGACGAAAAACGTCTTTGCTGTAATGACTTCCATCCCAATTCGCGTATCATATCTGCCACACTCTCTCCCCTACTACGTGATAATACAAAACGAGCTGCCCCTTTTTTGCACCCTTTCGATGTCCTCCGTCAATCCCACCTGGTAAGGATCCCACACCGCGCAGCAATATTCTAACAGAGGACGAACGAGTGTAGTGTAAGCTGTCTCTTTGGTGGACTTGTTGCATCTTCTAAGTGTCCTGTCAATGAAACGCAACCTTTGGCTCACCTTCCCCACAATATTATCTATGTGGTCTTTACAACTGAAGTTGCTCGTAATTTTTACACCCAGGTACTTGCCTGTACGATCTACGGCCAGACCTAAACTTCCATATGTCATCGTACCTGCGTCACAACCTGTACTCGTACACACATTATGTAATTCCTGTACAGGGGAAGTCATTTTAATTGAAAGTCACTGCCTAGCATCGCCGGCTAAATACGATATTGCAGTGCCTGTGTTGTTAAGAAGAACGATGCGATGATCCTTCAACCGGCCGCGGTAGCTGAGCGGTTCTAGGCGCTTCAGTCCGGAACCGCGCGACTGCTACGGTCGCAGGTTCGAATCCTGCCTCGGGCATGGATGTGTGTGATGTCCTTAGGTTAGTTAGGTTTAAGTAGTTCTAAGTTCTAGGGGACTGATGACCTCAGAAGTTAAGTCCCATAGTGCTCAGAGCCATTTGAACCATGTTCCTTCGGACATGCATGCGTGTCCGTAGGAACATTGCGTCGTTTTTCTTAACAACACAGGCACTGCGATATCGTAATCATATTAACGTAATTTTACCAGAGACAAAAGTTTCCATAATCATCTTCCCTGATTTTCACAGTTACCTATGATATAAAAAACACTTAGCCGAATCTTTGAGTGCTTAACTTTATAAAAGTGCCATGCATAGTTTACAGCAAATATGGTTTGCCTACAGTGTGTTTGATTGCATTAGGAGTGTAAAGAGGTAGCGGTTTATTTTACATTTGCATTCACATCCATACTCCGAAAACCAGTGTGAAGTGCGTGGCAGAGGCTACATACCATGCTGCCACATGTTAGGTTTTAACCCAGTTCCAGTCGCGTATGGAGTGCGGGAAGAAAGACTGCTTAAATGCCTCTGAGCGTCCTTTAATTATTCTCATCTTGTTTTCACAACCCCTACGCGAGCTATAAACAGGGGTTGAGTCTCCACTTCATACTGGTTCAAAATGGTTCAAATGGCTCTAAGCACTATGGGACTTAATATCTGATGTCATCAGTCCCCTAGACTTAGAACTACTTAAACCTAACAACCTAAGGACATCACACACATCCATGCCCGAGGCAGGATTCGAACCTACGACCGTAGCAGCAGCGTAGTTCCGAACTGAATCGCCTAGAACCGCTCGTCCACAGCGGCCGGCTTTCATACTGGTTTTCGAAACATTGTAAGTAGACTTTTGCGGGATAATTGGCGCCTATATTTAAGGGTCTGCCAATTGAAAAAAATGGCTCTGAGCACTATGGAACAAAACATCTATGGTCATCAGTCCCCTAGAACTTAGAACTACTTAAACCTAACTAACCTAAGGACATCACAACATCCAGTCATCACGAGACAGAGAAAATCCCTGACCCCGCCGGGAATCGAACCCGGGAACCCGGGCGTGGGAAGCGAAAACCCTACCGCACGACCACGAGCTGCGGACTCTGCCAACTGAGGTTTGTCAACATTTTCATGGCACTCACCCGTGAATCAAACAACGCTGTAACAATTTATACCGTCCATCTTTGCACACGTTCAATGTCTCCTGTTAGTTCTATTTGTTATGGAACCCACACAATTCAACAATATTCAGAGACAGGTCGCTCTGTGCTTTGTATCATTTCTAGTTTGTAGACTGATTTGATTTTCTCATTATCCTGCCAATGAACCAAGTCCGCCACCTGCCTCAGATACGACTTAGCCTATGTAATAATTCCGTTTCTTAGTTCTGAAAATCGTTGCACCTAGGTATTAGTTTGAACTGAGTGATTACATTTGATACTAACTGATATTGCAGTGATGCGATGCTACATGTTTTCTTTATGTGAAGTGCACAATTTTACATTTCAATTTATTTGAAACAAGCTGCCAGTATTAGCACAACTTTCAAATCTTATCAGTTCAAAAAAAGGTGTCTGAAATCTTATGGGACTTAACTGCTAAGGTCATCAGTCCCTAAGCTTACACACAACTTAACCTAAATTATCTTAAGGACAAACACGCACACTCATGCCCGAGGGAGGACTCGAACCTCCGCCGAGACCAGCCACGCAGTCCATTACTGCAGCGCCCTAGACCGCTCGGCTAATCCCGCGAAGCCTCTTATCAGTATTTGACTGAATATTTACGCAACTTTTTCATACAACAAGCTCCTAGTATTAACACAACTTTGAAATCTTATCAATATTTGACTGAATATTTATGCAACTTTTTCAGACAGTTTTTTATTTTTAGATAACTGCGTCATCTACGAAAAGAATGAGGTTGCTGTTAACATTGTCTTGTAGGTCGTTAATCAAAAACAAGAGTCCCAATATACACTATCTGATCAGAAGTGTGCCAGCACGTATATGTAACGCGAAATTGACCACTAGATGTCACGAGAGGCGAACCGCCAGTGTAAGAGGAGGCGGGGAGTTTTGTGTTGTCATTAGAGAAGCAGTAGTAGCAGGAGGAGTCGGTCGGCAGAGCTCAGTGACTTCAAACCTGGATTCGTCATTGGATTCCACCTCAGGATCAAATTCGTCAGGGTAATTTGGAACCTTGTAAGAGCCGGCCGGAGTGGCCGAGCGGTTCTAGGCGCTACAGTCTGGAACCGCGCGACCGCTACGGTTGCAGGTTCGTATCCTGCCTCGGGCATGGATGTGTGTGATGTCCTTAGGTTAACTAGGTTTAAGTATCTAGGGGACTGATGACCTCAGAAGTTAAGTCCCATAGTCCTCAGAGCCATTTGAACCATGTTTTTTGAACCTTCTAAGACTGCCCAAGTTGACTTTTGGTGATTGAGTGTAACGTGCAAACGCGAAGGAACAACCACAGCTAAACCGAGACCAAGCAGACTTCATGTACTGGCGGACAGCGACCGTCGAGCGCTGCGGGGACTGGAGAGTGCCTTTTTTTAAATAAATAGCATGAAATCAGCGGATCACCCGCGAGTTCCAAAATGCTATCACCAGTCCAGCCATCACATCCAGTGTGCGTAGGGAGTCAAAAACAATGGGGTGCGATGGTAGAGCAGCTCTTCATAAGCCTGATATTTCTGTAGGCAGTGCTAAGCGACGCTCGGAGTGGCGCGATGAGCGGCGCCACAGCACAACAGATGACTGAAAACTAGTGATTTGGTCAGATGAATCAAGCTATCCACTGTGGCAATCCGATGGTAGGGTCTGGGTTTGGGGAGTGTCTGGAGAAAATTACCTGCCCGTGTAGTGCCATTTGTGAAGTACAGAGAATTCGATCCTGCGACCGTAGCAGCCGCGTGGTTCCGGACTGAAGAGACTAGAACCGCTCGACCACAGCGGCCGGCAAGTAATAAATACAACAACATTGACTGCACGGTACGATAACGTTGCACTACGGAATGTACGCATCGGAACACTAATGTTGGTTCACTTCCATTGGTTTTCGTGTGGAATGCTGATGTAAACTGCGTCTTCTATCTGCGGACATATTTCTTTGATACGTATTCCATTGATAGTAGTCGGAATGGTAGAATGTTTGAGCGGTAAGGTACTAGGCGAAGAAAGATGACGAGAAATAATACAGGACAGAGGTTTCTGGTTAGGCGCGGTTCACGAAGATACGATACGATATGCATATGATATACGATACAATACGTGATAGGATGCAGAAGCAACCCGCATCGGTGGAGCGCACAGAAACATAATGGAAGCTACTTAACTGTTCACACTGGGACGACAGCGACACGACACCGACTCGTATCCCTGTCGTATCGCCCAGTGCAAAACGGAGTACTGGTCGATCCACGCAACTCGTATCGTACGACACGCGGGGAGTGAAAGTTCAAGCCATCTGATTTCCCTTAGTAATTGTTTTATGTAGATGAAGCAAAACTATATCCGTCTGTTAGTTTCTCACTAAAGCTTTTACTTTTCGCGTAAAAAATGAAGACCACTGTTTTGGTATCTATGCATATTCTCTGCTACGCAGTCCTTCTCATTCGATTTTGAGGAAACTATTCCGTAAAAAAAGATATTTTTCCTCATCTGATAGCTACACATCACAGCCTGACACTGAACTGGTTTTCTCTTCGTTATTGTCCGTAGTTATAGTGACACTTCAAAGTAAGGCACAGCACCGGGCATATTTTGGAAAGTTTGCAGTGAAAAATGTTTTCGCTGGCCAGTTTACGTTTGGTGCATTTTACAACAGGTATTGCTGAGAAGGAAATGTAGCTAATATGTCTAAATTGTATGAATGCGTTGAGTCTGTTCTTTTGGACATGTACGAAAGAACAGACACCACGCGAAATCGGCAGCAATAATACATATTGCGTGGTGTTACCGTTGGGAAGTGTTTTTCGTTGTTACGTCGTGGTCCACTTATTGCGCTTGAGGTAACACTAAATGCGGAAGGATATGGACACATTGTACAACATTGTGTACTACGTAGAGTACAGAAATAGTTAACGGACGATGCTTATATCAGCGTGGCAGTGCATCCTACCATAAACGATGGTTTGGGAAAATAAAATGAAATGGTCTGGCCTGCCCAGAGTCCCGACCTGAACGCACTGGAACACCTTGACTTCTCTCGAGACCTCAGAGTCCATCTTGGGTATCTTTTCTGGTTATGGTTCTGGCAGACGATTGGAGCGACCAGCATCACTGTCTTCTTTAGTTTTGGCTCTGGTGGAAGAATGGGTTGCAATTCCTCAACAGATATTCAGACACAGTATTGAAAGTGCCTCCAGCAGAGTTCAAGCCGTCATGTAGGTTGAAACGTCCCCTTTGAACAATTATAAAAGACTGTGCTTAAACTGACACACAATATTTTTAGCGCAACGCAATCTGACTTTCAAACATCCCTACAAAAGAATGGCCCTGACTAACATTAACCTATACGTTTCACAAATCACTTACCTCACAAAAATCTTGGTTACTCGAACTACTGCAATTCAGCGAGCGCCACTACTGCCAGCTAAATAAAAGATTAAAACTACGGAAGGCACTAACTACTGATAGGCATAGTTAGCAAATGAAAGATTTTAATAGAGAACAAATAATGTATTTACCTTGATAGTGTTGAAAAATCATAATATACATAGCAGTTCATGACATACAGTCTTACAAATTTCAAAACTCCGCCATTTCTCTCCCCACATCCATTACTGCTGGCGGCTCACCTCCAACTGCGCAACGCTACCGCGCTGTTCACATCCAGCTGCCGCTGCCCAACACTACAATGGCAGACAACAATGCAAACTAGCCACAGACTGCACACAGCACAGCCAGTGATTTTCATACAGAGCGCTACGTGGCGTTACCAATAAGAAAACATAAACAGCCTACTTTCAAGGTGATACGATATGCGATGCGATAGACGATGCGACCTTTATTACGACAAAAAGCAAGACAGCACGAATCATGTTTCTGGCTCAGCAGCAATGAACACATCTGAACAGGACGTTATTGTGGCTTATCAATATTTAAAGCTCAAACAACTGAAAAAGAAAAGGAAGTAATAGGTGTACCCGTCCCGTACAGTGCTATTAATATCAAATATAGTTCGGCTGTGGTTTCTCGTGAGCTCTCTCGAGATGAACACAAATTCCCCGAATTCTGCAAAATGAGTCCAAACAGTCTCCGCTTTTTGGAGCGATTAGTATAAGCTACTCTGACAGAGCAGGACAAACATTTTCGACTTACCATTTCTCCTGCTAAGAGGCTCCTCATTACACTAATTAAAGTTGGTGAAAGTATATGAAGTTAAAATGCCACCATGAAAAGCGTATTTTTAATAAGACTGCATAATATCATACTTTCTTCAGTGAAGAGCAAACACTGATGAGCCAAAACAATATGACCACCTGCTTAATACACTACTGGCCATTAAAATTGCTACACCACGAATTTGACGTGCTACAAACGCGAAATTTAACCGACAGGAAGAAGACGCTGTGATATGCAAATGATTAGCGTTTCAGAGCATCCACACAAGGTTGGCGCCGGTGGCGACACCTACAACGTGCTGACATGAGGAAAGTTTCCAACCGATTTCTCATACACAAACAGCAGCTGACCGGCGTTGCCTGGTGCAACGTTGTTGTGATGCCTCGTGTAAGGAGGAGAAATGTGTACCATCACGTTTCCGACTTTGATAAAGGTCGGATTGTCGCCTATCGCGATTGCGGTTTATCGTATCGTGACATTGCTGCTCACGTTGGCCGACATCCAATGACTGTTAGCAGAATATGGAATCGGTGGGTTCAGGAGGGCAATACGGAACGCCATGCTGGATCTCAACGGCCTCGTATCACTATCAGTCGAGATGACATTCATCTTATCCGCATGGCTGTAACGGATCGTGCAGCCACGTCTCGATCCCTGACTCAACAGATGGGGACGTTTGCAAGACAACAACCATCTGCACGAACAATCCGACGATGTTTGCAGCAGCATGGACTGTCAGCTCGGAGACCATGGCTACGGTTACCCCTGACGCTGCATCACAGACAGGAGCGCCTGCGCTGGTGTACTCAACGACGAACCTGTGTGCACGAAAGGCAAAACGTCATTTTTTCGGATGAATCGAGGTTCTGTGTACAGCATCATGATGGTCGCATCCGTGTTTGGCGACATCGTGGTGAACCCACATCGGAAGCGTGTATTCGTATGGCGTATCACCGGGCGTGATGATATGGGGTGCCATTGGTTACACGTCTCGGTAACCTCTTGTTCACATTGACGGCACTTTGAACAGTGGACGTTACATTTCAGATGTGTTACGACCCGTGGCTCTACCCTTCATTCGATCCCTGCGAAACCCTACATTTCAGCAGGATAATGCACGACCGCATGTTGCAGGTCTTGTACGGGCCTTTCTGGATACAGAAAATGTTCGACTGCTGTCCTGGCCAGCACATTCTCCAGATCTCTCACCAACTGAAAACGTCTGATCAATGGTGGACGAGCAACTGGCTTGTCACAACACGCCAGTAACTACTCTTGATGTACTGCGGTATCGTGTTGAAGCTGCATGGGCAGCTGTACCTGTACACGCCTTCCAAGCTCTGTTTGATTCAGTGCCCAGGCGTATCATGGCCGTTATTAACGGCCAGAGGTGGTTGTTCTGGGTACTAATTTCTCATGATCTATGCACCCAAATTGTGTGAAAATGTAATCACATGTCAGTTCTCGTATAATATATCTCTCCAATGAATACCCGTTTATCATCTGCATTTCTTCTTGGTGTAGCAATTTTAATGGCCAGTAGTGTAGCTTGTTTGTCCGTCTTTCGAAAGAAATACTTCACTGATTCTGCTTATCGGAAATCCGACAGTTTGTTCGCAGGTTTGGCGATGTATGTGGCGTGAGATGTCTACGAACAGGTCATGTAATTCGCTTAAATAACGGGACGCTGATCTGCGTACGCGGAAATGGCGCCCGATAGCGACCCAGATGGGTTCCATAGGATTTAGATCAGGCAAATTTGGTCGCCGAACATGAACATGAGTTCACTATAACGTTTCTCAAACCACTGTTGCACGGTTCTGGCTCCGAGACCCGGTCAGTTATACTACTGAAAGATGACATAACCGTCGGGAAAGATACCAATCATGAAGGGATGCAGGTGGTTCACAGCTGTCAGCATGTCTCTGATTATTACCATAGGTCCCATGCCAGTGTGGAAGAATATCTCCCATAGTATAATACTGTTTCCATGAGCCAGTGTACGCTGCGCGCTGCACGTTTCGAGCCGCCGCTCACTTCGATAACGGCGTTTTTGGAGACGACCATCGATCTAGCGTAGGAAAAATGTGATTCATCCGAAGATCCGACATGTTTCCATTGACCGACTGTCGTATCCCAATGGTTCCGTGTCCAATGTCATCGTAACAGACGATATCGTTCGGTCAACGTGTGAACATGTAGGGGTGGTCTGCTGCGGAGCTCCATGTTTAACAATGTACGATGAACGGTGTGCTCCGAAACACTTGTGCTTGCACCACCATTGTGTTGTTTCGGTAGAGATGCCACAGATCACCATCTATCCTAGTTTACAGAGCAGACAAGTCTCCGAACCGCAAGTCCTGTGAGGAGTCGTGGACGGCCAGCCATTTAGTGCCTAGTAGTTGTTTCACTGTCCTACCTCTTTCAGATAGTAGGACGCGAACATTCGACCAGCTTCGCCGTTTTCGAGATACTCGTTCACAGGCTCTGCTCAATAATAATCTGCCCTTAGTCAAAGTCGCTTATGTCAATGGATTTACCATCTTCGTCCGTTTCTGCTCCGCTTACATAATTTTATTACCGCGTCATGTGCCTACACCGCCACCATGCGGCATCCATCGTCGTGGTGGGCCGTGGTTATAATATTTTGGCTTATCATTTTATACAAAATAATGAAAACTATTTGAAAAGCTGTATGTTTAAAGGTACTGAAATAGGGGCTTGTTCAGTTTGTACAGGTGGCACATTAATAAAATCGACAAACTGCACTGACGGATTCGTAACTGGAAATGGAGGAAAAAAGGTCCCTAAGAACATGTGTCCGGAAATGCATCGCTGCCACGGTAGATGGCGCTGACGAAAGACAGTTCTTCTGATCACGTGCTATGTGTTCCGTGTGTGTTGCAGGATGTGTGATTGACACAAAATACTGTTAGCAGCAGAATGGTCCGGTATATATGTCGGGAACAAGCCGAGATGGTGTCTGTGTTCGGCTAAGCAGATGGAAAGGGTCGAGGAGCAGCACAGCTATACCAAAACAAGTATACTCACAGACACCAACCACATCACACAACATTTCAAGCCCTTTTTGAGCGTTTGTGTTATCATGGAACCTTTCAGACAACGAATGTGCAATCAGGCGGTGGTCTGGGCGTCCACCAGATTTGAAGGACCGGATTCTACAGGATATTGAGACGAGCCCTAGTACAGGCTCCAGGCATTGGCTCGCCGACATGGTGTAAGCCGAAGTACGGTTATGTATATTCTGCATGACAACCGCTACTATCCCTTTCATCTGCAGTCACTTTGAGGCCTCTTTGAAGATCTATCACGACGTGGATGCGATGCAACTCTGTACTGTGTTCTGAGACGATTTGTTGTCGTTGCACGCCCTACGTCCATTCCACGACTTATGTTTATAGGACCAGTCTTCCTCCATTTCCAGTCAGTTAATATTTCGAGAATCTACCATAGGAGCTCTTCTATTTCAGTTCCGAATGAAATAATTTTTGCAATAAGATTAACATTTCAGAATCACCAACCAAAGCCGTATGTAGGTTATCTGAACTGCAACAACGGGGATAATGAGTTGGAAACGATGGCACAGATTCCAAAGCAAATTCTTACCTTCTTCTTTCATTTTCATTGCTATCTTCCTCCACAACAAGCAGGAAACATCTACCCTCGAATACGATTTCATAGTGTAATCGTAGTAGCAAGGGCTTAAAAAACAATTTAATTGTGTAAACTGAAGATGGAAGGGGAGAAAGGAAAGGAAAGAGGAGGAACTAATGATTATCAGCTGCATAGGGACTTTATGTGGAATCAGCGGTGACGAGTGAAAGTGTGTGCCGGACCGGGACTGGAACCCGGGATCACTTGCTAGAAGCATTGCGCCACCCGGACACAGTGTTTATCCCAAATGCGCCGACTATCCTGACAAGCTCCCTGGCCGAATCACATTCTCACCTAGTGACACCTATCCGCAGTCCCCCTCCATGTCCTGCATGCTCGCTAATTTCAGATTTGTGCTGGAGGTCGAACGTAAATGTGCATCTGTACTGAAGATTGAGGACTCATTGCCCAGCGAGGTGAACCGATTATATGAATGCGTGGTGT
The DNA here is from genome assembly GCF_023898315.1 of Schistocerca nitens. Taxonomy (NCBI): domain Eukaryota; kingdom Metazoa; phylum Arthropoda; class Insecta; order Orthoptera; family Acrididae; genus Schistocerca; species Schistocerca nitens. The sequence goes on from NC_064616.1 coordinate 351,644,099, forward strand.
CTGTTCGCTCGACCTCCAGCGGGATTCTGAAATTAGCGATCGTGGAGGACATGGACGGGAACTACGGAAGGTGGTACTAGGTGGGAATGTGGGGAGCGTGTCGAGACAGTCCACGCATTTACGAGAAACACTGTCTCCGGGTTGCGCAGTAGTTAATACAACTGTCTAGGGAACAGGAGAGTCTTGGCTCGAGCCGGCCGAAGTGGCCGTGCGGTTCTAGGCGCTGCAGTCTGGAACCGCGAGACCGCTACGGTCGCAGGTTCGAATCCTGCCTCGGGCATGGATGTGTGTGATGTCCTTAGGTTAGTTAGGTTTAACTGGTTCTAAGTTATAGGGGACTAATGACCTCAGAAGTTGAGTCCCATAGTGCTCAGAGCCATTTGAACCATTTTTCTGGGTTCGAGTCCCCGTCCAGCACACATTTTCATTCGTCGCTGCTGATTCCTCATAAAGTTCCGATGCAGCTGATATCATTAGTTCCTTTCCTTTACTATCTCCTTTCCACCCTCAAGTTACATAATATGTATCATTGCTGCGGATTTCGCATGGTGTCTGTTCTTTCGTACATGACCGAAAGAACAGACAACGCAATCATATGATTTAGATATAGTAGCTACATTTCCTTCTCAGCAATACCTATTGTAAAATGCACTAAACCTAAACTGGCCAGCGACAAAATTTTTCCCTGCAAACATTCTCCAGATCTCTCACCAATTGAAAACGTCTTGTCAATGGTGGCCGAGCAACTGGCTCGTCACAATACGCCAGTCATTACTCTTGATGAACTGTGGTATCGTGTTGAAGCTGCATGGGCAGCTGTACCTGCACGTGCCATCCAAGCTCTGTTTGACTCAATCCCCAGGCGTATCAAGGCCGTTATTACGGCCAGAGGTGGTTGTTCTGGGCACTGATTTCTCAGGATCTATGCACCCAAATTGCGTGAAAATGTAATCACATGTCAGTTCTAGTATAATATATTTGTCCAATGAATACCCGTTTATCATCTGCATTTCTTCTTGGTGTAGCAGTTTTAATGGCCATAGTGTATGTGACAGCAGCTTCATTGTGGGAAATGAGAAGCAAGCTACCCAAATTGGAGGGAAAACAACAGGAAAAATACGGAAAAAGTAAATGGGAATAGCGGGACGAGGATCTGTAAGCTACTCGTTTTGAATTCGAGAACAGTAGCTTCCCTACATTTGCAATGTCACGAGCCTATTTTCAATTGAGGTCTGTTGGAGAAACAAATCAACCACGTGAGTGTAGTAAAGCTATGACGAAGCTCCTACTGTGGACAATTACACGTGTGGTTGGCCTACTAATCTCACCTTTCGAAATATTTTTGAACTATAAAAATTTGTTGATAAATGGGATGTATGATGGGCCAGACCTTCTCGGCTGATGGGGAGGCACAAAAGTAGCAAACTAATGTAATAAATAGCGGTTCGGAATCGGCTATTAAATGAATTTCTAGTGAAAAGTGTATCTCAGGTAGAGCAAGTTTCATCGGGAACAAAGAAGTGTTAAGAAATTGGTATAATTATGGTTAAAAAATTACACTGGCATGACAAAAGTCATGGGATGGCGATATGCACATATACAGATGGCTGTAGTATCGAATACAACATATATAAAAAGGTTATTGCGTTGGCAGAGCTGTCATTTGTATTCAGATGATTCATGTCCACAAAGCGGGAATTAACAGACCTTGAACGCGGAGTGGTAGTTGGAGTTAAACTTATTGGGCATACCATTTCGAAAATCGTTAAGGAACTCAATATTCCGAGAGCCACTGAGTCAAGAGTGTCAATACCAAAGTTCAGGAATCATTTCTCACCACAGTCTACTCAGTGACCGACGGCTTTCACTTAACGGCCTAGACCAGTGGCATTTGCGTAGAGTTGTCAGTGCTAACAGACAAGCAACACTGCGTTAAATAACCGCAGAAATCGATGTGGGACGTATGACGAACGTGTGCACTAGGACAAGTGCGGCGAAATTTGGCGTTAATGGGCTATGGCAGCAGACGACCGTCACGACTGCCTTTATTAATAGCACGACATCACCCACTGTGCCTCACCTGGGATCGTGACCATATGAGTTGGACCCTAGACGGCTGGAAAACCGTGACCTGGTCAGATGAGGACAGATTTCAGTTGATAAGAGTGGATGGTAGCGTTTGAGTGTCTCGCAGAACCCACGAAGCCATGGACCGACGTTGTCACAAGGTCTACGCAAACTGATGGTGGCTCGTAGTGGTTTGGGCTATGATTAAATGGAATGTATTAAGTCCTCTGGTCCATCTGGACCTGTAATTGACAGGAAATGATTATGTTCGACTGCTTGGAGGCCATTTGCAGCCATACATGGTCTTCATGATCCCAAAAACAATGAAATTTTTATGGATAACAACGCGCAATGTGTCCGTGGCACAATTGTTCGTGATTGGTTTGAAGAACATTGTGGACAATTCGAGGAGGTGATTTGGCCTCCCAGGCAGCACACCTCAGTATTTCTGTAGGGGACTTCCAACGTCTGGTTGAGCACATGCCACTTCACGTTACTGCACTACGCCGGGAAACAGGAGACCCGACACGATATTAGGAGATATCCCATGACTTTTGTCACTTCAGTGTAATTTACTTCTTCTTCTGTAATTCAGGTATTATAAAGCTGCCTTTTCCGGCTCCATAGTGCAGTATCGTCAAATGTAATAGTCAAAGAACACCGAAGAATTGACAGTCTCTCTTTTTATGGCCCTCAGACCCCACGAAAGTCTTCCATCGTGACTTACGGGCCGGCCGGGGTGGCCGAGCGGTTCTAGGCGCTATAGTCTGGAACCGCGCACCCACTACGGTCGCAGGTTATGTTTAAGTAGTTCTAAGTTCTAGGGGACTGATTACCTCAGAAGTTAAGTCCCATAGTGCTCAGAACCATTTGAACCATTTGATTTATGGGACGAAAGGGTAGACAACGACCTCACTCGACGGGCAGTCTGCTGCACCCCTGTTTGAGTTGTGTACCACAAGAAATAATATTTAGTTTCCCTTGAAAATGAATACTGTCTGAAATATCTAATTCAAAGATTGTGTCCGACGGATCGATTTCTGAAGTCCAAATGTTTTGAAACGGGTTATTGATGAGCTCAAGGAACGCGTTAGACATTGCGTGCTGATCTGAATGATTACTTAGTGTTTAGCTTCTTTTTGACATCAGTGTTATTAGAGACAGACACAAGTTTACTTGAACAAGGACTGAGGACAAGTGATTTTATAGTAATTACGGAAAACCTCCATCAGGGTAACTGTTCCGGGAGAAATTAACATATGGAGATTGTAAGCGTGGGTGTGTGGACTTCATCAATCCTAGCAGCTTTCTTTTAATGACACTGAAGTGGCCAGGAGGCACCTGCGATATATAGAGATGTTTCTGGAAGTCATTACTTGGAACACAATCCATCCAAATAGCTTGTTAATCAGTAAACTATTAGAACGGCACCCAAGTTCCATTTGTACAAAGAATAAAATTACTATGGTACTTGCCATATGTGGCTGAAGGTAATCATGGGAAATCTGAATCACAAAGGACGGAAGGGGCTTGTGAACGCGCAACAAACGTTATGTCTTTTACTTTAAACGATTGCTGGACGTTCGAGTGATGAATATGTGATACGAGAAAAACAATATAAAATACGGTGTGACAGTGGCTCTAGACGGGATCATCTTTGCAAGGACAGTGCCGTAGGCAGGATGCAGGTGGAACCGGCAGTAAGGTGGACTGAACAACATGTCAAGGTTGCGAGACAAATAGGCCGGCGGCAGGGCTGCGCGCCGGAAGCATGACAGCGCTAACGAGCTGGCCAGTAATCCTCTTATGCAACTATAGCGCCAGGCTTGGCTCCTGGCTGATACAATTAGCTGCTTCCCTTGTGCCGCGTCTGGCCTTGTCTAGTTCTAGGGACCGCCTGCTCAAGCGTTACGTCCGTTTGTCCCAATGAACGCTGCAATCCGTCTCTCCCATTTCCTTGCCCACGTCGCCACCAACATGTAACATCGTAACTATAAGATTAATTAATGGTAGCGGAAGAAAAGATGTAATCATCGCTTAGTTTGGGGCAACTGAGTTAACCAAATATGGAGCAATGTGACACAATGTTAAAGGCACTGAATTTGTTTTGAGGAGTAGTAAGGCTGAACTCGGACTTCTAGTTTACGGGCCGGCCGGTGTGGCCGTGCGGTTCTAGGCGCTTCAGTCTGGAACCGCGTGACCGCTACGGTCGCAGGTTCGAATCCTGCCTCGGGCATGGATGTGTGTGATGTCCTTAGGTTAGTTAGGTTTAATTAGTTCTAAGTTCTAGGCGACTGATGACCTCAGAAGTTAAGTCGCATAGTGCTCAGAGCCATTTGAACCATTCTAGTTTACGTTTTCTATGGATTACCTCTGTCGCTGCAAGCGGATGCTGAGATTTTCAAACAACTTACGGGAGTTCGGCCAGGTAATATTTACAACGACCGCCGATATTTCGGCGGGAGTACACCCCGCCATTTTCAAGATGCAAACTGCAACGGACAGCAAATTTAAAACCTCGGTTTTTTGAGTAATTCAGGAAAGATAACACACACACACACACACACACACACTGAACACTAGTGCCACCAAAGATGTCCAAAGTCAGAGGTCTCGAAAGAGAAAGAATACGAACTAGCAGGTGAGGTAACATTGATTCAGTCCCCCTGTTTTTTGACAAGGGAGAGAGCAGGATTCATAACGTAGTTCAAACAACAACCTCCATTCCTATTTACAAGGTTGCTCGCTAATTTAATCTTAACAATTTCCTTAGTAACACTGTCCCAATAGCTGGACGTGCATGCCAATATCTCGTTATTGTTGTATAACATAAGATGAACAGTATCCAAACAATGTTTAGCAATAGCAGATCTACTTGGCTGCTGTAATTGTGCGTGCCGCTTATGCTCAGTACATCGGTCCTCCACGGTCCTGAGAGTCTGACCAATGTATGCCATGCCACAGCTGCAAGATATGCGATATACACCCGCCTTACGCACACACAGAACCCAAAGCACTCTAATTTTTAGATGGGGGTCGGAAAACACATTTCACATCGCTTTTCCGTAAAATATGACCGCTCTTGTTGGAGGTGCTTCCTGCGTAAGGCAAGGGATGCTGAGATGGTTCCTTCAGAAAGTCCTGAGCCGATTTTCAATCCGACCTTGTCAAACTGAGCTGTTCACGAATGACATCGCCCCTGACGATAAGTTGTTATCTAATCCTGCTTCTTTTAACTATGTTGGTTAAGTCATTGATTTTTGTTCGAGGGAAAGATGGTTACTTGACTCGAGGAAAGTATTTAACAGAGTTCTGCACGGTCGTTTAGTGAACAAAATACGAGATTACTGAGTATGGGACTAGATTTATGAATGGATTCGGGAATTACTTGCAAACATATCTCAACACGTCGCTCTCAACGGAGAAAAATCGACAGATGCAAAGGTAATGTTAGGATTGCCTCAAGGAAGTACGACAGGAGCGTCATTGTTTGGAATATGTATAAACCATGTAGTAGATAACGTCGATGCTCTACGAGCATACTCGTAGGCGATGCAGTTGCCTATAAGAAGCAGCTCCGTGAGAAGACTGTAGCCAAATGCAGGGCGAGCCACAGAAAACATATGATTGCTGCAAGGACTGGCAGTTGACTCGGAACGTAAATAAATGCTATTATTGCGCATGATGAGGGGAATATACTGCCGGAAAAAATTAGTACACCCTTATAGAGGCTTCCAGTTCACTCAAGATTTATTGTCGCATATGGATAACATGAAATGATTAATGGTTCAAATGGCTCTGAGCACTATGGGACTCAACTGCTGTGGTCATCAGTCCCCTAGAACTTAGAACTACTTAAACCTAACTAACCTAAGGACATCACACACATCCATGCCCGAGGCAGGATTCGAACCTGCGACCGTAGCAGTCGCACGGTTCCGGACTGCGCGCCTAGAACCGCGAGACCACCGCGGCCGGCTGAAATGATTACATTTACAGGTCAATAACACAAGAGATTCCGAGGTAACATTGTCGAACCATGTTTAAACACTCATATTAGTACGTGGTGTAGCCTCCACTGGCGGCAATGCAGGCGCTGAATCTGGCATACCGTCGTCCGTACAGAAAAGGGAATACAGTCTTGGGTTACGTTATGCCACATCTACTCGATTTGTTCACGTAGTTCTATAAGAGTTGTTGGTTGACGAGTTGCACCAGTCAGTTCTCGTCCCATCATATCCCACGCATGCTCGATTTGAGACAAGTCTGGAGATCGTGCCGGCCAGGGAAATTGCTGCATGTGTTGCAGAGCACGTTGAGAATCACTAGTAATGGGTGGGCGAGCATTATCCTCTTGAAATAACACATCACCTTCCTGCTTCGAGAACGGCAGAAGAATGCGTCTAACAACATTCTGCAGGTACCGATGGCTGATTCCCCGTCTCCTCCAGACACACCGTAAGTGAACGAGATTTGTAGCTAATCGCACCTCGGACCATAAGGCCGAGGGTGAGGCCGGTGTATCTTGGACGAATGCACTCCACGAGACAGGAATCACCAGGTTTACGTCATACGTGCAAACGACCTCACTTTCGTGCAGACAGGATCAGTTTTCATCGCTGAAGACCACTTCGTGCAATTCCATCTTCCAAGTGATCCTCTGACGGCACCAGTCGAGACGTGCACATAGATGCTGTGGCGTGAGTGGAAGACGGGCTGGAGGTGTATGTGTCCGTAGTCTCTCTGTTAATAACCGGTTTGCAACAGTTCGTATTCACACGTTTGGGCTCACAAGCCCTGTTATCTGTGCTGTGGTAGCTGTAGGACCTGCCACTGCTGCCCTTACAATACGACGACCCCGGCGGGCGTCTGTGCTGCACGGATGTCCAGAACCTCGTCTACCCGTGTGAGAGTGTTCACGTGACCACTGATACCAGCACCATTGCATAACTGACCCAGCACGTCCGATTTGTATGGCAGTTCTCTGAAATGACCATCCCGCCACTCGGAAGGCCACAACATGACCCCTTTTAAACTCACTCTATGGCTGTAGGAAGCACGAGTGTGTCTCCGTGGCATTGCTGCTTGCTTGCTTCACACGTTTGCACCACACTGGGTCTTCTGGCTGTGAGCATTCTCTAATAAAGGGCAGACACAGATGGCCCTTTGGTAGTTCTTCCACTATGCTATCTGTTGGTGCATGACGTTGAAACCAATATTAGTAGATACACTATCCCCCAGATGGCATATTCCATCGTTGGATCAAAATCGACGTCGTCTCTCGAGATGCACTATTTTTTTCCGGCAGTGTAAATCAACTACTGGTCCGTTACGTTGTTGGCGACACATCACTGGAAATGGCAACAACCACAAAAGATCTAGGAGGAACTATAGGGAGTGACCGCATATACAAGTTGTAGGAAAAGAAAATGCCAGGCTAATGTTCATGGACAGAATCCTAAGGAAATGTAACATATCTAGGAAAGAGCTTGTTACAAAACATTTGTTCGACAGATTCATAAATATTGCTCATCAGTCTAGACTCCTAATCAGTTTAGGTTAATAGAAGAGACAAATCAAACGAAAAGCAGCGCATTTCGTCACGGTATTGTAAGGTCGGCGAGAGGGCTTTACAGAGATGCTCAACCAACTCCAGTGGTAGATGATAGAAGAGAGGCGTTGTGCATAATTGAGACACGACCTCAACGAAAAAAATCAGAGAAATTGGAGCTAATATGGAGACTTATCGACAAACATTCTTCTAACGCACCACTGACGAAGAGAAACAACCGCCTTTGCAATTACCTGGAAGGTGGGGAAAGGGAGTCGACCTTGACGTACTCGCAGCCACACATTGTAAGATGGCTTGCGGAGTATAGACACACCCGTAAAAATTCCTGTTATGGATACGTGATTTAGATTTTCCGTGATTTCTTTGAACCCCTTCCCCATCCTTGTCCATTCCGAGGCTAAACACCGTCTATTACCACTAAGAAACCATTCATCTCTGTACTGAATGCCTTACCGACTGAAGAGCTCTTCGCGGTCAATTTCCCTCACATTAATTGTTTTCTCCTTTGTTGAGAGGTTCATGGTGTATATAATTTCACTCCAACCACCACTGCCCGCTCCCTGCAGAAGGGTCGTATAAGGGTCAAGCACTGCACAGATTGTAATAGTATCCAGTAAAATTAAACTTTTTTATTCGCTTCAAATCACAATACCTTCAGTAACGAGACTCGTGATTAACGATCTAGGAATGAAATAGACATCTGTTGTTCACGCGAACAACATTTTTCATTCAGAAGACGTAATTACAGCAAATACATAATACTTCATCGTCAAATTCATTGTGTTAAGAGCCAAACGTAATTATGAAGGTGGCTGATTCTCCTGATGTATCCATTTATTATAAATGTTCTTGTCGATGTTCGTGGTGAAAGATTTACCAAGGTGTGCTGAAAAGTAATGCCTCTGGATTTTTAATAATGTTCTCAATATCGGTTGAGGTATTACATATCGTGCGTATTACTTGGTCGACTTTCCCCGCTTCGCTGATGCAAGTTCCAACTCTCTGCTGCTAGAGCGCTCCAAATTGCAGCGTGTACCATGAAGGTGTGTAACACAACTATGTCGGTGCGTGCGAAACAGCGTGCTGCAACCAAATTACTAACCGAAGATAGCCCGCATCTCGTGGTCGTGCGGTAGCGTTCTCGCTTCCCACGCCAGGGTTCCCGGGTTCGATTCCCGGCGGGGTCAGGGGTTTTCTCTGCCTCGTGATGGCTGGGTGTTGTGTGATGTCCTTAGGTTAGTTAGGTTTAAGTAGTTCTAAGTTCTAGGGGACTGATGACCATAGATGTTAAGTCCCATAGTGCTCAGAACCAACCTAACCGAAGATAACTGAAAACACGAATTCGAATAGTTCGTCCATACATGGTTCACCCTGTCCTTCAGCATGACAATAATGCCAGAACACACGCGAGCGCTACGACACCTGCAATAATCCGACGCCTTGGATCCACTGTGATCGAGAGTCTTCCAAATAGTCCCGACATTCATCTGTTTCTAAAACTTAAGGAACAACTTCGAGGACTTCATTGTCATAGTGATGAATCGGTGCAAGCAGAGGTAAGAATTTGGCTCCGTCAACAAATTCAAACATTCTACAATGACGGTATCAACAAACTGGTTTCTCTTCGGGAGAAACGTATTTGTCACTACATCTCCGAAAGAACAGATGCCACCTTCATATCGTTTAACGCTAACCGGGTGATGACCTTCTTCAGTGCGGATGCACACGATTTGCCTGAACTCTTATGGGACTCGGTGGACTGTCTGCCGCGAGTAATGGGTATAATGGCAGGGACACTACGAATATAGAGTGTGGACTATTAGTTAAGAATGTGGGATCCTGGGGGAGCGTGCCGGCGATAAATCCCTGCAGTTGCGCTATCCTCAGTGCCCTCGGTGGCTCAGATGGATAGAGCGTCTGCCATGTAAGCAGGAGATCCCGGGTTCGAGTCCCGGTCGGGGCACACGTTTTCACCTGTCCCCGTTGATGTATATCGACGCCCGTCAGCAGCTAATGGTACTGATTTAATTGTAATTTCAAACAAGTTGAATATCCATACGTTTGTAAATATCAAATTCCTCAACAATATTTACCTAATCTCCGTCTCCTACAGACATCCGAAAGTAGGCGAGATAGCGTGTTTCAAAACTGACCTTTAAAAATTCATTTCGACTTAGGAACGTACTAGCAGTATGCTTAGGAGCACACTAGTAACACATAAATATTATGCCCCTTCACTTTCAAATTCACGTGTGTAGCTTTTTCTTCAAATGGAACGATATTTCAGTTTGCACCTACCCATAATGCAGCCTGTAGTCACATTCTTAATACATATATTTGCCACGAAATCCCCAAGCAAAGAAATTCGTATCTGGAATCAGCCCACAACATCATATTCATGGCTTACTCTCTAAAATATCCACTGGATAAACTGCAACTGACAACATACAGAGACTTCAAGTGTATCAGTGTACCTGAACTTGCATCAGAGGAGCAAGAGATAAGTTGGGAGACGACTTCCATTCCATTCCTGGACTTGAAAGATAAGCTCAATGGATTTACTAACAAACTAACTCTATTACACATTCAATATGCTCCCCCCAAAAGACCGGAAACCTGAAGGGAAAACCTGGACCTTGGCTAACGGAAGAGCTAAAACAGTAGATGAATCTCGGAGACAATGCACATCGGACTTACAAACGACCTCCTAGCATTGAAAAAAAAAATGATTACAAGCAGAAAACAAACAGAGTTAATCAGTCTGAGAGAAACGATAACTAAAACATGCCAATACATTAATCTGAAACATAAAGACGAGAGGCTCTATGGAAAAGCTTGTATGATCTAGAGAAGTATTGGCAAAGTAGAAGCTGCAGCTGATTAATTTGTCCCAACAAAGGAACTAGACCAGTAGACTTTAGTAATAACCATCATTGAACTGTAAAGAAAACATAGATTTACTGATTGTTTCACGAAGCTAAATGATGGTAGTCGCGAAAAATTGTGTCTTGAGGTGACAACGCCGTCGAAAAATCCTGCAGATCAGCATTTACTGTACAGGATGACGTCACATTGCAAATGATCAAGCTTATTGTTAACCTACTACTGATCACAAGAACTACTGCTCCCTGGACCTTGAAGCTCTTGCCTGCACAACACAGCAGAAACACTCGTTCCCATCAGAATACAAGCATTAGGGATCCGATTGCTAAGAAGAGTAGCTAGGTACATTCTTGATGATATTATTATCCAGTGGGCAGAAAATATTTAGGAAGACAGAGGAAAATCAACAATTTCAAACAAGTGGCTGTAAGAGCCAAATGCCTAATACATGCAGAGAGAAGAAGAAGAGATATCGTATTAGAAATATTATGTTTCTTCTAAGTAACTGTGCTTTTAATAAGCTGCTTAATTTCATATAAAACTCTGGTTTGGTGTAAGAGGGTTCCTGAAGGGCAGATTAAACGAATAATTAAAAAATTAAACACTACATAAGGATGTTCAACATTCAGGGATGACAGGAACGATCATTTGAAGCAGAAAACTTAATATGGACATATGCGCTATTCTAAATGGTTTCTGAGATAGAACATATTTAATGTGCATTGTTATTTATTTCCTTTATTATTCAGTACATTGTCGTTGCTTATAATGTACCACAGTAGGGTAAATGAAGTCGAGATGAATAATTTACTATAGGACATGTGGGTTATTAAGTCGGGAAACTAACTTCAATTGGCCTACAAGACCTACCTATATCTCAGCGCATGCGCCCCTCGTGAGATTTTCATTACTTTTTTGCTGTCTTCACGCAAACTATAAGTTCTGTAGAAAAAATGAATAGGACTTTTTACAGGAAATTTAATTTACTTTAATTTTGTGCCGCAACACTTCTTTGCTACAGGCCGTGGATTTCGAGTTATTCAAGAAAAATGTACAAAAGTAACTTTAAATGTTTTCTGTCTCAGAAACACTTTGGAATAGGGCATATCTTCACATTTGGTTTTTTGTTTCTAATGATCGTTCCTGTCATATCCCTGAATATTGACTATTCCTTCTGAGTCTACCTGTATACATGGTCTATCATGTATGCTAAAATAATTGTGTATTACACATACCGCTACCTTATAAAAAGCTGAACTCATATGGAGAGATGGCCAGTCAGGAATGTGAGTTGCAAGCTGAATCAGTGTGCCAAGAGCGCAGAGCACAAAGTGACACCTAAAGTCACTGTGTGATCTGCTCCGTGAGATCTTATGCAGGGAGCAGCGAGCTACCTTGTAATCCGAACTGTAAGACTGGTGGGGAGAAGTGAGCTAGTGAACTACCTTGTGATCCAATCCCTGAGAATGATGGGAAGCATGAGCTAGTGAACTACCTTGTGATCCAATCCCTGACAATGATGGGAAGCATGAGCTAGTGAATTGCCTTATGATCCTATCCGTGAGAGTGGTGGGGAGGAGTGAGCTAATGGAGGGTGACAGTGGTGGGAGCCCCGAGTTATTGGGGGGGGGGGGGAAGGGGCGTGATGCTTGGGTAGCCTTGTGCTATGCTCCTACAGAGCAGTGGCTGAAGACTGCAGCTTAAATGATCGCTGACAACACATTCCGAGTGCGATGCTAAGTCAAAAGTTAAGAATATGACGGATCTTGTTGGAGGTGCTGAAGAAATAACAACTCACTCAAAAGTATGTAAACATTTACTAGGCTTCTGAAATTTGAGATTTTATATTCAAATGAAGTGCAGAAATATGATGTATGAAGTGTTTTCTATCTTAATGTACAGGTCTAAAGACGCAGCCCACGTTAGCTTCGGTAGCTGAATGGTCAGAGCAGTGGATTGCGAAAGGAAAGAACATAGATTATATCCTTGGCCAGGTCAAAAAAGTTTTCCCAGTTGTGGACTGGGTGTTCTGTTGTGTTTCGCTGACTTTTGTACCATTATAATTGGCATTACTATTGAGGTAGCTGAATGGGTACAGCTTTCCTTATTTTCTGTTGTTTTCATGGATGAGAGAAGCTTCACGTACTAGCAAGGTACACAGGTCTACATGTGCAGATGGTCTATAACATATTTTTTGTAGCCTGGGAAATGTTTTCTTAAGGACATGGCGTGGGGCGCCATTGGAGAAGCCTACTGGAGAATTTTCGTTCTGCTCATTACAGCCACCAGAGACGCATTTTATTAAATCAGATGAGCTACCATTCATTTTTTCTGAATCACCCATCATCCACTCCTTAGAAGGATTTGTCTCTTCGAATCAATTCAGGAGCAGACTGCCTATCTCTACAGCAGTGGCGGGTCATACAGCTACCACAGCACAGATAAGAGGCCTTGTCAGCCCATACCTGTCGATACCAACTGTTCCCAACCAGTTATTAGCAATGAGACTAGAGGCACGCACACCTCTAGCCCGTCTTTCACTCATGCCATAACGTCAATCTGGACAGTTCAACTGGTGCCGTCAGAGGGTCACTTGGAAGATGGACCAGCGCGCCGTGGTCTTCAGCAATGAAAGTAGATTCCACCTGCAAACAAGTGATGGTCATTTGCACTTACGTGAGCGCTGTCTCGTCGAGCGCATTCGTTCAAGACACACTAGCCCCATCTCAGGCCTTATGGGTTGGGGTGCTATAAGCTACAACTCTCGTTCACCTTTGGTATTTCTGGAGGGACGCTGACCAGCTATAGGTACGTGCAGAATGTTGTTAGACTCTTTCTTTTGCCGTTATTGCAACAGGAAGGTGACGTGTTGTTCCAACAGGATAATGCTAGCCCACACACTGCCCGTGAAACTCAACGTGCTCTGCAAGATGTGCAGCAACTTCTCTGGCCAGCACGATTTCCAGACTTGTATCCAATGGAGCACTTGTGGGATATGATGGGATGAGAACTGACTCGTGTTACAAGTCAACTAACAACTCTTACAGAACTACGTGAACAGATCGAGCAGGTGTGGAATAACGTATAAGAGGATAGTATTTGCCATCTGTACGATCGACTGGATGCCAGAGTCAGGGACTTCATTACAGTCTGTGGAAGCTGCACCACATATTAATATGGGTGTTTCAGCATGGGTCGATACCTGACACCTCAGAACCGCTTGTGCTATTGATCTGAAAATGCAATCACTTCATGTACTCCATATGCTCTGCTGTAACAATAACCCCTAACAGGGAGTACTAATTTTTTCCTGGCAGTGTATCATGGATCCATTAATTTCGTCCATTCTTTATGTTATGAATAATCGCCTCTAGCCTTCTATATGCATTCGGATCTGAAGGTGGCCATTTAACTGGTCGAAACTAGTAATCATTGTATCTTCCTTCCGATCTTGCGCTAAAAAGTTTTCCTAAAGAAGACTACAAAACCATATGGAGAGCTTTACTACAGAAATTCCGAGAGATTACTTTCCAGGAAGAATCGGACAACATACTACTTCCCCCCAGATACGTCTCGCGGAATGACCACAACCAGAAAATTCAAAAAATTAGTCCTAATGCAGGAGTTTGGCGACAATTATTTTTCCACGCGCCGTTCGCAAATGGAACAGGGAAGGATGGATTAGTTAGTGCTAGCAGAAATACGCTCCGCCAGACACTGGCAGGGGCCTTACGGAGTATAGATGTTGATGTAGAATGGCGAACATCTTTATCGGCAACAACTGATCAATATCAGAAGCACCAATTCATCAGTCTTATATAAAATCAAACAACTGATGGGATATTGTGTCGTTCTTCTTTTAAAAGTCCTATTGTCCATACGACCTGCAAACGTTTTGTTATGATGGATAGCTGGGAGTTCTTTTCTACATTAATTTGTGAGGACAATAGTCTTTCTAGTTGATTGTAAGAAGTAGCAGACTTACTGTTAAAGCAAGACAATTTTTAAATAATCTGTTTACGTGGGGTTATTATCAGTAAACTTTCTGAGGTTCAGGTGAAAGGCTTATATTTACTGCCGTGAGTGCTTGCGAAATCGCCAAATTGTGGAATTCACTCGTAAGAGGGAAGGTTGTGCTGACTGTACTGTGTATGGTCTCTTCTCGATCCTACAGTAAAATTCATTCCTCTGCCAGAGTAATGTTATATATTACTACATTTCTATAAGTTTCTCCCCGTCAGACTACTAATCTGCATAGCTTATTGCTAAAAAAACATCCAAGCATCATCCTTATATCTCTCAGCCGAACCGATTGAAAGCCATGGCTCGTGTCTATTCGTCCAGATGGTGCTTATGGTGTAACGATGGACAATGCGCTCCTGTAAGGTGTTATTTTGTATACGGTTTGCCGCATTTGCATTCTTCAGTCTTCAATAGAACAGGCCGACGGAAGACCCCTATTCACCGGTTTTCTGTAGCGCTCCCTTTGGGCTGCCAATCGATTTCAATAAAGAGCTGATACATGCAACACTGTACAATACAGCTGCCGAATGTTTCTTGACGGTCTCGTCTCACTCCTTCCGCATCCAGCTCTCTCTTTATCAAAGTAGGATAAACAAATGACGGGAAGATGTAGAAAATTTGTAAAGCCGTTTAACGCTCCCTACTATTTAAAAGAGTTGTCACGGCTCTTTATATAAGGCTTGGCATTTAAGTATGTCACCGTTTTCTATCTGAATGTAGTACAGACTTCTGAACGCTGCTTAAACTGACTCTTTAACTTTAAGACATCTATCAGCGTTTATCCATTCGTCATTACAAAATGAACGTTTTTGATTGTGATAATTTAGCTACCGCACATTAAAAACAAAATTATCAAATTGCACGAAAGTTACGAAGCGAACGTGTTTCCTCATATCAAGAATGTAACTCAACAAAAGATGAAACGAGAACAAAAATTAAAATTTTATAGCAGCAAAAATGCAGCAAAAAACTGTGACAATTACAGTATTCATATAACTGATATAATTCTGACTACCTGTATGAAAAAAGAAACCAATACAAAGATTCTAGATAACGTTATAACGTAACATAGCTTTTAAATTGTCCCAAGTCAGAGCAGAAGGAATAATGACCCATGTCCTTTCTGTCAGCCTGTTTATATACATGGACGTGTACTTAACCTTTCTTTGCGACAAGAGAAGGAGCTACGTTTTAACGTTTGCTAGCTTCATGATTATCATCACATCCTTGTTTGTTCTTCAGGTCCTTGAATTACTTTCTCATCAGGAACTTCCAGCTCC
This sequence comes from Schistocerca nitens, assembly GCF_023898315.1. Lineage (NCBI taxonomy): Eukaryota > Metazoa > Arthropoda > Insecta > Orthoptera > Acrididae > Schistocerca > Schistocerca nitens. Next base: position 351,659,924 of record NC_064616.1, read on the forward strand.
AAGGGACCAACTCTCTAATTTCTGAAATACCCACTGGTTCATAATTACGGGACTGTACTGTTACAATTCCGTCTGAAGATGGCCACCGATAACAAACCTGTTTGTTGTAGACGGGAATGCTGATGGGATCTGTCTTTGTGTTCATGTGACAGCCAGACACCTGCAGACCAGTTTTTCTCTGGGAAGGGTACTGAAGAAAGTAACAGAAGAAGTGCTATTCTCACTGTTACTCTTTCCTCGAACCTAAAGAGTGATGTGGTCTGCAAAGGGATACTTTTCGCGACGTAAAGATCCTCCGATTGTCAAGTTGTTAATGTGAGCTAGTTAAACCCAATTATTTAAATTCTGCAGACAACAGACCCTTACTCGAAAAAAGGGAGGTTAAATGACTGTTCCACGGCAGTAAATGAGGATTTTTCGTCTGTAATGAGCTCGTTGTCGACTCGGCATTGCCTCTAGCCTTCCATCCTGTACTACTGAATGATGTTTCTCGTAGTTTTTCTGCACTTCTGGTTATGCTGGGGTTGTTCTCCAAGGGGACCATGATTAATTCCTGTCTTGATTCTTCTCCAGCCGAGAGTATGAGCTTTTCCTAATGTCCCTAATTCAGAAAGAACATTAACGTCAAACCCAGTGCTTGATATTTTCATCTATTCATGGCTTGACGAGCGTAATTTGGTTCAAATGGCTCTAAGCATTATGGGACTTAACATCCGAGATCATCAGTCCCCTAGACTTAGAACTACTTAAACCTAACTAACCTAACGACATCACACACATTCATGCCCGAGGGAGGATTCGAACCTGCGACCGTAGCAGCAGTGCAGTTCCGGACTGAAGCGCCTAGAACCGCTCGGCCACAGCGGATGGCCGAGCGTAATTTGACATCCGCCTGTGCTACTGTGTGGGCTTTATCATTGTGAGTTGTACTTATTTGGGAGGACCAATCAAGCTACCCTGTCACTGTACGGAGGAGCAAAAGATATCATATCTGTATACTAACGTGGTTCGTTGATCAGTTATGTCGTACATAACGACCTAACTAATCACGTTTAGAATAGCTTTCATTGGCCTCTTGCAGCAGTCACCGTCTTTTCCTAGGAACCACAGTAACCATTTGCTGTGGGTTTTCCGCCAAAAAGCGACTCAAAGTGTGCGGAACCGGTCTTAGTATATGGGTTTGTCGACTGAACTCTTCCACATTCGTTATATGAACATCGAGCCGTTCGCACAAGGTGTCTTGCTTGATTTGTCTTCCGTTTCGACAGAGTCTTACTGCATTACTCATACGGCTCTCTCCTCGAACAATTTCAGCTTTGAAATCATCAAGAGCACATTGAGCATTATGAGAAGATTGCATGTCTATAATCTGTTTTTGGGAGACGCCGTAAATGTAGATCGTAAGTGAATCTGACATTTTAATTGTTCCCATAACGAAATTCTATCTCGAAATCTAACAGAAAATTCGAAGAAATGCTGGTCATAAGTCAAGTGTACCAGCGGCAAGACGCAATCAGTACCTTCAGTGCGCCGAAAAAATGGTGATGTCACTGATGACAGTACCACTCAAGCAGAATTACTAAACACGGTTTTCCGAAATTCCTTTACCAAAGAAGGAGAAATGAATATTCCAGAATTCCAATCTGGGACAACTGCCAACATCAGTAAATTAGTAAATTAGAAGTAGATGTCCTTGATGTTGCGAAACAGCTTAAATTACTTACTAAAGGCAAGGCCTCCGATCCAAATTGTATATCAGTCAGGATTCTTTCAGAGTATGCTGATACAATAGCTCCATATTTAGGAATGATACACAACCACGACCTCGTCGAAAGACCTGTACCTAAATACTGGAAAGTTGCACAAGTCACACCAATACCTAAGAAAGGAAACTGGAGTAATGTGCTAAATTACAGGCCCATATCACTAACGTCTACCTGCGGTAGGATTTTGGAACATATACTGTCATCGATCATTATGAATAACTTCGAAGAAAACGATTCATTGACAACAGTTAGCATGCATTCAAAAAATATCGTTTTCGTGAAACGAAACTATTTCTTTATTTTCACGAAAGAATGACTGCTGTCGACAGCGTATGTCAAACTGATTCCATATTTTTAGATATCCAGAAGGCTTTTGACATTGTTCCTCACAAGCGACTTCTAATCAAATAGCGCGCCTATGGAGTATCGTCTCACTTGTGGAACTGTATTCGTGAGTTCTTGTCAGAAAGGTAGCGCTCGTAGTAATCGACGGAAAGTCATTAAGTAAAACAGAGGTCATACTTGGCGTTCCCCAAGAATTTGTTATAGGCCGTTCAATGTTCCTGATCTACATAAACGACAGAGGACACTGAGCAGCCACCTTAGATTGTTTACAGATGACGCTGTCATTTACCGTTTTGTGAAATTATCAGATGATCAAAACAAATTGCAAAATAATTTAAACAATATACGTGTATGGTGCGAAAAGTGGAAGTTGACTCTAAATAAGGAAAAGTATGAAGTCATCCACATGAGTAGTAAAGAAATCTGTTAAATTACAGTTACACGATAAATCACACAAATCTAAAGGCTGCATATGAGTATGTGGTGTCCGTTCTTTCGGAACACAGACACCACACTTTCGTATAACGGATACGCCTAGCTGGGCAATGGATTAACCATCTTCAGTGCGGATGCACAAAAACGTCCGACCTCCTGTGGGAATCTAAGAGTACGGAACTTGGAGGAAATGGACAGGGACAGAGGGTAGGTGGCGCTCGATGGGAATGTGAATATGCCGCGAGGTGTGTCGAGATAATCCGACCAATTGCGCAAACGCTGTGTCCCAGATGGCGCAGTGGTTAAAGCATCTGCCCAATAAGCAGTAGAGCCCGGGTTCTAATCCCGGTCCGATACACGTTTTCACTCGTCGCCACTGATTCCTGATGCAGCTGACAACAGTGATCCCCTCCCCTCCCTTCCCATTTCTTTCCTCCCCTCTCCACCTTCAATTTACATCTAAAGGCTGAAAGTTCAACTAAATATTTAGGGATTACAATTACGAATACCTTAAACCGGAACGATCGCATAGATAATGTTGTGGGGAAAACAAAGGATTCGATTTATTGCTAGAACACCTAGAAAGTGCAACACGTCTACTATAGAGACTATAGAGACGCCCTCTTCTGGAATATTGCCGAGAGGTGTGGGATCCGCATGGGATAGGATTGAAGGAGAATATCGAGAAAGATCTAAGAACGGCAGCTCGTTTTGTATTATCGCGAAATAGGGGAGAGAGTGCCACGGATATGATATGCGAATTGGAAAGGTAGTCATTAAAACAATGGCGTTTTGGCGTTTTTCGTTGCGGCAGGATCTTCTCATGAAATTTCAACCACCAACTTTCTTCTCGGAGTGTGTCCGCCTGCTTAGTTGAGTAGTAAAGCGTTTGCCTACCATGCAGTTGGCCTGGGTTCGGTTTCCAGCTGGGTTGGAGATTTTTCTCCGCTCGTGGACTGAGTGTTGCCTTGTCCTCTTCATCCTTTTATCATTATCACCGGCACGCACGTCGCCCAGTGTGGCATAAGACGTCCAATCCGGCAGCTGAACTTCCCCGAACGAAGCAGCCCAGCCAAAAATTCCATATGATCACTTTATTTCCTCAGAGTGGGAAAATATTTTGTTGGTGCCAACCTACATAGGGAGAAATTATCATCATAATAAAATAAGAGAAATCAGAGCTCGCTCAGAAACGTTTTAGTGTTCGTTTATCCCGCGTGTCTTTCGAGAGAGGAACGGTAGACAAATATCTAGAAAGTGGTTCGATGAACTACGTGTTGGGCACTTAATTGCGAGTTGCAGACTAATCATATAGATGTATATATTGACAGGGAGTGGTGCAGTATAATCCTGAGTCAAAGGAAGAATATGTTTCAACATCCTGTTGAAGAGGAGGTTAGTAGAGACGGGACACAAAATTTGTTTGAACAGGGATGAGAAAAGGAATCGACCGTATCATTTGTGAAGAAATCGTCCTGACAACATCTTGAAGTGTTTAGGCAAACTATAAATAGCCACTATCGGGATAACTGGAAGAGTATGTGAACTCTGTTCCATCCAGATGTGAGTACAGTGCATTAACCACTCGTGGCTCAACCAGTCTGCAACTTCCTACACGTTACGTAGGTTCATAGAATTAATGGAAACCTTAGGGATATGTTGTTCAGTGCGCAATGTTCTCTCACTTATCTCAGGAATTTATGGCACATGACTTATGTGTGATTGGCAGAACAAGAGATTAATTTCACTCATTGCTCATCATGGGATTTTCGCAATGGAAAAGTACACCGCTATGCAACATGCAATAGTGCATGAGTTTGACCTACATGTTGCTGGCTCTCTTTATTTTTATATCTCTTACGTATGGATCGACACCCTGATTTGAGTGTATGTCATTTAAAACTTGTGCACAGATCTCAAATTTGATTTACTCTCTATGTTGCTCTTTTGTCTGATTCAGTCGTTTCAGTTCAACGACGCTGTTGCTTGGGTCTCTGATGTATCAGATGTGACTGAGTATAGAGTATACCTTTGCGGCATATTTTAACATATGGAAACAACTATAAGATGGCCGGCCGGGGTGGCCGAGCGGTTCTAAGCGCTACAGTTTGGAATCGCGCGACCGCTACGGTCGTAGGTTCGAATCCTGCCTCGGGCATGGCTGTGTGTGATGTCCTTAGGTTAGTTACGTTTAAGTAGTTCTAAGTTCTAGGGGACTGATGACCTCAGATGTTAAGTCCCATAGTGCTCAGAGCCATTTGAACCATTTTTTTGCTCATCGAGCCATATACGTTATCTCGCATTTCTAGCCCTTCCTAACCATTTCGAAAAAAACGTTGCTGGAAAATTATTAATTTAATTACTTTAATAATTTAATTACAAGTACGCAAATTTCTTTAAGCAGCCAGATAAATAGCACTCCATGTCGTGCATGAAGCAACTTGATTAATTCAGGATTGGAAATCGGAGTAAGGGGGTAAGATCGACACCAAAGAATTTATCTTTCACGTAGATTATTTATTGTAACTAAATATCTGGTTGCACATCCTAACTACACATAACTGGTGCCTGACTCGAAATATTTAAGTAAGAATTACGTGAGAATGAAACAGAGCACAATTTAACTACAGCAAGAAGAAACACAGAAGACGGGGGTGGGAGACAATTATACTATCATCTCATTTGCATTAATACCATAAAAATATCTAAGTGAGATTTGCATTACGATTCTACGCATGCACTATTCTGGACAGAGGTTTAACCAATACACAAGGCTGTGCGATAATTATTTAACATACTAACTGCGTCTGCTGCTTGCAAACGGCCGAACTAGAGCACGTGGTGAATTCTGACTCAAATTGTTGTGCTGCTTTGTAGAAAGCGCATGAAAGAACAGAAATTTTTGCAGAAATTGTAGCTCATTAAACAAGCAAACTTAAAATAAAGCCTACTGCGGTGTCGTGGTGAACCAGAAGGGTCATTGATTACCAAACACGTGGCATAAAATAGACACACAAAGACAAAAGCAATTTCCACAAAATATAAGATTAAAAATCATTATAAAATAACTCGCTTCACAAGCTTCAGATAAGCTAAAGTTCTTAAGTATTTCACCAGTTAAACATAACGACGTCCTAACTAAACCTGATTCCTATCACCTGAAACCCCCCTTAAGAGCTACGATCCGTACTCACCAAGCGTTTACCGAAGAGTGCCCCTTTCTCTTTAGAGATTACCTAGCTCCCCGTGCAGCGGGAGCTACCAGAGGGTTAGCCCTCCGTCACCAACCTCACACACAAAAACAGCCTTCGACACAGCCTTCGACTAAGAACGGTAAACCTCTCTGTTCAGGTAATGGAAACCTAAGTTGGTCATCCTGTGCTCTCCTTTGAACGAGAAGCAACATCGTCTGCTCCCAGCAGACGATGACCAATTCAGCGATTCCCACAAAACAAAACCGAAACCTACATTAAAACAGACATATAATAATCAATAGGCCTTATTTGAGTGCTCAGTCTTTCTGGAAGAGTTCATGAATTGAGCTAAAATCAGGTAGTAAAATGAATAGGTTGTACCGAATTCGACAAGCGTCTTATGAAACGACTTCACAGAGACGTTTCATGTGTTATTGGCATTGTGTCAGGGGGGTTCCCGTAAGTTCTCACAACAGACTTCTTAAAATACACTGAGCAACACACACCATCGTCTTCCTGTAAGGACATCACATTCTTTCGATCGCTAACGTGTTTCAATAAGACCTTGCAGAGCATTTCTTTTCTGGGCAAGTAATGGCTTTTGATAAAGAATTTAAGCAGTATCTTTCATGTTTGACTCCATTATGGGCACTTGTAACTTGAATACATCTGTAACATTTTACTGAAGACAAATATCTGTATCTCCTGATAATTTCAGAAGCAGACTACGAAATTATGTATATAGGAAAGGCAGCACGGCTGGAATAAGACTGCTTGTAGGTATTTTGGTAAGAATGTGTTTCTACTGCTTTAATATAGCAATTCTGTGTTGCATTTGTTAGAGTCAGTGTATTTTATTAAAGATGTATGCAGACAGAACATAATTAATAATAATAATGACGTTATCACGAGCACATTTTATACTTGTCCACCGTAACCAATAGTAAAACAGTGGTGGAATAGACCAAAATGTAAGCGCAAAATAGTAACCGTCTGACGTTAACAAACTACAATTAGGCGCACTGCCTCCACTGTAAAGAAAAACAGACATTTACTACCTGCCAAAGAGTCGAGGCGTTATCTGTAAGCACGACCACCATGCGCTTTTACAATGTGATTCGCCCTGTCACTTTGCACCCAAGCTAAATCCATAGGACTCACCAGCCAAAACTGCCAGTTGGCCTTCCCCAAATGGGTAGAATGAAAAAAAAAAAAAAAAAAAAGCTCACTGTACTGCAGTAACGTGCATCCTACATTCATATAATGTCAGTACCACATCTTAACACATACCTGTAAATTACTATAGAAAGGGACTGTACAGCATCGGGATGCCACACAGCCGGACAGCAGTATACTGAGGAAATTTTGCGGGGCACTGCAGCGCCCCCCCCCCTCCCTCCCCCTCCTCCCCACACACTCGCATACTCACAGCTGCGTCTCTCGATGCAAATTCAGGATGCATGCGATTTTCGTAATTAGATTCATAGACTATATCGTGCTACTCAGCACCCAGCTACCACCACCCGCACAGACATGACCTCGACGCCAAGTACGGAGAAATGTGCCGGCCGAAGTGGCCGTGCGGTTAAAGGCGCTGCAGTCTGGAACCGCAAGACCGCTAGGTCGCAGGTTCGAATCCTGCCTCGGGCATGGATGCTTGTGATGTCCTTATGTTAGTTAGGTTTAACTAGTTCTAAGTTCTAGGGGACTAATGACCTCAGCAGTTGAGTCCCATAGTGCTCAGAGCCATTTGAACGGAGAAATGTGTATTTCGCTCAGATGCATTTGCGAGTGGAGCACGGAGTACAGTCATTGTAAAGTAAAGATGTCATGATATTTTCTGTAAGCGCACGAGCGCGCGCGCACACGCACGCACGCACACACACACACACACACACACACACACACACACACACACACACACACACACGCACACGCACGCACAGTACCACCACCAGCACTACCATTGCCACCAACTGCTACACACACTAAGGAAGAAGTATACAGGATGAAACTCCTAAAACTTGAACCGCAAATACTGTGGAAATGGAAAGTGCTATTCATGTACGGTTTGCGCAGAATGGATTGTTAGGGAGGGGCTCGTACTGTTAGCCCATAAACAGATTGTAATAATGTGTCTCCGTAAACTTTCCCGGCATAGTAATTCATGATATTCATATCTGGTCTCCAGCCGGAACATGACGTCATCGTGACACAATATTTCAGCGGTCCACCTGGCTGCCATCTTCAGCTAAGTAAGCCGTCGCACTAACTCTCTGGAACTGAAATCAAACCGCAGCGGCGGCTCCTTTATACACCACCTGTGGGTCCACTGCTGGTGAGCGAACTAACTATCCTCTAGTTTAAAGTACGACAACGCACAGGTGGTGAAAACTCGTGGAAACGATACATCGGTATCAAATACTGTTGACACCTTTTGAAGACCGAAACGAAGACCGTTGTGTTTTAATGTCCAACAAAACAGGATTTCAACTATTAGTTGAAGGATATTCCTTATCTCTGTTTATAATATTGTCAGACAGCTGTATTTCAAAAGCTTCTTTCACTACTAAGTCCCAATAACGCGATGCAAGGACAACCATTTGTGTCCCATGATACAACTTTTTATATCCATCAGTAAAAAAATGTCCAGCGTCCACACATTTTTTGGCTGAAATAAACGCGTGTTGAGATGGTGCTCCACGCATCGACCCTGGAAAGTAAGAATCGTTTGTCCAATGTAAGCTTTCCCGCAATGGCAGGAAAATCATCCTTCACTGAGCCAAACAGCACTCTGTTCTTAGCTAGCGGACGGAATAGACGTTTAATATCAAATATCTTTCAAATCCTTCCGATTTTTGAAGACATGCTTCCCGCGAAAGGTAGTAACGCCACCGAATTGCTTATATCTTCTGTTAGTTTCCGCGAAGGTCTAATCTGCAGAACACGACGGATCTGATTGTCGGTATAACAATTCTGCTTGAACACTACTTTTAGATGATCCTGTTCTTGTGTCAAACTATCTTCATATGAGATGGCATTAAGCTCGTTTTACCAGTGTACGCAGGACACTTTTGCCTTGGTGACAACTTGATGCATGAAGAATCGGTCTGTATGCGTAGGCTTACGATAACGGCTTACTCACCTGAAGATGGGGGCCAGGTCGACCGCCGAAATATTGTGTTAAGATCACGTTATGTTCAAGTTGGAGACCCGATATGAATATCAGATTTTAACAATACTTAGAAAGTGTATCTTTGTGCAAACATCCACTTTTTTAAATGGAACAATGCCTATTGAAATCAACTGTTTAAAAGTAGGATTAATCAGAATGTCAGTGGTATTAGTTGCAGGAGTCTAGTGCTAGTCGTTTACGAGATATAGTATTTTGAAAAGCTTCCACACCAACATTTATTTGTACCATTCAACCCGCGTAGTTGCTTGGTAGAATGTCGTTACGTTTGCTTACAAATGGTTTCAAATGGCTCTGAGCACTATGTGGCTTAACTTGTGAGTTCATCAGTGCCCTAGAACTTAGAACCATTTAAACCTATCTAACCTAAGTACATCACACCGTCCTGCCCGAGGCAGGATTCGAACCTGCGACCGTAGCGGTTCCAGACTGTAGCGCTTAGAGCCGCTCGCCCACCACGGCCGGCGTTTGCTTACAGTGTGCTTGTGTGTTCCTTGAGTGCACTACGACTTTCTGGTCAGTTAGCGCGTGACAGTTCAAGCAGTTGCGAGTGGACGATGGGATTTACCAACTCAGGAAAAGCCGACATGCTCATGGTATACGGGGATTGCAGGAAGGATGCAGCTCGTTCTTGTGTGGTGTATGCGGTAAGATATCTCAATAGACGTGAACCATCTCGGCAATTATTTATCAACCTCTTCAACATGTTACGTGAAAGTGGTAGTTAACACGCTGAAAACTTAATACAAGGAAGCAAGTGGCGACAGAAGATGGGGACTTGCTAAATTGCAGTTGATCCGTACATTATCTCCCGCGCAAGTGCAGGAGGAAGTGGCATGAATCAGGCAAGTGTCCTACTCATTCTTCATCGACATTGGTGACATCCCTGTCACATCTCTCTCCATCCAGAGCTCAATCGAAACCATTATGAGAACCGTGTTAACTTCTGTTCGTAGGCATTCACAAAAAATACTCCAGATGTATCATGTATCTTGTTTTGTTTAGTGATGAAACCACATTTTCCAGTCATATCCAGGTAAACCGCCGAAACATGCACTATCGGTCTGTTGACAATCCCCGTTGGTTTCGTCAGGTGGAACGTCAGCGTCCATGGAGTGTAAACGTGTAAAGTAAGATAGTGAACCATCAGCTCATAGGTCCGTATTTCATAGACGGAACACTGAACGCCCACAATTATCACGGCCTCCTAATACATCATCTTCCAGGGGTGCAAGAAGATGGTCCTCTTCAGACTAGGCGGAACCTTTGGTACCAACATGATGGCTGCCCAGCCAATAGTGCATGACGTACTACAGCACGTCTTCACGAATTGTTTCCAAATCGCAGGATTGGACGCAGAGGACCTATACCTTGGCCGGCATGTTCCCTAGATTTGACGTCTGCAGATTTTTTTCTGTAGTGAAAGCTGAAAGACGCTTTTAACACAGACAGACCCGATGATATGTAACGATGTATTACTGCGGCCTGCTCGGACATCTCCGCTGAAATGCTTGTACGTGTGCAGCAGTCGTTCCATACCAGACTGGAGGCGCGTACTGCCGCTGCCGGTGGTCAATTGTGACGGTCAGTTGTCTCGTTACTGGTCAGAATCCACATAACCAGTGTATGCACTTATATTGTTCTTTAGTGTGTGCTGCCACAGATATTGTGCAAGTGTCGGATTGGGAACTTTTCAAAATACGATATTTCGTAAATGACTCGCACTAGAAACCTGCAACAAACACCACTGACATTCTAATTTACCCTAATCTTAGTTCGTTAATGTCAATAGGCATTGTTCCATTTAAAAAGTGCATGTCTGCACAAAATATGCTTTGTAAGTATTATTAAAATCTGTTTATTCGCTAACAATACGAGCCCCTGATTACCAGTCCATTCTGTGAAAACTGCACATCAATAGCACTTTCCATTTCCGCAATATTTACGATGAAAGTTTTAAGTGATTAATCCTGTCCATGTAAGTTTAATTTGTACTATAATTACAGATTGTATCGAAAATGGTGGGTATCGCAAGTATTTCTTTTACTGCAAAAGTTGTAAACTTTAAGTTCTACACGAAAATTCGACAAAAATACGTTGCAGAAGGGGTGGTAGCGTACACCCAGACAGATGTGGAGTGTTGTAACAGTTGTGGAGTGGAGGGAAATAAGACTTAAAATTGAGCTCCCCGAATGCTCTAGGCCAGAACATTAGCGGGAAGGAACAGAACTAATTGTTAAAGTAAATTAATCCAAAGCAGCCAATCAGTCGTAAAAAAAGTGGTTTTATTCAACCTTAAACCATGGTTTCGACGGATGTAAGTCAGTCTTCTTCCGAAATACACGTAACTAAAATTTCACACCTGAAAAACACCAAATAATGAAGCGATCCGATATTTGTCCAATGAAAATATGCTGTCAGCTCACATCATTGTACACATTATTGAATATGCTGGCCGCTCCACTGGACCCACATCTGGAGTTATGGTCTGGTTGCAGTTTCGTATGACAGTAGGAGCACTCTCGTGATTATCTCACTAACGCTGACTTTGAATTTGTATATAAATCTTGTGTTTCGACTTATGACTCCATTCATGAACAGCGTTCCAGAGGCTGTTTTCCAACAGTATAACGCTCGCCCACATACAGCTGTTGCAACCCACCACCCTCCACAGTGTCGACGGGTTGCCTTGGTGTGCTCGATCACCAGATCTATCTCCAATCGAGCACATGTAAAACATTTTCTGACGACAACTCCAGCGTCATCTACAAACAGCATTAACCATCCCTGTATTGACTGACCAAGCGCAACAGGCATGGAACTCCATCCTACATCTGGTACCTGTACAACACAATGCATGCACGTTTGCATGCTTGCATTCAACGTCCTGATGGTTACAGCGATCATTAATGTACCAGAATTTCACATTTGCAATGGCTTTTATCACGCTAGTATTAACCTGTGATCTTAGAAAGTTAATCACTTAAATATGTTACCTTGACAAATGCATTACCGAAATTTCATTGCTCTACATTAATTACTTTTTGTTGTTGTATGTTACACATTCAGTAGACAGATTATACGTTGCTCTGTCTGTTGTCTATGGCTGTAACATAGACCTGACATTGATGTCTATCAACATGTTAGAAAAGGCCCTATAGCGACGTTGTACATCCATCCTAGGCATAAATTGATTTCTTGACCTATCACCACGAGCTCTGTACAATATTAAGAAAAATATTGGTGATCATACCAGACTACGTTGCTGCATTAAGTAATCTCGTAGACCATGCGCCTACCTGCGCTGTGGAATTAGTGGGAGCATCATCACCTGTAGACACTCCATTTCTACTTCAAGCACTCGTGTGGTTAAAAAAAAGAAAGAACCATATTTTATAACATATATTTATTTACCCACAATCATACATTTGTAAACTCTCCACTTCTTTCTTATCTGGAGAGCAATCACTACCCAGATGTAAACCGATGGCATTCCAGGGGATGGTGACCATTCAAACTACACAGCGTGCATCTTATTGGATAGAGCCAACCATTCATCTCTCTTGTACTGCCTTTAAATTCAAGCACCAGATCAGGGACTGTACCAATAGTATCAAAACTTACGTATAAAGAGAGAATAGCATAACTTTATTGATTGCATATAATAGTTCTCTGTGGTAGGGTACATCAGCTACCATTCTCAAGAAAAATTGACTTTGTTAACAACAAAAAGAATTAACAGTTAGCTACTGTTAGACTTCATCTATCCATTTGGTTCATGCTGCTGATGATAATGCGGTCACCATACGTGCTCAACGTTTTCTGTGTTACTATGTTGTTCAAAGACTCCCCGTCTACCGTCTCTCCTCGCTCCCACGCGATAATGCGGATGCAGTCAGCGCACATACGCATAATTTCGGTAAATCAGATCACACCACTCGTAATCTTCTTCACTCAGCTTGCAGATACCCCATATTTCATCACCTTCCACGCCGGCCGGTGTGGCCGTGCGGTTCTAAGCGCTTCAGTTTGGAACCGAGTGACCGCTACGGTCGCAGGTTCGAATCCTGCCTCGGGCATGGATGTGTGTGATGTCCTTAGGTTAGTTAGGTTTAAGTAGTTCTAAGATGTAGGGGACTGATGACCTCAGAAGTTAAGTCCCATAGTGCTCAGAGCCATCACCTTCCACGTACCGAAAAAAAAAAAAAAAAAAAAAAAATACGGCTGCGCGATTGTACGAAAACAGTCGGCGCAAATGCGCGATTTCGTACTACTGTGAGTGTAGTGTACTCAGTATTTCTAGTTGTTTGCATACGCGAAATTTCGAGAACTCGATCACGCGAGCTATTTCGCGAGGCAAAGCGGCCTTTGCTGCTTGCAGTTGTCCATCAGAGCTCGTGCCGGAGAGACATCGCGCGCATAGTCAGGTCAATCTTTGCAGTGCATGGAGGTTAGGACAGTACATGAATTCACATATTAAATGGTCAGCAATGGAGTATTGGAGTATTGGTAGCAGGCTGCTGGGGACATTCTTGTACCTTCAGGCTGTATTCACGAATCTTAAACATCTGCAGTTCAACTACACTGAAGAGCCAAAGAAACTGGTGCACTTGCCTACTATCATGTAAGGCCCCCGCGAGTACACAGAAGTGCCGCAGAACGACGTGGCATGGACTCGATTAACGTCTGAAGTAGTTCTGGAGGGAACTGACACTATGAATTCTGCAGGGCTGTCCATAAATCCCTAAGATTGGGGTTGATTTGGTGGAAGAGACCAAACAGCTAGGTCATCGGGCTCATAGGATTAGGGAGGGATGGGGAAGGAAATTGGACGTGCCCTTTCAGAAGAACCATCCCGGAATCTGCCTGAAGCGATTCAGGGAAATCACGGAAAACCTAAGTCAGGATAGTCGGATACGGGATTGAACCATCGTCTTCCGGAATGCGAGGCCAGTATGCTAACCAATGCGCCACCCGCTCGGTAATCCATAAGAGTACGAGGGGGTGGAGATGTCTTCTGAACGGCGCGTTCCAAGGAATCACAGATATGGTCAGTAGTGTTCATGTTTGGGGAGCTTGGTGGCCAGCGGAAGTGTTTAAACTCAGAAGAGAATTCTTGGAGCCACTCGGCAACAATTCTGGACCTATGGGGTGTAGAATTGTCCTGCTCGAATTGCCCAAGTTCGTCGGAATGCACAAAGGACATGAATGGATGTAGGTGATCAGACAGGATGCTTACATACGCGTCGTCTGTCAGAGTCGTATCTAGACGTATCTGGGGTCCCATATCATTCCAAGTGCACACGCCCCACACCATTACAGAGCCTCCACGACCTTGAACAGTCCCCTGCGGAAGGGTTGCACTTCCGTCACGCTGAACGATTCTCTTCAGTCGTCGGTGGTCCCATTCTTGCAGGATCCTTTTCCGACCGCAGCGATGTCGGAGATCTGATGTTTTATCGGATTCCTAATATTTACGGTACACTCGTGAAATGATCGTGCGGCAAAACCCCCACTTCATCGCTACCTCGGAGATGCTGTGTCCTATCGCTTGTGCGCCGGCTATAACACGACGTACAAACTCACTTAAATCTTGATAACCTTTCAATGTAGCAGCAGCAAACCGATCTAACAACTGCGCCACACACTTATTGTTTTAGGTGTTTCCGACCGCAGCGTCGTATTCTGCCTGCTTACATACACTATGTGATCAAAAGTATTCGGACACCCCCAAAAAGATACGTTTTTCATATTAGGTGCATTGTGCTGCCACCTGCTGCCAGGAACTCCATATCAGCCACCTCAGTAGTCATTACACATCGACAGTGAGCAGAATGGGGCGCTCCGCGGAACTCACGGACTTCGAACGTGGTCAGGCGATTGGGTGTCACTTGTGTCATACGTCTGTACGCGAGATTTCCACACTCCTAAACATCCATAGGTCCACTGTTTCCGATGTGATAGTGAAGTGGAAACGTGAAGGGACACGTAAAGCACAAAAGCATACAGGCCAATCTCGCCTGACAGAGACCGCCGACGGTTGAAGATGGCCGTAAAGTGTAATAGGCAGACATCTATCCAGATCATCACATAGGAATTCCAAACTGCATCAGGATCCACTGCATGTAGTATGACAGACGGGAGGCGAGAAAACGTGGATTTCATGGTCGAGCGGCTGCTCGTAAGCCACACATCACGCTGGCAAATCCAAAACGACGCCTCGTTTGGTGAAAGGAGCGTAAAGGCGATCCGATGCCAGGGTGTGGGTATGGCGAATTCCCGGTGAACGTCATCTGCCGGCGTGTGTAGTGCCAACAGTAAAATTCGGAGGCGGTGGTGTTATGGTGTGGTCGTGTTTTTCGTGGAGGGGGCAGGCACCCCTTGTTGTTTTGCTTGGCACTATAACAGCACAGGCCTACATTGATGTTTTAAGCATCTTCTTGCTTTCCACTGTTGAAGAGCAATTTGGGGATGGGGATTGCATCTTCCAACACCATAGAGCACCTGTTCATAATGCACGGCCTGGGGCGGAGTGGTTACACGACAATAACCTCCCTGTAATGGACTGGCCTGCACAGAGTCCTGTCCTGAATCCTATAGACCACCTTTTGGATGTTTTGGAATGCCGACTTCGTGCCAGGCCTCACCGACCGACATCGATACCTCTCCGCAGTGCAGTAATCCATGAAGAATGGGCTCCCATTCCCCAAGAAACCTTCCAGCACCTGATTGAACGTATGCCTGCGAGAGTGGAAGCTGTCGTCAAGGCTAAGGGTGGGCCAACACCTTATTGAATTCCAGCATTAACGATGGAGGGCGCCACGAACTTATAATTCATTTTCAGGCAAGTGTTCGGATACTTTTGATCACATAGTGTATCTCTGTATTTGATTAAGAGTGACTACACTAGTTTCTTTGGCGCGTCAGTGTATAATCTATGTTATTTATTTTATAGTGGCTCAGTTTAGTGGGATTGCTACGTGACTGATTTAACAAAGACTGTGTAACATGGTTTATTTGAGGTGACGATCAACCAACATTTGTATGTCGGAATTACTTTCACAAAAAAATGGCTCTGAGCACTATGGGACTCAACTGCTGAGGTCATAAGTCCCCTAGAACTTAGAACTACTTAAACCTAACAAACCTAAGGACAACACACACATCCATGCCCGAGGCAGGATTCGAACCTGCGACCGTAGCGGTCGCGCGGTTCCAGACTCTAGCGCCTAGAACCGCTCGGCCACCAGCGGCCGGCTTACTTTTACAATGACCTGCTTCGGTTATGTGGTACTACAGTTCGTAGTGCATTATATATTTTATACCAAGAACCGTTTAAGATTGTAATGTTGGACTGCTTTACGCTTTTTTTTTTTTGAATACGGGTTTAGAAGCGCTTTATGGTTCTTCACTGTCATGCGGGAGTCATAAGGACCTGCAATAATTTTTTCCAGTCAGCCATGGGAATAGATTTAAGGATGACAAGATAATATGCTTCCCCCATGAACCATGGACCTTGCCGTTGGTGGGGAGGCTTGCGTGCCTCAGCGATACAGATGGCCGTACCGTAGGTGCAACCACAACGGAGGGGTATCTGTTGAGAGGCCAGACAAACATGTGGTTCCTGAAGAGGGGCAGCAGCCTTTTCAGTAGTTGCAGGGGCAACAGTCTGGATGATTGACTGATCTGGCCTTGTAACATTAACCAAAACGGCCTTGCTGTGCTGGTACTGCGAACGGCTGAAAGCAAGGGGAAACTACAGCCGTAATTTTTCCCGAGGACATGCAGCTTTACATGCAGCTTTACTGTATGATTAAATGATGATGGCGTCCTCTTGGGTAAAATATTCCGGAGGTAAAATAGTCCCCCATTCGGATCTCCGGGCGGGGACTACTCAAGAGGACGTCGTTATCAGGAGAAAGAAAACTGGCAATCTACGGATCGGAGCGTGGAATGTCAGATCCCTTAATCGGGCAGGTAGGTTAGAAAATTTAAAAAAGGAAATGGATAGGTTAAAGTTAGATATAGTGGGAATTAGTGAAGTTCGGTGGCAGGAGGAACAAGACTTTTGGTCAGGTGATTACAGGGTTATAAATACAAAATCAAATAGGGGTAATGCAGGAGTAGGTTTAGTAATGAATAAAAAATAGGAGTGCGGGTTAGCTACTACAAACAGCATAGTGAACGCATTATTGTGGCCAAGATAGACACAAAGCCCATGCCTACTACAGTAGTACAAGTTTATATGCCAACTAGCTCTGCAGATGATGAAGAAATTGATGAAATGTATGACGAGATAAAAGAAATTATTCAGGTAGTGAAGGGAGACGAAAATTTAATAGTCATGGGTGACTGGAATTCGTCAGTAGGAAAAGGGAGAGAAGGAAACGTAGTAGGTGAATATGGATTGGGGGGAAGAAATGAAAGAGGAAGCCGCCTTGTAGAATTTTGCACAGAGCATAACTTAATCATAGCTAACACTTGGTTCAAGAATCATAAAAGAAGGTTGTATACCTGGAAGAATCCTGGAGATACTAATAGGTATCAGATAGATTATATAATGGTAAGACAGAGATTTAGGAACCAGGTTTTAAATTGTAAGACATTTCCAGGGGCAGATGTGGATTCTGACCACAATCTATTGGTTATGAACTGCAGATTGAAACTGAAGAAACTGCAAAAAGGTGGGAATTTAAGGAGATGGGACCTGGATAAACTGAAAGAACCAGAGGTTGTAGAGAGTTTCAGGGAGAGCATAAGGGAACAATTGACAGGAATGGGGGAAAGAAATACAGTAGAAGAAGAATGGGTAGCTCTGAGGGATGAAGTAGTGAAGGCAGCTGAGGATCAAGTAGGTAAAAAGACGAGGGCTAATAGAAATCCTTGGGTAACAGAAGAAATATTGAATTTAATTGATGAAAGGAGAAAATACAAAAATGCAGTAAATGAAGCAGGCAAAAGGGAATACAAACGTCTCAAAAATGAGATCGACAGAAAGTGCAAAATGGCTAAGCAGGGATGGCTAGAGGACAAATGTAAGGATGTAGAGGCTTGTCTCACTAGGGGTAAGATAGATACTGCCTACAGGAAAATTAAAGAGACCTTTGGAGAGAAGAGAACCACTTGTATGAATATCAAGAGCTCAGATGGCAACCCAGTTCTAAGCATAGAAGGGAAGGCAGAAAGGTGGAAGGAGTATATAGAGGGTTTATACAAGGGTGATGTACTTGAGGACAATATTATGGAAATGGAAGAGGATGTAGATGAAGATGAAATGGGAGATAAGATACTGCGTGAAGAGTTTGACAGAGCACTGAAAGACCTGAGTCGAAACAAGGCCCCGGGAGTAGACAACATTCCATTAGAACTACTGACGGCCTTGGGAGAGCCAGTCATGACAAAACTCTACCATCTGGTGAGCAAGATGTATGAAACAGGCGAAATACCCACAGACTTCAAGAAGAATATAATAATTCCAATCCCAAAGAAGGCAGGTGTTGACAGATGTGAAAATTACCGAACTATCAGTTTAATAAGTCACAGCTGCAAAATACTAACGCGAATTCTTTACAGACGAATGGAAAAACTGGTAGAAACGGACCTCGGGGAAGATCAGTTTGGATTCCGTAGAAATGTTGGAACACGTGAGGCAATACTAACCTTACGACTTATCTTAGAAGAAAGATTAAGAAAAGGCAAACCTACATTTCTAGCATTTGTAGACTTAGAGAAAGCTTTTGACAACGTTAACAGGAATACTCTCTTTCAAATTCTGAAGGTGGCAGGGGTAAAATACAGGGAGCGAAAGGCTATTTACAATTTGTACAGAAACCAGATGGCAGTTATAAGAGTCCAGGGGCATGAAAGGGATGCAGTGGTTGGGAAAGGAGTGAGACAGGGTTGTAGCCTCTCCCCGATGTTATTCAATCTGTATATTGAGCAAGCAGTAAAGGAAACAAAAGAAAAATTCGGAGTAGGTATTAAAATTCATGGAGAAGAAGTAAAAACTTTGAGGTTCGCCGATGACATTGTAATTCTGTCAGAGACAGCAAAGGACTTGGAAGAGCAGTTGAACGGAATGGACAGTGTCTTGAAAGGAGGATATAAGATGAATATCAACAAAAGCAAAACGAGGATAATGGAATGTAGTCAATTTAAATCGGGTGATGCTGAGGGGATTAGATTAGGAAATGAGACACTTAAAGTAGTAAAGGAGTTTTGCTATTTAGGGAGTAAAATAACTGATGATGGTCGAAGTAGAGAGGATATAAAATGTAGACTGGCAATGGCAAGGAAATCGTTTCTGAAGAAGAGAAATTTGTTAACATCGAGTATTGATTTAAGTGTCAGGAAGTCGTTTCTAAAAATATTTGTATGGAGTGTAGCCATGTATGGAAGTGAAACATGGACGATAACCAGTTTGGACAAGAAGAGAATAGAAGCTTTCGAAATGTGGTGCTACAGAAGAATGCTGAAGATAAGGTGGGTAGATCACGTAACTAATGAGGAGGTATTGAATAGGATTGGGGAGAAGAGAAGTTTGTGGCACAACTTGACTAGAAGAAGGGATCGGTTGGTAGGACATGTTTTAAGGCATCAAGGGATCACAAATTTAGCATCGGAGGGCAGCGTGGAGGGTAAAAATCGTAGAGGGAGAGCAAGAGATCAATACACTAAGCAGATTCAGAAGGATGTAGGTTGCAGTAGGTACTGGGAAATGAAGAAGCTTGCACAGGATAGAGTAACATGGAGAGCTGCATCAAACCAGTCTCAGAACTGAAGACCACAACAACAACAAAGATAATATTCAATGGAAAACTCCATATCGGATTAAAAAAAAAACACTGAGATTTACACTTACTACATATGGTTAGTATAATTTGCTTACTTGCTGCGTAATCTGAGCTGTATGGAGGATGGTAAAGCGAATTTCGTTGCGGAAATATATGGACTCGATATACCACACTGTTTGTATTTGGTTTCGTGCTTCGGCCAATAATTTGAATCAGCAGAGCGCCTTTTCTGTTAGTCCCCCTCCCCCCCCCCCCTCAAGAGATAGTGAACGTATGCTTCTTCGAAGTAAGTAAATATCTAGTGGAGTTTCATCCTACAGACTTATGGTTTTTTTTCTGGAGGTTCACGCACGGAACTCATGTCTGTGACAAAGCTAGTGGTGCAGCGTTTAGCACAACGGACTCGCATTCTGATGATGCTTCAAATCCATGTCTGTAATTGTGTTCTTCAGAGAGACGAATACATTCCATGCTTCTTAAGGCCTACCTTAAAGCAGGGAAGGCGGCATAAATGAAAACTGTTCAATAGGCATGGGAAGTTTTTTAGATAGGTCAGTATACTTACTGAGCAATTTATCCATACAAGCTTGAGTGACGTGTTCTATTCTATCGTCTACTCCATCGTTCAGTGTGTAATGTCAGCTTTTGGACGTTAGAATAAGAAAAATAAACACAACATTTACGGCAACAGCTTTTCAGACCATCTTCTGACGATGTGCCGCTTTCTTCGAGATATTTCATAATTTTCGAGCACGGAATATGTTCCGAATTCTTACTGCAAATTTGATTTTGTGATTCCTTCATGTATAATGAACGACTCTCCAATCTTTAGTTACAGATTCTCCATTGAGAGATTGGCTGTATATGATTGTTAAATATGAACATATTTCACCATTGTATCTTGAAAGAAACCTAAGTGGTATTGGATATGAATCGGAAAACTTACCGAAACCGCTGTCAGCTTGCTGTTTACGTGGATTTACGGTCATAAGACTGACTACTAACTATGTCTAGGGCACCGGGTGAAATTTATGCTAGCCAATCCTGGTGGTTGTGTTGATGTGAACGGTAACTGTTCAATACGTTGGCAGTGTAGGTGTGTTTCAAGAGGCTTTCCACTGGTTTATACGTTTGGGAACGTGTAGCAATAGTCTCGATGTGCAACGTGGTTACAGAAAAATGTCAATAACTTTGCTGCTAGATGCGAATTCATTAATTACAGTCGTACTGCCGACCATTTTTCAGCAGTTGCACACAATTTTCCTAGAGGAGTTGTCGGACTAACAGTTAAATTATATGTGCAGGGGTCTGATATCACTTAATTGAGGCCAGGAGCTTATTGGCGCTGGCTTACCCACGGCAGTCGACGGAATGTTCGTCATGACAAGCCCCTAATAGTATTATTTTAATCTCGGGCAGTTAATTCTACCAGTTTTTGTCTAGTTCACTACTTTCTATGGCTGGTTGCACTTGACACCGCGTCTATCGTTGTGTAGCCTGAAAAACATTTGTTGATACTATGGTTGCAAAAAGCAACACTTTTCCAGAGGTTATTCTACGGTAGTGTTAAGGATAAAAACAAAAACTAGTAAGAGGAATGCAAACAAAAGTTGCACATCTCTAGAAACATGACTATCTCGCTGGCAAAGATATAGATACCTATAGGGATCAATGTGTCGAACAGACTTAATGTGCTATCTATTAAAATATTATAAGCTGCTCACATGACCATGAAGTTGGTTTTTGATGTGTTAGAATAGTGTTCCAATGCTACAGCAGGTAACATTACATGTGTAAAAGTTCAAAATGGCTCTGAGCACTATGCGACTGAGGACATCAGTCGCCTAGAACTTAGAACTAATTAAACCTAACTAACCTAAGGACATGACACACATCCATGCCCGAAGCAGGATTCGAACCTGCGACCGTAGCGGTAGCTCGGTTCCAGACTGTAGCGCCTAGAACCGCACGGCCACTCCGGCCGGCATATGTGTAAATGTGCTACAGGTCCATCACGCTATGCAAATATCAGCACGCATTCAAAAAAAAATACCTGTGATTACTCGGCATGTTCGATCCAATCTATAATTATTTGTCACATACACAGCACGTTTAGAGCCGCGCTGGATTAGTCGAGATGTCTAGGGCGCTGCAGTCATGGACTGTGCGGCTGGTCCCGGCGGAGGTTCGAGTCCTCCCTCGGGCATGGGTGTGTGTGTTTGTCTTTAGGATAATTTAGGTTAGGTAGTGTGTAAGCTCAGGGACTCATGACCTTAGCAGTTAAGTCCCATAACATTTTATATAAAAAAAGCACGTTTAGAATTTTCGTGGTGTGAAAATAGATTTATCGTCTAATCACGAGGAAATATGATGGAAGCCTATTTTTACCTACTGTGGCGGTGTAAAGCAGTCCATTGTTCACAAATACATATGGCTCAATTACAATCAGACTGAAGCGCTAGCTAGTTCTGCACACATTTCGCGTGGATTGTGATGCAGCGTCATCAGAAAAGCATATAACCAACTACTGTTTGCACTTTGCGTGCAGGTTTTCTAATTCGAGCAATGGATTTATTACGCGCATGAATGTCCTGATACTTACAGTTTATGTGATTTGGGGCCGGCCGCGGTGGTCTCGCGGTTCTAGGCGCGCAGTCCGGAACCGTGCGACTGCTACGGTCGCAGGTTCGAATCCTGCCTCGGGCATGGATGTGTGTGATGTCCTTAGGTTAGTTAGGTTTAATTAGTTCTAAGTTCTAGGGGACTTATGACCACAGCAGTTGAGTCCCATAGTGCTCAGAGCCATTTGAACCATTTTTTTATGTGATTTGGTTATCACTAAACTGGAAAGATAACGTACTGCGCAAGATGGGTGTGCTGTCTGGCACACATTGTCAACGCTAGTGACACCTCTGTGTGCGTGCAGCAAGGCTGGTGAGCTGAGAGACATGTGGAGGACGTAGCAGGTCGCGATATTCCTGGTGCTGTTAAGCTTGTCTCTTTGTTAAATTATGAGTGTATTTTAAGATATGGTGCTGATGCGTTTATGGGTACAGGGTGCACGTTACTCCAGTATTCTGGCTTTTTTTTCGTACCCAGCTGGGTGGATCAGATGTCAGTTTTAGCGGCAGAGAGGCTCCCCATTGGAATACGACAGCAGGCTGCTGTGGAGCACTTCCGAATTACTGTTCAAGATGTTCTATGGGATTCTAACTTTGCAGAACTGTTGTTACTGTTGTGTCTTGCGGTCGGCAGGAAAAAGAACTAACAATCAATTTGAACACACTTGATTACAATTACAGAAAAAAGTCTCCTTGTCATACACCAAGTTTCAAACGCAAGAACAACAACAAAATCCACAACTCTTGTGGTGACAAACTAAATAAGCAGACAAGACAACTGAAGAAAAATATTGACAAAAATCTACTCTATACAATACAAAAGGAACGGGCTACTACAATCCCACAACGAGTGAATACAATGTAAGTACTAGCCGGAGATGTTACTAGCGGTTAGTAAACACTGCCGGTCTGACGGTCTAGGCGTGTTTATAAAGCCAGGTCGGCGGAGTGCTACATCGGTCATATGAGTTCCGATTGGTGGAACACTGTTACATGTTGTCTGGCGAAGTCGTACCGATGTTTATTTGGCAAGTCCGTTATTGTTTGTGTCCGCTGGCGATGTTTCCCTCTGCGCTGCTGAGAGAGGGTTAGCAGCCCATCTTGCGTGTCGGTTCTGCGGGCCATCTAACAGTAAGGGACCGTCCTTTAGTAAACTGTCTTGTTTCCGACATTTTTTAGGTCAGTGTTCCAACATATGGCTATTTGAAGTTACTATGACTAGCAAAAGCACTACCTTCCCAGAAGTTTCCTTTGCTGGTGTTATGAATAACAGCAAAATCTAGTAAAAGTCGTGACTGTACTGTGGTGAAAAATATTTTCTCTTGATGGTTTAATATAACACTTGCCTAATGACATAGGCGTTGTTTTACTCACAACATCCGATTCAACCAGTAGACGTCATGGTCGTTCTGGCAAGCTGGGCCTTGTAAAAGTACTGAGTCAATAGTTTTGGCTTTTTTGTATACGTATCACATGAACCGCCCTTGGGGAGGCTTATTACTCCAGTAGCCAAATCGCAGAACATCACACACAGATAGGCATTTTTTACTGTATGCAGAGAGGCTCGCCGTTGGAATATGATAGGAGGCTGCTGCGAAACGCTTCCGAATAACAGTTAAGGCTGTTGTTTTATCGGTTTTAAACTCTGAAAACGGTTGTTATGTTGGTAGGTGTACAACGTCTAAGCACGTCCAGATGTGAATGGTGCTTTATAAACAGAATTTTTTTCGTGTTTCTTTAATGCAGCAAATGGTCCTGATTTTAACATTTTCGACCAGTACTCCAAAGTATGGGTATTTGTGTTTACTGTGCCCAGCAAAACTTCTCAACAGTTTTCTTTGTTAGTGTTAAGAAAAATTGCAAAATCTAGGAACGGGGAAGGGGGGATCAGTTAATGGTTCCAAAAGTACCCTCCGCCAAACACCGTTAGGTGGCTTGGGGGGGGGGGGGAGGGTTATGTGGTAGATATAGTCGAGGATTGCAAAGAATACCTATACGTTTCTAGACACCTGACTGACTTGCTGGCAAATATATAGATACCTATACGACTCGGTGGGTGCTAGCTAATTCTGCACACGTGTCAGCTTTGTGTCGGAATCATTGCATGATTTATTTGATGTGTTATCGAATAAAACAAGCATATATTCCAGTACAAAATCTTTATTAATTTCTGCCATATATACTACTCAAAGTAAAAAAGTTGTCACTTTTTTCTGACACCCTATACGTGCCTCCCATTGCGAAGTATAAGTTTGAAATTTGGCTCAAACGTGCCTACAACTTTCCTCTGTAACGCAAAAGCGTGGCGCCCTGCAGCGCCATCCACGGTCTCGGCGACGTTTCAAACAGCAAGGTGTCTAAACATGATAAGAATAGGCCACACCTCAGAAGTTCATGTGAGCTGATAGGCGAACTAATGATGTCTCATTGGCACTAAATTTCACCATGGTTCTGCTCAACGCCGTCGTGGACGTGTCTCACGATTGGAAGGCCATGACACTCCTTTTAAAGACATTCTCCTCTTCGTCTGACACCTCTGCGCTGGAAGTCAAAATAGCGACATCCACGGTTGGAATCAAACGGTTTCTTTATAGTTGGCCGAGAAAAACATTTCAGATCCACCGCCAATCAGAATCGAAACGAAAAGCACTAAGGAGTTAGCGTAAAGGACGTCAACGTAACCACCCCTCCCCATGAGGCGTTGAGTCCCACACCTTTCGCAGTCGGACACGACAGTTCACAGTGCGATGAGCAACAGTATGACGTCCTTGACAACATTCAACACTGCTGACACCGCCTGGATGATTGAACTTACTCTAAGGACATCGCGGGGTTGCAAACAAACTGTACGTGATGTGACCCCTTTGGTGCGTAAAGCGCCCACAAGTTTTGCTCTGCTTTAACGGGTGAAACGATTACGAACAATTCCAAAGCACTTGACGAAATCTGAATGTAATCCGAAGCAGCAAGGGTTTTTTATGCTTTTCCAGCCATACTGTTTGGCGCCCTCCTGTGGCGTGATGACGGAGGGTATGAATATCGAGATGTACGATTGACAGTAAAAAAAGGGGGCTACTGCTGAATGCAAACAATATAATGTAGCAGTGCTGCAGGTCTTCTAAACGTTGAAAACCTGTGGGGTACAGTCGTTTGACTATACACAATGGTTACCAAAAGAGACATCTAGAGAACACTGCTCATTATGACAGTCAGTCTAGTTGTACATCAATACCGCGGTACAACAAATATTAGACAACACCTTATTAGAGATGATACAGTCATAACACTTGTAAATTAAAATGCATTACAATAAGTGACACATCATAAGTCTTATCACACCAATTAAATGACATGGCATCTGGTAGTTCGTGATCTGAATTTGAACCGACTGTAAACAAAACAAAGCTTGTGTGTCCGATTGAGATTCGACTAGGGATAAAGATACGTAAAATATCGAAGTTTCCACCAGTATCAATTTACAAGGTCGAATGTCCGAACATGGAAATAAATGACGATACGTTTACCACTGTAGCAGGAACCCTCCTGAGAAATAACTACGAAAGGTATGTAATAGTGCAACGCACAAGCATGAAAACACCAAGAAGTAAAGTGGTGGTGTTGGGCGGGTAGTAGAACCCAGTACCTACATGGATTGCTAAAGAAACACAACCATTCCGATATTAAATATGTTCACCAATAGCGTGATATTTGAATCTGAAACAACGGTACAAATGATTTTTGCCTGGCAGGGATTCGAGCCCTGCGGCTTTCACTATTGTCTTATAAACAGAAAAGAAATACACTCCTGGAAATGGAAAAAAGAACACATTGACACCGGTGTGTCAGACCCACCATACTTGCTCCGGACACTGCGAGAGGGCTGTACAAGCAACGATCACACGCACGGCACAGCGGACACACCAGGAACCGCGGTGTTGGCCGTCGAATGGCGCTAGCTGCGCAGCATTTGTGCACCGCCGCCGTCAGTGTCAGCCAGTTTGCCGTGGCATACGGAGCTCCATCGCAGTCTTTAACACTGGTAGCATGCCGCGACAGCGTGGACGTGAACCGTATGTGCAGTTGACGGACTTTGAGCGAGGGCGTATAGTGGGCATGCGGGAGGCCGGGTGGACGTACCGCCGAATTGCTCAACACGTGGGGCGTGAGGTCTCCACAGTACATCGATGTTGTCGCCAGTGGTCGGCGGAAGGTGCACGTGCCCGTCGACCTGGGACCGGACCGCAGCGACGCACGGATGCACGCCAAGACCGTAGGATCCTACGCAGTGCCGTAGGGGACCGCACCGCCACTTCCCAGCAAATTAGGGACACTGTTGCTCCTGGGGTATCGGCTAGGACCATTCGCAACCGTCTCCATGAAGCTGGGCTACGGTCCCGCACACCGTTACGCCGTCTTCCGCTCACGCCCCAACATCGTGCAGCCCGCCTCCAGTGGTGTCGCGACAGGCGTGAATGGAGGGACGAATGGAGACGTGTCGTCTTCAGCGATGAGAGTCGCTTCTGCCTTGGTGCCAATGATGGTCGTATGCGTGTTTGGCGCTGTGCAGGTGAGCGCCACAATCAGAACTGCATACGACCGAGGCACACAGGGCCAACACCCGGCATCATGGTGTGGGGAGCGATCTCCTACACTGGCCGTACACCACTGGTGATCGTCGAGGGGACACTGAATAGTGCACGGTACATCCAAACCGTCATCGAACCCATCTTTCTACCATTCCTAGACCGGCAAGGGAACTTGCTGTTCCAACAGGACAATGCACGTCCGCATGTATCCCGTGCCACCCAACGTGCTCTAGAACTACCCTGGCCAGCAAGATCTCCGGATCTGTCCCCCATTGAGCATGTTTGGGACTGGATGAAGCGTCGTCTCACGCGGTCTGCACGTCCAGCACGAACGCTGGTCCAACTGAGGCGCCAGGTGGAAATGGCATGGCAAGCCGTTCCACAGGACTACATCCAGCATCTCCACGATCGTCTCCATGGGAGAATAGCAGCCTGCATTGCTGCGAAAGGTGGATATACACTGTACTAGTGCCGACATTGTGCATGCTCTGTTGCCTGTGTCTATGTGCCTGTGGTCCTGTCAGTGTGATCATGTGATGTATCTGACCCTAGGAATGTGTCAATAAAGTTTCCCCTTCCTGGGACAATGAATTCACGGTGTTCTTATTTCAATTTCCAGGAGTGTATTTTTGTTTCTTTTCAAGTAGCGAGATGTACGTATGTTCAGCTCGAGGTAATGCAACGACAGTTCTGTGCTACCTTGGATTCCAACAGCGCGTATATCGTCATTGTTAACCCCACAGAAAGAGGTGTCAACTAACCAACTCTCTTACAATACCTGTTATGTTCGGGCTATTTATAGACACTTGGAGGAGTGTGGCATCGTGAGGAAACTACGAAATGATCGCAGAGTAATATCTTGAAGTGTTCAAATCAAGAGAAAAATTGGAATCACAATCCAGGGCCAATATTTTCAAAATCTCAAGATCACTAAAATTTGGAAAATGAAGGTCCTGCGACTTTACATGACGATTCTTTCGTGAACTAAAATAACGTCGCTAGTGTAAAAAGCTTACTAGAGACAGAGTTTCTGCAAGCAGCGACTTCTGCCTCTGACAGCCAAAACTAATCTCTTCCAGTCAGTAGCGAATGGCATTTTTAATGTTGATTTGGAACCACGGCACAGTCCCGCGTTCTTTACTTGATGCTACTGGAGGTAAAGAGGGTATGTTTATGGGTGTTAAAAACTGGTACCCCCAGTGGGAATCGAACCCACACCTTAGCTATTACAAGCTAGCTTCAAACTAAACAACTATCCAATTTCACATGTGTTAGCATCATGTAATTATCATAATAGGGTACACAGCACGCCTGACGAGAGGTGTTGACTTCCACTTGAGCTGTTGTAGTGGAAAACCTATTCGTGGTCTAGTAGTCAACTTCAAGGAGTGCGAATGGAAAGCTTTGATATCAAACCCATCCTTTTTCCGTCGTTTCTTAAGCTGTATTTCGTGTCCGCTAAGAACATCAGACTGACAGGAGGTCAGAGACAGATTAGTTCATTTTCTAACCATCCATTAACAGAAAAACGTAGTGGAAACATGTTTGTCAAAGGCTCGTGGGTGTCTGTCTTGGTAAGACCAATTACAGCGCTAAGAGCCACAGAGCAGCGTCCGTTCTAGTGATCGCGACGCATTGGGCACAGAGCCTATGATCTCGATCGGACATCGCTGCACTCGAATTAGCAAGCATAACATTATGTAACGTTGCGTGTGATGCAATACTGTGTTTCAACATGCTCCGTGGAGATTTTGTATGGTGCGTTGCTGCGTTAAGTGTATTTAACCATGGTCTTATTATGTTGAAGATTGTAGCATAGCTAGTGCCATCAGAACTTGAATAGTTCTCATTTTTGACGTCATGAGGAGCGTCGTTTATGCACTAGATAGCAGAGTCTAATACGAAGTAAAGTCTAACATTTGTGTCATTGTGTTCTGTTTGTGTTCAATAAAAGGATGAATATAGGCGAGACAATTCGAAACACCAGTGCCCTGTATGGAGTGGGTGGTAACGAGAAAGTCAAGATGTATCGTTTCAAGTACAGTCGTTCAAAATGGTTCAAATGGCTCTGAGCACTATGTGACTTAACATCTGAGGTCATCAGTCCCCTAGAACTTAGAACTAATTAAACCTAACTAAGCTAAGGACTTCACACACATCCAAGCCCGAGGCAGGATTCGAGCCAGCGACCGTAGCGGTCGCGCGGTTCCAGACTGTAGCGCCTAGAACCGCTCGGCCACCCTGGCCGGCCAAGTACAGTCGTCTTGAGATAAACTGATCACCGCATTGAGGAAGACAAAGAGGTGACAATTGTGGGCGTTTCTACGATTTTTTACTATGATAAATGACAGTGTATATGATAATTGGCTGGCCGAGCGGTTCTGGGCGCTACAGTCTGGAACCGCGCAACCGCTTCGGTCGCAGGTTCGAATCCTGCCTTGGGCATGGATGTGTGTGATGTCCTTAGGTTAGTTAGGTTTAAGTAGCTCTAAGTTCTAGGGGACTGATGACCTCAGAAGTTAAGTCCCATAGTGCTCAGAGCCATTTTTTTGATAATTGGCAAACGTGACGACCAATCGACATTCATGAAACACTAGCCTTCAGAAGTCATATTGAGGTTAAAATAAGAAAGGAAGGTTACAGTATAACGTCTAGTCGAGACCGAGGTGAGACGCGAAGTAGAATCTCAGAGTAGGAAGGATGGGGCAGGATATCGTCTGTGCCCTTTTAAAGGATTGATCCTGGGATTTGCCGTGATTGATTTAAGGAGGTCACCGTAAACCTACATCAGTGCGGACTGATGGCCATTTGAAGTACCGTGTGGTAACTTCATATGGAGAAAATGATGGATAAGCCATAACAAACATTATCTCAAACGATGGCCTGTATACGTCTATGTATTGTTATTGATACATATGTGGTGGCACAAAGAAACTGGCTTTGTTACGAAATGCTTCACAGGGATGTGTCCTTCGCAGTTGACATTTGTTGCTAACAAATGAGATGCCTTGCAGTCACAGAATAAGAAATGCGACCTAGGAGACAGCACCCAGGTGTTTGGTTGGCAAACACGCCTACTGCATGTCTTCTAATCTGGCACCCGCATGTGTTTACTTTTCGCGCCCCTTATGGATCAACCTCCAAGTTAGTTAGTTATGGTTGCCTCTTGTTTGTTTTTTGTTGTTTCGTTCTGGCGATTGCTTAACTCAGAATCGGAAAGTGGCTACATGAGTGGGATCGAAAAACTACATCCTCATCATCAGACGGTATTCGATAACGAGATGGAATATATTGTTCACAATTTCTGTGATACTTATATCTATTTTGTTCAATAATCTAACGGGAACTGCTATTAATATGCACTACACTAATACAACTAGTGTCTCATCATTACACCATTCAACAAATGGCTATCTTAATTAAACGTGAAGTTTTTTTGCATACTCAAGTGCCTTTACCGAACTACAATGTAAATATGACAATGTGGCTGTGAGAGTAGTTGCTGAATGAAACACAGTTAAGAGCGTCTTCACTTATACGATTTCATTAACAGATTTGTGTATTTTCAGTAGCTGTTCCGCACCATTTTATGCTTCTTACCTCTAGATCTACTGCGTACTGAATGTAGTGAGACGTCTTATCATGAAACAATTTCTAAAGATGTCGATCTGTGTTCGAAGTAACTGTTTGTAGCTGTGCCACAGAGGAGATAAAATGTTACACTCGCTCCAGTTTGTAGCTGAGAGCTACTGCCTCTTATTCTTTACAGTGTGTCGACATTTCCATGGAGCAAGCGACGATCTGCAGCGTTCATCGCCTCCTCATTGCCCGTGTGATGGCTGATACAGATCATTCGCAACGTAGACAATGAGATTAGTTATAGTTGCTGCGTGAAAGTAACCTCCCCTGTCTGCAAACAGATATTTGATAAGTCGACGACACACGAAAGAGGAATACATTCTGAATCTTTGATTGGTATACCATGAATACATCAATTGAGTCTTGCGAGATAATTCTTTATCATTCCAGGAAGTAATAAAACTATCAAAGCGTCACCAGAGATGTTCCACTACGTTGTATTGACCCTATGATAGTCGTAGCATGACGATTGTAATTCTGCTGGCGATGTCTTTCTTGAGTGTGGTAACAATTTAGGAGTGCATCTCGTGCATCAACGATGCAGCGGCTTAATTATTTTTCCTACGAAGTGATGAGGAGTATTCTAGTACTTATGGTGAGGGAGAATAATAGAAAGTTGTACAGACCACCGCTATATATTCGGAGGAAAATAAACGTAATCCACTGAGTTACAGCTCCGTTTCATTAACATCGACATGTAGGAGGTCGTGTAAACAAATTCTTTGTACCAACGTTATGAAATACCCCGAAGGATGTTACTTACTGACAAACCAGTATAGAGTTTGAAGGCATCACTCCTGTGAGACACAGCTGGCACTTTGTTAATACGACATACTGCGTCAGGGACTCCCAAATTGATTCCTTATCTAGAGAGTTCCAAAAAGGCTTTTGATATCGTTCCTTATAAGCGGCTTACTGCCCCACTGCTTTTCTGTGGACTGTCGTCTCAGTTGTACGACTGGAGCCATGATTTCCTGTCTGTAAGGTCACAGTGTGCAGTAACTGGCGGTACGTCACCTAGTGAAACAGAAGTGATGAGTGTGATTCCGCAAGTAAAGTGATGTAGACCTTGTGCTATTTGTAATCAGAACATCCTTCTTAGATTTTTAGGGGGTAGTGATGCCGTCTAGTAAACTCTTCAGAAGAGCAAAGCGAACAGCAAAATGATGTTGAAAATGTATTTTCACGGTGCAAAACGTGACAATTAAGCCCAAACAATAAAATGTTTGATGTTCTCCACATGAATACCAACACAGTTCCGTTTAAGTTCCCTTACACGATAGATCAGTCACATTTAAACGTTATCTATTCAACTAATTATCTATGAGCTATGATCATGAAATACTTAAATTGGAACCGTCGTATTGGGAAGGGAACCCAGTGACCACGTTTTATTCGCAGAATACGTAGAAGATGCAACAAACCAATTAAAGTGACAGACTGAAACACACTTGTCAGTCTTTTTCGTGAGTATTCCTGCACGGTATGGGACCCGTATGAGGTAAGACAGGCGGGAGGCATCGAAAAAGTTGAAAGAAGGACTGCTCGTTTTGTATTATCATGAAACTGGGGAGATTGTGTCACGGATACGGTAAACGAGATGGAATGGAAATCATTGAAACGTAGAAGGTTTACACTGCGATCGCGTGTTTTCACTAAATTCTAATCTGCAACATCCTCCGCAGAATGCCAGATATTTTGTTTATCCCGAAATACATACGATATGACGATTGTGGTAAGACACATCAGTACGCGCACGGTAACGCTTAGTTGTTCATTATTTGCACACGCCCTTTAAGAGAGGTGCGGTAGAGAAGTAATGTGACAGTGGTTCAAAGAACCCCCTGCGAAGCATTAATGGTCGATTGCAGAGTATTCATGTAGATGTAGATGCAGATGTCAAGGGAAGCGTAGCAGGAAGGAGGGTTGGATCTAGGAATGGACAGGAGTGCGGAAGTGCAAAATAAAAGAGAGAAAAGCTTGCAAGGTATTCCTTCCTTAGACGTATGCGACAATTCGTTTTATCTTAGGACAGAGAGAGAGAGAGAGAGAGAGAGAGAGAGAGAGAGAGAGAAGGAAGGAATGTTTTCAGTACGAAGAGTGGATTACAGGTAAGGGGATGTAAAAGAATAGAGTTTCATGGGTTTTGAGAGGAATGATAGGAGTCAATAAAGAAAGCAGAAATTAAACGAGAAAGTAGAGTTTCGGTGTAAACCGTTAGATTTGTTTATAACGTTTTGGGAGAATGGAGTAGAAGTGCAATTGGGGTGCTAATGTAAGAGAGGCCAGAGAGAGCGAGAGAGCGAATCGAGGAGAAATTAACAATGAATAAATATAAGACGAAATCGTTTGCATAATTTTTGGAGGACGGAGCTTGTATTAATTGAAGTAGGGAAAGAGAGAGATGTATTTGAAATAACACAAAATTCTTTTAAAGCGTCCATCTAAAATAATTACTTTGTACGGTTCTAGACAGGATATAAATGAAATAAAAATAGAATATTTAACAAAATGTGTATTCAAAAGAAACTAACTTCAATTAAAAAGGCAATAAAATGTCAGTGGACGCCCAAGGGCAAGGAAATAACTGAACAGGTGTGGGAAAGGTGCAGGCCATTGATCACAAGTCATTTTTGACTTCACAAAACAACAATCGTTTATTGAACAGGTGCCAAAAACACTAACAAAATACAAATGATTCAGGTAATTGTTCCAAAAATTATTCAGTTGAGCCCACTGATGATCAATTAGTTAATTTAAACGAATAAAATGTGTCAATTTAAGAACGACTAACAAACAAATGGCAGAAGCAAATAAATCTCAAACATGCACTTAGCGCTGGGCAAACAATGACAGCAGTGATGCTAAAGATTACAATTCCAACATTTCGCTGGCCAAAGGAGTGCTTAACATTAATGAATATAACTTACAAGAAGTGTAGTATCATAAATTTACACAAGTCTGGTATCAACACAAATATCCAATATTTGATCAATCAGAGAACGCCTTGGGCATACACAAGATACTGACGTAGAAAAATAATAAAATACCATTTAACGAATTGAGCATTACACCAACATTAAAACTAATACATTAAAAACCAAACTTCAATCAGGGGGAAGGGGCAGGTACGTCACGCCAGATCTGAACGAGATGATTTAGAATAACGGGCATTACTGCTTACACTGACGCCCGACTGCTACGAGATTCAAACTCAACTTATGAGGGATGCCGTAGCAAGCCAGGAGGCCGTAACGGCTCAGAGGCTACTGTGAGGCGGGAAGCGGCGCGCCGCCAGCGCCCACGTGCACAGCCGACGCGGATGGGCTACGCCCGATGAACAGGCGGGTAAATGATAACGTCGCGGGTCAGCGTCTCCAAACGCTACGAACAGTTCGGAAGGCCGAGAGCAAACAAGCAAACGTATAATTCATACATAATAATCATAGAACACATGAAAAATGCTCAGACCGAGACAAGTAGCTTAATTTGAGCGTGGTCCCAAGCCCCAACCAAACCTGACGTATGATAACAAGAATTTTACAATAAGAATTACTAGAAGCACAAACCGGTTAGTCTTACAATAAAATATAACAAGTTAATGTAATATCCAGGAAATCACACGGTACTCAGACACATTAACTTAAGTGGCTTAAAAGTTAACAGGCAAATCTTGAGGGCTAACACTCAAACAATTACAATAGTAATTATATTTCAAATAACAAACATTAATTTTCTTGAAAGGGGCCGAATAACACAGTTATGGAACTTAATTAGCCAAACGATCCAAGATTCCCTGGGCCGCTAGCGTTTGCTTACAACAGCCATAGGCAACATTATAGTCGCTGCATGATATACAACTTCCAATATGAATAAGTTCCAATTTCTACCTCAGTGGTCACTAACAAACGTGTCGGCCTAGAACATACGACAGTAAATTTCATGCGCGACTGACAAAGTAAACAGACATTGAACAAGTTGTAATTAGAAGAATTTTAAAACACACAAACGTGGCACTCAGACAATTTCAAACAGAGTCACCAAAGGCTGAATTTAACACTTGAGACAGAGTGATGGAGAACAACAACAAAAATGGCTCTGCGCACTATGGGACTTAACATCTATGGTCATCAGTCCCCTAGAACTACTTAAACCTAACTAACCTAAGGACATCACACAACACCCAGTCATCACGAGGCAGAGAAAATCCCTGACCCCGCCGGGAATCGAACCCGGGAACTAGGGCACGGGAAGCGAGAACGCTACCGCACGACCACGAGCTGCGGACTGGAGAACAACAGGCTATACAGCGTAGTAGGAGCAACTTCAACACGGGAGCATATGTGTCAGCCAAATAACAAGTACCTTCTACTAAAAGGGCAGAACAGACGGCGCCAGAAAATGAACAACACTCCAACACCCACATCAGCAACTATGTCTGATTAATCCAGGGTAAACCGGCTTCGACGACATTAGGCCCAAGCAGTGCCGACCAACACCACTTTATCGACCACCGGCCACGTAGACAATCGTGGGCCCGTAAGCTCCGTAAACAGCTCACAACTGCTCCAAGGAACTACAACCAAAGTCTCAAATAACAGGCGACTACATAGAGACGGTTCGTGCCAGTAGGCAAGATGTAAAAACATGGAACGAGCCAACACGGCTCAGGCAACTCAAAGGAATACTAACTCAAATTTTATTTTATCTGTTACCAGGTGAACTTCCACCGGCTCTCAATGAAAAATGACCAAAAAGACGACATAGCAAACCGCTTTAAGGACTCTAATCTTTTATCCAGAATCCCATATTATTTTGTACGTCTGTCATACGTCTTGGCATAGAATCCATAAGCCGTCGGACGTAACAGCCTGAAGAAGCAACTTCCTCCCAGGCTCCAAGACCCAGTCCCAAAGAGTATCAGCTGCAGTTGGTTGGTTTCGTGGCCAATTCTCTGTTAACGTTCTGGAGACCTCAGTCAACATGTCTTCCATAAGGTTCATATCAGCTGTCCGTGGCGGACAGTCCATGACGTTGATGCCAGTCGCGGAGACCTGCTGCTGAACGAATGCAGATATGTGAAAGGGAGAACGGTCCTCTTGTCTTGTGAAGCCCCCTTCTCCGTACAACTTCGCACTAACGGAAGCATCACATTTTCCAATATGTGGGCATATTGCTCGCCGTCGACAGTTCCTTCCATCCTGTGAAGAATTCCTGCTCCCCCTGCAGGAATGTATCAGAGCAGGAAACAGATAGCCGCCCACTTCTTCTCGTAGTAGTTACAAATCTGCGTCGAGCGCGAGTCCCTTGCTGCCTGTAAACGACTCTTAGACCGTCGACACTGTTGGAAAACACCTTCACGTCAGTGAAAATGACGTCTCCATAAGACGCACTCGGATGGAACTCTGCAAATACTAGCTGGTATAAAACATTGTCTTCGCTGAGCTCTTGTCTCAACCCGGATCGTTGTGCGTGCAGTCCAGCGTCCCTCAGCCTTCGGCGAATCATGTTACTCGAGCTGGGGAAGTTGGTCTCCCGCCGCAACTGCTTCTGGTTTAGAAAGGGATTTTCTCTGCTCTTAGACACTAGCTCCCTGTCCTCCTGCTGTGAGCTCACTCTCTTCCAGTCTGAGCCAGGAGCTCTATTAGTAGTGCCTCTTTCAAGGTAGTTCCTCCACCATCTCGTTGCAGTGGTAGGTGGCACGCCATACATTCTTCCAGCTTCTCTGATGGAACATCCACCTTCTTCAATAAGAGCGACGACTCTATCTTGAGTTGACGCAGAGCCATGCGCTGCGGTCGTGCAGGCCCCTCGCGGATGGGGGCTGTTTGCATGCCACCGTCGGCTCGCTTGCTTTGGTCTCGCCTCGGCACCAGGCTGTAGCTGGCCGGGCAGCCCGTCAGCCGCCCAACCTCGCTGGCCCGTCGCTCGCGAGCCACGGCTACTACAGACACAGGTCGCAAAGCCAAGCTCATCTCTTAAAGGATCAAACGGTTCATCTACCCTACCCAAGTCTGTGGTATAAACTAACTCAGCTAGAGCTACTTTGCTATAACATGAGTAGGCACATGTACTTTTCATGTTTCTATTAGATACTTAACGAAAAATAAATTAAAGAATACACTCATGGTAAACGTAGCTACCACAACATATTTCAACTAGCTAGCAATCGCACGACACAGGAAACCATTTTTTCTTGCAATTGCTCTGCATTAGATCTCGCCTTGAGAAAATACACACATCAGAAAACGTTTTGCCTCACTCTAGTTCCCAGAACTTCTGAAGATAAACATTGACTGTTGATATTGTATCACAGACACAGTCCCTTTGACTGTTTACAGATGTCACTAAACCCGCCCATAGATGTAAACAACCATGCATGAAGAGCGCCTATTAGACGGAGGGGGTCCGACAGCCGATCAGTTCCAATCATTCCACCAGGAAGGAGGTACATGGCTCGTGTTGTCTATAGTTCAACCACGCCTAGACGATCAATTCCGCGGTTCGATCGCATCCGCTTTGTTACTTTGTGTCAGGAAGACTCTCAACAAGGGAAGTGTCCAGGCATCTCCGAGTGAACCAAAGTGCTGTCGTTCGAACATGGAGGAGACACAGAGAGACAAGAACTGTCGATGACATGCCGCTCAGACCGCCCAAGGGCTACCACTGCACTGGATGACCGCTACCTACGGATTATGGCTCGGAGGAACCCTAACGTCAACGTAACCATGTTGAATGGTGCTTTTCGTGCAGCCACAGGACGTCGTGTTACGACTCAATCTGTGCGCAATAGGCTGCATGATGTGCAACTTTACTCCCGACATCCATGGAGACGTCCATCTTTGCAAACACGACACTATGCAGCGCGGTACAGATGGGCCCAACAACATGCCGCATCGAACGATCAGGATTGGCATAACATTCTATTCACCGATGAGTGTCGCATATGTCTTCAACCAGACAATCGTCGGAGATGTGTTTGGAGGCAACCTGGTCAGGCTGAAAGCCTTAGATACACTGTCCAGCGAGTGGAGCAAGGTGGAGGTTCCCTCATGTTTTGGGGTGGCATTATGTGGGGCCGACGTACGCCGCTGGTGGTCATGGATCACCATCCCTGAAGGTCTCGCTGTATGGTGGTACAATATGCAATGTGTTGTTTTTATAAGCAATAATAGCCGGCTGGAGTGGCCGTGCGGTTCTAGGCGCTACAGTCTGGAGCCGCGTGACCGCTACGGTCGCAGGTTCGAATCCTGCCTCGGGCATGGATGTATGTGATGTCCTTAGGTTAGTTAGGTTTAAGTAGTTCTAAGTTCTAGGGGACTGATGACCACAGCAGTTAAGTCCCATAGTGCTCAGAGCCATTTGAACCATTTTTTTTTATAAGCAATAAGAAGGTTGGAAATTATGTTTATGTTAATCTCTATTCCAATTTTCTGTGCAGATTACAGAACTCTCGGAACCGAGGTAATGCAAGACTTTTTTGATGTCTGTATGTGTTCTTACTAGACAACTATGCGGATTTTAAATATAAACAATTTTGGTGCAACCCTGCCAAATAATAGTGTTTACGTTGTATATAATTTACATTTTGAGCACCTATTACGTCTACTCAGTGTGTCTGAAACAATAAGTGCTGCACGACGGAAATAACGTTGTGCTGAGGCACTTTGTTTAGATCGTAACGATACACGATGACTCTGTAATTCACAGTTAAGTGTTTGGTAAAGTGTTCACAGAATCCCTTCAATTACTCGTCCATTCCACTCTCGTACGAAGCTCGATAAAAATATACCAAACCAAATGTTTATGTGTGAGATGTAATTTCTCTTAATACAGTTGTAATATCATGCTTTCTATGGCGGTGGCAACAAAAAATGTTCGCATTCGGAGGAAAAAGATGGTGATTGAAATCTGGTGGAGGTAACGTACCGCAGTGAAAAAGCTTTTGCTTTAATATTGCTTCCCAAACTGGTCCCCCTGTCCCCTCAGCCCTCTAACAACAAGAAAAAAAAAGAAAAAGAAAAACATCCGTGACACTGTCTTCCGTAATTCGCAGTACTACAAAATAAGCTGCCTTCTTTGAGCGCTTTCGATGTCCTCTGTCAGGTAATGATCGCACAGTGCTCGCAATACTCCAGAAGAGGTCCAACAACCGTAGTACTGGCAGTCTTTAGCAGACTTCTACGGTCTTATAAGGGTTATGTCCATAACCAAACATTTGTTTTATCTTCATCACAACATGCGATGTTTCCTAGTTACGTTGTTAATATCTGTAACCCATAGCACTTTCGTTAGATCTATATCTTTCAAATATGTTTTATTTACCGAGCTATCGAAGCTTGACGAAAAGTTCTTAATAATCATGTGGAAAACCCCACACATTTTATTGTTTAGGGTAAATTGTCACGTTTTGCACCTTGAAAATATATTTTCAACATCATTTTGCAATTCGCTTTGCTCTTCCGAGTTGCTTACTAGACGGCAGCATTACCCCCTAAAAATCTAATAAGAATGTTCTGATTACAAATAGCACAAGGTCTACATCACTTTACTTGTGGAATCACGCTCATCACTTCAGATTCACTAGGTGACGTACCGTCAGTTACTGCGCACTGTGACTTTACAGTCAGGAAATCACGAATACAGTCGTACAACTGAGTCGATAGTCCACAGAAAAGCAGTGGGGTAGCAAGCCGCTAATGAGGAACGATATCAAAAGCCTTTTTGAAACTCCCTAGATAAGGAATAAATTACGGGGCTCCTGTACGCAGTTCGTCGTATTAATAAAGTGCCAGCTGTGTCTCATAAGAGTGATGCCTTCAAACTCCATACTGGTTTGTCAGTAGGTAACATACTTCGGGTACTTCATAACGTTGGTACAAAGTATTTGTTAACACGTCCTGCTACATATTGCTGTTAATGAAATGGAGCTGTAACTCAGTGAATCGCGTTTATTTTCCTTCGTATATATTTCGGTGGTCTGTAAAACTTTCGATTATTCTCCGTCACCATAAGTGGTCCAAATGGCTCTGAGCACTATGGGACTTAACATCTTAGGTCATCAGTAGCCTAGAACTTAGAACTACTTAAACCTAACTAACCTAAGGACATCACACACATCCATGCCCGAGGCAGGATTCGAACCTGCGACCGTAGCAGTCCCACGGTTCCGGACTGTAGCGCCTAGAACCGCACGGCCACCGCGGCCGGCTCACCATAAGTACTAGAATACTCCGCATGACGTCGTAGCAAAAATAATTAAGCCGCTGCATCGTTGATGCACGAGATGCACTCCTAAATTGTTACCCCACTCAAGAAAGACATAGCCTGCAGAAATATAAACGTCATGCTACGACTATCATAGGGTCAAGACAACGTAGTGGAACATCTCTGGTGACGCTTTGATAGTTTTATTACTTCCTGGAATGATAAAGAATTATCTTGCAAGACTCAATTGATGTATTCATGGTATACCAATCAAAGATTCAGAATGTATTCCTCTTTCGTGTGTCGTCGACTTATCAAATATCTGTTTGCAGACAGGGGAGGTTACTTTCACGCAGCAACTATAACTAATCTCATTGTCTATGTTGCGAATGATCTGTATCAGCCATCACACGGGCAATGAGGAGGCGATGAACGCTACAGATGGTCGCTTGCTCCATGGAAATGTCGAAACACTGTAAAGAATAAGAGGCAGTAGCTCTCAGCTACAAACTGGAGCGAGTGTAACATTTTATCTCCTCTGTGACACAGCTACAAACAGTTACTTCGAACACAGATCGACATCTTTAGAAATTGTTTCATGATAAGACGTCTCACTACATTCAGTACGCAGTAGATCTAGAGGTAAGAAGCATAAAATGGTGCGGAACAGCTACTGAAAATACACAAATCTGTTAATGAAATCGTATAAGTGAAGACGCTCTTAACTGTGTTTCATTCAGCAACTACTCTCACAGCCACATTGTCGTATTTACATTGTAGTTCGGTAAAGGCACTTGAGTATGCCAAAAAACTTCACGTTTAATTAAGATAGCCATTTGTTGAATGGTATAATGAAGAGACACTAGTTGTATTAGGGTAGTGCATGTTAATGGCAGTTCCCGTTCGATTATTCAACAAAACAGATATAAATACCACAGACATTGTAAAAAATATATTCCACCTCGTTATCGAATACCGTCTGATGATGAGGATGTAGTTTTTCGATCCCACACGTGTAGCGACTTTCCGATTCTGAGTTAAGCAATCGCCAAAACGAAACAAAAAGAACAACAAAAAACAAATCCTGAATGTGGTGATCAATTTATCTGAAGATGATCGTACTTGAAACGATACATCTTGACTTTCTCGATATCACTCACTCCATACAGGGCACAGGTGTTTCGAATTTCCTGGACTGTTTTCACGCTTTTACTGAACACAAACAGAACACAATGTCACGAATGTTACTGTTTACTCCGTATTAGACTCTGGTTTCTAGTGGATAAACGACGCTCCTCATGACGTCAAAAATGAGAACTATTCAAGTTCTGATGGCACAAGCTATGCTACACTCACCACGGAGCATGCTGAAACACAGTATTGTATCACACGTAACTTTACATAATGTTATACTAGCTAATTCGAGCGCAGAGAAGTCCGATCGAGATCATAGGCTCTATGCCCGATGCGTCGTGATCATGAGAGCGGACGCCGGTCTGTATCAAGGGTCGGTGGCTGATGGCGCTGGAGAATTGGTCTTACCAAAACAGACATCCACGAGCCTTTGACAAACATGTTTCCGTAACATTTTTCTGTTAGTGGACGGTTAGAAAATGAACGAATCTGTCTCTGACCTTCTGTCAGTCTGATGCTCTTAGCAGAGAGACAGTATACGGCTTAAAAAAGGAAGGAAATAATGGGTTTGATATCATGGCTTTCCATTCGCACTTTATGACGTTGACTACTAGACCACGAATAGGTTATCCACAACAATAGATCAAGTGGAAGTCAACACTTCTCGTACCGCGTGCTGTGCACCCTATTATGATAATCACATGATGCTAGCACATGCGAAATTCGATAGCTGTTTTGTTTGAGGCTACCTTGTAATAGCTAAGATGTGGGTTGGATTGCCACTGGGGTACCAGTTTTTAACAGCCACAAACATACCCTCTTTACCTCCAGTAATATCAAGTAAAGAACGGTGGACTGTGTTGGGGTTTCAAATCAACATTAAAAATGCCATTCGCTACTGACTGGAAGAGTAGTTTTGGCTATCAGAGGCAGAAGTCGCTGCTTGCAGAAACTCTGTCTCTAGTAAGCTTTCTTACACTAGCAACGTTAGTTTAGTTTACGAACGAATCGTCATGTAAAGTCAGAGGACCTTCCTTTCTTATTTTAAATGACCATGAGATTTTGAAAATATTGGCCCTGGACTGGGATTCCAATTTTTCTCTAGATTTGAACCCTTCAAGATGATAATCTCCCATCAT
This sequence comes from Schistocerca nitens, assembly GCF_023898315.1. Lineage (NCBI taxonomy): Eukaryota > Metazoa > Arthropoda > Insecta > Orthoptera > Acrididae > Schistocerca > Schistocerca nitens. The sequence goes on from NC_064616.1 coordinate 351,701,976, forward strand.
TTCGTTGTTTCCTCACGATGTGAAACTCCTACAGGTGTCTATGAATGACCCGAACCTAACTGCTAGTGAAAGGGAATTGGGTAGTTGACACCTCTTTGTGTGGGGTCAACAACGAGGATATGCTCAGTCTTGCAGTCCCAGGCAGCACAGAACTATTCCTTATGTTAAATCGAGCCGAACGTGTGTACATCTCGCTACCTGGGAAGAAACAATAAACATTTCATCCGTGTTTTGAAGACAATATCGAAAGGCACAGGGGTCGAATCCCTACCAGGCAAAAATCATTTGTATCGTCGTTTCAGATTTCAGTATCACGCTATTGGTGAACATATTTAATATCTGATTCATTATGCTTCCTTAGCAGTTCATGTAGGTACTGGATTCTACTCCCCGCCCATCAGCACCACTTTACTTCTTGGTGTTTCATGCTTGTGCGTTGCACTTTATTACATACCTTTCGAAGTTATTTCTCAGGGGAAATATAAGTTTCCTGGGGTTCCTGGTACAATAGTAAACGTATCATCATTTAGTTTCATGTTCGGACATTCGACTTTATAAACTGATACTGGTGAAAACTTCGGTATTTTACGTCTATTTATGCCTAGTCGAGTCTCAATCGGACACACAAACTTTGTTTTGTTAACAGTCGGTTCAAATTGAGATCGCGGACTGTCAGCCGTCTTGTCATTTAATTGGTACTATAAGACTTATGGTGTGTCACTTATTGTAATGCATTTTAATTTACAGGTGTTGTAACTTTATCATCTCTAATAATGTGTTTTCTAATATTTGTTGTATCACGGTATTGATTTACAACTGGACTGACTATCAAAAAAATGTTCAAATGGCTCTGAGCACTATGGGACTTCACATCTGAGGTCATCAGTCCCCTATAACTTAAAACTACTTAAACCTATCCAACCTAAGGACATCACACACATACATGCTCGAGGAAGGATTCGAACCTGCGACCGTAGCGGTTGCGCGGTTCCAGACTGAAGCGCCTAGAACCGCTCGACCACTGCGGCCGGTGACTGACTGTCATAATGAGCAGTGTTCTCTAGCTGTCTTTCTCGGTAATCATTGTGTATAGTCAAGCGTCTGTATTGCTGACGGCTTAGAAGATTTACGCGACACCTATGCTTTGTTCATTGCATACAGTGAGATGCTGTCTACACACTGGAATTCAGGAGTGGCGCGCTTATTCTGCTGTCGAGCGTGCAAGAATAAAATGCCAATAGCCGCACTAAGAACTCCCAGATCAGTAACACTCTTCGTACCACCCATGGATGTTTGTTTAGCATATTAAAAATGTACCTGTCAGAGACCTCCACACCCATTCAGCTCAGTTGTGCCTCGTGGCTTCTCTAGCGACTGTGGGCAGTCTATCCGTTTGACACCACTTAGGTTGGGTTTGCTTGCCATCAAGCGCTGTAACACCCGTGAGACACCACTTGGCTGATTGGTTGTCGAAGTCCCTGAGAGTTACATTCTTAATTAAACATACTTGCGTGGTTGACACTGAGGCTGTTGTCAAGTTGGGAGGACATAGAGGGACTCTTTACCGTTTTACTGACGCACATGTCACTGTTGCATCCCTCTGCGTTCACCCACAGGAGGGCGCAAAACAGGAGGGTTGAAAAAGCATAAACACTCTTTGCTGAATCAGCCCACGTCATATCTTGTTGAATGGTTTTGAGTGGCCCCCAGTGGATCCAGCGTGTATACCCCAGCAAAAAATTGCGAGCATACTGCACACCAAAGGGGTCAGATCACATTCAGTGGAGTTAAAGACCAACGATGTCCTTAGAATAGGGTTGAATCGTCTGTGGGATTAGCGTCGAACGTTGTCAAGAGTATTGCAGTATTGCTCACCATACTGCGAACTATGGCTTTCTACCGCGAAATGTGTGGGAATCTACGATCCAAGGGAAGGAATGGTTTCATTGACGCACTTTATCCAACATCCTGAGTGATTTTAGTGTAGATTATGAGCGGCGGTGTGTCCTCAGCAATCCAGGAAAATGGAGCTGTGCGAAATTCGTCTGACGCCGTACTCGGCAGCGTGGCTATGTCAGTGCTGGTGGTGGTAGTTGGGTGCTGAGTAGCACGAAATTCCGCTGTGAATCTGCTTCCGAAAATCGGCTGCATGCCTTATTAGCACTGGGCAACGCAGCAATGTGTGTGAAGATACCATAGCGCCCCACGAAATGTGTTCAGTGTACACTGCCGGTCGGCTGCTTGGCATCCTGGTGCTGTACAGGTTATAGGTATGTGTTAAGGTATGCAGCTGACATTACATGGCCGTAGCATGCACGTTATTCCGGTAGACCGACTTCTTTTTGTACCCATCTGGGTAGCTCAACTGACAGTTTTGGCAGGTGAGTTGTATGCACTTGGCGTGGCTGCAACATGACAGGACGAATCACACGGTAAAAGACGGATGGTGTTCGTGCTTATAGACAATGCATCGACTCTTTGGGTGGTAGTGAAAGTTTGTCTTTCTTTACAGTGAATGCCGTGCCTCTAATTCTGCGATCTTAATGTCATGCAGTTAATTTTTTACGCTTCTATTTTGGTCTACTCCACCACTATTTTAGTACTGGTTACACATCACAAGGATGACGTTTGGTAGTGCTAATGTCATTTTTTTTTAAACTATGTTCAGTCTGCATACAGCTTTAAAAGCTACATTGACTCCAATCAATATGACACAGAAGTACTATAAGAAAGGAGGAGAAATATATTCTTTTTTAAAATCACAATACCCACATGCAGTGTTATTCCAGCGGTGTCCTTTTCCTATGCACGTCATTTCTTATTTCACCATCTCGAAGTGCCCTAGACAATACTTTTTTAGTAGTCACCAACTCTGTAGGACAGTTTGAGACTTGCTGAAAAATGCGATCTGGAAGAAAAATTAATGCAAATGCACACAGAGAGCAGTGCACGACGTGTTTCCTTGATATCTTTACCCATTACCCCCACCACACGGCACAGACCTATAATGGAGAACAAATTACCAAAGGACAGTGAAGCAACAGCGGGTGATTTATAAATATTTTAGATACTTTTGAGTACAGGAGGTGTTGTGACACTGTGATTACTTCCTGATCGAGTGCTGTTTTGGGCAAAGAGGTACGATCAATCCTTTCAGACCCTATGGCTACAATCCCGTACATTACATTTTACTGAAACAGAAGTATTTTTCCCAACGAAAACCTGAGGTGCACATTCGTGAATGTTCTATCTTTTCATCATGTCAAGTGCTGGCAGCTGTTGGGTATCGTTGCGAAAATATCAGCAAGTCAATTTAGAAGTGCGCAGCAGCTCTTGACAGTGCGCAGCAACTCGTGACCACCAGAAGAAACGGATGTGGTTGGGTTGCTATATTTCACTGTATAATTGAATATTGTCACTGTTATTTTAAATGGTAATTATTGAATGATCGTTATACTGTATGTTACAGTAGACAATATTTCATAATTAGTTATGTTAGTCCATAAAGTGAATCCCAGTGTGTGAAGTATGTTTTGAAAACAGGTACATCGTTTTTTATAGATCTTGCATCTAAAATCATTGAAATATCACCTAAGGGCATTATCATATGAAAAGAAATTTTCCTTCCTCCAGAAAAAATTCAGGTTTGAAAGAGATAGCGTCAGGCAACTAACTATTCACATTGCACACATCTGAATGAAACGCTGATTTTTTTGGCTTGTACATTTGCATTGTGGCATAACGCACCATTTTTTAACCAGTTTTCAAATTTGCTGTTTCTTGACTAATATTTTGCAGACTGTGCTGTGATGACATTACCTTATACCGTCAAAGTATCTTACCGTTGCATATATATGATTTATGTGCAGGTCATGTATGGCATAGTTGTGGTGTATATGCTAATGTAACATTTAATTCCTTACTATGCTGGCTTAACGCCAACATATGCACTGTAATTACGTGAACTATATACACTACTGACCATTAAAATTGCTACACCACGAATTTGACGTGCTACAGACGCGAAATTTAACCGACAGGAAGAAGATGCTGTGATACGCAAATGATTAGCTTTTCAGAGCATTCACACAAGGTTGGTGCCGGTGGCGACACCGACAACGTGCTGACATGAGGAAAGTTTCCAACCGATTTCTCATACACAAACAGCAGTTGACCGGCGTTGCCTGGTGAGACGTTGTTGTGATGCCTCGTGTGAGGAGCAGAAATGCGTACCATCACGTTTCCGACTTTGATAAAGGTCGGATTGTAGCCTATCGCAATTGCGGTTTATCGTATCGCGGCACTGCTGCTCGCGTTGTTCGAGATCCAATGACTGTTAGCAGAATATGGAATCAGTGGGTTCAGTAGGGTAATATGGAACGCGGTGCTGGATCACAACGGCCTCGTATCACTAGCAGTCGAGATGACAGGCATCTTATCCGCATGGCTGTAACGAATGGTGCAGCCACGTCTCGATCCCTGAGTCAACAGATGCCGACGTTTGCAAGACAGCAACCATCTGCACTAACAGTTTGACGACATTTGCAGTGGCATGGGCTATCAGCTCGGTTACCCTCGATGCTGCATCACAGACAGGAGCGCCTGCGATGGTGCACTCAACGACGAACCTGGGTGCACGAATGGAAAAACGTCATTTTTTCGGATGAATCCGCGTTCTGTTTATAGCATCACGATGGTCGCATCCGTGTTTGACGACATCACGGTGAACGCACATTGGAAGCGAGTATTCGTCATCGCCATACTGGCGTATCACCCAGCGTGATGGTATGGAGTGCCATTGGTTACACGTCTCGGTCACCTCTTGTTCGCATTGACGGCACTTTGACCAGTGGACGTTACATTTCAGATGTGTTACGACCCGTGGCTCCACCCTTCATTCGATCCCTGCGAGCCGGCCGCGGTGGCCGAGCGGTTCTAGGCGCTTCAGGCCGGAACCGCGCGACTGTTACATTCGCAGGTTCGAATTCTGCCTCGGGCATGGATGTGTCTGATGTCCTTAGGTTAGTTAGGTTTAAGTAGTTCTAAGTTCTAGGGGACTGATGACCTCAGATGTTAAGTCCCATAGAGCTCAGAACCATTTGAACATTTTGATCCCTGCGAAACCCTACATTTCAGGAGGATAATGCACTACCGCATGTTGCAGGTCCTGTACGGGCCTTTCTGGATACAGAAAATGTTCGACTGCTGCCCTGGCCAGCACATTCTCCATATCTCTGACCAATTGAAAACGTCTAGTCAATGGTGGCCGAGCAACTTGCTCGTCACAATACGCCAGTCACTACTCTTGATGAACTGTGGTATCGTGTTGAAGCTGCATGGGCAGCGGTACCTGTACACGCCATACATGCTCTGTTTGACTCAATGCCCAGGCGTATCAAGGTCGTTGTTACGGCCAGAGGTGGTTGTTCTGCGTGGTACAAATTTCTCAGGATCTATGCACCCAAATTGCGTGAAAATGTAATATGTGTGTGTGTGTGTGTGTGTGTGTGTATGTGTGTGCGTGTGTTTTTTGTGTTTGCGTATTATTCCTGCTATCTACAGTCATATGGACCATCGTTATCGTGTCGTGGTATTCTTTATGGAGAAAGCTGTGAGCACAATTCTCTCATATATGTTTCGAGTTGTTAAAGTTTTCTTTGCTCAATGCAAGCGTCTCGTCAGCTGAACACATGAGACGTGGACTTACGAGCAGGCAGCTAAGAAATAATGGCGCTAGTACAATCAAACTATGGAAATTGACACTGTTCGAATTGTGGGGGGCCAAGTCTGCAGTACATTGAGGCCCCGTGGCTCGTCGGTATAACGCCCTTGGCCACAGGTGGGAGGGGAAGAAGGACGGAGTTCCGGGAACAGTGTCATTGCCCGACGAAAGGATGCTGATGTCAGAGATTCTAGGAAAAGAGCTAATCCTGATGTGATCGATTCCTGGAATGCTGATTTTGTTGTTCCCATACACCCACTGTGAATACTTTTGTTCCTATTGCTTTAAGATTTGGCTGTCCTTTACACTATTCTACTGTGTTATTGTGCCATCACTCGTATATCTTCTAGTTGCAACCCCCGAAAAAAGACTTAAATGCTCGAATGAAACTGCAACAAGATATGGGAAATGTTTTATCTGTGTAGAACTCGTTCTGGCCCTTTCACATAGTACCCATGGAAAATCCTTCTTCTTAAACTCGAACAGTGACTGCCAAAAAGACTACAGCAAAATTTGACTTCGTCGATAAGAGCCTTAAATTTATTCCATTGCCCATTGATGTGAGTCCTTTTTTGCCCATCGTATTTGTGGCCTCACCTTGTGACACTGTCAGTCTTGAGAGAGATAATTCCGTAGAAGCAAATGATTTGCACGATATATAGTTATCTGCAAAACTCACAGTGCTCGATCACAAAATTTTCCCCAGCCACTGCCAGAATTTGAACATTGTTATACTGATGTTGATATGTCCCATTTTGGGTGCCGATACCATCTCGTTCAGTTTGCAGAAGTAGAATCATTACTAGAATGTAGTGTTACTTTCCAAGCAACTTTTAGTTTTACTGCCAGGTACAGCATGCAAATAATCACGGACACGTAAATATTAAGCTCTAAGTGCAGTTTCAAAACGTCATATAACCTAAGTCTGAACAGTACCCTTCAGCTAACTGAACATGTCAATAATTGGAAATCGAGCCTGAGCTTGACAAGAAGTTCGCTCCTCCCGTCGGTCTGCCTGAAGCGCGATAATTAAGTTTAATGTCTCGGTGTCTTCATTATTTCTACTATTGGCTGGTTACGCTAGACAGACGTCCTCTCAGGCATTCCCCAATTCAGAGTTCTCATCAGCTAATTTTCACTGATCTTTTTGTGTGTATATGGCATCGGATAAGACCAAATGAAAATGAGGAAAGTGGCTTAATTTGGAATTAGTAGGCCGTGCCTAGTAAATGGTCTTCTTGGAATGAAATTATAGGTCTGTGCCATAGTAGGAGTTCATTTAATATTTTCTGCTGGTATATGTTTCCGCATTATCTCCAAAATATTTCTTCCCCATCTAGAAAATGTCACAGTGACAGATGACAGAAGTTAATAGCCTTGCAGGATTCTTAGCTGATTCCCACAAAATAGAATAATTATTGAAATTTAGTATCATTTTTGATTTTTTTCTCCTGAGTGTTTAATTCAGCCTTCTCAAAACAGGTGACAGCCCTGTAGTTTTGAAGTCGCTCATACCAGCAGTTTAGGAACCCAAGAACTACAAGCACTCTGTATATAGACATATATCAAGAAATAATTGTTTACAAACTGTATTAGGCTTTAAGTCAAAGCTCTAATGATTTGTACTGTGTATGAGGGGCGTTCAATTAGTAGTGCAACACATTCTTTTCTGAAAGCAGGTTGGTTTTATTCAGGATTCCAATACACCTCATTATTTCCCAATCTTTTGGCTACGAAACACTATTTTTCAACATAATCTCAGTTCTATGCGACGGCCTTACTCTACCTTACTGGATGGGCCCTTATGCCCATATGGTAGTAACTTACCGGTCGACATCGGAGCTAACTTCTTCCTGCATCAGTAACCTCCCCATCTTCCACGTACTGATTGCCGCACAATGCATGCATCATTAGGCCAAACAGATGGAAGGAGAACGAGAAGTTCGTTTGCATTTTCGTGGCGACGAACACGCTGAAGTCATTTCCTCTTCAATTTCCTGAGGATAGCACAGTACACTTCAGAGCTGATCGTTTCACCATGAGGATGGGCATCTGATTCCCAGAAGACCATCGCCATTAGTTGACTGGCTGAAAGCGCGGCTTTGAACTTTTTCTTCGGAGGAGAGGTTGTGTGGCGCCACTCCGTGGATTGCCGTTTTGTTTTCGGTTCGAAGTGATGAAGCCATGTTTCGTTGTCTGTGACGATGTTCGACAATAAAATTTCATAATCAGCCTCGTAACGCGCAATCAATTCCGCACAGATGGTGCTTCATTGCTCTTTACGATCTTCTGTTAGACGGCGAGGAATCCAGCGGGCACACATTTTTGAGTACCGTAACGGGTGGACCAGTGTGTCAGCACTACCAACAGAGATGTCCAGTCGATATCAGCGAGGTGTTTGATTGTGATCTTCCGATCACCTAGACTGAGAGTGTCCGCACGTTCCAACAGCAGGAGTCACAGCTGTGTGCTGCCGGCCGGCACGCTGGACAAGTTCGCTCGACCTTGTTGCGCTGATGACAGACACCTCGCCCAACGGCTCACCATGCTTTTTCTCACTTACAGGCCTCCGTAGACACTCCACAAGCGTGTATGAATGTCTGAAATGTTCTGATTTTCCGCCAAAGAAACTCAATGACAGCTCTCTGCTTGGAATACACCTATGTTACATAGGCCATTTTGAAGGCTCCGTGTAGCGTCGCCACCTGTCGGAACTTCATGAAACTATAGGGACTGAAGCAGGAATATTCCGCTCTTTTTCAATCGAAATTGGCCGCAAAAAATGTGTTGCATTACTTATTGAACGCCCCTCGCACATCACTTCAGACCTCTGCTATGTATCTGTTATCTCTACACACATTACCCACGATCTCAGTCACCTCATTTTCAGTGGCACATGATGTACCTTCTGCCATACATCGTAAGGTGTCTTGCGGGGTATAGATGCAGATGTAACACAGTCTCGGCCTTCCTAGTAAAATAAGTTGCGTTGTTTGACGTGTACCAATATGTAAGCCTAATTGGGATCTCTACAAAACAACTATTCTTCTGCTGCTAATTATTTGCATTAAATTCAGCTCTTTTGAAAATTCGCACTTTGTCTTACGCTTTGTGTTGGCCATGTTTGGTGATTATCAGCGTCATCACAGTATAATGGCATAATATCATTGGCTCCTGATGTCTTCATTGTTAACGGGAGTGTACTGTGTAGGGCTGTAAAAATGGCGACTAAATTTAGAACCATATGTATCTAGTACTGTCGAGTCATCTACTAGTAAACATGTATTTGTTACTTATTTCGTAGATCTGATGAATAGCATGCGGAACACGGAGGCGAACGAGACCGGATCGAATCCGGGTGGTGGATGAACGATTGTTGGTCTGGTTAACGGGACAACGTAAGCGTTGTTTTCAGGTAGTTTTCCAAATACTGAGCTGGTACCCAATCTCAGCACCAGAAATTACGATACACAAGCAATTAAAATACTATAACAAACATTGCAAAGCTTAAAAGCTTCACAGACAGATTCACTGACGACTGTGGTGGCGAGAAGTTCATCCGGCCGCAAAATTAAAACAAGTTTTCGAAATACCGAATAATAACAAACCTCGTACCACGGGATAAACGGTAGAAAGGAGTTAGTTAGTTAGGTAGTCACATTTCTATAGATTATCTGAACGATTCTTTTATCTAAATGATATGAAACGAGTCAGTTTACAGTATATGTATAGATGATTCGTGTTAAAATTAATTAACACGCAACTTTTTCCGTTTTACTCGTGCAGCAACATTTGAAAACATGTTTATGATATTTTTATTTTATTTTATTTTTACTGTCTTCCAGTTTTTAAGTACAAATTCGTCAGTAGGATAGAAGGAATTGTCCATAAGAAATGAGTCTAAGTAAGATTTAAGTCTTGCTTTGCCACCTGTCAGACATTATATGTTATTGGGCAAATGATCAAAAATTTTTGTTGTTTCATGTTGAGTTCCTTTCTGAGCCACTGAGAGCATTAATAATGGGCAATAAATGTCACTTTTTCCTCTGGTGTTGTAGATATGGACTTCAGTGATCTTCTAAAATTGTTACGGATTATTTAAGACGAATTTCATTAGCGAATATATGTATTGTGGTGCCACAGTTAAAATACCTAGCCCCTTGAAGAGGTATGTACATGGGTTCCGTTGGTGAACACATATATTACTCTTACTGTTCGCTTTCGTGCAGTCAACAATTTATTTCTAAGTGTTGAATTACCACAGAAAATTATTCCATAAGACATTATTGAGAGGAAATAAGCAAAATATGTCAGGAGGTTGATTCGATTGTTTCCAAGGTAATCAATTATATGAAGTATGACAGCATCTGAACATGATTGTTTGAGAAAATTAGTAATATGGTTTTTCCAGTCCAAATCTTCATCAATATGTATGCCCAATAATATGGAGCATTGTATCCTATTTACTAACTCGTGCTCATGTGCTACATCAATTGCTGGTATGGCTCTGTTGGTTGTATAGGGCTGAATAGATAGTGTTTTTTAAAAATTTAGGGAGAGACAGTTTTCTCAGAACCACTTTACAGTAGTTTCGAAAATATCATTTATCATCTCGTCTGTTGTTTTCTCTAGCGACGTTTATTACAACACCAGTACCGTCTGCAAAAAGCACCTATTTTGCTTGTTGAATGTTAAGTGGAAGGTCCTTCACATATTTATAAGGAATAGAGGTGGACCCAAAATTGAACGCTGTGGAACTCTTTTTGTTATTTCTCCCCAATCACTAAAATTTTTTACCCTTCTGACAGTGTTGGAATTATTCAGTAAAACTTTTTACACTCTGTTTGCTAAGTATGATTCAAAGTAGCTGTGCCTAAAGCCATCAACTTCATAAAACTAGAGTTTTTCTAAGAGAGTAACTTGATCTACACAATCAAACGCTTTGGAAATACCACAAAAAATACCAACTGGTGATATTTTATTATTTAATGCCTGTGTTTTTTGGTGAATGTATGTATAAATATCATTTTCAGTCGAGCAAATGGTTCAAATGGGTCTGAGCACTATGGGACTTAACTTCTGAGGTCATCAGTCCCCTAGAACTTAGAACTACTTACACATAACTAATCTAAAGACATCACACACATCCATTCCCGAGGCCGGATTCGAACCTGCGACCGTAGCGGTCGCGCGGTTCCAGACTGCAGCGCCTAGAACCGCTCGGCCACCATGGCCGGCTCAGTCGAGCAACCCTTCTGAAATTCACTCTATGATATGCAAAGTAAACTTATTCCACTTAAGTTTGAGACTGCTCTTGAGTACATTACTTTCTCGAATATTGTTATAAATATGTCAACAGGGAAAGAGACTGTAATTTTTTAAGGCTGCCTTGTCTTTCTTATGAAGAGGTTTAACGTTTGCATATTTTAACCCGTCTAGAAAAATTCTCTGCCTAACTGATGCCTTGCGTGTATCACTAAGGACACAACTAATTACGGTGGAATCACTGTTCAGAATTCTCTCTGAAATTCCATTAACGTCACATGAACTTCTTATTTTTAAAATTTTTATAGTTTTATTAGTTTCGGTAAAGAATGTTAGTGCTACTTCTATTTGCTTAAAGTTTTGCTGAATGACGTTTTTAATATATTCCCTTGCGTCTTCAACTTAACAATTTCATCCTGTTTTTCCTGCTTGATTGTTGAAATTACTTGAAGCTTGTGAATTATCAGTCACAATATTGTCATTTAGTTTAACTGTTATGGAATCTTGTACATTGACTTACTGTCCTGTCTCACACTTGACAATATCCCATATATTTTTAATATTATTATCTGTATATTTCTTTTGTCAGGACGTGCATACTTCCGAACATTTTAACGACTTCCCTTAAGATCCTACAATATTTTTTTTTGTAGTACGCAATCTTGACTTATTCTGGTCTTTATATAAATTTTCTTTTCTTCGTAGATGAGCTTTCAATTCAGTTACTTACCCAAAACTTACTTTTTTCAAAGGATCGTCTGGATCATTTTTAGGAAAGAAACTCTCAAATACTCACACGAATTTATTGTGAAATAAATTGAATTTGACATTAGCTTCTCTTTCTGTATAGGCCTCATCCACATAAGGCCTTTTAAATTACTCTTAAACCATTGTATCCTGTTCTCATCAAAAAGCCTCACTGATTTGTATGAACCTGCCTCAGGTGCTGTATATTTTATTTCCATTAATTGTGCATCATCATCAGATAGACCTCTAACAATTGGGTACACATTAATTGTTTGAGCCTAAAAAATGCTTATAGACATGCTATCGACCAGTGTCGTTCTATTTTCCTGCATACGAGTTGGAAATTTGTCTCCTGAAAAATAATGATGCCAGTTCATTTTCCTGCCCATATCTTTTACGATATCTGCATTGAAATCTCCACAATATGCTGACTATTTCGTGTTGTATGACAGGTATCTCATTAATGCATCTAGAATTCTCATAAATACCTTATTTTTCTATAGGGGATCTGTAGACTGTTACAATTATCAGAAAAGTATTCTGCAGTAACAATGCACAAGTATGCTTGTAGGTTCTGATCAACACAAAGACTATTTCTTTCAACATTTTTGACTTGGTGTTCAAGTTTTACATATGTTGCAAACTCCTCCTTTTTCCCTGGTAACTGTACACGGAAGTGATGAAGTCTATAGTCCGTAATATTTAACTTCTCAATCGCTGTAGTTACATGGCGTTCAGAGAGGCACAGAATATCTATGACTTCAGAATTTTCCACATAGTCTAGGCATACAACAAGCTCATCTACCTTAGGCCCTCTAATGTTCTGATGAAAAAAAAGTATTTTTGTTGTTCTGAAAACTGTTGTATGGTCTAATTTTTCTCAGTATTGTCTATCTGTAATCTGACTCTAACCTGAAAAATGTGCCCATTGGACGCCAGTAATCACAGGGATTTTTTCTTACGCTGCAAGATGCTCAGCTAGTCTTTCCATGATTTGTGTATCAACACAACAGCGTTTCTAATTGAGTTTTCGAAATTCCCTACAGCAGATAAAAAATTCCCGAAAATGATACCATTTTGGCAACTGCTCTTCATGGATCTTACACCTACCTATTCCATTAAGCTATTGTTTCTTAATGGTATTGGCATCTTGAAGAGATGGACTTATGTGTTCAGGGCTGCAGAATTATAGGACAATTCAAAAAATTATAGTACATAAACAATAATTTTTAATTTGTAAATAGAAATACATAGCCTCACCGTCAAAAATAAAAAAAAACTGCCCTAATGGCACCACATTGGTTTCTTCATGCTTTTTTTCACCGTTCTATTGATTTACCGTTAGTTGGCATACTAACTTTAGAAATAAATAAGATATATTATGTTGCTTAGGGCGTGACAAAAGCACAATTACGGTGGCATAATTTAATTTTTTTTTTAATTTCTGAAGTATATACCAGTAGAAAATGTAAATCTTCAGCGACATAAAAATTATAGTAGACTGATCTATTTTCGTAAAGATATTGTGTTACATGGTACAATGACTAAACCTATGTGACATATGTTACAATTGAATGGGAATATTGAGAAACCCCACATGTCCAAAAAAACTAAACTTTGGACGAGATACTAAAAACATCTCATATCTTAAAGTAAAGTTGAAATTGAGTTTTAATTATCTTTTTTGTTGAAATGAATGGAGCTGAAAGAATGCCAATACATTATCGACAGTCTTGTAACGTTTCCTTGATATTAAGGTAAACTTTAGGTAGTGAACACGTGGACTTTCTCAAAATTCTGTAATAAATAAGCATCAGTCATTGCTTAGCTTACGCTTTATTGCTAATATTGTCAAAAATCAAACAAATTACGCAATTTTCCATTCTTCTTGTTATAATGCTTTACACGTTGTTAATTCTTTCACACATATTGACCAAGGGTATAAGTTAGAGTAGAAGTTCCGGGTGATTTCTTCTTTTGTTAGGAATGGTAGAAAGGGCCTTACGTTATACATTTTCTTGTCATTTATAGACACATTCATCTTCATAAGCCTGCTTTACAGGGCTTGGTAAAATTACAGATGGATCAGCCAATTACAATGCCTACTCTTCTGTTCCATCAATGAATGGCCTAACTTTCACTACACCAAGATGGTCATGTGAATAGCAAGGCTGTATGAATTCTGATGTATGAAAGTGCTGTTTATTTTTTCCTTGCGTAGCCCTTCCTTGATTTTCAACGGAAGTAGCATTCTTTTGGGACAACTCTGGTCACCATCCCTTAAAATTTAGCACTCATTCCGTTTTATGTATTTTCACTTCAAAAGTTACCATTCTGCTGGGCATGCTGGAATCTCTGTTACATAGAAGGTAAGAGTCGCCTCTCATTGGAAAGTAATGGGTGATGAATGACATCTTCCCTGCTTCACAAGCAGTAAACAGAATCTGACCATAGCATGGTTTTTACTTTGGCGTCCACAAGGATCAGAAAAGAAGTGAAGGTGTTTAACATTTTATGCAACACTTCCAGTTATATAATCAAAAAGAAATGAGCACACTACATCAGAGCTTTCCCGCGCTATTCTTTCATGACGGAGGTAAAACTTGGCTCTTCATCTTCATAAGTCATTCACATTAAAGACATTTATTGGAAGCTGACTCAAGCGAAACATGTCGTTTATTGGTGTCTGGGACAATTGCAGGTTCTGCATAAAATCGAACTAGAGGCCTGCAGTGGTAGAAGCTGTACCAGTTGTCTCTTTAACTGCATGTTATTTTCGGAAGAATTTACCAGTACGCATCTTGTGGACTATTGACAAAGCTGTTGCTGCCTTTTTAGCAGCAAATTCAGAGATGGACTTCTGATTTTTACAGCGAGCTCTTCACATGTGCAACTCGTGTCCACTTGTGTTCGCCCGAATTTTAAATTACAGTATCAACGGATAATTTAAAAATAAAATTGGTAACCAACAGAGCTGGCAAATAAAATTTTTGGGAAAGCCCCTATCTTTTGTGCATGTGGTGTTTCTCTTTGGTTTAGGTGATGCAATGGTTGCATAAAAACACAGAAAATACCACAACGTAAGTGGTTCCTCTATGTCATGGTCGGCTTATGTGTTTAAAGTACAAAATCGTAGCTAACTGAATTTTGTCAAAAAATGGACATGTGGGGTTTCTCAATATTTCCATTCAGCTGTCACACTAATGCCAACAATTTTTATTATAATTTATATTGGAAATAAAAAAAAATAAAGTCGAAATAACCATATTTATTATGCTAGAAGTGACATGACTTCGACATCATTATGATTATTGTATACATCCTCTGTTGTAAATTTGGTAAGCATCTTAGTGCTTGGATCGTATTTATGACATTTATGACCGTACAGCACTCTAATTATGTGATTTACTGTGCTTGTGTGCATTCTGGTCCTCAATTTGTTTTTTATAGCATTCATTATGGTGAATGCTCTTTCCACACTGGCATTCGAGAACGGTGGGCTTAAAACTCTCGTCACCAATTTGCTGATAGTCGAGAATTTCCGCTCACCAGCAGCACCTCCTAAGGCCGCCAGTTTTGCCCTAAAATGCTTTTCCTGTTGAATTAAATTCGTTCCGTTGATGAAATCGGAGAACTCCGATTCATCCAAAGCATTGTCAACATTGTCGGCTCCAAGAAATTCTTTGAAACTGACCATTATATCCCGCACATTAGGATGGTATTAGCTAGGAACCGAATCGGGTCAGAAACACGAAATTTTCCAAGAGCTTTAGATCCTTTGGAATTCAATTCTGCACTTCTTGGCATAACTGACGAAGGAATGATAACGTTCTTTTGCAATCCTTAAATCGTTTTGATCAATACCACCTGTCGCTTCACTGGAACTAAATCCTAAGTTGATACAGTCTATATTCATCACATAATCTCTGAAGCTGAACCCTCTCAGATCTTCTCCCTTGATATTACTTAATCGCTCTGGGGGAACTAAAATTGATAGATAGTGCAGCAGCGAACTATGTAGTTACGAAAATAGCTTAAGAGTTTCAACATCATCAGCCTGAAACATATGATTACAATCAATGATTGTTTTCAGTGCCTGTTTCAAAAATAGAAGATATCATTGAGTGGGTTTTGATAAAAGCATAAGAACGAATTTTACAGCAGTTAAGTAGCTTTCTTTATCCGTACTCAATTTAAAATGAAGCCCTTAAACATCGCCGGCTGCAGTGGCTGAGCGGTTCTAGGCGCTTCAGTCTGGAACCGCGTGACCACTACGATCGCAGGTTCGACTCCTGCCTCGGGCATGGATGTGTGTGATGTCCTTAGGTTAGTTAGGTTTAAGTACTTGTGAGTTCTAGGGGACTGATGACCTCCGATGTTAAGTCCCAGAGTGCTCAGAGCCTTTTTAACCATTTGAAACTTAAACATGTCATTAGTCTAAAATTTTGGTAAAGGATCCTATGCGAGCTAGTCAGCGAGTTTCTGACAACATGCGTATTTTGATCGGTTTCTATACTGCCAATGTTTCATGCAACAGAGAATATTCAGTTTGCCGCTGGGTACTCCACGAACACAAGGTGTTATCTAAAGATGCGAAGGAAATATATTGCAGCCGTTTTTGATGCAAGATACAATGATTGTCACACATATTTTACAACAGTAAGACGAGGCAGAGACTATTTCGAAACTGAAGAGAATGAAAGATGCTCTCCGACCATAACATTAGCGCCGTCCACACCTATAACTACCAGCCTATTTAAATCGCTGCCATCTGTAGCGAGCTGCTTTTGAAATGCATTCATCAAAGGCCCACCTTCATTACCTTGTATTTCCAGCAGTATATGAACTATGTTATAGTCTTTTCGTGTTTTGGCTAAAATAACGCGCTATGGTGCACAATATTTCCTTGGTGTTGATGGACGTACTCTCATGCGTTATAATCAAATAACGACTATCGCCAATACCTTCAACGATGTCCTCAAGCAAACATGGTGAAGTCATATAAGCAATCAGACGTAGATATTTAACGCGATGCAGCTTCATTCCACTGATCACAACAGATGACATGTCCAATGTGGAAAACAGATGGTCTACTGCTGAGACCGAAAATTTTGCTCCACAGTGAATGACGCTAATTTCATCTCTGCTATTTTTTTCTCTAGGTATATATGCATCATAAAATGTTGTTAATTTTGAGTTCTTGCAACCAAGTTGTGAAAATCTGGGGGCCTTACAATTTGCATGGTTAGACAAATCCAGAATGAGATTTTCACTCTGCAGCGGAGTGTGCGCTGATATGAAACTTCCTGGCAGATTAAAACTGTGTGCCCGACCGAGACTCGAACTCGGGACCTGAAGGCAAAGGTCCCGAGTTCGAGTCTCGGTCAGGCACACAGTTTTAATCTGCCAGGAAGTTTCGTTAGACAAATCGTTTATATGCGCTTGTAGCGTGCATTTGCACCATTTGCATAACGCTTTGGTTCCATCGCCTTTTAAACATGTCAGCTACCCGAAACAAATTTCGAAACTGTCATTATAAGAATTCCCTACAAACGGGAAATTTTTATTTTATTAACCAAGCAAAAAGGATCCACAGACGGTAATACCGAAGTCCGGTCTACAACCTCGTATCTGACCAACGAGAGTGAAAGAGATTTATGTGTTTTTCTTCGGTCGGTACGCGGTGCGTGGTTTGGTCCTATCATCTATAGGCGCTTTAGCGATCCCGTCAAATTATTCCACCAAAACGAAACTAAGTCCAAACGCCAGAAATACGATTATCATTTACTTCAGTGGCACGCAAACCAACAGGAAATGCACAGGGCAAACTCAGCATAAATAAAAACACAAATCGCCACCCACACTCGACCTTACACATTGCATCACTCTACTAAGTACTCACTGATCTCACTCAATAAGTTGGTTCAAGAATCATAAAAGAAGGTTGTATACCTGGAAGAATCCTGGAGATACTAAAAGGTATCAGATAGATTATATAATCGTAAGACAGAGATTTAGGAACCAGGTTTTAAATTGTAAGACATTTCCAGGGGCAGATGTGGATTCTGACCACAATCTATTGGTTATGAACTGCAGATTGAAACTGAAGAAACTGCAAAAAGGTGGGAATTTAAGGAGATGGGACCTGGATAAACTGAAAGAAGCAGAGGTTGTAGAGAGTTTCAGCGAGAGCATAAGGGAACAATTGACAGGAATGGGGGAAAGAAATACAGTAGAAGAAGAATGGGTAGCTCTGAGGGATGAAGTAGTGAAGGCAGCTGAGGATAAAGTAGGTAAAAAGACGAGGGCTAATAGAAATCCTTGGGTAACAGAAGAAATATTGAATTTAATTGATGAAAGGAGAAAATATAAAAATGCAGTAAATGAAGCAGGCAAAAAGGAATACAAACGTCTCAAAAATGAGATCGACAGGAAGTGCAAAATGGCTAAGCAGGCATGGCTAGAGGACAAATGTAAGGATGTAGAGGCTTGTCTCACTTGGGGTAAGATAGATACTGCCTACAGGAAAATTAAAGAGACCTTTGGAGAGAAGAGAACCACTTGTATGAATATAAAGAGCTCAGATGGCAACCCAGTTATAAGCAAAGAAGGGAAGGCAGAAAGGTGGAAGGAGTATATAGAGGGTTTATACAAGGGCGATGTACTTGAGGACAATATTATGGAAATGGAAGAGGATGTAGATGAAGATGAAATGGGAGATAAGATACTGCGTGAAGAGTTTGACAGAGCACTGAAAGACCTGAGTCGAAACAAGGCCCCGGGAGTAGACAACATTCCATTAGAACTACTGATGGCCTTGGGAGAGCCAGTCATGACAAAACTCTACCATCTGGTGAGCAAGATGTATGAGACAGGCGAAATACCCTCAGACTTCAAGAAGAATATAATAATTCCAATCCCAAAGAAAGCAGGTGTTGACAGATGTGAAAATTACCGAACTATCAGTTTAATAAGTCACAGCTGCAAAATACTAACGCGAATTCTTTACAGACGAATGGAAAAACTGGTAGAAGCGGACCTCGGGGAAGATCAGTTTGGATTCCGTAGAAATGTTGGAACACGTGAGGCAATATTAACCTTACGACTTATCTTAGAAGAAACTTAAGAAAAGGCAAACCTACGTTTCTAGAATTTGTAGACTCAGAGAAAGCTTTTGACAACGTTAACAGGAATACTCTCTTTCAAATTCTGAAGGTGGCAGTGGTAAAATACAAGGAGCGAAAGGCTATTTACAATTTGTACAGAAACCAGATGGCAGTTATAAGAGTCGAGTGGCATGAAAGGGAGGCAGTGGTTGGGAAAGGAGTGAGACAGGGTTGTAGCCTCTCCCCGATGTTATTCAATCTGTATTTTGAGCAAGCAGTAAAGGAAACAAAAGAAAAATTGGGAGCAGGTATTAAAATTCATGGAGAAGAAGTAAAAACTTTGAGGTTCGCCGATGACAATGTAATTCTGTCAGAGACAGCAAAGGACTTGGAAGAGCAGTTGAACGGAATGGACAGTGTCTTGAAAGGAGGATATGAGGTGAACATCAACAAAAGCAAAACGAGGATAATGGAATGTAGTCAAATTAAATCGGGTGATGCTGAGGGGATTAGATTAAGAAATGAGACACTTAAAGTAGTAAAGGAGTTTTGCTATTTAGGGAGTAAAATAACTGATGATGGTCGAAGTAGAGAGGATATAAAACGTAGACTGGCAATGGCAAGGAAATCGTTTCCGAAGAAGAGAAATTTGTTAACATCGAGTATAGATTTAAGTGCCAGGAAGTCGTTTCTGAAAGTATTTGTATGGAAGTGAAAGATGGACGATAACCAGTTTGGACAAGAAGAGAATAGAAGCTTTCGAAATGTGGTGCTACAGAAGAATGCTGAAGATAAGGTGGGTAGATCACGTAACTAATGAGCAGGTATTGAATAGGATTGGGGAGAAGAGAAGTTTGTGGCACAACTTGACTAGAAGAAGGGATCGGTTGGTAGGACATGTTTTGAGGCATCAAGGGATCACAAATTTAGCATTGGAGGGCAGCGTGGAGGGTAAAAATCGTAGAGGGAGAGCAAGAGATCAATACACTAAGCAGATTCAGAAGGATGTAGGTTGCAGTAGGTACTGGGAGATGAAGAAGCTTGCACAGGATAGAGTAGCATGGAGAGCTGCATCAAACCAGTCTCAGGACTGAGGACCACAACAACAACAACAACAAGTTGGTATCACAGTGGTATGATTTCTTACGACGTGATTTTGCAGTTATTTTATTTATTTTAAAAATAGAATGAAAATTGTTCATTTGCACCTTTTTAGCTTTACTTTAGACGAGGTTGACACACTGGATTGCCTCGAACAAAGTGCTTAGAAACGGTAGTGATTTATTAAATTATCAGAAAATTTTGGTTCGGCTTCCCACGCAGGCCAATATCTTCACTTAATAATTAGTTTAGGTAATAGATACCTACTTCATCACTTTCAGTTAATATACCGTAAAAATAAATAAAACACAGAGACATAATAAGAAACAAAATACCCACAAAATAACCACCACAAAACGTACATCGAAAGCCGCAACTTCTGGTAGCTGTGTTCGGAATAAATTATGTATCCGTCGCATGGAAGAGAAGAACCAGAAATGGACGTAATGTGCAACTACATTGTTGTACTGAAGTTTGGAGAAATGACAACCACGTGTCAAATATCGACCGAAATCACTGCTTACTACATCTTTTACGCCCACAAAAATGTAAATCACAGAAAAACACATCTCACTTTGGCTCCGTAAGGGAGAAGTAAAACTTTTGTATAAGGTATTACATGAACTGCCAGCTTTGGCTGGGAAAGTTAGAAAACATTGTGACATCGATATGTGCGACACCTGCACCGATATCTTGCAGTCATCGATATGAAGCCAACACCAGAGACGGCAAAAGAAAAGGTATATCGACTTATTTGAAGAGAGAGAGGGAGAGAAATAGAGAGAGAGAGAGAGAGAGAGAGAGAGAGAGAGAGAGACGGAGAATATCCAGAAAAGTAAGTATGTGTTGTTTGAACTAAAATAGCAGAGATGGCGTTGGTAGCAAGGCTATGCAGATAAAATACTTCCACAGTTTCCCCGGTATCAGAATTTTCTTTCCGAAAAATTTTCGCAAGGCTTTCGTTTTCCAAAAGTCCCCCTCCCCCCTCAGTTACGTAATAATGTTCAACTTTAAGCTAATTATAATTACTGTTTACATTACCGTAGTTACGTCATAGTTAATTAAAATAAGTGGGCAAGTCGATGTAATAGTTATCTGAAACGTTACGAGTCTATTCTTCCCAGCACAACGAGAATGAAGCACACAACTGAAACGTTTCTGAGAGCAACGAATCGGTATTCGAAAGCCACCTCACTGATTACTTGCACGATAGACGGCATGCGATTAACTAACCGCGTTACGGAGTGCTGAATCAATAGCCAGAATCTCGCAGAATATCCCTTATTTAGTAATGAATATGTACGACTTTCTAGTACAGTGTCAGCGAAACTTAGCCACGGCAGTTGTCGAAAGCAGTGAAATTGTCTTTAGGGATTCGTCAGGCATGTTGTTTCCTTTATGCTAATCTACATTCATTAGTATAATGATATGTCTTCTTGTATCTAGCAACAAGCCAGTCAATGGGAGCCACAACACCAACAGAAATATCACTGCTACCCCACACGTACACTCACATAAATAGCTTCCTGTCAACAGTAGTAGTATAATCTTTCCAATAAAAGTATTGAGTGTCACAGAAATTCAAGTGAATAATTTGATGGAGCATCGGAAGTACTACAAATAATCACAGCAGCTGAAAAGTTATTAGAATGTCTGCCAGACAGCGATAATGAAATTGCGAACGATAATAAAATGCCACGCTAAGCAGATTTAACTTTTATTGAAACTGTAACTGATATATTGTTAGTATGAATTACTAATTATACATCTCCTAAGAGAAAACCTGAGCTATAGAAAAGTCACTAACATTTTACGTACAATTTAATTCCAGCTTACACCGAGACTACATTATATTAGCCATCTTGTAGAATTTCTCTGATTTGTAGGAGAACTTACTAATGAAACACCGCGAAGCACGAAACGGGCGTAAGTTGAAATTTGGCAGCGCAAATCTTGTTGGAAATAAATGATGGAAAATTTTAGTCCAACGTCCCGTCGACGATGAGGTTGTTAGTGACAGATCACATACTCGGATTGGTCAAGAACGAGAAGGAAATCCTTAGTATCCATTTTCCAAGGTACCATCGCGGATGCATCTTGATAGATTTCGTGAAACCAAGGAAAACGTCAGTCGGGATGGTCGAACGGGAATTCGCGTTACGTGCCCTCAGAATACGTATGTGTTCAGTGCCTCATTCGTTTTGTTGTTTCGGGTCAGCAAGAAATTCCTCTTGCGACCTTAGTTCCTATTTATATGGTCATACTAAATTTGCAGTAACCACGGCGAACAATTACTGACTTATAAACTATCTGATCAAAAACATCCGCAAACCCCTATGTAATGCGGAATTGGTCACTAGATATCACGAGTGGCGGTTTTGTTAGTACACTACTGGCCATTAAAATTGCTACACCACGAAGATGACGTGCTACAGACGCGAAATTTAACCGACAGGAAGAAGATGCTGTGATATGCTAATGATTAGCTTTTCAGAGCGTTCACACAAGGTTGGCGCCGGTGGCGACACCTACAACGTGCTGACATGAGGAAAGTTTCCAACCGATTTCTCATACACAAACAGCAGTTGACTGGCGTTGCCTGGTGAAACGTTGTTGTGATGCCTCGTGTAAGGAGGAGAAATGCGTACCATCACGATTCCGACTTGGATAAAGGTCGGATAGTAGCCCATCGCGATTGCGGTTTATCGTATCGCGACATTGTTGTTCGCTTTGGCCGAGATCCAATGACTGTTATCAGAATATGGAATCAGGGTGTTCAGGAGTGTAATACGGAACGCGGTGCTGGATCCCAACGGCCTCGTATCACTAGCAGTCGAGATGACAGGCATTTTATCCGCATGGCTGTAACGGATGGTGCAGCCACGTCTCGATCCCTGAGTCAACAGATGGGGAAGTTTGCACGACAGAACCATCTGCACGAACAAGTCGACGACGTTTGCAGGAGACCATGGCTGCGGTTACCCTTGACGCTGCATCACAGACAGGAGCGCCTGCGATGGTGCACTCAACGACGAACCTGGGTGCACGAATGACAAAACATCATTTTTCGGATGGATCCAGGTTCTGTTTACAGCATCACGATGGTCGCATCCGTGTTTGGCGACATCGCGGTGAACGCACATTGGAAGCGTGTATTCGTCATCGCCATACTGGCGCATCACCAGGCGTGATGGTATGGGGTGCCATATGTTACACGTCTCGGTCACCTCTTGTTCGCATTGACGGCACTTTGAACAGTGGACGTTACATTTCAGATGTGTTTCGACCCGTGGCTCTACCCTTCATTCGAGCCCTGCGAAACCCTACATTTCAGCAAGATAATGGACGACCGCATGTTGCAGGTGCTGTACAGGCCTTTCTTGATACAGAAAATGTTCGACGGCTGCCCTGGCCAGCACATTCTCCAGATCTCTTACCAATTGAAAACGTCTGGTCAATGGTGGCCGAGCAGCTGGCTCGTCACAATACGCCAGTCACTACTCTTGATGAACTGTGGTATCGTGTTGAAGCTGCATGGGCAGCTGTACCTGTACACGCCATCCAAGCTCTGTTTGACTCAGTACCCAGGCCTATCAAGGCCGTTATTACGGCCAGAGGTGTGTGTTCGGGGTACTGATTTCTCAGGATCTATGCACCCAAATTGCGTGAAAATGTAATCACATGTCAGTTCTAGCATAATATATTTGTCCAATGAATACCCGTTTATCATCTGCATTTCTTCTTGGTGTAGTAATTTTAATGGCCCGTAGTGTAGCAAAGAAGACGGGTAGTATTGTGTTGTCAGTAGAAAAGCAGTAACAGCAGAGCGCTAAACGCAGAAGTACGGTGCGGCTATAATTAAACTTTCGATACGTGAGAGGGCGCCAAGAAAGCAAGTGGTCGTGGGACAATAAAACTTTGGGAAAACCTTTCTAAGGGAATGTGGAAGAGAAATAACGAATCAACCATTGAAAGTAAGACATTTTAATTTCCATGTGAAAGGGAATATTTGTTAACTGCGTACCTTGTTTTCGTTCCAGGTTACAAATGATGCTTAATGTGGCGGCTATCTCCAAGCACAGCAGCCTAGAGCCGCACTAGAGATACTATTTCAAATTGTTCGCAGCACTTTTCGAATGGTGGACCATGGAATGTTGAGCTGTCATGAGAAAGGTCGTGCACTGCTTGAAGATCGCACGCTATGATGATGATGTTTGGTTGGTGGGGCGCCCAACTGCGCGGTCATCAGCGCCCGTACAAAGTCCCAAGTTTTTTTACATAGTCAAATTTTTTACACAATCCAATCTAACCACTATTACGAATGATGATGATGATGATGAAATGATGAGGACAATTCAAACCCCCAGTCCCCGGGCAGAGAAATCCCCAACCCGGCCAGGAATAGAACCTAGGACCCCGTGATCTAGAGGCAACAACGCTAGTCACTAGTCATCGCACACTGTGTCCAGAATTCTCATCCATGGCACCAGTAACTTCTTCGACAATTTGTGATACAATTTGGCCGCATGCCTCTCCCGGGAGCAATTCCTAAATCGCCAGTTACTTCGAACTTCCGTAATATGTTCTTCAATCTCGGTGTGGAAAGAGGACCTCTCTGTGTTCCTTTAATGCGTCGATACACGCGAAGAACAGTAGCACTATTTGTGGTATCGATAGCTACGATGGCACAACGTAGGTGCGCTCTACTAGGTTGGCACTACGACACCGACACCGAGCCGGCCGAAGTGGCCGGGAGGTTCTAGGCGCTACAGTCTGGAACTGGGCGACCGCTACGGTCGCAGGTTCGAATCCTGCCTCGGGCATGGATGTGTGTGATGTCTTTAGGTTGGTTAGGTTTAAGTAGTTCTAAGTTCTAGGGGACTGATAACCTCAGAAGTTTAGTCCCATAGTGCTCAGAGCCATTTGAACCACCGACACCGACGACAGCGCCCTCAAGCCGGCGCTGTGCAGCTCTACGAGCGCCGCTCCGGATTAAGCCCATTTGATTCCGACTAGACGACCAAGCAACATTGTTTTTCCTTAATAGTGGGCGAGCCACTACAGTTTTGCCTTTGTAACTTCTAGCCGCTGTTAGATTTGATGGATGAACGGCGGGATACAAACCTATTGACGCTATTTTGATAAAACTGTTTTACGAGTAAAGCCCTACTCACTTTATCCAGTCACATGACGATTGTCTGCAATTGTAATGTACACTGATGTTTGTGGTTGAAATGGCTCTAAGCACTATGGGACTTAACATCTGAGGTCATCAGTCCCCTAGACTTAGAACTACGTAAACCTTACTAACCTAACGACATCACACATATCCATGCCCGAGGCAGGATTCGAATCTGCGACCGTAGCAGCAGCGCGGTTCCACCTGAAGACCCTAGAACCGCTCGGCCACAGCGGCCGGCCAATCTGAACATCGCTGCTATAATGTTGGGTACCCTATCGTAAACAACTTTCCGTCTACACACGTTTTAACGGTGTTTTGTACTGCGTACTGCAAGGGAACAGTTTGGAGGCGAAGATTGTTTGTACACTACTGACCATTAAAATTGATACACCAAGGACAAATGCAGATGATAAACGGGTATTCATTGGACAAATGTATTATACTATAACTGACATGTGATTAAATTTTTACGCAATTTGGGTGCATAGATCCTCAGGAATCAGTACCCAGAACAACCTCCTCTAGCCGAAATAATGGCTTTGATACGTCTGGGCAGTGAGTCAAACAGAGCTTGGATGGCGTGTACAGGTACAGCTGCCCATGCAGCTTCAACACGATACCACAGTTCATCAAGAGTGGTGACTGGCGTATTGTGACGAGCCAGTTGTTCGACCACCATTGACCAGACGTTTTCAATTGGTGATAGATCTGGAGAATGTGCTGGCCAGGGCAGCAGTCGAACATTTTATGTGTCCAGAAAGGCCCGTAAAGGACCTGCAAGATGCGGTCGTGCATTATCCTGCTAAATGTAGGGTTTCGCAGAGATCGAATGAAGGGTAGAGCCACGGGTCGTAACACACCTGAAATGTAACGTCCACTGTTCAAAGTGCCGTCAATGCGAACAAGAGGTGACCGAGACGTATAACCAATGGCACCCCATACCATCACGCCGGGTGATGCGCCAGTATGGCGACGACGAATACACGCTTCCAATGTGCGTTCACCGCGATGTCGCCAAACACGGAGGCGACTATGATGATGCTGTAAACAGAACCTGGATTCATCGGAAAAAATGACGTTTTGCCATTCGGGTACCCAGGTTCGTCGTTGGGTACACCATCGCAGGCGCTCCCGTCTGTGATGCAGCGTCAAGGGTAACCGCAGCCATGGTCTCCGAGCTGATAGTCCATGCTGCTACAAACGCCGTCGAACTTTTCGTACAGATGGTTGTTGTCTTTCAAACGTCCCCATCTGTTGACCCCGGGATCGAGACGTGACTGCACGATCCGTTACAGCCATGCGGATAAGATGCCTGTCATCTCGACTGCTAGTGATGCGAGGCCGTTGGGATCCAGCACGGTGTTCCGTTTTACCCTCCTGAACCCACCGATTCCATATTCTGCTAACAGTCATTGGACCTCACCAACGCGAGCAGCAATGTCGCGATACGATAAACCGCAATCGCGGTAGGCTACAATCCGACCTTTATCAAAGTCGGAAACGTGATGGTACGCATTTCTCCTCCCTACACGAGGCATCACAACAACGTTTCACCAGGCAACGCCGGTCAACTGCTGTTTGTGTATGAGAAATCGGTTGGAAACTTTCCTCATGTCAGCACGTTGTAGGTGTCGCCACCGGCGCCAACCTTGTGTGAATGCTCTGAAAAGCTAATCATTTGCATATCACAGCATCTTCTTCCTACCGGTTAAATGTCGCGTCTGTAGCACGGCATCTTCGTGGTGTAGCAACTTTAATGGCCAGTAGAGTATCAACATAATACACCCTGTCCTAGAGTAGTATCTGTGACGCAATGGCTTGTGAACACTAACATTCCTGAATTAGACAGGCCTACTCCTCAGCCTCAAGCCAAAGTGACGCCTCAAAGATGAATTAGAATGTCGCTTTTGCTCCAGACCCCAGCATCGAAATTCACTACTTTCCCTACGTGCCAATATGCGCGTTTTCTGGAAGAGAGATTACGGGTAAATAAGGCAGGGCGAGTGTTTCAGATTTTCAGTGCAGTGTGTTTCCGCCAGTGTAGAAGGACCGTCGCTCTCCCGTTAGTGGTAAATGCGAGTCTGTTCATGTATTGTGTCAATGCGCCGCGGATCTTCAGCGAGGAGCGGCACGCGGGCACAGCGCCGGCGCAATTAAGGGTAGCAATAGCTGGCACCTAAGGCACTGCCCCTGGCAACTCCGTGGACGGTGACACAGGTAAGGGAGTGTCAAATTGGACGTGGAGAGGCCGTGCACTAGAGCCAGTTCAGCCTCAAATGGGGAAACGGATGTAGCCAGATTGGCTACCGGCGAAGGAACGGTGGCAACCTGCACGGTTAATTCAAATGATATTTAATGCCCGATAGAAAACTGCAACAACTGCAGAAGCGGTGGATATACAATAGCAGCACGAAGACGTAATGGCTATTATTGAAATTGCATTTTCTAGGCAAAACATTACACGGGGAAGGGCATGCGAATTAAAAGTTGAATTAAAGGCGAAAATATTACAATGGGCGATAGAGCAGGTTTATTAACTGGCAAGCTGGAACAACTACGCAAAGAAAATGACAACTATACAGAAAATTCACATAAAAACAGAGAAAACATATGCAAGTGCAGTACTAACGATGTCATCTAGTAGAGATACAGCCGAAACAACTCCTGCTGCTAAAGTCGCAGCAGTACAAACTATGCAACAAATTACTTTCTTCATAACGTCGAGTGCAAATGAAGGCACGAAGATAGTGCAACAGAAACTAACGACCTTAATTAAACATCACTAAAGAGAAAATTTGAATAAAGAATATCAACCAAACTGACAATGAAGTTACTTTGGACACTGCTACACGAAGCCACATTGAAAAGATAATGAATAACTAAAACTTGCAAGAGGCACAGTTGTATGAACAGCGTAAGAAAAGGAACCATTAATGAGACTGTACGACATCCGAGAGGACACATACGCAGAGACACTCAAAAGACACAATATACAGGGTGTCTCTCCTAAGAGTCGAGCGAGGTGGCGCAGTGGTAAGACACTGGACTCGCATTCGGGAGGACGACGGTTCAATCCCGCGTCCGGCCATCCTGATTTAGGTTTTCCGTGATTTCCCTAAATCACTCCAGGCAAATGCCGGGATGGTTCCTCTGAAAGGGCACGGCCGACTTCCTTCCCCATCCTTCCCTAATCCGATGAGACCGATGACCACGCTGTCTGGTCTCCTTCCCCAAAAACCAACCAACCAACCATCCTAAGAGTCGCCGGGCGCAATTTCCCTGGTGTTTCAGCAGATATTTGCAGCGTTGTGTACCTGGATTCAGCACAAAGAAACAGTGCTCATCACGTCTTTCATGCGACGCCCATTATTGACGGAAAGCGTCGGTTTCAAAAAATGTTCAAATGTGTGTGAAATCTTATGAGACTTAACTGCTAAGGTCATCAGTCCCTAAGCTTACACACTACTTAACCTCAATTATCCTAAGGACAAATACACACACCCATGCCCGAGGGAGGACTCGAACCTCCGCCGGGATCAGCCACACAGTTCATGACTGCAGCGCCCTGGACCGCTCGGCTAATCCCGCGCAAAGCGTCGGTTTGTTTCCTATTACAAACAAAATGTTTTTTAAAGCGTAATTTTACGCGTCGAATAGATAGAGTGGTCCCAGGTTAGTCTAGTCCGATATTCGTATTACCGTTATGTATGAACTGGGACACTAAAGCTGGAAGACTAACCAGCACTCCGCCAGCGGCAGCACTGCCCTGCCGGCCGGAGTTGCCGAGCGGTTCTAGGCACTACAGTCTGGAACCGCGTGACCGCTACGGTCGCAGGTTCGAATCCTGCCTCGGGCATGGCTGTGTGTGATGTCCTTAGGTTAGTTAGGTTTAAGTAGTTCTAAATTCTAGGGGACTGATGACCTCAGAAGTTAAGTCCCGTAGTGCTCAGAGCCATTTGAACCATTTGAGCACTGCCGTGGCCCGCGCTGATTGCTACCACCAAACATACAGCGCTACAGAGTCGCTCCTGCATTGCTGTTTATTCTTCGAGTTTTACTGTCCCTGTTAATATATTTCGATAAAGCGAATATTGTACTACATTGATTTGGGAGCGCTCTATCGAGACGGGACGCTAAACTTTCGTTTTTAAAATAATTCTGTTTGAACTGGGGAACAAAACGACGCTTTCTGTTGACATTGGGCGTGGCATGAAAGACATGGCGAGCGGTTATTGTTTGGATTGACTCTAGTAACACAATGCAAGGACGACACTGAAAATGTATGCCGAAACACCATAGGAAATGCACTGGATGACTCCTAGACGAGACATCCGGTATATGCAAAACTTTGAAGATGAATTGACAAAGTAAAGCTTTGAAAGGGGCTTTATAGTACAATTCAGGACAGAACCTGTGGGAAGTAAAGTACTTAATCAAGTTATTGAAGTGAGCTACGAGGTGAGAACATCTTTCATGAAGCGACAAAAAGTATATATCGGATTTCGTTCCGTTTCAGTGAAAGACTTCCTAATAGTGAGGGTCAATGGCACGATCTTGGTCGTCTGGCAAAATATTTTAATAAACAAGTAGTAATTTGTGGACGCTGTGGGGAGGATGCTACATCAGGAAAAACTCTCATTAAACCAAGCAAGGGGCAGTGTGTGTGTGCCATTTAAATATTTATAATGGTGAAAAGTGCGCGGGGAACAGAGATGTACCAAACCCTCCTAACAAGACAGATTTTAAGAACGGGCTATTGATAGGCACCTCATAAAACCAGAAAAAATGAGGATCCTAATGACACTGTTGCGTGCCGTCTGTGTAATAAGATACATCACCATTGGCGAGGAAGGGGGATGCTGTAAGAGCGACGAATTTCTGGCAGAAAGTGAGCATCAAGTACCATAAAAAAGAGCATGCGACACAGACACAGCGCCGGTCGGTGTAACCGTGCGGTTCTAGGCGCTTCAGTCTGGAAACACGTGAGCGCTACGGTCGCAGGTTCGAATCCTGCCTCGGGCATGGATGTGTGTGATGTCCTTAGGTTAGTTAGGTTTAAGTAGTTCTAAGTTCTAGGGGACTGATGACCTCAGAAGTTAAGTCCCATAGTGCTCAGAGCCATTTTTGACACAGATAGAAATAGAGCTTCATCCACCCGCAAAAAACGAAAAAAGAAGTTTTTGGCGAGAATTCAGAACTAAACCAAGATCAAAGGCTGAAGTAGAACTGAGATGTGATACAGGGGAGCAAGATTTGGCGACAGAAGCTGGGCAGCTGTATGTTGAATGTGACAACACACAACCTGAGGAAAATATAGTGCTGCCTATGGAATTGAAAGAAACTTTGCCGGTGAAGGATGTGAATGTGAAACACAAACAGTACGAGGTTCAAATGGCTCTGAGCTCTATGGGACTTAACTTCTGAGGTCATCAGTCCCCTAGAACTTAAAACTACTTAAACCTAACCAACCTAAGGACATCACACACATCCATACCCGAGGCCGGCCGCAGTACGAGGCTCAGAACCACCTCGTATAGGGAACAGACACCTATTACAGGGAAGAAGGCAACAGAACACAGACAGGAACATACTCGCGACAGATTTATGAAAGCATAGAGAACGTGTTGCACCTCACTAGGCTAGAAGAGCTGATGATGCTTACTGCACCGTTAAGACATTTGGTAAGAAATGTGCATCCAGAAAAAGAATATATTACTTTCCCTGTACCTGATTACCTAGACAGAATCCCTCTCAAAGTGAAATACCTGGCAACAGAAGTGCGATACAGAAAAAGTTATTCAAACAGGTCTCTGGCAGAAGAAATGAATTATTTTCCTTAGACAAGTTGCTAAAGCACTTTGTGATAACGCATGGTCGAATAGTCTGGGTTACAGACTAGAATGACCAAATAGTCTAATATACACTTACCGTCCAAAATGGAAGTAAAATTGGGATTGCTTAATGCCATGAGAAGTATCAGCGCACTACCTGAGGCTAAAAAAGTGGCAGAAGAGCTGAAGTGGGATGTATTATGTCTCCAAGAACCATATTCTAAGGCCGGAAAGGTCCCCGGTATGCCAGTAACTGCCCTGATAGTCACCCAAGGGCACCGTCTTATGGCAGCTATAATAATATTTAACAAGACAATCACAGTGACAAAAATATCACAGTGTTTTCAGAATATGTAATATGTGTCTAAATGTTTACGAAAAGGGAGAGTTGCATCCTGGTTTCCATGCATTTTCAATTTAGTGACGAGATCGATGAGTATATACTAAAATGAAAAGATATTAGTCACCTAGGACGAATTATGCCTCTTCTGTACGCCATTGATGCAAACATTAAGTCAGTATTGTGGCATAGATGCCTGATTAATGGTCGTAGGAGATAATCAAAAGAAACCGTAGTGGAACTCAACCTACAGGTACTGCATACACCTCGCAGTCCGCCGACGTATAATGGGAGGGACGGAGCAACGACAAACATAAAGGTCAAAATGGCTCTGAGCACTATGAGACTCAACTTCTGAGGTCATTAGTCCCCTAGAACTTGGAACTAGTTAAACCTAACCAACCGAAGGACATCACATACAACCATTCCCGAGGCAGGATTCGAACCTGCGACCGTAGCAGTCGCGCGGTTCCGGACAAACATAAACGTCACTGCAACAAATATGGCAGTGGCGCGCCGTGTGAAAGGCTGGACGGTTGAGAATAGAATGGCATCGAGTGATCACAATATCATACACAGTATCATCAGCGGAAGGAAATCCAATAAATTACAGAAAGGCGTGCGTAAGGCCAAATACAACATTAAGGAGGCTAACTGGTAAGAACTCGGAAGGGTGTTTCATTCTCAAGGAAATCCATTGCTGGGTGATGATGTAGACATTAAAGCGCAAGAACAGTACCGGCCATACATTCTGCAATGGAGTTTTCGATACCTATGAGGAGTTCTCCTTCTCAGAGGAGTACCTTGCATCCAGCCCGAGGTGCTGCAACAATTAAGACCTGAAACGAGACAAAGAGGAAGCTATACCAGAGCAGCATGACCCAAGAAGAAAGAACCCGAAGGCTGCATACATACAGGAAAGTTAAACAAAGTTTTAAGGAAGAGTTTCGGAAACAAAAATGGAACGTAGAGACTAACCTAGAAACCGATCGCTGCGGAATACCATACAAAATATTCTGCGAGAAAATACGGCTGACAACAGTCTCGTCCACGTTAAAAAGAAATGACGGGACGGTAACAGAAAATTGGGGCATTCAGCTGCCCTGCTAATGGAAACATTGCTTACTGATGACGAAGAAGACGAGACAGAAGATTAGCGTTGATTACGAACTATTTTATGGGAATACTGAAAAAACTGTAAACTTGTATACCCCTTCGTACAAGACGAAACTAGGCGCACAATTCTAAGGCTGAAGGAGAAAATGAATTCTCCAGGACTGGATGGGGTCCCTGCCGAAGTAAAATCTGAGTTAAAGACATTAAGTAGAGTAGCAAAAAACAATCTTATTGTTATATCATTATTACGAAACATCGTCTTTAGCATACGCTAAAAAGCAGTACATATGAGGCCAGTCATATTACTGTATTATCCAGCGTGTTTCCATAAGTGCGAGGAAAATTTAACAGAACATAGAGGATGCTCCACGGAACAATTTGTGGAAGGGAGTCTGGGATCGGAGAACCAGCTTAAGGAGATAACAGGAAAAAAATGACGGTACTCTGAACTTTATTTACGTTAGTTACAGTTAACTGCAATTATCATCGTTGGCACAATAAAAGTGTAATTTGTACTGGATCTTACAAAATATGCAGAAACTGACGGCTATCAACCTCCATGCGAGCATGACATCGACGAGCAAGATTCTAAGGCACCCTGACAAATATCCTGGCGTGTTTCGAATCACATCACAGGCAGCTACAATTCTGGCACTAATTCCGTCTCCGTATACAGTGGGGTCTCATACACAAATGACATTAGATATCCCCATAGGAAATAATCAAGGAGGATTCAGGTCAGGCGATATCGCAGGCCATGGAATAGGACCTCTTCTTCCAATCCAGCGATCAGGAAATACTTTCTAGCAATCAGGTTTGTCCTCCTCGTTTCCTTGCAGGAAATGAAGTACATGTAAATAAACAGCACAGTACGTGTTAATTTGTACGCGTGTTAACTGTAAATACGCTGGAAAACAATAATGCTAGACAAAGTGGTAGACTAGTTTACTTCCATATCTCCTTAAGTTGGCTTTTCCGACTCCAGATTCCAACACCCTGTAGAAAACCACATATTCATGAAACACTATAAGTATCATGGAAGAAATGCTGTATTTACCTTCTGTAATACGGATATTACGATGATGGGCGAACGACTGAAACTAGTCTGATAAAATAAACTACCATAAAAAAACAGCTTTCCTCAAGTACATTATTATTAATATTACATTTGTATTAAGGGCTAGTTAGTTTGGTGTCGGAGGGAAATGTGGATGGCTGAAGTTGTAAAAGCAGATCAAGGCTTGACTACAATAAACAGTTTAATGTGGATGTTGGTTGTAGTAGCTATGCTGAGATGAAGACACTTGCACGCGGCAAAGCAGCTTGAAGAACGGAATTAAATGTCTTCGTACTGGACAACACAGAAGCAGCAGCAACAGAAACAGCAACAGCGGCAGCAACAGCAACAGCAGCAGCAGCAACAACAGCGACGACGACGATATTGGAGTGCTAAACACTAATCTTCTATGCATATTTAAAGATCTCACCAGTTAAGCCTTTGTCCACTCGTCATGGGCTGTCTCACACATCAAAATTAAATATTTATGATGTCCTAAACACGAATAAATTATGTTGTTTGCATTACAATACTTTTTTAAAACTTCGCTTATCTTGAAGACACCGTTCATTGTGCATTAATACACTACTGGCCATTAAAATTGCTACACCAAGAAGAAATGCAGATGATAAACGGGTATTCATTGGACAAATATATTATAGTAGAACTGAGATGTGATTACATTTTCACGCAATTTGGGTGCATAGATCCTGAGAAATCAGTACCCAGAACAACCATTTCTGGCCGTAATAACGGCCTTGATACGCCTGGGCATTGAGTCAAACAGAGCTTGGATGGCGTGTACAGGTACAGCTGCCCATGCAGCTTCAACACAATCCCACAATTCATCAAGAATAGTGGCTGGCGTATTGTGACGAGCCAGTTGCTCGGCCATTGACCAGACGTTTTCAGTTGGTGAGAGATCTACATCTACATCTACATTTATACTCCGCAAGCCACCCAACGGTGTGTGGCGGAGGGCACTTTACGTGCCACTGTCATTACCTCCCTTTCCTGTTCCAGTCGCGTATGGTTCGCGCTCTAATCTCTCTAATTTTACATTCGTGATCTCCTCGGGAGGTATAAGTAGGGGAAAGCAATTATTCGATACCTCATCCAGAAACGCACCCTCTCGAAACCTGGCGAGCAAGCTACACCGCGATGCAGAGCGCCTCTCTTGCAGAGTCTGCCACTTGAGTTTATTAAACATCTCCGTAACGCTATCACGGTTACCAAATAACCCTGTGACGAAACGCGCCGCTCTTCTTTGGATCTTCTCTATCTCCTCCGTCAACCCGATCTGGTACGGATCCCACACTGATGAGCAATACTCAAGTATAGGTCGAACGAGTGTTTTGTAAGCCACCTCCTTTGTTGATGGACTACATTTTCTAAGCACTCTCCCAATGAATCTCAACCTGATACCCGCCTTACCAACAATTAATTTTATATGATAATTCCACTTCAAATCGTTCCGCACGCATACTCCCAGATATTTTACAGAAGTACCTGCTACCAGTGTTTGTTCCGCTATCATATAATCATACAATAAAGGATCCTTCTTTCTATGTATTCGCAATACATTACATTTGTCTATGTTAAGGGACAGTTGCCACTCCCTGCACCAAGTGCCTATCCGCTGCAGATCTTCCTGCATTTCGCTACAATTTTCTAATGCTGCAACTTCTCTGTATACTATATCATCATCCGCGAAAAGCCGCATGGAACTTCCGACACTATCTACTAGGTCATTTATATATATTGTGAAAAGCAATGGTCCCATAACACTCCCCTGTGGCATGCCAGAGGTTACTTTAACGTCTGTAGATGTCTCTCCATTGATAACAACATGCTGTGTTCTGTTTGCTAAAAACTCTTCAATCCAGCCACACAGCTGGTCTTATATTCCGTAGGCTCTTACTTTGTTTATCAGGCGACAGTGCGGAACTGTATCGAACGCCTTCCGGAAGTCAGGAAAAATAGCATCTACCTGGGAGCCTGTATCTAATATTTTCTGGGTCTCATGAACAAATAAAGCGAGTTGGGTCTCACACGATCGCTGTTTCCGGAATCCATGTTGATTCCTACATAGTAGATTCTGGGTTTCCAAAAACGACATGATACTCGAGCAAAAAACATGTTCTAAAATTCTACGACAGATCGACGTCAGAGATATAGGTCTATAGTTTTGCGCATCTGCTCGACGACTCTTCTTGAAGACTGGGACTACCCGTGCTCTTTTATAATCATTTGGAACCCTCCGTTCCTCTAGAGACTTGCGGTACACGGCTGTTAGAAGGGGGGCAATTCCTTTCGCGTACTCTGTGTAGAATCGAATTGGCATCCCGTCAGGTCCAGTGGACTTTCCTCTGTTGAGTGATTCCACTTGCTTTTCTATTCATTGGACACTTATTTCGATGTCAGCCATTTTTTCGTTTGTGCGAGGATTTAGAGAAGGAACTGCAGTGCGGTCTTCCTCTGTGAAACAGCTTTGGAAAAAGGTGTTTAGTATTTCAGCTTTACGCGTGTCATCCTCTGTTTCAATGCCACCATCATCCCGGAGTGTCTGGATATGCTGTTTCGAGCAACTTACTGATTTAACGTAAGACCAGAACTTCCTAGGATTTTCTGTCAAGTCGGTACATAGAATTTTACTTTCGAATTCACTGAACGCTTCACGCATAGCCCTCCTTACACTAACTTTGACATCGTTTAGCTTCTGTTTGTCTGAGAGGTTTTGGCTGCGTTTAAACTTGGAGTGAAGCTCTCTTTGCTTTCGCAGTAGTTTCCTAACTTTGTTGTTGAACCACGGTGGGTTTTTCCCGTCCCTCACAGTTTTACTCGGCACGTACCTGTCTAAAACGCATTTTACGATTCTCTTGAACTTTTTCCATAAACACTCAACGTTGTCGGTGTCGGAACAGAAATTTTCGTTTTGATCTGTTAGGTAGTCTGAAATCTGCCTTCTATTACTCTTGCTAAACAGATAAACCTTCCTCCCTTTTTTTATATTCCTATTAACTTCCATATTCAGGGATGCTGCAACGGCCTTATGATCACTGATTCCCTGTTCTGCACATACAGAGTCGAAAAGTTCGGATCTGTTTGTTATCAGTAGGTCCAAGATGTTATCTCCACGAGTCGGTTCTCTGTTTAATTGCTCGAGGTAATTTTCGGATAGTGCACTCAGTATAATGTCACTCGATGCTCTGTCCCTACCACCCGTCCTAAACATCTGAGTGTCCCAGTCTATATCTTGTAAATTGAAATCTCCAGCTAAGACTATAACATGCTGAGAAAATTTATGTGAAATGTATTCCAAATTTTCACTCAGTTGTTCTGCCACTAATGCTGCTGAGTCGGGAGGTCGGTAAAAGGAGCCAATAATTAACCTAGCTCGGTTGTTGAGTGTAACCTCCACCCATAATAATTCACAGGAACTATCCACTTCTACTTCACTACAGGATAAACTACTACTAACAGCGACGAACACTCCACCACCGCTTGCATGCAATCTATCCTTTCTAAACACCGTCTGTACCTTTGTAAAAATTTCGGCAGAATTTATCTCTGGCTTCAACCAGCTTTCTGTACCTATAACGATTTCAGCTTCGATGCTTTCTATCAGCGCTTGAAGTTCCGGTACTTTACCAACGCAGCTTCGACAGTTGACAATTACAATACCGATTGGTGCTTGGTCCCCGCATGTCCTGACTTTGCCCCGCACCCGTTGAGGATGTTGCCCTTTCTGTACTTGCCCAAGGCCATCTAACCTAAAAAACCGCCCAGCCCACGCCACACAACCCCTGCTACCCGTGTAGCCGCATGTTGCGTGTAGTGGACTCCTGACCCATCCAGCGGAACCCGAAACCCCACCACCCTATGGCGCAAGTCGAGGAATCTGCAGCCCACATGGTCGCAGAACCGTCTCAGCCTCTGATTCAGACCCTCCACTCGGCTCTGTACCAAAGGTCCGCAATAAGTCCTGTCGACGATGCTGCAGATGGTGAGCTCTGCTTTCATCCCGCTAGCAAGACTGGCAGTCTTCACCAAATCAGATAGCCGCCGGAAGCCAGAGAGGATTTCCTCCGATCCATAGCGACACACGTCATTGGTGCCGACATGAGCGACCACCTGCAATGGGTGCACCCTCTACCCTTCATGGCATCCGGAAGGACCCTTTCCACATCTGGAATGACTCCCCCCGGTATGCATACGGAGTGCACATTGGTTTTCTTCCCCTCTCTTGCTGCCATATTCCTAAGGGGCCCCATTACGCGCCTGACGTTGGAGCTCCCAACTACCAGTAAGCCCACCCTCTGCGACCGCGCGGATCTTGCAGACTGAGGGGCAACCTCTGGAACAGGAGAAGCAGCCATGTCAGGCCGAAGATCAGTATGAGCCTGAGACAGAGCCTGAAACTGGTTCGTCAGACAAACTGGAGAGGCCTTCCGTTCAGCCCTCCGGAATGTCTTTCGCCCCCTGCCACATCTTGAGCCGATCTCCCACTCTACCACAGGTGAGGGATCAGCCTCAATGCGGGCAGTATCCCGGGCAACCACAGTCGTAGTCCGATCGGGGGATGCGTGGGACGAGATGGCCGTCCCCGACAAACCCACATCCGGACCCCCACAGTGATGCCCATTGGCAACAACCTCAAGCTGTGTGACCGAAGCCAACACTGCCTGAAGCTGGGAGCGAAGGGATGCCAACTCAGCCTGCATCCGAACACAGCAGTTGCAGTCCCTATCCATGCTAAAAACTGTTGTGCAAAGAACGTCTGAACTAATGTACAGAGAGTGCAAACAAATCGACACAAAATTTAAACTGTTATTAAAATTCAAGACTGCCTAGTATATGCAGTAATGCTGCTACTTGCGCACTGCTGACACACTGCTCGGCGGCGGAAGGAGACTACGCGATTTTACACTATTCAGGTACTAAAACGCGATGCTACAACTCTCAAATACTATAATACGCCCGAAATGTATGAATTAAACAATGCAAGTACCAAAAACACGCAAAGAAATTAAGAATTAAACTATGTAACAAATGAGTACGCTAGGAGTATACGACTTGCTGCTGCAGCTGCTTATCCAACGGCGGCAGGGAGCACGCTGGAGAATGTGCTGGCCAGGGCAGCAGTTGAACATTTTCTGTATACAGAAAGGCCCGTACAGGACCTACAACGTGCGGTCGTGCATTATTCAGCTGAAATGTAGCGTTTCGCAGGGATGAAATGAAGGGTAGGGCCACGGGTCGTAACAAAATAAAATGGTTCTGAGCACTATGGGACTTAACATCTGTGGTCATCAGTCCCCTAGAACTCAGAACTACTTAAACCTAACTAACCTAAGGACAGCACACACATCCATGCCCGAGGAAGGATTCGAACGTGCGACCGTAGCGGTCACGCGGTTCGAGAATGAAGCGCCTAGCACCGCACGGCCACACCGGCCGGCACGGGTCGTAACACATCTGAAATGTATCGTCTAGTGTTCAAAGTGCAGTCAATGCGAACAAGAGATGACCGAGACGTGTAACCAATGGCACCCCATACCATCACGTCGGGTGATAGGCCAGTATGGCGATGACGAATACTCGCTTCCAATGTGCGTTCACCGCGATGTCGCCAAACACGGATGCGACCATCATGATGCTGTTAACAGAACCTGGATTCATCCGAAAAAATGATGTTTTGCCAATCATGCACCCAGGTTCGTCGTTGGGTACACCATCGCAGGCGCTCCTGTCTGTGATGCAGCGTCAAGGGTAACCGCAACCATGGTCTGCGAGCTGATAGTCCATGCTGCTGCAAACGTCGTCGACTTGTTCGTGCAGATGGTTCTGTCGTGAAAACTTCCCCATCTGTTGACTCAGGGATCGAGACGTGGCTGCACGATCCGTTACAGCCATGCGGATAAGATGCCTGTCATCTCGACTGCTAGTGATACGAAGCCGTTGGGATCCAGCACCGCGTTCCGTAGTACACTCCTGAACACACTGATTCCATATTCTGATAACAGTCATTGGATCTCGGCCAAAGCGATCAACAATGTCGCGATACGATAAACCGCAATCGCGATAGGCTACAATCCGACCTTTATCCAAGTCGGAATCGTGATGGTACGCATTTCTCCTCCTTACACGAGGCATCACAACAACA
This sequence comes from Schistocerca nitens, assembly GCF_023898315.1. Taxonomy (NCBI): domain Eukaryota; kingdom Metazoa; phylum Arthropoda; class Insecta; order Orthoptera; family Acrididae; genus Schistocerca; species Schistocerca nitens. The sequence continues at coordinate 351,741,609 of NC_064616.1, forward strand.
TTTCACCAGACAACGCCAGTCAACTGCTGTTTGTGTATGAGAAATCGGTTGGAAACTTTCCTCATGTCAGCACGTTGTAGGTGTCGCCACCGGCGCCAACCTTGTGTGAACGCTCTGAAAAGCTAATCATTTGCATATCACAGCATCTTCTTCCTGTCGGTTAAATTTCACGTCTGTAGCACGTCTTCTTCGTGGTGTAGCAATTTTAGTTGGCAGTAGTGTATAATGCTATACTATTCGAGACGGAAGTTCAGCATTGTTACGCAGAAGTTGCTAATGTTTCGCTCCTGGTGTACATTGAGTTCCTTTTCTAACGAGGAGAAGTCTCTATCAAAAACAATATTCCGCCTTAAAATATTTTTGTACTGACATACGTTTCCGTCCTGTGCCTCATCATTTTAGACACACCCGCTGTTGATGCTGCATGTTCATGTTGTCGCGTCCCGAGAGGGAATAAGAAGGATGCGTTGTAATTACAGGGCCTTACCTCGATCAATGTAATCGATGGGCGATTTTTGCATAGGCAGCTTGCAGAACTCCAGTCTGTAAAGAATCTATAAGCTAAAGAGGGTGTTCAGGGACACAGAACTCGGTGTACATCGCAAGGAAACTCAGGTCTAATCAAACTCAAGACTAATAAAGTCTATTGGAAGTTCATCTCTGGCATTACTGACTTTTGCTTCTATTCCGTACACAAAGTTACGATGTACGGCTTCACGTAACACTGTCAGCTGCCTTGTATCTCGCGGTCCTGAGACTATCTGGCGCAGGGGTAGCGTCTCAGACGACTACCAACTGTGCTCCCCACTTGGTTTGGGGCGGTTCCCCTTTTTATAACGCTCGTCGGGTTTCTAGAACATTCCCTCTGACGCACATCGCCAACGAGGAGTGTACATTACTATATATGGGAAACTCACGAGGCACTTGTGTCACTGTTGCGAGCTGCTATACGGGACCACGGTCGCTCGCTGGCTGACCAGTGGCCGTTTCCATGTGTATTTAGCCCGTTTACCGACCGTCGCCAGTCTGTCGCTGTTTGAATACCCTATTGCGCCAACTCCTCCGTCAACTTCCCAAGCAGCCTATCGCTTCCAACTTTGAATTTAATGCCGTATTCAATCCCTTAATAGTGTATTTCGCGATAACGTGTAGGTCCTTAGGTCCTCTTAGACGAGTTACACATTCATAATGAACAGTTTGCTTTGATAAAGTGGAAGCAACATGTTTTCAAAGCTAAAGAAATATGTTAGCCATAACCGCATTATATTCAAACTACAACAAATACAGCACACAGAGTCCAGCAAGAAGCAAATGTTATCTTTAATGTGTGTGCATGAGAGGGTGTCTGGCTAAGGAAACCTGAGGAGCCGGCCGGAGTGGCCGAGCGGTTCTAGGCGCTACAGTCTGGAACCGCGCGACCGCTACGGTCGCAGGTTTGAATCTGCCTCAGGCATGGATGTGTGTGATGTCCTTAGGTTAGTTATGTTTAAGTAGTTCTAAGCTCTAGGGGACTGATGACCACAGCAGTTAAGTCCCATAGTGCTTAGAGCCATTTGAACCATTCTGAAACCTGAGGAGCCACAAATCTGTAAGCAGCAAGAATAGCGTGGAGGTGAGAAAGGAATGCGCAAAGGACGAAAAATGGAGCCCCCACGTCACAATTATATTAATATTTACAGGTTTAGGTTTGTAACAGGGAGAAATTATTTTTCAAGCATGGATAGTAATTCTTTGTTATTCACCCACAACGAAATAAATATTTTAAGTGGTTGGTCTCTTACAGTTTGCAGATATTTGTCGAAAATCATTATGTACAATAGTTAGTTGCTATAAAAATCTTCGTTATTGTTACCAGTTTCGATTTCTACTAATTACATAATTTCAAAAACACGAACTGATACAGAATTCAGTATATACATATTAATATAAAAAAGTCCAGAAAATCCAATATGTCTGTACTATAACAGTACATTGTCTACATTTGCTGGGGTCACGTAGAATGATGGAACAATTTCAGAGTCTGTTGTTTGAACAACCGGCTACATGTCAGATGAGGTGTAGATCTTACTGACATTTTGGAGCTGTCTGACGACGTTCAAATTCCATATAATGAGTTCGGTTGTTTACTCCGCCTTTTTGACGGTATACACTGAGGTGACAAAAGTATTGGGAAAGCAATATGCACGTATACAGATAGCGGTAGCTTCGCTTACACAAGGCATAAGAGGGCAGTGCATTAGCAGAGCTGTCATTTGTAATGAAAGACGGGAATTATCAGACTTTGAACGCGGAATGGTAGTTGGAGCAAGATGCATGGTACATTCAGTTTCGAAAATCGGTAGGGATTTGAATATTTTGAGATCCACAGTGTCAAGAGTGTGCTGAGAATATCAAATTTCAGGCTTTACCTCTCACTATAGACAACGTAGTGGACGTTAACGTCCGAGAGCAGCGGCATTCGGGCAGAGTTGTCAGTGCTAACAGACAAGCAACAATACGTGAAATAACAGCAGGAATCAATATGCGACGTATGACGAACGTATCCGTAACGAAGTACCTTTGCTTACAGCACGACATACCCTGCAGCGCCTCTTCTGGTCTGGTGTCCATACCGGTTGTACCGTAGACGAAAGGGAAACTGTGGCCTGGTCGGACGAGTCCCTGTTTCAGTTGGTAAGAGCTGATGGTAGGGTTTGAGGGTGGCACAGACCTCACGAAGCCATGGACCCAAGCTAGACCCAGAACAAGCTGTTGGTGGCTCCATAATAGTGTGGGCTGTGTTTACACGGATTGGACTGGGTCTCCTGTTCCAGCTGAACCGATCACTGACTGGAAATGGTTACTTTCGGCTATCCGGAGACCATTTGCAGCCATTCATGTTGTTGGTTCAAATTGCTCTGAGCACTATGGGACTTAACTTCTGAGGTCATCAGTCCCCTAGATCTTAGAACTACTTACACCTAACTAACCTAAGGACATCACACACATCAATGCCCGAGGCAGGATTCGAACCTGCGACCGTAGCTGTAGCGCGGTTCCAGACTGTAGCGCCTAGAACCGCTCGGCCACTCCGGCCGGCCATTCATGTCGTTCATGTTCCCAAACAACGACGGAATTTTATGTCTGACAATGCGCCATGTCACCAGGTCATAATTGTTCGTGTTTAGTTTGAACATTGTGGACAATTCGTGCGAATGATTCGACCAGCCAGATCGCCCAACATGAATCCCATCGATCATTTATGAGACACAATCGAGAGGTCAGTTCGACCACAAAATCCTGCATCGGCAACCGTTTCGCAATTATGGACGGCTATAGAGGCAGCATGGCTCAATATTTCTGCAGCAGACTTCCAACGGCTTGTTGAGTTCGTGGCACGTCGAGTTGCCGGAGAAAAGGAGGCCCAATATGATATTAAGTTGTATCCTACGACTTATGTCATCTCAATGTATAGAGCGAGAAGGAAGGTCATGTATGTGTCCATACAGATACTGTAACTGATGGAACGAAATGTACATCAACTCAACAAAAGTATCGAGATACTCCTATATAATGAGGAACTGACCACTAAATCTCACGACAGGCGGACCCGCCAGTGTGAAAGGAGACGGGGGGAAGGTGGGGGGGGGGGGGGTGATTTTGGTACCAGTAGAGTAGCAGAAACAAAAAAAATGGGTTGGTCAGGAGAAGTCAGTGACTTAGAGGGAGGACCAGTTATTGGATGTCACCTGAGTAACAAATCCATCACTGATGTTTCAACCCTTCTGCAGCTGCCCATGTCGACTTTTGCCGTTGTGACTGTAAATACGCTACCATCACTGATCGAAGGTGAGGTACGTCTCGTGTAGTTACGGACAGGGATTGTCGATCATTGCGGAGGGTGGTTGTGAGTTCCGAAGTGCTGGCAGCATTCCAGCTAACACAAATACTGTGCGCAGGGAGTTAAAAAGAATGGAATTCAGTAGTGTAGCACCTCCTCATAATCTTGAGATTTTTGTAGTCAGTGCTAAGCGACGCTTGAGGTGCTATAAAGAGCAACCCTCTGGACAGAGCAGGATTGGAAACGAATGATTTGGAGTGACAGATCACGCTATACTCTGTACCTAGCCGATGGAAACTTTTGCTTTTGGCGAATGCATAGAGAACGTTACCTGCTATCATGGGTAGTGCCAGCAGGGAAGTTCAGAGGCGGGGGTGCTACAGAGTAGTAATGTGTTTCCGTGTTTAGGGTGTGGTCCTCTTATTGTGCTTAAAAAACGCTAAATGTGGAACTGTATGATCATACTTTACATCGCAGTGTGCTGCGTTCAGCGTAGCAACAGTTCGGACACGATGACTGGATCTGCATAACAATGCTACATTTCATAAAGCAACATATCTGAGGCAATGGTTTGTGAACAATAATGTTCATAAAATGGAATGGTCCGCCCAGAGTCCCTACCCGAACTCAATGGGATGACTCAGAACATGGAGTTCGTTCCAGACCCTAGCGACCAACATCACTACCTGTTCTGATTTCTGCTCTTGAAGAAGAAAGTGCTGCCATTCCTCCACAATAGTTCAGACACCTCACTGAAAGTGTACCGGGCAAATTTCAAGTTATGAAGAAGGCGAAGCGTGGAAATACCCTTATAAATGTTCACTAACAAGTGTCCGTATACTTTTGATCAAATAGTGTATGTATCCACACAGATACTGTAACTGAAAACCTTGTTGTGTCTGATTAGTAATAATCGAAAATGGCAGCAATAATAATGTTCTTCGTAGTAGCCGACGGATGTGTAATATGATTTTCGACAGAATACGTCAGGAGCAAAAACAATGGCAACAGCCAACAGAAAGTACCCACAATGATGCCTTTAAATTTAGATTTGCCTTACTTATGTATTCTGAATTGTCGAGTGATGAAGAAGTTCCCTTAACCTAACCGTATTACATTGTTCTGCAAAACTTAAGGACGAGATAGATAAAGTAACATAACATATTAACTGCTAAGTGGACGTGAATGAAAGTGAGTGAGCTTGTTGTCAGAGGTGCCCCACTCGTGTTCAGAAATATCGGCGTTACATGGAGTTTGGTCAGCGTGACTTTAGCGCTAAATGGGGACGGCCCCGCAACACTGGACACTTCAACGAACGGGAAACCACTGTGTGCGATGCGTCAACCAACGACCAGTTGCGTTGTACTGTGGTGATATTCGATCATTGCAACAAGGTCCGGAGACAAGTTTTGGTTGACTTCACATGGGGAAGAAACACCAGAAACTGGAAGAAGACGAAGTGTCGCGAATGTAGCCCAAGAATTTGATATTGTTCACAGCACTGTTTCATGTGCATGGATAACGTTCTGAACCACAGGCACTGATGTCCGAAGGAGAGGAAGTGGTACACCACCGGTCAATTACAGCAGTAGATGATCGCTACATTGTGCAACAAGCAAGATGTGACCCACATCAAACAGCGGGTGAAATTGCAACCACATGTAATAATAATAATAATAATAATAATAATAATGGCGTGTGACGAGGACCTCCCGTCCGGTAGACCATTCGCCTGGTGCAAGTCTTTCGATTTGACGCCACTTCGGCGACTTGCGCGTCGATGGGGATGAAATGATGATGATTAGGACGACACAACACCCAGTCCCTGAGCGGAGAAAATCTCCGACCCAGCCGGGAATCGAACCCGGGCCCTTAGGATTAACGGTCTATCGCGCTGACCACTTTTTTTAAATCTCATTTTGTTCGTTATTGTTCGTCGGACGTCACCTGACGCACGTTGAAGTTCGTTATTTATCTATTCACTCAGTTTTTTTATTACAGAGGGCAGCTAACCCTCTGACCGAACACGCTGAGCTACCGTGCCGGCATCACTCAGCTAGCGGGGGCGTATGGACCACATCCAATAAGACCGTAAGGCTATCTCGCCCTCTGTAGTGGCACGGCGACAGCATGGGGTGGTTTCTTTGCGATGGTGGCAAGAGCATAGCGACTGGACCAGCGAGGAGTGAGGTAGTGTGCTCTTCTCGGATGAGAGCAAATTCAGTCTAAGTAGTAATTCTGGACTTGCCCTCGTATGGCGAGAGGTGGGAACTGAAGTGCTCCAGGCTAGAAACACCCTACAAAAAGTAAGGATGAAGTTCTATTTCCATTTATTAACAAAATTATTTTCCTCAATTTAACACAATGGTCTGACCGATACTGAAGATCAGCACAAATTCCAAAAGTGTCAATAACCTGGAAGTATATCATAGACTAAACAGAAAGTTCACTGAATGCTTGATACCACACTCTTATTTCTAGAACACTCAAAAATATTCTCCATAGTATGATCATATGTTGAAAACAATAGACTGGCTGGGTGAGATTAAGATATGTGAACACAAAATAAGCAGTCTCGCATATGCGGATGACTTAGTTGTGATGGCAAAGTAATATTTCAGAGCTAGATCAGAAATGCAAGGACTATGGTATGAAGATTAGCATCTCCAAAACCAGTGGGAAAGAGATATAAACGGATTGAGTGCCAAATAGGAGGAACAAAGTTAGAACAGGTGGCCGGTTTCAAGTACTTAGGATGCATATTCTCACAGGATGGCAACATAGTGAAAGAACTGGAAGCGAGGTGTAGCAAAGCTAATGCAGTGAAGCGCTCAGCTACGATCTACTCTCTTCTGCAAGATGGAAGTCAGTACCAAAACTAAGTTATCTGTGCACCGTTCAATCTTTCGACCAACTTTGTTGTATGGGAGCGAAAGCTGGGTGAATTCAGGTTACCTCATCAATAAGGTTGAGGTTACGGATATGAAAGTAGCTAGGATGATTGCAGGTACTAGTAGATGGGAACAATGGCAGGAGGGTGTCCACAATGAGGAAATCAAAGAAAAACTGGGAATGAACTCTATAGATGTAGCAGTCAGTGCGAACAGACTTAGACGGTGGGGTCATGTTACGCGCATGGGAGAAGCAAGGGTACCCAAGAGACTCATGGGTTCAGCAGTAGGGGGTAGGAGGAGTCGGAGTAGACCAAGGAGAAGGTACCTGGATTCGGTTAAGAATGATTTTGAAGTAACAGGCTTAACATCAGAAGAGGCACCAATGTTAGCACTGAATAGGGGATCATGGAGGAATTTTATAAGGAGGACTATGCTCCAGACTGAACGCTGAAATGCATAATCAGTCTTAAATGATGATGATGAGTATGATACAGTCCTTCCACTAGGCAGAACACTCGGAAACCTCTAAGTCCACACTCCCGCTGGGAGGCTTAATTCTGAACAGAATGAAACTTAAGGTTCGGACAACACCGGAATAATTTCAAAGTCCCTTTAGTCTCACCAAAAGAGACTGACAGTGACAAATGATACGAAGAGTTCCCGCGACCTCTTTGCCTGTCCACCGGAGGCGAAGGCGGCGTGCGGTCGGAAGCGATGCTGGGTCCGTAGTAGAAGGCATCCGTTGACTGGCTGCGACGGAACTGCCTGGATCGGGACCGGCGTAGTCGTAAATACTCACGTGGCAAAAGTATACTTGCATTCGATTGGCGGCACGTGACACGGTGAATGCAGGAAAATGGTCCGCAGCAGAAGCGACCCATGCCGCGGTTGTGCCCGCCACCTGTTTTCGTGTCTGGTGTATGTGAAGGTCTTCTACGGGTCGAGCTGCAAATAATCTTGCTGGAAGATATGTCTTTCAGGGATGCACTCGGCCCTGCTTTTATTCTTATGCATACAATACGCGACTGCATCAAACAACGCAGGTGGATAAGCTCTCGGAACGAGAGAATATCCGGCGTATGGAATGGCCTGCCAGTTCCCCGACTGAATCTGAATCTTTTGGTTTTGGGAGACGTGCGATAGCACGTCCACAAGCACCAGTGACCATCCATCACATGTCAGCCGCGCTGGTACAGGAATGGTACACCCTACTACATGACCTCTTTAACAACATTGTGGCCAGCATGGTAGCAGGTTGTAGAACATACAATGCCGTCCGCGATGATCACACATCCTGTTAAGTACTATGTCCCACCTTTTATCATGTTCAGGGGACCAACATAAACCACGGTGACTTCGGTGTAATTACTGTCTCTGAATAAAAGTGACCTTTCTGTCCGTCTCCTTCCGTATTACTTTCAGTTACCTTCTGTACTGTACTATACTATAACAGTTCGTCTATGATGGTCCAAGTTTCATCGAGCTATGTTACTTGTCATGGACACATCATGCGGAAGTTAATTTCGTTTTGCAGTGTATTTCCATATGTGTGTGCCTTCGTATTATCTGTTCTATGTAGTTTTCAGGGAATGCATTTATTGATGTTCCGCAGGTCATTTTGTCACGCCTACCACTTACAAAATTGAAATTTTGCCAGTTGATCATTGCATGATTAAAGACTCCTCCGATGGTGGAAGTATTACTGGTGAACTACCATGCAAATGAACTTACATAGTAGATAAAACACAAATTCGATTATAAGTTTATATCCACCCTTGTACTAAGGGTTGCCCAAAATATCTTGCACGCAACTTCAGTTTCTATAACGGCCGATCTGAGTTTGTAGACTACTGCGACTAATACACCACCTCAGTTTACCAATACTCTATTCTTTCGATGTACACTTAAATTTCCCTCCAAAATCCGTCAATTTAGGGTTTTAACCATCTTCCTGTACCGAGTATTTTGTGAGCTCCACCGCTTTTTAGGAGCACTTCAAACTCTGGCACTGTTGCTCCTAGTTCTTCGGCAGTTAATCATTATAATTTTAATAGTCTCACCTGTTGTGGGCATTTGTTTGGGTCCTATACACAACTGTCGTTATGTGGACTGGATGGGGCAGTGCATAATCTAGAAAAAATAAAAAAAACCTTATGTACACATCATACCAGTTTCCCTAAGGAATACCATTATTCACTGCACGCTCATATTGGCGGCTATTAAGAAGTGCCTACGTTTTGCACTTCTCCCTGACATGTGACACAACAGATTTCCGAACACGTGAAGAGTGCGTCTCTGGCTCACCTTCGGTTTTACTGGAAGATAGCTCCTCGAACTTGGTGTTTAGAGGATGGGTACAGCACCTCCAATTTCCTTGGTACCTGTCTCCCTGGTACATGGCGTCTAACTCTACCTCTGACACTCCACTCACAGTCAAGAAGACGAGTACTGATAGGTCCCATACTTCCTATTGGGTAGACAGTATCCACAGGAGAGGTTTCTACTTGAGGTAGCTCTGGTACGTCTGGTACACTACTGTCAGAAGCCCTTCCAATATATCCATTCACATCAGCTTCCAATCGCTTGACTGCAGTCGGGGTGATTTCCAGCAGGTTACAAACGTCAACTAACTCATCCCGTGTTCGACAACAGCATTCATGATGAGGCTGCATTATGGCTGGTGCAGTGTTTTACAGGTAAGTAAACACCTAACTTTAAAATAATGTCTCTGATTCTCCTTTTAATTAATGGATCTGTTAAGCTATTAATAATGTTAATTCTCCTTAAGAACTGAAGCAGTTACCATGAAAAACAAGATTTCTATTAGGCCAAAGAAAAAACCTAGAATATAAGTTACTGATTTACTTAAATTTTGGTGACGTTATAGCGGATAATAAAGTCGACAATACCGTTAATTTACGATAAACGCAGACAACGAATATTTTCGATGAAAAGGAAAACTAAATGTGACATAATATGTTAGTTATAAGACGTGCTACAGTAACTGTAAATAATAAACGCCGAATTACTACGAAATGTGCAAAACACTGGTAAATTCCGAAAATTCTCAAAAATGTACGTTTAATCGTGTTGATATACACAGAAATTCGTGATGAAGGATTTTTTTAACTAGAATGCTGCTGCTAAATTTACATAAAGAACAAATGTTGGTTATAACTGATGGTACGTTTTTCGTGGCTCTCAGCGTACGAAAACACACAATACATAGAGACTTATACACGAGACTTGATACAATAAACACGAAAACCACCTTTAAATTTAACGTTAAGTTTTTGAATTTAGGTTTTCCAAGCCAGTCTATCTGATACACATGTTTGTGCTCGGACACATAGAAAATACCGGAAGTCGGCTTCTACGCATAAATATACAGGGTGAAAAGTATTTATACCGACAAACTTTGGGAGGTTGTAGGGGACATCAAAACAAATATTTTTCCCTAATGTCCGTTTTTCCTATGAGGATTATTTAAACCGGTGGAGGCCGTATTACGCTCTTCAGTTGTTAGATGCCGTATTACGATCTTCAGTTGTAGGAAACTGCTGTCCACCAGTGTAGAAGTGCAATGTCTCTGTTTACTAATGGAGCGATACACTTGGAGTGAGTACACTGATATAGTTGGTGCGTACTACGTAGCGCACCACAACGGACGAGCTACACAGCGGGTTTATCAACAACAATATCCTAATCGCCGTATCCCGCATCATACGACCATTGCTGCTGTGTACCAATGTCTGCGTGAGACCGGATCATTTAGCAGATTACCTGGACAGAGACGCCGTCGCACGGTAAGAACGCTGCAATTTGAGGAAGCTGTCTTGCAGCATGTGGAGCGGGATCCTTCAAACAGCACTCGTGCAATTGCACGTAATATGGGGACGAATCAGACGAGTGTAAGAACAGTCTTTCGAGAGCAATTGTTACGTCCATTTCACTTGCAGCGTGTCCACAACCTGGGACCAGTAGATTATCCATCCAGAGCACAGTTTTCTCAGTGGTACCTGGAACAGTGTGAAATGCAACCTACATTTCCATCCTCTGTGTTGTTTACCGATGAAGCAACGTTCGGGCGTGATGGAATCTTCAACCTGCACAATTCGCATGTTTGAAATGAGGATAACCCGCATGCCACAGTTACTAGCGCTCGTCAAGTACGGTTCTTCGTTAATGTGTGGGTCGGTGTTGTTGAGGACTGTTTAATCGGACTGTATCTGCTACCTATGCTATTAAATGGCAGACACTATTACAATTGTACCGCTAGAGCATTGCCTGAATTGCTGGAAGACGTCCCGCTCCCTACAAGACAACGCATGTGGTTCCAACTTGACGGGGCGCCGGCACATTTCAGTCGTCGTGTGCGTCGAGTCCTGGACCGACGGTTCCCATAAACGTGGATTGGCAGAGATGGTCCTGTACCATGGCCTGTTCGATCCCCACTTTTTTGTGTGGGGAACAATTCAGGACACTCCTGATGTTTTTGCCCGTGTCAGACAGAACATGATCTGACAGTGTAACCTTTGTTTACGTGTCAATTGAGACATTTTTGAAAATCTACTGTAATTGAAATTGGGTTGCGTTAATGTGTTGTCTCTTGGTCGTAAAAAATGGAAAAGTGTTTGTTGGTTTAATTAATTTGACGCCGGAGAAATCTTCCTCTACCGGTTGAAATACTCCTCATAGGAAAAAATGACATTAGGGAAAAATATTTGTTTTGATGTCCCCTACAACCTCCCCGAGTTTGTCGGTTTAAATAATTTTCACCCTGTAGGTACATAAACGTAAGAATTTCACGGATTTTGCACTTAGCTGGTTTCATGACACCTTTACCCTAGAGCGAAAGATGTACCCTGCAGTATCAGTATCGTTCACAAAAACCATGAAAAATAATCATGTAACCTGAGGAAACCCCCGAGACTTGAAAAGATGCTTTGCAGTGTCATAGACGTCCGCCTGCTTAGCTGGATGGTAACGTGCTTGCCTCCCATGCACTGGGCCTGTGTTCAATGCCCTGCCGGGTTGGATATTTTCTCCTCTCGTGGACTGGACGTTGTGTTGTCCTCATCATCGGCCGCAAGTCGCCCATTGTGGCGTCGACTGAAATAAGACTTGCACTTGGCGGCCGACCCCGACTGGGACCTTCCGTCCAACAATACCGTACGATCATTTCATTAGTGTCATAGACGAAACGTGAAAATAATTGTTTGTAGTTATGAGCGCCTTGGGATCGTAAACAATAAACTAAAAAGATATGGCATAGCGTGGAGTCTTATTTTCAAAATTACCAAAGGGCACTTTTCAACTCGAGTCAAAAAATATTACTTCCTCCAATATGTATCTCATGTAATGGCCATGGGTAAAGAGACAGAGAATTCGGAAGTTTGCGGGGGTAAATCAACAATACCTCGTCCCACACACCATCCACGAATAAAACAGCAACAGAGAAATTGATTCTGGTACTCCTTTCACCCCACACCTTACGGTCGGTTTTGGAGTACAACTGAGGATGAAGAGTTAATTTCTCCCACCTTCGTTTTCTATGAACAAGTGGCATTCGTGGTGCCGTTACCTGTATGGCTGCTACACTGCATTATTGCGTGATGAACGGTTGCCGAGCTGGCAGCAGCGCCGCGATGATTGGGCCGCACCTGCCCGCGCCCTCGCTTCGCACCGGCGCTGCCAGCGCCTGCCTAATAACAGGATTACGGCCGAAATTTCGCCATTTATCTGCTATCGGCTGGTTGATTACCAGGCTGCATCGAATGCCATCAAGCGGCGCGCTAGCGGTGCTGCCACATCCCGCCTTCCAGTCATTTCGCAATCCATTGCCATTTGCTGTTTATCTCTATGTTAAATTATCTCTCTCGGGCAACAGATTGTATGGCTTGTCAATATACTCACCTTCATCGGCGCTAATTGTTCCAATACTTTTACTCATAAATCTACCCGAAACAAAGCAGTTTGCTTTAATGGAGCACTAACTATTTCACCTCAAACGTTTTTTGCTGCATTAAAGATACCGACAACAATGTATTTTAATTTTGTCAAATATTCATAAGGTCACGCGTGGTTCATAAAATGACGAATATATTTCCGTAACCTTGTTGTCCAACATGATATAGATGAAAGTATTTTTCAACTGACACCATACTCTTTCCGCGGAGTTCTCTGGCTGTGGAATAGTTTTCTCGCCGGGACAAATTCAACGATATACATATTTTGTAGATGTAATAAGTAATTACGAAGCAGACGTGTGTTTAAAATTGAGATTTTTCTGTAGTATTTTTCATGTGTTGAACGATGGACTGCAAAGTAATCACTACATACTGAATAATCCATTACGAAGGTGATAAAAACTAGGTCAATTCTGTGTTGGTCTTCATAGGATTTGAATGAGGTGCAGTGTAACCACTGCATACGTTCATCATATGTGTGGACACACAGGTCGAAATTAATTTACAGTGGCTCCTACCAAAACAACTGCGTTGCTTGAGGACACATTGACTGATGTGTAGCTCTTACGAAGTGAGATACGGAAACAGTGGTACCTTTGTGTATATAATACGTTCTTTTACTGGAAAAGAGTCTATCTTTGCAATATTTTAGTGGTAACAACAACAAATGCATATGACTCTTGTAATATTTCTGTCTTAGTCAGCCATCATATTAGGCTCCAAGAAGCTGTTCCCAGAGCAGTAGAGATGCGAGAAGTATATGGATGACGAAATGTGGTACCTGTGACATATGTTAGATTCGGTACCATTCCAGTGAGAAAGACCGCCTGCATAATGTTACTGCTCTGTGATTGGCTGCTGTGTTCGGAGCAAGCGCGCCAAAACGTTAAAATATAGTTATTATTATTAGTTAAACTACTCATTGGAATGGCTTCACTTTTTAATATAAGTCTCTCTCAACAGCTGACTATCAGTCAGTCATTTTAGAATTATTAAAAACTATTTAAATCAAAAACAAAAGACTGACGAAATTGCACACGAAGCACTTCGGAAGCGTTCGGGTCACGCCTTTTCTGGTATGGTGAGTGAAGTGTTTCGGGCTGTTCGTCACTCTGGATTAGGCAGTCGAGAAGAACAGACACGTTTCTGTCGTAGGATGTGTTTCCAATTTTTATTTAAGCTCCTGTTCGTCACTCTGGATTAGGCACTCGAGAAGAACAGACATATTGTCTGTCGTAGGATGTGTTTCCAATTTTCATTTAAGTTCCTGTTCGTCACTCTGGATAAGGCAGTCAAGATTTACCGTCATGTTGTCTGTGGCAGAATGTGTTTGCCAGTATTCAGTATTAAAAGATTCACTCCGGTAGTCATGAGGCACAGACACGTGCCACAAATAGTGTAAAGATACATTTTCGTAAACATTATGTTTGATCATGTACTTTGCTGTATCAGAAGGTGTTATATTAAGATCATGTAGTCTTCTCGTGTGGCTATATTAATATACGCGAATGGCATCCCAAAGAGGTGATACATTATTTCAGAACAGAACCTCGCTAAAAGTCAGTTTCAGCCTCAAGATGCAGAACCTACGACCTGCGTGCTGTTTTCTGCGCTGGGGACATCAACTTGAAGACAGCAGGTTAGTGAACTATAACAGAACCTTCGTATTCCACACAGTGCAGTGGAAACAGCTAGGCGCCTCACGTGTACTGCACGCACAGAACAAATGTGCTCAGTGACACGTCGTCTGCAGTAATGTATAGGCGGTAAAGGAGGATGATCGTTATTAACACCAACAGTCAATTCATTCTTCCTTTCTTGCCGTACTCTACACTAACGAGTAAAAGCGTTATGACCACTATTCTCCAAAAGATTGCATGGCGTCTGGTGACGTTGCGACACGCGACACGGTAAGGAAAATATAAAACGCGAGCAGATACGAGTGAGGTATCATTCTATTGACAGTAAGGGACGCAACTAGAGAAATCCCCTGACGTAAGCGTCTTTGACAAAGGAGATATTGTTATGACCCGGCGCCAGGGAATGAGCATCTAGAAAATGGCGAACTGATTGGCAGTTCGCGTGCTACTGCGATGAGAATCTATGGAAAATGGTTGATGGACAGTGAAATCTCGAGTAGCTAATAAGGTGTTGGACGTACATATTTCTTCACAGAACATGGATGTCGGGGGCTTGTCCGCTCTGTAAACCAGGATAGGCCGCGTTATATGACAGATCTGAAGACATAGTACAATGCTAGTGCAGGGACAAGTGTTTTGGAGCACAGTATTCAACGCACATTATTTAACATGGGAGCCGGCCGCGGTGGTCTCGCGGTTCTAGGCGCACAGTCCGGAACCGTGGGACTGCTACGGTCGCAGGTTCGAATCCAGCCTCGGGCATGGATGTGTGTGATGTCCTTAGGTTAGTTAGGTTTAAGTAGTTCTAAGTTCTAGGGGACTGATAACCACAGCAGTTGAGTCCCATAGTGCTCAGAGCCATTTGAACCATTTTTATTTAACATGGGACACCGCAGCAGACGACCTAACGTTTTCACATGTTGGCCCAACGACATCGTTCAGTCACGACTGCGGCGGGAACAGGATTGTCAAGACTGGACTGTTTATCAATGAAAACGTATCGCCTGGTGGTCTGAATCACGATTCTTGCTACAGCAGGTGATTGAGTCGTGTCTGGATGCGTGTCATTCAAGCCCATTTCGGTGGCGGAAATGATTATGCTGTTTGGGGGTGGTGTAGGGAGGTCAGGAGCCTATAGTTTCGAAGAGGTCTGCGGTAGTAATCGAAGGCGTCATAACAATTATGGACTGCCTGAACACTGTTGCAAACCGCCTGCATCCCTTCAAGTTTGGTACCTTCCGCTACGGCGATGGCATTCTATATCGGAATAACTGCGCGTTGCAAGGCCAAAATCGTGTCACAGTGGTTTGAAGAACGTGAAAATACACTCACTTGGATAACTTGGCCACCAAATTCGCCCGATCTGAACCAGAGGGAACACTTCTGGGACATTATCGTGCGCCAGCTCCACGCCCATAAGCCTGCGACACGCAATTTATGGGAATGAGTAGATATCTGACGGCACTTGCCTGAAGAAACCTACCAACACTATTGGAAATCATGCTACTTAGAATCGCTGCTATGTTGCTGGACTAACACGCCATTAAGAAAGTGGTCATAAGGTTTCAACTTTCTCATTGTATGTTGATAAGAAATCTGCTATTTTTTGTGAGCTCTCACTTAATCGTGCCATTAGAAACTAGTCTTAATTTATGAAAAATATGACTGTACGTCATATCAGTTGCTGCATTGGTGGTCGATAAGGCAGTGCATGTTAAACTTAAATTGCGCGTTAGAATAACCTTCAAGCAAATAATAAATGCAGCTTGTCGCACACTAAAGAAGAAGGAAACAAACCTAGGGGATGTTTAAAAAATAGCACTGAATCAGCGGTGTCAGTGACGAAAGGTGCTTTGAGGCACAAAGGAGGAAGGAAAGCCGGCCGAGGTGGCCGAGCGGTTCTAAGCGCTACAGTCTGGAACCGCGCGACGGCTACGGTCGCAAGTTCGAATCCTGCCTCGGGCATGGATGTGTGTGATGTCCTTAGGTTTAAGTAGTTCTAAGTTCTAGGGGACTGATGACCTTAGAAGTTAAGTCCCATAGTGCTCAGAGCCATTTGAACCATTTTTGAGGAAGGAAAAGATGTGTTAAAAAGCCCAGGGTCTTGCCAGTACCAGAGACATCTGGTGGAATAATTCCTTTTCTAATCGCTGAATTTGCAGGGCTATCAGCGACTAGTTCGTTAGCTGGGAGACCTGCTGTCATAACTCAACCAGTAGAGCATACCCGAAATGATGAGAAGAAATTAAAAGAAGTTTAAAGGCGCAATATGGCCACGGAGGCCATCGCTGTCAGTAGAGGTCTATATTTAAAACCATACAGGAAAGGGCTTGGGTTGTACATAAACAAAGAAAAAGGCCCACAGCAATACCACAAGACGGACCGCTTGCAAGCACAGATCTACTTAAACTCGTAAGACAATTGAAAACTCCAAGATTTTGCGGCGTGTTTAGGAGGGATACGTTGCCCGAGGGAATATGGAATTCCAAAGAATGTGGGATTGTCAGTTCAGATGTTGTGGGAGGATGTGGAACCTACTGTGTTGCCTATGTTAAAAAAATGAATACCATCTACTGCTCTGACTCATTCGGTGATTTAACGCCTAATGTTTCTCCGGACAGTTGCATAAAAACAAGTAGTATTCACGTCACTGCATCATTTGTGGTTGATATGTGATGTTGTTCACTCTAACTCTAAAAGAACGTTCATCTAAATTAAAAGCGAACTACTTTCTTCCACTATATCTGAACAGTGGGAAGTGATGTACGGCATTGATCTGTCTGGAAACACGCAACAGCATAGTTAATGTCACTGAGGTAATTAGTAAACTGCATCTGGGGATTGGGGAAGTTGTGGTAATACCTCCTGGCTGCGATTTAAATCCATGTATAAAAGGATTTATAAAAGGATTTGAGCTACACGCAAACGTTAATGCGTTTGAAACAAAGAGAAAAACGGCAGAAGACACCGTGGAATACACAGCACTCGAGGAGACAAGTGCTGGAGCATAATACTGATAAGGCCGTCCGGAGTGGCCGTGCGGTTCTAGGCGCTACAGTCTGGAGCCGAGCGCCGCTCCGGTCGCAGGTTCGAATCCTGCCTCGGGCATGGATGTGTGTGATGTCCTTAGGCTAGTAAGGTTTAATTAGTTCTCAGTTCTAGGCGACTGATGACCTCAGAAGTTAAGTCGCATAGTGCTCAGAGCCATTTGAACCATAATACTGATAAAATTTACGAGTCGAATCAGCCATTGGACATACTGCCAATCAGTACAGTCCGCGTAGAGTGTAATATAACGACGTATTCGTACCATAACGACGGATAAGTCCATACTATATATGGATTTTTTCCTTTATAAAATAGCGGAGATTCCCTGTAATCCGATATACTTCCTTGTGAATGTTCGGGCATCAGACCACCTCGAGCTGAATATCGTATATCAGAACGAGAAACTAGTCGATTTTCGCGGTGAGGAAATTATAGTATGTCTTCATCAGAAGCAAAATTATGGGTGTTAAGTGTAAATACGTCTTACCTAACTATCAGAAGACCACTTTGCAACGGAAGCAGAATGTGAAAACATACGAGAATTGCGGGTATCTTAAATCCGTTGAACTGAAACCTCACAATAACGGTACTTGAAGTAACGACTCCAGTTCAATATGACAAGTGTATCATTAGCCAGGAATACTATTATCACAAACCGTTGCCTCAGCAATGTGTAATAATGATGATGAGGTATGAATTATCATTCAGCAACACTTCCAACAAGAGCTTCCTATGTTAGGAGGGGGTATTTATACCTAACAAAGGCATGGCGCAATGAGTAACATCGCGTCTTACATGTAATGCATTCGCCTTTCTGTTTCAGATACAAGCCTCATGGAGTTGAAATCAACCGCACCAGAAAAGTGGGATCACATCTACACTCAAGGCATACGTCTCTGCATCAACATCGGATCTGAATGCTCTACATAATGCAGGATGGTTCATAGACAGTACGATAGTTAAATACTTTAGTGTGTGCATTCCACTCAAAATGTTAACGGGCTTCTTTGAAGACAGCAATCGAATTTTGATGAACGCTACCAGGAGGTGATTCTAGTTCGAAGAGCTACAGATAACAACTCGCACATTCTAGGGCAAGGAGAAGAAGAGAATAAGATTTCGCTGAATAAATGGATATGGTAAGTAATACACCTATCGTTATCAGACGAAGAGAATCTGAAACTTTTGCGTGTTCTTAATTCAGGACTGCAACTGCCCTTAACTTTCCGTTCTTGGGAGTTATTTGAATACCTTATCCTTCCAGGCTTATCGTCAAGCATGGACTCTTAAACGTTCTAGCCAGCCAGAAGTGCTTCGCTTTATTATTCGAGCACTGCAGAAGGCAGGAAAAGAAGTCCTGAAAAAGATTCAGTAATGTTTGACAACCGTAATCTAACCAATCTAAAATGCAAGTTTTTTTCAGTAAGATAATTTACAGCTCGACTGGAGCAGAAACATTAATGTACTGTTGTATGACATGTACACAAGATTTTACACGTCATATTATGAAACTGACAATGGTTTTGGATGCACGCTTAGCCCACAGAAATTGAAGGAATTGTCATCCATAGTGGTGACAGATTGTTCAAAGCAACGCGAGGTGGGAAGGCTGGAACTGTGGACGTTCGTGTTGACTTTGAATCATCCAAAAACTTTCCTGCGAGCACCGCAGCGTATGCATTAATACTACACGACCATCTCATAAACTACTCGCTGCTCATAATAAATGCATAACACGTGGTATAAATGTAGAGACATTACACAACATACAATAGATTACACAACGATGCCTAAAAGAGCAAAGATAGTTGCGAAGACACAAGGGCTTTACGACGAGTGTGTACAATTTGTGTTTAAAGATGTGTCACTCCTTGCATTCTCCGACGTCGGACAAATAATGACAAGATATTCAACAACGGTTCCGTCACCCAAACTGTTTAGCTCAATGCAGTGTTCTAAAACTTGAAAACGGCGAAGTGGTTGACTCAATTTTACTTCGCGAACTGCTGGAATAATGAAGGGACGGTGTATGAACATATGGTATCGTCGCTCCGTGCGTACGATCATAGAGATACGCGTAGCATAGTTTACGTCAAAGGTCATGAGAAGATTTTCTGGTTTCAAGAAATTTTATGACTGTGCGTCAATCCAGAACCTAGCAACAGAAGGATGTTCTGCCCTCAAGCAGTTGAAGAAGTAGAGATACGAAGAACATGGGTTTATGAATGCTTCAGAAAACGTACAACTGTTATTAGCTGGCTTACTAATAACTAAAATTGTTTCTTTAAAAAAATTGTGTTTACTTACTCACTTAGTATTTTCCACCTCCTCACCTGCAGGTTTTAGGTGAGTATTTAACTTACGCGTTCCGCTGTACTCCTCTTAAGAAGAAGAAGCGCCAGGAGCTCCTTCCAAGCAGGTGCTTCGTTAAGAACGAGACGTCGTATCGGCAGCCATTGGCAAGAAGCAGCAGGGCCAGACATACAGAGCAACCTTGGTTAGATTACACTGGAACGTTATTGCGATACCGAATAAGTACCATGGGCAGAGGCACTGGATTATAAGTACCGTGAATATGCACGTAGCAGTGTTCACTCAAGAATGTATGTGAACCACAGCTAACTGCTGCTCTCACAAAAAGTGCGTACGTAGTGGTACATGCAGACGTGAGCCTCTCACTACTACGAAAAGCACGAACGTCAGTGCTGTGTACGCAGACGTATGCTTCTCTCTGTACTTGTGTACCTAACCCAAGAAAACACGCAACCTGTATATCAATCAACGCTGAACAGCTCCTTCTCATTTCAGTCTGATCAGCCATGAATCTCTTTGCACAATCTGATGACGAAAGTGCTGGCAAATGTACTACTATGTCAGACGACGGCAACTTGGTTGCAAGTGTAACGTCGCCCTTTCGGATGATGAGTCTATGGAATTTCTCATTCTACATCTACATCTACATAGATACTCCGCAAGCCACCGTACGGTGCGTGCCGGAGGGTACCCTGTACCATTACTTGTCATTGCCTTCCTGTTCCACTCGCAAACAGAGCGAGGAAAAAACGACTGTCTATATGCCTCCGTATGAGCCCTCGTGTCTTATGTTCGCGGCCCTTACCCGCAATGTATGTTGTCGGCAGTAGAATCGTCAGCAGTCAGCTTCAAATGCCGGTTCTCTCAATTTGCTCAATTGCGTTTCTCGAAGAGAACGTCGCCTTCCCTCCAAGGATTATCACTTGAGTTCCCGAAGCATCTCCGTAACACTTACGTGTTGTTCGAACCTACTGGTAACAAATCTAGCAGCTCGCCTCTGAACTGCTTAGATGTCATTAATGATTTACGTAAAGGCAAACGTAAATTGCATGTAATTTGTTTCCTTCACTTTTGCATGTTATACTGAAGTATTCCTTGCCTTTTTTCTGCTGTAGATAACCAGATCAATATTGACTTGTCACAGTTACCACCAATGAAGCCATTTTCCTCTCAGAGCCCATGGAGGATGACACCAGACGTTGAGCGGCAGGTATGTGAGTAGTAGTGTTACTGCTTTTTCTATCAACAGTAATTTTTTACCGTTGCATATAGTGTTTTGTTTCCAGATTCACTTAACACTGACATTTCAAGAAATTTGATGGCTGAATTAAACCAAAAGGTATTAGAATATAGCAGATCTAATATTATGATTAATAACGAGGATATGAGTGGCTGAAAGCATTTATCATTAATAAACTTCGACATAAGTAAAAGAATTTAATTATTATTGACGGATGTACATGTCTATTGCTTGTATCTGTTGGTGATACAATTTCTCTTCTTCTTCCATCGCAGAGGAAGGCGGGCTCACACAGCTGCTGCTGGATCCTTCATTGATGCTGACGTCGACGTCTGCATCACCTCGACCTAGCTGTAGTGGGGCGGTTGGGTTGACCTCTGTGTCACTTCAGTTGGGTCTGTCAGGCTACTGCACCCAGCCTAGAGGTAGCAGACCAGTGCCGTTGACATCATCGCCGTCACCTCGCCTGTGGCCATCAGGCTACACTACCCCCAGCCCAGTGGTGGCAGGGCAGTGCCATCAACATCATCATCACCATCTCGGCTGGGGTCATCAGGTCACCACCGCCGGCTTAGTGATAGCAAGGCAATGCTGTCGATGTCACTGCCACCATCCCACTCTGGGTCTAGCAGTAGCAGCCCCACAGACTTTCTTGTTCACCAACAGCAGGTAAATCACGCAGCCAAATTAGTCTATTTTGTGCTTGCTGGTGATATCATTGACAGTGCTGGATTTTGAGATCCGGCTACCTTTCCATGTGCCTCTCAAGCAATGATGGAACGGCAGATACCTTAAATCATCAATGCCCAGTGTTATCCTGCTGTCAGGTATAAAGTTGTTCTCTACTATGAGCTGTTGCCTTCTTTAGGAAGGCAGCAATGACACTGCAGAGACAAGTATCATAAGACTATGGCGGTAGGATGGTATGATACTGCAGGACATGTCAACTGAGATTGGTATGGAAATTTTATCAAGAGTGTCATCATAATAAAATAAGGGAAATCAGAGCTCACACAGAAAGGTATAGGTGTTCGTTTTTTCCGGGCGCTGTTCGAGAGTGAAATAATAGAGAATTATTGTGAAGATGGTTCCATGAATCCTCTGCCAGGCACTTAAGTGTGATTTGCAAGGTATCCATACAGATGTAGATGTAGATGTAGATTAAGATACTAAGTTGTATTTCCGATATGAAGGAAAGAAGGCCTGGTAATACGCCCAGCCAGGTACTTCACTTTTATGTGTACTCACATGCTTTTGATGCAGTTAATGGGGGGTCCAGTTTCATCCCTCTTCCAAATGATACTGCCGCTAAAAAGCCGTGTATTAATGTCCAAGCGACAGAAATTATTCAGATCATGCACATCTTACAGATACTTACAAGACGTCTAACATCTGCAGGCATTATAATTTTGAAACCATCTCATTCCTTGTCACAATCTCGGACCTTCCAAAATTGGAGAGACATAACACTTTTACTCCGTTCATGTTTACGGTCTCCGTGTAGATGAAAAGAAAAGCAAGCCAGGTGATTTATTGCTATTCTGCAAAGACGAGGAGCAACACGACATTTGGATCACAAATATGTACCCCCTACTTTTTGCCCAAATGTCGAAAGCTTGTGCCACAAGGCAATTTTGCCACAGATGTCCCAACTCTTTTACTAACCATGAGTGTTTAGAATGCTATCTGATTGACTGCTCTGTGCAGGAACTGGTATGTGCGGAAATGACAACTGAGGATAAAAAGATCTTAGAGTTTAAGAACCTCCATCACCAGGAACAACGTCCCTTTCTTTTATATGCTGACTTTGAATGCTTACTAGTCCCTGTTGTGCATTTTAAAGGTGCTCCCAATGCATCTTACACCATTTTCACAGAAGTATGATTCTAGTGGTAACAATTTCGAATCACTTATCAGGGATAATTCTGTAAGACGGTTGCTCTCTGAGCTCGAAACACTTGCATGGGATGTTGAAAGCATTTATAGCAAAAACATCTCAGTGAACAGCTCACAGGAGAATGACGTCTTATACAATCTGGCAGTTAGCCATATCTGTGATCAGTCTTTGCACAGAAAAGTGTAAACTCCATGTAAAGATTACTGTCATCTAACAGGGAAGTTCTGTAGTGGAGCTCACAACACATTCAGTCTCAAGTACAAACTGTCATGACACATACCTATGTTTCTCCATCATTTCAATGGCTATGATGCTCACTTTCCTGTTGAGCACTTGGGTGCTTTTGGGTTGGAGAATGATAATCCAGTATCATAACCGACAATGCAGAAAAACACATTTCATTCTCCATGCTAATGACGCCAAAAATATCACTCTGCTTCCTGGATTCCCTACGATTTATGCATGAATCTCTTCAGAAACTAGCTGAGATGATGTGTTGAGAGGATATGGTTATCACTCGATCTAAATTTCCCGACAATGCGAAGTATCAGCTTGTAATGAAGCTGGGGGCCTTTTATATGAATAACTGGAGTCTCTCATTTAGAGGGTTATGCTAAATTGTTCATGGATACTTACGTGTGCTTACTCACAGACGGTATTGAGAAGTTCTGAGCGTATGTCTGGTCACATCCACTCTGAATCCTGACTTCTATTACACAGTGCCAGGATTATTGTGGGACACAATGTTGAAAAAGACACGCATCAACCTCAAATTGTTGACCAATGCTAATTTGTTGCTTTTCTTCCAACGCATAAGACACAGGGGATTTTGCCAACGTGTCTAGTCGTAAGCAAAGATGAATAATGAGTAAGACGAGTACAGGCCATCTGACTATTTGAGCTACATAGTTCAGTTGGATGTGAACAATCTATACAGATAGGCCATGAAACAATCTCTGTTGTTTGGAGTGTTCCGAAAGCTATTCAGGGATGAAATCGTCAGCATGGAGGATAGGTTAGTCAATCTGGCGCTGATGCTGGTAGGGGATACGTGCTGGAGGCAGACTTGGGATATCACACCAATCTGCATGATGTGCACAGTGACCTGCCATTATGTGCTGAGTGCCTAGTCCAACGAAACGGTTTTGTCCCCAGGCTGATGAAAACGCTGGGGAATAAGCAGAGACACATTGTACACTATAGAAACTTCCTACAATGTCTCGGTTAGGAATGTGACTTCATAGAATCATTCAGGGCACCTCCTTCAAGCAACATCGAACAGATGGCAATCACAACAGATGATTTTCAAAAATATATTTTTATAAATTAATAAATAATCCAGTTTTTGGCAAAACCGTGGAGAATAGTAGAAAACGTCTTGATATTTAGTCAACTGTTTGGATGGGCGCTATGGTGCAAGATATTATGTCACGAGGCCAAATTATAAGTGGGCCACCCTCTTCAACGAAGGACTAGTCGCTGTGGAGATGGCTAAGGTTTCAGTGGAGTTCATGAAGCCTGTCTATATCAGTATGTGTGTTCCTGACCTCTACAGATTACACAGGCACCGATTTCATTACATGTTTCCAAAAGCAAACTTTCCTGATTTCAAGTTACTTTATGTGGATATAAACAGTTTCGTCTAGTGGGTGAAAGGCTACACTCCATATGAAGTTTAATTAGGTGTAATCAAGAGGAATTCGACGTGTCTGGATTTACAGTCGATAATCCTTAACACTTCTTATTTTTGTGTGTATGTGTATGGTTTTTCACCTGCTGCTGTTAGTCCTTATACACTGTAAATATTCTAAATAATTTTAAAGAATCATCTTAATACGATCTGTATCTGCTAGTCTATCAGTTGCTGTCATGTAAATAAAATCATTCTGAATTCATAAATCTCTTTTTGAAAAACGACAATATATTGTATAGTTGATCAGTAGCTGTCATGTAAAAATAAAATCATTCTTCATTTATGCAATCTCTTTTTTGAAAACGAGTATTCTCTAACAATAAACCATGAGTTAATTCGCCATATCTGTGTCATTATTAGTATTATTTGATCATTTCATGATTAAAGATATTGCAGGTTGGAAGCAAATAAGAGCAACTTTATACAATTTTTGTTATTTTTTTGCTCATAATCATTCAGCTTTACTGAAAGATCCAAATAATTGTTTTTATATGCTTTGTGTCCTGGCGTAAGCTGGCGCCAGCACATCATGCGGCAAAGAGGTTGCGAGAAGATCGACAGATGCCAAAAACAGACTCGCAGGAAACGCCGTCAACGCCCTCTCGGTCGCAAAGTATTTAGGAACGCCGTCGAGGACCAGAGGGCTAGTCTGTCGCAGGCTGTCGCACAGAGAAGTTCCAGTGTCATCAGTCGCAGCCAGCGGGAATTGCAGTAGCCGTTAGCTCCGCCGCTAACTCAGACAGGCAGTACCTAGCAACTATAATAGTGAACATAGAGGACATTGTACTTCGCCAACAGTGAGGCTAACGTGGACTACACAGAAGAGCTGGTACTACAACGAATATTGTGACATAAGTAACTTTCCACTCTTATGAATAAAGAACCCAGTTAATCTACGTGTGCAATTTGTATTATTGAAAGAGGATACCGGCCACCAAACAACATCCTCTCCTCGCTTCCCATTGTACAGCTCTACAGAGACTACGACACAACATGAAACTTTGAATTCAGCCCGAATCGTAGTCAAGCCTACAGGTAGGTACAATTACATATATGGGCAATTATTCAGTAAATTCATCCTTCACTGACTTTATGCATTTTATAGTGGACTGGCACTTACGCATTGCTACAATTGATCAATATTGACAGTGTTATTGCGCAAATACTCAACGAATTCATAGTACCCTCTTCTCACAAATTGAAACCGACGACACAGTCTATCAATGGAAATTGATAATGTGCAGCATGGGTCTTTGAGTTTAACTAGACGTGGACGTTTCAGAGATATTTTCGTGCCCAATGAGATTAATTATAAGCATTGCCTCACAATATGTATCTACTATAGACATTTTACAACCAAACAAAGTGAGTGTCAATATGGGTGTCAGACGTGTCAGGCTCGTGTGTCATCTTCCTGTCTATATATTCCATCATACTGTATAATAGTCCCACTCACACCATGAATACTGCACTTTAGCACTGCTATTGTACATTTTCCACCTCTATAAGTACTTCAGAGTCATTATCAGGTTCCAAGCCTACATTTACACATTTAGAACCACTGACAGTAACATTGTATGTGTTAGCAAAAAACGATACTCTTGTGGGACTTGGTTGCTGTGGTTGTGCTATGGCATAGTCAGATGATACCAGGTCTTGAAGGTTGGGAGACTTCTGTGGGCTTCAACTGAGTGACCTCATTCGGCATTGGATCACACACTCGTGGTTGCTATTACTATGCAACAGCATAGTCCAACAATGATGAGCATTGTATGGGCTGCAGCTGCTGCTCTGCATCTGCAACAATTATAGCAGAAAAACTAAGAATAATGAAGTATTCACATTTAATAATAATAATAATAATAATAATAATAATAATAATGCTAATAATTGGAGATGAACTGTTATAACACATACCGATATTATTCTTCTTCATCTCTTCTACTTGCAGCTGCTGGTGGCGCTCAACAGCAAATGCTGGTGTGCATGTAGCCACATTATTATACAAACAAAAATGTTCAAGAGGTAGAGGGCTGAGTTTGCATGTCATTATCTGCAAAGTGCTCACGGTGGGGGGCGCTTGCCCGCATCTCGTGGTCGTGCGGTAGCGTTCTCGCTTCCCACGCCCGGGTTCCCGGGTTCGATTCCCGGCGGGGTCAGGGATTTTCTCTGCCTCGTGATGGCTGGGTGTTGTGTGATGTCCTTAGGTTAGTTAGGTTTAAGTAGTTCTAAGTTCTAGGGGTCTGATGACCATAGCTGTTAAGTCCCATAGTGCTCAGAGCCATTTGAACCATCTGGGGGGCGCTTCATGCTACGTTTGCAGAAGTGCAGCAGGAGTAGGAAGGCCCTCCCCTCCTTACCCATGGCATGTGGGAGGATGTTTTGATTCCTGAATTGACCTTGGAGATAAGGAAGTTGTGATGCTTACGTCAGCAGAGTAAGACATGTGCAGTTATCCCAGCTGTAATATGACACTACTGGTAAGAAAGTGCTGATGTTGACGTCAGCACTTTTCTGCCCAGAATGTCCACTGCCATCCTACTGAGACAACGATGATTTTTCTGGACTTCATAATGCGCAATAAGAATTGCAAGCATGCATTTCAAGTATTCCGGAATGAACGTATGAATTACGATTTTTGTCATCGTGTACGACGTAAACATGCTTATTTCTACTCTAACATCCAAAGGAATGTTCACTTCCCATCTAAGATTTTCAGAGATAATGAATAAATCTGCGTTCTACTACAAGGTTACCCATAATAACGAGCATGATCCGAAAACAGTCAACATCAAACGTAGAAAATTACGAAAAAGGACACCACCTAACGCACTCTGCAACTCAGAAATGACTTACATTGACTATCTTGAAATATAACTCATTTCTTGGAAGAATAGTACAAAAATCAACTTTATAACGACAAATAACATTAAAACACCAATACAAGGTAAGCCACCGGGGAATAGCAAGCGCGAACGCTCGAGAGTGTGCGTTTTCAACAGACCTGCCCTCATGCTGTTTACTATATAAATCCCTATGACGATATTAAACATTGGAGACGGTTGGGCGATGCACTGCTCTGTTTAGAATATTGGATCGATATCGTCATATAGTCGAGCCACACAAAATCTGCTTTCATGCCCAACAGCTAAAATCGCTGCAAAGATAGTATTATCCTGTAATTATTTAGTAAAATTTTTGCTAACATCGGCAAGTAATGCGAAATTAAATAAATACAATTTACCATCAAAGAAAATACTAATAAAATGGTAAAAATGGTTATATTCGCCCGAAGAATTGATATAACCAACACCAAAACGTTTCTATTGTAATGAACTGCTTTATTCGATCAGTAACGTATCAGAGTTCGCTTAATCATGAGTGTATTACTGCAGTCTATTCAATAATACAGCTAACAGATGTATCATACTATGTTGTGTCTGAGAATTACTTCTTATTCAGTAATAAATGATGAAGACAAAAAGAAGAAGCTACATGAGAAGTAGCCTTGCTAGGATCTTAGCCGAGATTTTGATCAACAGCTTAGAAGGAAACTTCCTCCAGACAGAAGTGAATTGATGAACTAA
Source organism: Schistocerca nitens (assembly GCF_023898315.1). Lineage (NCBI taxonomy): Eukaryota > Metazoa > Arthropoda > Insecta > Orthoptera > Acrididae > Schistocerca > Schistocerca nitens. The sequence continues at coordinate 351,769,710 of NC_064616.1, forward strand.
CGATTCTCTTACAAAATATATGCAGATGAGTTCATTGTTAAATTCCCCATTTGCAGCCGAAAATAGTCGAAGTTCAACACGCGAAATGTTAAATTTCTAACTGGATTACGATTCTGAGTACCATTTCACTCAAAATTTTTCCAAGTACAAACAGATGTTAGAACAACCGCGTGGCCTCTTGCTGCCCAAAACCTGTCACTTCACAAGTTCTAAAACAACGCTGTCAGATCCTCAACGTTCAACGTTCACGTTACCTCCGTGACCGATCTGCACAGCATGACCACCTGACACTTTCTTTTTTTTCATGCAGGTGGAGTGTGCGGTTGACAGAGCTCGGGCGCTAATCAACCATTGGTTTGGTTTATGCTGATTTGGCTCAATTTCTTTCTTGATTGCGGAGGGGAGAATTCGATATCTTTATTATTCTTATTTTCTTAATTTTGTTCTCAGATCCAATTTTATTTTGTTCTAATTCTGAATTTGTGCTGAGGGCTGTGAGTACTAATTCAAGCATTTGCTTATAGACGAGGGAAACTCTAAAACCTCACTTAGGTTTATGTTGATAGTTGCTAGACTCATGGTTCTTTTCTATTTGCTTTTCTTTCTTGTAATAAGTAGCTGCCATCATTAGTTAGTTCAATCTGCAGCTCATTTTCATTGTTTAATTATACTGACTTTCTTATTGATATTGCAATAAGTGATTGATGTTGTTAGCTGCTCCAGTTTGTAGTTGTATTTCGTTGTGATATTCTTCTGTTGACATTATGCATTGTGCTGTAGTGTGTGGGAGGTAGATATGATAGAATCTTGGAAGTTGATGGCCATCACGTTATCTTTGAGAAGTTCTGACGTTGAACTGTTCCCGCATAGTCTGTTTAGTCCAATATTGCTTGTGAGTTCGGCGGATCTGCGTCGGGGTACAGTAGTAGACCTTCGTTCCATTGGGAGTGGTGACGTACAGGGTGTTTCAAAAATGACCGGTATATTTGAAACGGCAATAAAAACTAAACGAGCAGCGATAGAAATACACCGTTTGTTGCAATATGCTTGGGACAACAGTACATTTTCAGGCGGACAAACTTTCGAAATTACAGTAGTGTTGAGTGGTACTTAAGTAAATAAGTTAGTGAAATCAAAGTGAACTAGAAATTAGAATATAAAGGAAAAACTTGGTTTAGTTTAGAGAGTTACATACTCGCAAGCAGCGAGCAGAACAGCAGAACAGAAGAAACAATGACCGTGCAGTCAGCAACTTCCACATAAGCGGGCGCTGTCGATTCAGCCGTCAGGGCATCGCCCGACCGGCTCACGTGTTTCTCAGTTGTCGTATGTGAGCAAAGGCCCTCGCCTACATCCCAAGAGCCAATGACCGACGTTAAGAAGATTCTTCGAGAAGCTTTTCAACGTGACAGAAGAGGCAATGACCGGCTCACGTGTTTCTCAGTCGTCACATGCGATCAAAGGCCCTCACCTACATTCCAAGAGCCAACGACCGACGTTAAGAAGATTCTTCGAGAAGCTTTTCAACGTGACAGACGAGGCAATGACCGTGAAGTCGTTCACTTCCAGTAAACTGAAGTGAATAAATACGCGAGACGCAGTGGGCCAGACAGATGAAGTCAGATGAAGACGGAGACGGAGACGGAGACGAAGACGGAGACGGAGACGGAGACGGAGACGGAGACGAAGACGAGAGACGAAGGAAGAAAAGAAGAGTAGCAGTAGTTTTCAGTCAGTTTCGGTGCTGAAGACCGTCATGTAAGAAGAGTCTGCATCATGCACAGACGAACCAAGTCCGCCGCTGTAATGGAATAGCAAGCAGCAGCCGCAGCGCCAGAAGACAGAAGTTAAAAGGTATTTGAAGTCGGATTTTTACATACCCGGGTGACTCGTGAGGACGGGAAGGAGACGGCCTCACATCAGCAGTTACCTGTGAGCTGGGATGAAGACCTGACAGCCGAAGACTGGCAAGCAGGAGTCCGTGGTTCGAGTCCGCCACACTGGCCTTCCCCCGCCGCGCCGCTCCGCTGGCCGACGCAGAACACACGCGGCCGCTTAGAGAAGAGAAACACTGGGACGCGACACCCAAGGTATCATCCGATGCACGATTTCGCTCGCAATAATTAAACGGGCCACCTCGCGCTGCGCTTCTCCAGTCAACTGAGCGAGACAGCGACACGAGATACACACCGCTACGCGTAATCAGACGCCGCCGCCGCTGCCGCTGCCGCAGCAGAAGACTTCACAAACGACACAGCTGCCGCTCTCCGAACCAGAATATTCCGTAAGATACAGTTGTACAAATCTTCAATAAAAGTTATTCTTATGTAAAAATGATGTTTCATTCGACCTCATACCCGAGCCAAGGAAGAACCCACCCTGCCCACATGTTGTTAAGAGAGAAAAGTTAATTTATTTAATATTTTCACCCTGACAGAATGCTTTAGAATGCTCATCCTGACAATTGACTTGCATCAAAAGAGAAAACCCAGTTACATTTAGTGACAGAAGTGTCACATTTAGTAACACAACTGCTACGTATGGTATCAGAAGCCGTTTTAGTTGTTACATTTGGTGTCAGAGAAAAAACCCTTGGCTCAATATGAGGTGTGAATGACAGTCACTAAAGGTCCACAGTTAGTATTGTTTAATGTGTGAAAGGATAGAGGTTTGCATAGCAGTCGTAATATTTTCTTTATTTAGATGCGTATTCTCTCTCATAATTTTAAGAGTTTGTCGAAAATATTTAAACATCTTTTGAATTCAGTGTGGTAATATTGTGTAACTAATAGTTTGTAAAATGATGACACGAAATCGTACAAAGTCAGAGTCAGCACCACAAGCGGTTTCTACTGATGAAGCTATTCAGAGCTTAGTTAATCAAATAGCACAGCTTAAAAGTGATAATAATGCATTATTTAAACAGTTGAGTGGGGTTAGGCAAACCAGTTCAATCCCTCCCACCCTAGATTCCTCAGCAGCAGCCTTAGTAACTCCTTTTTCAGGTAAACCTGGCGAGGACATAACAGCCTTTTTTGATGATTTAGTAGCAGCTGCAAAGTTAGGATCATGGTCAGATGAACAGCTCTTACAAATGACAAAGTTAAGATTGACAGGAGAGGCTAAAGCACACGTCTTATACCATGAAAAATTAAGGAATGCTCCAACATTTGAGGAATTGAAGGAAGGATTGCTTAAACGTTTTCAAAAACAGAACAGCTGTAGATTTTATAGGGAAAAATTAAACACTATCACTCAGAGGCAAAACGAGTCGTTAGAAAGTTTTGTAGATAGGATTAGAAAAGTTAATATTAACACCTATCAATTGACAACTAGTGATGAAGCAAATAATGTTATTTCACAAGAGGCAGAAGATAGAGCTTTGGATACATTTTTACGTGGGTTACCTCTTGAAACGTCCCGTCGTGTCAGGGCAGAGTTTCCTAAAAATTTAGCAGAAGCTGTATCTGTGGCGACGGCTTTTGAAGAAATTGACATTGCCACCAGATACAAGGAGAAGCGAAATGTATTTTCAGCAGGAGTGCGATGTTATAGGTGCGATCGACAGGGACATATAGCAAAAAACTGCAGACAACCTCAATGCACTAATTGTCAAAGAATAGGTCACACATTCAAGGAATGCAGGTCTAAGAAAGTTTTTGGAAATAGAAATCAGTTAAACTCAAACGGGAATGCCGGAGCCGCCGCCAGGCGTTCCCAATAAAATTTCATGCCATTAAGGCGAATGTGAAGGCTGAATGCTGGTTATCTGCTACCATACAGGATAAAGAGGCAAGGATACTAGTGGATACAGGCGCAAACGTATCAATAGTGAGTAATAAATGTATTGGAGAAAAGAAATATGACCCTCCAAGGTATAGATTGAGTGGAGTAGGAGGAGGTACAGTGAAGTCATTAGGATGTACATCACTGATTTTCTCTATTCAGGGTGTACAATTTCAAGAAGATGTAGAAGTGGTAACAAAGGTAACTGACGGGTACGACGCGATCCTAGGACTGGATTTCCTGAATAAACATCACGCTAAAATTGACCTCAGACAGCAAACTGTAGAACTTAGCGGAATAGTGTTTCAGCTAGGTGACACCGCTGCAAAGGGCCCTCTGCCGCAAGATTTCCCTAACCGGAAGGCGAAATCAACTATACTGCGTGCAACGTCCTTGAAGGTTGATTCGCGGGATCAGATACCATCTGGCTCAGGAAAACTTGTCTGGATGACCGTTGACCCCGAGGTACCTACAGATACAGTGTGTGTAATAGAGCCTTTAGAGGAAAATGAGGAATTAGATGTATCACATTGTTTTGTACGTAGGAGTGTTGTACGTGTTCAAGACGTTGAGGGAGAAAGAAAAGTACCGGTACATATTGACAATTTCGGAGTGGAGGACAAAGAGTTGCATAAGGGAATATTAGTAGCTACAGTCAGTACTTTTGAAGAAGAAGATTTCATTTGGTCAGATATTAACGATGGTCAGAAACCAGACGCCTATAAAACCGCATTACGCCAGAAGATTGAGCATTTGAAAGGAAATGATAGAGACACGATAGAAGCAGTTTTAGTTGAGTTTCAAGATTTATTTAATGCAGAAGGTCCACTGCCAGCAACAGATATCACACAGCATAGGATCCCAACAGGAAATAGCCCCCCAGTTTATAGGAAGCCTTATAGAGTTCCGCATCACTTACAGCCAGTACTGGATGAATTTATAGAACAGCATCTAAAAGATGGAATTATAGAATATTCTGATTCGCCTTATAATTCAAATATTGTAATTATTCCAAAGAAGTCTCCCGACGGTACGAAACGATATAGATTTTGTTGTGACTACAGACACCTTAACAAACAAACTATCTCAGATGTTTATCCTCTTCCAAACATTACCGATATCATTGACAGTTTGGGTAACAGTAAATACTTTTCAACAATCGATCTACGTAGCGGATATCATCAATTGGAAGTTGCACCTGAAGATAGGCATAAAACAGCATTTTCTACCCCTGGAGGCCATTGGCAATTTAAAAGAATGCCTTTCGGTTTGAAAAATGCACCAGCAACTTTTCAAAGACTACTCGATGGAGTATTGCGAGGACTCAAAACTCAGCAATGTTGTGTATATCTAGACGATATTATTGTATTCTCCAAAGACATTAATGAACATGCTGTGCGTCTGCGTAATGTTTTTCAGAGACTTAGAAAAGCTAAATTAACATTAAATATGGAAAAATGTACTTTTGCATTGACAGAGGTTACATACCTAGGGCATGTCATTAGTGAAAAAGGAATTAAAACAGATCCTCGATTAATTTCGGCAGTTAAGGACTTCCCAACACCACAACGCGTTAAGGAAGTACAAAGTTTCATTGGTCTCGCATCGTACTACCGGAAATATGTTCAAAATTTCGCTGAAATTGCCCGACCCTTAACCCAATTATTGAAAAAGGGTGCAAAATTTCATTGGTCTGAAGATTGTGAATTAGCATTTCAAACCCTTAAAGATAAGTTAACACACAGTCCAGTATTAGCCTACCCAGATTATAATAAAGAATTTATTTTATCCTGTGACGCAAGTGGTCATTCAGTAGGAGTTGTTTTGAGTCAGAATATTAATGGCGCGGAACACCCCATAGCCTACGCTTCGAGACAACTAACAACGGCAGAAAGAAATTATTCCACAACGGAGAAAGAATTGTTAAGTGTTATTTATGGTATCAAATACTTTAAATGCTATTTGTATGGTAGGAAATTCAAGGTCATTACAGACCACGCAGCTTTAAAATGGTTGCTTGGATTAAAGGATCCATCTAGTCGTCTCACCCGTTGGGCCCTATGTCTTTCCGAAATGGATTTCGAAGTTATCCATAAACCAGGCAAAAAACACACGAATGCAGATTGTCTAAGTCGGAAAATAGCACTTTTGGAAGCAACAGGCCGAGATACTGAGGACTGGAGAAAGGCACAAGATGAGGATACAGAATGCAACAAATACGCAACTCAAAAACAATTTTGCTTTGAAGATGGTGTATTATGCCGTAAAACAAAACTTGGACGGCGAGTTGTTGTTCCCCAACACCTTAGACAAGAAATAATGGGAGAGGCCCACGATCATATCCTTGCAGGACACGGTGGACAGCGGACAACCGAAAGACGTGTAGCAGAGCGATTTTGGTGGCAAACCAGAAAGCAGGATGTTGCGCAGTACGTTCGTAATTGCATTGCGTGCGCACAACGAGCTGAACTTTCTCGTTCAAAAATACCCTTACAGAGGCTCCCCGAGGCTTCATGTCCATTTCAAATCTGTGGAATAGATCTCTACGGGCCATATAATAGAACACCGGCTGGTAATAAGTACGTTCTTACAATTATAGATCACTTTTCACGCTATCTAGCTATGGTGAGTCTCCCAGATCAGCAAGCAAATACAGTTGCCCAAGCTTTGGTTAACAACTGGATACTTAAATTTGGCGTACCTGAAGCTATTATCACAGATCAGGGATCTAATTTTATGTCTGAACTAATGAAACAGCTTTGCCACTTACTAAAAATACGCAAATTACGCACAACTCCGTTACACCCTCAGTGCAACGGGCGCACAGAAAGAGTTCATCGGACAATTGGCAAGATGCTTAGTTATTATATTAACGAACAACATTCTAATTGGGATACGTATTTACCAATAATCGTGTCGGTATACAACGCCAAAACGCATGAAGCAACTGGCATGTCACCTTATGAAGTGGTCTATGGGAGAAAAATGCCGTCCCCTTTTGATGTAATCAGGCAGAAAAACGGAAAAGTCGGAGAAACAGTAAGAGATTTCAGTCGAATGATGAAGGATGTATGGAAAAAGGTTCAAAAATCTAATACAAAGGCTTTGGAACGACAGGTAAGATTAGGTAATGCCCAAGGTAAATATCCTAATTACAAAATCGGTCAGTGGGTTATGCTTTCAACTCCTTATATTGCGAGAGGAAAAACGAAGAAATTTGTAACAAACTACAGAGGTCCTTATCAAATTATTGAGATCACGTCACCAGTCAACGTTAAATTGCAACTGCCCACCCGAACTACCATTGTGCATGCAAGTCGTTTAAAACCTTTCAAGGGCGCTCCAGATGTAATTCCTGCAACAATAGTGTCTGCTTTTCCGAAGGGTGGAGGAAGTACCCGTAAAGGAAAAAGAGTGGCCACGCCAGCACAACATACAGACATGGCACCATACAATCTTCGACCAAGAGTACGAATGTCCTAGTGGAATCTTAGTAGACTGTGGATAATATACAAATGTGAATAATTAATACATGATAATGGTTTATTTTTTAAGAAAAAAAAGTTGAACGTAGAAACAGGTAGATCTTGTAGTTAACAATGTATTCCTTCTTTTCTTTGTTTTTGTTTTTACTAGGTTGGTAGGTTCATAACCATGTTGTTTGCTTTTTTCAGAAAACACCATGCAAGCATTTCCTACACAAAACCTGTCCTACCTCAATTACTCCCTTGACAGTTCCCTTCTGAAGTCATTAGATATGTTCATAAACTCACAGCAAGGCAAAATTGATGCCAATGTTATGATGCAACATGTTTTAAAATTAAAAGGTGAACACAAAACTAAAATTATAATGCTAGGAACAGGTATATCTGGAACCTTTGTGTTGGTGTTTCTACTTTGTACAGTTTTCTTTTATCTAAGACGAAAAAAGAAGCCCAATAATAATATACCACTTCATCAAATCCCTGTTACCTGGATACCACACTCTTAACTGGTGTACTTCAGTGGTTACTTTTGAGCATTAGTGTATTAATTTTGTTTATTGTACTTCACTCTTTATTAAACAGTCTCATGTTAAGATAAACAATACTGTAGAATAGATATTCTTGCATTAGTATAGGGTACATTAAACAGGTGTTGCTATGTTACTTTCTAAGTGAATAATCTATTTTTGTTCATTCATTGTCACCAAGATTTGTTACACTTATTACAACCATTTATGTAAGAACTATGTGATTCATGACCGTACAGTGCTTTTGTAAAGTGATAAAGTGTTTTCCACATACTTAATGTGAAGCGTGTGTAATTTTCTAAGTCGAGAGTTTTCATTGTTTGTGCTTTTGTCGTGTGAAGAGTGGAGGAATGTTGAGTGGTAAATTCGAGGGCGAATTTCTCCGAAGGGTGGAGGAATGTTGAGTGGTACTTAAGTAAATAAGTTAGTGAAATCAAAGTGAACTAGAAATTAGAATATAAAGGAAAAACTTGGTTTAGTTTAGAGAGTTACATACTTGCAAGCAGCGAGCAGAACAGCAGAACAGAAGAAACAATGACCGTGCAGTCAGCAACTTCCACATAAGCGGGCGCTGTCGATTCAGCCGTCAGGGCATCGCCCGACCGGCTCACGTGTTTCTCAGTTGTCGTATGTGAGCAAAGGCCCTCGCCTACATCCCAAGAGCCAATGACCGACGTTAAGAAGATTCTTCGAGAAGCTTTTCAACGTGACAGAAGAGGCAATGACCGGCTCACGTGTTTCTCAGTCGTCACATGCGATCAAAGGCCCTCACCTACATTCCAAGAGCCAACGACCGACGTTAAGAAGATTCTTCGAGAAGCTTTTCAACGTGACAGACGAGGCAATGACCGTGAAGTCGTTCACTTCCAGTAAACTGAAGTGAATAAATACGCGAGACGCAGTGGGCCAGACAGATGAAGTCAGATGAAGACGGAGACGGAGACGGAGACGAAGACGGAGACGGAGACGGAGACGGAGACGAAGACGAGAGACGAAGGAAGAAAAGAAGAGTAGCAGTAGTTTTCAGTCAGTTTCGGTGCTGAAGACCGTCATGTAAGAAGAGTCTGCATCATGCACAGACGAACCAAGTCCGCCGCTGTAATGGAATAGCAAGCAGCAGCCGCAGCGCCAGAAGACAGAAGTTAAAAGGTATTTGAAGTCGGATTTTTACATACCCGGGTGACTCGTGAGGACGGGAAGGAGACGGCCTCACATCAGCAGTTACCTGTGAGCTGGGATGAAGACCTGACAGCCGAAGACTGGCAAGCAGGAGTCCGTGGTTCGAGTCCGCCACACTGGCCTTCCCCCGCCGCGCCGCTCCGCTGGCCGACGCAGAACACACGCGGCCGCTTAGAGAAGAGAAACACTGGGACGCGACACCCAAGGTATCATCCGATGCACGATTTCGCTCGCAATAATTAAACGGGCCACCTCGCGCTGCGCTTCTCCAGTCAACTGAGCGAGACAGCGACACGAGATACACACCGCTACGCGTAATCAGACGCCGCCGCCGCCGCCGCCGCTGCCGCTGCCGCAGCAGAAGACTTCACAAACGACACAGCTGCCGCTCTCCGAACCAGAATATTCCGTAAGATACAGTTGTACAAATCTTCAATAAAAGTTATTCTTATGTAAAAATGATGTTTCATTCGACCTCATACCCGAGCCAAGGAAGAACCCACCCTGCCCACATGTTGTTAAGAGAGAAAAGTTAATTTATTTAATATTTTCACCCTGACAGAATGCTTTAGAATGCTCATCCTGACAATTGACTTGCATCAAAAGAGAAAACCCAGTTACATTTAGTGACAGAAGTGTCACATTTAGTAACACAACTGCTACGTTTGGTATCAGAAGCCGTTTTAGTTGTTACAGTAGTTACAATTTTCAACAACAGATGGCGCTGCAAGTGATGTGAAAGATATAGACGACAACGCAGTCTGTGGGTGCGCCATTCTGTACGTCGTCTTTCTGCTGTAAGCGTGTGCTGTTCACAACGTGCAAGTGTGCTGTGGACAACATGGTTTATTCCTTAGAACAGAGGATTTTTCTGGTGTTGGAATTCCACCGCCTAGAACACAGTGTTGTTGCAACAAGACGAAGTTTTCAACGGAGGTTTAATGTAACCAAAGGACCGAAAAGCGATACAATAAAGGATCTGTTTGAAAAATTTCAACGGACTGGGAACGTGACGGATGAACGTGCTGGAAAGGTAGGGCGACCGCGTACGGCAACCACAGAGGGCAACGCGCAGCTAGTGCAGCAGGTGATCCAACAGCGGCCTCGGGTTTCCGTTCGCCGTGTTGCAGCTGCGGTCCAAATGACGCCAACGTCCACGTATCGTCTCATGCGCCAGAGTTTACACCTCTATCCATACAAAATTCAAACGCGGCAACCCCTCAGCGCCGCTACCATTGCTGCACGAGAGACATTCGCTAACGATATAGTGCACAGGATTGATGACGGCGATATGCATGTGGGCAGCATTTGGTTTACTGACGAAGCTTATTTTTACCTGGACGGCTTCGTCAATAAACAGAACTGGCGCATATGGGGAACCGAAAAGCCCCATGTTGCAGTCCCATCGTCCCTGCATCCTCAAAAAGTACTGGTCTGGGCCGCCATTTCTTCCAAAGGAATCATTGGCCCATTTTTCAGATCCGAAACGATTACTGCATCACGATATCTGGACATTCTTCGTGAATTTGTGGCGGTACAAACTGCCTTAGACGACACTGCGAACACCTCGTGGTTTATGCAAGATGGTGCCCGGCCACATCGCACGGCCGACGTCTTTAATTTCCTGAATGAATATTTCGATGATTGTGTGATTGCTTTGGGCTATCCGAAACATACAGGAGGCGGCGTGGATTGGCCTCCCTATTCGCCAGACATGAACCCCTGTGACTTCTTTGTGTGGGGACACTTGAAAGACCAGGTGTACCGCCAGAATCCAGAAACAATTGAACAGCTGAAGCAGTACATCTCATCTGCATGTGAAGCCATTCCGCCAGACACGTTGTCAAAGGTTTCGGGTAATTTCATTCAGAGACTACGCCATATTATTGCTACGCATGGTGGATATGTGGAAAATATCGTACTATAGAGTTTCCCAGACCGCAGCGCCATCTGTTGTTGAAAATTGTAACTACTGTAATTTCGAAAGTTTGTCTGCCTGAAAATGTACTATTGTCCCAAGCATATTGCAACAAACGGTGTATTTCTACCGCTGCTCGTTTAGTTTGTATTGTCGTTTCAAATATACCGGTCATTTTTGAAACACCCTGTATGTCAGCAGTATCTATGTTGTATAATAGCGGTGGCAATATGGCGCCTGTGGCAGCTCAACTTCGGGAGTGAACATGTTAGAAAATTTACCGTCCTCTGAGACTATTGTGGGTCTGTTGTCTAGACTTGATCTTAGTAGTTGCAAAGTTTTGAACAGGGGCGCCGAGAGTGATAAGTCTGTGTGTAAAGTCCGTGGATCCGAACTCCGGCGAAGACTTTTTCTGCGTCTAGATAGAGGGCTGAAGCTCAGTCTCTGATGTTTATTGCTTTTGTTACGTTGCTGTATATTCTTAACATAGGGTAGATGGATGAATGTTCTTTTCGAAAGCCGGCTTGAATCTTAGGGATTACTTTCTGGTCTTCTGAAAACTGTTGTATGTGTCTGTTGAGGATAGTCTGGAATCATTTGCCTGTTAGCAGAAGACGCGTGATGGTTCGATTCGAATTTCGATTGTTTAGAGTCTTTCAGGTTTTGTTAGCATTACGACCGTGGCAGTTTTCCAATGGTGTTTGTTTCACTTGCGTTGCACCATTGAAGAGGCTGTGGAGCGCTACCGTTTGATCCTCTTATAAGCCTTTGTCTTCCGTGCCAAAATCCACAACAAACACAAAATACAGGAGGTGTACCACTATTTTAAACACACAACTTACAATTGCAACATAAATGTTAGATGAAAGTCTCTCTTTCATTGTCCCGCTCAGACCTTACACATATTCCTATATACAGGGTGTTACAAAAAGGTACGGCTGAACTTTCAGGAAACATTCCTCACACACACAGAAAGAAAATATGTTATGTGGACATGTATGTGTCCTGAAACCCTTACTTTCCCTGTTAGAGCTCATTTTATTACTTCTCTTCAAATCACATTAATCATGGAATGGAAACACACAGCAACAGAACGTACCAGCGTGACTTCAAACACTTTGTTACAGGAAATGTTCAAAATATCCTCCGTTAGCGAGGATACATGCATCCACCCTCCGTCGCATGGAATCGCTGATGCGCTGATGCAGCCCTGGCGAATGGCGTATTGTATCACAGCCGTCCACAATACGAGCACGAAGAGTCTCTACATTTGGTACCGGGGTTGCGTAGACAAGAGCTTTCAAATGCCCCCATAAATGAAAGTCAAGAGGGTTGAGGTCAGGAGAGCGTGGAGGCCATGGAATTGTTCCGCCTCTACCAATCCATCGGTCACCGAATCTGCTGTTGAGAAGCGTACGAACACTTCGACTGAAAAGTGCAGGAGCTCCATCGTGCATGAACGACATGTTGTGTCGTACTTGTAAAGGCACATGTTCTAGCAGCACAGGTAGAGTATCCCGTATGAAATCATGATAACGTGCTCCATTGAGCGTAGGTTGACTAAACTAAAATGAGCTCTAACATGGAAATTAAGCGTTTCCGGACACATGTCCACATAACATCTTTTCTTTATTTGTGTGTGAGGAATGTTTCCTGAAAGTTTGGCCGTACCTTTTTGTAACACCCTGTATAATGGTTTATGCATAATTAAATAAAACATGAAATTTGCACAAATACACTTACGATAAATGAAAAGGAAGTTGTTGTTAAAACATGATAAAAAATAAAAGTGCTCTGTTCGATAGAAATGTCTCTTTGCCCTCCGTTCAATGGTGGAATCAAATATTATATTTTAATTACAGATTTAAAGTAATGAGAGTCTTTAATATAGGCAAGGTTCAATAGTTAATTAATTAAGCTAGAATCACGTGATAAGTTATACTTACGGTACATAGTTAAACTGATGAAGACATTCTGCGTTCGTGTTCTGTGTAGGTGCGGAGAATACGAGGATTAGCACAGTTAAGTAATTAAAAAGTTATGAAAGACACAATAATTTAATAAATAAAATGTATACAAATGAGTAACTTTTAGTGATGATAGCTAGTGTCTTCTGCTATCATTTAATGCTTTGTATGTCAAGATCACATGACATTTTGAATGGTTATTAATTTTTATGAGAGTCTTCATTAGCTGTTACGAAATAACTTCCGTAGTTTTTATGATATACATGATGTACGTGTCTCAAGAAATATACCCCAGTGTCATGGTTACTCTGATGGTTTTGCTATTCATCGAAACTGTGAATTATTGTTTAATTTTAAAGCATTTCTAAGTAGTCCCAGGCTTCCATATTGCGGCAGCCGCCATTTTTAGTGACAGCACCTTCATCCACGTGCTGGCACTGAAGCCAACGCTCACCTCACCTCTTCCATATCCTGGTAAAACCCACTTCCGTTCCCCTAACTTGCTCGTGACGGTTGTGGTAACCCTCAGTTCACAAGACGTCATGCAAAAGCGCCGCCATTTTGACGTCATACGCTGTACCGAAGACTGAAAGTGTTTTCTATCCACTTTCGTGATCGGTTCACAGCACGTAAGGGGAACGTGGTCTTCAAAACAAAAACATTCGCCTCAAGTACAGGGATCTGAACGTTACCCTTTTCCTTTACTGCAGGGTACGTAAACTTCGAAGTTACACTGTTTATAAACATACAGTATCATGTTCTGCATTCATGGGTACTGGGCTGTGGATAAGGGAGAGGTTAGAGTGTTTAGAAGAATTAATTCTGAAACTTACTAAAAAGTTTACTAACTGTTTTTCATAATATGCCTTCATCAATCCCCAAAGTGAGACCACTTGTTGATTTACAATCAAAAAACAAGCTGAAGTCAGTCAGCAGTGAACCCAATAGCGTATACATTCAACAGCGTTTATTAAGGTGTCTTATATACATAAGCTTATTTTCAGAAACTCTGAAAACAAGTTTCAGGAGTTGGTCTCTAATTAAAAAGGATGGATAGCCATTCTAGCAGATGGATTAAAGCAGCAGCTCATTTCTCTCATGTCCTATGAATAAATGCTGTTTTAAAACATCATCACATTGAGGATCTCTCGAAAACGCGTCGGTATTGGCAAAATTTGTCTTAATAAAACGACAAAAACGTCGTGTAGGTAATTAAAGATGTACTTTAGTTGTAGAATTCTTTTTTGGAGAAGAAATGTCCTAAAAGAACTAGCTCGTAAATTTTCTTTCATACGTCATAGATCACTGAGACTGAGTTACCTTTTAATTCTTTTGCAAGTACATAAATCTTATTTAACCAAATGATTAACGTGTGTTAAATATTTACTCGCATTTGCTTCTTAATTTGTGAATTATTGCAATGGCAACTCACTCCTGAGAAACAGAGAGAGAGCGAGAGAGAGAGAGAGAGAGAGAGAGAGAGAGGGAGAAAGCGAGAGATATACTTCGATATTTCATACTTCGTGCTGCAACTTAGATCACGAAATATTCAACTACGAAGTACACGATACAGTTCCGCACTGTCGCCTGATAAACAAAGTAAGAGCCTACGGAATATCAGACCAGCTTTGTGGCTGGATTGAAGAGTTTTTAGCAAACAGAACACAGCATGTTGTTATCAATGGAGAGACGTCTACAGACGTTAAAGTAACCTCTGGCGTGCCACAGGGGAGTGTTATGGGACCATTGCTTTTCACAATATACACTCCTGGAAATGGAAAAAAGAACACATTGACACCGGTGTGTCAGACCCACCATACTTGCTCCGGACACTGCGAGAGGGCTGTACAAGCAATGATCACACGCACGGCACAGCGGACACACCAGGAACCGCGGTGTTGGCCGTCGAATGGCGCTAGCTGCGCAGCATTTGTGCACCGCCGCCGTCAGTGTCAGCCAGTTTGCCGTGGCATACGGAGCTCCATCGCAGTCTTTAACACTGGTAGCATGCCGCGACAGCGTGGACGTGAACCGTATGTGCAGTTGACGGACTTTGAGCGAGGGCGTATAGTGGGCATGCGGGAGGCCGGATGGACGTACCGCCGAATTGCTCAACACGTGGGGCGTGAGGTCTCCACAGTACATCGATGTTGTCGCCAGTGGTCGGCGGAAGGTGCACGTGCCCGTTGAGCTGGGTCCGGACCGCAGCGACGCACGGATGCACGCCAAGACCGTAGGATCCTACGCAGTGCCGTAGGGGACCGCACCGCCACTTCCCAGCAAATTAGGGACACTGTTGCTCCTGGGGTATCGGCGAGGACCATTCGCAACCGTCTCCATGAAGCTGGGCTACGGTCCCGCACACCGTTAGGCCGTCTTCCGCTCACGCCCCAACATCGTGCAGCCCGCCTCCAGTGGTGTCGCGACAGGCGTGAATGGAGGGACGAATGGAGACGTGTCGTCTTCAGCGATGAGAGTCGCTTCTGCCTTGGTGCCAATGATGGTCGTATGCGTGTTTGGCGCCGTGCAGGTGAGCGCCACAATCAGGACTGCATACGACCGAGGCACACAGGGCCAACACCCGGCATCATGGTGTGGGGAGCGATCTCCTACACTGGCCGTACACCACTGGTGATCGTCGAGGGGACACTGAATAGTGCACGGTACATCCAAACCGTCATCGAACCCATCGTTCTACCATTACTAGACCGGCAAGGGAACTTGCTGTTCCAACAGGACAATGCACGTCCGCATGTATCCCGTGCCACCCAACGTGCTCTAGAAGGTGTAAGTCAACTACCGTGGCCAGCAAGATCTCCGGATCTGTCCCCCATTGAGCATGTTTGGGACTGGATGAAGCGTCGTCTCACGCGGTCTGCACGTCCAGCACGAACGCTGGTCCAACTGAGGCGCCAGGTGGAAATGGCATGGCAAGCCGTTCCACAGGACTACATCCAGCATCTCTACGATCGTCTCCATGGGAGAATAGCAGCCTGCATTGCTGCGAAAGGTGGATATACACTGTACTAGTGCCGACATTGTGCATGCTCTGTTGCCTGTGTCTATGTGCCTGTGGTTCTGTCAGTGTGATCATGTGATGTATCTGACCCCAGGAATGTGTCAATAAAGTTTCCCCTTCCTGGGACAATGAATTCACGGTGTTCTTATTTCAATTTCCAGGAGTGTATATAAATGACCTAGTAGATAGTGTCGGAAGTTCCATGCGGCTTTTCGCGGATGATGATATGATAGCAGAACAAACACTGGAGGCAGTTACTTCTGTAAAATATCTGGGAGTATGCGTGCGGAACGATTTGAAGTGGAATTATCATATAAAATTAATTGTTGGTAAGGCGGGTACCAGGTTGAGATACATGGGGAGAGTACTTAGAAAATGTAGTCCATCAACAAAGGAGGTGGCTTACAAAACACTCGTTCGACCTATACTTGAGTATTGCTCATCAGTGTGGGATCCGTATCAGATCGGGTTGACGGAGGAGATAGAGAAGATCCAAAGAAGAGCGGCGCGTTTCGTCACAGGGTTATTTGGTAACCGTGATAGCGTTACGGAGATGTTTAATAAACTCAAGTGGCAGACTCTGCAAGAGAGGCGCTCTGAATCACGGTGTAGCTTGCTCGCCAGGTTTCGAGAGGGTGCGTTTCTGGATGAGGTATCGAATATATTGCTTCCCCGTACTTATACCTCCCGAGGAGATCACGAATGTAAAATTAGAGAGATTAGAGCGCGCACGGAGGCTTTCAGATAGTCGTTCTTCCCGCGAACCATACGCGACTGGAACAGGAAAGGGAGGTAATGACAGTGGCACGTAAAGTGCCTTCCGCCACACACCGTTGGGTGGCTTGCGGAGTATAAATGTAGATGTAGATGTAGATGTATTATGAAGGCTTTAAGCAACGATTGGCCATTCTGTGACGTTTAATTATAACAAATCGTACCAATAACGATTTATTTTTATAAACCTTCAGCTTCCCGTTGCCTTGAAAAATGTTCAAATGTGTGTGAAATCTTATGGGACTTATCTACTAAGGTCATCAGTCCCTAAGCGTACACACTACTTAACCTAATTTATCCTAAGGACAAATACACACACCCATGCCCGAGGGAGGACTCGAACCTCCGCCAGGTCCTGCCGCATAGTCCATTACTGCAGCGCCCCAGACCGCTCGGCTTATCCCGCGCGGCCGTTGCCTTGAAACAGCATACTTTATAACAGACAAGTTATGACACGAAATATTCAACTACGAAGTACACGATATTTCCCAAGTACCCCGCATCGAACGCCAAGCAAAGTCGACAGCAGTTCCAATGGTCTTCGATAAATGCGTGTGGCGCCAAAATGACATAAACCTGTGCATGAAGTCTTGTGAACTGACAAGGCGACCGAGCCTATTCGTCATCACCCATTTTTTCCAGACTTACGGTATGTGCAGGAGTCGTGGGGTCCGAGTCCTTTAGTGGAAACATTTTTATTTTTAGTTTTTAAGCTACTTATACTGCAAATAAACCTAAATAATGCTTAAGATATTGAATTTATTAATATTTCCATAAAAGACATGAAAAGCAAAAACAAAGGAAAATCTGGGGTTCAAATAAGTTTCGATGAAGGTGTTTTAATGCGTACACCAGAACTTCTTGCAAAAAATTAGATAGTTTTATTGTTTTACAATTTATAAGTTACACGTATTGGAATGATATTCGTCGTACAAACAGAGGAGAAGTAATTTTCTCGACATCTTGCACACTTTATACACCCTGCGCTATTGTAATTACACGGTTGTCCTGTGTGCTTTTTCTCCAGTTACCACTGTAAGACGTGTATATTTCTATTGTCTATCGTCAAACCACAATTTATGAAAGATGTTTATATTTTATTAATAGGATTAAGTAGGAATAATTAATATTTGTCAAGTTGGAAATAATTGTGGTAGCAGGGAATGTCTGCACCAAAGTATTGTTGGCAAGAGAGACCGCAAATTGATATAATTTTAAAAAGGGCCGGAGGACCGCGTATGGATACATTTTAAGAAAAGAGCGGGAAAGACCGCGCGTTGATCCATTTTGTAATGTTAGCAGGGATTGTCTGCAACAGAAAGCATTGTTGGCAGGAAAGACCGCACTTCAGCGTTCGTAGGAAGTCAGTAGTAAGCGAGATGTGAAGCGAGTCGGTAGCAGGTCTGAAGCGAGAGGTTGAGAGGAGCGGTGTGCCTGCCAGCCACTAGCTATAATTTACAAGAGATTATAAACGGATGTACAGAGACATCAGCTAACTATTATCATAAGAGAACCTAATATTATTGAATTAATTTTTTGAGAAACTCAAGACTACTGAAGGTATGTTTGCGCTATGCTAGTTGTAAGATTATTGTAAAAAGTAAGCCCCATTTGAACGTTTGTAAAAGCATTTCATTCAGAATATAATTAATTTTTGCCATCAATATTGCATTACTGATTATAATCCATCCCAAAAACCATCAACGTAAAACTTTGGAAAATTTTATTGTTGTCAAGAAAAAATTTAACTATGAATTACGTAACTTCAGTCAAATTAATTAAAGAATAACGTCAGCTTTGCTATTAAAGAATAACATCAGCTTTGGTAATAAATACAGCCACTTATTATGACAGCCCACCTGCAGCTAATAAAGTATAGTAAAACAGAGTAAGTATATTCATGTCGCAGTTCTATGTAGCAGTCAGATGGCGATCCACTAACAGTAAAAAAGGTAAAGAACAGTTTTGGGTTATTGCAGGTAACGACTGAGGGCCACGACGACAACACATTCTATGTTTCGTCGAAATAATCAGAAAATCACTTTTAATAAGCAGCAATTAAATTTGTCTATGAAGATTGAGAAAGAGATAGAAATCCTAAGGAAAGGTTTCATAGGTTATTGTAAAAGGGAAGGTTGCGTAACAAAAGAGATATAGAGGAGACGTGAAGGTTTCACCACTACTCTGTCCACTTGTGTTCATGGAAGAAAGACGTGGGCTACAGAAAACTCAGAGCTGCCGCTTCCGCTAAGTTCTGATTTATGAACGCACTTCAGTTTCCTATGTTGTCAATAAACTACTGAATGCTGTAACGTTACACAGTCACTATAAATGACGTCATGTTGATTCAGCTTTGTCTGGCAGAGAAATATCTGCTCCGGCTTTACAGTTATTATCTGCCCTCTTGATGAAGCTGACAGGTCTGGAATTCCTGGTAGCTGCAGAATTATTAGAAGCGCTTGGAACTCGGTCTGTGGCCCGCGCATCCGGACGTCTCCCGCTGCAGCACAAAGCTGGCATTCGAAGCTCTCAGAGGGGCTGCTGTGTGTTAGCCACCCTCTGCACACTGCACAGCAACAGAGGGCCTCACCGCTGTTTGTCAGCCTTTCGCAAGTGAATTATCAGAGGCAAATCCGCTAGCCGTGAAATATATTTTTATTTTTGATTCACATAAACCTTAAAAATCGGAATTAGTCCATGACACTACAGCTGAGAAGAATATTTATAGAGATGCCTCGTGCATCCCTCGTTATGACATAAGTACAGACGGTACCGGTCACGCACTATTTCCACTCACGGCACGATGTATCACCGGTCATGTCCTGAAAGGGCGATAAACGGTCGTTGAGGGAATTGCAGGGCTCATTTTCGTAGAAAGTTCGGTAGTATTACGACCGAAGGCAATTTGGCGTTTTAGAGGAATGCATCTCTGTCTCTGGGCTAGAGTTTCTTTTTGTCAGTAGCTTTGCTCCGTTACGTGACCTGTGTAATATCTCTTTATATTCTACTAATTATCCCTGCACAATTCTATGAGTTAATTACGTTTCCTACTTGACCATCTATATACTCGCAGAATCGATGCGCAAAGTAGTACAGTACTATTACTATTCCATGAGCGCATAATTACTCTTTGTAATATTCTCTCTGGTGTGTTGAGGGGACTTCTAGGATCTTCTCCGTGCCGAATAGCCGCATTGAATAATTGTAATTTTGCTATCGAGATTACAGGAAGAAAGAGACAGAAAATATATTGTATGCTACTAAAGAAAATATATATTGAGCATTTACATCAAAGGTGTGTAAGGAATTTTACTATATATGTATCCTCTAATTGGAAATTTGCACGGAGGTGTCGTTTCGTTGGTAATCAGAAGGGAACTTCCGATGAATTGGAAACGAACCTGCAATTATTAGATCCAAGAGCTCCATTATTTCATCGGATAATTAAACTCTATCAAAGCAAACTTTCCGCTTGATCTGAGGTTTCCCGACTGACTACGCAACGCAGAAAACCAAGACATTTTATTTACACAGGATTGCAGGTCGCTTCGAATCATCGAGAATGCGGACAAGGAGAGTCATCGTCCGATTCTGATTAAACAATTAAAGCATAATTATAACGTCCTTGAGTGACTGTGATGACGGCGATATGGTTGCTTATGAATGAGATCATTAATAAAATACTAATAACTAACTTTCCTCCTCACCAGCAACCAGTATAAAAACAATATTGATTAAAATTTTACCTGCTTCTTGCGTAATCACTGGAAACACAAAAACGCACACCTCTCTGCTCGATTTCTTTTCCTGTTGTTTTATATCCCTTCACTTTATCTCGCAGACGATTCTAACTTAACATCTGAAAGCGTTTTATATCATTTCAGCTCTCGGAAAAGGTTTTCAAAAGATACCGAATGATGATATGACGATAGAAACGGCAAGATTACGTCTTTCATAGTTGGACGCATGTATTGACTTAATAGCAGTTGTCCTGTATTTTCCTAAGATGTATGACTACAGCTAAAGTTACTCCTCTCTGTCTTGAGGGTTTGACTTTTAGTTAGCAAGGTGCATGGAGTGCTCATTATACTTTCCTGCATCGCTGTTAACACGCATAATCAAGCGTGCCTCGCCATAAAAGCCAACTAAATGTACCCTTGTCCATTCATGACAACGAAATTCGGTGCCGCGTTTTTCTTTCTGTACGTGAAGGCTAATCTCAGAAACTACTGCAGGGTTATCATACTGTTTTCACTAACAGCTAGACTGATTAATGAGTAAGGTTTATATATACACTACTGGCCATTAAAATTGCTACACCACGAAGATGACGTGCTGCAGACGGGAAGAAGACGCTGTGACATGCAAATGATTAGCTTTTCAGAGCATCCACACAAGGTTGGCGCCGGTGGCGACAACTACAACGTGCTGACACGAGGAAAGTTTCCAACCGATTTCTCATACACAGACAGCAGTTGATCGGCGTTCCCTGGTGAAACGTTGTTGTGATGCCTCGTGTAAGGAGGAGAAATGCGTACCATCACGTTTCCGACTTTGATAAAGTTCGGATTGTAGCCTATCGCGATTGCGGTTTATCGTATCGCGACAGTGCTGTTCGCGTTGGTCGACATCCAATGACTGTTAGCAGAATATGGAATCGGTGGGTTCAGGAGGGTAATACGGAACGCCGTGCTGGATCCCAACGGCCTCGTTTCACTAGCAGTCGAGATGACAGGCATCTTATCCGCATGGCTGTAACGGATCGTGCAGCCACATCTCGATCCCTGAGTCAACAGATGGGGACGTTTGCAAGACAACAGCCATCTGCACGAACAGTTCGACGACGTTTGTAGCAGCATGGACTATCAGCTCGGAGACCGTGGCTGCGGTTACCCTTGACGCTGCATCACAGACAGGAGCGACTGCGATGGTGTACTCAACGACGAACCTGGGTGCACGAATGGCAAAACGTCAGTTTTACGGATGAATCCAGGTTCTGTTTACAGCATCATGATGGTCGCATCCGTGTTTTGCGACATCGCGGTGAACGCACATTAGAAGCGTGTATTTGTCATCGCCATACTGGCGTATCACCCAGCGTGATGGTATGGGGTGCCATTGGTTACACGTCTCGGTCACCTCTTGTTCGCATTGACGGCACTTTGAACAGAGGACGTTACATTTCAGATGTATTACGACCCATGGCTCTGCCCTTCATTCGATCCCTGGGAAACCCTACATTTCAGCAGGATAATGCACGATCGCATGTTGCAGGTCCTGTACGGGCCTTTCTGGATACAGGAAAAGTTTGACTGCTGCTCTGGCCAGCATATTTTCCAGATCTCTCACCAATTGAAGACGTCTGGTCAATGGTGGCAGAGCAACTGGCTCGTCACAATACGCCAGTCACTGCTCTTGATGAACTGTGGTATCGTGTTGAAGCTGCATGGGCAGCTGTACCTGTACATGCCATCCAAGTTCTGTTTGACTCAATGCCCAGTCGTATCTAGGTCGTTATTACGGCCAGAGGTGGTTGTTCTGGGTACTGATTTCTCAGGATCTATGCACCCAAATTGCTAGAAAATGTAATCACATGTCAGTTCCAGTATAATATATTTGTCCAGTGAATACCCGTTTATCGTCTGCATTTCTTCTTAGTGTCGCAATTTTAATGGCCAGTAGTGTGTGTATACAGGGTGCTACAAAAAAGTACGGCCAAACTTTCAGAAAACATTCCTCACACACAAAGAAAGAAAACATGTTATGTGGACATGTGTCCTGAAACGCTTGCTTTCCATGTTAGAGCTCATTTTATTACTTCTCTTCAAATCACATTAATCATGGAATGGAAACACACAGCAACAGAACGTACCAGCGTGGCTTCAAACACTTTGTTACAGGAAATGTTCAAAATATCCTCCGTTAGCGAGGATAAATGCATCCACCCTCCGTCGCATGGAATCCCTGATGCGCTGATGCAGCCCTGGAGAATGGCGTATTGTATCACAGCCGTCCACAATACGAGCACGAAGAGTCTCTACATTTGGTACCGGGGTTGCGTAGACAAGAGCTTTCAAATGCCCCCATAAACGAAAGTCAAGAGGGTTGAGGTCAGGAGAGCGTGGAGGCCATGGAATTGGTCCGCCTCTACCAATCCATCGGTCACCGAATCTGTTGTTGAGAAGCGTACGAACACTTCGACTGAAAAGTGCAGGAGCTCCATCGTGCATGAACGACATGTTGTGTCGTACTTGTAAAGGCACATGTTCTAGCAGCACAGGTGGAGTATCCCGTATGAAATCACGATAATGTGCTCCATTGAGCGTAGGTGGAAGAACATGGGGCCCAATCAAGACATCAACAACAATGCCTGCCCAAACGTGCACAGAAAATCTGTGTTGATGACGTGATTGCACAATTGCGTGCGGATTGTCGTCAGCCCACACATGTTGATTGTGAAAATTTACAATTTGATCTCGTTGGAATGAAGCCTCATCCGTAAAGAGAACATTTGCACTGAAATGAGGATTGACACATTGTTGGCTGAACCATTCGCAGAAGTGTACCCGTAGAGGCCAATCAGATGCTGATAGTGCCTGCACACACTGTACATGGTACGGAAACAACTGGTTCTCCCGTAGCACTCTCCATACAGTGACGTGGGCAACGTTACCTTGTACAGCAGCAACTTCTCTGACGTTGACATTAGGGATATCGTCAACTGCACGAAGAATTGCCTCGTACATTGCAGGTGTCCTCGTCGTTCTAGGTCTTCCCCAGTGGCGAGTCAGAGGTTGGAATGTTCCGTGCTCCCTAAGACGCCGATCATTTGCTTCAAACGTCTTCCTGTCGGGACACCTTCGTTCTGGAAATGTCTCGATACAAACGTACCGCGCCACGGCTATTGCCCCGTGCTAATCCATACATCAAATGGGCATCTGCCAACTCCGCATTTGTAAACATTGCACTGACTGCAAAACCACGTTCGTGATGAACACTAACCTGTTGATGCTACGTACTGATGTGCTTGATGCTAATACTATGGAGCAATGAGTCGCATGTCAACACAAGCACCGAAGTCAACATTACCTTCCTTCAATTGGGCCAACTGGCGGTGAATCGAGGAAGTACAGTACATACTGACGAAACTAAAATGAGCTCTAACATGGAAATTAAACGTTTCCGGACACATGTATCGTTTAGTCTTGCCATTAAAGGTTTGACTTTTCTTTGCGTATTTTTTCAGAAAACACGAAAAGATCGTAACTTCGCGAAGTCGCGCTTAGGCTTAAATTTTGTAAACGTGTTTGTTTATTGTTTCACGGTAATTTAACTAGTTTCTCGGTAACAAATAAGTAAACTACCGTAAATAGCGTATACCTTCATTGTTTTAATACAGATCTCAGAAAGACAGCGGAATTTTAAATCAGAAACTTGCTTATATACATTTGTGAATAGGCTTAATTCTTGTAACGTCTTTTTTGATTTTCGGTAATTTAATTGATTTATTCTAGCTAAAGTATTATTTTTGCCATGAGTGAGAAGTGCCTGACTTGCCGTAGAATTGTTAGTTCCGGGGTTTGGTGTGATGGATGTAGTAGTTTTTTTCACTGGGGGGATTGCAGTGGCGTGGGTATTGGGAAAGTGGATCAGGCTCATCAGTGGTTATGTAGGATTTGCAGCAGAGATAGGAAGATAGTGGAACAGGAGGGGAAAATTGCTGCCCTTCAGGCTGAGCTAGATCAGGCTAGGGAAGATCTGGACAGGTTAAGGAGGGAGAAGGGCAAAGAGAGGTGGGAAGTGGCAACAGGTAGCAGAAGGAACAGGCCTAGAACTAAGTCTGACAGTTTTGTGGTGAATGTCAAAAATAAGTTTGACCTGTTGCTTCAGTTAGAAACTGATGATCCTCAAGCAGAGGTAGGTGTAGACAGGACACAACAAACTTTCAATAGGAAATTGAAAAAGAATGTAGGAAAGTCATCGAAAAGGAAGAAAGTTTTGTTGTTAGGCAGTTCTCATGCCAGAGGTGTAGGCCAACTACTGCAGGAGGAATTAGGACCAGAATACCAGGTCACAAATTTTTTCAAACCAAGTGCTAGTCTGGATCAGGTGACAGAGGATTTAGGTTCACTCTGTAAAGGATTTTCCAGGGAAGACACCGTGGTTATTGTGGGAGGGCCAGGGAACAGCATCGACAGAGATCCTGGGTACAGTATAGAGTGTGACCTGGTAAAGATTGCGTCGGCATCGAGACACACCAATGTTGAATTTGTATCTGTCCTGAGACGCCATGACCGGCCTCATTTGAACTCTTCTGTTGGGAGAGTTAATTTGGAGTTGGAACGGCTGCTTGGGCCGGGTGCGGGGGCTCATATTGGTGTGGTTCCTGTTGATTATCTCAGTAGGTGGGACTATACCAGGCACGGCCTACATCTCAACAGGAAAGGAAAGGGGAAACTGGCTGGGGTAATAGCAGGAAATTTAAGGGGGGGGAGGCACTGCCATGAATGGTAAAATACCAGTGGTTACAGGTGTTGGAGCAGCACCTTTTTTAGGATAGGTAAGACAGAAAGATGTCAAGTTCTACGAGAGGTCAGGATTGAAACAAATCTTCAGTTTAGGAAAGAAATTAAACAGCACAATTCTAGCACATTGGATCACCAATCACAGCTATCAATTATAAATTTTCACCAATCACCAGAAATTTTATCTCCACCAAGTTGTATCTCAGTCCTAGGTAATTGCATTGATGAATTAAAGTCACCCAACCCAGTTGACATAATCTGCCTCTCTGAACACCGTGTGACCACTGGTATAGGAACTAGGCCTAAGCACAATGAGAAACTCAGACAGGAGAGTACTGCAAATGTTAGAATAAGGAAAGGTTCTCATAAAAGTATAATTAAAAATAATGTAAGTATATTTCATCAAAATATTGGGAGTTTAAAGAATAAAGTAGATGAGCTTCTGGTTTGTTTAGAAGGTTTAGAAGCTGAGAATGAAATAGATATACTATGCCTGTCTGAGCATCACATTGTTACTGATATGGATAAGGTAAATGTAAGTGGATATAAGCTCTCTGCACATGTAATGAGAGAAAATATGGAGAAAGGAGGAGTTGCCATATATGTCAAAAGTTATCATTGTGCAAAAAGTATAGAAACAAAAAGGTTTTGTGTAGAGAAACATATAGAAGCATGTGCCTGTGAGCTTAAATTAAATAAAGGCACATTTATAATTGTAACTGTATATAGGTCCCCATCAGGAAATTTTCCTCTATTTCTGAAAAATTTGGACTCCTTGTTGTGCTATCTGTCAGACAGGGGGAAGCAAATTATTATTTGTGGGGACTTCAATGTAGATTCTCTGAAAGAGGGTAATAGGAAAAATGACCTTGAAGTATTACTCGGTTCTTTCAATTTGACACCCGTTATTGATTTTCCTACTCGGGTGGTAAAGGATAGCAGCTCACTGATAGATAACTTCTTTATAGACCAAGATAAGTTTAACCAGATAAATGCTCAGCCTGTTGAGAATGGTCTTTCTGATCATGGTGCACAGCAAGTTACAATATATGACATAGCTCCATTCAGCAATACTAAACAGTCCTCCAAAGTAGTACGTTCAGTCAACGATTTAACAATTGCAAATTTCAGGGAAAGCCTACAGCAGTTAGACTGGGATGAGGTGTACCGTGAACCTGATGCCAATTTAAAATATAATTTATTTCATGACATTTTTGTAAATGCATTTGAAAACTGCTTCCCCTAGAAAATAGTTAAATATACTCGTAAGAAACCTTGTAACAAACCATGGCTTACTAAGGGTATAAAAATATCTTGTAACCGGAAAAGGGAAATGTATCTGACAGCAAGAAAGAGTAGTGACCCAGAAACTATCAAAAATTATAAAAACTACTGTGTTATATTAAGAAAAGTTATTAAAAAATCCAGGAGTATGTGTATCATGTCTGAAATCAGCAACTCTGATAATAAAATTAAAACAATTTGGAATATTATTAAAAGAGAAACAGGTCAACCAAGAGCAGAGGAAGACAGTATTACCATCAAATTGAATGAAAACTTTACGAACAAAAAGTCAGAAGTTGAAAATATTTTTAATAATCATTTTCTAAATGTTGTGGATGTAGTAGGATCCAGGTGTTCATTAGAAGATGCTAGGCTGTTAATGGAAGAGGCCATACCTATGCAATTTGATAAATTGAAATCTCACCCACTTCTCCCTCTGAAATTAGGAAAATAATAAACTTGCTTAAAAGCAAAAACTCACATGGAATTGATGGCATTTCCAGCAAAATACTAAAAGCTTGTTCTCAACAGATAAGTAAGATTCTCAGCCACCTGTGTAATAGCTCTCTGGAACAGGGCATTTTCCCTGATAGACTGAAATATGCTATTGTTATACCTTTGCATAAAAAGGGGGATAGATCTGATGTCAACAATTACCGTCCAATCTCCCTTCTAACAGCTTTATCCAAAATTTTTGAGAAAGTAATGTATTCAAGAGTAGCTTCACGTATCTGTAAAAATGAAGTACTAACAAAATGTCAGTTTGGTTTCCAGAAAGGTTTTTCAACAGAAAATGCCATATATGCTTTCACCAGTCAAATTTTGAATGATCTGAATAACCGAACACCACCCATTGGGATTTTTTGTGATCTCTCAAAGGCTTTTGATTGTGTAAATCATGAAATTCTGCTAGACAAGCTCAAGTATTGTGGCATGAGTGGGACAGTGCACAAATGGTTTAATTCGTACCTAACTGGAAGAGTGCAGAAAGTAGAAATAAGTAGTTCTCGTAACATGCAAAGATCAACACATTCCTCAAACTGGGGAACTATCAAGAATGGGGTTCCACAAGGGTCAGTCTTGGGTCCTTTGTTGTTCTTATTATATATTAATGACTTGCCATTCTATATTCATGAAGAGGCAAAGTTAGTTCTCTTTGCTGATGATACAAGTATAGTAATCACACCTGACAAACAAGAATTAACTGATGAAATTGTCAATACTGTCTTTCAGAAAATTACTAAGTGGTTCCTTGTAAACGGACTCTCACTGAATTTTGATAAGACACAGTACATACAGTTCCGTACAGTGAATGGTATGACGCCATTAATAAATATAGACCTTAATCAGAAGCATATAGCTGAGGTAGAATATTGCAAATTTTTAGGTGTGTCCATTGATGAGAGATTAAATTGGAAGAAACACATTGACGATCTGCTGAAACGTTTGAGTTCAGCTACTTATGCAATAAGGGTCATTGCAAATTTTGGTGATAAACATCTTAGTAAATTAGCTTACTCCGCCTATTTTC
The DNA here is from genome assembly GCF_023898315.1 of Schistocerca nitens. Taxonomy (NCBI): domain Eukaryota; kingdom Metazoa; phylum Arthropoda; class Insecta; order Orthoptera; family Acrididae; genus Schistocerca; species Schistocerca nitens. The sequence goes on from NC_064616.1 coordinate 351,797,705, forward strand.
ACTCATTGCTTTCATATGGCATCATATTTTGGGGTAATTCATCACTGAGGAATAAAGTATTTATTGCACAAAAGCGTCTAATCAGAATAATAGCTGGAGTCCACCCAAGATCATCCTGCAGACATTTATTTAAGGATCTAGGGATATTCACAGTAGCTTCTCAGTATATATACTCTCTTATGAAATTTGTTATTAACAACCAAACCCAATTCAAAAGTAATAGCAGTGTGCATAACTACAATACTAGGAGAAAGGATGATCTTCACTATTCAAGATTAAATCTAACTTTGGCACAGAAAGGGGTGAATTATACTGGCACTAAAGTCTTTGGTCACTTACCAAATAGTATCAAAAGTCTGACAGATAACCAACAAGTATTTAAGAAGAAATTAAAAGAATTTCTGAATGACAACTCCTTCTACTCCATAGAGGAATTTTTAGATATAAATTAAGAAAAAAAACAAAAAAAATATAAAAAAAATTAAAAAAATAAAAAATAAAGAAAAACAAAAAACACAATAAAATAAAGTTGTTATATTAACTTAAGTATGTTGTTAAATTAACCTAATTATGTCATGTATTGGAAAATTCGACTCGTTCCACATCATTACGAAATATCGTATTCATGATCCGTGGAACTAGTATTAATCTAATCTAATCTAATCTCTAATCTAATCTAATCTAATTATCTTTTCTTTATTTGTGCGTGAGGAATGTTTCCTGAAAGTCTGGCCGTACCATTTTGTAACACCCTGTATTCAAGTCGAGATTTCTCATGTTTTGCATTTTTGAGTTGTGCCACTTCTTGCCAGGATGAGACATTGCTAAATCAGAGTCTCTCAGTGCGTTTTTGTGTCTGTATGTGGAGGCTAATCTCAAGAACTACTCTAGAGAGTTCGGTACAGGTTTCACTGGTAGAATGATTCGCGGGAAAAGTTTGTGTGTATCGGTACGCAAGGAACAACATACTCTATTTAATGTATTCCAAAACGCCGCACGTAAGACGGGATTTTGTCGGGGCCCATAACTCGGATTCTGTTGGTAATAGGAAGGTAGAATGAAGTGTTTCGGATAACCCTTGGGATAGGTTCAAATGGTTCAAATGGATCTGAGCACTATGGGACTTAACATCTGAGGTCATCAGTCCCCTCGAACATAGAACTACTTAAACCTAACTAACCCAAGGACATTGCACACATCCATGCCCGAGGCAGGATTCGAACCTGCGACCGTTGCGGTCTCGCGGTTCCAGACTGTAGCGCCTAGAACCGCTTGACCTTTGGGATAGGGACCATTTATATACTCATGAGAAGGACCGTCTTACTGTGACTATCCTGAAGTAAAAGGTCAAAGTTTGAATATAACACCGTTCCTCCAGATTATGGAAATGGAATAGAACCGGTTAGTTCTCTTTGCATTTAATGTCTTCCGTGGTGCGCCTTAAGGGGCTTATGGAGGCACCACTTAGTTCTTCGGTGGTTCCTGAGGAAACACGAGAAGCATGGTTTCTGGGTACCAAATCCGAGCTGCGGATTCCAAGACGGCTATACACAGCAAATGGCTGAAATTTGTACGATATATCCCTAAGATCTAGATCTCTAATAATCTTGAAAAGTTCCTTTATGGCTGTATCAGTTTCCGATATGCGGAGGTTCACCGTTACCCTACACGCACACGTAAAATACGCACGTCAAATCAGGTGTAATGCGAAGTCTAAATAATAAATAACCGCAGAAATTTGTTCAAATTTTTGGCGGTATAATCTTTAAGCATTTATCTAGAAGTCCCATCTTTTCAAAAATCTTTATACGTTATCTAGAATCAGAAGGGTTCTGGGAACTCCGTGCTGTAGTACTGAAACACATGCAAAGTTTTTATGGACTTAAAATCCGGTCTAAAGTGTACAAGTAGTTTTGCGTTACTTTAATTTGACGTAAGGAAACTATCAAATCTTTACGGCACCGTATAGTCCTTTTCATATGAGTGACATTCCCTGATGTAGCAGGGGAAATAAGAGAACCATCAGAAAAATGCTTCTGTCGGAGCACAAAAAGGCTAATATGCTGCTGTTTTAAAAGACTGACTGAAAAGTGGACTACCAGCTGCCTCATTGTACCTTCCCCAGCAAGTTTAAAATGTTTCTTAAAATTTTGACATTTGAGTGTATTCACGGTTGTTTGTGCTGAGAGAAAAGGAGACAGTGGCAAAGAGACAGAAAAGTAGTACATATTGGAAGATAGTAGGCAATGGATGTAATATAGAAAGAACGAGGGTACAATGGCAGTGTGGGAGAAAGAGAGGGGCACAGCGGCAGTGGAATATACTTGACAGTGACAGAACAGTGATGGGAAAAAAAGTGAAGGAGACAGTGCCAGTGGGAGAGGAATAAAAAGAAGGAGAAAGTGGAAGTGAGTGAGAGTCAATAACGATGAGAGACGTAGCCTAGGGCAGTGACAACGAGGAAGAGAGAGCAGCAGTGAGAAGAGAAAGCACAAATGGGAAGTAATGGATGAGACAGTAGTAGTAAGAGAGAGCATGAGGGAGACAGTGCCAGTGAGATGAGAGAGTAATAGTAGGGCAGAACGAAGGAGACTGGCTGAGAGATAGGAGGCAAAGACAACTAGAGAGACTCAAGGCAATGTTGACAATAAGTAGGGCTGAATGAGTGAGTGAGAATGGGCAAATGGAAATAGATGGGTATGAGCGACCTAAAGCTATGTACTAATGAGTATGAGAGAGTTAGATTTAGGGGAGCTTGTGGGAGTGAGACGTGAGTTGCGTGTTAAAAGGATTGCGAATTATGTAAACATCCCAAAATATTTGAGAAAATTTTTAAAGACGCGGGCAAGTTAGAATGAGGCAGTAACCCACTTTTCAGTCAGAGTCTTTTAACCCTAGGACTTACTCTGCTAAAATTTCCCTAGTACTCCATCTGGGGTCATACATGACCCCAATCAATATATAATTGACTGTGTGTACTAGTCATTCAGAGAACAACGTACTGTCGTTTAATACTGTTTGTTTACATTTTATTTATTATTTAGACACATTTCACAGATTTTTTAACAGGTATGTACATAGTAGAATTAAATGACATATGGCAGAGTAATTACATATCAGAAGTTACAATATTACTCTAAGTCATAATTTGTTTCACTCATAAATGTTTCACAATGGCTTCAAATTTACAGAAAATGTGATGAACAACTCAACAGGAAACATAATTCTAACCGGAATCCGTACCATAGTCATCTGCACATATTTTGCAAGTAGTAACTATTTCAGAATGTTCCTTGCAAACAAATTTGTTACACTTTTTGCATGTTGGACTGTATTTTGTGTCCTTTCATCGGGGGCAAATGGAGCATCCGCCTCGCTTTCTCTTCTGATTGTCGGGTGTTACGTCTGGATGTCCATTGTCTAACAGATCATCAAATCAACACCGTTTGATACTGCTAATAATATCCTTGTTCCTTGCTTGTGGTAAACTCAAACGACGTTCCACTTGGGGCTTTGCCATTTCTTTGGCCAACTTCATTAGAAAAAAACATCTCTCTGTTTTTTCAACAGCAACACAGAAGAGTCTGTAGGCATTGAGTGCAGCTAGATCGACAAGATCATAAAATACTGCTAATGGCCAACGTTTTGTACCCTTTTTCACAGAATAGTAAGAGCTCATTTGATCTAGCGTATCAACACCTGATTTTGTTGAGTTGTAATACAGCACTACTTTTGGTTTTCGTTTCAAGTTGTTTTCTTTGGGCACTTCAAATGATTGATGTTGTGTTGACACGAGTAGCACAGCCTTATTTCTTTTTGGAACATACGAAACTAATAGGGATTTACCACTGTATGCAAATCTGGTAGTGCATTCTTCCCTAGTTTTCGAAGGCAAAAACTCTTTTGGGACTTCTTTTCTTGTAGAACGTAGAGTACCTACAAGTGTCAACTTCATTTTCAACAATTCTTGGCCAAGGTCATAGCTCGTGAAAAAATTGTCAGTGGTAATATTCTTACCACTGCCAGCCAGATGACGCACTAAATCTAAGACCACTCTCTTGCCTTGATTCACTTCTCTCACATCACCACTCCTTCCAGTGTACATTCGAAGATTTGTCAGATAACCATGTTCACAGTCTACTGCGCACCATATCTTGATGCCATACTTTCCTGGCTTTGAAGGAATGTAGACCTTGAAACTGCACCGACCTCTGTATACGCAAAGATGTTCATCAACAGTAATGTTGCTGGAAGGAATAAATGGTGTTTGACATTGCACGGCAAACAAATCAAATATTTCCTGTACAGCTTCAGCCTTATTTCCAGTCCTCTCTTTCAAGTCTTGTGATGCGGTCGTAAAAACAAAGTGAACGCAGAATGTCCTGATATCGCCTCCCCGACATAGTAGCACGGAATAGAGGAGTGCCATATTCAGAGTCCCAAAATTCGTCAATTGGTTTCCCCCGGCTCTTATGTACGCCATACAGAATCAGCAAGCCTATAAATGAAAGAAGCTCGCATCTGTCTGTATCACGCCAGTCAACTAATTTTCCAGACACTTTCAATTCATTTCGTCGTTGATTTGTGAACTGAACTACTATATCCAGCAATTCATTAGTAATAAACTGCCTGAAACAGTCAGCAGCTGAGCTAACACTAACTGTACTAGGAATACCTGCTGAAAATCGTTGTCTGTTGCGGATTGGAAATCTACGAATTGATGGTTCTTTTGTACTCCATGCAATATCCCGACCCCTGCTTACCAGCACTGCACTTTCATCTTCTTCACTGTCATCATTTTCAGCAAGAATATCATTTTCTTCTAATTCATGTAAACAAATTTCATCACTTTGGTCTACCTGTGTCTCTGTTCCATCATCTTCGGCGTCACTACCTTCTGAATCACTACTGCTACGAAATAAGTCTTCCATAGCTTGTTCTACACTATAGCCAGGAGCAAAACGTATTCCATCCATGCTGAAATCACACTGCAACAACAAACGTACAACAAACGTGCAAACGAACTTCCAGTTTGAGGTTAGTTCTGAGTAACACCTGAATAACACCTGAATTCAGTGTTACCAACTCAAAATACCTAAGAAAGAGATTGATAGTTGATAATCTATACATTCTATGAATGTTACATATAATCTATCTGGGGTCATAATTGACCCCAACAGTAGTTTTTGTTAATTATTGATTTAAATGTTGCGTCAAGCGCTCTAAAATTTTTTGTGAGAGAACTACAGTACTGTGTGGTAAAAGTCATAAAATTCTGGATTTTTACAATAAATAGAAATATTATTTTATCCATAGTAAAGATGATTGGGGTCACCTATGACCCCACAGTGAGTCCTAGGTTTAAAAGAGGAGCATATGAGCCCTTTTTCTTCTCAGATAGGAACATTTTTCCGTTGGTAGTTTGATACCGCTACGCCAGACACGACATCCGGCTGTAGATACAATGTGCTACCCATGTGAACCTGGGAAGGTCGCTAGTTATTTACAAGAAAATGACACTATTAGTGCACCTATTCGTGCATCTGTTTGAAATGACTGGTACACTCTTTGACACAGAAGCTGTCTGCCAGACGGCCGCTGCAGATAGTAAATCGTTTGCTTAAGTGGCTGATATAATTGGCTGCCCCTAAGAATTCTAAGTCTGGCCACCTGTACAATCAGGCAACACTGTAAGATGCGGAAGTGATGTCTTCCGCATGAGCTGTTACAGTGTTGTATACGCTCATAGTGTAGCCAGTAAAGTAACTCATCGTGTTGGGTAAGGGGACCCTCTGTAATAATAAAAAAAACTATGTAAATTTGTCATTGACAGAACATGAAAGATGCCATGCAGTGTCTGCATAGAACCACTGGCGAAAAACAACGAAAAAATAAAGTAAAAAAAAAAATTAAAGGAAGTGGTAAAGTCGTGCAATGGAGATGCAAAATCGTGAGATGGAGTCTACTCATTCATTTCTTTTTCTTTTTCTTTCCTTTATTCGCATTTCGTCTGACTGCTAAAGGTATCAGTCTGATGGAACCTCAAAGATAATTTACTTTACTTTCTAACCCACCAGTAACAACAAAGCATTCCGCGAAAGAGCTCGTGGGTGCTTCCAAACAAGAAGAGTTTACACTAGAGAGTTTTCACGCCCTACAATAGCCGCAGGCCACAGGTCATCGGCCATCTGCCGTAAGCTGCTTGACATTGGCCACCATTCGACTAGGTTGATGTGGCACGGCGCACCTTGGATGCGTTTCTGCCATCTCATTGGTAAGCACAAAATTGTTTCGCATTGCAGTTTGAATTTCTACTCGAAGTGACTTCGATAAACTGAATGAACACCATGCAGTTTCACAAAATGCGTAGGTTACTGTGAGTGTATTCATCAACTGTCATTTTACTATTTGAAGTTCCAGTATTTGTCTTACAGTTACGAATTGGGTATTGCGTACTTGAGCTTTATGAACTTTGTTTAAGCATTATGACATAGAATCGCAAGTGGAGAAAGGTCTAACATTCGTCACATATTGTTCGCTTTGGGCTTAATAGAAGGGTGAAGGCAATGGAGGCAACTTGAAACATTTGTGTCGTGTGTGGGGCGAATTCTGTTGGATAAATCACGTCGGAAAAGGATTTTCTTGTTTCAAGAAGGATCGCTCTGGCATGAATGTTTTGCCATGTGCAGGAAGCATAAATAACTGATATATGTGATGGACTGCGAGCTTTTAACTTTCGTGTGCCACTTGCATTCAATAGGCAAGGTTCAGAAGTTTGTTGTAGGAGTACTGCAAGCTCCAGTTCAAATGAACTAAAATCAAAGGAGCGACTATTATTGCATTTCTGTTTTAAAGTCAACATTTCACTCATTCAGCATTCCTACAGAATATCGTTACTGGTAGCGAATTATGATGTTTTTATGGTAACTTCTTAAGACGAAATGAGGCCTAACAGAAGGTGTCATCTCGAGCAAAGGGCAGTGTGAACATATAATATTTTGCACCCCGTGGCACAAAAATGGTGACACGCAGTACGTACTCCTCATCAGGGTTGTGTCCATCGCAGCTAACATCTGTTGCCAACATCTGAGACAACTTGCAGTTCTAATGTGAAAGCCAACCAACAAAACTACAGTACAACACACTTTGCTGATATCACAACAAAAGTATCCTGGAGGTTCTGTGGGAAGTCATCCTTCACGCACTTATTATTCCGATCTCGTGTACACAAATGTTCGCATTTCCCATGCCTTAATGAACACCCACCAAGAAAATTGATTTCCAGGTGAAGATGCACCTCGAACATCGCTTTAAGGCATCTTCAACTACTTGCGAGTGGAAGTCTACAGGTATTGAGCATTGGCAGGCTGTTTTAGTCAATGATAGAGAATATTCTGCTGATGAATCATTTCTCTCTTATGTTCACTATTCAACAAAGTAATGGAAAAAATCTATTAAAACATACTGTAGGAATACACATGAATTACAACTTAACATTATAACCACATGAGAAAAACGTTATGTATATGTAACACGAGCGTGCCTAAACTGGCACAAATTGCTAACACGTTATGCACTTTGGACTTCAGAAACTGTGTTTATGTGCTGCCACGTTTCATCCTCATGTAGTATGGAAATGTGGAAGCTGGAGTGGATGCATAAAGAAGGAACTCTTCGTCCGAATAGGCCTAGAAAGCTGACAATTATGTCAGCAGATGTAGAGAAAGGCACTATCTATTGTGCAGTGTCATATGTTCGTTGCCCTTACTCTGTGGGCCGGCCGAAGTGGCCGTGCGGTTAAAGGCGCTGCAGTCTGGAACCGCCAGACCGCTACGGTCGCAGGTTCGAATCCTGCCTTGGGCATGGATGTTTGTGATGTCCTTAGGTTAGTTAGGTTTAACTCGTTCTAAGTTCTAGGGGACTAATGACCTCAGCGGTTGAGTCCCATAGTGCTCAGAGCCATTTGAACCTTACTCTGTGGGGTACTGAAAATAGCAGGAACGTTTATGATGGAGATGTTTCCTTAAGATTTCCACATTCATTATTGATATGGCTGCTTGTAGCTATATTACATAACAGGTAAAACGCTGATATCCAGCAAGATTTCGATCCTGAGCCAACGCATCGTTTACTTTACGGCACGGCCACACTACCTCAGAGCTATGGAAAAGCTGTGGCATTTCTCATTTCCTTACTGTGGTGGCTAGGACAGCTAAATCGCAGTGTAAAAGAAGAGATTAGTTGCAATTCCAATATGGAACAATTTATCTGGTCTGAAATCTATAAACTGGTTACCTGATGTCACACCTTAAATGATAATCACTCAGAGTATTCAGTGCAAATGGCAAGAAAAATCAAATGAATTTAGCAGAGTAATTCCTTGCCATCCAGGAAATAACTCGACGATCACACGGCTGCCTAATGTATTCCTCGTTGTTTCCAAGTTTCAGTTATGCTGGCGACAGAAGAATTCGTTTCCAAACCAATGTGTTTTTTCAGCAAGCTCAAAAGTGAGGACAGCTTCCATCTTGCAGATATGGTCGCTCAGGGCTAGAATACTGGAAGTAAGCCAGGTAGATTTATTCCCACTTCTGTAATTAGGTTTAGAAACTAGAACTTAATTACTTGTAATACTCAGATGCACCAACTGAAAACTCTACATAGTAAACTAATAACTGTCACAGTTATGTTTGATTTCTGTTTCAAACATACTGAAGACTGAATAATTCATTCACCAGACGTGGTTCACAATTTTGCACACCTTCAGTGGTAATACCATACACATAACGAGTAGGCAACATATCTTTTCATCGTCACAGTCGTGTAAAATGTTTTTATGAAGAAGGCTGTCATTGACACTATCCCCAAAAGAGAGGAAAACAGCAGTGACTGAAAAACGTAAACATTCACAAAGGAACTTCATAGGCTACAGATACTAAGAACTGCTCAACAGTGTTGGAATAGCATGAGCACTCCTTTATCCCACACGCAACACAGGCTCATTATATGCTGGATAATTTCAGCAAAATGTCCTGTGTTTGTATCGTTTTGTCAGCAGATTATCATGTTGCTGTGAAAGTGATAAACATGTATTGCAGTCGATCATGCCATCTTTCACACCCACTCCCTCTCCACATACCAAAAAACCACTGTGAATATCTCAGAAACTATGACACTGGACACAGATCTGTACCTACTTTACTGGATTCTGGTTGTTAGCTGTTCTGACTGGGTATTCTGTTGTTGCTCTGAAGATGGATGATTGAAGCAAATACGAACGCTACATGTGAAACAAACCATGTTTCCATTATTCCAGCTCCACCATTAAAAATAGTGAAAATAAGTGTCAGAAAAGCGCCTACAAACCAATGAATAACTGTATAACGAAAATTATCGAAGTCAGGCGAATACCTTCAGTCTGCTGGCTATAAAAAAAACTTAATTCCTTATATACATTACACTGTAGTATGAACTCAAAGGTTTTTAGAATTCCATTAATTAATGTGGTTGTGACTGTTTTCATTTATAGTAGAGGAAGTTGAAAAACATCTGACTTTAAACATTTTTTTCAGTGAGATTTCAATTTATGGCTATAGCTGCAGAAACCCACGGCTAGTGTGGCAGTGGTCATTCTCTCATTATTGAGTAGCGGCTAAGTCAAAAAGAGGCAGATTTCTCGTAAACTATAAAAAGAAAAACATGTGTTTTACACACAAAACAGTCTTCTTGCAGAAGAAAAACTAAATTTTATAACTGAATGTCGCATATTATGCAAAAATTTTCAGAATATCTCATCAGAATTACAAGTAAATACCTAGCGAACTTATTAGGATAACTCAGCTCTAGTCCTGAAAGTCCGTCAATTATCGAGTTGGCAAACTTTTTCTGAATGGCTCTTTGGATGTATAGTGTAGCTCCGGTCAGGTGTACTGATCTGTGCCTGCAAATGAGCTGACCTCGCACTTGTGCCAAGACACGTGTAGCGCTCACCCTCTGACATTCGGAAATCACAACGCTGAGCACCCATAGTTGCAAACTTGAAGGGCCATAAGAACAGCAATAACGGTGTGTAGATTATTGGGCAGTTCTTTTTTTCCATTCTTTATTAAGTTATTAGTTTTGGCAATTTGAGTGGAGATAAAACGTTTATCGTATGGTATTTGTATTATTGAAGTAGTAGGGCAAAGGGGTTTCTGGCACACTTTTGAAATAAAATCGGTATCACATTAATTATGCAAATTTAATAAGTGATAAATTAATAACCCCACTCACTGGTGATGTCATGGGTGTTCCTCAGCCAGTGCATAGGTCTTTCCACCACCACCCTCTGTATAATCACGAACCCTTGCCCCTCGCTTTCCCTCTCCCCACCTTCCACCCCTTCTCTCACCAGCCCCCCATCCCTGGAATTGGTGGGAAACTAGCTCAGTCTGTGTTAAGCTGCCAAACTGAGAGGATCACTATAATATTTATTGAAGCAATTTCACCCTGTTTATTTATTTAAATCGTTAGGAATGCCACCACCAGAGGACATCTTCCTTCCCAGGAAAAAACGGCGGGAAAAACCTCTCAGTCTGAGCTGGTTTATTGGACTGGGACAATCTCACGACAATAGGCTAATATATCGTCAGTCACATTGCATTAAACTATTTAAGGCAGCGGAATATTGTTTAAACAGTTTTCAGGAGACAAGGCAGTGCAGAACATTGTTTATTTAACCAGTTTGCAGAGATCAATTTCACACAGTTTATTGATTTATTTCAGGAGATCACAATACAGCTTGAAATTGATGATGTCACATAACTGGTGTTAAAAATATCTCCAGTATTACTCGAAACTGGTAGCAGGCAGGCTCAAACTCTACGTAGAGCACTCCCTTCACTTACAGCTCGAAATAAATAAATACATATAACTTTTCGAGTTTTAACTGCTTCTTTGAAAGTGCTGTCAGAGGGAGAAAAATTTCTGAGTCCTACAGTTGCTGTGATGTTCATCATTTTTCTGAAATGCTGAGTGGGCTTAGCTTATACGTATTTGCTACTGGAGTCAGGGATGTTAAGGGTCTTATTTTTATCCCTCACTTATCGAAGCACACTGGTGTCTAAGCACAGACGAGAAATTCAGAAAAAATTACATATCTAAAAGTTCATGACATATTTTCAAACCCACAAACATATTGAGGAAAAAAAAAAAACACAGACAGAAACTGGCCAGCCTGGACTTGTCTCTGAACATTCGAACAAAGCAGACATCACGTGAGTTTCAGAAGTCATGGAACTTTTCTTACGTTGGTCTTCTCCTGTCCTGTCTGAACCAGTCTGTGGACACTCCTATGCCACCCCGCCCCCCCCCCCCCCCACCCCCACAAAAGAAAGATGTCTTGTGAGTCTCTGAGAATGGAGCATTCTGATTGGTCCTTATTGAATTTACCGCCAAACTGGTGCTGCTGGTGTGGGAGTGCTGTCCGATACTTTCTACAGATGGACATGTTACAGAATTTCAGCGAAAAAGTATTTTGTACAGATTGGAAAAACATACATGGTCATATTGCGCTGACAGGTAAATCCTGTAAAAGTCGTCTACAGATCACGAGATACGAAAACTATTTCCAAAGACACTTTGTCAATCACATTACTCTGCTACTGTCGAGGGAAGCTTGAATTTTTCGACGTGAAAGCGATCTCCAACCAGGCTATATCACCACCAACGACTGTAAGATCATACCATATCATTGTAGTAAGCACACAATTTGTATATGGCCCCATACAAAATCATCACTTCTGCATCCTGTATATAGTTACTGTATGCCAGACATTTATACATATACCGCAAAGACACACAGATCCCAAAAAAATAAGCACCTGCACCGTATATAGTCACAGCACCAGAAAGTCTCTGTGAGGTCAGTCAATCATCCACCACAGCCAACGGTCCTCTACTCACTGCACACGCTGGCCATATGTGCAATCAGAGAGCCCTCCGTTGACAGAGGCAACTCTACAAATTGGTGTTCATAGGCTGGGCTGGTTCCCACAGCACAAAGGTGCCCAGTAACAATGTTGTTACCAGTCTGGTCTGCTTGCTACCATGGTTTCTGTAACGAGTTGCTACCATTTTCAGACTATGGGATTACAAGAACATTTACATTCTGAGCTCTGTCGATCAGAAATGCTTCGTGAATCGTGAATTAATTTATCAGTTTCGAAACCATTATCAGCTGCAACATTCGATCTCACACACAAAACAAAAAACCACGTTTTTGTGACACTTTCATGCTGTAATCATCGAATAGCATTTGAAAATTTCCACAATTTCATGTATTTTCACATGGCTTACCGGAATATCATACCATTTAAGCGATTGTTCTCGATATCAGCCTCATAACAGTATGTTTCCGATCGCTTGCTCAGTATAGTTCCGAAGATAAAGAGTGGAAAGTATATCTCTAGTAAGCAAAAACTTTACTCATGTCGTTGTGTGGTATGTGCCTCAAAAAATTGGCTAACTCGGAACTTATCACATCTGCAAAGATTTTTACGTGATAAGTCGAAAATAGAGGAACCTGTGCGTACCACTCGTATTTTTTAACGATTACCGATGACAGTGATATAACAGATACAATTGTCAAGTGCCAAACCTCTCTATATTGGATCTTCCCAAATTACCACATAAAAATTGGATAATACTCGCAACTTACGCGATCACAAAGGCTGCCCATACATGCTGAGTATTAGTTCGCTATTCTCCCACCTAGAGGGTGACCCAGATAGGTCAACTGCATCCCCATTCCCAGCCTGACAAGTTATGGTCTCAAAGAAGTGGCTTACACTTTACGCCAGAATTATCGATTCGTTCTGGTCACCAGCTCCCTCCGCCACGCACCCAGACGGCCGACTGAGTTGTTCTAGGAAACCACCCACATGTTTCTCAGTGTAATTGCCATTAAATATTACGACTGCAGCACCAATTTGGCGACATTCAACAATGAATGAATTATCGCAAATACCGCACTCCAAACGTCTGTGGCTCTGGATATATCAATTGCCCATGTAAACTTATATCCTACTTATGACTAGAAACAACTCCATGTAAAACCTTTCATCCCCATTTAGGCCATTGATTTGTTGAAATCGCAATTTTCCACATCAAATCCATACCTCCCTTACGACCGGACATAGTCATTTTCTTTGCACATCTCGGTACAGTAACCACACTAACTTTAAAGCCAAACACATACTTTATAAGCCTACTGATCACAGTGGATCTATCGCACAACCCTACTACATATAGTACATCGCAAATAACTGAATGCTGGTGGCACCAAACAATATTGAGCGAAAATTCCGGGATGGATGGTCATGCTCCATTTATTTTTCCTGCGAGTGTTACCAGGGTGTCTTAGGAAGAGAGACGTAATCGACTAATAAACGACGAGCTGTTAAAAACACGATCGCTGCGACTACGTTACTGTCGCCCCGCATAAAAAGCAGCCTTGGTTCTACAGACACACACAAGTATCGCGAATGATATCCATGTTAAAAACTATAAATGCTTCATAAAAAAAGGTATGGTATTGCTTCCGAAAGAAGTACTCTTCCACACAAATACCGAGACACTGAATATAGATGGTGATCGCTGGAGTGCAGGTGCACGTCGTCAGCGGTGTAAGCTCATAATACAAGCACCATTCTCACCGAATTTAGAAAGTGATTCGTCTAAGGAACGTGGTGTTAAGCCGATATTTGCTATTCTCTCATGCCGCTGTTAGATATTTCTCAAGCCAACAAACAGTGTTTTCAAGGCATTCTATCTCATTGCCATGTAGACAGTGTAACAGAGGTTCTCCATTATATTCATGAGGTTAAGGAAGATGGAGGATGATGGGTAACTGAGAATATTCACAGATAGTCGATGGTGTACTAAGGAAGGAATAACTTAAAAAATGCAATAATACGAGGGCTATTTGCAAAGTGAGGAATGATCGGTCGCGAAATGGAAACCAATGTGAAAAACCAACGAGGCTTTTCACAGACATTTTGGGCAGTGTCTCTAGTATGCCCGTCGATTGCATCAAGACGCTGTTTTCAGTTGCGAGCGCACTGTGAACAAGTAAAGGTACCTAGAACAACAATGTCTCCCACCAAGTAGGAGGGCCCGCTGAGAGGCTTCGCCTTACGAATGCAGCCCACCTAACACAACTGCCATGCACTTCCTTCTTCATGGCAATTCTCAGCCGCACTCTGCAAGGGCAGTGAAAACGCACCTGCAGCCTTTTCGATGAGAAGTGTTCAATCACCCACAACACAGACCTAACTGGCTCATTCTGAGTATCATCTTTGTTCAGATGAAACGCTGGGTATGAAGACAACACGTGGGTGCAGGCGCAGTCTATGCGCTGTAGACCAGCACAGAGAATTATTGGCAAGCACAGTGCTGTGCTGAGGACCTCATAGAGTAAAATTACAGTGTGGTTTTAGACTTTCTGTCTGCATCTTGAATTGTTCCTCAGTCTCTACTTCGCCCTCCCTGCAGCTTTGTGCATGTGACAATTCCAGTTTATGTCAGAACTGAGTGGAAGTCAGAGACCGCTATTTCTACCACCTGGATAAACAGTGTGAGTTGAGTTAATACGACAGGACCGTGTTTTGACCACTCAGTGGAAATGGGAACTTGTTGTTGTAGCTCCGCCAACTGTGTACAAAGTGTAAGACCAGCACGAAATGAAGCTTTATCTTGCAACATGAGGCAGTAGAAATAACAGTACAAGCAATTACAGTGATGTTTCGTATTGGGAAAATTAGGAAGGCTTCACATCATGCCGGATCAGCAAGAAGGATGACGATTTTGCTACTGCATTGCAGCATGTTTCAAAATTACATACAGGTTCTGCAGTCCAAAGGAGATCTCCATCTCTTATGGCGCATTGATGTCTATCACGCAACCGTTTCCCTCTCTCTCTCCTCATTATTTTGTTCCGATCCAACAGAGAATAACTACAAACTGTATGCAACAAAACTTTGAAGTTCCATACCGCGCACTGTAATAGCACTTTGGTAAGGTCGCCTGCTAGAGAACTCAATGAGAATTTACCTACTCTCTCTCTCTTCCGATACGTAGAAAACAAATACAGCCCACATGTCAGCATCGAGCATATGATGCGATCCCATTAAATATACATGAACTGATTCATTGGAGCAGGTGGTGAGTGATCCAAGTTGCTCTCGGAGTGGCCGAGCGGTTCTAGGCGCTACAGTCTGGAACCGCGCGACCCTGCGGTCGCAGGTTCGAATCCTGCCTTGGGCATGGATGTGTGTGATGTCCTTAGGTTAGTTAGCTTTAAGTAGTTCTAAGTTCTAGGGGACTGATGACCTCAGATATTAAGTCCCACAGTGCTCAGAGCCATTTGAACCATTTTTGCAATAAGGTTTCTTGTATTATAGCATAGTAAGCAGTTTCATACATTGTTTTTTCACTGTAACACAGCCAAGCAGTGTATGACAAAAGCTTTTTACAGCACCATATATTTTGTTTTTTTCTATCATTAGTTTGAGGTCTATGTCACATGCTAAGACAACATTAACATGCTTTGATCCATTGGCCATCACAGAAAGCTGAACATCACACAGTGTAAGTTAAGCTGCTCCCAAAACACACACAGGGTGGCAGAAAAACAGAAGCGGTTTTTGTTATTGAAAAAATGTGTAAAACATTGCAACATATGAAAACTACATAGAAAAGGTAATCAATACACTCCGCTATTCTGTTTTTGAAAGAGAATAATATGTGTTCCACAGTGGTACAACTGGCCGACGCCAGTGATACAGACCGGCATTCTCGTCCCAGTGTCGTACCTACCATTCAGCTTACCAGTCTTACTCACGGCACTCATCCAAGTACACATGATCTCTCTCTAGATGTGTGCTTACTGAGGAGGTTACCACTCCTTATTAGTGTATAATAGATATGAGCTCAGAACATATGAGAGTGTTGGGTGATATGAGTGTTAGTTAAGAAAAAGAAGAAATATTTGGTTTATGCATGATGGGACTCCAGATGGACAGAGTTTGAAACACTTTACATAAATCACTTATCCTATCAATTCTCGAGTATTGTTCTAGTGCCTGGAGTCCATATAAATAAGGTACTGGAAAGAGAGAAATGATCTTAAAACATAAACACACATTTCTATGGCTACTGAGGTCTGCACTCAAACACACTATAATGTTAAAACAGTATGGTTTTCTGATGTATTACTCGTGTGGAAATATATTTACAACACCTCAGTTACATTCACCTCGAATGTTCTGTACCTCACTCACTATTTTCGAGAAACTTTAAGATGATAAAGTTACTTACTACCTTATACACCAAAGAAATAACATACAATCTGTGTGATACATGCACTGCATAGCTTTTCAGTATAGCACCCACCTTTCTCACCAGATTACCGTTCAGGAGTTATGCTATGCACACATCAGTCCTATAAAATGATCATCATCAACTGAAAATGTATGAAATAGCTACATTTTATGAGTAAATATCTTTCCATGTGAGCTCTGATTTGCCTTATTTTAATTGTGACAATCGTTTCTCCCTATGTAGGTGTGCGGCAACAAAATATTTTCGCATTTGGAGGAGAAAATTGGTGATTGAAATTTCGTGAGAAGATTCTGCAGCAATGAAAGACGCCTTTGTTTTAATGATGTCCACCCCAAGTCATGTATCATTTCAGTGACATTCTCTCCCATATTTCGCGATAATACAAAACATGCTGCCTTCCAACCACATATTCTACAGTTGCTGTGCATTTGGTCTATTTTCTGTATGTCTGTGTGTCACAAATGGCTCCCATAAATCTGACTCAGTCCTCCCTCTGGAGACTCAATTTCTGACACAGAGCACATCTCCCAGCCGTAGCGCGAGGTGGTTCCACATTCGAAACCTATCCTGGCACAATGCACTGTGGATCCACCTCTAGACACTGTTGCAGACATAATGTGTGTTGCATCCACATTCGTGCCCTATTCTGGATATAGGGTATTGTAGATCCGCTTCAAAACATCGCTCCGGATATAGCGCACAAGGGACCGAATTTCAAACCCTATCCCAGGCATAGTGTATGGCGGATCCGCCTCTGAACATCACTCCAGATATAACGCTTGGTGAATCAACACTCAAACACTAACTTGGGTCTGCTCTGGGTCATGGGAGCCATCCACAACACATGGACAAGCGAAGAAACATTACACAGGTCTGTGGGAGCGACTTTGATCACTCACCACCAGCTGCAGTGAATTAATATGTATGCACTTAATGGGATCACAACATATGCTCGGTGCCGACGTGCAGACTACGTTTGTTTTCGATGTATTGGAAGAGAGGGACACGGTAAACTCTCATCGAGTTCTCTACCAGGCGACATTAGCAATGTGCTATTACGGCGCATGGTACAAAATAAAGTTGAGAGGGAGAGAGATGTTTGTTTTACAGACATGAATGCACCCTGACAGACGCACATTTCCTTCAGACTGCAGTACCTGAATGCAGTTTCGAAACGCTCTGCAATTCAGTAGCAAAATCCTCAAAAGTCGGCACTGAGTGGAAGTCGGAGAGGGCTATTTCTACCACTTTCTGTATTCCACGGAGAAACAACTGAATTAGCTCGACAGGGCCGTGTTTGACCACTCCATGAAGATTTAAACACATTGTAGCAGCTCTACCAACCATGTACAAACGAAGCCTTCTCCTGCAACACGAGATAAATGAAAAGACAGCACGAGCAGTTACGGCAGTGTTTCTTGTTGAGAAAATTAGGACGACTTCACACCATGCGGGAACTGGAAGACAAAGTAGCAAGGAGGGCGGGGCAGAGACTGAGGGAATGCACTCCGCTCCTGCCGCCGTTAGATGAGCAGCTGCCAGCAGAAAGTCGTATACTCCTAGCTCAGTTATTTGTTACATAGTTTAATTCTTAATTTCTTTGCGTGTTTTTGGTACTTGCATTGTTTAATTCATAAATTTCGAGCGTATTATAATATTTGAGAGTTGTAGCATCGCGTTTTAGTACCTGAATAGTGTAAAACCGCGTAGTCTCCTTCCGCCGACGAGCAGTGTGTCAGCAGTGCGCAAGTAGCAGCATTACTGCATATACTAGGCAGTCTTGAATTTTAATAACCGTTTAAATTTTGTGTCGATTTGTTTGTGCTCTCTGTACATTAGTTCAGACGTTCTTTGCACAACAGTTTTTAGCATGGATAAGGACTGCAACTGCTGTGTTCGGATGCAGGTTGAGTTGGCATCCCTTCGCTCCCAGCTTCAGGCAGTGTTGGCTTCGGTCACACAGCTTGAGGCTGTTGCCAATGGCCATCACTGTGGGGGTTCGGATGGGGGTTTGTCGGGGACGGCCAGCTCGTCCCACGCATCCCCCGATCGGGCTACGACTGTGGCTGCCCGGGATACTGCCCACATTGAGGCTGATTCCTCACCTGTAGTAGAGTGGGAGGTCGTCTCGAGGTGTGGCAGTGGGCGAAAGACATTCTGGAGGGCTGAACGGAAGGCCTCTCCAGTTTGTCTGACGAACCGGTTTCAGGCTCTGTCTCAGGCTCATACTAATCTTCGGCCTGACATGGCTGCTTCTCCTGTTCAAGAGGTTGCCCCTCAGTCTGCAAGATCCGGGCAGTCGCAGAGGGTGGGCTTACTGGTAGTTGGGAGCTCCAACGTCAGGCGCGTAATGGGGCCCCTTAGGAATACGGCAGCAAGAGAGGGGAAGAAAACCAATGTGCACTCCGTGTGCCTACCGGGGGGAGTCATTCCAGATGTGGATAGGGTCCTTCCGGATGCCATGAAGGGTACAGAGTGCACCCATTGCAGGAGGTCGCTCATATCGGCACCAATGATGTGTGTCGCTATGGATCGGAGGAAATCCTCTCTGGAATCTGGCAGCTATCTGATTTGGTGAAGACTGCCTGTCTCGCTAGCGGGATGAAAGCAGAGCTCACCATCTGCAGCATCGTCGACAGGACTGACTGCGGACCTTTGGTACAGAGCCGAGTGGAGGGTCTGAATCAGAAGCTGAGAAGGTTCTGCGACCGTGTGGGCTGCAGATTCCTCGACATGCGCCATAGGGTGGTGGGGTTTCGGGTTCCGCTGGATAGGTCAGGAGTCCACTACAGGCAGCAAGCGGCTGCATGGGCAGCAGGGATTGTGTGGCGTGGACTGGGCGGTTTTTTAGATTAGATGGCCTCGGGAAAGTACAGAAAGAGCAACAGCCTCAACGGGTGCGGGGCAAAGTCAGGACATGCGGGGACCAAGCAGCAATCGGTATTGTAATTGTCAACTGTCGAAGCTGCATTGGTAAAGTACCGGAACTTCAAGCGCTGATAGAAAGCACTGAAGCTGGAATCGTTATAGGTACAGAAAGCTGGCTGAAGCCAGAGATAAATTCTGCCGAAATATTTTACAAAGGCACAGGCGGTGTTTAGAAATGATAGATTGCATGCGACCGGTGGTGGCGTGTTTGTCGCTGTTAGTAGTAGTTTATCCTGTAGTGAAGTAGAAGTGGATAGTTCCTGTGAATTATTATGGGTGGAGGTTACACTCAACAACCGAGCTAGGTTAATAATTGGCTCCTTTTACCGACCTCCCGACTCAGCAGCATTAGTGGCAGAACAACTGAGAGAAAATGTGGAATACATTTCACATAAATTTTCTCAGCATGTTATAGTCTTAGGTGGAGATTTCAATTTACCAGATATAGACTGGGACACTCAGATGTTTAGGACGGGTGGTAGGGACAGAGCATCGAGTGACATTATACTGAGTGCACTATCCGAAAATTACCTCGAGCAGTTAAACAGAGGCCGGCCGCGGTGGTCTAGCGGTTCTGGCGCTGCAGTCCGGAACCGCGGGACTGCTACGGTCGCAGGTTCGAATCCCGCCTCGGGCATGGGTGTGTGTGATGTCCTTAGCTTAGTTAGGTTTAAGTAGTTCTAAGTTCTAGGGGACTTATGACCTAAGATGTTGAGTCCCATAGTGCTCAGAGCCATTTGAACCAAGTTAAACAGAGAACCGACTCGTGGAGATAACATCTTGGACCTACTGATAACAAACAGACCCGAACTTTTCGACTCTGTAAGTGCAGAACAGGGAATCAGTGATCATAAGGCCGTTGCAGCATCTCTGAATATGGAAGTTAATAGGAATATAAAAAAGGGAGGAAGGTTTATCTGTTTAACAAGAGTAATAGAAGGCAGATTTCAGACTACCTAACAGATCAAAACGAAAGTTTCTGTTCCGACGCTGACAATGTTGAGTGTTTATGGAAAAAGTTCAAGGGAATCGTAAAATGCGTTTTAGAAAGGTACGTGCTGAGTAAAACTGTTAGGGACGGGAAAAACCCACCGTGGTTCAACAACAAAGTTAGGAAACTACTGCGAAAGCAAAGAGAGCTTCACTCCAAGTTTAAACGCAGCCAAAACCTCTCAGACAAACAGAAGCTAAACGATGTCAAAGTTAGCGTAAGGATGGCTATGCGTGAAGCGTTCAGTGAATTCGAAAGTAAAATTCTATGTACCGACTTGACAGAAAATCCTAGGAAGTTCTGGTCTTACGTTAAATCAGTAAGTGGCTCGAAACAGCATATCCAGACACTCCGGGATGATGGTGGCATTGAAACAGAGGATGACACGCGTAAAGCTGAAATACTAAACACCTTTTTCCAAAGCTGTTTCACAGAGGAAGACCGCACTGCAGTTCCTTCTCTAAATCCTCGCACAAACGAAAAAATGGCTGACATCGAAATAAGTGTCCAAGGAATAGAAAAGCAACTGGAATCACTCAACAGAGGAAAGTCCACTGGACCTGACGGGATACCAATTCGATGCTACACAGAGTACGCGAAAGAACTTGCCCCCCTTCTACCAGCCGTGTACCGCAAGTCTCTAGAGGAACGGATGGTTCCAAATGATTATAAAAGAGCACAGGTAGTCCCAGTCTTCAAGAAGGGTCGTCGAGCAGATGCGCAAAACTATAGACCTATATCTCTGACGTCGATCTGTTGTAGAATTTTAGAACATGTTTTTTGCTCGAGTATCATGTCGTTTATGGAAAACCAGAATCTACTCTGTAGGAATCAACATGGATTCCGGAAACAGCGATCGTGTGAGACCCAACTCGCTTTATTTGTTCATGAGAGCCAGAAAATATTAGATACAGGCTCCCAGGTAGATGCCATTTTCCTTGACTTCCGGAAGGCGTTCGATACAGTTCCGCACTGTCACCTGATAAACAAAGTAAGAGCCTACGGAATATCAGACCAGCTGTGTGGCTGGATTGAAGAATTTTTAGCAAACAGAACACAGCATGTTGTTATCAATGGAGAGACGTCTACAGACGTTAAAGTAACCTCTGGCGTGCTACAGAGGAGTGTTATGGGACCATTACTTTTCACAATATATATAAATGACCTAGTAGATAGTGTCGGAAGTTCCATGCGGCTTTTCGCGGATGATGCTGTAGTATACAGAGAAGTTGCAGCATTAGAAAATTGTAGCGAAATGCAGGAAGATCTGCAGCGGATAGGAGTGGCAACTGTCCCTTAACATAGACAAATGTAATGTATTGCGAATACATAGAAAGAAGGATCCTTTATTGTATGATTACATGATAGCGGAACACACACTGGTAGCAGTTACTTCTGTAAAATATCTGGGAGTATGCGTGCGGAACGATTTGAAGTGGAATTATCATATTAAATTAATTGTTGGTAAGGCGGGTATCAGGTTGAGATTCATTGAGAGAGTCCTTAGAAAATGTAGTCCATCAACAAAGGAGGTGGCTTACAAAACACTCGTTCGACCTATACTTGAGTATTGCTCATCAGTGTGGGATCCGTACCATATCGGGTTGACGGAAGAGATAGAGAAGATCCAAAGAAGAGCGGCGCGTTTCGTCACAGGGTTATTTGGTAACCGTGATAGCGTTTCGGAGATGTTTAGCAAACTGAAGTGGCAGACTCTGCAAGAGAGGCGCTCTGCATCGCGGTGTAGCTTGCTCGCCAGGTTTCGAGAGGGTGCGTTTCTGGATGAGGTATCGAATATATTGCTTCCCCCTACTTATACTTCCAGAGGAGATCACGAATGTAAAATTAGAGAGATTCGAGCGCGCACGGAGGCTTTCAGACAGTTGTTCTTTCCGCGAACCATACTCGATTGGAACAGAAAAGGGAGGTAATGACAGTGGCACGTAAAGTGCCCTCCACCACACACCGTTGGGTGGCTTGCGGAGTATAAATGTAGATGTAGATGGAGATGTAGAACAGTTACAAGATGCAGACAGACTGTCTAAAACCACGCTGTTGTTTGGCTGTATTAGATCCTTAGCAGAGAGGTTCGAAAAAGGTGACTGGTTTCGAGATTTGAGAGTGCCACAAATATGATTCACCTGTAGCTTTAATCTTTAAAAGACATCTCCATAGGAGCCAACGCAAGTATTCTGTTGAATAGAGAGACTTGATTCCGAAACGCAGACAGCATTTCCACCAGAAAGAGTAACACTATATATATGAAAAGCCACTCTATTGGTCATAGATTTCTTAAAATTTGAATCTATTACTGCATTTTTTGTGATTCCTCCCATTGCACACCATCATCCTCTATCGTCCATAACCTCATGGATATATCGCAGAAATTCTGTTACACTGTCTACATGGCATCCAGATAGAATGCCTTACACATACTGTCTGCTAGAGTGATGAATATCTAACAGAGGCATGAAGGAATAGCAGATATCGGCTTAACACCACATTCCTTAGACGAATCACTTTCTAAATTCGTTGAGAAGGGTGCTTGTATTATGAGCTTACACCGCTGACAACGTGCACTTGCATTTCCGGTCTGTTAATAGAATGGTTCAAATGGCTCTGAGCACTATGGGACTTAACATCTGCGGTCATCAGTCCCCTAGAACTTAGAACTACTTAAACCTAACTAACCTAAGGACATCATACACATCCATGCCCGAGGCAGGATTCGAACCTGCGACCGTAGCAGTCACGCGGTTCCGGACTGCGCGCCTAGAACCGCGAGCACCGCGGCCGGCCGGTCTGTTAATAGACACTCCAGCGATGATAATCTATATTCAGTGTCTCGGTATTTGTGTCGAAGAGTACTTCTATCGGAAGCAATGCCATACCTTGTTTTATGAAGCATTTATAGTTTTTAACATGGAAATCGTTAGTGATACTTATAAGACTTATAAGACGATTACGTCTCTCTTCCTTAGACGCCCAGGTACCACTCGCAAGAAAAATAAATGGAGCATGCCCATCCATCCCGGAATTTTCGCTCAATATTGTTTGGTGCCACCAGCATTCAGTTACTGGCGAAGTACACCAATGGCCATTAAAATTGCTACACCAAGAAGAAATGCAGATGATAAACGGGTATTCATTGGACAAATATATTATACTAGAACTGACATGTGATTACATTTTCACGCAATTTGGGTGCATAGATCCTGTGAAATCAGTACCCAGTACAACCACCTCTGTCCGTAATAACGGCATTGATAGGCCTGGGCATTGTGTCAAACAGAGCTTGGATGGCGTGTAGAGGTACAGCTGCCCATGCAACTTCAACACGATACCACAGTTCAGCAAGAGTAGTGACTGGCGTACTGTGACGAGCCAGTTGCTCGGCCACCATTGACCAGACGTTTTCAATTGGTGAGAGATCTGGAGAATGTGCTGGTCATGGCAGCAGTCGAACATTTTATGTATCCAGAAAGGCCCGTACAGGACCTGCAACATGTGGTCGTGCATTATCCTGCTGAAATGTAAGGTTTTGCAGGGATCGAATGAAGGGTAGACCCACGGGTCGTAACACATCTGAAATGTAACATCCACTGTTCAAAGTGCCATCAATGCAAACAAGAGCTGACCGAGAGCTGTAACGAATGGCACCCCGTACCATCACGTTGGTGATACGCCCGTATGACAATGACGAATACACGCTTCCAATGTGGGTTCACTGCGATGTCGCCAAACACGGATGCGACCATCATGATGCTGTAAACAGAATCTGGATCCATCCGAAAAAATGACGTTTTGCCATTCGTGCATTCAGGTTCGTCGGTGAGTACACAATCGCAGGCGCTCCTGTTTGTGATGCAACGTCAAGGGGAACCGCAGCCATGGTCTCCGAGCTGATAGTCCATGCTGCTGCAAACATCGTCGAACTGTACGTGCAGATGGTTGTTGTCTTGCAAACGTCCTCATCTGTTGACTCAGGGATCGAGACGTGGCTGCACGATCCGTTACAGCCATGCAGATAAGATGCCTGCCATCTCGACTGCTAGCGATAGGAGGCCGTTGTAATCCAGCACGGCGTTCCGTATTACCTTCCTGAACCCACCGATTCCATATTCTGCTAACAGTCATTGGATCTCGACCAACGTGAGCAGCAATGTCGCGATGCGATAAACCGCAATCGCGATAGGCTACAATCCGACCCTTATCAAAGTCGGAAACCTGATGGTACGCATTCGTCCTCCTTACACGAGGCATCACAACAACGTTTCACCAGGCAACGCCGGTCAACTGCTGTTTGAGTATGAGAAATCGGTTGGAAATGTTCCTCATGTCAGCACGTTGTAGGTGTGGCCACCGGCACCAACCTTGTGTGAATGCTCTGAAAAGCTAATCACTTGCATATCATAGCTTCTTATTCCTGTCGGTTAAATTTCGCGTCTGTAGCACGTCATTTTCGTGGTGTAGCAATTTTAATGACCGGTAGTGTATTATACTTAGTAGGGGTTTACGATAGATCCACTGTTATCAGGAGGCTTATAAAGAATGTGTTGGAGTGTAAAGTTAGTGTGATCAGTGTCACAACATGTACAAAGAAAATGGCTATGTCTGGTAGCAATGGAGGCATGAATATGATGTGGAAAATTGCGATTTCAGCCTATTGATAGCAGTAGTGAGGACGAAAGGTTTGACGAGTAAATTACGTCCAGTCATAAGAAGGATATAGATTTACGTGTACAATTGATATTTCCTGAGCCACAGCTGTTAAGAGGCGGTATTTGCGACAGTTCGCTCACTGTCAAATGTCACCAAATTTTTGCTGCAATCGTAATATTTAATTAAAATTATTCTGATAAATATGTGACTGATTTCCTAGGACAACTCTGCAGTACGTCCGGGTGCGTGGTGACCGGAACGAATTGACATTGCTGGCTTAAGGTGGATGCCACTACTGAGAGTGCCAAACCGGTTAGGTGGGGAACGGGGATGCAGTTGGCCTAACCGGGTCGCCATGTAGGTGGGAGAATAGCAAACTAATTCTTAGTATGTGTTGGCAGCCTTCATAATCGCGTGAGTTGCGAGAATTCTCCAATTTTTATGTGGGAATTTGAGAGGATTCAAATGGCTAAATGGTTCAAATGGCTCTGAGCACTATGGGACTTAACATCTATGGTCATCAGTCCCCGAGAACGTAGAACTACTTAAACGTAACTAACCTAAGGACATCACACAACACCCAGTCATCACGAGGCAGAGAAAATCTGAGAAGATTCAATAGGGCTATTGTTTACGTTGCACAGTTATTCCCCACGAATGTAAATGGACCAGTTGACTCGTCATACTGGCATTCTACACATTTCCTGTCTTTATTTGTTTGAGAGAGCATAGATTGTTAAGTGTTGTATGTGTTGAGTTGGTGAAACACAGGTAAACGAGAAATTTGCAGGTTCTCGGCACATTAGAAACAAATACGATTATGAGTATTAAAAGCTTAGTTGACTTTGTAACGTACAAAGATGATTCAGAATCTTTTATATCACTGACATTGGTATTCATTAAAAAAAAAGCGAGTGGAACGAACAAGTTTCTCTATTTTTGAGTTTTCACATAAACATCTTCACATATGAAATAAGTTTCTAGTTACTCAGTGGTTTTCAGCACATACTACATAATGACCTCTCGAAAATTTCAGTTTTCTAGACGTATAATTTAAACTCTTTAGCTTCAGAACTAAACGGTGCAGCTGATCGGTAGCATACTGCTATGTTAGTGATATCTAGAACAGTTGCGTAAATGGTATGATATTCGTGCTAGCCATTTGAAAATACATGAAATTCTGGAAATTTTCACATGATGCTCGATGATTTCAGCATAAAATTGTCACAGAAATGTCGTTTTCATTTGGCGTATAGGATCGGATTTTTCAGCTTATTACAGTTCCGAGACTGGTAAGTTTATTCGCGATTCACGAAGCATTTCTTATCGACAGAGCTTAGATTGTGAATGGTCTTGTAATCCCAAAGTCTGGAGATGGTCGCAACTCGTTGCACAAAGCACAGTAGCAAGCAGACCAAACCAGAAAAAAAAAACAGCACCATTATCAGACGCCTTTGCTCTGGGGAACCAGCTCAGGTTTTTTACACTAGTCAGAGAGTGGCCACTGTCCACAGAGGGTGCTCTGACCGTTCATCAGGCCAGTGTGTGCAGTAAGGCATGACTGTTGGCCGCGTGTGCAGTGCCTCTCAGAGACTATCTAGTGCTGTAACTATATATGTGGCATGTTCTTATGTTTTTGGGATCTGTGTGTCTTCACTGTATATGCATCTGGTGGTCGATAGCTATATGCAGGATGCAGAAGTGATGATTTTGTATGGTTCATACAGGTGGGGTGCTTCGAATTCTGTCTGTGTTTTTTTCTCCTAGATATGTTTGTGAGTTTGGAAATATATCATGAACCTTTAGGTAAGTAATTGTTCTGATTTTCCTGTCTGTGCTTAGACACCAGTGTGCTTCCATAAGTGCGGAAAAAGAAAAATAATAGCCTAACATTCCTCACTACAGCAGCAAATATAAACTAAGCCCATTCAGCGCTTCAGAAAAGTGATGAACATCACAGCAGCTGTAGGACTCAGAAATTTTTCTCTCTCTGACAGCACTTTCAAAGAAACAGCTAAAACTCGAATAGTGGCGATCATCCTATTTAGAGTTACAGAGACATTTATTTATTTATTTCGAGCTCTATGTGAAGGGTGCGCTCTATGTAGAGTGTGAGTCTGCC
Organism: Schistocerca nitens; assembly: GCF_023898315.1. Lineage (NCBI taxonomy): Eukaryota > Metazoa > Arthropoda > Insecta > Orthoptera > Acrididae > Schistocerca > Schistocerca nitens. Next base: position 351,824,788 of record NC_064616.1, read on the forward strand.
TGCTACTAGTTTCGAGTAGTAATGGGAATATTTTTAACACCAGTTATGTGACATCAACAATTTCAAGCTGTATTGTGATCTTGAGAAATAAATAAATAAACTGTGTTAAATCAATTAGCCTTCCGGAGTGGCTGAGCTGTTCTAGGTGCTTCAGTCTGGAACCGTGCGACCGCTACAGTCGCAGGTTCGAATGCTGCCTCGGACATGGTTGTGTGTGATGTCCTTAGGTTAGTTAGGTTAAGTAGTTCTAAGTTCTAGGGGACTGATGACCTCAGAAGTTAAGTCCCATAGTGCTCAGAGCCATTTGAACCATTTTTGAAATCAATCCAGCAAACTGGTTAAATAAGCAATATTCTGCACTGCCTTGTCTCCTGCAAATTGTTTAAACAGTATATCACTGCCTTAAATCGTTTGCTGGCCGCAGTGGCCGTGCGGTTCTAGGCGCTCCAGTCTGGAGCCGTGCTGCTGCTACGGTCGCAGGTTCGAATCCTGCCTCGGGCATGGGTGTGTGTGATGTCCTTAGGTTAGTTAGGTTTAAGTAGTTCTAAGTTCTAGGGGACTGATGACCACAGCAGTTGAGTCCCATAGTGCTCAGAGCCATTTGAACCATTTGAACCTTAAATCGTTTAATGCAATGTGATTGACGATATATTAGCCTAATGGAATGAGATCCTCCCAGTCAAACAATCCAACTTAGACTAAGAGGTTTTTCCCGCCATTTTTCCTATGAGGTAGTGATGTCCTCTGGTGGTGGCCTTGCTAATGAGGTAAGTAAATAAATATACAGGCTGAAATTGCTTCAATAAATACGAGTATTATAGTGATCCTCTCAGTTTGGTAGCTTAACACAGACCGAGCGAGTTTCTTACCAATTCGAGGGGTGGTAGTGTGGCAGGAGTAAGGACAGTGGATGAGACAGAGGAAGGAATAGGAGGGGAATCAGGATTTCACAGAGTGTGGTGGGGAAATGGACTTATGTGATGGCTGGATAAAACCCATGATGTCATTAGGTTGTGTGGGTAATTAATTGATCAATTAATTAATTTGCATAATTAATTTGATATCAATTTGGTATCAGAGGTGTGCCAGAGTCCCTTTTGCCCTACTACTGGCGGGTATCTGCAAGCGAACTGACGCCACACTTGTTACCATTGTACCATCTAATGGTGCAACTTCTCAATGACCTGATTATTTGACTTTGATTTACGTTTCATTTTATACTTTGTATAGTATGTGGTTCATTATTATGCAGGAATATTAAATACATATATTTTCTTAGTGGTTCCAAGTGATAAAAAGGAAAAACAGAAAAGGCATTTAAGGCGACCATTCACTATAAGCGGGAATTCCGGTTTGGAGATACAGCCAGGCACAAATTTTCGTGTGTTGCAAACAACTGACGTCAATGCATAGTTGCAGAATGCGAAACTACTTTGTAATTGGCTAAGGCTGACTGATTACAAGAAATTTCATTTCTCTCGGTGCAAATTTGACTGATCTATTATTATTGCTTGACGTGATCTCTCTGAACTTCAACTGTAGTCCTTTTTGTTGTGACGAAGTTTTCGGTGGAAGCAGTTAGAAGCCAATTCGAGGCAGCGTCAGAACTATTAGCGCTGTGACTTTTCCAGTCCAGTGGTCGGTTCTTGGAATCTTCCTGAGAGTAGTTAATTACCTACAGCGCTTTTGATTAACTGTAGAGCAGTGAGAAGTTAAATCCCGCCTCGCAGGTCAAAGCGACGCTGGCGGCCCTTATTTAGACTGATGTTAGTAGTGTAGTAGCACAGATAATTAATCCGGGTCCGCCAATAAACGCTTCCGAATAAACCTGCGGAGTAGCACGTTACATAATTTGTCTCGTAGCTCTGAGTGACCTTTAGCCGTTGCCGCACGTAGGAGTTCGCGAGTCGCAACACAAGCAACGAGCATAGTCGGACGTTTCAAACTTGCCTTTCGCTGATCGTTATAAGTGTGTAAAATGAAAAAATTCTTTTGCTGTACGAAAATAACATTATTATTTTGACTATTCAAAATAATAACAATAATAATTATTATTATAACTATTGTTCTTATTGTTAGGGAAGTTCTTAGTGTTTCATTACTTCGATTTTTTCTCTTTTAACGTATCCTGGATATGATATGAAGTCTTCTATAATGTTTTATGATAGAAACAATATTACAATGAAAAATGAATTGAATAAATAAATAAATAACCAAGATATATGAAATTGGTATTGTACTTAAGCCATTCCCTGTCGTCCTCTTGTGTTTCAGAACTTGTTCAGTTGAAGAACGAAGTATGATCCTATTTTTCTTCAGCCTACCGAGTGACTTGGCGCAGTGGTTGTCATACTGGACTCGATTTGAGACCCACCTCCGACCATCCAGATTTAAGTGCTCCTAAATCGCTTAATATAGATGTCGCGATGGTACTTTTAAAAAGTACATGATCGCATTCCTTCCAAATTCCTTCCCCAGACAGGGATTGTGCTCCTCCTCTAATGGTCTAGACGGTGACTGGACGTTAAACCCTTGTATTCTTCGCGCGAATGTCGACCATTTCACTTCTGTGTATAATCTGCTTCCCGAGGTGGGGACTCTCGGCCGTCAGTGCCATACGATAGTCGGTTTTTAATTATCCTGAGACCAAACACAGAATAAAAAGCAAAATTACATCGGTTTTCACCGTTCTTGTAAAAGAGCTGTCATTCGTGTTGGGCCTCTTGGATGCAAACTGTGGAACAGCCAGATGTCGCGCGTCCGTTGGTGCGCATATTCTGACGCTTACAGCGCCATCTATTGGTCAAGGTAGTTTTTTTTTCTGTTCCATGACATTTCCCCCTGCGTCAGTTACAATTATATGCTGTTCAAATTTTACGTCATTCTCAATAGTGGTTCTCTTTCTACAGCGTTTTGAAAGTGGAATTTTAATTATAGAGACCCTGAAAATTTCGTCTCATACATGCCATCTTCGGTGGATCTCGTTTTATTTCTGTAAAGTATTACGTAGAACTTGTGGTTGGTTTCCTATTCTCGGCCTAAAAACTATAACATGTCACTTTTTATTTTGTTGTGATTGCTCATCTGAAACTTCACTAATAAGTAAGATTGGATTGTAAATGTGGATCTTCTTTTATGCGTTATCGTTATGTGGATTTACAGCATGTAATCTGCAAAAGTACTTGGAAAAATGCCTTTCCCTGTTCAAACAGTAATTACGTAGGAAAGAACATCAGAAAATAAGTTACACATGTCGTTAAACGCTAAAATCATTGCGTAACAACAGCGGCGCAGTGTTAGAAGAGAGTACATATTCCAGTTTCCAGCAGACACATCTCTGCTGCGGTACGCATAACAGATGCGACTGAAATGGAGTGGTAACTAAGAACATATTGGAAAGTTGAAGTGCGAGGAACAGTATGATTCTTGTGGACAAAACGTCTAAATTGTACACAGATTCACCGTAAAATTCTTGCGGTATATGGACCAAATGCAATGTCACGATGCTAAATCGGGAAGTCCGGATCTTGCAGCATTTGGTTTCCATCTTTTTCACAAGCTGAAAGGATTTCTGGGGGGGGGGGGGGGGGAGAAATTTTGCAACGATGAGGACGTTCATAAAAGCGGTTCTTCAAAGGTACGCGACCAAGGACTGGATTACTATCGTCGAACTACTGGTAGAACGTTCCGACCGTTGTTTGTAGAGAGCTGGTGACCTTGGGAAAATAGTGTTGTGCACTTGTGTGGTTTTTACGTGTAGTGCAACTTTCAATAAAAGTTGCTTGGCCTCCCATTACAATGTGTAGCCTATTTTTTGAAGACCCCACGTGTTTTTGTATACATTCCCAAGAGTAACAGTAGTAGATGAAACTTCTTGGCACATTAAAACTCAGTACTTGCCCTCGAAGGCAAAGGTCCCGAGTTCGAGTCTCAGTCCGGCACTCAGTTTTAATCTGCCAGGAAGTTTCATACCCGCGCACACTCCGCTGCAGAGTGAAAATATCATTCTGGAAACAGTAGTAGATGTTCTGTACTTACGGTTCCCATCGAACTGAAAATTTTGGATGTGTTTCATTGAGGTTTGTAATTATATAAACTGTTTTCATATCTGTTTCAGATCACTCCTCTCTACTATAGCAAGTATTCATACGCAAAACGAGAGTTAGGAAAAAATATTGAATCACTGCACTCATTGAGAGATGCTATGTCACCGACGCTGCTCACTTGTTCATCGCTTTGTTTAGTGTCCATTGTTGCACTAATTTCAAATGTTTAGTGCGAGTGTCTGCGGGTAGTTGGGGGAAGGCATATTTGATTTTCATACCTGATGAGGTTTCTACGAATGCTTTGCGGAGACAGCACCAAAGATTCCCGCAAACAACAAACAATAATGACTTCGATGTATAAGCGAATGAGACAGCAGAAGTATGCGGTGGCTAGCTAAGTGATTGTCAGCACGCTGTGTGGAATTAGCTGTGAACTTGGACGGCGGTGCCGGCGTCGGCGCAGCAGAGCCTCGAGTGCAAGGCACACAGCCCTCCCTTCTCAGCCGCCGGCTCTCGCCCGTTAAGCACTCCAAGCTTTCTGCAGCGCTGTCGGCCTTGCTACCACACAAGGGGCTACGTATTTTCTTCGCGTCTATTTGATATAATTGTTTGTAACGTTTGTGAAACCGGTGTTAATTGCTGCATCTTTTCAAAACCATACAGATATAGTTTGAGAGTGGACGTCAGTTTTTCTCAGTTTTCACCAAAATTCCGACGTAAAATTTTTCCTTGGTTTGAAAGTAGGATTAACAGAATGCTACAGAGTAAGGTGGTTAGTGAAACATGTTTCAGTTCAGTGTCTGAAAGAGAGATAATTGCGAAAAGAATTTGAATATGGAATACCAATTGGCAGATACTGTAGGAACGGCACTTTCGTTCCCTTTATCCGAAGTAAAACACTAATTATAAGTTGTGTGCGGGTTGAGAGTTCAGCATAGAACACAAATTCCGGTCTGGTTGCGGTTACACAAAAAATTAATACTGCAAGTCCGTGGATAAAGCCGAAGTCCGTTGTACAGTCATGAAAAATTCTGCCAGACAACAAACATAGTCCAAGTTTGCAGGTTATCAACAAGTGAGCAGTACGTTGTGCGTGGTAAACATATAGACTAAATTCGACACTGGCTTCCAGTCTATGTGCGGGAGCCTTATTCCACTCCGGAGAACGTGACCCGATGTAAACTAGTCTTTTAATGTTATAGGTAGGTTACTCCTCTTTATAATATTAATCGAGTTCTTCAAACACTCTGCACATGCCATAATGTGGAACAGACGGAGCGAGGTAGCGCAGTGGTTAGCACACTTGGATGGTTCCTTCGAAAGTGCATGGCCTTCTTTTTCAGCCCTTCCTTAATCCGCGCTTGTGCTCCGTTTCTAATTGCATCGTTGTCGACAGGACGTTAAACACTAATATCCTCCCCCTCCTTCTTCCTAGCGTGAAATAAACAAGCACAAACTTAAATTTCAGCACCAAAACAAATTCACGCGACAAATAGCAACATGAACTTCATAAAAATGCTATCTGAGTGCTCGGCGTTGCCCAGATATGTACTGTATTTATTCCAGTCTTTTATTAGTGCATTTTCTCCTTCCCCCTTTCTCTCTCCACCCCCTCCTACCCTTTTCTCTGTCCACCTTCTTCTTCCCCTCCCCTCTCTCAGTCACCCTCCATCCCCCCCCTCTCAAACGACATCCTTCACCCTCCTCTCTCTGTCCATATCATCCGACCTCTCTATCTGTCCAAATCCTGCTTTTCTCTCTCTATCCAACTGTTCTTCCCCCCCCCTCTGCCCATCTGCTTCTCTTCACTCAGTCCATCTTCTCCCCCACTCTAACTAATTCCATCTCCTCCTCGCCCTCTTTCCCATCCTCGCCTACCACTCTCTCAATCCATTTCTTCCTCTTCGTCTTTCCCTGTCCATCTCCTCCTCCTCCTCTTGCAGTTCCTTCTCCACCTCCTTCCTATGTCTGTTCATGTCCTCCTCTTTCCTTTCTCTGTCCATCTCTCCCTCACCTCTCTCTCTGTCCATTTATTCCTCCTCCCTTTCTCTGTCCATTTTTGGCTCCCCTCTCTTTGTTCATCTCCTTCTCCACCCTCTCTCAGCACAACTATTCTTCCCCCCCCCCCCCCACTTTCCATCTCTGTACTTCTCGTCCTCTTTCAAATCTGCGTCTATCTCTTCCTTTCACCTCTCTCTGTCCATCCTCCCTCCCATCTCTGTATATCTCCTTCTCTTGCCCCTATCTGTGTCATACTTCTTCCTCCCACTCTGTCTATCCAACTCCTCCTCCCCCCTTCTCTCTCCACGTTATAACCCCCAACCCAATAGGAGGCTGGTACTTCTTACCGCCAACAGTATTTCTTTCCAGATTGTAACTAATATCTGTGTCAAATTTGATTGAAATCGTTGCAGTAGTTTATGATGAGCTTCTTACTGGTGGGTTTGCCCACATAAGTACATATCAAATATATTTCACATATACTGAAAATATTTCACAGGTATGTGTAACACATATTTCACCTGCATCTCTAACGAACTACGCCCTACAATTTTATCTTCACCCAGCTCAGTGTTTATGGTGTCATAGCTCCTGAATTATGTGTCGTATAATGATATAGTTTTGTAGGTGTGTTGGGCGGCATATGTGGATACTGTCTGCGAAGTGTGTTGCGAGTAGAGGAGGTAGCAAATAGTAACAAATTTAAATGCTATGCATGATGCATCAGTTTTTAAAGTATCTCACTGTTTATTACGTCTTATTTACTAAACTATTTGTCGTACATTGATATAATTTTGCAGGTACGTGCTGTGGTATGTATGGATACTGTTTGCAAAAAGTGTCATCAATGCAGTCAGTAGTAAAGGAGTAATAAATTAAAACGTCATTCTTCACAAGGCAGTTTTACTGCACAAAGAGCGTAGATGTAAGTGATAAACGTATTTTCTTTCATCATTTTGTGAGTGTTGTCAGCGAGAAAAAGGTCATAAAAGTTTGGAACTATGTCCTATGTTTGTTGCAAGTCGCTAAGAGCTCTCATTCTCAAAAAAATAAATGAATAAATAAATAAATAAAAGAAGTGGATGAATAAAATCTGGGTATTCGCACGTCGTGGACTACACGGCTTTCTCACCCCAGTCCCCACAACTTTGATAGCCAGGTCGTTCTTAACCCCTGCAGGGATTCTTTCCAGACAGTAAGGGATATTCATACCAAGTTTGGTTGAAATCGATGGAGTGGTTTAGAAGGTGATGCGGAACATACATACATGGATACGTACATCGGGTTTTATGATATACAGGGCGTCTCAGCTCGGATTCGTCAAGCACATTTTCCTTGGTATTTCGGCAGATACTTGCAATTTAACTTTTTCAACATGTAGTTGGAGTCAGCCCACAGAAATACAGATCATCACGTCTTTCATGTGACTACGAACGTCGAAAGAAAGCGTTACAAACCAAATTAAAGTGGAATTTTTCGTGTGCATTCGACAGAGAGGTCCAAAATGAAAGCTATATTCGTTTTATCGTTACAGAGCCAGTAGAAAACGAAGAATAACCAATACTTGAGCAGCGACAGCACAGTCCTGCCCACGCTGACTGCTACCGTCTTGCAGAAGCGCTGCTCAGTCGCTGCCGCAGTAATAATTATTCTTCGTGTTTTACCGCTCCTGTTAATACATACAGATAAAACGAACAAAGTACCAGACTAATTTTGAACCGCTCCATCGAATGGGCACTTAAAGTCCGATTTAAAAAATCATTTTGTTTCTAATGGGAAACAACTCGTCTTCCGTCCACGCTGGGCTGACTCCAGCTATATATTACAATAACGAAATGGCAAATATCTACCGAAATACCAGAGAAAATGCGCCTGACGACCCATAGCAGAGACACCCGGTATCTGGATGTTTGAATTCGTTTTTGACTGTCCACAATTCTTTCTTTCTTTCTCTATTTGAATTCGAAGATGACTGATAATAATACCTGCGCGCTGAAAGTGGGCAAGCCCATCGATGCCCTTGAAACGTCTAGTCTACAAAGATATTCCAACGCTCAGGGCAGAGGAACGTCAGCCTATTTCCCTCTCCCGGAAATACAAAGCGCGTGGCATGGTCAACCTTTTTAGCTGGTGGTATATTAGTCCGACAATAGCAACAGTATTATGATTAAGTGGATATTAATGCATCGCATTTATTTCGAGGAATTGTATTCCATTTCTGCTCTCAGTATGTTAAAATACAAAATATGCTTCATAATACCTACTACAATCATAGAAAGCGCAAAATATAAATTATAAGTAACTATTTCTGTCATCGCATAATTGTAAATCAGATCTTTATGTTTGTACTATAGTAAGACATACGGAAACGGATCACAAGGACCACAAATTTAACGATTTTTCAATGAGAAAGAGAATAAGTTACATTAAGATTCTTGTACATGTACGTTAAGAATTACGGCATTGCTACGCAGTGTTAGCCATCAAAATTTAATGTTCCTGTCGTTGTAGAAGACCGTGACAAAAGTAACTCGACGTTAGATATTCGGTATCGCAAAGATCTGTTGCCATTTTAAACAGATCGGGAGAAAATACCTCGCTTTGTTTGTTTAGGGATCAAAACTGACACGTATGTACCATTAAGCTAATAAGAAGCATCATTTCCCTAGAGCAAATTTTAGATTTTCGAACCTAGGTACACTACATAAAATATCCCCAAACGTTGTAAAGAGCTTACGATATCAGAGCTAGTCACCTATCTCACAAAGTATGTCGCCATGGTAACGACAACGACAAATCGGATCGTTAACTCTGTAGGACATGACACACTAACAACAGAGACCGGTAGGAGCTGGATGAACACAATGGCACTGACGGCAGGTGAACTGAATGACACAAAAGCACTCTCATGTCTTTCGTATGTTCTAAAAAATATTCTGACACAGTTCAGGAGCGACAGAAACGAACGAATGGGTTTTTGGGGAGGTTGAAAAGTACTAAACATCGAAGCCATGAGTTCCTTTCTCCCAGAATAATCGAAGCTTGAAGTCTTCAGAAGAACAACAGAATGGACTATCCATTTTATCTTTGTTTCATCACCTGAGACAGAGTCAGATAAAAGGAGAGGAAGGAAAGAAAATGTCAAAAGTTAAGGAACTGGCATGAGGTAGGAGAGGTGTGTTGGTCCAGATCAGCTAGAGACTCCCCCCCCCTCCCCCCAAAAATCTAGTCCCCAGCGGGAGGTAAACTACCCCAAGTTGTTAATGTAGCAAGCATGATCACAGAATCCACGTATGTAACCTTTCTGAGTCTAACAGTCAGCATCACATTTGATGAAATTTTATTCTAGAATAATTTCATCATTGTGCCACTGGATTATATAACAAACTATGCTGCTCACACAACTTACGTCAATATGTCCCTCCTTTTGGAAGCTGTACATTAATCAGTGTATTTTTGTTATGGTCTGAAGATGGCTTGTAGGTAAGCAGAAACCAGTATGCAATAAAATTATATTTGCAATCTGACTGTTAATGGTATTTCTGAAGCTACAGCTTTAATACAACAAATCGCTTATCTCCTAATTTGACCATGTGAAATAATTAGAATCCCGTCAGCTTCGAGTTGCTCCAGAGCATGAATTTCTCACAGCTGAAGATATTCATGACATGAACTGGGCAGTGACGTCTTCTAATCTGAAGTCTGTAAAGAATATCTGGGATGCATTAAGAAGACATGTTGCAGACTGTCAGGCTTCATCAAAGACTCTCACAGACTCGCGGCCGACTGTTCCTCCGTAATAGCATCAACAACGAGCAGAACTTTTGAGCGACCAATTAGATGGTATGCCACGTCACTGCCAAGCACATTGGAAGCTATGGTTAACTAGATTCCTTGTTAACTGCGTTGTTGTTGTTGTGGATATGTTATTCCGGTTTTATCACTTATTCAAAATGTGTATTTTGTTTCAAATTTTTAGTAAATCTTTATTTTGGATATCGTTGTTGGCCAAAGGTCTTGCGAGTAAGCTTTACCTTGTCCTGTAATACTTGTAACATTCTAATTAGTACTCACATTTCTTATGAAAAATGAACGAATGGAGCATCAGAATTTTGTTACGTCCATCTGAATAATGTTTCATTACATGTACCTCACCGACTTACAACCCATTAAAAGCCCGTTTGAAACTGAACCAATCGATTAATGATAAATGAAAGAAAATATCTGTCGCTGCACTAATATTTCCCCATAACCTTTTTGGCAAAGTCACAACTGAGAGAAAAGTAAGTGATCTACATGATATTTCCGTCATTTCAAACTTATCAATGAAAAACACAGATTGACTGTATAAAATCCGCAGTTAGTATTTTTCGTTGATAAATAATGTAAACGAAGGAAGGTGATGCAATAAAACTTTCTAGAAAATTATCAGCGTGTACTCGTAGGGTACCCGAGTTGGTTTTTCACCAGAAGAAACGTAGTGCACAGCCTACAGATTAACGCGAATAGTTTCCCCAGGAGATTTCATTGTCTAAGCGTTCATGGATGTTTTGATTTCATTTCATATTTCTTTCGTCTCAGTGTAAAACCTTGTAAAGTCAATACTAAAGGTAGACAAAAATATGGAAACACCAAAACCACAGCAAATTACCGTGCGTAATACGGTGTAGGAAATCCAATGGCATTCAAAACAGCTTCCAGTGGTCTCGGAATGTGTAAATACAGGTCCTCCATGGTTTTCAAGAGAATCTTATACCATTCTTCCTTGTAGCGATGATGGAGGTAGATAGCGATCATGCAATATTCTCTCCAACGAAGACCACAAAGGCTCAATAATATCGAAATATTGAATGTGATGACTATGGATGTAGATGTAGATGTAGATGTAGAGGTATGAAGCTTCTACACAGTGCCTATTGAAACACAAAGCCCTTCGGCTCGCTTTGATACGGAGGCACCCACCAGACGAGCATAATAATCTGCCAACGTTCGGACATAGATCAGACATAATGCACCCACAACTACACAGAACGATGTTCTGACCGTCCGCCTGCGTAGCTGAGTGATAAAGTGTTTGCATACCATACAGCGGGCCTGGGTTCGATTCCCGACCGGGTTGGAGAGTTTCTCCGCACATGGGCTGAGAGGTGCGTCATCATCATCTCATTATCATCGACATGCAAGTCACCCAATGCGGCGTCACCTGAAATAAGACATGTAACCCGGCGGCCGAATTTCCCCAGATCGGGCCTCCCAGCAAACAATGCCACTCGATCATTTCATTTTTTTCCTGTTATGACCGCAACTAACACTTGAAACGTATTGAAAACACTGCATAAGCATCGTTCGTGGTCAAATACAACAGCACGAACTGCAGGCTTGACTAGCATCTGCATTTTAGTTCAAGCAGCCATTTCTCTTGGTGTTTCCACATTTTTATCGAGCCTGTGTAGGTAATTACTGGTGCTTTCCTTGCAAGTAGACGTTAACTTAGTTTCAAATTTGCTCATAAAGGTACGCAAATAAAAGTAGACTATCTTTTAGTCACAATTTCTACAAAGTTGAGACAAATAAATTCTGAATTACGTGTTTACTACAACGCTTTTGAAACACAAATCTGTTGGCACGAAATCATAAATTGATCAAAAAAGACAACATTACCCATTCGCAAAGACTATCTGTTGCAGAAGTTGACTAATTTGTTTATTGGGAGAGGGAGTCTCATTATTTCATCCACCGAGGTGGCACAGTCATAATACGCTGAACTCATTTGGAGGAGTGTGGTGGTTCAAATTCTGGTCTGGCCATCCACACTTAGCTTTTCGTGATTTCTCTAAAGAGCTTAAGGCTATTGCTGGAATTATTCCTTTAAAAGAGCACGGCCGATTTCCTTTCCCATTCTTCCAAAATTCAAACTTGTTATCAGTCTCTAATGACCCCGTCGTCGACGGGCCTTCAACCATAATCTTCCTTTTTTCCTTCTTATTATGTCTTTATTTATCTTTACAGAGACCTTCCTTTCTCCGGTGTTAGATAAATGATTGCAGATACTGGCTTATTACATAACAATCTGACATTAGTTGAAAAGTTGAAAAAAATGTTAAACTGGAACTCACATTTGAAGAGAAAAGGTCTCCCCCGACCACCAGTCCTGTACACCTGTTGGCAAAACCGGCACGAACGCCCCCACTTGTGACGAATGGTGAGTGGTACACACGTGACAGGCCACCGTCAGTACATGCAGTTTTTATGAAGCCTTCTTTCGACGGCTACAGCAAAGACAGATCGTAATTGAGAAGGGAGACACGTTCCTGTTTCTTCGGGAGCAAAACAGCGAACATCGGTCCTTGACGCATTATACACCGAAGCGCCAAAGAAGCTGGTATAGGCATGCGTATTCAAATACACATATATGCAAACAGGCATAATACGGCGCTGCGGTCGGCAACGCCTGTAGAAGACGACAAGTGTCTGACGCAGTTGTTAGTTCGGTTACTGCTGCTACAATGGCAGGTTATTTAGATTTAAGTAAGTTTGAACATGGTGTTATAGTCGAAGCACGAGCGATGAGACGCAGCATCTCCGAGGTAGCAATGAAGTGGAGATTTTCCCGTACGACAATTTCACGAGTGCACCTTGAATATCAGTAATCCGGTAAAACATCTCCGACATCACTGCGGCCGGAAAAAGATCCTGCAAGAACGGGACGAACAACGACTGAAGAGAATCGTTCAACGTGACAGAAATGCAATTTTCCCCAAATTGCTGCAGAATTCAATGCGGGGCCATCAACAAGTGTCAGCGTGCTAACGATTCAAAGAAACATCATCGATCTGGGTGGGCTTTCGGAGGCGAAGGCCCGCTCGTGTACCCTTGATGACTGCACGACCCAAAGCTTTACACTTCGCCTGGGCCTGTCAACACCGACACTGGACTATTGATAGCTGGAAACTTGTTGCCTGGTCGGACGAGTCTCGTTTCAAATTGTATAGAGCAGATGGACGTTTACGGGTATGGAAACAACTTAATGAATCCATGGAACCTGCATGTCAGCAGGGGAAGTGTTCAAGCTGGTGGAGGCTCTGTAATGGCGTGTGCAGTTGGAGTGATATGGGATCGCTGATGCGTCTAGATACGACTTTGGCAGCTGACACGTACGTAAGCATCGTGTGTGGTCACCTGCATCCATTCATGTCCATTGTGCATTCCGACGGACTTGGGCAATTCCAGCAGGACAATGCGACATCCCACACGTCCAGAATTGCTACAGAGTGGCTCCAGGAAAACTCTTCGGAGTTTAGATATTTCCGCTGGCCACCAGACTTCCCAGATATGATCGTTATTGAGTATATTCGGGATACCTTGCAACGTGCTGTTCAGAAGAGACCTCCAAACCCTCGTACTGATACGGGTTTATGAACAGCCCTGTAGGATTCATGGTGTCAGTTCCCTCCAGCGCTACTTCAGACATGCCAAGTCGTGTTGCGGCGCTTTTGGGTGCTCGCGGAGGCCCTACACGATATTGTGTAGGTGTACCAGTTTCTTTGGCTCTTCAGTGTAGTTATCCACAGTTGCAAATCCTTATGATGGAGCTTGTGATCAGAAGGTGTGACCATAGCCCATGAACATCGTAAATGTAATCTCCGTCCACAGGCCCTAGGGTGCCCATCTGTACCGACCGACTGCAGTGTCATCTTCGGCCAGTATCGTCAGTGTTTGATGTATGGAGAGGCTTGGAGTCAGCACACTGTACTCCAGCCGTTGTCAGCTTTTGTGACCTGGAGCCGTTACTTCTCAATCAAGAAGCTCCTCAATCGTCCTCAGGAGGCAGAAACACCCCGTTTTACTCCTCCAACCAAGGACAAATCAAGCACCAGTCACCTGCATGAGAGTCAGCTACATAGGCGGACGTCTACGAACAACAGCAGGACGAATATTATATCACATGTCCATCTCCGTCTTAGTTTACCTTCCGTCCAATCCACCACTGTTATGCAATCCGATTAATAATGCCTCGATGCCATACACCCATGATTGGAAGATATCTTTTCTGACGAAGGAATCATTTCGACAGTCAGACATATTGGGGTCCCAAATTACACTACTGGCCATTAAAATTGGTACACCAACAAGAAATGCAGATGATAAACGGGTATTCATTGGGCAAATATATTATACTAGAACTGACATGTGATTACATTTTCACGCAATTTGGGTGCATAGATCCTGAGAAATCAGTACCCAGAACAACCACCTCTGGACGTAATAACGGCCTTGATACGCCCATGGTTGGTTGGTTGGTTGGTTTGGGGAAGGAGACCAGACAGCGAGGTCATCGGTCTCATCGGATTAGGGAAGGATGGGGAAGGAAGTCGGCCGTGCCCTTTGAAAGGAACCATCCCGGCATTTGCCTGGAGCGATTTAGGGAAATCACGGAAAACCGAAATCAGGATGGCCGGACGCGGGATTGAACCGTCGTCCTCCCGAATGCGAGTCCAGTGTCTAACCACTGCGCCACCTCGCTCGGTTGATACGCCTATGCATTGAGTCAAACAGAGCTTGGATGGCGCGTACAGGTACAGCTGCCCATGCAGCTTCAACAGGATACCACAGTTCATCAAGAGTGGTGACTGGCGTATTGTGACGAGCCAGTTGCTCGGCCACCATTGACCAGACGTTTTCAGTTGGTGAGAGATCTGGAGAATGTGCTGGCCAGGGCAGCAGTCGAACATTTTCTGTATGCAGAAAGGCCCGTACAGGACCTGCAACATGCGGTCGTGCATTATCCTGCTGAAATGTAGGGTTTCGCAGGGATCGAATCAAGGGTAGAGCCACGAGTCGTAACGCATCTGAAATGTAACGTCCATTGTTCAAAGTATCGTCAATGCGAACAAGAGGTGACCGAGACGTGTTTAACCAATGGCACCCCACATCATCATGTCGTGTGATACGCCAGTATGTCGATTACGAATACACGCTTCCAATGTGCGAACACCGCGATGTCACCAAACACGGATGCGACCATCATGATGCTGTAAACAGAATCTGGATTCATCCGAAAAAATGACGTTTTGCCATTCGTGCACCCAGGTTCGTCGTTGAGTACACCATCGCAGGCGCTCTTGTCTGTGATGGAGCGTCAAGGGTAACCGCAGCCATGGTCTCCGAGCTGATAGTCCATGCTGCTGCAAACGTCGTCGAACTGTTCGTGCAGATGGTTGTTGTCTAGCAAACGTTCCCATCTGTTGACTCAGGGATCGAGACGTGGTTGCACGATCCGTTACAGCCATGGGGATAAGATGCCTGTAATCTCGACTGCTAGTGAAACGAGGCCGTTGGGATCCAGCACGGCGTTCCGTATTACCCTCCTGAACCCACCGATTCCATATTCTGCTAATAGTCGTTGGATCTCGACCAATGGGAGCAGCAATGTCGCGATACGATAAACCGCAATCGAGGCAGGCTACAATCCGACCTTTATCAAAGTCGGAAACGTGACGGTACGCATTTCTCCTCCTTACACGAGGCATCATAACAACGTTTCACCAGGCAACACCGGTAACTGCTGTTTGTGTATGAGAAATCGGTTGGAAACTTTCCTCATGTCAGCACGTTGTAGGTGTCGCCACCGGCGCCAACCTTGTGTGAATGCTCTGAAAAGCTAATCGTTTGCATATCACAGCGTCTTCTTCTTGTCGGTTAAATTTCGCGTCTGTAGCACGTCATCTTAGTGAAGTAGCAATGTTAATGGCCAGTAGTGTAATATAGTGTGATATTCTATTTAGCGATGTGTGGAACAGGGGCCACAAATCACAAAGAATAACCAGTGCAGCAGCGTGTGAATTGCGCTGTTGAGTACCGGTAGCAGACAGCGTTGGGCAGGACTGCACACCAGACGAAAAGAAGCACGTTGGCAACGAACACATGGCGAACAAGCTTATTGAAATGAAAAATGCCATACGACATAGGAGCTGGTAGTGTACGCATCTCAGTTTTCTTGCCGACACGACGCACTAGAGAATACAACACATGTACGCCTGAAGAAGGAACAGACATGCTCTTGATAATGGGTGAGTGTTGCTATGATTTTTCTTGTACTAGAATGCTGTTTGGGCCAACGGCCTTGTTGCAGTGGTAACACCGGTTCCCGTCAGATCACCGAAGTTAAGCGCTGTCGGGTGGGCTAGCACTCGGATGGGTGGCCATCCAGTCTGCCGAGCGCTGTTGGCAAGCTCGGTGCACTGAGCCCTTGTGAGGCAAGCTGAGGAGCTACTTGACTGAGAAGTAACGGCTCCGGTCTCGTAAACTGACAAACGGCTGGAAAAGCGGTGTGCTGACCACATATCCCTCCATATCCGCATCCAGTAATGCCTGTGGGCTGAGGATGACACGGCGGTCGGTTGGTACCGTTGGGCCTTCATGGTCTGTTCGGGCGGAGTTTAGTTTTTAGAATGCTGTTTAACTGTTGTTGCTGTAGTAGACCTTTCTGGTAAGATTCTGTAATACGAATGTTATTTGTGTAGGCATATAGAATGTGGTTGTCTGAGAGGCAGCCCGGCTGTACGCTGAAAGGTCTCCGGGACGAGAAGAAAGCCTTGTGCAGACACGTTTCCGGCTGTAGTAGTATACCGTATTTTACCGACTATTAGACGCACTTTCTTCTTCGAAAAATTGGCTTCACAGTTCAGGTGCGTCTGATACTCGAAATTAATATAAGAATGTCCAGAGTTTGATTTAAAATTTCCGCCAGTCTTAAAAACGACCAATATATTCGATGCCGCAGGAAACCTATCTCTATCTGGCAATATTGGATTCAACGGGCAGGAGCAGTGCGCCGATGTGACGAACGTGGGTTGCTAGGATTCACAAGGTTGCTAACACTGTCTCCCTCCCACCATTACAAACCCAGAATATTGTCTAGCCCATGATTCGTCATTGGAGTCAATGGTGCCACTGAAACTTTGAAAATGATCTGTATGACCGGTAACAAAAAAAAATGTGTGCGCAATCTTCTACTTAACCTTAATTATCCTAAGTACAAACACACACACCCATGCCCGATGGAGGACTCGAACCTCCGCCGGGACCAGCCTCACAGTCCGTTACCGCTAACAGCACAATGTTTTTGTTAGTAGCTAGTTTCGTAATGGAAAAAAGGTATTCATATTATACGGGCTGTAAATTGAAAGTAGTGGCATATGCAGAAGAACATGGAAACAAGCAGTTGAACGTGATTTCAGCATTCCACCAAGAGAAAAAAACCGTTCGCGAATTGCGGGATAGTAAAGAAGAACTGAAAAAAATGAGGAAGACTAAATGTGCGAATAGAGGACTCAATGCAAAATGGCCATAACTTGAAGATGACTTATTGAAATGGATTCGACGACACCGTCAAAATGGCGTTGGAATTAATACAAAAATGATTGAAATACATGCTTGTATTATAGCGCTACAGTGGAACTTAACAGACTTTAAGGATGGAGATGGTTGTTGCTACATGTTTATAAAGCATGGACTTAGCAAGCAAACCAAAAACAAAATATCTTAAAAACTCCACAATAGTATGAAGAGAAAATATTATCTTTCCATCTCTCTATTATTCAACATCGAAAGAAAACTCGTGTGGAACAAAGCCAAATAGCGAATATGGACGAAACTCCTCTGACATCTGATGTGCCGAATAACAGAACTGTTGCCATGAAAGGTGCTAAAACTGTAACTATAAAAACAAGTGACAATGAAAAAAATGCACTACACTGTTGTCCTTTCATGTTGTGCTGACGGTACTAAACTTAATACAGTAACCATTTTCAAGCGCAAAACGATGTCAAAAACTTCTGAAATACCGCCAGCTGTTGTCGTTCGCGTACGTGAAAAAGGTTGGATGGGCGAGGTTGGTCTGGAATTATGGATTAATAGAGTGTGGGAGAGAAGGAAAGGTGCTTTACTGAAGAAGAGTTCTCTTCTTGTGCTAGAAGAGGAATTGAGACAGGGAAATGCAGAGCTTGCTGTTATTCCGGGAGGACTTACTTTACAATTGCAACATCTTGATGTCTTGATAAATAAACCATTTAAAGGTTATATGAAAAGGAATGTAAAAAATGGATGATGTATGAAACCCAATATGAATTCACGCCGAAGGGAGCTTTAAAACAACCTAAAATCAAACAAGTGTGTCAGAGGATACAACATTCGTGGTCTAGAGTGGGAGAAAATATTATTGTTAAATCTTTCAAGAAGTGCGGTATAAGCAACGCTCTCGATGGCAGTGAAGGCCATCTTGTATATGAGTAGGACAATGATGATGACAAAGAGGAAGAAAAAGAAGAAGAAGAAAGTTCAGGTGACGATTTTCAGGGATTTCAAAGATCAGTTCGGTTTTATAAATTAAGAATTTTTTTAGTCTGGGTTTGCAATCTAAAAATAAAAATGGTAACTATGTTATTAAAAAAAACTGCTTAAAATTAAGGACATCCATGCCCGAGGCTGCGACCGTTGCAGCAGCGCGGTTCCAGACTGAAGCGCCTAGAACCGCTCGGTCACAGTGGCCTGCCAGTTCCAATGTCGTATAGCATTTGTCGTATCGGTAAACACTCGTTCGCCATGTCTTCCTTGCCAGAATGCCCCTTCTCGTCTCCTGCGTCTCCTTGCCCCACGCTGTCTGCTAGCGCCACGAACCAGCACAACTCGATCGCTGCTGGAATAGTGGTTATTCTTCCTGTTTCACTGTCCTTGTTCGTACATATCGCTATACCGAATATCGCACTAGATTAATCTGGGACGGCACTATCGAAAGGGCACGTAAAATTCCACTTGGAAAAGTATTACATTTAACAGGAAACAAACCGATGTTTTCCATTGAAACTGGGAGTCACAGGAAACTTGTGATGAGACAACAAACCAAAAATTCGGCAAATTAGAATACCTCATCGATATCGTATTTTGAAAAGTTCGCACATCGACACTTGCACAATACCTGTGGCAGCACACGCTAAAGAACAACACAAGTGCATGCACTAGTTATGTGGATTCTGACCAGTAACGAGACAACTGAGCATCACAGTCATCACAGTTTGTGTTCAAAATGACCACCGGTAGCGGCAATACACGCCTCCAGTCTGGTATGGAACGACTGCTGCACACGTGTTAACATTTCAGCGGGGATGTCCGAGCAGACTGCAGTAATATGTGGTCGCATATCATCGAGTGTAGCCGGTTTGTCCTTGTAGACAGCGTCTTTCAGCTTTCCCCACAGAAAAAAGTCTACAGGCACCAAATCCGGGGATGGGGCCGGCCAAGGTACAGGTCCTCTGCGTGCAATCCAACTATTTGGAAACAATTCGTGAGGACATGCTGTAGTACGCTGTGCACCGTTGACTGGACAGCCATCTTGTTGGTACCACAGGTTCCTCTTAGTCTGCAGAGGAACATCTATTGCATCCGTGGAAGATGGTCTGTTAGGAGGCTGCTATAACTGTGCGCGTTCAGCATTCCGTCTATGAAACACGGGCCTATGAGCTGATGGTTCAGTATCCAACATCACACGTTTACATTCCATGGACGTTGACGTTCTACATGACGAAGCCAACGGCGATTATTAACAGAACAATAGCTCATGTTCGGCGGTTAATTGGCCGTGAATGGTAAATGTGGCTTCATCACTAAACAGGATGCTTGATACATCTGGAGTATCTTATGTTAAGGTACATGTACAGAAGTTAACACGCTTCTCATAATCGTTTCCATGCAGCTGTTGATGATAAGAGATGTGATAGGGATGGAGCCTAAGTCGCTGGAGAATGCGTGGGACACTTGCTTGACTCTTGCCATTTCCTGATGCGATTACGCGGGAGCTAACGTGGGGACTAACTGCAACAGCGGTGTGATTATACGTTTCCCCTTCTTCTGTCGTCACTTGTTTCCTTCTGTTACATTTTATAGTTGTTACACTACCACTTTCACGTAACAGGTTGAAGAGGTAGCCGAAGTGGTCGACATCTATTGGGATATCTTAACACATCCACCACACGAGAACGAACGGCATCCTTCCTACACTCTCCATACACCATGAGTATGTCGACTTTTTCTGCATTGGTAAATCCCATTGTCCACTCACAACTTGGACTGCCACGACTAACTGACTATCAAGTCGCAATGCACTCAAGGAAGACACAAGCACACTGTAAGCAAACATAACAACATCGTTCCTAGCAACAACGTAGGTTGAATGGAAAAACAAGTTTCAGTGAGGAAACTTTGCAAAACACATCTCTAGGTTATGTACCAAGTCTATAAATGTAATGAGCAAAACATTTCATGCAAAGTGTCATACATAAAGGTACAAACATAAATTCATTTTCCCCATGTTCCTACGTTACTAAATTGCAATACAACTGAATGTTGTAAGATAGAGAAATGCGAAGCCTTTGTATGTTTTACCCATGTTCCTACGTTACTAAGTTGCAATACAACTGAATGTTGTAAGATCGAGAAATGCGAAGCCTTTGGGTGTACCAGTGCGCCGACATAGGCTAAGCAACACCGCACAAGATGCGAGAGTCGTAGGTAGTCGAAGCCGCCGGTTAGAAGGCGAGGCATGCGGCGTCAAGCGACGAGCTGCGTGACAGTACGAACAATGGCAGTGTCCACATCTATCTTGTTCAGCTTTCTCCAGCCAGTATTATGTACCGTGTCTAGTTGGTATAAGGAAAGGAAGGTGAGGGGGAACTGTATTACTGTGTATGCATGTTTTATAATTTGGTTTTTATGTCATGGATTCTGTCTTAAGGAACTAGTGCAAAGAATCACAACACAAAATTTGATTACTCAGTTGTGTCTCATTAACTCAAACGAGTACAATAGAACTGTACGGATCTGCACCAATATAGATTCAAATGGTTCAAATGGCTCTGAGCACTATGGGACTTAACATCTGAGGTCATCAGTCCTCTAAAACTTAGAACTACTTAAACCTAACTAACCTAAGGACATCACATACACATCCATGCCCAAGGCAGGACTCGAACCTGCGACCGTAGTGGTCGCGCGGTTCCGGACTGAAGTGCCTAGAACCGCTCGGCCACACTGGCCGGCTACCAATATAGAAACAATAACGATAAACTACAGTGGCGTTTCATAAGTACTGTTGGAAATTACGGCCACAGTGTGTGTGGCAAAGTTCGAGTCTTCGCAGAAAGGATTGCTGAACACAATAAATCATGTTGAAACACAGCGAAACTGAAGGTTTCATCTACTTTCACATTACCGATATTTGAGATGCAAATTATGTAGAGTGATATGTAGATCAAATTCATTTGATTTTAGAATAGTATATTTCTTTATTTTTATTAAACATTATCCGATAGTGATTGCCAATACATGAAGTACTTGTGGGCGTTTTATTTCTTCAGAACTACTTTTGGCTGGACTTGCAGACAGCAGATCAAAGTGGGACGATGGACACCACTAACTTAATGCAGGTTGTAAAGGTGACGCCGACACCACGTAGGACAGCGTCCGGCGAAGGCGCTGGACAGGGTGAGCGGACGCCCGTTGCGAGCCGACACAATGCTGACAGCAAGTAACGCCGTCGCTGGAATTCTGCACGAGATGACCTCCGTTCCCATGTTCATAAAGCGTTTTCTGCCGTGAGGGCGTTGTGGAGAACAGTGAAAGTCTCAGAAGACGGGCAACAATGAGTCTTGGGCGGAGAATGGAGAGAAGATGGCGCCAGTCTCTTGATAGGAGAGCAATATACCAGTGGACACTACGCAGACTCTGTGAAAGCTACAGGTATTTATGGCTCTATGCTCTCGGCAGAAGACGACACGCTAGGTGCGAGGATTCTATAAGTGTGAGACTGCAACTTTCTCTTCCCAAAAAGCTTTAGCTGGGCCCTCATCTATATAAAGCAGATAGGTATCTTTGGGGGTTCGTAGGAAACAACATGTTAACGAGCTCCTTTGAGACACCGACAGGACAGAGCCAAAAAACGTTCCTTTCCTTAGCTGTAGGCCTCTGGTCGCGAAAATGCGGGGATTCCATTGGTCAGCCTGGTCTGACGTAGTAGGTTTGGAAAATTATTGAAAAGTGAGAGGACGCTCCACGATAATTGTGTTTTTTGATTAGTAGATTGCTCGTGAGAGGCTAGCATTGGCCCTCAAAGAAGGGGCGAACGTTACGAGGGAAGACAAGAGGACCTATGGCGCTTCGTCAGCTGATAGTGAGAGAATCACGCAGAATTCGGCGAGAGAAGTAGTCATTTCACTTTGCAGCTCAACTGGAGCATGATGTGAAGTTTGCTTTAGGAAGCTTTTCGGGATTCGCAGCCATGGCTCGACACAGTGAACACCGACAGCAGCACTGGCGGACAACACAACGACGCAATTAAAAAAATTATGGTAAGATCTTTAATCGGCTTCGGCGTGTGAAGGTAATAATGTACTCAGTTAACGTTAGAGTGGTAATGAGTAGGAAGAAAACGCCCTTCTGGCACTCATAATTTTTACGAATTCAAATTTTGGCAATCACTGTCGTCAGATCGCGGAAACGGAACAGTATGCTAATAATGTAGTGACCTACCTTTTGGTTCCTTGTCTTGCATCTCCACCAACCTTAGTTACACTACTGGCCATTAAAATTGTTACACCAAGAAGAAATGCAGATGATAAACGGGTATTCATTTGACAGATATATTATACTAGAACTGACATGTGATTACATTTTCACGCAGTTTGGGTGCATAGATCCTGAGAAATCAGTACCCAGAACAACCACCTCTGGCCGTAATAACGGCCTTGATACGCCTAGGCATTCAGTCAAACAGAGCGCGGATGGCGTGTACAGGTACAGCTGCCCATGCAGCTTCAACACGATACCACAGTTCATCAAGAGTAGTGGCTGGCGTATTGTGACGAGCCAGTTGCTCGGCCACCATTGACCAGACGTTTTCAATTGGTGAGAGATCTAGAGAATGTGCGCAACAATCGATCATTTTCTGTATCCAGAAAGGCCCGTACAGGACCTGCAACATGCGGTCGTGCATTATCCTGCTGAAATGTAGGGGTTCGCAGGGATCGAATGAAGGGCAGACGTAGACCAAACTGCATACTGATATTTAAACTTCGATATCTCCTACAACATTACAGTTATAAATTTAAAACTTGACACTATTGTGTAGTACATAATGAACTACAGTCTCTGCAGTTTTTGTTTGATCATGTTCATGGAATTTCATTTTATAAGGATTTGAATTTTTAATTACCAATATACATATAATGTACCTTTTCTCATAAACTATTGAAGCTTTAAAGTTGAAACTTTATAGTATACTTCTTCACTAAAGGCTATTAAAACGTGTGCAACAGATTTCTGTTTCAGCTCATAGTTACTTTCAAATTAATTTTTCAGTTTTTTGTTACCCGGGACTGCTCCATTTTTCTCAAATTTTAAAGGATAACTTTTCTCAGAGAAAAAATAACAGAAAATTGGTGAACAGGATCACTCAGTAAGTACTTCTTAACAACTCTGCCATATTTCAGGATGTTAGCTCTTATAGCTCCTGAGAAAAGGTACATTAAATCTAAAAACAATCACTTTATGGGAAATCTCATTTAAAGCTTTTATTTCAATTTTTAAGAATATTGCCATACTTCTACGCACTAATGCTGTCCATATCCATAATCTTCATTCTCTTCCTTGTCTTGCTGGGGTATTCTCTCTCCCTGTTTCCTTTGCCTAGTCATATTTTGGATATTTTCATCTGCTGCCTGGGCTTTGTCAAGTCGCACTTCATTGATGCTTCGAGTATCTTCAGTGTGAATGCACCTGTATGGAAGCCTAATCTCTGCAGGCACTTAATCCTGCCTACATTCCCACTGTTGAACACTAGACAGGCATCACACGCAGCTATCTTCACAACATTTGAGGACACAAACACTGTTTTGGGACAACGCATCCATATAAGGTGATTGTAGCTCTCATTTGAATTTTGTGTTTTCCCATGTACACATTTTTTCAGCAGTTCAGGATTGGCTATATATCTGAAAGTTGGCTTTACAACATTTAAAACAGCAAGTGGAAAACAATGCTTATGTGTGTATGAGTTTCCACTGGCTTCTGCCTGAAGATATTTGCACCACGAAATGTCACAGAGGTAGTGTTGAGGAGTCTGATCTTTGGAAAGTTTGTGGAAGAATGTTGCCCACACTGCTTGCTGCATTGTTTTCACACTTTGTACATTGTCCCTGATGGCGTTTCCATAATATATTTGTAATGTGTGAATTTCTTTGCATGTCAATCTTTCAACACCTCCCAGTGGCTTTCCATCTTCTAATTTTTTTTCCCTTCATTTCTTTCTTCAGTCTGAGAAGTCTGCCACCCATTTGCTTTTGAACATGTCCCACACAACACTCAAGTTTTTCAATTTTAACTTGTGAACCATAAGGATTGCTTTCTAAAACAGTCTTAAAAGCACTAGAATCTCCATCACCTAGGTACTTCACATACCTAACACCATATTGTTCTACTGACCTTTGGAATATTAGTTTCATCCCAGTTACCTCCATCCCAGCACATGACCCCTGATAATTCTTACAGCAGACTTTCTTGTGTATCTCCTGACACCTGCCTTCTTCACTGCTGTCATAATTCTTTTTGGTGTCACAATAAGAGCAATATTTGCTCATTACTTGGAAGTCCAAGATTTTTTCTATGTCCACACTGATGACAGATGACACACCATGAAGTGATGAATGGCCCCTTTCCATCCACGTTCCATCACAGGAGACACACAGATCTGTCTTCACATCACAATTACCTTCTGTCCCTTCACTGTTAACGTCTACAGATTCCTCAACAGCCGCTTGCATGTTTTCCTTGCACTCAACCTCAAGAGCTCTGAGGAGTGTTTTGTTGTACTCAGTGAAACTAGCCACTGGTGGAGGCATATTCATCAAGCCACAAAACAAATTCGTGCCTTCTCTTCCTACACCCAAGCATCTCATGACATAACACAATCTTGTATTAGCTTCATACGTTTTCCCATAGAGAGCAGAAGTCTTGAATTGAGCATCATATTTGCAGACGTCACAGAAAAGATGTATATTACTTACAATGCCAATTCTGGCATTGTCATCATACAGTCTGAGGCCTTTGACCCACGATTACCACATGCACATAAAACATTAATCATATGGGCAAGAATTTCTAAGTCAATTAACCTAAATCCACTACAAAATTCGTCTTTAGCACTGTACACTGCATCATTAATTCCGTCACTGATTTTCTTCTTCGACGAACTTGGCGATTTCATCGAAAACTGTTCTTCAGACTTACAAGGAACATTTACAATATTCTTATTTAAACATTCTGTGCTCCTTACACGTCTTGTGACAGCCAGAGCGAGAGCACCAGCAGCAGCGAGTACTGTTTGTATAAAGCGTTTATTTTGCATTTTGTTTACGACCTTCCACTAAGGAAGGGATTCTATTTGTGTTTATCTGCTCTGCATAGTAACTAACAGTTCTTGATAAAACTTTACGTAGTTTTCGTGTTAGATTTCTTAGTGTTTTCTTGATCGTTTAGAACAGAAAGCGCCCTAAAACCGTCTTTTGTTTGTTTCGCGGCCGTTAGCCACTAGTCACTTGAATCAGCAGTTGTCTTGTGACAGCCAGAGCGAGAGCACCAGCAGCAGCGAGTACTGTTTGTATAAAGCGTTTTTGTACTTATTTGCTGCGCTTAGCCTTTAAATAGTTTTTTCTGGGAAAACCTAGCGTAGTTTTCGCGTCTCGTATTTCAGTGAGTGTTCCTTGATTATCAGAGTAGCTCATCAGAAGATTATCTTGGGAATTTGTCACCGTATAGAGTAGGGTAAACATAGTCATGTGTAGGGACTGTGGTTGTTGTGAGCGGACGCAAGGAGAATTGGCCACTCTTCGGGGGCAGGTGGAGGCTTTGTCTGTTAGGCTCATCGAGCTCGAGGCGCAGGCGTCGGCTCGTAGTGGCGTTGGGGCAACTGTGGTGAGACCTATGCCTACTTCGGTGGCCTTGGAATCACATGGAACCCCTGATGTCGCTGCGTCTTCCGGCAGTGAGCATCTTACCGGTCAGCCATCACTCCAGGGTGAATGGCGGACAGTGGTGGGCTCGCGCGTGCCTGGCCGAAAGGCGAAGGTGGGATCTGGCCGCGTGGCAGCTGCCTTACCCCTTTCCAACAGGTACGGGGTGCTTCCTAGTGGTGATGACATCGTTTCCGAGCCACCACAGGATGCCTCGCCTGTTGGGCCAGTGGCCGATTCTCCGGCAAGGTCCCGACAGTCACAGAGGGCGGGCCTATTAGTTATAGGGAGCTCCAACGTTAGGCGGGTTATGGAGCCCCTCAGGAAAATACCGGGTAGGTCGGGGAAGAATGCCAGTGTGCACTCGGTGTGCTTGCCGGGGGGTCTCGTCCGTAATGTGGAGGAGGCCCTTCCGGCAGCTATTGAACGCACTGGGTGTGACCGGCTGCAGATAGTAGCACATGTCGGAACGAATGACGCCTGCCGCTTGGGTTCTGAGGCCATCCTTGGTTCCTTCCGGCGGCTGGCTGATTTGGTGAAGACAACCAGCATCGCACGCGGAGTGCAAGCTGAGCTTAATATCTGCAGCATAGTGCCCAGAGTCGATCGCGGTCCTCTGGTTTGGAGCCGTGTGGAGGGTCTAAACCAGAGGCTCAGACGACTCTGCGACTATAATGGTTGCAAATTCATCGACCTCCGTTATTGGGTGGAGAACTGTAGGGCCCCCCTAGACAGGTCAGGCGTGCACTACACACCGGAAGCAGAGACTAGGGTAGCAGAGTACGTGTGGCGTGCACACGGGGGTTTTTTAGGTTAGAGGGACCCCCCCCCCTTGGGCGAAACGATAAAATACCTGACGGCTTACCAGAGAGAACATTATCATCGTTGATAAAGAACGTCCGTCCTCAGAGACCAAAAACAGGAAAAGTTAACGTAATATTGGTAAACTGCAGGAGTATCCAGGGCAAGGTTCCTGAATTAGTATCTCTTATTGAAGGAAATAGTGCGCATATAGTATTAGGAACGGAAAGTTGGTTAAAACCGGAAGTGAACAGTAACGAAATCCTAGACACAGAATGGAATATATACCGCAAGGATAGGATAAACGCCAATGGTGGAGGTGTATTTATAGCTGTAAAGAATTCAATAATATGCAGTGAAGTTATTAGCGAATGCGAATGTGAAATAATCTGGGTTAAGTTAAGTATCAAAGGTGGGTCAGATATGATAGTCGGATGCTTCTATAGACCACCTGCATCAGCAACCGTAGTAGTTGAGCGCCTCAGAGAGAACCTGCAGAACGTCGTGAAGAAGTTTCGTGATCATACTATTGTAATAGGGGGAGACTTCAATCTACCAGGTATAGAATGGGATAGTCACACAATCAGAACTGGAGCCAGGGACAGAGACTCTTGTGACATTATCCTGACTGCCTTGTCCGAGAATTACTTCGAGCAGATAGTTAGAGAACCAACTCGTGAAGCTAACGTTTTAGACCTCATAGCAACAAATAGACCGGAACTTTTCGACTCCGTGAATGTAGAAGAGGGTATCAGTGATCATAAGTCAGTGGTTGCATCAATGACTACAAGTGTAATAAGAAATGCCAAGAAAGGAAGGAAAATATATTTGCTTAACAAGAGTGATAGGGCACAAATCGCAGAATATCTGAGTGACCACCATCAAACGTTCATTTCTGAGGAAGAGGATGTGGAACAAAAATGGAAAAAATTCAGAAACATCGTCCAGTACGCCTTAGATAAGTTCGTACCGACTAAGGTCCAAAGCGAGGGGAAAGATCCACCGTGGTATAACAATCATGTACGAAAGGTACTACGGAAACAAAGAAAGCTTCATCATAGGTTTAAGAGTAGTCGAATCATAGCTGATAAGGAAAAGCTGAACCAAGCGAAAAAGAGCGTAAAGAGAGCAATGAGAGAAGCATTCAACGAATTCGAACATAAAACATTGGCAAACAATCTAAACAAGAACCCTAAAAAGTTTTGGTCATATGTAAAATCGGTAAGCGGATCTAAATCCCCTATTCAGTCACTCGTTGACCACGATGGCACCGAAACAGAGGACGACCGAAGAAAGGCAGAAATACTGAATTCAGTGTTCCGAAACTGTTTCACTGCGGAAAATCGTAACACGGTCCCTGACTTCAGCCGTCGCACGGACGCCAAAATGGAAAATATTGAAATAAACGATATCGGAATTGAAAAACAACTGCTATCACTTAGTAGCGGAAAAGCATCCGGACCAGACGAGATACCCTTAAGATTCTACAGTGATTATGCTAAAGAACTTGCCCCCTTTCTATCAGCAATTTATCGTAGATCTCTGGAAGAACGTAAAGTACCTAGCGACTGGAAGAAAGCGCAGGTCGTTCCCATTTTCAAGAAGGGTCATAAATCAGATGCGAATAATTATAGGCCTATTTCGCTTACGTCAATCTGTTGTAGAATAATGGAACATGTTTTATGTTCTCGTATTATGACGTTCTTAGATAATACAAATCTCCTTAATCATAACCAACATGGATTCCGCAAACAGAGATCATGTGAAACTCAGCTCGCCCTATTTGTCCAAGAAATTCACAGTGCCGTAGACACTGGCGAGCAGATTGATGCCGTATTCCTGGACTTCAGGAAGGCATTTGATACGGTTCCGCACTTACGTTTAGTGAAAAAAATACGAGCTTACGGAATATCGGACCAGGTTTGTGATTGGATTCAGGATTTCCTAGAAGAAAGAACACAACATGTCATTCTTAACGGTTCAAAATCTGCAGATGTAGAGGTAATTTCGGGAGTACCGCAAGGAAGCGTGATAGGACCTTTATTGTTTACAATATACATAAATGACTTAGTTGACAACATCGGTAGCTCCGTGAGGCTATTTGCAGATGACACGGTTGTCTACAAGAAAGTAGCGACATCAGAAGACTCGTACGTACTCCAGGAAGACCTGCAGAGGATTAATGAATGGTGCGACAGCTGGCAGCTTTCCCTAAACGTAGATAAATGTAATATAATGCGCATACATAGGGGCAGAAATCCATTCCAGTACGATTATGCCATAGGTGGTAAATCATTGGAAGCGGTAACGACCGTAAAATACTTAGGAGTTACTATCCGGAGCGATCTGAAGTGGAATGATCACATAAAACAAATAGTGGGAAAAGCAGGCGCCAGGTTGAGATTCATAGGAAGAATTCTAAGAAAATGTGACTCATCGACGAAAGAAGTAGCTTACAAAACGCTTGTTCGTCCGATTCTTGAGTATTGCTCATCAGTATGGGACCCTTACCAGGTTGGATTAATAGAAGAGATAGACATGATCCAGCGAAAAGCAGCGCGATTCGTCATGGGGACATTTAGTCAGCGCGAGAGCGTTACGGAGATGCTGAACAAGCTCCAGTGGCGGACACTTCAAGAAAGGCGTTACGCAATACGGAGAGGTTTATTATCGAAATTACGAGAGAGCACATTCCGGGAAGAGATGGGCAACATATTACTACCGCCCACATATATCTCGCGTAATGATCACAACGAAAAGATCCGAGAAATTAGAGCAAATACGGAGACTTACAAGCAGTCGTTCTTCCCACGCACAATTCGTGAATGGAACAGGGAAGGGGGGATCAGATAGTGGTACAATAAGTACCCTCCGCCACACACCGTAAGGTGGCTCGCGGAGTATAGATGTAGATGTAGATGTAAATTCGACACTTTCTCACTCTTTTGAATACACGGTTACTGTTACGAACCATTTTGAGCAAAAAAAAAGCTAATAAATTGCCAAACAACAAACTGTAACACGCACTATTCAAAAACAAATCGTGTTAATAACCAAAGGAACAGGCATGTATAATCTTTGTCACAGCCTTCTAAATACGTCCGCTGTTCGTTTCGATTGTGTGACTGAAAAATAACACAAAAATATATTTAGTGTCAAGAAGGAGTGGAGCACAGCACAGTTAAAGGAGACGTGGCAAGCGCAGACGGTCGAAGAAAATTTTTTTAAAAATACTTCTAGGCAGATTTCGATTACGAAACTTTCAGATGTCATTCTTAAAACATCAACCTAATAAATTATATAATAAAAAATCGATTTTTTTCACTATTTTGCCCTACGTCTGCCCTGAAGGGTAGAGCCACGAGTCGTAACACATCTGAAATGTAACGTCCACTGTTCAAAGTATCGTCAATGCGAACAAGAGGTGACCGAGACGTGTTTAACCAATGGCACCCCACATCATCATGCCGTGTGATACGCCAGTATGTCGATTACGAATACACGCTTCCAATGTGCGAACACCGCGATGTCGCCAAACACGGATGCGACCATCATGATGCTGTAAACAGAATCTGGATTCATCCGAAAAAATGACGTTTTGCCATTCGTGCACCCAGGTTCGTCGTTGAGTACACCATCGCAGGCGCTCCTGTCTGCGATGAAGCGTCAAGGGTAACCGCAGCCATGGTCTCCGAGCTGATAGTCCATGCTGCTGCAAACGTCGTCGAACTGTTCGTGCAGATGGCTGTTGTCTTGCAAACGTCCTCATCCGTTCACTCAGGGATCGAGACGAGGCTGCATGATCCGTTACAGCCATGTGGATAAGATGCCTGTCATCCCAACTGCTAGTGATACGAAAATGGTTCAAATGGCTCTGAGCACTATGGGACTCAACTGCTGAGGTCATTAGTCCCCTAGAACTTAGAACTAGTTAAACCTAACTAACCTAAGGACATCACAAACATCCATGCCCGAGGCAGGATTCGAACCTGCGACCGTAGCGGTCGTGCGGTTCCAGACTGCAGCGCCTTTAACCGCACGGCCACTTCGGCCGGCCTGCTAGTGATACGAGGCCGTTGGGATCCAGCACGGCGTTTCGTATTACCCTCCTGAACCCATCGACTCCATATTCTGCTAACAGTCATTGGATCTCGACCAACGCGAGCAGCAATGTCGCGATACGATAAACCGCAATCGCGATGGACTACAATGCGACCCTTATCAAAGTCGGAAACGTGATGGTACGTATTTCTCCTCCTTGCACGAGGCATCACAACAACGTTTCACCAGGCAACGCCGGTCAACTGCTGTTTGTGTATGAGAAATCGGTGGGAAACTTTCCTCATGTCAGCCCGTTGTAGGTGTCGCCAGCGGCGCCAACCTTGTGTGAATGCTCTGAAAAGCTAATCATTTGCGTATCACAGCATCTCCTTCCTGTCGGTTAAATTTCGCGTCTGTAGCACGTCATCTTCGTGGTGTAGCAATGTTAATGGCCAGTAGTGTACTTGTAACTGTTTCATATTCTTGTGATAATTTTTCAGCGAATAGTATGTTATTAAACATGTTCGTGTCATATTTCAGTGCAACTATTGCACCCGTTTTATTAGGGGATTCATAATAAATAATAGAACGTATGGTAACAGTGACTTTCATTACATTCTTATCTCACCTGGTCACAATATTAAATTGCAGTGCCAATACTCCACCAACCTTTTGAAGTCTTTAGGGCCATAATTTAGCGTTAATAAGAGAATCCTTGAGTAACAAATGATAGTTTACAGTCTTCATTGGGAATCTACATGTTGATGCAGGTTAATTACCTAAAGATGTAGGCGGTGGGGTAATAAAATGTCTGTATCTCCACTCGTAATTACACAGGCATGTTGTATTCTGAGATGACGGTTGTTGACATCAACAATCTCTGCTTCGTAAATCACAAATTTCAGATGGCCCTACCGAAAGATATACAGTAGATTCGGTGTGGCGATCTAGCTGGACATTGTACAGGGCCTCCACGACCAGTTCATTTGGAAGGGAAGGAACTGTCCAGGTGGCATCGCACTGTGCCGGCGAAGTGAGCGGGGCTCCATCATGACTGTACTACAGGTTCACACGAGAGACCAAACTGAGGTCTTCCAACAATTATGGTAACGTAGCATCCAGGAAACGCAGATAGCGCGCCGCGCGGAGTGGTGCGCGGTTTGAGGCGTCATGTCACGGACTGCACGGCCCCTCCCACCGGAGGTTAGAATCCTCCCACGGGCATGGGTGTGTGTGTTGTTGTTAGCAGAAGTTAGTATAAGTAGTGTGTAAGTCTAGGGACCGATGACCTAAGCAGTTTGGTCCCTTAGAAATTCACACACATTTGAACATTTGCACATAGCGCTCTCCTGTGAGCCTTGGCGGTAGCACATGTGGCTCCATGAGATGCCGATCGATAATACCACAACAGATAGACACCGCATCGTTGTTGATACTCTCGTACCACTGTGCTTTGGGGGTTTCTTCTGCCCACTCGTTCCAATTATGTGAATTCGCTGTACTCTCCTTCATGAAATATGCTTCGTCGGTAAACAGTATTGTTCGTCAAAAATGCTGGTCGTGGCCCCGACGCCATAGGATGAATTTGCAGAAGTCCAGCCTCTGCTGGTATTCTCCTGGTGACAATGCTTGTCCTGGGTGACAGTTATTGAACTATATGAAAAAAAATGTAAATTAGTTACAAATTACGGCGTGCACAACTTTATTGAACATGTAAAAATCACTACAGATATTCGGATTTAGATTATGACATGTCCGATATGCCTCGCATCACTGGTAATGATGTGGCGCAGACGAATAGCGAAATTCTGTATGAACCGCTGAACTGTCGGAACATCGATGCTGTCGATGACCTCCTGATTGGCTGTTTTCAGCTCAACAATGGTTTTGGGGTTGTTGCTGTACACCTTGTTTTTAATATAGCCCCACAAAAAGGAGTCGCATGTGTTCAGATCCGGAGAATATGGCGGCCAATCGGGGAACATGCCGGTGGCCTCTGGGCACCCAAGAGCCACAGTGCGGTCCCCAAAGTGCTGCGCCAGGACATCAAACGCACTCCTGCTTCGATGAGGTCGAGCTGCGTCTTGCTTGGGCCATGTATTGTCCAAATCAGGGTCACTTTCGATAATGGGGATGAAATCATCTTCTAAAACCTTCACGTACTGTTCAGTAGTTACCGTGCCATCAAGAAATGTTGCACTGATTATTTCGTGACTGGACATTGCGCACCACACGGTCACCCGTTGAGGGTGAAGAAACTTCTCCATCGCGTAATGCGGATTCTCCGTCCCCCAAATGCCCCAGTTTTGCTTATTGACGAACCCATCCAAATGAAAGTGCGCTTCGTCGCTAAACCAAAGCATACCATGCGCTTACTAATTCCCATCATGCCTCGCGGCCGACCTTTCAGTTTGGACGTCATGACGAAAACCGTTCAGAAGTTATGACGATTTTGTTTCATACAGTTCAATAATTTTCATCCTGTACCTTCCACATACGGAGGGATGGTAATTGTTTCTCTGCAGTACTCGCATAACAGTAGACAGTGAGATCCCGACCGCAGTGGCGAGAGACCTGGTACTTATTCTTCGGTCCTCTGCAAGAGTTTGTAACAAATTCTCTTCGTTATCAGCACTGTACGTCGACGGTCGGTCCCAGCCACTAAATCCTGGAGGTGCTCCACATGCACCATATTCTTTCAAGCGCCAATCCACAGAGTAAATGTTTTTGCGGTTTGAAGACGCCGATTAGGAAACTTCTCGTGATAAAATTGTCTTGCAGCCTCCGTGTTTCCATCGCAAGCCCATAGATGAGGTGGATGTCGACGTATTCCTAGTTTGTGAAACTTGCCATGATAGTAATACTGCGACGCGTCCATTAGCAGCTGTCGGCTAGAGCGAGCAGCGCAGTGCTGTTGTAAACACGTCATGCACGCCGTGGTTTTCCTTCCGCCAATGACCGTTCTTTCCGTTTACAGGACAAACATTCCCTGACATGAGACTGTACACTCTTGTCTCCGCCGGCAACGTGTGGTTCATTAGTTCTGATACAATTCCACCTATACCACTACGGGATTTGTTATTTCTCGTGTCTTTGAAACACTGGTAGATAAAAATCAGCCCATTGGTGTGTCTTGTGATACATCAGTGTGTGAATAACATGTCGTTATCGTGCTGTTTGTCGGTTTCTCGTTAAGTGGTTAACCGTTTCTTTTGTTGTATGTACACGTTACATCGAGAAGAAAAAAAATCAGCATTGGTCTGTCGCTTGTTGCGCGTAGCAGCATATGGTGCACGGAATATGTATATAAGCGAACCTCCACCGAGCTGTGCCGTCATCTGTGTGCGTTATCCTTCTGGTTCTGCTCTGACAAGGTGGGGTGGCCGTCTTTTTGTAGTTCGAGTCAGGTATTACAGTGAAACAAGTAGCAACTGCAATGTACCCAAGCGAAGACTACACTGATATGACACTCGTCTATCGGGAAACGCACCGCAATGCAGCTGACGGCTGAAGGCTATATTCACAACGTTTTCCAACGAGACGTGTTAATTCTGCGCGTGTTTTTATACGTACTGAGGGAGCTTTCCAGGTACATCGTGCCCCGGAAAGACCAATCCGCGACGCACCCAATGTTGCCCGGAACGTTATTAAGTATTTTGGAGCACATCTCACACACCGTAAGCATAGCTTGAATGAAAATAATGTGTACGTGCAATGTTGTATAAATGAAAGTGTAATCGTGCTGTTACATTTACATTGCAGTACTATTTGTACCTATAATAATAATAATACTATTATGATCATTATTATTATTAAGATTATGAAAGTTATTAAATCTCGATCAGTAATACCTATTTCTCATCATAACTATGACAAAGAAGAGCTGCAGCAGACCTGTTGATATCGAGGTTTCGGTACAAAGGATTATGGAGGAACGAAAATGACATCCGTTTAAGCTGTATCTACACCAGCAACTAGCTGAAAACCATTTCCAAAATTGGGTATCGTTCTGCAGAAGTCTCGTAAATAAAGTAGCTGTAAATCCGGGTTTCATAAGGCAGATTTTATGTGGAGATGAATGCTATTTCGGCAATGACGCCACTGTCAATAGACACAATATACACTCCTGGAAATGGAAAAAAGAACACATTGACACCGGTGTGTCATACCCACCATACTTGCTCCGGACACTGCGAGAGGGCTGTACAAGCAATGATCACACGCACGGCACAGCGGACACACCAGGAACCGCGGTGTTGGCCGTCGAATGGCGCTAGCTGCGAAGCATTTGTGCACTGCCGCCGTCAGTGTCAGCCAGTTTGCCGTGGCATACGGAGCTCCATCGCAGTCTTTAACACTGGTAGCATGCCGCGACAGCGTGGACGTGAACCGTATGTGCAGTTGACGAACTTTGAGCGAGGGCGTATAGTGGGCATGCGGGAGGCCGGGTGGACGTACCGCCGAATTGCTCAACACGTGGGGCGTGAGGTCTCCACAGTACATCGATGTTGTCGCCAGTGGTCGGCGGAAGGTGCACGTGCCCGTCGACCTGTGACCGGACCGCAGCGACGCACGGATGCACGCCAAGACCGTAGGATCCTACGCAGTGCCGTAGGGGACCGCACCGCCACTTCCCAGCAAATTAGGGACACTGTTGCTCCTGGGGTATCGGCGAGGACCATTCGCAACCGTCTCCATGAAGCTGGGCTACGGTCCCGCACACCGTTAGGCCGTCTTCCGCTCACGCCCCAACATCGTGCAGCCCGTCTCCAGTGGTGTCGCGACAGGCGTGAATGGAGGGACGAATGGAGACGTGTCGTCTTCAGCGATGAGAGTCGCTTCTGCCTTGGTGCCAATGATGGTCGTATGCGTGTTTGGCGCCGTGCAGGTGAGCGCCACAATCAGGACTGCATACGACCGAGGCACACAGGGCCAACACCCGGCATCATGGTGTGGGGAGCGATCTCCTACACTGGTCGTACACCACTGGTGATCGTCGAGGGGACACTGAATAGTGCACGGTACATCCAAACCGTCATCGAACCCATCGTTCTACCATTCCTAGACCGGCAAGGGAACTTGCTGTTCCAACAGGACAATGCACGTCCGCATGTATCCCGTGCCACCCAACGTGCTCTAGAAGGTGTAAGTCAACTACCCTGGCCAGCAAGATCTCCGGATCTGTCCCCCATTGAGCATGTTTGGGACTGGATGAAGCGTCGTCTCACGCGGTCTGCACGTCCAGCACGAACGCTGGTCCAACTGAGGCGCCAGGTGGAAATGGCATGGCAAGCCGTTCCACAGGACTACATCCAGCATCTCTACGATCGTCTCCATGGGAGAATAGCAGCCTGCATTGCTGCGAAAGGTGGATATACACTGTACTAGTGCCGACATTGTGCATGCTCTGTTGCCTGTGTCTATGTGCCTGTGGTTCTGTCAGTGTGATCATGTGATGTATCTGACCCCAGGACTGTGTCAATAAAGTTTCCCCTTCCTGGGACAATGAATTCACGGTGTTCTTATTTCAATTTCCAGGAGTGTACATTACTGGCCTCCTGCAAATCTTCACTGGTTACGACCACATCACATGCAAGAACAATTGGGTGTTAACGTATGGTGCGGAATTCTAGGAGACGTCATTGGAGCAGTTTATTTGGCTCCCAGACTAACTTGTTGGCTGTTGCAATTCCTACAATGAGCTGACTGAGTCTTGGATATCTCCTAGAAGACATTCCACTTCAATTAGCTGAGAGGCTCTGGTTTTAGCACGGGAGTGCACAACCCCGTTATTGTATAGGAGTTAGGGAATATCTCAACGATGTGTACCCCAGTAGTGGGTAAATTATGGTGATTGCATTCGATGAGCAGTGAGATTGTCTGATTTAATGCCCTTCGATTTTTCCTTATGGAGTTATATCAAAGCCAGGGCTTACAACCGGAAATGAAAAATCCAGATATGTTAAAAAAAACGAATACGTCTATGCAGAAATGTTAAGAGGTGTCCATGCCGATACCAATAGGCGCTTACATCAATGCATCCAAGGCGGACATGCATTTGAACATCTGTATTATGAATAACGCCATTATAAAGATCTGTCAGTCTATAGCATAAATTTAGAGGAACATTCTGTATGATATTTTACATATTCATTGCTTTTTGTTGCAGTCAGAGATATAATAGCATTTATTAAATATTGCCAATTGTGAAGCACGAATTGGTGCATTATGTGTTGTTAATAAATAGCTTTCATATGTTGATATGCCTTGAAACAGATAATTGATAAGTTTTGGCCCTTGAGCATATTGTTTTGGTCAGGGACAATCATTCTTCTACATAGACACTTTTCTCAAGCCTGGGAATCGAATCCGTACCTTTCCTACAGCAAGCAATTTTTCTAGCGACAAGCTATAGGACCAGTTACAGCTGTAAAATGTTGTTTTCAAGTGCTGACCTTAGTTTAACAGGTTTTCGCCTCTGTTGGTGTGGAGTACCCTTTACTGTTCTGCTTAGGCAAACCCTTCGGCGTCTGTGGTACCCAGGATTAACTAACATCAACACAGTACGGTGTGCGTGGCGCAGCTGGTATGTAGTAGAAACCCACCTATGTGGATTAAGTAGCGCCAACGACAAATAGCAGTGTGGTGAGAGTGATATGCAAGGTGACTGGTGAGCGATGACAAGCCTTTGTTCATCGTAGGTCCTCTGCTTTCGTTAAAGTGATAAAAATGTATAAGACTGTGTAAAACAACGTTTTACAGAACAAATGAAAAAAATCGTTGTATACGTGCTGTAAAGTAATTTTAAGATTTTATGTTATGTTCAGGGCATTACAGCGTTATACAGCAGTACAGTAGAGGGTTTTATACTACAATAAATACAGTATTTCTACATTTTATCCACTTGAAAGGAGACTTAATGTCTTTTTGTTTTTTGTATCCGGTTTGTTCTTCAAAAGCTCATTACGTATGGTACACAAATTTGCAAGTTCTGCAGTGTTGTACGATTTGGTGCTTT
The DNA here is from genome assembly GCF_023898315.1 of Schistocerca nitens. Taxonomy (NCBI): domain Eukaryota; kingdom Metazoa; phylum Arthropoda; class Insecta; order Orthoptera; family Acrididae; genus Schistocerca; species Schistocerca nitens. The sequence goes on from NC_064616.1 coordinate 351,862,752, forward strand.
CAGCAAATCTTGTAAATATATCATTAGTGGCATCTGTTTCATTCCAGATAGGTGGAGATATTGAGTTTGTTGCGTCAGTCCATTCTTCTTCATCGTATTTGATATCTGGTCGGTGAAGTTCTTGTTGCGGCCTTTTCACACTTTCTGCTATCAGTTTGATATATATTCAACTACAGATTCTCTATTGGTCGTGTCTATCCTGTCCAAAACTTCACATAGCGGAAAATTTCATTCAGTAAAACATCTAGGAGTTTAACAACATCATTTTCAGTTGGAATGTGGAGTCAGTTTCTTCTTCGTTAACTTCTGACTAGAGTTATCACCAAGGCTTCGGAAGAGTAACATTTTTAACTTTATTCCACACCAAAGCGGTTTAGAAAATAACATGGTTACATAAATTTTTTTCTGAAAATCCACCACTGTACACTCAGGATTGATAAGCTCCTGAAGAAAAGAAACTCTGTAAATCAGGCGGCCACTGTGGCCGAGCGGTTCTAGGCGCTTCAGTCTGGAACCGCGAGGCCGTTACGGTCACAGGTTCGAATCCTGCCTCGGGCATGGATGTGTGTTATGTCCTTAGGTTGGTTAGGTTTACGTAGTTCTAAGTTCTAGGGGACTGCTGACCTCAGATGTTAGTCCCATAGTGCTCAGAGCCATTTGTTTCTGTAAATACATCTGAAATTTTGAATTACTTCCCGATCTGTTGGCTGGAACAGGGATGTAACGTTTGCTGGAAGATAAGTGGTGAATATATTCCCTGAGATTAATTCAGACGCTGGAGTGTGGGCCGTACAGTTAATACCAACAGTACATCACTGCTGTGTTCAAGCAAATCAAGTTTTTTTTTTAATGTCTCTCACAGAGGGTACGAAGTTGTGGGAATACCAGTTCTTAAACGACTATAAAGTCATCCATGTAATGGAATGAGCTCCATAGATTACAGCAAAATTTAAATCATCTTTAAAAATCTTGGCTTGTACTTATCAATAACATAAGAAGTTAACAGTGGTCACCTGAAGCATCTGAGCATTTGAAAACCGTGAATCGTTATTAAAATTTTTAGAGTCTTTAGCAGGCATGCCGTTCTAATTTACTTCTGCTTCACTACTAATTGTACTCGCGACACGTTTTGAAGGCGGTATTCACATATGCCACTGAATGTACAGTCATGCTCAAAAGTTTCCGAACGACCTGAATTGCATTTCGCCTGATTCGAATGCAACCCACATAGCGCAGCTATCTAGCAGGTCCTCTAATCGCCCCTCGGTACAGTCGTTTGACTATTGAAAATGGTTCCAACAAGTCACCACCAGAAAACACTGCTCTGTATCGCAATAACTCAATATGTAAAGTAATACGAAGGTACTACAAATATCAGAGAACATCTTATCACAGATAAGACGGTTCTTCAGGCTTGTAAGTTCACATTTATTTTAATAAATAACATACATGAAATGTTACCACTCCCATTATTACGTCAGATAGGTAATTCACGTAGTAAGTTCGTCGTATTCATGATTTTCTCTTCAAAATACATACCGTACTTATTATGTAACACAAAATGACATTAAAAATTTAAGTTATTCCCGAGCAGCTAGTTGAGAATATGTATGAACTTTAAATGACACGACGAATCGTCTCGTTCTGCATATGGATTCAAACTCAGGTCATGCAGACTAAGCAAAGATTTCGTGACTGATGGAAACTAACAGTCATTCCTGACTAGGCATACAGAGAGTGATATACCTCGATTTTAGACAATATCAGTTAACAAATATCAACTTTAAATTACATAACGTAAACATTGTTAACGGGCGCGAATTCCTATCCAGCATCTATTCTCCTTGTTAACGAACTATGAGAGATGTTAAATATTGCTTCTTCACAAGTAGCTCACTTGAAATGCCGTGAGGTAAAGCTTTGTGTTAGACAGGGATTCGAACCCAGAACCTAATTGGATTGTCATCGAAGCACAATCAACTGTGACATATCGGATTTTCACGGCAGTAGCTAGATGTTTTAACTGCAATGACGAGACGAAATATTAATTTTTTCTTTCCCATGACTCCAACTTGGCACCTATCGCTGTTATTTTCTAGAGAAAACGAACGTTAAAAATGGGTTTGTTACACCAGCAGCGACATGTGAGCATGTTTGAACTAGAAATAATATGAAGAAGAGTTCAGTGCTGACTGGGAATCGAGCCCCACACATATCGTTGTTGACTGCACACAAAGAGACGTCTGCTACCGAATTTTTCTCCACCAGCAGCTCGGAATAACATCCTTGAATTTACAATGATTTCGCAAACAGTTCTGTGTCTCACTGGGACTCAAAAACGTCAGATACCGTTAGTGTTGACAACGAATGAAAATACATTAAAAATCAAAATTATTACCCACCAGCAGATAGGTGTTCTCATGCTAGAGCTTGATAATACATAATGAAAGCTTTAGTGCCGGGCCGGGATTCGAACCCTTTCACGCGCAATATGTGGAGATGTTGAGGAATCTGCAGTTTTGAACAAACAACAAATTGCAGTCGAGCTGTATTGTCACGAAGGGATCAAATTCCGCGTTGAGGGCGGTCTGAGTTGCATTCCCAGATCAGAACCAATTTTATCGACATACAGAAGCTCAAATAAAAGATGGAATAAGTGTCCTGTGACCCTACATAGCGTTTGTTTCGTCACTAGAAATAAATAACTAGTATATGAAAGGTCACTGTTGATGGAGTTTCCACGTGTCGTGACTCCTGACTTTATTGTGGTTCAACCTAACGTCTACTTGGTAGAGAAGGAATATAATGTTTAACATGAATGTCAGACCACAATGCCATTATACCTTCTTCACTCGGCGTAGCCAGAAGAAAACAGAATCTGTCTCTCCTTATCAAAAATCATCAGCAGAAGTTGGAATCGAACCCAGACCATAAGTACATGAACCTAGCATCAATCCAAGAGACCACCAAATTCTCTTCTCTGTCACTCCTTTTTCTGTCATAACAATGTCGCGCCACACTGGATGAGAATTCTGACACACAGACTCCCTGTAGTGGTTCGCAGCATGTTCAGTACATTCATTTACTTGGTTGACCGAATCGCCATGAACTAGCTGCCTCGGCTACCCAGTGCATACATTCGACTCTATTTTGTAATCACCGAAATAAAATCACGTAACTGACAAAAAAATGGTTCAAATGGCTCTGAGCACTATGGGACTTAACATCTATGGTCATCAGTCCCCTAGAACTTAGAACTACTTAAACCTAACTAACCTAAGGACAGCACACAACACCCAGCCACCACGAGGCAGAGAAAATCCCTGGCCCCGCCGGGAATCGAACCCGGGAACCCGGGCGTGGGAAGCGAGAACGCTACCGCACGTAACTGACACCTACACAGAACTGCCAACAGTGTAGGATGCATAAATTTAAACAGGAAGTGTTCCTTACGACTTGAGCTACTGTATTGCGCTATCTGTTTGTTAAAAACGTCGTGCAGTGCAAAAGAAAAGCTGTAACTGTCTGTCTCTCAGAAGCCTAGATGCGGCCATATGCATTATCTCACAGCACTGTGCAATGCGCAAGTTCTGGAGGAATTGTTGTTGAGTTTTGGAGGTGTTGTAGCTATGTGTCAGCTAGTAGCTTCACGGTAAGCGTCGCGCACTGTTGATAAGACGTCGCGAGTTTGGGTACATTCACTGCTACGTTTTTTAAAACACCATACTGCTGTCTGCTGAAGTTATCGATCTAATGGAACTTTGAACATAATTCCCTTCACTTCTCAACCCAAAATAGTCGCATGTGGAAAAAGGGCTAACTTCTGCGACATTTTGTTCTTTTCAGGTTTGATAGATGGCCAGGCTGCAAATGCAGCTCGAAACTTTTGTATTATGTATGGGGAGAGCGCATCGTGCCAAATACGTCAGAAAAGTATTTTCTACATTAGCTGTCGTGTGGCAGTGGCATTTTATTCTTCATAAAACCTTGTTTGACAGCTTTAACTCAGAACAAGTTTTTACATGCGTGTAATCAATAAACTGCATGTGCATTGTCAGACTGTTATAGATAACATCAGAGAATTCGCATATATCGTTGATGATTAATTTCTCTCTCATGTTAACTAATGTTTTAACAACACTAAAAGAAACCGTACGAAAATTGTGCACTGTATTATAAGAAATGAAATAATACTACCCACGATAACCTTACGACGAAAGTCTGTTTCAATAAAACTGAGTATCTGTACACAAGCGTGCCTCTATCGGCACGATTTAGTAAAATACTAATCACTTAGATTTCGATTGGGTCTGTGTTTGATTGGTATGCTGTGTCATACTCAAGTGGTATGCAAATGTGGCATTTCATAAATAAAGTTATGTATTCCTAGAAACCCAGAATTTGTTTGTCAGCAGCGGAAAGAGGCGTTACCTGTAGTGCAGCATTGTAAGTTTTTCACCATTGCACTATGAGCCGAAAGTATTTTCTTGCGATTTCCTTATCGATGCGTGATATGACTGCTTGTAGCTATTTCAGAGAAGGGATAAAAACGTTACAGTCAGCAAGACTGGAACCGCAAACCATAACAGACGCTTTCGCTCACGTTAGCACGTTTCCACAGAGCTTTCTTTATTTTTATTTATTTTTTTCTTGATATTTTTTCTTTCTTTTTTTTACCAAAGTGACAGAAAGCGAAACATTTTGTAGATTCGCTTGAAATACACTCATAGCTTCAGCACCGAGAGGAAAGGGGCGATAAAAATTATTTCGACGTGTGCTCTCGGTTGCCAGATGTCGTAGTAGCTACTCCTGCGTTTTACCTTTTTTTTATACATAAGATGATGACCTTTATAAAATAAAATATTTGTGGGAAGCGTAAGTAAGTGGACTTCTTTTTTTTATATAATGGTGTAACAATAACAAACATAACCTGCTTTTAGCGTTGGTTTTATATATATATATAAGCATTTTTTTAATATATAAGACGATGACTTGTATAAAATAAAATATTTCTGGGAAACGTAAATAAGTGGACTTTACATAATAGTGAAAAAATATCCTGCTTCTGTCAGTACAAAACAATATTTTTTTCTTACTCATTTTGATCGATATAGTGCGTTGCGTTTCGTTTTGGTGGATGTCACAAGACATCCGTTCAAATTGATCGTTGGTTCCTTGACTCAGTTTTTTATTACAGAGAGCACGCAGCCCTCTAGCCGAACACGCTGAGCTACCGTGCCGGCTGAGCTAGGGAAGAGGCATGCATCTACGTCTCCTCTTCCGAGACCAGTAGTGGCTAGAACTCGTAAACCGCTATTTAAATGACGAGATTAGATACGATTTTTACGTGCAACGACTTTCCTGGGCTGAAAACCGTAAATTTACAATCTTTTGTTACAGCTCAAGCGTTAATAGTAACTCAGATTATTCAATAGAAATGACAGGAAAAATCAAGTGAACTTTGAGGCTTAATTTCGTGCACACCAGGAAGTAACTCGTCGAACACAGATTTGCCAAATATACCTTGCCTTGTCGCCAAATCTCAGTTACATTACCAGCAGGAAGAAGACGAACCGATGTGACTCTACTGTGGGCTGGGAAGTGTCCATAGCTGACGTCTCAAAGACGCGGCTGCTACGGCCTCGAATACTTAATCGGTCTGATTCACATTTATGTAACTGGGATTAGGGACTGGAGCGTAGTTACTAATAATACTCTGAACTGACTGCAAACTAAGCTTCATAAATCAGTAACTCTCATAGTTGTTTTTATATATCTTTCGTAAGTGTACTCAAAACTAAGAAAATCATTGACGAACGTTTTCGTGCCTCGCCGATATTCAAGCACAACAACCAAATAAAAATAAAAAAAGACTGTGTGCGTGTGTGTGTGTGTGTGTCCGTGGTTGGCTCTGAGCACCATGGGACTCAACTTCTGAGGTCATTAGTCCCCTAGAACTTAGAACTAGTTAAACTTAACTAACCTAAGGACATCACACACATCAATACCCGAGGCAGGATTCGAACCAGCGACCGTAGCGGTCTCCCGGTTCCAGACTGCAGCGCCTAGAACCGCACGGCCACTTCGGCCGGCGTGTGTCTGTGTGTGTGAGAGAGAAAGAGAGAGAGAGAGAGAGAGAGAGAGAGAGAGAAGAGAGAGAGAGTGAGGGAGAGAGATAAAAATAGAAAAGAATGAGAGAGAGAGAGGGCGAGTAAAAAATTGTTGCAAAGAAACTGAATCGGGGTATGTAAAGAAATCTTTCATTAAAATGACATTTTCTACGTCATTACGAAGTGTCGTATTCATGATCTATGGAACAAGTATTAATCTAATCTAATCTAATCATATCATATTGCTGACTAGTCACGAAGAGGCACGAATTACAGAAATTTTCGCCAGTATCAGTAACTAAATCTAAAGTTGAAAAAAAAAAAATAGACGACTGTTGTTGTAATAAACCGGGACTTCTTTAAAGACCCTTTCGTCCATGTTAACTAACCACGAAAGATGTGTGAAATAGCTCCATTCAGAAGGAACAAAGTGTTCATGCATTTAAAGATGAAGCGTATGATGTGAAGTTCTGCTCGATGTTTGAATCTAAAATAAGGATGCAAATTTTTGTGCCTGAGCGACAGTCGAACCGCACACCTACCGTCCTTCTTTATTACCCACGAACATAGCTTAAGTAACACCTGCTTACTCACCAACAGTAAGATGTGTGCGTGTTTGACCAGAAATAACGACACCTAATGCGATTGTTGGCAACACATGAACAAACATTAAAAATGCATGTTAATTTTCACTAGCAGACTGGTATGCACGTGATATGGCTTGAAATGAAGTTATGAATAATTGTACTGGCTCAGGATTCGGACCCACTAACTTACCTTTGGAGGAGACTTAGAGAAGACTGCAGTCTTGGGAAAAGGAACGAAATGATTGGACTATACTGTTCCGAGAGATTCAGATCCTCGGAAGATGAGATACGAATTCGAATCACAGTCCAGCACCAAATTTTTCAACGTCTCTAGTTCAATCAAGTACAAGAAAAATAAGAGCCCTGTTCCTTTAAATGGCTATCGTTTCATCCAATAAAATAAAATTTCTAATGTAAGTAAGTTTACGGGAGACAGTATTTCTGTTTACCATGACTTCCGCCTATGTCATTTCCCAACGTAAAGCGGCTCTGCCCAATTGGTAATGAAGGAACGTGATGTTTAATGCGGATTCTGGATTATAATGTCTTTCTCTTGAGGTTACCAGAGGTAAAGTAAATCTGTTTGTGCCTCTTAAAAGTAAATGCCTGAACCCACGCATTGCACCTGTGATAGTTCATTCCACCAGACCATTGTGGCCACATTTCCCAGCCCCAGGAGTGTGCTGTAACGGATGATGTGCTTAGCTTACAAAATTAGTCACGGTGGAAATAATCTATACAAATCAACGTACGGATTGCTTTCATAATGTTTCCTTCTTGTTTAGTCTTCTAATGATGAAGTGGATCCGCACCCATGAGTCTGATTATTTCTTTGTAACCTTCCACCTTCTACTTTCGTGTCTTACTGCTCGGTGTTCAAAAAGCAATAAATTATGCCTGCTCCCACGAGGTATTAGAACGAGGTCGCAAGAAGGCTAACGAATTATAATCAAAATACACTGAGACGCCAATTTGTCCGTCGTCATGGTGTTAAGTCGGTAGAAATAAATGTGTATTATGGCCTGCATCACCGGCATCCCATTGCCGTCTTCTCTTTCGTTTGTGTGTTGTGCATGGTGCAAGAAATATTTGTGTTTTGCTTGCTTCTGTGACAGGTTTCAGCCCACTGAATGCGAGCAAGCTCACGAATAGACTGTGAATAATTGGAATTACGCAATAATACACTTAAAACGTGTATTTTTGCATTATGTATCTCGATGAAAATAACTGTAAATAGATTATATGCTTACTTGCTTATTAGTCGCGCTTCTCGATGCTTTATTCAGAAAATAAAAATAAAAATAAAGAGAGGGAGAGAGACAGAGAGAGAAAACAGAAATGTATTTCAAATATCAGCTCGGTGACGCCATGTTCGTCTCGTGATGTAAATCAAGTATAGTTGATAGGTAGTATCTCGTTGTACTAGCGACATGTTTGGCTACAGGGGTCTTTCTTTTCTCTCTGCAAACAACCAGAACAGAATTCCTATACAGTGCGACAATTAAACACTCAGTCTTTCTTGGTTATTTTGTTAATCCTTAACAATCGTCTGTACTGCAGTAAACATCTTTGATTACTGGTTTTTTATTACTACCATTGTCATTGTTATTCGTCACCTCACAACAGATTTCCTATCACTCACTGCTGCCGATGCACGTTACGAATGGATCAGGATGAATGGAATGCGGGATGTTTCGTCACGGAGAATATACACATTTCTCTTGGCGTCTTATGTTCAGGGTAATATGAAAATCTCAGTAAGAGCAGACGACAACGGTATGCCGGTGATACAGGCAATAATATCCCACTATTTCTGTCGACTTAACACCATGACGACAGACAAATTGGCGTCTCGGTGTATTTTGATTATAATTCGTTAGCGTTCTTGCGACCTCGTTCTAATACCTCGTGGGAGCAGGTATAATATTTTGCTTTTTGAACACCGAGCAGTAACACACAAAGATAGTAGATGGAAGGATACAAAGAAACAATCAGACTCATGGGTGTGGATCCGGTTCATCATTAGAAGACTAAACAAGAGGGAAACATTACGAAAGCAATGAGTACGCTGGTTAGTATACATAATTTGTATTGATAGGAAGATGAAAAAGCGCAGATCTGCACTTTACTTTCTGTCTTAATGGGCATGATTTTTAGTTTCTTCTCTTCTGAATTTTCAAATGACTTGATTTTTACATGGCACAGAATAATTAGTTAACTGTGTTTCTTACAGCTACCATTCGCACCAACATTTTTCTACATTCTCGTACAATTCATGAAATTCTACCTGTATAATCGCAAGACTGCACATAGATGCAATCGATTTCGAGGTGCATAGTGTTTGTTATATTACTTTTTGTGACAGGTGGGCAAAGCTTATTTTCAAAAACTTTTTATTGTACTGAAATAATCTTTTGTCACAAAGTAACAAGGTAAGTGTTTTATTTGTATTTATTTTGTGGGAAACTATAATCGTTATGGAAGATTGTACACCTGAATGTTTGACACAACTGGTAGGAGAAAACACTGCATATTAACCAAACCACACGCCTCCTCTCCGTATCCTGCTATGACATGAGCATGGGATTCTCCTCATATACCCCTACAGAGCTGTTCCTAGCACAGCTGAAAATTGGCAACACCGTCACAAACATTTGGCAACACTGTGACAGTGCAATCACTTCCACACATGGTACTGAATTGACTCGCTAAATTCGCTTGATATTCCATTTCCATTTGAATGACTTGTGCTATATAATCCTCATGTAAACTAAGACACTGAGACTGAAAATTCAATTTTTTGGCTAAAGAAATACTGTTCTTCACATAAGTGACAACTTTTATTATCTTTCACGATGTGGTATGAGGCTGAGCGACCAATACCATGATGAGAATGGAGTGCTCGCAGCTGTGTGTCCGTAGCCCTGTGGTACAGCTCGTGTCTCGTGTCGCAACGGCTAAATGAATCGTCAGTTCTAACTGTGGTAGGAGCCAGCGTGTGCGAGCTTGTTTTTCTGATTTATTTTATGGAGCTACGAATTTCCAGAAAAAATTCTCTAACGAAATCGGAAGAAAACCCTTTACACTTCAAGTCCTCTTGGTAGCTAGACCCAGTAAGTTGTGTTAATGGTCATAGACCTTGGCTTTCCGACTGTCAAGCTACTTCACAATACAAGCGTCTCTGAAGAAATTCGAATCGACCGTCAACGATACGAATCTCAATCTTGTTCTTCACATATGACTCACATGCCAGGGTGATAAGTATGAAGGGAATGAACCTCTTGATTACTGTAAGGCCTGAATGCTAAATTTCCACAGTAGCAGTTAGGAACTCTCTGCAGACATTTACTAACAGCGGCTCTAGCGACTTACTTTTTCTCTGGGTAGCTTCAAATGTGGCCAACTTTTTCGCCTTAAATCCAAATGAATATTTTAAATATCTCTTCTGTACAGCGTTCACTTCTCCATTAATTAATGTATAGACCCCAAAACAAGCAATATGCCGGAGTAGCTATGTAGCAGGTTCTGAAAGGTATTGACACTATGTTCTGCATCCATTTACCAGAGGGAATCAAAGAAAGGAAGCAAACACATTACACTGCATTTACTCTCTGTGCCTTGACTATCACATATGAATCCATGAAAAAAATAAATTATTTGAAGAGTCAATTGTGAAGGGAAAAAGAACAGGATATGACACTTTAATTATAGCGCACTAGATCACAATGAAATTAAATCTGTGCCACATTGATGTATTGCGTACTAGTGTAATAAAATACTCACCAAATAAAAACGGTTTTGTGCCTCCGTTGCAATAGAGTGTGAAACACAAATTGTAGACAGATTTTATGGGTCACCACTCAACAACATTAAAGCATTTCACATCGTCGAGAGTGAGGAGTGGAGCAGACGTTGCCGTTAGAAGGCAGCGCAGTGCCTCAGCCCCCGCCGGTAGGCAGCAAACGGGTCCCAGAGAACTCAGACGCATGCGGTGTACAGAGACGGATGGTCGGCCAAGAAATCTGTCGCTAAAATATTGTTGAACCAAACTGTTATTACCAATGTGACAGAAGGCGAAATATTTTGTAGATTCGCTTGAAATACAGTCATAGCTTCAGCACCGAGAGGAAAGGTGTGATAAAAATTACGTCGACGTGCGCTCTCGGTTGCCAGATGTCGTACTAGCTAGTCCTGCGTTTTACCTCAAGACTACAGTCGCAGTGGAAAATGATGCACTCAGACTGCACTGAAAACTTCCTCCAGGAAGTGACGCAGTTTACAATGTAGCCAGATCGAGCATATTGCCGGACATAGAATTTTGATGGCAGCACGATTGTATTGTCCACCTTGCGGACAATTTTTTTTGTTTAAGACTGTATTTACAACACATATTGCACGCTGAACACCCAGAAAAATTAACAAAACAACATTATTTTATGAGAGCAACGTTAGCTACAGCGTTCGAAGTATTCATAGTATTGCATACGTGAGTGTAATGCCCACTCAAGGAAGACAAGGATACACAGTCTAGCTGCAGTATTATAAATACGCCTCAGTTTGTGGATGAACTCAGACAGGTTGATAATCATTTAGAATATTTAGCAGTACTGTACCCATTGGCGTTAAACTCGTTTTCAACCAATGATTCCCACAGCTACAGGAACACTACTTGTGATACCTCTTAGACAAAATACTTATGCAGTGCTATAAGACGAAAAGATCGACCTGAATCAAACTGTGGGAAGTTTGTTTTACAACTTTCGTACCTGGATAAAGAGATTTTCCTATTTGAGATATCTGTGAACGTTGCTGCGTAAGACGATTTAAGAAGAAACTAAATTCCTTCAGCTACGACAATGCTTAAAGAAATCGTCTTAACGGTACTAAATCGTGTTATGTGAATCGTTTACTGGCTGTACTCTTCCGCATTTCACTGGTTGGAAGGCAAAAAGCTTACTGACAAATTTCACACAAGGAAAAGGGGGACGAAATGTCTCCCACTGGAAGGTCATGTTGTTCTATTTAAATGATTACAAAATCAGCTAAAACGAACAGTGAGGCTGTCAGTATAAGCACATTACTGTTGTCAGTATGATGTTGCACTGCCCAGGGCCTGTAATGATAAAAGGCCCGTTTAGGTCAGTCATATTGTATACAGAAGTGGAAGAGAGAGCACCACTAAATTCCACAATCCGCATGCATTGCATACACACAGAAATTACTGTTACAGTGTACTATTGGAGCCCAATGAGAGAATTGCATATTTTCCGGTGAAAAAGAGCACTGGCAAACTGTCTTCGCTACATTAGGTTACATAAACTGGTGTCACTCTGAGCTAGAATTTATGGTCAGCGACTAAGTGTAAGGTCAATGAGTCGGATGCGGGTTTTGCAACTGTGAAATATTGTCCTACATTATACAAGTGAATATTAAATCTGAACTAATAATGCGAAAATTTTGAACTTGGATAGCTTAGAATGAAAATCTTTCTGTTTATTGCAAAGGAAAACAATTGATTTTCTAAAACATTCTCTGTCATACACAACTTGAAACAAGTCATGTCGACCAAATCATATGGAAGAACTGACAGCGACCTATATCTTAAGGCAGTAAGATCCCTTGGCTTTTGGTTTGGCAGTATTCGACAGCCATTTCTAGGCGCAAGTAAATGAAGAAAGGCAGCGCATTTTTTGTTATGAGGTAACGTCTTCATCAATTACTTAATTTTTTATGTAATCTGCGAGTAATTGCTGATGTTTGATATTAACATGAAAAGGACTCCGTAGACAGGGAAAGAACCTCTTCTTGGACAACTACTTCTATAATGACCAAAAGCATTAAATGATCTTCAAGCACATGTGTTCCAGCAACGGTATGAAGAAAATGATAGTAACAATGACGGTAATAATCGAATTATCCGGTAACTTCACACTTCACAGTGGATCTTCTCGAATTAAGAAATTTGCTGAATTAGTGAATATTTCAAAATGGCTTTACATCGAGGCTATGATGCCTAGAAGAGTCTTTACATCCTGCTGACATGAGAATAGCATAATCTCCACGTCAGAAGATTGCTTCTACTTAACCATTTAATAGACTCGCATTTTTTCTACCGTGACTAATTTTGTAAGCTAAGCACATCATCCGTTACAGCACACTCCTGGGGCTGGGAAATGTGGCCACAATGGTCTGGTGGAATGAACTATCACAGGTGCAATGCGTGGGTTCAGGCATTTACTTTTAAGGGGCTCCGGAAAGGCTCAAAATCATGAAAAGTTCAATTTTTACTTTTTTGCGTTTTCTGAATCTGCAGACTATTACCTTTTAATAGATATATAATTTATTCAATTCCGAAGACTACAACTATTTTTAAATTTTTTTTGAAATGTGTTCTACATGGGCGTGACCCACTGTGGCGCTGTTAAACTGCTGTCAAATGGTGTTATTATTAACGTCCGTGTTCATCAGGTACATTTTAGTGATGTGAGATAAAGTATGTGTTGTGGCTAACCTGTGATGGTTCAATATATATCGCTGGTGTGATTGTCGATTGTTTCATGTTTATTTACTCTGTCGTTATCTCGAAAATATTCGTAATTCATTCTGTTTCTTGAGTCTCTGTTTTGTTGAAGTATAATAATGAGTAAAAGTAAAGTTATTAGAAATCCTCTGAAGGCTTTTAAGAAAAGGAGAAATGTTGGAAAGCCAAAGGTATGTGTTATTACTGTAAACAATAAAGACGATGAAAATCCCCAACATAGCTTGTGTCCCAAAGAAGAAGACAGTTGGTGTAAATATAACAAAGGATTGCTAACTGGTGAAGTGTACACTCATAAGCATAGTCTGCCTCATGCAATAATGGAGGTGATAAAACCTATTTTCGGAGACTTAGCAGCACCTGAACTGTTGAAAAAGTGTATTCACGGAAAAACTCAAAACCCCAATGAAAGTGTAAATAGTGTTATATGGTCGAGAATCCCCAAGACTGTATTTGTTGGAATAGAAACACTTCACTTTGGTGTGTATGATGCCGTTGCGACTTTCAATGATGGCAACATTGTAAGGTGCAAGGTATTTAGAAATATGGGAATGAAGATAGGTTCTAACATGGTATGAGCGATGCTTGCTTTAGACAAGGAACGCCTTCGGGCTGCAGACAGGGCTGTAAAGAGTCTAGAAATACAAGCAAGAGTAAACAGGAGGAGGAACAAGAGGAAGCTGGAGGAGGAGTTTGCAGAGGATGAAGATAATCCATCCTATGGACCTTGAATGCACTAAAAAGTTAATCCAATCTTTGTCGCTCGATTCCGAAAACTTTTATTTTCTCATACTAATTACATGTTTTCTAAGGATCTTCCAAACACATTTGTTTCAAACTTTCAGTAAATGTTACACAGTACCTTCTGCATAATTTAACACAGCCTTTTTCCAAAAAACTGTATATTTTTGAATATATAAATAAAAAATTGCAAAAAAATGTTGTGAATTTTCATTACAATTGAAAAAAAATCATCTTTAATAACTGAACTAAAATTTTGTAAAATCCCCGTGTTAAGTTGTAGCCCATATTCCAATAAATAATCTGTAAAAAGTTCAACTTCCTACCTCAAATACTTTGTGAGGAAAGATGTAATTTATAAGCGTTATTTTAACATTGCAAGTATAGGGCGTTCCGGAACCCCTTAAGAGGCACAAACAGATTTACTTTACCTCTGGTAATCTCAAGAGAAAGACGTTATAATCCAGAATCCGCATTAAACATCACGTTCCTTCATTACCAATTGGGCAGAGCCGCTTTACGTTGGGAAATGACATAGGCGGAAGTCATGGTAAACAGAAATACTGTCTCCCGTAAACTTACTTACATTAGAAACTTTTATTTTATTTTATGAAACGATAGCCATTTAAAGGAACAGGGCTCTTATTTTTCTTGTACTTGATTGTTGAAAAATTTGGTGCTGGACTGTGATTCGAATTCGTATCTCATCTTCCGAGGATCTGAATCTCTCGGAACAGTATAGTTCAAACATTTCGTTCCTTTTCCCAAGACTGCAATCTTCTCTAGGTCTCCTCCAAAGGTAAGTATGTGGGTCCGAATCCTGAGCCAGTACAAAAATATTCATAATTTCATTTCAAGCCCTATCACGTGCATACTAGTCTGCTAGTGAAAATTAACATGCATTTTTAATGTCTGTTAATGTGTTGCCAACAATCGCAATAGGTGTCGTTATTTCTGGTCAAACACGCACACATTTTACTGTTGGTGAGTAAGCAAGTGTTACTTAAGCTATGTTTGTGGGTAATAAAGAAGGAAGGTAGGTGTGCGGTTCGACTGTCGCTCAGGCACAAAAATTTGCATCCTTATTTTAGATGCAAACATCTAGCAGCTGGCAAGAAAAACCGATACGTAACATTTGTTTTTACTTGGTCAACAATCCGTTTGCGTGCTGGGTTCGTATCTCCGTCACAGAACTTCATATCATACGCTTCATCTTTAAATGCATGAACACTTTGTTCCTTCTGAATGGAGCTATTTCACACATCTTTTGTGGTTAGTTAACAGGGACGAAAGGGTCTTTAAAGGAGTCCCGGTTTATTACAACAACAGTCGTCTTGTTTTTTTTTTTCAACTTTAGATTTAGTTACTGATATTGGCGAAAATTTCTGTAATTAGTGCCTCTTCGTGACTAGTCAGCAATATGATAAGATTAGATTAGATTAGATTAATACTTGTTCCATAGATCATGAATAAGACACTTCGTAATGACGTAGAAAATGTCATTTTAATGAAAGATTTCTTTACGTACCACGATTCAGTTTCTTTGCAACAATTTTTTACTAGGTCTCTCTCTCTCATTCTTTTCTATTTTTATCTCTCTCCCTCACTCTCTCTCTGTCTTCTCTCTCTCTCTCTCTCTCTCTCTCTCTCTCTCTCTCACATACAGACACACGCCGTCCGAAGTGGCCGTGCGGTTCTAGGCGCTGCAGTCTGGAACCGCGAGACCGCTACGGTCGCAGGTTCGAATCCTGCCTCGGGCATGGATGTGTGTGATGTCCTTAGGTTTGTTAGGTTTAACTAGTTCTAAGTTCTAGGGGACTAATGACCTCAGAAGTTGAGTCCCATGGTGCTCAGAGCCAACCACAGACACACACACACACACACACACACACACACGCACGCACGCACACAGTCTTTTTTTATTTTTATTTGTTTGTTGTGCTTGAATATCGGCGAGGCACGAAAACGTTCGTCAATGATTTTCTTAGTTTTGAGTACACTTACGAAAGATATATAAAAACAACTATGAGAGTTACTGATTTATGAAGCTTAGTTTGCAGTCAGTTCAGAGTATTATTAGTAACTACGCTCCAGTCCCTAATCCCAGTTACATAAATGTGAATCAGACCGATTAAGTATTCGAGGCCGTAGCAGCCGCGTCTTTGAGACGTCAGCTATGGTCACTTCCCAGCCCACAGTAGAATCACATCGGTTCGTCTTCTTCCTGCTGGTAATGTAACTGAGATTTGGCGACAAGGCAAGGTATATTTGGCAACTCTGTGATCGACGAGTTACTTCCTGGTGTGCACGGAATTAAGCCTCAAAGTTCACTTGATTTTTCCTGTCATTTCTATTGAATAATCTGAGTTATTATTAACGCTTGAGCTGTAACAAAAGATTATAAATTTACGGTTTTCAGCCCAGGAAAGTCGTTGCACGTGAAAATCGTATCTAATCTCGTCATTTAAATAGCGGTTTACGAGTTCTAGCCACTACTGGTCTCGCAAGAGGAGACGTAGATGCATGTCTCTTCCCTAATCAGTCTGCCTTCTGCGGTGCTACAGCACGGACGTCTGTTTACGTCCCTGCCGGGGAAGTTCGCGATCGCGCAGTTGTTTACCTCTTCGGCGTACTCTCGCGTTTAGAAGACTCGATATAGAATGGCACATGCATACCGAAAGTCGACCCTCAAGATTAGTTTTTCGAATGAATATGCGAGACCGAAGGCCTACGAAATCGAAAGGTTCCTACGAGACGAAGTGAAACTTGACTACAACGAACTTATCGGAATACACCTCTCCATAGTGAGCAGTGTCGTTTACGTCAAACTGATTAACGATGCAGTATGTGACAGAATCATCCAAGATACTAAACATGGACTCAAATTTCGTCACTCAGATGGACATGTTGGAGAAGTAACTACTGATCACGCAGGACTGGGCTTACGAAACATACGTATTTTCGAACTTCCCTTCGAGGTTCCGTCTGACTTGGTCATTGACGCCTTACGTCCATATGGAAGAGTGTTCAGCCACGTTGAGGAAAAATGGTCCAACTTCACGACTTACCCAGTTCTCAATGGGGTTCGTCAAATCAGAATAGAACTGACACAACATGTACCCTCGTACTTGTTCATCGGCGGATGTAGAGCTATAGTCATCTACGATGGACAACCCAAAACATGCTCAGGCTGCGGGAAAGAGGACCACGTGCGTTCCGAATGTCGCAGTGGTTAGCACACTGGACTCGCATTCGGGAGGACGACGGTTCAATCCCCCGTCCGGTCATCCTGATTTAGGTTTTCCGTGATTTCCCTAGATCACTCCAGGCAAATGCCGGGATGGTTCCTTTGAAAGGGCACGGCCGACTTCCTTCCCCATCCTTCCCTAATCCGAGCTTGTGCTCCGTCTCTAATGACCTCGTTGTCGACGGGACGTTATGACACTAACGGGTGCGGACGCGTTTCGAACAGATCCCATCCCGAAGACTGACCAGCTACAGAATCCTGACAGTTTACAGCAACCGACTGCAGCGAAGACCGCCTCCAGTGACGAAACGACGCACACTTCTGCCGCTCCGGCGCCGACGACGCCCTTAACCGAGCGGAAAGGATCGGTAGGAGCTATGGAAATTGATCCTGCTGTTGTGCTGACAGCTTCTTTCGTCCCTGAGCACCGGGAGTCACTTCCGCACTCGGATACAGAGGCGCACACGCGCAAACAACGATCGCCGAAGCGCCACAAGAAACGACGGCTAGCGCCGTCGGATACCTGCTTACTGCAGACCACGTCAGACGGACTTGGATGTGACGTCGATACAGTGCATCCGGATGCGCAACGGGAGGTTCTACCTCCCACACAGCAGTATGACGCGAATGATGCTAGACAGGGGTTGAATACAGACACACCGGACGGAAAGCCGACGGAAGGAGTCCCTCCACCCACCGGAGCAACGTCACCGCCTTCGGTCAGCCAGGCCGGAGAAACACGACGGGAGCTGGACCTCCAGCACAGGAACTGGGCCGACGAATCCGATACTGAACCACAGACCGACGACGCACCCGCAATGGCGAGTGCTGCGTCCACCGGATGTTAACCACGCAGAAGATGCAGACTGACGCACAGACTGCATGTCGCCGAGCAGCAGCACACAAAATATCGTAAGCGTTCATGTGCGCTTTACTCACTGAGGAACACCGGCAGGCATATCGAACAGCCTGTATTAATATTAATACGATCAGAACGCCTGTCAAATTGCAATTATTACGGGAAATGTTGCATGCGTCAGACGTCGACATCGTGCTTCTGCAGGAAGTATGTGTCGAGAGCTTCCCAGACCTCTAAGAGTACGATACATATATTACACCTACTACCGACGGCGGCAGCGTAACAGCGATTCTTCTACGTGGCGGCATAGTAGCCGAGGACGTGGTGTACCTGCCGTCAGCGCGAGGACTGGCGCTCACAGTGCTGGGAGTACGGGTCGTTAACATTTACGCACCATCGGGGTCCGGCAGACGGCGCGATCGATCCCGATTTTACGCAGAGGAGATTGCAACACTATTCTTAGGTCGATATGAACATGTCTTATTTGGAGGCGACTTCAACTGCGTGCTCGCATCACGAGATCAACACCCACGTTATACTTCATGCCCGGAGCTGCGGCAACTCAGGGATACGTGGGAGACGATACATGGCGACAGACGTGGATACACCTATGTCACGAGTCACTCTGCAAGTCGTCTCGATCGCATTTACATAACACGACGTCTCGTACCTGCGATCCTCGATGCGGAATTGTGGCCTGTCGCCTTTTCATATCACATAGCATATACAGTATATGCACGGTCTCCCTGAGTCGTCAACAACTGTGGAGGAGTCGCAGTGTTTGGAAACTGAATATAGCACACCTCAGGGAACCTGAGTGCAGACGCTTAATCGAAGACACTTGGAACATGTGTGAACGACGCCTCCCGACGTATCCGTCGACGCTGCAGTGGTGGCTGGAATGCGTCAAGCCTGCGTTGCGCCGAGCGTTAATTGCATACGGAAGAGAGCAGATGATGTGGAGGCGACACACGACGGAATTTTATTTCACGATGCTCCGTGAACTTTCTGTACAAGCACCTTCACAGGAGCGTCGTGCCGGTATAAAACGAGCACAGGCCCAAATAATTTCCATAACACGCCGCCGTCTGGAGGGTGTCGCAATCCGTGCAAGGGCCTTTGAACAAGTCCGTGGAGAATCACCGTCGATGTATCACGTTATGAGAGAAAAACAACGTAGCCGCAGAACCTTAATACAGACGGCCGTACTGCTAGATGGTCGCCGTATGACAACGCAAAAAGACATTGCCAACGCTTTTGTGGAACACTACGGTCATCTCTATGAAGAAGCGGAACACGATCAGGCAGCCTTTTATGAGGTCCGACGAACGATCTCCGCGTGTCTCGACGAGACGGCCAACCGGGAGTTAACAAGTGAAGTCACAGTTGACGACGTAATGGAAGCGATTGATAAGGAAGCGTCGCACAAATCACTGGGGCCCGACGGGTTTCCGTTAGAGTTTTATCGTACATTTAAAGATCTCATGACTCCACGATGGACTGTCATGTACTGCGAATTGATGTCTCCCAACGTGCCTCTTCCACCCTCCTTCGTGGAAGGAATGATCATCCCCATCCACAAACCATCCGGCGGCACAGGGATACAGGCCTACCGGCCACTGACCCTTCTTAATTGCGACTACAAAATCTACACCAGGATACTTGCAGCACGCTTTAAACGCGTAATACGCCAAGTGATATCACTCGAACAAACCCAGCTAGGAGGAGATAGCAATATACAAACGGCACTCAGCGACTGCCGCGATGTTATCCAACTGGCATCAACATGTCGTCTCCGGGGTGCACTGGTATCGATAGACTTCGATCGCGCATTTGACAGGCTGAGCCATGCTTATCTCACGGAAGTGATGACGCAAATGAAGTTCCCGGGAAGTTTTGTCACCGTCGTCATGCGACTACTCCACGAAGCCGCATCCTATTTGCTCATCAACGGACGATTGGTGGGGCGCATCACCATCTCACGTTCGGTCTGACAAGGGTGCCCGCTGTCAACGATATTGTATGCCATCGCTGTCGAGCCGCTGCTCTGCGGGCTCCGGAATCCCGGAATCGACTCCAAGGAATGACCATAAGGCACAACAAGTTTATATGCAGAACATACGCGGATGACCTAGTGTTTTTAGCACGGTCAGGCGACGAGGCAAGAACGGCTCTGCATTGGATTAATTTGTATTGTACAGCTACGGGAAGTCGCCTGAACATGGCAAAGTCGGGAGCGATGAACATCGGGAGAGGACTCCCGACAGGAAGTGTAGCACCATTACAGCCGATCAACACGATGAAATGCCTAGGAATTCTCTTCACTACAGACGTTCGACGCATGGCGGCAGAGACATCTTCTGCAAACAATTCGAGCGAGTGTCCGAAGTCACAGGTTAAGGGCACTGGATATGATACAACGGGTCACCTTTGCCAACACTTATCTAGTTTCTCGCATCCCCCACCTGGCACAAGTTCTTCCTATGCCGGTGGTGTTGGCCCGCCGAATCCTGGCGGCACTAGGATATTTTGTGAGCACAGGTCTGCTTTTTAAGGTCGGATACGAAACCCTCACCCTCACCCTTCCTCGTAGTCGTGGAGGTCTTGGACTAGTCCACGTACGCGACCGAGCAGTGGCTGTTTATGTAACCACAATGATAAAGATGTGGACACGACACCGGTCAAGTCTGACGGGCACCTTGATAGACGAACTCGCTCCACATTCTCGTTCGGCTCCGGTAGCGGTGTCTCACGTCTCACCATCGCTTGCCCATATGTGAACCTTTTTTGTGGAACACAGTTATTTACATATGGAACTACCGACTACCAGGACGGCAACGGCACGTGATATATATCACATCTTGACTCGACGACGGCCGAAAAATGCCGTAGAGCGCCGCCAACCAACTGTTACGTGGTCAGTGGTATGGCGTACAGTGCACCACCCACATCTTGATACGGGAACGCGCTCATTGTGGTATCAGGTGGTAAATGGGAAATGCGTGACTCGTTCCAGGTTGCATACAATTCATATGGCTGACGAGCCACTGTGTCCGCAGTGCAATGTTATAGACACAGAGGAGCATCGCCTGATATGCGGGCCTTCGGCGGACGTATGGTGTTTGGTCAAAAAAATGATCGCCTTCCTCCTTCGGGTGGGGCCGCACGCAATAGAACCACGGATACTACTTCTCCCAGATAGGACATATTACCCCGAACAAAGACAAACGCAGTTACTTGGATTCGCGGTTTGACTGTGCGTTATCTTTTCCGCGACGGCAGTAAGAATGTGCTCGACTTTTGGGCCCTACTACAAGAACATCACTCACAGTTTCTGAGACATCCGAGATATCGAACATATTACGCAAATTTTTTAGGGAGTACCTTGCTTGATCCCCCACCCAGTTGGGGTGTCCCGGGTAGGAGAATGTAATTATTGCCTATAAGTATTAGAACAAGAAAGGACCAGGACAGTGGATAGGATCCACCACCACACGTGAAGACGTACCCGACACCAACGCGAGGTGTAACGGGATTAGCGAGGTACGCGCCCAAAAGAGGAACGTGGTCCGTTATTGTTTTGTACTGACAGAAGCAGGATATTTTTTCACTATTATGTAAAAACAAAGTCCACTTATTTACGTTTCCCAGAAATATTTTATTTTATACAAGTCATCGTCTTATATATTAAAAAAAATGCTAGAAGCAGTTTATGTTTGTTATTGTTACACCATTATGTAAGAAAATTCTACTTATTTACGTTTCCCAGACATATGTTACTTTATAAAGGTCATCGTCGTACATATATATATATATATATATATATATATATATATATATATATATATATATATATATATATATAAAAACCAATGCTAAAAGCAGTTTATGTTTGTTAATGTTACACCATTATATAAAAAAAAGAAATCCACTTATTTACGCTTCCCAGAAATATTTTATTTTATACAGGTCATCCTCTTATGAATAAAAAAAAAGGTAAAACGCAGGACTAGCTACTACGACATCTGGCAACCGAGAGCACACGGCAACATAATTTTTATCGCCCCTTTCCTCTCGGTGCTGAAGCTATGAGTGTATTTCAAGCGAATATACAAAATATTTCGCTTTCTGTCACATTGGTAAAAAAAAGAAAGAAAAAATATAAAAAAAAATAAAAATAAAGAAAGCTCTGTGGAAACGTGCTAACGTGAGCGAAAGCGTCTGTTATGGTTTGCGGTTCCAGTCTTGCTGACTGTGACGTTTTTATCCCTTCTCTGAAAGAGCTACAAGCAGTCATATCACACATCGATAAGGAAATCGCAAGAAAATACTTTCGGCTCATAGTGCAATGGTGAAAAACTTACAATGCTGCACTACAGGTAACGCCTCTTTCCGCTGCTGACAAACAAATTCTGGATTTCTAGGAATACATAACTTTATTTATGAAATGCCACATTTGCATACCACTTGAGTATGACACAGCATACCAATCAAACACAGACCCAATCGAAATCTAAGTGATCAGTATTTCACTAATTCGTGCCGATAGAGGCACGCTTGTGTACAGATACTCAGTTTTATTGAAACAGACTTTCGTCGTAAGGTTATCGTGGGTAGTTTTATTTCATTTCTTATAATACAGTGCACAATTTTCGTACGGTTTCTTTTAGTGTTGTTAAAACATTAGTTAACATGAGAGAGAAATTAATCATCAACGATATATGCGAATTCTCTGATGTTATCTATAACAGTCTGACAATGCACATGCAGTTTATTGATTACACGCATGTAAAAACTTGTTCTGAGTTAAAGCTGTCAAACAAGGTTTTATGAAGAATAAAATGCCACTGCTTCACGACAGCTAATGTAGAAAATACTTTTCTGACGTATTTTGGCACGATGCGCTCTCCCCATACATAATACAAAAGTTACGAGCTGCATCTGCAGCCTGGCCATCTATCAAACCTGAAAAGAACAAAATGTCGCAGAAGTTAGCCCTTTTTCCACATGCGACTATTTTGGGTTGAGAAGTGAAGGGAATTATGTTCAAAGTTCCATTAGATCGATAACTTCAGCAGACAGCAGTATGGTGTTTTAAAAAACGTAGCAGTGAATGTACCCAAACTCGCGACGTCTTATCAACAGTGCGCGACGCTTACCGTGAAGCTACTAGCTGACACATAGCTACAACACCTCCAAAACTCAACAACAATTCCTCCAGAACTTGCGCATTGCACAGTGCTGTGAGATAATGCATATGGCCGCATCTAGGCTTCTGAGAGACAGACAGTTACAGCTTTTCTTTTGCACTGCACGACGTTTTTAACAAACAGATAGCGCAATAGAGTAACTCAAGTCGTAAGGAACACTTCCTGTTTAAGTTTATGCATCCTACACTGTTGGCAGTTCTGTGTAGGTGTCAGTTACGTGATTTTATTTCGGTGACTACAAAATAGAGTCGAATGTATGCACTGGGTAGCCGAGGCAGCTAGTTCATGGCGATCGGTCAACCAAGTAAATGAATGTACTGAACATGCTGCAAACCACTACAGGGAGTCTGTGTGTCAGAATTCTCATCCAGTGTGGTGCGACATTGTTATGACAGAAAAAGGAGTGACAGAGAAGAGAATTTGGTGGTCTCTTGGATTGATGCTAGGTTCGTGTACTTATGGTCTGGGTTCGATTCCAACTTCTGCTGATGATTTTTGATAAGGAGAGACAGATTATGTTTTCTTCTGGCTACGCCGAGTGAAGAAGGTATAATGGCATTGTGGTCTGACATTCATGTTAAACATTATATTCCTTCTCTACCAAGTAGACGTTAGGTTGAACCACAATAAAGTCAGGAGTCACGACACGTGGAAACTCCATCAACAGTGACCTTTCATATACTAGTTATTTATTTCTAGTGACGAAACAAACGCTATGTAGGGTCACAGGACACTTATTCCATCTTTTATTTGAGCTTCTGTATGTCGATAAAATTGGTTCTGATCTGGGAATGCAACTCAGACCGCCCTTAACGCGGAATTTGATCCCTTCGTGACAATACAGCTCGACTGCAATTTGTTGTTTGTTCAAAACTGCAGATTCCTCAACATCTCCACATATTGCGCGTGAAAGGGTTCGAATCCCGGCCCGGCACTAAAGCTTTCATTATGTATTATCAAGCTCTAGCATGAGAACACCTATCTGCTGGTGGGTAATAATTTTGATTTTTAATGTATTTTCATTCGTTGTCAACACTAACGGTATCTGACGTTTTTGAGTCCCAGTGAGACACAGAACTGTTTGCGAAATCATTGTAAATTCAAGGATGTTATTCCGAGCTGCTGGTGGAGAAAAATTCGGTAGCAGACGTCTCTTTGTGTGCAGTCAACAACGATATGTGTGGGGCTCGATTCCCAGTCAGCACTGAACTCTTCGTCATATTATTTCTAGTTCAAACACGCTCACATGTCGCTGCTGGTATAACAAACCCATTTTTAACGTTCGTTTTCTCTAGAATATAACAGCGATAGGTGCCAGGTTGGAGTCATGGGAAAGAAAAAATTAATATTTCGTCTCGTCATTGCAGTTAAAACATCTAGCTACTGCCGTGAAAATCCGATATGTCACAGTTGATTGTGCTTCGATGACAATCCAATTAGGTTCTGGGTTCGAATCCCTGTCCAACACAAAGCTTTACTTCACGGCATTTCAAGTGAGCTACTTGTGAAGAAGCAATATTTAACATCTCTCATAGTTCGTTAAAAAGGACAATAGATGCTGGATAGGAATTCGCGCCCGTTAACAATGTTTACGTTATGTAATTTAAAGTTGATATTTGCTAACTGATACTGTCTAAAATCGAGGTATATCACTCTCTGTATGCCTAGTCAGGAATGACTGTTAGTTTCCATCAGTCACGAAGTCTTTGCCTAGTCTGCATGACCTGGGTTTGAATCCATATGCAGAACGAGACGGTTCGTCGTGTCATTTGAAGTTCATACATATTCTCAACTAGCTGCTCGTGAATAACTTAAATTTTTAATATCAGTTTGTGTTACATAATAAGTACGGTATGTTATTTTGAAGAGAAAATCATGAATACGACGAACTTACTACGTGAATTACCTATCTGACGTAATAATGAGAGTGGTAACATTTCATGTATGTTATTTATTAAAATAAATGTGAACTTACAAGCCTGAAGAACCGTCTTATCTGTGATAAGATGTTCCCTGATATTTGTAGTACCTTCGTATTACTTTACATATTGAGTTATTGCGATACAGAGCAGTGTTTTCTGGTGGTGACTTGTTGGAACCATTTTCAATAGTCAAACGACTGTACCGAGGGGCGATTAGTGGACCTGCTAGACAGCTGCGCTATGTGGGTTGCATTCGAATCAGGCGAAATGCAATTCAGGTCGTTCGGATACTTTTGAGCACGACTATACCTGCAAAATGACGTCATTGAACGGCGAATAATTCAGGAGATGTGACGCGTTAAACATTTATGTAACGTAGCTCCAGGGCGAAATTCTCTATATATACTGGTGAACTCTGTGTACAAATATATATGTGAATTATGTGAAATGTATATGAAACATGTTATGTGACATATGCGTAAGCATGCAAAATCAGTGGTAAAGAGGTCCTCCTCAATCCCTGAATCGATTTCAAGTGCACTTGATATATATTCTACTTACTATGTTGAAAGACATACTGTTGGGGTAAGAACCAGGAACTTCCTAGTGGGGTGATGGTGATAACGTGGAGAGAGAAGAGGGGAGGAGGGGATTGACAGAGGGGTGGGAGGAGGAGATGGACAGAGGGGAGGAAAGAGGAGATGAACAGAGTGAGGGGGAGGGGAAATGGACAGCAAAGGAAGAGGAGGAGGTGGTCAGAGAGAGACAGGGTGAGGATGAATAGGCTTACCAGTTTTCTATTAAAACCGACTGCGACATAGAAAACACTGTGCTATGCTGTGAAAATGTGCGATGACGTTTTGTTTCGCGCAGTCGGTTTTAACTACGATAGCAGTGCATTAAACGGTTATCGAAACTGTTGTTTCCATATACAGGGTGTTCCAGGAGGAAAGGGCAGTATTCATGGAGAAGAGAGGACCATCATTTGAAGCAGAAAACTTCGTATAAACATATGCCCTATTCCGAATCGTTTCCGAGATATAACACATTCAATATAAATTGTCATTTATTTCTACATTACTCAATACGTTGTTGGGTTTACACATGTACAACAATTAGTCAACATTACAACATGCGTTTTACAATTACGTAGTTTTAATTCTTTCACGCGCAGAAGAAAGCTAAAGAGCTAAGAACTGAAATTTATGGATCTCCGTGTTAAGTGCAAGGTTTACAAATAAAATATGTTAATGTTTCAAATATTTTTTATTTTTTTTGACTTTCGAAAAAATGATACAACATATTTGTCCATATGTACCTTAATGGACAGTTGTTGACAACTTAACACGTTATACACTGACGCGAAAGAAATCGCAAAACCAAGAAGGAGTTGTGCGACATAAACGAAAGCTGGTAGCAATGTTTCTACATTTCAAAGATGATGCCTGTGTAAAATACGCGCCAATTGCATAAGAGTGGCGCTAGTAGCGCCACTGTGAGAATGCAAATTAGGTTTGCTTTAAATATACCCTGTGCCGCTCGTGAGCGTTAGTTACCTTTGAGATTGGACGTGGTGAGTTGATGTTAGTCAAGAATGGCTTTAAGGCGACGAAGACGCCATTATCAACACCTCACTGAGTTTGAACGATGTCGTGTAGTAGGGCTACGAGAAGCTGGATGTTCCTTCTACGATACTGGAGAATAACTTGGCAAGAATGTAGCCACTGTGCATGGTTGGTGGAAGCAGTGAGCACGGTCACAAGAAGACGGGACTCTGGACAGCCACGTGACGCTATCGAGATGGAAGACCACTGTGTTCGGCACATGGCTCTGGCGCATCGTAATGCATCTGCAGCAGCAGTTTGAACAGCAATTGGCACCACAGTCACACAACCATCTGTTACAAATCCGTTATTTCAAGGACAGTTAGAAGGAGGCCAGTTGAGGGCCTGTACCCATCCTGTCAGTGTACTAGACACACTGGACCTACAGCTGAAGTTATCGTCTGGGGTTCGAATTCACATTACAGCAGATCCACTGTCGCGGTTATGTCACGCATCCTTGCTGCAAATTTGTTCGTCAGTCTGCTAGTTCGACCTGTTGTACTGACATTCATTAACAGCATTCCAGCGGGTGTTTCCCAACGTCATAATTCTCGCAACTGACGTCCGCAATACACGCACCTATGCATGCTTGCATTCAACATTCTAGCGGTTACACCGGTTATTAATGTACCAGACTTTCACATTTGGAATGGCTTATCTCGCGCTTGCATCAACCTGTGAAAATGGCTCTGAGCACTATGGGACTCAACTGCTGTGGTCATAAGTCCCCTAGAACTTAGAACTACTTAAACCTAACTAACCTAAGGACAGCACACAACACCCAGCCATCACGAGGCAGAGAAAATCCCTGACCCCGCCGGGAATCGAACCCGGGAACCCGGGCGTGGGAAGCGAGAACGCTACCGCACGACCACGAGATGCGGGCCATCAACCTGTGATCTTGCAGTTAAATTTACTACCGAGACAAATGTATTCCCGGAATTTCATTACTCTGCATATTAATTACCGTTTGGTTTTCGATTTTTTTCCATCAGTGTATATCGAAGACCTACAAAGGCTGCGTGTCTGCTGTCTGTCTAATGTGAAATTCCGCAAAACAGTTTTTTGCCTGAAGCAAAACATTAACTAACGCCACCCTGCTCACAGATATTGTAAGTGCAATTTTCAATATGCTTTGAATCACACTGAACACATCTTTTCCTCACGTTAGATTTTGTCATTTGTTGCTCTTCGGGCTACAACACGTTTGTAACCTTCTTGAAGTTTTACAGCTGTCCATAAATTCCTCTGTAGACTTAAATAATTGTCGATTAGATTTCTTGCGTTGTATTGTATGTAGTTTCCATCCTCCTTCTGCTGCCAATTTTGAATACATTACATACGTATTGTTCTCAACATTGTTATCAAAGAAAATTCTCAGGTAATACATAACTCTTGCCTTTCTGTCAAACTCGTAAGTCAGTTTCTTCTGATCCAACCGGTCTACCACTTCCATCCACTTGTTGTACTCTCTTGTCAATTGGTTCAATTGGCTCTGAACACTATGGGACTTAATTTCTGAGGTCATCAGTCCCCTAGAACTTAGAACTACTTAAACCTAACTAACCTAAGGACATCACACACATCCATGCCCGAGGCAGGATTCGAACCTGCGACCGTAGCGGTCGTTCGGTTCCAGACTGAAGCGCCTAGAACCGCTCGGCCACTTCGGCCGGTCTATCTTGTCATAAAGGGTCACTGAACACTGATCTTCTTCAGAGGAACGAGAATGACGCCTCTTCACAGTTTTACATGGTGTTACACACAAACATATCCAGCGTTTGCGGGCCCTACGGACCATGCGCTTCTTCCACAAACTGCCTCGATTACTTCCTGTTTTGTGCTCGGTTCCTCCAGATGTCTTCAATCCCATAGCTGACAGGACCTTCGCCAGGTCACCTATTCAGGCTTGGTCGTACTTAGGGGCGTCTGGTGTTTGGTTTCCACTCAAATGCTTTCTTCACTTGTATTTTTATGGCGTACGCGCCACATGGTTTCTTCAGCTTCTGTAGGATTGTTGGTTCTTGCATCAAGAGATCGATTTCCTCGTTCTTCCACCTCCTCCATTCTCCTTTATCTAAGATCGATCCTTATATCTTCCTCACCGCTCTTCTTTCTAATGTTGACAGGTTTTACTTTTCTCGTTATGTCATGCTTCAGGTTTCTAAATCGTACATGATTGCTGGGCTTATGACAGTGTTATATATTCTCATCTTTGAATTCGCTGATATTGATTTTCAGCTGAGCTTCTCGCTGAGGAATTCTTGCATTCCACTTCCACTGTTCTTCTTTCCTTGACGTCCATTTGTATTCTGTTGTCGCTGCTAAATCAAGATCCCAAGTATTTGAAGTGGCGAACTCCCTTGAATCGAATATCATCTATCTCAAGAAATTTTTTTTGCTTTTGTCTTCTTGCTAACTCCGTTTCGTCTTGACTTACCTTTTGGCCAACCTTCTGTGCGTAGTTGTCCATTTTACTTTCAACTCATGGTTTGATTCTCTTAGAAGTGTTATATCATCTTCACATGCGAGACACCTCAAATTACCATTCATCTGTACTCTAGCCCACTACTGTTGCCTACATTCCCTTGTTACTTTATCTAAGATGACACTGAACAGAATACATGAAAGAGCAGCCTCTTGTCTGAGACCTGTCTCAATCTCGAACGTGTCTGTTGTGATACCTCGGAAGCGCCCTGCTGCCCTTGACCATTCCATGCTAGTTTGCATCATTCTTACTAGCTTCTCAGAGATTCTGCAGTAATGTAGTTCACTATATAAGCTTCTCTTGTGGATGCTGTCGTATGCACGCTGAAAACAGTCGCACAGACTGTATAGATCTTTATCATATTCCCCGTGTTTTTCAAACAATTATCTTAAAATGAAAATATGATATGTTGTTGACTGGCCAGCTTGGCTTTCTAAGAATAGTTATAATTTTCTAAGGATAATGATGGACAGTACATTGTAATTTTAACTGAATCTTCCGTCGGTTCTAGGTCGTGTAACTAGGGCCTCCCGTCGGGTAGATGGTTCACTGGTTGCAAGCCTTTCGATTTGACGCCACTTCGGTGACATGCGAGTCGATGTTCTAAGTAGAACACCATTATAATAAATAAAATGCACTAGTTTGCTTTTGTTCTACAGTATTACTTTTATTGTGTTAACTGGGTTTCGGCTTACAAGGCCATCTTCAGACATTTACCGAGTATTGTCACCAAATAAGTTACAATGTTTGTAAATAACACTGAAAGAGAAGTTACATGTCTACATTGAAGCAGAAACATACAGTAGGTAACATCTTCGACAGTGTGGTGGTAATGCAATGTAAAAAGTAAATAAATTGAACAGTAAATAAATAACAATAAAAACGGAGTACACATGAAAAAAATTTAACACAAAGTAGGAACAGCATGCCTACATAACAGTTTCTATTAATAAACAAAACTTATAAAATAAAATAAAATTAGTACTTGACACGCCTACTTCAGGAGATATTGTTGCATTAAATAAATGAACCAAGTAAAATAAAAGCAATATTTGACGAGAGAATTACAAGAGGTACTAAACATGGTAAGTAATTCAAGTACCAGTTAGAAGAAAGCCTTAACAATTGAAACTACAGTTTACATGAATGACATAGACAATTTCAATAAAATAAAGGGACTTAATGAACACAGGAAAATGGGAATATGTAGGAGCAGACAGTGTGGGAAGTAATGAAAAACAGAGATGATTATGTGAACTTTAGGAGAGGGGAAATGTTGAGCTTTGTCTGGTCATTTAGGATTAGATCAGGAATGTGAGCTAGATGTTTGTTAATTTTCAGAGCTTCCAGCAGGCTGAGTTTATGACCTTTGTTTGCTAAGTGAAGGATATGGGAAACTGGCTGATAATTGTGACCCTCACTCAATACATTCTCAGCAAATGTGTAGTCAGAATTCTGCAACCTCCAGCTGAGTCCGTGTTCAGGCAGCCTAGTTGATGAGCCTCTGCCTAACTGACCAATGTAAAATTTTTCACGATCAGAGCCGGTAATTTTGTATGCCCCACTGTAGGCTAATAACTGGATCTCATCTTTGCTGTTGAAAATATACTGGAATGTTGTGTTATTAACATAGTAGGAAAGCCTATATTTGCAGGCTTTCAGTGCTTTGGCTACAATCTGTGATACCTGTCCTAGATATGATAATGTACACCATTTGTTGCAGACAGTGGATGGAGAAGCAGATGGGGCAGAGAGGAGGGGTATAATTTTCCATTTTTGTTTCCTATGCAAGATGTGGTCAATAAGGACAGAACTGCAGCCATTTGCTGTGGAAATAAATTTTGTTGTATCTAAATGTGCTTTGAAATCATCTCTGGACATGGGGCAGATGTGAGTTGGTGTACCACTGAATGAAAAGCTGCATGTTTGTGACGTTTGGGGTGTTGTGAGCAAGAAGGTATTACAGTGTCCGTAGTTGTAGTTTTCCTATAAATTTTGAAATAATGTGTCTGTGTACTGATGTCAGTGGTGAGATCTAAGAAGTTTATGGATATTTGGCTACAATTCAATTACGTATTAAGGAGATTAATAAATGGGAAAATGTCCCTCAAGTACGTGAAAGTGTTAAGAAATCAGTCTCTAAGCTTTATTGCACATGTCACATTACAACTGTTGTTCAATTGCAGTTGCCAAGTCCTGGTTTCTCTATCAAATTGCTCCATAGTTGACGATCCTTCCAACTCTGGCACTGAAAATTCCAAGTAATAAGAGCTTGTCTCGAGGTGGTACTTTCGTGATGGCTCTGGTTATCAGGTTATAGAATTTATCTTTAGTGTCTACATCAGCATTCAAGGTGAGAACACATGCAGAGATGAGAGTCGCTGTATCAATGTTCATTCAACAAAGCTCCCAGGTGACTAAGAGCTGTTCTTCTTTCACGCCTGCTATTGTTTTTGAAATCAAGTTATGTTCGAACATTCCAGGATCCTATCATTAGTGTATAAACCGCATGTTTCATCATCAGCTGCTTCTTTATTTAAAATCCAAATATCGACTAGTTCCAGTCACATAATTTTTCACAGATTAGACCACAACATCACACCTGTAATAATTTAATTAATGGCCATGTCTCATATGTAGAGTTGCCATGAATTCCACTATAACATATACGACTATTAAAGGCAAACAGTTTGGTAATCCTCGTTTTTCGACAACATGAGGGGCGACTCACTGGGTGTACCCTCCCAGCCAGCTGAGAGTGTGACTACTGATGTTTAGCCCACATTTTCTAGGGCCTTCTCCATTCAGGGCGGGCAGCAGTGATCCTAAACAGGCCTGCCCAAACACAGATGCGGGACCAAAATCTTGAATAGCCAAGGGGTCTCGGAAATAACCATCTCACATCTGCTGCCAACATGCAGGTCCAAACAAGAGATTTCCAGTTTCACCCAAAAACCTACCTCCACCATCCTTAACCCATCACTGTTGGACTTGAGTTGAAAGTGTGACTACAGAAAAGATTGCCACAAGGGGGATTTTGTTTAAGGTCGATCTCAGCTTGCAAGGAAGTGACCCACACACTATGACCTCAGGACTATACTATGTGGCTCAGATGAAATGAGATCTGCAGGTTCTAATACTGCAGCTGCAACAGACTGCCAAAGGCTCGAAATGACATTTAGTTGTGTCTTCATAGCCAGTCTATTTGTTGACCTCATCCAACTCTACAACCAATGAGAATTGCAAAAAGAAGGTTCCTCCTCCATTTGTTTCACTCTTTGGCCAAAAATATAGGGTTGCTTTATCTGCCAGTTCCACCATTCTGATAGTCTCCTTCCCTGCCTTCGCTGTGATCGAACTCTTCATCGTACCCTGATATGGGGCCTTCATGAAATACTATCACCTGAGCCAGGTGAACTGAAGTCTTTTATGAGATGTTACTCCTCTCCCTCCTCCTTTCTCAGATGGGCTTGGGGCCAGCTATGGCAGAGTTTTACAGCTGTTGTGCCGTGGGAAAAGGGGACAGGGGATGTAGTTGTGAGCTCTGTCCAAGTGGGGGAGCTCTGTCTCCTGTAAACTGATTAAATAAAGAATATGCAAATTTAACTGAACAATAAATTATTATTGACATTGATCTGAATTTCACATCATGTGAATCTTCCACTCCTCCACAGGCTGAGTCTTTTTCCCACCATTTTCAAGTGGGGGAGTGGAGGGGAAGTGGAGGAGGGAGAAGTGGGGGAGGGGAGTGGAGGGCTGGGAGCTTTCCCAGGAGGGGGAAAGTGACTTTGAATTGAACTGGATAAGGGTGGTCAAAAAAGTGTCCCTTTTCCCAGAGGAGTGGGGTAGAGGAGGGGAAGGGAGAGGAGTATGGGGTTTCTCAGAAGGAGGGTTATACCCAAGTGGTCATAAATCAACCCTCAGGGGGTCATAAGTCAATTAGCATAACAGTAGGCTAAGAGGATGAAAGGGTGATAACTTTCCCCTGAAGATACGCTTGCCCTTGAATGTATGCAAACTGTACAAATAAAATAAGCCGGAAACAGTTTTGTCCCACTACTTATGTATAGAAATTTGATAAACCTCGCAATCTGGGGTATCTCAGAATGCTAATTTCGAATCATTGCTGCGGCTTTGCACACTTTGAAGGTAGGAGCTCGAAATTATAATAGCTTATATAGAATATGAATGAAATACATCCTATTGTTTTCGTTTTTTATTTAATGCGAAAAATTGATCTTTTTCCTTAAACGTCCTGCTACAGTGGTTAAAACCGTCTTCAAGGAAGAAAACGAAGCAGCACATTGATATGTATACCATTTTTTAACAATTATATACATGGTGTCCCAGAAATGTTGCGACAAACTTCAAGGGTTGTAGATGGTTTCTTGAGGAACGGCAGCACGGGGTAGCCATGAGGTCTAAGGCGCCTTGCCAAGGTTCTCGCGGCTCCCCCGTCGGAGGTTCGAGTCCTCCTCCCTTGGCCATTGGTGTGTGTGTTGCCCTTAGTGTAAGTTAGTTTAAGGTAGATTAAGCGTGTGTAAGCCTAGGGACCGATGACCTCAGCAGTTTGTTCCCACAGAACTTACCACAAATTTCCAATTTTCTTGAGGAACAAATCGAGGGCAGGAACCCGTGTCTGGAAACATCTTCCAACTACGCTATAGAGTGTCGAATTTAGAGGTATCGGTGCCTGCCACATGCCCTCCCTTCGGCAGCAAACGTGGCTCTGTACGCTGACGGACCATAGGCAGAACGTCTCGCAGTATTGTTAGTTATTCAGTGATCGCGATTGATTGCGACGATCACCAGTGGAGAAGATGGAGCTAGCCGCTGCGTGGAACGGCCTTCTTTGCTATGAATGCGATACTCTGTTGCCTCTGTGGATCACGGTTTCGTATACAGGTTTCCATCTGCAGTTTGTTTTTCTCCTGGAACCTTCTATAACCTTCAGTGTTTTCTTTTATGTAGGTGGCAGCCATGGGCACCTATAAATTCGACACTGTGTAGCGTCGTTGGACGACGACTTCAGGCACGGGTTCCTATCCTCGATTTGTTCCTCAAGACACCCTCTATTGCCCCTCTAAGTTTGTCGCGACATTTCTGTATATGGGGAAACAATATACAGTATGTCCCAGGAAGAACGATCAATATTCAGAGATACGACAGGAATGCTCATTTGTAGCAAAAAATTTCATGTATCCATTTGCCCAATACCGAATAATTTCCGAGACAACATTTAATGAACATGTGTTTTTGAGCTAGTGGTACGCGTATATGTCTCTCTCACACCTAAGCTTGTTGACGTTTCGTTATAGCCCAAACTATTTCGATAGTTTCAACCTCTTTGCTCGGGATGTCTTTCTGGCATAAAACTAGCCCTCTGAACGCCCAGTTGTCCATGGTGTGTTGTGAGTAAAGTAGTGCGACGGACAGAGTGTATCAGAGAAGCATCGGTAAACTGTGTTTGTACACGCGCTGGCTAAAAGGCCGCACATTTACAGTAATGAAGAATATGCTGACATGGTGTATGCAAGGCTTGTGTGAGTACTGCTCCTGCTGCCGTCGAAGAATACCGTCGACGCTTACCGACACCTCGAATTCCCGTTCGTGGAGTGTTTACCACAGTTTTCAGTACATTGTGTGAAGCAGGTATTCTTCCAAATTCCCATTTTTCTTCTGAACGTATGTTTCAACAACCAGTGCAGAAACATATCACATTGTTGTAATGGTACAGCGTACTCATTCTGCCAGCAGACGATGATATTCTGCACGTATCGTATCCAATTAACACGTATATGGCCAACATTACATGTAGAAAATTTGTACCCCTTTCACCTTGGTGACAATACCACGCGACTTGAATTTTCTCCTTGATTAAATGACAGTCGTCTTTTGCTCCCATTAATACTATTCGCTGATGAAGCTACGTTTACACGGAATAGAATCAACAGCACACAAAATAGTTATTGATAGTTTCAGAAAAAATTACGCACTATAGTGGCATACGATATCCAAGTTTGTTTCTCGACCAGTGTTTGGTGCGGCATGTGTGGTAAAATACTTATAGGCCCAGTCATCTTAGAAGAGCGAATGGCAGGACAGAATTACTTGCAGTTTTTGGAAAAATCGTTAGATGTTCGTCTTGAGGACGTTCCTTTGGCCACGTGGACTGCACTGTACTTCTAGCATGAAGGACTCCCTCCACATTTTGCCAGACGTGTGAGAGAACATCTCAACCGCACTTAACGTAGTCGCTGGGTTGGTCATGGTAGTATAATTAACTAGCCACCAAGATCACCATACCTTAAGCCATTAAATTTTTGTTTATAGGTTAGAATCAAGTCTAAGGTGTACAAATGAAGGATGAATATGCGGCATGAACTGCTTGGTCGCATAATGGACTCTGCTGTCCTCATTAAGGAACTTGCAGGGACACTCAGACAAGCCACACAAGGGTGCACAAACAAAAAGTCAAATACATTTTGAAAATTAAGTGGGAGGACCATGTGACCCAAATTGCAATTCTCAACAAAGCGCATTTAAGCAGCACTGAGGCAACCATCATCACTCATCAACTGAGATGGTAAAGCTATGTTCATAACATGAGTGATACAATGCCTCCCTGCCGAACCCTTTAGGGCGAAATCTGCTCTAGCAGTGGACCGCATGGGGCCCCTCTCAAGCGCTTCAAGGACCAGTAAAACACATCATGATGACAACAGCATAAACATACAAACAAAGGCGTTGTCAACTCTTTTAAAGGAGAATGCTGCAGACTCGAAAAGGCCAAGTGACAAGCAAGGAAGCTCCGTCAGTTACAGCGCCGACCTCCTCAAACCATTCAGTGCGATGTATGTGGACGCATGTTGTATGCCAGGATTGGTCTGTTCAGCCACCTGAAACATATCAAATAGTTGCACTGAAATATTCATAATAGGCAAGAAGAAGATGTGCATATTCGGACTCGAGTTGCAGCTGCCAACGTATAACTGCAAGCATCAAGGAATGGAATAAAGTGCGATATATTACCCCTGATTTTGGATCGCCCACACACATGTCTGTTGTCCAGGCACCACGCACCGCAGAGGTCG
Organism: Schistocerca nitens; assembly: GCF_023898315.1. Taxonomy (NCBI): domain Eukaryota; kingdom Metazoa; phylum Arthropoda; class Insecta; order Orthoptera; family Acrididae; genus Schistocerca; species Schistocerca nitens. The sequence goes on from NC_064616.1 coordinate 351,899,152, forward strand.
GGCCCATACTGATGCTCTACTTCTACATGCCACTGCCGGGTGGCGACAGTATTCCAACTGGCTTCCACCCCTAAATCACTCAATCTGTGTTGAGCCGTCAGACAGGAAGGATCTCACTATGGAGCACTCCTGTGACGATGATGAAAAAAGACGTTGTGGTATAGTATGTATTTTTCTGGATGATTCAGCTCAGTTCAAAACTATGTTACTGCGGTGTCTCTGCGTGTAGTCTCCTCCTGAGAAGATACTATCATAATGTGTTCAGTTGACGAGATGTTGGTGTTGGTCATGGAGGAGTTTAATAAGTCTGTTACATGTAAGCATATAGCTGAGGACCGCGTCCATAGCCTCCTACACAAGGAATGGAAGGAGGTGGTAAGGGATGCTGTGAGGTGAATACTTTTCAGCAAATAACAGCGATGAAGTGGAATGGGCTGAAGATACATTTTGTAATTCATAGATACTACTGCCTGTGCTGTAGCTGTTCATGTGTTTTGAAAAGGCTTGTCAGTTCATAGTGCAGGAGACAAATTTACACTATTCCACCTCTCCAGACACAATGAACCAAAGGTGTTTTCACTTTAGTTTATGGGACCCAACTGAGCTAGCTCACAATATCACCACCAGAGGGCGCTTTAAATGGGTTTTGTTTTCTTCCACCACTTCCCTTGTGAACAAGTAGGAAGCAGCATCCCCCTTTCCTCCATCTGAAGATTGGTGGGAACCAATAGGAATGTGGGAACGCTACATATGGTCATGTGATCATCACATTACTGTATATGAGACGGATGCAGTTTCAGTCGTAGCTGGTCAGTGGAAGAACCATGAAGCATCAATAGCGCCTAGGATCGTCAAGCGCCCTCTCCTCATAGAAAAAAACGTATAGGTGAGTATATGTGGTTTAGTTCCATGTCTTTGTTGAACTCCATTTATTGGTTGAACTCCATGTCTTTGTATGTGGATGTCTCTTGTTTCTTTGTCTTTGTTCGGTGACCTCCAGCGTGTCCAGATTGGCAGCACCCTCCAGCATGTCCAGGCCTGCAACAGCCTCTGGCGGGTCCAGGTCAGCAGCACCCACCACCGGTACAATGGGACCTGCAACAACCTCCACCCTGTTGGGGCCAGCAATGGCAGCAGCACTGTGGAAATCTGTAGCCCACTTGACCAGCACGTTGGAGCAGGAAAACGACCTGATATTATTCATCCCGCTCATTCTTCTGTGTAAGGAAGACATCCAACCAGTCCCCAACTCTCAGAAGAACTGTGCTGGGATCCCTACACCACTAAGCACAGTTCAGTACTGGTGTCTGACATACGCACCATCCCAGATTACTCTGGTGTTACTACAAGCATAGAGTGTTGATGTGGTAGATGAGAAGCTGCCGATTCTTCCCAGTACTCTACTGCTTTTCACTTTAGCTTATAATTTAACAGCTAGCAGTTCAAAGCGTTCAAATATTTGCATAGAAACATCGTGGACAGTGACTGACATGTTGTGTTAGAGATCGAAAATGCATCGAGAAGTGTTAATGTGCTGTTTACGGAATTGGAATGGGATGAACTGTGTAATGCAGAACCCTACATCAATCAACAGATGACCACCGAGTATTCTCCATCTCATCCACCCCAAGACATTTACTATGCTGGCCTATCTATAACATCATTGTACGATGAAGTGACAGTCATCTTGAGGTCTAGAGATCGACCCATTTATCTGCAGCACTACACTCTTACAGACTTGGTTGGCCTACGCTATCCTTTGCGTTGGCAAGAATGAACCGTGGGTTGTTGTGTATTCAAACTGCGTATAAATACATTGGCAACTATCACTGTATGTATAATGTGCAAACAGACGATTTAGAACACTGCATCAATATGGTGTCAAAAGAAGAAGCTGAAGGAACACTCATCAGTTTCAGAGAAATATACGTTTAATTCTGTGCATACAAGGAAGCATCATTTCCTGAATATTGTACTGTTGTGAAGACTGAACCACTGAATTTTTACTGATGTATACCACTACTAATGCGCAAATAAAAATATATTGTCACAGAACTTGTTGTTTTTCTTACTTAACTACCCTGTCATTATAAAATGTAAGGTGTAGTCATTGTAGCTCAGTCGGTAAGATAATTGTGCTACAGTGGCTACACATATTATTATTATTATTACAAGTGTTCATTTTTCTATAAAACCACATTGCACACCAAAAGCTGATGTAGTCGGTACCGCGGCAAGGTGGGTGAAAAAAAATAAGGACTTTGTAGTGACTGGTCCTATAATGGTGCAGGAGAAGAGCAGAAGAAGAATAAGGAGAGAAGAATGGGATACTCTTCTGAATAATACCTGAGCGATAATTGTAGGTCCATCCAACTGCAACAAGACAAATATTCTCATGTCACAACTAACATACCCGGATGTAGTCCTCATTGGGCGGCCGGTGTGGCCGAGCGGTTCTTGGCGCTTCAGTCTGGAACCGCGCGACCGCTACGGTCGCAGTTTCGAATCCTGCCTCGGGCATGGGTGCGTGTGACGTCCTTAGGTTAGTTAGGTGTAAGTAGTTCTAAGTTCTAGGGGACTGATGACCTCAGATGTTAAGTCCCATAGTGCTCAGAGCCCTTTGAGCCATTTGGAGTCCTCTTTGAGCACTTATATGTATTTCCAAAAACACTGTTTCAGCCCAATTATCAGTTACTGATGGGTGTAGATGATGTAATATACACGACATACAATGAAAGCGGCCAAATCCCTCCCCTAGAAATAGTATAGCCAAACATCATGTTCATATTTGACAATATTATTGTGGAAAACGGGGATCAAATTCTACGATATTTCCGTTTGTGTGTCTTATGGGTGTTGGCGTATTTTATTTGAGTCAAACATATTACAGAATCCCAACACAGTTAATGAGGGATAATGGAAGTCTCGTTATAGCTTTCAAACAAATACGCGGTAATGGTTATTGATACATACACCAAATTTTTCTTGGCGTTACCTATTAAAAAAAACGGGAGAGATGTCAGAGTGCCATTTGAGTATTTGTTGCAGATAGGGATCAATAGATGCCTGGACAACCTGAAAACCGATCATTCTGGAGAGTTTTACAATAGATATTTCAGGACTGTGGTGCAATGGTATGGAATACATTATTACTCTACATTCACCTACGAGAAGGCGAGTATCATAGAACATTTGAACAGAACAATAAAAGGTCAAATGTGGATGCGTTTTAATGTTCACGGACCATACAGATGGACAGATATCCTACCAGATATCCACTGAAGTGTCAAAGAAAGTAGTATAGGCGTGCGTATCCAAATACAGAGATATGCAAACAGGCAGAATAGGGCGTTAGCGGTCGGCAACGCCTATATGAGACAACAAGTATCTGGCGCAATTGTTAGATCGGTTACTGCTGCTACAATGGCAGGTTATCAAGATTTAAGTGATTTTTAACTTGGTGTTATAGACGGCGCACGAGCGATGGGACACACCATCTCTGAGGTATCGATGAAGTGGGGATTTTACTTTACGACCATTTCACGAGAGTAGCGTGAATATCAGGAATCCGGTAAAACGTCAAATCTCCGACATCGCTGCGGCTGAAAAAAAATCCTGCAAGAACGGGACTAACGACAACTGAAGAGAATCGTTCAGTGTGACAGAAGTGCAACACTTTCTCAAATTGCTACAGATTTCAATGTTGGGCCATAAATAAGTGTCAGCCTGCAAACCATTCAACGAAACGTCATCGATACGGGCTAACTGAGCCAAGGACCCCCTCATATACTGGATAACACAAAGCTTTAACCTCGCCTGGGCTCGTCAACACAGACACTGGACTGTCGATGACTGGAAACATGTTGCCTGGTCAGATGAGTCTCGTTTCAAATTGTATCGATCAGACGGACGTTTACAGGTATGGCTCATGAATCTATGGTCACTGCATATCAGCAGGGAACCGTTCAAGTTGGTGGAGGCTCTGTAATATTGTGGGGCGTGTGCAATTGGAGTGATATGGGACCCCTGATACGTTCAGATACGACTCTGACGGGTGACACATATGTAAGCATCCTGCCTGGTCACCTGCATCCAGTCAAGTCAATTGTGCATTTCGACAGACTTGCGCAATTCCAGCAGGACAATGCGACACCCCACACGACCATAACTGCTGTATAGTGGCTCCAGGAACACTATTCTGAGTTCAAGCACTTTAGCTGTCACCGAACTCCCCAGACGTGAACATTAATGGGCATATCTGGGATGCCTTGCAATGTGCTATTCATAAGAGATCTCGTCCACCTCGTATTCTTACCGATTTATAGACAGCCCTGCAGGATTCATGGTGTCAATTTCCTCCAGCACTATTTCGGACATTAGTCAAGTCCGTACCATGTCGTGTTACGGCACTTCCGCTTGCTCGTGGGGGCCCTACACGATATTGGGCAAGTATACCCGCTTCTTTAACTCTTCAGTGTAATTGCGCAATGTAATCGAACCAAATATAGCACAATAAAAATGAAATCGGTCGATGTTCGTGATAATGGACTCCAAGATATGGTTAACTATGGCATTAAAATGCTGGGTCCACATGAACAGAAATTAAATGTGGGTGATTTGGCATGTACCTAAAAACACAAGACAGCATTTGAGAAGTAATACGTCCCAAACTGGTCGAGTGAGACTTCCACAGTTTCCAAAACGCAGAGAACAAGTTCCAGAAGTTACATCTTAAAGGATAGCAGTGGTACTGAAATTTCAGAATGCTTTTACATGGAGAAAATGCAGGAAAGCTCAAAACCACATTTGTGCATGTCATAAGTCGTCAAGGGAATAGAGCGCTAGTTATATGGCTTGGTTTTCCTGCAACACAAAACGATTTGCTGTATAATGGAGTGCACAAAGCACAGCCAGTATAGTAGCATAACATATACGATAGGAGACACATTATAGGAGATGGTATTATTCTGGACAAACTTCCAATCGAATTGCATATTCCATCGTATAATAGCTGCAGACCTGATAGAAAGTGCTACACTGTTCATCTCATTCCAACTCCGTATACTGCACATTAACATTTCTTTATGGAATTTCTACCTCTAACACAACACGCCACTCACTTTCCACTGGTGCTTCTATACTAGTATTTAAACGCTTCCAGCTGCTAGCTGATAAATTATGTGTTGAAGTGAAGAGCAGTAGAGCTCTAGGGGGAATCAGCAACTTGTCATCCACATGTTCTGGGGTGGTGGGTATGTCAGAGACCAGTACTGACCTGCACTGTGTGATGTGGGGCCCCCAGCACAGCTCTCCTGAGATTTGCGGGTTGGCTGGGTGTCTTCCTTACACAAATCAACGATCAGGATGGACAATAAGAGCTCATTTTCCTGTTCCAGCATGCTGGTCAGGTGGGCTAAAGGATTCCACAGTGTTGCTACTGCTGCTGGCCCTGTGAGGCCGGAGGTTGTTGCAGGTCCCAAAGTGCTGGAGGTGGCTACTGCTGGACTGGACCCACCTGAGGCTGTGGCAGGTCTGGACATGCTGGAGGGCGCTGAAAGTCTGGACAAGCTGGAGGTCGCTGAACAATGACAGAGAAACAATAAACACCCACAGACAAAGACATGGAGTTTAACAAAGACATGGAACTAAACCACATATACTTACTTTTACACTTTCTCTGCAAGGCAGAGGTAAATGATGATCTCGGTTACTGCTGACACTTCATGGTTCTCCCACTGACTAACCGTGACTGAGACCACATCCATTTTATATCCAGCGATGTCACGATCACATAATCATATATAGTGCTTTCATATTCCTATTGGTTCCACCAAATTCCAGGTAGGGGAGGGGAGGGAGATGCTGCTTTCCAATTGGTTCTTGAGGTAGGTAGTGGGGTGGGTACAAAACCCATTTCAAGTGCCCTCTGAACTAGCTCAGTTGTGGCCTGTACACAAAGGTGAACACCTATCGTTCATTCGGTCTGGACTAGCAGAAAAGGGTGAAGTTATGTCCTGCACTGTGGATTGACAGGTCGTTTTAAAAAACATGAACACACTAGCACAGACAATAGTCTGCATGAGTTGTGAAATGTACCTTCAGCCCATATACTGCATCACCATTATTTGCTGTGAAGTGTTCACCCCACGGCATCTATTATTACCTTATTCCATATCCTGTGAAGGAGGCTATGAAAACAGTCTTCAGCTGTATGCTTACATGTAATAGACTTATTAAACTCCTCCACGTCCAACACCAACATCTTGTCAACTGAACACATTATAACGGTATCTTCTCACGAGGAGACTTCATACTGAGACACTGCAGTAACATAGTACTGCAATGAGCTAAAATATCCAGCAAAATGCATAGTTTAAATTTTTTCATCAACATCACATGTGTGCTCCATAGTGAAATCTTTCCTGTCCAACAGCTGAACACAGATTGAGCAATTTTGGGGTGGGAGCCAAATGGAACACTGCCACCACCTGGTAGTGGTAAATGAAACTAGAGCCTTAGTAGGGGGCTGACTTCCACGGCATGCAGATGCAATGCCTGATGCCCAGATGAGAGATGGAAAACCAAAATGGCAGCCAATATACTGCACTTCATTGCATTCCTTGGTGCTTGCAGTTATTGCATCATGGAAAGTGCAGATGCGTGTTCTACCCAAGTGGGGGAGTCCTGTCTCCCACCAACTGATTAAATAAATAATATGCAAATGGTAATGAGCAATATATTTTTATTAACACTGATTTGAATTTGGTGACATGACGTCTTTTTTCCGACAATTTGCAGATGAGGAGGAGAGGGGAATTGTGGGAGGGGGGAGGGAGAGGTGGTGGTGGGGAGGGGAGAGCTGGGGTTTTTGCAGGAGTAGGCGAAGTGTCTCTGAACTGAATTCGGGAGGGGTGACGAAAAAGTGTTCCAGAGTAGCAAGGGAGGAGAAGGTGGAGGAGGGGGGGGATGGCGTATCTCAAAAGGAAAGATTACCCCCAGGGCATCATAAATCATCCCTCAGGGGACCATAAATCTATAAGCACAACAAAAAGTTAAGAGGAGGAGGGGGGGATCGATAATTTGTTCCTGAATTTATGCTTGCTCCTGAATATATGCACCTTGTGCAAACAAAATATGCCAGCACAAACTTTGTCCCACTACTTACATATTCAGCAATTGTGAAGGGCTGCCGGGTTCGCTAATGAAAGATAAAATAACTGGCTGAGGATAGTAGGAGAGAGTAGCATGTACAAAAAATGATGAAAAAGCATTGAACAAAACTGTGAAGCAGAGTCATTGCTTCTGATATTGAGTATTCGTGAAACGCGAATGTGAATAACAGTGTCTAACTCCAGTTGTAGTATTACATTGCTTGTGTCTTTTGTGTGAAATCGTCCAGGAGTAGACAGTCTGCGAGTACTTAGTCTGGAAGCAATCTGTTTACAGCACATACCTTTGTAAATGAAGTGAACTAATAGGTCAATAATACAAATCGCTGACAGCAGTCCAATACATAGCGCACGTGCAAAACTACAGGCGGAAGTGGCCGTGATAGATGTTACAGATTTTGTAGCGCTTGAATGAAGTTAGTAGAAAACGAAAGAGCCTCAGAATCTTCAGGAAAAAAACTGGCAAAATTTAATGCAACGATCACTTGAACGATCAAATCTTCGGAACTGTGTTAATCCTTTGCTCGACTTGTAAAACTTTTGTACAGTATACCTATACTGTAGCCTATACCTGTACCATGTGATGGTATACCTATACCATGTAATCTCTTCGTCTACTTGTCTTCTTATGCTTAATGTGACATCTGTGTCACTATGTTCTTTTGTCAAGCATCTACATGAACGTTTTACATATTTTCTGTCAGTGTACGCAACTGTAATTAATTTGTGCACTAATTTTCAAATCTATGTTTATTTAAACGTTGTTTTCTTAAAATGGTATTCTTAGAACTGATTCCTGCATAATGCACGTAAGCTTGTACTTATGTAAAACTTGGAGGGAAGTCCCTCCACTACGAAACCCGCATGGCGGGAATAGGAAAGCGGATTTGGCGAATGAACCGCAAGGACCATTGTTGCATAGTCAGTCGGTGGTTAATGCGCAAACTGTCCACATCTTGTGCGCTGAATGACGTGAGGAAAGCAGCAAGACTGATTAATAATGCCTCGGATGTGGAAGATAACTGGCTACTTATTCATGGCATTAATTGGTTGGCTCTGAACTACAAAATTCCGGCGCCAAAAAGATAATTTTCAGAGCTTTTATACATCAAGAGCCATGAGTATGTTTGCCGCTTATATTTTAGCCACGGAAGATCGCCACCGCCACCACTTGCATCCCAAGTAAAAGTTTAGTACTATATCTACCTGCATGGACCAATTATTTGCTTTACAAGCAAATAATAATTAATTTTAGTTAAACTTTGGCTTCGAAAACCTTGGGCTGCTACAGTGTCATTTTCCTAGACAGGATCCTTTTCCTAGTGATGCAATACACCCGAGTGTTCTATTTTATTGAACTACAAAATATTTATTGCTTTAATAGTGCTGATTAACATTTGTGTAGCAGTAATTTTCGTAAGTGTTCAATTACTTTTTAATTACTGATAAGCAGTTATTGGCCTTTGCAGTTTATGGGTCAGCATAATGAGTACCTGCTGCATAGGTTTGTAAAGGCGTTTATATTCACGTATTTGTGTTCAGAAGTGTTTTCATATTGGGTTTTGGCAGGAGTTTTCAGTTTTGACCTTAGTCAACTGATACAATGGTTTCTTGGTCCATGTGATAAATATTGAGCCAGCATTACAATCTTTATTATAGTTAAGATACTTACGAAGTACAGCAATCACTTTAATAGCAATCGTGTTCGTTAACTTTTTTTTTTAGTCATCAGTCTTCTGACTGGTTTGATGCACTCCTGCCACGAATACATCTCCCGTGCTAACCTCTTCATCTCAGTGTAGCACTTGCAACCTACCTCCTCAATTATTTGCTGGATGAATTCATATCTCTGTCTTCCTCTAAAGTTTCTACCGCCTGCAGCTCCATGTAATACCATGGATTTAATTCCCTGATGTCTCAAAGGATGTCCCACCATTCTGCCCCTTCTACTTGTCGATGTTTTCCATTTATTCCTTTCCTCGCAGTTTCTCCGGAGAGCTTTCTCATTCTTACCTTATCAGTGCACCTAAATTTCAACATTGTTTCTTAACGGTTATCTGGCTACAGCTGATCAGATCATAACAGACCGAGGTACCCCTTGTTTCATTTATGATCTATTTTGTACAAAGAAATATATGTTCCCAAAGGAAACGTATAGTGACCATATCGGTTACCATATCAGTTTACAGATTTTTGCTGTATCAGTGTTTTTAAATACACACATAAAAAAGTTTTTCATCACAGAAAATTGCAATAGAGATCAACATAAACATCATTTCCGCCCTTTTTATTGCTCGTGAAAACCAGACATTGCGTGTTGTACCACCAAACAGCGGGACCTTCAGAGGTAGTGGTCCACATTGCTGTGCACACCGGTACCTCTAATACCCAGCAGCACGTCCTCTTGCACTGATTCGTGCCTGTATTCGTCGTGGCACACTATCCACAAGTTCATCACAGCACTGTTGGTCCAGATTGTCCCAATCCTCAACGGCGATTCGGCGTAGATCCCTCAGAGTGCTTGGTGAGTCACGTCGTCCATAAACAGCCCTTTTCAATCTATCCCGGGCATGTTCGATAGGGTTCATGTCTGGAGACCATGCTGGCCACTCTAGTCGAGCGATGTCGTTATTCTGAAGGAAGTCATTCACAAGATGTGCACGATTGGGGCTCGAATTGTCGTCCATGAAGACGACAGCCTCGCCAGTATGTTGCCGATATGGTTGCACTAACGGTCGAAGGATGGTATTCATGTATCGGACAGACGTTACGGCGCCTTCCACGACCACCAGCGGCGTACGTCGGCCCCACATAATGCCACCCCAAAACAGCAGGAAACCTCCACCTTGCTGTACTCACTGGACAGAGTGTCTAAGACGTTCAGCCTGACCGAGCTGCCTCCTAACACGTCTCCGACGATTGTCTGGTTGAAGAGCGGTCCATTCGGCATGTTGTTGGGGCCAACTGTACCGCGCTACATGGTGTCGTGGTTGCAAAGATGGACCTCTCCATGGACGTCGGGAGAGAAGCTGCGCATCATGCAGCCTATTGCGCACAGTTTGACTTGTAACACGTCGTCCTGTGCTGTCAGGGTTATTCCGAGCTATAATCCGTAGGTAGCTGTCATCCACTGCAGTACTAACTGTAGGGCGACCTGAGCGAGGCATGTCATCGACAGTTCCTGTCTCTCTGTAGCTCCTCCATGTCCGAACACCATCACTATGGTTCACTCTGAGACGCCTGGACACTTCCATTGTTGAGAGCCCTTCCGGGCACAGAGTGACAATTCGAACGCGATCGAACCGCGGTATTAACCGTCTAGGTATGGTTGGACTACAGACAACACGAGCTGTGTACTTCCTTCATGGTGGAATGACTGGAACTGATAGGCTGTCCGATCCCCTCCGTCTAATAGGGGCTGCTCATGCATGGTTGTTTACATCTTTGGACGGGGTTAGTGACATCTCTGAACAGTCAAAGGGACTGTGTCTGTGATACAATACCCACAGTCAACGTCTATCTTCGAGAGTTCTGGGAAACAGGGTGATGCAAATCTTTTTTGGTGTGTGTAATTACTCAGTAATAGCTCCTCACATCTACATTACTTGTGCTCCTCCACCGGTAACTGATCAGTTGTAATGAATATTACCTTTCTTATTCTGAATACAGATAGTGAGTGTTAGTGAGAGCCAGTTACTTGCTTAAACATTTTAAGATTCCATCTGTGTTGTTCACGGTAAACTACTTTTCGAAGAAATGCTAGATTGTGCTACTATTTCGTGTCCTGTTTGCAAAACAGAGTGTAGTAACAAGCAAAGCCATATTCATTAGTTAATTTTCTTAACGAGCAATGTAACGACTTGGTGCCACTTTACCTAATTAGGCTTGTGACCTTTTTTACGTTTACGTAATTGCAATTTACTTTGTACTGCTATGCCTTGGTTCGAATCTTGTTAGTTCTACTAAGCTCCCTATCAAAACATAATCTTTTACCTAACGAAACATAGTGCAGTACCTTTTCTATTCACACACGATGACGGTCATTTAAAATTTCTTTCATGAGTAATATTATCGGTAAATTGCTCGTGTAATAATAACCAGAAGGGTTATAGACGATGTCGACTCAAGAATGTAGTACGAATACGAAAATGACAGATGACAGTAAGGCAATTAAAAATGTGAAAACTGAGAAACATTAAAGGGAGTAACGTGCATAAAACGAAATAAACTTTGTATTACTTGCTTCCTTTACGTATTATTTTCATAATTTTACATTATTTATGTTGCTCCTCGTGCATGGTGGTACTGTGACTACTTTTTTAGAGCACACCGCTATAGTTATAACCTTGTGTCTTTTTAGGTAATTATAATCGTCAGTTGATAAAGACCTAGGCCTAGTCAGAATCTAAGTAATATTCTAATGTAGATGAGCAGTCGCTGACGATATTCTGCCAGTATTAAAATTTTAATTCTATCCCTAGATGCGTTACTTGCCGCCTCAGTTATGTTACTCTAACAGAGAAAAGTCGAGTAGCCTTCTGTCGGTGATTCATGTGAGCACAGTTCTGACTATATTTGCATTTTATAAATATTTTGCCGGCCAGTGTGGCGAGCGGTTCTAGGCGCTTCAGTCGGGAACCGCGCTACCGTTACGGTCTCAGGTTCGAATCCTGCCTCGGGCATGGATGTCTGTGATGTCCTTAGGTTAGTTAGGTTTAAGTAGTTCTAAGTTCTAGGGGACTGATGACCTCAAATAGTCCCATAGTGCTCAGAGCCATTTGAACCATATAAGTATTTTTTTATTTTATTACTAAGAGGAAGGTGGAAAACTGCATAGCATTTCCTTAGAGATACAGAGCTGTTATAAAACTGTACTTAGACTGGACAATGCATGCGAGCACGGTCGTGAAAGTGGCCTGCGGATTCGATGTAAGTGTCGTCCACCTCCCCGTTGCACAAGTATTGTTGAGCATGAAGCTATACGAAAAGGGTCTCTTTTAAAAAATGAAAATCTGTTATTTTTACGAGTTACTGAGTACATTTGAGTTAGTCTCGGTCAGTGGTAATCTTTCATTAATGACTATTTACGTTCACGTTTTACTTATTATTCTAGTCCTTCCTCCAGTAGGAGATTCAGCCTCACGACTCTTTCTGCTTCCACTGCTCAATAATTACAATACTGATGATGATGCGTCCCATCGTCATCTCTTCATTGCTTCCGCTTTCGAATATTTATTCCTAGGTCACATCTATCTGTAGGCAATTGTCACCCAGCTAGGTAACATTGAATTCTGAATTCAGTAAACCATATGACTGCGTCATAAGTGTTTGATGTAAAGCTTAATCAGTTCTGAGAGATGAGAATGTCAGACAATGCAGCTCCGGCTAAGAAAATTCACGAAAAGTATTCCGCTAAAAATTACAGTTTTCACTATGTGTAATCCCCAACCGTGCATTTCGACGAATTTGAAAGAAACTTCAGTGCAAGCCATTACGCTCAGGAAAATGATTTAACGGTACACTATATTTATGCGTTAATTTTCGCAGATATATGGCATTGCCGTTAAATATCCACATTTGGTAGTTAAACAAATATATAAAGGCCATTTGAGTTATTAACAATAAATAAGTAATTAGCGCAGCTGCAGCGATCCTCAATTTCAAGATATTTTATGATGGTGTGCTGGCCCCTGCAAAATACTGTGTCGTCATAAGCGCAGCTGGGGCTGGCTTTTAGGCGTTGGATATGAGCCTGACATTGCTGCTAAACCATAGAAAGCGCCAACGGTCCGAGATACAAATCGTGTCCTGAGCAGAGCGAATAATCTCTGTCGTAGTGAGGAATGGCAGGCACACAACGACGATTTTCATCCGTACCAGCACGGGTATATTTAACTTAATGGTTTTCATTTGCACTCCAAAATATTTAGACACTGAGACGCACCAACACCATCATCCGCCCGGGAGTTTCTTCGCAAGTGGAATAACGTACACTGCGGTTAATTTCAGTGCTCCATCTACAGTATACCTGATGGTTAAAATTACACTACTTAGAGGGCCCTTATGAAAAAAAGAGTGGGAACATTTTCAAGGACATGCGGTAGAGAAATAACGAATAAACCATTTAAAGAAACACAGTTTAAATTCCACATGAGAGGGTAACGTTTCTTAGTTACGTATCATGTTTACGTTCTACGTTACGACCATTTGCATACACGACAGCCTCTAATCGCACTGTTCGCAGCACTTTTCAAATGGTGGACAACGGAATGTTCAGTTGTGGGTTCAAATGGCTCTGAGCACTATGCGACTTAACTTCTGAGGTCATCAGTCGGCTAGAACTTAGAACTAATTAAACCTAACTAACCTAAGGACATCACACACATCCATGCCCGAGGCAGGATTCGAACCTGCGACCGTAGCGGTCACTCGGTTCCAGACTGCAGCGCCTAGAACCGCACGGCCACTACGGCCGGCTTGTTCAGTTGTGGCGACACAGATCGTGTACTACTTTAACATCACACATTGCGTCCAGCACTCTTAGCCATGGCAACAGTAACTTTTCCAGTCAGCCTGTTCCAGGAGCTACTTCCAAATCGCCAGTTGACCCGCAGTTATACTGCTATTGTTTTGATAAAACAGCTTTACGAGTAAAGTCCTGCTTACCTTCTGCAACAGCAATGCAACTGTTATGCACACTGCTGCTTGTGTTTCAGCCCTAAGCCGCCGTACCACCAGTACCGGCCCCAAACGGCAAGTCATGACACTAAGACTACTAATAACGCAAATCCTACAGTGCAGAGTATTAGCATCATTCGTGTAAAGTAGGGGACCCATACGCTAGATAGCTTTCCGTCTATACTGCCTGAGGTAGCAAAGGAACAACTAAAACCACCCTGTAGCACGGGATCGTGACATCTGTACCACACCTATCTACATCTACATGGATACTCTGCAAATCACATTTAAGTGCCTGGCAGAGGGTTCATCGAACGACCTTCACAATTCTCTATTATTCCAATCTCGTATAGCTCGCTGAAAGAATGAACACCCATATCTTTCCGTACGAGCTCTGATTTCCCTTATTTTATCATGGTGATCGTTTCTCCCTATGTAGGTCGGCGTCAACAAAATATTTTCGCATTCGGAGGATAATGTTGGTGATTGGAATTTCGTGAGAAGATTCCTCCGCAACGAAAAACGCCTTTGTTTTAATGATGTCCATCGCAAATCCTGTACCATTTCGGTTACACCCTCTCCTCTATTTCGCGATAGTACAGAACGTGCTGCCCTTCTTCGAACTTTTTCGATATACTCCGTCAATCCTATCCGGTAAGGATGCCACGCTGCGCAGTAGTATTCTAAAAGAGGACGGGTCCCGCCGGAGGTTCGAGTCCTCCCTCGGGCATGGCTGTGTGTGTTTGTACTTAGGATAATTTAGGTTAAGTAATTTGTCAGCTTAGGGACTGATGACCTTAGCAGTTAAGTCCCATAAGATTTCACACACATTTGAACATTTTTTTTAAAAAAGAGGACGGACAAGTGTAGTGTAGGCAGTCTCCTTACTACTCGTAGATCTGTTACATTTTCTAAGTGTCCTGCCAATAAAATGCAGTCCTTGGTTAGCCTTCCCCACAACTTTTTCTGAGTGTTCCTTGCAATTTAAGTTGTTCGTAACTGTAATTCCTAGGTATTTAGTTGAATTTACGGCTGTAGATATGGCTGATTTATCGTGTAATCGTAGTTTAACGGATTCCTTTTAGCACTCATGTGGATGACCTCACACTTTTCGTTATTTAAGGTCAACTGCCACTTTTCGCACCATTCCGATATTTCTTCTAAATCGTTTAGCAGTTTGCTTTGATCTTCTGATGACTTTAGTAGTTGATAAACGCAAACAACCAACCACGGCTGCTCTGATTGTCTCCCTAAGAGTTTATATAGATGAAGAACAGCAAATGGCCTATAACACTACCTTGGGGAACGCCATAAATCACTTCTATTTTACTCGATGACTTTCCGTCAATTACTACTTTCTGACAGGAAATCACGAAACCAGTCACATAACCGAGCACGCTATTTCACTACAAGCCGCTTGTGTGGTACAGTGTCAAAAGCCTTCCGAGAATCCAGAAATACGGAAGCCGTTTAAAATCCCTTGTCAATAGCACTCAACACTTCGTGCGAGTAGAGAGCTAGTTGTGTTTCACAGGAACGATGTTTTCTAAATCCGTGTTGACTGTGTATCAGTAGACCGTTTTCTTCGAGGTAATTCATAATGTTCGAACACAAAATCCTGCTGCATTTCGACGTTAATGATATGGGCCTGTGATTTAGCATATTACTCCTACTACCTTTCTTGAATATTGGTGTGACCTGTGCAACTTTCCAGTCTTTGGGTACTGATCTTTCCTATATAACTGTTAAGTATGGAGCTATTGCATCAGCATACTCTGAAAGGAACCTAATTGGGATAGAGTCTGTACCGGAAGAATTGCTTTCATTAAGTGATTTAAGTTGCTTCATTACTCTACGTTAATTCTCTGCACAATAGTTATGGAGAATGACCTCTGCCCACAGTAATACACAGAAACTATCTACTTAAATTTCACGACAAGATAAACTACTTCTAACAGCAACAAACACGCCACCGCCAACTGCGTTTAGCTTATCCTTTCGGAACACAGTTAGTTTCTTCGTAAAAATTTTGGCTGAAATTATCTCCGGATTTAGCCAGCTTTCAGTGCCTGTAACGATTTGAGCATCAGAGCTTTCTAACTGCGCTTTGACTTCCGGTACTTTCCCAACGCAGCTACGACAATTTACAACTGTTATACCGATGGTTCCTGCAACGTTCTTCCTTTGTTCGACCTGCACCCTTTGTGACTGAAGCCCTTCTTGTGTTTTCCCGAGACCCTCTAATCTAAAAAGCCGCCCAGTCGACGCCACAAAGCCTCTGCTACCCGTGTGGCCGCCTCCTGCGTGTAGTGGACACCTGACCTTTTCAGCGGAACCTGAAACCCAATCACCCTATGGCGCAAGTCGAGGAATCTGCAGCGTACACAGTCGCAGAACCGTCTGAGCCTCTGATTCAGACCTTCCACTCGGCTCTGTACCAGAGGTCTGCAATCGGTCCCGTCGAGTATACTGCAAAAGGTGAACGATGCTTTCACCTCGTAAGCAAGACTGGCAGCTTTTACCACTTATGTTAGCCGCTCGAAACCAGAGAGAATCTCTTCCGATCCAAAGCGTCACACATCACTGGTAGGGGCCCCATAACGCGCCTAACGCTGGAGCTCCCACACCCCTAATCATCACAAAAAGTTTCCGTGAATCCCTGAAAGTTTCGTACGACAGTGTGATTGCGTTTTTAGTTGTTAAACATGTTTAAATTCCTGCCCGAAGGAAAGGAGTAAGAAAGTAAAGAAGTTATTATTTTCTAAGTAACACGTTTTTAATTTCCTGTTTAGGGAACGTTTCCCTCTTTCCTTCTCTGTGTATATTTTACGTTATTTATCTTTGTTTCGGGTTGAAGAAATGTAATGATTAGGACGTTTGCGTTAGTGAGTGCTTACAGAAAGCTGTCTAAAGCCACATCAAGAGCTGGAGCTCCGGTTTTTATTTGTGTTTCTTCTGCTGAGGAACTTTTATGTGTTTTTGAGTATCTTCTATCCCATTCGTCATTGTGTTCGCGTTATTTGTATGTTACCACGTTGGTACTTTGGTTTAGCATTCGTTTATATTCACTGTCGAGTACATTACACTTCATTGCTACTGCTATGATGCACTGTGGAAAGAGGCACTGCAAGGGAAGATATGAAAAGTTTCTGTTGTATGCTTGATGAGTAGTGTTGATAGAGAGATATAGTATTCCATTTTTACTACGATATGTGTGGGTCGCCCTCCTTGGCTCTGAGCACTATGGGACTTAGAACTACTTAAACCTAACTAACCTAAGGACATCACACAACACCCGGTCATCAGGAGGCAGAGAAAATCCAGGCCCCGCCGGGAATCGAACCCGGGAATCCGGGCGCGGGAAGCGAGAACGCTACCGCACGACCACGAGCTGCGGTCACCCTCCTTGTGGGGTGTAACTGGACTCTTGATAAACCTGCTTCTCCTGTTTCTGAATACGTCGTCCGAAATGCGGCCGAATTGAGTCTTGTCCTTGCCACAACGTCCTGCCAGTTTGTGGGTAGCGATAGCTCGCTTGTTGCAATGGCAGGATAAGAATGATACTTCCATGACCCCTCATTTTGAACGCCAGTTCACTGCCTCAGCCTCTGCGTCAATTCGCTCGATGCCTGTGGTAGTAGTATTGACTAACTGTTTACATCGAAATCAGTTTGGCGTGTCCGGTGGAGCATACTTGGTTTACCACTGTTATATTCCCCTTTTCCTATTCAGTTCGAAAATGACGAATAGGAAAAACAACTGTTGTGAACCATTGTATGTGTTCGTATGTTGCTGACTGCATTGTTATTGTCATTTCGAAAGGTGCATGTCTAAGAAATACACTCCTGGAAATTGAAATAAGAACACCGTGAATTCATTGTCCCAGGAAGGGGAAAATTTATTGACACATTCCTGGGGTCAGATACATCACATGATCACACTGACAGAACCACAGGCACATAGACACAGGCAACAGAGCATGCACAATGTCGGCACTAGTACAGTGTATATCCACCTTTCGCAGCAATGCAGGCTGCTATTCTCCCATGGAGACGATCGTAGAGATGCTGGATGTAGTCCTGTGGAACGGCTTGCCATGCCATTTCCACCTGGCGCCTCAGTTGGACCAGCGTTCGTGCTGGACGTGCAGACCGCGTGAGACGACGCTTCATCCAGTCCCAAACATGCTCAATGGGGGACAGATCCGGAGATCTTGCTGGCCACGGTAGTTGACTTACACCTTGTAGAGCACGTTGGGTGGCACGGGATACATGCGGACGTGCATTGTCCTGTTGGAACAGCAAGTTCCCTTGCGGGTCTAGGAATGGTAGAACGATGGGTTCGATGACGGTTTGGATGTACCGTGCACTATTCAGTGTCCCCTCGACGATCACCAGTGGTGTACGGCCAGTGTAGGAGATCGCTCCCCACACCATGATGCCGGGTGTTGGCCCTGTGTGCCTTGGTCATATGCAGTCCTGATTGTGGCGCTCACCTGCACGGCGCCAAACACGCATAAGACCATCATTGGCACCAAGGCAGAAGCGACTCTCATCGCTGAAGACGACACGTCTCCATTCGTCCCTCCATTCACGCCTGTCGCGACACCACTGGAGGCGGGCTGCACGATGTTGGGGCGTGAGCGGAAGACGGCCTAACGGTGTGCGGGACCGTAGCCCAGCTTCATGGAGACGGTTGCGAATGGTCCTCGCCGATACCCCAGGAGCAACAGTGTCCCTAATTTGCTGGGAAGTGGCGGTGCGGTCCCCTACGGCACTGCGTAGGATCCTACGGTCTTGGCGTGCATCCGTGCGTCGCTGCGGTCCGGTCCCAGGTCGACGGGCACGTGCACCTTCCGCCGACCACTGGCGACAACATCGATGTACTGTGGAGACCTCACGCCCCACGTGCTGAGCAATTCGGCGGTACGTCCACCCGGCCTCCCGCATGCCCACTATACGCCCTCGCTCAAAGTCCGTCAACTGCACATACGGTTCACGTCCACGCTGTCGCGGCATGCTACCAGTGTTAAAGACTGCGATGGAGCTCCGTATGGCCGGCCGCGGTGGTCTAGCGGTTCTGGCGCTGCAGTCCGGAACCGCGGGACTGCTACGGTCGCAGGTTCGAATCCTGCCTCGGGCATGGGTGTGTGTGATGTCCTTAGGTTAGTTAGGTTTAAGTAGTTCTAAGTTCTAGGGGACTTATGACCTAAGATGTTGAGTCCCATAGTGCTCAGAGCCGGAGCTCCGTATGCCACGGCAAACTGGCTGACACTGACGGCGGCGGTGCACAAATGCTGCGCAGCTAGCGCCATTCGACGGCCAACACCGCGGTTCCTGGTGTGTCCGCTGTGCCGTGCGTGTGATCATTGCTTGTACAGCCCTCTCGCAGTGTCCGGAGCAAGTATGGTGGGTCTGACACACCGGTGTCAATGTGTTCTTTTTTCAATTTCCAGGAGTGTATTATGTTGCTTCACTTTGCGTGGATCATCCGTCCTTAGAATTTTAACAGCAAACCTCTTCACTATGCACGTTTCCTCTGTTTCAACGTCTGCCACAGGAAGTGGATAAGGACCTCAGTGAGGCTACCACACTTGCTAAACGAAACTGTGAAGAAATGTGCTGTCCTTCTATGCATATTAATCCAACCTAGCAAACAAGACAAAGTGATAAGCTATACTCAAGAACTGGCGGATCGAAGGTTTTGTAAGCTATTTCCATCATTGGTGAATTATATCTCCCTACAGTTCTTCCAATAAATATTAGTTTGTCATATGCCTTTTCAGCAAGTAGTTAGAATTTAAATCCATCTGGGCACAATGTCCTAGGTACGTAACTGTTCTGATTCTTTTCGGTGATGGAATATCAATGTTAGCCGAGCGGTTCTTGGCGCTTCAGTCTGGAACCGCGCGACCGCTACGGTCGCAGTTTCGAATCCTGCCTCGGGCATGGGTGCGTGTGACGTCCTTAGGTTGGTTAGGTGTAAGTAGTTCTAAGTTCTAGGGGACTGATGACCTCAGAAGTTAAGTCCCATAGTGCTCAGAGCCATTTGAACCATTTGAACTTAAAGATGTCAAGGCTTGGAGGCCAGAGTATTTATTACTGCTTGTCCGACGCAATGACGTTATGCCTGGCCGGCGATGACCAAATATGACCTACTTTTCTAAGGCTCATCAGCTGTCTTCGTCCCCCCCCCCCCCCCCCCCCCGCCATTTCGCAATAATGGCTTTCATGTCTTCAGCTTTACCGCCGTATCAGTGGCCTGATGGGTGTTGTCGTGAAAATTTTACTCTCTCTTACGAAACCAAGCTGTGCTGTTAGATTGACGATATGTCTTCTCCTCGCTGAAGACATGTTTCTGAGTTCATTATTCAGACCTCTCACTTGCACGACATGAGACAATATATGCCGGATGCAGTCTGCTTTCTTTTTGCCCTTTTGTCGTTTTGATTGCGACACGGGATGTTAATCTGCTTTGCCTTGGCTCGCTGCTGGCTGGAGAGGACGTCGAGAAAATCTTATATTTGCCTATATTACATTCCTACTTCGTGACAATACTGCAGTACCCGTGATTTCTTTCGTGGATGAATTATATTTTGTTGGTACCGAACGACTTGATTCCGTGGTAAAACACTCGGTGCCCATTCGGCAGTGCGGTCGTTCAAATCCCTGTTGGGCCATTCAGATTTAAACTTTTCGTGGTTACCCTAAATCGCCCAAGGGAAGTGCTTCAGTGGTTGCTTTGAAATGGACACGGTCTATTTCGTGCGCTATCATTCCCAAACGCCAGCTTGTTGTCTGTGTATAATGATCTCGTTTTCGATGGGACATTAAACCACGATCTTCCTTAAGTTTTCTTCGGATTTTTTTAATGACTCTTCACGAGCCTCTGTTTTCCTATCCCTAGTTGTATGTGGTCGTTGCATTGTAGGTCACTTTGTACAGATGCACCTAGGTGTCTTATGACTACTACCTAGCCGGAAAAAAATAGTACTCCTGCAAAGACGACATCTATTTTGGTCTGATGAAAGAATGTGTCACCTGGGAGGTAGTAGATATGCTGATGATGGTTTCAACGTCGTCCACCAACGGATACCGTAGTGGCATAGCTACCAGAGCGTCCTCTGTCCCTAACCTTTAACAGTGAATGCTCACGGCCAGAAGACTCACGCGACCCTTCCCACCGGAGGTTCGAGTCCTCCCTCGGGCATGGGTGTGTTTGTTGTTCTTAGCATAAGTTAGTTTAAGTAGTGTGTAAGTCTAGGGATCGATGACCTACGCAGTTTGGTCCCTTAGAAATTCACACACATTTGAACATTTGAACAGAACAGTCAGTGGGATGCAAACGTGTGAAGCAAGCAGGCAACCATGCCACAGAAACGCACACGTGCTTCCTACAATCAAATGAGCGAGTTTGAAAGGGGCCAAATTGTGGTCTTCCGAGTGGCGGGATGGTCCTTTCGGAGAATTGCCACACAAACTGGACGTGCTATGTCAGTTGTGCAATGATGCTAGTCTCAGTGGTCACGTGAACATTCTCACACGCGGAGACGAGGTTCTGGACATCCACGCAACACTGACGGCCGGCAGGATATTCGTATTGTAATGCAGCAGTGGCCTACAGCTACCACAGTACAGATGAGAGGGCTTGTGAGCCAGACGTGTCAACACCAGCTGTTGCAAACTGTTTGTTAGTAGTGGAGCTTCGGGCACGTACACCTCTAGTCCGTCTTCCAGTCAGTACCTAGATACATAACGTAGATGGTCATGGCATTGGAGTCGGCGTAGGTCCGCATCCCTGTCGGTATCTATCAGAATCTCATTGTCCCTCTTCCTGCACGTATCGCAGCGGTCCGCGATGTAGAATATGGTTATTCAGGAATTTGACAGGTGGTCACATTAGTGTGACCGAACAGTGGAAATTTACTGTTAATTAGAGGATAATCGGATCTAGGCATAGTTAAGAAGCGTATTACGTACCAAGTTAATAAAAAGAGTAAAAGGACAGAAGTTTTTATCTTACAAAGCAACATTTTTTTTCATTTAAATTTGAGGAATCTTAACATTCGTAAAATAAAGAGAAACGTTTGAAGCAACGCCGTCACATTTCGCGGTGGAACGTGTTGTCTCTGTTAATCATCCGCCTTCCAAATTATTGAAACGAAGCATGAGCTAAAAATATAAGGGAAGGGTTTGTTAGAAACTTGGGCTACGATAAGCATCTGATTACATCCACTGCGTTCAGTAGCGGCCGGAATATCCCTGTCCACATGGCGAATCAGTGTTCCGTGGCCTTCCTTCCTCGTCTCCTAGCTATGCCGTTCAGGGACTTAGCTAATTACTCAACTAAACGTGAACTGCCAGTGGGCAGTATTCCTACCTTCTGTGACTGCCGTCTGCAGCTCGTGGTCTAGTTGCTAGCGTTGCTACCTCTGGATCACGGGGTCCTGGTTTCGATTCGTGGCTGGTCTGGGGATTTTCTCCACCTGGGGACGGGGTGTTTGTGTTGTCCTCATCATGCCATCATCATTCGTGAAAGTGGCTAGCTTGAACTGTGTACACAATGGGAAATTGTACGGGCGCTGATGACTGCGGAGTTGAGCGACCCACCAACCAAACATCATCATCATCATCATCATCATCATCTGTGACTGCCCACACCCTTCAGAAAGATATGTCTCAGCAACGAGCAGTAACTCACATATTCACTCTTAGACAGAAAAACGAATGCACCACGAAGGAATTATCCGAATGGCACGGAAACCGGTGAAGTCAGGCAGCAGTAGCCGACCGGTACAGACACAGCAACAGATAAGTAACCGCATTTCTCATTTACGACTTCCTAACCAGGAGCGAATTTTATTATATCTTCTGTGTGCTTTAATAGTTTAGTTTCTTGAGTATCTGCGTGTTAATTTAACATCTAATAGCCACAGTTCTCGCGTTTTCGTTTGCGCCAGAAAGTAAACCGATTTTGTGACATATTACAAGTTCCAAATCAGGGTTAAATTATTTAGTTTCTCCTGAGTGCTTCGGTAGTTAGGTTTTTGAATATCTGCGTATTACTAGACACAGTTCGTGCGTTTTCGGCAGGTTCTACAGTAGAATTGCGCAGCATGTTATCCGTTTATCTGCATACTTTAGTTTTCCACGGTCTTTAGTATGGGCAGGGGCTGCGATTGTTGTGTGCGGATGCGAAGCGAGCTGGTGACACTTCGCTCTCAGCTTCAGGTTGTGATGGCTTTGGTTACACAGCGTGAGCCTGCAGTGGATGGGCACCACTGTTGTGGGCCGTCCGTGGGGATCCAACGGACGTCCAGCACGTCAGAGTCCTCCGATCGGTCCTCACCGGTGGCCAACCCAGTTACTACTCGCACTGAGGCTGACTCCTCACCTGTGGTCGAGTGGGAGGTCGCCCATGGGCGGAGCAGGTGGCGAAAGACTTCCCAGGCAGCCGCACATGAGGCCTCCCCGGTTTGTGTGACAAACAGGTTCCAGGTGCTGTCTGTGGCTGACACTGTCGCTGAGCCAGATGCTGTCGCCTGTCCTGTTTCAGAGGAAACCACTCAGCCTGCAAGATCTGGGCAATCGCAGAGGGTGGGATTATTGGTGGTTGGGAGCTCCAACGTTAGGCGCGTTATGAGGCCCCTTTGGGACTTGGCTGACAAGAAGGGTAAGAATCCGTGTGCATACTGGGTGGAGTCATTCCAAGCAGTTGAGTCCCATAGTGCTCAGAGCCATTTGAACCATTTTTTTTGGAGTCATTCCAGATATGGAAAGGGTCCTCCCGGATGCCATGAAGAGCACAGGGTGCAGCCAACTGCAGGTGGTTGCTCACGTCGGTACCAATGATATGTGTCACTTTGGATCAGAAGAGATTCTCTCTGGTTTCCAGCGGCTAACAGAAGTGGTAAAGACTGCCAGTGTTGCTTGCAAGATGAAAGCTGAGCTGACCATTTGCAGCATAGTCGACAGGACCGATTGCGGACCTCTGGTACAGAGCCGAGTGGAGGGTCTGAATCAGAGGCTCAGACGGTTCTGCGACCATGTAGGCTGCAGATTTCTCGACTTGCGCCAAAGGGTGGTTGGCTTTCGGGTTCAGCTGAATAGGTCAGTTGTCCACTATACGCAGAAAGCGGCTACACGGGTAGCAGGGGCTGTGTGGCGTGGACTGGGTGGTTTTTTAGGTTGGAGGGTCTCGGGAAAACACAAGAAGGGCTTTAATTACAAACGGTGCAGGCTGAACACAGGAAAAACGTAGATACAGGAACCATTGGTATAACAGTTGTAAATCGTCGTAGCTGTATTGGGAAAGCACCAGAGCTCCAAGCGCTAATAGAAAGCACTGATGCTCAAATCGTTATAGGCACTGAAAGCTGGCTAAAGCCGGATATAAGCTCAGGAGAAATTTTTGCGAAGACCCTAATGGTGTTCCGAAAGGATAGGTTAAACACGGTTGGCGGAGGCGTGTTTGTTGCTGACAGAAGTCGTGAGTTAGTATGGGCAGAGGTCATTGTTGGCAACCGGAATAAAATAATAATTGTATCCTTTTACCGACCTCCCAATTCAAATGATACATTCGCTGAACGGTTCAAAGAAAACTTGATTTTGATTTCAAACACGTACCCGAAATCATACGATAATAGTTGGTGGTGACTTTAATTTACCCTCGATATGTTGGCAAAAATACATGTTTAATTCCGGCGAACGCATAAAATATAATCTCTGAAAATTATCTCGAGCAATTAGTTCATGAGCCCACGCGAATAGTAAACGGTTGTGAAAATACACTTGACCTCTTAGCAACAAATAATCCTGAGTTAATAACGAGCATCAAAACCGATTCAGGGATTAGTGAACACAGGGCTGTCGTAGCAAGATTGAATATTGTAATCCCCAAATCCTGGAAACATAAGGGAAAAATATACCTATTGAAAAAAGCAGATAAAAATTCACTTGACGCCTTCCTAAGAGACAATGCATGGGGGCTTAATTATTATATAATGCAAATAATTTTAATTTTTTGTATTTGAATGATCGTTTACAAAGTCTCGTAAACGGTTGGCCCTGACTAGTATTATTACGCAATCTGACTGCATAGAACAACAACAAAGAATGAAATGGAAATTTTCATTAACACAATTAATTAATTAAGTCCCCAGCAACTATAAAACCTACGAAACCAAAGCACAAGTGTAACTGTTCTGTGTGTGGAAGTATGACTCAACGTACGCATCTGGCACGGTTCTTCTTCAATAACACAAGAAATTTTAAATATCATTTATACTGAATTAATTAAAGAAAATAAAAATACCATAATTACTCAAGAGAACCAGAATTACACTCTAATCCAAGAACACAAGCCAGATGCTTTGTTGACTGAACCTGTAATGACGCATTATT
Source organism: Schistocerca nitens (assembly GCF_023898315.1). NCBI lineage: Eukaryota > Metazoa > Arthropoda > Insecta > Orthoptera > Acrididae > Schistocerca > Schistocerca nitens. Next base: position 351,924,401 of record NC_064616.1, read on the forward strand.
TAAGACACTGAAATAATGAAAAAAAAAACACGGAATATTTTACCTTCATATATATTGACGCAAAGCACTCTGATCATTACAATTTTCCATTCCAACAATATCTGCTGTCTAGCCCATCAAACAACTGCATAAGACATGGAACAACATCTCGACAAACACTGCCCACTAGCACATCTCAACACACACTGACTACTACGAGTCCTCGACAAGCACTGCCCACTACGACATCTCAATAATCACTGCCAGTGGAGGCGGCAGAACAATACTCTCTAGCGCGATCTCTGGCGCTGTGGCTCAGTGTAGCCACCTTTCATATGCCCTTCCTCCACGGGCTAGAATTTGATGGTATTTTTGCCAGCATTGGTGGTGAAAATACCACCAAATTCGTCAAAAAAATACAGACAAAAATAAAAGATAATATTAATACGTAAATATCACATACTAGATAAAATTTTGGCTTTGCACTGACCTTTCAATAAGCTAATATATAGAATACAGTAAGCAACACAAATTCTTTCATACGTGTGACTTTACATAATAGTTTACACAAGTATTATGTGGTTAAACAGTTCAATCAATAGCGTCAGCAATGACGAATATGTGCAGGTAAGAGTCTCATAACTTTTCACAAACAGTAATACACAAAAAATCAGTTTATACAAATATTCACATAACGCTTTCCATAGCTCAAGAATAAGCAGTTGACAGTTCCAGCAGTAGCACCCAGCAATGGTCAACAGGTGCAAATACCAACAAGTAACATTATTTCAATAGAAGCAGTCCATCAGTGGCACCCAGCAATGTTAAACAGGTGCAGACACCAACAAGTAACACCATTTCAGTATAAGCAGTTCCATTAGTGGCACCAGCAATGTTGAACGGGTGCAGATATCAACAGGTGACATCTTTTCAGTAGAAGCAATCCATCAGTGGCACCCAGCAATGTAGAGCAGGTGCAGACACCAACAAGTGACGTCATTTCAGTAGAAGCAGTCCATCAGTGGCACCCAGTAATGTTGAATACGTGCAGACACCAACAAGTAACACCATTTCAGTATAAGCAGTTCCATTAGTGGCACCAGCAATGTTGAACAGGTGCAGACACCCACAAGTAACATCTTTTCAGTAGAAGCAGTCCATCAGTGGCACTCATCAATGTTGAGCAGGTGCAGACAACAACAAGTGACATCATTTCAGTAGAAGCAGTCCATCAGTGGCACCCAGCAATGTTGAGCAGCTGCAGACACCAACAAGTGACACCATTTCAGTAGAAGCAGTCCATCAGTGGCACCCAGCAATGTTGAGCAGGTGCAGACATCAACAAGTAACACCATTTCAGTATAAGCAGTCCATCAGTGGCACCCAGCAATGTTGGGCAGGTGCAGACAGCAACAAGTGACATTTTTTCAGTAGAAGCAGTCCATCAGTGGCACCCAGTAATGTTGAGCAGGTGCTGACCGCAGTCCATAATATTCACTTTCACTAATCACACTGTTCATCAGCAGAAATTAAACATGTCCTAGTGGCACCAATCATGTAGAAAAAGTGCAAGTAACAGTCCATAATATTCACTATCACTAATCACACAGTTCATCAGCAGAAATTAAACATTTCTAACATACAAATCATAATAAACACACAAATGATATCAGGTCATTGTCATATTAACTATTACAGTACACAAATAGCAGTAAACCTATAATGTTTATGAGTGTCAGTGCAAGCCACAACAACAAGTAAGATAATATTTAGGAGATAGGTTGGGATCACTTCTCTGGGATTATAAAAGGAAAACACACAAAACACACTCACTCATCTTTCATCCACATTAAGTGCTACTGTGTAGTTGAATAGTGTTAACTGTGTAAATGCAATTCTGTCAAAATTTTATGTTCATCATGTGTATCAAGTAGTAGTGGCAGCAATGTATAACAGTCAATAATAGTTAGTCAACGTCATAGTCATCATGTCAAGACCAATGTTTGCCAAGCCAGATCAAAATGTACGGTTGCTGAACAACTGTCAGTGAGCCAAGATATGCAAATGCTTCTTCTCTCAAAAAAAATATATATACTGCTTAGTGATTTGACAAAGTGTGTGTGTAGACAATCTTCCTTCTACTAGAGTGTTCTAGTCTGCCATCTTCATCCTCCTTGTTCCATATAGACCAACAAAAAAAATATGCTCCTCACTTACTTTACCTCTTATCCACCAAAACTCCAATAATCATCAGCATCACATAATCTCAATACTTCAATAATACCTCTTTCGTCGATATATATAAACCTCAGCACCAATATCATTTCACTTCCATAACAACTCTTTCCTCTAGTCAGTCTCCTCGAACAAGTACAGACAAAATCCTAGTGCAACTTCAATTCAGCATCCCATACAATCCGAAGACACAGTGTCCACACACAACCTCTGTGTAATCCATCTGACCCAAATCTTCTACTCATTATAAATTATAAGATACATTTTGGTTCCTTGTCCATCATTAAATAAAAGAAATGCATACATGACCTCTAACAGACTTAGTTCGAATAACTCTCAGTAATTAAGTACGATTACGGAGTGTGAATGATCATAATATTTCACAGTGTGTACACCACTTCAAGAATTATGGCAAACAGAAGCAAACATGTGGAGTATTTCTTGTGTCGAGTGTCACTTCCTATTTCAACTGCTCACGAAGAATGCAGTGTAATAACTGTCAATGGTCTAACCTAGTGTTGGTATGTCATGTCGTTAGCTTCCTTCCTATTAGCATAAATTTATACAGCTTCCATAAAACCTCCAGCTCATGTGACTTCTATGCAGTTTCTTGTACCAATGTCGTTCGTAGAATTATAGCAGTTCATTTTCTTATCTTAAAATTATCAGGCACTGAGCGTAAGCAAAACATGCAATAGCGAGTAAATATACCATTAGAGAACAGAATGTCAACAAGTGGATGCAACACAATTCCTACACAAGGCTCTGCCAAGCGAACAATCTATAATTAATACCACAGTGTAACCTAAACTCTATGTTTGTACACAGTACATCAGCATTGCTATATTCTAAATTGAAGAGTAATTATGACAACAAAACAGAAATGTGTAAATATGCAATCCATACGCAAAGCAGCAAATATGTTATCTTACATAATAAACAGGTCATTAGCATCATATTAGCATAAGAAAATAAATGTTCATACGTAATCTTAATAAGTAAACATGAAGGCGCAAGCAGATAAATCAGAAAATATAACTTACATACATAACCACAGTCAGCACAATTAATCAGTTGACAATTACAATTTAAATAAATAAGCACAGCAGGCACATAATAAAAAAAATATGACATCAGTGAAAAGGCATAGCAGCCAAGCGATGCATAATATACATAAGTAATAACACTGTTCATTAATCAATAATTGTCAAAATCAGTAAATGTACACAAGCACGTCGCTTCACAAGTAAATTCATAGAACATGAAATTAGCACAAAGTATGAATCACGTAATCGCGAGCAGCAAATTACGTCTAAAATACGTACCTAAGTGGAATTATGTTACCTGAAAAATAAACTCAATTAATAGTTACCCTTTTTTAGTTTATTACTTTTTTTTTGAAATTACATTCTTCCTGAAATTTTCTCCATAGTAAGTCGTCTTGACGTCGGACATGCACAGAATTTACCTGAAGGTCCTAAATATTTTACACAACCGTATCCTGAAAAATACTGAACGTTAATAACATAATTTATAAAGTCACCAAAGCTTTATACAGAATTTAGTCGGAGAAATTAGACTGTGTATTTGTTTACGTCTGTCAGTGCATTCGCACTGTGCGCTCGATCAGCTGCAGGCGCGTGACGTAGGAAGCGATTGTTTACGGTCAACGACTGCATTGTGCGGCGCGCAGACTGACCGTTGCTTTGAGTATGTGCCGCCGCCAAAACACAGCGCGGTATCCTTGCATTCTCCGCATGTTTACGTATAACTGTTGGTTTCTCAAAAGTATGTCATTCCACAAAAATTTTTACGTTCGATATATGATGTATTCCCTTAGAGCGTCGTGATTTAAGAGTTTCTACTTCAACAGTGTTAGCATGAATAATTTTGCGAACTCTATATGGACCGTTATAAAGTAGAAAAAATTTGCGACACAAGCCTTTTCCTTTATGAGACAAACGGTGAGACTTAATTAATACTTTTTGACCAACTGACAAAATTTTTAAACGACCAGGACGTTTCGCTGATTTCTCTCTTCTTGCAGCCGCAGATGCAATATTTTGCAGAGCCAGGTTCACAACTTCAGAATGCCGCAGTTTCCCTGAAGGCGGAAAAGGAACGATTTCAGAAATGCGATTTGTTGGTACTTTATTTTTTAATATCAATAGAGGCGGTAAAGAAGTTGAGTCATTAGGAAGTTCATTCAGAATGTTTTGAAAAATATGAAGATACTGATCCCAAGTTCTGTGATTCTGATGACAATAAAGACGGCACAATTTATTGATTTCCTTCATCCATCTCTCTGAAGCATTAGATTGAGGGTGAAAAAGTGAAATAAAAATTGGTTTAATCTTCCGACGCCGTAGAGTACGAAGCCAAATTTTAGAGCGAAACTGTGATCCATTATCTGATATAACCTTATCAACATGACCAACTTCTTTAAGAAAATGTTTGATGAAAGCATTAGATACTGAACGAGCTGTTGCTTTGCGTAAAGGTGTAAAACACACATATTTTGATGTCAATTCCACTGTTACGAAAATGTACGCAAAACCATTAGTAGAACGAACCACTGGACCGAACAAATCGACTGCAGCCATGTCCTTTAATTTCGCTGGAATGATAGGAAACAACGGTGCTCTGTGAGAAACAGTTGGCGGCTTAGCCTTTTGACATAATTTGCATTTGGCAAGAACAGATCGAATACGTTTTTCCATATTACTGAAGTAACAATTTTCTCGCAATTTATGAAAGCATTTTCTGGGACCAAAGTGCGCATAACTGAAATGTGTAAACGAGGTGTGGCCAAATCATCCAATCTAACAAAGCGTCTAAGAAAATTACAGACACCAAGGAAACTACGAACATCACGTTTGGTGGAAGGAACAGCATAATTACGAATAGCGTCTAGTTTCTCTGGATCAGGAAGAATACCTTCTGTAGAAATAATGTGACCGAGAAATTTCACCTGAGAACGACCAAATTCAGATTTTTCCAAGTTCACTGTAATGCCAACTCTTGCAAAAATACTTAATAATGAATCCAAAATTTTGTTGTGCTCACTCCAAGAATGTTTAGCAATAAGAATATCGTCAACATAAGAAGTAATATTGTCACGAAGATAAACAGGTAAAATTTCGTTTAAACTACGAATGAATGCTGCAGAAAATATAGTAAGTCGAAACGGTAATTTCCAAAGTCACTTTTGGGTAAAATCGTCATATTCGGTTATTCTTTACCTACTGTCTAGATAGATGGATAGTAGAAGAGTTGTTTTTATAGATACAAAGAATAGTGAAAGAGTAGGCAGCGGTGCAGAAAACTAAAAGGGAAATAGCACCACTACAGCTCGGGGCCCTGTGAACGCTACGGCACATATTCACTTAGTGTAGTGAATCCCCTGAGGACATTAATAGCTGCACATAAATTTCAGTTTGTGACTTAGTGGCAAATTTAACGGAAGTGCGTACATAAATTGATCTAACCATGCACATGGATGTATGTCATTCTTAGAGTTACGAAAGATCTTAAATTTCCGAACAGTCAAAAAGTGTTTATAGTCAAAGTTTTCGCCTCGTGGCGACAAAGACCTACCGCGTCTGTCCCAGTCACAATGTTGATTATTGTCAAGTTCGCGCGCCTGGCGCTCTCTTGTTGCATCCCGTAAATAAAACAAATTATTTTCTTCAAACCCCTCTGCTATCTGTGATCCCAAATTTCTTCTACTGTCCTTTCCTACAATTTCGCTTTCGATTTGTTTGACTTGCTTACGTAATGCCTCAAATTCCCTTTTCACGCGTTCATTAAATTTTCCCTGATTTTCAACATGTCTATTTATGTTCTGGTACTCTTCGGTTTCTGCAAATGGTAATGGAGCTGTATCATCCGAATCTCTGTCCCCATTTAAGCTAAGACTTATCGATTTATCTGTAATCTCCTCAACTCTTTCCGATAAGTCACCTATTTGTTCTTTCTGATTATTTACGTCACCCGTAAGTGTCGCGACTCGGGTTTCGGTTTGTCACATTTAGTAGTTGATTGTTCACACTGTTGCGTTAAGTTATTTATGCTGTCATTTGATACGGATTCCTCGATTCTTTCAAATATTTCCTCCTTATCGTGTGCACGTTGTAAATTTAACTCTGAAAAATTTTGTACTATCACGCGAGCTTTTTCTTCCTGTTCTCTATCCTGTTCCCTTTGTCTAATCTCTACTGCAATTAATCTATTATTGTGAGAATTCAAAATCGATTGTACTTCTTCTCTAATTTCTTTCTTTGATTCATCTTCTATGTTTTTGAAACATGTCCCTGTTCGTGAGCCTAACTGTGTTTCCATTGTTTCCATCTCGGTTTTACTTGTTCCTATCTCTGTTTTTAATTCAGATCCTAACCGTGATCCCACTGCTTTCATCTCTGTTTCAATTGTTCCTATTTTTGAGCTTAACCGTGTTGTCATTGCTTCCATCTAAGTTCCAAATGTTTCTATTTGTGAGTCTAGTAAGTCTAACCGTGTTTTTAATTCAGATCGTAACTGTGATCCCAAATTTAATATTGCACTCATCAACTGCTCCATTTCTTCTGTCGTTAATCTCGTATTCTGTGAATTTCCTGATTGAGAAAGATTTTGAACTGTTTCCAGCCTATTTTCCCGACTTATTAAATTGTTTTCAACTCCATTATTCATCATCCCTTTCTCCTGTGTTGGCGAGTTCGCCATGTTAACAATTTCGTTATTCTCACTATTCATCATTTTTTTCCTTTTTCATTGATCGCGTAATCATTTACAAAATATACAAAACTCGTCACTGTACGAAAATTACACACAATGCCTCCTTATTTCCAACAATACCATTCACACGAAATGCTTCCCTCAACCACGATTAACGAACAATTGAAATCTTCCTAACTGCACAAAATTGTCAAATCCGTATACAAGACAACAAAAAAATAAATTTTGCAAAATACCATTAGAAGAATGCCAATTACCAAATCTACACATGCAATATAGACTACAATTACTAAACTACAAATTACTACAACAATATAACTGTCTACTATTTTTACAATCAGAAGAATTCCAAGGGACGATCCGAAGCAGCGGTCGCCACGTGCATGGGGGCTTAATTAAATGAAAATGCAAATAATTTTAATTTTTTGCTTTAGTAGCTGTCTGTCCGATTACGAAGTCTCGTAAACAGTTGGCCCTGACTAGTATTATTACGCAATCTGACTGCATAGAACAACAACAAAGAATGAAATGGAAATTTTCATTAACACAATTAATTAATTAAGTCCCCAGCAACTATAAAACCTACGAAACCAAAGCACAAGTGTAACTGTTCTGTGTGTGGAAGTATGACTCAAAGTACGCATCTGGCACGGTTCTTCTTCAATAACACAAGAAATTTTAAATATCATTTATACTGAATTAATTACAGAAAATAAAAATACCATAATTACTCAAGAGAACCAGAATTACACTCTAATCCAAGAACACAAGCCAGATGCTTTGTTGACTGAACCTGTAATGACGCATTATTTAAGACACTGAAATAATGAAAAAAAAACACGGAATATTTTACCTTCATATATATTGACGCAAAGCACTCTGATCATTACAATTTTCCATTCCAACAATATCTGCTGTCTAGCCCATCAAACAACTGCATAAGACATGGAACAACATCTCGACAAACACTGCCCACTAGCACATCTCAACACACACTGACTACTACGAGTCCTCGACAAGCACTGCCCACTACGACATCTCAATAATCACTGCCAGTGGAGGCGGCAGAACAATACTCTCTAGCGCGATCTCTGGCGCTGTGGCTCAGTGTAGCCACCTTTCAACAATCTCCACTCGCTCCTAATTAATAGTATAAGTGTAGACCAGATGTGGCTTAAATTCAAAGAAATAATATCGGCAGCAATTGAGAGATTTATATCAAATAAATTAAACGACGGAGCTGATCCTCCTTGATACAGAAAACGGGTTAGAACACTGTTTCAGAAACAAAGACACAAACAAACCAAATTTAAATAGACGCAAAATCCCCAAGATTGGCGATCTTTTACATAAGCTTGAAATTTAGCGCGGAGTGCAATGCGAGATGCTTATAACAGTTTCCACAACGAAACTTTGTCTCGAAACCTGGCAGAAAATCAAAAGCGATTCTGGTCGCCACAACCAACAGCGGGAACGCCTTGGGCCGCGTATCGGAGCCGCCAGGCGGGGAAGGCGCCGGCGGTGGAGCACGCTCCACCGGGTAAACACAGGACGAGTCGGACGACAGACCAACGACAACTGACAACAACCGACCACGACCGACTATGAGTGACACAACAAGGAATAGATAAACAACGGAGGCTTGTGGAAACCACAACACCAAACACCAAACGTAAATCTACTCGGAACCAGAGCCAGGCAAATGTCAACAACGAGCAACGACCAGAACGCAGTACCGCCGAGATAGAAACGAAATCCAGAGCGAGTACCAGACTGGCTGGACTAGGTTTTTTTTCTTTATTGTTATTTCATTCCCCTGCCCCATATGGGCAGGAGAGGGCTGTCAGCGGCACAATACGCCGCTCTTCAGCTGAGTGACGGAACAGCTTAAAATAAGAAGAAAATGTTACATACATAAGGCGAGAATGGGGAACTTATAACAGAATAATGGGAGAAAATGGAGGTAAAAAATAGACTAACACGGAGACGTTCATGGAGGACAGTTAAAAGTCACCAGAAAATTAAAAAAAAAAACACAGTTGGCGAGTCTTCAAGACTCAGAGAAGACACTGAATGGACATGCACAAGTTAAAAGTCGGCCACAGTAGTAAAAACACTCCGGAACAACACACTTAAAACCCACTTGGAGCACACACGATGAAGAATAAAACTGGCAGGCGGGACCTGCCGAGGGAAAGGGCAGAGAGGATGGAAAAGGAGGGGAGAGCATGGGGCAGTAGGGGAAGCGGCGGGATGAAGAGAGGAGGGGCATCCGTGGGTTCATGAATAGGCAGGAGACACATGGGGTGGGAGAGGAAGAGGGAAGACAGGGTAGGAGGGAGCGCAGAGACACTGAAATGAGGCACAAGACATGGAGGGGGAGTAGGGAGGGGAAGCCGCTCAGGAGGAGGGAGGGGGAGGAGAGGGTAGGAAGGGTAGATGTCAGGGCGAAGCTCATCATCCGGGAGGGGTAGACAGTGGAAGTTGTGTCGGGAAAGGAGGTGGAGGGTGTGGAGATGGAGGGAGTGTGGGACACAACGGTAAAGGCGCGGCAACTGGTTGGGGGTGGAGAGGAAGGGAGACACCAGGGGGTGAGGGGGATCAAGGCGGCAGACAGTATATAGTGTGTGGATGTGTTCAAGGAAAAGGAGAAGGTGGAGGAAGGGGACAAGGTCATAGAGGATGCGCGTGGGGGACGGAAGGCGGATGCGGAAGGCGAGGTGGAGCACATGACGTTCGAGGATTTGGAGGGCTTTATAGAACCGGGGAGGGGCGGAAATCCAAGCGACGCTGGCATAACAGAGGATGGGCGGATCAAGGATTTGTAGGTGTGGAGGATGGTGGAAGGATGCAGACACCATGTCCGGCCGGACAGGAGTTTCAGGAGGCAGAAGCGGTTGTGAGCTTTGTTTTGGATGGTAAGGAGATGGGGAGTCCAGGTGAGGTGGCGGTCGAGTGTGAGGCCAAGGTATTTGAGGGTAGGAGTGAGGTGGATAGGACGGCCATAAATGGTGAGGTAGAAATCATGGAGGCGGAAGGAGCGGGTGGTGCGGCCTATGATGAGCGCCTGGGTCTTTGAGGGATTAACACGAAGGAACCACTGGTTGCACCAAGTGGTGAAGTGGTGAAGGTGGGTTTGGAGGGTACGTTGGGACCGTTGAAGGGTAGGATAAAGGGCTGGGAAGGCGGTGTCATCAGCGAACTGGAGAAGATGAACAGGAGGGGGAGGTTTGGGCATATCAGCAGTGTACAGAAGATAGAGGATAGGGGAAAGGACAGAACCTTGGGGCACGCCGGCAGAGGGATAGAAAGTATGGGAGTTGGAATTGTGGATAGTCACATAGGAGGGACGATGGGAGAGGAAGGAAGCAACGAGACGGACGAAGTTGATGGGGAGAGCTTAGGTCTGGAGTTTGAAGAGGAGCCCGGGATGCGAGACACGGTCATAGGCGTTCTGGATTCAAATGGTTCAAATGGCTCTGAGCACAATGGGACTCAACTTCTGAGGTCATTAGTCCCTAGAACTTAGAACTACTTAAACCTAACTAACCTAAGGACATCACACACATCCATGCCCGAGTCAGGATTCGAACCTGCGACCGTAGCGGCCTCGGCGTTCTGGAGATCAAGGTAAACAAAGATAGCGGAGCGACGGGAGTCAAGTTGGAGGGAAAGAAGATTGGTAAGGTTAAGGAGCTGGTCGTCAGTGGAGAAGGAAGGCCGGAAGCCACATTGGGTCAGAAGAAGGAGGCGGTGCTGGTTAAGGTGGCGGTGAATACGGCGGGAGAGGATGGCCTCGAAGACCTTACTGAACATGGAGGTGAGGCAGATTGGACGATAGGAAGAGGTATCAGAGGGGGGTGGCTGGACTAGGGCAGAGCGGGTCCCTATATACGAAACCGGAGGGAGCGGCTATTGGCCGCTGTCTGCACGTGACTTAGCGGTGGCGCCCTCGCTGCACGAGAGCCGCGGCGGAAGGTACTAGACATGTCGTTAACGTCGATATGCAGCAGGGTTTTAGAACATATATTGTGTTCGAACATAATGAATTACCTCGAAGAAAACGATCTATTGACACATAGTCAACATGGGTTTAGAAAACATCGTTTCTGTGAAACACAACTAGCTCTTTATTCACATGAAGTGCTGAGTGCTATTGACAAGGGATTTCAGATCGATTCCGTATTTCTGGCTTTCCAGAAGGCTTTTGACACTGTACCACACAAGCGGCTCGTAGTGAAATTGCGTGCTTATGGAATATCGTCTCAGTTATGTGACTGGATCTGTGATTTACTGTCGGAGAGGTCACAGTTCGTTGTAATTGACTGAAAGTCATCGAGTAAAACAGAAGTGATTTCTGGCGTTCCCAAAGGTAGTGTTATAGGCCCTTCACTGTTCCTTATCTGTATAAACGATTTGGGAGATAATCTGAGCAGCCGTCTTCGGTTGTTTGCAGATGACGCTGTCGTTTATCGACTAATAAAGACATCAAAAGATAAAAAGAAACTGCAAAACGGTTTGGAAGAAATATCGGAATGGTGCGAAAAGTGACAGTTGACCTTACATGACGAAAAGTGTGAGGTCATCCACATGAGTGCTAAAAGGAAAGCAAACTTCGGTTACACGATAAATAAGTCTAATCTAAAAGCCGTAAATTCAACTAAAAACCTAGGTATTACAATTACGAACAATTTAAATTGGAAGGAGCATACAGAAAATGTCGTGGGGAAGGCTAACCAAAGACTGCGTTTTATTGGCAGGACACTTAGAAAATATAACAGACCTACTAAGGAGACTGCCTACACTACGCTTGTCGATCCACTTTTAGAATACTGTTGCGCGGTGTGGGATCCTTACCAGATAGGACTGACTGAGTACATCGAAAAAGTTCAAAGAAAGGCAGCACGTTTTATATTATCGCGAAATATGGGAGAGAGTGTCACAGAAATGATACAGGATTTGGGCTGGACATCATTAAAAGAAAGGCGTTTACGGTGCGACGGAATCTGCTCACGAAATTCCAGTCACCAACTTTTTCCTCCGAATGCGAAAATATTTTGTTGACACCGACTTACATAGGGAGGAACGATCACCAAGATAAAATAAGGGAAATCAGAGCTCGTACGGAAAGATATGGGTGTTCATTCTTCACGCGCGCTATACGAGATTGGAATAATAGAAAATTGTGAAGGTGGTTCGATGAACCCCCTGCCAGGCACTTACAGGGTGTCCAGAAAACGACTCCCTGATTTCAAAATTAAATATCTCGAAAACAAAGATCGATAGAGGAATGCAGTAAACGGTATTTTTATTGTGAAAGCTGTAAGAAGTTTATACAGCAGTTTGAAATAATAGTTACAAAAGCTGCTAACAGATGGCGCTGTAATCGCCATACGTAATGCCTAGTATAAATAGTGATCCGAAGCCCAGAGCGATCAGTTCCACTATTGAAACGTGAAAGGAAGTTAGCGTACCGAAGGAAGAGATTAAAACCATGTACTCCATTGAACAACGCTTTTTTCTCGTGCTAGAGTACCACAGGTTAGAAGAGAGTCTTACGGCAACAAGTCGAAGTTTTCAAGCACGATTTAATGTTCCAAAAGGACCCGATGCGAAAACCATTCGTACTCTCTTCGCAAAATTTCAACGAACAGGCAGCGTAACTGATGATCTAGTGGGGCATATTGGCCGCAAGCAAACCGCAGTTCCGCCTGAAAATGTCGCCACAGTTTCTGGAATTATTCAGCGAAATCCAATGTCATCCGTCCGTAGAATTGCAGCTGAGACTGGTTTGAAACGTTCCAGCACGCAGAAAATACTGAGAAAGAGACTACACATGTTTCCATTCAAAATTCAAACGCACCAGGCCATACCCGTACGAGCTCTGCAACAAAGGGTTGCCTTTGCTAATCAGATGCTCACAATGATTGATAGTGAAGAATTTGATGTTGGCTGCATCTGGTTTACAGATGAAGCACACTTCCACCTCAATGGATACGTGAATAAGCAGAACTGGCGATTTTGGGGTTCCGAAAAGCCATATTGGTGTGAAGCGAAACCCCTGTATTCTCCTAAAGTTACTGTGTGGACTGCAGTATGCAGCAGAGGCATTATTGGCCCTTTTTTCATTCGAGAAACGGTCACTGGTGCACGTTACGTTGCAATTTTGGAACAATTTGTCGCCACACAGCAAGCGTTAGAGGATCGACCAGGTACTGAATGGTTTATGCAAGATGGAGCCCGACCACATCGGACCGAACAAGTGTTTCGCTTTCTTGAGGAATACTTCGGGAATCGAGTCATTGCTTTGGAATATCCCAAATTTACTGGTGCAGGCATGGATTGGCCTCCATATTCGCCGGATTTGACTCCCTGTGATTTTTTTTTTTTCAGGGGCACAGTGAAAGACATGGTCTACCCAAATCATCCCGCCACGCTGGACGAGCTTGAATCGGCGATCTCTGTGGCATGTGAATCCATTTCGGTTGAGACACTATGAAATGTGATGGCGAATTTCATTCTTCGTTTGCGCCACCTCTGTAGTGCCATGGTGAACATTTTGAAAACATTGTGATGTGATTGTTTGCAAAGATTGTTTTCATACGATTATTTCACTTATGTATGCTGATATGAGCTGTACAGCGTACAGCGCCATCTGTTAGCAGCTTTTGTAACTATTATTTCAAACTGCTGTAAAAAATGGTTCAAATGGCTCTGAGCACTATGGGACTCAACTGCTGTGGTCATTAGTCCCCTAGAACTTAGAACTAGTTAAACCTAACTAACCTAAGGACATCACAAACATCCATGCCCGAGGCAGGATTCGAACCTGCGACCGTAGCGGTCTCGCGGTTCCAGACTGCAGCGCCTTTAACCGCACGGCCACTTCGGCCGGCTAAACTGCTGTAAAAACTTCTTACAGCTTTCACAATAAACATACCGTATTACTGCATTCCTCTATCGATATTTGTTTTCGAGATATTTAAATTTGAAATCAGGGAGTCCTTTTCTGGACACCCTGTGAATGTGATTTGGTTGGTTGTTTTGGGGAAGGAGACCAGACAGCGAGGTCATCGGTCTCATCGGGTTAGAGAAGGACGGCGAAGGAAGTCGGCCGTGCCCTTTGAAAGGAACCATCCCGGCATTTGCCTGGAGCGATTTAGGGAAATCACGGAAAACCTAAATCAGGATGGCCGGGTAAATGTGATTTGCAGAGTATCCATGTAGATGTAGATGTAGATGTGATGTACATGTACAAGCCCGCCTGGCTAGCCGCGCGGTCTAACTCGCTGCGTCCCGAGTGGGAAGGCGTGCTGGTCCTTGGCACGAATCCGCCCAGCGGATTAACGTCGAAGTCCGGTATGCCGGCCAGCCTGTGGATGGTTTTTAAGGCAGTTTTCCATCTACCTCGGCGAATGCGGGCTGGTTCCCCTCATTCTGCTTCAGTTACACTACCTCGGTGATAGATGCGCGAACACTGTCTCCCTGTGCGCGTACACTATAGTTACACACCATGCAAACGTTTGGGGCTACACTCGTCTGATATGAGAAGTTTCTGGCTTCGTTGTAACGAACAAGTTAAAAGACGGGATATAAATCTCAAGAATATTTGTATGTGTGCGTTATGTGTTTGCGTTGTTGTATTTTTCTCGAGGTTGGATAGTGGGTTGCACTGGGGGCCGAACCGCACAATAACCCAGGGTTCAGTGTGGGGCGGCGGCGGGGTGGGTGGACTGCTGTGGTCTGTTGTGGGGTTGTGAACCACTGAGGGCTACGGCGGGACGAAGCCTCTCAAACGTTTCTAGGTCCCTGGTTGAAATACACAATACACATACACAATGTACATGCACAGACAAACAAAAGCTATTACAATTTCAGAAAAATTGGATGATTTATGCAACAGAGAGAGCTCTAGTAACTGAGAAAGTCAATAAAGCGTATGTCCACGCTCGGCTACATGTTCTGTATGGCTGTCTTAGGTAGCCTAAGCTTCACCAGGCTATAACCATATCACTTCTGACTTCGTTGTAACGAACAAGTTAAAAGATGGGATATAAATCTAAAGTATATTTGTATGTGTGCGTTATGTGTTTGCGTTGTTGTATTATTACCGAGGATGGATGGTGAGTTTTAATTTTACTTGTTTATATGAAGCATGTGCTGTTCCTTGAACTACTCAGTGATACGGAGATTGAGTGAAGACTGAGACATATAATACAGACTGCCTGTTTTTCAGTGATAGAGAGTAGTGGCATTATTGATTACAAAGGTGTCTCAACCTACACCTCACGCACCAAAGGGTCACCACAGGTCAAGGGTACAGCGTGGAACCTATCGGCCGTGGCCAATGCACGTTGAAGGCGGCTAAGAGCATCTTCTTGTTTCGAACGCACATATATAAGACAAAAAATTGAGGTTCTTGTTAATCGCCATATCATAAAATCGACTCAAAACGTAGATCTGGAGTGAATTCTTCCTTGAATACAACCGATTATATATAAAAACAAAAGTTTGGGCCTCATAATCTCCAAGGATATTTGACACGCCATTTATAAAATAAAACCGTTTCTATGTACCCTGACGGCCTCGTTGCTCGCCCACGTATGTTAGAAATTCGTTTGAAAGGTGGGCGATCAGAGCAGTGATTTACGGATGAAAATGCGGGTGAATACAATTCTTATGCTGGTGGTAACATGAAGAGTTGCTGAAATACGTCGAATGGCGGCTCAGCAGCCTGATCCTAGATATCCCATTGACCATTCAAAGCCCTTCATGGTGGAAAGCATTAAACATTTTTCAATGCGAATGTTTTACCGACCCATACACCATACATATGTAGTCGAGACGGGACCGTACAAAGATTCGATAAAAGTCGAGCAGACTTATTCTATCTCTTCCCAAAGCCTTGTAGCTAAACATTTTAAAATATTTGATTCGCAGAGACATTTTGCTATCAGGCCGTCACGTATGGCGGCTGAATAAGCTATTTGTTTAAAGAGAGGCTCAGAAACCTCATCGACTGTTTAAAATTTAAAATGGTGTCCATCATTATCTGTTCAGTGAAATTAAAAATATAGCACGATATGTTGAAAAGGACGCACGCAGCTGTCTCAGTTAAATTTGAAGAATGTTTTATTTGTCAACTCCTCCGGTTTCCCAATTGCGAGCTTCAGCTGGCGTGTTCTATTTTCAGTGTGGGAAGAAAACTAAAAAATAAAAACTTGTTCACGAATAAGGAGCACTGGACGGGGCCAAGTACCGTTGAAGTTGCTGACATTTGCAAGTACAGTCACACTTAAAACACTCACTCGTACAAAGCTATCGCACAAAATATTTCATACTCTGTATTTACAATATAGGAAGGACCATACTCATAGGAATCCCTGTTTTGGTTATCACTGGGATGGAATAATTGTTGTTCAGCCTTCTCCATCAGGGTTACATTATCGGCAGTCAGCCGATGTCTCCTGAATCCACACATGAAGCTAATGGTTAGCCAACACTTTGTATGTATTTTAGAACTTACGCAATTCCTTGAACGCTTCAAGGTGTTACCCACTCAGATTGTGAGGGCAACATTACAATAGCTACTCAGATATGAACGGTGCTGCCTTGGATTCAAGAGAAGGATTGAAATGAAATCTCTCCAAGAGTCGGGAAATTATCATGAAGCCAATATTAATAAATGAAAAGCACCAGTTTGTAGAACAAAAGCAAACTGGTGCTTTTCATTTATTATAATGTTGTTCTATCAAGAACCGACGGAAGATTCTGTTAATATGAAGCCAATATTAAGTTAAAAAGATGGGAAGGTTTCCTGTGCTTCATCCTGTGAGCGGCCAGTACATACCGCAATAGACGTTATCGTACCAGGTGACGTGTCACGAGTCGCAGACAATGCCGAATCCATTTTGCACGTGGAGATGGGTCAGTTACATACTACATCACTGGTAGCACTGAAGTGAGAACTGTCTCTCTGAGACACAATTCTGTGGGGCTGGGAAGCCAGATCCTGAGTGGTAGTTGCGGTTACTCAGGTGTTGTTGCCGCGAACGACGCAGTTTCTATAAACCATGACCGAAGCTAAGTTGATAGCCGAAAATCCCAGCAGGGATTCAGACTGAAGTCGAACTCCAGAAGGTGAGGTAATACCTGTATTCGAGAACCTTTTCATTAATTCATTCAGTAATTCATGTTCCGAAAATATGATCGTGAAAGAGAGCCTTCAGGGACGTGGGACGAGTCAGGTTATACATTAACAGCAGATGCAGTCACAGTAGGCAACTTCTATGAAGTATACTTACGACAAAGTATACTAGTGCTTATCTACAAGCAACGCACTTCTAATACTATAAATGAACCAGCTAAACGCAATGGAATACACAGTACTACCTATTCAGGAAATAATAAAACGACATCAACTTTAAACTCATAAACCCATTACAACAGACATTCTTAACCACTGAAGAAATCAGTCATCAAGACCCATCGGGAACAACTAAGGATAACACCACGAATAAGAACTGAATTATTACACTCCTCTTTAATGAAAAGAGAATACCAGATATCGTTTCTGAGTGCGTAAAACTCTCCTATAATTCTGTTCTATATGTTTCCTACTTGACCATATGTGAAACCTTCAAATACCCCTATATGGAATAAGAGAACGATTTTCGACTTACGTGTAATCTTGCTAGTAGAGCAACCGTCGGTGGAACGGTAGACTGAAGAACAAACGAAAGTGTACAATACTTTTCAATAAGTGGTCGAACTTTGGATAAGCTCCTTCCTGATCACAAGTAGCACATGCCGGAAAAAGATATTCAGAGACAAAAGGTATTATCACAATCGAAATAAGTTCGTGGTACGAATTATACCACAGAAGCAACATAAATAGAATACATGAAAGATGACTAAACCAAAATTACAATTGCGTCTTGAATAGGAATGAGAAAAAGTCTCCAAATTTTTTATTCTGTATAATTACAGGATCACCCCTCGTTTGTAATAAACTTCACAACTATGACAGAAGCAGTTAACAGATACGTAAGTAATCTAGGTATATATTGGCCTCCAAAGAATTCGAGTACTACTTATGAACGTGAGTAGACCAGATCATGTTTTCCCAAGATAAGTCAGTAAAATTATTCAGAGACTGACTTAAGATCAACAATAAATTCCTGTGGCCCTTGAAAGAACATCCATTTTAAGTCGAGATTACATTTCTCTAGGCCATGTTACACATAAGCTGAGGAGACAAAGAATTCATTAGAGCTCTCATTAAAGGCCACGTGGCGCCTAAGATTCCGAATTAAACAAAAAAGTTTTTCTGAAATGTGCGTAATATTTTAGCGAAATGATTATCCGGTCATTTACACAACACACTGAAGCGAAGCGCCCTCAGTAATGCTACGTGTTCGTACACAAACAAACAAAGAAGGAATCTCCAGTCATGGAATTCATACAACTATTCGTAAAAGTATATCTTCCAAAACTACACTCCTGGAAATGGAAAAAAGAACACATTGACACCGGTGTGTCAGACCCACCATACTTGCTCCGGACACTGCGAGAGGGCTGTACAAGCAATGATCACACGCACGGCACAGCGGACACACCAGGAACCGCGGTGTTGGCCGTCGAATGGCGCTAGCTGCGCAGCATTTGTGCACCGCCGCCGTCAGTGTCAGCCAGTTTGCTGTGGCATACGGAGCTCCATCGCAGTCTTTAACACTGGTAGCATGCCGCGACAGCGTGGACGTGAACCGTATGTGCAGTTGACGGACTTTGAGCGAGGGCGTATAGTGGGCATGCGGGAGGCCGGGTGGACGTACCGCCGAATTGCTCAGCACGTGGGGCGTGAGGTCTCCACAGTACATCGATGTTGTCGCCAGTGGTCGGCGGAAGGTGCACGTGCCCGTCGACCTGGAACCGGACCGCAGCGACGCACGGATGCACGCCAAGACCGTAGGATCCTACGCAGTGCCGTAGGGGACCGCACCGCCACTTCCCAGCAAATTAGGGACACTGTTGCTCCTGGGGTATCGGCGAGCACCATTCGCAACCGTCTCCATGAAGCTGGGCTACGGTCCCGCACACCGTTAGGCCGTCTTCCGCTCACGCCCCAACATCGTGCAGCCCGCCTCCAGTGGTGTCGCGACAGGCGTGAATGGAGGGACGAATGGAGACGTGTCGTCTTCAGCGATGAGAGTCGCTTCTGCCTTGGTGCCAATGATGGTCTTATGCGTGTTTGGCGCCGTGCAGGTGAGCGCCACAATCAGGACTGCATATGACCGAGGCACACAGGGCCAACACCCGGCATCATGGTGTGGGGAGCGATCTCCTACACTGGCCGTACACCACTGGTGATCGTCGAGGGGACACTGAATAGTGCACGGTACATCCAAACCGTCATCGAACCCATCGTTCTACCATTCCTAGACCCGCAAGGGAACTTGCTGTTCCAACAGGACAATGCACGTCCGCATGTATCCCGTGCCACCCAACGTGCTCTACAAGGTGTAAGTCAACTACCGTGGCCAGCAAGATCTCCGGATCTGTCCCCCATTGAGCATGTTTGGGACTGGATGAAGCGTCGTCTCACGCGGTCTGCACGTCCAGCACGAACGCTGGTCCAACTGAGGCGCCAGGTGGAAATGGCAAGGCAAGCCGTTCCACAGGACTACATCCAGCATCTCTACGATCGTCTCCATGGGAGAATAGCAGCCTGCATTGCTGCGAAAGGTGGATATACACTGTACTAGTGCCGACATTGTGCATGCTCTGTTGCCTGTGTCTATGTGCCTGTGGTTCTGTCAGTGTGATCATGCGATGTATCTGACCCCAGGAATGTGTCAATAAAGTTTCCCCTTCCTGGGACAATGAATTCACGGTGTTCATATTTCAATTTCCAGGAGTGTATTTTTAAAATAATTTTGTAGTTTAAGGCGGTACATAAAGATGAATATAATTGCGGTGTACCAAAACTACGGTTCGGTAGTTTCGGTACATTACATAAATGACGCAGTAAATGATAGGATTACCGGTAGTACTGGCTGCATTCGCAGGGAAAGAAACGTAAATGAACGAGTAAGACAGAAACTGGAAGCTGTCGACTTCTCTTTGTTTTTTTTTTTTTTTTGGTTTGGTTGGTTGTTTGTTTTGCACATAATTAGAACCGCACGTCATGTATTTTATGTCCATACAGAATATAAATTGCATAATATATGTAATAAAAATTAGGTGATCGCGTAACTTCTGCATCTTCATGCACCCAAAGCAATTGCATTTGATACAAATAGCGTTTACACGCACAAACATAAAAAATATATGTAATTCTTGTTGTTATTTTGTACTTCAAAGAACATTCTTCATCACGATCACGGGAAAGAGTTTCCTATAACTCTTGATAAACGCGAAAGTTGTTTATGAATAACGGAAACATGTTTCATATCAGTTCACCGAAGTAGTGAAGCGATATTTGATATATTTTTGTTTCGCGTTTTTTTTTCATTTTACCTTGTTTTTACGAAATCGCGTTTTATAGCGTTACATGGTGAATCTGTATTGCTTTTTTTATTTTTGCTACAACATCCTCTGTTTCACGTTATAGGTCAACAGTTTTTTTAATAAAACCTGAATTAAAACCTGAAAATTCCAATTTTGCTATAAATACCGCTTGCTTTTAAGTAACAGACAGGAGGGTGCCTATGTAGAAGGAATATGTTCAGTAGGTTAGTTGGCCTCCGGTCTTTTACGGGAATCTTCAAAGACACTGATCGCTTACGCAAAGAACGCGATCTCAGGAGGTAGCACCTGATAGGTATGCAACACACGCAACACGTCTAACCGTCAGGTAATGCGCGTTCGATCTTAACTGACTAAAAATATTAGGAAAACTACCATAGTCTACGCTTACTTACGATAATCTACAGTAGCCTGTGGTAGTTTTACAACAAGAATGAGTAAGAGAACTAGAAGCAAATAAATCAGCTAGTAAGTTAGCAGTATGTGTACTGGATCAGCAAGTTCAGTATCTGGTGAAAGGTTACAGCTGATACAATTGTGGTTGTTATCTTCACGGTCTCTTGTATCAAAATACAGCTGAGGCAGTTGGACAAGTTGTGTTCAAGGGCACCCCCATCTGCAACACAAGAAAATGCAGTGTTTATATGGATTATCGCGATGTCAATTTCCACATACGCACACACTCGTCAAATAAGTGCCTAACGCTCTAAAGTAGGTTCTCCAATGCTATTGTTATGCCTAACAACAGTGGACATTTTAGAAGCTAGGCCTAAGGAATCGATGTTTTGAAACTAACCTGACTAGCCTTATAACTGCAGAAAATAAGTATTAGCTAAAACACTACCATAAGCAGACAAGCACGGAACCGATTCACAGTCTGAATGTAATTCATTAGGTCTGTTCTTGATGTAAGTCACAATACACCCTCACATTAAGTATTTACATATTCAAACTGGTCTCAAGCATCATTTTAGGAGGGAAATATAATGCATCACGTTGCGCACTTGAATAATATAACCAACGATACTGAGGGACAAGTATTGCTATTATTGCAAATGACGCAGGGCAACTGTAGGTTATAACTTTCGACGAAGTTTGCAATCAGGACTATGGTACCAAGGCTCTCTGAATGCTCAATAGAGATATTTCCTATAATGAGCTATTAAATAACGCCACCATATAATAAAAATACGCGACACTCACAACAGAGCCAAAAGACAAACAAACGGCATATTAGCAAGGAAAGAAATAAGAAGGTTGTCGATTTTAAGAAAGAAGAAGGTGTTCCATATTAGGAAGGAAAAAGGTTTTTTATTACAATTTGTCACTTCAGCTGCAGAACTACATGCTATGTTTATGCACATTTATGAGAAGACCAAAGACGGTAAGTCTAAGAGATGTGACATGTCCAAAGATGACAATAGAATCGATATCTCGAAAACAAATAAAATTATTTATAATTTACTGTATCATGTGTAAGGCACCACACTTTCAAGCTCTTTGGAGCCTCAGCCTATGTATTTCCGCTTCTAAGATGTCTGCATAACTTATTAGAAAAACACAGAGCTTGCATGCTTATCGTAATACGCATGAATTGTCCAAAAATATAGTTGTAATACATAAGATTTCAGACACTTTGCAAGCACAGTGAGGCATCAAAATAAATATTCCCACCCTTACCTGTGTTTATTACTTACATACACTGTCCAGAAAAATTAATGTGCCCACCTGTCAAAAGCGTGAATAACCACATTTTGCATTGCGGACCACTGTGATACGTACAGGAAGAGATTCAGTGAGGTGGTGGTGGTTAGTGTTTAACGTCCCGTCGACAACGAGGTCATTAGAGACGGAGCGCAAGCTCGGGTTAGGGAAGGATTGGGAAGGAAATCGGCCGTGCCCTTTCAAAGGAACCATCCCGGCATTTGCCTGAAACGATTTAGGGAAATCACGGAAAACCTAAATCAGGATGGCTGGAGACGGGATTGAACCGTCGTCCTCCCGAATGCGAGTCCAGTGTGCTAACCACTGCGCCACCTCGCTCGGTCGATTCAGTGAGGTCCTGGAGGGTGGCGTCAGGGATTTGGAGCCATGCCGACTTCAGTGCTCTTGGTTTCTTGGTTGAGGATCTGTGGCGCAAACTGTCCAATCGAGGTGTTCCCACAGATTATCGGTTTCGTTTAAATCTGGGGACTTTGGTGGTCAGGCGAGTATGGTAAACGCAAAAAAATGGCTCTGAGCACTATGGGACTTAACTTCTGAGGTCATCAGTCCCCTAGAACTTAGAACTACTTAAACCTAACTAACCTAAGGACATCAAACACATCCATGCCCGAGGCAAGATTCGAACCTGCGACCGTAGCGGTCGCGCGGTTCCAGACTGTAGCGCCTAGAACCGCTCGGCCTGGCAAACTCACCTCGGTGCTCTGCAAGCGATGCACGTACGCTGGTAGCTGTGTGACACGATGCATTGTTTTGCTGGTTGGCGCCATCGTGTCGAGGAAACACAAACTGCATTGAGGGGAAGACATGGTTCCCAAGGATAGATGCGTACAGGTATTGATCCATTGTACCTTCTAGAATGACAAGATCAACTAGGAAATGCTACGAAAACATTCTCTAGGCCATAGCACATACAGGGTGTTTTCTTACAAATGTTTCACTCCGTACTCGCCAATTGCCATCTGTCCGAAGGATCATAACATGAGATTCACCTGAAAAGGCCACCTGTCGATATTCAGTGGACGTCCATCTGCGGTACTGATGCGCATTTTCCAGCCTTTGTCGCCGGTGAGCAGCAGCCAGCACGATTACATGAAACAGGAGCCTGCTGTAGAGGGCCATACGCTGCAGTGTTCGCTGACGGTAGCCCCTTGGTGCATATGGCGGGCAGTTGTTCAACATTTGCACATCTATTCGCCCGTACACATTCCCGTAGCCGTCATTAACCATTGTCGTCGGTGGCCAGTAGTGCGCCGCATTTGCATCGGCGCCGGTTTTGAATATCGCTGTTTAGCCATACACGGTACTTTAAACACTGTAGCACGTGAGCAGTTTACAAACTTAGCCGTTTCGGAAATACTTCCACCCTTGCCCCGAAAGCCAATGATCGCGTTCTTTTGCGACATCAGATAAGCCGCTCAGTTTCCCCATTACCACAACTGCTGCACTGCTGCTCCCGTACCCTCCCGACACGCTTCATATACCCTCCACTGTAGTGGCGCCACTAACCGTCTGTGAGCGGTTATTGCACGTTGACGTTTAGTTCGATCGCATTATATTCATATAAGTACCTAAATATTGGCTGCACAAGGGCACTTAGCCTTAATACCATCTCGCCTTAACATTTAAAGTGGGTTAAGATTTTATAAAAATGTGTGGTAATATAGTTCAGTTAGTAAGGTGTCTGATAGCCCGCGCGGTTGGCCGTGCGTTCTAACGCACGGCTTTCCGGGCGGGAAGGAGCGCCGGTCGCCGGCACGAATCCGCCCGGCGGATTTGTGTCAAGGTCCGGTGAGCCGGCCAGTCTGTGGGTGGTTTTTAGGCGGTTTTCCATCTGCCCCGGCAAATTCCCCTTCTTCCGCCTCAGCTACACTATGTCGCCGATTGCTGCGCAAACAAGTTCTCCACGTACGCATACACCACCATTAATCTACCACGCAAACATAGGGGTTACACTCGTCTGGTGTGAGACGTTCCCTGGGGGGGGGGGGGGGGGGTGTCCACCGGGGGCCGAACTGCACAATAACCCTGGGTTCGGTGTGGGGCGGCGGAGGGGTGAAGTGGACTGCGGTAGTCGTCTTGGGGTTGCGGACCACTGCGGCTGCGGCGGGAACGAAGCCTCTACGTCGTTTCTAGGTTCAAATGGCTCTGAGCACCATGGGACTTAACATCTGAGGTCATCAGTCCCTAAAACTTAGAACTACTTAAACCTAACTAACCTAAGGACATCACACACATCCATGCCCAAGGCAGGATTCGAACCTGCGACCGGAGCGGTCGCGCGGTTCCCGACTGAAGCGGTCGTGTCTAGGTCCCTGGTTAACATAACATAAGGTGTCTAATTCATAAACGCAGGGTTATATGTGCATGAAGTAGAAGAGTCCCATTAGCATTATCCATCCAGCTTGCTGAAATACATAGACCGCATATTTTGGTAAGAAGAAACATAATATAGTTCTTACAAGTTATTAGGTTTTTTGCCTTTCAGATTCAACAAGATGGTGGAAATTGTTAGTCCGTCTACTTGTTTGGACGAACTGGAACTATCCTACTGAAAAATTGTGGCCAATATTACCATAAGTATGCTTCAAAATAGCCATCTTCAAATTGCTTATTTTAAATAATACAGTTAGCAGCAAAGTACTGGAAACGTTTCCGTAAGCTTTCCACCTCCAGTTGCTTTTAAGTATGAGACTGTGCAGAAAATAAACTATTGCTACTAGCCTACATCTACTTCTAAATCTACATCTACGTGATTACTCTGCTATTCACAATAAAGTGCCTGGCAGAGGGTTTAATGAACCGCCTTCAAGTTGTCTCTCCACCGTTCCACTCTCGAACGGCGCGGGGGAAAAACGAACACTTAAGTTTTTCTGTGCGAGCCCTGATTTCTGTTATTTTATCGTGATGATAATTCTTCTCTATGTAGGTGGGTGCCAACAGAATGTTTTCGCAATAGAAGGAGAAAACTGGTGATAGAAATTTCTTGAGAAGATCCCGTTGCAACGAAAAACGCCATGTCCCCAAAATTATTTGAGGTTGTTTCGCACTGCCTCCGCCAGTCTTTCTATCATCTTTGTAAGGGTAACCTGGAAAAAACACTCAAGCAGTTTCCCTAAAACCTGGGCAGGAGTGGTGCTATGCACGTGATATGACTTTTTTTTTCGATGGACTGATATAGAACCAGCTACAGTTCGCATTGTGCCTTCAACTCCGGCACGCAGTAGTTGTCTGTGAGCAACAAGAGCTGTGGAGCCAAATCCTTGTACACAAACAGCAACTTCAGCGCAGCGTCGAAAATCAGAGTGTGACCATAACGTGTTACGAAACAATGGCTTAAGCGTTCCACCTCGCGTCATTACTGACATTATTAGACCGATTTTCACCCAAATACTCACTTTTCCTTTAGAAGCTATAAACGTAAATACAATGTCATGACATATTCTGCAAAATTTCGGAAAATATTAGTCCTTTAGGCGAATTGTGTTTGACAGCCCAATATCTTACTGTCACGCAACGTGCTTTTTATTTGTGGTATCATTACCTAATTTGTAAGAGACGACCAAAGAGTTTCCTTTCGTAGGTCGTACAGTCCAGAATCGGTATGCCAATCAGGCAAAATCGCCCTGAACAATAAGGCAATAATCCCACCGACGCACCAGGATTAGGATACACAAGCACTTTATTTAGAACAAATTAAAAAGAAGGAGATGGGTGAGACCTACATGTAACACACACTCGTCTTACCTAGTAGCCTCCTGGGAAGACACTCTCACAGTCGCTTTGTGTAACGAGGATCTCCCGCCCACAACTGTGGCACACCGGACGCCGCTGCTGTCTCTGTCCTACAGCGCCCACCCGAGGAGAACAGCAATATCTGGAATCGACAGCGCACAATACACAGACATCACGCCGGCAAGGTACACCTGTCAGAAGTTGCGATTGTGTTGCTGATGAAAGGGAGGCCGACAAACACACACACACACACACACACACACACACACACACACACAAGTGCACGCACACAGAAACGCCTTAGAGGTTCCGCCTGACAGGAATCAGCTGAGACGATTAACTCTACCAGGTTTCATCTTGTCGGAGCTGTAGGCGCAGAATACAGTACCCAGGCGATCTAAAAATGTATACATTATTCGTCCCCCTAACTTCGGAGGATATTTTCATAAATGACGAGTTATTAACGCACCTTGACCACACCCGCCAGCAGTGCTCTACTTATCTACACGTAGACGGAAGCTGGGCCTTTTCTTTCGCTTGCCAACAGACCTTTGTCGGTTGATGTACCGCCTATTGCCGTAATAATCCATGCTTTTGAGCGTACGAAGGGTTACCTTTAACTGTTAGCGACATGTTAACAGGAGGTTTCTTCTGGATAAGCATTTGCAAGAAAACGTGCTCTGCAAACAGTTTGTAGGTGAGAGGAACCACTACATCAAACATCTAATTTGATGTTTCATTGTGTAGTCAACGACTTTAAGAGATTGAATGGTATCAGCATCATTCTTTCAGAACGAAGATGGCATTCGTCGACCTGCAAGGATTTAAAGGTTATGTAAATAGTTTTGTGTTGCAACAAGCATCTGGTTTTTAATGTATTTTTCTCTCAGCTCCTGTAAACTATAACTTTAAGGTACAAAACTGAATCTAGACATTATGATGTAATATATTAGAATTTTTGTTGTTGCTCGCCTGTAACTGTGAATACTATTTGTGAGCTGGCAGTTGATACACATAGTCAACATCTGGAGGTACAATATAGTTGTAAGATTAAGTAGCTGACACCTAATGTCACGTTATGGCACTTACATTATCTAGTCAAAAGCACCCATTGGTGCACATTAGTACGAGATGTGAACATCTTTAGTTGTGACGTTGGTTATGATCCTGCACAGTTTCCCCCAATATCACTCATACATATTGACTAATAGGCTGAATGCTGTAAATAATCACTTGATGATGCACCTCAACAGTTCAACTACAGTCCAGACGTGCAATATGAAGTATTATGTCAGTATCATTCATATATATGGCTAATAGGTTGAATCCTGTAGTATAATGACGAGACCACAATAGGAGAACATGTCAGCAGCCCGATGGAATGCTAGAGGACAATGCACATCAAGTATAGCTCGCATGAGGTATAATTTGTGTCTGCCTATATATTTGCCTGCTAGCGTAAGGCACATCAGCTGCTTGCTGTCGGCAGCACCTCTAAGGTGCGTGCATGTGTGTGTGTGTGTGTGTGTGTGTGTGTGTGTGCGCCTCTCAACAAACAGTAGCGTGATCGAAGTTCTGACAAGTGGACCTGGTCCTCGCCGGCGTGATTACTACCGACTGCTGATTCCGCTGTTCTCCTTGATAAGACACGGTAGGACAGAGACACTTTTTTTTTCACTTGCTGCCCTGATTTTACGACCCACCACCTAATTGCGTAAGGTGGGTCTTTATTGACCACTTAGCCGCTGCGATCGGTATATGGGCGCTGATATGGCTGAGCCACCACACCAGTTCCCGTATCCGATCGCACCGTTGCCCGTGTCCCACCACGTGGAGGCGGGTCATAGTTGATCGTGTTTTGTTTTTGTCTCTTTTATTTTGTTTTCTTTTACTTGGTTATCTTCCTTTCCTTTTCTGTATGGCAGCTTTCCCAAACCGTTTAACAAAAATTTACATGAAGTTTAAATTTTGAAAAAGAAATACAAAAATATAGTTTAGAATGAAGAATGAGGAAAGGAGATAGGAAAGGAAGAAGCTTATAGTCCCTCCACTCTGGAGAACTGAGGATGAAAGCCTTGGAATTAGTCGTCAAGCCATTGATCCTCAGTCTCCAATCCTTTGCTTATCTTTACCTAAGAAGGTCTATGCTAATCTATAATTTCTATGCTAATTACTAAAGCTGTTACTAAGATAATTACGCTATTAACAGGTTTAAAGTGCCGTGTTTGCCTGTGGCAATTGCGACGGTGCGCCGACGCTGTTTACATCTATTCATGTTGAGCTTTAGTTACGTGTAATCTATTGTGATATCTGTATATTATGTTTAGACTAATGCATTTCTGTTGGTCTTCTTGCTGTCTCGGTTTTCATCCTCCACACTATGGCGTCTATGTACGTGCTGCATCTAGGTTTGTCGTGTGTACGGTCTCTCGCGCCTGTACTCTTTATGGCATTCATCTGAGATTATTTCTGTCAGTACGTTTAGTTCGTCCCATAATTCTGGTATTCTGATTGCATCGTATATGTGTCGCTCAGTTTGTAAGTGTTGTATTCCTGGTGTGTTTCTGGGTTGTCAGTATTTCCCTCAGAATAGGATTGTGTGTTCGGGGGTTCCCATACCTCCGCATGTACATGTAGATGTCTCTCTTAGACTCACACGGTTCAAGTGCGTGGGATAAGGTCCGTGCCCAGTCAAGAAATGCTCCATGCCGCGGCTAGGATCGGCATGTTTCATTCTTAACCTTTCCGTGATATCCGGAAAAAATGTATGCGCTCTCCGTACCTTATCACTTGTGCCCCATTCTTCTTGCCATGTATCGATTATCCATTGTTTGAGGTCCCGCTTGTTGTTCAGTGGAGAACCAGTTATTACATTAACCTGGTCTAGTTTGCCCATCTTTAACCAGTACCGTGCGGCCCGATGCCTAATTGTTATATCTATCGGGAAGATTCCAAGCACTACACACAGCGCTTCGATCGATGTCGTACCAAATGCTCCAGATAGTCGCATTAGGACGCTTCTCTGTCCTCGCCTAACTGCTGTTCTGTTAGTGACGAGGTTGAGTCTGCGCGCCCATGTACTGGCCGCAAAACATAGTACAGAGACAGCAGTAAGTAGCGGACCGGAAGTGCCCCGTAACAACAAATGACTGCAGCAGTGTCTTTCCAGCTGGCTGCAATGCAGTTCGAGTGTGTACGGTTACGTGTAGGTCTTCATCAACTGCTCTATCTTAATTTGTTTTAAATAAAGTGCTTGTCGGTCCAACCATCCTCCTATGTTGGTAGGAGTAACTGTTTTTACAATGTAAATTTAGCGATGTGTTGTGATTTGATTTTTTATCCATTGTTTATTTACTAGTATGCTAGTGGCAGTCTTATAGCGACGTTCGACACCCTGATAACGTAGGGATAATATATACTTGGAACGCATTTGTTGCAGTGTGCTATTTGTTTAGTGTGGGATAGGCCCTTGTTTGTTACCACCATATTATAGAATATATCATGAAATGGTTAATTTTTAATATTTAACCATGCAGTGCAATGTCAGTGTCTCTTACCTCATAAATTGCAGTAATATTTACCGCCATTTTTTCCAGCATTACGCCTCCAAACTCTCCAAGAATACTAAAGACTGCTAGAGAGCATCGCTGTACAAACGTATGTTACGAGTGGATGACAGCATCTGAATCTAGAGTCTTACAAACCGTAATGTATGTATTGTAAGTTGAATATGATATCTCATCTGGTTATGAGTATTAAAACTAGAATACATAATAACATTACAGATAAAAAGCGAGCTATGTGATTGTAGGATACTACGCTGTCATGCTTTCTGATGTTTAGCGGAATATGTCATTACAGTCTATTTACTTTTGTAGCTTGCAATGGAAACATGGGTATCTGGGTGAAAATTAGTCTAAAAATGTCAGAAGTGATGGGAGGTGGAGTGCTTAAGCCACTGTGATTTAACACAGTATGACATGGTCACATTGTCATTGCAGATTATAAGCTGAAGGCGGTTTTTATATAGAAGAAGTGTTAATACTTGACTGCTAGTTGTACAAGGGTGATTCAAATGAAAACCTTAAAAGACCCATAAAAGTGGGAAAATTTGTGTGATGGAGTTGGTAGGAGGTAGCAGAGTGATGTTACACCGAAGGAGAGGGCAGCAGTGTCTACAAAAAGATGGCTACCCCGCTGTCAACATGCGCCGCTACTGAGCAGCGATCTGTGTTGCGTTTTTCGTCTAGTGAAGATGTCAAATCAGTCGAAATTCAGCCCAGAACGACAGTGCAATACGGTGATTCGTGTTTGACAAAAATGGCTCCAAACACTAAGGGACTTAACATCTGAGGTTATCAGTCCCCTTGACTTAGAACTACTTAAACCTAACTATCCTAAGGGCATCACACACATCCATGCCCGAGGCAGGATTGGAACCTGCGACCGTAGCAGCAGCAGCGCTATTCCAGACTGAAGCGCCTAGAACCACTCGGCCACAGCGGCCGGCTCGTGTTTGTCATTGCAACAAGTTTACAAGTGGTGTGGGAAGTTTAAAAGCGGGTAACGTCTCTGCAGCGTGCCCCAAGACCAGGGCAGACTAACCGCGTAATGATGGGGAGAATGTTGCGATAGTGGAGGAGGTTTTAAAAGAGAACAGACGAACGAAATATCCAGAAGTTTGAAGATTAGTATTGGTTCAGTGCAGAATATTGTTCACGACGCACTGCACATCAGTAAAGTGTCTGCAAGATAAGTACCAGAAACGAAAAGATCAAGCAAGGAATGACGCCAGAGCTCATCACCGGAAAAAAAAAATCCTCAGTCAAACCTCTGCTGGAAAAGTCATGCTCATTCTATTCTGGAATACAGACGGAATAATTTTGAAGTATTAAATGGATAGGGGAGTTACGGAAACAAGTAGTTCTAATTCATACATGCACAAAAAACAGCATCACCCCAGAAGTAAACGAAGAGGACTTCTGACTTCAGGAGTACTGCTACAGCATGACATCGCCCTTCTGCATACACGCCGTAAGAGAGTTGAGACTGTTCAGGAAATTAAATTTGAATGTCTGGCACTTCCTCCTAATTCATCAGACCCCGCTCCTAGTGACTTTCATCTATTCGGTGCACTCAAATAAGAAATGGGAGGAAGGCATTTCAGAAGTGATGAAGTGAAAACTGCGGGGCACAACTGGCTACACACACTGCCAAAAGAATTCTTTCATTGTGGTATCTACGCACTTCCCAAGCGGCTGAATACGTGCATTCAACGTCAGGTAGACTACGCCGAAAATGACATCAAATTTTTTGTTCATTGTTACAATTATAATTACCATAATACTTTTAAAATTTTCATTTGGATCACCTTCGTATTAGTTGAGATACGCAACTTGAAGGAGGCTATTTTGAAGCATTAATTATGGTAATATTGGCTACCGTTTTTAAGAATAATAGTCCCAGTCACAAGCACTTCGTCTAGAACAGTAGATATATTAAAATTTTCCGTCATTTTGTGGAATTTGAGAAGCAAAACATTTAATAACTCACATGAACTCAGTTTTTGTGATATATTAGTTTCTTTACCCTACAAAAATGTGTAGTCAGTGTAGTTCAGCCAGTCAGTGGGGTAAAGCTAATAAGAATAATTTACTTCATGCATGTATAAGCCTGTGTTTATGAATCAGGTACCCTGCTCATTGAACTACACTGACCATACATATTTATAAATTCTTAACCCATATTAAATGACTAGATGGGATGGTAATGACGCTATGGGCAAATTTCAAAGTATTTAGATGAATATAAAGTGATTGAACTACTGTCATCTACTAACCTATAATTTATTTAAGTAACACAGTCAATTTAGATGCGAAAATATTTAATTTAGGTTGAAACTCCAGAAAGCTTGAAAGTGAGGTATATCAAATGTGATACAATAAGTATTAGGGCAACAGTATCATCAGCACACATCGCAAGTTACCTACATCAGGGGCAAGCATACATTTGGGGGCAAACCTATTGTTCTCTTTTGATTGACAGGTCATTAACCTATTGTTCTGCTAAGAGGATTATGACTCCCTGGAGATAATCCACTCTTTTGAAACTTCCTGGCAGATTAAAACTGTGTGCCAGACCGAGACTCGAACTCGGGACCTTTGCTGAGCACTTGCCCGCAACAGGCAAAGGTCCCGACTTCGAGTCTCGGTCTGGCACACAGTTTTAATCTGCCAGGAAGTTTCATATCAGCGCACATTCCGCTGCAGAGTGAAAATCTCATTCTGGAATCCACTCTTTTGATTGACAGGTTATAATCCTCAGGGGATAATCATTCCTTTTGATTGACAGGTGGTTTCTATTGTTCCCCCACCCCTTCCCCTCCTTCTCCCTCCTCCACCTCCTCCCCTCACTTCCCTCAGGGAATTCCCCTCGCCAATATACGAACACTTTTGATATTTTGATTTACTAATTAATTAAATCGATCAATTCCTGGAAAGACCATACCTCCTCCTCCCCTCCCCCTTCCGCAAATTGGGGTGAAAAAGACTCGGTTGATCAGTCATTTGGAGGGAATCCGATTGCAAAGTATGGAATACTGTTTAAACAATTCAGACAATCTGTGGGATACTGTTTGTTTAACTAATTTACGCGATCCAAGACTGTGTTTAGAATGTAGTTTATTTATTTAGTTAAAAGATTTGTCAGGGAACTGACTGCAGTGTATGAAATACTATTTATTTAAACAATTTACAGGATACAGGATGGTGTATGGAATCTGCTTTATATAAAGAATTAGTCAGGAAATCGATCACGACATGTAATATTTAAACATCTGCGGCGCTTTTATATTATGGTTGCCCTTGGAAACGCTGAGTAAATTTAGTTAATGTCTGCTGCCGGAGTGATTGACTTTAATGCTCTTATTATTTGTTTTCCTCACTTTTCGAAGCACACTGGTGTCTAAGCACAGACGGGAAAATCGGAACAATTACATATCTAAAAGTTCATTACATATTTCGAAACCCACCGTCACTACCTGCAGATCAGCAAATTACTAGAATCTCAGCATCAAACAATTTTGTACAGATCGAGAAACATACAGCAGTTGTGATGCACTGATAGTTAAACCCTGTAAAAGCTGTCTACATATCATGAATGGAGTGAAGTGCTGCATAGTTGCCGCCGTTTGGGGCCTCCCACGCGAGTCTCTATCGTCAGTGCACCGCAACGAAGGTCAAAACCGTATAACGTCCTAACTACAGATCGCGTTAGTAAAGACAACTGACCATGGACCACATATCGGGCTCCTCTGATCTCACGGCCCCCAAACAAAGCAACAAGTGGCGGCATTCTGTCGATGGGGAAGTTAGACAGTCTATTCCTGTCTCTGTCTCTCTCAAGAGGCCACTTCCTGATTGTCTGTATGATCCAACTTCCTCAAACATGCAGACGGAGGTTTGCATCTCTCCTCAGAATACAATGTTCCTATTGGCTAATGCTGGAGACAAAGAGAACCTGATACAGTTTCGATATCAAAAATAAAGTGAAATAAGCCATTTGCTATACCCTTCCAAATTAATTGCTTAACCTTTTACAGCAGTCAAATATATCGCTTTAAACGCTCACCTCTATCTCACGATGGTCCTTCTTTGTAATAAAACACATTTTCAACGTTTGAGTATTACATGCAAACATTATGCAAGTCAAGTAATGAAATTTCCACCACAAATAGATCGTAGCACTAAATATATCCGAGGTCTTGTATGCACCAACGTTTGAGAACACAAACACCCTCCTCCACCACAGCATTCCACTAAACATATCTGGTGGAAAAAAATCCTACCGATCATAAAACCAGCGATCGCAAGGCGCGCGCCGTTCACCTTCTACAGCGTAGTCCCTGTCTGCACCGGCTTAACTAAATACCGAGGAATTACAATCACGAACAACCTAAATTGGAAGGAACACGTAGAAAATGTTGTGGGGAAGGCTAGCCAAAGACTGCGTTTTAATGCTAGGGCACTTAGAAAATGTAACAGATCTACTACGGAGACTGCCTACACTACGGTTGCCCGTTCTCTTTTAGAATGCTGCTGCGCGGTGTGGGGTTCTTACCAGATAGGATTGACGGAGTACATCGAAAAAGTTCAAAGTAGGGCAGCACGTTTTGTATTATCGAGAAGTAGGGGAGAAAGTGTAACTGAAGTGATACAGGATTTGGGATGGCCATCATTACAACAAAGGCGTTTTTCATTGCGGAAGAATCTTCTCACAAAATTCCAATCACCAACTTTCTCCTCCGAATGCGAAAATATTTTGTTGACGCCGATCTACATAGGAAGAAACGATCACCATGATACAATAAGGGAAATCAGAGCTCGTACGGATAAATATAGGTGTTAGTTCTCTCCGCGCGCTGTACGAGATTGGAATAATAGAGAATTGTGAAGGTGGGTCGATGAACCATCTCCCAGACACTTAAATGTGGTTGGCAGAGTATCCATGTAGATGTAGATGTAAATTAGATTGAGGAGGAAACCTGTTACACTTGTAAATACGCTACAGAAATTGTGAACTGCAGAGAATGATTATAGGGCAGTAAATACGAGCTCTGGTATTTTGTTCAGTACTGGTGACGCTAATTAAACCCGTCCACGAAAGCAGAAGTGCTTACTACTATCGCACTGCACATAGGCACGCCATAAAATGCCAGTAACGGAGTCCTGCAGCCGCGTGGCTCTGCCTGCGGTGTGCGGGTGAGAGCGCGAATAGGCTTCGCGAACTTTGGCGGAAGTTGCTGAAGATGAGCGATTCTAACGACAGTCGTGTGACCAGGTGTACACCGGCCACGCGGTTGCCACAGCTGTGTGAAGGCTTGTCCACCACAGCCTCGCGGATTTCACGCACCTGCGCTCACTTTCACGTAGGTTTGCAGTGTGCCCATGTGCGATGCGCTTCGCTTAATACCAGACTTGGCCGAAATTTATGCTAATGACGAATAACGCATACATATGTAATTAATTATTCGTTATTCGTGAATAACAAATAGTATTCGAAATACTATTTAATTGCATGAATAAAAACACTTTCTCGTCATCTGGTAATAAAAAGTGTTAAGAATAATAGATACATCTGAAATCAAATTGCATTTATTGCTCCAGTTTTGTGTCATTTAGTAAAAGAATGTACTTTTCGTTTCTTTTATATTAGTTTTCAGAACAACTCTTTTTATGAAACATCTCGTCAGAAAATTTACAGAGATTTACCATTGTGACACTAAAGCAAATATGTTCTGCACATGCAGTGCACCCCTGAATTCGTCTTTAATCATGACTTCGGTGAATGACTTCCAGTTCACATTCTTCTTCAAAAATTGAGAAATTATCAATTCTGGTGTAGTACTCGGCAAGTAATTCGTTGTGATTCCCCTTTACGTTCACTTCTCAAATCACATTCCAAACAAAATCTTTCTACGCCATAGTGTTATTCGGGGTTTGTGAGCCAATTTCTGTGACATTCCTTTGGCTATAATATGTCTGAAGTTTGTTGTAAGCCTCCCTTGCTCGTGGACAGCAGCAGAGGTGAAATACGTATTTTTAAATCGTGGGTAAGACTTCGCTGCAATAATTGCAATTGGTACAGAAAGGAAAAAAAACGTCTTCCAATCGTATCCTGATACTTTCACGATACACAAGTTGCAAGCGTGTTGCACTATTACGTACTATTTTTACATGCTTGAACCCAGCGTCTCTTCTACAATTTTTGAATCTTATAGCTCTACGTAATTGCATAGACAGACGTCGATCGCAAAGCTTACTCAGAGTTAATCCTAAAACACTTTGGATGACTTCTGCATCTACATCTACATACATACTCTGCAATCCACCTTACGATGCGTGGCGGAAGGTACCTTGTACCACAAGTAGCATCTTCTCTCCCTGTTCCACTCCCAAACAGAACGAGGGAAAAATGACTGCCTATATGCCTCTGTACGAGCCATAATCTCTCTTATCTTTGTGGTCTTTCCGCGAAATGTAAGTTGGCGGCAGCAATATTTGCACTGCAGTCAGCCTCAAATGCTAGTTCTATAAATTTCCTCAGTAGCGATTCACGAAAAGAACGCCTCCTTTCCTCTAGAGACTCCCACCCGAGTTCCTGGAGCATTTCCGTAACACTCGCGTGATGATCAAACCTACCAGTAACAAATCTAGCAGCCTGCCTCTGAATTGCTTCTATGTCCCCCCTCAATCCGACCTGATAGGGATCCCAAACGCTCGAGCAGTACTCAAGAATAGGTCGTATTAGTGTTTTATAAGCGGTCTCCTTTACAGATGAACCACATCTTCCCAAAATTCTACCAATGAACCGAAGACGACCATCCGCCTTCCCCACAACTGCCATTACATGGTTGTCCCACGTCATATCGCTCTGCAATGTTACGCCCAAACATTTAATCGACGTGACTCTGTCAAGCGCTACACTGCTGATGGTGCATTCAAACATTACAGGATTATTTTTCCTATTCATCTGCATTAATTTACATTTATCTGTATTTAGAATTAGCTGCCATTCTTTACACCAATCACAAATCCTGTCCAAGTCATCTTGTATCCTCCTACAGTCACTCAACGACGACACCTTCCCGTACACCACAGCATCATCAGCAAACAGCCGCACATTGCTATCCACCCTATCCAAAAGATCATTTATGTAGATAGACTTCGGAGTTCTTGCTTGGGTCACTCATTTTGCAGCAATACAACCACGAACTGTATAATTATATCAAGGAGACACACATATACGATAGTGTTAGCAATCTAAGAAATGTGTTTAAGATTGAGAGTTTTTGTCGAATACCTTCTCATCGTTGTCTGGTTACATAGAGTTCTTGTGCCTTGTTAGCAGTGGGAGGGCGAGATGTATTGGCAGGTGCAGAGACAGTTGAAGGGCGTCGAGTCGGTATTGCAAGGGCTGCAAAACACTTGGTAGTCTGGTTGCGACAGTCAATAAAGAATGACGTGCGTTGTAGTCTGCGCACCTTACCGCTGAGATTTCGTGGGTGTGCGCAGCCAGTTGTGAGCAGGCTGTCTCCTGGAGAAACTTTGCGACTGATTTGAACTTTCCGAAGTAGCCAGACCTTGACTGCGTTCTTAAACAAGTTTTCGACAGCTTGTAGGAGTTGGTGGAATTTCCATTATTGGAGGGGCGTGCAGTAGGTCTTCAAATTTATAGCTATCTCTTTCTGGCATGATATTTTGTTAAACACATCATGCACTTATAATGGCAATTGCAAATTCTTCTCGAACGTCCATTGGGCCATGGAAAATTGTCTCCGTTCTCCATTTACTTGCCAGGGTGCCAAAAGTACATTGTATAAACTCCCTTAGTCCGAGTCAGTCGGTTTTTAAAGGTTGTTTTATTGTTTGCTGAAGACCTTCCTCCATTACGAAGCATTAAATTTTCAGATATACCAAATGTATCGTCTCCGGCAATAACGCATGGAATCAGTATGCTCCTGTTTGATATGGGGCTTTTCTGCAATATTCGTAAATTTTTACTAACGACATTTTCTTGCAAAATTGATTGCATGTAATAGATGAGTCACTATATTTTCCGTATGCCCCCACATCTATTTAAGTGAACTTCTCATCAGCAGGGCATAAAGGTAGTAAAACGACCGTAAAATAATTTTTATAAATATGGCAACGTCCGTTTGTTATGAGAAGCGAGGCATAACATATTCCAAGTCCATCTCGCTCGCCTGGTCGGTCACGACTGGCTGTCAGCTGGTAGAATAAATTGGCTGCTCAACATTGCGTCAACCTAGAGCTAATAGACCAAACTGCTGAGGCCGTCCGCCCATAAGCATTTTTATGTTTCATTTGTTACGCAGTAAATTAAGTATAGCTGTGCTCAACTTGAAGGATGATTCCAGCACTGCAGTGTTTAACTAGACTCCCCACCTTCTTTGAACAGACTTATGCAGCCTGTTAGGGGGTTCTATATTTCAAGCCGTCCAGGGTGGCCGAGCGGTTCTAGGCGCTACAGTCTGGAACCGCGTGACCGCTACGGTCGCAGGTTCGAATCCTGCCTCGGGCATGGATGTGTGTGATGTCCTTAGGTTAGTTAGGTTTAAGTAGTTCTAAGTTCTAGGGGACTGATGACCTCAGAAGTTAAGCCCCATAGTGCTCAGAGCCATTTGAATCATTTTTTTCTATATTTCAACACGTGCTCCGAAATACGGCATAACTTGACTTGGCATTATTGTCATTGTTATAGGAGGGTCGACCCTTAAGTGTAAGTTTCTTAGTCTGTTACTTACGCCACAGAACCACAAAGGCAAATATCTGGACAAACCACTAATATGTTGTTTATCAAATAGCATTAGCATTATATGTTAGTCGTTATTTAATATACAGATAATTTATTGGTAAATAAATTTGTTTGAATGATCTACATATTCGAATAATCATCCAGATAGAAATCTGTTCGAATAATACCCATCTCTTTTCACCACTACACATTACGCTTCCTTTCTCTTTTTCTTCTTATTATCAAATGTAACGAGTCCTATTATATCACATGCGCGATTTTAACGGCTCACAGAAAGCGAGAAATAATCCATCAACTATTATTTAACAAAAATGTACAGTGCCATAACTGGAACAATGACCTTCAGTTATCACTTTAATTTTCGTTATACTGTGGCAACACTTGGTGAATGACAGCACACACTTTCTCCATAGAAAACATAGAAAACCAAAAGCTAAAAGGAAATTCTAATTCTAAATGGATTCGAATACTGTCGGACCCATTAGTGCCACTATGTTGTGTCGCAGCTGTATAGATAGAGTCTATGTTTCCTTATTTACGGGGGAAGGGCACGAGGATGTTGCCCGTCACTCCATGAGTGAATTTGCAGCTGCGTACTTCCACGTGTGCGGGCCTAGAGAGTGACATAGGCGAACAATACTCAAGCGGATTCACCACGCGAACGCAGTGCACTATACTCCGCTCATCGTAAGAAAAAATCTCATGTAAAAATTACAATATGTATTCTTCCGCATTTGCTGGAACCTCACTGGATTTCGTTTCACGTGGAGCAGTAGCCAATCTGTCGCGAGTACAGTCAAGTACGATAATGAAGATACGTTTTATGCGGTGCGTTACGCATACATCGACTCAGCCACAATACGGGACAACGGCTTTACCGGCGCATTTAACTTGGAAAGCACTGGTCGGCCACCTGGCCCAACTAACCTCCTGTGATGTGAACAGTTGTAGTAAAGACGTGAAAAGAGACAAACAGAGAACAATATAAACTTGCATGTCATTTAATTTTTGAACAGAAGGAAATAATGGTAAAACTCAGGTGATACGCTTCTTAGGTGATCTGAAGGAAAACATGCTCGCGATCTTAGCTAACATACTGCTGTAATTAAAACGAGAGTGATGAAAATTCCTTACTTTAAAAAGAGTAATTTTTCTGCATGATCTATGTGCGGCGTAAAAGCGCGCTGCTTGGATTTCACCATGTAATTAAATATTGAAGCCACTGAAGATATTACAGTCAGTCGTCTGGTAATCTCTGAATTTCTCCCAAATCGGACGCCGAGGAAAGCGGTACATTTCAGTACTACTACGCTGATAACGAGGCGATCATCAACAGAATCCCAAGCCGCCAAAAAGTCCATATTTCCTCCAACTCCTCTTTTATGACGTGCTGTTCTGCATTTCGCCATCATTCGGCAGTGACGTGTCACAAAGCTTAGTGCATTAGTTCCAGTAAGTTTGGCAGCTTAAGTGTCTAGTTATTTCTCACGACAAATCCCTTAACTTCACTCCAAATCAGTTCTATTGGGTTCAGATAGGAGTGGTACGGCGACAACCGTGAAAATTCAACATCTGTAACGGTGCGCGCGACACCGTGAAAATTATTTCCCGTGTTTCTACGACGCTTATCACGCTGGCTCGTGTGAGACCACATCTGTCCTATAAAACAGTCGGCATGTTCAAACAAAGAGTATTTGATTTTTCATTTTTCTCCAAAAAATGTTATCGTGTAATGTTTTCTTGGCTTCAGAATCCGTAACAATTTTTAAGATTGTGTATTTGCAGTGAAAACCAGAATTCTGCGCATGATATCTAATTAGGAACGAGAAGATGTGCATTTTTCTTCAAAAAATGACGGTTAATGATGAGTTAATTACAACATATTGATAAATATCTTATTTAAATGATTTAGGTATGCAAACGGAACAATAAAAAATTGTTCATAACAACTGGTTTCGAATCACAGCTCACCACTGCGCTAGATTATTAAACAACGGCACTACCAATTACTCCAGGCTTATAATAGGAATAGCAATTCTTGTATTTAGTACATTGTATTTCTCAACGAACGTCAAACGTTATTTTTTTCTGTAATGTGAAAAACATTAAGAAAAAGTTGTCTCTAGCCATTAAAGGCGTTCCGCGCACGTGTTTCACTACGAAGCAGTGTCATCCATTTTCGCGGTACATATGAACAGTGACACAAACAGAGCACACGTAGCGCTTACAGAGACTGTGACTGTACACGATTTTTGAAATAAAAATTACGTCGCTAAAGTATGATTAAGAAAAACGTTAATGGCTGTTAATACATCAGAATGTCTTAAAGTTTCATTTACAGTGACATCTATCTAATACATAAATTGGACCTACTTCCAAGTGCGGACCAACACCAGTACACGAAAGCTACTGCTGCTGACGAGTCATCGAGTTTGTGTTTGTTTACATCAGGTTTATTCTTATGATGAACGGAGTATAGTAACGGTACAACAAGTTGTATGACGACGGCTCTGCCATTTCTGGCGGCCCAAAACTGCACTACTGAAGTTATAAAACAAAAAGGCTTGCTAATTAAGATATAACTTGTTTTATTTAATTGGTGATAATATTAATTATAATTTATGCGAAAACGATACCTAACGCATTGATAAACACTCATCACGGACACTGTTTAGGACCGCACTGCAAACATGCTGACCGTTCAGTTACTTCTATGGTCAATTTGTACGTCTCTCGTTAATTTGTGTATGATATAATCACAACGTGTTGCTGGAGAATAGGGGAGTCAATAACATTAGCCATGACGCGTATAGGCTGTAGCGGAACGAGCGCCACATACACTGAGTTAAAGATATGAGCCACTTTAAAATTTCTACTTGTTACTTCTACAGAGACATTAGTGGGGGTGGGGGCAGGAGGAAGTAGCTAGATAAAATTTAGAAATTTTGCCGTTCCCTTTAACTACTCACGGCGAATCCGAGAATGGTTCTTTTGAAAGGGGTGTGACTGATTTTTTTCACTGTCAATGAGCAAACCCTGTCATATGACCGCCTTGTTGACGGACGATAAATCCTAATATTGTTTTCCTTATTTTGAGTAGTTGGGTTTGTTAGACAACACAACATTGTATGGTCTTTGTGCGAGCGTAGGCTTTCGATGCAATTATCAACTCCAGTAAAAAAATTCTGGATATTAAAACAAAGAATTTTACGATTCTGCGAGGTCTTTTCATGAAATTTCAGTCTCCAACTATCTCCTCGATGCGAAAATATTTTGTTGACACTCACCTATGCGGGGAGAAATAATCATCGTAATAAAATAATAGAAATCAGAGTTCGCACGGAGAGATTAAAGTGTTCGTGTTTCCCGCGCGCAGTTCCAGTATGGATCGGTAGAGAAATCGTGTGGCAATGGTTTGATGAACCGTCTACCAGATACTTAATTGTGCGTTGCAGATTAATCATGTGGATGTGACCGAGTGATCATATTTCTAAAACCAGCGTTGCGGCCATTGTTGCAATCAGCCTTCATCAGGTCCTGTATAGACTGAACCCGAAACTTGATGATAAAATTTACGAAGTAGTTCAGGGATATTTTCTGAGTTTATTGATGTTAGGGAACCGTGGCTTGTGCTGCCTCCTTCCGCAATCATTGTATTTCGTTTGATTTATTACCCCCATTTACCATGTACTTGTATTATATTGCAAGTATCAGCTCATTATTAAAAATGTCGACGGTATGTGCTGCGTGTCTTGCTTGGAAATAAACTTCACACGCGGTATTTGCTGTTAACAAGAGTTATTCCCACTTCACTCTTCGCCTTATACCTTGTATTCAGAAGTACTTAGTTCTGCCTATGGTTAGTTTTTCCAGCAGTATCGACTGACACACGGGTGGTCAGCCGAGTTGTTGATCCTATTTTATGCAATATTTGGACGACCGACTTATCCGTTTTCTTCTGGAGCCCCGTTGTGCGTTTTCGTGTGTACTCACCGCCTGGGCTGCAAACAGATGTTCAGTGTTGCTGGTGTTGCACTGCTATTTATATACAAGTTCGACTCCCGGCGCCTACTATACCCTTTGTAGCTCATTTCTTTCTCAGAGCCCGTGCAGCTCCTCTGTGAAACGCATATCCTTTGAGTGTTTTGCAGCTCTAGTGGATAATGTGGTGTCACCGCCAGACACCACACTTGCTAGGTGGTAGCCTTTAAATCGGCCGCGATCCATTAGTATACGCCGGACCCGCGTGTCGCCACTGTCAGTAATTGCAGACCGAGCGCCACCACACGGCAGGTCTAGAGAGACGTCCTGGCACTCGCCCCAGTTGTACAGCCGACGTTCATAGCAATGGTTCACTGACAAATACGCTCTCATTTGCCGAGACGATAGTTAGCATAGCCTTCAGCTACATTTGCTACGACCTAGCAAGGCGCCGTATTCAATTGATATTGAGATTCTATTAATGTATCATCAAGAGCGATGTTCTACAAATGTGGATTAAAGTTAAGTATTCCAGAAGCTACGTACTTTTCTTTATAGCATTCATTACGTATCCTGTTTCAGACCTCACGCCAGCCTGCGTGAGTTTAAGCGCGTGCCTTTCGGCTTCCTCTCATTGTGTCTAGGCTGTCTTGTCTAGACACAACAGATAATATGACCAAT
Organism: Schistocerca nitens; assembly: GCF_023898315.1. Taxonomy (NCBI): domain Eukaryota; kingdom Metazoa; phylum Arthropoda; class Insecta; order Orthoptera; family Acrididae; genus Schistocerca; species Schistocerca nitens. The sequence continues at coordinate 351,967,331 of NC_064616.1, forward strand.
GAGATCTTAGTACACTGAATGGCAGGCCACAAACCTCGTTTAAATTGAAACCTTTATGCCCATTTATTAGTTTTGCGACATATTTATTTCGATGAACTCTTTAATTACGCTGTCCCAGAACCTTGAAGTTTGTCCCTGATCTTATCTAGTTTCTTTAAATTAGAGGCATTGCTCGGCGAATTGCGAGTTCCCTATGAAACATCATTCGCAGCGGCATGAAGATAATTTCGTCAACGCTATATACATGGGTGTTACTGAAAATGAAAATTGTAATCGATCTGGCTGGCAGTTTTTTTTTTTTTTCAAAGAGAGAGAGAGAGAGAGAGAGAGAGAGAGAGAGAGAGAAAGGGAGAGAGAGAGAGAGGGAGAGAGAGAGAGAGAGGAACAGGAGCAGCATTTGCTTGAGGATGTATCTCGGTGTCTCCGTAAGGTTTCCGGACATGAAGAGACACTTTCTCAAAGAATAAGAAATTTTAATAGACCTTTTGATTTGTCATCATAATATCCTCACAGTAGCTTTGTGTACTGTACAATTAAAATTATCGCAGTACTTATAATAATAAAATTCAAAGTAATGAAATTATTGATCAATCAGCTACTTCTGAAAAATTTTCTTGAGATATGAAAATAAATGTGATTTCTGTGCTATATCTCGTTTTCTTCAATTATAGGGTCAATTTCCCCTTAGGTTACTGAGCACAAACGACAGACCATCCGCTGTTTTTGTGCAGTGGAACCAATTTGGCGGGTAGCACAAGAGAAAACATTTGAAAAATAGAAGACACCGTAGTGTTTAGTCTGAATACTCCAGAGACGTTATGCAAATCAACTAGTTACGATGAAGTAATAAAAACAGAAGGATAACGAAAGGAAAGTTAAGAAGCAATAAAATCGCAATAATTTGATTTATTCGTGTGATAATAGAAAGGTGGCCGAAGTACCACAGATTTATGATTTATTTTGTATAACTTTTCGTTTTCTAAACTTTTTTGTTTCATAAAATAATTATGCAAGTATCATGTGTTAAAGAAATACAAAAGTTTCGTAAAAACGCTTTACTTTAGCCACAGGCATGCAATAAATATAATAAAATCGTCTGTGTTGTAGGGACGGGCGTATATTAATAGCGAGATGCTATAGATCGGTATTCCGCGGGGTGGCCCTTACAATATCAGCCGACAGCTCGCTTCCAATAACACGCGACAGGCCGTGGTTGAAGGACGTAGGGCAAACACCGGCCAACTCTGGAGAGAGCTAAATATAGACTTTAATGGGAAATTCATCGCTTTCTGGTGCCCCGGTTTTCGTTTGCTTTACTGTTCTGCAAACAAATATTTTACGTCTCCACCTTCACATCCATGCTACAGTAGATCGGAGAGACAAACATAAACTCTCCAGTGTTGAAAAATTCCTGAAAAACAGATTTCAGAATTGTAACTTGATCTGTCAGTTTCATCCCCCTTACTGATTTCATCGCCACTCATTGATAATCGCTAATAAAACTTTAATTATAATTTTGTACACAAGTTTGTTGAAGATCTTTTCTAGATCGTTGGATACCTTTCCACTTCAGTGTGTCCATATGCTTTGCTTCTGATGCCGTGAACTTGAGATCTATTTATAACGGTTTTAGGGAGCAGAGAAAATTGTATGTAGCAAGATGGTTTCGTTTAAGAGGCTAATGATCCACACTGGCAGTTGTAATTTTTTGCTTCAAATTTAAAACATCACATTTTTCTAGAAGAGCCAGTGAGTGTGTTAAAAGTTTTTATATCTGCTGAGGACCCATCAGCAGTAAAGTTAGGTAGTTCCTCGGTCACTGTTACTACTTACCTATGCTCCTGCTGGATCATTATCTAATATAAAAGGTTTTGAGCAAATATGCACACTTGGAGCTAGTAATTTGGTAAGAACTTAAAAAAATGAATGACAGGAACGTTTTACGAGAAAAAAGGAAACAATTGCCGCATTTGAGAAAAGCGTAAGTTTGATGAAATTAAAACAAGATCAAGATAGAAAAATCAATAATTCTTCTCATTTCTTAAGCGTCTGTTCAGCCTGCGTCTAGGTTTACTAGTGATGGGAAACCAGCCATCAACGAATTGGCAATTATTTACTTCCGTGATTAGATGCCATTTGCCACAAGTGTCTGCTACCGAAGGGAAGGTTGTTTCCCCATCTGTCGTGAGAAGTATAATATTTATCATGGGCGCATTCATATCTGACCTGTTTGTGAAGAACCTTCAATGGCAGCAGAAGACTCGCCTTAACACTGACCAACAATGAAGTGACTGTGAGTTTCGTATAGTTTTTGCTGTAATTAAAGCAGAATTTCTGGTTTCAGAGTGCTTTTGTAGTGTAAAATTTGTAAAAATGCCACGAAAATAAGGTGAATAATTTTTTTATATTTTTGGCGAGATAAAATTTTCCTCACAGAAACGTAATCTGACGCCTCTTATGAAGGCTGCCTATCAGCATTATTTCGGTATCAATGTAGGGGGCCAGGATAAGTCTTGGGCTCCACATATATGTTGCAACGGATGTTCAGTTACATTGCGAGAATGGCTGGAAAATAAGAAACACCCTACCGCTTTTGCTGTGCTTATTGTTTGTCGGGAGCCTACAAACCATGCAGATGACTGCCATTTCTGCTTGATTCCGCTCATAAAGGCAGGTTTGTCTATACAGAAAAGAAGAACAGTTCAGTACCCAAATCTTCGATCTGCTAATCGACCCATTCCGTATTCAGATAGCTTACCATTCCTACTCCACTCGAAAATGGTGTGTTTGAAGTAGAAAATGACGATAGTGTGGAACAAGAAGACCCGGGTTCCCGGGTTCGATTCCCGGCGGGGTCAGGGATTTTCTCTGCCTCGTGATGACTGGGTGTTGTGTGCTGTCCTTAGGTTAGTTAGGTTTAAGTAGTTCTAAGTTCTAGGGGACTGATGACCATAGATGTTAAGTCCCATAGTGCTCAGAGCCATTTGAACCATTTGAACAAGAAGAATGAGAAGAACTAAACAAGCTTTTCACATCCCTTGACCCTGATTTTGAGGGAAAGATGAGAATCCGTACAGACTGAGTCAAGCAGAATTAAATGATCTCATTAGACACCTTGACCTGTCAAAGGAGAAGGCAGAGATTCTTGGGTCTCGGCTACAGCAATGGAATCTCCACTAAAGTGATGTCAGTCTCACGGTACAGAAAAAACGTCACATGGAACCGCTTCCCTTTGTGGAGAAGAAAACCAATCTTGTTGTTTGCCGCAACATTAATGACTTGATGAAATCTTTGAATTTGAACCATAATCTTACTCAAAGGAGGCTATTCATAGATTCCTCCAGGCTTAGTTTGAAAGCTGTGTTGCTTCATAATGGCAGCCGTCTTCCTACTAGACCTGTTGGTCATGCAGTTCGCATGAAGGAGACATATGCAAATATGGTAGACCTCTTGGACTCAATCAAATATCATAAACACAAATGGAAAGTTTTTGATGATTCAAAAGTCACTGCCATACTCTTAGGGATGCAACTGGGTACACAAAACATTGCTGCTTCTTATGTGTGTGGCACAGTAGGGTAGGAAATCGTATTATATTACAGCAGACTAGCCTGCAATAAATCTTAATCTTAGCGAGAAAAATCTCGTTGCCGAGCTTCTCGTGGACCCAAAAGATGTACTTCTTCCACCCCTGCATATCAGCCTGGGTTTGATTAAAATGTGTCAAAGGTATGAACCAAGAAGGACGTGATTTTATGTACATAAGAGAGAAATTTCCGAAATTAATTTATGCAAAAGTTAAGGAAGTTTTTCTTCTTTATCGGGCCAGAAATTCGAGAACTTGTAAAGGATAATGCATTTGACCAAGTTTTGGAGGGGAAAGAAAAGGAAGCTTGGGAATCCTTCAAGGGAACTGTTCGTGGATTTTAGGCAAAAAAAAAAAAAGATGATTACTCTAAGTTGGTGACAGTGCTGCTGCAAAGACACCATAATCTTGGCTGCAACATGTCCCTTAAAATACATTTTCTCCACTCCCACCTAGATTTTTTACCTCCTAGCTGTGGAGCAGTCAGTAATGAAATGGAGAAAGATTCCATCAGGAAATATCTGTTATGGGACAAAGATATAAGGGCCATTGGAATGAAGCAATGCTTGCGGATTACTATTGGTCTTTGTGTAGGGATGCTCCGGACCTCCATTACAAGACGCAAGCTAAAAGACGACGATCTCATGGAGGCACCACATGATTCTGTTCAGACCCAACCATCTGCGAGGTATTCTTCCAGCAATTAAAATGTATCTACCATTTTAAAAAAATTCAAATACACTTTCAATGTTTTCTAGCATATGTAATAAAAATGTATCTTTTTCTCTTAATCCGTTTATATGAAATACTTCCACCTAGTATGTATCACAGAAACTAGAGCTAAGGAAAATTTTCCATTGTCACATTCGGTTTTCTCGGCCCAAAATTAGTAAGAATTTACTCATGAAGTGCAGAAAACATTAAAAATTGTTTCTCTGTTGGCCATTGCAATCAACAGAAGATACGCCACTATCAGAAGAATTTAATTTAGGCTTACGAGTCACTATTATAATGGTTTTGACATTTTGAGTTATGAAAATCAGAACATGAGATATAAATCTGTACAGATCGAAGTTGCAATTAATGATGTCAATATTGAATGTATGTGCATTATAGAGTAATGGTGGAGAGATTTTTGAATGAAGTATTGTTCACAAGAGAAATGAGTTGCAAGCATCTCGAAACAACCGCTCTTGTACTGAACGGGGAATACAGAAAAGTAACAGATTTGTCAGTACATAGATCACCTAATGGGGATAAAGAAACATTCACAAATATGTTAGAATATCTGCCGAACAGAATGTTTACTTAAAAAGCCATTATAACAGTCTACGTGGACTGTACACAGCCTTATGAATGAATCTGGGCTAAAGGTTCACTTTATGAATGTTCTATACAGATTCAACTTGTTTCCCCTCAAGCCCGAGAAGGATCACAAGTAGTTTTATGGGCTATACCTTTTCAGATTTGGACGGTATAGAGATAGAAATAATTAATACAGATTTAGTTATATCTGATAACAATGCCCTCATCCTCACAATGCTAGCTATACCAGTGAAAGTAAGTAAAGCCTGTCCTAATCATAAAAGAAATTTCTCCTTGTAAAATTCTGAAAATAAATAGTTTAAATCATGACTGCTAGACGGAAATGCTTACACAAACAACAACCAACAGTGCTTAAAATGTCTTCTCTTCAGCCTTCACAGCTAATTTCGAAAGTACTTTCTACAGAAAATATGCAAACCCCATTTAGGTAGAGTCATTAAATCCAGTTCGTGGATTACAAAAGGCGTTAACCATTGTTCCGTGCCGAGCGGGGTAGCCGCGCGGTCTCGGGCGCCTTACCACGGTTCGCCTCTCTCTCTCTCTCTCTCTCTCTCTCTCTCTCTCTCTCTCCCCCCCCCCCCCCCCGCTCCTCTCCCCGTAGAAAAGGTTCGTGTCCTCCTTCGGGCATGGGTGTGTGTTGTCCTTAGCGTAAGTTAATGTTAGATTAAGTAGTATGTAAGCCTAACAACCCCATAGGAACTCACCACCACCACCAATCTAGTGTAACATTTAACAGATTCAATTCTAAAATGAGAATATCAACAGAACGTCGATTTATAGAACATATATAAGGAAGTATATCTAGGGGAAATAGCATAGACAAAATACATGATAAGTTATAGCTTAAAATGACATCCGGTAAGAAATCAAAATCTTTTCAGGAAATCGTAAAAGAAAGTGAGACACGGAAACTATATGAAATCACAGTCCAAAGAATCGATAATCTTAACATGGTTAACAACACCGAAAACATTTTGTCAATAATTAAAGGTGTTTCTCGTATACTAAGCACAATTTCAGACATCAGGAAAAATTTGGAGATCAGAGTCCTGTATATAGCATCAAGGCATTTTCAACTACTGAAGATGAAGTAGTATAGATGCTTAAAATCCTTAAATGAAAGGAGTATATGAAGTAACAGCGTGACTTGGGCATACTTACGTCACAAACTGCAATGCCTTTTGTACACATTGCTGATCTATCATTTATTCAGGGGGTGTTTTCCCCGAGATTAAAAATCCCAACACTCATACCATTACGAAAATACACTATGTGACCAAGAGTATCCGGACACCCCCAAAACATACGTTTTTCGTATTAGGGGCATTGTGCTGCCACCTAGTTCCAGGTACTCCATATCAGCGACCTCAGCAGTCATTAGACATCGTGAGAGAGCAGAATGGGGCGCTCTGCGGAACGCACGGACTTCGAACGTGATAAGGTGATTGGGTGTCACTTGTGTCATACGTCTGTACGCGAGATTTCCACACTCTTAAACATCCCTAGGTCCACTGTTTTCGATGTGATAGTGAAGTGGAAACGTGATGAGCCACGTACAGCACAAAAGCTTACAGGCCGACCACATCTGTTGACTGACAGAGACCGACGACAGTTGAAGAGAGTAAGGTGATTGGGTGTCACTTGTGTCATACGTCTGTACGCGAGATTTCCACACTCTTAAACATCCCTAGGTCCACTGTTTTCGATGTGATAGTGAAGTGGAAACGTGATGAGCCACGTACAGCACAAAAGCTTACAGGCCGACCACATCTGTTGACTGACAGAGACCGACGACAGTTGAAGAGAGTCGTAATATGTAATAGGCAGACATCTATCCAGACCATCACACAAGAATTCCAGAATTCATCAGGATCCACTGCAAGTACTAACACAGTTAGGCGGCAGGTGAAAAAACTTGGGTTTCATGGTCGAGCGGCAGCTCATGAGCCACACGTCACGCCGGTAAATGCCAAACGACGCCTCGCTTGGCGTAAGGAGCGTAAACATTGGACGATTGAACAGTAGAAAAACGTTGTGTGGAGTGACGAATCACGGTACACAATGTGGCGATCCGATGGTAGGGTGTGTGTATGGCGAGTGCCCGGTGAACGTCATCTGCCAGTGTGTGTAGTGCCAACAGTAAAATTCGGATGCGGTGGTGTTGTGATGTGGTCGTGTTATTCATGGAGGAGGTTGCACCCCTTGTTGTTTTGCGTGACAATATCACAGTACAGGCCTACATTGATGTTTAAAATACCTCTTGCTTCCCACTGTTAAATAGCAATTCGGGGATGGGGATTGCATATTTTAACACGATCGAGCACCTGGTCATAATGCATGGCATGTGGACGAGTGGTTACACAATAACATCCCTGTAATGAACTGGCCTGCACAGAGTCCTGATCTGAATCCTGTAGAACAGCTTTTGGATGTTTTGGAACGCTGACTTCGTGCCAGGTCTCACCGACCGACATCGGTACCTCTCCTCAGTGCAGCACTCCGTGAAGAATGGGCTGCCTTTCCCCAAAAAACCTTCCAGCATCTGACTGAACGTATGCCTGCGAGAGTGGATGCTGTCATCAGGGCCAACACCATATTGAATTCCAGCATTACCGATGGAGGGCGCCACGAACTTGTAAGTCATTTTCAGCCAGGTGTCCGGAAATTTTTGATCACATAGTGTACATAACCTGCATAAATTTGGTAATTGTATCGACCCGTACTGTTCCTCTCAGAATTCTCCAAAATATCTGAAAGATTAATGAAACAGCAACTCACCAAACAAGTAAACGATTACAAGGCACTGACCGGTAGTCAATACGGCTTTCGAAGAAATAGAAATAAAGGAACAGCAAAAATGGATTGCACAGCTGAAATGATTAGAAACGTGGGAAATAAGAAAGATATTGTAGGAGTTAATTTAGATTTTTTTCTTAGCTTTCCATAGTGCCAGTTATGAAACTCTTGTTGTCACAGAGGACGCACTGAGAATTCAAGAGGTAGGAAAAGAGTGGTTAAAATCATATCAACAAAATACATCACATGGTTAGAAACTCATACCCAGTCATACTGTAAGCCATTTCAAACTAAATCTGTTACAAAATAAATAGAGATAAGCATACCGCAAATCTCCTCTTGTAAAAAAATGGTTCAAATGGCTCTGAGCACTATGGGACTTAACATCGGAGGTCATCAGTCCCCTAGAACTTAGAACTACTTAAACCTAACTAACGTAAGGACATCACACACATTCATGCCCGAGGCAGGATTCTAACCTGCGACCATAGCAGTCGTGCGGTTCCGGACTGACACGCCTAGAACCGCTCGGCCACCGCAGCCGGCTCCTCTTGTTCATCATTTACATAAATGACATACAGACCTCAGATGCTGCATCTGAGGCTACGTTGTTTGGAGATGGCCCTTGTGTAATAACGGGGAGTGTAATGGAATTTCTGTAAACAACTGCCGATCAATTCTTTAAATCTATACATTTATGGTTCAATGCTAAGAAACTGACACTTAACGTGAATGTAGCAAAATGCATTCAGTTTGGAATGATGAAACAAAATAGAGCTCTTAATCTGGTACTAAGGGCTAAACAGCCAAGAGTAGCTCCTCTTTTTAAGAAACAATTCGGAATTTCAGTATGGGTCTAAGCAGAGCAGACGTCCGGCAACAAGAAACGGTATAGAAACGATGCAGGTAACGGTAACAGATCCATAGCTCCACCAGGAGTCGCAATTTTGTCGGCAGACCCCAGGAACAGGGTGCACACTGATCGTTCGAAAATGAACCGGGCGTTTCCACAATAAATGACGGACAACCAAGACAAGTGCATATGGAAGACGATGACAAGGATAATGACGACGACGGTGATGATGGCGAAGAACGGGAAGACAAGGAGAGTGATGACTCAATACAGAAAACAGGATATTCCGACCTGAAATCTGATTTGCGAATAAGAACCTGAATCAGTGCGCCAACACTAGAGAAAATTCGTGGATAGAGTATTCCTGGCACCATGTACGAATGCGTGGAATTCATGAAAAGTCATGATTAGTAACAGCATGGAGACGAGAAAGTGCGAGGATGATGACGACTGTAAGGAAATTTGTTTAAGGAAGATATTGAGCCAGAAAGTGAGGATATGACTGTTATTAATAATAAAGCCATGGCGAAAGTAAATATTTTTTTCTTATTCCTTGTATATTCTGTTTAGTTTGTTTTGCCTGGGTGAGGCTTTAAATGTGTGAAATCTTATGGGACTTAACTGCTAAGGTCATCAGTCCCTAAGCTTACACCCTACTTAACCTAAATTATCATAAGGACAAACACCCATGCCCGAAGGAGGATTCGAACCTCCGCCGGGACCAGCCGCACAGTCCACGACTGCAGTGCCTTAGACCGCTCGGCTAAAGGCTTTAATTGTAGGTGCGCAGTGTAATATGCGCACGGTGCAGTTTTTGATGGTTTTGGGTTTCAAAAAAAAAAAAAAAATGGTTCAAATGGCTCTGAGCACTATGGGACTCAACTGATGAGGTCATTAGTCCCCTAGAACTTAGAACTAGTTAAACCTAACTAACCTAAGGACATCACAAACATCCATGCCCGAGGCAGGATTCGAACCTGCGACCGTAGCGGTCTTGCGGTTCCAGACAGCAGCGCCTTTAACCGCACGGCCACTTCGGCCGGCTTGGGTTTCCCTTGAATAACATTTTCCTGGAACATTTTTGGTCGTGCATAAAAGTTTGTGGTGATTCTGCTCTGTCTGCTAGTTTAGTAATCCTTCAGGTGGTGATGTTACCTGTCTGAGCTTGAGCATATGTAATCTTAAGAGGAGTAGAAACGAGTTGTTTTTTGCATAGTATTTTGTTCGAGTAAGTTGTGTGTATGGTATGGCGACGTTGTCTGAGAGTGAAATGGATTTGTGGACAGGTGCGTTAATGATTTTCTTAGGTTTTTCTGCTCTGAGTGAGCCTGTTATTCTCCTTTTGAATTTAACCAGGATGGCTTTGCATTGGCCGCATGTTTTTGACCAGTGTAATCCCAAAATGTGAGACAATTTTGCTGTTAATTTCTCGAATGATGGCAGAGGCTGATGTTTCAAATAATTTGTACTGTGTATGTGACCCTAAGAGTTATGGCTTATATCATGTGCGTGGCAAGCCTAGGCTCACTAGCTGAAACGGTGCGTATTTCATTTGATTTTTCTGTGCTGCTTCCTCTTTTCTTTTTGTCATACAATGAGGTGACAAAAGTCATGGGATGCCTCCCGATATGGTGTCGGACCTCCGTTTTCCGGAGTAGTGCAACAACTTGGCGTGGCATGGATTCAAAACGTCGTTGGATGTACCCTGCAGAAATACTGAGCCAAGTTAGCTCTACAGCCGTCCATAAATGCGAAACTGCTGCCAGTGCAGGATTATGTGCACGAACTGACCTCTCGATTATATCTCATAAGTGACCGATGCGACTCATATCGGGCGACCTTGGTGGCCAAATCACTCGGTCTAATTGTCCAGAATGTTCTTCTAACCAATCGTGAACAGTTGTGGCCTGATGACATGGCGTATTGGCATCCATAAAAATTCCATCATTGTGCGGGGAGATGAAGTCGATGACTGTCTGTAAATGGTCTCCAGGTAGCCGAACAACCATTTTCAGGCAGCTATCTCTTCAGCTGGACAAGACGACCTATTCTGTTCCACGTTTACGCAGCCTGTACCATTATGGAGCCACCACTAGCTTGCAAAATGCCTTGAGGACAACTTGGGTCCATGGCTTCGTGGTGTCTGTATCACATTCTAACCCTACCATCACCTCTTACAAACTGAAATCAGGACTCGCCTGACCAGGTGACGGTTTTCCTGTCGTCTAGAGTTCAACCGATGTGGTCACGAACCAGGGAGAGGCGCTGCAGGCAATATCTTGCTGTTGGCAAAGGCACTCACGTCGTTCGTCTGCTGCCATATTCCATTAACGACAAATTTTGCTGCATCGTCCGACAGGGTACTTTCTTCGTACTTCCCACATTGATTTCTGCGGTTATTTCACGCAGTGTTGCTTGTCTGTTAGCGCTGACAACTCCACGCAATCTCCGCTGCTCTCCGTCGTTGAGTGAAGACCGTCGGTCAGTGCGTTGTCCATGGTGAGAGGTAAAGCCTGAAATTTGGTATTCTCGGCACACCACTGACTCTGTGGATCTCGGAATACTGAATTCCCTAACGATTCCCGAAACTGAATATCCCATTCGTCGAGCTCCAACTACCATTCCGCATTCAAAGTCTGTTAATTGCTGTCGTGCGGCCATTATCACGTCGGAAACGTTTCGCATGAATCACCTGAGTACAAATGACAGCTCAGCCAATGCTCTGCCCTGTTATATCCTGTGTACACGATACTACTGCAATATACGAGGTGTGGCTAGAAAAAAACCGGACTAGTACTGGTGAAACAATAAAACGAATGCAATAAGGCTGAAAGTCGCGTGGCCTGTCACGTGACTCTCGCTCCGCCTACTGCTCGAGTTTCATCTGCCTCCTGCACTCAGTCTGCCCGTGGCGTCTGTTTTAAGTAGTTGACGTTTTGTCTGTGCGTCGGAAAATGTTGAGTGTACAGAAAGAACAGCGTGTTAACATCAAATTTTGTTTCAAACTAGGAAAATCTGCAAGTGAAACGTTTGTAATGTTACAACAAGTGTACGGCGATGATTGTTTATCGCGAACACAAGTGTTTGAGTGGTTTAAACGATTTAAAGATGGCCGCGAAGACACCAGTGATGACACTCGCACTGGCAGACCATTGTCAGCAAAAACTGATGCAAACATTGAAAAAATCGGTAAACTTGTTCGACAAGATCGCCGTTTAACAATCAGAGCAGTGTCTGAGTTAAGAGGAGTTGACAAGGAAAGTGTCGAACAAGTTTACCGATTTTTTCAATGTTTGCATCAGTTTTTGCTGACAATGGTCTGCCAGTGCGAGTGTCATCACTGGTGTCTTCGCGGCCATCTTTAAATCGTTTAAACCACTCAAACACTTGTGTTCGCGATAAACAATCATCGCCGTACACTTGTTGTAACATTACAAACGTTTCACTTGCAGATTTTCCTAGTTTGAAACAAAATTTGATGTTAACACGCTGTTCTTTCTGTACACTCAACATTTTCCGACGCACAGACAAAACGTCAACTACTTAAAACAGACGCCACGGGCAGACTGAGTGCAGGAGGCAGATGAAACTCGAGCAGTAGGCGGAGCGAGAGTCACGTGACAGGCCACGCGACTTTCAGCCTTATAGCATTCGTTTTATTGTTTCACCAGTACTAGTCCGGTTTTTTTCTAGCCACACCTCGTATGTGCATGTCGTTAAGCCATGACTTTTGTCACCTCAGTGTTGTGAGATCAATCACCCGTGTGTTTTATATTTTATTACCAGTACTGGTTTCCATTCTTATTCTGTTCTATATGTGTGATTGTGAATCTTTTATCATCGGTATGCTTGACGTGAAAGTGGAGTGAAGTTAGTAATCCCGAAAGTATGTGTGTTTCCATGTGAGTGTTTCGGCTATCGCAGAAGTTTCGAGTTTCAGATTAATGCATTATCTGATTGAGAAATTTCTGGGGTAAATTAGTTTCCGGATTCACGTTGTGTGAAATTCTGAAAATTCTAAGTCAGGGGCTGTTTGGTTAAGTCTCGATGTTATTGTAAATGATGATGTATGAATAATTTTGTCTGCCTGCAATAAGAGGATCGTAACCGTTAACGAGAATTTCATTGTGAGTTAGGGTTGACGATTGCCAGTGCCTAAATGAGAGAATTGTGCTTACGTAAACGAGGTTTATGATGACTGATTAGCTTTGTTTGCTGAAAACAAGGAGAACGTGGCCGTTATTGATGATCATCTAGATTAATGACTAGTGCAGATATCATTACAGCTGATTGATGGAATGAGAAAGGAAATCGCTGCCTCTAGGAGATGAAAAAACCCACTGTTCTGCGTAGAATTTGATGAGCGATTGATTTTTATGGACCTGTAAATGACGAGATACTAATGGGATTTGATTTTCAGATGGAGGCCACTTTATAGTGTGTTTCTTGAAGGACGCGACGCGAGATGAGATGAGAGTATATCACTACCACCTAAGTGTCTTGACCTTGATGGAAACTGAAATATGACGGATTTCTGGACTACAGTTATGGTCGTGCAGTTACCATCTTCCCACAGAACGGTTCTATGATAAGCAACCAAAATACGGTTTGGGAAGTAAAGTGAGTAAAACGTAACTGAAAGCCTTTTTTGAGATCATGTTCCATGAGTGATTGTTGTACGTTCTTTGGCTACTATCCGTAATACAGCGGATGAAATATGTTCATGTGGTAATAGGAAATGCAGACGACCGTAAGTGATGTAATTTGAATCTTTTTCAGCGACGTAAATAAAACTAAAAACAGAAATTCGCATATCCAGTATGTGAGACAATGTGTGTAAGTGTGTGTGTGTGTGTGTGTGTTCAGAAAAGAGTTAGCTTCCGTGAGTGGAGTGAAATAGTAAAGAAACAGTGAGCCGGTGGAAGGATTATCCGTGGTCATTGAGTCCAAATACGTAAATAAAAAGTAAGTACACCTTAGATTAGTTAGTGAAGTATGTAACATGCCCTTTTATTAGTTTATTATTGTTCCCGCTCGTTCGGGATCAAATAGCAGCCCAAAATTAGATAATTAATTAATGTGACCGTGTACCTAATGGGCTGGCAATCGGATTGGACTGCTCAGGAGATGTTACATTCCGTATTGTCCTTCGCAATTACTGTAATTCGTACTGTTTGGTGGTAAGAAGGACACAACACAGTTTCACAAATAAGACCTATATTCTTAGCAAAGCACAAAAATAAGGAGACAGCCACTGCCTTCGTCAATACACTGTTAATGACGGTTAATCTCAGCAGAGGTTTCTTTAGTTATTCTTAATCGTCACACGTAACATCCAATCACCGTAATCCAAGTAATGCCGGCGCGGTAGACGCGGAAGTTCAATAGCGGCACTTAATATCACTGAAATCACTCTGTACTTAAACTTTCTCGCTTTCCCGTATAATACTAACACAAAGGGGTTAAACCGCGGCGATGGACACTCCCTTTGTCGATAAATTGCATTAATTCAACTGCTGGTTTCTGCACAGCTCTGCCCGCCTCGCGGGAACCTACCACACCCTGACTCGGCACTCTCCACACTGCTACTCTCCGCCCAGTTCTTCCCGCCTCGCGGGAATCTACCCAAGCCGCACTCGGCACTCCGGTGAACCCCCTCTAGCTCTCGCGACCTGCACACACACTATTCGATAGTTGCCCTGTCGACCTGTGTGAGCGCAAACTTAGTAGTAAGGGCCTGCGGACCCCTTACATCCCCGCCCTCAAAAACTTCTTTTGAACCGTAGGCGAAAAAGAATCGGCAAGGGATTAACAAAAACATGGTTACATTTGAACAGAACACACAATACAAATAATTAATGAATTTACAATTTGCAAAATAGTCCTGGACTCCGGTAGTGGGCTGCCTCCACAACAACTTCTACAAAAAGTTATTACATCACATAAATGGCATTGTCCAAAATTACAATTTTTCATCTCAACCAGCAATAGTCCTCTCTAGTCCAATATCAAAATGAAAACACACAACATATACACTCAAATATTATTATCTAAACACAGAATATATGAACACTACACTACCATTTTAGCTATTACAGGTTTTATATTCATTCTGAGATAGTCTTTGACATGAAATATGCAACTCTAATTGTAATACATCACAAAACACAATGTAAATAAACCCTTTCCCTCTTTCAAATGTCCATTTTACAGCTAAATGTTCTAACCATGTCTTAGCAGGTATATTTGGGTCCTGGTAGCCCTCACTCTTAACCGGACCTCACCTGGAGTGTCCTTCGGTTTTTTTTTTTGGTTCCTCCGCCTCTTCCTCGGAAATCAGACGAATGATTAATATGAATCCTTGGGTCATTACTCCCTTCTCTGTTTCGATCATTAGCTTCATTGTGTTCCTGTGATCTAATAGACTCCAACTGCTCCAGTATCTTCATTAAGGCCTCTCTACCTTTGATTAGGCTCCTAGATACAGTTCCTTGCCTTTTCGGATTCAATCTTCTTTTTATTGCAGATACCCTTACGTTGTCACTCAGGGGTTGTTCCAAAGTCTCGTTCAATTCCCACAAATGTTTGGCAAATTCTTCCGATGTTCCTTTCCAATTACTAAGTGGTTTGCATCGTAGTGTGTTCTCAAGTGCTGCACACTGATGACTTCTGGACCAGCATTTCTTCAATAATCCTTCTCCAAACTGATCATAACTAGTAGTCCCTTTCTTCCTCTTGATTCCACAAGTGAAGTCCTCACCTTCGATTGCAATCCACTGGTCATCTTCTTCTCGCTGCACGGCTATAGCATTTTTCGGATTGACTGCCAATTGGTTTTGCTTATCTCCTATCCCCTCAACCACATCGTTACATTGTTTCTGCATCTGCGTCACCTCGGTGATCTTTTCCCCCAATTCGGTTCTAGTTTCTTCAACATCGTCTTCTATCTTCTCTGTTAACTTTTCTTCCATCTTCTCCACGTCTCCCTGGACCTGGTCTATATTTTTCTGTAGCTTACTCTCTCTCTCGTCGACGTTCATCTTCAGTCGTTTTGGTAACTCCTGTATTTCCTTCCTCAGATTACATTCCATCTCTGTGTACGATGTTCTGATTTCTCGTACTATAGTTTCTTGTAAATCTTCCTTTAATGATTTGTAACTTTCTTTAGTTTTTCGGAATTCTTCCTTTAATGATGCGTTATTTTCTTGTAAAACCTTCTTAAATGATTCTCCAGTTTTTCGGAATTCTTCTTTTAATGATGCGTTATTTTCTTGTAAAACCTTCTTAAATGATTCTCCAGTTTTTCGGAATTCTTCTTTTAATGATGCGTTATTTTCTTGTAAAACCTTCTTAAATGATTCTCCAGTTCTTTGGAATTCTTCTTTTAATGATTCTCTGAATTCTCGTACTATTTCTTCCCTTTCTTGCAAACCCTTCTCTATTAATTTGAGTAACCTTTCTTTCCTCTCTCTAGCTTCTTGTGAACTCTTCTCTAACGCTGCTTTAGTTTCTTGCGAACTCTTCTTTATCAAGTCTACCAACATCGACCACTTATCTTCATCCTCTGAAACGGATTTATTTCTCGTCGTTTGTCCCGGTGTCTCGGGATAATTAGTTGAATGTGCTGATGGGCTTCCTAATGACAATCCACAATCACTAATTCCTGAATCATCCCTGTCTTCCTGTCCTATCCCTTTCCTTTCAACTACTGCCTTACAAACCTGCTTATCTTCAGAAGACATGTTTGGTTTATTTCTGATGCCCAGACAAGTAATTTAATATAACCTCCAATAACCCAAAACACTCCTAATTACCATGAAACTAATCAACAGTACCTGCAATCCTTTCAGTTAATTCCCAAAATGATACAACATGCATGAGTACCGAACATCACAACTCTCAAAAACCTAATACTTTCCAATAACAATTTCCACATACATAGTTTATGTAAAAATGTTTTAAACAAGATAATCATAACACTCACAAAATCTATAAATGCAAATTTATCAAAACAATTATCATTTATATAGTGCAGTGTGCATAAGTAAGCATGCTATACTTCAGAGTATGTTTCACAACTTTTCGGAAATTACTGCAATTTAACATTTTTTTCTAACGTAAATACCAGTTAAAAACTGTTTATTCATCACGAATATTGCACACTGCAATTTACTGTTATTTTAACCCGTCGTCTTCACTCACCAACCGACGCTACCGCGAGTCGCGATGTTTTGACGTTTGAGATGGGCGTGGCTGTGCCGCCGCTGGAGCTCGCGTGAAGTTGAAGATCAGCTGCAAGGCGACGTAGTTCCCCGTCGGCCGCTCCGTGGCGCTGTAGGCGGGCGTAGTTTGTAGTTCGGCCGCTAGATGCCGGGACTGCGCTCGGTATCTCGGAGTCGCGTCGCTCGCCGTGGTGTCGTGTGAAATCACCTCGCGGATCGAAGCTCTTTGGTGCAACTGCTACGCTCCTGCGTGACGTCATTCACTAATTGCGTCGCCACAATACATTATCGTCAGCATACCAGTTTATGGGTCCACACGAAACCGTCCGATTTTCATCGTTCAAAAGGCAATTTCGGTCAACATATTACCACAAAACACCTTTCTGACGACTTGTATGACGAAATCTTGGCTCGTCTCACTATTTTACTGTTCACACGTGTCTTTCTTTAGCGTCCACTTTTCACAGTTCTTCGCGCGGATTTTCGCATTTGCACTTTACAACACAGTTGATTGACGCTATTTGACTATTTAATATGGCAAGAAAAACAGTTTAGTCACCATCGTAAGATATTATTACTTCGTATTGTTCAAAAAAATGCACTGTTCCTTATCGCGATTTTAACGTTCATGCACTGTCCCGATTCCACATTGAAAAATTAGTTTTCCGGCGTTAACAAGGTAAATTACCTATTGTTCATTACGATTCGTCCGAAGATTGCACTTGTCTTTTCACGGTAATCCAAGGGTGTAACATGCCCTTTTATTATTTTATTATTGTTCCCGCTCGTTCGGGATCAAATTTGCAGCCCAAAATTAGATAATTAATTAATGTGACCGTGTACCTAACGGGCTGGCAATCGGATTGGACTGCTCAGGAGATGTTACATTCCGTATTGTCCTTCGCAATTACTGTAATTCGTACTGTTTGGTGGTAAGAAGGACACAACACAGTTTCACAAATAAGACCTATATTCTTAGCAAAGCACAAAAATAAGGAGACAGCCACTGCCTTCGTCAATACACTGTTAATGACGGTTAATCTCAGCAGAGGTTTCTTTAGTTATTCTTAATCGTCACACGTAACATCCAATCACTGTAATCCAAGTAATGCCGGCGCGGTAGACGCGGAAGTTCAATAGCGGCACTTAATATCACTGAAATCACTCTGTACTTAAACTTTCTCGCTTTCCCGTATAATACTAACACAAAGGGGTTAAACCGCGGCGATGGACACTCCCTTTGTCGATAAATTGCATTAATTCAACTGCTGGTTTCTGCACAGCTCTGCCCGCCTCGCGGGAACCTACCACACCCTGGCTCGGCACTCTCCACACTGCTACTCTCCGCCCAGTTCTTCCCGCCTCGCGGGAATCTACCCAAGCCGCACTCGGCACTCCAGTGAACCCCCTCTAGCTCTCGCGACCTGCACACACACTATTCGATAGTTGCCCTGTCGACCTGTGTGAGCGCAAACTTAGTAGTAAGGGCCTGCGGACCCCTTACAAGTATGATTTATATATTTTTCTTGTGAATGTCTCGGACAGTTTCTTTGAATAGTAGATTATGTGTACGTGCTAAAGCAGTTTCTAATTTACAGAAAACAGAATGTAATGTAATCGGAAAGTGAAAAGAAATAAATAATAAAAGAAGAGACCAAAGAGAAAGAAACATCCTCAAAGAAGGAAATAACGAAAAAATTACAGTAAACGTTCAAATGGATGAAGTGGGAGTAATATTCCTGTGGTAGAGAACAGTTTGTTTATAGTACATTCTTGATATATCTTTGTTGGGTGTTTTTCTTTGTGCACAAATGAGTCTCTTGTAGTAAAAGTATAGGATGTTTTGTTTACCCATCATGGTGTCTGAGTGCGCCAAATGGTAGTTAACAGATTGTGATTGCATAATTTGAAGGTTTGATATGTACATAGTTGGGAAATGGTATAATAGTTCAGTCAGTGTGGTAATAACTCATGCATGTTGTTGTTTATTGACGGTTATGGGTTGTGGGAGCATATGAATATGAATGGAATTCGAGTGGCTGATGTTTGCTAATTTTACTTGTAACACCTGTCTACAACAAATAGTGAATTCATACTCACTAACTGTACAGACGATTAGGGGTTTGTGATATTGATGTGGCTTTGCTTACCAAATTAATCCGTTGTGTATTCCGTCAATTAGGATAGATACCCCAGTTGTTTTATAAAGTTAACAGGGAAAACCGGTGATGAGAAATCTGTATTTTTGTACAGTTATGTATATGTTATTATGATCGCCGGCCGAAGTGGCCGCGCGGTTCTGGCGCTGCAGTCTGGAACCGCGAGACCGCTACGGTCGCAGGTTCGAATCCTGCCTCGGGCATGGATGTGTGTGCTGTCCTTAGGTTAGTTAGGTTTAACTATTTCTAAGTTCTAGGGGACTAATGACCTCAGCAGTTGAGTCCCATAGTGCTCAGAGCCATTTGTCCCATTTTTTTGTTATTATGATCGTTTTTTGTATGTTAATAATGACCAGATGAAGTGAGAGAGCCACATGATTGAGGTGAGATTGTCTTTCTCTCTTCTCAGGCGCAACAGACGAGCTTCAGATGATGACCAGCCGACAGCACCGAGCGCGCCATGGGTGGTCCAAGAGAATGGTTCAGCTGAGACAGTGACTGAATGAGCCATATCAGCACGTTCTTCTCTGCTAGCGTCACTGTTTTGCTGGAGAGACTGCGGTTGTCTGCTTCTCTCAGTCTGGAACCACTGACCTTCGCCAGCACCTGCGCCATTCACAGAAGGGCTTGGGGACTGTAACGGCAACAGGATGATCCAGAGACCTTTGTGGAAATGAGAACGACTAATTCATGACCGGCAGCACTGCCCGTGTTCCAAGACACTCACCGAGATGTACGACAATCTATTAGCGGGTACAGCACATCATTAAAAGCCGAAGTTGTAAAAAGCACGACTCAGGATGATGATAAACCCTCATTTTGCATTTACATAAGAACAAGAACTTGTGAGTTTGTGAGCTCTACCAGTGTTAACATTGAGAATGGTCCATTTTTTCATCAGTTGACATCAGTAACTTGATGACGAGGAAAAGACATCTTCCTGGTGCCTGTCATGGGAATTAATGAGCAGAAAACATGGCGGCTGACATGTCACATGTGCCTGTTGACATATACTCCATTCCCACACTCTTCTGTCACTATGTGGTTGGCGGGTGAGATGGGATGAGAGGTACAACGTGAGAGGCCGAGGTGATAGCTGTCATCACAGATTCGCGGTCCATCTATACACAGATGCAGCTACAAAACCCTCCCAAGTGATCCTCCAGGGTCGCCTATTGAACGAGTTACCCTCCGGCTGCCCAGTGACACAACCTCATCGCCTAGTGGAAGGAAACAGGGAACTGTGAAAAACGAATGTAGATGTTGTGTGAACATGTATGTATTTGGCTGAAAAGTCAGTGGTTCTGCTTCGTTATGTTAGGTCGTGCATATACAGGTAACAATTACTGAACTATATTTAAAAAAACGTAAATTATTACAAACTACCCGATGCACACTCTTTATTCAACATACAAACGTCAAAACAGATAGTGGGATTTAGGTCTGACATGTTCGATATGCCTGGCATCGTTGGCGATGATGTGGCGCAGACGAATAGCGAAATTCTGCATGACCCGCTGAAGTGTCGGAATATCGAAGTTGTCGATGACCTCCTGAATGGCTGTTTTCAGCTCAGCAAGGGTTTTTGCGTTATTGCTGTACACCTTGTCTTTAATATAGCCCCACATAAACCAGTCGCATGTGTTCAGATCTGGAGAATATGGCGGCCAATGGAGGCCCAACCCAGTGGCCTCTGGATACCCCAGAGCCAGACTGCGGTCCGGAAAGTGCTCCTCCAGGACATCAAACACTCTTCTGCTTCGATGGGGTCGAACTCCGTCTTGCATGAATCACATCGTGTCTAAATCAGGGTCACTTTGGATAATGGGGGTGAAATCATCTTCCAAAACCTTCACGTACCGTTCGGTAGTCACCGTGTCATCAAGGAATACCGCACCGGTTTTTCTGTGGTTGGACATTGCACACCACACAGTCGCCCGTTGAGGATGAAGAGACATCTCGATCGCGAAATGCAGATTTTCAGTCCCCCAAATGCGCAAATTTTGCTTATTGACGAACTGATACAAATGAAAGCGAGCTTCGTCGCAACACCAAACTACATGCACATACTAATTATCATTATGCCCAGCGGCCAACCGTGCAGTTTGAACGTCCTATCGCAAACCGTTCAAAAGTTAAGCACTCCGTCTTCAGGCCACGAGTGGCCTACCGGGACCATCCAACCCCCGTGTCATCCTCAGCGGAGGATGCGGATAGGAGGGGCGTGGGGTCAGCACACCGCTCTCCCGGTCGTTATGATGGTATTCTTGACCGAAGCCGCTACTAATCGGTCCAAAAAATGGTTCAAATGGCTCTGAGCACTATGGGACTTAACATCTGTGGTCATCAGTCCCCTAGAACATAGATCTACTTAAACCTAACTAACCTAAGGACATCACACATATCCATGCCCGAGGCAGGATTCGAACCTGCGACCGTAGCAGTCACGCGGTTCCGGACTGAGCGCCTAGAACCGCTAGACCACCGCGGCCGGCTAATCGGTCCAGTAGTTCCTCAATTGGCATCACGAGGCTGAGTGCACCATGACAAATGGCAACAACGCATGGCGGCCTGGATGGTCACCCATCCAAGTGCCGATCACGCCCGACAGCTCTTAACTTCGGTGATCTCACGGGAACCGGTGTAACCACTGCGGCAAGGCCGTTGCGTTCAAAAGTTATGACGACATTATTTCATATCTTTCAATAATTGTTATCCTGTATGTAATTATGTTTTATCTTCTGTACTCTATGACAAGTGTGTAATATTTCTAGTTAAATATCACCGTTTGGGGATTATTAAGGTGGCCTCTAAACTGACCTTGCATGGCTAGCCACTTTTAACTTGAGCTAAGGTAAACCATTGTATATTTGTAGTTAACTGCGGTATGTGCCAGTTGTTATCACTATTTTTCTCGAATGTTAATGATCAGTGCTTAATATGCTTTTCTAATTAACTTTTTACGTATGCACAGTCAATTTCGTTTACACATTAATTTCAATATGTGACATTCAGTACGTTTGTGTGTTTGACATTTCGTGTCCTCACACTCTGACCACTAATAATTATTACTCCAATGTTTTGTGGAAGCCAATATATGCTTTCTATTTTCATTCGTCGTTGTGTTGTGCATCTAATGTTCTTGGGTGATTTCAATTTTGAAATATAATTATATACGTTGTATTTTTGTAACAACAACAACTGTACATATAATAATTTTTTTCTGATTTTCGATAAATTAATATAAGCGATGTTTTGATGCCATTTCTTTTCTTGTCATGTCGTTATGTTAAAGACAGTGTAAACACATTTCGATGTAAAATTTAATATTTATGTTAAATTTCAAGTAATATTATAATAGAAATGAAGTTTAAATAATGTAGGGAATCTATTGTAACATGTTTGAAATTGTAATTGTACGCCTGGTCCATACGTAAGCAGTGTATTAGGATATGTGAAATGTAAAACCTGGGGTGAATACCCTATCTGTAGGGGAGAGGTAAAAGGTGGATGGCAGGCGAGCGCGGGAAAATGCACACGGGCGCGGTACGGCATAACGGGCTCAGTAGACAGTCGGAGTTGGGCACCGGTCTGAGGAACACGTTCCGGATCGAGGAGGCTATCCTGGAAAAAGTGGTTTCATTTGAGTCTCGGATGTGCCGTTTCCGACGACTATACAGCATGGCTATATCCAATAGGCACTGAATTGAAAAGGATTACAACGCCAAGAAGAAGCAAAGTGCCGATACAGCAAGAGCCATAGCTGTGGTTGTATGTGTGCTGTGCTGTGCGCCTCGCCATCTCGCTGCCCGCCAACCGCCGCATCGACTTGCACAGGTCAATTCTTTACAAGTGTATCCGTATGGACCAGTGTTAAATTTGTTCCTAACTGTTCAATAATAACTTGACTTTTACCAGAATTGCCCTATTAATTAATGATCCTAATCACTAACCTGGTCAGGGTCCTTTCCGCATGTTGTGCAATCCGAGTGTCCCGAAATGAAGATTTAAAATTCATGTTAATAAGAATTACGTGCAGCACTATCTATGCTAGAAAGATATTTAAAGAACTTTGTTGTTAATGAATATTTTGGTAAATAATAGACCTGACAAATTTTGAAGATAATGTTGAAAGTGGTTTAGTAATGAAGCTTAATTAAACAGAAACAAAAATAATGGTAGTTGAATGAGGAATTAATAAGACAAAAAGAATAGTAACCCATATTTTTTAAATCTTGAGTGCTTCATGTGTCCGATAATTAATAGTTTCAACACAGTGACCATAACAGTTTCAGGGTCCCCCCCCCCTTTTTTCATTCTTTTCATTTCTATTCATTTAAATGCTGAAGTGCACTGAACTGATTTGATCTGCAAAGTGAAAGCCAATATAAAACCTCAATTTATCAGTGTTTTTTTCCTTATTAACCCTCTAACCGGAACATCTTTTACTCGGCGGTAAGATGGAACATCGGTCTGCTAGACCGCTAGGACATTTAAAGTGTATTTTTCTCTATTTTTATGACTTTTCCGCACTTCTACGTTGCTTCTCTCTCTCTTTAAGGTGTAATTAAACATAATAATAGGTTTTTGAACCATAATATTTGTTAAAATACCAGTAAATTCAAGTTTATTACTAGGAAAAACTTTAATTTGCAGTGTTTTGTTGTTTACACATTACTCCTTTAGAAATACTTTTTTTTTACATTATTATAGTTACAACACAAAGAAAATGAATACTAAAATGTAATGCAAAGAAAAAATTTAACTTTTATTTTTAATTGCACAAGTCTTGCACACTTTTCGTGAACACTCCAAGCACGTTGGTTCTTCGCAAGAAATACACTTGTAGGCAGTTTTCCTCTTTTTTTGATATGGACAAAATCGACAGGTTTTTCTTTTACCAAGTGTGTCCGTCGGACACTCATCAACTCGAACAACAAATTTATTCCGTTGGCTAACGATTTGCTTTTCTTTTGCTGCCTCTTCTTCTAAAGATGAAATAATACTTTGTAGCTCTTGAGGCAGATTGGAGATTGCCAGTCGGGATTTTACGAAATCGTAGACCAAATATAGAGAAACTCTTTTCAGGAAATCAAAACGTGATACGGTTTTCTTCTCTCCAAAAAGTCCATAAAGTATACTTGCGTTTGATCCAGCCATGGCCACCATGTGGTAAAAAATAGCCAACGGCCACCTTCTTGTTTTGCGATTAGTAGAATAAACACTGCACTTCATATCTAGCGTGTCTATTCCACTTTTTGTGGCGTTATAAAAAGATATGATTTCAGGTTTATCATTTGAAACGTCAGTGTAATTGGAATGATGCATTGACGAAAGAAGTAGGACTGCCTTATTCCTTTTTGGGACATAAGAAAGCAGAGTCATTTCTTTCGTAAAGCCATAAAGGCTGGACCCAATTTCACGATCGCTTCTTGCTTGAAATTCTGCTGGTATCTGGGGTCTGTTTCTTTTTAGTGTCCCAACTAATGTCAAATTGTGAGCTAGTAGCTCCTGGGCAAGTTCCACAGAACAAAACCAATTGTCGCAACTAATATTTCTGTTTGTGCCATACAGCCCTTTAGATAGGCGGATTACAGACTGCGTGGGAATGCTCTTTTTCTTTTCTGCTGTAGAAAGTGTGGCTCCATCACAGCCTTTGCCGGAGTAGATGTAGGCATTGTAAATATATGCATTGTGTGCATCTGCCAGACCCATGACCTTAATGCCATATTTAGCCGGTTTATTCGGCATATATATACGAAATTTAACCCTCCCTCTGAAAGGCACCAAAGTTTCATCAACTGTCAAATGCGCTCCAGGGCTATAAATTTGTTGGCAGTTCCAAATAAACTTATTAAATATGTCTGTAATGGCAGCAGCTGGGTCATATTTTTCCCTCTGTTCCCTCGTGCTCGAGTCATCGAATCTAAATGCCCTAAGCAATATTCCTAATCGCTTTTCTGTTATTATTGATCGAAAAATTGGCCTCCCCAAGACCGAAGTGGAAAACAGCGAGGTCATAGGCTCCCTCGCAGATTTGAATATGCTGCAAAGAACTGTGACTCCAATCACAGCGTTCACTTCCTGCACAGTAGTGTCTCTGTAAGCTACACTTTCTTTTAGTTCAATAACAGAACGAATTTTGGCCAACTTTTCATTAGTATGCTTTACAATCGTCTCAATCATGTCGTCAGTAAACAAAAGGCGCCACACTTCACCTGGGAGTGGGTTTTTCCCCACGGTAAGAGCAGGCCCTTGTATCTTTGATAGCCGTACCTTTATTATATTGGATGCTGCTGTTCGCGTCTTAGAGCGAACAGGAGTTGATGACCATGTGAAACACTTGTTTCTTCCGTAGTAAGAAACTGGAAGACGACTCTCATCTAGAGTGTCATCAGAACGCGTAGATGAGCTAGCAACATCAGCAGGCTTCTGTGGAGTGATTAGTCTGCTTCCACCAGAAGTTATGTCAGACTGTGGTTGCTCTCCAGTTTCTTCGCGAACTGCGGTATTTTCGACTTCAAATATTTCTCGAATAGTTTCATCATCGCGATCATCATCATTGGGAGAGTCATCGTCATTATCTGTTTCATTGCGAGGATCTTGGATAGTAAGGTCCTCATCTGGAATGCATGATTCATCTGAATCCACTTCCGAGTCTGATTCTTCAAGGTAATTTTGAGAGCGTGCAAGGGCTACAATTCTTTTCGACCGATTTGAAACATATTTCGGACCTTCCATTGTAAACCTGCAAGGAAAAAGGGAAAAATGAGTTTTAACGAAATTTAATGGGGATAATTCTATCGCTGTAATAAGTTTGCGCGGTAAATTGGAGAATGTGTGTGAAAAACGGAAAGAGGAAAAATTAAAACGTTAAATACGAGTTGTTACACTTTTTTCTCGTTCTTCTATGAACACAAAAGTATTAAGCATCGTGTGGTGGCAAAAATTTCAATCAAATAGATGAAATGTTGCTACACAGAAAACAGAAGAGTTCAAAGAGTGGAACATCGGTCATACAGACCGACAAATGCGTGATACTTTTAGGAACACCGGTCTGGGAGACCGGCAAAAATTTGACACTTTTAGGAACACCCGGTCTGTCAGACCGGGAGGGGAATGCATTTTTTCGGAACACGGTCTCACAGACCGACAATACGTAACAAAAATTCTACTTACTTGAAAACAATGCATGCGCCGACAATACGTTGTTGGCCAGCTGCGGTTCGGGACCCGACTGAAGATTACTGGGCTTCTCCCCACCCTCACGAACAATGCAGCGCCGTTAGCATTGTTAATGTCAACTATGGCGGTATCTCAGACCGATGTTCCGTTCAAAGGGTTAAGACAGACATTGTATGTGTGTTTCAAAAGTGCTATGTCTAGGGCAACCTATGCCCGATTTCAGTTGGATCAATAGACAAAATGCAGTGTGTAGTAATCATTGTAGTGTAATGTTGTGTATTTGTAGCTTGTCCAAATCAGTACAGAAAGGGAAAATACTAGTTTAGTAGATTTTTGTGGTTCTAAAGTTCCATATAATGCAGTATTACTACGTGTTGTTATGTTTGTACGTACATCCACTTGTACAAGGGAAAAACTCACGTAATGCCTAATTAGGCTGGCGACCGTATTATTAATAATTGGTAGTATCTGCTGCGTAGGTTTCTTGTCCGTATTAACGTGTAGTTGCACTTTATACTAGCTTGACGTATCATTGTTGTTACTGACTGGGTATAAGTCCGATTTTGCTTCCATTTAGGTACATGCGGTCATCATATTTAATAAAATCCTTTCTGATAAGGTGAAGCCCGTCAACTTATCATAGTACAGGCTTTAAAGAGTTAACGTACGCAAGAGCGAAGACGTTACAAGTGGCTTCCCGGTGACAGGACATCCAGTTGTTGTCGGTCACAAATTAAAGTGAATACCGAACAGTGGATGTTCAGTGGCTCGAATTGTAATAACATTCAGTAAAATAAATTGCAGTGAACGTCAAGTACAGTGGAGAGGTGTAATTGGCATTCAGTATGGACAAGAACGTAGAAATGGTAGATGTGCCGAGCGTAATGGAAAATGCGGCTGGCAGTAGCAGGAGTTTACGCGGCCAGATAACAGATGGCATTAGCGGAAGACAATTGGCGTACATACAATACCACGAACACGTTAACGAACAGATTGAAATGTCGAGATCGCCTCGAACGCAGCAAGGAATGAAACAGGAAGTAGAGGGTGACTTTGTAGATGATAGTGGGTATGTGAATGAATCCACTGACATGTTTGATTCACCACAGGTAAAGAAAGAACCGAAAGAAACTTCTAAAGTAGGATCGGAAGACACCGATTCAGTAGAACAAAACAGTGTGAAAGTTTTAAGCATGAACGATTTATTTGAACAATTAACTAAACAAATTTTAGGGCAGAATGATCAGCTTAAAACACACATTGCCGAGCAGCTCAAAACACAGAACGAGCAGCTTAAAACACACGTTGCTGAGCAACTCAAAACACAGAGTAATCAGCTCAAAACACAGAATGAGGAGCTTAAAACACACGTTGACCAAATTAAAGCACAGGTCGAAGAACAAGGAATTAAAATTAGTAAACAAATAGAACAGGTAGAACAAAAAGTGGGTAATTTAAGTTCTGTGGTAAATACTATGAGATTTGAAATTGTTACCATTAACAAAAATATGGATACTATGCAGGGGGAAATTGGCAACATTAATAGTAGGTTCGATGTTGAAATTCTCAACATCCAAGAGAAAGTAGAACCTCTAGTCGAAACAAAGGTAGACGAAAAAGTTTTCGGTCTTAAAACTGAGATCGTAAACGAATGTCAACACGGAATCTCACAATTGAAAAAGGCAGTTTCAGACACTGAAAGAGATTTAGGTGAGAAAGTTACCGAATGTGTACAAAAATGTGAACAAAATACTTCGAAAATTCAAGGCAAAATTTTCGACCTTGAGTGTAAAATTAAAGATAGGCCTGGTGTTGTCTGTAATGGCACACCAATTACGAAGCTGTTAGAAGGTGAGGAATGCTTCGATCCTGCCAAGAAACATAACGGATGGCATCCATTAGATTTCATCAAAAATTGCGAGAGGATATTTCCTGAACACTTGTCTGATCAGGAAAAGATAAACGTAGTAATTAGCGCCTTAGCAGGTGACGCTAAGCGCTGGGGAATTAATTTGAATACCGAACGAATGACGTTCGAAGAATTCAAGCAAAGGTTTATGGAAGAATATTGGTCCGAACAAAAACAGGATCATTTATGGTGCGAGTTTATCATGGCCAAGCTTCATGATAACAGGGGCAGGAATTCTTTGAGAGATTTCTGCGAATATTGGTACCGAAAATTGACACATTTAAGAGGTCGAAGATCAGATTCAGAAATTATCTGGGAGCTATATAAAAAGCTTCCAGAAGATTCAAAGAGGTACGTGGGAAGCAATCATCGTAGCTTCCAAGCGTTTCTCGAAAGGGTGGAAGACGAAGACCACTGGCGCGAAAGTCGTGCCCATTATCAAAATTTTGGTAACCGAAATAACCGTAATAATGACGAAAGAAATGACGGTGAAGGGTTTCGCGTCAATATGATACAGAGAAGCAGAGGTAGAGGCAGAGGAAGAGGAAGTTATCCAAGTCGCGGTAGAGGGTACACCGCGCAAAATAATAAGAGGGTACACCGCGCAAAATAATAACGATGCGGGAAACTAATTTCCGCGGACGTTGCGGGCCAAACGGAAGCGGACAATATATACCGGCCCCGATTTAAGAAAAGTTACCGAACCAATAGTAATGTTATGAGACAGGTTAGAGACAGGCGTGGAACGACGCAACGTGTTGTTGCGAAACAAGCGTCAGGTGCGAGCCAGAATGAGTCATCTCGGCCGCGCAGAGCGCTACTTGTTAACAGGCGAGTGGAGCATCAGAGGGCAACGGCCCAGCCTAGCAGAACAGCTGTTCAGAAAGAAGCCGCTAGCAATACTGCAGCATTAGGTACGAACGTAGCCGTAAGAGCTGATGAATATATTACGAGTGATAATTCCGTGGCGAAGGAAATAATAGATGAAACTGTGGATACACAGAGAGGTGCGGATAGCAGTGTTTGCAATGAAGTAAAAGGCGAGAATGAATTAGCAGAAGTAACTGATTGGCGTGTGCAGATCGACGATCTGTACAAGGGCCTAAAGCAATGTGAGTGGGAGGATTTTAAGAAGGAATATGAAGCAAGGAAGTTAATTAGTAAAGAAGGAGATAAAAGGGACGTCGATAAGGTGGCGGGGCCCGAGTTTAAAGAGGAGAGAGTAAATAGCGCCGCACAAAGTACGCGTGCTGCCGATAGGACGAAGGTGAAAAATAGGAAGGAATTGGAGGACGAAATCCTTAGCATTGACGAGGAAGTAACTTCTGTTAATGATCCGCCTACAGTACTAGCTGCTACCGAAAGGCACCATGAGGAAGGGGCAGATAATTACCTAAAAGTAATTGAAGTCCACGAGGATTACACTGAATATGAAGTAACAGTGGATGTGAGTAAAGCTGATGATGAGGCCGTTTTGCCAAAAGAGGATATTAAATTAAAATCAAAGCCTGACGAAAGTGCAGAGGGAGAACTTAATGCCTGTCTCAGAAAAGCTTTTATGTTAGAACCTGAAAGCGATCCAGAATGGTCGGATTCTGACGATAGTTCAGATGATGAAAGGTATGCAAATACAGACGAAAATGAATATACTAACTTTCCCTATTGTTCAAAAGTAGCGTACTTAAGTGAATCTGGTGCTGAGGAAGATAGTAGTGATGACTCTAGTGAAGATGAATTTTCAGGTGTAAACGAAAGTAAATATACTTTTACTGAAAGAGGGTATGAGAAAATTAGTGAAAATTTTCCAGAGCAAGATACAGTAAATAGAAGTGGGCAAAAACCGAATGAATTATTCAGTAATGTAAAACAGGGGCATAATTTGCAGGAACCTCCAGATGATACTATACTGGGGCACGCCTTAATAAATGTTTTGAAGGAGTGTGAATTACAGGAACAAAAAGAACCACCTGATAAAATGATAGCAGAACAGGGAATGTTGTACCTTGCTAAAGACTATGAAATTTCAAAACCTAAAAAGCCACCTGATGAAACGAAACGTTGGCAAGATCTGAATGGCTTAGTGAAAGATGTAGAAAATAGGAGGCCTAAAAAGCCACCAGACTTAAGTGACTGTTTTATGAACCCTAAAAGACTTCCTTGTTAATAAAGAGACTGGGGACAGGATACTGTATTTGTATATATTATTAGTATTATGCATGACTTTATTATTACTGTATCTCAGTGTTACCTGAAAGTGAATTATTGTTTTGTTGATTTAGAGTCTGGGGCAGATTTATATCGGATTTTGAGAATGTCATGAACACATTACATCATGAAACTACTGGGTTCCCACCGGAAGAAATTTTCAGTAATTAAAACTTCCGGGCTAAGAGGCCGTGGTCCAATAGTAGAAATACTTCTCCCTGACGTTTCGTTGCCAGCTGCGGGCAACATCATCTGAGGTGAGTCTACGACTGGCTGCTAGGCCGTGGAGGTCCTGTTTATATAGAGCGCGTAGAGGGCGCCACCACTCGTCACGTGTTGTCAACAGTAAAACTATCTCTGGCTGGCGTCATTACTCTCGATCGAAGGTAATCGATTGTCACATCTTTGGTATAGAGTCGATCGCCATATCTTATCTAGCTTCAAGCCTTCTTCTTTCCTGTTAAAATTATTGTGGTGTTTAAAAATCTCTACAGCCTCTCTATACATACGTGCATAATAATGCGATGTCTTAGCTAGCACGCTCGTCTCACTAAATTTTATTTGATGGTCACCCGTTTCAAAAACATGTTCCGCTACAGCCGATTTGTCCGTGTGTCCCAGTCGACAGTTCCTTTTATGTTCAGTTAGGCGAGTATTGATACTTCTTTTTGTGGTTCCAATGTAAACCTTACCACAACTACACGGAATCTTATAGACACCAGGAGTAGCTAGAGGGTGTCTTGCATCTTTCGCCGATCTTAAGCATTCACTAATCTTCTTGGTGGGTCTGAAGATTGTTTCAACTCTGAACTTGGCCAGCACTTTCCCGATACGGTCCGTAACATTGTGGATGAATGGAAGAAAAACTTTCCCCATCGATGGTTGTTGTTGTTGCACGTTTTCTGACATTTTTCTTCTGGGATGGAGTGCTCTATCTATCTCCTTGCCAGCGTACCCATTTTTCTGGAAAGCGGTTCGCAAGTGGTTTAGTTCCTCTTGCAAATAAGCTGGCTCACAGATTTTATTAGCCCTGTCCACCAATGTCTTGATAATACCTCTCTTCTGCCTGGGATGATGGTTTGAATGCTTATGAAGATAACGATCGGTATGCGTATCTTTTCTGTAGACTTTGTGACCCAGAGTCCCATCTGCTCGTTTAATTACTGAGACGTCCAAAAAATTTATCTGTCCATTATCTTCTGTCTCCATAGTGAATTGTATTTTTGAATTAATGCTATTCAAATGCTTCAAAAAACGGTTCAGTTCTTCTTCACCGTGATTCCATATGACAAAAGTGTCGTCCACATACCGATACCACTTTAAAGGCCTTTTTCTGGCTGACTGCAGTGCTTGCTGTTCAAAAAATTCCATGAAAATATTAGCAACGGCTGGACTTAGAGGGCTACCCATTGCCACTCCATTAATTTGTTCATAGAACTCATTATTATACTGAAAATAAGTCGTGGAAAGGCAATGTCTAAACAAAGCTACTATATCAGTCGGAAATATGTCAGATATGCAAGCAAGAGCTTCGTTGACAGGAACCATGGTGAACAGAGACACAACATCAAAGCTGACAAGAATATCACTGGGGCTGACGGTAATCTCCTTCAATTTTTCGATGAAGTGCATAGAGTTTTTAATATGATGATCAGTTTTTCCAATAAACGGTTGTAACAAGGTGGCAAGATGTCTAGCCAGCTCTTGAGTAGGGGATCCAATAGCACTTACTATCGGTCTAAGTGGCAGATTAGGTTTATGCACCTTAGGTAGCCCATATAATCTTGGAGGATAAGCTTCCGTTTTACAAAGAACTTTTTTATCCTCTGAAGGAATAGAAGACTTTTTTATTAATTGATTGGTAACTGTCAACACTTTCGTTGTAGGATCCTTTTTCAACTTTTTATAAGTGGTAAGATCCAAAAGGTCACTGATCTTCTCGTGGTAGTCTTCACTCTTCATCACCACGGTAGCATTTCCCTTGTCAGCAGAAAGTACAATAATACTCTTGTCCGCATTAATCTCCCGTAATGCTTTCTTTTCTCCTTGAGACAGATTACTGCTAGGTGGCTTAGCTTTACGCAGTATCCTGGCTGTTTCCATCCTAACTTCATCAGCAGTGTGTGATGGTAACAGCCGAATCCCCGCCTCTATATTAGCTACAATATCCTCCGTTGGAATCTTCAGTGGAGTAATTGCAAAATTACCTCCTTTCGAGAGAACAGAAGTTTCTTCCCTGGATAACTCTTTTCCGGACAAATTTATAACCGTTCGAGAATCGTCTATAACCGGTGTTTCCTGTCTGCTCTTATGTAGATAATCAAACTTCTTCTTCTGTCTATTACAAGACACTTCTGCACTATATTCCATGGATCTAAATGTTAGCCCATCCACCTTATTCCAATCGCAAACCTGCATTGTATTGCTAATAAATAGATGGAGATTTAATAGTTGACTGCATGTTACCGCCAGTCCTCGACGTGTTTGATGGATCCGTTCTCGTAGCATTGCCAGTTCCATACGTGAATAGATACGGCTAGCTTGCGCTGAATGAAACAATCTTCTCACCTTCAAAAACTTCGGAACTGTACCGGTGTCACGACAACGTAGCAAGAAAGTGAGCGAACAAAGCTGCTGGGCCTTCTTCTTGCGTAGGCTCTCCAATCGTCGTACCATAACCGACATATCCTCCCCGTAGAGGCGTCTAATCATAGTGTGTAGGCTTTCACGGCCGGCGTCTTCAGTAATTAAAACTTCCGGGCTAAGAGGCCGTGGTCCAATAGTAGAAATACTTCTCCCTGACGTTTCGTTGCCAGCTGCGGGCAACATCATCTGAGGTGAGTCTACGACTGGCTGCTAGGCCGTGGAGGTCCTGTTTATATAGAGCGCGTAGAGGGCGCCACCACTCGTCACGTGTTGTCAACAGTAAAACTATCTCTGGCTGGCGTCATTACTCTCGATCGAAGGTAATCGATTGTCACATCTTTGGTATAGAGTCGATCGCCATATCTTATCTAGCTTCAAGCCTTCTTCTTTCCTGTTAAAATTATTGTGGTGTTTAAAAATCTCTACAGCCTCTCTATACATACGCGCTCTATATAAACAGGACCTCCACGGCCTAGCAGCCAGTCGTAGACTCACCTCAGATGATGTTGCCCGCAGCTGGCAACGAAACGTCAGGGAGAAGTATTTCTACTATTGGACCACGGCCTCTTAGCCCGGAAGTTTTAATTACTGAAGACGCCGGCCGTGAAAGCCTACACATCAGGAAGAAATTTTGTTAGGCAGCAAGAGTAAAAGTTTAATTGAAGAAAAACTAGAGTTTCCACCTTGTACAAGTTTGGGGTTGAGTCAAAAGAAAGAATTAGTCAAAAAAAAAAGGACATAGCAAAAAGCTGACTCTAGATCTAAAAGACACGATAAAAATCTGAAAGTTTCAAAATTTAAAATTGGGGATTATGTTCTTTTAAAAACCCACGAAAAATCTAGTGAACTAAACCATGAAATTTCCAAATTTAAATATATTTATAATGGGCCGTATATAATACAGAACATTCCACACGATAATGCTTACTACCTGATCTACCCAAAATCCAAAATACCTTTAGGTGTAAGAAATATTGTGGACCTGAAACTGTATGTCCCTAGGAGTGAGTGACATAAGTACACTCAGAAAGCAATTTGCAGTAAATGTGCTATATCCTATGCTGAAACTATTTTATTCAAAATGTAACTAATCTCTGTAAATGTATGTATACCATATCAGTGTACTAATGTAATTATGTGAGTTTCAGATTACCAAATGTACTGTAAATATAAGAATGTATGGAGAAAAGGACTGAAAAAGAAAAGGGTAAATGCCGAATACCAAAGTGGACGGTATATGAGTCATAATATAAAGGATTGCCATACACCAATGAGGGCAGATAAATATTCAATGGAGAATTGTAAGTGTGATACAGGAAAGGTGACAATATGAGGTGAAAAGGACTGCCCAAATCTGAATAATAGGCAGCAAATATGTGTAGTAAATTTTCTAAATATTATTGTGTGTGTTTTGTTTAGTAAGTAAGAAATGGACTGCTATTCAAGGCAAGCAGCCACAAATTATCTTATAGTGTATACAAATATTTGCATTTGCTTTTGTAGTTAAATGTTTGTATTCCAGATTTTGAAATTATTTCTTTGAGAAATTTAGTAAAATGAATAATTTGCTATTTTAATAATGTTGTGATGGGAGGTTGGACTGTGCAAAAGGCACTTAAGTAAATGACAAGTAAATGTTCTTGGTATGTTAAAAAGTATAGACCTATATAATGTGAGTGAAAGGAAGTATGTGATATAAAAATTTTGGACATTCACGTAAAGAGTCAGAACCACTGTATAAATGTAAAATTTAGTGTTCCCATTAAATTTACACTTTGTGAAAATTACTGGAAACAGGGACATGTGTAACAACAACAACTGTACATATAATAATTTTTTTCTGATTTTCGATAAATTAATATAAGCGATGTTTTGATGCCATTTCTTTTCTTGTGATGTCGTTATGTTAAAGACACTGTAAACACATTTCGATGTAAAATTTAATATTTATGTTAAATTTCAAGTAATATTATAATAGAAATGAAGTTTAAATAATGTTGGGAATCTATTGTAACATGTTTGAAATTGTAATTGTACGCCTGGTCCATACGTAGGCAGTGTATTAGGATATGTGAAATGTAAAACCTGGGGTGAATATCCTATCTGTAGGGGAGAGGTAAAAGGTGGATGGCAGGCGAGCGCGGGAAAATGCACACGGGCGCGGTACGGCATAACGGGCTCAGTAGACAGTCGGAGTTGGGCACCGGTCTGAGGAACACGTTCCGGATCGAGGAGGCTATCCTGGAAAAAGTGGTTTCATTTGAGCCTCGGATGTGCCGTTTCCGACGACTATACAGCATGGCTATATCCAATAGGCACTGAATTGAAAAGGATTACAACGCCAAGAAGAAGCAAAGTGCCGATACAGCAAGAGCCATAGCTGTGGTTGTATGTGTGCTGTGCTGTGCGCCTCGCCATCTCGCTGCCCGCCAACCGCCGCATCGACTTGCACAGGTCAATTCTTTACAAGTGTATCCGTATGGACCAGTGTTAAATTTGTTCCTAACTGTTCAATAATAACTTGACTTTTACCAGAATTGCCCTATTAATTAATGATCCTAATCACTAACCTGGTCAGGGTCCTTTCCGCATGTTGTGCAATCCGAGTGTCCCGAAATGAAGATTTAAAATTCATGTTAATAAGAATTACGTGCAGAACTATCTATGCTAGAAAGATATTTAAAGAACTTTGTTGTTAATGAATATTTTGGTAAATAATAGACCTGACAAATTTTGAAGATAATGTTGAAAGTGGTTTAGTAATGAAGCTTAATTAAACAGAAACAAAAATAATGGTAGTTGAATGAGGAATTAATAAGACAAAAAGAATAGTAACCCATATTTTTTAAATCTTGAGTGCTTCATGTGTCCGATAATTAATAGTTTCAACACAGTGACCATAACAGTTTCAGGGTCCCCCCCCCCTTTTTTCATTCTTTTCATTTCTATTCATTTAAATGCTGAAGTGCACTGAACTGATTTGATCTGCAAAGTGAAAGCCAATATAAAACCTCAATTTATCAGTGTTTTTTTCCTTATTAAGACAGACATTGTATGTGTGTTTCAAAAGTGCTATGTCTAGGGCAACCTATGCCCGATTTCAGTTGGATCAATAGACAAAATGCAGTGTGTAGTAATCATTGTAGTGTAATGTTGTGTATTTGTAGCTTGTCCAAATCAGTACAGAAAGGGAAAATACTAGTTTAGTAGATTTTTGTGGTTCTAAAGTTCCATATAATGCAGTATTACTACGTGTTGTTATGTTTGTACGTACATCCACTTGTACAAGGGAAAAACTCACGTAATGCCTAATTAGGCTGGCGACCGTATTATTAATAATTGGTAGTATCTGCTGCGTAGGTTTCTTGTCCGTATTAACGTGTAGTTGCACTTTATACTAGCTTGACGTATCATTGTTGTTACTGACTGGGTATAAGTCCGATTTTGCTTCCATTTAGGTACATGCGGTCATCATATTTAATAAAATCCTTTCTGATAAGGTGAAGCCCGTCAACTTATCATAGTACAGGCTTTAAAAAGTTAACGTACGCAACAGCGAAGACGTTACAGTTTCCATTTCACTGTAATGTCTAGTGATTTACTTTTGTATCCATTACGCCATTTCTGGCCATTTTAACAATCTAATTGAACAAGAATATGTATATTGGTTTTAAAATCATTGCATCTGTGTTTGAAGACGTTTACTCATGTAAATGATATACAGGATGAATTAGAAGGGTAGGTACAGGCACTGAATTAAGACAGTATTGGTGATTCTGAACAAAAATTTCATATGGATATATGCCGTATTACGAATGGTCTCCGAGATTGAAGTCATTTAATGTACATTAGTATTTATTTTCTTGGCTATTCAGTACTTTAGTACATTCTCATTGTTTACAGCGTACCACTGTAGTGTAGAGAAATTCCAAACGAACAATTTTAAACGGGACACTTGTGGTCGGCCGGCCGCGGTGGTCTAGCGGTTCTAGGCGCTCAGTCCGGAACCGCGCGACTGCTACGGTCGCAGGTTCGAATCCTGCCTCGGGCATGAATGTCTGTGATGTCCTTAGGTTAGTTAGGTTTAAGTAGTTCTAAGTTATAGGGGACTGATGACCACAGATGTTCAGTCCCATAGTGCTCAGAGCCATTTGAACCATTTTGAACTTGTGGTCGGGAAATTCCTCAAATTGGCCTACAAAATCTATATAAGCTACCACACATGCTCGTAGCTTGAGGTTTTTAATATTCTCTCGTTCTTTTCGCTCAAACTACTAGCTCTAGTGAAAGAATGAGTACGACCTCTTTTTTTTAGGAAATTTAATGTAATTTAATTTTTCTACTGCGACACGGTTTCGCTACAGGCCTTTATTTTCGAGTCATTCAAGAAAAACATACATAACTGACATTGATTGTGTTCTGTCTCAGAAACCATTCGCAATAGGGTTTATGTCCATACGAAGTTTTTGTTCAGGATTACCAGTATTTCACCCCTCAAATCATGTACCTTTCCTACTGACTCCCTCAGTATAATTTTTACAGGTGTATTGAGCGTGCGTCCCTAATTTCACAGTCCAAGTTGATAAACAATAAGGTCATCTTTTTAAAATTTATTCTGGTTTTAAGGGCACTGTGAAGGAAACAGACAATACCATTTTTTAAAAAAAATGCTTGGAACTAAGTTTCCGCCGAAAAGATACTTAGGACACATTATTACTTTTCGGGGCCTTGGAGTGATGAGAGAGATCTGTCAGAGCTCTCTCCTACGTTTCTTATTTTCTAAACTGTTCATTTGCTTTTTCCACTTACTAAAAGTTTGTGAATATAACCAACCTCCCGGAAAGAAGTATGGCAATGTATTATTTAGGTTTGCATGTTTGATAAATGGTAATCTGGGTTCGTACTTCTGATTCTTTTCCTAATCCAGCTAAAAGAAAGAGGTAGATTACTAAAATAAACATAAGAAGATTCTGGCTTGTATCTTAATAATTGCACTTTGACCGATACATCCTCCTGCTGTAATTGAAAGTTGGTTTCTGTTGATTTCCACTAGTAATTTCAGTGGGAGACGAGGCAGAATAGAAACAATTGCAGTCACCGTCATAATTAGCCCTTTTTTAGTGGAACCCAGATAGAAAATTTGATATTCCTCTTAACAGGTCAAGGATCAAGCAAGTCAAATCTTATTGAAATAATAGTTTTTAGTTCATATGAGGTATTATTCGGGTGGCCGAGTTTCACACCCGAGTTGCGCGAATCTTCCGGATGGGCGGTCCAAGTGCCCTGTGGGCATGAGAACTTGTCTAAAATATACAGCAGAGCCTGTGCGCTGGGCCGTAACTTAACAAACCTGGCAGGCGTTCGTCATGGTTCGTTTTCGGTGGTGTGCACCGAGGAGGACACTTCACTGATTAACGGTGGAGACGCGCCTCTTGAAGACGCCGTGGCACCAAACCTGAAGAGACAGCTCAGAAATTGACGATCGTTTGCACCCCAAGCGATGTACTGATCCCAGTTGAGAGTTAACAGCCTGCTGATTAAGTAGGAAGTTATGCCCCCAATAGACGCTAAAGGTGTTTACCAAAACTGTGGGAAGAGTTAAGGCACTTTTGAAAACTAATCCGAATGATAGGAGAAACAAGCATTTTTTCATGTCTCATAAGCTAATGCCGAGACAAAGGCTCCCATTGGCCGATAATGTGCAGGTGGGATGCTTCTGAGGGCCATATAACGAGAAGGGAATCGTGTGGAAAATTTTCACTCCTCTGATAGTTCATGTTCGTTAGAGATCTAAGGCGGTAGCCAGAATGGTGAGTGTTCTGGAGACGGTATTAGGATTTAACTTAAATCGACCTTCCTTGCGATCAAGTTAGAGTAGCTTCACAGCCGTAGTCATGATTCATAATTTATCGTTTCATTTCTTTGGCGATTCGGGACTGAACATTTTTTACACTGAATCTTGAATTATTATGACTTGTTCGTTAACTTGTCCAGTGCACGTATTAATTCTGGTGCATGTACAAGCTTTCCTTAATGCTATAGAAACGCAGTTACTTCTGTTACAAAATTTAAAGTTGATTAAGTCACGATCTCTAGAAGTAGCGTCTTTTTCACTATGTTTCCCAGTACCTTGCGGGCCCACCATACGTGTATTACTTATAACTGAGAAAGTTTAATATTTAATGTATGTCGTTTTATCTTGAACAAAGACGTTCATCATGTTTTGGTTTTTCCCATGTACATAGGTCTTTGTAAAACTAAAAGTTCAGTAATCCATTTCCTCTGGATACAAAGGTAAAAAATGAGATCATAAAAAGAACAGATAGTTTCGATCGGCCTAAAGGGTTATATGATACATTTCTTTATTTACTATTAATCAAAAAATGGCTCTGAGCACTATGGGACTCAACTTCTCAGGTCATTAGCCCCTAGAACTTAGAACTACTTAAACCTAACTAACCTAAGGACATCACACACATCCATGCCCGAGGCAGGATTCGAACCTGCGACCGTAGCAGCCTCACGGTTCCGGACTGCGCGCCTAGAACCGCGAGACCACCGCGGCCGGCTACTATTAATCACTGATTTTCAGTCATTAGTAGAAAATAGCAACAGCTTACTTAGTTCCTTTCTATTTAGTAGTATATCACGTTCACTTAGCTCTCCCTGCCAGGATATCATCCACATATTAATAACGGACTACTTTCAACAGATCTATAAAGGGACACTCGAAATATACATTAAAAAAGTTTCATTTACATACAAAGTTAAACGTGAAGACTTAAACAATGGGTATCATAGCTACAATACACGAAACTGTCGGTGTCATCACGGAGAACAGGAAGGAGCTCCCACTCAAACTATATGCGCTACATTAGCGTTATATTTCATAATTCAGTGCTAGCATAATTCAAGAGGTTAGAAGGAGAAAGGATTTTTACGGCAGAGTGAAAAACATTTATATTAGAAAAATGTTTTAAAATATAACAGAATATATTACAGAAATTCTGATCAGTCGTGTAACTGAGGTACTTGTTACCAGATTTAAAACGCACTAAAGTATAAGGTTTTTAATGCGTGTATGTTTACACAAGAATGTTGTTGCTGTTGGTTTATTGTTTCCTCTGTTTGAAGTATTCTGATATAAGAAGAGTAATGAAGTGTTATGAATGAAGTAATCAAGCAGGAATTCATGGATTTAAGTTTGGTGGTGAAACAGTACAAATATTTCACGTTCCATTGATGTTATAATTTATAATCACTGTGCATGAAATCACTGTGCATGAAATCTCTAGATTAGCGTAAAATTATTGAGTATTTCTTTCACAATCAAAATATGAAACAAGTTAAGGCACTGTACTCACATTGGGAGGAAAAAGGTTCAAATTCCCGTCAGGCTATACAGACTTGAATTTTCAATGGTTTTACCACGTCGTTAATATGAATCCAAGGTGGTTCAGTTAAGAAGGTCAGGACCTGTTTCCTGCTCCATCCTTGGACACTCCGACCCAGATTTGGACATGTCTGTATGTATTTGTAAATATGTCTGTAAAGTACACCGCTGACCATTGAAGTTACAACATCACGAAGGATAGCAAACAAAGAAATTTTACGTACTGTTTGTTTACATAATTCATTTTGTAAGTGATTTATGGGTATACAGAGTGTGCCTCGCTGGGCATCAAATCCAGCAAGACTCGGATGACAGATATGGTTATGTCATTCTAAACTGCTTGAAGCTTTCGTCAGTCGCTTTGGCTGGCAAGTGGTTGCGTGCTATTTTCTTGGCAGCCCATTTCCAGATATTTCGAGTGGGTGAAAGATCTGGAGAGTATGCTGTCCACGGCAACAATGGAGTACCCTCTACACTGAGGGTGGTCAAGAAATCACAGACAATAAGCAATCTTGCGTTATCTAGTTGAAAGATAACGTCACGGAGGCTTCGAAGGCAGGGCTCAGTGACCGGCCTTCGCACGTCGTAAATGAAACCTCAGCTTTCCAAACTACGGGCTATGCAAACCTGAAATGTAATCGTGTGGTGTACTCAATGGCATGGCATACCATCAAGCAGAGTATGGCGCCCATATGACGATGACGAATGAAATCTGGCAACGTACGTTCCCCTCGGAGGCACCACGCACGGATGAATGGCTCTGAGCACTATGGGACTTAACAACTATGGTCATCAGTCCCCTAGAACTTAGAACTACTTAAACCTAACTAACCTAAGAACAGCACACAACACCCAGTCATCACGAGGCAGAGAAAATCCCCGTCCCCGCCGGGAATCGAATCCGGGAACCCGGGCGTGGGAAGCGAGCTGCGGACTCCACGCACGGATGATTCCATTGTGGTGTCGTGCACATAACTGGGACTCGTCAGAAAACATTACATGATACCACTTCTCTATATGGTGCTGTAATTTTGACCAACACAGTCGGCGAGCTCGCTCTTCTGTCGTGTCAGCCACAACAACGATCGCCATGCTGAGAGCCTGGTTTGCTCCAAACGTTATCGAACTGTCAGAGTGGATACATGTCTTACTGCAAAGGACACATTTTCTGACTCAAGGTACGTGACGTGGCTATACGATCCGGCTTAGCTGAGCGAACAATACTTCTCTCCTCTCCGACGGCAGTCTCGCTGGGCCGTTGAGATTTTGCATGAGGTTGAGTATGATCCTCATGAATCCTTCGATTTCACATTCGCATGACAACCGTGGAAGCACATTCAGCTGAGCAGCAATATAGCGGAACGATGAACGACAATATCAATAGGCTACGGTATTGCCATTGTGGAATTCCAACCCATATTGGTAAACGTTTCTCCTTCGTACAGGAGACATAACACTGTTTTCTTACAAACAAGCGACTTACCGATGCGGTTTCTAAATAGCAAACTACTACGTAGGCTTTCCTTATATGCCGATTGGAAATAGCATTATTCCTACCTACTTTCTGCAGTTGCAGTGAAATGCTAATCATTTGCGCACCCAAGTATGTAATACTCTTCGTGCCAGTTTGATGTTTGTTGAATGCTGTCTTAGTAGTGTAGCAGTTTTAATGGGCAGCGGATTATTTCACGAGTTCCTATGCTACACTGATGAGGCAAAACATTATGACCATCTGCTTAACAACTTCCTTGTCCGTCTTTGTAACGAGATACATCGTTGATTCTGCGTATTACTGATCCGACAGTTTGTTGGTAGGTTTGTGGAGGTATGTGGCATTAGATGTCTACGCACAGGTCATGTAATTCGCATAAATAACAGGCCGCTGATTTGCGTACGCTGTGATGACGCCCGATAGCGACCCAGATGGGTTCAAATGGTTCAAATGGCTCTGAGCACTATGCGACTTAACTTCTGAGGTCATCAGTCGCCTAGAATTTAGAACTAATTAAACCTAGCTAACCTAAGGACATCACACACATCCATGCCCGAGGCAGGATTCGAACCTGCGACCGTTGCGGTCGCCCGGTTCAAGACTGTAGCGCCTAGAACCGCACGGCCACTCAGGCCAGCCCCAGATGGGTTCCATAGGATTTACGTCAGGCAAATTTGGACACCGAGACATCAACGTGAGTTCACTATAATCCTCCGCAAACGACTGTAGCATGGTTCTGGCTCCGAGACAGGGACAATTATACTGCTGAAGGATGGCATCACCGTCGGAGAAGACATCATGCATGAAGGGTTGCAAGTGGTTCGGAGCTGTCAGCGTGTCATCGATTACTACTACAGGTCCCACGTCAGTGCAGGAGAATGTCTCCCGTAGCACAATACTGCTCTCACCAGTCTGCGTCCGTGTCGCGCTGCACGTTCCGAACCGCCGTTGATCTCGTCTCTGGAGACGACCGTCGACCTAGAGTAGCAAAAACGTCATTCACCCAAAGAACCGACACGTTTCCATTGATCGACGGTCGAATCCCGATGTGAACACGTAGGGGTGGTCTGCCCTAGAGCTCCATGTTCAGCATTGTACGATGAACGGTGAGCTCCGAATCACTCGTGCGTGTACCATCATTGTGCTCTTTCGGAAGACATGCCACAGATCATCATCTATGCTACTTTACGCAGCAGACACTGAATCCCACGTTCTGTGAACAGCCGTGGACGTCTAACGATTTAGGGCCTAGTG
This sequence comes from Schistocerca nitens, assembly GCF_023898315.1. Classification (NCBI taxonomy): domain Eukaryota; kingdom Metazoa; phylum Arthropoda; class Insecta; order Orthoptera; family Acrididae; genus Schistocerca; species Schistocerca nitens. The sequence continues at coordinate 352,010,357 of NC_064616.1, forward strand.
GTAATTTCACTGTCCTTTTATCTCTTTCCATAGAAGCTCACGGCTATAGGACATGAACATTTGACCAGATTCACCGTTTTCGAGATATTCGTTCATAAGCTCTGTGCAATAATAATCTGTTCTTTAACACAGTCGCTTATCTCAATGGATTTCCCGATTTGCAGTCCATATCTTCGCTAGGGTGAACCCCCATCCGTCTCTGCTGCGCTTACATTCTTTTCATAGCGCGTCACGTGTCTGCAACCTCAGAACATAACAGTTGTCATGATGTTTTGGCTTATCGGTGTATGATATTAAATGTTCAAAGGAGAAATAAATAGTTAGTATAATTGAATATGTTTCGGAGGTTAAGATTTGTAACACACCGGTACTTCGCTATACAAGTGTTGACAATAACCTGTAATCAACATTCAACCTGACCAGTGAACTACTCCAACAGTCAATACGGCGCACGGATTAGATTCGTGTCAGCCTTAGCTGTGGATTGGCTGTAATTTTATGTATTCTTGCAAGATATGACAAGTCGCCACAACAGACTTGCAAAATACGTACTCTGATGCAACCTCGGTTCATGCTTTTCAGTTAACAGTGTATTTAATTGCAGTATTTTTCTGCTGTCCCTTCGTTTGCGATAAAGCTGCGGTTGACTCATGAGCCTACGTGGTTTCTTTTCATTTCGTGTTACAGTAAAACGAAATGTTCAGAGTAGTATCCCGTTTAAATACTAGTTTTGAGTGGACAACGGTGGGAGAACGAGATGACCGTAGCGTGTTAATCACGGGAAACCCAAATTAGAATGGCAGGAGGGCCAATTAATACTTCACTCCTGTAGATTACTATGTCAACGTCGTACCCAGTGTGACACTTTGCTAAGTATGCCCCACGACACGAAGTGAAAAGAAAAAAAAGTCTCAGTTCTCAGAGGTTTCTTTCAATCTATAACCACGTTAGACATAATTAGTGCACAAAAGGATAATAGGATTTTTATTCAGCGAGACACCTGTTAGTTATTGTGGCAATCTCTTCTGTGTCCTCTAACACAATGTAAGTCCTCTGCTAGTTTTCTATCAGTTGTGCAATAATTTAAAACTTGTGTTTGAAGGGATGATATAATGTAGGGCTTGGCTTCATGTGAACTCTTCGTACGGGCGTTGAATAGTCATCGTAACGCAGGATACTGCTAGTACGAATAATAATAATGAGTCGAAGAGAAATTTTACATTGCCGTAGAAGAACTTTAACGGCTATTAAATTGTTTTACCGTCGCAGAGAGGTTTTTTGTAATATCGATAATCGTTGTAAAGACATATTACTGTATCAGGAAGCAAATAATGAAATGATATATCATCCTTAAGAGGCTGCTTCGGGAACTGGAGAAATACGTTTTCCGCGTATTGCCGTATCTGTTCCCAGCCGTACTTCGAAAGCTAGCGATAATATCGCAGAAGGTAATACCTAGAAACTGTGCCAAAGGTGTATTTTCCATGGCATAAAGCAGTTCTTAGAGAAATAAGACACGTGCGTTTGTCACCGAGTTAACTCACCATTCAGGCATTACTACGTCTTGTGGTTTATCTCTTCGTTAAGTATACAGATCTATCACGCTAATTTAGTACCATGTCCTCGGAAATATCCTTTATTTCTCACTCAAGGCTGGCTAATACAGCTTTGAGAGAAAACTCATAGCTTCTTGTGGTTTGAAATCACTTTTAGGCATAAGAGAGAAATTATCTGTATTTGGTTACAGTAAGCACATTACGTGCAAGATACCTATGGCACAATGAGTCCCAATTTTTGACGAGAGAAGTACCACTGACATTAATCAAAAGCCTTCTGGCGCAATCGGTAGCTGACTGTCATCATACGAGTAGCCAGTCCAACTGCTGCAATATGTTAACGCTGCATTGTGTAAAGAGAGAATAATTAAATGAAAAGCGCTGATGCGTTGTTTCTGTATTTACATTCACCGTTTGCATGCTCTGCAGAAATTAATAGTCCTACACTTTGGTGACCCTTATTGCACCACCAGATTAAAATTGCGTTCCCCAATTCTCATTTTATTACGCATTTGTTTAACAATTACTGGTTTCTGAGTCTATTCATGAAATACGTACCATGTTTATTGCATGTCAATTTTCACATCTGTATATTAATGAGTCATTACTGACAATGAAGTGATTTCCAATTCCATTTTGTCATACATTATTTTCATGTGCCAAAGTACTTAATTCTTATGTCTGGAATTTATGATTACAGAACTCAGAAGCAGATTCTTAATAAGAGCACGATATTTCTCTTATAAAAGGATATGTGTAAACTCTACCGACGAACTTTAATATATTTGGCAGGGATATTTGCTCCAGACGAGAAACTCACCGCTTCCAATGGTGTGTTATCGAGTAATAACAAATTACATTTCTCGAGACTAATGGAAACTGGCAGTTGATATTGCATTCCCTAACTTCCTGGATAACAGTAATCCGTAGGTTTAACACTATCCAACACGGCGGGATGTGACTGGTACAGAGTATAGTCACCAGATCTCCCTTGGAGGGAAAGGAAGGAGGATTAGGGTTTAATGTTACGACGACGACGAGGTAATTAGAGTCGGAGTATACGTTTTGGCAGGGCAAGAATAGGAGAAGGAAATCACCATGACCTTTTCAAAGACACCATCATAGTATTTCCTGTAACGACTTAGGAGAACGTTGGAAAACTAAAATCTGAATGAGACGTAGGGAGTTGCAACCCCACTATTTTTAAACAGAAAGTCTAGATTCTTAACCACTGCAGTAGCTTCTCGATAGATCTGCCTTCAGAGGACTACTTCATCTAGCGTCATGTAGAGGACCCCCGCTCAAAGTGCGAATTGATATGGAAGCTAGAACAGTTTTTTTAAATACCTAATACAGGACGAGAAGGAAGGAGAATAGGACGTTTGTTTGAGAGGACTTAGCATCAAATAAGGCCAGCGGAGCAATATGGACAGTGACACGGTGAACGGGGTACGTCTACGGGAAAGGGATGACATGTTGAGAGAAGTGGATTAAAGGTAATGTGCCCGCATCTCGTGGTCGTGCGGTAGCGTTCTCGCTTCCCACGCCCTCGTTCCCGGTTCGATTCCCGGCGGGGTCAGGGATTTTCTCTGCCGCGTGATGGCTGGGTGTTGTGTGCTGTCCTTAGGTTAGTTAGGTTTAAGTAGTTCTGAGTTCTAGGGGACTGATGACCATAGCTGTTAAGTACCATAGTGCTCAGAGCCATTTGAACCATTTTTGAAGGTAGTGTTATGCCGAGTGGAGGGGGAGGTAAGGCTGATCGACACGAAGGAGAAAGGGGAAAGGAAAATAAATTTTTATAAAATTTTGAAAATCACCTTCAGAAATGTTTTTCTTACTAATTTTTGTATTGATGTTAACAGTGAATTGTAAGTTATGAAGTCATGATAAAGGGGTTTCTTAATGGCTTGCGTTTTGTTTTTGAAAAGTATTTTCTTGAATAGTGAAGTGTCTTCAGTTGTGTTTTTTTTCAGATTATTGCAATGGTTTCTCAGTTGTAGCTACCTTGTGATTATTTTCACTTAAATTTTTTGAGTATGTTGAGTTATTTGTCCTGTATCTCTCATATGGTTTTTTTCTGAAAAATGTTAAACGTCCTACCAGTTGCCTCATATACACCTACTCACACCTAACCCTGCCCCGCCCCCCTCCTCACAAAATAATCATTTAGATACAGACGCCCGTCAAAGGACATCTCCATCGAATTAGCAACGTTGGCAGCAGACGTCTGATGCGAGTGCCTTTGCTGAAAGCACGACATCCTCTGCAGAGCCTCACCTAGGCTGATGACCATATCGGTTATACCCTAGACGAATGGAAAACCGTGGCCTGGTCAGATGAGTCTCGGTTTCGGTTGATAAGAGCTGATTGTAGGTTTATAATGTGGCGCAGTCCCCACGAAGCAATGGACCAAGTTGTATACAAAGCACTGTGTAAGCTGGTGGTGGCTTCATAATGGTGTGGGCTGCGTTTACATGGAATGGAAGAGTTATCTGGTGCAACTACAGGACCCAGAAACGGTTATGTACGGCTACTTTGAGACCATTGGCAGCCATTCGTGGAATTCATGTTCCAAACAACGATGTAATGTCACCGGGCCACATTTGTTCGCGATTGGTTAGAAGAACATTCTGGACAATTCGAGCGAATGATTTGGCCACCTAGATCGCCCAACATGAATTCCATCGGACATTTATGGGACATAATGGAGTGGTCAGTTCGTGCACAACATTCTGCACTGGCAACAGTTTCGCAATTATGGACTGCTATAGAGGCTGCATGGCTAAATATTTCTGCACGGGACTTCCAACGACTTGTTGAGTCCATCCTACGTCGAGTTGTTCCTGCACAGCACCCTGCAAAAGAAGGTCTGAGACGATATTAGGAAGTATCCCATGACTTTTGTCACCTCAGTGTGTCTCCCGCGTTATAATTAACTAACATTTAGTTACAACTTTGAACATAGCTGCTAAGGTTCAGTGACCGTGTCAGAATTATATTAGAACAAATAAGCCCTCGGTCACAAATATTAAGTCAAAATCGACCAGGTTTCGACGCTACTATGAGCGTCGTCTTCAGAATTAAACTAACTGTTCTAAAAAATAATAGGTATATATTTTCAACAGAAAAGTTTAATGAGGAGATTAATTTACTTAAAACCATAGCAGTCAATAATGAATGCACGCCTAACACAGTGGATGATATCCCAAAAAAAAAAAAAGAAAACTGCAAGAACTACTACGCTCAACACCTCACGCGCTGAAGTTAACTCAAAAAAACGTTTTTCTATTCCTTTCGTAGGACTCGTTTCCTATCAGATTCAGCGCATACTTCGCAACAAACACAACTGCAATGCTGCCTTCTCTACTAATAACAATCTGAAGAAAAACTTCATTCATAATTTGAAATCCATTCGCTCCCCTACAGAAAGTTTCTGGAGTTTATAAGATCATCTGTGATACCTATTCCTCATATTATATAGGGCAAACTGGACGTGCTTTCACCATCAGATATAAAGAACATTTTTTGAGAAAAAATGGCACCAGTCCCCTAAATTCATCCTTTGCCGATCATCTCTTAATTACTGGACACGTGCCTAAAGCCATTGGCGATAGCAATATGCTGCATGTTAGATGTTTTAGAGGAATTGGAGGAGATTTTAAAACATCTATCTCGTCATGATGGCCTCATTCTCAACGAACAGCTGCAGCTGCGAAATAAAAACTTTTTCGACTGAATAAAGCCGTTGCTTGATCTTTGATTCAGATTTCCTAATGCAGTTTGCCGCAATGTTATTTTCCTGTTACGTCATTGCTGTTTTCTTGTATGTCATAACTGACGTTTTTTACGTTACAAAATGTATCTCTGTTTAAAGCAGATATAATATGTAACTTCATATTATTATTAGTGCTTACGTTATGCCTGAATAAGCTTCATTACAATTTCATGTGTCTAATTTTGAATGTACAGTAGCCTAGTTGTTTCTGCGGCTACTAGATGGCTCTCGTAGCAACACCATGTTTACTTGCCCACACTTTCTAACGTGGGCACCTCAGTTTTGTTGCAACCCGTGTTCACTCAGGTACGAGCAGCCCTTAGCGGCTCGCCATCTTATCTTATTTACAACTTTTCATGACGTCGCCTTTCCGGCTTAGATTTTTTTAGAATGTGACTTGTAAGTACTGCATCTCTTTCCAGTCAGTACACACTTTAGTTTATCAATGTCTTAAATACCTATTATGTTTTAGAACAGTTAGTTTAATTCTGAAGACGACGCTCATAGTAGCGTCGAAACCTGGTCAATTTTGACTTAATATTTGTGACCGAGGGCTTATTTGTTCTAATATAATGACATTTAGTTTCTGACCCAGGATAATAATGATAATGGCATATGTGATGATTTTAGAATATTTTTCCAAGTACTTATACAGGAAACACTTATCAATGATAAGGAAAATATACAATAAACGATAAAAATGATTAGTAACCACATTATTCAAAATCACCACTTCACTAAAGACTAAAGAGGGCGCCGCCACACACTGCATGTGTCAGTGCACAGAGGTTTCCACGAGCCTTCAAATACCGTCATTGGGCACTCCCAGCGGGGAAAAAGGTCGCCTGGTGCTTTGAATTACAGTACACGTTCGTACACGCAAAGGAGAGGACGCAAGAGGGTCGAAAATCGTATGAAGCCTACCATATCTTATGGGAGTAGGATACGTGTTGATACGTCTCTCCAGCCGCAGTCGCCCCACGCTACTTTCCAACGCGCGGCGACGGCAGCCTCGGTCGGCCACTCTCCCGCTTCGTTTCGCTGCACTGTGACGTACGCGTATGCCTGCTGTCGAGCTGCCCGCAGTTACGTCACGTCTGCCCGGCTGCACCCGGCTAGGGAAAAAGGGCACCCAGCTTACCACCTCTGGCTCAATAGAGTGGTGCGATTTCTTCATTTCTTTTTAACACAGAAAATGAACGCGGAAACTAAACCTGATTCGCAGAGGAAGGAGATCACGTCAGGAAAAAGGGAAGTAAAACAAAAACTAATCAGTGGTGAGTATAGAATTCGCCTGAAACGAATTTTAAAAGTTGAGTTTGAACGCTAATTAAACAGGTAGTGGATGGCCATGGGAAAAAAGTTAATTTTGTTTGCTGTCAGCCATGCAGTAAAATTTACGGCCGTGCTAAAGGATCAAGTGGCACTTCGCATATTTCTCTCAAGCTGTCCATGTCTAGTACACACAAAGGTCTTGTGTGGACGAGAGACGCCTACCTAAACACGTTCAGGAGATAATTGACGATAAATGCATTTAGGTGAAGGTTTCTTGGACTTTGTTAAGATGTTCGTGGACACTGGAGCGCCTTACGGAAAAGTATCTGCAAAACCTATCATACCTCAGCACACAGCCATGTGGCGGCACATGGCAGGAAAGGCTACAAGTCTAAGAAATATAATCATTTAATGAAATCATTACGCTTTAGGCTGTTAAAACATTATTAAATGTGATTGCAGTTTCGATGTATGGTCACCATTTTCAAGCATTCTGGAAGTAGTCAGTCGTCAAATAAAATACAAGTAATTATTGAATTGACAAACGTTGAAAGTTAAAATTTCAGAGCTAATTAGGTGGGATGCTGTAACCCACTCAATAATATAAAGCTGTAATATGCTGCGTAAGAGCAGTTGCATGTGGTGGTGTGAATTTATCCGCTATTCTATATACACTACTGGCCATTACAATTGCTACATCAAGAAGAAATGCAGATGATAAAAGGGTATACATTGGACAAATATGTTATACTAGAACTGACATGGGTTTACATTTTCACCCAACTTGGGTGCATAGATCCTGAGAAATCAGTACCCGGAACGACCACCTCTGGCCGTAATAACGGCCTTGATACGCCTGGGCATTGACTCAAATAGAGCTTGGATGGCGTGTACAGGTACAGCTGCCCATGCAGCTTCAACACGATACCACAGTTCATCAAGAGTAGTGACTGGCGTATTGTGACGAGCCAGCTGCTCGGCCACCATTAACCAGACGTTTTCAATTGGTGAGAGATCTGGAGAATGTGCTGGTCAGGGCAGCAGTCGAGCGTTTTCTGTATCCAGAAAGGCCCGTACAGGACCTGCAACATGCGGTCGTGCATTATCCTGCTGAAATATAGGGTTTCGCAGGGATCGAATGAAGGGTAGAGCCACGGCTGCATCTGAAATGTAACGTCCACTGTTCAAAGTGCCGTCAATGCGAACAACAGGTGACCGAGACGTGTAACCAATGGAACCCCATACCATCACGCCGGGAGATACGCCAGTATGGCGATGACGAATACACGCTTCCAATGTGCGTTCACCGCGATGTCGCTAAACACGGATGCGACCATCATGATGCTGTAAACAGAACCTGGATTCATCCGAAAAAATGTTTTGCCATTCGTGCACCCAGGTTCGTCGTCGAGTACAGCATCGCATGCGCTCATGTCTGTGATGCAGCGTCAAGGGTAACCGCAGCCATGGTCTCCGAGCTGATAGTCCATGCTGCTGCAAACGTCGTCGAACTGTTCGTTCAGATGGTTGTTGTCTTGCAAACGTCCCCATCTGTTGACTCAGGGATCGAGACGTGGCTGCACGATCCGTTACAGCCATGCGGATAAGATGCCTGTCATCTCGACTGCTAGTGATACGAGGCCGTTGGGATCCAACACGGCGTTCCGTGCTGAACCTACCGATTCCATATTCTGCTAACAGTCATTGGATCTTGACCAACGCGAGCAGCAACGTCGCGATACGATAAACCGCAATCGCAATAGGCTACAATCCGATGTTTATCAGAATCGGAAACGTGATGGTACGCATTGCTCCTCCTTACACGAGGCATCGCAACAACGTTTCATCAGGCAACGCCGGTCAACTGCTGTTTGTGTATGAGAAATCGGTTGGAAACTTTCCTCATGTCAGCACGTTGTAGGTGTCGCCAGCGGCGCCAACCTTGCGTGAATGCTCTGAAAAGCTAATCATTTGCATATCACAGAATCTTCTTCCTGTCGGTTAAATTTCTCGTCTGTAGCTCGTCATCTTCGTGGCGTAGCAATTTTAATGGGCAGTAGTGTACTACACTCAAGTTAGAAAGCTGGTGAAATAATTACATAAATACTTAAGTTTAAATCTCGTGCAGTAGGTGTGGTAAACAGATCACAAAAGCGGCAAAGATGTATAAATTCAAGGTGGAAGAGTTATGGAGTGCAAATATGCTAATATATGGATTCATTATCAAGGAGTTTATGAAAAGGACGCACAGAAAGGAGAAAAGTAACAGAAATATGTGTTAAATAAAAATGGAATTCACACGGGATACTGAGAATATAGATTAAAATTAGGTAAAAAGATGAAGTGACTAACAAGTCACAATAAAACATTACCCACAAAATACACGTGAAGAAGAGGGTCTTAAATCTTAGATATGTGTGAAAGTAGCGGTCCACATACGCAAAACAAGCGCAAGTCATGTACAAATATGGAATATGAATAGATGATAAGTTTAACGTAAGCGTGGCATGGTCGAGAATATTTGACAGGATTCTACATCTACATCTACATCCATACTCCGCAAGCCACCTGACGGTGTGTGGCGGAGGGTACCCTGAGTACCTCTATCGGTTCTCCCTTCTATTCCAGTCTCGTATTGTTCATGGAAAGAAGGATTGTCGGTATGCTTCTGTGTGAGCTCTAATCTCTCTGATTTTATCCTCATGGTCTCTTCCCGAGATATACGTAGGAGGGAGCAATATACTGCTTGTCTCTTCGGTGAAGGTATGTTCTCGAAACTTTAACAAAAGCCCGTACCGAGCTACTGAGCGTCTCTCCTGCAGTCTTCCACTGGAGTTTATCTATCACCTCCGTAACGCTTTCGCGATTACTAAATGATCCTGTAACGAAGCGCGCTGCTCTCCGTTTGATCTTCTCTATCTCTTCTATCAACCCTATCTGGTACGGATCCCACTCTGCTCAGCAGTATTCAAGGAATAGGCGAACAAGCGTAATGTAACCTACTTCCTTTGTTTCCGGATTGCATTTCCTTAGGATTCTTCCAATGAATCTCAGTCTGGCATCTGCTTTACCGACGATCAACTTTATATGATCATTCCATTTTAAATCACTCCTAATGAGTACTCCCAGGTAATTTATGGAATTAACTGCTTCCAGTTGCTGACCTGCTATTTTGTAGCTAAATGATAAGGGATCTATCTTTCTATGTATTCGCAGCACATTACACTTGTCTACATTGAGATTGAATTGCCATTCCCTGCACCATGCGTCAATTCGCTGCAGATCCTTCTGCATTTCAGTACAATTCTCCATTGTTACAACCTCTCGATACACCACAGCATCATCTGCAAAAAGCCTCAGTGAACTTCCGATGTCATCCACAAGGTTATTTATGTATATTGTGAATAGCAACGGTACTGTGACACTCCCCTGTGGCACACCTGAAATCACTCTTACTTCGAAAGACTTCTCTCCATTGAGAATGACATGCTGCCTTCTGTTATCTAGGAACTCTTCAATCCAATCACACAATTGGTCTGATAGTCCATATGCTCTTACTTTGTTCATTAAACGACTGTGGGGAACTGTATCGAACGCCTTGCGGAAGTCAAGAAACACGGCATCTACCTGTGAACCCGTGTCTATAGCCCTCTGAGTCTCGTGGACGAATAGCGCGAGCTGGGGTTTCACACGACCGTCTTTTTCGAAACCCATGCTGATTCCTACAGAGTAGGTTTCTGGTCTCCAGAAAAGTCATTATACTCGAACATAATACGTGTTCCAAAATTCTACAACTGATCGACGTTAGAGATAAAGGTCTATAAGTGGTGTCACTGCCAGACACCACACTTGCTAGGTGGTAGCTTAAATCGGCCGCGGTCTGTTGTGGCGTAACAAGCTAGTCACGCCACACTGAGGAGGAAGCCGAAAGGCACGCGTACACACACGCCGACTGGTGTCAAGTCTGGAGCAGGATAAGTTATGACTGCTATAAAGACAATACGTAGCTTTGGTATATGCTTAACTTTTAATGCTTCCTTTGGTACATCTCTCTTGACTATACAAATGAGACTCGTAAGATACATGCACTGATACAATTGGCGCCTTGCTATGTCGTAGCCATTAACTTTAGCTGAAGGCTATTCTGTCTCTCGGCAAATGAGAGCAAAGGCTTCGTCAGTATAGTCACTAGCAACGTCGTCGTACAACTGGGGCGAGTTCTCGTACGTCTCTCGAAACCTGCCGTGTGGTGGCGCTCGGTCTGCGATCACACAGTGGCGACACGCGGGTCCGACATGTACTAATGGACCGCGGCCGATTTAAGCTACCACCTAGCAAGTGTGGTGTCTGGCGGTGACACCACATACCTCCCCCGCAAATCGGCGAACGGCCGTGTTATAAGGCTTCCGCCCGCCGTGGGGAGGACCCCATGTTGACGTATGCGATGAGGTGGGGAGCCGAACAACAGGTGAGGCAGTGCCACCCGCACCCGGCCATTCGGTCCGAGGGGAGCTAGGAAACGCCTGAAAACCTAGTCCAGGGTGCACGTCAACATGCGGTGTATGCGCCTGTAGAGATACAGGAGGGGCCGAAGGGTCGACCTCTATGTGGTCGGGGCACCCGACGGGCGAAGACGACATCTGGTCCGGAGCGGGCAAGAGTTCCATGGTGGAGGACAGCTGGTCACGGGAAGCGAGCGGCGGCGCGTGACCCAGGGAGGCGCCAGGCGGTTGCAGCGACGCGGCCACTGCAGGCGGCGCCGGCGGGAGAACAGGCGGCGGCGGCGGCGCGTCGCCATGAGGCAAAATGGAAGGCAGCGTCGGTAACACCTGGGGATGAGGCGAGCCAGTAGATGGGTCCCCAGGGCGCTGACTGGACGGCACCGTCGCTGAAAGCAGACGGGGAGCGGCAGAACCCAGGCGACGGCAGAGGCGCAGCTGATTTATATGCTGACGCACCTCACCAGAGGCCCCCAAAACCAAATACATCGCGCGGCCGAGGCAGCGAAGAATGCGCCCTGCGAGCCAACGCCGTGAACCGCGATAGTTGCGATAGAAAACAACGTCGCCAGGAGCAAAAACAGTAGTCTGCCGCTGCACTGGAACCTGATGCGGCGGATGCAGCAAAGCCATCAAGGTTCGATGAGGACGACCATGGAGCAACTCAGCCGGCGAGCGACCATCGCGGGGCTGAGGGCGATACGAAGACAAAAAGAGCAACAATGCGTCCTCCCTAGAATGCGACTCTTTCAACTTCAACATCTGTGACTTGAAAGTCCGGACCAACCGTTCAGCGGCACCGTTTGACTGAGGCGAAAACGGCGCGGATGTCAGATGTTGAATACCATTGGCCTGGCAGAATGACTGAAATTCTGCGGACATGAATTGTGGGCCATTGTCGGAAACAACAGTCTGTGGAAGACCTTCAATGCAAAAAATAGCAGACAACGCCTGGATGGTGGCAGATGACGTCGTGGAAGACATCCGGACAACAAAAGGAAAATTAATGAAAGAATCGACCACAACCAACCATCGAGCATTCCAGAATGGACCAGCAAAATCGATGTGCAAGCGTTGCCAAGGGGAAGTGGCTGTCGGCCATGCAAAGAATTTCCGCGGCGGGGCGGATTGTTGTTCGGCACACGCCACGTAAGAAGGGCACATATTCGCAATCGCAGCATCGATTCCGAACCAAGTACAGTGCTGACGAGCAAGTTGTTTCGTACGCACTATACCCCAATGTCCTTGGTGAAGAAGCCGCAAGACAGAGGACTGTAACGAACGTGGGACCACGACTCTGGATTGATCATTATCCGAACGCAACAACAAAACACCACGTCGTACAAAAAGTCTCTCCTTGTGAGCAAAAAATCGGCGAACCAACGGATCCTCGATCCGCGACTTTGACAAGGGCCATTGCGTAGCGACAAAACGCAAAACAGTAGCAAGGACAGGGTCAGCAGCTGTGGCTGTAGCGACACGACGAAAATCAATCGGAAACGATTCGACCACGTCATCGGTTTCCGAATCAATGAACATGCAAGCAAGTTCGGAAGAATCGAATGCTTTATCCTCAGCAACAGGCAAACGGGACAACGCATCAGCGTTTCCGTGCTTAGCAGTGGACCGATACAAGATATCGTAGCGGTACTGCGAGAGGAAAAGAGACCAGCGAATGAATTTCTGCGCTGTACGTGGAGGTACAGGCTTGTTCGGATGAAAAAGCGATGTCAAAGGTTTGTGGTCTGTGATCATGGTAAAGTGACGACCATACAAGAAATCATGGAACTTAGTAACACCAAACACGAGAGCTAAAGCTTCTTTCTCTATCTGGGAATAATTGCGTTGCGCAGACGAGAGTAATTTTGAAGCAAAGGCAATAGGACGATCATGCGATCCATCTTTGTGCGCAAGCACAGCACCGATCCCGAATTCCGATGCATCGACCATCAACAAAAGGGGTTTCTGGGGATCGAATGGCGTAAGGCAAGTATGAGAAAGCAACGCCGATTTCAACTGGCGAAAGGCGCGTTCGCATTCCGTCGTCCAGACGAACGGAACACCTTTACGGCGTAAGCGATGAAGCGGAGCTGAAATGGAAGAAGCGCGCGGCACAAACCTGGCATAGTAGTTAATTTTTCCCAACACACTCTGTAGCTGTTTCAAGTTCTGTGGCGAAGGCAACTCCTGTATGGCACGGAGGTGCTCTGGACTCGGATGTATGCCTTGTGCATTTATGACATGACCCAAATATGGTAAGTCACGAGCAAAAAACACACATTTGTCCTTCCTCAAGCGAAGACCATTTTGTCGCAAGACCTGAAATAACGTTCGTAGGTTGGCTAAATGTTCGGCTTCCGTCTTTCCGGAGATCACAATATCGTCCAGATAGTTTGCAGCAGTAGGGACCGACGCACAAACAGTTTGTAAATATTGCTGAAACAATGCAGGGGCAGATGCACACCCGAATGGCAATCTTTTGAATCGGTACAATCCAAGATGCGTGTTAACCACCAAAACGCGCTGGGATTCTGCGTTGACTGGTATTTGCAAGTACGCATCTGCTAGGTCCAATTTCGAAAAGTATTTACCCGGGCACAATTTGTCAAAAAGATCTTCCGGGCGTGGCAAAGGAAAAGTAGCAGTCACAAGTTGTGGATTCACAGTTGCCTTGAAGTCCATGCAAAGTCTCAATTTTCCGGAAGGTTTTGGCAAAATTACTAAGGGTGAGGCCCAGAGAGAAGCCTGCACACGTTCAATTGCACCTTGAGATTCTAAATCGTTTAATGTTCTGGCGACCTCATCACGCAATGCGTGGGGAACATTGCGCGCTCTGAAAAATTTCGTTTGCGCGTCCACTTTGAGTTCCAAATGTGCTTCATAGTTCTTAGCGCAACCAAGGCCCGGTGCAAAAATGTCTGCAAATCCTTCACAAAGACGAGAAACCCTGGCTGAAGGCACAGTCTGATTCACTGATAGGACCTGATTTACTATAGACATGTTAAACAACTGAAATAAATCTAAACCAAACAAGTTCACTGCAGTAGAAGAACGAAGAACGTAAAATGACACAAGTTTTGTTTGTCCCTTGTATGTGGCAAGAAGGCTGCACTGTCCTAACACAGGTATCTGCTGTCCTAAATAACTATTGAGCTGAACATTTGCGGCACGCAACGTAGGTGGGCCCAGTTGTTTGTACGTGTCTGGATTGAGCAATGAAACTGCAGCTCCGGTATCGAGCTGGAATGGTATCACTTTGCCTCCAAAGTCAAAGTCTACAAAAAGTTTATTGTCCTGCTGACGACAAGAGCGACTTTCACGTGCAATTTGAACTGATACAGGCACAGAAGCACTTGCGACTGTACGGGATTTCCGGCGACGTCGACGCACACGTTGTGTGGGACGAACACAGTCACTGTTAGAGAAAGTGGCACTGGACGGGGTGGAATGAACGACATGAATGTCCATGGGTGAAGGTCCACGAGCCTGAGTGTCCCTGGTTCGATTCCGGCGTGAAGCAAAGGGCCTGGAATGGTTTTGATTGTCTGATCTTAGCTTTTTCTGGCAAACACTTTGAACATGTCCTTTCTTATGACAGTAAAAGCAAATAGCTTGGCGTGACGGGCAATTGTCATGCGCATGTCTAGTTGCACACTGCGGGCATGATTTTAGAACTGCAATGGCATGCTTACGCGGCACACGTGTTTGCAAGCTAGGCTGCAGCGGCGCGAACGTGCGCTAGGGCCATTAAGCGTCCCGTGCTGCGCGCCCGGCGGGCCGGTTAATGTGACACACTGCTGGCGAAGTTTCAAATGATTCCTAAGCAAAGTCAAGTGTGTCTTGCCTATCCAATATGTCTATCACTTGTTGAAGGGAGGGATTAACTAGTTTCAAAATCTGTTCCCGTATGCGAACATCAGAAACGTTCTGTGCTATTGCATCACGCACCATAGTATCTGAATACGGGAGTCCACAGTCACATGCAAAATCACAATCCCTAGTAAGTCGTTGCAATGTTGCAACCCACTCCCTATTAGTCTGACCGGCCGTACGTTTGGTACGAAAGAACGTATACCTTTTTGCAACGACATTGACTGTTTCTTTGAAATAGGCATCTAAAGCAGACAAAATTTTTTCATAGGACAGAGTTGCTATGTCGCGTCGGGGAAACAATTTCACTATCACACGGTAGGTGGACACACCGACACAAGAAAGCAAAAACGGCTGCCGCTCATTACCTGGAATTCTGTAGGCGGCTAGATGGAAGCCGAATTGTCGGGACCACTCAGTCCAAGACTCGTGGGCTGCGTCGAAGCTACGAAACGGAGGTGCAACGGCGGGTCGTGGCTGCGGTAGCGATGAAGCGGCGGCTGCCACATCGTGTTGCAGCGCACGTTGACCCTGGACGAGCTGTCCAAGGGCATCCAATAACGCCTGCGTCTGCTGATTCTGCAAGCGATAAAATTCGGACAGTACATCTGGAGATTGTTGCGAAGCCATGACACAATTCAGAGCAAAGCAAGTAGAAAGAACACGATCCTGTAATCCTCGTCGTCAATCTGTTGTGGCGTAACAAGCTAGTCACGCCACACTGAGGAGGAAGCCGAAAGGCACGCGTACACACACGCCGACTGGCGTCAAGTCTGGAACAGGATAAGTTATGACTGCTATAAAGACAATACGTAGCTTTGGTATATACTTAACTTTTAATGCTTCCTTTGGTACATCTCTCTTGACTATACAAATGAGACTCGTAAGATACATGCACTGATACAATTGGCGCCTTGCTAAGTCGTAGCCATTAACTTTAGCTGAAGGCTATTCTGTCTCTCGGCAAATGAGAGCAAAGGCTTCGTCAGTATAGTCGCTAGCAACGTCGTCGTACAACTGGGGCGAGTTCTCGTACGTCTCTCGAGACCTGCCATGTGGTGGCGCTCGGTCTGCGATCACACAGTGGCGACACGCGGGTCCGACATGTACCAATGGACCGCGGCCGATTTAAGCTACCACCTAGCAAGTGTGGTGTCTGGCGGTGACACCACACGGTCCATTAGTACATGTCGGACTCGCGTGTCGCCACTGTGTGATCGCAGACCGAGCGCCACCACACGGCAGGTCTCGAGAGACGTACGAGAACTCGCCCCAGTTGTACGACGACGTTGCTAGCGACTATACGGACGAAGCCATTTCTCTCATTTGCCGAGAGACAGTTAGAATAGCCTTCAGCTAAGTTAATGGCTACGACTTAGCAAGGCGCCGTTAGCCTTAAATAGCTTGTATATAAAGAGTCACTTGTATCGCCACAATCTCGCGATGTCTCATCAAGAACGATGTATACAAGGATGTATTAAAAGTTAAGTATATTCCAAAGATACGTATTTTCTTTATCACATTCATTAAGTCTCCTGTTTCAGACCTCACTCCATCCTTCGTGAGTTAGCGCGTGCATCTTGGCCGCCTCTTTCAATTAGTGTGCGTAGTGTTGGCAAGTCTGCCGACACTACAATTTTGGCGACGAGAGTAAAAACGGTCTTCGTTCTTCTTGCTTTGCTTACATTACTTGTGTCATGGCTTCGCCAGATGTACTGTCCGAATTTTATCGCTTGCAGAATCAGCAGACGCAGGTGTTATTGGATGCCCTTGGACAGCTCGTCCAGGGTCAACGTGCGCTGCAACACGATGCGGCCGCAGCCGCTTCCTCGCTACCGCAGCCACAACACGCCGTTGCACCATCCTTCCATAATTTAGATTCAACGCAAGAAACGTGGCCAGAATGGTCACGCCAGTTTGGCTTCCATCTCGCCGCCTACAGAATTGAAGGTAATGAGCGGCAGCCGTTTTTGCTTTCTTGTGTCGGTGTGTCCACCGACCGTGTGATAGTGAAATTGTTTCCCCGACGCGACATAGCAACTCTGTCCTATGAAGAAATTTTGTCTGCTTTATATGCCTATTTCAAAGAAACAGTTGCAAAAAGGTATACGTTCTTTCGTACCAAACGTACGGCCGGTCAGACTAATAGGGAGTGGGTTGCAACATTGCAAGGACTTACTAGGGATTGTGATTTTGCATGTGACTGTGGACTCCCGTATTCAGATACTATGGTGCGTGATGCAATAGCACAGAACGTTTCTGATGTTCGCATACGGGAACAGATTTTGAAACTAGTCAATCCCTCCCTTCAACATGTGATAGACATATTGGATAGGCAAGACGCACTTGACTTTGCTCAGGAATCATTTGAAACTTCGCCAGCAGTGTGTCACATTAACCGGCCCGCCGGGCGCGCAGCACGGGACGTTAAATGGCCCCCGCGCACGTCCGAGCAGCTGCAGCCTAGCTCGCAAACACGTGTGCCGCATAAGCAGGCCAATGCCGTGCTCAAATCATGCCCGCGGTGTGCAACTAGACATGCACATGACAATTGCCCGTCACGCCAAGCTCTTTGCTTTTACTGTCATAAGAAAGGACATGTTCAAAGTGTTTGCCAGAAAAAGCTAAGATCAGACAATCAAAACCATTCCAGGCCCTTTGCTTCGCGCCGGAATCGAACCAGGGACAATCAGGCTCGTGGACCTTCGCCCATGGACATTCATGTAGTTAATTCCACCCCGTCCAGTGCCACTTTATCTACCAGTGACTGTGTTCGTCCCACAAAAAGTGTGCGTCGACGTCGCCGGAAATCCCGTAAAGTCGCAAGTGCTTCTGTCCCTGTATCAGTTCAAATTGCACGTGGAAGTCGCTCTTGTCGTCAGCAGGACAATAAACTTTTTGTAGACTTTGACTTTGGAGGCAAAGTGATACCATTCCAGCTCGATACCGGAGCTGCAGTTTCGTTGCTCGATCAAGACACGTACAAACAGCTGGGCAAACCTCCGTTGCGTGCCGCAAATGTTCAGCTCAATAGTTATTTAGGACAGCAGATACCTGTGTTAGGACAGTGCAGCCTTCTTGCCACATACAAGGGACAAACAAAACTTGTGTCATTTTACGTTCTTCGTTCTTCTACGGCAGTGAACTTGTTTGGTTTAGATTTATTTCAGTTGTTTAACATGTCAATAATCAATCAGGTCCTATCAGTGACTCAGACTGTGCCTTCCGCCAGTGTTTCTAGTCTATGTGACGAATTTGCAGACATTTTTGCACCGGGCCTTGGTTGCGCTAAGAACTATGAAGCACATTTGGAACTCAAAGTGGACGCGCAAACGAAATTTTTCAGAGCGCGCAATGTTCCTCACGCATTGCGTGATGAGGTCGCCAGAACATTAAACGATTTAGAATCTCAAGGTGTAATTGAACGTGTGCAGGCTTCTCTCTGGGCCTCACCCTTAGTGATTCTGCCAAAACCTTCCGGAAAATTGAGACTTTGCGTGGACTTCAAGGCAACTGTGAATCCACAACTTGTGACTGCAACTTTTCCTTTGCCCCGCCCGGAAGATCTTTTTGATAAACTGTGCCCAGGTAAATACTTTTCGAAATTGGACCTAGCAGATGCGTACTTGCAAATACCAGTGGACGAAGAATCCCAGCGCGTCTTGGTGGTTAACACGCATCTTGGA
Source organism: Schistocerca nitens (assembly GCF_023898315.1). Taxonomy (NCBI): domain Eukaryota; kingdom Metazoa; phylum Arthropoda; class Insecta; order Orthoptera; family Acrididae; genus Schistocerca; species Schistocerca nitens. Next base: position 352,029,018 of record NC_064616.1, read on the forward strand.
TTGTACCGATTCAAAAGACTGCCATTCGGGTGTGCATCCGCCCCTGCATTGTTTCAGCAATATTTACAAACTGTTTGTGCGTCGGTCCCCACTGCTGCGAACTATCTGGACGATATTGTGATCTCTGGAAAGATGGAAGCCGAACATTTAGCCAACCTACGAACGTTATTTCAGGTCTTGCGACAAAATGGTCTTCGCTTAAGGAAGGACAAATGTGTGTTTTTTGCTCGTGACTTACCATATCTGGGCCGTGTCATAAATGCACAAGGCATACATCGGAGTCCAGAGCACCTCCGTGCCATACAGGAGTTACCTTCGCCACAGAACTTGAAACAGCTACAGAGTGTGTTGGGAAAAATTAACTACTATGCCAGGTTTGTGCCGCGCGCTTCTTCCATTTCAGCTCCGCTTCATCACTTACGCCGTAAAGGTGTTCCGTTCGTCTGGACGACGGAATGCGAACGCGCCTTTCGCCAGTTGAAATCGGCGTTGCTTTCAAATACTTGCCTTACACCATTCGATCCCCAGAAACCCCTTTTGTTGATGGTCGATGCATCGGAATTCGGGATCGGTGCTGTGCTTGCGCACAAAGATGGATCGCATGATCGTCCTATCGCCTTTGCTTCAAAATTGCTCTCGTCTGCGCAGCGCAATTATTCCCAGATAGAGAAAGAAGCTTTCGCTCTCGTGTTTGGTGTTACTAAGTTCCATGATTTCTTGTATGGTCGTCACTTTACCATCATCACAGACCACAAACCTTTGACATCGCTTTTTCATCCGAACAAGCCTGTACCTCCACGTACAGCGCAGAAATTCATTCGCTGGTCTCTTTTCCTCTCGCAGTACTGCTACGATATCTTGTATCGGTCCACTGCTAAGCACGGAAACGCTGATGCGTTGTCCCGTTTGCCTGTTGCTGAGGATAAAGCATTCGATTCTTCCGAACTTGCTTGCATGTTCATTGATTCGGAAACCGATGACGTGGTCGAATCGTTTCCGATTGATTTTCGTCGTGTCGCTACAGCCACAGCTGCTGACCCTGTCCTTGCTACCGTTCTGCGTTTTGTTGCTACACAATGGCCCTTGTCAAAGTCACGGATCGCGGATCCGTTGGTTCGCCGATTTTTTGCTCACAAGGAGAGACTTTTTGTACGACGTGGTGTTTTGTTGTTGCGTTCGGATAATGATCAATCCAGAGTCGTGGTCCCACGTTCGTTACAGTCCTCCTCTGTCTTACGGCTTCTTCACCAAGGACATTGGGGTATAGTGCGTACGAAACAACTTGCTCATCAGCACTGTACTTGGTTCGGAATCGATGCTGCGATTGGGAATATGTGTTCTTCTTGCGTGGCGTGTGCCGAACAACATTCCGCCCCGCTGCGGAAATTCTTTGCATGGCCGACAGCCACTTCCCCTTGGCAACGCTTGCACATCGATTTTGCTGGTCCATTCTGGAATGCTAGATGGTTGGTTGTGGTGGATTCCTTCAGTAATTTTCCTTTTGTTGTCCGGATGTCTTCCACGACGTCATCTGCCACCATCCAAGCGTTGTCCGCTATTTTTTGCATTGAAGGTCTTCCCCAGACTATTGTTTCCGACAATGGCCCACAATTCATGTCCGCAGAATTTCAGTCATTCTGCAAGTCCAATGGTATTCAACATCTGACATCCGCGCCGTTTTCGCCTCAGTCAAATGGTGCCGCTGAACGATTGGTCCGGACTATCAAGTCACAGATGTTGAAGTTGAAAGAGTCGCATTCTAGGGAGGACGCATTGTTGCTCTTTTTGTCTTCGTCTCGCTCTCAGCCCCGCGATGGTCGCTCGCCGGCTGAGTTGCTCCATGGTCGTCCTCATCGAACCTTGATGGCTTTGCTGCATCCGCCGCATCAGGTTCCAGTGCAGCGGCAGACTACTGTTTTTGCTCCTGGCGACGTTGTTTTCTATCGCAACTATCGCGGTTCACGGCGTTGGCTCGCAGGGCGCATTCTTCGCTGCCTCGGCCGCGCGATGTATTTGGTTTTGGGGGCCTCTGGTGAGGTGCGTCGGCATCTAAATCAGCTGCGCCTCTGTCGTCGCCTGGGTTCTGCCGCTCCCCGTCTGCTTTCAGCGACGGTGCCGTCCGGTCAGCGCCCTGGGGACCCATCTACTGGCTCGCCTCATCCCCAGGTGTTACCGACGCTGCCTTCCATTTTGCCTCATGGCGACGCGCCGCCGCCGCCGCCTGTTCTCCCGCCGGCGCCGCCCGCAGTGGACGCGTCGCTGCAACCGCCTGGCGCCTCCCTGGGTCACGCGCCGCCGCTCGCTTCCCGTGACCGGCTGTCCTCCACCATGGAACTCTTGCCCGCCCGTCGGGTGCCCTGACCACATGGAGGTCGACCCTTCGGCCCCTCCTGTCTCTCTACGGGCGCATACACCGCATGTTGACGTGCACCCTGGACTAGGTTTTCAGGCGTTTCCTAGCTCCCCTCGGTCCGAATGGCCGGGTGCGGGTGGCACAGCCTCGCCTGTTGTTAGGCTTCCCACCTCATCGCATACGTCAACTTGGGGTCCTCCCCACGGCGGGCGGAAGCCTTATAAGACGACCGTTCGCCGATTTGCGGGGGAGGAATGTGGTGTCACTGCCAGACACCACACTTGCTAGGTGATAGCTTAAATCGGCCGCGGTCCATTAGTACACGTCGGACCCGCGTGTCGCCACTGTGTGATCGCAGACCGAGCGCCACCACACGGCAGGTCTCGAGAGACGTACGAGAACTCGCCCCAGTTGTACGACGACGTTGCTAGCGACTATACGGACGAAGCCATTTCTCTCATTTGCCGAGAGACAGTTAGAATAGCCTTCAGCTAAGTTAATGGCTACGACTTAGCAAGGCGCCATTAGCCTTAAATAGCTTGTATATAAAAAGTCACTTGTATCGCCACAATCTCCAGATGTCCCATCAAGATCGATGTATACAAGGATGTATTAAAAGTTAAGTACATTCCAAAGATACGTATTTTCTTTATCACATTCATTAAGTCTCCTGTTTCAGACCTCACTCCATCCTTCGTGAGTTAGCGCGTGCATCTTGGCCGCCTCTTTCAATTAGTGTGCGTAGTGTTGGCAAGTCTGCCGACACTACACTATAGTTCTGCACATCGGTTCGACGTCCCTTCTTGAAAACGGGGATGACCTGTGCCCTTTTCCAAACCTTTGGAACGCTACGCTCTTCTAGAGACCTACGGTACACCGCTGCAAGGTTCCTTCGCGTACTCTGTGTAAAATCGAACTGTTATCCCATCAGGTCCAGCGGCCTTTTCTCTTTTGAGCGATTTTAATTGTTTCTCTATCCCTCTGTTGTCTATTTCGGTATCTACCGTTTTGTCATCTGTGCGATAATGTAGAGAAGGAACTACAGTGCAGTCTTCCTCTGTGAAACAGCTTTGGAAAAAGACATTTAGTACTTCGGCCTCTAGTCTGCCATCCTCTGTTTCAGTACCATTTTGGTCACAGAGTGTCTGGACATTTTGTTTTGATCCACCTACCGCTTTGACATAAGACCAAAATTGCTTAGGATTTTCTGCCAAGTCAGTACATTGAACTTTACTTTCGAATTCATTGAACGCCTCTCGCATAGCCCTCCTCACACTACATTTCGCTTCGCGTAATTTTTATTTGTCTGAAAGGCTTTGGCTATGTTTATGTTTGCTGTGAAGTTCCCTTTGCTTCCGCAGCAGTTTTCTAACTCGGTTGTTGTACCACGGTGGCTCTTTTCCATCTCTTACGATCTTGCTTGGCACATACTCATCTAACACATATTGTACGATGGTTTTGAACTTTGTCCACTGATCCTCAGCACTATCTGTACTTGAGACAAAACTTTTGTGTTGAGCCGTCAGGTACTCTGTAATCTGCTTTTTCTCACTTTTGCTAAACAGAAATATCTTCCTACCTTTTTTAATATTTCTATTTACGGCTGAAATCATCGATGCAGTAACCGCTTTATGATCGCTGAGTCCCTGTTCTGCGTTAACTGTTTCAAATATTTCGGGTCTGTTTGTCAACAGAAGGTCTAATATGTTATCGCCACGAGTCGGTTCTCTGTTTAACTGCTCAAGGTAGTTTTCAGATAAAGCACTTAAAAAAATGTCACTGGATTCTTTGTCTCTGCCACCCGTTATGAACGTTTGAGTCTCCCAGTCTATATCCAGCAAATTAAAATCTCCACCCAGAACTATAACATGGTGGGGAAATCTACTAGAAATATTTTCCAAATTATCCTTCAGGTGCTCAGCCACAACAGCTGCTGAGCCAGGGGGCCTATAGACACATCCAATTGTCATGTCTGAGCCTGCTTTAACAGTGACCTTCACCCAAATTATTTCACATTTCGGATCTCCGTCAATTTCCTTCGATACTATTGCACTTCTTATCGCTATAAACACGCCTCCCCCTTCACTGTCCAACCTGCCTCTGCGGTATACATTCCAATCTGAATTTAGGATTTCATCACTGTTTACGTCCGGTTTCAGCCAACTTTCTGTCCCTAGTACTATATGGGCGTTGTGACCGTTTATTAATGAGAGCAGTTCTGGGACCTTTCTATAGACGCTCCTGAAGTTTACTATTAGCAAATTAATATTGTTATTCCCTGTTGCATTTTGCCTACTCCTACCTTGCCGCGTCTCAGGAGGCGTCTTGTCGGGCCTGGGGAGGGAATTCTCTAACCTAAAAAACCCCCATGTGCACTCCACACGTACTCCGCTACCCTTGTAGCCGCTTCCGGCGTGTAGTGCACGCCTGACCTATTCAGGGGGACTCTACATTTCTCCACCCGATAGCGGAGGTCGAGAAATTTGCACCCCAGATCTCCGCAGAATCGTCTGAGCCTCTGGTTTAAGCCTTTCACTCGGCTCCAAACCAGAGGACCGCGATCGGTTCTGGGAAAGGTACTACAAATAGTTAGCTCTGATTCCACCCCGCGAGCGAGGCTTTCCGCCTTCACCAATTCCGCCAACCGCCTGTACGAACTGAGGATGACCTCTGAACCCAGACGGCAGGAGTCATTGGTGCCGACATGAGCAACAATTAGCAGTCGGGTGCACCCAGTGCTCTCTATCGCCCCCGGCAGGGGCTCCTCCACATCTCGGATGAGACCCCCCGGCAAGCAGACAGAGTGAACACTGGCCTTCTTCCCCGACCTTTCCGCTATTTCCCTAAGGGGCGCAATCACCCGCATAACGTTGGAGCTCCGAATAACTAATAAACCCCTCCCCCCGTGTGCCTGCTTGGACCTTGCTGAAGGAGCGGCCACATGTCCACTCACAGGCAGAGCGGGCGATGCCTCACGGCCAGCCTCCACATTTACCCTTCGCCTCGTGCGCCGCGAACGCCGCTGAACCCGCCACTCTCCTTGGGGGGAGGGTGGACCAACCGCGCCCGGTGCCCACGAAGATGTCTCGACAGCAGGGACAGTGGGTAAAGCATGTAACACCTGGGGTGTACCATGCGACGCACCAGACTCCCCACTGCCGCTACACTCCGAGGCAGCAGCCTGAAGACGGTTGACCGCGACCATCAACACGTTCAGCTGTTCGCGAACAGTGGTCAGCTCCTCCTGCGTCCGTACACAGCAGTCACACATCCTATCCATCCTAAGAAATCAATTTACTGTAGAGAGTTAATCAACTTTGAACTAGACTGCTAATTCACTAAAGGCGGCTGATTGTCGACTAAACTGTGGTTGCTAGCCACGTCTTGTAGAAAACAATTAAAATAGCACTACCTGTCTCTGGACTGTATTGAAAACAAACACTAGCACTACTGGCACTATGGCTGACTAAAGAGACTCTCATTGACTGTATTCAAAACAAACACGAAATCTATGGAACACTATTACTAGCACTCGACAATTAAAGCTTCCTAAAAGCATAAACACACGGAAGAAGAAGTGACAAGTAAGAAAAATACAGTTAATACTTAAATTAAGGTAGCTCGCTGCACAGCGGACGGCAGTTACGACGACACTGACACTACTCCCCCCGCAGATAAAGTCAGTCTGCTACACGAGATTTAGAATTAAGTGTTTGTATCACTATTTCACCAGCCTTCTAAAGTGTATGGTGTTATGGAACGGCAGATAAATTCGCACCATCACATGCAACTGCTCCTACACAGAATGTCTCAGCTTTATACGAGGGTTGGAACTTAGGTAGTGGTAACTATTTATTCACAACCGATACAAAAGAGTTACATGTTTGCACCTGTTACTGTCATTCAAAGAAGTCACCAGCGCTGTGTAGAACCCGTTGCCAGCGATGTGGAAGGCGTAGTATATCGTTAGCAGAGCGTGTTCTGTTGATGGTGCGAATGGAGCTCTCTAATGCCTGTCGAATCTCTGGAACAGTTCTGAAGCGAATGCCACGAAGTGGTTCCTTCATCTTCGGAATCGAATCAAAGTCGCAAGGATTTAAGTCCGGGGAGTATGGTGGATGGTACAGTACTTCCCAGTCACATCGACCGAACAGAGCAACCACAGCTTGCGCTGTATGCGCCCGCGCATTGTCCAAAATGAGGGGTGCGTTGTGCAGAAAGTGTCGCCGCTTCTTTCGCAAAGCTGGTCGCAGTTGACGCTCCAAAAACGAACAGTAATACTGTGCATTGATGGTCTGCCGTGGAGGAACGCAATGCGTTAGGATAACACCATCACCATACACGAGAATCACCATAACTTTCACCATACTGGGGCTCTGACGCACTTTCGACTTTCGCGGCGACCCATAATGACGCCATTCGTTGGAATGGCGTTTCAGTTTTGGCTCGTACGATGTGGTCCATGTCTCATCCAGTGTTACGATACGGTGTGAGAAAGCCTCTCCTTCGCGCTCATAGGGCTCCAAGTGCATCTGAGCAACGTCGTAACGCATCCATTTCTGCATTTCCGTCAAGTCATGCGGAACCCATCGTGATGCAATTTTTCGCATGCCCAGGCGTTCCTACAGGATGCGAAGCACAGTCGTATACGCTAATCCGGTTTCGTGGGCGAGCTCACGAATCGTATGGCGTCGATCACTGTCCATTAACTCGGTAGCAACGTGCACTTCTTCTTCAGCGACGCTAGGACGACCTGCCCGACGCATGTCTGCCACAGTTTTCCGACCTTCGTTGAAGGCTTTTACCCAACGTGCCACTGTTCTGTGCGGCAATGCCGATTCCCCGCACGCCTCTTGAAGACCTTGATGACAATGTCGTGCTGTAAGACCTCTGGCACGTTCAATCATGATCCAACTCCGTTGTTCCTGTTTCGAAAACATATATGACACTTTTACGTTAGACTGCTCGCTCAAAAGTGATTTTCTCTCCCTCGATTGTGTGCACGCCGGTGACGTGGGACGGGCGAGTCCATTTGCTCGGAGGTAAAGTGGCTATGTCAACAACGTGTGCTATCAACGACAATAGTAGATTCCAGTGCACTGTGTTTCCTCAGAAGTGTTGCCACTATTTAAGTTCCAACCTATTATTATCGAGTTGGTTACAGCATCCCTCGTAAGTAACTTTGAAAATTTTGCTTTAAATGTTTCTTAATCACGTTTATTGTATTTGATGACTGACTACTTTCGGAATGCTTGGAAAATGACCATGCATCGAAAGTTCAATTGCAATAAATAATGTTTTAACAGCCTAAAGTGGATTGATCTCATTTTAAAAAATTAAAAACTTCAAATTCCTGGATATAATTGTGATTGAGATAATTGAAAATATAACAGAAGGTGAAAGGTCAGCAACTACAAACATGAGGACATGCAGCGCAAGAAGAAACCATTATCTCAAATTTACCGTCTCTCATTTTGTTGACTGGATTCTCAGATCTCGTGTTTTGTTTACAACCCTGTTTCCAGATGAATCGAAAACGAATGATAACATTCGTAGACAATTGTTTGGACGATTTATGTCTCTTAGTATCCACGATTCTGCTTTGAAAGACATGCATTTTAAAAGCGATCAAGGTGGCAACAGCGTCGCTGCAATGCGTGATTATTCACTATTGAATTCTTCCTGCCGGCCGGTGTGGCCATGCGGTTCTAGGCGCTTCAGTCCGGAACCGCGTGACCGCTACGGTCGCAGGTTCGAATCCTGCCTCGGGCATAGGTGTGTGTGATGTCCTTAGGTTAGTTAGGTTTAAGTAGTTCTAAGTTCTAGGGGACTGATGACCTAAGATGTTAAGTCCCAGAGTGCTCAGAGCCATTTGAACCATTTTTTAAATTCTTCCTGTCAAACGCTAAATACAGGGCTACGAAATGCTTTTAACGCGGAGTATATATGCGTCAATTGCCCAAACGTTCATTGTCTTTTGACTGCGACGAAAGAACTTGTCACGTAAGCAAAGAAAAGTGGCTTTACTAATGCTCTTGATAGACCACTGTAACAGTCCAACGACACTCGTTGGAATACGCGGTTGGCTAAGCTAGAGGCGGAAGAAAGCCAATGTTCGGCTTTGTGCGAAAAGCTCTCGGAGAAGGGAGAAACAACTCGAATGCACCTGTATCAGATTTGTAAAAGTGATAGATTTTCGGCGGCAAGCGCCCACACGAATACTTTAACATTCGTTCGTTTTTCGATAAATGCCGAGTCAAGTGAGACTTAAACTCTTAAAGCTGGCTGGAACTTTAACATATTGCGAACATTAGATGATGTGCATCATTGAACGTTACCTTATTTTAGTTGAATTTTGGAATTCATACTGGATAAAGGGTATCGGACTCTACTCATGGATTCACAAGTTTTACTATTTTTATTACCATAGTGGACTTCATGTATTTTTCAGCAGCCGAATATTCCGTATTTAGTTTACGGTAATTTTTGTGATTGTTTGAACGAATTAACGTAGAACCACAATTTTAATGTGATTCTTGAGTTTCTCCCGGCGTATTTGATAATCAAAATATCCACCTGATGATGGCGACATGTATGATCACCGAAATATTGTGCCCGTTGGACACTGTAGACCGGCAGCACACCTGTGGATATTTTGATCACTATTTTAATGATTTCATTGATCTGGCTGACCGTCACTTCATTCAACTTAAACCCTTTGGTGTCATCTGAAAGTCCTTCCGAACTGGCCTCAGAAGGATCAGCGGTACCGACCACTACTATCTCATCCTCAGCCGACTGGGGTCATTGGATGCGGATATGGAGGGGCATGTGGTCAAAACACCACTCACTCGGCCGTTGTCAGTTTTCGTGACCAGAGTCAATGAAGTAGCGCCTGAATTGGCCACACAAGGGCTGAGTGCACTTGTCTGCCAAAAGCGCTCAGCTGACTCGGAGGGTCACCCATCCAAGATTTAGTAAGCATGACAGCGCTTAACTTCAGTGACCTTATGGGAACCGGTGTTACCACTGCGGCTAGGCCATTGGTTTGCTGTTCGCTACGTAAATAGAATTCTTTACAGACGAATGCAAAAACTGGTAGATGCCGACCTCGGGGAAGATCAGTTTGGATTCCATATCAATGTTAGAACACGCGAGGCAATACTGACCCCACGACTTATCTTAGAAGATAGATTAAGGAAAAACAAACCTAGTTTCTACCATTTGTAAACTTGGAGGAAGCTTTAGACAATGTTGATTGGAATACTCTCTTTAAAATTCTGAAGATGGCAGGGGTAAAATACAGGGAGTGAAAGGCTATTTACAAATTTTGCAGAAACCAGACGGCAGTTATAAGAGTCGAGGGGTAAGAAAGGGAAGCAGTGGTTGGAAAGGGAGTGACACAGGGTTGTAGCCTATCCCCGATGTTATTCAATCCGTATATTGAGCAAGCAGTAAAGGAAACAAAAGAAAAATTTGGAGTAGGAATTAAGATCCACGGAGAAGAAATAAAAACTTTAAGGTTTGCCGATGACTGTAATTCTGTCAGAGATAGCAAAGGACCTGGAAGAACAGTTGAATGGAATGGAAAGTGTCTTGAAAGGAGGATATAAGATGAACATCGACAAAAGCAAAACGAGGATAATGGAATGGAGTCGAACTAAGTCGGGTGATGCTGAGGGAATTAGATTAGGAAATGAGACACTTAAAGTAGTAAAGGAGTTTTGCTATTTGGGGAGCAAAATAAATGATGATGGTCGAAGTAGAGAGGATATAAAATGTATACTGGCAATGGCAAGGAAAGCGTTTCTGAAGAACAGAAATTTGTTAACGGTGAGTATAGATTTAAGTGTCAGGAAGTCGCTTCTGAAAGTATGGATTTTAGCCATGTATGGAAGTGAAACATGGACGATAAATAGTTTGGAAAAGAGGAGAACAGAAGGTTTTGAAATGTGGTGCTACAGAAGAATGGTGACGATTAGATGGGTAGATCACATAAATAATGAGGAGGTATTGAATAGAATTGGGGAGAAGAGAAATTTGTGGCTCAACTTGACTAGAAGAAGGGATGGGTTGGTAGGACATGTTCTGAGGCATCAAGGGATCACCAATTTAGTACTGGAGGGCAGCGTGGAGCGTAAAAATCGTAGAGGAAGACAAAGAGATGAATACACTAAGCAGATTCAGAAGGATGTTTGGCTGTAGTAGGTATTGGGAGATGAAGAAGCTTGCAAGGGATAGAGTCGCATGGAGAGCTGCATCAAACCTGTCTCTGGACTGAAGACCACAACAACAACAGCCCTTCTGTCATTATTATTACTATTGTATTTCATTACAATAAAGTTTTTTATTTTAAAAAATTCGTATTACGTTCCACTGCCGTGACAGATTGAAGGATCACAAATTACAAGTACATTCTGCAGAAAGTTTAGCTGCAGTGCATGAGAGCAAATATCCACTGCTCGACCCTATGGTTATATCGAGCCACAATTGTAAACAGAGCCGCGCATCGCCCACTGTGTTCTGGAGCTTACTCTCGTTTCAGGGATGTTATTCAGTAAACAGCATTAGGGAAGGACCGTTTCAAACCATGATGAGAAACGAATTAGCCATTTTTTCAAAAATATGAGAGTAGTTTAAATGCGAACATATAATTTTATACATAGCGACGGTGTAAATTATCGGACGTGCGAAGGATTCAGTGGCGGTTGATGATATGCTGTGGTGTTTCCTAAGCCATTAACGTAATCTACTTATACTGCCCCCTGTAAGACATTGACGATGAAATCCCCTTTAGAGACAGACACATTTACGGAAGCTCTAGGACATTGTAGGGTTCAGGTGTTACATTTAGTGTTGTACTTCATATCCCCTGTGTGTGATATACAGGGTGGTCCATTGATAGTGACCGGGCCAAATATCTCACGAAATAGGCATCAAACGAAGAAACTACAAAGAACGAAACTCGTCTAGCTTGAAGGGGGAAACCAGATGGCGCTATGATTGGCTCGCTAAATGGCACTGCCATAGGTCAAACTGATATCAACTGCGTTTTTTTTTTAAATAGGAACGCTTATTTTTTATTACATTTTCGTGTAGTACGTAAAGAAATATGAATGTTTTAGTTGGACCACTTTTTTCGCTTTGTGATAGATGGCGCTGTAATTGTCACAAACGTATACGTACGCGGTATCACGTAACATTCCGCCAGTGCGGACGGTATTTGCTTCGTGATACATTACCCGTGTTAAAATGGACCGTTTACCAATTGAGGAAAAGGTCGATATCGTGTTGATGTATGGCTATTGTGATCAAAATGCTCAACGGGCGTGTGCTATGTATGCTGCTCGGTATCCTCGACGACATCATCCAAGTTTTCGGACCGTTCGCCTGATAGTTACGTTTTTTAAGGAAACAGGAAGTGTTCTGCCACATGTGAAACGTCAACCACGACCTGCAACAAATGATGATGCCCAAGTAGGTGTTTTAGCTGCTGTTGCGGCTAATCCGCGTATCAGTAACAGACAAATTGCGCGAGAATCGGGAATTTCAAAAACGTCAGTGTTGAGAATCCTATATCAACATCGATTGCATCCGTACCATATTTCTATGCACCAGGAATTGCATGGCGACGACTTGCAACGTCGTGTACAGTTCTGCCACTGTCCACAAGAGAAATTACGGGACGATGACAGATTTTTTGCACGTTTCTATTTAGCGACGAAGCGTCATTCATCAACAGCGGTAACGTAAACCTGCATAATATGCACTATTAGGCAACGGAACATCCACGATGGCTGCGACAAGTGGAACTTCAGCGACCTTGGCGGGTTAATGTATGGTGCGGCATTATGGGAGGAAGAATAATTGGTCCCCATTTTATCGATGGCAATCTAAATAGTGCAATGTATGCTGATTTCCTACGTAATGTTCTACCGATGTTACTACAAGATGTTTCACTGCATGACAGAATGGTGATGAACTTCCAACATGACGGATGTCCGCGCACATAGATCGAGTGCGGTTGAAGCGGTATTGAATAGCATATTTCATCCACGAGGATCTCCTCAGCACGGATCTATGGAACGAAAACTAATCTAATCTCTAATCTAATCTAATCATGACAGGTGAATTGGTCGTTGAAGAACCTACCATGGCCCGCACGTTTACCGGATCTGACGTTCCCGGATTTCTTCCTGTGGGGAAAGTTGTTGGATGTTTGCTATCGTGATCCACCGACAACGCCTGACAACATGCGTCAGCGCATTGTCAATGCATGTGCGAACATCACGGAAGGCGAACTACTCGCTGTCGTTACACATATTGCCAAATGCATTGAGGTTGACGGACATCATTTTGAGCATTTATTTCATTAATGTGGTTTTTACAGGTAATCACGCTTTAACAGCATGCGTTCTCATAAATGATAAGTTCACAAAGGTACATGTATCACATTGGAACAACGGAAATAAAATGTTCAAACGTATCTACGTTCTGTATTTTAATTTAAAAAACATACCCGTTACCATCTGTTCAACTAAAATTGTGAGCCATATGTTTGTGACTATTACTGCGCCATCTGTCACAAACCGAAAAAAGTGGTCCAACCAAAACATTCATATTTCTTTACGTACTATACGAATATGTAATAAAAATGGGGGTTCCTATTTTAAAAAACGCAGTTGATATCCGTTTGAGCTATGGCAGCGCCATCTAGCGGGCCAATCATAGCGCCATCTAGTTTCCCCCTTCAAGCTAGACAAGTTTCGTACTTTGTAGTTTTTTCGTTTGACGCTTATTTCGTGAGTTATTTGGCCCGGTCACGATCAGTGAACTCAGAGTGGCATCCTTAAGTCAGGCCTTGAACAAATACTCTACCTCCTGTTAATTATTTTCGATAACGTTCACAGCTCCCTTTAAAGGCTGGAAACTAGATTTGTTAACTCCGGTACTGAAACCAGTGTTAGTTGATACTACATTTTACAAGAAACTTATGTTGGAATGAAGTGTTCATACAGTCACTGGGTGTTGGCATTATAGTTCTGATGACCACCAACTTAAGGGCGCCATTCTCGATATCGCATGTCAACAGAAAATGATATATCTAGTTTCGTTCGCTACACGTGGAACAAAGTGGCGGGGACCGGGGTGTAATTCATCTGGGCACCCAGAATTAGATTTTCTGCGGTATCCTAAGTGGAATTTTGGAAAAGTTCCGTTGGAAAGGACGCACTTGGTTTACGTCCCAAGGTCGAGCTTCTGCTGCATCACTAATGATATCGTCGTCAACGGGATGTTAAACTCTAATACATCCTCCTTCCTTCTCTTGTCTGTTGTCAAAGATACTGGTGTGTACGCTGTTTACAGGCTACAGAGAGCCCAAATAAATGCTACCAAATGTCCTAACTTGTCGAGTGAAAATAATGTTTGTTACAGATCTTAACGCACCAAATGGTTCAAATGGCTCTGAGCACTATGGGACTAAACTTCTAAGCTCATCAGTCCCCTAGAACTTAGAACTACATAAACCTAACTAACCTAAAGACATCCATGCCCGAGGCAGGATTCGAACCTGCGACCGTAGCGGTCACGCGGTTCCAGACTGTAGCGCCTAGAACCGCACGGCCACCCCGGCCGGCGGTAACGTACCAGATGAAAACGATGTTCAAAATTTTCGCACATAATAATAAAAATCTCTGGCAGTGAAATTAGTATATCGTTACAGTTTATCACTGCTTGATTCGTCTCTTACACTCCCAAGACTTGGCGGGCGTTGTAATGATAGCAGACTGCAGGTGGCAGGTTACCACCCTGTATTGACAGGTCACGTTTCGCCACAAGCTGGAAAAAGAAGCTCCTCTAGCGAAGCGCTGACGTGGAGAGGGCCGCGACTGCCGTGTCAGCGGGACGGCGCGCCGGCAGCAGCCAGTCACCAGCAGAGTGCTGCCGTAGCGTCACATTTGTCCCAGCATATCACACAACACATATTCACCACATGAAAGGCCAACTGCTCCCAGCTTGAAATGTTGCTTATTTATTATAACCCAACCTCCCAGTACTTTTCTCTATTTTGGCCTCCAGCTCGCCAGCTGTTTAACCAGTGACATTGGTAGTTATTACGTTCACATCTCTTACGTTAGCAGTGAATTTTCTGTACAATGCACTATTTCACAATCACGTATTATTACGAGAAATAACACAAACGTATTAACTTTCTTATTCGTGTGCTGAGGATGTTAATAAGTGGCAATCATATTTCACTCGAATAAGTGTTATGGGCTTCATGATTGGACATAGCAACTAACCGAACAAGGGATTAACACTAAACAAAAATGACCAACAACAAAGTTACTGCAGACTGTTCCATCTTCCGGTATCCCTTAAACTGCGGTTGACGATAAATAACACAAACTTAAAGGTTGTCGATGCAAATAAATACTTATGGATTACAATGATGAACAACTTAAATTGGAGGCATCACATAGAAAATGTTGTGGGGAAGGTAAACCAAAGATTGCGTTTTATCGGCAAAACACTTGGAAGATACAACAAACCCACTAAAGCGACTGCCTAAAATACACTTGTGCCTCTTCTTCTGGAGTACTACTACTATAAGACACTGACCAGATGGGACTGACGGAGGACATCGAAAAAGATCAAAGAATGGCCCATCGTTTTGTATTATCCAGAAATAGGTGGGTGAGTGTTACAGATCTGAGACACAGACTAGGGTCGCAATAATTAAAGCAAAGGCTTTCTTCGTTGGGGTGAGACCTTTTCACGAAACTTGGATCATCAAATTTTTCCTCCAAGTGCGAAAATGTTTCGTTTACTCCCACCCATATAAGGAAAGTGGAATGTTCGAGAAATGATACGAAAATGGTTCTAAGAACCCTCTGTCCCGCATAAAAGCGTGAATTGCATAGTAATCACATAGATGTAGGTGGTGACTGGAACCATTGCATATTCTGTTCTCACAATAATACCTGCTATATAACTGCTAATATTGAGCTGCTGATGCAACTTTTACTCATGCAACTGGCTATTTTCCTTCACTATGACCATCATCCTACGATGTTACGGTCTACGAACTAGCTTGCTCACGGTCATGGTTTTGAACTACGTACTGTCATTTTATATGTATTTACAAATGAATGTCATTACATAACTACATCTAATGATGCTTTCCTATGCATATTCACCACTTTTTCAATTTTCTTTGATCTGAAGATGGCAAGCCACCGAAACTAGTTGTCGTACTTTGACTGCAATAGGAAAATTGCGGTCTAGGTATACAAAGCTTTTTACTTTAAAATTTTTAAAAATAAACTTCACCTCGGTGACGGCTTGAAACTTGCTATAGGTACTCTCAATGAGATATCTGAATGTCTGTGATGGAATGGCAGCCCATTACTCCGCAAGAGCGAAACCAGAGAAGGCAGTAATGTTGGGCGCAGCGATCTTTTCGACGTTCTGATCCATCCCAAAAATGTTCTGTTGGGTTCAGGTAGGGATTCTGGGCAGGCCAGCCCATTTCAGGGTTGTTACCGTCCACAAACAGTTCTCTCACAGATGCTGCTTTATAGCAAAGTGCAATGTCATGCTGATGCAAACAACCTTTGTCTCCGAACTGTTCCTCTACTGTACGTGCCGTAAATGTGCTCATATCCTACAGCAATCAGCGTTTACTTAAGCGCAATCAGTGGTCACAACCTAACCACAGAAAACACCCCCACACCATATGCTTCTCCAGGCATTCGCCAAATCCAAACCCTTCCATCGGATTGCCACATGCTATTGCGTGATAAATCACTCCAAATCACTCGTTTCTATTTATCCAGCGTCCAGTGGCGCCGCTCTTTATTCCACCTCTAGTGTCACTTTCACCGACTACAAAAATATGTGGCTTAAGGAGCTTCTTGACCATTGTACCCCCTTATTTTTAACTCCCTACGCACATTCATTATAATAGCTGGACTGCTGGTAGCACTTCGGAATTCACGAGTGATTCCTTCTGCAGATTTCATGCGATTTTTTACAACCACTCCTCAAAGGTCCTTGCTCTCTGTCCTTCAGTACGTAAGGTATACCTGGGCTTGGTTTATCTATGATTATTTTTTCGTGTTTGAAATTGGTTGGGACATCACCGGTCTATCCGATGACATATGCGGTTGGATAGAAAGTTTTGTAACAGACAGGGAGAAGTATGTAGTCCCGAACGGGGTGACTTCAACAGAAACAAACGTAACTTCAGTTGTGCCCCATAGCAGCGTAATAGGTCCGCTGCTTTTTACGATTTACATAAACGATCTGGTTGATGGTATTGACAGCGGCATTAGACTGCCGATGATGCTGTAGTCTACAGGAAAGTGGTATCACACGAAAGTTGTGAGCAAATCAATGAGGATTTGTAGAAAATAAACGCATGGTGAAATGACTGGCAGTTATCTCTCAATATTAGTAAGTGTAACCTACTGCTTATAACAAGGCGAAAATCCCCATTAACGTACGAGTACAAAATAAATGCCCAGTCTTTGGAAGCGGTAACATTTGTCAAGTGTCTGGGTGTGACTATTCGAAATGGTCTCAAATGGAATGATCAGATTACAGAAGTAACGAGTAAGGCGAACTAGATTTATTGGTATAATCCTGAAGCGATGCAGTCCTTCAACAAAGGAAATAGCTTACAATACGTTAGTTCGTCCAGTCTTAGATTATTGTTCATCGGTATGGGACCCTTACCAGTTGGGTCTGATTCAAGAGATTGAGAAGGTCCAAAGAAGAGCGGCAAGATTCGTGACTGCTACATTTAGCGAGAAAGTTACAAATCTGATAGAAAGTTTGAAGTGGGACACACTTGCAGATAGACGACGCGCTAAACGGAAGGGGCTGGTCACTAAATTCCGAAATCCGATCTTCACCGAGGATGTAGAGCGTATATTATTACCACCAACTTTCAAATCGCGCAATGATCACCATTCAAAGATAAGGGAAGTTAGAGCTCGTACTGAGCCGTTTTCCCTAGCGCAATCCGCGAGTGGAACAGAGGAGGGGGGGGGGGGGGGAGGGCGGGGGAGGGGAGGGGGAGGGGGGGGAGAATAAGACTTGGCGCGAATTGTGCCCTCCGCCACACATCACTTGGTGGCTAGTGGAGTATATATGTAGATGTAGATGACGACTTGGGCGGCTTTACAAGGATTTAAATGTCCCCGGGAATTTTTTACCCCGAGCGACCAGTTCTGCTGTTACTGCTTTTCAAGCGACAACACAATATTTTTCGCCTCCTTCTATGCTGGCAGGTCGGCTTCTCGTGACATCTAGCTTTCATTTCCGTATTACGCAGGAGTGTCTGATTACTTCCTATCAGATAGTGTATTTCAAACCGGTGGCTTCCTATTTGGATCGATGCTGCTACGGTCGCAGGTTCGAATCCTGTTTGGTGCATGTATGGGTGTGATGTCCTTAGGTTAGTTAGGTTTAAGTAGCTCTAAGTGTAGAGGACCGATAACCTCAGATGTTAAGTCCCATAGTGCTTAGAATCATTTGAACCTATCTGGATATTTATATTAGTATCAAGGAAGGTGATGGTCATTATACGTATTTCTAATCTAATTGTGTTTTTGTCCTGCTTGTTGCATTCTTCTAAGAAAGTGTAGAATTGCCCGATAGTTCCTCCCTATATACAAAGCCATATCGTATACGTACTTATACCTATACAACATATATTTTGCTAAAATTTAGTATATGAGGAAATCTGTTTCAAATCTGTCTTTACGCATTTATGTTTACAGTAGGGATGATGAGTAACCCACTGGCAGCACATCTTCGTAACGATAGTCGACGTTTTTGAAACAGAACCACTAAAGCACCCCTAATTTTTATTTCTTTGTCTGCATTAAGATTCTGTTTTCGTAGGTGTAATGCTATTGTATCAATTAAACCTTTTACTGAGCTACAGGAAAGACGGTGTGTATTCTAACGAAACAAATTTACAATGGGTAGATATGTTATGCTGCTCTAATTATTACAGTGATTTTATACTATACCGCAACTTGTTCATCACTCCATTACCTTTTCGTGCGGTATGGTGCGTTGGAGGATGAGTTACTGCTGCTACTGGCTAGATTGGAATGATATCCTTATGATGCGTAATCAACTACACAGTAATGGTATACGAGTGGTCATTTGTGTCATGGTTCTTCCGTCTGTATTGCAGAAAATACTGGCGCACTAATTGTTGTCTACTAGGCGCCTCGCTTGATCGTGGATTGCTGTTGTTGGTCGTTACTTAGCCTCTGGCGTTTAGTTCATACAAAGAAGTCTTCCATCTTCGCCACAAGTGTACTCGCCTTGTCTGCTTGTGTTACCATGACCTCACTTTCATTCAGTTATTTTGTAACTTTTCCTTTTTTTTTTAGCACGAATGCCTTTCTGTTGCACCCTCATTTTAATTGTTGCTGTTGATGGAAATACAGTCGTTCTGCTTCATAATAACACCTGTTTCTCATAGAAATACTGTGCTGGATAACTAAATCTAGATCATATATTAACTGATCATACGCATTACCAACTACGGAGAGACCAGTCAATTAAAGTAACTCACGTAATTTTATAAGATACGTCAGTTACGAGGAAAAGGGACTTCGTGGCCGTTGTAAGCAGTAGATGTGGACTAATGGAGGACGAGAAACTTCTCAGTAAGTAGGGCATCCGAGAGTGAGGAATACACTTTGGAAGATGTGCGAGTGTCCGAGCCTTTTAAGTGTCCAACTGTAAAGTCTTTCTGCTTTAAAGGGCCAGTATCACATATACATTCAGATTACTATCACAGTACCTGTAAGCTGGTGGATGACATCATACAAAAGAATGGCGGAATGAGAGAAATAGATGTGTACATAGCAAGAAGCGATTTGCAGTGGCAGAACGTATGGGGAAGCTGCATTGTATGATCAAAGAACTACGGGCAGCTACCTGGAATTGCAGTCTACGTTTGCTTACAAGCACTTCTGATGAGATTTCCACCTACACGTTACGGATAGTCCATGCCTCCATCTTCACTGTCGAAAATCGCGGAAGGCTTGCCGATAAACGGATGCTTACTGTTTGTGGAAAGCTGCGGTATAGATAGTACTCGATGTGAATCTGTGACCTCACGTGACCCCGTGCACCAGAAAGTCTCTTAAATTTCAGATTAGATATGAAAGGGGAGTTCTGTAAAAATGGAACTGTTCTGTATGTCATTCCGTATAGAGCATAGTTTCATATTCATGCACCAGTCGGCAGCTCGTGGTCAAGTAGTTAGCGTTGCTGCCTCTGGATCACGGGATCCCAGGTTCGATTCCCGGCTGAGTTGGGAAATTTCTCTGCATTGGGACTGGGTGTTTTTGTTGTCCTCATCATTTCATCATCATCAATCATGTGAAGTAGCTATATTGGACTGGGGAAAAAATGGACTGTCTAAAAATTAGGACTTTGTACGGGCGCTGATGATCGCGCAGTTTAGAACCCCAGAAATCAAACATTATCATCATTCATGCACAAGTGCTGATTCTCATATTTTTATCCTAAAATAACAATAGTTAAGCTGCCAAAATATTTTTGTAAGGTAAGACGATGCCGTGATATTAGAATCAGGTGCAACAAGACGACTGAAACCTTCTTCAAGAGGAACGAAACCACAGTGCAACTTCTCCATGCGGATATTTGCCAGAAGGCATCATGGATTCAGAACACTAATGGCCGAATATTATTTATAATTAAAAAAAGAGGAACATAGAAACAATATTTGAGCTGCCACTGTGTGTGATATTCAATATATCGCCATTATTGGAACTTTTATCTTAACAGGAAAGGAATTCGTCCTGTTTCGAGTAAGCTAGTGACTCAAAGATCAATATCTCTAACGTTTCAGTTGTGCTTGTAGTTTTATTGTACATGGGACGTAATCTCTTCGTAAACTCAACAACGTAATCCGCCAAAGACGCTGTTAGGAACCTCTTGTGTAGTCTAGAATCTTCAGACACCTTGAAGCAGGACGAAACCAGACCTATCTTTCGGCAGCATTGAATATGCCATGCACAACGTTTCAAAGCTTGAAAAGAAACAAAATGACTGGATTTGTTAAGAGATAATGAATACAGTCGTTCGTGTCCTTTACATACGAAGTACCCTGACAATTGTCTTAAGATATTTAGGCAAATCATTGAAAATATAAATCTGGATGGCCGGCTGGGGATTTGAACCTTCTTGAAATGAAAAAGCCAGGTAAAGAAAAATTTGGGCGTAGGATTCGACAAAAGATGGATTACTATGCGGTAAAGTATAGGAATATTGGCACTACCTGATCAAAATCTGAGGAGCTTAAAAAAAAAAAAAAAAAAAAAAAAAAAAAAAAAAAAAAAAAAAGTTCAAATGGCTCTGAGCACTATGTGACTTAACTTCTGAGGTCATCAGTCCCCTAGAACTAAGAACTACTTAAACCTAACTAACCTAAGGACATCACACATATCCATGCCCGAGGCAGGATTCGAACCTGCGACCGTAGCAGTCGCGCAGTTCCAGACTGTAGCGCCTGGAACTTACAGCAGCTTGAGGAAAGAAATTTTTGACTGATTTTATGAAGCTGTACATGCAGGAGAACAAATTTATTCTGTTAATTGACTCGTGTTAGTGACAAACAAGTCCACAACGATACGGCGAGATTTTTCAAGGTGAGGAAGGATTACCAGTCTGCGTATAAAAGTGATTTCCTAGAAATGCACTCCGCTAAGGCGACCCTGCGACGGCTAATTTTATCGTCAGGTAAAGAGTCTGATCAAATATCTTGAGAACTGCTCTTATCTCTAGAGAGAGAACAAGAAATCACAGACGCGCGGTATAACCGCGCGGTTTTGCGTCTTGTCACGGTCAGCGCGGCTCCCTCCGTCGGAGGTTCGAGTCCTCCCACGGGCATGGGTGTGTGTGTCGTCCTTAGCGTAAGTTAGTTTACACCCCAGTCGTGTAAATCATAAAATATAAAATAAAAAAGCATGTAACATAATTTAGAAAGTTTTCGTGCATCCCTTACAACCCATGCGTAGAAATTTATTTGCAATCCCAAATTTTCCTTTGCCATTCCGTTTCATGACTTTTATGAAAATATTGATAAATACAGTATATTGAACATTAATTCGGTTTATTTGAAGTGCAACATAAAAATGGAAACTACAAAGAAGTTTTCGCATATGGGCACGACCCAACGACCCTCTGATTAGTGTTTGTGCTCTTTCCGCTGCGCCAACCGCTGCATGGAAGCTACAGTAACATAAATGGCTCATGCCTCTCCTGATTCGCCCCAAAAATGCTAATTTTTCTAACCACCTGACCAGCTGGAGCTCCCACTTCTGTTACTTTATTTTCTGGCCAAGCCCTGCACATACCATCAATTTGTTCGAAATCAGCGATTACGAGAAGGCGCGTACCCGTTGTCGAAACTCTAAGTCTATGTACAGTAAGTGAAGAAAGAATGTGCACTTCACAAATGAGAAGCATCTGAGGCAGGGCCGGGCACGTGATAATCCGGGAGCCAGCTGGCACTTTTGATGACGTAAAGTAGGAAGGCTACGATTATTTGCTATAGTTTATTTAGTATTGCTAAGTGAACCCCAGTTTACGCATTTACAATGGTTGTAGTCGCGGCAACCTCTTACGCACTCATGATAATGGTAAAAAACTGATTTGAAGAAAGCTGAGACTATATTGATATGATTATTATGTGGTACACACTAGAAAAGAGTAGTCAGTGACTTTGTTATGGGTTGTTATACGTCAGCTTCATACATAAACACGAGAAAAATATGAACTAAATAAAATGGTACTAAGAAAGCTGAAATTTGTCTAAGTGATAGATTTAGCTTTAGCAGTTTAGTGAAAAACATAGTTCACTGAGTTTTTCGCGGTGGAAATGTCCTCAGGTGACGACTGAACGACATGGTGCATCGTTATAAGAGCGGGCGCTTGTTATTTTTCACAGTTTCAGTGGAGCACTCTTCCACTGCGAAAAAGTCAGGGGACAATCTTTTCCGTTTAACTTTTATAGACAACTATTATTTCACGAAGTTTCAGCTTTCTTGGTGCCCGGTCTCCATTAATTTTAATTAATAAGATAACTGCATCTATGCACAGACGTGTTACATCCATGTTATTGGACCAGCTGTTTCTCTCTCCGGCTAAATTATATTAAAATATTTGTAATTAAATTTAACGCATTTAGTAGAAAAACTATTTATTTACAAACACAAATAACGAATGAAAGACATAGTTTGATATTCTCCATCATCGTCTGCAAATTCCTGGTCGCTTTGATGATCGTTGCACCAATGTCGATCATCTGTTCCTCATCGTCTGTAACCAAATATAATAATAAAGTATTATTACACAACAATGCTTGCATAAAAGGTTTTTCATACTTTTAATACGTAATAATTTGTAATTAATTATAGAACATGATACAGATTTTATATATGATACTATGGTATTAAAATATGCGCCAATATAAAGATTGAAATGATCTTACGTTCGAAATTTTGCTAACTACTTCACGCACATCATGAGAAATAAAATAACACGGTTTGAAATTAAAATCTATTTACAAACATATTTACTCTCTTTGTGAAGAAGAGGAGAGAGCTTGCTTTTTATGATGGTATCCCCTCAGCTCCGGCGGCTAAGCTGTGAAACGGGTGTAGCACTGATGTGGTACTTTTAATAGTTATTAATTTTTGTCGGTAATATAACGTTAGTCGAATGTAAATTATTATCCTTCCGAAACTGTAGCACATCTAGGCACTTCTTTAACGTATCCGTTTCGAAACACCTCAATTTTCCACTTTTTTTTTTGTAACAAAATTGTACGAAAACTTACAACGTTAGACACTTTCGAAGCAGCTTTAGTCCTCTCGAGTTTAACGGCCGCACTGTATCGGAGCTGACGAGACACCGTGCGAGGAAAAGCGAGAGAAGGAGAGAGAGAGAGAGAGAGAGAGTACGGCGTACGCAGGTAATGGCCTAACCCGCCTTTCAGGCAGCACGCGGGCTTCCCAGACGGCCACCGTCGCGCAGTCCCGCCAACATACCCCTGCATAACGATACGCCCTATCTTTCAGTCGTCAGCGCAGTACTTTTCCACCGCAAAAAAATTAAGGAAGCCATTTTTTCTCATTAGAGTGTTTATAGTTAACTATCACTTAGGCAAATTTCAGCTTTCTTAGTGTCATTACACTTAACGTTTATTTTTCGGCCGCGCGGAATTAGCCGAGCGGTGTGCCGGCACGGTAACTCAGCGTGTTCGGTCAGAGGGTTAGCTGCCCTCTGTAATAAAAAAAAAACTGAGTTAATGGATCAACAACGAACTTAAACGGGTGTCTTGCGACGTCCGCACCGAGCAGATGAAACTAACGAAAACGAACAAAATGAGATTACAAAAAAAAAAAAAAAAAAAAAAGCGGCCTAAGGCTCTGCAGTCATGGACTGTGCGGCTGGTCCCGGCGCAGGTTCGAGTCCTCCCTCGGGCATGGGTGTGTGTGTTTGTCCTTAGGATAATTTAGGCTAAGTAGTGTGTAAGCTTAGAGACTGATGACCTTAGCAGTTAACTCCCATAAGATTTTAAAAAAATGGTTATTTTTCGAATGTTTACGCGTGAAGTTGACGTATAACACCTCACAAGAAAGTCAGCTGACTACTTTTCTCCCTTTGGTTACAGCATAGTAAACGCATCAACAAAGTCTCAACTTTCTTCACATATTTTTATCATTATTTCGGGTATATGATAAATCGCACAAACCTAACTGCTGTCAATTCGACTAAATACCTAAATAGAAGCAACTTAAATTGGAAAGACCACGTAGATAATATTGTGGGGAAGGCGAAACAAAGACTTTGCTTTGTTGGCAAAGTACTTAGAAGATGCGACAAACCCACTGAAGAGACAGCCTACATTACATTTGTCCGTCCTCTGCTGGAATATTGCTGTGCGGTACGGGATCCTTACCAGGTAGGATTGACGGAGGACATAGAAGAAGTGCAAAGAAGGGCAGCTCGTTTCGTGTTGTCACGCAATAGGGGTGAGAGTGTCACTAAAATGATACGCGAGTTGAGGTGCCAGTCACTGAAACAAAGGCTCTTTTCTTTGCGGCGAGATCTATTTACGAAATTTCAATCACCAAATTTCTCTTCCGAATGCGTAAATATTTTGTTGACGCCCACCTACGTAGGGACAAATGATCATCATAGTAAAATAAGATAAATCAGTGCTCGAACGGAAAGATTTAGATTATCTTTTTCCCCACGCGCCATTCGAGAGTGGAATGGTAGAGAAGTAGTATGAAAATGGTTCGATGAACCCTCTGCCAGGCACTTAAGTGTGAATTGCTGAGTAACCATCTAAATGTAGATGTAGATATAGATTATTATGCGTGTGTGGGAGGCTGCTGCGGTAACATCCACTGCTACTATGCAAGCTGACGGTCTCTTCCTTCATTAACATCACGAAATGAACTATAGCAAAAATTCTCAGCTTTCTTTAAACAATGAACTAACAGTGGCAGCTGGCTCCCGGACTATGAGCTTCCCGCGTGGCTGCCCGTGGGCAGTGTGGGCATTTGTATCGCCGTACGGGCAAGATGCGGTCGCAACTCGCATTCCCGTAACTCGTGAACGGGACTGAAGACTGCCGTTTCTACGCTAACGACAGCTGACGTTAGGATAAGCCAGCATTCTTTGCATTGTCGTAATTATCACAGTTCGACAATGCTGTGCTTAATTACGACACAATATAACATGTGCGTAGTATATGCGGGACCAATCTTGTGCTACACTAAAGTGCTGTCGAATGAAAAAGTAATAATAGCTCACAACAACTCTGACGTGAAGTAAAGCAGATGAAATTAGCCTGGTGTGCATTTTTTACGTCATCTCGTCACATAAGGCTTTGCATGTCAATTATTAGTTTATAAAAAAGCCATGTTGTTTTCCCGTGTTTTTCAGTGAATGAAATAATGTTTTTTATTTTTGCCCTCGTACTTCATGTTCCACAATTTTCTGAGCGTATATATGTCGCTCCAGCTTCGTTCGAAAACTGAAGGCAGGTACACGTGTTCAGATGATAGAAAAGCACTTTATCATCTGCAGTTCGATAAAGGCACAATAAAGCATCAGAGAAATATATAGATAATAACCTTTCCACAGCTTAATGCTGTAATGAGTACTGCAGCGCCGTAAAGTAATACACTGCATAGGTTGACAGTAATTACTTGCAATAGGAAACTCTCCACACTCAGTCGTTCAG
This sequence comes from Schistocerca nitens, assembly GCF_023898315.1. NCBI lineage: Eukaryota > Metazoa > Arthropoda > Insecta > Orthoptera > Acrididae > Schistocerca > Schistocerca nitens. The sequence continues at coordinate 352,054,694 of NC_064616.1, forward strand.
ATCAGTTCGTGAAGAGGAGGAAGGAGAGGGAGGGAGGGAGGGAGGGACAGATGGTACAGGGATGAAGAAAATCAGAATAAATTACCACTCTCGTCGACTTAATTTCCTGCTCACAAACATAACACTGATATAAAGTAATACGCAAAGATCGCATGTTTATTGGTTAAACACCCATTAATTTAATACATGTAAAATTTACTGCAAAGTGTTAAGTTCGAGTATGCCTAATACTTGTGGAAAAGAAAGGAACATCTATTTGCATCACTCTTCTATTGTCTTTAAATGTTTTGCACTAGCGTGTCGATGTTTGGACTTAGATTACCGGTTATAAAACACATTACAGTCAGATGAACGTCGATACGACTATCCTAAGCTTCAATTTTGTTAATTTCATTGTCGAAAAAACACTTTCACACAAATATGTGGTCCTGAGCACACTACAGACTCGCTGTGTCGCTGGTATTTTCTGCTGGATATCAACTTCTTTCACCTTGTACCTTATCAAAGCAAAGATACCAGATATTTGATCAATCATTGCAGAAGCTCCATGTGTTGTAATAGACGATAGTTTTTCCCGACAATGTTAGTATTTGTATATAATTATTTCTAAGCAAGAAAATATGTTATCGGCCGTAGTTGCGTCGTGCCTTGACACAAAATCAGGGCGTTCCTCCATCAAGTTGAACTCCGTGTTACCATCTCTCACAAATACAGAAATCTGAGCAACATCCATTACATCTGAACATTCATCCAAATATAAAGAGAAAAAAAAAAAAACCAGATCTTTAGTTTTATCTTTCAGATGTGTTTCCACGTCGTTTGCCATTCCTTCGAAGCCTCTGTAAATTGTGCAACATAAACGAGGAACTGTTTTGAAAACTAGAAGTGTCGCTGGACACAAGACTTTTGCGGCAGTAACAAAACATTTTTTTTAACAAATTCTCCATCGGTGATGGGACGCGCTGTTTTTGGTGTTTTAAAACCTACACTACTGGCCATTAAAATTGCTACACCTCGAAGATGACGTGCTACAGACGCGAAATTAAACAGACAGGAAGAAGATGCTATGATATGTAAATGATTAGCTTTTCAGAGCATTCAGACAAGGTTGGCGCCGCTGGCGACACCTACAACGTGCTGACATGAGGTAAGTTTCCAACCGATTTCTCATACACAAACTTGACCGGCGTTGCCTGGTGAAACGTTGTTGTGATGCCTCGTGTAAGGAGGAGAAATGTGTACCATCACGTTTCCGACTTTGATAAAGGCCGGATTGTGGCCTATCGCGTTTGCGGTTTATCGTATCGCGACGTTGCTGCTCGCGTTGGTCAAGATCCAATGACTGTTAGCAGAATATGGAATCGGTAGGTTCAGCACGGAACGCCGTGCTGGATCCCAACGGCCTCGTATCACTAGCAATCGAGATGACAGGCATCTTATCCGCATGGCTGTAACGGATCGTGCAGCCACGTCTCGATCCCTGAGTCAACAGATGGGGACGTTTGCAAGACAACAACCATCTGAACGAACAGTTCGACGACGTTTGCAGCAGCATGGACTATCAGCTCGGAGACCATGGCTGCGGTTACCCTTGACGCTGCATCACAGACATGAGCGCCTGCGATGGTGTACTCAACGACGAACCTGGGTGCACGAATGGCAAAACATTTTTTCGGATGAATCCAGGTTCTGTTTATAGCATTATGATGGTTGCATCCGTGTTTGGCGACATCGCGGTGAACGCACATTGGAAGCGTGTATTCGTCATCACCATACTGGCGTATCACCCGGCGTGATGGTATGAGGTGCCATTGGTTACACGTCTCGGTCACCTCTTGTTCGCACTGGCGGCACTTTGAACAGTGGACGTTACATTTCAGATGTGTTACGACCCGTGGCTCTACCCTTCATTCGATCCCTGCGAGACCCTACATTTCAGCAGGATAATGCACGACCGCATGTTGCATGTCCTGTACGGGCCTTTCTGGATACAGAAAATGTTCAACTGCTGACCTGGCCAGCACATTCTCCAGATCTCTCACCAATTGAAAACGTCTGGTCAATGGTGGCTGAGCAACTGGTTCGTCACAATACGCCAGTCACTACTCTTGAAGAACTGTGGTATCGTGTTGAAGCTGCATGGGCAGCTGTACCTGTACACGCCATCCAAGCTATGTTTGACTCAATGCCCAGGCGTATCAAGGCTGTTATTACGGCCAGAAGTGGTTGTTCTGGGTACTGATTTCTGAGGATCTATGCACCCAAATTGCGTGAAAAGTAATCACATGTCAGTTCTAGTATAATATATTTGTCCAATGAATACCCGTTTATCATCTGCATTTATTCTTGGTGTAGCAATTTTAATGGCCAGTAGTGTATGTGTTAGCTCACTCTCAATGCACCAAGACTGTCGATTACACGGCTCTCTTCCTGTAAATACGTTACAAGAAAGAGGTAAAATCAAGGGCAAAACCACATAATGCTTTATACGTAATAGTAACGTTATCACGAGATGATATTCACTGAGGTGAGTCATGGGATACCTTCTAATATCGTGTTGGACCTCTTTTTCCCCGGCGTAGAGCTGCAACTCGACGTGGCATGGACTGAACAAGTCTTTGGAAGTCCCCTACAGAAACATTGAGCCATGCAGCCTCTACAGTTGTACATACATGCGAAAGTGTTGCCGGTGCTGGATTTTGTGCGCGAACTGACTTCTCTATAATGTCCCATAAATGTTCGATGGGATTCATGTTGGATGATCTGGGTGGCCAAACCATTCGCTCGTATTGTCCAGAATGTTCTTCAAACCAATAGTGAACAAATGTTGCCCGGTAACACGGGGCATTGTAAAGCAAAATTGAAGTTCATGAATGGCTGCAAACGGTTCCATAGTAGCCGTACATAATCATTCCCAGTCAATAATCGGTTTAGTTGGGACAGAGGATCCAGTCCATTCCATGTAAACACAGCCTACACCATTATGGAGTAACAGTTCGTTGTTGAAAACTTAGATGTAGAGAAAAAATTTGTATTGAGCTTAATAATGAGCTTTTTTAGCAAACAGATATTCTAAATCAACTACTGAGTGGATTTTCAATTAATTGAAAACCAACAGATGAAAGTCAAATATAAAGGAATGAAGAAACTTGAAAATAGAAATAATGAATTTCATGGTACTGAATTCACAATGTCACAATTTTGGACTTTTAGTTAGTGATTTTATTCATTTATTTACTTTTTTTATATTCACCATAGTTCATTTCATTTAGTTTCTTACGTTTGTCTTTCATAAGACAATATTAAATTTTATTTTCTTACATTCACTTTTTATAAAAAATGTCAAATTTTATTTTCCTATATTCATGTTTTATACGAAAAAAATAATTATTTTGAAAATTGGTGAACATGATACAAAAAGATATTCATTTTTATTAATTGTTCTAAGTAATTTAAATGAAATTAAGTGAGTTAGACCTGAAAAGTGGATTATAGTAAATAAAAAGAGTAGGTTCTAGGTATGTTTTCATTTTCTAGTGCAGGAACGAGTGAAACGAGTGATTGAGCTAGAAAATGGGAACTACACTAGAAATTACACTTTTTATCTACTCTAGCAACTTCTACAATCTTCTACAACTGTAAAAGACTTATCCAATACATTTTCCCCTCTGTCCAATTCCAGCATACGGTCTTAATCTTCCAAGTAGTTTAAATCGCCGCACACTCGACTGTAGAGTGAAAAATTCATTCTGGTAAGGATCAATATAAAAATAAAACACATGTGCAGTATCTGGTATGGTGTACTCTGAAGATGGCTCGATGATTGACAGCAGAACTTCCACAAGAGCTAAGTGGTTTGCCTGCATTCCCAGAACTTCTTTGATCAATAAATAACGATTATATAAAATTATATTTTAAGTTAAACGTATTCGAATAAGCTGGGAACAGGTGTACCACCTTGCATGAATGCTCAGTGACCATTTAACTAACTCGACTATGGGAAGTTTGTATTACATGTGGTAAAACGATTTAGTATTCGCTCAAGCACCTCATGTCTGGTAGCAACAGGAGTAATATGAGCAGAACTAGATCTAACGTATTTACCTATAAGCCAGTTGGACTAATGACCTCAGAAGTTGAGTCCCATAGTGCTCAGAGCCATTTGAACCATTTATAAGCCAGTTGCAACGAATAGCTGTGAATATTATTTTTCTGACCCTTCAACGGGAGAGCTCTCTGAACAAATGAGATATTGTATAATTTATGGTCATTTCAGTAAAGGTCAAATAGTAGCCTCGGGCGTTTGAATACGATCGCTGCGCCGTCGCACGACGAGAAACACGAAAAACAGTGCCGCCAGGTGAAGTAATGTATGAATACGAGGGCCGCCCCTGGGCGAGGAAAACATTTATTAGCGACGGTGTAAAAGTGTTAAATATAAAGACAATTACTGTTATTAATCAATTAATCATCATCTCACACTGAAAACACAACAACACTTCGTCAAGCAATTACAGTCACAACTTTGGATCGCTGAGTGTGGCAGCATTATGAAACAGACAACAGTTGACACGAAATGTTTCGAATGGGCCTACTTTTAATGATCATTACTTCGAGGCCGGTGGCCGATATATTGCAGTCTTACAATAATTAGTCCTTTGGGGGCTCGTAACACAATAATTTACGCAGGTTACAATTTTTAGTAATAAGATCGGAACATTGCGGCCTGAGGTGTCTCCTCACGATGTCAGTATTAGCCCTTGAGCAAAGAAGGGCTGTCTATACCACTGGTATAGACAGTTCTCCTATAGTATTTGATGAACAAGTTTGCGAGTATCAAAACGTGACATATATGACGGTATCTTTTGATTGTATTGAGTTAGAATCTTAAATTTTATACTCCGCCAAAGGTTTGTAGACCTTTGTATTCGACATAAATTTCAGCTCGATACCTTTATCCGCTCCTGACAAAAAACAGGTCTCAACAGACGTACAGACAGACAGACGAGCAACAAATCTAAAAAAAACCTATATTAGAAAATCATGGGAAACCTAAATCAGGATAGTCAGACGAGGATATGAACGACTGTGTCTTACATTCATAAGCAGAAAATAGTGGTTGACCCTAAGAAAAAAAACAACAACAAACAAACAGAAACATAGGCCAGTGTGAGTTCTCAAAATGTAACGTTATACATCTAATGGCACAAAGATGTTTTGTGTTAAGAACTGCATCCCTCACACCCCATAAACCATGAATGTAGCCTTTGGTAGAGTGGCTTGCGTGCATCAGTGATACAGGTAGCCGTGCCGTAGGTGCAACCACAACGGAGGGCTATCTGTTGAGAGGTCAGACAAAGGTGTTTCCTGACGAGGGACGGCAGCCTTTTCAGTAGTTGCACGGGCAACAGTCTGAATGATTGACTAATCTGGCCTTGTCGCATCACCCAAGACGGGCTTGCTGTGCTGGTGCTGCGAACGCCTGCAAGCAAGAGGAAACTACAGCCGTAATTATTCCCGAGGGCGTGTAGCTCTACTGTAAGGTTAAATAATGATGACATCCTGTTGGATAAAACATTCCGGAAGTAAAACAGTCATCAATCAGATCTCCGGGCTGGGACTACTCAGGAGAATGACGTCAGCAGCGGAAGGAAAGCTGGCGTTCTACGAATCGAAAGCGTGGAATGTTAGCTCCCTTAATAGGACAGGCAGGATAGAAAATTTAGAATCGGAAATGGATAGGTTGAGTTTAGATATAGTGGGAAGTAGTGAACTTCGGTGGCAGGAGGAAAAGTACTTCTGGTGAGGTGAATGCAGGGTTATAAATAAAAAATCAAATAGGGATTCAAAATGGTTCAAATGGCCCCAAGCACTATGGGACTTAACATCTGTTGTCGTCAGTCCCCTAGAACTTAGAACTACTTAAACCTAACCAACCTAAGGACATCACGCACATCCATGCCCGAGGCAGGATTCGAACCTGCGACCGTAGCCGTCGCGCGGTTCCAGACTGTAGCGCCTAGAATCGCACGGCCACAACGGCCGGCTCAAATAGGGGTAACGCAGGAGTAGGTTTAATAATGAATGAGGAAGAATAATGGTAAGCTACTATGACAAGCATAGTGAACGTATTATCGTACCCAAGACAGACACGATTCTCACACCAAACACAGCAATACTACCTCCGCAAATGATGAAGAGATCGAAGAAATGGATGATGAAATAAAATAATTTCTTCAGACAGTTACGGGAGACGAAAATTTAATTGTGACGGGGGATTGGAATTTAATTGTAGGAAAAGAGAGGGAGGGAAAAATATTAGGTGAATGTAGACTGTAGAAAAGGAATGAAAGAGGAAGCCGGGTAGTAGAATATTGCACGGGGCATAACTTAATCATCGCTAACAATTAAGAAAGAAAGTTCTATACGTGAAAGAAACCAGGAGGCTTTGGAAGGTTACACGTCGTGCTGAAGAGACCAGCAGACATTGGAAGGTTCCAGATTGTTCATATAATGGTAAGACAGTGATTTCGCAACCAGATTTTGACTCTAAGACGCTTCCAGGGACAGATATTAACTCTGAACACAATTTATTGGTTATGAACTGTAGATTAAAACTAAAGAAACTGCAAGAAAATAGGCCATTAAGCAGATGGGACACGGATAAGTTGAAAGAACCAGACGTTGTTGAGCGTTTCAGAGGGAGTTTTGGACAATGGTTGATTAGAACAAGGGAATGGAATACAGTAGAACACGAATGGGCAGATTTAAGACATGAAACAGTGAAGGTAGCAGGGGATCAAATGGGTAAAAAGACAAGCTCTAGTAGGAATCCTTGGATAACATAGGAGATATTGAATTTAACTGATGAAAGGAGAGGATACAAAAATGCAGCATATGAAGCAGGCACAAGGGAACACAAACAGCAAAAAAATGATTGACAGGAAGTGCAAAATAGCTTAACAGGAATGGGTGGAGGAAAATGGGAAGGATGTAGAAGCATATTTCAACAGGGGAAAGATAGGTACTGGGAAATTAAAGAAGCCTTTGGAGAAAAGAGAAGCAGCTGTATGAATATCTACAGCTGAGATTGAAAACCAGTCCTAAACACAGAAGGGAAAGCTGAAAGGTAGGAGTATATAGAGGATCTATACAAGGGAAATGAACCTGAAGACAATATTATAGAAATGGAAGAGGACGCAGATGAAGATCAGATGGGAAATATGATACTGCGAGAGGAGTTAGACGGAGCACTTTAAGACCTAAGTCGAAACAAGGCCCTGGGAGTAGACGACATACCGTCAAAACTACTGATAGCCTTTGGAGAGCCAGCCATGACAAAACTCATCCACCTGGTGTTCAAGGTATATGGGACAGACGAAATGCCCTTAGACTTCACAAAGAATTGCAAATAAAGCAACTGCTGACAGGTTTTAAAATGACGAACTCCCTGTTCAATAAGTCATAGTTGCAAAATACTAACACGAATTGTTTACAGAAGAATGGAAAAATTGTTAGAAGCTGGTCTCAGGGAAGATCAATTTGGATTTCGGATAAATGTAGGAACACCCTAGGCAATAGTGATCCTACGACGCAACTCAGAAGAACATTAAGGAAAGGCAAACATACGTTTATAGCATTTGTGCACATAGAGTAAGCTTTCGATAATGTTGACTGGATTACTCTCTTTGAAACTATGAGGTAATAGGGTAAAATAGATGGAGTGAAAGGCTAGCTGCTACTTGCACAGAAACCAGACGGCAGTTAAAAGAGTCGAGAGGTATGAAAGAGAAGCAGTGATTGAGAAGCGAGGGAGGCAGGGCAGTAGCCTATCCCTGATGTTATTCAATCGCAAAACAAAGATACGGAATGTAGTCGAATTATATCTGATAATGTGGGGGAATTAGATTAGGAAGGGAAGCACTTAAAGTAGTGGATGAATTTTGCCAAAAGTAGCGTATGGAGTTTGCCATTTGGGCACCAAAATAACTGATGGTGGCCGAAGTACAAAGGATATAAAAAGTAGATTGGCAGTGGCAAGAAAAGCGTTTATGAAGAAGAGAAAGTGTTAGCACACATTTTCTGAAAATGTTTTTATGAAGTGTAGCCACGAATGGATGTGAAACGTAGACGATAAATGGTTTAGACAAGAAGAAGCTAGAAGCTTTAGAAATGTGATGCTACAGAAGAATGCTGAAGAGTAGAAGGACAGATGACGTAACTAATAAGTAGGTACTGAACAAAATTGGGGAGAAAAGAAATCTGTGGTGCAACCTGACTAGCATAAGGGATTGGCTGGTAGGACACATTCTGAGACATCAAGGCAGCACCAGTAAGGTACTGGAGGGAAGTGTGAAGGGTAAAAATCGTAGAGGGAGACGAAGAGATGAATACAGTAAGCAGATTCAAAAGGACCTGTGTGCAGCAGTTATTCGGAGTTAAAGAGGCTTGCACAGGATAGAGTAGCATGGAGAGCTGCACCAGACCAGTCTCCAGAGTGAAGACCACAAGAGCACTGACTGCGTCCCAGAGGTGTGCCCAATACAGCTGGCATCTGTTTCAACAATTGAGGTGCGTTGGAATCGCAGCATACGAAAAGTGACGAAGGAACTACAGCCAGTGTTGCTACTGTATGAGAAAGGCTGCCTACACTCTGATAATTTCAGAAAAGAAACTATCCATGAGCTTGGGTGCTAAACAATCACTATCAGAACTCTTCTTCTGATCTAGTGACCTCAAGGGTATATCTTTCTCGATCCTTATTGAAGAACCATGAAGAAAATTTATTTGTTGACAAAGATATATTTACACTAGGATTGACGACACCTCTGTCCCCAAACCAATAGCTTTCTATATGTGTGCAATCCAAAAACTGCCTGATCATCATGAGACTGTTTCAGTTAACGATGAAGATAGATATCTCAATAAACTTGAGTGGTTCCATGCCCCATCTTACATGTTGCCTCTCACTTTCATCAATTTTATTAATGTTTTATGTCACTGCACGGTGGTAACGGGCCGAATAAGGTTGTTGTAAAGAGAGTATTTGTACTGAGAGCTCAAAATATTTTTCACTTGATTCCTACGCATGTTGGATTGCTTCCCTGGGTGGGCTGTGCGAGGCGAGCACCGGTGGACGCGGCACACTGCGTTTCCGGTTGGAGGCTACACTTCTGCAAATACTAAGAGGGTCGGACATTAATGGGCTTAAGCCCCTGGAGGAACGACTGACGTCGATCGAGTCACGCCTATTGTATGCAGGGTGAAACGACCTGCGAGACGTCTGAGCGTCGTCGCAGTTTATGTGTTTACCGTTCCGGCGCGTCTGGAACGAAGACTGCTGGCGACGAGTGACTGCATTGTCCTCATGATTCTGAGAATACTTGTGGACCGTGCCCTGCTGGTCGCAACTGTCTGGAGCCAGATGGCCGGTGGTCTAGGCATGTTGTTTTCGTAGCCGGTCAAACGGCAAGTTCAGTGCCTTCAGCTGAATATCAGAGGCATGATTGGTCAACTAAAACTGAGCCTAGCTGACGTCATAAAGCCCTGCTCGAAATTGGATGGAACGGTCGCTATTGGCACGAATGGTGTTCTGAGACAGTGTGGGGGAATTTTGGAATCAGAATTGAATGCTGATTAGCGGTTTTCGAGGGTTGTAGGGAGTTGAGCAATGTTGGCTTCCCTCTTGCGTTGCGCGGGCGCTGGCATTCGGGATCTGATCTACGTCGGAGTCGGACGGTCTTGGGACTTAGACGCACTTTTTCGGCAGAACTTCTGCACAGCAGAAGTTGGCGCCTACATCATCAAAACGCTGCCTACCAACGACGTGCTGCAGATTTCAGGTCTGGTACAGTATTTTGCGGCTTCGGCATTGTAGGACCTATCATTTTTATGCTAAATCCCTCAGAAGCACGCGCGCTCGCTTTGCTACAAGTCCACCTTGCTTGTTTCTCCATGTGATCAAAAAAAAAAAAAAGGTTCAAATGGCTCTGAACACTATGGGACTTAACATCTGAGGTCATCAGTCCCCTAGAACTTAGAACTACTTAAACCTAACTAGTCTAAGGACATCACACACATCAATGCCCGAGGCAGGATTCGAACCTGCGACCGTAGCGGTCACGTGGTTCGAGACTGAAGGGCCTAGAACCGCACTGCCACACCGGCCGGCCCATGTGATCCCATTTGAGCTCTCGCTACTAATCGTGATACTGCAATATAGTCGGGAGAGTAATATTTGATTCATTAGGATCTCCAGTCATTACCGTCAGTCTATTGCATCACAGAGAGTAGGAGCCCCTTGTTCTCGAGCCAACTCTTATTCTCATAATAGTTCCTTATACCCTATCCTTTAGCGTACTGTTTGTGTCGATAATCATGTGCCTTTATGTTCTGACGTGTAACAAATCTCATTGTAATATTTAATCCTCATATCATTTCGTAGATATATGCAGACTCCCATTCCCTCTTGTTTATTATGACAAAGTTCTCTTTTCTTTCTCTGAGTAGATTACGATTTTTATTAAATTAAGTGTGTGTGCTCTCCTTATTTTACCAACTAGCAGGGTCCACCATCATTTCCTTTCATTACCGTTGTGCGCATAATTAATTAGGTGGTAGGTAAGAAGGGGGTTGAATTCATGTCTCCTTCTCATGCAGAATTCGTCAGAATTAAAGAGGTAAAAACTCTTCTCCACCCTGGCACCTCGAAAACTAACGAAAATCACTATTCCAATATTCTACGTCCTAATATAAAAGTTGCAAGCTCACAACTTCTTAAATCTTTCACCTTTAGATCTAGGGGGTACTAAATCGAAACTGCGATGAAAGTTAAGATGGTGACGTTAAGATTCACTTAATGGCTTTTAATCTGGAAGCTTACAGTTTGATAACAGATGATGTAAAAAGCAGACAAAATGTTTTGATCTGCAGCGAGATTAGAACAAACAGAAAATAGCCACATTATCACTTACCTAGCGAGCCATACTTGCTAAGAGTATGCTCTCACTCTTGTGTTGTTGATTAACAGTGATAGTTAATAATGTTAAATATGAGATTAGTTATAGGTTCTAGGTGGTGCGACCTTCTGGAATCAAAAAACTGATTTGGCTCCCACTGTTACACCTTAAGTGAGAATCATTCAGATTATTTATCAGAAATGACAACGAAATATCAAGTGAATTTAGCACGGAAGTTCTGAACCATACCAAAAAGTAAATCGACAGTCAAGTTGTTCCCAAACGTACTCTGCAATGTTGACAATTCTCCATTAGACTAGAGACGGGAAGAATACGTTCGCTCAACCAACCCCACTTAGAAACAAAGCCTCACAGCGGGCATCGTGACGTCACAGCTGGGGTCATACAATATCGGCACTTTGGCAGGCCCTGCAACACGGACTCTTCAATTAAGCGAATGTACCATTACTCCCTGCGTCTTGTGGCATAAATGTAAATTGTCATTTCAAATAACGTGAAATAAACATGTTCATAATTTCCTTCACTGGTGCCTATTATAACTGCAAATCTCATATCCTCAATATTTCGACTTCGTTGAGGTGCAGCTTTGTAATTTTAACATAGGCTCATAGAGTGACAATACATAAATGGTAATTTGCCCCTTCTTATATCACAATATGTTTGATCAGAATAAAAATTAATACATTTTAAAGGAAAACAAGCGTAGATGTGAATCACTAATTGTAAAATATAGCAGGCACATAACATGTCCATTTTCTGTTACTGGTAAATTACCGAATTAGCTGAAACCTAGCCACCAAAATTTTGTTTCATACGAATACACATTTAAAGAAGCAGCTCACAAATTAATGAAAATATTACATAATCTACTGATTCATGTAATGTCATCAATGATTGAGGAAACACATACTCATGACTCTTTATAATAATTGAGAAATTCTGTTACATATAATTTTCACACACGCACACACACAGACAGGCCGGGAGAAATAAGACCACACACACACACACACACCACACACACACACACACACACACACACACACACACAGAAAGCGAGTGGGTGGGAAGAAACGGAATATAATTAAGTAAAAATATAAAATTTACTTTTTATTTCACCTCATTATATGTTTTCCAAACCACTGTTTTACATGTCAATAAAAAATTAAAGTACACTTTAGTTACATTTTTCATTCTTTTAAAAACATTTATATTTTTCCTCCTAGTTGCATCATTTCTTCTCTTAGTATAATTATTTAATACGATATTTACACAACAGAGCAGTATGGAACACCTGATAGATTCAAGACTATGTCTGTTTTTACATCGAAATCCACTAAAAAAGTCAGTGGGAATATTACAGGATGCTACCTTCAAAAGCACACACCTCTTATTTGCCTGTTGTAGAAACAAAATTTCATGTTCCTCTATAATTTTTTGAAAAATAAATGTAAGTTACACATGCCACTACATATTCTTTGATCCTTTGCCATTATCAAATGATCATCCTGCTTTACTCCACTGAAATAAGAAATACTTTGCAATACTCACAGTGAGTTTTTTTCAGCTCTTGGTGTGAGCAGTATCCTGATATGTAGTGCAATAACGGCCAGGTGTCCTCCGCAATCCCTTCAAGATCATTCACATCTACCACCACATTTAATAAATCTGGTACTGGGGTATTTTTTAGCTCCTAGATTTAAAAAGTTGTTTCAAAAATATCTGATAACCACGTCTCCAACTGCTTTCAAGTGTACTACGGGGGAAAACATGCTCCGAGCCTTAAGTTTTTGCTTAGTTTCAAAAACCTGACTAAGAGAACTGTGGTAATTTCTCCCACTTAGCTGGTGGTATTTACTGAACCTATCTTCCAAACTGTCAGTTTCCAAGGAGCAAATAGGACCTGTTTTTGTCAGACAGCCAATAGCTACTCAAATCAATCAAAATAGCTGTTGTATATTTTAGAGCAAAGTGTGTCTCTTTAGAAAGTTTCCTGTTATTATTCAGCCCATACAATAAATCTAAGCTAGACACAAAGCTCTTTAAAAAATCAAATATGTGATGGGAATTAGAAGTGACAGGTTCCTGGAAAACATTTCTTAGCCTCTGACCCTTAAGTAATGTTTTCACACGCACAATATACACCAAAGATTTATTATTTTTCTAAATGTCGCAGTGCTTTCCCAATTTTGAATTCCTTACTCCGAGCCTAGTCTCTGCAAAGCAATAACTGTCATATCATTAAAGATACGAAGCACCAGTTTAACACTTTGCCTTTCAGTTGAATTTAGAAAAAGAGATTTTGAAGTTAGAGAATTTCTGTATTGTAATAAATCATCTTTTTGAATCATGTGTAGCTCTTTCAGTGCTGTTACTGAAGCAAAACCTCCCTTCATGCTCTCACTGAAATCAGGAAAACACAGAGTCTGCTCCTTTTCATTGAATCAGTTGTTACAGATACACTTTCAAAGATGAACTGTGCAGGGTGACGATACTTTACCTTTGCTTCTGGCAGAGTACTAAAGTTAGATATTGCTTTTCTATTAATTGAATTATTGTATGCCACTAACGCAACCACCTCAAATCTGGTTGGCTCTAATTTAAGAATTCCTTTTTTGTGTATGAGAAAAGTATTTCAGCCTGAATTGTTTTAACTGGGAGAATGTAAGCCACACCCTTGAAAGGTGAATCTAAACTTTATATCATAAAAACGTAAGCACTGGTTGCACAAAAAAATTTGTCACTGTTGAAGGCAATATCCCCACCTTTTTAATGAAGCTGGGATTTCAAATTTGTTTCATCAGTTAACAGAATAACAGTTTAATCCTGTGAGGCTAGTGTTCCAGCTTTCTGAGAGATATAACTCATAAACTGATCACTTTGTTGTTCAATGACTGGACTAGTTAAAAGCCTACTACAAAGCCTGGACAGTGTATTTGGATTTGGCATAGAAATAATGCCAGTGCTTCTCAGAAACTTATATCCACTTGGCCTAATAGTATTTACGAATGACCACATAATCAGAGAGTCAGCATAATATCTGAACCGAGATGAACTGTTACATTTCAGGACTGAAACCTGTTCCTTTAAAAAATGTATTTTAGTTTCCCTTTCTGGCAACTTCTTTACTAAATTCCGCAAATTGTCTTCAGTGAACGACAGAACATTATCAACAGAAACCTCATCTTTACTATATACCAAATAAATTTCCTTAAGAGCATCACTCACCACTTGTGTGTTGCAGACTTTTTTTTGAGAAGTTTCATCTTTCCATACATTTCAATTCCACACCATTAATAAAGAGACTGAGAAATAAATCACTGTTTATAACAGAGTATCAAACAACTCTCGGGTAAGGATTTTGGTTAATTAATAATAAGCACATACTGTCTAATTTGTTAACTACGATCCAGGCATTATGCTTATCACTGTCACTTATTTTACTTTTTAGCTGCTTCAAATTGCAGAAAGAAGTCGCTTCTATCAACTTCTCCTGCGTTTCTTCACTTTCTCGAGTGGCAATGTGAAGGGCAGTGTTTTCTAGTCGCTCCCTGCGACTTTCGGGGTCCTCTCGGGCTGATGTTCGCGTATTGGAGAAATATGAAGTGCATCCCGGTAACTTTGAAGGTACAGCATCTGAAAAACAGCTTAACATCAAACGAGATGCAACTATACAACCAACTTCCTCCTTACGACATTGTAATTTACAAATGTAGGCCTCTGCCTAACATTTGGTTATTTAGGCTACCTTTTCTTAAGCGTCGATGATCCAATGGTGCTGTTAACAGTTTGCCAGTTCTGGGGTCGTACATACTTGTACTGCTTAATATATCTTCTTCGTTGAAATGTAGGTCACAGGCCTTAAAAGGAGCGTACAGTTGATTGTTAAAGATGTTATGTAAACGACCGTTAAGGCGGGGGGATTGTGATTTTCTTCCATTCGAAATACATTTAAGAATAAAGTAATGGTATTGTAGTAGTTAACAAACACGACGATACTTACAACTGAATATTTACCATGCATCCAATCTTGTCTGTGAACAGCCGAGATCCATTTCCGTCTTAGAAATTCATCAGACGGAAAATAAAACAAAGAAACTGCCGTAATTGTCTCTGCAATTTGGTTCTAAACAGCTCCGTGGCCTTCTGATCAGCGCTGTAACTCATTTAGCACAATCTAAATCGTAAATGGTCACTCGATCCGAAGTACTTCCAAAAGACTGAGAGCTCGGTGTGTTATGACCCCTGCGCGTGACGTCACAGCCGCCTGTAGAGCTCTATAGGAGCCTTAGCCGCCTGAGATGTGCGCCATGAGGCTCTTTTACTAGGCGTTTTTACTAGGTGGCGTTGGATCAGCCGATGTGCTGAACTGGCTAGCAGTTGGTGAGCTAGCCTGTCGAAAAAGTGCCGAAGCTTGCTGCTACGCCTGTTACCGCATTGATTGGCAGCCAAAATATGTGACGTACAGCCTAGTGAGTTTTATTTGCATTTCTGTAACTATGATTTTAATATAATTCATAGTTGCAAATAATATCCAGACTCACTGACTGTAATACAAACACCATACATAAAGATCAGTGGGAATTATTTGGACGGGCCCTACTCTTCCGTATCTGTCGTAGCTATTTTCATTTTTTTATCCTTTACGTACTGCAAACATGAAGCTCATTCACGGGAAGTGATTCGCTCTTTTAGCATCATCTGAGGCTATTAACATTAAGGGTAAGTAACATTCTTTTTAACAAAAAGCAGTCAGTACAAGGAAATCTATCACAATAACCAAAAAACACGACTCAAAAAGCAGTGAGAAAAATGAAAAAGGTGAACGACCATAGTGCAAGTTCGATAACGTTTGATAATATGGTGGACTATATTGCTGATGATTAACTTATTTCGTATGTTTGTCCGATGTGGTCAATATATTAACAAAAAGCGCAAAAATCATACAACTTACTAGCAAATTAATTGCAGCTTACCGTGACAACCTTTCAATAAACGTCTTCTATGATAAGACAAGGTACCCATAAAACAAACGTGCCAAATTCGTCATGAATTAGGAAGATATTACGTATTTTTTGCATAAAAATTATCTGTGATAATGTGCAATCTATGAGCATTAAGAAGTAGTGTTACAGTACTATCACGAAAGTATGGAAAAGTAGCAGTAAAGGCAGCCACGTAACGAAATCCAGTTAGCAAATTATTCAGTGCCCCAGTTAAGTCACAACAGTCGTTTCTTCTTAAAAAAATAAAAATTATCTATGTTTAGGCAGAAAAAGCAGCAATAAAAATTTGCAAATCTTTACGTTTTCCAGTTTTGGCTCTACAATGTATTGAATCAAGGTAACAAAATTGACATGAGGGACAAGTTTTCTAATTTCTTTACTGACTGTTGATCTTCCTGAGTGTAACTTTGTCACAGAAGAAGTAAAAATCATGTTTCCAGCGAGATTTCAACCGATAACTATCACATTCATCCCTTTGAAAGGTGAACACTTTACCGCTGATTTAGTGGACGATTGTCTCATGGAACTCTGTCTTTACTCCAGTGATGGCGAAGACGGATAGTCTGCAATGTAAAAGACGAGAGTGGCTGTCGTTGAGCTTAAAACGAGCTTCCTGGACTCAAAAACATTGTTTCAACCCCTAACTGACAACCAGTAGGAATATTTAATCAAAATGACAAAAAATATCAAATAAAAGTAAGAGGATTTTCCTCTGCCACTCCAAGAAGTAAGTAGGTGGTCACAGTGTTGCCAAATTTATTCTGGAATGTTATAATGTCTCTGCCTATTGGCAAAACAAGTTTTTCCACAGCTGAACTGTATATTGTGCGTGTAATACTTGTTTTCGAAAGACACACAGGAGGTAGTAGCCTAGTTAACCAAATGAACAGGCTATTGAATTTTATTTGCATCTATGTAACTAGGGGCAGGGCTAAATAGTAATTAATAATAGTTTCCAGGTTCACTGTCTCCAACCTAAGCACAATAAATTAAGATTAGGGGGAATTATTTGAATGGCCCAACTCTACAGTAGCTCTTGTGATTATTTTTTTCTGCCTTATGTTTACTAGAAACTGAAAACCTCATCTGTTGGACACAGTTCAACAGCAGCTGTTTGTTGCATCATTATAACTCATACTTCATCTTTGACAGGAAATAAATTGCTAACTACTGTATATGTTAATTGCTCCAACACTACATGACCCTACACACTACGCTGGTACCCCATCATGGTTGGTAAATAAATTAGTTACACAGTCTATTGTTATCTGAATCTAAATTCCTGTTGGAACTAAATTCCTTTGGTTAAGAATTATTTCTGCAAGGCTTAATACGTTATGATAGATAAACAAAATCCTTGGATACCACGTGAGATACTGAAGTGAATTGACAGAGTACTGAATCACGTAAGTCGCAACAAAGCACTTTGAGTAGACGACATTCTCTCGGCGTTATTGATATCCTCAGGAGGAAAATCGTGGTTCAAATTGTTTAAATGGCTCTAAGCACTATGAGACTTAACATTTGAGGTCATCAGTTCCCTAGAATTAGAACTGCTTAAAACTAAGTAACCTAAGGACAACACACACATCCATGCCCGAGGCAGGATTCGAACCTTCGACCGTAGCAGCAGCGTCGATCCGGACTGAAGAGCCTAGAACCGCTCGGTCCAGAGGCCGGCGAAAATCATGACAAACGATTCCATCAGACATACAAGATATATGATACAGGAAAAATACCCTCACACTTCAAGAAGAAAGTAATAATTCCGATGCCAAAAGTGACTGTTGTTGACACATGAGACTATTACCGAACAGTCAGTCTAATAAGTCATGGTTGCAGAATACTGACACACATTATTTACGAAAGTGTCGGAGAAAGAAACTAATGGAAGCTATAAGCTTCTAGATGGAAAACTATTATAGAACTCTTAACTTCACCATCTTAAGTATAAACAAAATTTCAATCTCAGTGCCCCCTAAATGCAACGGTCAAGCTTTAAGAAACTGTTATCTTGCATTATCTTGCAACCTTGTTAAAGCTTATATTTTTTTGTCTATACCAACATGGATCTTAATTTTTTGTGAATACACAATTCAGTTGATTATATGTGGCACTGAATAACTTGTTAACTGGTTTCTTTTTGGATCTATTCTCAACGCGAGGTTTCTATATTATTTTTGTGGTAACTATAAAATGCTTCTTGGTCAGGAAAAGAGGCATCACTGGACACAGACAACATCAGGCACAAAAGTGCATAATATCTTGCAAATACGTGAAATTTTGTGCAGGCTCGTGTTGCAGATAGTATTTGCTTTAGTAAAGTAGACTTTCGTCGTAAAGGAAATTAACCACCAATAACACATCCCCGCACTCACCAGTAACTAAAACAATCTGATGATCGTCAGCCAGTTTTTGGATTGCACACCTCTAGAAAGCTACTGGTTTGGAGATAAAAATGTCGTCAATCTTAGTTTGAAAAGCCTTTTCGTCCACAAATAAATTTTCTTGATAGTTGTTTGATAAGGAGCGAGAAAGATAAAAGTCTGAGGGCCCTAGGTCAGAAGAAGAAGCACAGAGGTGTGCTTTCCAGCCAAGTATCTGGGCAGGTCTTTTTGTGAAATCAGCAGGGTGTAGACGGGCGTTCTAGTACAGTAGCAACAGTAGCTGCAGTTTCCGTGGTCGCTTTTCATATGTTGCGACTGCACGGTAGCTCAGTTCTTGAAACAAATGCCAACTGCGATGGACTTACCTTTAGGATTAAGTTCTTAATACGAAACACATTCTCTGTGTTACTAGATAACGTTACATTTTGAGAACTCACACTGGCCTATGCTTCTGTCTTTGTTTCTTTCTTTTCCCTTAGGTACTATCGTTATCTTCTGTTTATGTAGTTAATACACTATGGTTCGCCGGCCGGTGTGGCCGAGCGGTTCTAGGCGCTTCAGTCTGGAACCGCGTGACCGCTATGGCCGCAGGTTAGAATCCTGCCTCGGGCATGGATGTGTGTGATGTCCTTAGGTTAGTTAGGTTTAAGTAGTTCTAAGTTCTAGGGGACTGATGACCTCAGATGTTAAGTCCCATAGTGCTCAGAGCCATTTGAACCATTTTACACTACGGTTCAAAACCCGTCTGACCATCTTGATCTACGAAACTTCCTGGCAGATTAAAACTGTGTGCCCGACCGAGACTCGAACTCGGGACCTTTGCTTTTCGCGGGCAAGTGCTCTACCATCTG
This sequence comes from Schistocerca nitens, assembly GCF_023898315.1. NCBI lineage: Eukaryota > Metazoa > Arthropoda > Insecta > Orthoptera > Acrididae > Schistocerca > Schistocerca nitens. The sequence goes on from NC_064616.1 coordinate 352,073,917, forward strand.
AGCAAGGTCCCGAGTTCGAGTCTCGGTCGGGCACACAGTTTTAATCTGCCAGGAAGTTTCATATCAGCGCACACTCCGCTGCAGAGTGAAAATCTCATTCTGGAAACATCTTGATCTACGTTTTCCACAATTTCCGAAAACATATTTTTGTTGTTCGTTTGCCTGTACGTCTGTTAACACCTCTTTTCCTCTGGAATAGGTAGAAGTATCGAGTACTAAGGTCCACGGTCCTCTGGAGGAGTAAAACATTTAAAGTTCTGAGTAAATGCAATAAAAAGATACGGCCGTACGTTAAGGTCCCCTTTACTCAAGAACAGGCAGAGCTGTTGTTGTTGTTGTTGTGGTCTTCAGTCCAGAGACTGGTTTGATGCAGCTGTCCATGCTACTCTATCCTGTGGAAGCCTCTTCATCTCCCAGTAACTACTGCAAACTACATCCTTCTGAATCTGTTTAGTGTATTCATCTCTTTGTCTCTCTCTACGATTTTTATGCTCCACCCTGCCCTCCAATACTAAATTGGTGATCCCTTGATGCCTCAGAATATGCCCTACCAACAGATCCCTTCTTCTAGTCAAGTTGTGCCACAAATTTCTCTTCTCTCCAATTCTAATCAATACCTCCTCAATAGTTATGTGATCTACCAATCTAATCTTAACTATCAAGTTCAAATTTATTCAAATAGTAAGGTCTGCGATCTATTGGCGGTGTATACAGGGTGTAAATTTTAAGTTGACAAACCAGAATAACTCGAAAAATAAGCTTCACACGAAAAAAATGTGTAGAATACGAAGTTGATTATTTTCGAGGTGGGCATCTGCTGGTGCCAAAATTAGCCCGCCACCTCAGCCCCTTGGGGTAGGGGCTAGAGGGTTCGCTGATCTTCTCGTAAGGCAGCAAGTCTAAGACAATCAATAGAACAATCTCTAACACAAGTGTTACCATACAGTAACCAGAGAATCAAGTAAAAGCCACATGAATTCTGTCGATCCTACTCATCTACTGCTCTAGGCTAGTAGGGGTGGATCATCCATGTCGTTGATGAGGGGCTCTGCTCTGAGAAGTCATTCGTAATGACTGAATCTGTTCTGCTCTTCTCTAGCCGTCAGCTGTCTTCACTTCCGCTACATTTGCTTAACGAATCTGTTATAGCGTCCTTACTGTATAGGATGTTGCTTCATATCTTGCGTCTCTTACATAATGTTAGGGAGACAGCTCGGCCTGTTCTCTTCTAAATATTTTCTGCTGAACTCGGTTGCAGTCTCGCTCAAGAGTATCGAGGCTGCTTTCTTCCTGACAGAGTAACGGTGTTGAAATGTCTACTCTTCCCAGCTAGCGGCTGTTGATACTTGAGTAAAGACGGCTATTCGAACATAGAAAATTTTGCTCTCCCCTTACCTTCCTAATTTGTCGCATAACATTCCTCTCCACTTCAATAAAATTCGTTACGAATTTTACCCTTTGCTATCTGTTTGGTTAACTTACTATTGTACACATTTATATCAACTTTGAATCTTTTGTTCCTTCAAGCACAAAGAAACTCTCATCCTAGCTCAACATTATTTTTCTACCTTGCTTCTTTTTACATATCACTCTAAAATATGCTACTTACTAGTACCAATCCACTCCAAAAGAATTTCATGGATGGTTCTTCCTTTGCATGATTTATTCTCTATCTGAGACAAAAGTACAATACACAAATAAAATCCAGCATCACCATACCACTAGTGATTGACACACTAATTATAACAGTTTTTGTTTACGGTACTCTTGATGTTTCCGCATATACTGTAACAAATGATCTAGCGAAGTTTCTCCTTTCTCTGCAATGACTAATTCACCTATTGCCTGCAGTAAAGTGGGGTCTGAACTATTATTCAGACATTTTAAGTTAAACAGGATAACGCGCTAAAAGTTTTCTCCGACCAATACATAATTGCTGAAGTTCCCTAGCAGTACCAGTAATGGTAGGACGAAGGTGAAACTTTGTAATGGCTGTATCAAACTTGGTTTCATTTACTTACAGTCCAGTTTGTTTTAACACTAATTTTGTCATTCTCGTAAATGTCTTATTACGATTGCGATTCACTATTACTGTCTCTGAGAAAATGTATTACGTAAAAAGTGCCTGCCAGTCAGCTGAAAATGAGGCTGCGGCGTTGATACTACATTATTACACTTCTGTGCTTCAATATTTCCTAGAAACAATTGAATTTTGCGGGGTAACTTGTCAGTTAGAGCCACCTGTAATGGAAAAATTGTGACTAACTCCTTGACACAACTGATTAGGTCTCCTATTGACACGACAATATGCGTATCTCTTTGTTCTAAAAAGGGAACCTCCCCATCGCACCCCCCTCAGATTTAGTTATAAGCTGGCACACTGGATAGCCCTTGATAAACTGAACACAAATAAATCGAGAAAACAGGAAGAAGTTGTGTCTAACTATGAAAAAAATTAGCAAAATATACAAACTGAGAGTAGTCCATGCCCAAGATAAGCAACCTTGAAGACCGTGTGAGCTCAGGAGCGCCGTGGTCACAGCCGGCACAGTAGCTCAGCGTGTTCGGTCAGAGTGTTGGCAGCCCTCTGTAATAAAAAAACTGAGTTAATCGATCAACAACGAACTTAGACGGATGTCTTACGACGTCCGCCCCGAACAAAATGAGACTTAAAAAAAAAAAAAATGGTTAGAGTGAGCAGCTGCGGAACGAGGGGTCCTTGGTTCAAATCTTCCCTCGAGTGAAAATTTTAATTTTTTTATTTTCGCGAAGTTATGATCTGTCCGTTCGTTCATTGACGTCTCTGTTCACTGTAATAAGTTTAGTGTCTGTGTTTTGCGACCGCACCGCAAAACCGTGCGATTAGTAGACGAAAGGACGTGCCTCTCCAATGGGAACCGAAAACATTTGATCGCAAGGTCATTGGTCAACCGATTCCTCCACAGGAAAGCACGTCTGATATATTCTATACGACACTGGTGACGGCATGTGCATCACATGACAGGAATATGTTGTCGAACCACCTAGCTTGCACACTTGGCGAATGGGTAAAAAGATTCTTCTACCTTGCCTGATTTAGGTTTTCTTGTGTATGTGATAATCACTCCCAAAAAGTGACGAAAACATAAGAGTTTGTCAGATAATAATTGTCCGAAAATAAAAAATTAAACTTTTCACTCGAGGGAAGACTTGAACCAAGGACCTCTCGCTCCGCAGCTGCTCACGCTAACCACGGGACCACGGCGCTCCTGAGCTCATACTGTTGTTGAAGTTGCCTATCTTGCCATGGACTACTCAGTATGTATATTTTGCTTATTTTTTTTCGTAGTTCCACACAACTTCTTCCTGTTTTCTCGATTGATCTGTGTTCAGTTTTTCAAGGCCTGTCCACTGTGCCAACTTATAACCAAATCTGAGGGGGGTGCGATGGGGAGGTCCCCTTGTAAGTAACACTTTACTAGTTTGCATTTGTACTCAATTACCGAAAATTTTGCATTTGACAGGATACAGATGAGTGTGAAACATCGGTAAGAAAAATTTAAACTTGCAACTGTAAACTGGATGTTAATATACACCTTATCTCGATCTGAATAAACTTTAACTGTAGAAACATGAAAGGAGAATTCTGTATTACTTTTTACTAGTGGTACAATGTGACGTATCTCTGTTGAAAACTCTTTTTCCGCTTGTTACAGTCCCAGTAGAAACTGCTGTGATGTTAAAAGTGTTGTACTTAACTGTCCATGTATGGTGTATTGTTTCATGACCCTTTGAATTTCTGTTATCCAATGGCTGGATTTTAACCACCTCTGCTACACATATGTGCAAAAACATTATACCCATGAAAATATATTTCAATGTCATCAATCTTTGATAAAATCTAGGAGAAAGGAATGACCATGAAGTGTTCAAGGAGCAGGAGGCAGAGATGAGTGTTTAATGTTCCACCGACAACGAGGTCATTAGAGATAGAGCACAAACTCGGATTAAGGAAGGATTGGAAAGGATATTGGCCATGCCCTTTCACAAGAACCTTCCCGTCATTTGCTTAAAAAACCTAAATCAGGATGGCCAGACACAGGTTTGGACCATTGTCCTTCGAAAGTGTCAGCCCATTCGGTAAAGTGTTTAACTCGGCTAACATGTACATCCGATTTTTTCGATGGTAATTGCTACTTGACACTGTCCTGTGAAATTATCTCCACTACATGGTACAGTCCTCGAAATTTCATCAAGAATGTCTTGGTATTAACCTCTGTGGTAGATGAGTAGTGGGACTAAGGGGGGATCACTGCACGCTACATTGTTGCCAAACTCATTCAAGATGACGAATCCAAGATGGCAGGCACATATGTTTCAGTGTCGCACTGATGTCACGGCAGGAAGTTCAAATTTTGCAAGAAAATAGGGCAATTGGGCTACCTCCACTAATCTAACCCCCTACCTCTCCTCCTCTCCCCTCCTCCCTCCACTTCTTCCCTTCCTTTCCCTCCTCCATCTATAAATTGCTGGGAAAAGAATTCAGTGTGTCCTTGGCTGCTGGGTAGGATGGACATAAGTCTTTATTTTGTGTGCATTGCGGTATATTGTTTATTTAAACAGTTTGGATTGTAATTGACAGTAGCTCCATCCAGTGTGTTCGCCTTGAGATCCAGAGTCCAACTGGCCTAGTTCAGAACACCATCACCTGAGGGTACTGTCATTCCTCCCCACCTCACCTCCAATAACATAACTCAAGATGGCGGTCTGGAGAAAAAATGGCATGAAATTGGCTCAGTCTATGTCTAGCTGGTGGACTGGGAGTGCAAACATAATTGTTTACTTCGTGTACTATGTCTTCAATGGATGAGACGTCTGTGCTGGAGAAGGAGAAGTTTATTGGGTGTATTTGCTGTAATCACGCAATTGAGGGCTGTGTCCACAGTCACCTGCACAGAGGTTGGAAAGCAATGTTATTTGGTGAATGTGTGAAAAAGACAAATACACTTCATCAGATAATGAAGATGCAGCAGGACAGGCTAAGTTAAACTTTCCAACTCATGCTGATAAATGTGTGTGCTGTAGTAGTAGATCATTTGATGGAAGTCCAGTCAGTCTTCAGAAGCATAAGAGGCAAAATATTCACCCATGCTGACACACATGCTCCCTTCCACAGAGTCTCCATGCCTCACTAGAAAAGGTCACTTGGCGGGCTCACAGCGCTGGCAGGCAGTAGCCACAGGGCAGCCACACGCTAAGCAGTTAATACCTCAGCATTATTTGTGGTGCACGAATGACCCTGTTACAGGAGTTAATACATCTGGTGTGTAAGCAGTGTGTGGAATATTGTCACATACCAAACTTGAAGATATCAGAAGAACTAAATGTACCACTGTTCAAAGAGAGTGAGCTTTGCAGATAATGTTTGAATATTTAAACAATTTGTGATGTCTTATTCTGAGGAGTACCACCACCACATTTGAACAAAGATTCAGAAAGAAAGTTCACGGCACACTTGTGAAACTGTCCCTGAATCACTTCGTGTGCTTTTGTGCGAAATGTCACAGCCTTCCCTTGTCTTTGAGCATGGGCTGCTTCAAGAGTTACTAAATCCAACTGAATATGTATTTAAATATCTGCCCGCTTAGCTGGGTGGTAACGTGCTCACCTCCCATGCAAGCTGGCCTGGGTTCGATTTCTGGCCAGACTGAAGATTTTCTCCACTCGGGGACTGGGTGTTGTGTTATCCTCATCACCAGCGTGCAAGTCACCCAATGTGGCTTTGACTGAAATAAGACTTGCACTTGGCAGCCAAACTTCCCCGGGTGAGGCCTCCAGGCCCACAATGCCATACGCTCATTTCAAGTTTGTCTCTAAATACACTTTCAAAAAGATTGTTGCACAGTAGTTTGCTTCAGTTTTGCGATGTATACCAACACACTTGAACACAGACTCTAATAAGTTTGCTGCACACTTGTGAAACCTGCCTGAGACACTTCACTCGCTTTTGTGGAAAATAGATTCCAAAACTAATATCAGCTGCAATATCTGATTTTAAACGCCAAAGCGACGCTATTTGGAAGTCGAAATTAATATCTCTTTAACTCTAATGAGATCTTTCACCCCTCTTCCAATATTAGCTGCTTGTCTGAGGGCACTGCGAGAGAGAGAGAGAGAGAGAGAGAGAGAGAGAGAGAGAGAGAGGGAGAGAGAGGGAGACGTTTCTGAGACTTTGAGCTGCTGTGGTGTTCATCACTTTTCTGGAACTATGACTGAGCTCAGTTTATACTTGCTGCTGGAGTCAGGGACGTTATTTTCCTCACTTCTCGAAGCACATACTGGTATCTAATCACAGACTGGAAAATCAGAACAATTAAACTAACAGAATTCGAAGCAATGTCCTACAGACGAGAAAAATGTATAGAACTTTCGGTGAAATTTCGATGTCCAACAGCTGCTGCTCTAGCGATGCTCTGGAGCTACATAGGTGGGTGAGGGACAGCATCCCACGTGTCTGAACCATAGGAGGATAGTATGCTTTGACTTGTCTCTGAACACTCGAACAAAGAAGACATCACATGACTCACAGACATCACAGAAGTTCCCGTAGATACCTTGCCCTCATCTTGTTCGAAACAGACTGTAGATGCTCCTATGCCGTGAACAAAGGATGTCTTGTGACCTTCAGACGTCATGGAACTTCCTGTGACTAGAGCATTCTGATTGGTTCTTAGCGAACTTACCTGCCAAATTGCTGCTGCTCCCAGCATGTGAACACTGTCCACCATTTTCTCCAGACAGACAAATTAGGAACCTTTCAGTGGCAAAACTATTTTGTACAGATCGAAAAAAAACATGCAGCAGTCATATTGCACTGACAATAAACCCTGCAAAAGTGGCCTACACATCGTGAAACATACAAACTATTGCAAAAGACACATCCTGAGTTACAATGCTCTGCTGCTGTCGAGGAACGCTTGAAGTTTTCGGCGTGAAATAGACCCCCAATTGGGCTATATGACCACCAATGATTACCATGTCGATTTAGTAAACACAGTTTAAATCCTGCACCATACAAAACCATCACCTCTGTACCCTGCATATAGCTATCGACTACTAGACGCTCGTGCATATACTACGAAGACAGACAGATTCCAAAATAACATGAACACAAGCTCTAATGCACCAATGGTGGTTGCACTAGATATCTCCCGTGAGCTCGGTCGGTTATCTACCATGGTCAATGGTCACCAGTCAACTGCCCCACACATGCTTGCCTGATGCGCGATCGGAGCGCCCCCTATGGCGCAGACACTCTTCAACTGGTGGACAAAGGCTGGGCTAGTTCCCCTGGCATAAAGGCGTTACTGTTTCCGGCCCCAAACTGCTTGCTTGCTGATGCACTTCCTACACCCATCTCCAGATTCTGGGATTACAAGAACATATGTACACTCCTGGAAATTGAAATAAGAACACCGTGAATTCATTGTCCCAGGAAGGGGAAACTTTATTGACACATTCCTGGGGTCAGATACATCACATGATCACACTGACAGAACCACAGGCACATAGACACAGGGAACAGAGCATGCACAATGTCGGCACTAGTACAGTGTATATCCACCTTTCGCAGCAATGCAGGCTGCTATTCTCCCATGGAGACGATCGTAGAGATGCTGGATGTAGTCCTGTGGAACGGCTTGCCATGCCATTTCCACCTGGCGCCTCAGTTGGACCAGCGTTCGTGCTGGACGTGCAGACCGCGTGAGACGACGCTTCATCCAGTCCCAAACATGCTCAATGGGGGACAGATCCGGAGATCTTGCTGGCCAGGGTAGTTGACTTACACCTTCTAGAGCACGTTGGGTGGCACGGGATACATGCGGACGTGCATTGTCCTGTTGGAACAGCAAGTTCCCTTGCCGGTCTAGGAATGGTAGAACGATGGGTTCGATGACGGTTTGGATGTACCGTGCACTATTCAGTGTCCCCTCGACGATCACCAGTGGTGTAAGGCCAGTGTAGGAGATCGCTCCCCACACCATGATGCCGGGTGTTGGCCCTGTGTGCCTCGGTCGTATGCAGTCTTGATTGTGGTGCTCACCTGCACGGCGCCAAACACGCATACGACCATCATTGGCACCAAGGCAGAAGCGACTCTCATCGCTGAAGACGACACGTCTCCATTCGTCCCTCCATTCACGCCTGTCGCGACACCACTGGAGGCGGGCTGCACGATGTTGGGGCGTGAGCGGAAGACGGCCTAACGGTGTGCGGGACCGTAGCCCAGCTTCATGGAGACGGTTGCGAATGGTCCTCGCCGATACCCCAGGAGCAACAGTGTCCCTAATTTGCTGGGAAGTGGCGGTGCGGTCCCCTACGGCACTGCGTAGGATCCTACGGTCTTGGCGTGCATCCGTGCGTCGCTGCGGTCCGGTCCCAGGTCGACGGGCACGTGCACCTTCCGCCGACCACTGGCGACAACATCGATGTACTGTGGAGACCTCACGCCCCACGTGTTGAGCAATTCGGCGGTACGTCCACCCGGCCTCCCGCATGCCCACTATACGCCCTCGCTCAAAGTCCGTCAACTGCACATACGGTTCACGTCCACGCTGTCGCGGCATGCTACCAGTGTTAAAGACTGCGATGGAGCTCCGTATGCCACGGCAAACTTGCTGACACTGACGGCGGCGGTGCACAAATGCTGCGCAGCTAGCGCCATTCGACGGCCAACACCGCGGTTCCTGGTGTGTCCGCTGTGCCGTGCGTGTGATCATTGCTTGTACAGCCCTCTCGCAGTGTCCGGAGCAAGTATGGTGGGTCTGACACACCGGTGTCAATGTGTTCTTTTTTCCATTTCCAGGAGTGTATTTTCATATTAATTGCCAGAAATCATACCATTTACGCGATAGTTCTCGATATCGACCACATAGCAGTTTTCTACCGATCGCTTGCACAGTATAATTCCGAAGGTAAACAGTACTATTTATATCTCTAGAAAGCCGAAACTTTAACGAGGTGCAGTGTGGTGGGATATGATGAAAACCACTGAGTAACTAGAAACTTACCTCGCATACAAAGATCTTTACGTGAAAACTCGAAAATATACGGGAAATTGGCACCTGTTTTTCACCATTTAGATGCACATAACACACATCACTATCGATGTTCTCTCAACCAAATAAAGAGGGGAACTGTGTAGAAAGGCAGTACAAGCAATCAACTGGACAGTTTCGCTATTCAGTCTCCCAGGCTACCGGAGCCACGCGCTTCCGCACCCCAGCCACAATTGTCCTGGGAAACCAGCCATATATTTATTACTGTAATTACAATTAAATATTACGATTGCAGCCTCAATCTTATGACATTTGACCTTGAGTGAACTATCGGAAATGCCCTCTCCTGATGGCTGAGCTCTGGAAATGTAAATATCTATATTCTCTTTATGACTGAACATAATTTTGCACATACAATCTATCGCCTCCTTTATGGCTATCGCAGTTATCCATGTGAAATCCGTACCTCCCCTTTGTCATTTCCTTCGCGCATATCGGAACTCTGACCACAGTACACATACTTTATAAGCCCTCTGATCACAGCAAATCCATCAGACTTTCTCTAATAAGTACAATATTTTGCCAGTATCTGAAAGCTGGTGACACCAAACAATACTGAGCGAAAATCCGCGATGGATGGAAATGCCTCATTTGCATTTCTTGTGAGTGGTAACAGTGTGTCCTAGGATCATATAAGCGACCAGCTACTAAAAATACACGAACGCAACGAGTATGTTGCTGTCATCCTACGAGGGTCGACTGAAAATTAATGCCTCCACCTTCGTAACTCTTCAACAGTTGGCAGCATTGGTATGCGGCAGGTACTGGCTTGTTCCGTTGAGGCGAGAACATCTGACCTGCGTGACAAACAAAGAGGTGGACGTCCTGTGACAGCAACCACCGAGTTTCACAAGCAAAATGTTGACAGATTGATTCAGGACGATTGTCGTATCACTCAAAGAGAAACTGCAAGCACAATCGGCATTTCACAAGAAAGTGTGGATCACATAATTGCTTTGCTTGGGTATCGGGAGATCTGTGCATGATGGGTACCCCAGATGCTGACTCCTGAAATGAAAGAGCACAGACTTAAAATTTGCCAGGAACTCCTCTCGCGTTACGAGAATGACGGTGACGCCTTTCCCCATTCAGTTGTGACAGGAGACGAAACGTGAGTATACCATTACGACCTGGAGACGTCGAGAGAACTTTGAGACTGTGGTTGCGGAGAGTGTCGACTTCTTCTGTGACGGCTTCATAAAACTTGTTCATCATTGGCAGAAATGTATCCAATTGGCTGGTGATTATGTGGAACAGTGAATATTGTTAATTAAAGATCTCATTCCAAAGATAATTTCTGTGTTTAATTTATAAATATATTCCCATCCAAACCCAATTAACGAAGGTGGAGGCGTTAATTTTCAGTCAACCCTCACACATAAAAAGCGATCTTGGTTCTACTGTCGCACAGAAGTTCAAATGGTTCAAATGGCTCTGAGCACTATGGGACTCAACTGCTGAGGTCATTAGTCCCCTAGAACTTAGAACTAGTTAAACCTAACTAACCTAAGGACATCACAAACATCCATGCCCGAGGCAGGATTCGAACCTGCGACCGTAGCGGTCTTGCGGTTCCAGACTGCAGCGCCTTTAACCGCACGGCCACTGCGGCCGGCCCGCACAGAAGTGTCGCAAACGATATCCATGTTAAAAACTATACAAGCTTTATTCATCGAGATACGGTATTGCCTCCAAATGAAGTGGTTTTCCACGCAAATATCGCGACATTGAATACAGATTGTGATCGTCAGGGTGTGCATTAACAGTCCGAAGGCGCGGGTGCTCGTCACCGGTGGTGTAAGTTCATAATAAAATCAACGAATTTAGAAAGGGATCAGGTTAAGGAGTGTAGAAATAAACCAGTATTTGCAACTTCCTCATCACGCCGCTAGATAATTCTCATGATGTCTGTTGATTGTTGATTAAGAATGGTGTGCTATCTGACGAATCACTTAAAAAAAAAAAAAATGGAACAATGAACTGATGTTATAAAAAATGTACAAAATCCTAAGATCAGTACATTGGCTTTTCAGATCTACAGTGTTACGCTTTCTGGTAGAAATACTGTCTGTGATTTGGAATCATGTCTTTGCATTCATCCACATACTTGCGTTGGATACTGTGGAGACATCTTTTAATGATTACAGCTACTAGTTATCATATTCGTAGCACTCTTATATCTCGAAATGTCTACTGAGATAGCCGGCCGTTGTGGCCGAGCGGTTCTAGTCGCTTCAGTACGGAACCGCACGACTGCTACGGTGGCAGGTTCGAATCCTGCCCCGGGTATGGATGTGTGTGATGTTCTTAGGTTAGTTAGGTTTAAATTTTTCTAAGTCTAGGGGACTGATGACTTCAAATGTTAAGTCCCATAGTGCTTAGAACCATTTTTTGATCTGGCATTGTAACATTAACAAACGGGGCCATTTGAACCATTTCAGTAGAAGAAATGGCTCTGAGCACTATGGGACTTAACATCTGTGGTCATCAGTCCCCTAGAACTTAGAACTACTTAAACCTAACTAACCTAAGGACATCACACACATCCATGCCCGAGGCAGGATTCGAACCAGCGACCGGAGCGGCCACACGGTTCCAGACTGTAGTGCCTAGAACCGCACGGCCACACCGGCCGGCTTTTCTACTGAGATATATGGTGATACATGTGAGTTGACTCCTGTCTTTGATGCTTTCCTGTAGAAGAGAGGATCATCTGCCTCTAAATTCACTTGCATGTGCATTAAAGGATGAGAGAAAGTGGATGGAGTGATCGGTGGAGATGGAGTTGTAACTAGTTATGATTTAATGGTAGACTGATGACGCATTCTAGAGAGACAGGAAGATGTTTCTGCAGGGTATATATCGCGCATTTAACCATTTTTTCCGTTTTCTGTCAGGGTGTATCAGTTGTGCGTCATAACCTCCATTCAACTCATATACGACTCTGTGTACTGTGTGTGACAGAGAACTATCTACTTGTGATCGTTAACAGCAAACCTCTCCATACCACAGTCGTCGGAGGACTTCCAATTCATGTGATGATGATGAAACATGTCCATCGATGGAAAACCTATTTCAGCAACCTCCTCTAGACGAACGAAGATTTATGCGACAAATTCCATTCCCCTGCTGCATCTTCGGTATAAAATCGATTCTTCATTTCATAGCTATGGTGATTCTATGATAGGTATTCATGAGGTACTGCAACCGCTGTGTGTTTCTCTGATTGAAAGATGTCTTATTTACGGAGTTAGTGGCAGCATGATGTGTAATTTCACATGTCAGCCACCACTGCTATGCATTCATCTGCTTCCTTGTAACAGGCATTCTTCATTACTAATGATCATTTTATAGGACTGATACGAGCATAATATAATTTCTGAATCGTGATGGGATGTGAACAGTGGGCGCTATACACCTCTGGAGAGCTATATTGTGCATGTATCACAAAGACTCTATGCGTTTTTCTTTGGTGTAGAAGGAACTAGTTTTATCTTCTTAAAGTTTGTCACAACAGTGAGTGGGGTTTCAAACTTGCAGGGTGATGTCAGATGTTGGACATATATGTCCTGCATTAGAGTTCATGTGTTTATGTTCTACGATAATTTCAATCTTACCTTCTTGGTATTGAATCGAGACACCAGGACAATACTCCAGAATTGATGGTGCAGGTGATTTACGTAAAATGCTTTGAACTGCATCCGTCTGGAGCTCCATGATGCATAAAAACCAGATGTTTCTTCTTAACTGTTATACGTGGGCTGTTCGGAAAGTAAGGTGGGACCGGGCGTGAAATGAAACCACAGTAAAAATTAAAATTTTTTTATTCGCAACAGTTAGCCACACCTTCCTGCTACATCTCCTAGTCGCCGCTACAACTTAGACATTTGTCGTGGCGTTGTACAAACTTTACACTACCCTCGTCACAGAAAACAGCCGCCTATGCCTATGCTTTCCGCCAATTCTGTACACTGGTCTGAATTTCGTTGTTTGTGCCAAAATGTTGTCTTTGTAGCCAGCAGTTCATGTGAGCAGAGATGAACAATGGAGGAAGCCAATGAAGGGCTGTGTTGTGTGTGATCAAATACTCGCCAGCGAAACCGCTGCAGGAGCGTCTTCATTGCCACTGTAGAATGCGGCTGAATATTGTCTTGAAGAACGAAATGCGTGACGTTAATGTTATGTGGGCTGCATACTTGGTGGGAGACACTGTTGTTTTAGGCATTTCTACATGATCACTTTGCGCTCTGAACTGAAAAGAGCGACGTGAAGCAATCGATAGGCACACTACAGCCACTGCCCAACACCTCTGTGCAAAGTGTCATCGGTTTTTGCTCAGTGGTTTCCATTTCATGTATAATCGGACCTTACTTTCCGAATACGCCTTGTATCACCGCAACATTTTCGTATCTACTATCCACCGATAAGGTGTGCTAACCTCCTCAACATGCGCGTATCTGGAGAGATATTGTGCACTTGGATGGGTGCCGTGAGTAAGATTGGTGTGGAACAGAATTCGTTGAACAACAGTTATGGACTGATGGGGTTGCAGGGAGGGTTAGACAAAGACAAAGGGAGGAGATCTTTCAATCTCTAACTTTATCCTAAGAATGAGAAAATGCTCTGGAATCCCCATCTACACAGGGAAAGATCAGCAATCTTAATCGTAAATTATGTACTATGATCGAAGTGCTAGAAATATGTTAATCGGTATAAGATGCTGTCATATATATATATATATATATATATATATATATATATATATATATATATATATATATATATTCGAGAATTAACAATGAATGGATGTCGGACGTACTGCACAGTCATCTATCTACAATCGCCATCTAGTATATGGTACTCGCAAAGGAGTGAATGGGTGGTTTAGCGATGATACAGAAATTGGGAAGCATGCTGCAGTGTCATTGGTCGGCTTAGAAATTACGGAAAAAATGGTGAAATTGCTAAAGTTGGTCGCACTATCAGCTGTGATACTTATTACAATGCACCGACAGTGTCTTCTCCATCCCATCCATTCACTGGTACGCTGTCGTTTACCATAAGATGATTGATTTACATCACTTGTTTGATATGGAGAAAGAATCTTGGTGGAGGGACAACACCTTCCAGGGATGGATAGCACGGAAACAGTGGTTGTGTACATGACTGCAATATGAGAAACCAATCAAAACAGAACACCGAACCATTTGCTACCCCATCATGTTGAAGGATGAGCATAAATGTAGAGGTCTACATTCACTTTCGGACAGCTTTTTGGAAACGCTCCAAAATGCCACAAAACTCTTCTAGTTTCCAGATGTTGTGACTGGCTTTTATTTCAGTCATCCTGTATGTGTGTGTGTGTGTGTTGTAGGAGCAGCATCATAATTTACACCATAAGATTTCCTGTTTTCTGTGAGAGCCAGTGGATCGAATCATGGTAATGTTAGTTTAGAACCTGACACAGACGTCGAGGTCATTATGGAAAAAACAAAATGTATGGCGTTGTACAAAGCAGTAGCCTTACACTGCTTGCACTGCTTGAGCATGTTGCGGGGGGAAAACGATGTATGAAACAACAAAACAGGGACCCTCTCTTTCAACTGTTAGTCTGTGGGGTATGGTCATCCTACAGTACAGGCGATGAAACTGGTTTGTGCAGATGACTTTTACCATTGGACACCTGCTCCAATGGATCAATACTTATATATTTAATAGGACTGCCACTTATGTTTGAAGCCAACACATATACAGTATTTGTTTGCCAATATATCGGAAGAGAGAGATGCAGTAAAAATGTTACCGTGTTCTCTGTCGGATTACGTTAGTGGAGTTTTTATACTTTGTAGTTTATCTCTGTTGGATGGTACAAAATAACGATGGTAGAGAGAATGTTTGGGTGACAGATGTGAATGCACCCTGAGGGACGTAGATCTCCTTGCAGTAGTAAAATTCTCATCCTTCTTCCAGTTCCCATAACTTCTTTTACTGTGTTTTCTACTACCTCGTGATGCACGAGAAAGCTTCATTTGGTGCTGGCCTTACATATTGTACATGGCTGACAAAGCTACAACAACATATTCCCATTTCCACTGAGTGTCCAAAAGCCCATCCTGTCGCATTGACTCAGTTCACCCTGTTTCTCCAAGGGTTGCAGAAAGTCTTAGATATAGCACTCCTGGCTTCTGTTCAGTTCTGACTTCAGCTGGAACGATCACATGGACAAAGCTGTAAGAAGGGTAGGGAAGAGAATGAGGAACACTTACAATATGCAGAGTGACTAATTAAAAAACATGCTGGAGTTTTTGCTGTATGGGATCCTTAGCAGATACACTCCTGGAAATTGAAATAAGAACACCGTGAATTCATTGTCCCAGGAAGGGGAAACTTTATTGACACATTCCTGGGGTCAGATACATCACATGATCACACTGACAGAACCACAGGCACATAGACACAGGCAACAGAGCATGCACAATGTCGGCACTAGTACAGTGTATATCCACCTTTCGCAGCAATGCAGGCTGCTATTCTCCCATGGAGACGATCGTAGAGATGCTGGATGTAGTCCTGTGGAACGGCTTGCCATGCCATTTCCACCTGGCGCCTCAGTTGGACCAGCGTTCGTGCTGGACGTGCAGACCGCGTGAGACGACGCTTCATCCAGTCCCAAACATGCTCAATGGGGGACAGATCCGGAGATCTTGCTGGCCAGGGTAGTTGACTTACACCTTCTAGAGCACGTTGGGTGGCACGGGATACATGCGGACGTGCATTGCCCTGTTGGAACAGCAAGTTCCCTTGCCGGTCTAGGAATGGTAGAACGATGGGTTCGATGACGGTTTGGATGTACCGTGCACTATTCAGTGTCCCCTCGACGATCACCAGTGGTGTACGGCCAGTGTAGGAGATCGCTCCCCACACCATGATGCCGGGTGTTGGCCCT
Source organism: Schistocerca nitens (assembly GCF_023898315.1). Classification (NCBI taxonomy): domain Eukaryota; kingdom Metazoa; phylum Arthropoda; class Insecta; order Orthoptera; family Acrididae; genus Schistocerca; species Schistocerca nitens. The sequence continues at coordinate 352,089,961 of NC_064616.1, forward strand.
GTGTGCCTCGGTCGTATGCAGTCCTGATTGTGGCGCTCACCTGCACGGCGCCAAACACGCATACAACCATCATTGGCACCAAGGCAGAAGCGACTCTCATCGCTGAAGACGACACGTCTCCATTCGTCCCTCCATTCACGCCTGTCGCGACACCACTGGAGGCGGGCTGCACGATGTTGGGGCGTGAGCGGAAGACGGCCTAACGGTGTGCGGGACCGTAGCCCAGCTTCATGGAGACGGTTGCGAATGGTCCTCGCCGATACCCCAGGAGCAACAGTGTCCCTAATTTGCTGGGAAGTGGCGGTGCGGTCCCCTACGGCACTGCGTAGGATCCTACGGTCTTGGCGTGCATCCGTGCGTCGCTGCGGTCCGGTCCCAGGTCGACGGGCACGTGCACCTTCCGCCGACCACTGGCGACAACATCGATGTACTGTGGAGACCTCACGCCCCACGTGTTGAGCAATTCGGCGGTACGTCCACCCGGCCTCGCATGCCCACTATACGCCCTCGCTCAAAGTCCGTCAACTGCACATACGGTTCACGTCCACGCTGTCGCGGCATGCTACCAGTGTTAAAGACTGCGATGGAGCTCCGTATGCCACGGCAAACTGGCTGACACTGACGGCGGCGGTGCACAAATGCTGCGCAGCTAGCGCCATTCGACGGCCAACACCGCGGTTCCTGGTGTGTCAGCCTGTGCCGCGCGTGTGATCATTGCTTGTACAGCCCTCTCGCAGTGTCCGGAGCAAGTATGGTGGGTCTGACACACCGGTGTCAATGTGTTCTTTTTTCCACTTCCAGGAGTGTATATTCGAAAAAGGGGACTCGTTTCGAGACATGAGTGTGCTATGAATATGATTCACTAGTGGCTGTAATCATTAAAAGACGTCTCCATAGGATCAAACGCAAGTATGTGATTGAATGCAAAGACTTGATTCCAAGTCGCACACAGAATTTCTACCAGAAAGCGTAACACTATAGATCTGAAAAGCCAGAGTAATGATCATAGGATTTTGTACTTTTCTTATGACATCAATCTAGCGTTCTAATTTTTTAAGTGATTCGTCTGACTAGCGCACCATCTGCTGTGTGTGATCATTCCAAATCAACCATCATCCTCCCTCACCTATAGCTCTGTGGATACATCACAGAACCTCTGACATGGCATCGGGATAGAAAGCATTACAAATACTGGTTGATAGCGTGAGAAATATCTAACGGCGTTATGAGGGAGTTGCAAATACCGGCTTATTTCCACGTTCCTTAGCCCAGTCGCTTTCTAAATTCGGTGATTTGATTAAGAGCTTACACCGCTGGCGACGTGTAGCTGCGCTTTCAGTGTGTTAATACACAACCCGACGATCACCATCTATATTGCGGGAGCACATGGCAGCGGTAGCCTGTGGCCTGTGGCCGACTTATGGCTGGCTACAGGCTGGGGTACAAAGTGCAGCTGACCTATCCAAAAAAATGGCTCTGAGGACTATGGGACTTAGCTTCTGAGGTCATCAATCCCCTAGAGCTTAGAACTACTTAAACGTAACTAACCTAAGGACATAACACACATCATTGCCCGAGGCAGGATTCGAACCTGCGACCGTAGCGGTCACGCGGTTCCAGACTGAAGCGCCTAGAACCACTCGGCCACTCCGGCCGGCCGCAGCTGACCTAACCCTGAACTAATACCCAGAATGTGTTGGGCAGTCTTCATGTTCGCGTGCCATGGGAATATTCTTGATGGAAATTTTGGAACGTTCAATATGGCCGTGTGTTTGCGCTGGACAGTTACTTACTCTCATGTAAATTGTCCACTTGACTGCTTGTGCTGCCATTCTATACAGTTCCCGTCCTCATTCTATTGAGAGAACATCGATGGTGATGGGTGTTATGTGCATGCAGATGGTGAAAAACAGGTCGAAGAGACGTTTGCTGGATCTCTAGACATAAGGTATGTCTTAGTTGATTTTGTAAAGTATAAGGATGATTTGGCAGCTGTTATATCATTGACATTGGTATTTGTTAAAAATACGAGTGGCACTACCAGCTTCCTCTATTTTTTCGAGTTTTCACGTAAAGATCTTTGCAGACGAGGTAAGTTTCTAGTTACTCAGTGGTTTTCATTACGTCATTCCTCACTGCACCTCACTAAAAGTTTCGGCTTTCTAGAGATATAAATTCTACTCCTTATCTTCGAACTTATACTGTGCAAGTGATCGGTAGCAAACAGCTATGTGGCCGACATCGAGAACTGTCGCGTAAATGGTATGAAATTTTGGCAAACAATATGAAAATCCATATTTTCTTGTAATCCCTGAATCTGGAGATGGGGATAAAAAGTGCAGCAGCAAGCAAGCAGTTTGGGGCGAGAAACAGTAACGCCTCTGTGCCACGGGAACCAGCTCAGCCTTTGTACACCAGTTTGGAGTGTGACCGCTGTCCGTGGAGGGCGCTCTGATCGCGCATAAAGCAAATGAGTGTGGGGGCAGTTGATGCGTGATGGTTGGCTGCAGTGGATGATCAACCGACCTCACGGGAAATATCTGGTTCTGTCTCCTATGCCCATTGTAGTTTTAAAGTATCTCCAGTCTAGCAGCTGTAGGATATCGAAATTCAGCGAAAAGTACATCAGTTTCTCTCGTCTGTGGGCAGTAATTCGAATACTGTTTGTGTAATTGTTCTGATTTTCCTGTTTCTGCTGAGACAAGAATGTGTGCTTCGAGAAGTGAGGAAACTAGCGTCCCCGTCTGCAGCAGAAAATATAATCTAAGTCCACTCATCGTTTCATAACCGTGATGAACACCACGGCAGCTGTAGGACTCAGAAATTTCCCTCTCTCTCTCTCTCTCTCCCTCTCTCTCTGGTAGTGTCTTCAAACAAGCAGCTAAATCTCTAAAAGGAGTGAGCGTCCTGTTTAGAGTTACACAGTATTTATTTCTATTTCCAAATATCGTTATTTTGGCGTGCAAAATAAGATATTGCAGCTGAGATGTGCTTCGGGATCTGTTTCTCGCAAAAGCATGTGAAGTGTCGTAGGGAAGTTTCACAAGTGTGCAGCGACGATTTTAGAGTCTGTGTTCAAGTGTGGTGGTATACATCGCAAAACTGAAGCAAGCTATTGTACAGCGATGTTTTTGGAAGTGTATTTAGAGACACATTTAATTGGATTTAGTAACACCTGAAGCAGCCCATGCTCAAAGACAAGGGAAGGCTGTGGTATTTCCCCACAAAAGCCCACGAAGTGTCTCAGGGATGGTGTCACAAGTGTGCTGCAGTCTTTCTTTAGAGTCCTTGTTCAGGTGTGGTGCTGGTACTCCTCAGCATAAAACATCTATTTACATCACAAATTGCTTAAACATTCTTGCATCATATACAAAGTAGATGTAGAATGAACGAATTTCCCGCCATTTTCCCCAGACCGCCATCTTGGAGTACGTCATGAGAGGGGTAAGGGGGAGGGCAGACAGCACACCCTGGTGGCAGTATGGTGAACTAGGCCAGTTGCACCGGCCGCTGTGGCCGAGCGGTTCTAGGCGCTTCAGTCCAGAACCGCGCTGCTGCTGTGGTCGCAGGTTCGAATCTTGCCTCGGGCATGGATGTGTGTGATGTCCTTAGGTTAGTTAGGTTTAAATAGTTCTAAGTCTAGGGGAATGATGACCTTAGAGATGTTAAGTCCCATAGTGCTTAGAGCCATTTGAACCATTTTAGGCCAGTTGGACTCCAGATTTCAAGGTAAAGAATATACCGCAATGCATACAAAATGTCCATAATATCTAGCAGCCCGGCACAGATTGAGTCCTTTTCCCACCTATTTCCAGATAGTGGAGGGGAGGAGCCGGGAAGGGCGAGGTGAAGGTAGGGAGTGGGGTTAGGTTAGTGCAGGTAGCCTAATTGACCTTTTTCCCAGCAAAATTTGAACTTCTCACCTTGACGTCAGTGGAATGGTGCCACATCCATAGCCACTGTCTTGGATCTGCCATCGTGAATAAATGTAGTGTGTGGTAGCACTCTCTTTGTCCCGCTAATTATGTTTATTTGCTACTAGAACCTGCTGTCCTACACTGTAATGGGGTAGTTTGGAAAAATTTTGGAAATTCGTGGTAAGGTCTTAGGGGACCAAACTGCTGATGTCATCGGTCCTTAAGCTTACAAACTACTTAATCTAACTTACTCTAGCTTATGGTAAGGACAACCCATGCACCCATGCCCCACGAAGGACTCTAACCTCTGACTGGGGCAGCAACGCGGGCCGTGACATGGTCCCCTAGACCACGCGGCTACCCCGCCTGGTAGGGTAGTTTATTCATGTCCTACCGTATTCGCTCCTGATGCTCCAATGCCTTTGTATTTACGTGTTTCACTCATTGTCAAAGTTTTTCTATCTTTGGGTGCAGTAAAGCAAATAGTGATGCCGTCTTTTGCCCATACACTACTTTGTACGGTGAAAGATCTGTCCCTGTATGGACTTTTGAATTGTGCACACCTGGCCTAAATACACACCCTATTCTAAATGTTGACTATTCACTTAGTACTTAACGTCTTTGCTGTGGAAGGGTAGACTTGTTTCATACGACTATTGGGTTGCGGGTAGATCAGACTAGTACACATTATTTCTTTACCTTCAGTAAACGACATCACATCTGGCATAAACTTAGTTGCTTGATCTGTGAGTATAATTTCTAGTTCACCAACTTACGTAACCAATCGTTAACAATGACTTGAGCTATGGTGCTCTCTTTTTAATCTAGTATTGCTATTGTTAATCGACTTGGAGGGTCTTTTGATTCCAATAACCACATGAAGTATGCGTGATTCGTGATGACTTTAAATTTACAGCCATATCTGTAGCAACAGAAATACAAAATACTGTATATCAAAGCTAACATATCTTTTTCTGTAGCAGAATGATAGCACTCACCCTTATTCATCTGGTGAGACACACAAGCTACCAGATGTTCTTTTCTATCCACAGTTTGAATTAAAATGACACCCAAAGCTGTGTTGCTTCTAACACATGATAATATAAATTCTTTAGTAAAAATCAGAAAAAATTATTACAGGACCTTGAGTCAGTATCTCTTTTAGATTTTTAAATGTTACTTGAGCTTCTGGTGTCTACTGAAACGTAACCCCGTTTTTCAGTAAACTAGTCAATGGTTTCAGAATTTGTGCAAAGCCTTTGACGAATTTTAAGTAATAATTTGACGGTCCAAGAAATGACTGCAACTGCTTAACTGTTTGTGGAACTGAACAATCACGTAGTGCTGAAGTAAAATGAGGATCCATCCTCACTCCATCTTGGCTAATAATATTCCCCAGGTGAGTAGCTTGTGTCTGGGCAAAATGTCATTTGTTAATGATTAATGTGAAACGAGCTGTTTTCAGTCTATCAAATACCCCACTTAGGCACTCTGTATGGTTATCTACATCTTTTGAAAAAACGATGACATCATCCACATAGACAATGCATTTTTTTAGCTTTAACCCTCGAAGGGCTCCATCTAATAACTGATGAAATGTTACTCGTGATGTTTTTAACCCAGAAGGCATTCTGTTATAGTACTAGTGACAATATGATGTTGCAAAATCTGTTTTTGGCCTATGTTCTGGACATACTTCAATCAATGGTGATAGAAAATAATTTCCACTGTGCACATTATGCGAAGTTCTAGTTCTATTTGAAATAAGATAAGCATCAGTCCCTGTATGTTGGTTTAAATACCTACAACCTCAACAGAATCTATATTTTCTTGTTCTGTCAGGTGAGTTGTTTGACGTGATTAGTGTACTTTCTGACCAAGGATCACTGCTCTGCTCTGTTATGCGTACTTTAAGCTGCTGATGTATGAGCTACTCTATCAACCCTGGTGACACCAACACATTTTCCATAGCACATAATACCAAGGGGGGGGGGGGCGGTACTTTGTGTTCATCACCAAGAAACCCTAATAAAAAACAAATTTCGTTAAAGGGGCATAACGTTTATTAACAACATATTTTTTAGATAGGTTATGATGTATTAGCAGGGTACATAACCTGAAAATTATCTTTTAGCACAATCTTAGCAACACCAACACGTTTTCTCTAATGTTTACACCAAGTGAAGAGGTACTTTATGACCACCACAAAAAATTTAAAAATCCAAAGTTTGTTAAATATCGTTGATTTTTATTCACGACATACTTTTTAGGTTACATAGATTTCTAAGGAGGGCCCCAAACCTGAAAATATTAATATAATATTTTTTGCAAAAAGAAGATTCACTACTAAGACTTAAATTTTTGGGTTAAGTTTTACTGAAAAATTGGAATCATTTACTGAGTCTACTGTAAGAAATATTGAATCTGCTATAAGAAATTTTGAAATATCAAGAACCAGACTACGTTGCGATATTTGGACAATGTGGGCACAAACACAAATTTTTTACAGGCCTACTACATTTCTTTGTAAGAAGATCGTGTTATTCTACTGTAAGAAGGAGAAGTATCTCCCAGCACGTACCATAGCCAGATCATGGCCTATCAAGATTGCAGTTTATCGTTTCGCAATATTACTGCTCATGTTGGTCAGGATTTCATGACTGTCAGGCAAATATGCAATTACTGTGTTCAAGAGGGCCTTATTCAACGCCTCCACATAACTAACATCTGAGAGAACAGGTATGATATTGGAACATCCATGGAAGATCGTACAGCCACGTCACATACTTTTAGTCAGGAAATTGGCTTTTTTGCAACGAGACATTGGACAGTGAGACAACGTTTGGAGCACTATCGTCATCATGGCGACCACTGTTAAGGCAGCCCGCAGAGCAGCACCAGAGAGAGGCTCACCAACAGTGGTATGCTCAACAACTCTGGAAACGGGAATAGCATCACATTGTCTTTTCAGACGAGTCCGTGTTAAGCATACAGCCGCACGATGTACATAGCCGTGTGTGGAGCCTCTGAGGAAAACGAACGTTGCAATATTACAGTCGTCATCTTCTCATGGTCACAACACTTGGTTTGGAATGAGGCGCCATTGGGTACACAACATGATTACCTTTGGCTCACATAGCTGGTAATTTGGACAGCTATCGTTATATTTTTGATGCATTAAGAGTGGTAGCTTCAAGGTCTCCATGACTTTATATTTCAAGAAGTTAACATAAGACAACATGTTACTCGTGGCGTCCTGGCATATCTGAACACAGAGGGTGGTCAGTACTTTGATTAGATTTCTCGTCCAGTGGAAAGATCTGGTAACTGGTTGACGAAGATGGCTACGCCACCACAAACCATCCACTACGATTAATAAACATAGAGATGGAACAGCATAGAATGACATACCCACATACACTAGCCTGCTGAGTTCGACTTGATGCCATTCGGGATAGAGCCGTTGCTGCTATAGCTGGCAGATTTGTATAACAATTTACGCGCCCTGTGTATCACCAAACCCCCTACAAATTTAATCATGTATTGTTCCTATTATAATGTATTCGTATAATAAGTAAATTTTCATTATTTGTTATACTTATTGATGGCACAGTTTCATTGGCGACCAGTGTACCTCTCCAATAGCACGCATGTTTCAACAGCTTCGCATTTATCCTGCAGCCTTTCCTGAGTTCTCTTTTTTGCACTTTCAGTCAGGCTCATTTAGTGGGGCCTCTGTATTGCCTCTTGCCCCCTTCATTTCCTTCAGTTTTTCTTTTTTTTTCTTTCTTGAGTTAGATTCTGTACCACATAAATTGTCCAAGGACTTTTTTCGGGCCTTTTATTTGTACCTATACTGTCCCTTGTTGCTATTCTGTCTCTCAGAGTTATCTATTCGTGTTCTATCGTATTTCTTTCTCCTGTTTCAGCCAGTCGTAGCCCATTGCGTCCATTAAAACTACCAGCAACGTGTTATTCCTTTAAGTTACCCTGTTCCCATCTCCTTAATTTCTTACGTTTCTGCAATTCCTCCGGTTTTAATCTGCAGTTCGTATCCAATAAAATATTATCGCGGTCAACATCTGCCGCTTGAAATACTTTTGCAGGTAAATTCTCGTTCATGCATCGCTCTCTAACGATTATATAATCAATATAAAATCTTCCAGTGTCTCAGGTCTCTTCCGTAGACACAATACATTTTGAAATCCTTAAGTCAAGTGTTAGCAATGATAAAATTATATTTTGTACAAAATTCTACCCGGTGCTTCCCTTTCCATTCTTTTTCTTCAGTTAATATTCTTTTACTGTTTTTCCTTCTTTTCCTTTTCGTACTATTGAATTCCAGCCCGGCTTTACAGTTAAACTACCATCTTTCTTACTGGTCTGAATAATCTCTTGTATTTCATCTTATATCCTTTCTCTGGTCAACATTGGCTAGTAGGCATACAACCTACCTAATCGAATAAGGGGTCTAACACTTCATACGCGGACTGAGACCAAAGATTTGTTTTTCACCATGAAAACATTCAACAAAGTAGTCATCACCCGAAGTTCCGAATGGGGGATTCTTTTCCCAAAGGAAAATTTAGCCGACTGATACAACTCAGTAGAGCTGCTTATAGTGGCTGTAGTTTTCCCCTGCTTTCAGTCGTTCACATCATCAACATAGCGAGGTCCCGTTTCTTAATGTTACAATGCCAGATCAAAAAATGGCTCTAAGCACTATGGGACTTAACATTTGAGGTCATCAGTCCCCTAGACTTAGAACTACTTAAACCTAACTAACCTAAGGACATGACACACATCCCTGCCCGAGGCAGGATTCGAACCTGCGACCGTAGCAGCAGCGCGGTTCCGGACTGAAACTCCTAGAACCACTCGGCCACAGCGGCCGGCCCTATGCCAGATCAGTCAACCATCTAGACCGTTGTCCATTCAACTACCAAAACTGTTGCTACCCTTCTTCAGTAAGCGCATGTTTTTTTGGCCTCACCCCTTTGATGTAGTGGGCCCTTTGGTAAGGGTATATGTATTGTGGAACATTTGAGGCACACAAGCAAACGTCGTCGCGCCAAGGTCCACGGTTCATGGTTGTGTTTGCAGAGGAAGCGAGGGGGGAATGAAACTGTAGTTGCTTTGAAATAGATAGAAAATAAATAAAAAAACATAAATACCGTTGAGTCGAAGAAAAACTAGTTAGAGAATAGCTTTTGTTCCCCACAACAAAAGACGTTAATTCTAAAAATACATTGCTTGACAAAAGAAGCGAAGCACCCAAAAGAGGAAGAGGAAACAAAATGAAACTTCGTGAGTTGAGGGTGTATGTGACATTATTTTAGTGATTACAAATTGGAGTCAAATATATAAAGAACTTAAGACTATGAGCGCACATACCAGCATGACGTTGCAAACCCCCTGGCCTCTATAAGGCATTGATTCGGTTGAGAAGGTTCTCATAAAGCCGTCGTATCCTTTCCTGAGGCAATCTGAACCACAACTATTGTAACTGGTCCTTTATATCGTGGATACTGCCATTGTGATGGAGTCGACGTCAGAGTTGGTCCCACATATTTCGCTGTGCACGGGAGTACCTCAACACCACAGAGACAGTTTATAGAGACAGTTGCGATGTGCGGACGAGCACTGTCCTGTTGGAAAATGGTGTCACTATACAGTCGCAAGAGGCAGCACGTTATGATACAAAATGTCAGTAACGTACCGTTGTGGCGACGGAATTCTCTGAATCAGTACCAGCGGTGACTGGCAGTCATATTTCATGGCTCTCCACACCATGGCTCCAGGAGTAACACCACTGTACCTTTCCGAAACACTGGACGGACGAGAGGTTGCAGCCATACTATCGTTATGTGGGATATTTCAGTCATTGTTGAACGCAGTGTGACGCCATCCACCAGCAGTCCACGCTTCCCCGTTACAGAAACACTCCAGACTCAGCCGTTCGTGTTATGGTGTTAACAACAGCCTGTGAATGGGACAGTAATTTCCTTTTCCAGCTGCTGCTAGTCTCCGACCAAAGGTGTTGGATGACACAGAATGTTGCGAGAGTCCATTACTTGTTGCCGGATAGCAGGCGCAGACGTGAAGACGTTACGATGATCTTGATGCTCAATACAATGCTCCTTCCTAGTGGTGGTCGAAACATTTCTGACGAGTATGCCTGCCCTAACGCTCTCTTGGAGTCCAACGTCAGTCCACTGTCACATAGAATAACCCACAAATCCGGATACTACACGATTCGAACATCTGGCCAAAAGGAGATCCAGAATGAGGCCCTTCTTAACCTCTATCAGAAGCCGATAATGCTGCCTCACATTAGTACGTGACATCTCAATGTCCTACACAGTGATATCTCAACACCCGACTCCATCTAACCCCTTACATACCGTAACAGGCATGGTAACAACACTAAACGCCAATAACGTTAATGCACTCTACTCTGGCCGCTCTGTCTGTTTCATAGAATTATTGCTCTAATCAGTTACATACCCGCCGATGGTGCGTACATGTACGAAGTTACACTGACATCTGAGCATGTTTTCTGTGACATTCACTTTTTTGTTAGGCGGTACATGCTGCTTTTACACTGAGGCAGAGTTGAACTGGTGAAACAGATTCTTCATTATAAATAATGAGCACATTTGTCAATTGATAATTTAATTCCACCATACGATGGCAAGAAAAATATTTAAATAATGATCTTAGATGAAATAAAATATGATGTACATGGTTAAAATTTGCGTCTCGCAGATGTGGATAGTATATAAACACGATTGTCGTGATGTGCAGTGTTCCTCAGGTGGCTATGATACTTGTGATGTATCTCGGAGGGATGGCGATACTGTAGTAGATTTGTAACAGACTATGACATACTATATTTGGAGATTAATTTCAATAAAAACGTGACCTTAGGGAGGTGAGTCATTTATTTTCTTCGGCCATACATAGGCTCCATAGAATTTGTTAGATCTGAGGGGCACAGTATTTGTGTCCTTCACCATGTTCTTCGTTTTGTCTAATAATCCGTATGGTAATACAGAGATCCACCAAACAAATATACCTTGTGTCGGAGGACAAGTTCTGACGAAAAACTTGTCGAGTATCTACGTAATCCCCCAAGAGGGGGAGATGGATTGTTTTCATAAAATTTGATTCTCTCATTAGCTGGAGACTCACTTCAAGAAACACCTCTGGTAGACATTTGCTCCTCCCTGGGATTGATTACTCTGAAGCTACAGGTAGGTATTGAGTAACGAAAGGGACGTCTTACGTTCCTGAATGCCGGAGAAGAAAACGTGCCGTCGGCTGTGATTCATCGAGAGATACGCCATCCCAGTTCATCGTCCGCACGAGCACCACCCTAATGTACAGCGGGAAAATTTCACGAAATGTTTCATACATTCACTAGCGAGGAAAACCTACTATTTGCAAACTGTAGTGCAGTAGATAAAAGGGACTAGAGGAGCCCATCTGGCCAGCCTGATTTACATTTTCTGTAGGTTCCTGAAATTAAAGGGAAAGCCAGGCTGGTACCTTTGAAAACGGCTCCAACGACTTTCTTGCTCTCACTTGTACCGTTCTAGTTCCTTCTCCTTTTCTAATTATCTCATCACTGACGAGACATTAATCCATAATCCTCAATCTCCACTTCCCCACAAGAACTTAGATTAGCATACCATCTTGCAGACAACTCTGAACATATTAGGTAAATTGACATTAGGTAAATTGACGTACAAATTTGTAACATCTTTAACATTTATTATTATTCTTTGTTAAAATTATTATTTTTCCATATACGTAATTTAGGCAGTTGCCTCTGGCGCCCAGATTAATAAATTATTGTTTTAGATTATATAATAAAATATCTTATTCCTCTTATCATTTATTCATTATTATAACTTTAACAAAATTATCATTCAAAGGAATTAGAGTCAGCTATACTTCTCTAGTGGACATGGCAGTAGTGAGGATGGGACTTCATTCCCATTGCCAAGAATGCGGGTAGTCGGTTGAAAGGCTATATAAAGCTTGCAATAGAGAAGCAGAACAATGATAATGAACGGAATACTATTTATGGAGTATGGTGATAGGTAAGTGGCGGTGTTATGGACCTGGTCACAGGAAGTGACGCTATATAGAAGAAAAAAGAGGTATAATCAGCACAAGACTAGGGATGTAGGCGAAGTGAAGAGAAAGTCATAAAGAGAGGGCTGAATTGTATTGGAGCAGCTATGCAACTCAAAGGAAAGTGGGCGTCATAAGTAGTGTATCTAATACGGTCGTTAAGATAAAAAGAAAACGTCACTTTTAATCATGGAAACGGATATTGTTATCATCTCGCACACTCAGTGCTAACAAAATGGTTCAAATGGCTCTGAGCACTATGGGACTCAACTGCTGAGGTCATTAGTCCCCTAGAACTTAGAACTAGTTAAACCTAACTAACCTAAGGACATCACAAACATCCATGCCCGAGGCAGGATTCGAACCTGCGACCGTAGCGGTCTTGCGGTTCCAGACTGCAGCGCCTTTAACCGCACGGCCACTTCGGCCGGCTTCAGTGCTAACAACCCCACCATTTTCCCATAATTTATTATCGTGATATTTTGTCAGACCACAATACATCTCTCCACCTTTAGACTTAGTCATTCTTCAGATTTGCTTCCAACAGAAATTTAGCTCACTCCCACTTCTAGACCGGGAAGTCCTTCCCTTCCTTCTCCACAGCAGACTCCCACCCCTTTGCCTCCACCTTCTTCCTTTGTTTCTTCGCTATAATTAAGGATCGGTCTCCATCCAACAACAGTAACTCCAACTGCCATGTTTTCCTATCAACAAGCCCTTCGCATTACACTCACCTCTACAGCATTACCCAATTACTCGTTTGTTGCTCTACGCCCTACAGTTTCAAACAGTCATTCAGTTCCCAGAATGAGATTTTCACTCTGCAGCGGAGTGTGCGCTGATATGAAACTTCCTGGCAGATTAAAACTGTGTGCCCGACCGAGACTCGAACTCGGGACCTTTGCCTTTCGCGGGCAAGTGCTCTACCAACTGAGCTACAGAAGCACGACTCACGCCCGGTACTCACAGCTTTACTTCTGCCAGTACCTCGTCTCCTACCTTCCAAACTTTACAGAAGCTCTCCTGCGAACCATGCAGAACTAGCACTCCTGAAAGAAAGGATATTGCGGAGACATGGCTTAGCCACAGCCTGGGGGATGTTTCCAGAATGAGATTTTCACTCTGCAGCGGAGTGTGCGCTGATATGAAACTTCCTGGCAGATTAAAACTGTGTGCCCGACCGAGACTCGAACTCGGGACCTTTGCCTTTCGCGGGCAAGTGCTCTACCAACTGAGCTACCGAAGCACGACTCACGCCCGGTACTCACAGCTTTACTTCTGCCAGTACCTCGTCTCCTACCTTCCAAACTTTACAGAAGCTCTCCTGCGAACCATGCAGAACTAGCACTCCTGAAAGAAAGGATATTGCGGAGACATGGCTTAGCCACAGCCTGGGGGATGTTTCCAGAATGAGATTTTCACTCTGCAGCGGAGTGTGCGCTGATATGAAACTTCCTGGCAGATTCAGTCATTCAGTTCTTCGTCTTCCAAGTGATTCCTTACTATTGCGAGTCCTTCAATTCTGACTTCGCCACAGGAGGGGGGGGGGGGGGGGTAGTCAGTACGCAAGGAAGCTGTAGAGAAGAACGGCCACAGACTTCATGCGTTATAAGAAGCCAGTCACCATTGGCCATTCCCCACCCACTGGAAATGCAAAGGTAGACACGTGATTAAACTCATGAAATAAACACATTAAATAACACCCCATTTTACATTGTGTTTAATTAGTAATACCACTAATAAATTAATACGTTTCAGCAACCTTTACGACGTTAAATATATATTAAGCTATTGCCTACTGTACCACCGGGCCGACGTCGCTAAAAGTTACCGGTTTACAACACGGGTAGCAGACCTTACATGTGAAAAGCAAGAAATAAAGTACGTCAGAACTGCGTTTGTCGAAATGTTGGGCACTATGCGGGGATGAGAAGTGCAGTTACGCACAAGCCAGAGCATACTGTAATTTACAGTAAGCTAAATTTTCATGAATAGTAATAAAGCAATCCTGCGTCTTCACGCTCCACGCTCTCTCTCTCTCTCTCTCTCTTTCTCCCCCCAATGTATAGTAGTTTCTGCAGGTAGTACCATAGTTTTAAAAGAGACGAATTCAACAACGTTTCAGTCTTCACTATGCGATCAGCAGTTTCGTAGAAATTACAATACTTATATCTTCGAGATTTATCTGTTTTAAACATGAAACCAAGTGCTGTCTCGTGTTGTTATACGAAACTGTCACTTCAAGCTGGTGGATTGCTCCCACTTCACGCAGTTGTGACAGTCTATTTATTAAAGGCGATTAATGGATAAAAGTCACTTTTAGTAATGAAAATGGATATTCTTCCCATCTCGTAAGCTCAGTGCTAACAACCTCATCTTTTTCCAAGTAATTTATTATTGTGATACTTTGTCGTAACACAATACATCTCTGCACCTTTAAACCTAAAGCGGGTAGAGCGCTAGACTCCAACCATAGACGCCACGTGTTCAGTCCCAGGTACAAACGAGCATTTTTCTAGTTCTAGTCACTAGAGGAAGGCTCCAGATCCACTCAGCCTGCTAGAAAATAAGTACCAGTGTTCTTTCCGGGGGGTAAAAGGTGGACGGGTCGATAGCTCCGCCACCCTGCTTCGCGTAGTGCTGTGGCGAAGAAAGGCCATGCAGTCGGACCAATGGCCCCGTCACGGGTTTGCACGACAGACTTACCTTTTTCTTTTCTTTTCAGTAATCACACTTGGTTGCATGTCGATGGACCGACACGTAAACTAGAAAACAAAGAAAGTGGCATCTAAGAATGATTCAGCTGTTAGCTACGGTAACAGTTCTGGTCTTGTTTCTACCAGAGCCTTGAAAGAAGGGTGAACATAAAAAAGTGAAGGTACTTTTAAAACAGGGAATTGAGGTGTACAGATTACTAAATAATGACTTAGTATGATGAGTTTAATGTGAATATGTGCACTTAAAACTGCAAAATTAAGTCAGCAAATTAGTAATCTGATTTAGAAGAGTGACACGCAGTTGAATTCCTTTCTTTTAGAATGACGGTACCAGCAGAAAAAATTTCTATAATTCTATTTGATATAGCAAAGTTGATACCGATACCACTGTAATTAATACGGCTTTGGAAAAAGACCGTACGTCGTTTAGGGAGATTCTTTCATATGGCTTTTTTATTTTTTGGCTTTCGGGACGTGCCCATAAGGCCATCTCAAGACTAGACTGTGAATTATGACGATACGAACGTAAGGACAACACAACACCGAGTCCTCGAGCTGTAACAAGCTCCGACTCCGCTGATAATCCAGCCCGCTGCTCTTCAGTCAGCAATCCGCTGCTCTGATCGCGGAGCTACCAAGACGGACTTCCTCGGAATTCATAGGCGGAAAATAAAACTACGGTATCTGTAACGGTCCCGGAAATATTTGAGGTGAATAGCTTGGCTGAAACACCTTATGTATACTAGATATGTCAGATTACTGCTTACCTAATCAGTGACACTAGGTTCGAACGTTACATAATAACGATGAAATAAGTTCACATTCCTTAACGTTTCTGACGTGCATATTTTGGCGGTGTGATTTTATTATTACGTATACATGTCTTGTTTGCAAAATACATTTGTATGCATCAGTGAATGTTTTTGGTGCATCATTAAATACGTATAAACGTTTGCAGAATGTAAGATATGTGCGTAGCATTTGTTTGTAAGCCATTGATCGCATTTTCATTTACTTACTCTGTGTCATTCTTAGAACTAATACTTGCTTTTCTCAAACTACAGTATTCCTTCTTCACAGTTGTGCTGGTTTATTTTCTCTACGCCTGCTACACCGCTCTTTTATAGTGAGTCTAAGCCGTATCCTAGTAAGCAATTACATTGGTTTAACAAAGGAGATTTTTTTTTTACATAAAACAAGTCTTACGTTCACTGTAGACAAAAATGTAACACAAGATACACAGAGGTGGTAGGCTATAAAAATTCTGGTGGTAACACAATAAGAAATAATAAATAGCCGTTGGTACACATTTGGGATATTCCCAATGCAATTCATATTAATCTATCTAAATTAGCAATAAAATGTTCTTTTGCGTGTCGTTTAAGAATTTTCTCAACAGCTGTGAATGGATAATTCAGTATTTCTACAGGTCTATAAGTATCATCTAGACAGAACATGCAAACACTATACAAGAACCAGAGCTAGGTGTTGCAGCAGTACACCAGTATTCAGTCACATACATATAGCAGTTACATAGTGACATACATTTAGAGGGAGAGACTTCCAAATCCTGCTGAATAGCACGTAGGAATATATTCAGTTAATTGTGCTTAGGTATTCCCTTGGAATTCTAATTACCAAGAGCGTGGTGGTGGTAGGGGAAGACGGGGCAAGACGGGGAGGTGGGGTAAGATAGGGAAGGGCTATAATCTACGGTTAGAGTGCTGCCACCTGTGGATAGCTACGTCAACATCATCAATACACAGGTCCCAGTGTGTTGACATTGCTGAACCTTAGTTTTGCGGCGGTTTCTGTGAGCTTTGCAAGGTACGTACAATTGTTATACTGATTTCCAATGTTTTACACCTTTCGAGGTCCTAAAACATGTGTTTCGTGAACATTTGTCCAGACTGTATATATAGCACTGAATAGTATGTCTTATTAACAGTAAACTGCTGTGTCGGTAGTCAATGTTCACTAAACAGTGTTCATGTAGGCGTAACATAACCTGACAGCATGGTAGGGGGCAAGACGGGGTGCAGCAAGATGTGAAGCTTCCCCGTCTTACCCCTACTATTTGTCCAACCATTACGTTCTTATCGTCTCATGTGTTTACCTCGCTGATCGTTTTGAACACGTACATTATACGTTGAATACAATTGTAAATAGAATGGTATTCGTTATTCCAACGTTTCCTAATTAATTACAAAGTATGCCTTAGGGTATATGGTGAATACAAATACACAAAACGTGCAAAGTCAGTATCCTTGCTATGCTTTAACGACTGACTATTGGAAATATGATATTTACTATATAATATAGATTACCAGGAATGATCTAACTCAATAGTACGTTCCACGTGTTTTATTTCAGATGGTTCGCAAGTATCGGCGACAAACGTCTAGGCAAGATTGGTCATCGGAGTCAATGGAAGGCGCTGTAAATGCTGTTATAGAAGGTCGTATGGGTTCTTTCAGGGCTGCTCGACAGTTCAACGTGCCACAGACAACGATTTAACGACATGTGGTAAAGAAACGCACTAATCCTGGCTATACAGTTGTGAAAAGGTTAGGACCAATCACAGTGTGTTTACCCCAGAACAAGAGGCAGAACTTAAAGACTACTTAACACAGATGGAAGGACAGTATTTTGGCCTAACACTTAAAGAACTTTGTGAACTTGCTTTTCAGCTAGCTGAACGAAACAACATCAAACATCCATTTAATACTGCAGCCAAATCTGCTGGAAGAGATTGGTTAAATGGGTTCCTTGCACGAAGTCCTACCTTAACAATACGAAAACCAGAGGCCACATCAATCGCACGAGCAATGGGGTTTAATCGAGTTGCTGTAGATCGGTTTTTCGATCTGTTAGAAAGTCAATTAGACACATTCTAGTTTACGGGAGACAGAATTTTCAATTGCGATGAGACTGGTTTAACAGTCATTCCAAAAGGTGACGCAAAGGTGGTTGCTTTGAAAGGGCGCAGACAGGTGGGAGCAGTTACTTCAGCAGAAAGAGGGCAGCTGTGACTGCAGAAATCTGTGTTTCGGCGTCGGGGTGACACAAAGGTGGTTGCTTTGAAAGGGCGCAGACAGGCGGGAGCAGTTACTTCAGTAGAAAGAGGGCAGCTGTGACTGCAGAAATCTGTGTTTCGGCGTCGGGGTGCTACGTACCACCTATGTTAATTTATCCTCGAAAACGAATGGAACAAGCGTTTGAGACTGGCCTGCCCCCTGGTGCCTGGGCAGAAGTCCAAGAAACTGGTTGGATGACGAAAGAACTATTTTTGACTTGGTTTAAGAAATTTATTGCATTTACTGGAGCGTCAAAGGAAAGACCAATACTTCTCATATTGGACGGCCACAAAACGCACACCAAGAATTTAGAACTGATAGATGTGGCCCTCGAAAATGGGGTTGTCTTGCTGTGTTTGCCACCACACTGCTCACTCCGTCTTCAACCATTGGGCGTGGCATTTATGAAACCTCTCAGTAAATTTTACGAAGTAAGATCGTGGCTTCGCACCCATCCTGGAAAAGTTGTTACGTTGCATCAGATAGCAAGTTTATTCGGCAAAGCCTTCATTCATTCGGCTACAGTGTCCACAGCAGTGAACGGGTTTCGGAAAACAGGCATTTGGCATGTAAACAGAAATGTGTTTCAAGAAAGTGATTACCTTCTCTGTTCAACTACAGATATTCATCAAGCTCACACATCTGAAATTACAGAAACGGAAGACCAAATACCAGAGATGTTGTCAAGACGTAAAACACCTGAACAATTAACAACTGACGATCAAGCCCCTGTTTCGTCTAACTTTCAGGTTACCAGCCCTGAAATGGTGTTAGCTATTCCAAAGGTGGATAAAAAAACCAAAAAGAAACCATCTAACAGGCGTGGAAAACCCGTTGTTTTAACCGAATCTCCTTATAGCAGTGAACTACCTGAAGACATTAAACGAAAATGAGTCCCCAAACGTGCTGCATGTAAACGAAAACTCTTCTCAAAGACGTTTAATAAACCTGGGATACCACCAAAAGGACATAATGACAACGAAAAAGTGACGAACGTTAGTGACGTCTTAACCACCCCTTCATGCTCAAGGGATAATAAACTGAGGTCGAATGACAACGAGGAAGAGAGTGAAGAATGTTTATACTGCTATGACTTCTCTGAAGGATACTGGATACAGTGTATTAGCTGCGGATGCTGGACCCACGACACTTGTGCAGGGATAGAAAGTGATGATGACGAGGCTGTCCACACTTGTGTACTACACTCCTGGAAATTGAAATAAGAACACCGTGAATTCATTGTCCCAGGAAGGGGAAACTTTATTGACACATTCCTGGGGTCAGATACATCACATGATCACACTGACAGAACCTTGGCACATAGACACAGGCAACAGAGCATGCACAATGTCGGCACTAGTACAGTGTATATCCACCTTTCGCAGCAATGCAGGCTGCTATTCTCCCATGGAGACGATCGTAGAGATGCTGGATGTAGTCCTGTGGAACGGCTTGCCATGCCATTTCCACCTGGCGCCTCAGTTGGACCAGCGTTCGTGCTGGACGTGCAGACCGCGTGAGACGACGCTTCATCCAGTCCCAAACATGCTCAATGGGGGACAGATCCGGAGATCTTGCTGGCCAGGGTAGTTGACTTACACCTTCTAGAGCACGTTGGGTGGCACGGGATACATGCGGACGTGCATTGTCCTGTTGGAACAGCAAGTTCCCTTGCGGGTCTAGGAATGGTAGAACGATGGGTTCGATGACGGTTTGGATGTACCGTGCACTATTCAGTGTCCCCACGACGATCACCAGTGGTGTACGGCCAGTGTAGGAGATCGCTCCCCACACCATGATGCCGGGTGTTGGCCCTGTGTGCATCGGTCGTATGCAGTCCTGATTGTGGCGCTCACCTGCACGGCGCCAAACACGCATACGACCATCATTGGCACCAAGGCAGAAGCGACTCTCATCGCTGAAGACGACACGTCTCCATTCGTCCCTCCATTCACGCCTGTCGCGACACCACTGGAGGCGGGCTGCACGATGTTGGGGCGTGAGCGGAAGACGGCCTAACGGTGTGCGGGACCGTAGCCCAGCTTCATGGAGACGGTTGCGAATGGTCCTCGCCGATACCCCAGGAGCAACAGTGTCCCTAATTTGCTGGGAAGTGGCGGTGCGGTCCCCTACGGCACTGCGTAGGATCCTACGGTCTTGGCGTGCATCCGTGCGTCGCTGCGGTCCGGTCCCAGGTCGACGGGCACGTGCACCTTCCGCCGACCACTGGCGACAACATCGATGTACTGTGGAGACCTCACGCCCCACGTGTTGAGCAATTCGGCGGTACGTCCACCCGGCCTCCCGCATGCCCACTATACGCCCTCGCTCAAAGTCCGTCAACTGCACATACGGTTCACGTCCACGCTGTCGCGGCATGCTACCAGTGTTAAAGACTGCGATGGAGCTCCGTATGCCACGGCAAACTGGCAGACACTGACGGCGGCGGTGCACAAATGCTGCGCAGCTAGCGCCATTCGACGGCCAACACCGCGGTTCCTGATGTGTCCGCTGTGCCATGCGTGTGATCATTGCTTGTACAGCCCTCTCGCAGTGTCCGGAGCAAGTATGGTGGGTCTGACACACCGGTGTCAATGTGTTCTTTTTTCCATTTCCAGGAGTGTATATGAAAGTAAGAGGCCTAAATAAAACGTAATACGTGAATCTAAAATTCTCAGTACCATGTTTCGAAACCTTATCGTCACATGATTTCGTTATTCCAGTCCTTATTTAAGCTTTAGAGATGAATTCATGCTAGTTCCCCATCTTACCCCACATATGGGGCAAGACGAGGAATTGGTAGTTTATGTTTCAAATCGAGATATTTCTAACTAAATTTAACAAGTTTGCAGGTTTCTTTGCATGCTATTGTAATTCAATGGTTAAGTAAACAAATGATGATCAAACCTACTTGAATTTATTTATTTTTATCCCTTTTTCAAGTTAGCTTCCCCATCTTGCCCCGCCTTCCCCTAGTGGTGGTGGTGGTGGTGGTATGTACAGGGCGTTCAACAGCGAGATCATCAGCGCTCGCACACAACTGACAGAATACAATTGTGGTTATGAGTTGTGAGGAACATGCAACAAAATTTAAATTAGAAAATGCAATCCACAGCAATCCTGGAACTCTCTCACTCTCACTGTCACACAAAGCAGCACAATAAGTATGCTTCAAGCCAGCGTGTGAGTAAAATGCATCGACTTTAACTAAACATCTAAAGTAGTTGAGGAAGGAGATGAGCCTATATAATCAACTTGAAAATAAAAGATGAAGCAACCTCGCTAGAAACACATTAATACCTTATACCTATGACACTACTGAGAAGACAAGACATCACACAGAATCTTAAAATACGAACGATATTCGATTCATAATCATCTAAAATAGAGGGCAGGTCAACTGGTAAGTGGGTTTCAGCCTTCAAGGCTTGGTATAAAACGCCTTGAGTTAAAATGTGGCGTATAGAAACGTGTACACCACAAGCACTACATACCAGTGGGTCTCCCTGCGGAAGGAGAAACCCATGCGTCAGAGGACAGTGTCCTATCGGGAGGTGCATTAAAAGTACTCGCTCCAGTCGCAGTGGCCGGAAGAAGGAACGCCGAGGTCGTGTCATTGGTTTCACGAACTTCAGCTTGTTGTTCTACAACTGTAACCACTCCTCCTCTCACCGATGCATGTTATTTTGTCTCGATAGTGATATAACTGTATGGACAGGGGTAGCACATTCCGAAATTATAACTTCCAAACAGGCATCCTTAGCTGCTGCATCTGCCGATTAATTACCTTTAATGCTCAAGTGCTATGATACCCAGCAGAATGACACCTCTTTTCTTTACTCTGTAAGTGGGAAAGTGTGTCATGAATCAGCTCAAGATACTTTTGGGCTGGTTACATGTGATAGATAGCCTGAGGAATTTGGTAGCAGGTTGTGACTGTACCAGGTAAGTGTATCTTGATGACACAGACTGAAAGAAATAACACAGCACAACCGCTGGAGTTATCCTGATAAGACCCATCAGTGTAAACGAGCACACAGTCACGGTGCTCGGCTAAAATTCTGTAAAATACCGCTTTAAAAACAGTGGCCAATTGAAAATCTTCTTGCACACTGATAGATCTAAAATAATCATGGGTCTCCGTATTAACCAGGAGGCGAATGACTCCAAACTCGATGAAGCACAAGTATTATCTGCACCAAGAAGCACGAAATTATGCCGCACGTGAATCCCGAATGGCTTCGTTGTTCGTGACCTATTTCTACATAGTCGGTCCAGTGAAGGACGAGCAACAGTATTGAATGCCGGTGATTGTGGCGTGGAGAGAAAGCTACACACAAGATGCATCATGAGAACCGACCACCGGATGACAAGTGGTGATTCATGAGCCTCAACACAGACGCTAAAAATTTGACTCGTCCTATACGCTCCTGTCGCCAAACGAATCCCCTCATGATTAACACCGTCAGTTATATTAAGATGGTCGTGCTGAGTCATAAACTGTGCAACCATAGTCAAGGCGAGATAGCAAGTGCTTTGTAAAACTGAAGCGGTCTGCTCCACATGAACTGTGGCTGAGGCATTTTAAAATATTCAATGTCTATAAGGCTTTAGCCTTAATAGCCTTCAGATGTGGTGACAACGTGAGGCGTTCATCGGTAGTGACTCAGAAACTTAAATGAACTTATAAAATTAAGAACAATGTATCTCATTGTAAGAAGAGGCAAAAATTGCAACTGAAACAAACACTTTAAAGAAACACCTTTCTCTTAGGAAAATTAAAAACCTGTAGGACCTGCTCACTCCTCCAATCGCCGTATCACAAGTTGCAACTGACGAATGGATGTTGGAAGGTTGTAGAACGAGCAGAAGATGGCAAAGTCGTCCACAAACAATGAACATCGAACAGGAGACGTAGTTGTGGACGTAATACCATTGATGGCAATAGTGAACAGAGTTACACTGAAAACAGATCCTTCAGGGACTCCATTTTCTTGCTCGAACCGCTCGGAAAAAGCATCATCAACTTGAAATCGAAAAAATCGTCTGGAAATGAAGCACCATATGGAAACTGGTACTCTACCTCTGAAGCCTCATTGGTTAAGCTGTTCCAGGATGTGATGCCTCCAAGTAGTGTCACAGGCCCTCTCAATTGAAGAAGATAGATTTGAGGTGCTGTCTGCGTAGGAAGGATTGTTATATTTCCGCCTCCAGCAGGGTGAAGTTTTCAAGGGTTGAATGATACCTCCGAAGCTGTGTGTATTTTCAGACGACAGGACTGAAGAAGGCTCTTAGGAATATATGTATACGTCGTCTGCATATTACAATATTTCGATGTCACTGGCAAAGAGGTCACGAAGGTCTGCAGTATAGAGACTGAATAATAAGGGTGCCAAGACTGATCCCTTCAGGAGTTCTCTGCAAGTTTCTCTGAGTCCCAGTGTAGCTCCGTATTGCAAAATGATTATTTTCCTGTTGCTTAGGAAGCTTACAATGTTACGCACGACTGGTTTTATAATCTGAAGTGCCTTCAGTATTTCTCCCTAAGATTGACAAGACGATGTTGTCGTGTGCTTTAGTCAAGTATATGAACGCAACTATCATATAATTATTCCACATCTACGTTATTACTCTTTAACAAAAAAATGGTTCAAATGGCTCTGAGCACTATGGGACTTAACATCTATGGTCATCAGTCCCCTAGAACTTAGAACTACTTAAACCTAACTAACCTAAGGACATCACACAACACCCAGCCATCACGAGGCAGAGAAAATCCCTGACCCCGCCGGGAATCGAACCCGGGAACCCGGGCGTGGAAAGCGAGAACGCTACCGCACGACCACGAGATGCGGGCTTTACTCTTTAACAGCGGGTGGTATAAAATGAAAACTTAAATCTTCCTGTACTAGCTATGATTTCTCTTATTTTATTATGATGATCGTTTCTTCCTATGCAGGCTGGTAACAGTAAAATGTTTTCACATTCAGAGGAGAAAGTTGGTGATTGAAATTTCGTGAAAAGATCTCTCCGCAACGAAAAAGCCGTTGTTTTATTGATTACTATGCCAAATCACTTATCATATTCGTGACGCTCTCTCTTCTATTTCGCAATAATAAAAAACAATCTGCCCTTCTTTGAATTTTTTCGATATCCTCCGTCAATCCTATCTGGTAACGACCGCATACCGCACAGCAGTACTCCAGAGGAGGACGAACAAGCGTAGTGTTGGCGTCCCTTTAGTAGACCTGTTGCATCTTCAAAGTGTTCTGCCAATAAAACGTGGGTCTTTGGTTTGCCTTCCCCACAACATTATCTATGTGATCGTTCCAACTGAATTGGCTTCGAATTGTATTTCATTTCTTTTTTTACTCACGTGGATGATCTCACACTTTCTCTTATTGGGACGCAGTTGTTACTTTTCACACCATTCAGACGTCGTGTCTAAGTCATCTGGCAATTGGTTTTTGCAGAGAAATTTAGCTGTATGTCAGCAACGAACCGTAGAAGGATTTCAGTTATCTCTTTTCGTTTTCGGTAATATTTCCTTGTTTTCACAGCACCATTCTAAGCGCTATTTAATAACCTTCTCACTACCCTCGCTGAACGCGATAGTAATGCGGTACATCGATATGAATAAAGTTTATCACATCTTTTTCCAGATTTGTGGATGACACGACATGTTTTGAGTCCATACGCCCTTGTAGATTTTGAGCACCAGCAGATTCTCTTTATGTGCAATGTGTCTTAGGATTGGGTAGTCAGCATAATACAGACCAGGTGCAGCACCCTTCCCTTGGGTGAGTGCAGTCTGGAGTTCTTCCAGCGAAAAGGTTGGTGTAATGACAGTGTTGTCCTCCTCATATTCCGTGTCATCTTCCGGGTTCATTCCTTCAGGTAGGGCTATCATACACAAAAACGATTTTAAAAGATCTTTGGATGGTGTAGGAATGTGCATGTCCATTGTCAGACAGTCTTTTTGTTCATTATTACTTTCCAGATAGTGATAAATTACGTTTGTTTGCAGACAACTGCGCAGAATTTCTCCATTTTTTTTCTAGGTACTTGGATATTTTCTTAGCTGTAGCTTGTACTTTCTTAAGAGCAGTAAGTTTATATCATTAGAGTTTCGTATTTCCTTAATGTGCTGGCGTAGGCTGTCGCCAGCACACCGGTCGGCAAAGATGTAGCGCGAAGATGGATAGTAGGCGCTGGATCAAGCACGCCTATCACGGAAGAGTCTCAGGGAAAGCTAAGCGAATATGTAGAGGAAGAAGGAATAACACGGCAGCAAGCACATCAGTTGCATTTACTGCTTCTTCTCTGGGTCGTTCCAGAGATTTTGCCGCTCAGTGGGAAAATTTCAAGAGGTTATCTCCCTCCAACAGCTCATTGCTTTTGCCTCAAAGCTGCTCACTCAAACTCAGTGCACTTACTCGAAAACTGAAAAAGAAGCTCTCACTATTGTGTATGGTGTGACGAAATTCCATCACTATTTGTGTGGTCGCAAGTTCTTTCTAGTGAAAGATCAAAAGCCTTTGCAGTCCTAGTTTCATCCGTCAAAGCCGTCCCTACACGCACTGTTCAAAAATTGCAAAACTGGGCTTTGCTGCTTTCGCAGCATCAGTATGGAATTGTGTACAGATCTACGGCAAAGCATGGCGGTGAAGTCGCCCTATCTTGCCTTTCGTTTGGGCCAGACTCTGATTTTGATGCATCTGTCGCATCTTGTTGCCAAATTGATGTGCAGAACTCTGACTTGCTGGAATCTTTTCCCTTGCACTATAGAAAAATTGCCCAGGCCACGGAAGCAGATCCTGATCTGAAGATTTTGTTGCATTTTGGCCACGTTCACTGAACAGTATCCAGAACTCATTTATACGTCGATATTTGGCACGTCGGCATAACCTTTCAGTTCAACAAGGTGTGATTCTAGTTCAAAATGACAATGGACAATCGCCTGTGCTTGTTCCCAAAGTGTTGCAAAAGGATACGTTGCGATTGCTCCACCAAGAACATTGCGGCATTGTTCGCACTAAACAGTTAGCGCGCCGGCTCTGTATGTGGCAGGGCAGGGACGCCCACGTTGATTTAGATGACATCACACTGTCGGGCATGCGCAGAAAACAAATCTGTTCCACCACAGACATTCTCAGCTTGGTCTGATACTCAGTCGCCATGGCAACGAGTACATATAGACTTTGCAGGACCAGACTGAACACTTGATGGCTCATAGTGGTAGACTCGTTTAGCAAATTCCCACTTTGGGGGCCTATGGCATCTACCACATCACGTAGCACCATTGAAACGTTGTCCTCCATATTTTGCAAAGATTTGCCAGAATTACTTGTGACGGACAACGGACCACATTTCACTTCACGTGATTTTGAAGTTTTGTGAACGAAATGGCATTCCTCATCTGAGAAGTGCTTTGTTTCATCTCCAGTTCAACGGGGAAGCAGAACGCTTCGTATGCACTTCCAAACAACAGATGACCAAATTTCGCACCACCCACACGCGGGAACAGGCACTGCATCTCTTTATCGCCTCCTATTGCTTCCACCCACGAGACGGACCATCACCGGCGGGACTTCTGTATGGGCGCCGCCATCGGACGCTGCTACTCTTGCTACACCCACTACAGAATCCGGCGCCGCCGATGGTCCGCAAGTATCGCTTTGCGCAGCTCGATCTTGTTCTTTTCAGGGTTTGTGGCAACCGTGAGTGCGGAGAAAGAGGTGTGATGCTGGAACGCATTTGGTCTTTTATGTACTTGATTGCTCGTCCCGATGGTTTGCAGCGCCGCCACGAGAACTAAATTCGTGGATATCATTTCCACCGCGATTCTGCTGCGTTTCTCCCCGTTGATTCACGACCTCACAGGCGCGGCTTCATGCAAACAGGGCACCCCAGGAGGAGTGGATGGACGGTGCACCCTCGTCCCCACTGTCCCCACTCGCCGACCTGATGGACGTGGACCCGCCGTCGCCATCGCTGTCATCGTCCCAGGACACGTCATCAGGCCTGGACGTGTACCTGGTAGCAGGTTTTTGGAGGATGTTCCTGTTGTCTCGCAAGCAAGATGGTGGGGTACGGATGGGAGTACGCCATCCTCCAGTCACAGCTCCCAGCTCATCTCTATGTCCAGCGTCCTGCCTCCCTCCCCATCGTCGTTCGCATCCTTCCTACACGACAGTGGTGTGGAATTTCGGGGGAAGGGGAGGAATGTGCTGGGGTAGGCTGTCACCAGCACACTGGTCGGCAAAGATGTAGCGCGAAGATCGATAGTAGGCACTGGATCAAGCGCACCTATCACGAAAGAGGCCAGAGACAGACTCGCAAGTAACAGGCCGCCAACGCCCTCTCGACAGCAAGTATTTAGGCCGCCGTCGCCAACAGGAGGGCCTCACTGACGCACTATCTCAGTCACACAGGCGCTGACTCGACTCACTACTCCTGGTTGGCGCCTGTCATTCATTCGTGGAGCGGCGTAGTTCAGTTCAGGATATGCCAGGACATAGCGTCCGGAGTTGTGTAATAGCAATATTACCGATATTGTCTGCAAGAGGGCTGTTACTGATGAGTTTGTACTACAGAACATGGGCTCTATTCTAGTTAAGTAAAACTTACAGTCCATGTAAATAAAGAACAGTATTAATACATATGTGCATTTTTGTTGTAGAAAGCGATACTGACCCCCTATAACATCCTTTCCCTAGTTTCCTACGGTGCAAGTCTCTACACTTAATGCTTCCTTTCATCTCTTGTGGTCTGATTATGTGCTTTTTGAGGTAGTGAGACTTCCGCTGCTTCACTGATAAGAGAAACAAGGATTACATAATGTCTTTTGGGATCCTCAGTTTCGATGATCGATTCTTCCAGTAGTGTGCCTGGCATATCCTGTGCTGAAGTATGCTGCTCCACGAATGAATGACAGGCTCCAGCCAGTGAGTCGAGTCAGTGCCTGTGTGACTGAGGTAGTGCGTCAGTGAGGCCCTCCTGTTGGCGACGGCGGCCTAAATACTTGCTGTCGAGAGGGTGTTGGCGGCCTGTTACTTGCGAGTCTGTCTTTGGCCTCTTTCGTGATAGGTGCGCTTGATCCAGTAGTGTCTCGATTAGGTTCCAATTGGCTTTGTTTGTATTCCATTGACGGCTGATTGCATGTTTGAAACTCATCCTAGGTTATGTGACTGTTATGATTTGAATTTACTATTTTGTTCTGGTAGACAGTGTTGGGGATGCTATGCTCAAGTCTGCTGTCATCCGGACTTCATTTTGTCGGACTGCTTCTGTCGGTAAGCTATCATTTAGTACTACAAGATATACAAATCTAGTATATCCACCAGTATTTTTACCACTGTTAGCACTCCTGCAGCCCCACAGTGTACGGTGGCTTGTTGCTGAGTCCTTCCGTCTTTCTCTAGATATTCATGTAGCTTTTCCTGAGACGGGGATCTGCATTCGGCTTTCACCTAGTAACGAAAGGAGTTTCCTGAAGGTAACAGTTATTGCTGTTAATTTTTGTTTGGAAGGTCTGTCGGCAGGTGCTTTGTATGCTCTGACTAAATTCAGTCGAAGGTCTTTGATCAGAGGACGGATATCAACAATTTGCAATGCATTATGCTGAGAACTAGTATTGACAACGGAAAAATGAATACTTTGTTCTACTAACAATGGTGCACCGCCTAGGCTATCATTTGTTTTCCCTAACGACAGAGTAGCCTGGGAGTGCAAACGGTTCGTTCGATTTTAACCATGTTTTAATGGTGGTACTAATGTCTCCCTTAGTTTCGAGCAGAAAATGTCGGAGGCTGTCTTTGCTTCCCTTGAATGATCTTGCGTTCCATTGGATGATTTTATAGGCATTTTGGTGTGTAAGGAGTGGAGTCAACATATTTTGGATTGACAGCCGGACGCAGGCCAATGTCTCAGAGAAAGCTAAGCGAATATGTAGAGGAAGAAGGAAGAACTTGGCAG
This sequence comes from Schistocerca nitens, assembly GCF_023898315.1. Classification (NCBI taxonomy): domain Eukaryota; kingdom Metazoa; phylum Arthropoda; class Insecta; order Orthoptera; family Acrididae; genus Schistocerca; species Schistocerca nitens. Next base: position 352,118,791 of record NC_064616.1, read on the forward strand.
CAAGAACATCAGTTGCATTTACTGCTTCTTCTCTGGGCAATTCCAGAGATTTTGCCGCCCAGTGCGAAAATTTCAAGAGGAGATCTCCCTCCCACAGCCTCTCCCCCGCTCCCTGCATTTGCAGACACAGTCAACCATTTTTATAGTGTCCTGCAGCCATGACGTTTTATTTTCACACATCACACTTACCGTTATTATTCACAACCCTTTCTGATGTGACAACGTCTTTCAGACCAGAGCCAAGCTGGGACAGATACAAATTTTTTTCCTGGAGAGTAAGAATATATATAAGGGAGAGAGAAATTAATTACATTACAGTCATTATCACATATGATACACATATTAGAAATACGATTTTGTTACAACCATAAATTTTATCACTTTCGTTATTATATATGATGAAATGAAAATTTCCGTTGTTTCCTACAGAAGACATCCAGCCTTTCCTCAGTGGCTCTGAGCACTATGGGACTCAACTGCTGAGGTTATTAGTCCCCTAGAACTTAGAACTAGTTAAACCTACCTAACCTAAGGACATCACAAACATCCATGCCCGAGGCAGGATTCGAACCTGCGACCGTAGCGGTCTTGCGGTTCCAGACTGCAGCGCCTTTAACCGCACGGCCACTTCGGCCGGCCTTTCCTCAGTGTTTATCGTTGATGCAATACCTTGATAGATATGCATCAGTATCAGTCCATTTAAACAATCGTCATCCTGCTGAGAAGAAATGTCTCCAGACGGCGTAAAGTTGAGAAAGATCTCTCTGCTGTGCTGGCTGTTACAGGAAATGTGCACAACTGACGCATGACTAATATTTGGCAGCCCCGTTGTGCTTTTATAGGCCTCTGCTGGAGGCTTTTCTATATTTTCGTCCATTTGTTGCCAAAATTGTAGCTTTCCCTTCAAAGCTACAAAACAAGGGAAATAGTTTTTATGGTTCAGCACTTTGCAAAACATGCACTATATCTTCGTCACTACAGTCTTGCGATAACAGTTTTTTTATATGACCGATTCGATGTAGCTGAGTTGTAGGGTGTCTTAATGACATTTCATTTAACAAATGGTCGAGAAAAGGTATGGACATTGACAAATGGTAATACTTGTCTACAGAATGTGTCTGAAAAATGGGTCTGATGGTCTGTTCAAAGCATAGCTGTACACGGCTACGTAAACAGAGTGCTATCTGTAAGCATTTTCGAAAGTTATCCATCGATTAGTAATAGCGTCGGTTTATTTATATATTCAATTAACTTTTACCTGCGGCTTCTTTCGCTTATCAGTAGTATTATTATGATGAGTATGTATCGGAGAAGCACAGCTCGCGATGTACGCGGTGCCCCATCGCACGAAGACGGGTGTTGTAAGTCTTTGTATGTCTATGGCATCGCAGCGCCGACACGAATGCATCGATTTCAATGCATTTTTTTATTTAATTAAAGGCCAGTTTAATCAGAATTGTCGTGACATACATTTGATGAAAGTCTGTTAAGATGTTTGGATGTAATCTGCTTCAGTACTGGAAACCATGTATCGAATTTGTTATGAAAGCGGTAGATACACATAAGGCATAAATAATCATGACGGAGGTACATAGTTTCTTTCGTAAAGCGACTAACATTGTAAGGCATTTTCAGTTTCTGGATGTGAATTTACATAAAGGCACTCAATGTCCTGCTGTGTTATTGCATTGTTTGCACTCTGTCCAATCTCTGTTCTTCCTAACCACCTCAAAAATTCTCTTCGGCATTGATCTGGTTAGTATTTGTAATTCTTGCAGGGAAATTGTCACCCACTCCTCTCGTATCGCTCTTTCCAGCTTGTATACGGCCTCCAATTGCACTCCATTGCGATAAACACGCCTTGCGAGAATTCTCTAAAGATTTTCCACAGGATTCTAATACGGTCTACGTGCAGGCCAGGACTAGACATCGATATCATTATCTTCAAAGTACTTCTTAGTTGTAGCAGAAATATACAGGAAGTATTATCTTGTTGAAATATTAGGCTTCCTCCCCTAGGTCCTTATAAATTCTACTCAATTGGTTTTTAGCGTCTCAGTGTACTTGTTAGAATACATTCTAGTGTTCGGCCAAGGAATATGTGATTTACCTTCAACGCAGAAGGTTGCCCAAATCATAACATTTTCGACACCAAACTTTTTGCTCGTTCTTACCTGCTACTCTGTTCTCAGATCACGCCAATAATATTCAAATTCATTCGACCCATCTAAATTAAACTGAAGAATACTTTATCACATTCTGCAGTCCATGACAAACGTTTTCCGCAAACTCCAATTTAGCCTGTTTATGTTTAGGTGTTAGAGCAGGTTTCTGCAGTACTTTCGCAAATGCGAATTGTTTGTCATTTGACAACATTTATCGTACAAGTCTGGCGATTATTGTCAATAGTAAATCAGTAACAAGTTGAGAAGAATAACGATTTGTGGCCCTTGTTCTGCGCAAAAGTAACCGTTTCGATGCCTCATATAACTTTCTACTTTGCCCAGCTTTCCGTTCTGTCCATATCGTGCGTCCAATCCAACGAAATTATCAATAACTGTACTGAAACGGTCAGTCAATGTACTTAAACGGTTCAACGCCTTGGCGATTTGAAGATTAGAGGGTATCATTTTCTGGTAAGCACCAACTTTTTTCTTTTTCACTATGTGATAACTGTTTTCCGTGTGGCACTAACACAATCGTGGTTTATGTGCACAACATGCGCTGTCACTAATGGTGTTTCCCATCTGCAGTAAATGCACATATACACACACACAAACAACGCACAGAGCCGACTGCCTTTATAACGAATTCCACCCAGCTCCCCCTGAAACGCTGACGTCTTGTTATATGTTGTACTACTGACATTAAATGCGACACTATTTAACTGCATTTGTCTGTGTACTCGATCTCATAGTATTGCATATACATTCTGCACAGCTATTTCAACCGACAATATCAATTTTCCTACAAATATCCATGCTCTTATACTGATTTCCACAACAGTAATAAAGTAACGAGTTTGTCGGTAGAGACACGCTGCGTATTCAACATGTGGTACATAATTTGATCTCATACTACAAGACAGATCTCAAAAATTTCTACAAAAATCCTGTGGGAACATATGTTTATCTTTTATGGTTCACCTACAGTCATCATTTTTATTATGTCTTTTGGATTCGCTGCGACAGGTGCAATCCAAAAACAAGTATTATTATGGGTGAATCGTAAAAGCTAGGCATATGCTCTCGTGGACTTTTGTGTAGATTTTTTTTTAAATACAGAGTCCAATCTGACGTAGTTCTTATTGCCTGCGCAACGTGTTCTAAAAGAGTGCATTGCCAACAAAGATTTTGCTGCCTTCATCCACTATTATGGCTATTATCTACTCTGCCTATTTATTTAATTTTTTAAGAAGCCCATGTTCTTTCTCAGTGTTCAAGATATCTCAACACCATACTTCATCATATTCGATTCAGTGGTTCTGCCGTGAAAAGGTGACAGGGTTACCTTCACATTTGTAATGTTGGTACCTTATGGACTACTCACTGCGCTTTTGAACAAGAAGTGGAGCGCTACATCATGACTGAAATACGCTGGTTCCTGCAAAACACCAAACAGGTCACACGATACCATTTGCCAACAAGAATACTTTGGCGGAATCTCAAGGAGCATACAACAATAAATGTACTGACTATAAGAGGCCTGACGATGACAGAAAATCGAAACTTGTAGCTTCGAATAAAGCTATTTATAAAAGTAAGTCATGGCGGTACTATTCCTTACGAACAAGGAAAAGACTCCAAAGAGATGAAATATTTACCGAAAATATCTGAATATGTGAGACAGAAGGCAGCCCTAGAAAATTACAAATTTTTCAAAAAGTATAAGTTTTAACTTTACTGTTATAGCGAGTAAAACCTACACAATAGCTCATTTATCTGCAGCGCAATCACGAAACGATAAACGACGTCATGTTTTATTATACTTTTATCGTAAATCCTGACAAAAAAGAAACAAGAAGACATAACACAAGTCACACTTACATTCCGTTAATTCCAGGTTTTTCTGCGTTGTTTAGTCACAATTACATGGTGCCTGCAAGTAAAAAAATGTGATTATGTGAGGATTCTCTCTCGCTCTTTCTCTCGGACGAAACAGAAGTGAATCGGTTATAGTGTAAAACATTTTGAGTTATAACTGCAAAAGTATATCAATCAGAATTAGGTTATGTCACTCGTAGTGTGTATAAGTAAAATCTGTTCGGTTTTTCTCTTTCCCCGAGCAATGGGGGCGGTGCGGCGCGTGACCTTTAGCAGTCAGCATAGCTGGGTACTGCACTGTCGGCGGTATCGGTGGCGATTATGCTGTTACAAAGTAAAACGTAATAGGAGAGCGAGTGACTTACTTATAAATGCGTTATTTGTTGAAAAAGTGTATAAAACGCCAGTGCCTATTTACTGTGTCTGTAGTACGTAGAGGAAAAACTATTATGTTTGGGCCGGCCGCGGTGGTCTCGCGGTTCTAGGCGCGTAGTCCGGAACCGTGCGACTGCTGCGGTCGCAGGTTCGAATCCTGCCTCGGGCATGGATGTTTGTGATGTCCTTAGGTTAGTTAGGTTTAAGTAGTTCTAAGTTCTAGGGGACTAATGACCACAGCAGTTGAGTCCCATAGTGCTCAGAGCCATTTTTTATTATGTTTGGATATCGATAAGGTATGCTGTCAGACGTGCCATGATCTCTGTTTATGGCACGAAACAAGCGGTTTTGAAGGCACTTCTAGTTACTGTAGCGAAAAGTGACAGTTAAATTCGAAACAAAGTTGTTGTAACGCAAACAGTGTGAAATACTGGATAAACAGTTCGTGCAGTGCAGTTTAGTTACTTCAGATCGAAAATAAGGATTGATAGGTTTTTTATATTTGATCTTAATACCTACTGCTCATAGTTTCAATGATGAGAAAGGAAACAATCGAGTGAAAACTTAAAAAAAAGTTACAGACAAAGAAGAAAACACTGACAGGAACGTAGGAAGAGGAAGAGCACTGTACTGGTAAATGGTATTAACGGCGGACCCAAAGCAGAGGCAGTGGTGGGGAGAGGTTTCATCCATCCTTTCACCTGTAAAATCTGCCTAACTACAATGTCTGGCTTGACAACAGGCAGTGCATATTTTACTTATTTTTTGTTTATTTGTTACAAAGTACTCTTCTCAGAGATACTGCTACACCTGTTTAAGGTTTTTGTGTGGGAACTGTTAGACCATCACGCACTGAGATTTATCTTTATTTGTTTATTTTGAAGTATCCGCTTCTGTAGGGCATTTGAAGATGATGTAGGTACATTTCAATGTTGTATAGATGTATGGTAGAAACTGAGTTGGCACCACTACTACCAGCAAGCTTTGCTACTTTGAAAGATTTACCCAAGGTGACGAATTCCGGCGCTTCTTTCGTCATAAATTTCACAACACCGTGGATAATTTCCAGTAAGACACCAAATTTTATTAATAATATGTACTCCCAACTTATTCTCACACTCCATCATTTATGCAAAACTTCCATTGTCTTGTTGAATTCATCCGTTTGGACCATTTGCTGTCCTGGGCGGTGGCATACTTCGACCCCCCCCCCCCCTTCATCCCCTGCTCCTTCTCAACTTCCGAAGAGAGAACTGTCTATGGAGGGGACAAAAGGAGACCAGAAATGATTCCTTAAGTGATCCGAATTTTCTACACTGTCAACAAACGACAATAAAATATGCTTCCAGTCTACCTGCAACAGTTTTTTTGCAAACTTCAAAATGTCGCACCCAAGTCTATTAATAAGTGAAGAAAATTTTCTAGGCAGAAGAAATGGGATCTTGAAGGAAGGTCGTGTGTCATCATTTGAAGAAGAAATCTTAGGTGAAAATGTAAGGAACATCAACTATAATTCACTAAACATAACTAACATCAAATAAGCACTAACCATTATTCGTTTGTGACCAAAAGAGAAGAGTCGTAATGCACAAATAATGACTTCTTGTGTTTATTTCTGAGTCAACAGAAATAAATATCGCTGAATGTATACTCAACTGTTCCCTACCATACTACGAGTACGTCATCTACTTGCAAGACCATATGTTCTTATGATGGGAAACGAGATGAATTCCCGACAGTAGTAAGTGAGGCGAATGAAACGCTGTAATATTGTTTCATTACTGAGTGGAAATTTGAAGTAGTACACTTGGCTACTTTCTGTGCTGTTGGGCCTATCAGTGAAATGAATGGGCAGGCCATTACTATTGAAAAAGAGATGTGTTAATGAATGGTCATGTGTCTAGGAATGTATGTATTTTGCACTTTAAGCAAAAAATTGAGGGTACAACATGGAACGTGAATGAGCAGTATGATTTAAACTTGGACAATGACAAAATCATTTCATGATTTTGGAAGCAATGCCCTTGCTAAATGAAACAATACGAGCCTACAGTTACGCGAAGACCTATTTAAAAGTGTAATCTGACATTGTTATCACAAAAATGAAAATATGACTCTTTACCCCATTTGAAGTTTACGGCTCTCTTAGCGTCCTCCGAGTGCGAAGCACATAGAGCCATCGATTCTTTCATGCATTTTAAAAGTAAGCAGAAATTCAGAAAAGGGACATTCGTTTTTATCAAGCTAATGAACAAACTTCATTTGTAAGCAGAATTCATTGACAAACTCCACTGGTTCAAATGGCTTTGAGCACTATGGGACTTAACTTCTGAGCTCATCAGTCCCCTAGAACTTAGAACTACTTAAACCTAACAAACCTAAGCACATCACACACACCCATGCCCGAGGCAGGATTCGAACCTGCGACCGTAGCAGTCGCGTGGTTCCAGACTGTAGCGCCTAGAACCGCTCGGCCACACGGGCCGGCGAAAAACTCCACTATCAGCTGTGGTGTTCATAAAGAAGCAGAAATTCAGTTGTAGTTCTGGTTGCAGTTTGAAAGTCAGAGCAACAAACTGTTACTGAAACGTCAGCTTTCTCACCATGGTGATTTTCCCCTCTCAAAAGCTAAAAACATATTTTGAAGGCGTAATGCGTGTTGAAGTCTTCGTGCCTCTGTCAACTAGGAAAGCAATCATTCCACGTTTAAGGAGTATCGTAACGTTCTTCTAAAGTAGTCGAAACATTATTAAATCCTCTGAAGATTAAATACGAACGAATTTCACGTAATGGGTGAGCGGTTCTAGGCGCTTCAGTTTGGAACCGCGAGACCTCTACGGTCGCATGTTCGAATCCTGCCTCGGGCATGGATGTGTGTGATGTCCTTAGATTAGTTAGGTTTAAGTAGTTCTAGGGGACTGATGACCTCAGATGTTACGTCCCATAGTGCTCAGAGCCATTTTGAATTCCACGTAAAAGTAATCATCCAAAGTAAAATCAAGGAGTTAGTGAAGCATTAAGGTGTAAATCTGTAAAATTTATGAAGAATACAAGTTGTGTGTGTTTTCCTTAATCTTCTTCCCCCTCTTCTCTTCGTCCATCTCCTCCTCCTCCCTTCCTTCTCTCTCTACGTCAACTAATCTGACCTAGACTACGATTTATTGTTACTGGAAACGAAACCTTCATTCGGAATTGAAATTGCTTCAAATGAATGGGTAAATCGGTTGCGACCATTGGTATACGGGAAACCTCTCCAGTTGATGGATTTGTGACTATAGTTGCCCCAAAGACAGAATTTCGTATGGCTTTAACCTGCGAATGGACAGGATTACAAAGTGTCAGACGAATCAAATTCTGTAGCACTATTCAAATCATAAGCCGATGAACTATAAATACACAAAAACAAAAGAGCACATTGAATTGATACGTATATAACTTCTGCTTCGAATTATATAAAAGGATGAGAAACTGTTAGTGCCTCATACTACTGGCCATTAAAATTGCCACACCAAGAAGAAATGCAGATGATAAACGGGTGTTCATTGGACAAATATATTATACTAGAACCGACATGTGATTACATTTTCACGCAATTTGGGTGTATAGATCCTGAGAAATCAGTACCCAGAACAACCACCTCTGGCCGTAATAACGGCCTTGATACGCCTGGGCATTGAGTCAAACATAGCTTGGATGGCGTGTACAGGTACAGCTGCCCATGCAGCTTCAACACGATACAACAGTTCATGGGTACGGACTGGCGTATTGTGACGAGCCAGTTGCTCGGCCACCATTGACAAGACGTTTTCAGTTGGTGAGAGATCTGAAGAATGTGCTGGACAGGGCAGCAGTCGAACATTTTCTGTATCCAGAAAGGCCCGTACAGGAACTGCAACATGCGGTCGTGCATTATCCTGCTGAAATGTAGGGTTTCGCAGGGATCGAATGAAGGGTAGAGCCATGGGTCGTAACACATCTGAAATGTAACGTCCACTATTCAAAGTGCCGTCAATGCGAACAAGAGGTGACCGAGACGTGTAACCAATTGCACCCCATACCATCACGCCGGGTGATACGCCAGTATGGCGATAACGAATACACGCTTCCAATGTGCGTTCACCGCTATGTCGCCAAACGCGAATGCGACCATCATGATGCTGTAAGCAGAACCTGGATTCATCCGAAAAAATGACGTTTTGCCATTGGTGCACCCAGGTTCAACGTTGAGTACACCAACGCAGGCGCTCCTTTCTGTGATTCAGCGTCAAGGGTAACCGCAGCCATGGTCTCCGAGCTGATGGTCCATGCTGCTGCAAACGTTGTCGAACTGTTCGTGCATATGGTTGTTGTCTTGCAAACGTCCCCATCTGTTGACTCAGGGATCGAGACGTGGCTGTACGATCCGTTACGGTCATGCGAATAAGATGCCTGTCATCTCGACTGCTAGTGATACGAGGCCGTTGGGATCTAGCACAGCGTTCCGTATTACCCTCCTGAACCTACCGATTCCATATTCTGCTAAGTCATTGGATCTCTACCAACGCGAGCAGCAATGTCGCGATAGGATAAACCGCATTCGCGATAGGCTACAATGTGACCTTTATCAAAGTCGGAAACGAGATGGTACGCATTTCTCCTCCTTACACGAGGCATCACAACAACGTTTCACTAGGCAACGCGGGTCAACTGCTGTTTGTGCATGAGAAATCGGTTGGAAACTTTCTTCATGTCAGCACGTAGTAGGTGTTGCCACCGGCGTCAACCTTGTGTGAATTCTCTGAAAAGCTAATCTTTTACATATGACAGCATTTTCTTCTCGTCGGTTAAATTTCACGTCTGTAGCACGTCATCTTCGTTGTGTAGCAATTTTAATAGCCAGTAGTATATATATATATATATATATATATATATATATATATATATATATATATATATATATATAGCCTACGCATGTCCAAATGTTCTTTAGATTGTGATGTAGAATCTGAAGCAAGTCGCTCAAGAACTTTCTGAGATTTTTGGTTACACCTCCCCTTTATGTATTACATCCCAAATATATTTGAAAAATATGTACCCATGTCCGTCTGTATGTTTATTAGAGTTCAAATGGTTCAAATGGCTGTCAGCACTATGGGACTCAACTGCTGTGGTCATCAGTCCCCTAGAACTTATAACTACTTAAACCTAACTAACCTAAGGACATCACACACATCCATGCCCGAGGCAGGATTCGAACCTGCGACCGTAGCAGTCGCACGGTTCCGGACTGCGCGCCTAGAACCGCGAGACCACCGCGGCCGGCGTTTATTAGAGTATCGTGCAAATATATGAAGTAAGTAGGTGATGAACGTTTCGAGACTTTTGCTAACAGCCTTCGCCATTTATATAGTGTACGTATAGTTATACTCCAAATATATTATGAAAATATGTAGCCTATGTCATTCCGAACAATTATTAGGGTATCGCGCAAAAATTTAAAGTAAATCTGTGAAGAGATTTTCGAGATTTTCGGTAACAACATTAAACTACCACTTATCTTTATATAGTAGCAAAGATGAAGGACTTCTTTCTGCGCTTTAGACGCGTTCTTAATGATACTATTTTTTTTTCTTTGCGTGTTCTGGGTTATGGAAAGTGTACTACATTACTTATGAATTATATTTTCTAACGATTAAATGTTATTAAACCTCCCACGTCTTTCGTCTGAATCACTATGAACAAAATATGGAGCCCGCCACCCCAGGTCAGCTGGTGACTTGTGTAGAGAGAGGCGTGCGTGGGCGGCGGTACGCAGCGTGCGCAGAGCACCGGCTGTTGGCGCAGTGCGGCGAGACGCGGACTCGGGCACCGTGCACGCGTTCTTCGCAGGCACTCCGCGGCCACAGAGGATGTTGATTCACGTGTGTCCACACTGCGGCCGGCCGAAGTGGCCGTGCGGTTCTAGGCGCTGCAGTCTGGAGCCGCGAGACCTCTACGGTCGCAGGTTCGAATCCTGCCTCGGGCATGGATGTGTGTGATGTCCTTAGGTTAGTTAGGTTTAAGTAGTTCTAAGTTCTAGGGGACTAATGACCTCAGAAGTTGAGTCCCATAGTGCTCAGAGCCATTTTGAACCACACTGCGCTACGTGTACGCCGTCTTGCACCGTCGGTTAGCGTTCTAGGGCACATGTCTCCACGTCCTCCTCTGGCGTGTTTACTTTTCTCCAGAGTAGCCAAAGCGTTTCGTGACTCGCGTAATTAACAACTAATACCAGCACTGAGGTGTGCCCTCCAAAACAGAACGTATGTAAAGTCTGAGTATATCTTGGATATTCTGAGAATCAGTCAAGAATTCACAGCAGGTATCTTGACGATTTCACTTTATTATTCGACCATCCCAGTGGCGCAAACATTTTTACAATATTACTTTGATACTTATCGATAAAAAGTAACTCTATGAATTTAAGGTTCCTCGATATTTTTGTTGCACATATCATTTAAAAATTTTATCATCAAATTAAAAAAAAATCTTTGAAAACTAAAATAACGTAACAACGAAAACATATGTCAAAAATGGTTCAAATGTCTTTGAGCACTATGGGACTTAACATCTGATGTCATCAGTCCCCTAGAACTTAGAACTATTTAAACCTAACTAACCTAAGGACATCGCACACATTCATGCTCGAGGGAGGATTCGAACCTGCGACCGAAGCAGTCGCGCAGTGGAAACATACTTCACTGCTCCGCCACTTTGCTGTAAGCAAATAAAAATGCATATTCATAAAATGCATCTTACTGCCTTTCTATATATTTTTATATCTGTTACTTATTATTTACCTATTATTATCCTGCATACTTCTAGCAATTTTGCGATCTATTCGAGTTGAATGAGGATCATTCTTCCTTTAATCTCTTCTTTAGTCCTTCTCTCACTATTTCAAAACATCCCATATATTCTTTGGGATTTTATTTTGGAGATTGTTTTACATCTGAAAAGCAGTGAATAGCCACAGGTGTACTACGAGCACCGTTTTTCTTCTTATTAAGCTGGTACACCTTCTGTCAGCCTGACGTTCAGTGCCTCAAGTTTTCTGCGTAAAAATTATTTTAAATGGTTAGGTAATTATCTTCACTACGACAAAGAACTTTTTCTCGGCGAAATTCTTGAATTACTGCTTCACAAAGTTCTTGCCGCGTCGGTCAATACGAAACATTTCAGAACACCGCACAAAGTACCGACGCCATATTAAATAATGCGATTTCGACAAATCTGTTGTTGTTAACACAGCCCCATATCAAAATATATATTATGTTTGACAGAAGTGAAATGTTATTCCATGCATTGAAATGTGCACTTGCTGCTGAAAGGCAGCAGATAAATAAGCTGAATCAGTAACCATCTAATAAAATCAACACCGCTATCAATGTTCTTCCACCACAGACATCGACATAATGTTTGGTTGCCAATGGAACTTCCGCGACTTCGTAATATCTCTACGACAAAGTTCTGCCGATTAAACAGAGCACCACATGGCATATGGATAATTTCCTATTCTGACAACGGAGGAAGTCGTCGAAAGACTAAGACTGCATACAAATGTGACGCAGCAAGAAGGCCGTAAAGCATTAATTCTGTTATTTTTAGTCTTTAGCAAAAAAAAAAAAAAGAATGTAGGCTTAGGGTTTAATGTTCCATTCATGACGGGGTCTTTAATGACGGACAACGTGCTCGAATTGGTAAGGCTTCCGAGTAACTCGGTCGTGTCCTTTTGAATGACCTTGCCCGCCATTCACCTGAAGCGATTACGAAAAATCAGGAAAATCCAAAATCTGGATGGCCAGACGCTGATTTGAATGTAGTCCTCCTAAATACGAGTTCAGCGCTGACTAATGCATTGGCATCGGTCGGCTTATCATGAAATTTTATCATCATGGTTTGCAAGGACACGCTGCACCACTTGATAGTATATGCACCCCTTTCTTGCAGGCATTCACAGTGCGATGTATTTTACTTACTCATCACTGTACATGTTTACTGTTAACATCATCGCGTTTTTTCGACAACGGCTGCGGGAGATCAAGAACAATAATATTGTAGTCGGATAGTACCAGGATTGGAAATTAGGGGGAAACCATAGCGTAGTTGGATTTGAATTTGCGAAATGTATAAGATGTGTAGATGTAGATTTAATGGCATCACCACATATGCTCGATGCTGGTACCCAGACAGTATTAGTTTCCGATATATCGGAAGAGAGAAATGCGGTAAAAAAGTCTTATCGATTTGTCTGTCAGATGAAGTTAGCACAGCTTCTATAGTTCGTAATTTCTCTCTGTTGGATGGTGCAGAATAACGATGGTAAATTTTTGGATGATAGACGTGTATGGACTTCGAGGGACGCAGATCTACTTCGAACTGCAGTGCCTGTATGGTGTGCAGTCTCCCTGATTTTCCTAATAAGGGTTGGGTTATTTGGGGGAAGAGACCAGACAGCGAGGTCATCGGTCTCATTGGATTAAGGAAGGACAGGGAAGGAAGTCGGCCGTACCCTTTCAAAGGAACCATCGCGGCATTTGCCTGGAGAGATTTAGGGAAATCACGGAAAATCTAAATCAGGATGACCGGACGCGGGATTAAACCTTCCTCCTCCCGAATGCGAATCCAGAGTCCTAACCACGGTGCCACCTCGCTCGGTCTTCCTAATAAGAAACACCACTGTAATTGTACTGTCATTTATATTACCTCGTGTTGCAGGAGCAGGCTCCGTTTGGTGCTGTCCTTACACATCGTATATGGTTGGTGGAGATACGACAACATGTTCCCATTTCCACCGAGTGGTCAATACACGGTCCTGTCGCATTAACTCAGCTCACTCAGTGTCTACACGGGTTGAATAATACGGTAAATATAGTGCTCTCCTACTTCTGCTCAGTTCCAACTTAAAATGGAACGATCACCTGCGCAAAGCTGCAGAGAGGGCAGAGCAGAGACTGAGTACAATATGCATAGGGACTATCTAAAACCACTTGGAATTTCACAGCGGCAGATAGGTTCGAAAAAGGCGACTCGTTTCTAGATATGAGACTGCCACGAATATGATTCACTAGTCTGGCAGGCAGCGAAAGACTTCCCGAGGGGCCAATCGTAGGGCGTCCCCGGTTGTTAGACGAATAGGTTTCGTGCGTTAGTTGTGGACGACGAAGTCTCTAAGCCGGATGCAGTCGTCCACCTTGTTACAGAGGAATCTTCTCGGCCCGCAAGGTCTGGGCATCCACAGAGGGTCGATTTGCCGGTAGTTGGGAGCTCTAATGTTATGCGAATTAGGGGGCCCCTTAGGAAAATGGCTGCCAAGGACGGGAAGGAAGCCAGTTTGCGCTTCGTATATATTTCGGCAGGAGTCATTCCTGATGTGAAAAGTGTGCTTCCGGATGCCATGAAGGGTGCAAGGTACAGCCAGCAGCAGGTGGTGGCTCATGTCGGCACCAGTGGCGTGTGACGCTTTTGAATGGAGGAAATTCAATCTGGTATCGGGTGGCTAGCGGAAATGGTAAGGATTGCCAGTCTTGCTTGCGAGATTAAGGCAGAGCTCACCATCTGCAGCATCGTCCATAGAACCGACTGTGGTCCTTTGGTGCAGAGCCGAGTGGAGGGTCTGAGTCAGAGGCTCATGCGTGTAGGCTGCAGATTCCTTGACTTGCGCCATCGAGAGGTGGGTTTCTGGGTTCCGCTTAATAGGTCAGGAGTCCACTACACACAGGAAGCGGCTACACAGGTAGCGCCGGCTGTGCGGAAGGGACTGGGCGGTCTTTTAGGTTAGAGGGTCTCAGGAAACCACAGAAAGGGCGTCCGTCTAAAAGAGGGCAGATGAAACACAGTGGGGTACTTATAGCACCAATCGATATTGTAGTTGTAAATTGTCGTAGCTGTGTTGGGAAAGAAACAGGGAGCCAAGTCCTAATAGAAAGCACTGAAGCTCAAATAATTATAGGTACGGCAAGCTGGCTAGCCGCGCAGGATTAGCCGAGCTGTCTAAGGCGCTGCAGTCATGGACTGTGCGGCTGGTCCCGGCGGAGGTTCAAGTTCGCCCTCGGGCATGGGTGTGTGTGTGTTTGTCCTTAGGATAATTTAGGTTAAGTACTGTGTAAGCTTAGGGACTGATGACCTTAGCACTTAAGTCCCATAAGATTTCACACACATTGAACATTTTTGTTTGTTTGTTTAAAAGCAGGCTAAAGCCGGAAATAAGTTTACCCGAAAGTTTTTCAAACGACTTAACAGTGTTAAGAAAGGATATATTAAATGCAGTTGGTGGTGGAGTATTTATTGCTGTCAGAAGTAGTTTACCTTTTAGTAAAATTGAAGTAGATAGTTCAAAATAGTTCAAATGGCCCTGAGCACTATGGGACTTAACATCTCAGGTCATCAGTCCCCTAGAACTTAGAACTACTTAAACCTAACTAACCTAAGGACATCACACACATCCATGCCCGAGGCCGGATTCGAACCTGCGACCGTAGCAGTCGCGCAGTTCCGGACTGAAGCGCCTAAAAACGGCTCGGCCACCGCGGCCGGCTAAGTAGATAGTTCCAACGAAATAGTATGGACAGAGGTTATACTGGACAATCGGAATAAACTATTAATTGGATTGTTTTACCGATCCCCCGACTCATAAAATATAGTTGCTGAACAGTTCAAAGAAAACCTGAATCTCATTTCAAATAGGTACCCCACTCATACAATTATAGTCGGTGGTGACTTCCATCTATTCTAGATATGCTGGAAAAATTATACGTTTGAAGCCGGCGGCAGGCATAAAACGCTATCCGAAATTGTGCTGAATGCTTTCTCAGAAAATTATTTTGACCAATTAGTTCATGAGCCCTCTCGAAGTGTAAATGGTTCCGAAAGCACAATTGAATTCTTAGCAACAAATAATCCTGGACAAATAGGGAGTATCATGACGGATACAGTAATTAGCAACCACAAGGCAGTTGCTGCTAGGCTGAAAACCGTAACACCCACAACCATCAAAAAGAAACTCGAAGTTCATCCATGTGAAAAAGCTGATAAAAACACTCTTAACGCCTTTTCAAGAGACGGCCTCCACTCCTTCCGATCTGGTCATGTAAGAGTAGAAAAGATGTAAAATGATTTCAAGCCACATAAATTAGTAAGTGATAGCACTGATCCCCAATGGTACACAAAATGGTTCAGATCGCTGTTGCAGAAGCAGCGAAAAAAGTATGCCAAATTTAAAAGAACGCAAAATCTCCAAGATTGGCAAGTTTTGCAGAAGTTTGAAATATAGCGCGTGCTTCAATGCCAGATATTTTTAGTAATTTCCACAACGAAAATCTGTCTCGGAATTTGGCAGAAAACCCAAAGAGTTTCTGGTCATACATAAAGCACACCAGTGCCACCAAAGCAGAGTTATTAAACACGGTTTTCCGAAACTCCTTCCTCGGGGGTAGCAAAGCAGCTTAAATCACTTAATAAAGGCACGGCCTCCGGTCCAGACTGCATACCAGTTAGGTTCCTTTCAGAGTATGCTGATGAAATAGCACCATATTTAGCAATTATGTACAACCACTCTCTCACAGAACGATCCGTACCTGAAGACTGGAAAATTGCTCAAGTCACACCAATACCTAAAAAGGGAAGTAGGAGTAATCTGCTGAATTACAGGCCTATATCACTAACGTCGATTTGCAGTAGGGGTTTAGAACATTGTTCGAACATTATGAATTACCTCGAAGAAAACGATTTATTCACACATAGTCAGCACGGATTCAGGAAACATCGTTCTTGTGAAACACGACCAGCTCCTTATACTCATGAGGTAATGAGTGTTTTCGACAGGGGATGTCAAATTGATTTTATATTTTTAGATTTCCAGAAGGTTTTCGACACCGTTCCTCACAAACGTCTTCTAACCAAACTGCGTGCCTTTGAAATATCGCCTCAGTTGTGCCTCTGTATTCGTGATTTCCTGTCAGAAAGGTCACAGTTTGTAGTAATAGACGGAAAGTCATCGAGTAAAGCAGGTTTCCCCAAGGAAATGTTATGGGCCCTCTATTGTTCCTGATCTATATTAACGACATAGGAGACAATCTGAGTAGTCGTTTTAGATTGTTTGCAGATGATGCTGTCATTTACCGTCTTGTAAGGCCATCAGATGACCAAAACGAATTGCAGAACGATTTAGATAAGATATCTGTATGGTGCGAAAAGTGGCAATTTATCCTGAATAAAGAAAAGTGTGAAGTTATTCACATGAGTACTAAAAGAAATCCACTAAATATCAATTGCGCGGTAAATCACACAAATCTGAAGGCTGTAGATTCAACTAAATACAATAGGGATTACAATTACAAATAACCTAAATTGGGACGACCACTTAGATAATGTTGTGGGTAGGGCAAACCAGAGACTGCGATTCATTGGCTGAACACTTAGAAGGTGCAACAGGTCTACTAAAGAGACTGCTTACACCACGCTTCTCCGCCCTATTCTGGAGCACTGCTGTGCGGTGTGGGATCCTCATCTGGTGGGACTGACGGATGACATTGAAAAAGTTCAAAGAAAGGCAGCTAGTTTTGAACTATCGCGAAATAGGGGAGATAGTGCCACAGATATGATACGTGAATTGGAATGGTAATCATTAAAACAAAGGTGTTTTTCGTTGCGACGGGATCTTCTCATGAAATTTCAATCACCAGTTTTCTCCTCCGATTGCGAAAACATTCTGTTGGCACACATCTACATAGGGGAAAATGATCATCACGATAAAATAAGAGAAATCAGGTCTCGGACAGAAAAATTTAAGTACTCTTTTCTCCAGCGCGCCGTTCGAGAGTGGAAAGGTACAGAGACAGACTATTTCTGACCTCCGTGTGTAAGAGCGGAGAGAGCGAGTTGAGGACTGGGGCACTAATGTAGCGGAATTAAAGGTACGGGAAACGCTGTTGTTTATGCTGAGGAGGGATAGAAAGGATGAGATGAGGCGGACATAATTAATTAGAAGGACATGGGTCTCGATTTTTAAGACGTGACCGGAATGCGATGCAAGTGTATAGGCACTTTCGTCGTCAGCTGTTACAGAGCCGACAGATTTTCTATTATTGATCAGTGAGGTAGGATGCGAGTAAGGTGGCCGTCAGGATGATAGGAAGAGGTAAGTATGTGCAGTATGTCTCTACAGGGGTGTGGGGTTTATTTAAAGATGTGTCCACCATGGAAGTATTACTACATTTCATTTGCGATTAACTGTGGTTACGTACCGGTGTGTGCCTATAGTTTGCCTACATGGCAGCTCATCCTGTTCGATCAGAGGGTTAGCTACTCTCTGTAATAAAAAACTGAGTGAACGGATCAACGAAGAACCTAAACGGGTGTCATCGGACGTCCGCCCCGAACAAATTCAACAAACAATATAGAACAAAATGAGATAAAAAAAGCTCCGATATGAAATAGGTTCGACTGAAACTCTTCGTGTAGTGCTGCCTTATACTTCCTAAAGGAATGCCTTCTAGTCGTTCCTCTCGTCACAATTTTTAACTTTCTGATCACGGCCCTTTACAATGAAAGTTTAAAATATCATTGCGAATGGAAAGTTCACGACCATACTTGAGGTACACGTAGGATTTGTGATTTTGTTGGGTTGTAGTTACACTGATGAGGAAAACTTAAGAATGAAAGTAACTGTTACATGATGTGTCACTGCCAAGTAACTTAGCTGGACGTTATTTGGACTATACGAAGAACTACTGCAATATGGTGCAGAAGTTAATTGAATGGAATACGCAATGAGACAAACAGACACGACACTCTTACTCAAAGAGAATGTGGCTACGATTTATGATGGTCCCCTGAATATTACAAAAGCGGGACGTGGTTCTTAATAAGGTGTCTGATCACTACGGATGGCGATGAATGTTCTGAAACGTGCTCCCATGCTGCTCACAAGTTTAGTAAATGCTTGAGGTATGGCGTTCCGTCTCTCGACCAGCGCGGTTGCTAACTGCTGGATGGTTGTCAGTGGGAGTGGACGTACTGCGGTATGTCTCCCCAACGCACCACACACGTGCTCTAGTATTTTTGAGAAGGGGGAACGGGTAGGCCAGTCCATTCGCAGAATATCCTCTCGTACCAAAAGCTCCCCTATCTGCGCTGTTCGATGCGGCAGTGTATTGTCATCCATATAAATGTCGTCAGATCTTAATGCAACCCTGAAATAATGCACATGGGGAAGGAGAAAAGTGTCACAATAATGTTGACCTGTGAGCATACCGAGCTCAAATATTTGCGATAGTACCAAGAGAATAGGGAGAGAACACGTAGTGGGGTCGCGTGCTCCTGTCGGATGTGAGCAGCTTCATTCTGCGTAGTGATTCTGATCGTCCCTCACAAGGCGAGAGGTAGGAACGTAACGCACCCCGGAACATTGTTGAACATGATAGCTTTGGTCGTCCAGATGTTATAGAGTGAGGAGACATAATGCTGAACGGGCGTACTGACCGTAAAATCTTTACATACGATACACTCACTGGTCAACATTATTGTGACACTCCTTCCCCATGTGCGTCTTTAGGTTGCATTTGTTCCTGGCTGCATTCTTACGGTTCCTTACAGCAGTCGGCAGAAACGGAACCCTTGTAGGCTCACTTTCTCGTTTGCCTGTCTGCCTGTCCGTCTGTCTAGACGCCTTTTTCTCTGGAACGAGTAGAAGTATCAAGCTGAAATTTATGTCAAATACTCAGGTCTACGGTCCCCTAACGGTACCAGGAATTTAAGTTTCCAAGTCAATGCAATCGAAAGGTACCGCCATTTTTTGTCACATATTATGATACTCGCAAATTCACTGATGAAAACCTATTGATTTACTATCTATATAAATCATAAAGTTTGCACGGAACCCTCAGAGTGTGGGTCATACTCTTACTTGTCTGTTTTTTATGAATGTCGATGAGCAACCGCATCAAATTGCTCAGGGGGAGGAGCTCTTGGAACTATGGGATATTTGGGGAGTTGACTGTCCTGCCCGTTCCTCGGACTTAAATCTTATCGATAATTGTGGAATGCGGGGGGAGACATACTGCACCAGCGACCATTTAACATAACTGCGCTGGATGAGGAATGGAACACGCTTCCACAAGAACTCCATATCAACCTCGTGTCAAAAAAAAAAAAAAAAAAAAAAAAAGTTCAAATGAATCTAAGCACTACGGGACTTAACATCTGAGGTCATCAGTCCCCTAGACTTAGAACTACTTAAACATGACTAACATAAGGACATCACACACATCCATGCCCGAGGCAGGATTCGAACCTACAACCGTAGCAGCAGCGCGCTTCCGGACTGAAGAGCCTAGAACCCCTCGGTCACAGCGGCGGCACTCGTGTCCAGCACGGAAGCACGTTGCAGAGTATGCTCTGACATGATGATTTCACTTACAATTAAGAACCTTGTCCCGTCTTCTGTTGTATCCAGGGGACCAACTTCAATCGAGGTGACTTCAGTTTAATTTTTGTCTTTGAATAAGTGTCTTGTTTGTCTGTCTCACTGCGTATTTCTTCAGTTACTTACTGTACTATACTGCAGCAGTTCTTCCTATGTGTGATCCAAGATTCATTGAGCTATATTTCTTGGCAGTGACATGTCACACGTAAGTTACTTTTGGACATTGATGTTTACGTACACTCGGGGACAGAATTAGCGAGATACCTTGCCTTTTTCTTATGCTGAACCGCAAAGCTTTTTAGTGTCTGTCACACAGCATAATAGGGAAGGAAGCACATTGCTACCAACGTACTGACAACAGACATGTATTCCGACTGTACCTTGAAGAAAATAAAAGGAGAGATGTCAGCGGGATCGAAGTTAGAAGTTAAAAAAATTGAAAGGAAAAACATCTTAACAAAAAGTTCTCTCTTTCAACAATAAAAACGGTAGGAAAGTACCCTCTACAATCAGAACAATCAGTAATAACAACGTTCTTCGCGAAGCGCGTAATATAGAGCTCTTAAGTGGGTTAACTAAGTGATTTGTAATTTTATATTTCGCACGAGGTTTTAAGCTCTTCGCGTAGACACTTTTTTTAAATGCGCGTCGACGTAGTATCGGTGATTGCAGACTACAATAAGCCTTGAGATGCTGCACTTCAAACATGTTAGTCAGACATTTGTGGGCAGCAGGCTGTTGGCACTGGCTAGTACTTCGAGTTTCTGTTATCTGTCATATTCATCACATCAGATCGAGTGGATGGACGTTCGGTGTGTCTATAAGGAGCCGAAAATGATAAATTCAGAGAAGGATGAGACGAAATTTGTTAACTTGTTTCCGTATCGATATTAATATGATTTTATGTCTATATGCGAACCATTTTATGACAAGTTAGTTCTCGTAGTTGTACTAACATGCAGATAAATTTGCCCCTATGTTCCTGATAGTCAAGCGTTATCTAAAACGAAAGATACTAACCAGCCCAAAATACTCCTGGATGAGTATGAGGTAAAGACTTGTACCCTCACTCGGGCACGCTGTCATAATAGAACTATCAGCGACGGGTTTCGTCCGACGGAACGGCACGTTAGCTATGCAACCGTATCTCCGTTGGATCATAGACACGGTTTTTGCTTTTTGAACTGTCGAAACATCTGCGCAAAAGAGTCAGTTAACTTACAGTGTATGTGCTGTAGTGACACGCTTGCTGTACCACTAGCAAAAGTACTTACTCGTTGGCGGAACATACTAGAAGGTTCCAGCTTTACATCCTCTGTTACGAATCAAAGCACCGAGATTCACTATAAAAATAAACTTACTTAATAAATCTGTCGCCGATCGTAGTGGCCGAGCGGTTCTAGGCCCTTCAGTCCGGAACTGCGCTGCTGCTGCGGTCGCAGGTTCGAATCCTGCCTCGGGCATGGATGTGTGTGGTGTCCTTAGGTTAGTTACGTTTAAGTAGTTCTAAGTTCTAGGGGACTGATGACCTCAGATGGTAAGTCCCATAGTGCTCAGAGCCAATAAATCTGTCCAACTGACGTGATACTGGTCAACAAACACAAACATCGGTTGCTCGTGAACTGCTTATATCACGTTCGTCTTGCATTTCTATTTAGTGCTCAATATTGTTTTTATCATCACAAAGAAAGACGAATATGTAATTTTAATAATCCTGAAGGATCGTAAACACTATGAAGGGAGAATAGCGGTCACTTGCGGTCTTGTTCCGTAACCTTGAAATAATGTGTGTGTCTCGTTCCGTGACCTTGAAAACATTTGGGTAATAGGAAATGAAACAGAGTACAAGAACCATGTAGCACCAAACGAATTTCTAGAAGCCATCTGTTGGCAAAATCCTAGCGAGTTTTTTTAAATTTCGTCTTTTTCAGTCATATAAGAAAACTAAATTTAGACATCCAGTGTTTCCTTTAGCTGCAACATGCGCCTCACTCATGGTGTAATCTAAAATGACATCACTCCACTTCGTAGCAGAGACATAAGGTTTAATGGGTTCCAAACAATCGTGGAGCCCTGCGTTCTTCACTTGCCTTTACCTGAGGTAAAAAATATGTTTTGGTGCGTTTTAAAATTGTTGAGTAAGGTGGGATTCGAACGACGGCAGTGAGCAAGAACTAATTTACCAAACCACATGAACCCAAAAAATGATCTGGCTAAACACACACTTGTCAATGATCGGTTTACATTGAACTTATTTAAAAGTTAGAACCAACTACTTCCTTAATTACTTTAAATCAAATTTCGTCTGCTAAATGTATCATGCCGATGAATCGCGACACTTTGCATGTTGCGCCTGTATCTGTAACACACATTGTTGCACTCGTATCGGCATGCGTTAAATGGTTTATTATTGTGATTTGATATTGCGCACGAAATATCTTCGGTTAATAGAGCAAACACGGTGCAGTAACAACAACGGTGTGACCACTGTTCATGCAGCATAAGACGCATGAAACATTGAAGTGTGAAATCTACCAGCGCCAACAAATTGTACCTGAAATGTAAAAAAGGTGGGTTTATAAGTTTTTGACGTTTTCTGTTTTTTCGTCTTGTCACGCAGTTTGCTATATGTGTATTTATCAGTCACCACTTTTTATTTCAGAGTCTGGTTGTGTTTTGTGGTGACATACTGAATGTTGCAGCACTATTTGGCGCTATGTATGACTCAGTCTATATCACTTCTCTTATTACCAGTTCTTTAATTGGATTTAATATCTGACCGTAAACGTGCGTGCCAAAGGAAATTAATCAATAAATTGGACTGTAATTCCGTACCTGCAGGGTTAAGTACTGAAAATATGTAATGTTATTTGAGTGAGAATCGAATGTGGTCATGCAGATTAAATGCGGTTGTCAGACAATGAAACAAAAGTATTTTCAAGTAAAGTACAACAAAAACAGGAAATTAACTGCTTTGTTAAGCTTGACTTCAGTTAGAAATCTGTTTGGTAAATGACCACGAAAACAACAGCACAGTGTAGCATGTAATGGCAAGATAACTAGGCATGAGTAGAGCTGATGTTCACGTTTAGTGGCAACAAACTACATCACGATAATTTGGACATGAGATACCACTAAAATTTTACCACTGAATGACAGTAATTTGGTAAGCTGGTATTTTAACCAATATGAACACTAACAGTTTTCGTAGAGTGTATGTAAACATTTACATTGAATAGAACATGAGTTGTACTTGGAGACACCTTGTCTGTTACAGTTATGTAAGACAATGTAACTCATGAGTGCAATCACATAAATAGTTCAATAATGATTAGTTAAGTTTTGTCTGACCTTTTACCGTGGCTTACCGGTTCACTGACAGTAACATAAGGGAGATCCTAAGACTGCTCTGTCTCCAAACATATTTCTTGATTAACTCTTCCACTAATAAACTATATTAACAACATATGTAAATGAATATACGCAAAAAATCACTATTTACAAACCTGTTACACCTAGATGATAATTGTAGGCCTTCAAACTGTTATGACCTGAACTTTGTTTCTGTCATTGCTGTTGTCTAGTACATTTTGTATTTTGAAAACTGATTTTAATAATATTAATTAAATATGTTTCTACTACTGATTGAATTCGGGAACTTTAACTACCACTTGGAGCACTTCACTGAAAAGACTATTTCCAAAACCAAATCAAATTGCCCTACAAAATTTAGCAATTTTTTTAACTATTGTCATTAATTATTTAAGCACTTTCCTTCCCTCGTAAAAGGAAAACACGAAATATTATCCCAATTTAAGTTATACAATATAGCACTGAAGATGGTCACTCAGTGGCAGAAAATCGATTTTGCAATAGTAAAAAATATACGACCAATGCTGTCTCTTTTTTCAAGTATACCTGTTATCTGGTCGTAGTGCACAAGACAACATGGAGTCGCCAATCAATAAAATATTATTTTAGCTGTAATAGGATGCTATCAAAGTGAATGACTTAGGATAAATCACCGTTCTTGATAGAAAGCTAGTCCTAATCACTTATTATTTGAATGTACACTTCAGCATGAATTTGCAATGTTCAGTGTGACTTTGCCTGAAGGTGAATGCAGTGACCATCTTCTGTTGCGTCAAAACAAAGCCATATGATGCAATCATGGCTCTTGATGCTGTATGCTGTGTAAAATTTCTTCTTGGTGTTGTGAATACATATTTTAGTGCAGCCCAATAAATTCCATGATATAGGAACTAATAACGATCCACATCCGAAGTATACTCCAATAATTTTTGCTTCATTGATCACCCGGGATGTTGACTTGTCGAGAGGTAACCACCGACTATTCCCACAAAGATTTCTCTCACCAGTTCACGACGTAGCTTTCTATCGTATACAATTCTACATTCCCTAAGCATGAACCAATTATATATTACAGTTTAGTGCATAAAATGCCATAGTTTCGGAAAAGACGTTTACGAAATATTTCGCAATTATATCAGATCGCAGAATGAGTATTTACATACATATCAAGTCGAAGAAATAACAAAATGCAGATATTAGAGTATGGGTAATCGATGTGTTACGTATGTCCCATGTTTTGGTGAAGTTTTCCGTTAAGGACACCAATAGCGAAACATCTATGTCACTTAATCCAGTCTTGAGCGCAAGCATAAACAAGTTTCATAGAAAAACAGTTGATTCCCCCATAAATTACATTACATGGAATATAATTTCATCAAGTTTCAAATACTACCACCATTAACTTTTCTATGTTGTCCTGATTTATCTATCCTTAGCAACTTGTCGGACACTGTATTAATTCATAAAATAACATATGGTGATCCTGCTGATGGACTCGAGTAATAAATAAAGAATTAAAACTTTGGGCGTCGTGTACACTCAGGACCCGGCAGTAAATGAATGTGAACGGTACAATGTGGAGACTGTGCCGTGGCGAACAACATCCAGATGCTCATGATGCGTCACGCTAGACTACAATAATTATTCAACAACAGCCGCTGGATGCACCACTATAACATGGATTGCTCAGCTTCCATTAACTGAATCGACATCACATGCCGCACACACTACATAAACGTCCTATCTTGGTAGGCAAATAAGTTATTTACTCCACCCATTGTTCCGTCATATGAAGTTAATTTCCCCTTCAGTTAAGGACTGTTGCAGAATGGCAGCAGCATTAATGATAGATAAAAGGAAGCGTTGAGAAACACAGGTAACACTGAATTTCATTGGCGAAAAGGAAAAATATAAAAATGCATTACATGGAGGAGGCAAAAGAGAATATAGACGCTTAAAAAATGAGAGTGACAAAGTGCATCACAGAACATTGCTCCATACAGAGTCGAATCAACCCATGTAGAACAATGTTCTGTCCAGTATATTATTTTTATGTTTACGTATGTTTGCCATTTCGGCAGTAAAGTTAGTTTTAATCGTTGACGAGTGCGGAACGATGTTCTGGCTCGTGTTTACGACGGCGGGGACATATTAAAATGACAGACTCACAATTGTATACAGCCACACAGGGTGACGTGATAAAATTACGACTATTTGGGCAGCACTTGAAAATGGCTTAATGCCGATATCATCTGATCGTGTACTGTACACTGAGGTGACAAAAGTCGTGGGATAGCGGTAGCCGTAGTATCACGTACACAGTACATTGGTGGAGCTGTCATTTGTACTCAGGTGATTCACGAGAATAGGTTTCCGATGTGATTATGGCTGCACGACAGAAATTAACAAACTCTGAAGACGGAATACAAGTTGTAGCTACACGCATGGTGCAGCGGGACGGGTTGGTCCCTCACAGTTAGTCCACCTACCTGGATAGGTTTCAAGTTGTCTGCCCCTTCACTCTGCGATGGTAGATACTGGTTGAGCTGACAGAAGCAGCGTTGACAAAAATTCGACTGAATACCTACCACTCAGACACCACATACTCCAGTCCTGACGGTCTCTGTTACAGGTTCACACCGAAAGGAGCCAGAAGATATTTAGTCTGACCCGATATTTTAAATGGTTCAAATGGTTCAAATGGCTCTGAGCACTATGGGACTCAACAGCTGAGGTCATCAGTCCCCTAGAACTTGGAACTACTTAAACCTAACTAACCTAAGGACAGCACACACATCCATGCCCGAGGCAGGATTCGAACCTGCGACCGTAGCAGTCGCGCGACTCCGGACTCCACGCCTAGAACCGCTCGGCCACCGCGGCCGGCGATATTTTAAATGTCCTAACAGTCACTGACCCAAGACTACTTGCGAGTTAACACATTCAGTCGTTCAATAGGCTTCTTGTAAAGAAGTGCTCGCCATAATGTCTCGTAATCTGTACGTTACATGCCACGCGGAGTTTATGTACGATATGAAATGTTCACACGCGAAAACAAACCACTCACAAAGCTCAGACTTTCACAAAATACTGAATACTGTAGTCTTATCTCGTCAACGGTACGAGAACCGATCAACGCGAGAATTTCTTCATTTTGGTTCTAATCTGATCAGCGCGGTGTACCTTAGCTGTGTGCCAGAAGACCGATCGCTAGCGTCTCTCTCGGCTCCTGGAGCTGAGGCACAAAGCCCTACTGGCTTCCTGAATTCCTACTGGCTAGTATATTACACAGTCAATCAGATCATCTATAGCACTTCTATATTAATGGTATTTATAATGTCAGCCAATCAGATTACCACAAGTAATTTAGACTAGAAATCTGTTAATTCCGAAACTAAATACAATTTAATGAAAACAAAATATGACTGCTTTCCACAAAATAAATTACTAATAAATTTAATACTCAACGCCCCTTTTGGCTGCCTTTTACAAAATCACGTTCACTCGGACATACGGTACGTCACAAATTTCCCTATTGCTCAACAACTTCCTCATGCATACATTTACATAGTTTTAGTAAAATATCACGTTCTCACTTTAAGTATGTCCACCATTCACTCTATCAGTCTCTCTAAAACACTCACACATCCAAAAAACGATGAAATAATAATTTTCGAAACTACTTTTAATTACGTCAGAAATATGTGGCAAGGAAACTTAATAAAATTCCAGAAAATTAGGTTATATGGACCTATCCTCTTGCTTGTAGTTTCAGTTGACACTGTAGATGCGTACATTACAGTCCCTAACTCGGTTTCACAATGGTAGCACGGTTATTATGTGTTTTAGGTAAAAATTTATATCTCAGAAGGTATTGAAGTTAGTGATTTTAAATTGTAACAGTATGGTTCTGTTATCCATAGAATTTGCTATGCAAAATATGAAAAAGAACGATTAATATTCAATAGCACTTCTTCGGATTCATAGAGAGAGTGTGTAACGTATTGCACGCAACGTTAGACAAATAGACGGCTCGCTCAGCCCATTAGTCAGCGTCAGCTGCGCCAGCGTGAAAACCAAAATGTGCACTCCTTCCGGCTCCACGGCAAGCTACGCTTTGAATGCAACATGACAACTCGTTATAATTTTCTACGGTCCAATGCGACATTCCATTTTGGAGAACACTGGGTAATTCCGTATTCCGAGATCCACAGTGTCAAGAGTGTGCCGAGAATACAAATTTGAGGCACTACCTCTCACTACGGACAACGCAGTGGCCGACGACCTTCATTGAACGACGAGACCGCGGCGTTAGCACATAATTGTCACTGCTAGCAGACAAGCAACACTGCGTGAAATAACATCTGAAATCAATGTGAGACGTATGGCGCACGTATTCGTTAGCACAATGCTGCAAATTTTGGCGGTAATGAGCTATCGCAGCAGAAGACCGGCACGAGTGCCTTAGCTAACAGCACGACACAGCCGGCAGCGCCTCTCCTTTGCTCCTGACCATAGGGGTTGAACCCTAGACAATTGCAAAACGTTGGCCTGATGAGGTGAGACCCGATTTCAATTGGTAAGACCTGATGATAGAATTCGAGTGAGTGGCAGACCCTACGAAGCCATGGATCGAGGTTGTCTACAAGGGACTGTGGAAGATGGTGGTGGCTCCGTAATGGTGTGGGCTGTATTTCCATGGAATGGACTGGGTTTTCTGGTCCAGCTGAACCAGTTGAGACCATATGCACCCATTCATGAACTTCATGTTACCAAACAATGATATAATTTTTATGGATGACAATGCTCTATGTCACCAGGCCATAATTGTTCGCTATTGATTTGAAGAACATTCTGGACAATCTGAGCGAATGATCTGGCCACCTACACCGCCCAACATGAATCCCATCGAACATTTAAGGGACCCAATGGAGAGATCAGTTGCTACACAAAATCCTGCACCGGCAACACTTTTCCAATTATGGACGGCTATAGAGGCAGAAATGCACACTATTTCTGCAGGGGCTTCCAGCGACTTGTTGAGTCCATGCCACTTCGAGTTGTTATATATGAGCCAAGGTGGAAAATGAAATGGTCTTTAATTTAATTTGTGGCTGTTACAACCGAACTGAAAATACTTACGTTTGTGCTAAACTTATTGACACTAGTGAAGATGAAAAGAATGCTTAAGGAAGTGTTATCTATGCTGAAAATTAATGACAATTTGGTAATAAGACTAAATCCCCCACTCGGAAAACGTCATTATTAGCTTTGTGATAAATGCGCAGGAGTTTTGTATCCAATATATGAGTTGAGCACCCTGGATAAGAATGAGTCATGCCTGAGAAACAGCACTCTAACACCGTCTAACACCACCTCTAGCCTTCACAATAGCCTCACCATTCGGCGTGGAAGACTGTGCACATGTTTCTTCAGGCATGCCATTTACAGCTGAAGCCACTCAGTGATGATTAGATCCCTTATTGCTAACAAATTGCGGGGATGTTGATTGGTAAGTTTCATCAAGTGTTACAAATACCCCCGATGTTTTAGACGTTTTCTGTAGTATTACGACCGACTGATTTAGCAGCCAGTCAAGGAGTGGTAGGGTACCTGAGTGTTAATTAGTCCAGGAATGTGTTCGTGCAGCCATGTCAACACGGCACTACTAGTCTTGGAGGTCGGGACTGTCTAGAGCATACTCATTATGAAGACGTAGAAGAAAGGACGACGCTCGGTTACCGATAATGTTGAAATAAATAACATGTTTTGTGTTCACGGTAACCTAAATGAGTGCTCTCAATTAATACTACAAAAAGCACATCCAAAAAATCACAAGCCACCGCCGTCCAGAAGTACGCCCGCCATACACTTCGTGTCAAACAGCGTATTGGGATATAGGTGCACTACTGGCAAAGTCGTCGGACCACACTAGACGTCTCCAGTGAGTTACTGTCTATTTTCTGTGTTTGGCTCGCTGAACTTGTGTATCTTTAAGTGAGCAGTGAGCAATGGCCTTTTGTCGAGTACCCGATTACAAATCTCCACTGTCCAAGGTTCCCTTCTTATTGCTCGCACGGAAACTGATTGAGATGAACCAGCATTCAGTGTTAGTAGCAGTTTCTGTCTGGTTTGTAACCGATTGTCCTTGAGAAGGCGTGACATTTATGTGCAGTCGATTAGGATCTTTTTAGAACCATTGCTCTGAAGCCGTATCATATGGTTGCGAGTAGTATACCATTCCCTGT
Organism: Schistocerca nitens; assembly: GCF_023898315.1. Classification (NCBI taxonomy): domain Eukaryota; kingdom Metazoa; phylum Arthropoda; class Insecta; order Orthoptera; family Acrididae; genus Schistocerca; species Schistocerca nitens. The sequence continues at coordinate 352,148,271 of NC_064616.1, forward strand.
AGACGCGTTGGACTGTTCGCATTAATACACCACTAAGTCGGCCATCTTAATTAACAAATTGGTGAAGAGGACATCCCCATACGATGGTTCCCTTCTACCATTATGTCACGTCTCACCAAGTCTATTCAACAGTGTAGCACATACTCACCATTTCACTACCACTATATACGTTACGAGTGGAGTCACATGACTAATATTTTATTCGCTGACCCTACAAGTAAGAGATCTGTGGGGTTGTAAAGCGTTTGAGATGATGATGATGATAATAATGATGATGAAGATGGCTTGGTTTTGAGCGTATACGTATCACTGTGCCATTTGTTTCTCCCAACTCCTAGAAAACTGCTCATAAGTCCCGAAGAGCTTTTAGGGAATTAGCGCCTGGCGCATTGTGCACTGAGTGATGGTGGACTCTAAAAATACTCCAAGGTAACGACGCGAAATAAGAATCGAAGTATTCGTATTGTCGATCGACTACAGCTGCTTCTACTTCCATGTCTGTCAGACACACGTATCTTATACTAGCTGTCAAAACAAATATACGCCGATGGGAAAAACATCGCAACACCAATAAAAAATTAAAGTAGTGTGTTGAAATTTCGAGAACACATTTGTCTAGGTGACATATTTAAGTGTTTAACATTGCAAAATCACAGTATAATGTAAGTGCAAGATAGGCCATTGCTGATATGAACTGCTGGCACATTACTAACCGGTGTAATCGCCTGAATATTCAATTCAAGGGTGCAGACGTGCATGCACTGTGTTGTACAGGTGCCGGATGTCAGTTTTTGTAGCACTTGGTCGGTCAATAAAGGGACTGTTAATGCTGTTTGTGGATGGTGCTGGAAACGTCGTCCGATGATGTCCCATCTGTGCTCGATTGGAGACACGTGTGGTGATATATACAACAGCAGTATGTGGGCGAGTGTTATCCTGTTGGAAAACACACCCTGGTATGCTGTTCATCAATGGCAGCACAAGAGGTCGAATCAGCAGATTAACGAACAAATTTGTAGCCATGATACGTGGTATAACCACGATAGTGCCCCTGCTTTGATACGAAATCGCACGCCAGATCATAACTCCAGTGTGTCTATCACGCAGACAGGTTTGTTGCAGGCGGTCAACTATTCTACTTGTAACCAACACACGGCCATCGAGGCAGCAACAGCTATCATCAGAAAACACAACAGGCGTCCACTCTGCCCTCCAATGAACTCTCGCTTGGCACCACTGAAGTTGCACATGGCGGTGGTTCGTGGTCAGTGGAATGTACGCTGCAGATCGTCTGGCTCAGAACTGTACTTGATGTAACCAATTTGTAACAATTCGTTGTGTCACTGTGGTGCCAACTGCTGCTCAGATTGCTGCTGCAGATGCAGTACAATGCGCCAGCGCCATACGCCGAACGCGATGGTCTCCCCTCTCAGCGGTGCCACGAGGCCGTCCGGAGCCAGGTCTTCTGGCGACCGTTCTTTCTCGTTATCATTTTTACGCGGCCTCTTTAAAACTCAGTGAGATGCTGATAATGGCGTTTTTGTCGCCTTAAGGACATTCCTGACTAACATCATTTCACCACGTCCAGTCTCAACGATAAGTAATGCTCACGACCGTTACTGCTTGTATCTTTCAGAAGTAGAAACGTCAGTCAGCTTTCGTTTACGTCACCCAGCTCCTCCCTGGTGCTGTGTTTCTTCCCATCAGTGTAGAATACAAAGAAGAGACCAACATACACTCCTGGAAATGGAAAAAAGAACACATTGACACCGGTGTGTCAGACCCACCATACTTGCTCCGGACACTGCGAGAGAGCTGTACAAGCAATGATCACACGCACGGCACAGCGGACACACCAGGAACCGCGGTGTTGGCCGTCGAATGGCGCTACCTGCGCAGCATTTGTGCACCGCCGCCGTCAGTGTCAGCCAGTTTGCCGTGGCATACGGAGCTCCATCGCAGTCTTTAACACTGGTAGCATGCCGCGACAGCGTGGACGTGAACCGTATGTGCAGTTGACGGACTTTGAGCGAGGGCGTATAGTGGGCATGCGGGAGGCCGGGTAGACGTACCGCCGAATTGCTCAACACGTGGGGCGTGAGGGCTCCACAGTACATCGATGTTGTCGCCAGTGGTCGGCGGAAGGTGCACGTGCCCGTCGACCTGGGACCGGACCGCAGCGACGCACGGATGCACGCCAAGACCGTAGGATCCTACGCAGTGCAGTAGGGGACCGCACCGCCACTTCCCAGCAAATTAGGGACACTGTTGCTCCTGGGGTATCGGCGAGGACCATTCGCAACCGTCTTCATGAAGCTGGGCTACGGTCCCGCACACCGTTAGGCCGTCTTCCGCTCACGCTCCAATATCGTGCAGCCCGCCTCCAGTGGTGTCGCGACAGGCGTGAATGGAGGGACGAATGGAGACGTGTCGTCTTCAGCGATGAGAGTCGCTTCTGCCTTGGTGCCAATGATGGTCGTACGCGTGTTTGGCGCCGTGCAGGTGAGCGCTACAATCAGGATTGCATACGACCGAGGCACACAGGGCCAACACCCGACATCATGGTGTGGGGAGCGATCTCCTACACTGGCCGTACACCACTGGTGATCGTCGAGGGGACACTGAATAGTGCACGGTACATCCAAACCGTCATCGAACCCATCGTTCTACCATTCCTAGACCGGCAAGGGAACTTGCTGTTCCAACAGGACAATGCACGTCCGCATGTATCCCGTGCCACCCAATGTGCTCTAGAAGGTGTAAGTCAACTACCCTGGCCAGCAAGATCTCCGGATCTGTCCCCCATTGAGCATGTTTGGGACTGGATGAAGCGTCGTCTCACGCGGTCTGCACGTCCAGCACGAACGCTGGTCCAACTGAGGCGCGAATACTACAAGTTACTGTGAATGTTGACAGTTGAGACTGTGTGTCAGCCTGTATATTTTGGCGCAAGGGAAATCATGAGTGTATGCTATTTTTGAGGCTGAAATCGTCTTAATTTTAATGGTATCTCACACTTTTACAAATATTTTCTACAATTTTATGAACATCTTCATCTTTCTGATAATTTAAATGAAAAGTTTCTTCCACTTTATCAGCTATTAGAGATTCATCTTAATTTTCATGTCAACGTAATAATGTATCACCCATATGATTATCTGTCACTTTTACATAACATTCATTATAATAGCATTGCTGATGGAACAGAGCCTATCTTCTCAACTGGCCAGGCAAAAGCCTCAAGTCTTTGAGGTTCTACTAGCAATTGCTATTGTTTTATGTTCCTTTTCGTCATTTTTGTCTATTTACTGGGAAATATTCACTGTTACACTCTAACTACAACATCCTGTACTCATGACTTAAGGTTTCTGGGTGGTGCCGTGTATTATTTTCCTAGAGGTCCCTTTTGAAATCATCAAAAGCTGAGCTACATTATTTTACACTTAGAGTTCTTTCCCATATATGTGGATTAAATCTGGACCTTTAAATTATAGTGCTTTTACAAATTTCCTATAAATTCGATAAAGCCCCAGGAAAGCATTCAGTAACTCTCATTTTTATTTCGTAATGACTTTTAATTTGGTCGGATCTTTTCTGATTATCTGAGTTGTCATTATGTGGATTAAAAACTAGAATTTTATCTTTACAGGTTCACTTTTCTTTAATGTCAAAATCATACCATTTTTTCTTAATGCATTAAAAGATCTGCATGACTTCAGAATGCTTGACCCAGTAAGTCGTCAGTGTATTTATTTTTGTACTCAGTTCTGTACCCAACACGATATATCTGGTTCGACAGAGATTTCCTCTAAAGAGGCAGGTAGTCACACTAACACAAGACTATATCTCTGATACAGCGCCAACAAAATTCTCAAAGTATTATGGAGGTAAAATTCCTGTAAGTCTGGAATTAAACATAGTTCTTCCACAGGCAAACTTACAAACAATAGTTCTTCAGTGACAGACAGATCTGAAGTTCCTGAATCCCGAAAATAAGTAATTAACTTCCTCACCACGTAGAAGTAATCACAGTACCATCGCTGAGAAGCAACTGGTCTGCTAAACTTGCGCGCCGGCCTAAATTGCTGCCTCACGGAAGGATTCATATGGGCCCGTTTTCGGCACTTGACCCGGCAAATGCAGGAAGAGGTCTGGTACCTCAACGACCTCTACCGTCGCCATGGACGCCGCCTGATGGTGTGGTCTGATGCTGCTGTCGCCACGTGCTGGTCTGGCCGCAGAGTTCCAGAGTTCAGAATTCCCGCTGTGTCTGTCCTGTAGAGGCTTACGTGTTGTGTGGGCCGGCTTCGTCAGCTGATGTCTACGGACGCCATGGCACAGTGCTTTGTCTAGAACATTTATGAACATAGAATATGAAGTACTCAGTCTAAAATGAACAATTCTATATTGGTACCATACAGCAGTAAATAAGATTTCTGTGAATTCTCTAGGCTGAGGTGCTAAAGACACCTGCCAATATCTGGGTGTTAAATTCAAACTAATCATGAGATGTTCATTACAAAACACTTGAAGCATCTCATCTAGACATTCTGGTTGGCCAATTAATCTCGCCGGCCGGTGTGGCCGAGCGGTTCTGGCGCTTCAGTCTGTAACCGCGCGACTGCTAGTGTCGCAGGTTCTAATCCTGCCTCGGGCATGGATGTGTGTGATGTCCTTAGTTTAAGTTTAAGTAGTTCTAAGTCCAGGGGACTGATGACCTCAGATGTTAAGTCCCATAGTGCTCAGAGCCATTTGAACCAATTAATCTCTTTACTATTTTATCCATATTTTGTGTGTTGATACAACTGTCACTCCACTATACTTTTTCCACAATAATGAAAGGATTATAGTGTGAGCTACTGCATCTTTCCATAGCTCCCTAGTCCACCATTTTATTGGTTTCTTTTTCAGCTAAGGGACATTGAATGTGGAGGTACAAGAAAGGGTTCATGGTATACATCGAAATGACATTCATAATCACACACTAAATCTGGTACATCAAAAATCACTTCCCTGTTTCTATTTAATACCTCACATAGCTCTATTCTTTGATACAGGCTTAGGTGTTGAATATTACTTACTTTTTTTAAAAAATGTATCTCTCTTACAATTATCCTCACTCATATTCCTCATATGACAGTTTTCTAATCTATTACCCATTTCATTAAATAACTTTACAACTTGATTTGTTCTCAAATACATTTTGGTTCAGCTTAAATTACAGGAGTACTTGATTTTTGATGGGTTACTATATACTGCAATTTCTCTTCTGTGTACTCTTCCCAATCACTCTTCCTTTATTTTTCTATTCATACTGTCTCATCCTTCTTGTACATGACAAAGCTGCATAAGCCAGATTTGCATATTAAATGACGCATCAGCGTTAACAACAGAGTATTTTTCTGTTGCTGTGCTCACCTTTATTTCTGGCAGATCATCTGCTTAGCTCTTAACTTTTTTCGGATCTCGCTATTCAGATTTGGGACTGGTACTTCGCTATGAACGTGAATGCTAGGGTTGTGCCCGCAAAGTAACGTGCCATTAACGTGGCTATTTTCTATTCGCTTTTAACTATGTGTTAAAACCGTGCCTTTCGGTACTCGCATCACTATGTGTTCGTATTTTACTTCTGTTACCTTTCATTTTTATTGCCTTTTTTATATTTTGCAATGGAAATACATTTTATTTTTGCAATAATGGTTATATCATAAATAGATATATACCACTGTCGCCAATGTGCACTGTAATTGCGGAACAGAGAAACTATTTGCACTAACACATACACTTTGAAATTAACTTTAGTCATGTTCTTTGGTTTTTTTTTACGTTTTGTAAAGCGTGTGTAAATTGTTACCTGTGGCTACGTTTGTGAGGTACTGTAAAATTAAGGCCACTGGGAAACATACGTTACGTTTTCCAGAATAATGTGTGCACCAACAACAAACCAACAGATGTTAATCAATGTAAATAATGCAGTTAAATCGACCGCATATTATGAATAATCCTCGCGAAATTCATTACTTACAAGTTTCGTTTTTACATTTTGCCACAGCTACACGACCCCATAATGCTTCAAACATGCAATAAGTTTGTACCATCAGATGATGAATCACTAGATGATTCGAAACCAGTAATGAAAAGTGAAGAATAAAACAAAGGACTACTGACTGCAGTAATTTCTGGAAACCTTTATACGCGGTCGCAGGTTTCCACATCCACACATCCATTATGGATAAGAGTTTCATACTGCTTTTTTCTGTTTTTATTGATGTTCGAACAGTTGCCTGGAAAGCCATTTTTCAAATTGAGCCTCCATTTATCTGTGTTTTCTGCATGTGCATCTGTTACAGCACTGCTTTTTTTTACGATCTGTTATTTCCTCGTTCACAATTTTAATGGAATTGGCGCACTGCCATGGTCCTCGGCTTATTTGGTGGTCGATACTTTTGTTTACTAATTAATCTCGATTTCAGCTCTTTGCTCTACACGTCATTCGGTCTCTCTTATTCTTTTCCTTTGAAGCACTCAATCTGATTCTGTATTATTTTTGTATTAGTTGCTTCACACTCTTCTACTGTTCGTATTTTGATCCAAAAGAACTAACCTGTTTGCCTAGTCCTGGTTTTACTTGTGGCACTAAAATTCTCGTATTAGAGAGTTCTTCTTCAATTTACTCCTTTATTTATATTTATAAAAATAACATATATTATATATGATACCTTTTCGTAAAATTTAATTTCGGCGTTCACCTCTGTTCGTTTTGGTTTCGTTCACTTCAGAGTCAAATAGTTCGTCGACTGCTTCTATGCTATGACGAGTAACGATCACGTTTAAGGTGGACGCACGTATCTCAAGTTTAATGTCATTAATTCCCGTTTTCATGGAGTCCACTTTAGTCTCCGTAGTGCTCAATCAACTAAATTGACTATCTATTTAGTGTTTCATTCCACGATTGAGTACTTGAACTGCTAATTTTAGGTTTTTGATATCTCTCTTGCTATTCAGCTGAACTTAACGAGTTACAGTTCTAACTACGTTAGTAATTGATAATAGTGTTTAGGTTTCCTCTCCAACACTTTCCCCAGTCCCAAAATCTGTTACATAAGCGTAGTAACGTGCTTCAGTTTATAACTGCATGCTACAATGACTGGCCTCATTGCACGGGACATAGCGGTGTAACGTTTAATACGTTTATTTGCACTGTAATTAGCTGAAAACAAGTGTGTCTTGGCCAGTTCACTCTTTTTCGGATACAGTTTGACTCTCGTGAGCAAACTGAAAGTCCACGTCTGTAATCATAGTCTGTTGCGCAACAAAAAGAAGCGCCTGGTTACTCGTGTTACGTGCTGTGACACACCTTAATAAAATTTCATGACGTAAGCTATTGGTATACATCCATTGAGATTACATTGGGATTCTTATCAAGATCAACTAGAAAGAAAAGAAAATTCAGGAAAGAACTGTAGAGAACGATGCAGTTTAGTTTAGGTGGCCCGAGAGCGTTATAAAAATGCTCAACAATCCTCCGTGGAAGTCACTACAAAAAACCGAGGGTGTCGATGTAGTGGCGAGTCACTGGACTTGTATTTGGGAGGGCGGTAGTTCAAATCACTGCCATGCCATCCAGATTTAAGTTTTCCGTGACTTGTCTGTATCTCTGAAGGCAAATTCGGTGATGATTCCTTTGAAAGACATGGCCGATTTCCTGCTCCATCCATCCGCAATCCGAGATTGTATCCTATCTCCAATAACAGAAAATTAATCCCTTTTCTTCTTTCACTACAGAAAATACACAGTATATCACTGTAGAGGAAGCCATTGGTATTTACGCAAATACCATTATCTATAACATGACTTTGTTCAGTTGTAAACGTAAACACCACTCACAGATTAGGCCTTAGGTCTGTTTGGACTGACCGACTGCTGCCTAAAAGTTGTATATAATAATAGTAACAATATTAATTTTATAACAAATCTTCAATACCAAAATATAAATCTGTTTACACGCTACTCGACTTTCCAAAATATCCAACCGCTTGATTTCCAGTGCTTAAATAATACTAGCCTATCAGTGTCACCTTTTATTTTATTATCACAATAGGATATAGTTAAGACTTTCAACTGGAGATCATCTTCTGTATGTTGAAGGGCGTCAAGAAGAAGATTCGGAAAACTCGTAAAGAATTTCAGATGAGGTTTCGCATAATAGATTGACGTACATTCATGCATTTTAGATATTTCTAATCTTTCTTGTTAGATAAATTTGGCTTGTGCGGCTGCGTAATAACGGTCTTTCTTTCTGCACTAGGTCCATAAACAGAATACGAAAGAATTAAGTAACACTGATACACTACGTATTCCACTACACTATGTAGTGTGGTTTGCATAGTACAGAAACACATACTAATATAAAATATTACCCCTGTCGGTTACGCTTCCATATTTGTGGCCGTTCTTATTGTCTGCTTCTTGCAAGTGGTTTGCCAGGATATTAAAATATGTTTAATTAAGTACACTGCATCATCTTCATTCAAGAATCGCTCAGTTCGTTGAGCCTGCACTTCACGCCAATGATTTTTTGCGTTTCTTGACGATTGACAATTTTTCTCCAACTTGGAAAAGGAAATGCTTTCATGGGACGACGAAAACGCATTTTATGAGTAAGGGTTCCTGAGCGACAAATACCATCAGCTCTGCTGGGTAGTTACAACAGAGCTCATGCAACGGAAAAAGGCATGAAACAACATGAATTTATAAGCGCTTTTTAGCATTACTGTTCTTGTTCATAAATTCGTACCTTCTGTATTCACAGCATGTCTTTGTTGCCCACACATTTATATTGCTTTTAATCACTGAAGTACGATATCAACTCTGGAAGGTTCTAGTTGCTTTTGCATGTCGCTTTTGCGCGAAGTTACATACCGTCTCCATCTCTCTCACACCGTAGGACAACACGGCGCATTGGTGCCCTCATTTCCGAGCACACACGTTTCGCTTGCGTTGGTCGTTGGCCGTGATGAAGAACTCGCCTGCTGACCTCTAGAAAACGTCTCGCAGGAGCGGGCCGTCGCAGAGCAGGTGGAGCGTGGCAACAGCTAAGTGGCTCCGTACGTGCATCTTCCTCTTCGACTCGCCTTCTAGCCTGCTGATTAAGTTTTTCACCTTCGTCAGTATGGCTGCGGCATATTATAGGAGATGCCGCATCAGTGATTTCAGAAGCACTATCATCACCTTAGGTGGTAGAAAACACGCGTAAGGGAAACCATCCATTCCATCTACCCGTCGCGTCAGCGCTGGTGTGGTGCCACCAAGTGAGACATCGATACATGATCACTCCCAAGTTTTAAGTTTTTGGTGCTCTACAGTAGCGGAATGTATCCAACGCTAATGCGTTACTGTGTCTGTGGCATCATCCATGGAACTTGCAAAGGTATAAGCTTGGTGGCGTAAGGAATTTGGAATGGTGTTGCTGTGTTGTGTTGGGATAGGAATCTCATATTCACTCTCGTTCACTCATCAACGAAACAGAAATGAAAGTAATACTTACTACCAAGAAAAGCAATAAGGCCCACTGGATACTTGACAGAGAAATTCAACTCAACCCAAAGGAAGTAACAAACTGGGGAAAATCCGTTAAATTACACAACCCCAAAATGAAGAAAACCAATGCACCCATGTAAGTACACATTCAATACCGCAATTTTAGATCTGCCCAATGATTAGCAAAAAAATTAATGTCGATTTGCGTCTGAGTGCCACATGGTTGAACACATCAGCATGCTTACAAAGAAACCCGACCTCTTTTACTACTAAAATTAACTTAAAGTCGGAAAGCTGCATATATTGTATGAGCACTTAAGGTGCCAGAATTAACTGATAGGTAACGGAAGAAATGTCCTGATTTATACCACCGACTATGTGGCGTTCTAGCTGAACAAATACATCAACTGTCATGTTTGCAGAAACCGAGAAAAATATAAAATTCAGGTACTCACATTACGCAATTGTACTCTCTGAATTTTCCTTACACATTGAAAGTAATTTCACTCTACTGTCTGTATTCCAGAGTAAAGTTTCTTCGTACTGAACACGACGTGGTTGCCAACATACTCATAGACAAAATCCTTTCTCTCAGAAACACAAGAATGATGGTAAACGTACACCCAAAATTATCCCTACGATAATTAGAATGACTTCCTCCTAATATCCAAAATTATGAACTGATAACTGTCAAATATGAACACCCCACACTAAGAAAATTGAAATATTTCCAGCCATAAGCTGTCCGAAGACGAATACATCTTACCCGGTTCAGCAGTAAAGTGTGCTTGTACCGTATAAGGAGAAACCGTTCATCAATTACCCGTAGTAGGGGCAGCCCCCACAGATGGCCACCTCGCTCACTTTCCCGCCTAACCATCACTACATGCTGATACACCTGCGCTGACGGTTAAGTTAAATCTTTCTACCTTTCTGCGTGAGCTACCACTGTTTGCAAAACTGCACCAGTAGACAGCAGATACCGGCCTCCTTAGGAAGCTCACATATATTCATCTCAGTTACACTCACTGGATTAAATAATAGGAAAGGGACATAGGAAACACACAGGTGCACAAATATCAATGTAAATATCGAGAATAAAACGACTGACTTTCTTCCGAGAGGCATGCTACATTCGCAACCGGTTAACGAGAGGTAATGCGAAACCAGACTGATTTGGTAGCACAAATATATATGAAACTGATCTGACGGATCTGTCTATGTGTTTTTTGGCAGAAAATCGGGAGCCAGTATCTCCATCCGGGCTCATTTAGCTTCTAACCTCATTTTCGAAGAGATGCAGCTTATAAAAAGTGTTAATCTCTCCAGACGACTTTATGAGAGCCAGACCCTCTTTGCCTATATATCATGAATATTTTAATTATTGTTTATTGTAAGCGGAGCATACACGGGTTAAATTCCAGGCTGTGATTTGTCACCTTCAGTGTCTGCAGACTCCATTATTATAGTCGTGCAGGACAGGTAGGGTGGTTGCCGGTGGGAGCTCAGGAGTCCCAGCGCCATCCCATCGGCTGAATTTCGCCATGTCGCACTTCTTCGACCTTCTTACAAACGGGTATTGTATCTATCCAAGACCCTGGCAAGTCTGGAGAGACACTTTCTACAGGCCTGCGCTTTCACGCCGAATTTCAGTCTTCCAGCAGCACCCGATATTAAACTGTCTCCTTATTTATTTAAATGGTTCAAATGGCTCTGAGTACTATGGGACTTAACATCTGAAGTTATCAGTCCCCTAGAACTTAGAACTACTTAAACCTAACTAACCTAAGGGCATCACACACATCCATGCCCGAGGCAGGATTCGAACCTGCGACCGTAGCGGTCGCGCGGTTCCAGACTGAAGCGCCCAGAACCGCTCGGCCACACCGGCCGGCTTATTTATTTACACCGTTCCATTACACACTTAATGTGTGGAGTAATTCATGTTATGTTTATGCAGCAATTTGTCTAATGAGTAAGGGCCGACTGGAATGGGCTGCAAACTGAAAACTCCCTGTGTACAATAGCGTCACGGGTAATGACCAACATGGGACTCTTGCGGACAAGCGGCAATCGTCGGTCGCTGGATCCGCATTTCTTCGAGATGAAAGTTTGTTATGCGCACGTGCGAGAACAGCACCATTGTCTCAAGGTTGTAGTGAAGGAGCTGCCATGGCACGCGAATGCGAATGCTCGGGCTAAATTGAGAATATCATTAAAGAAAATCCTTGCAGTGTTGGGCAAAGGTTGTGTAGAAAGCGCCCGCCGTCAGTCAAATGAATTACCTCGGTGTTTGAAATTATGAGCTTAGTGAAACCACGAATAAACTACTGTATTCACACTCACTCCGTAAACCACAGCATTATCTCATTTAGTAACCTTCACAGAAGCAATTTGCACTTTATGTCGAGTTTATTGAAGCCGTTATATCCTGCATTCACATGAAGAACTAATACAGCACTCAAACCGACCTGAGATCTTTCCTATGCATACAGTCTGTACGTTTCTAGCGCACTAATTCAACACTTGTGGCTACTGATAAGGTCTTATTTCTGCCTGTAAGAACATTGATTATGTATGCTAGACACATTTTGCTACAAGCCTACTATGTTATTAAACAACATATAATTATCAGAGAGAAATAACACTGAACACCCTTTCAAATATGAAATTGCTGGGGAAAAGTGGGTTAATCTTTTTCTTACACTTCACAAAACCAAACTGTCAGTAAGAAAGCCTACAGTAACATGCTGTAGCAGTGCTCTTCGGTTCAGCTTAGAAAACACAGAGAAATTCTGTAACAGTGTCAAAGATGTTCTGTTATACCTACTTTGAAACTAGATCATATTTTCTCTGATTTAATACACTCTCTAATTTTATTTAGGCACCCATAATTTTATTTCGGGCGAGTAGTGTAGGCACTGGAAACAGGCCCGACTTCCTGGTAGAGTCCTGCAAACGCGTGGCCTCTCCGCGTGGCCGACATGTGCCTGCGGTGTGCTAGTGAGAGTGGAAATACGATTTGCTGACTTTGGTGGAAGCTCCAGAAGATTGCCGAAGCTAATGACAGCTATGTGAGCATGTGTACATTGGCCACGCGGCTGCTACATCTGCATCTGCGTGAAAGCTTGTCCGCAGCCACACGGATATCATGCCCCTGCACTCACTTGCACATATGTTCCGAATCTGCAGTGTGCCCATGTGCGATGCTTTTCGCTTAACACCAGGCTTGTCCGAAATTTATATGAATGACGAATAACGAATACAGATATTAATAGCTATTGGTTATTTCTGAATAACAAATATCATTCGAAACATTATTTACTATTTGTTGCTCCAATTCTTTATCGTTTAATAAACGAATATATTTTCTGTTTCTTTTAAATTAGTTTTCAGAACATATCCTTTCCTGCAACATCTCATTGGAGACTTTATTCGATTTACAGAGATTAACATTGTGACACTAGAGAAGATACGTTCTACACATGCAATGCAGTGCTGAGTTCATCTTTAATCACGACTTCGATGTATGACTCTCAGCTCACAATCTTCTTCAGCAAAAATTGAGAAATCTCGATCCCGCTGTGGTTTTTGGCAAATAATTCGTTGTCATTCCACTATACGCTTCTCAAGTTACATTCCAAATATTTTTTTTATTTCATAATGTTATTCGAAACTTGTCACCCGATTTCTTTGATATTTTTTTTTTGTTGCTATTATACGTCTGAAGTCTGTTGCAAGCCGCCATTGGTTATGGACAGCAATAGAGGTGAAGTGCTTGTTTTTAAATCTTGGGTAATACTTTGCCCCAATAATTAAAGTTGGGGTAGAAAGGTGAAAAACGTCTACCAATCGTCTCCTGATATTTTCACTATACACAAGTTGCAGGCTTGCTGCAACGTTACGAACTCCTTTACATACTCGAAACCAGTGTCTCTTTTGAAATTTTTTAAATCTCATAGCTCTATATAACTGCATAAATAGATGTCGGATCGGAAAACTATTCCAATTTTAACGGAAAGCTTACTCAGAGTTAATCATAAAGTACTTTGGATGAATTTGGACGTCCACCGGCACTCTATAATCGTTTTAGGGAACCTAAAGTCTGTTGATGTTCGTTAGGAACAACTGAGTTCTTGCTTGGTTCACTCATTCTCTAGCAATATTGCCACGCATATCCGATAGTGTTAGCAATCTAAGATAGATATTTGAGATTGAGAGTTCTTGTCCACTGCGACGAAATTTCCAGTTCTGGAGGGACGTACAATATGCCTTCAAATTTACAGGCGTCTCTTTCTGGCACGTTATTTTGCTAAACACAGCATGTACTTATTATCGCAATTGCAAATTCTTCTCGAACATCGATCGGGCGATGAAAAATTCTCTGTTTTCCGTTTATTTGCCAGAGTGCCAAAAGTGCGTTCTATAAACTACGTAGTCCGAGGCAGTCGTTTTTTAAAAGTTCTTTTATTGTTTGTTGAACTCTTTCCTCCATCCAAAATTAATTGCATTAAATAGATGAATCATTACACTTTCCGTATGTCCCAATATCTATGTAAGTGATCTAATAATTTGCAGCACTTAAAACAAGTAAATCGATCGAAAATAATTTTTATAATTATAGTAAAGTACGTTTGTTATGAGGAAAAGGGAGAACATATTCCAAGGTCTTCTCGCTCAGCTGGTCGGTCACGATTGACTGTCAACTGGCTGACTAAACTGGCTGCTCAACACAGTGGCTACCTAGTGCTTCTAGCCCAAACTGCTGAGGCCATGCGTTTATAAGCATTTTTATGTTTCGTTTGTTACGCTAAATCAAGTAAAACAATGGTCAGTTTGAAGTATGATTTCAGCACTGCAGTGCTTTACTACGGCTTGTGATGTGCCCTTGACTTCCTCAATCTCTGAACAGACTTACACAGCCAGTTAGAGGTGGATCTAAATTTCAAGATATACTCTGAAATATGGTGAAACTTGACTTGGCATTACTGTCATTGTTATAGATAAAAGAAGCGATAAGAACAGAGAAAATCGTTGGATCGATCGAGGATTGAACTCTAAGCGTAAGTTTTGTAGTATCTAACATACGCCACTGAACTACAAAGGCAAATTTCTGGACAAACCATTAATAAGTTATTTATCAAACAAAAACTTCACGGAGAAAAGGGAACAAATAGTAGTTCTGTACAAGAAGTAAATAAAGATAATATGGTGGCATTGTATGTTAATCGTTATTTAATTTAAAGATAATTTGTCAATGAATAAATTTGTTTGAATGATATATTTATTCGAATAATCATCCAGTTATAAATCTATTCGAATAATACCAATCTCTTTTTTCCACTACACCTTACGCCTCCTTTATCTTTTTGTTCATATTATCAAATTTTGTGAGTCTTACTGGTTCATTTTCTCGATTTACTCGTGAAATCCTATTTTGCTTCATTTGTTAATTATAAACATAATTGACAATTATTCTGTCACACACCTCAACGAAAATATTTTTAGTTTGTTCTGTTCAAAATATGTCTAAATATCAGTGCGATTTTAGCAGTTGACTGAAAGTGAGCATTAATTCATCAGACATTATTTCACTATTCTCAACTGCTAATATGGACAACCATCAACTGTAGGAGAGAGTGACAAAAATGAAAATGGTGCCAGACCAGAAATCGAACGCCGATTTTACGCTTATCACAGGTGGTCGCCTTACCATTTGTCTATCTGTGCACGACGCACATCGAGACCCAAACTTCTTTGTGTCGTCAGCTACACGTCGACAAGCTGTGCTTGTACATACATTATGTATAACCCTGTACAGGTGAGATATTTTGCTTGAAAGTCGCTTGTCCGGTGTTGGCGAATAAATATGATATCACAGTGCCTGTATTATTCTGAATTACGATGCAAAATGCATTTGGATATGCATGCATGCCAGTAGTAGAGGTAGGGTGGTACAAGGACACTTTTGATATCAAATTGATATCAAATTAATTATGGAAATTTTGAACAATTAATTACCCCCACCCCTGATGACGTCATGGGTTTTTCCCATATGACACAAAGGTCCCTTCCCCTTTGCCCCACCCCCACTCCTACTCCCCTTCTACCTCCCCCTCGCCCTCGCCAATGCATATTCAATAGCATAATTTATGTTGCTTGTGTTTACAGCAGCTGGCCGTTGTGACAGAGCGGTTCTAGTCTGGAACCACGCTGCTGCTACGATCGCAGGTTCGAATGCTGCCTCTGACCTGGATGTGTGTGATGTCCTTAGGTTAGTTAGGTTTAACTAGTTCTAAGTTTAGGGGACTGATGACCTCAGATGTTAAATACCATAATACTCCGAGCTATTTGAACCATTCTCAGTTTACAGCAGAATAACATCAGCCTTTTAAGCCCCAACATCGACACATGAATGTGTGTTGTATCGACAGATTGTAGATACCATGACTAGGTTGTGGGGCATGTATCAGAGATGGATGTTATAAACAGAAATAGCAGACTATACATGGTAGTTAATAGGAGCATATATTTATGGAAAATCGAGGCAGCAGAAGGAGAAGTCAGTGTTGTACGAGGGCTGTTCAGAAAGTAAAGAAGGATAAGTCGCGAAATGTAAACAACAGTGAAAATCAAAACTGTTTTATTTGCAACCGTTAGCTACAACTTCCAGCTACTTATCTGCATAGTCGCCGATCCGACGTTTGTCGTAGCGTTTACCAACTTTCCAATACCCTCGTTATAGAAGGTAGCCGCCAGTGCTTTCCGCCTATTCTCTACACTGGCCTACAGCTCATTGTCTGTGCCAAAATGTTGTCTTCATAGCCAGCGGTTCATGTGAGCAGAGATGATACTCAGAGGGAGACAATTACGCGCTGTATTGTGCGTAATCAAACATTTCCAATTAAAAACGATGCAGGTGCATCTTCATTGTCCCTGCAGAATACGACTGAGAATATTCTTGAAGAAGACAAACTGAAGAAAAAACAATACGTAATGTTGGCTGCATAGCTTCAGGCGAAATTTCTCACCAGATCCTCGTACTTGGCGGGAGACACTATTGTTCTAGGTATCTTTATGGGCTCCATGTGTACTCAAAACTAAAAAGAACGACGTAAGGCTATCGACGGGCATACTAGTGACACTGCCCAACACACCAGTGCAAAACTTCATAGGATTTTCACAGTGGTTTCCATTTCGCGACGGATCATTCCTTACTTTCCGAATAACCCTCGTACACTGGTTATTTCCCTGTTGCAGCTCCTACACGTTCGAGTGGGAATCAAGCCATCATTCGTGTCCATCAACAGCACCACTACACGAGTCTGCATACACATTCTCTGACGCTAAGGTCTATGACGTTGAACTGATTTCAGATTTTGAGTTTCCAACGTGCCGTTCGTATGCTGCACTCATAGAGTCTCATATAGCTAAGAAACGAGGGTTCCTTTGCTTTGAGCTATCCGGTTCAGTTACTTTCATGCTTATCGAATCTCAAGTTAACGCATGTACATCATCGGAGGGAGGGAAATTTGCAGTACGTTTTTAGTAGGTTGATGGATATTGCACATATAAAATCAAACCACACCTGCCTAAGTTAGCAATATGAGCATATACATATCGAAAAAATGTGGAAAAGATGACCTAAAATCGGTAAAAAAGTTACTAAACTTGACAGAAAGTAAATTTAAATTGAGGAGAGATACAACAAAATGCTGCAAAATTGAGGGAGAATGAGAAATGGTTACATGTCTGCATAGCGCAGGAATGTTTTTGTACATGGGAACGAGTGGGTGATAGCAAGCAAAACGCTAGGAAAAAAATTGAAATTAAAGAACTGGGACCCAGGGAAACAATAATGTAATCATGGACAATGATAAGACAGCTGGAATAGACTATTTGACGAGGATGACCTACAAATGTAAAGTAATAAATTTATATATGTCAGATCACAAGCCCATGTGTGAACATAAAGTTATCTGAAACCACCCACCTTACAGATCGTTGTAAAGTGTCTGTACATTTCACTATTAAAAGCTTTTACGTCCTCCATAGGAAAAGATTACTGTATTACCAGGTTTGGGGCTGCAACATACAACTACTTAATACATCGAGTGTTTGATCCTGTGCAAGACTGAATAAGCGTTTTAAACTCTAACAAGCAATATTTACATTTTACTTCTCTTTGCTCTCTACCAATCACAAGCATGATGTCCTGCTAACAGTTACCTTAAGGAACAGTTGCCACATAAAAAAAAAAAACATTTTTCAGTATTCCTGGTCACATTTTCGACGTGAATCGAGTTGCTGGTTTGGATGCTACTTTGATTCTAAGTCACTGCAAGGAGTTGTGAGGTACTGCATACCCTGTGTATACATTTGCTTGACAGTAGTAGTAGTAGTAGTAGTAGTAGTAGTAGTAGTTGTGTGTGTGTGTGTGCGTGTGTGTGTGTGTGTGTGTGTGTGTGTGTGTGTGTGTGTAGTGCATGTGTGTGTGTGTGCGCGCGCGCGCGTGTGTGTGTGTGTGTGTGTGTGTGTGTGTGTGTGTGTGTGTGTGTGTGAGTGAGTGTGTGAGTCTGGGTGTGGGTGTGGGTGTGTAACAGAGGGTGTTCTGTGTATGTGTGTGTGTGTGTAAGAGAGGATGTTCTGTGTGTGTGTGTGTGTGTGTGTAGTGTGTTTGTTTGTGTGTGTGTGTGTGTGTGTGTGTAAGAGAGGGTGTTCTGTTCATAGAGTTAGTGCAACATGTCCTCCAAACCGATGGAAAACCTATGATGGACCCCTCATTTAGACGAATGAAATGTTTCAAATGGCTCTGAGCACTATGAGGCTTAACATCTGTGGTCATCAGTCCCCTAGAACTTAGAACTACTTAAACCTAACTAACCTAAGGACATCACACACATCCATGCCCGAGGCAGGATTCGAACCTGCGACCGTAGTAGCCGCGCGGTTCCGGACTGCGCGCCTAGAACTTAGACGAATGAAGATGCATGCAAAGTATACCATTTCCCCATCAAAATTTGGACATGAATCAAGTCGTCGATTGGATAACTACTTTGATTCTAAGTCACTGAGCCGGCCGAAGTGGCCGTGCGGTTAAAGGCGCTGCAGTCTGGAACCGCAAGACTGCTACGGTCGCAGGTTCGAATCCTGCCTCGGGCATGGATGTTTGTGATGTCCTTAGGTTAGTTAGGTTTAACTAGTTCTAAGTTCTAGGGGACTAATGACCTCAGCAGTTGAGTCCCATAGTGCTCAGAGCCATTTGAACCATTTTAAGTCACTGACAGAGGTTTTTGAGGTACTGCGAGCGCTGTGTGTACACATACTTCACTGAGATAGTTCAGCACCACTGGTATGCATTTGTCTGTTTCCTCGTAACGTGCATTTTTAGTTACTAACAATCATGTTTTAGGACTGATGCGAACATAGATTAATTTCTGAACCATAATCAGATGGAATCGGTGGGCACTATACACCTCCAGGAAGCTATATCGTGCATGTATCATAAAGAATGTATGTTTTTCTTTGGTGTAAAAGAAAGTACTTTTATCATCTTAAAGTTTGTCACTGTAGTTAGCGGAACGGAAAACTTGCATGGTGGATGTAAGTCAGATGTTGGCCGTATATATCCTGCATTAGAGTATTAAGAGTGT
Organism: Schistocerca nitens; assembly: GCF_023898315.1. Lineage (NCBI taxonomy): Eukaryota > Metazoa > Arthropoda > Insecta > Orthoptera > Acrididae > Schistocerca > Schistocerca nitens. Next base: position 352,167,464 of record NC_064616.1, read on the forward strand.
CGCATTCCACATGACTAATATTTCAGAAACCACATTGCTTTAACATTATAGCATGTTTAAGTGCAGAACCGTGTAGCCTTAGGAGTGCACGTGTTTACGTTCTACAGTCATTTCTCTGTTGCCAATACCTGCTTGGTGCTGACTCCAGATACGAGCACAATACTCCGGAATTAATAGCACCACCACATGTTCCTTTTTAACCGTCTGTTATATTACCACAACACTCTCATATGTACTATGGACCGATAAGGGGTGCTAACCTCCTCGATATACATGCATCTTGAGAGATTTGTGCACTTGGAATGCTGTGAGTAAGATTGGTGAGGAGCAGTCATTGCTGAACAGCAGTTACGGGCTCAGCTTGCTCTGTTCCATCACGAGACATGGAATGTGGTGGGTATAGTATCCTTCTATTTCTGGTCATTTGCAAATTAAATCGGCGACAGTGTTGCGGAGAGGGTTGGCCAAAGACATTGTGGGGAGATCTTTCAATCTCCGCCTTCATCCTACGAGTGCGAAAATAATTTATGACATCCATCTACATAGGGGGAGACGGCAAATCATAATAAACTCTTACCGAAATTATAAAGTGTTTCGGCAAGGGAACGTATTTTGTGCACCCCATCTCTGCTGACAGTTATTTACTACACTAGGAATTTGTGTCATGTGATGTAGGCAGTGTAACAGGGTTTACTATGTGTCCGCATGTATGTTACGAGTAATGGAGAGAGTGGTTTGGCGAACGATACAGATATTGACAAACTTGCTGCAACGTCACTGGATGATAGCATCAGGCGACTGTCGTGATGAGACATTTTGTTTACGTGGAAAATTGTCAGGAGTGGTAGTTTGCACCTTTAATATTTGGGTAAAATGCATTGAAATTACGGAAAAGCTGGCAAAATTGCGAAACTGTTGGAGAATGCGAAAAATTGATGAAAATATGACAAAAAATATGGAGAGATCAGGGTACTTACATGCTCGCCATTGGTGGGATCGAAGACTGATGGTGCCTACTACCTGTGCTCAGTGGGTTTACGTCCTTCAGAATACCCCACTCCCCCAGTTCCACATGTGGTTATGCGCTGTAAGTCGTAAAATTTAAAGACACAATATCCAAAGATTCGGAGTTCAGGATGACTACCACATAAGGCACCGAAACACCTGGATGCGGTATGCACCACCAATATGAGGAATCAGTACTCTGGGCCTCTTTGAAAATGGAACACCGACACATCTGCTACCATGCGACTGTGGAAGATGAGATTAAATGTAGAGGTCGTTATCTTTGGACTGCTGCTTGGAAACGTTCGACAATGCTGCAAAATCTTCCAGTTTCCATATGTTTCGATGTCCTCAACATTTTTGTCAATGAGAAACACTGACTCTGTCTTTTATTTCAACCATTATGCATGTTGTGGTGGTAAGTTCCTATGGGACCAAACTGCTGAGGTCACCAGTCCCTAGGCTTACACACTACTTAATCTAAATTAAACTAACTTACGCTAAGGACAACACACACACCCAGGCCCGAGGGAGAACTCGAACCTGCAACAGGGGAGCTGCGCGGACCGTGGCAACGTGCCTCAGACCGCGCAGCTGCCCCACGCGGCTGCGTATTGTGGGAGCAGCATAGTTTACACCATGCGTTGTCTGGTTTTCTGTGAGAGCAACGGATGAACACATGTTAATATCAATTTAGCACCTGACGGAGACCTCGAAGTCACGGTAGAAAAATAAAATGTATGGCTGTGTACACAGCTACAGTCATACAGTGCTTCAATGTGTTCAAGCAGAAAACAATGTATCAAACTGCTTATGAAACAACAACACAAGAACCCTCTCCCTGTGATTGATAGCCTGTGGTAAACGGTCATCCTCCAGTATAGGGGACAAAACATTACACAGGTCCGTGGAAGCGACTTCGATCACTGGCCACCTCGTCCAGTGGGCCAATACATGTATATTTAATGGGATCATCACATATGGTCAATGTTAACATGCAGACTGTATTTGTTTCAAATAAATCGGAAGAGAGAGAAACGGTAAAATCTGACTGAGTTCTCCAACAGATGACATTAGCGAAGTTTTTATGCTTCGTATTTTTACTTTGTTGGATTTACAAAAATAATGAGGACAGAGAAAGACACTGTGCTCTAAACGAACCCTCAGAAACCATTACACAGTCGTATTTCTAGCGTTGTAATAATAGGAATACGATAAAGAAGATCAGGTAATCTACAGGGGAATATTTATAGACAGTCATTCGATATTGATGAATTGTAGATTTTATGCATCTGAATTTCTTTGTGCAGTCTAGGTATTCTCTGCACGGTTGTGAATTTCCTCCAGTACGTTGGTGTGCTATTTTTCTCGTTGTGATAGCACTCTACCCAGTCACTGACAGATAGAAAACTAGACGGCCTTTTATGTAATGGAACAGTGCTATTAGAAAGTGATGGGATTTCAAAATAATTGGCAGGGGTCTGTAACTTGGTGGAGGACATATATTACTCGTCGAAATCAGGTGGACTCAAATGCCGTATATCGAAGAATGGAGGATTTATGAGAATACGGCAGATAAGCAATACTCTGCTGAAAGGAGAGTTGAGAGGTGACCTCTATACCGTTTCTGCTAAGTAATGAGGGCAAACATATTGCACTCTCTCACATACATCTTGCAAAGTGACTGCAATGAGAAATTTAGGGTCTAATACAAAGGTTTCTACAGAGAGATACCAGCAGCAGAAGTTCTGTCCTTTCTTTTTTCCTCGTTGACTAAGACACAACAGTCTTCCATGAGTTTTGTGTGTGTGGATTAACATCTTGATAGGCAGACTAAATTTATATCTGCATTCGTATGCATACCTTGCAAGCCATCTTACGATGGGTGGTGGAGGGTACTCTGTACCACTACTAATCATTGCCTGTCGTATTTCACTCGTAGAAAGAGCACTAATTTCTCATATCTTATATTCGTGGTCCATTCACAAAATGTATGTTGGCGCCAGTAGAATCCTACTGCAGTCAGAAATGGTTCAAATGGCTCTGAGCACTATGGGACTTAACTTCTGAGGTCATCAGTCCCATAGAACTTAGAACTACTTAAACCTAACTATCCTAAGGACATCACACACATCCATGTCCGAGGCAGGATTCGAACCTGCGACCGTAGCGGTCGCGAGGTTCCAGACTGTAGCGAATAGAACCGCTCGGCCACCCCGGCCGGCCCTACTGCAGTCATCTTCTGTTGTCATTTCTGAACTACGTTCCTTGAAAATAACATCACATATTTTCCAGGGATTCCAATTTGAGTTATGAGAGCATCCGCCCACTACTCTGTGGGCCGCCAATAGATATGCTCCTATAGGGCTCCATTGTGATGTCTACAGACTCCTACACATTTGAGATGTGGCAGCCAGTAGACAGATACTCGTATTTTGCTATTGTTCACTGGGTCAGCCTTTTTGGGATGTTTCGAAAACACATCTCCAAACATTTCAGTTTGCAAGAGGGATGAGGGGAGGCATAGTGTTCAACATCCCAGTATTTATCCCAGCGATATTTAAGTGGTCAGTCCTGAGAAGGACAGGCCAACTCTTGCGAGTCTGGAATCATTAACAGCTGTCTAACTTGGCTACAGGTGGGTTCTCAGCCCAAAGCAGCACCGCCCTGACGTGTGGGCAGAGGATTGTGAACCAGTGGTGGCAGTAGCAGCTGTTCACATGCAACCTGGTGATGGGGGTAAGGATGGGGTCGGAGGTGTCATGGGGGTGGAGAGGAAAGTGAAACATCCCATTGTCCCTATAAACTAACAGGTCTCAGTAGGATTAGTTCGGGAGCAGTGACTTACATCCTCCAGCATGACAAGGCAATCAAGAGATGGAACGCAGTTGATAATGGATGTCTTCAGGTGTTTAATGACAGTTGCCATCCATTTTGGTATCAGAGGAAGTGACTGCTTAGCCTGTAAGGAGCCTCCAGAGACATCACGGAAGTGTCTGTAACGGTTATCTGGTGAGCGTAATCCAAGTGCAGGAAAAAATTACTCACCATACAAAGGAACTCTCATGATCAGTTTAATTAATTAGTGAATCAATCCGATATCAGTTTGTGTCGCTGGGCGGATGGAAGCAAGGGCAAGTGTACGATGGATATGTTTCAAGAGTTGGAGTGGTAATCAGGAACCCACGTGCGTGCTAGGAAAATCCATGGCGTTATCAGGGGGTGAGATTAATTAATTAATCAATTTAATTGATTTGAAAAATTTATCTTATATCAAATTGATATCAAAAGTGTCCTCATACTGCCATTGCCTTATTACTCACATCCAAGGGAACAGGCACTGCTGCGACTACAGCCATTGTGAAACAAATTAAATATATTCACAATTGCGTATGTGAGCAACTATCAGCTGCAAAATGCAATGATGACAATGAATATTTGTGCCAGACCAGGACTCGAACTCGGATTTCCCGCTTATTGCGAGTGGTCGCCACACAATTTGCCTAACTACGCCAGACCCAAACTTCCATATGCATCTACAACCATGCTTGTCCAAAGGAACTTTGCCTCATATTTCAAAATAGCTCAGCACTGTGGACACAAGTGAAATGTCTCACTCATACGAACCCTTGCGGGACTCAGCTGAATAGCTGCAACGAGGTAGGAGATAAAGGCGCCAGGCCAGCATGATGCATGATAGCCCAGCGTGTTTAGTCATAGGGCTGGTTGCCATATGTATAGCGAGTGAAGTATTCAACGATATACGTGTGTACTTGAAGGGTGTCCTGTGATGTCCACTCACACCATATGACAAGAATAATAAAACGAATAACTAACAATGTGAAAAACATGGAAGAAAAGGCGGTTAAGACAACCCTTCTAGGAAAAAGGAGCACTGGGTTCGAGTCCCGGTCCGGCACGAATTTTCACATGAAGCCTTTGCATTTAATGTAATGCCCCCATGCAGCTGAGATCTGAAAATTTCTATTTCATTCGATTTAATAATAAATTCTGATACGGTGATATTCTTGCTGACCTAATATGTCTGATTTTATCTCACTTTATACGGAACGACATAATGTATTTCAATAGTACATAGGTCCAGCGTTGGTCTTAAGCCTCCAAAAGAATAACTCAGAGATAGAGCGAGGACTTCCTTTTCCTCGAGAAGCTGCCATTGTCTCCATACATCGCACAGCACTGCTCAGACATCACTGAGTGTCTCGCAATGTCCCTCAAACCACCGCACTGACATTTATGTTCACATTCGGCGCAAGACGGTTAATCACGCTACAAAACTAAAGTTTTCATCTTATGTCGGATGGTTGTTGTACGGGAAGTGATACGACGACGTACAAAGTATTGGAGGGCAGTTATAGCTGACATTAAATGTCGTTGTGGCAGTCACTGTTGCACTGAAAGATTTGTTGTCCATGAACACATGACTGCCACAATGCCGTCGTTGACGCAGCAGACCCGCCTGCTGCGTCCGCCGGCGGCTATACGGCTGTCAACGTGTTCAACGATCGCTCTGACCATGTAGTGGGAAGTAGAAAAAATTTTAATAGTGAGACAGCCGCAATCTTCTGCAGATTACCTGCGTCGCCTCTCACGCGAGGCGCGTAGCGGCGCTGTTAACGAGTTTCTCCTCCGGAATGGGGTTTCTGACCGAGGCGAAGGTGGCGGCGGCAGCAGCAGCAGCAGTGGATGTGGCGCATGCGCCCCGCTCTGGGCGTCGTTTATCACGCGCCAGGTGGCCACCTGAGCTACCAGCCTGCCTTTGCTCGCCTACCATTCATCTCCCCAGCGCCAGCTTTTGTCTGTGTTATTACGGCGTCAACATTTTTGTATGCTTCTGGACTGTACTGCGTGGAGCATTTCCTTACACAGCTTTGCCATTTTTTCAGATTTCTCCGTTTCTTATAGTTCTCTTTGTGTTCGTACCCCGAGGAGCACTGCATTTATCGTATCCGAGGCTAAGATACAGACCAGAGGAAAAATAATTATAGGCTATCTTCGTAATGAGCACATACTGTTGCGTAGCTGCTGAATGAAAAGAACGAAAAAGAAAATGTTCTATAGGGGTCCATATCAGAACCAATTCTTTTCCTGATATACATCTACATCTACATCCATACTCTGCAAGCCACCTGACGGTGTGTGGCGGACGGTACCTTGAGTACCTCTATCGGTTCTCCATTCTATTCCAGTGTCGTATTGTTCGTGGAAAGAAGGATTGTCGGTATGCATCTGTGTGGGCTCTAATCTCTCTGATTTTATCCTCATGGTCTCTTCGCGAGATATACGTAGGAGGGAGCAATATACTGCTTGACTCCTCGGTGAAGGTATGTTCTCGAAACTTTAACAAAAGCCCGTACCGAGCTACTGAGCGTCTCTCCTGCAGAGTCTTCCACTGGAGTTTATCTATCGTCACCATAACGCTTTCGCGATTACTAAATGATCCTGTAACGAAGCGCGCTGTTCTCCGTTGGATCTTCTCTATCTCTTCGATCAACCCTATCTGGTACGGATCCACACTGGTGAGCAGTATTCAAGCAGTGGGTGAACAAGCGTACTGTAACCTACTTCCTTTGTTTTCGGATTGCATTTCCTTAGGATTCTTCCAATGAATCTCAGTCTGGTATCTGCTTTACCGACGATCAACTTTATATGATCATTCCATTTTAAATCACTCCTAATGCGTACTCCCAGATAATTTGTGGAATTAACTGCTTCCAGTTACTGACCTGCTATATTGTAGCTAAATGATAAGGGATCTTTCTTTCTATGTATTACATTACATTTGTCTACATTGAGATTCAATTGCCATTCCCTGCACCATGCGTCAATTCGCTGCAGATCCTCCTGCATTTCAGTACAATTTTCCATTGTTACAACCTCTCGATATACCACAGAATCATCCGCAAAAAGCCTCAGTGAACTTCCGATGTCATCTACAAGGTCATTTATGTATGTTGTGAATAGCAACTGTCTTACGACACTCCCCTGCGGCACACCTGAAATCACTCTTACTTCGGAGGACTTCTCTCCATTGAGAATGACCTAACTTTAATTCACAAGGGAAAGATCCAACACGATGTGTTGAAAATCTCCACGCGTGGTGAATACACTGAAAGAATGCAGTCAAATTTTTAGCTAGTATGGTGTACTGCAAGTACATAAGTTATTCGGAAAGAAGGTGCGATCGGTATCCAAATGGAAACCACAGTGAAAATCCGATGAAGCTTTGCAGAGATGTGTTGGGCAGTGTCTCTAGTATGTCGGTCGATCGCTTAACGTCGCCCTTTCCAGTTCTAAGCGTACAGTGAGCATGTAAAGATGCCTAGAAAATTGTGTCTCCCTCCAAGTATGAGGGCTTGTGAGAGATTTCGCCTGATGTTACGCAGCCCACATAACTGTCATGCGCTTCCGTCTTCACAATTCTTAGCTGCACTCTGCAGAGTCAATGAAGATGCTCCTGCAGCGCTTTCGCTGCAGTGTTTCATTACCCACAATCCAACCCATAGTTGGCTGAGTTTCATATCCGCTCACATAAATCGCTGGCTGTAAAGAAACATTTTGACACAGACACCGAGCTGTAGACCAACGTAGAGAATTGACGGAAAGCACAGGAGGCTGCCTTTATGACAAGTGTATTGGAAAGTTGGTACAACGCTACCACAAATGTGTACGTTGGAGCGGCGACTACATAAAGAAGTAGCTGGACGGTGTAGCTAACTGTTGCAAATAAGATATTTTTGATTTTCACGGTGGTTTCTATTTCGTGACAGATCGGACCTGACTTTCCGAATAGACTTCGTCTTTTTTTATCTTAAGCACTTAACCACAGCAAAACGTCCCAAATCATTACTGTTTTGCATATTTTGCAGTTAATATCGATAGATAAATTCTTGAAAATAAATTGTTACGCAGGTGACTAGCAGACTTACCGAACGTCAAGGCAGTGTATGACGTTACAATACAGATGGCTTCCGCGAATCGTGACTTTAATTTGCTGACATTAAATATTTTATATCAGTTCCTGTGGCATAGGTCTTATAATTACTGAATATAGTGTGTTTTGCTAACAATGAATTAGTTCCTTGTTTATTCCCTCTAGTCGTTACAAAAATGAGAAATGTCTGTTGGATGACGAAAACAAACATTAATCTTACGCCAGCCACGCATGATAAGAGAAAAATTAAATCATTCAGCCACTTGGCAATAATTACTAGCTTCATTTTGACAGAAGAGGAATGGAGTAATAAATGGTCGTGGCCGTTGTTCTGCATATTGTGCTGCGTACCAGGCATATACGATTAAATTCGTAAAATGTGGTGATGCAAACTAACAATGTAGAAATGACAGAATTTTAACTGTACTATTCCGCTGATAATCCTGAAATGACAAAAAGTTAACTGAAATTATATTGCATGACAATTTTCTAAAAAATACTTTAGGCTGTAGAAAACATTTTTTATTCAGAGGCTAAAGCACACTGTCCATTCCGGGTGGAACCCGAATTATATTAACAGTCTTTTCGTTGCTCTCCTAAAGAAAGAGGTGTATTTATATCCAGGTCAAGAGTCCGGTAAAAATGTTTTTTTCTGTAAATGGTAAGAAGATTTTTCAGATGTAACACTGAAAATTATTCTCTCCAGTTTTTCCAGATTTTGCAACGTCAGTTATAAGATTTTTGGAAGTAAACAGTCCTTTTTTTTAAATTTTGGTCTTAATTTGACTTGATGTTCCTTAAGACTGACATAAAGCTGTGGAAACGGTAATCAGCTGATACTTATCATTGGCATTGTTCTACTGAGAGCCGCGCGAAGTGGCCTCGCGGTTACAGGAGGAGGAGGAGAAGGAGATTAGTGTTTAACGTCCCGTCGACAACGAGGTCATTAGAGACGGAGCGCAAGCTCGGGTGAGGGAAGGATGGGGAAGGAAATCGGCCGTACCCTTTCAAAGGAACCATCCCGGCATTTGCCTGAAACGATTTAGGGAAATCACGGAAAACCTAAATCAGGATGGCCGGAGACGGGATTGGACCGTCGTCCTCCCGAATGCGAGTCCAGTGTGCTAACCACTGCGCCACCTCGCTCGTTCCCGCGGTTACAGGCACCTTGTCACGGATTGCACGGCCCCTCCCGCCGGAGGTTCGAGTCCTTCCTCGGGCATGGGTGTGGGTGTTGTTCTTAGCATAAGTTAGTTTAAGTAGTGTGTAAGTCTAAGGATCGATGACCTCAGCAGCTTGATTCCTTAGGGATACACACACACATTCTATTAAGAATGTGTCACGGTATTCATCGATTGCTCAAGAGATTCTGTCTTTTTTGTCGCTGTAAATGATAAAGCTCAGTTTGCACGAAACCTGGCTGATTGGCTTTATACACAGCTTTTATGGAATAACAAGAAGCTTCAGCTTCACGTCAGCCACTAATTTCTCTAGAGTACTACCTATTAATTACACCTCCTCTACACATTTATATGAGGTAAAATTAATAATTTTGCGACTTTTTTCGCTTATAATTTCTTGAATCTGGTGAAACAGGTCAAAGAAGCCTGGAGATCGGTAATGTTTATCTCGCATCCTATTCAGACGGTCCAGTCTCGTGACGGTGGATAGAACCTTTCGAACAGTTAACCTTCCATGCTTTTCCTAGTTTTATTTTGGTGCTTATTTCGCACTTGGTATAAATCCTCCTTCCATTTTTACATATCATTCTCAGATTTTACGAAACGAATCCGGCTATGCACACTGTTTAAGTCTAAACGTTTTCTCACTACTTCGACTACCCAAAAAATTTATAGTCTTTTCTTTCTCTCTGAAAGCTATTACTGTTCATGTTTTCTTTGGGCTTGCAAGGTTCTATATTGTTTTATGTTTTAGTTATCACAACTATCATCGTTCAGACCACAATTTACGGAATCGTCTGAGTTATTTCCTGTTTCCTCTAATATTTCCACAATTTCTAACGAAATGTCAGCATCGTTCGAATGAATATTCAAGAAACTGGCTAGTAAATAACACATACGTAGGCCTTCAGGAGAAGTAGGTAATATCGACTGCATACCACGTCCTTCCTATTACATTTTTGCAGGAGTGAAAACATTAACTGGATTCCATATTACTGTGAAACTCTGGAACCTGCACAAGAACAGCCGTTGTCAGGAAGCATATAGGAAGAAATAACAAAGAAAATTAATGCAGTTTTATCTCCATTGTAATTCGCATTACGAATTACGATCTCGTTGTACCGCATTATCTGTTCACTAATGTGCCGTTAGTCAAGGACAGATGTTCGCCGTGTTGCGCATTCGCTGTCTGCTACAGCTATGGCAGGGGTTTACATTTCATCAACCGACTATCCATCTACGAATTTGGCAACTTCCAATATTTAAAAAAAAATACTTACATTGTGTCTTAGCACCTAAAATTTGGACAGTCTGTTTCTTTCGATGTGTTCTTCCTGTATAATAAAGTTCAGTGCAGCTTTCGACATTTCGGAATTGACAGTCCACTTATTAGATGGTCGCTCCACGGCGGTATTGTTTACGTATGATACAAGCATAACTGTTGCAGATGCAGACGAGGAATTGAATAATACAACAAACGTTATAAATTTTAGTTGTTTTGAAAGCAATGAAATGTAATTACAGCTTGATGACTCCCGGTTATAGGCGACTGAGAATCATCCGTAGAACTACTAAAATAAACAGAACAATTGTCTTTTAGTTAATGCAGAAACGTCATGAAATTTTATTAACACTAATTTTTATTAGGCTGTTATAAGGTGGCAAGAATTTGCACCTTATTTTGCTTTCGAAGCACACTTCGACATGGAATTAGACTGAGTTTTGATATCATTTGATAGGAACAGGGCCGTTTTATTATGAATACAGAACATGACTGACATCGACAAGTACACGTTGGCACTAATAACTGAATCTCTCTTGCATATTGGGTGATCGGTCTTAAATGTAGTGTAGTTGTGAAGAGCTCAGTGGAGGAACGAAACAAGGGCCCCTCGGTCGGAGGGCAGGCAGAAGCGGACGGACGGGAGAGACAGCGGGGAGTCAGCTGCCGGCAGGGCGCACAAAGGCCCTTTCTGCGGCCGCACGCCACACCAGGTGGTGTCTGTAGACGCAACAGCAGCACTGATATTATAAGCGAGGGTCGCCGATCCCAGGGGCGCCGTTGGCGACAGGCTTCACGAGGATGCGGCCGGAATGGAATGCAAGGGGAGGCACCGTGCACTGACGGCCGGCGAATGTTTGTAGATAATGAAGAAGCCGCTTAGAATGTGTTGCGGAACCGATGGGAGAAACCAAACTTGAGTCTGTGGCTGACCAGAGCCTTTCAGAGTCAGGGGAATGGGAGTACGAACAGAGCGTACTAAGACGATGATTCGCCAGCTCTTATTTAGGTGGGAGGTAACCAGAGCTGAGCTGGACAGCGTGCAGTTTTTGAGAAAGCTGACAGAGCAGTTCGAGCTACCGAGCTCTACGGACTTCTGTCAGATCCCTTGGGCTGGATAGAAATTCTGTTACACGCGGTAGCCCGCGTAGAGAACTTTGCTGTTCGTTTAAGACGATTCTGAACCTCGCTTCTTGGCTGGGAGCTCTCATCTTGCTTCTGGTGTACAGCTTTCTTGAGAGCTCTTTCTCTACACCTGCTATTAAGACGTTTCTAAACCCCGCCTCTTTGAGTGGGCGTTCAAGTCTTAGTTTGTTGTTGGCAGTGAAGCTGTTTAGACAGAGCTTGGACTTAGCGGTTTCTGAGCAGTAATCTGCTATCTGGAAAGTTAGGTTTCAACACTGATACGTAATGGGGCCACAGCCTTACTCGCCGCGCATGATAATTCGAGAGCTGTCACTGCTCGCCACCAGCGTGCTGTCTGATAGTGAAATCGCCACCCGCTCCCTCATTCAAGGCCGATAGTTTAAATTGCTAGGATCTCTGGAAAAAAGTTTCTCAGTTGAGGTTTCACGTCAACTGATTGGAGTAGATTCTTCTAGTTTTTCAGTACTGATGCAAAGTCAGTCATTCCGTCTAGACGATCTCAGACCACGTTATACACAAGCTCGCAGAATTGGGCAGAAGATAGCCAATACTAATTTACTGCAGTCACTTCATGTTTGTATATGTCCGCTGGACTTTCTGTTACTTATTGTTCACGTTCATCATATGGGTTCTAATCCAAACAAAATTGTTTTTTCAAGACTAGAATTTATCCTTTCAGTAGAAGCATAGCTCAACCTCAATCATTTAATTTGGTCAGATATCGAATGGAGAAAGTATTTGATCTATGTCAGCAGGGCATGAGACTGAATACTTGGTCAATGTCACATTGACCGGAACAGTCCACTGGATGAATTCATATTGCAGGGCACTCTTATTGAGTAACAGTTGACATTTTTTATAATTCGTGCTTTAAGTATCTCCTCCAAGGGGTTATTTATGTGTGACAGGGCCGTCTTTTAAGATACCGTTTAAAAAATTCTGTTGCGTGATTAATACACTGATAGATACTCTTAGTTCGCATACCTCGAAACTGCGAAACAGAGAGATGTAAAATCAATACACACATGTAACTAAGTACAGCAAACCATTTGGGAAGTGTTGGAGTATTAAAACATAGAAATATAAAAAAATCTACTATGATTGCCTAAGTACAGTGTCGATCACAACTACATCATTTTATTTAGTAAGATGTCAGTATCACCCCATTAACCACTAGCGATGTTTATACCCGTCCACAGTCGCCGTGCCTCCAGTGTTAATGACGTATATATGCGACAAGAACAGACCGTGCCAAGAGCGCTAACGTTGGATACATGCATTCTTACTGGAAAGCATGCTTCAGTCGGCAGATTTAATCTCAGTCTGTTTCGTAAGATTTTAGAGACATCTGAAGGTCGTCGATCAGACGAGGAAAATAGATTGCAGCATCGAGAAAGATACTACTCAACCACCGTTGAATCGTCGGTAAAACAACACGGATCTGTTAGGAGATGAATCTTATGTAGAAAGCAAAAAAAAAAAAAAAAAAAAAAAAAAAACGAAAGAAATCAAATGTGTGTGTGAAATCTTACGGGACTTAAACTGCTAATGTCATCAGTCCCTAAGCTTCCACACTACTTAACCTAAATTATCCTAAGGACAAACACACACACCCATGCCCGAGGGAAGACTCGAACCTCCGTGGGGACCAGCCGCACAGTCCATGACTGCAGCGCCTGAGACCGCTCGGCTAATCCCGCGAAGCCACGAAAGAATTCGCGTTACTGTTGTAACCAATGTAAAGTGGGACTGTGTGTTGTGACTTGTTTCGAAATACCGTATATCACACAGAAACATCTTTCTGAAATGTGCATCTTTGTCCTGTTATCTAGTTTTAGCAGCGTCAACAATAAATAAGGTTCAAAGTACAGTTTATTGTGAGAACTTGTTGGTGAAAGTGACTGCAGAGAAGCTTGCAATTATAACTCAGTGCAACAGGCGCTGCAGTGCTAAGCGCCGTATCGTGCCTAGCTTGGCGGGCCTACCAGACACGGATATGCGCACTGTTATGATGCACTCAGCAGTGAAAAGACTGAAAGGGTGGTCGAAGCATGACCGTTAGTGTATAAAACCAACAGCAGAGTAATCGCTCCACATCCTGGTCCGTGCCCACAATGGTTTGCAAGTTATAATTGACGGGTGGTGGGCAAGGATGCAATTATTGACATAACGATACTCATAAAATTGCTGACAAGAAAGAAAAATTACACGAAAATAGCAACTATAATATAAATATAAAATTCACAGAAGGTGTTACGAGTTAAACACTGGTCAGCCACAACATTATGACCACCAACTTACTATCCATATAAACCCGTCCAGGCGATAGCAACGTCACTTGGCGAAGAATGACTGCTGTTCAGACACACGCACGGTGCATGTAGTATCAGTGAGCGTGCTGTTCGTGTGTAGAATGGGGAAGGTGCGCTATCTCTCTGAGTTTGATCGAGGTAGATTCCGATGGCCCGCAGGCTCGGCACGAGCATTTTGGAAACTGCGCGACTTGTCGGGTCCCCGAGGAGTGCTGTCTTTAACACGTGACGAAACCAAGGTGAAACCACGTCCAGACATTGTCCGGTTGGGCGACCACCCCTCATTATAGATGTCGGAAGTCGTAGGCTGTGCAGATTGGTAAAACAGGACAGGCGGCGTACTGTGGCCGAACTAACATCAGAATTTAGAGCTGGGCGGAGTACAAGTGTATCTCAACGCACAGCGCACCGAACTGTTCTAATAATGGGCCTCCGCAGCCGCGACACATTCATGTGGCAATGTTAACACCGCGACATTGGCAACTATGACTGAAATGGGCAAGTGACCACCGGCACTGGGCATGGTGCAGTGGAAGAATGTTGCGTGATCTGATGAATGCCGATCATGCCGATGGGAGGGCGCGAATCTGTCGTCTTCCAGGGGAACAGATCCTTGACACCAGTCCCGCGGGACGGAGAAAAGCTGTCGGCAGGGCGTTTATGTTCTGGGAAACATTCACGTGAGCATCCATGGGTCCAGTGGAGCTCTTGCAAGACACCATCATGGCCAAGGAGTGTCGTACACTTATTGCAGGCTATTACAACACTTCATGACGCTCACGTTTCCCAACGCCAGTGGCATTTTTCAACAACATAATGGGGCCTAGAATGAAATCACGTCTTTGGCATAAAACTGGTCCCAAACTTGGCATACGTGATATAAAGATAAATACAGTAACTGTGACTAATATTTCATTGGCCATATGAGCATCTCATGCAATACGTTTCAGGAACACATATATTCCCAGGAAAAGACAGCTCTCTGTGTGTACCCTGCTACAAAAAGAAAGTATCTGCAAGATATTAACCATAACATGGAACTGCTGCACATACCACCCAAGAGAAATTTGTTCCATATACAGAAAGAAATAGAAATTTATAGCAAAAACAAAAATTCTCTCGGAGTATCACACTGCAACACGAGTTATATCTTAATGTATTCGATTGCCCACTTTAAACAGTACAAATTTAGAGTTATTGTAGTACTAATGTGTCGATGGAGAAACCTTAATTGTGTTCTACACAGAATATTGTTTAAACAGGCTCGTCCTCTTCTCCATGGCCATCAGAGCTCCTGCTTCGACATCGGCTGTGCTACGCACACCTGCTGAAAGGTGTCACCTAAGACACGGTGGACGACCAATAGCGATTAACAATACTTTTAATATTCAGATGAAACACTCTTCTTATCAGTATTCACTTATTCAAAATATGCACTGATCAGTCAGAACTTTATGTGGTTTGGAAGCAATGAGACCTTCTCTGGTCACTGAAGGGAGTTGGCACCACGTCTGCACACACAAACCACCTAACTCCAGTAAATTCTGTGGAGAGGAGCGATGGATGAGCTCTGATGCCACGTTCAATCACATCCCCGATGTGTTCGAACGGGTTCAGATCTGGAGAGTTTCACGGCCAGCACATAAACTGAAACTCTCCACTGTGTTCCTCGGACCAATTTATCACACTCCTCCCCTTGTGTCAGGCCCCATTATGACACTTCCTGACAGATGAAATCTGTGTGCCGGAACGAGACTCGAAATCGGTACCTTTACCTTTCGCTGGCAAGTGCTCTACCGACTGAGCTATCCAAACACGACTCACGCCCCGTCCTCACAGCTTTACTTCTGCCAGTACCTCGTCTCCTACCTTCCAAACTTTACAGAAACTCTCCTGCGAACCTTGCAGAACTAGTACTCCTGAAAGAAAGGATATTGCGGAGACATGGCTTAGCCACAGCCTGGGCGATGTTCCTAGAATGAAATTTTCACCATACAGTGGAGTGTGCGCTGATATGAAACTACCTGGCACATTAAAACTGTGTGCCGGACCGAGACTCGAACTCGGGACCTTTGCCTTACGCGGGCAAGTACTCTACCGACTGTTCTACCCAAGCACGACTCACGCCCCGTACTCACAGCTTTACTTCTGCCAGTACCTCGTCTCCTATCTTCCAAACTTTACATAAGCTCTCCCGCGAACCTTGCAGAACTAGCATTCCTGAAAGAAAGGATATTGCAGACACATGGCTACGCCACAGCCTGGCGGATGTTCCTAGAATGAAATTTTCACTCTACAGCGGAGTGTGCGCTGATATGGAACTTCCTGGCAGATTAAAACTGTGTGCCGGACCGAGACTCGAACTCGGGACCTTTGCCTTTCGCGGGCAAGTACTCTACCGACCGAGCTACCCAAGCACGACTCACGCCCCGTCCTCACAGCTTTACTTCTGCCAGTACCTCGTCTCCTACCTTCCAAACTTTACAGAAGCTGTCCTGCGAAACTTGCAGAACTAGTACTCCTGAAAGAAAGGATATTGCGGAGACATGCCTTAGCCACAGCCTGGGCGATGTTCCTAGAATGAAATTTTCACTCTACAGTGGAGTGTGCTCTGATATGAAACTACCTGGCACATTAAAACTGTGTGCCGGACCGAGACTCGAACTCGGGACCTTTGCATTTCGCGGGCAACTGCTCTACCGACTGTGCTACCCAAGCAGGACTCTCGCCCCGTCCTCACAGGTTTACTTCTGCCAGTACCTCGTCTCCTACCTTCCAAACTGAACATAAGCTCTCCCGCGAACCTTGCAGAACTAGCACTCCTGAAAGAAAGGATATTGTGGAGACATGGATTAGCCACAGCCTGGAGGATGTTCCTAGAGTGAAATTTTCACTCTACAGTGGAGTGTGCGCTGATATGGAACTTCCTGGCAGATTAAAACTGTGTGCCGGACCGAGACTCGAACTCGGGACCTTTGCCTTTCGAGGGCAAGTACTCTACCGACCGAGCTACCCAAGCAGGACTCACGCCCCGTCCTCACAGCTTTACTTCTGCCAGTACCTCGTCTCCTATCTTCCAAACTTAACATAAGCTCTCCCGCGAACCTTGCAGAACTAGCACTCCTGAAAGAAAGGATATTGCGGAGACATGGATTAGCCACAGCGTGGAGGATGTTCCTAGAGTGAAATTTTCACTCTACAGCGGAGTGTGCGATGATATGAAACTTCCTGGAAGATTAAAACTGTGTTCCGGAACGAGACTCGAACTCGGGACCTTTGCCTTTCGCGGGCAAGTGCTCTAACGACTGAGCAACCCAAGCACGAGTCACGCCCCGTCCTCACGGTTTTACTTCTGCCAGTACCTCGTCTCCTACCTTCCAAACTTTACAGAAGCTGACCTGCGAACCTTGCAGAACTAGCACTCCTGAAAGAAAGGATACTGCGGAGACATGGCTTAGCCACAGCCTGAGGGATGTTCTCAGAACGAAATTTTCACTCTACAGCCTATCTTTATGTTTGGTTTTCGAAAGCATTGTCCGATTTTTCATAATACTTGGTCGTTAAATGTCATGGCTACATACTTTGCTTTTAGCTCTCCTTTATTGTACTTAGTCAAGATGTTGTCATTAGCATTTTGTGAGAGCTTCTTTCCTAAAACTTATTATAAATACTAGTACATCGGAATCTTTGTATTTATTAGCTACTGCGATCTGTTTTAAAATTTCGTTGTACTTGTTCATTTTCCCCTGGTGTAAATGTAGCCGAATGAGACGGTGGGCCTCAGAGTTAAACAATGCTGTCTTGTAGCGCTGTGGATGACACGAATGAGCGTTAGTTATAAGGGACGATAAAAAGTTTCTATTTGAGGGCGTTGCTGCCACGTATATGCAAAGTAGCGTGACTTCGATGGAGTATATAAGCACTGACATATAAGCAAGGGATTAGTGTGGCATTTTTGTCATTCCGACCAGCGTGCAATAAGTGAGGAGATGTGAACTATGATGGTGTTATTACCAAATGCATACAAACAGGACTTATGGGCTATTACTTGTTTCTTGGCTGTTCGAAAACAATCACCAGTAGCCATCCATCAGAGAACGAAGACTGTGTATGTGGCAGCAAGTCTGCTGAAAACTACCCTTGCGGAATGCTGCTCCAAGATTCTTGTCAGTCGCAGTTTGGCACAAGACGCCGATCGATCTTGGAGGCCAGCCTCATCCACTACTGATCTCTCCCCCGTGCGATTATCACGCCTATGCTCCATTGAAAAAGGCCCTGAAGGGTCTGCGATTCCTGTTTGCAGAACAAACGCGGTGTTTTACCTAACGCGTATATTCAACCTGGTATATCGGTGGGATGATTGCTTCAATGCTCAGGGCGATTTTGGCTGATTGACATACCAATTCTGGACTGTGCGGCCTTCGAACACAAACATTTCGATCATCCTTGGTATTACGTCTGCAAACGGCCTTTCCGCAGTGGTATCACTGATTCCTGTCGGAACACCTAAGTTAAGCGCTGTTGGGCTTGACTGGCACTAGGATGGGTGACCGTCTGTGTTTGCTGTTTGCCTAGCGCTATTGGCAGGCGGGGCGCACTCAGCCCTCGTAAGGTCAGTTGAGGAGCTACTTGGGTCAGTAGTAGTGGCTCCGGTCAGGGAAACCGACAACGGCCAGGAGAGCGGTGTGGTGATCACCTGGTGCTCCATATCTGCATCCAGTGACGCCTGTCGGTTGAGGATGACACAGCGGTCGGTCGGTGCCGTTGGGCCTTCCAAGGCCTCTTCGGACGGAGTTTTAGTTTAGCTTATATTAGGTCTTTTGACGTCGATTTCCTATATATCCCGAAGACATGCTTGTCATTTTTCCTAGTAACGACCAGGTCAAGATAACAAAAGAACAGTTCTGTTGATGTATTCGTATAAGTGTAAGATTATTTCTGGGATGCATAACTCTTAATAAGCTTGCGATCTCGTATAAGCTGATGAGCCAAAACATTATAATCACCTGCTTAATCTCTTGTTTGTCCGTCTTTGGAACGAAATACATCACTGATTCTGCGTATCAGCGATCCGACAGTTTATTGGTAGGTTTGTGGAGGTACGTGTCATTAGATGTCTATGCACAGGTTACGTAGTTCACGTAGATAATTGGCCGCTGATTTTCGTACGCGGTGATAGCACCCGACAGCGACCGAGATCGGTACCACAGAATTTACATCAGGCCGACACCTTTCAATTGGTCGACGGTCGAATCCTGGTCGCCCCGTGCCCACTGCAAACGTAACTGACGTTGCTGTTAGGTCGACATGTGAACACGTATGTGTGGTCTGCTGCAGAACTCCATATTCAACAGTGTACGGTGAACGGTGCGTTCCGAAACACTTGTGCGTGAACCAGCATTGTGCTCTTTCGGCAGAGATGCGACAGATCACCATTTATCCTACTTTACAGAGCGAACAAGCCTCCGAACCCCACGTTGTGTGAAGAATCATCGGCATCCAACTATTTAGTGCGTAGTGGTAGTTTTACAGTCCTTCTACCTCTTTCCGTAAATGGTCACGACAGAACACGTGAACATTCGACCAGTTTCGCCGTTTTCGAGATACTCGTTCAAAGGTCTGCGTAATAACAATCTGCCCTTTCTCAAAGTAACTTATCTCAATGGATTTCCCCATTTACAGACCATATCCCCCCCCCCCCACGACTTGTCTGCTCCTCTTACATACATTTGTTACCGCGTCACGTGCCCGAAACGCCACCAGGCGGCATCCAACGTCGCGGTGGGCAGCTGGCTTATCAGTGTATGTTAGATTCGTCGTCTTTAACAGGAATTTTTATTCTGAATGGTTTCCTTCCAGTGGTTTTTCATTCTTTCCCTGTGTTGTTCTTTTCTTTCTTCTGTCCATGTAATGCCCGTCGTTTTCTTTATTTTCTCGTGGAAGCTCCTTAAACTTTTTGCATTTCCTCTGAACTTTTGTATTTCTGGTGTTTCTTCCCCCGTTATTTCCATTTTCCTCAGTCAACTTTAACTTCTTTGTTCCACATAACTGATGTTTTCAGTT
Organism: Schistocerca nitens; assembly: GCF_023898315.1. Taxonomy (NCBI): domain Eukaryota; kingdom Metazoa; phylum Arthropoda; class Insecta; order Orthoptera; family Acrididae; genus Schistocerca; species Schistocerca nitens. The sequence continues at coordinate 352,187,408 of NC_064616.1, forward strand.
TTCCGTCGAAGAGGTTAAAAATTCATTGTTATTCTTTCTTCATCTAGCCTTTTTAGGCACACAAAGAATACATCTGTTCTCTTCCTGATTGTGTCTAATATTCATTATTTTCTTTCATAAACTTCTCTATTACTTCTTAATTACCGTTTCCCACTGTCATATTTTGGTCCCAAGATTTTTCTTATTATTTTACCTTCCATCTTTTCACCTAATTATTTGAGTGCAAATAATGGAGGCATTCTGAAACATGATGGCTTTTTGGTGTGGTGACAGTGGTGTAATGTTGGTGTTTTTTAATTTATGGATCAAGATTTCTTGTTACCTTGTTTCGTGTTAACTGAAATTCAACTTACATTTTTCTTGCTGTTACCATGTTACACATTTTGTCCAAAGCATTTCGTTGTATTATTTCACCTAGACATTGAAATTTCGTTGCCTTTTTAATTCTTCCATAATCACTTATCATGCGTTTCAGCAACCCTTCACATCTGTCGTAAACACTGGTTTTTGAAAAGAAATACATATGCCTGGTTTTGAAGCTATCTCTTGTAGCAGATTTATCTGCACTGTTACACTTCTACAGGGTGCTAGGGGTATAAGTGCACATATTTCTATTGTTGACTTAGGACAATGTGCTGAACAACATCACATCAGTGTTCACTTCACATGCAGACTAATAATTATAAATATCACGAGGACTGTATGGTTAAATGAAGGTTGCATCCTCTTGGGCAAAATATTCCGGATGTAAAATAGTCCCCCATTCGCATCTCCAGGACTACTTAGGAGGACGACGTTATCAGGAGAAACAAACCTGGCGTTCTACGAATCGCAGCGTGGGATGTCAGATCCCTTAATCGGGCAGGTAGGTTAGAAAATTTAAAAAGGGAAATGGATAGGTTAAACTTAGGTATAGTGGGAATTAGTGAAGTTCGGTGGCAGAAGGAACTGGGCTTCTTGTCTGGTGAATACAGGGTTATAAATACAAAATCAGATAGGGGTAATGCAGGAGCAGGATTAATAATGAGTAAAAAAATAGGAACGCGAATAAGCTACTATGAACAGCATAGTGAACGTATTATTGTGTCCAAGATTGACACGAAGCCCACTCCCACCACAGTAGTACAAGTTTATATGCCAACCAGCTCCGCAGACGAGGAGGAGATTGAGGAAATGTATGATGAGATAAAAGAAATTATTCAGATAGTTAAGGGAGCTCTGGCTCTGAGCTCTATGGGACTTAACTTCTGAGGTCATCAGTCCCCTAGAGCTTAGAACTACTTAAACCTAACTAACCTAAGTACATCACACACATCCATGCGCGAGGCAGGATTCGAACCTGCGACCGTAGCGGTCACGCGGTTCCAAACTGAAGCGCTTAGAACCGCACGGCCACACCGGCCGGCAGGTAAGGGAGCCGAAAATTTAATAGTCATGGGGGACTGGAATTCCATAGTAGGAAAAGGAAGAGAAAGAAAAGTAGTAGGTGAATATGGACTGAGGCAAAGGAATGAAAGAGGAAGATACCTGGTAGAATTCTGCACAGAGCATAATTTCATCTTAGCTAACACTTGCTTTAAGAATCATGAGAGAAGGTTGTATACGCGGAAGAGCCCTGGAGACACCAGATGGTTTCAGATTGATTATATAATGGTTAGACAGAGATTTAGGAGCCATATTTTAAATTGTAAGGCATTTTTAGAGGCAGAGGTGGACTCTGATTACAATTTATTGATTATGAACTGCAGATTAAAACCGAAGAAAGTGCAAAAAGGCCGGAATTCGAGGAGATGGGACCTGGATAAACTGAAAGAACCAGAGGTTGTAGAGGATTTCAGGTGGTGCATTAAGGAACGATTGACAAGAACAGGGGAATGGAATATAGAAGAAGATTGGGTAGCATTGAGAGATGAAATATTGAAGGGGCCAGAGGATCAAGTAGGTAAAAACACGAGGGCTAATAGTAATCCTTGGGTAACACAAGAGATATTGAATTTACGCTACGAAAGCAGAAATATAGAAACGCAAGAGGACAAGTGTAAGGATGTAGAAGCATATATCACCAGGGCTACGATAGATCCTGTCTATACGAAAATTAAAGAGACATTTAGAGAAAAGAGAACCACCTGTATGAATATCAAGGGCTCAGATGGAAAACCAATCCTAAGCAAAGAAGGGAAAGCAGAAAGGTGGAACGAGTATATAGAGGGACTATACAAGGGAGATACACTTGAGGACAATATTATGGAAATGGAAGAGAACGTAGAGGAAGATGAGAAGCGAGGTATGATACTGCGTGAAGAATTAGACAAAGCACTGAAAGACCTAAGTCGAAACAAGGCTACGGTAGCAGACAACATTCCGTTAGCGTTACTGGATAGTCTTGGGAGAGCCAGCCATGACAAAAATCTTCCATCTGGTGAGCAAGATGTATTAGACAGGGGAAATACTCTCAGATTTCAAGAAGAATATAATAATCCCAGTTCCAAAGATTACCGAACTATCAGTTTAATAAGTCACGGCTGCAAAATACTAACATGAATCATTTACAGAAGAATGGAAAAACTCTTAGAAGCCAACCTCGGGGAAGATCAGTTTGGTTTCCGTAGAAATGTAAGAACACGCGAGACAATACTGACCCTACCACTTCTCATAGAATATAGGTTAAGGAAAGCCAAACCCATGTTTCTAGAATTATTAGACTCAGAGAAAGCTTTTGTCAATGTTGACTGGAATACTCTCTTTCAAATTCTAAAGATGGCAGGGGTAAAATACAGGGAGCAAAAGGCTATTTACAATTAGTACAGAAACCAGAGGGCAGTTATAAGAGTCGAGGGGCACGAAAAGGAAGCAGTGGTTGAGAATGGAGTGGACAGCCTTGTAAGCCTATCCCCAGTGTTACTCAATCTGTATAATGAGCAAGCAGTAAAGGAAACAAAAGAAAAATTGGGAGTAGGAATTAAAGTCCAGAGAGAAGAAATAAAAACTTTGAGGTTTGCCTATGACATTGCAATTTTGGCAGAGACAGCAAAGGACTTGGAAGAGCAGTTGAACAGAATGGACAGTGTCTTGAAAGGGGAATATAAGATGAACATCAACAAAAGCAAAACGAGGATAATGGAATGTAGTCTAATTGAATTAGGTGATGCTGAAGGAATTAGATTAGGAAATGAGACACTTAAAGTAGTAAATGAGTTTTGCTATTTGGGAAGCAAAGTAACTGATGATGGTCGAAGTAGAGAGGATATTAAATGCAGACTGGCAATGGCAAGAAAAGCCTTTCTGAAGAAGAGAAATTTGTTAACATCGAGTGCAGATTTAAGTGTCAGAAAGTCCTTTCTGAAAGTATTTGTATGGAGTGTAGGAAGCCACTAATGGTTATTTTCTCCTGGGCAGCAGATCATGTATCGAAATGTGGCTGCATGGGAGCAAATGGGTAGTATACAGTGACAGGCGTAGTCCACTTCTTGGAGCAACTACGACTGTGCAGAAAATATCAGGTAGCAAACTATGTGATGTGTTTGCGGCAAGACTGTTAGACACAGTGATAAACAACTAACGCTCTAAAGTGGGTACACAGTTGGGTACCTATTATGAAAATATCTGTACCTACACCACCAACGCCCTCTACAGATTCACCTATGATTGTAACATCATCTGAAAAACACAGACAACCAGTTCTCAGATTATTTCGTTTTCTCCCAAGTGTGATTTTTTAAATTCTTTCTTCTTCTCTTCTTTTCCCCCATTTTCCTGATTACCTATTCTGGTACACAACTGAACAGCAGAGAGGACGGCTCATCTTCTCCTCTTACAATGATCTCCTCTGTTATCAAATGCCTTGGAAATTTCACTTAAAATATAATTTTCCATTTTGTATTTGTTAGTGTGTCTTTTTTGATTTCCACTGATCTGTTGACAGCTTCAGACTCTTTTAACGTGCTGAATAATATTTCTCTGTTAGTCGAATCATGTGGTTCGTTGAAATCTACGAATGTTATAAAAATGCTTTAGTCTCTCAATATTCTATACCTGACTAAATATTTAAGACTTAAGATTTGTTCCGTACAGGATAGTCGTTTTCTAAATCCTCCTTGGTATTCTCCATTTGACTTTCCAGATTGTTTTGTAATGTTTTTGCATAAATATTATAAGTGAAAAGAAGGAGAAAAATTCCTCTACAGTTGTTGGGGTAGTCTTACCCCATTTTTTATGGATTGGGTGGATAAAAGCTGAATTGCAGTCTTCTGGTAAAGCTTCTATTCTCGAAGCAGCTCTACTTTTTCACATTGTTCATTCCACCATCTGTGCTTTTTGCGTCTTTTGAGTGGTGGTATTTTAAGGCCTCCTTTGACCAAGTGTGTTCTAATCTCCTCCAAGTCTTCTGAGTTTATATTTAGCCATACCTGAAATCCTTGTTTCTTCGCTTTCAGAGTTTCTGTATTAAATTAATGAATGCTATAACCATGTAATTCTTGTTTGTGGAATACATTTCATTTTCATTGTGGTTAGATTGTGATCTGTTTCTACCTCTGCACCCTTGTTGACATTTTATGCTCATGATTTCTCCTTGGTTGTTAAAAGATGTAGCTACATGATCGATCTGAAATTCTCCTAGATTTCTATTAGGTGATTTCAAAGTTTTCTGTTTTCTCGGCAGTTTCTGAAAGTTTATTATGATTATTTTCTTTTCGAGGTTTTACTGTACCATTGTTTACGTTTCTAATACTTATTTGAAACTTCTGAGTATGTAGTGACAGCGCCAATAAAGTTTGTAAGAAGTGAATCATAAGGAATGAAACGTGTTACTAATGAAGTCTGTACCGTAGATTAGCTATAATACGTTATATGGATAATTATGGGTGCAGAAATGTGTACGGTCTCTTCAAGAATTCAGAATGTCGAGAACTCCTCAGGTACTATAATGAGAATCTGTAAACATCTCTGTATGGTATCAGAAGGACCTATATATTTTCTTAGGCAGTCTTCACCCATGCGACTTCCATACAGCTTCTTAAAGCATGACTACTGTGTGCTGAAGGACAGTGGAGAACAAGTCTCTAACCGATCATATCACAGACATTTTCAGTTGTATCGTCTCAAGCGACCGTAATTGCCAGGAATTATTAATACTCGTCAATAATAGAAGAACGCTTGCACATTTATACCACATGTTGCCGGGTTTTGTACTGCTGAAATATGTCAGGCGTGCGTACTAGAAAATGAAGTCATATGCATTGCTTCATAACTGAAGCGGTTGCACTTCAGACTACCAACAGTACATAGTAGTAGCCATCGCGTATGGTATACAATGTGCCTCAAAGGATGTTCCGTTGGCGTTTTCATCAGGTCTCTCAACAATGTAGGCTGCCATACTGCTGTCACAAGGGTAGGGTTTTAGGACCAAAGCTCACAAAATCGTCAATTTCTTGCCTTTTCCCCGTGGTCTTTACGAATCCCTGCAAGCATAGACTGTGCAGCTGAAAACAATCGCATGTGTCCAAAAGTCAGTCAGATTCAAGGTTTCGCGCGAGCTACAGGAATTGCCCGCAATTTTCAGGGAATCTGAAGTCATTAACAACTGTAATGTCTCGAGAATTCTTGGAAGATACACGCACAAACACACACACAAACACACACACACACACACACAAACACACGCACACACACGCACACCGAAGAGAATTGTGTCTACTGCCACGAAGGATAGCGCGTAACAAGATTAATTACATCAGCGGCATCTAAAAAAATACATTGACTCCATGAAGTTGAAGTTGTCCTACTTCAGATTTTTAAATCGGGCTTTAAGGCTTCATTGTTAAATGGATGACAGAGGAACTTTCAAATTTTCAAGATTCAATAGTCAGTCGGTGTTAAGATTTTTCTGCTATTTGCCTCTTCTTTCACCTCTAGGAATGAGTAATGCACGTGAAAAATGCCAAATTGTTCACTGGTTCGACGTCCACGTTATAGCATAGGTCCTCCAATAGATGGGTGGGTAAATTAGTTTGAAGACTGTAAGAAGTAAACCTCGAACAGAACCGTGGTAGTAAACCACTGTGGTGTTCAAACCAAAGTTTCAGGTTGTGGACAGCTTGATCTCCATAAGGTTTCTATTACTTCTTAATGTTTTTTTAAATAAATCCCACTGTTGTTTTATGTCTTTCGTTTTGCTAATAATTAGTTATTTCCAAATTTCTTGAATACTGATTCAGTTACTAGGAGATGAAGCACGCCCATACATCCACATCCGAACACTGACGGGGGAAAGTGCAGCGTATGTGATAACATAACTTCTGGTACTGATTTCGTTATTAATTCGGCGACTTTTTAAAAATAGTTTTTATGTACAAGCATGGCAGAACCACCCACCACATATGTGATAAAACATGGGGCAGGGAAGAGTGAAATGAGGGTAATGGAAATCTCACTGATTACACGAAGCTGGCAATTTATTGTGATTTAACATGATGCCACACGTAGTTTACCTTATGTTAATTGGCACTACAAGTGAAAGTCTGTTAAAAATTAAAAAAAACAACTACACAATATAAGCACTTGAATGCAAATATACCTGAGCTGCTAAGAAAAGCAAGCCTCACTTCCAAAATAGTTCATAGCTTTTGTCTCTTCAAACATCCTGAAGGTCCCGAACAAAGAAATATAGCTTACACTAAACAAACGCCCAGTATGCAGTACACCACAACTCCAGATTCAGTGTTCCCACGTTTCAATCGAATTTCTGTTTGAAATATTGTGAATTGGGAAAGCGAAAAACCAAATTCATGTTTAATAACGCGTGGCGTCCTTGACAATCGATATTTATATAGTCGCGATCGTCCGACTCCATAGCTGAGTACTCAGCGAGGCTGACTGCTATGTGAGGTACCCAGGCTCCATTCCTGGTACCACCAGGAATTACTCTTCTTTGGTAGCGGTTCCACGGTCAAGACACCCACCAACGATCGGAAGAGCATCTGATGATGCCATTGGCAGAGGATGACATGGTTGGACCCAACTGGCCCACTAGAGCCAGAATGGGGAATTTTCCCTTAACCTTGCACTCTTGATCAGGTGAATTATAGACAAGTACCTAGCTGCTTGTAGCGCCCCTTCCCAGACTGTGACATCATGGCGTGGCCTCCACTCTACTCAGGTAGCATTGTACAGCCAGCATGATACATGACCACTAAACCACAGCCTATACATCTGGGTGATTTGTGGCCGAGTATGACTCGTCTGCTGGCGTCTCAGATGTAGGTATGACATCAGGTGCACCGGTGGATCACATAAGCACCCTCCTGTCTGTGGCATAGTCCTGAAAGTTTTCTGACACAGTTTTGGAGCGACGATCAGGTGTTCCATAACCCTGCTGAATGTAGAGGTCTCCTGCAGGATGCAGTAAGCGGAGAAACAGATGCACAAGATCACACAGAAGTTCTGTAACGTTCGTCTATGAGGGCTGATGGCAAACATATCAGGATCCCTACTTAAAACTATGAAAACGTCCCTCCATACGAAGTATCTCTATCGCTTGCCGGAACGTTCTCTTGTATGCAAGATGGATGCATCATATCATCAATTTTTGGCGCTCTCATACCGTACCATAGGTCTGTACCAAGATGTACCACAGATAGTTGTTTTTTATGTTTCCAGCATCAATGTTGGTGTAATTAAATCTGCTTGTGGTGCATGGGGAGGTGGGGTACAAGGGTGGGTTGGCGAATTCTATATCCCACGTAATAGGGAAGCGGCTCTGAATGGCATGGTTACTGATTTGTTATTGCCATCCTAAGCGATCTGTTGCATTGTTGCTTTTCCTTCCGCTGTTACAGTCGGCAATAGCATCCTTCCACTGAAGTGGCCATCCCTGCTGAGCTGGCATATTCCCAGCCAAGAGGCTCTGAGAAGGAGCCTGGGAATTAGCTACACTGCTGCTCAGATTGTCTCCACGCCTTCACTATAAAGACTGGTATGCGCCTACATTACCACCACGAACACACTGAACCAACGAATCCAGAAATCGTCACTGAAAGTAGAAGGACGCGGAGAAGTAGGGAGCAGGCTCTGTTTGCTAGCACATGCGAAGGTAGATGTCTTTGTATGAGGTGAGGCCTTGTATTTTTAATCAATATCTGCTACCGCCGTTTCCACGTAGAATGCAGGGGCCATCAAGTGCCAGTATTTAAGGCAGTCCACAATGAGCACATGGCGGCCATCATCACTGCCCTCTCCAAGAAGCAGGCTCTCAGAAGTGTCTCGTGTGTGTGTCAAATGGTTCAAATGGCTCTGAGCCGGCCACGGTGGCCGAGCGGTTCTAGGCGCGTCAGTCCGGAACAGCGCGACCACTAGGGTCGCAGGTTCGAATCCTGCCTCGGGTTCAAGTAGTTCTAAGTCTAGGGGACTGATGACCATAGATGTTAAGTCACATAGTGCTCAGAGCCAAATGGCTCTGAGCACTATGGGACGTAACAGCTATGGTCATCAGTCCCCTATAACTTAGAACTACTTAAACCTAACCAACCTAAGGACATCGCACAACACCCAGTCATCACGAGGCAGAGAAAATCCGTGACCCCGCCGGGAATCGAACCCGGGAACCCGGGCGCGGGAAGCGAGAACGCCACCGCACGACCACGAGCTGCGGTCTGTGTGTGTCAATTTCTGAGGGACCAAACTGCTGAGGGTATCGGTCCCTAGACTTGCTCACTACTTAAACTAACTTATGCTAAGAACAACACACACACCCATGCCCGAGGGAGGACTCGAGTCTCAGACGAGAGTGGCCGCGCAGACAGTGACATAGGGCATCTAACTGCGCGGCCACTCCGCGCGGCAGAAGTGTCTCGCCCTAAGAGGAATATGCTCCGTCCCAGCCTGCTGATGAGGATGTACCACTGCCGCTGCCCTGATTATGCGCTCACTGGGAGCATCTCACGAAGTTACCCTTCGCCAGAGAAGTTTACGGTCTATAACACTCTGACCTGACGTGATAGTGTGTTCTCGACTGACGTCAGCAGGCGTTCATCCTCTGGGATGGGATACTGGAGAACAAACTCCTACGCGATTTGATACTCTCTGATACGAGTCGGTCCTGTAGATCTGTCTTCATGACGTTCCTGGACGTGTAGAAGGCATTTGATTCCATGGCTCACGCTTCTCTTGGCCCCAAGCTAAGAGCCGATAGACTATCAGACGAATTCCTTCACTACATCTTGCTGCGAGGATGGACAGATAGTGATAGCAGGACCTGCTGGTGAGAATAAGAGCGTGTTGCCTTCCAGAGGGGTTCGTCATGGTTATCGTCTCTCTCCCCCAACGTCTTGAACTTCACCTTAGACCTTGTTTCAGAACAGCTGTCTTCCCATATCAGCACCTGGGTCCTCGACCAACGAACCAGAAAGACAGCTTCGCAGACGGCATCCTCCTGTTCATCTCGACGCCAGGATGGGAGGGTGGGAGGGAGATCTGCAGGTTCTCATACACTCTGCAGTGTCAACCCTTCATTACATGGGGTAGCAGGTCAACAGCGCCAAGCGTCTCCCCCTCATGTTCGTGGCGTCAGGCTGTGAAAAGAAGGTCCAAGTGGATGACACTGTGACGTTCAGTGCTGGCACTGCCATCGTGCTGGCCGTGCACGTGGCGGGGATGTTTTGCTGTCTTGGCTGGGAGTGCTTGTCAATGGGGAAGTGCCTCATAAACCCTAGCTGACACACAGAAGAGTGGCTGGACTCCCTCACCAAGGCTCCCACGAAGTCCCAGCAAAGGCTCCACGTGGTCTCTGACGCGCTTCTCTCTGTCCTCTACCACGTTATCACCCTCAATCACACACAACTCGGCACACTTAAAGCAAAGGCATCTGTGTGACCCTATCGAAAATCAAATGGAGACACACTATTCACATGTCTGTGGCCTTCTTGGACGTGAGCAGGGAGTGGCTTTCCCACAAGAGATGAAGTTAGAGCACAGCGATCTCTGTCTGTAACTCTCCCCAGCTTCCCTCGTCGATTGTGGTAGGAGCTGCTGCAGCACTTGAAGTCGGTTTCGCTGGGGGATGCGCCTGACCCATCGGATAGATGGAATATCTAGACCCCTGTGGGCTATGAGGGCTTGAAAGTATCCGACTGATATGTCGGCTTGGAGGTAGAACCAGCTAGAAATTTTTAGCGGTCCCGATGTCATTTGCCATAGCACCTGACCATCATCAATGGGTCACCGACACCAATCACTTCCTTCCCGACCGCGACTTCGTCAACTGTTTATGGGCTTGCATCCACGCCCTACCATCCATGGCTCACCGCATTCGTGGCTAGGAAGCCGACATCAGGCGCAAGGAAAGTTTCAGAGCCGTCGAAACTACCAAACAATTGGCCCAGAGCTGCAGCTGGAACCTTGGCTCCCACATCGAATCTTGTCTTACGTCATGGGGAGGCTTGTGCAGAAGCTGGCTAGAGAGAGTTGTGGTGCACTATCGGTCACTGCGTTGTCCATGTGGAAAGTTAATGTCTGAAATTTGTTATTCGCGCCACATTTTTGACTCTGAGGATCGTGGAATACTGAATTCCCTAACGACGCACGATATGGAATGTCTCATACGCCTAGCTCCAACTACCAATCAAAATCTGTTAATTCCCATCGTGCGGCCATAATCAGTTCAGAAGCGTTTTTGCATGCATCACCTGAGTACAAATGACATCTCCACTAATGCATCGCCTTTTTATACTTTGTACACGCAATACTACCGCCATCTGTATGTGCGTATATCGCTAGGCCATGACTTTTGTCACCTCCGTGTATAATTATAAACTACTGCTCGTAATGATCGCATACATTCCTCAATGCCATACGGAATTCTCCAGCCAAACACCAGTTCGTGTTGGAAATATAGTAACTATTTTGACACACATAAATGGATCAGTACAGAGGGTTCGTATGGGTCATGGTAAGGATACGTTTTACTAACTCCGGATGTTCCGAGATGACATTGGGTTCTAACATATACATGTCAGTCTCTCACACTTGAAATGTTTTGTACAGTTCCGAACTACTGTATATGGTACTTGCTGCTTCTTCCCGCAAGTAGCCGGATACAAATTGGATCTGGTATTTTCAAACTGATTCATCCAATCCCGGGGATGCATCTGGTCTGTTTGATTAGGGAAAGTTGCAAACTTCATTAGTAACACGAAATGTATCCTTGTCTCATCTTCCTCGGTATAGCGAACATCATTCTCAAATTTTCTCTGTTGCTGTTAGTTTATTGCTTCTTCACTATTCCAGCTAACTTATTCCATTACGCCTAGTGTTTCTAATTCTTCACTCCTTTCTTGGCACTTCTCTTTGATTACTGGTACGGCACGGTTTGCTTCCGTCTATATCTGTAACGCTAACTTCGTCAAAACTTCTGTTAGTTTCCTCGTTTCCTCGTCCTGTTCTTCCACTACAGTTTTCAAGTTGTTCTTCACTTTCTTTAAGCCTTCGCCTTGTGATTTTATCTTCTCTTTCAGTGCTTCTATCTGTTATGCCAGTGCTTTTACCTTATCTGCCTGCTACATACGCGGTCAGCGGGCAAGAACGATTTCAGGACGTGAAGAAACAAATTTTATTTCCTGCCAGAAATGCTGTTAAGCGATGTTGACTGTGTCTAAAGTCCGAAACAGGAAACCATAAATGGCTGATGGCCGAATGAGAATAACAAATAATCTCTGGCTAGGTGCCCAAACAATGAAATAGCTCTAGCAAAAGCCAGGTTTAGTGGAACAACAATTTATAGATCCACTAACTAATCTGACAGAAGGCCGGCATTGGAAAGAACTTAAGCCAGCTTGAATTACGCTGTCAGCTTAATTCAGAAAATAAAAAGGTATATTCGTTATGTTTTCTGGAGTTAAATATCAATCATTTATAGTCAGTGTCCACAATAGGTGAGAGGTTTTAGAGTTCCATGCAACCAAAGTCAACAACCAGTATAATTTACAGATCCAGACTGTTGATACGGTGTCGTAGGCTCCACGTCGACTGGTAATGGTCCGGAGCGTAGTGGTTGCTCAGGAAGGACGATTTGGTGGTGTAGCTGCGATGGAGTGAGACGCGTCTTCCTGGACGCACCGAAGTAAACCTCACTGACAAAGAGGTGCTGCTCTCGACACATGGCTCAGCAGCCTACTCGGCGAAGACTGCCTTGCGTGGTCTGAGGGCGGCCTTAAATGGTCAGCTCGTGGCAGAATACTCTCTGCACTATTGTCACGTGTCTATGCGCAATAAACTAGTCCGTGTACTTCGCGACATCTAGCGGTGTATCTGATGCCTCCTGGCGTATGCCGGTGTGGCCTGGACTCTGCTCCGCGGCCGACAGGCTGGCCCCTTATCCTTCCGGGGCCCGCCTGACTGATCTGTTGTACAGGTTGCCTGTGCTCTTAGGCTCTCGGCCACGATGTGCACTGAAAAGCCAAAGAAACTGTTACATCTGCCTAGTATCGTTTAGTGCCCCCACGAGCGCGCAGAAGTGCCACAACACAACGTGGAATATAAAATTATTGAGGCTTTCGTGGCCACTTGTTGACAAACTGCCTATTGGCTTCTGTCTCGGGTTCTTCGGCCGACGTTCATCTAATGATTTGTCTGACGTTTCGCCAGCACGAGTGGCTGGCATTGTCAAAGCTTCACCCTCCATTGCCGGTGGTGAACTGGAGCCGAGCTCGCGGGCGCAGGCTATATGTACCTGGCGCGCCAACGTCCGAGGGCTTCTCCGCGGTCATTTCCGGTGCGGTTCTCCTCTTGCTACCTGCGACGGTCGTTCGCTGCAGTACGGGAAGCCAGGATCCGTTGACCTTAAGGCTTTCCTCTTTCTTGTTCAAACTGTTCGCGTGTTTTTGTATTTCTACAGCTTCTCTGAACAAGCGCGTGTGATAGTGCTTCTCTACAGCCAGAACTTCCGTGTCGGCGAATTTTATTACATGGTCGGTCTCATTCAGTGCGTGCTCTGCCACGGCCGATTTCTCCACCTGCCCCAACCTGCAATGTCGCTTATGCTCTTTGATCCTGGTGTTAATGGATCGTCCAGTCATTCCGACATAAACTTTTCCGCATGTGCATGGTATGCGGTATATTCCCGACATTGCAAGTGGGTCTCTTTTCTCCTTCGCCGATCTAAGACACTCTTTGATCTTCCTTGTCGGTTTGAAAATCGTCTTTACGCCATGTTTGCGCAATATACGGCCGATTCTGTCCGTCACTCTGGGAATGTATGGCAGAAAGGCCGTACCCGACAATTCTTTTTCCGGTTCCTTACTTCGCCGAGGGTTGGGCTCTGTTACACTTCTAATATAATTTGTGGAGTAACCATTGCTCCTCAGGACAGTTTCCAGGTGTTGCATTTCTCGTTTGAGGTGTTGCGGCTCACATATTCGTCCTGCTCTCGTTACGAGCGTACTAATCATGCCTCTTTTCTGGCTCGGGTGGTGGTTTGACAGTTTGTGCAGGTATCGGTCCGTGTGAGTCGGTTTTCGATACACGCTGTGTCCCAGATCTTCGCCGTCCCTTGTGACCAGAACATCTAGAAATGGCAGTTTCTTGTCCTTTTCTACTTCCATGGTAAATGTTATGTTGGCATGGAGGCTGTTCAAGTGTCTTAGGAAGTCACTGAGCTGTTCTTCACCATGGCTCCACACCACGAAAGTATCATCGACGTACCTGTACCACACCTTAGGTTTGCAAGTCGCCGAGTCCAGTGCCTGTGCTTCGAATTGTTCCATGAAGAAGTTGGCCACCACTGGACTGAGAGGACTACCCATGGCGACGCCTTCCAGCTGTTCGTAGAAATCGCCATTCCACGTGAAATAGCTCGTGGTGAGACATGCATGGAAGAGCTTTCTGATGTCTAGCGGAAAAATGGAACCGATGTGCTCCAGAGCGTCACTGAGTGGCACTTTCGTAAATAACGAAACAACATCAAAGCTGACCAGGATGTCGTTTGGTGCAAGTTTCAGTTTCTTCAGCTTCTCAATGAAATGTCCTGAGTCCTTAATGAATGTGTCGGTCTTCCCCACGTGTGGCTGGAGCAGAGAGGCCAAGTGTTTTGCCAGTTTATATGTCGGTGATCCAGGAGCGCTAACGATCGGTCTCAGTGGAACGTTGTTCTTATGGATCTTGGGTAATCCATACAGCCGAGGTGGTAGGGATTCTGTGTTGCGCAGGTTTCTCTGTATGTCCGCCGGCAGAGAAGACGCCTTGATTAATCGATTCGTATTCCGTGTGATACGTTGCGTCGGATCTGCGCTTAGTTTTCGGTACGTCGTCGTATCTAATAGGTCTCGGATCTTTTGCTCATAATCTTCGGTCTTCATTACGACGGTCGCATTCCCCTTATCGGCAGGCCGACGCAACGTATCACACGGAATACGAATCGATTAATCAAGGCGTCTTCTCTGCCGGCGGACATACAGAGAAACCTGCGCAACACAGAATCCCTACCACCTCGGCTGTATGGATTACCCAAGATCCATAAGAACAACGTTCCACTGAGACCGATCGTTAGCGCTCCTGGATCACCGACATATAAACTGGCAAAACACTTGGCCTCTCTGCTCCAGCCACACGTGGGGAAGACCGACACATTCATTAAGGACTCAGGACATTTCATTGAGAAGCTGAAGAAACTGAAACTTGCACCAAACGACATCCTGGTCAGCTTTGATGTTGTTTCGTTATTTACGAAAGTGCCACTCAGTGACGCTCTGGAGCACATCGGTTCCATTTTTCCGCTAGACATCAGAAAGCTCTTCCATGCATGTCTCACCACGAGCTATTTCACGTGGAATGGCGATTTCTACGAACAGCTGGAAGGCGTCGCCATGGGTAGTCCTCTCAGTCCAGTGGTGGCCAACTTCTTCATGGAACAATTCGAAGCACAGGCACTGGACTCGGCGACTTGCAAACCTAAGGTGTGGTACAGGTACGTCGATGATACTTTCGTGGTGTGGAGCCATGGTGAAGAACAGCTCAGTGACTTCCTAAGACACTTGAACAGCCTCCATGCCAACATAACATTTACCATGGAAGTAGAAAAGGACAAGAAACTGCCATTTCTAGATGTTCTGGTCACAAGGGACGGCGAAGATCTGGGACACAGCGTGTATCGAAAACCGACTCACACGGACCGATACCTGCACAAACTGTCAAACCACCACCCGAGCCAGAAAAGAGGCATGATTAGTACGCTCGTAACGAGAGCAGGACGAATATGTGAGCCGCAACACCTCAAACGAGAAATGCAACACCTGGAAACTGTCCTGAGGAGCAATGGTTACTCCACAAATTATATTAGAAGTGTAACAGAGCCCAACCCTCGGCGAAGTAAGGAACCGGAAAAAGAAATGTCGGGTACGGCCTTTCTGCCATACATTCCCAGAGTGACGGACAGAATCGGCCGTATATTGCGCAAACATGGCGTAAAGACGATTTTCAAACCGACAAGGAAGATCAAAGAGTGTCTTAGATCGGCGAAGGAGAAAAGAGACCCACTTGCAATGTCGGGAATATACCGCATACCATGCACATGCGGAAAAGTTTATGTCGGAATGACTGGACGATCCATTAACACCAGGATCAAAGAGCATAAGCGACATTGCAGGTTGGGGCAGGTGGAGAAATCGGCCGTGGCAGAGCACGCACTGAATGAGACCGACCATGTAATAAAATTCGCCGACACGGAAGTTCTGGCTGTAGAGAAGCACTATCACACGCGCTTGTTCAGAGAAGCTGTAGAAATACAAAAACACGCGAACAGTTTGAACAAGAAAGAGGAAAGCCTTAAGGTCAACGGATCCTGGCTTCCCGTACTGCAGCGAACGACCGTCGCAGGTAGCAAGAGGAGAACCGCACCGGAAATGACCGCGGAGAAGCCCTCGGACGTTGGCGCGCCAGGTACATATAGCCTGCGCCCGCGAGCTCGGCTCCAGTTCACCACCGGCAATGGAGGGTGAAGCTTTGACAATGCCAGCCACTCGTGCTGGCGAAACGTCAGAAAAATCATTAGATGAACGTCGGCCGAAGAACCCGAGACAGAAGCCAATAGGCAGTTTGTCAACGTGGAATATACTCGACTAATGTCTGAAATAGTGTTGGAGGGAACTAATATCATGAATCCTGCAGGACTGGCCATAAATCCGCAAGAGTACGAGGGGGTAGAGATCTATTCCGAACAGCACGTTGCAAAACATCCCAGATATGCTCAATGAAGTTCATGTCTTGAGAGTTCGGTGGCCATCGGAAGTGTTTAAACTCAGAAGAGTGTTTCTGGAGCTACTCTTTAGCAATTATGGACCTGTGGTGTGTCGCATTGTCCTGCTGGAATTGCCAAAGTCCGTCGGAATGCACAATGGACATATAGATGCAGGTGATCAGACAGGATGCTTACGTACGTGTCACCTGTCAGAATCGTATGTAGACGTATCAGGGGTCCCTTAGCACTCCAACTGTGCAGGCCCTACACCAGCTTGGACAGTTCCTTGCTGAATGCATGGTCCATGAATTCATGAGGTTGTGTCCATACTCGTACACGTCCATTCGCTGGATAAAATTTGAAGAAAGACTCGTTCGACCAGGCAACATGTCTCCAATCATCAACACTCCAATATCGGTGTTGACGGACCCAGGCGAGGCGTAAAGCCTTGTGTCGTGCAGTAAGCAAGGGTACACGAGTGGGGCTTCGGCTGCGCAAGCCCATATAGAGGATGTTTCATCGAATGATTCGCACGCTGACACTTCTTGATAACCCAGCATTGAAATCTGCAGCAATTTACGGAAGGGTTGCGCTTCAGTCGTCGTTGGTCCAGTTCTTGCAGGATCTTTGTCCAGCTGGAGCGATGTCGGAGATTTGATATTTTACCGGATTCCTGATATTCCTGGTGCACTTGTGAAATGGTCGTACGGGAAAATCCCCACTTCATCGTACCTGGGAGATGCTGTGTCCCATTGCTCGTGCTCCGAGTATAACCCCACTCCAACTCACTTAAGTCTTGACAACCCGCCACTGCAGCAGCAGTAACCGATCTAACAACTGCGCCAGATAGTTATTGTCTTATGTAGACGTTACGGATTGCAGCGTCGTATTCTGCCTGTTTACATATCTCTACATTTGAATACGCATGCCTATACCAGTTTCTTTGGCGCTCCAATGTATTACTACTTGTGCTTCTATCTCTTCTGCCAGTGATTCCGTGTCCGTCCCTATACTCTGCTCCAGCGTATCTAATTTTTCTTTTAAACGTTGAACTGAATTATCTACTTCCCGACAATAAGAGTTGAATCGTCCGCCAATCTTGCTAAAGTGCAGTCCACGACCTCTTCTCGTTCCTGATGTGTTTCCTTGAGTCTCTCCTCCCATTTTCGAAACTGTTGTTTCTACTCTCCAAATGGCGCATCAGTTTTTCGCTCACTGTCCCTAAAGAAATTGGTTCTTCCTCCTAATCGCGCATCCATCTCTTCGAATCCTTAGACCATTTTGTCTTCATTTTCTTTAAACCGTTATCCCATTTTCTGGTACTTCCCATTCATACTCTCCTCTATTCTCACTCATATTCCTCTCTGATTCTCAAAATGATCGGTAACAATGCATCGTAAAGCGCATCCCATTACTTCGTCCCTTACTTCGTTTTCTCGTGACTCCTGAAATCTTTCCTGACTTATTGATTTCAACAGCACTTCCTACTTCCATCTTTTAGTTACTTTTCTCGGTGAGGGTAGACAAATCGCCTAACACTAGTTCGAGTGAGATCAGGTCACAATACATGTCGCCCTGCGGGGTACTTCGCGGATTGTGTTCTCTGTATTTACTCTGTCTTGTATAACTCCGACAGTTCTTTATTCCCACTGATCTACTTTCATAATATCTCTTTCATTTATGGTCTCATTCCGTTTCATTTCTGCGTGCATGCGCAACGTACTGTCTCGAATTTTGCTGAAGCCTACATGATATTCTAGCTCAAATTCCACTTCTCCTCCGCTGGTCTGTATCTCAAATTACTTCAACTATGTTCCCCAATACGACTGTTACTTCCCGTTCCTCTAAAATTTCTTCGTTACTTTATTCAACATCGCATATCTCTTCTGTTCCCTCTTCACACGCTATTATGCCTTCGATCTGTTAATCGATTTGCTCCAGGTGCACTACCTCTTTTATTTCAGTTTCTCAATTTTCCACGCGTCGTCAACTATGGCGCATTCCGTTGAATTCTGCTCAAAGCACACCATTCTAATGTTTTTCTTATGCCTTCAGTCCTATTCTGTAATCCAACGAAAAATCGATACCGAAAAGATTCACTTCCGAGAGTCCTCCTCGTTATTTCTTCCGGCTCTCAGTCATTAATATCAACAAAATCAGCTAAGTTCTGAACTTCATCTGGCATTCGAAAACGTGTGAGCCAATTGCAACATTCGTAAATTAGATAGCTGAAAACTAGTTCTACAAAGAATTTGATGACGGTATTGAAACATTCTCTCAAAATCGCGAAAGATATCAAATCGGTAGAAAACGTCATGCTTCCCCTGATTCTTTCCAAATGGTTCGTTATTCTCGTCATGTTGCACTTGTATAGAGGTTATCTTTTGACTTCTCGGACCTAATACCTGCTTTAATTTTGGAAATTGCATCCATGCAAGAGTTTCTTCCGTTACACGTACCACTTCCTACCTTTTCCTGTGAGCTAACCTTGCACATTCCGTACAATCTACACCCTAACGCCCATAACACTTGCAAATATTACGTACTGCGACTACCGACTGACTGCAAGGCGTATCGTGTCCCATTAAATTACACTTTGGACACTGAGCAGTTTATAAACCACCTCCTGGTTCACTTGAATTTCCATTAAGTGCTTTTATATCTTCTTCCGTTTTCCACGTTTCCAAGGTTACTGTAAGAAGTGGACATCTCGACATGATTACTAATTCTGCATAACGCAATATGCACAAATCCGAAATACAAAACAAGTAAATTCTCACCAAAAGTTCAGCGATGGTTCTTCAGATGCACGACGACGGCCATATACCAACGAACCTCATAGAAAAGGAAACATATGCTAAGCCGGCCGGAGTGACCGAGCAGTTTTAGGCGCTACAGTCTGGAACCGCGCGACCGCTACGGTCGCAGGTTAGAATCCTGCCTCGGGCATGGATGTGTGTGATGTCCTTAGGTTCGTTAGGTTTAAGTAGTTCCAAGTTCTAGGGAACTGATGACCTCAGAAGTTAAGTCCCATAGTGCTCAGAGACACTTTCTCCCTTCATCATTTGTGGAAGGGAACTTTGAACAGTTAATTTAATGAATAAATTATATGAGAGGCTATCCACCCCACACAGGATTTATAACATGTCTATTATGAGACTGCGATAAATACCTTGTGCAGATTTAATAGAAACTCACTTGGGTGTGATTTGCGTAACATCGTGATTCTGTACCATAATTTTCATATCGGTTAAGGATCCCACGATAACAAACGCTCTGTTTGATGGGACATTGTTTAATCTGGGGAGAACTGCTATCGATACCACAGTGCCAAGATGACCAGGATAGGATTAATTCAGACCATACACACAAGCATGATGCAACTATAAATACTTCTTTTCCTTCAGTGTTTGTCCCGCGTGCCTGCGGGGTCCGCTACATGGGTCCGTTGTCTCCATTTCGCTCTATCACGGGTTGCATCTGGGTGGATGTTCACGCATTTAAGGTCTTTATGAATCGTATCTGCCCAACGTTGCTTAGGCTGCTACTATAAATACATTACAGGAAAAATGGAACTACTTAGGAGGAACGGAAAAAATTAGCAGTGGGGCAGTAGACATTACAGTTTGAATTCATGTGTTATCTTTGTGTGTCTTTGCCAGTTACCCCAGTGATGTAGTACAGTATTCCAAGTGGGACTCAGTTCTGCGTCACCTACAACAAATGATGGAGATGTTCGTTAACCAACAGTCAGTGGATGGCATTACTGAGGGCATAACCAGTTCTTGGGACCACCAATGTGACTGCAACAAAGACAAGCATGGAAGGAACCAAAGCATACCAGTTTCCTGCAAATATATAAATCGCAGTAATCAATTACAATATAATGGAAACTTAGGATTAATTATTTTTCCACAATAGAGGTGTGGAGTCAATATCAACAGTTAGAAGTTGCACAAGGGAACCGGTCAAGAGTGGCATCAACAGCTCCTTAAGCCCACTACCTTTATCGTTCTATGCCTTTTGGGTTAAATAATGCCCCAACAACATTTCAGGATTTGTTAGATGGAGTATTACGAGGATTAAAACTGAGGCAGTGTGTGGTTTATCAGGATAACATGATTGTGTTTGCAACGAATATGGTGGAGATTGCGCTAAGATTAAGGGAAGTAATTAAGAGGTTTGTGTAACACAGAGAAGTGTCAATCTGCATTACAAAATGTATGCTATTTAAAACATGTGATTAGTTGTGAGGAGGTCTGAACAAATCCTAGACTGGGGAGGTTCACACAGGATTTACCTACACTTTATATAGAAAATGAGTTGGCATTCTTAGGGTTAGCGAATTATGATAGAAATTGTGTCCAAAAATTTGTAGAAATAACATGAACTTCGAATAGAGTAGGCCCTCTGGCTTCTTCATACACTTATTAAGGGCGTCAGACCAGCATGTGCATGATCGGGAGTAGGATGCATGCATATCTAATACTGTTCATTTCACGCGGTAGACAAGTGGGAACTTTCGGCTGTGAGGAGGCCAACCACTCACCTCATTAGCGAACAGTAAGAATGGGGATGGGAATCACCCGGTCATTGGTCAGACAAAGTCTTGACCCATGGCTTTCTCAGGGGCCAAAGTGACGATACTCGCTGTGTTTGACTGGGGACAGTTTTCTTGTGAAAGCCTCTTGTTTTGGGCGGAAACATACCAGCTCGACGCCACAGCTTTGCCGTTGTTTAGAAAATTTTAGTGAAATGGTCGTTGAGCTCCACAGAACAGGCAACAGAATGGCGCCACACGTAGGAACCCAATTATCATATTTCGTTGGCACCCGTCGCCAGAAAGCTTCCAGCGCAAAGTCCCAGCAGAGGCTACGATAGGCTGCTCGCTTGTTACGTCAGCACACGTTTCCAGTCACTGTCGGGAACAGGCGGGAAGGAATGTTATTGGCTCCTAGATTGATAGAATATGATAGTGGGAGTCTAGATGAATTTGTTGTAGGGCCATAATTGGCGAAAGCTTTGTTTATCAGCGATGACTGGCTGAGTTCAGGGGCAGCTGAGTGGTCACTCTCTGGCTGCAGAGTGGAAGAGAATTTGAGTGAAGTTAATTCCTCGCTGCTGTAGCAGTCAGTCACGCACTTTGTCGCCCTTGCTGCAGAGTAATCCCATTCACAGCTTCACTTGTCTGATTACCCAGACAAGCAGTTAGTTTATTTCGCCATCATGCTCCGGTTGGTCTCCCAGGTGGAGCCTATCTCCAAGTAACTGAGTCGACCACGAGTAGGAGCTGTCATCGGCACATCGCCTTGCGGCATAATATCGGTAGTACACGCAGCTCCGGCCTGTACTGTTTCAGTTGATTTTTCAGCCTCCCGAAATTCAAACTGATGTTTCTTAGCAGTAGCATCTGTAGAAACACTTTGCCTCCTTATGTGATATAACGGTACTGCATAGGATTCCCCATGCGTATGTCGATATTATACATTTCACTTCTTCTCTTTGCTCTCCCTTCTCGTAGTAGGGACCACACTATATTCGTTGCAGTGTCGTTTGTAATAGGTATGTATATGACTGTTCCTTGTACAAATCCACGATCAATTACGTTAAAGAAAATAAATGTAATCTTAAACTATTAGGACAGCGTTTACCTGTTAAGCTGTCACACTCACCAGAATCCTATCCCATCATCATTTTTGGAAGGGAACTTCGATCAATTAATTTAGTGAATGAAAGATCTGAAAGTGTAGCCATCCCACATAGGATTTCTCATCAGGGCCATTGTAAGACTACGTTAAACACGGTGTACAGATTCAGTATAAACCCACCCGTGATTCTGCCCCGTAACTTGCATATCAGATAAGGGCCCCACAATAGCAACAACGCTGCTAGTGCCCATATTGGCAACCCTTGCCTTACGATCCGTACCCTGTGGATGACATTGATATAATTTAGTTTCTTTTTCTCTCCATCAACAATTATCTGATTTATTTTAATTTTTATTTTTTTTAGATCCGCAGGAGATTTAAACTGACGACGCCTATGTGCTAATCCTTTGTTCTCTTTATCTTTGATTTCGCGTGTTTCCTTCCATGGCGACGCAAGGTTTTATGGTTTCTGCACCACATTAATGATGAGTGTGGAAATTCATAGAAAATCAAGGTCGTGAACAGCACCGTTAACTTTTATAAGATTTACTTTTTGGTCTTTGCTATCTTTCGAGGGGAAAAGTTTCTTTGGTTATTACCGCAAGAAAAGAATGTGCCGCTTCATCTCCGAATAACTATTGCAACCTACATTATTTTGAATCTGCTTACTGTATTCATCTCTTGCCCTCCATCTACGATTTTTACCCCCCCCCCCCCCACACACACACACACTTTCCTCCAATACTAAATTGGTCATCCCTTGATGTCTCAGAACGTGACCTATCAACCAATCACTTTTTTTGGTCAAGTTGTGCCACAAATTTCTTGTCTCCACAGTTACGTTCATCACCTCCTTATTAGTTATGTGAACACCCATCTAATCTTCAACATTATTCTGTAGCATCACATTTCGAAAGCTTCTATTCTCTCATTGTCTAAACTGTTTACCGTCTACGTTTCACTTCCATACATGGCTACACTCCCGACAAATACCTTCAGAAAAACCTTCATAACACTTAAATCTATATTAGATGTTAACAAATTTCTCTTCTTCAGAAGTGCTTTTCTTTCCATTGCTAGTCTACATTTTACATCCTTTCTACTTCGGCCATCATCAGCTATTTAGCTGCCCAAATAGCAAAGCGTATCTGCTCTCTTAAGTGTCCCGTTCCCTAATATATTTCCCTTACCATCACTTGATCTAATTCGACTACATTTCATTATCCTTGTTTTGCTTTTGTTGATCATCTTATAACCTCCTTTCAAGACTCTCTCCATTCCGTTCAACTGTTCTTCCAAGTCTGTTATTATCTCTGACAGAATTGAAATGTCGTCGACAGACCTTACAGTTTCTATTTCTTCTCCCTGAACGTTAACTCCTATTCCAAATTTTTCTTTGATTGCCTTTACTGCTTGTTCAACATACGGATTGAATAACATCGGCGGTTAGCTACAACCCTGTTCCACTCCATTCTCAATCACTGTTTCCCTTCCATGCCCCTCGACTCTTATAACTGCCGTCTGGTTTCTCTACAAGTTGTAAATAGCTTTTCACTCCTTGTATTTTACTCCTGCTACCTTCAGAATTTTAAAAAGAGTATTCAAGTCAACATTGTGAAAAGCTTTCTCTAAGACTATAAATGCTATAAACGTAGTTTTTTTTTCCTTAACCTATCTTCTAAGGTAAGTCGTAGGGTCAGTACTACCACGCATGTTCCTAGATTTCTCGGAAATCCAGAATGATCTTTCCAGAGGTGGGCTTCGATCAGTTTTTCCATTCTTCTGTAGGGAATTCGGTTTAGTATTTTGTAACCATGACTTATTAAAAGACATTTCTGTAATTATAACACCTGTCAGCAACTGCTTTCTTTTGAATTGGAATTAATACATTCTTCTTGAAGTCTGAGGTTATTTCACATGTCAAAATGGTTCAAATGGCTCTGAGCACTATGGGACTAAACATCTGAGGCCATCAGTCCCCTAGAACTACCTAAACCTAACCAACCTAAGGACATCACACACATCCATGCCCGAGGCAGTATTCGAACCTGCGACAGTAGCAGTCGCGCGGTTCCGGACTGAAGCGCCTAGAACCGCTCGGCCACCGTGGCCGGCTTCACATGTCTCATACACCTTGCGCATCAGATGGAAGAGTTTTGTCATGGCTAGCTTTCCCAAGGCTATCAGTAGTTCTGACGGAATACTGTCTACCCCCGGGCCTTGTTTCGACTTATATCTTTCATAACTCTGTCAAATTCTTTTTAGCAATATCATATCCCCCATCTGATCTACGTACACTTTCCTTTCTATTACATTGGTTCTAGTTCATCTCCCTTATATAGACCCTCTAAATAATCCTTCCTCCTTTCACCTTTCCCTTCTTTGCTTAGGATTGGTTTTTCATCTGAGCTCTTGATATACCTACAATTGCTTCTCTTTTCTCCAAAGTCCTATTTAATTTTTCCTGTAAGTGATACCTATCTTTACATTAGTGCAATGTGCTTCTAAATCCTTACATTTGTCCTCAAGCAACCCTGCACAGGCATTCTGCATTTCCTGTCAATCTCATTTTTTAATCGTTTGTATTCACTTTCGCTTGTTTCATTTGCTGCATCTTGAATAAAGTCACAAAAATGGATGATCGAGTGGCTCACCTTGAGAAAGCGTTTGAAAGAGGCACTGCAAGGGAAAATGTAAAGGAGCCTGAACGGTTATGTTGGTCACTGACGATTCACTCTTTACCGTCGGGTTCCGGCCTAGGCTGCAGCCAGCACAGTTCGAACAGAGACGCGATCAATGTGCACTCGAAGATACATTCTGGACGGGAACGAGAAGCAAAACCGGACAACCTTAGCGGTAAGTGGGGTCCGTGCGATGGTTGCTGTAGACATGATTTAGTAAATCATGTAGAACCTATTAAGGTATCGGAGTCGATGAAATGTTTAAGGGCGGAGGTAACACCCGCATTAGATAACAAACATTGCCTGTCCGTTCTGAAATTTCAGAACTTCAAAGAAGTAGGGAGTACTTTACATCCCTAGATTTGGTTGGGACTATTTAGCAAGTCACTCCCCTCCTCATGGCCACTGAATGTGAAGCTGGAATTTATTTTTACTCACATGGAGGGTGTCGCTGTGGAAAAAAAGAGACATTAGAGATCGCTGCAGTTCCTTAGAGACGCGTTTCTCGCTACATACTGGTCGCGAGAAATGCAAGACCGCATTAAGTTAGAAATAATGATGTGGCAATATCAATAAGTGTCTGGATACAAAATCCCTCTCAAAATTTTCGATGCATTGCTTAGGAAAAGTCAGTTCTAAGACTCCACATGTAGCGCGTATGGGATGATTCGATTTTGTTTCCGCAAACTCCTCACCCTCAGCCAGTAGAAGTTAGTTGGAAGATGCGGTGACAATACTGAATCGTTTAAATATTTGCTGTGTGTACTGGTATTTGTGTTTGACAAACGAAATGCAAAGGAAAGAATAAGGGCAAACGAAGGGAATAATTATCAACCCCGTAAGTATAACGAAAGGAGCAATGAGCGAAACGAACCGCTAGTTGTGTGAGAAGGAAGAGTAGCACAGTAAGACCGTAGGAAGTGCGGAGACTAGGGCTACGGAGTTGAGAACGCCAGTAGGTTTGAATGAAACTGACGCGAACAGGGGACCGATGTGGCAGACAGAACCATAATAATATCAACGGTGACAGAATCGAAATTAGGGTCCGATCCCGTCCAGTGGACTGTAATAGCGAAGTGACAATCATAGCTGATGCCAGAGGAGGCGGTTCAGAATAACTCCGCTTGGAGATTAGATCAGAATTCAAATGGTTCAAATGGCTCTGAGCACTATGGGACTTAACTTCTAAGGTCATCAGTCCCCTAGAACTTAGAACTTCTTAAACCTAACTAACCTAAGGACATCACACACATCCATGCCCGAGGTAGGATTCGAACAGGCGACCGTAGCGGTTGCGCGGTTCCAGACTGTAGCGCCTTTAACCGCTTGGCCACCACGGCCGGCTAGATCAGAATTGATTAAATGTCGTTGGTTATGAGGACATATGCGAAGTGCTTACGGAAGTGCTTTTAATACAACTAAAATAAAAGGTGCAATGACAGGAAGAGGCACTAACGTGAACCTGCAGACCAAACTCGAATTTAAATGTGAAGGGCACCATATGAAGACAAATTCCTTAGTGGTTCCCAGTCTCTCGATTGGAGTCGCAATAGGGATGAATTTTCTGAGGGAGCACCAAGCAGTTGTTCGCTAGGTAAAGAGATTGGATTGCCTTAATAAGGAACCAAAGATCACTATAAAATTTGACGAACAAGCTATTCGAGCTCAGCTTCCGGCTGATAGTCTTAAACTATGCGTCACACAAGTGGACAGTAATAGATTTGATAGAGTGGTCATCCAACATGAATACGTTCATGAGAAAGAAAAGGTGCTCATAGAACGACAAATTCAGGGAATCATTAAGGAGAAAGTGGTCTTCGTCCACAACGTAGGGGCTAAGGAACAAAAGAAACTGGGAAGTGTGCTCATGGCAAACACCGAAATGTATATGCCAAAGCCAGGCACGATCAAAAATTTTGTGTATGAGTTCCAGGTAAAATCACATACAAAGTTCTTTGTTCCGCCTTACGCCATGCCGCACGCGTATTGGAAAAGGGATTGCATCTGAAATCTCAAAGATGTTGAAAGACGGAGTGATAGAATGGGTGAGATCTACTTACTACAACCCCATCAAGGCAGTAGAAAAGAAAGACGCTTCGATTCGCATTGTTTTAGACACTTGACAAAATTAACGTGATAATCAATACAGGGACCGATAGACCAGAGAGGCTAGAAGAACTGCTCCAGAACTTCCAGGATGTGTCAGTTTTTTCGTCGATCGATATGAGCAGTAGATTTGACAAACTGAACTTTACCCGGAATGTAAGCAGTACACAACCTCCCTTGCATTCTGGAAGTGTTATCAGTTCAGGAGGCTGCCGTTCGTTCTGAATATCTGCTATCCTCAGTGAATTCCTCAAAGCATAGAGTCACGACATTTGCTGACGATCTGTTAATAGCAGAGAAATCATGGCAGCAACAAAATGTGCTTCTATTACTGGACACCTTCATGGAACACAGTGTTGCAGTCAACACTGAAAAGTCGTGTTTTGGATCGACAAAAGTTGACATATTAGGACATGTATGGGAGAAGGAATATCACCGAATCTAGAAGACACAGAGGCCATAGCGGAGAATCCACGCTCGTCGAAAAATCGAAAATTACTCTCATTTCTTGGCGTCATCAATTTCTACCAATGATTCATACGCACTGAAATATTGAATTGTCGACGCCTTACTGCACTAATGGGAAGGAATACGCCCTGGGGATGGAACGAGGAGGCCGAACTGCAGTTCCAGGTGCTCAAATCGGTCTTACTGGATGATCCTCTTCTATTACACCCAAACCTCAAGAAGAATTCGTGCAGGATGACAAACAGCGCCTACTCCTGACTTGGCGTGATGGTTTTCCCAAAGTATATGGATGCTGGAAATCTGGTACGGAAACAATCGCTTTTGGGAGTACCGTCCTCACGAAAAGCGAAAGCAACTACTCTGTAAACGAGGGGATTCCAGAAATTTAGATTTTTTTATATGGTTGGAGGACAAGAGTCTTTACAGATCACAAATTTCTGGAATGCCTGCCCGCGGCGAAACTGAGAATCGTGCAGCTCACCAGATGGGTGCCCTTGCTTCAGCAGTTTGAATTTCAGGTGATCCATGTAAAGAGCAGTTCGAAAATCATTACTGACATCTTGTCACAGTCGCCGATTGGCTTCGCTGAGAGCAGCGATGAGGAACTCGAAGGAGACCATTTATGTCTCTACTATATCAGAAGAAGATGTTACAGTTACCTAGAGGGACATAAGAAACGAGCAAGGTAAAGGCCCAGGAACAGTCAAGACAAAGCAGAAATGGAAAGCCCAGAGAGAGGCTGCGATCAGACAATTCTATCTCCTTCTGCCCATAGGGCAGTGTGGATGTTTCCCTCTAGCGTGTGTGTGTACCGAAACACCTGATTGACAATATTGTATGTCACACCCACTTCAGTTATGGTCACTTTGAGGCGAGGGAGTGTTTTCTGAAATTAAAAACGATCGGCCATTTCAACAATATGGAATGAAGAATCCGCTGCGTTCCGTCAGTATGCAAGGGGCTGCCAGAAAGCTAAGCACACCACTGCAAGTATACAGGCGCCCTGTTGCCCCTCGTAGCCCGCAAATTGAAAGCAAGTCGCGGCCATAGACGTTACGGGACCGTTACCCCTGAGCAAGTGGGGGTATTTCTTCATCCTACAAGGGAAACTCCCCATCGCACCGCCCTCAAGTTTTGTGGTAAGTGGACCCATTGGATAACACGTCAAAAACAGAACACGGATCAAGCATAGAAACAGGAAGAAGGTGTACTAAACTGTGGAAAAAAGAAGCAAAATAGAATCAATGAACGGTCTAAATTTAATATGTGCAATTACGAGTACAGTTCACGATCATCGTGTCGTGCTTGTATGGTAATGGTATTCGATTACGACGGGGGAAATACTGGTTCAAATCTCGCACAGGCCTGTTTTTTCCCCCCCACAAAATTACGAACCTTTCGTCCGATCATTGACTTGTCTCTTCGTAGTAATCAAATTTGTGTATGTGTCGTGGCGTAACAGCGATGTGTAACGAAGGGACCTCCAGACGTATGTACCTCCTATTTTCCTACACAGATACCACATGTTATGCCTCTTGCGTTCCGTTTTGGAACCTCTGCCTCTTGAATTTCTTCGTTGTAAAATAGTTCACGCCCGTTTATCTGTTGTTTTCATGTCTGTGAGAGGTCTATGCGGCATCTCGCCTGCTCTCACTACTCATAACAGAAAACAAGTCATGTGGTAAGAATATATTACCGTCGCAAGTAAATGTGATGAAGAGTGAGAGCAGGCGAGATGCGGCATGGACTTCTCACAGAAATGAAAACAAAAAGTAAACGGGTGTGAACTATATTACAACGAAGGAATTCAAGAGTCAGAACTTCCAAAACGGAAGGCAAGAGGCATAACATGTTGTACCTGTGTAGAAAAATAGGAGGTACGTACGTCTGGAGGTCCCTTCGATACACGTCGCTGTTGCAAACTAACGCCACGACCCATTCACAGATTTGAACACAGCGAACAGATACATCAATGACCGGACGTAAAGTTCGTAATTTTGAGGAAAAAGGGGCTTAAGTAAGATTTGAATTCGCGTCTCCCCATCGCAGTCCAACACCATTACCACAGAACCACGACTTGATGACAGTAAACGATGCTTGTTATTGCACACATCAAATTTCGACAGTTCACTGTTTCTATTTTTCTTATTTTTTACACAGTTTAGTACACCTTCTTCGTGTTTTTATGCTTGATCTATGTTCAGTTTTTGATGGGCTGTCTAATGGGCCAGCTTACCATTAAATCTCAGGGTGGTACGATGGTGAGTTTCCCTTGTTAATATTAGTTGAACTGACGTCAAAATTTCTTGCTTTAACGCCACTAAAGAGGACAATAGCTATGACCATGTAAATGGCATTCCGAAATGATTACTTTCCACTGGTGAGACATGTCGATAAAATGATATCCGATAACAGTCCACAATTCCGGGCACCACAATTCCGGGCATCGTTGTGGAAAGACACATAAAATATCTCCGGTTTTCCTATTGTAGCGGCACCACAGTTTAAGATAGGAAAGTTAGATTCGGTGCAACATTTCTGAATGCACAAATTACGGCTGACCAGCGGCTGCAAAGTAGAATGGGGGTCACAGGGAAGTCGAACCACTGAAAAGTGTAAACTCAGAGGTTTGCATGGCACAAGCTACAGGCAGAAGGAGCCCACTGGTGCAACCTAGGTGTGGTGAGTACGTGACTTGGAGTGGCGCTTTAGCAAAACAGGGGCGCACAGCTGAGTATAAATAGGTGCCGATTTCTAACGAGAATCATGCAAGTGTGGCAGCTCTCCTGGATGGCGGTGCGTGTCACACCACCAGCTACAGGGTGTTTCAAAAATGACCGGTATATTTGAAACGGCAATAAAAACTAAACGAGCAGCGATAGAAATACACCGTTTGTTGCAATATGTTTGGGACAACAGTACATTTTCAGGCAGACAAACTTTCGAAATTACAGTAGTTACAATTTTCAACAACAGATGGCGCTGCGGTCTGGGAAACTCTATAGTACGATATTTTCCACATATCCACCATGCGTAGCAATAATATGGCGCAGTCTCTGAATGAAATTACCCGAAACCTTTGACAACGTGTCTGGCGGAATGGCTTCACATGCAGATGAGATGTACTGCTTCAGCTGTTCAATTGTTTCTGGACTCTGGCGGTACACCTGGTCTTTCAAGTGTCCCCACAGAAAGAAGTCACAGGGGTTCATGTCTGGCGAATAGGGAGGCCAATCCACGCCGCCTCCTGTATGTTTCGGATAGCCCAAAGCAATCACACGATCATCGAAATATTCATTCAGGAAATTAAAGACGTCGGCCGTGCGATGTGGCCGGGCACCATCTTGCATAAACCACGAGGTGTTCGCAGTGTCGTCTAAGGCAGTTTGTACCGCCACAAATTCACGAAGAATGTCCAGATAGCGTGATGCAGTAATCGTTTCGGATCTGAAAAATGGGCCAATGATTCCTTTGGAAGACATGGCGGCCCAGACCAGTACTTTTTGAGGGTGCAGGGACGACGGGACTGCAACATGGGGCTTCTCGGTTCCCCATATGCGCCAGTTCTGTTTATTGACGAAGCCGTCCAGGTAAAAATAAGCTTCGTCAGTAAATCAAATGCTGCCCACATGCATATCGCCGTCATCAATCCTGTGCACTATATTGTTAGCGAATGTCTCTCGTGCAGCAATGGTAGCGGCGCTGAGGGGTTGCCGCGTTTGAATTTTGTATGGATAGAGGTGTAAACTCTGGCGCATGAGACGATACGTGGACGTTGGCGTCATTTGGACCGCAGCTGCAACACGGCGAACGGAAACCCGAGGCCGCTGTTGGATCACCTGCTGCACTAGCTGCGCGTTGCCCTCTGTGGTTGCCGTACGCGGTCGCCCTACCTTTCCAGCACGTTCATCCGTCACGTTCCCAGTCCGTTGAAATTTTTCAAACAGATCCGTTATTGTATCGCTTTTCGGTCCTTTGGTTACATTAAACCTCCGTTGAAAACTTCGTCTTGTTGCAACAACACTGTGTTCTAGGCGGTGGAATTCCAACACCAGAAAAATCCTCTGTTCTAAGGAATAAACCATGTTGTCTACAGCACACTTGCACGTTGTGAACAGCACACGCTTACAGCAGAAAGACGACGTACATAATGGCGCACCCACAGACTGCGTTGTCTTCTATATCTTTCACATCACTTGCAGCGCCATCTGTTGTTGAAAATTGTAACTACTGTAATTTCGAAAGTTTGTCCGCCTGAAAATGTACTGTTGTCCCAAGCATATTGCAACAAACGGTGTATTTCTATCGCTACTCGTTTAGTTTTTATTGCCGTTTCAAATATACCGGTCATTTTTGAAACACCCTGTACATGCAGCTGAAGATGAGGCGCCAGCATTCCAGTCCACAGCGGGTCGCTGGTTCGACATTCTGAGGCTGACGCGGGGTCCGTAGCTAGGCAGCGGTGGGCCACTCTACGGCTCGCTACCGCGGACAGTGATCTTGGCTCCCAACGCACGCTGGAGGAATCCCAAGGTGAGGGCAGCAGATTCGGATGCCGGATCGCGGATGCTTGTGATCGCCGTGATCTCAGACATGCCAGAGAGAAGGGTGCAGCTGGCCGTCTGCAGCTCACACCGAACGGCGCAGAGTCAGCAGGGACGCAGAGTGCCTAGTCAACCGCTGGCATCCTGACGACGCGTCCTAGGCCAACACACCAGGGCTTTCACTGGGTGGTGGGGGCGGCGGCCTCAGCATTGCAGGACCCTGTGAACACAGACCAAGGTGAACGGGGCACTGTAGTGGAAACAAATAAATCATTTTGAAAGCTCAGATGAGTCTTAATATAGTGCCTTCTACCTCTTCCCACTACATTGGTCATCCTGATACATCCGGTGGCAGAAGCCGAAACTACATTTGGTGTCAGAATAGCGGACGTCATATGTACAGTAGTACGACATTCGAGCCAACCACCTGCATTGCAGTCAAGAGATGTGGTGAGTTTTGACCAGTTTTCTTTTGAGTATTGGACTTTCTATTGCCTTTTTGTATTTTTTTGAGTATGGCTCCTAGCAAGGCACATTTTATACGTTTTGCATGGGCGTGGTATTTTTTGTTGTCAGAGTAAGTGTTAGTAAGATTTATTATTTTTTTCGTAGCATTTAATTACTTTTGTATTGGTTTATGATGATACTGAGTGTGATGATACGGAGCTGTAGGAAGTCAGATTGTTCTTGTACTTAAATGTTTTGTTTTGGGACTAACTCGGAATGAAAGCAACACAATGGCAGAGTCAAGGACGCAAGGAGTGCCGGAAGCAGGAGCGGTGCGGATTTTGATGGAAAAGATAACACAATTGACAGCAGACAATACGACGTTGAGAAGTGAATTAACATTTAGAAGTGAGCAGGAAACCGCATCGGATCAGTCCTTCTTGCCTAGGGTGCCGCACCAGGAGATTGATCCAGCTGCTGCGAGTTTGATTATTCCGTTTTCTGGAAATTCATCTGAGGATGTGAGTTCGTTTGTGGAGGACTTGGAAATTTCAGCTGTGATGAGTGGTTGGTCTGATGAACAGTTGTTACATGTAGCCAAGATTAGATTAACAGGTGAAGCGAAGACATGTATAAGGTGTTCTGAGGCCTTAAGGAAGGCAGGACAGTTGAAGCAGTTGAAGGAGGGGCTTTTACAAAGGTACAAGAAAAAAATAGCGCTCAGTACTTTAGGGAGAGGTTGAGTACAATGACAAAGAGATAGGGGAAGACGGTAGAGAAATTTGCAGCCAGAAGAAGAGAAATTAACGAGTATACTTAGGAGTTGGGTCAGAGCGATGAGGCAAATGGTGTTCTGTTGCAGGAGGCGGGGCAAAGGGCACTTGATGTATCTTTGAGAGGGTTACCGGCGCATATATCGCGGAAAGTGCGTGAAGGGACTCCGAAAGATTTGTATTCGACCATTCAGCTGGCAATTCAATGTGAGGAAATAGACGTCGCAACAGGGGTATGCGAGAGGCAAACAGTGTTTACAACGGGTGTGAAATGTTATAAGTGTGGTCGTACGGGACATGTGAACAAATGAATATGATTGGATATTAGGTCAACTTTAGTTAATTATGCACTATGCATTTGTTGTTCTGGGACACATGTTTGTATGTGGCACTTTCATTAGCCGGAGATACAACTGGGCTGCGTGTTGGTCTCAATTTTTTTTCTTTGTGGGCGTCTGACACAAACAGAAGTTTGGTTATCGTAATTTGTTATTTGTGCGCATGAAATGTAAGGACCTCTGACAAATCTGGCACACTCACTTGAAATATCTTGTGTATCAGCCTGGTGTCCAGTTCTCCAAATGTGTGATAAACTGATTCAATACATCTGGTGTCCCAGAAGATGACTGTGTTATCTGTCTTAACTGTGAAGAATGGATAGAGGGCTGACAATTCTTAACCTCTGTTTCTTTACTGAACCCTTTGGTTTCTTCGGGCTTGTTGTGTAATGTTCGAGGGATGTGTGACCTATTCTTGGTATTGTGTCGCACATCCCCATTTCTGCAGTGAGGCACACACACTGCATAAAAATTTAGTGTGAGTGGCAGAGTAATGCAAGATAGTATGTCATCTGGCATCTTCATACACTTACAAGGGCCATCAAACCCGCTTATCTTGTATTTCTAATATCTGAATTTGTATACATACAAATTAATGTTATTTCGCTACCGCATTACACTGTCATGCAAAGTAAGTAATAGGGTATTATGTACCAGTATGTATATGATCTGGTATAGGATGCATGCATATCGTAAGTCTGTAGCAGACGGGTGGGAATTTTTGTTTTGGAGGAGGCCAACCACTTACGATAGCAACGAACAGTCAGAAACGCGGTGGGGTCACTGCGCAGACTGAGTCATGGCCCATGGCTTTCTCTTTTGATGTTGGGTCTCAGGGGCCAGAGCGACGGACGCTCGCTGTGTTTACAATGACTGGCGACATAGTGATTCTGTACCATAATTTGCATATCGGTTAAGGATCCCACGATAGCAAACGCCCTGTTAGTTTCCAAACTCTCACTCACTTACTGAAAAAAGGTGTAAGATTCCAGAAGACATCAGAGTATGAAGATGCACTCAGAAAACTAAAAGAGTTGTTGATCACTGCACAATGTCAATTTTTCCAAATTATGGAAAAGAGTTCATACTGCCTTGTGGTGCAAGTAATCATGCGACTGTATATTAAGTAAAGACGTAGATCAGTCTAAACATCTTGTGCCCCATTCATTGCATCATGTAAATGAAAGATAAAGAAAATATTCTGCTATGGAGAAGGCGATGCTAAGCCCAACGTTAAGCCTCATTTATGGCATGATATGCTTCTGTTTTAATCTAGATGGTAGAAAATTTAAGGTAATAATGGATCACATAAGATTAAAAAGGCCGCTGGGGTTAAAACATTCATGAGTTACGTTGACACATTTTTCACTGAAACTTAATAAATTCGATTTTGAAGTAATCCATAGACCTCGCAACAGTAATGGAAATGCAGATTACCTCAGCAGAAAGCTCTGAGTGCTATAAAGAGGGCGTCACAATGTTGTGAAGTGATAGAGTTCAAGTGGCTGACGAGGACTCTAAACTACACTCCTGGAAATGGAAAAAAGAACACATTGACACCGGTGTGTCAGACCCACCATACTTGCTCCGGACACTGCGAGAGGGCTGTACAAGCAATGATCACACGCACGGCACAGCGGACACACCAGGAACCGCGGTGTTGGCCGTCGAATGGCGCTAGCTGCGCAGCATTTGTGCACCGCCGCCGTCAGTGTCAGCCAGTTTGCCGTGGCTTACGGAGCTCCATCGCAGTCTTTAACACTGGTAGCATGCCGCGACAGCGTGGACGTGAACCGTATGTGCAGTTGACGGACTTTGAGCGAGGGCGTATAGTGGGCATGCGGGAGGCCGGGTGGACGTACCGCCGAATTGCTCAGCACGTGGGGCGTGAGGTCTCCACAGTACATCGATGTTGTCGCCAGTGGTCGGCGGAAGGTGCACGTGCCCGTCGACCTGTGACCGGACCGCAGCGACGCACGGATGCACGCCAAGACCGTAGGATCCTACGCAGTGCCGTAGGGGACCGCACCGCCACTTCCCAGCAAATTAGGGACACTGTTGCTCCTGGGGTATCGGCGAGGACCATTCGCTACCGTCTCCATGAAGCTGGGCTACGGTCCCGCACACCGTTAGGCCGTCTTCCGCTCACGCCCCAACATCGTGCAGCCCGCCTCCAGTGGTGTCGCGACAGGCGTGAATGGAGGGACGAATGGAGACGTGTCGTCTTCAGCGATGAGAGTCGCTTCTGCCTTGGTGCCAATGATGGTCGTATGCGTGTTTGGCGCCGTGCAGGTGAGCGCCACAATCAGGACTGCATACGACCGAGGCACACACGGCCAACACCCGGCATCATGGTGTGGGGAGCGATCTCCTACACTGGCCGTACACCACTGGTGATCGTCGAGGGGACACTGAATAGTGCACGGTACATCCAAACCGTCATCGAACCCATCGTTCTACCATTCCTAGACCGGCAAGGGAACTTGCTGTTCCAACAGGACAATGCACGTCCGCATGTATCCCGTGCCACCCAACGTGCTCTAGAAGGTGTAAGTCAACTACCCTGGCCAGCAAGATCTCCGAATCTGTCCCCCATTGAGCATGTTTGGGACTGGATGAAGCGTCGTCTCACGCGGTCTGCACGTCCAGCACGAACGCTGGTCCAACTGAGGCGCCAGGTGGAAATGGCATGGCAAGCCGTTCCACAGGACTACATCCAGCATCTCTACGATCGTCTCCATGGGAGAATAGCAGCCTGCATTGCTGCGAAAGGTGGATATACACTGTACTAGTGCCGACGTTTTGCATGCTCTGTTGCCTGTGTCTATGTGCCTGTGGTTCTGTCAGTGTGATCATGTGATGTATCTGACCCCAGGAATGTGTCAATAAAGTTTCCCCTTCCTGGTACAATGAATTCACGGTGTTCTTATTTCAATTTCCAGGAGTGTATTTGCATTGCGGCTGCAGTTCATTGTGCATAACAGCGTGTTATGCTAGAAGACTAAACCAAGATCATCTGATGTACTGACAGCTATTCCTATGAGAGGAGTTATTGAGACAGACACGTGCTCATATGCTGTGTGTCCACAGTGGTCGGAAAACCACTGAACGTAATCTGACTGAACAGTAATGGTGGTATACACGAAAAGAGGATGTGGAACAATGTTTGAAGAATTGTGTGCTGTGTGCACTGTGGGCTGAACTGAGCCTTCAGCGTATCGGCAGGGAATCACTAAATGCTGACAATAAAAAACAATCTTTTGTTTTACATGGGAATAGGGGGTATCACAAATCAGCAAGCTGACACTGTGTCTCAGGCCATGGTAAATAATTTGATGTTGAAGTTCGTTGTTCCAGAAACGTTAGTTACAGGGCACCTATTTTATGTCGGAATTAATGAAACAGATTTATCATCTATTATGTATTCATAAGTTAAGGACAAATGCACTGCATCCAATGGCGAATAGAAGACCAGAACAAGTGCATCATACAGCAGTGAAGTCATTATGTAAATAGCTAACGTAACAGCTGGGATACTTTTTGGCACACATTGTCATGGCATAGAATTCCAAAGTTTATGAAACTATATGGATAGTATATGGCCGTAAAATGCAGCCACCATTCAAGATAACAGAGCTTAAAGTAGGGAAGAATCGGGAATCAGTCGGAAATTTTGCCACGACATTATGGGAGGTGTGGGAGCAACAACAAAAATCCAATACCAAAGCAGTCAAATGACAGGAATGAATGGGACAGTGAAATGCAGAGCTATCTGAGTACTGAGTACAATGGTTGATGTTAACAAGCCTGTACACTCCACAAGGAAAGACATAAAATTTCTTTATACCGAATCAGAATCCATATCATATAACTGAAATGACCTCAATGGTGAATATAAAGCTACGATCGCCTACCCGTAGTACATCATCCATGTCGGAGATATCCATGTATTTCAGGGTGCGGAATACTCCTTACGGCCATTTCTGCTATCACTCCTAAGAAAGGAGAGGCGGTAGGAGGCTGACGCAACCAAGCAGGTAGTACAGATGGTACCCACAAACGTTAACTGCACATTAGCATAACTGTTAAGAACTGGGTTTGGGTAAATGTAAAATAGGAATGTATTATGGTTTTTAGAAGTTTTATCATGTCCATTCCTTTATGAATGGTTTTGTTTTATTTATATCTGTATGTATTTTGCAAGAGAGTGTTGCAAAGTCTATGGGCATGTGTTTTTCTGTATTTTTGCTTGATATATAAATTTCTAGTTCATAATGCGTTAATAAGTTTCATTCTTGTGGTGTGGAAATAGATAATTGGGGATATCAAATGGACTGTTTGCTTGTCTTCTTAATGTAGCACTTTGGTGGTTTGTTTTTGTGTTTCAATGAGCTTCAGATGATGGGAGGTGGTTACTCTACTGTATGAGTGTAATTTCACACGGCTAAAGGTTTTTAAAGTTGTTGGTTTAGGAAGGGCATACTGAAACTTGCTGACTCAGGCACGGGAAGCTTCAGGAAAGGAAGTGATGCACAATCGACATGAAGTGCAGGACTGTAGAGCTGTAACACTTGAATGGTTTTTGCTTAGCAATCCTTCCATGGTACTCCAACTAGTTACGGAGATGTGTGACACAGAGTTATTTCTAGGAGTGACTGGCATCTAACGATGTCTACAGGACAGCCTATCAACAGAACCTTATTTTCAGAAGGCAGGCCCTCACTGGGTGTACTCCGTATATGATCCAGTTATAGTTAACACGAATCGGTTCGTTCAGGGGTGATTAAAGTGAGAAGAACGAAGCTATGGGGAAACAAGCTACTACTAACGATATGGAATAGGACATCTAGCGACCTAGTATACAGAGAAGTTGCAACATTAGAAAATTGCAACGAAATGCAGGAAGATCTGCAGCAGATAGACACTTGGTGCAGGGAGTGGCAACTGACTCTTTACATAGACAAATGAAATGTTTTGCGAATACACAGAAAGAAGGATCCTTTATTGAATGATTATATGATAGCGGAACAAACACTGGTAGCAGTTACTTCTGTAAAATATCTGGGAGTATGCGTGCCGAACGATTTGAAGTGGAATGATCATATAAAATTAATTGTTGGTAAGGCGGGTGCCAGGTTGAGATTCATTGGGAGAGTCCTTAGAATATGTAGTCCATCAACAAAGGAGGTGGCTTACAAAACACTCATTCGACCTATACTTGAGTATTGCTGATCAGTGTGGGATACGTACCAGGTCGGGTTGACAGATGAGATAGAGAAGATCCAAAGAGGAGCGGCGCGTTTCGTCACAGGGATATTTGGTAAGCGTGATAGCGTTACGGAGATGTTTAGCAAACTCAAGTGGCAGACTCTGCAAGAGAGGGGCTCTGCATCGCGGTGTAGCTTGCTGTCCAGGTTTCGAGAGGGTACGTTTCTGGATGAGGTATCGAATATATTGCTTCCCCCTACTCATACCTCCCGAGGAGATCACGAATGTAAAATTAGAGAGATTCGAGCGCGCTCGGAGGCTTTCCCGCAGTCGTTCTTCCCGCGAACCATACGCGACTGGAACAGGAAAGGGAGGTAATGACAGTGGCACGTAAAGTACCCTCCGTCACACAGCGTTGGGTGGCTTACGGAGTATAAATGTAGATGTAGATGTAGACCTAGTTGTCGGCTTATGGCAATAATAACGTGGGCTACGTCTGTGAATCTATCATATCCACTTTGGTATATGCCTGATAATACTTCAGAAGTCGCTAGGAGCTTGACCTTCCTGACTAAAACCTTGGATCCCGCATTACTCACTTCGCTTGATGAGGTAATAGCGACACAGAAGGGCGCATTACTGCACAACAAATGTTCCAAAATATTAGCAATGTGGCTGTGGATACCAGCACCGAGCCATGGTGATAGGAAGCTCGTTCTCAGGTACCATCATAGTCTTGTACCACAACTGAACAAATTTTGTCTATCTATGGAGGAGAACCGTTCACCCTCGTGAACTCTTGAGTCCAACACATTCCAACTGAATGAGTCCCCAAAGGATTTCAACAGACATAACTGTACCCATCTCCGTAAAATATGAATGAGACTGTACTATGGTGAAATACTGTTAGTGTAAAAAGGGTAAATAATAGAATAGTACAAAATAGAATACTTTTAGAAGAGGATATTTTTATTCATCTTTCAGAATTTTTCATACAATTGGCTTCGTCGAATGTTACAGTGATGTCACATTTTATACAAAAACCAATTACATATACAGAAAATAACTAGAATATTTAATAACTAAAAGATTTTCTTTATCACTCAGGATATATATTACACGCACATCACAGATCATTGTTGTTGAATTTTTCCAGATTTTCTCTGACGTATAGATATATATGTAAAATACATGCAGCTCCTGGGAAATTTCCCCAGAGCAACATTACATGCAACAGATGAGAATGGAAGAAAGCAAAACATGACTGGAGCAACAACTGTTTGCTCACTCTGTCCCTTAATTTATACAATAAAAAAGGTACACGAGCTAGTTTGTTGCACAGATAATTTGTGTGTTATTCCCAAGAGAGTTTTAGTCGATAAACAGTCCAAGTAGTTCTACTGTTTTATTTTTATTTTTGGTTACCTTTAGATTAAAAATTATTTCTTCTATAAGACAATATGAATAGTACTATTATTAGGTGTTTTACTGGTCGGCGAGGGTGGCGGTGTGAGTGTGAGATTCTTACGGCGAGCAGGTGATCGGCATTCGTACACAGTCTGTTGATTTACTTTATTCAAATCTCGTTAGATACATACTCTGAAGCAGTCAGCGTCCTTTCAGCCAACTGACTCGTACGCGATGCAGAAGTCTGACGCAGAAGCCCGGTTGCTGACGACGGGAACAGCAACCACCCGGCAGACAGAAACACTTTTATTCTGTGTGGATACCTGACTCGCACAGGCGACGACCCGGCAGTGCGGGCTCAGCGGGAACGGGAACATGCATCCCGTGCTGGAGGGTGAACGATCGCTTGCCGACTTCCTCGTTTCGTAAGTGGTTCAGATTTAGCAGCAGACTGGGAGTCAGTGGACTAGATTGTGTAAAGGGGGTAGAAGTGTTGCATCAACACAGCTCCACACAAACGTAACAACACGTGGCCAGGTGGGCAAGCCAGTAGATTGGGACATCTGTCAGGCTGCAATATTGTCTCCTGCAGTGGTGAGCTGCGTTTTCCCATGGTGCGACCCGACACTGACCAGATTTGGTCAACTAAATGACAAAAAGTTAGGTTTTGTCATGTCTGAGCAAGTATAACTACTCGTTACTTGGACCCAAGCAGTAGCTTAGCAGCCAACATCGAGGCATACTTCACGCCAGTCGACGATCAATTACCTGCATCACCTCTAGCTGCCTCAGCCAATAGCTGCTGGCCTGCAGGCAGCTGTTGGAACTAATGCTACTTGGCCACAGCTGGGGCCACATCCAGGGTGACTCCATCCAGCCTGTGGGAGTCTGCAAGAGGTCTTCGGTTCAGACACAGGACGCTTCGCACTTGATCAACTGGTATAGCGTCTGGCTGTACACACATTCAGGTGCTGCAGACTGCCGACACCTGACACCAGTACCGTGCCTGCAGGGCTAACGGTGCACTCAGCTTAGACTGCGTTCCCTCTGGTGACCAGGCGCTACTGAGGCCAAATACACTGCCTTGGACTTTGCTGAGGTAGCCACTGCTGTCTGGGGGCTCCCCATACGCTTTCGAGATACCGTCAACAGACGCTGTATAAGCATCTCAATGAATAAAGTACACGACTGGCCATTAAAATTGCTACACCAACGGTCTAAGGCGCTACAGTTATGGACTGTGCGGCTGGTCCCGGCGGAGGTTCGCGTCCTCCCTCGGGCATGGGTATGTGTGTTTGTCCTTAGGATTATTTAGGTTAAGTAGTGTGTAAGCTTAGGGGCTAATGACCTTAGCAGTTAAGTCCCATAAGATTTCACACACATTTGAACATTTTGCTGCGCCAAGAAGAAATGCAGATGATAAACGGGTATTCATTGGACAAATATATTCTACTAGAACTCACATGTGATTACTTTTTCATGCAATTTGGGTGCATAGATGCTGAGAAATCAGTACGCAGAACAACCATCTCTGTCCGTAATAACGGCCTTGATACGCCTGGGCATTGGCTCAAACAGAGCTTGGATGGCGTGTACAGGTACAGCTGCCCATGCAGATTCAACACGATACCACAGTTCATCAAGAGTAGTGACTGGCGTATTGTGACGAGCCAGTTGCTCGGCCACCATTGACCAGACGTTTTCAATTGGTGAGAGATCTGGAGAATGTGCTGGCCAGGGCAGCAGTCGAACGTTTTCTGTATCCAGAAAGGCCCACACAGGACCTGCAACATGCGGTCGTGCATTATCCTGCTCAAATGTAGGGTTTCGCAGGGATCGAATGAATGGTAGAGCCACGGGTCGCAACACATCTGAAATGTAACGTCCACCGTTCAAAGTGCCGTCAGTGCGAACAAGAGGTGACCGAGACGTGTAACCAATGGCACCCCATACCATCACGCCGGGTGATACGCCAGTGGTGATGACGAATACTCGCTTCCAATGTGCGTTCACCACGATGTCGCCAAACACGGATGCGACCATCATGATGCTGTAAACAGAACCTGGATCCATTCCAAAATATGACGTTTTGCCATTCGTGCACCCAGGTTCGTCGTTGAGTACACCATCGCAGGCGCTCCTGTCTGTGATGCAGCGTCAAGGGTAACCGCAGCCATGGTCTCCGAGCTGATAGTCCACGCTGCTGCAAACGTCGTCGATCTGTTCGTGCAGATGGTTGTTGTCTTCCAAACGTCCCCATCTGTTGATTCAGGGATCGAGACGTGGCTGCACGTTCCGTTACAGCCATGCGGATAAGATGCCTGTCATCTCGACTGCTAGTGATACGAGGCCGTTGGGATCCAGCACGGCGTTCCGTATTACCCTCATGAACCCACCGATTCCATATTCTGCTTACAGTCATTGGATCTCGATCAACGCGAGCAGCAATGTCGCGATACGATAAACCGCAATCGCGATAGGCTACAATCCGACCTTTATCAAAGTCGGAAACGTGATGGTACGCATTTCTCCTCCTTACACGTGGCATCACAACAACGTTTCACCAGGCAACGCCGGTCAACTGCTGTTTTTGTTTGAGAAATCGGTTGAAAACTTTCCTCATGTCTGCACGTTGTAGGTGTCGGCACCGGCGCCAACCTCGTGTGAATGCTCTGAAAAGCTAATCATTTGCATATCACAGCATCTTCTTCCTGTCGGTTAAATTTCGTGTCTGTAGCACGTCATCTTCGTGGTGTAGTAATTTTAATGGCCAGTAGTGTATGTACACTCCTGGAAATGGAAAAAAGAACACATTGACACCGGTGTGTCAGACCCACCATACTTGCTCCGGACACTGCGAGAGGGCTGTACAAGCAATGATCACACGCACGGCACAGCGGACACACCAGGAACCGCGGTGTTGGCCGTCGAATGGCGCTAGCTGCGCAGCATTTGTTCACCGCCGCCGTCAGTGTCAGCCAGTTTGCCGTGGCATACGGAGCTCCATCGCAGTCTTTAACACTGGTAGCATGCCGCGACAGCGTGGACGTGAACCGTATGTGCAGTTGACGGACTTTGAGCGAGGGCGTATAGTGGGCATGCGGGAGGCCGGGTGGACGTACCGCCGAATTGCTCAACACGTGGGGCGTGAGGTCTCCACAGTACATCGATGTTGTCGCCAGTGGTCGGCGGAAGGTGCACGTGCCCGTCGACCTGGGACCGGACCGCAGCGACGCACGGATGCACGCCAAGACCGTAGGATCCTACGCAGTGCCGTAGGGGACCGCACCGCCACTTCCCAGCAAATTAGGGACACTGTTGCTCCTGGGGTATCGGCGAGGACCATTCGCAACCGTCTCCATGAAGCTGGGCTACGGTCCCGCACACCGTTAGGCCGTCTTCCGCTCACGCCCCAACATCGTGCAGCCCGCCTCCAGTGGTGTCGCGACAGGCGTGAATGGAGGGACGAATGGAGACGTGTCGTCTTCAGCGATGAGAGTCGCTTCTGCCTTGGTGCCAATGATGGTCGTATGCGTGTTTGGCGCCGTGCAGGTGAGCGCCACAATCAGGACTGCATACGACCGAGGCACACACGGCCAACACCCGGCATCATGGTGTGGAGAGCGATCTCCTACACTGGCCGTACACCACGGGTGATCGTCGAGGGGACACTGAATAGTGCACGGTACATCCAAACCGTCATCGAACCCATCGTTCTACCATTCCTAGACCGGCAAGGGAACGTGCTGTTCCAACAGGACAATGCACGTCCGCATGTATCCCGTGCCACCCAACGTGCTCTAGAAGGTGTAAGTCAACTACCCTGGCCAGCAAGATCTCCGGATCTGTCCCCCATTGAGCATGTTTGTGACTGGATGAAGTGTCGTCTCACGCGGTCTGCACGTCCGGCACGAACGCTGGTCCAACTGAGGCGCCAGGTGGAAATGGCATGGCAAGCCGTTCCACAGGACTACATCCAGCATCTCTACGATCGTCTCCATGGGAGAATAGCAGCCTGCATTGCTGCGACAGGTGGATATACACTATACTAGTGCCGACATTGTGCATGCTCTGTTGCCTGTGTCTATGTGCCTGTGGTTCTGTCAGTGTGATC
Organism: Schistocerca nitens; assembly: GCF_023898315.1. Classification (NCBI taxonomy): domain Eukaryota; kingdom Metazoa; phylum Arthropoda; class Insecta; order Orthoptera; family Acrididae; genus Schistocerca; species Schistocerca nitens. The sequence continues at coordinate 352,231,364 of NC_064616.1, forward strand.
ATGTGATGTATCTGACCCCAGGAATGTGTCAATAAAGTTTCCCCTTCCTGGGACAATGAATTCACGGTGTTCTTATTTCAATTTCCAGGAGTGTATTTGCTAAAGAAGCATTTCTGATTCTACTACCGCTGAAGAACTTGTAGCTCTCACCCAACGTCTTGCATGCCACTCTGAGTGAACTGTCATGGCATATAAGTGTGCCCAACTCCCTGCACTACTACAGTAGACAAGAAAAAATTAAATGATCCGTTTGGCGTTACTCGGCATGCCCAAGAATGACATGCCTTTTGAAATGAACTGTCCATTACAGTTGATCTCTAAAATACATGAAAGTGAGATGATAAATGAAGAGAAACCCACAAGATAGTTGCCCCATAAGGAGCAGACCGATACAGCTAGTCGAATTTGAATCCATTCAGTTTTCGTGTAATCATTCCACCAATTTATAGGAATTTTTAATCAAACACTTGATAAAAGTATTAAAACGAGTAATGTATTCCACAAACATTCCTCATTCGCTCCTTACAAGTGTTAATGTCCATTCATACTTCATTTTCTACATTTAAGAAATGAGGCATCATAAATTATCACGTGGACGGTACTGAGTGCAGGACAAGTGAAAAGAAAAGAAACATACAATGACTACTCCTACTCTTATCGAACATGTATGAAATGGGTACGGTATTGGCAAGTTCAGGTAACGAAGGCGGAGGTGTAAAGCGATCGCGCACGTTTCTCTTCAAAGTATACCATAAAGGCTCAATAATATTGAGATTTGGTGACTGTGGTGGCAGTGGAGATGTGACACTTCAACCTCGAAGATGCGAGTTATGTGAACAGGGTTCCTGTCGACTTGGAACTTAGTATCACCACTGGGGAACAGATACTGTACCATTGGTTGGAACTCATCAGCCAATATGGTCACATAATCCTAGGCAGTTATGCGACCTTGCAGAGTAACCATGGGTCCCATGAAGAACAACGATGTGGCTGCCCAAATCATCGCCGAATCCCCGCCATGTTTCACTCTTGGGACGTAAACTCTGCCAGAAGTTGGAAAAATGACACGTTTGACCAAATGACATCCCTACACAGTTCCACAGTTCAGGTTAATGGATTCAGAACCACATTTCCCTGGTAAAGCCATTTGTATTACTGATGAGTTGTTTTGGAACACCAGCTCCTCCGGTTATTCTCTGCTTCTGGAGCTCCCTTCGTGTTGTTTTGGTGTTGACAGGATTCCCGAGTGCGAAATTTAGTTCTTTAGTGTGTTCTGTAGCTGTCGTCCTCCTAATTTTCGTCACAACCTCTTCAATAATGGTCCGTTACGATCATTGAACACTTATTTCCATCCGTGTTATATATCAGTGGATGATATTTTCCACTTTCCCTTTATGTGGTATAAATCATTGATACGGTGCCACCTGGAACATAAAACACTTCGAGTACCTTGGTTACAGAAGCTAACACCAAACGGGTACCAACAGTTTCCCCATATTCGACTTCAATTAGCTTCGACATAATGCCCTCACAACTACACTGATCAACCACAACATTATGCCCGTCTTCCTAAGAGCTGGTATACACAGCTTTGGCACGGACAACAGCGGCGACGAGGCGGGAATGGAACCTCTGAGGCCTTGGTAGATCGTTGGAGGGAGTTGACACCACATCTGCACACACGACTCACCTAATTACCGTAAATTCCCAGAGGGGGCGATGAGCGTTGACGCCGTGTTCAGTCACATCCCCGATGTGTTCGATCGCGTTCACATCTGGTGAGCTGGACGTCCACCACATCAACTGGAACTCTTCATTGAGTTCCTCGGTCCACTTCATCACGCTCCTGAGCTTGTGACATGGCGCATTATCTTGCTTAATAACGCTACTGCCGTCGAGAAACAGGATCATCATGAAGGGGTGTACGTGGTCTTCAACCAGTGTATGATACTCCGTGGCAGTGATGGTGCCTTGCCTGAGCTCCACTGGACCCGTGGATGCACACGTGAATGCTCCCCAGAGCATAACAGAGCCACTGCCAGCTTTTCTCCGACCGACAGTATGGGTATCAAGGAGTTGTTCTCCTGGAAGACTTCAGATTCACGCCCTCCCATCAGCATGATGGAGAAGGTATCGGGATTTATCAGACGATGAAACGCTCTGCCACTGTGCCAGCGTCCAGTGCTGATGCTCTCGTGCCCATTTCTGTCGTAGTCGCCGATGTCTTGGTTTTAACATTGGCACATGCATGGGTGTTGGTTACGGAGGTACATCTTTAGGAATGTTCGGTGCACTGTGTGTTCAGACACACTTGCTATCTGCCCAGCATTATAGTCGTATTAGTTCCGCCACAGTTTGCCACCTGTCATGTTTTATCAATCTGCCCAGCCTACAGTGTTGGACATCTGTAATGAGGGGTGACTGCCCAATCCCACGACGTCTGGACGTGGTTTCACCTTGATTTCGCCACGTGTCGAAGACACTCACCACAGCATTCCTCGATCACCCAACAAGTCGTGCAGTTTTCGGAATGCTTGTGCGAGTCTCCGGGACATCACGATCTGCCCTCGATCAAACTCAGATAGATTGCGCGCCTTCCCCATTCTACACACGGACGGCACGCTCGCTGATACTACATGCCCCGTGCACCTGTCTGACTAGCAGTCATTCCCCGCCAGGTGATGCTGCTATGCATAGACCGGATTGCATCGATAGTAGGTCGGTGGTCATAATCTTCTGGCTGATCAGTGTACACAGAACACTGTTCTAACCACAACTGACAACTGGAACATATTGTGACATTGTAGGTGCAGTTCGTGATCAGAAACAACTGCACAACCAGCAGGTTTGGCTAGCATCTGGATTTATGTTCAAGCATAGATATCTCGCGGTGTTACCATATTTTGCCGGCCGGAGTGGCCGAGCGGTTCTAGGCGCTACAGTCTGGAACCGCGCGACCGATACGGTTGCAGGTTGGAATCCTGCCTCGGGCATGGATGTGTGTGATGTCCTTAGGTTAGTTAGGTTTAAGTAGTTCTAAGTTGTAGGGGACTGATGACCTCAGAAGTTAAGTCCCATAGTGCTCAGAGCCATTTGTTACCATATTTTTGTCCAACCCCTGTATATGTTGAATGGCTTACGACTATGTTGGTAATTATTTGCTAATGTTTAAAATGTTACAGTATTGCGTCCTAGGAGAGCTGTGTTGAGATTATTCCTCAGTTTTTGTTGTGTTGGAATTCGACAGAAATTTACGTATGGTGCTCATTTTCGTATTTTCTAAGTGAAAAGTACTGTAAGCCTGACTTATAAGTTGCAATTCTCCCCATTCACATTGTCTTAATTGTCTTGTTAATATTGGCATGTTAATGTTGTCTGTTGGGCGTATCAAATCATTTTCAACCAAATAAATTCAGGAACTCAGGTAATAGAGAGGCACAAGGCATATTAACCTTCTTCCCTCCCCCGAATTAACTAAAAGTGTTTCAAAGTCCATACGATAACTTTAATTTTTAGTCGATCCTTTTCCAGGGTTACTTATAAGGGCCAACAAACTCATCATCTTTCTTTTGATGACCCTTATCCTAGAATCTCGTTACTCGTGGGAATCCTATAAGAAACAGGCAGACACAGTAGGATGTTAAATTGTTGTATATATTTCACGAGTTACACAGTTCCGTTTGTTTCTTACAGCGTTGCTTGAACAGCGTTGCTTGAACGGCCCTGATCTGAAGTGTTAGTGTATTTTGTGTTTTGGGGGATATTATTCAAGTATTTTTTATTTTTTGTGTTTTTGGGGGACATTGTATAGTGTGTGCTTCTTCGTCAGAATATCTGAGTTTTTCACTCTGTGTGTGACGATCTACAGCAGCAGGGTCAAGTACATTAGTACTGAATAAAAGTTAGGTACGTAAGCCTTGAGAACTTTGTCTTTGTTAGTTTCTTTGTTTGTTGCCTTCTAAGGGTAATTCTCCGTGCCGGAAAAATTAAAAGAAAAAAAGGAATGGCAACTTGCAACCACTCGAAAAGCAGCTCAAAACCGACGAAAAGAAATGTAGGAGGTGAGTCAAAGGCAACAGCAAACTTAGAGAACGGTTCTGACGTCGAATCTGAGGCAGTAGAGAATATCACGGTGACATTTTGTGGTAGAAATACAGAATAGGAAGCAGTTCGCTTATCTGTGTGGTAGGAAACGATATTTAGGAATCTCGGGATTCACTTCATCGACGTTTGCGCCACAATAAACTAGGTCCATTCGAAGCCTCTCCACTTGCAACTGACGAAAACACGAGTAACATGTCTGGTTTTCTGACCATAAATGCCGTCTCTGTAGATACGCAACTATGTGAGAACGACGTCTGATCACTGCATTTGCTGGCCATGAATCTGTAATGAAGTTCAGGCTATAGAGAGACGGAAGGTGCGGTCTTTTGACAGGCCTTCTGTATCTTTTCCTGCCAATGGATCTGCCATTCCCGAGATTGGTATTTTAATGTATTGTTATTTTGTACCTAGACAGTTGTCTTTTTGAACTGTGACAGGAAGTGACTCGGCCGGGCGCTTTGCTCGCCCGGGCGCTTGCCTCCCTTGGGAAGCTCGTGCGGCCGCGGGGGCGTTGCAGCTCAGGATCGCACTCGCCTCTCCCGCATTTCTCTTTCCTCGACAACCAGCGAGGAAATATTTCTGCTAGGAGGCTGGCTCACCTATTCGCCAAAGACTACAGCTCTATGGGGCCTGCAAAGAAGCTGTTTGTTTCTCATATTCTTCCATGCCAAGATCCGGAGCTATTAAATTCTTTCGATTTCTGGTAGCCGTCGGTTACTCTCCCCTGGTTTCGAGATTCGGTGTTACCTCCGATCTGACGGCCTCTATCAGGAAACAAGAAACCTAATTGTAGTTTTCCGGCAGGGGACTGGGGTTAGAGGTCTCGTTAGGGAGATCATTGTTATACCGTTCGGTTGTGGGCGTTTGCCGCCTGTCACCGTTGGAATGCTTGACGGGATGTGCACGTATAACTGTACCTCTGTAGTTGTGCACGTACCGTCATTTGAAATTCCGCCGTGCATCTCCATTCCCTTGATTTCTTGGGGGTATGTGTCAGCTGTTTACTGCTCTTGAAATGGGGTGCGATCGACTCCACTCTGGTGTTCTTCTAAAGCCGAAAATATATCTAATACCTCTGTAATTCTCTGAAATGTTACATTGTGCCATCCATCGACTTCTTTTTCGAGCACAAACAGGCTCCATGTGCCTAGCAGTGGACATTTTTTTAAGAAGAATTTTGCCAGGGATCCTAAACAGCGTTCAGTCGGTGGTCCATTCATTAGCGGACACACTCATTGCTAGCGTTTCTTGCTTCGATATTGAGCCATGTATTCGTGCTTAAATTCTTTTTTTTCCGAACGCTTCTCTTTAGAGCAGGGCTTAACAACTGGCCGGTTTTGAGCGCGAGTACTCGCGTCTGCTCAGGCCCGTGCTCGCGAGCATGTGCAAGGGTGGGAGGGGAGGGAGGGGAAATGCGCGCGCAAGTTTGAATAGGGCCGCAGCCTGCCTATTGAATTCGCGCCGATTGTGTAATGTTTAAATTACTACGATCAGCTCTAACAGTCACTTCGCTGGTTAAGAATCATGTCAAGTCGCCGTTGTGTAACCCCAACCGTGCTTTCGCAGTTCAACCCCCATTGGGAGGAATTGTATCTGTTTACAGAAAAAGATGGTGTTGCAAAATGTTCAGTATGTCACAAAACGCTGAATTCTTAAAGGAAATTTAATTTGCAGCGACATTGTATATTGTACCACGCGAAAGACTACGGAAGTGGAAAATGTGATGGACCAGATCGTGCACAGGAAGTTATTAAACTGAAAAGGAAGCTATCCGCAGAAGATCTGGACGACGAAGAAAAATCAACTGAGGCAGCTCTCAGAGTGAGTTACAAAATTGCTTTGCTTTTAGCAAAATCCCTGCACCCCTTCACTGATGGCGATTTAATAAAAGAATGTTTGGTAGTTGCAGCGGAACATTTGTGTCCATCTCAAGTTGAACAGTTTCGGATTGTGCCATTATCTAACATGACCATTATGCGTCGCATACAGGACATAGCAGACGACGTCCAGAGCCAGCTTGAAATATCTGTAAAGATTTTATGGCGTATTCTCTAGCTCTGGACGAAAGAGTTGATATCACTGGAACAGCGCAGCTTGCCATATTTATTAGAGGGGTTAATAGAGATTTTCAGGTGAAGGAGGAGCTCCTCGATGTAGTAGCCATGAAGAACACTACAACCGGAGGTGATATTTAAAGTAGTGTTGAAGAAAGTGTTGAAAATATAGGATTGTCGTGGAATTCTTTAGTTTCAGTGTCTACAGTCGGTGCACCAGCGATGACAGGGAAAAAAATCAGGTTTCATTGCACTGTTGAAGGAGAAAATTCAAAAACTGACCGTGCCGAATGAAATAAGGGGCGTTCACTGTGGGATCTACCAGGAAAACTTATGTGCAAAGAGTATCACTCTAAAAAATGTGATGAGTGTTGTTCGTACAACCAATTATATAAGGAAGCATGGGCTACAACACAGGCAATTTAAAAGCTTTCTTGAGGATGTAGAAAGCCAGTATGGTTGTTGTTGTTGTTGTGGTCATCAGTCCTGAGACTGGTTTGATGCAGCTCTCCATGCTACTCTATCCTGTGCAAGCTTCTTCATCTCCCAGTACCTACTGCAACCTACATCCTTCTGAATCTCCTTAGTGTATTCATCTCTTGGTCTCCCTCTACGATTTTTACCCTCCACGCTGCCCTCCAATGCTAAATTTGTGATCCCTTGATGCCTCAAAACATGTCCTACCAACCGATCCCTTCTTCGAGTCAAGTTGTGTCAACTTCTCTTCTCCCCAATCCTATTCAATACCTCCTCATTAGTTACGTGATCTACCCACCTTATCTTCAGCATTCTTCTGTAGCACCACATTTCGAAAGCTTCTATTCTCTTCTTGTCCAAACTAGTTATCGTCCATGTTTCACTTCCATACATGGCTACACTCCATACAAATACTTTCAGAAACGACTTCCTAACACTTAAATATATACTCGATGTTAACAAATTTCTCTTCTTGAGAAACGCTTTCCTTGCCATTGCCAGTCTACATTTTATATCCTCTCTACTTCGACCATCATCAGTTATTTTACGCCCTAAATAGCAATAGCCAGTATGGTAGCCTGCCTTATTACAGAGAGGTCCGCTGGCTTAGTCGTGGCGAATTATTAAATCGATTTTTTTGCCTATTAGATGAGATAAATATGTTCATGGAAATATATGACATGTGTTTTCCTGAATTGAAAGAGCCTTCATGGAAATGTGATCTCGCGTTCTTAACAGATTTAACTAGCAATCTGAATGCTTTGAACATTTCACTACAAGGTAAAGATCTGCTAATTACTCATTTCATAAATCGAATACGAGCTTTTAAAATGAAATTGACACTTTGGGTGAGTCAGCTGGAAACAGGAAATCTAGCTCATTTTCCTAAATTATCATCCATGCAAGATGTTCACATAGTTTAGTTGCCCTTAAGGAAGAATTTGATCAACGCTTTCAAGATCTGACAGCACTAGACAGTGATTTTGATCTATTCTCCTCTCCATATTCAGCGAATATTGAAGAGATTCGTCCTGAGCTGCAACTAGAAATTGTTGGCCTGCAGTGTGACAGAGAATACAGAGACAAATTTCAGAACAAGAAAAACATTTTGGAATTCTACAGACACTTCCCTCAGGATAGATTTTCTCGTTTGCACAAACTGGTGGCTACAATAATATCAATGTTCGGTTCCACGTATGTTTGTGAACAACTGTTCTCTGCAATGAAATGCAACAAGACGCGCCTGAGAAACGCATTGTCTGATCGAAATTTAAACTGCACGCTGCGCCTACAATGCACAAGAACAATTACTCCGAACATAGACGCAATTGTAAAGGGCAAAAAATACAAGATAACCGAGAATCCCACACTTCACTTCAGTGACACCTTTTATTGTGTAACAGTTCATAAATTAATACGAATGTAGAGGCATACACTAAGCTAATAAAGTATTGTGGCACGTGTACATTCTCCTTTACTTGTTTCATTTGTCGCAGTAATAATTCGTGAGTGATACCCCTGCAGGTGGCCGCGGATTTACATTGCCTGGCGGCAGCTGTTGTGAGCCCCACGTGACTCTCCCCACTCTCCGCTCAGGTCCGGTAGTGGGGGTAGCGTGCTCGCGCTGCTCCGTGCTCGCGCCTTGCTGCTCACAGCTTGCTCCGCGAGCACGTATGTTGTGAAGCCCTGCTTTAGAGCCTAGCGTCAGGTGTCAGCAAACGCATCTCGCATTCTGTCTCTTGATATGATAGAACGAGGAAGACCATCCTTCAAACGTTTCTAAAAACTGAGCGGGATGTTTATTACATTGTTGTCCACATAAACTGCACCAGTCAGATAAAGGTAACGTCGAAGAAAGTTAGGATTGTTTTTCTGAAAGATTTGATTATGTGTCTTGTACTATTATTCGATATGCTGCTTGCAAACAGTCTAACTTAACACCCCTGGAACGTCATCGTATTCCTACTGTTTCCTGACTTGGATAATGGCAGAGAACGACTAACGCCATTTTCGTTAGAAACCTGAGTACGTATCATTCGTGTCATCAGCTGTTCACCACTCATTTCCTCTTCACAATGGGAGGAAACTTAAGAATGGTCGGCCAGCAACAAAGCCGTCGCTGTGGATCAGCTGTTACCGAACCAGACACAGACAGCATAGGTCCGACAGCCCTCTGTCTTTGTTCATATTCTCATGGATGCCCATGACAAAAGCTAGCTGCGTGGTTTTTGCCGTTGGTAGAAAAGTTAACTACCGATTCATCGAGAGTTATTCTTCTTCTTAAATTACACATTGCTATTTCGGAGCGTCTGCTGATTTTCTGAAGATGAGAATGATCTTCTTTCCCCAACATGTCAATGTGATCATACAGAACCATAATGGCTTCTTATTCAAACGATCGAGGATTTTCAGCTTCATCAAACCATTCTTCAATCTCTTTCGTTAATGTTTCTTGCCACAGAATGCCAATGATAGGCCTTATTACCCTGAATTACAGCTATGAAGTCTGTCAAGCTGTGACCATGTAAGTTATAAGTACAGATGAAATGGATATCCAGTAACTATCCGATATTCTGTGATTGCAGCCTAATTTTATTTTCGAGCCAGATACTGGATAGTACCTCAGCGTCTGGTGGATACTGAATTTTCAATAAATTATGAATGTTGTATAAAATCGGTTTTATTTAATGTAATATACTCTAAACAAAAATAAAATCACAATATCGTTACAGCGAAAAACCGTTCATTATTTATTTTAACAAAAATGAACCGTGTGCGCGTTTGGGTCCGCGCTGTAGAACATGCTTGAGAACATCGAGATAAAATCATAACGTGTGTTTCGTATTAATATGTAATTCTGTAGTCGATAAATACAGTGATTACGCAGAGTAGTATAATGGTTACAGAATAGATATTTCACAAGTTTGGGCTGTTGCTGGCCGCTGCGTTCCCGCTGCGCCAGCTACGTAATCGCTTTGTGCAGCTTTTTCATTCCTTTTTGAAGCCGCCGTAACTCTCGCATTCGATCTGCACTGAAATTCTTAGGCTGTCTGGATTCCTTTCGGCACGAGATTTCCTCTGACTTGCATTTTCTGCAATTCGAACCACATTTAAGAGTTATATTCGGCATCGTCCATTATTTTGTAATCCGCAATTTAATATTGCTTTTCACTTAGGTTTTGGCGAATATGTTTATTGTCTTGCTTAGGGTCCTAGTAATGCTCCAAACGATGTTCACAGTGACATCCGAATCAATATACTAAACGCTAATTTTGGTGAAAGAACACCAATTTCTCAATAGTAAGAGGTAGATAGCAATTTCATTTGTCTTTGTAAACAAGGCCAGCTTCAAAGAAATGTCTTTCACTATATACTCTGTTGAAAGGTGCAGAGAGATAAATTCTGGCAAAGTTTGTCAAATTCGGTTACTGTGCCGCATTACCTGACCACCAAATTTAAGGTTCGCGATTATTATCGATTCGAACTGTCTTCAAATAATAGCCAGTCTCGCTTGCAATCGCGTTTGTCTCTTGACCGGGATACTGGCTGTTATTATTTTTATTATTTTCACTTGCCATTTCATTGAACCAATCCTAACACGTATCGTGAGCTTCGCTATTCACAATTGATTCAGTCTCGTCTCCTCTACGTTTTTTATCAGGTCCTGGAGATGAAGTGCTACTAATCGTAGATTCTTCACAAAATTCGAATAGGATCATCTGTCGATTTCTTTCAACTTCAAAACCTCCAGATAATCGGTCTTTATTGTGGGGTCTAGAAGGGTTACAATAAAGCAATTTGGATTGTCATTTAAGGAGTTGAAACGACTTTGTAATTGAGCTTTCAATTAGGTTGTTATGTGTGGTAAGTCAAGGGTTCTTTCTGTTGACTCATCCTTATGTAAATACACTCCTGGAAATTGAAATAAGAACACCGTGAATTCATTGTCCCAGGAAAGGGAAACTTTATTGACACATTCCTGGGGTCAGATACATCACATGATCACACTGACAGAACCACAGGCACATAGACACAGGCAACAGAGCATGCACAATGTCGGCACTAGTACAGTGTATATCCACCTTTCGCAGCAATGCAGGCTGCTATTCTCCCATGGAGACGATCGTAGAGATGCTGGATGTAGTCCTGTGGAACGGCTTGCCATGCCATTTCCACCTGGCGCCTCAGTTGGACCAGCGTTCGTGCTGGACGTGCAGACCGCGTGAGACGACGCTTCATCCAGTCCCAAACATGCTCAATGGGGGACAGATCCGGAGATCTTGCTGGCCAGGGTAGTTGACTTACACCTTCTAGAGCACGTTGGGTGGCACGGGATACATGCGGACGTGCACTGTCCTGTTGGAACAGCAAGTTCCCTTGCCGATCTAGGAATGGTAGAACGATGGGTTCGATGACGGTTTGGATGTACCGTGCACTATTCAGTGTCCCCTCGACGATCGCCAGTGGTGTACGGCCAGTGTAGGAGATCGCTCCCCACACCATGATGCCGGGTGTTGGCCGTGTGTGCCTCGGTCGTATGCAGTCCTGATTGTGGCGCTCACCTGCACGGCGCCAAACACGCATACGACCATCATTGGCACCAAGGCAGAAGCGACTCTCATCGCTGAAGACGACACGTCTCCATTCGTCCCTCCATTCACGCCTGTCGCGACACCACTGGAGGCGGGCTGCACGATGTTGGGGCGTGAGCGGAAGACGGCCTAACGGTGTGCGGGACCGTAGCCCAGCTTCATGGAGACGGTTGCGAATGGTCCTCGCCGATACCCCAGGAGCAACAGTGTCCCTAATTTGCTGGGAAGTGGCGGTGCGGTCCCCTACGGCACTGCGTAGGATCCTACGGTCTTGGCGTGCATCCGTGCGTCGCTGCGGTCCGGTCCCAGGTCGACGGGCACGTGCACCTTCCGCCGACCACTGGCGACAACATCGATGTACTGTGGAGACCTCACGCCCCACGTGTTGAGCAATTCGGCGGTACGTCCACCCGGCCTCCCGCATGCCCACTATACGCCCTCGCTCAAAGTCCGTCAACTGCACATACGGTTCACGTCCACGCTGTCGCGGCATGCTACCAGTGTTAAAGACTGCGATGGAGCTCCGTATGCCACGGCAAACTGGCTGACACTGACGGCGGCGGTGCACAAATGCTGCGCAGCTAGCGCCATTCGACGGCCAACACCGCGGTTCCTGGTGTGTCCGCTGTGCCGTGCGTGTGATCATTGCTTGTACAGCCCTCTCGCAGTGTCCGGAGCAAGTATGGTGGGTCTGACACACCGGTGTCAATGTGTTCTTTTTTCCATTTCCAGGAGTGTACATTGGTGGAAAAAAATCTCATCACAAAGTAGGAGTTGTGCGACATTAACGAAGGTTGGTAAGCGTGTCTTTATATCGAAAGATATAGAAACATAGAATTTCGCGCCGCTATGAGAATGCAAATCAGGTTAGCTTTGAATACACGCTGTAAGAGTTGTGAGCGTATGTTGCCTTTGAGAAACGATATGGTTAGTTGATATTAGTCAAGAATGCCTTTAAGGCGACAAAGATGCATTATCAGCACCTCACAGAGTTTGAACGAGGCCGTGTGATAGGACTATGAGAATCCGGATGTACCTTTTACGATATTGCAGAAAGACTTGGCAGAACTGTAGCCACTGTACATGATTGCTGGCTGCAGTAGTCACGATAATGTACGATGGTTCAAATGGCTCTGAGCACTATGGGACTTAACATCTGTGGTCATCAGTCCCCTAGAACTTAGAACTACTTAAACCTAACTAACCTAAGGACATCACACACATCCATGCCCGAGGCAGGATTCGAACCTGCGACCGTAGCGGTCACGCGGTTCCAGACTGAAGCGCCTAGAACCGCACGGCCACACCGGCCGGCGATAATGTACGGTCGCAAGAAAACTTGGTTCCGGACGGCCACGTGTCACTACCATGAGGGAAGACCATCGAGTTAGGCGTATGTCTCTGGCCGATCGTACTGCATCTGAAGTAGCAATTTGAACAGCAGTTGTCACCACAGTTACACAACGAATTGTTACAAATCGGTTACATTCAAGGACAACTCCGAACCAGGCGCCCCTTAGCGTGCATTGCTCTATCCTGAAACCATCGCCATTTTTGATTCAGTGGTGTAAAGGGAGAGCTCATCGGAGGGCAGAGTGGAGGTCTGTTACGTTTTCTGACGAAAGCTGGTTCTGCGTGGGTACCATTGATGGTCATGTGTTATTTAGAAGGAGGCTATTTGAGGGCTTGCAACCAACTTGTCTGCGTGCTTGACATACAGGAGCTACACTTGGAGTTTTGGTCTGTGATGCGATTTCCTCTGACAGCAGCAGCACTTTCGTGGTTATCCCACGCACACTGACTGCAAAGTTGTACGTCTTTCCTGTGATTCGACCCGTTGTGTTGCCATTCATGAACAGCATTCCTGGGGGTGTTTTCCAGCAGAATTGCGCTCGCCCACATAACGCTCTTACAACCCAAAATGCTGTAAAGTGTGTCGACATGTTGTCTTGGCGTCCTCGATCACCAGATGTGTTCTCGTGTCGAGCACCTATGGGACATCATCGGACGACAACTATAACGTCATCCACAAACAGCATTAACTGTTCCAGTAGTGACCGAAGAAGGGCAACAGGACGGAATTCCTTCCCACAAATTGACATCTGGCAACTGTACAATACAATGAATGTATATTAGCTTGCTTGCATTTAACATTCTGGCTGTTACACCGGTTATTAATGCACCAGCTCTACACAATTGCAATGGTTTATCTCGCGCGTCCATTAACCTGGGACCTTGCTGTATTAATCACTTAAATATAATACACAGACAAATGTATTCTCGAAATTTCGTCACTCCACATTCATTATTCTTTGATGCTGCTATTTTTTAATGACGCAAAATGTGGTAGTACTTCAAATACGCAAGCGAGGTCAAACCTTACTCTTGTTATTTCTTTAAAGAGTTTGAAAAGCTTAACGTACTGCTGCATCAGACACCACAAATGAGGCGTCAAATTATTAAGAGTAAATATATTTTGTTTTGGTCAGTATTCTAGCGATCTGTATTGACATTCAGCTCCCTTGCTATGTTTTCTCCAGTATGAGAAGCTAGAAAAGGCTTCTTACCATGATCTCTCTCTTCCACCTGGAGTTAAGAAGACAGCTAATGAGCTGCGGAACTCAAGAAGGTATTGTTACCCAAACATATCCATATTTCAGAAGTTACGGAAACTATGAGAGCATCTGATATATCTCATCTGTATTTCATAAATTCTATAGTGGATGTCAGGATCGTTTTTTGGGAAATCTATGTACTGCTTGTCATTTCATGGCGGGGTAAAGTTTGTTCTAGGAATCTTGTAAATCCAATATTTTCAACAACAAATAATGGCGACTTGTCTACTGCAATTATTTCTGCTATTAAATAATGATAATTTTTGTCTTTTGCATCTTTAACCTTCCAAAACAATTTCTTTTCAAGCGGTTCTGATCTAGACAGTTGCCATTCTGTCGATGTTGAAGACAAACTCGTAATTGGAATTGCTAAAATCGTCGTAGACACGGCACAGGTTGTATAATTAGTAGCTGCTTGGAATTTAAAAGAGTTTTCATGGCTAAAGTACCTGTTGGACAACAAATATTTCATTGGGTTTGAGGTAGGTTAGGAAATATTCCCAACCAGGCTATCTTTTCTTTACCTATAAAATGTTTCTTGCAATTAACAAATTATATTCAGTAGTAACCACAAAGAACAACAAGTGATACTAATCGCAATCTCCTATAAATCAGCATTCGGGAGGACGACGGTTCAATCCCACGTCCGGCCATCCTGATTTAGGTTTTCCGTGATTTCCCTAAATTGCTCTAGGCGAATGCCGGGATGGTTCCTTTGAAAGAGCACGGCCGACTTCCTTGCCCGTCCTTCCCTAATCCGATGAAACCGATGACCTCGCTGTCTGGTCTTCTTCCCAAAACAACCCTACAACCCTATAAATCAAATAGTCAAGCCACTCATACACTTGATTCATGAAGAAAAATGCACGAATTTACCCAATTACCTGAATACGCCTGAATTTTAGCGTCTAACCACCGAGACCTGTACATTAAGACATGCTCCATGGCAGTGTTATTACAAGAATGATGACTGTGCAGACGTCGTTCTGCAGAAGTTCCCGACACTGAAGGGTTAGAAAAAAGTCGTTGGTCCGGTGACGGCGGTGGGTCTGGAGTAAATGATTCGAAAATATGAAAAGACGGGTTCTTTTGGTGTGCAACCTGATAGAGGGAGGAGACGAATTGATTCGACGTCAGTGGGAGCAGCGGCCACAGCAATGCAGGAGGAGACGAGTGGTGGTGTGCAAACGTGTAGTGCACGGAAAATTGCCCGAATATTGGACATACCCGTGAGCACGGTGCGTATAATCCTACGAAACATCCTTCTTTGTTATCCATTCAAAATTACTCATCGGCCCGAGTTGCTTCTTGTTGACCTGCCAGCAAGAGAGACCTTTTCTTTGGAATTTCTTGCTCGCACGGATTGGTCGTGGAAGATCTTGTGGACAGACGAACTTGGGGTCCCTAACGCAGGAACCAGAGCGAACAGTCGCCGCAAACACAGTATGGTAAGAAGTCGTCCCGGCTAATGTGTCAGCATTGGATACGAATGCGTAAGCCATAACATAGCCAAGTTCGTCGAGAGCGGAACAATGAATAAACACCAAGAACTATAGCCGGGAAGTCAAGGAGCAGTCCGCTTCGGTAGCTGCGGGGTCAACGCGGCAGATTGCTAATCGCAAGGCCCGGTTTCGATTCCCGGCCGGGTCAGAGATATTCTCCTGTTGCGGACACGGAGTTGTGTTGTCCTTCAAATGGTTCAAATGGCTCTGAGCACTATGGGACTTAACAACTATGGTCATCAGCCCCCTAGAACTTAGAACTACTTAAACCTAACTAACCTAAGGACATCACACACATCCCTGCCCGAGGCAGGATTCGAACCTGCGACCGTAGCGGTCACGCGGTTCCAGACTGAAGCGCCTAGAACCGCACGGCCACACCGGCCGGCGATAATGTACGGTCGCAAGAAAACTTGGTTCCGAACGGCCACATGTCACTACCATGATGGAAGACCATCGAGTTAGGCGTATGTCTCTGGCCGATCGTACTGCATCTGAAACAGCAATTTGAACAGCAGTTGTCACCACAGTTACACAACGAATTGTTACAAATCGGTTACATTCAAGGACAACTCCGAACCAGGCGCCCCTTAGCGTGCATTGCTCTATCCTGAAACCATCGCCATTTTTGATTCAGTGGTGTAAATGGAGAGCTCATCGGAGGGCAGAGTGGAGGTCTGTTACGTTTTCTGACGAAAGCTGGTTCTGCGTGGGTACCATTGATGGTCATGTGTTATTTAGAAGGAGGCTATTTGAGGGCTTGCAACCAACTTGTCTGCGTGCTTGACATACAGGAGCTACACTTGGAGTTTTGGTCTGTGATGCGATTTCCTCTGACAGCAGCAGCACTTTCGTGGTTATCCCACGCACACTGACTGCAAAGTTGTACGTCTTTCCTGTGATTCGACCCGTTGTGTTGCCATTCATGAACAGCATTCCTGGGGGTGTTTTCCAGCAGAATTGCGCTCGCCCACATAACGCTCTTACAACCCAAAATGCTGTAAAGTGTGTCGACATGTTGTCTTGGCGTCCTCGATCACCAGATGTGTTCTCGTGTCGAGCACCTATGGGACATCATCGGACGACAACTATAACGTCATCCACAAACAGCATTAACTGTTCCAGTAGTGACCGAAGAAGGGCAACAGGACGGAATTCCTTCCCACAAATTGACATCTGGCAACTGTACAATACAATGAATGTATATTAGCTTGCTTGCATTTAACATTCTGGCTGTTACACCGGTTATTAATGCACCAGCTCTACACAATTGCAATGGTTTATCTCGCGCGTCCATTAACCTGGGACCTTGCTGTATTAATCACTTAAATATAATACACAGACAAATGTATTCTCGAAATTTCGTCACTCCACATTCATTATTCTTTGATGCTGCTATTTTTTAATGACGCAAAATGTGGTAGTACTTCAAATACGCAAGCGAGGTCAAACCTTACTCTTGTTATTTCTTTAAAGAGTTTGAAAAGCTTAACGTACTGCTGCATCAGACACCACAAATGAGGCGTCAAATTATTAAGAGTAAATATATTTTGTTTTGGTCAGTATTCTAGCGATCTGTATTGACATTCAGCTCCCTTGCTATGTTTTCTCCAGTATGAGAAGCTAGAAAAGGCTTCTTACCATGATCTCTCTCTTCCACCTGGAGTTAAGAAGACAGCTAATGAGCTGCGGAACTCAAGAAGGTATTGTTACCCAAACATATCCATATTTCAGAAGTTACGGAAACTATGAGAGCATCTGATATATCTCATCTGTATTTCATAAATTCTATAGTGGATGTCAGGATCGTTTTTTGGGAAATCTATGTACTGCTTGTCATTTCATGGCGGGGTAAAGTTTGTTCTAGGAATCTTGTAAATCCAATATTTTCAACAACAAATAATGGCGACTTGTCTACTGCAATTATTTCTGCTATTAAATAATGATAATTTTTGTCTTTTGCATCTTTAACCTTCCAAAACAATTTCTTTTCAAGCGGTTCTGATCTAGACAGTTGCCATTCTGTCGATGTTGAAGACAAACTCGTAATTGGAATTGCTAAAATCGTCGTAGACACGGCACAGGTTGTATAATTAGTAGCTGCTTGGAATTTAAAAGAGTTTTCATGGCTAAAGTACCTGTTGGACAACAAATATTTCATTGGGTTTGAGGTAGGTTAGGAAATATTCCCAACCAGGCTATCTTTTCTTTACCTATAAAATGTTTCTTGCAATTAACAAATTATATTCAGTAGTAACCACAAAGAACAACAAGTGATACTAATCGCAAACCCCTATAAATCAGCATTCGGGAGGACGACGGTTCAATCCCACGTCCGGCCATCCTGATTTAGGTTTTCCGTGATTTCCCTAAATTGCTCTAGGCGAATGCCGGGATGGTTCCTTTGAAAGAGCACGGCCGAATTCCTTCCCCGTCCTTCCCTAATCCGATGAAACCGATGACCTCGCTGTCTGGTCTTCTTCCCAAAACAACCCTACAACCCTATAAATCAAATAGTCAAGCCACTCATACACTTGACTCATGAAGAAAAATGCACGAATTTACCCAATTACCTGAATACGCCTGAATTTTAGCGTCTAACCACCGAGACCTGTACATTACGACATGCACCATGGCAGTGTTATTACAAGAATTATGACTGTGCAGACGTCGTTCTGCAGAAGTTCCCGACACTGAAGGGTTAGAAAAAAGTCGTTGGTCCGGTGACGGCGGTGGGTCTGGAGTAAATGATTCGAAAATATGAAAAGACGGGTTCTTTTGGTGTGCAACCTGGTAGAGGGAGGAGACGAATTGATTCGACGTCAGTGGGAGCAGCGGCCACAGCAATGCAGGAGGAGACGAGTGGTGGTGTGCAAACGTGTAGTGCACGGAAAATTGCCCGAATATTGGACATACCCGTGAGCACGGTGCGTATAATCCTACGAAACATCCTTCTTTGTTATCCATTCAAAATTACTCATGGGCCCGAGTTGCTTCCTGTTGACCTGCCAGCAAGAGAGACCTTTTCTTTGGAATTTCTCGCTCGCACGGATTGGTCGTGGAAGATCTTGTGGACAGACGAACTTGGGGTCCCTAACGCAGGAACCAGAGCGAACAGTCGCCGCAAACACAGTATGGTAAGAAGTCGTCCCGGCTAATGTGTCAGCATTGGATACGAATGCGTAAGCCATAACATAGCCAAGTTCGTCGAGAGCGGAACAATGAATAAACACCAAGAACTATAGCCGGGAAGTCAAGGAGCAGTCCGCTTCGGTAGCTGCGGGGTCAACGCGGCAGATTGCTAATCGCAAGGCCCGGTT
This sequence comes from Schistocerca nitens, assembly GCF_023898315.1. NCBI lineage: Eukaryota > Metazoa > Arthropoda > Insecta > Orthoptera > Acrididae > Schistocerca > Schistocerca nitens. The sequence continues at coordinate 352,250,028 of NC_064616.1, forward strand.
TCGATTCCCGGCCGGGTCAGAGATATTCTCCTGTTGCGGACACGGAGTTGTGTTGTCCTTCAAATGGTTCAAATGGCTCTGAGCACTATGGGACTTAACAGCTATGGTCATCAGTCCCCTAGAACTTAGAACTACTTAAATCTAACTAACCTAAGGACATCACACACATCCATGCCCGAGGCAGGATTCGAACCTGCGACCGTAGCAGTCGCGCGGTTCCGGACTGAGCGCCTAGAACCGCGAGACCACCGCGGCCGGCTGTGTTGTCCTTACAGTCGTACTTTCTGTCACCTATTGAGATGGATAAATGGCCACGAACCGAAAGTCAATGAACTGAAATAAAAAATATTAAGATGAAGATGACGGTCGGTATCAGTATAGAAGCTAGGCATAATTGGACACAACATATACGGCGTACTATACGAGCCGGGGCAGCTTGTTTTACTCGTGGCTGTCAGTGCGTCAGCCCGCATTCCACGCCTCCGGCGGCGCTTCTCACTCATGAACTGCAACGCCTCTGATCTGCTACCGATACACTCCACCTGTGGAGACATTAAAATATGTACTGACGTTAGGCAGACAAATCATACGTCGGAAACAGTATCGACTAGTCACAAGGGTAAGAGAAACATGTTTGGCTAAAGTTTTCGCAGACAGCAGTAAGAGGGGGAAAGGAAAGAGAAGAAACGACGCACCACAACGGAATTAATCGAATGCGACGGAAATTGGTAGAAGTGATGTTTATGTACAGACAAACAAATGATTACAACTTCAGAAAAATTGGATGACCCAAATAAAACCAAGAAACACGGCAGAGCTGTTACTGACAGCTTCATATGGTTTCGCGGCCATATTTATGCTGTACCGCTGACCAGCTACTCGGCCCACTTCAGTGGCCGACAGCGAGAGTATCGCATTTATCACGGAAGTTCTTTTTATTATATATTACTTACATCTATATCTTCTGGCATGAATAAAAAAGAAATGTTTGCTCTTTAAGATGAGCCTTTTGGCGAATGAATGAACTACATAGTTCCCACGTGAATAACTTGAGTGCCTTATGCTTTCCCTTCCTTTCAGCAGAAAAAAAATGTGAGACTAATTACTTGCTGGATGCAAGAAACTCACACAGCTCTACAATGTGTCTATTACTATTCTCTTTATTCTTGTAATAAAACTATTTCCAGAGTTATGATAACTACAGACGTAACTGAACTACTTCTGACTGTTACATTCACTGTCATCGTAATTACCCCTTGTCCCCATGTTTTTAAAAATCAGTTACTATGTGTTATACTTTGCACTACACGATCCTGATACGCAACATACGAAATACGCTTCCTTGGCCATTGGAGTGTATGTTACGTGGCTGCGTCATTCTCTTCTCCTCGGCCTAAGCTTGGCAGCCCCTGCCTCTTGTCTCCAGAGAGCAGCATCTGTCGCTGCCCGTTATCCGCTCCACTTCTTACGTGCTCTGCCCTGCGAGGGAGATCGCCGCTGTGCTGGGCTACGTGCCAGAATGTCGCGGGCCTGACGTCAGGTTCACCTCTCGGGAATATCAATGCGAAACAGCCTGCTCTTGTTTATGTACCCAGATCTATCTTACGCAAAATGTGCTTATACGGGATTACTGACACGAAGAGCTTGATACTGAAATGAGCAATTAAACTTGAACGTAACACTGTATTTTGCTACTGATTGGCTGTAAGGCAATTTGAATATGATCAGTTTAGTCATTTACTAAAATATTGTCTGTTACTTGCTGATTTGCAAAACGGGTTGTTCTACTGCTGACATTGCTTCTTACTGTATTAACGACAGTAATTACAGATATATAAATTTAACAGTACTGCTTTCGCTGGTACTACAGAAGGGGGTTCCGTCTCTGAGAATGGAGGTAAGACTTTCGTACCTGAAACTACCTCGTGACACATCTAACCTGAACTAATTCGAAACTCTCACTTAAAGTAACAACGTTGTAACAAAGTATCTACAAAACTAATACTTTTGAACTGCTAACAAAGTTAAAAATGAAACTGAGACTGAATAACGGATTGGAACTATAAGTCATAATTTGATTCGATGTGTTAGGAGACAACCATGATCCCTGACTCTAGATATTGACACATCCCCTACACTGCGATGAAATAGATAGCGAAAGTTTCTACAGCTATTTATGTATCTGCTTCAGCCTCGTTGTTGTGATCAATCTCCATGTCAAGCATCAACTCAAACTAACAGTTGCACAAGTTAACTGCTGATCGCCAGCCATCAGCGGTCTTTTCACTTCTTAGTGCTCATGTCTCTTCACTACATTGTTTAATGGTACAGTGCTTGCTTCATTTCCTTTTCGTGCTTCTCGCTTATTCACGATTAAATCTCCAGCGAAATAGCAAGTTTTTCACAAAACGATGCTGATGAATGGTTAAGTCGCTGGCGCATGTCTTTATCCCTAACAGTTTGGGACATTTTCCTCCTACAAACACAGCCTGTGCGCATGTAATGTAATCAGAAGTCACATCTTGGTCACCACATTTACAATATGTGGTTATATTTTATTCAGTTCGACATATGTAATTCAGAACGGGCCTAAGACAGTACGAAAATATTAACGGAACTTGAGTTACCCTTAAGATCTATCATGTGTTGGGAAAGACCTAAAATTTTGATTCCACTGTTTCAATATTAAATGTCATTTATCAGTTTTAGTGAAGACTTCCTGCCCTCATGTCACTCGCACAGTTTCAATGTCCTTCGATCCTTATAACGAATCCTGGTGAAACGTTGTTGTGATGCCTCGTGTAAGGAGGAGAAATGCGTACCATCACGTTTCCGACTTTGATAAAGGTCGGATTGTGGCCTATCGCGATTGCGGATTATCGTATCGCGACATTGCTGCTCGCGTTGGTCGAGATCCAATGACTGTAAGCAGAATATGGAATCGGTGGGTTCATGAGGGTAATACGGAACGCCGTGCTGGATCCCAACGGCCTCGTATCACTAGCAGTCGAGATGACAGGCATCTTATCCGCATGGCTGTAACGGATCGTGCAGCCACGTCTCGATCCCTGAGTCAACATATGGGGACGTTTGGAAGACAACAACCATCTGCACGAACAGTTCGACGACGTTTGCAGCAGCGTGGACTATCAGCTCGGAGACCATGGCTGCGGTTACCCTTGACGCTGCATCACAGACAGGAGCGCCTGCGATGGTGTACTCAACGACGAACCTGGGTGCACGAATGGCAAAACGTCATATTTTGGGATGGATCCAGGTTCTGTTTACAGCATCACGATGGTCGCATCCGTGTTTGGTGACATCGCGGTGAACGCACATTGGAAGCGTGTATTCGTCATCGCCATACTGGCGTATCACCCGGCGTGATGGTCTGGGGTGCCATTGGTTACACGTCTCGGTCACCTCTTGTTCGCATTGACGGCACTTTGAACAGTGGACGTTACATTTCAGATGTGTTACGACCCGTGGCTCTACCCTTCACTCGATCCCTGCGAAACTCTACATTTCATCAGGATAATGCACGACCGCATGTTGCAGGTCCTTCTGACTTTTCTGGATACAGAAAATGTTCGACTGCTGCCCTGGCGAGCACATTCTCCAGATCTTTCACTATCTGAAAACGTGTGGTCAATGGTGGCCGAGCAACTGGCTCGTCACAATACGCCAGTCACTACTCTTGATGAACTGTGGTATGGTGTTGAAGCTGCATTTGCAGCTGTACCTGTACACGTCATCAAAGCTCGGTTTGACTCAATGTACAGGCGTATCAAGGCCGTGATTACGGCCAGAGGTGGTTGTTCTGGGTACTGATTTCTCAGGATCTATGCACCCAAATTGCGCGAAAATGTAATCACATGTCAGTTCTAGTATAATATATTTGTCCAATGAGTACCCGTATATCATCTGCATATCTTCTTGGTGTAGCAATTTTAATGGCCAGTAGTGTATTTCAGGCATGCAGCGGCAGGGACTTCATTTCTTTCAATGGTATTGTGGCCTTTTACCTTTCACCCGTTTTCCGTATGATCCAACGAAGTGAAGTTACAGCCGCCGACACGGATCTTCGGGGAGCTGTGGATGATTCTCCAACTAATTGTTGGGGATTTCCGCGTGCAACTGTTTTTCCTCCCATTTTTTGTTGACGTTTCTTGTATACATGAGCTATGATTGTCTTCTTGTTCATCCAGTTTGTCACGAATCAGTAGCAGACGTCTGTGCAGATACGTATCTGTAGTTGCGTCGACACAACGCTGTGTTTTTCATCCTAGAACCAGAATATTCCTGTTGAGTGACCGGCTCGTTTTCGAATAGAAGTCAGGCAACCTCTTTAGCGCCGTCTCTTAGACACTGGCCTGAGCCATTTCGAGCAGCTCGGTTGTTGGAAACATCCTTGGTTGTGTATAGCTAGCCACAGAACTGAAGCTGTAGCACTCGCGTCGGCCTGTTTACGCCTGAAGGCCGCACCACAACGCATAATGCAACAGACATTCATGACCCAGCGATATTTACTAGTCAGTTAAGAAAATTACATATACTTATTGAAACTGGTAGAGGAACCGATACCGTGGGCAAGCGATCGAAATATGCCGGGACGTTGTTGAATAGGTTGGACAGGCAGTACAGAGACATATAGAGCCATAATCTGTGCACTTATCGGCTTTCACAATATTTCCAGGTCGAAACGACTATCACGATAAAATTAAATACTTCACTAGATGGATTTTTGCTGTTTCTATCACAGTCTAGTCTGCAAAGGACCGAGTCGACGGCAAATTTTTGATGTTGATGTACACCATAAGACGTCCAGTTGTATCACTGAGTTCCTTGCATTCTTTATGAACGTGTTCACATCGTCTGCCCAAAGTATAATATGCCATAACCGTACGGAACCCTTCTCCGTTACTTCTCGTCCTTTATTTCATCTCAACGTGCAAGCTACCTATTCTCAGAACCAAGTATATTTTGTTATTAAACACCTCGACAATCTAATCGCTCTGTTTTCAACCACACACTTACATCTACATCTGCATCTACACTTCGCAAGCCATATTACGGTGCATATCAGAGGATACTTTGTGAACCCCTGTCACTTCTCTCTTTGCCTGTTCCAGAATGATTAATTGAAAGCCTCTGTGTGACCTGGAATCTCTCTGATGTTACCTTCACGGTCTCCCGTGAGAAACACCTAGGAGAAAGCAAAATAATGGGTTACTCTTCTAGGAATGTACGCTTTCTGAACTTTAACAGTAAAGCACAAAGTGATGCAGAACGCCTCTCCTGCAGCATTTGCTAATGGAGTTGCCTGAGCGTCTTCTTGACGCTTTACCCCTTACTAAATCGACAGGTAACGAAAGGTGCAGCTCTTCATTTGATCCCCATGTGTTTTCTCTATCAATTCTATCTAATACAGATCCCAGGCTGACGAGCAATATTCAAGTATTGTTCGAACGACGGTTTTGCAAGCTACCTCCGCTGCGGATGGACTACACTTACTGGTGATTCTTCCAGAGTATATCATTCTGGCATCCACCTTACCTGTGATTAATTTAATGTGGTCACTCCGTACGCATGCTCCTAGATATTTTATGGATTATTTTACTGTAACCTTGTAATAATACAATAACCGTTCTTTCTGCCTATTTATTTGCAATACGTTAATTTGTTAATGTTGAGGGTCAATTGCCAGTCCCTGCACCTAGTGAAGGTCCTCTGCAGCTCTTCCTGTATTTCGGTATAGTTTTCAAGCGTTGCCACTACTCCGTCTACAGCAACATCATCCATGAGAAGCCTTGTGAAACTTCCGACGTTATCATCAAGATCATTTACATATATTCTCAAAGGTAATGTCCCTATAGCACCCACTTCGGTAACACCCGAAGTTACTTTTAGTTCTCAAGATACCTCTCCATTGAGAATGATATTCTGATTTCTTTTGCTATAAACTTCTCAATATATTCACACAGTTGGTCTTATGTTCCGTACGCTCGTATTTTGTCCGTTAGGCAGCAGTGCGGAACCTTACTGAACATCTTCTGAAAAACGAGGAATACTGCATAGAGCAGATTTCCGGTCTCCAGAAAGGTCATAATACGCGGACATAAAGCATGTTCCAAAATTCTACAACCAATTCCAAACATCATCTTGGCGCAGCAGCAATATTTTCGGTTCCCCTAAATATGTTCCATCCCAACAAATTAACACCTGTTTATCCTTTACCTGTCACAGCTCGAAATCCACACATTCATTCCAATTGAAATCACCCTTCAATTCTCTCATACCGATTAATTCTCCACCTACAGCCTATATCCTTGGTCTTGGCCAGAGGCGGATTCGCAACTGGTCATTAGAAGCAGAGTCCCGTTGCCTCAACGTCCACAACCACAGTGAAAATCAAAAATGATTTATTAGCAACATTTAGATACATGTTCTAGTTGCTTCTCTGCATAGTCGCAGCTCCGACCTAGACATTTGTCATAGTGTGGTATCATCTATCGAATATTATCCTCATAGAAGGTAGCAGGCTGTGAATTCCCCAATTCCCTATACTGGTCTTCAGCTCGTTTCCTGTGCCAAAATGCTGGTTTCATAGCCAGTGCTTCATGTGAGCGAAGACATGAAAAACAGAGGGGCTGTATGGAACGTGATCAAACACTTCCCATCGAAAACACTGGAGGAAAGCGTCTTCGTTGCACCTGCAATATGCAGCCGGGAACTGCCATGAAAAAGAAAACACATGAGAGCTACATTATTAAATCAGGCTAAACACCTCAGAAGAACATCACACTTGGCAGGGTGGGAGACAAAATTTTCTGGGCATCGTTCCGTTCTCACTGTGACCTCAAAACAGAAAAGCGCGACGTGACGCGACAGACGGGGATACTAGACACTGCACAATGCATCTGCGCAAAGCTTCACCGGATTTTTCGCTGTGCTTTTAATTTCGTATCCGATCGTAGATTGAAAAAGAAAAAAAAAAAAAGAAAAGAAAAGGAAAAAGCCATCGTATATGACATCATCCCAAGCCCTATTACTTTTACATCTACATCTACATCTATACTCCGCGAGCCACCTTACGGTGTGTGGCGGAGGGTACTTATTGTACCACTATCTGATCCCCCCTTCCCTGTTCCATTCACGAATTGTGCGTGGGAAGAACGACTGCTTGTAAGTCTCCGTATTTGCTCTAATTTCTCGGATCTTTTCGTTGTGATCATTACGCGAGATATATGTGGGCGGTAGTAATATGTTGCCCATCTCTTCCCGGAATGTGCTCTCTCGTAATTTCGATAATAAACCTCTCCGTATTGCGTAACGCCTTTCTTGAAGTGTCCGCCACTGGAGCTTGTTCAGCATCTCCGTAACGCTCTCGCGCTGACTAAATGTCCCCATGACGAATCGCGCTGCTTTTCGCTGGATCATGTCTATCTCTTCTATTAATCCAACCTGGTAAGGGTCCCATACTGATGAGCAATACTCAAGAATCGGACGAACAAGCGTTTTGTAAGCTACTTCTTTCGTCGATGAGTCACATTTTCTTAGAATTCTTCCTATGAATCTCAACCTGGCGCCTGCTTTTCCCACTATTTGTTTTATGTGATCATTCCACTTCAGATCGCTCCGGATAGTAACTCCTAAGTATTTTACGGTCGTTACCGCTTCCAATGATTTACCACCTATGGCATAATTGTACTGGAATGGATTTCTGCCCCTATGTATGCGCATTATATTACATTTATCTACGTTTAGGGAAAGCTGCCAGCTGTCGCACCATTCATTAATCCTCTGCAGGTCTTCCTGGAGTACGTACGAGTCTTCTGATGTTGCTACTTTCTTGTAGACAACCGTGTCATCTGCAAATAGCCTCACGGAGCTACCGATGTTGTCAACTAAGTCATTTATGTATATTGTAAACAATAAAGGTCCTATCACGCTTCCTTGCGGTACTCCCGAAATTACCTCTACATCTGCAGATTTTGAACCGTTAAGGATGACATGTTGTGTTCTTTCTTCTAGGAAATCCTGAATCCAATCACAAACCTGGTCCGATATTCCGTAAGCTCGTATTTTTTTCACTAAACGTAAGTGCGGAACCGTATCAAATGCCTTCCTGAAGTCCAGGAATACGGCATCAATCTGCTCGCCAGTGTCTACGGCACTGTGAATTTCTTGGGAAAATAGGGCGAGCTGAGTTTCACATGATCTCTGTTTGCGGAATCCATGTTATTTATGATGAAGGAGATTTGTATTATCTAAGAACGTCATAATACGAGAACACAAAACATGTTCCATTATTCTACAACAGATTGACGTAAGCGAAATAGGCCTATAATTATTCGCATCTGATTTATGACCCTTCTTGAAAATGGGAACGACCTGCGCTTTCTTCCAGTCGCTAGGTACTTTACGTTCTTCCAGAGATCTACGATAAATTGCTGATAGAAAGGGGGCAAGTTCTTTAGCATAATCACTGTAGAATCTTAAGGGTATCTCGTCTGGTCCGGATGCTTTTCCGCTACTAAGTGATAGCAGTTGTTTTTCAATTCCGATATCGTTTATTTCAATATTTTCCATTTTGGCGTCCGTGCGACGGCTGAAGTCAGGGACCGTGTTACGATTTTCCGCAATGAAACAGTTTCGGAACACTGAATTCAGTATTTCTGCCTTTCTTCGGTCGTCCTCTGCCATCGTGGTCAACGAGTGACTGAATAGGGGATTTAGATCCGCTTACCGATTTTACATATGACCAAAACTTTTTAGGGTTCTTGTTTAGATTGTTTGCCAATGTTTTATGTTCGAATTCGTTGAATGCTTCTCTCATTGCTCTCTTTACGCTCTTTTTCGCTTCGTTCAGCTTTTCCTTATCAACTATGATTCGACTACTCTTAAACCTATGATGAAGCTTTCTTTGTTTCCGTAGTACCTTTCGTACATGATTGTTATACCACGGTGGATCTTTCCCCTCGCTTTGGACCTTAGTCGGTACGAACTTATCTAAGGCGTACTGGACGATGTTTCTGAATTTTTTCCATTTTTGTTCCACATCCTCTTCCTCAGAAATGAACGTTTGATGGTGGTCACTCAGATATTCTGCGATTTGTGCCCTATCACTCTTGTTAAGCAAATATATTTTCCTTCCTTTCTTGGCATTTCTTATTACACTTGTAGTCATTGATGCAACCACTGACTTATGATCACTGATACCCTCTTCTACATTCACGGAGTCGAAAAGTTCCGGTCTATTTGTTGCTATGAGGTCTAAACCGTTGGCTTCACGAGTTGGTTCTCTAACTATCTGCTCGAAGTAATTCTCGGACAAGGCAGTCAGGATAATGTCACAAGAGTCTCTGTCCCTGGCTCCAGTTCTGATTGTGTGACTATCCCATTCTATACCTGGTAGATTGAAGTCTCCCCCTATTACAATAGTATGATCACGAAACTTCTTCACGACGTTCTGCAGGTTCTCTCTGAGGCGCTCAACTACTACGGTTGCTGATGCAGGTGGTCTATAGAAGCATCCGACTATCATATCTGACCCACCTTGGATACTTAACTTAACCCAGATTATTTCACATTCGCATTCGCTAATAACTTCACTGGATATTATTGAATTCTTTACTGCTATAAATACTCCTCCACCATTGGCGTTTATCCTATCCTTGCGGTATATATTCCATTCTGTGTCTAGGATTTCGTTACTGTTCACTTCCGGTTTTAACCAACTTTCCGTTCCTAATACTATATGCGCACTATTTCCTTCAATAAGAGATACTAATTCAGGAACCTTGCCCTGGATACTCCTGCAGTTTACCAATATTACGTTAACTTTTCCTGTTTTTGGTCTCTGAGGACGGACTTTCTTTACCAACGATGATAATGTTCTCTCTGGTAAGCCGTTAGGTATTTTATCGTTTCGCCCAAGGGGGGGTCCCTCTAACCTAAAAAACCCCCGTGTGCACGCCACACGTACTCTGCTACCCTAGTAGCTGCTTCCGGTGTGTAGTGCACGCCTGACCTGTCTAGGGGGGCCCTACAGTTCTCCACCCAATAACGGAGGTCGATGAATTTGCAACCATTATAGTCGCAGAGTCGTCTGAGCCTCTGGTTTAGACCCTCCACACGGCTCCAAACCAGAGGACCGCGATCGACTCTGGGCACTATGCTGCAGATATTAAGCTCAGCTTGCACTCCGCGTGCGATGCTGGTTGTCTTCACCAAATCAGCCAGCCGCCGGAAGGAACCAAGGATGGCCTCAGAACCCAAGCGGCAGGCGTCATTCGTTCCGACATGTGCTACTATCTGCAGCCGGTCACACCCAGTGCGTTCAATAGCTGCCGGAAGGGCCTCCTCCACATTACGGACGAGACCCCCCGGCAAGCACACCGAGTGCACACTGGCATTCTTCCCCGACCTACCCGCTATTTTCCTGAGGGGCTCCATAACCCGCCTAACGTTGGAGCTCCCTATAACTAATAGGCCCGCCCTCTGTGACTGTCGGGACCTTGCCGGAGAATCGGCCACTGGCCCAACAGGCGAGGCATCCTGTGGTGGCTCGGAAACGATGTCATCACCACTAGGAAGCACCCCGTACCTGTTGGAAAGGGGTAAGGCAGCTGCCACGCGGCCAGATCCCACCTTCGCCTTTCGGCCAGGCACGCGCGAGCCCACCACTGTCCGCCATTCACCCTGGAGTGATGGCTGACCGGTAAGATGCTCACTGCCGGAAGACGCAGCGACATCAGGGGTTCCATGTGATTCCAAGGCCACCGAAGTAGGCATAGGTCTCACCACAGTTGCCCCAACGCCACTACGAGCCGACGCCTGCGCCTCGAGCTCGATGAGCCTAACAGACAAAGCCTCCACCTGCCCCCGAAGAGTGGCCAATTCTCCTTGCGTCCGCTCACAACAACCACAGTCCCTACACATGACTAAGTTTACCCTACTCTATACGGTGACAAATTCCCAAGATAATCTTCTGATGAGCTACTCTGATAATCAAGAAACACTCACTGAAATACGAGACGCGAAAACTACGCTAGGTTTTCCCAGAAAAACTATTTAAAGGCTAAGCGCAGCAAATAAGTACAAAAACGCTTTATACAAACAGTACTCGCTGCTGCTGGTGCTCTCGCTCTGGCTGTCACAAGACAACTGCTGATTCAAGTGACTAGTGGCTAACGGCCGCGAAACAAACAAAAGACGGTTTTAGGGCGCTTTCTGTTCTAAACGATCAAGAAAACACTAAGAAATCTAACACGAAAACTACGTAAAGTTTTATCAAGAACTGTTAGTTACTATGCAGAGCAGATAAACACAAATAGAATCCCTTCCTTAGTGGAAGGTCGTAAACAAAATGCAAAATAAACGCTTTATACAAACAGTACTCGCTGCTGCTGGTGCTCTCGCTCTGGCTGTCACAAGACTTTTCACACACATGGACCCAGATTATTTATTACAACTCTATCAAACATCTTAGAACCGTAGTTCCCAAACTTTCTGAGTGCTGTCAGTCATTACGTAGTACGCAAGCCGTGCTCCCCCTCCCTCAACGTCAACAGAATTACCCCACAACTTTGAACTGAAAAGAAGGTTAATTATATTTAGTTTTGTCAGTGTTTTATTAAATCTCGAACCAGTAAGGTAATTAAATAAATTGTACTGCTAACCTGTATCGTCATTTTTTCTTTTATAAAATGATGAAGCAATTCTCCGTACATCGCGATGGCTACCTGCAACTCTGCAGAAAATAAAGTTAAACTGAGGATAGACACTTGCAACAAAACATGTTACCTCTGCACCAGTTGTCTCCCTAGTTACACTTGCTTCACCCACATGCTGCACTCACATTTAAAGTCAACCATGTTAAAATTTGTGTATTATACTTACTGGTTGGAATAAATTGATTGCTAGACATCTTACTTCTGAACTGGCAGAGGCTGGAAGACTTCAGACCGGCAATGCTTTGTGTATGACCACTGACACTAACTACAATAATACTACTGTGTACTCATGAACAGGGAAAATAAAAGATGGCTAGAGTATTCTGGAGGACGAGAAACACCTACAACAGATCATGGCCATCACGTAACGTAAAAGTGAGACGTTAAAACATTGTCATCAGGGTAGAAACTTTATAAGAATAATAAACAGTGGTTATGGATAGGAAAGATGTACTAGAAAATACTGAGAAACTAGAGAGAAGAATCAGCCGATAAATAGTAGAGCTCAATAAGACAGAATAGGGCTACAGATTGTGGAGTAGAGGAGAGACAGGACAGATATCTAACATAGTACATGGCATGAAGAAACGTCGACTGAAAATTCACGGGCGTATCAAGAGAATACCGGAACCCGACAAACTAAACAGATCTTGGAGTACACTGAAAGCATTAAGAACTTGAAGTGGATCACCGACGTCAGAAAAGAACTGAATGAAGAACTGAATGGGAACTGATGAGCCAGCCGGTGCGAACGAGCGGTTCTAGGCGCTTCAATCTGGAACCGCGCGACCGCTACGGTCACAGGTTCGACTCCTGCCTCGGGCATGGATGTGTGTGATGTCCTTAGGTTAGTTAGGTTTCAGTAGTTCTAAGTTCTAGGGGACTGATGACCTCAGATGTCAAGTCCCATAGTGCTCAGAGCCATTTGAACCGTTTTTGAAAACTGATGACTCAGATACACGGGACAGACAAACATTCAACCACAAGGTGCACAAATGGAATGTGAGCCAAGATGCCAAGAAATTCAAAACAGGAGCAACTGAGTCGTAAGAAAGAAAGGTAATGCGTAGTTTGAAAATGAAAGAAGTGTGGCGCCTGAGAAAAATCTCACATCGAGTAGACACTTCGCGTGTTTCTTTTTGCGGCCTATAGTAATAATATTAATAATGATAATGTCTAGGCTGTGCAGCAGTATAGTAGCCATTATATAGTGACTGTTGAGTTGTGCTGTCAATTACTCAGTTTATGTGTTGCGAAATGAGAATGAAACAATTTGTGATCAATTGCCGGAACTGCCTACAACTCGGAGAAAGCAATTTCGTGAGATATCTAAGCATATGTAGTGTGTATGTTTCAGTTTTACTGTCATAGATGCGCACTATAAAGTGCAAAGTATGTCTGTAGTTGGCGGTCTATGTGAGGAAGGTGTTCAGGCATTCTTTTCGCAAGTAGGAACCTGTAGTACATTGTGTCACGCGTTAATGCTAGTACAAGAAAAAAATGTAATTATTGGTAATTTACGTAATAAGCATTGCAGTCTTACGAAATAGTGTTAATTTAATCTCATGACCGAAACACAATCGAACCCTTTTGTTTTTACTCTCAGAAAATTTCATTTCACTCCTCAGGCGGTAATTACCCCACGATGAGAAACATTGCCTTACATAGATTTAAGAGGATGACTGTGACAGACGTAGGCTTGTTAAGGGCATCAAGCACCAATTTTCTAAATTCTACTGTGCCCCATACTACACCTGTACCACTTCGGATCCAGAACTGCGACGTAGTTTTCCTTCCAAGTAATTAATTAATCCAGGGAGACATTCGAAGGCGGAGTGGAACCGGCCGAGGTCAGTAACGTCGTTACCAGTTTTCACTGTGCGCTAGGGGAGCTTGTTTCGTTAGTATAATTTTTTGAAGTCGCTAAGCCTTCGCCTTCGCAAATCAGTAGATTTAGTACACGTATGGTGCATTTAGCTAACAGGTTTAGGGATTTGCGTAGCGCCAAAGCGGAGGATACGCGCTGCAAACAGTTAGGCGAGTTCGTTGATGAGTTGGTCGCGAGAATGCAGAAGAGAATCAGTTGCGTGGATGACTCTGGTGCGGCTGAGGGGGAGTGGGGTGGAGCGTAATCCATGGAACCAGTGCGTGGTGAGCGAATTAGCCACGAATTGTGTTCTATTTAACAAAAAAATTCACCAAACAGCCATACAAATTGAAAAGTTCTTTTATTTTATTTTCGCTACCAATTTAGGCAATTAATTATACCATTTTCATGACCCATATGCACCTCTCAAAAATAATCGACGTTGACATACTGGAGCCATATATTTCTGGATGTCGTGAATTCTCAAGTGCTTCATTCGAAGACTTTACAGTTGCAGTCAAGACTTCGAAGGGGCAATTCACGTTATCTAGAAGCAGATGACCCCAGTATTCCAATATCGATTATTGTTGAGAGTTGCATTTGGGGCCTGATGATGGCATAATGAATGTTAGCGAAAATAAAATAAAAGAACTTCTCAATTTGAACGGCTGTTTGGCGAATTTCTTTGTTAAATATTTGACTAGCCACTGTCCCTCGTCCACAAGGTGTCAACAGAGACGAAATTGTGTGCTAATTTGTCCAGGCTATTTTCTAAACTGCCTATCCCTTTGGCGGGGATGCTGTGGGAAGCAAGAGTATTGTCATTGACGTACACTGAGGATGTTCAACTGTCGCTGTATGTTCTCTGGTATTGCAGGATGATGACGAAATGGTTGGTTTGAGCAATGTGCAATCTTATCAAATTTGGTGCCAGATAGTCACGCGGATTTGGAACAATCTCTGAAGTAGGTGATGCGGGATAACTTCTCCTTCTTGGAATTTAGGCTGGTCAGATAAGTTACGATTTCAGTTGGTAAGAGCTGATAATTGGGTACGAGTATGGCGCACAGCCCATAAAGCCATGGACCCAAGTTTTCAACAAGGCACTTCGAAAACTGGTGGTGGCTCCATAACGGTGTGGCCTGTGTTTACATGGAATGAATGCGGTCCTCTGGTCCAAATAAACCCATCATTGACTGGAAATGGTTATGTTCGGCTATTTGGAGACCAATTGGTATTGTATATGTTATTTTTGGAATTTTGTTGTGCTCAGCTCTCGAACCCACCACCACTACTCCTGCCACTGACATACATGGAATGCAAACAGATAACGAAATTAGTTGACGAGGTGGTCGCGAAAATGTAGAAGAATATCAACTGTACAGGTGACTCCGGTGCGTGGCCGTGCGGTTCTAGGCGCTACAGTCTGGAGCCGAGCGACCGCTACGGTCGCAGGTTCGAATCCTGCCTCGGGCATGGATGTGTGTGATGTCCTTAGGTTAGTTAGGTTTAATTATTTCTAAGTTCTAGGCGACTGATGACCTCAGAAGTTAAGTCGCATAGTGCTCAGAGCCATTTGAACCATTTTTGACTCCGGTGCAGAGGGTGCAACGTTATCGTGGAAACACAGCGTGGTGAGCAAATTAGCGAAGAATTGTGCCCTCTTTCTCTGGACTATTTACTAAATTGCCCTTTAGCAGGACAGCTTGGGAAGGGGAAGAATTGTCAGTGAAGTGCACTGAGGATGTTGAACAGCCATTATATTTTATTTTCAAACTGTAGGATCTTGGTGAAATGTTTGATTTGAGTGATGTGTAGTTTTACCATATTTGGCGTTCGACTGTTACTGGGCGCTTGGAGGTGATGGGGAATGTGGTGTCACCGCCAGACACCACACTTGCTAGGTGGTAGCTTAAATCGGCCGCGGTCCATTAGTACATGTCGGACCCGCGTGTCGCCACTGTGTGATCGCAGACCGAGCGCCACCACATGGCAGGTCTAGAGAGACGTATGAGCACTCGCCCCAGTTGTACGACGACGTTGCTAGCGACTACACTGACGAAGCCTTTCTCTCATTTGCCGAGAAACAGTTAGAATAGCCTTCAGCTAAGTCCATGGCTACGACCTAGCAAGGCGCCATTTGTACCATTGCATGTATCTCAAGATAGTCTCACTTGTATCATCAAGAATGCTGTATACCAAAGGACGATATAAAAGTTAAGTGTTCTAGTAGCTACGTTCTTTTCTTTATCACATTCATTACGAATCCTGTTCCAGACTTCGCGCCAGTCGGCGTGTGTGTACGTGTGCCCTTTCGGCCACCCATCTCTGTGGACTGGCTGCCTTGTCAGTCCACTACAGGGAATAACTTGAGCTTTTTCCCATTTATGTAGGAAATGTTTATCTGCGTGGGGACGCCACCAGTTGATTGAAAAGAATTACTATGTCGCGTAGGGTCATGATGAGTTAGTGGAGAAGTACGTAAGGGGAATGAACGACAGTGTTAAAGGCATGTGCTTATATCTACTGTAGCATGAGATTATTTATACTATTTCTGACGGAATGCGACCCACCGACAGAGCTATAGTCACCTTTAATGAACAACCCAGGAACTTCCAACGCTGGGTGGAATGAATTGAGATATAGAGGCTGTGTGCCAGGCCGATGTTACTGGTGTCGGGACTGGGATAAGGAGTGAGCAGCTATATGGAAACAGGCTCAAAAATGGTTCAAATGGCTCTGAGCACTATGGGACTCAACTGCTGAGGTCATTAGTCCCCTAGAACTTAGAACTAGTTAAACCTAACTAACCTAAGGACATCACAAACATCCATGCCCGAGGCAGGATTCGAACCTGCGACCGTAGCGGTCTTGCGGTTCCAGACTGCAGCGCCTTTAACCGCACGGCCACTTCGGCCGGCTATGGAAACAGGGTATCAGGTAATATATCGTGTGTATCTGATATCAGATGTTACAGGTGACAGGTTAAGTGTCACTTGGCAAGGAACAGCTGAGTAGTCTGCCTGATACATGACAAGTGTGGAAAGGCATCTCACTGAGACTGCCTAACGAAGATTAGTACCTGGCACGCTGTGTACTATGCAAATTCCCTTATCTCTCTGGCGAGATAGTCATGTAGATATAAATTGAGGGGAAACGCTACTGTTAGGGAAATTAGGGGTAAGGTGAGGATTCATAATTTTATCTGAGTGATTCAACTTAAAGTTGTTCCGCATTTGGCGGTTCCTGGAATTCTGGGGGTGAATTTTATCCGATATCTTGGCGTAATTCCAACCTGGAGCAGACACAAGATTTGTTTCGGGTTCCATAGTGTGCAGACCTACCACTCTTGCGAGCATCGATCGCGAGTGGGGCCCAAGGAATAACGGACATGGGTAAGAAGGAGATAATGATTTTAATTATTTAACACATGAACAGGGTTGTCAGCTCTACGAAACGTGTGGTCCGTTCTTGATGTCTCTCCAACTCATACTAAGCAGCTTAAGATGATATGTTGATGGACGGAGTTATTGAGCCATCTGCATCACCCTATTCTTCCTCAATATATGTTGTGGCCAAGGGGCAGGACGGGGTAGAACCATATCCGGCTAGCTGAAGACTCAAAACATATCACGGCTTTTACAATCAACTGGAATCTTTATGACAACACTTTATGACAACAAAAATGTTCCGTTTGGGCTGTCTACAGGCCGTGACGCTTCTTAGAATTTTGAAAAATGTTGATCTGAAGCTTCATTGTATTCACCACAAGCTTGATGATCTGGTGATTTTCAGTGAAGTTTTGACGAACATCTCGTTGACATTAGAGAAGTTATGCAGCATCTTCGCAATGCTGGACTCTCTCTCGACCCATCAAAAGTGAGATTTTCGCAACCGGAGATTTCATTTTTTGAGCACCTAGCCTCCACTCAGTGTGCCAGATTAGACCAGAGCTGCACTGAAGCAAATTAAATGTTCCCTCCACCACAGAATACGTGGGGTAGCTTGTTTTATAGGCATGATCAAATTTTAGACAACTTATTTTCAACTCTGCTCAGCTTGTGTCATCCCTCAATCAATTTAGGGAGAAGAGGCGAAAATTTGAGTGGGAAGCATCTCAGGAAGTGGCATTTGAGGTCCTGAAGTCGGCTTTATTGAGTGCCCGGAAATGGGCATCAACGAGAGAATACACTGGGTGGCGAAAGACGTGGGACACCTATTAATATCGGGTCGGACTTCCTTTGGCCCGGCGTCATGCAGCAGCTCGACAGACGTTGGAAGTCCCTTGCAGAAATATTCAGCCATGCTGCCTCTGTAGGCGTCCATAACTGAGAAGGTGCAAGATTTTGTACACGAACTGACCTCTCGATTACGCCCCACAAATGCTAGATGGGATTCATGTCGGGCGATCTAAGTGGCCATATCATTCGCTCGAACTGTCCAGAGTGTTCTTCAAGCGAATCACAAACGATTGTGGTTCTGTGACGTGGTGCATTGACATCAATAAAAATTCCATCGTTGTTTGGGAACATGAAGTACTTGAATGGGTGCAAATGGTCTCCAAGTAGCCGAACACAAACATTTCCCGTCAATGATTCGTTCAATTGGACAAAGAGACCGAGAGCATTCCATTATGGAGCCACAACCTTATTGACAATTGGGTCCAAGGTTTCGTGGGGTTTGCGCCACTCTGGAACCCTAACATCAGCTCTTCCGTACTGAAATCGGGTCTCATGTGACCAGGCCAGGCTTTTCCAGTAGTCTAGGGTCCAACTGACATAGTCACTAGCCTAGGAAACGTGCTGCAGGCGATGTCATGATGTTAGTAAATTCACTCACATCTGTAGTCTTCTGCCATACCCATTAATGCAAAATTTCGGCACACTGTCGTAACGGATACGTTCGTCGTACGTCCCAGATTTCTTTCTCATATTACTTCAAGCAGCGTTACTTGTCTGTTAACACTGACAATTCTATGTAAACGACGCTGCTCTCGGTCGTCAAGTGAGGGTCATGGGCCCTGCGTTGTCTGTGGTCGGAGATAACGTCTGAAATTTGTTATTTTGGGCACATACTTAACATTGAGGATTTCGGAATACTGAACACCTTAACGATCTCCGAAATGGAATGCCCCATGCAGCTCCAACTGCCATTTCGTGTTCAAAGTTCGTTAATACCCGTCATGCGACCATATTGATGTCGAAAACCTTTTGACATGAATCACCAGAGTACAGATGACAGCTCTGTCAATGAACTGCCCTTTTATGCATTGTGTACGCAATAGTACCGCCATATATAAGGGTGTATCATAATTAAGGGCGTAAACGCGTACAGTCTAAAGTACGCGATCCTAGAAGCAAAAAAGTCTCAGTAAACATACGGACGAAAATGCGGACCTTAAGAGCTACGAGCAATTTTTCATCTTTGATACTGTGAAACAAATCTCTTTTACTGTAAGTTATTTGCTGTCCACATTTTAGAAAGTGGTAATATGGACCAAAACAGGAAAAAATGTCCAGAAAACATGTGCTCTAAAACGCATACCTTAAAAGTTACGAGCACTTGATCATTGGAAGAGTTTTGTTTCAAAGGAGCAAAGATGAACAAGTGCTCATAGCTCTTAAGGAACGCATTTTAGAGCACATTGATGGACAATATGTAAAATTGATGAAAATACGACAAAAATGTGGAGTGAGCTTACTTACATGCTCGCTTGGATGTATGAAAATCATTCTGTTCCTCCACTGGTGGGATTAACAACTGATGGTGCATTGTTTCCGTACTCTTCAGTTTAAATGCTGCAGAATACCCCCTTATTTCACATGCAGTTATGCACTGTAAGCCATAAAAATGAAAGTTGTTGTGTCTAAAGATTTGTAGGTCAGGATGACCATCACATAAGACACCGAAACAGTGATCATCTACTTGTGTGTAATATGCACCACCAATATGGGGAATCAATGCTCTTGATCTCTTCAAAAACGGAACACCGAGGCGTCTGCTACCTCGACACTGTGGAAAAAGAGATTAAATGTAGACGTCATCACCTTCGGACAGCTGTTTGGAAACGCTCCACAATGCCGCAAACTATTCCACTTTTCCAAACGTTGCGACATTTTTGTCAATGGGAAACAACGCCGCTGTCTTTTATTTCCACCATCCTTTGTGTTATGGAAGCAGCTTACCAAACACCATGCAATGTCCAGCTTTCTGTGAGAGCCAATAGATCGAAACGTTGTTAATGTCTGTTTAGCACCTGGCACAGACCTCAGAGTCATGGTAGATGTTCAAATGTGTGTGAATTTCTAAGTGACCAAACTGCAGAGGTCATCGGTCCCTAGACTTACACACTACATAAACTAACTTATGTTAAGTACAACACATACACCCATGCCCGAGGGAGGACTCGAGCCCCTGGCGGGAGGGGCCGGTCATGGTAGAAATACAAAATGTATGCCAGAAAAAATGGTTCAAATGGCTCTGAGCACATTGGGACTTAACTGCTGAGGTCATCAGTCCCCTAGAACTTAGAACTACTTAAACCTAACTAACCTAAAGACATCACACACATCCATGCCCGAGGCAGGATTCGAACCATCCATCGTAGCGGTCCCGCGGTTCCGGACTGTACCGCCTAGAACCGCTTTGCCACTCCGCCCGGCTGTATGCTAGAGTATATCGCTGTAGTCATGCACTGATTCGATGTGTAACAGGAAAAAAATAATATATGGAACTGCTTATGAAACAGCAACACAAAAACTCTATACCGTGATTGATAAACTTTGGGATATGGTCGTCCTCCAGTACAGGCGACAAAACGTTACACAGGTCCATAGAAGCGAATTTGATCACTAGTTACCTGCTCAAGTGGACCAGTACATTTATATGTAATGGAATCTTCAGAGATACTCGATGTCAACACACAGACGGTATTTGTTTTTGATGTATCGGAAGGTAAGGAATACGATACAGAAGATTCGGATATGTATAGTGTGATATTTATAGACAGTCATTCGATATCAACGAATTGCATGTGTTGTGCTTCTAACTATTGGAACAGTGCTGCCGGAACATAGTGGAATTTCTAGAGAATTAGCAGGGGTTGCCAATTGGCATGGGACGCCATTTACTTCTCAAAATGATGTGGATTCAAATGCTATCTCTCGAAGACTGGAGGATTCGTGAGAATATGGAAGGTAAGCGATTCTCTGACGAAAGGGGAGTTGGGAGGTGACCTCTATATCATGTCTTTCAAGTATTGCGGACAAACGTATTACAACTATAACTAAGAGACAACAATGTTTCCAGTGTTAAGACTGCATATAAGTGGATGGAATCTTAGTAGTTGGACTAAATTTACGTCTACATCTATATTCATACGTCGCAATCCATCGTATAGTGCGTTGTGGCGTGTACCCTGTACCACTAATAGTCGTTTCCTTTCCTATTCCAGTCGCAAATAGAGCGAGGGAGAAAAGCACTGTCTATATGACTACATTTGACATTTGAGAGCTATTTCCTGTATTTTATATTCGTGGTCCTTACGCGAAATGTACACTCCTGGAAATTGAAATAAGAACACCGTGAATTCATTGTCCCAGGAAGGGGAAACTTTATTGACACATTCCTGGGGTCAGATACATCACATGATCACACTGACAGAACCACAGGCACATAGACACAGGCAACAGAGCATGCACAATGTCGGCACTAGTGCAGTGTATATCCACCTTTCGCAGCAATGCAGGCTGCTATTCTCCCATGGATACGATCGTAGAGATGCTGGATGCAGTCCTGTGGAACGGCTTGCCATGCCATTTCCACCTGGAGCCTCAGTTGGACCGGCGTTCGTGCTGGACGTGCAGACCGCGTGAGACGACGCTTCATCCAGTCCCAAACATGCTCAATGGGGGACAGATCCGGAGATCTTGCTGGCCAGAGTAGTTGACTTACACCTTCTAGAGCACGTTGGGTGGCACGGGATACATGCGGACGTGCATTGTCCTGTTGGAACAGCAAGTTCCCTTGCCGGTCTAGGAATGGTAGAACGATGGGTTCGATGACGGTTTGGATGTACCGTGCACTATTCAGTGTCCCCTCGACGATCACCAGTGGTGTACGGCCAGTGTAGGAGATCGCTCCCCACACCATGATGCCGGGTGTTGGCCCTGTGTGCCTCGGTCGTATGCAGTCCTGATTGTGGCGCTCACCTGCACGGCGCCAAACACGCATACGACCATCATTGGCACCAAGGCAGAAGCGACTCTCATCGCTGAAGACAACACGTCTCCATTCGTCCCTCCATTCACGCCTGTCGCGACACCACTGGAGGCGGGCTGCACGATGTTGGGGCGTGAGCGGAAGACGGCCTAACGGTGTGCGGGACCGTAGCCCAGCTTCATGGAGACGGTTGCGAATGGTCCTCGCCGATACCCCAGGAGCAACAGTGTCCCTAATTTGCTGGGAAGTGGCGGTGCGGTCCCCTACGGCACTGCGTAGGATCCTACGGTCTTGGCGTGCATCCGTGCGTCGCTGCGGTCCGGTCCCAGGTCGACGGGCACGTGCACCTTCCGCCGACCACTGGCGACAACATCGATGTACTGTGGAGACCTCACGCCCCACGTGTTGAGCAATTCGGTGGTACGTCCACCCGGCCTCCCGCATGCCCACTATACGCCCTCGCTCAAAGTCCGTCAACTGCACATACGGTTCACGTCCACGCTGTCGCGGCATGCTACCAGTGTTAAAGACTGCGATGGAGCTCCGTATGCCACGGCAAACTGGCTGACACTGACGGCGGCGGTGCACAAATGCTGCGCAGCTAGCGCCATTCGACGGCCAACACCGCGGTTCCTGGTGTGTCCGCTGTGCCGTGCGTGTGATCATTGCTTGTACAGCCCTCTCGCAGTGTCCGGAGCAAGTATGGTGGGTCTGGCACACCGGTGTCAATGTGTTCTTTTTTCCATTTCCAGGAATGTATGTTGGCCGGAGTAGAATCCTTCTGCAATCACCTTCATATTTCAGCTGTCAACAGTGGTCCTCAAGAAGAGAACATTTCCTTCCCTCCAGGGATTGCCATTTGAGTTTTCGAAATATCCAGCCACCAATTTGGCGTGAGTCAATAGGAATGCTCCTAAAAGGCTGTATTCTGAGGGAAAGCCAAGTCTGCAGGCTCGCACACATTTGGCATTGGCGGCGGTGGCTGCTGTTTACATGCGGGTCAGTGGCGGCAGTGGGGACATGGGACGAGTTATTGTGGGGTTATAGAAGAGAGTGAAACATCTTACTGCTCCCATAGACCGACAGGTCTCCACAGGGTTAGTTCGAGGGCAGTATACTAGTATTCCACCAGCATGACAAGCCAACCGACAGACAGAACATGATTAGTGTTGGATATCTTCGCCAATTTGACGACATTTACCACCCATTTTGGTATTGCAGGAAGTGAGTACCTTGCCTGTGAGAATCTCCCAGAGACGTCACAAAAGAGTCTGTAATGGTTATTTGACGTGTGTAATCCAACTGCAGGAAAAATATTACGCATCATGCAGAGGAACTCTCATGATCGATTTAATACATTAGTCAATCAATTTTGTACCAATGACGTGCCACCGAGCAGGTGGAAGCGTGGCCGAGAGTACCATAGGATATGGTTCGCGAGACGTAGCGGTAATCAGGCGTTTTTTCGTTGTGGGGACACCTTTTAAAGAAATTTAAATCTCTCACCTACACAGGGAGAGATGAACATCGTAATATACTCTGAAATATTATCAAATTTATGATGTGATACACAGTGTTAACCTGATATTTACAACTCTTCTGTGGTGCTACCTTAGGAGACTTCATAGGTGACAAGGTATCAGGCTATTTTAAGAGAGTCCTATACTAGGAAGGCATGCTGTCATAGAGGTAGAGCATGCTATTTAGCACTCTGTCATGAGCCAAAACTGAGTTAAATATTCTAATCGTATGATGTAGGTTGTAACAGATATTAAGCTGATAACAATAGATTTTTTAACCTGATGATAAAATACTGAGGGGAAATATGGCGTATCTCACATTGTTGTACGAGATCTTCACAACAATTAACGATTCTCCAGCGATGTAAAAATTCGTGTATGCACTGATTTTTATGTCTTTGATAATAACTGATATAAAAGGTAGGATCTTCATTTCGTGTGAGAAATTCGAGCTGTATGGTCAGCAACATCCCTATCTCGGATTGGGTAAAGTGGATTTTTTAAACTGCTGATAATCTACGTCGGGGATGGAATCGCAGTTAGGAATATACGTCTAAACTGCACCTCACAGTCTCTCAGTGTTCCACAGTCAGTGGCAGGGTCAATCATGGGGGCTTGGCCTAATGAAAGCCATGGCTTTGCCTCGTGTGACTGGCGCGTATAAAGAAAGATATCGGCTAGTCAGCTCTTGGCCTCTGTCGTGGGGGTAAGTTCTGGCTGCGCTACTCTCTGGATGGTTGAAGAGGGGAATAGCCAGTATGCTGGTTGAGTGACAACAGAAGGGGATGCGTGTGCTGTGTCTGTTCTACGATTTTTATGTGGAAATTTGAGAAGATTCAATATAGCAAGTGTTTGCGTTGGACAGTTATTCCCCCTATGTAAATTGGTCACTTGACATACACACATGTGATCGAAAGAAATCGGGGCAGGGGGCTGCTGAATGTGGTGTTGAGCGGTGCAGACGTGAGCTCTACCCAAATGAGGGAGGCCTATCTCCGGTAAACCGATTAAATAAAGAATTTGCAAAGCTAATTGAACAATATGTTATTGACAATGGTTTGAATTTCATGTAATGGGAGCCTTTCTCTCCACCAGGGACTGTGGCGAGGGGAAGGGGATTTGTGAGAGTGGTGTGGGAGAAGAGGGAGTGGTGGGGGTTTTCTCAGAATGACAGATTATCCTCAGGGAGTCATAAATCAACCTTCAGGTGGTCACAAATCAATTATCATTACAGTAGGTTGGGGGAGGGGGATAATTTGCCCCTTAATGTGTGCTAGCCACTGAACGTATGCAACCCACAAAAACAGATATTGTCAGGATTGACGTTGTAACAATACTGTGGGTATCCTTTTCTTTTTAAAGATATCATGGAACAACAAGAGAATCAGGAAGGGGGAACAGTTAGGTAATTTTTTATGAAGGAAAAATTCTATTTTGCACTGCATGGGGAAGTCTTTTGGCAAAATAGTTGTACTTAAGTATTTGGTAGCCCTGGTCTTCAAGGATCACCACGAAACCACTGTAGGTGGCCATCTGTCTGTGTTTGAGGTTAGGATGAATATTAGGGAGTACTTTATGGGCAAACAGATTAGGGGTCTTGTACAGAGCTGTAAGATGTACAGAGGTGTAAGATAATACTCGTGAAGGAATCCTGGCATCGGAAGTAGCTAATCAGCCATCTGAGAGGATATTTGTTGACTATGTGGGGCCTTTCCCAGTATTGCAATAGGGAAATAGTACACATATGTGTGTGTGGAAGCATTTATTCATTTCTGCTTGCTGATTCCAATTCGTGGTACTACGAGTACTTCACAGATTTGTATGAAATGCCTCCAGTCTATGTCATATGCAGCCTGTTAGTTACTGATAATTCTCCAAAATTCACCTCTGCTGCTTTCCACACGTTTTCTTTCGAAACTGGTGTTAGTCACATCCCAACAACAGCGTATTTACCTAGCCTGTCGTTTGCTGAGAGAGTGAACTGGAATTTGCACACAGCCCTAATTGCTTTTCATCATACACATCACAACCGTTGGGACAGCTCTCTACCTTAGTTGGGGTACATTTATATCATAGCCATTCATGAGACTCATCAGCACTCACCAGCCTTTCTTATGTTAACTTTAAGGCCAAACAACCCCTTGTATAATCTATGGATGCTAAACGATCTTCTTCCCGAGAGAGCAGACGCTGCGCAACTTCGGGCTAACTGGAAGCGCGCGAAGAGTAATGTAATGCTTGCCCATGAGATGCTAGAGCGCCACTGTAATCCTGGGAGGTGGCCGATCCCGTTAAGACCGGGCAACAAGGTTTGAAGTAAGAATATTTTGACAGTGACCCGTGAGGAAGAGAAGCTGATGGGGAAACTCTTACCTAGATTTGAGTGCCCAGTTCATGTCCTATGCTTCGTGACTGCGATCATCTTGCTTGTTTGAAATCCTCATGCCAATCGAATTTTTGGGGTTGGCATTTCTCAAACAAATCCCGTTCAAAAGTGTGGCTCTTTCCAACCGTTCAGAGAACGCTCAGTGGCTGTTTCTGCCGTGCTGCCTCCTGGGGCGTCCTCAATTCCTGTCTAGCGGTTAACGATCTAAGATTGCAGAGACAACATGCGCTTGGCGGACACAGTTCGCTACCTGTGCCGACCCGATGAGAAGTGGGACCTGTGCACGGATCATCCAGCCAAAATATGATTTCGTGCCGCGGTCCGATCAGTTTCGTTCAAAGTATGTAGAATAATCGGATGAGTAAAATGTGTATCGTGCTGAGCTGCACTGTGTAATGGACGCCGTTGTCTAATCAAAGAAGGTGAATGTTTTACTACAAATGCTTGCTATTTATTATTAACTGACATTAAACGATTTCGTGTTATTTTCGATGGCCTGGTTAGTGGCCGTGATTTTGGTTGTCTTTTTATGGAAGAACTATTATCAGTTTCCTTTTTGGGCTTCTTTTGTTTGTTGTGCATTTTACAAGGTCATCTCATTCAAAATAGTGTGGTACCATACTTCTTGTTCTTCAAATTTGAAGTTCATTTGCCGTAAAATTAAAAATTTACTAGCACAATGTATAATAACCCAAATGTAAACAATTATTAAAAAATAATATAAAATGACACAACCTACGTGATTAATTTGCCGTAACTAGTGGCTTGAAATTCGAACTATATGGGAGTATTATTCAAAGCCTATGCTTTAAAGGAACCATAGATGCTAAGCTCTTTTCTTAAATTCAATTTTCGCTGTTTAACCTTCCTATTAATCACGCATCTGAAGACGGCTGAATAGTTGTCAGCCGGAATAATGTGGCAAGACGTCAACGTTACCAGGATGCAGTGCCCAAACTTGATGGAATATTATGTTCCTGGTTGTGGTTTAAGAAGATATCAGTTCCCTTCTGTAAACCGCTTTGTAACTGTGGTAGCAATTTGAGATCTCTGGCACAGTATTTCTCTTTCTTATGGAACTGAAAAAGGCAAAGGTATGGAAGAACTTCCGCACACGTGCCGTTATTCGTTTGATTTTGTAAGATACTGCTACTGGTGTTTATAATTTTCGAAACATCTATTCAAAGTTCACTTGGAATAATGTTGAGAACTTTGAGAGAAATTCGCGTTTACATTTCGTTTCGCTATGTTATTTATTCAACTTCAATTCATTGAGAAAATTGTTTCATTTTTAGTTCAGATAAAGGTGTTTTGTAGGCCCAAAAGTTAGCCATATTTTCCATACCTAATTTTACTGTTTATTCCTTAGCAGCAATTGTTTGTTGTTGTAGTTGTTACTGGTTTGGTCTTGAGTTGGAAGAATGGTTCGACGCAGTTCTTCGTTCTAGTTTAACCTGTACTAAAATTATCACAACCTACATCCATTTGAACACGCTTATTGCATTCAAGCTTGGTCGCCCTCTGCTGTTTTAACCCTTACACTTCCATCAATTTCCAACCTGACAATTCTTTGATACATCAGGGTTTTGTCCTTTGAACTGATGTCATCTTTTACTCAAGTTCTTACACAAATTTCACTTTCACCAATTCTATCCATTTGTTATTCGATCCATCAATCTAATCTTCAGTATTCGTTTATCGAATCATATTTCAGAGGTTTCTACGCTTTTCTTGCTCGAATTGCATATCGTCCTCGTTTCTGTTTCATGTAGGGCTACACATCAGACAAATTTCTTCAGAAAATACTGCCAAACACTTAAATTAATATTTGATGTTAAGGAAAACCTCTTTTTCAGAAAAGCTTTTCTTGCTAATTTTAGTCCTGGGAGTCTGTACATCGATCTATTAACGCTCGGTTATCTTTGCCGATCCATACAGGGAATTTTTCTCGTCTGTCGAAAGAGGGCAAGTCGAGCGGTTTTAAATGGTGGATCGCTACGAGAGAGGTAGGACAACGATGCTACAAGGAGTTGAGCCATTTTCCTCGTGATGTTGGCGAGTCGTGGACGAGGAAGCAAGGGCCGCTTGGCGACTGTGTATATGGAATGTTAAGAATGCCTGGTGTGCAACCGGAAGGGATCTGTACTAGAGCAGGACGTGTTCTCGAAATGTGAATATTTTCTCCGTCACCAGAAGGTTCCAAAATTCCCGTATACCTTGAAGTGATCGTCGACTTTGAATTATAACGCTCTGCCACGACGAACGTTCATAAACCTTTTTCAGTGGACGAGTTTCAACATCGGAAAGGAATATAACAGTATTTGCACTATCTAATTCCATCGCTCCTTCAGTTTCCACTAGCTGCATCATGTGGTCGCCAAAAATTTCAGTTTGTAGTACTGTTTAAGACTGATTATTGGCCTTGTATCTAATGGTGAATTTACAGGTATCTGCCGTAGTAGCGGTCAGTGTTAAACGAACTTACGATTCCACTTGTTTTGCGAGGGGCTGGTTAAGCCGTCATGGAAGTCGCCCTCAGTGACATGTAATGAGAGTGAGAAAACCCGTGAGGGGCAGGTGGTAGGTATTTATGTATGTTCTTATATTAATTTTGATACTAAGTAGGTATGGCATTGTCTAGTCAACTTTTGGCCGTATGTAACTGTACACCCTAAGGTCATTTCTACGGATTTCATAATTGATATTTAATGAAGTTTAAAAAATATTCAAAATCTGTTATTGGCATTTTGGTTCCGTGTCGTTTTGAGTGGTTTAGCTGTAATTATTCAGCAGAATGTAATGTGCCAATTACTCTTGAAATCAGCTAATTTCGCATTTAATGAAAACTCAAATATTCTTTTTAAAAATGATTATTATCGCCATTTTAGCGCTGTCTCTGCTTTTGGTAATTTAAACGTGGCTGCTCATAATAAGTAAGTACTGAAGTTGTCGAAGTGCTATTTAACCTGTTGTAAGGAAAATTTTATTAAAAGTTATTATTGTCATTTAGCTCGTGTGTGGTATTCTATAATTTAATTTAACGGTGCCTATTCATTAGTATTTAAGCTGATAAATCGCTGTTGAGGATGCTGAAGCATTATTCAAACTGCCTTAAGGAAAATTTTATTAAGAGTTATCTTGGTCATTCTGCTGCTGTGTTGTATTCCACAGTTTAATTTAACGATGACTATTCATCAGTATTTAGTCTGATAAGTCACTACTGAAGTTGTTGAAGCACTATTTAACTTGAACTTGATGAAAATTTTCTTGTAAGTTGTTATTAACATTTTGTGGCTGTGCTACATTCCAAAGTAAAGCTGTAATCATTCATTATTTGTGTTCCTTTGGATGTCGCGGGGCTAAGGTCACAATTTGTAAGCACAAGGTAATTATCAATAAAACCTGATATTCCTGTTAAATGAAAGATTATTCCGGGCACCTACCGCTTCCCCGGTAAATCCCTCCCACATGTCACTTTTCCCAGTCTACATTTCATACCCTCTCCACTTTGACCATCATCAATTAGTTTGCTACCCAACTAGCAGAACTAATCTATTACTTTTAGTTTCTCATACCTTTAACTAATTTCCTGAGAATCGTCTGATTTAATTCTGTACCATTCTACTACCCTTGTCTTACTTATATTGATTTCCACGACGTAATATCTTTTCAAGACACTATCCATACCATACAACTGCTCTTCCAAGCCCTTTTTCGCCTCTGATTGAATTACAGTTTCATAGAAAAACCTTAATGTTTTTCTTTCTTCTCATTTTCTTTCTAAATTTCTCCTTGGTTTCCTTCACAACTTGCTCATGAATGACGTCGTGGATGGGCTAGAACTATCTCTTACTCCCTTCTCAACGATGGCTGTCCATTTAATTACCTTTGACTCTGACTGCAGTGGATATCCTTTCGATCGCTGTATTTATTCCTCCCTACAATATTTGAAAGAAAGTATCCTAGTCAACATTATCAAAAGCTTTCTCTACATCCACAAATGGTCGAAACGTATGTTTATCTTTCTTCAACCTATCTTCTACGATAAGTCGTAAGCAGCATAGATATAAATGATTAACGGAAAATCTCATATAAAGATGTGAAACAAATACTAACAAAGAGATAGAGGGGCTGGCCAGTACTTACCTCAGCTCAGTACAGCCGATAGATACACAAAAAACAGAACCGAAAATTTTCGTTCCTAGCTTTCGGAACTTTGTTCCTTCATCAGGGAGGAGAGAGGGGAAAGAAAGGGAAGAAGGGAAAGTGGATTCAGTTACTCACAACCCAGGTGGACAACCATGCCTCCATCCTTGCTACCCTCCCTGTTTTCCTTTCCCTGTTGCTTCATAACCTGGGTTGTGAGTAACTGAATCCACTTTCCCTTCTTCCCTTTCTTTCCCCTCTCTCCACCCTGATGAAGGAACAAAGTTCCGAAAGCTAGGAACGAAAGTTTTCGGTTCTGTTTTTTGTGTATCTATCGGCTGTACTGAGCTGAGGTAAGTACTGGCCAGCCCCTCTGTCTCTTTGTTAGTATTTGCAGCATAGATATAGACAGTCTGGCGCACTCTGTACTTAAATAGAGTGTCTAAATATGCAGTAACACTGACGTCTTAATCCAATATGGTGGCCACTTGAACGTGAAAAGTTCAGGCGTAAATTATGGTTGCCTACATGTCAGGGCAATTACGTTATGATTGACCCTGAATACATTACAACAAGATGTCAGTGGACGGGAAATTTAAAAATTAAAAATCGCGCTGCTGGGAAATTAAAAAAGAAAAGTGTCAGTTGCCTGTAAATTTAAAAATGCGAGAGAGCGGTGGCGGGAGAGGAATTTAAAAATTGGAAGATGGCGCTGGTGGGAAAGACTTTCATCAAAATAAAACAGCCAGTGACATCACAGTATATTTTGTCAATCTCTGTCTGTTGCTCGCCACGTACAGAAGTATCCAATTAAGAGACAGATTTTTCCCAAGCTTCAACTTTATGTGAACTTTGCTATGTTTGAAGTATTCGCTTATTTACTAAAAACTTCATTAGCATACACACACATGCAGGCACACAAACACACACACACACACACACACACACACACACACACACACACACACACACGCACGTACACACACACACACACACACACATTTATCAGTGAACATACATAGTTAGAAAAACAAATTGGCACACGTGGAATGACGACTTCGATTTTGGTCCAATGACGGCATATGTCATCTCGGGTACAGTAAGTGTACTGATAGTGTTTTCAACGTCATCCGCCTACATATAGCGTATTGGCATAGCAACCAGAGCGCTATCTGTGTCAGCCCTTATTAGGGAATGCTCACAGCCAGAAGGCTCAAAACGGTACAGACGTGCGAAGCAAGCAGGCAACTATGTCACAGAGATGCGCTTGTGCTTCCTACAGTCAAGTGAGACAGTTTGAGGGGTCAAATTGTGGCCTCCTTAGTGGCGGGGTACTCCTTTCTGAGGGCTGCCACACAATTTGGCGTACTGCGTCAATTATGCAACATCTACATCTACATCTACATCCATACTCCGCAAGCCACCTGACGGTGTGTAGCGGAGGGTACCCTGAGTACCGCTATCGGTTCTCCCTTCTATTCCAGTCTCGTATTGTTCGTGGAAAGAAGGATTATCGGTATGGTTCTGTGTGGGCTCTAATCTCTCTGATTTTATCCTCATGGTCTCTTCGCGAGATATACGTAGGAGGGAGCAATATACCGCTTGACTCTTCGGTGAAGGTATGTTCTCGAAACTTTAACAAAAGCCCGTACCGAGCTACTGAGCGTCTCTCCTGCAGAGTCTTCCACTGGAGTTTATCTATCATCTTCGTAACGCTTTCGCGATTACTAAATGATCCTGTAACGAAGCGTGCTGCTCTCCGTTGGATCTTCTCTCTCTCTTCTATCAACCCTATTTGGTACGGATCCCACACTGCTGAGCAGTATTCAAGCAGTGGGCGAACAAGCGTACTGTAACCTACTTCCTTTGTTTTCGGATTGCATTTCCTTAGGATTCTTCCAATGAATCTCAGCCTGGCATCTGCTTTACCGACGATCAACTTTATATGATCATTCCATTTTAAATCACTCCTAATGCGTACTCCCAGATAATTTATGGAATTAACTGCTTCCAGTTGCTGACCTGCTATTTTGTAGCTAAATGATAAGGGATCTATCTTTCTATGTATTCGCAGCACATTACACTTGTCTACATTGAGATTGAATTGCCATTCCCTGCACCATGCGTCGATTCGCTGCAGATCCTCCTGCATTTCAGTACAATTTTCCATTGTTAAAACCTCTCGATACACCACAGCAGCATCTGCAAAAAGCCTCAGTGAACTTCCGATGTCATCCACAAGGTCATTTATGTATATTGTGAATAGCAACGGTCCTATGACACTCCCATGCGGCACACCTGAAATCACTCTTACTTCGGAAGACTTCTCTCCATTGAGAATGGCATGCAGCGTTCTGTTATCTAGGAGCTCTTCAATCCAATCACACAATTGGTCTGATAGTCTATATGCTCTTACTTTGTTCATTAAACGACTGTGGGGAACTGTATCGAACGCCTTGCGGAAGTCAAGAAACACGGCATCTACCTGTGAACCCGTGTCTATGACCCTCTGAGTCTCGTGGACGAATAGCGCGAGCTGGGTTTCACACGACCGTCTTTTTCGAAACCCATGCTGATTCCTACAGAGTAGATTTCTAGTCTCCAGAAAAGTCATTATACTCGAACATAATACGTGTTCCAAAATTCTACAACTGATCGACGTTAGAGATATAGGTCTATAGTTCTGCACATCTGTTCGACGTCCCTTCTTGAAAACGGGGATGACCTGTGCCATTTTCCAGTCCTTTGGAACGCTACGCTCTTCTAGAGACCTACGGTACAACGCTGCAAGAAGGGGGGCAAGTTTCTTCGCGTACTCTGTGTAAAATCGAACTGGTATCCCATCAGGTCCAGCGGCCTTTCCTCTTTTGAGCGATTTTAATTGTTTCTCTATCCGTCTGTCTTCTATTTCGATATCTACCATTTTGTCATCTGTGCGACAATCTAGAGAAGGAACTACAGTGCAGTCTTCCTCTGTGAAACAGCTTTGGAAAAAGACATTTAGTATTTCGGCCTTTAGTCTGTCATCCTCTGTTTCAGTACCATTTTGGTCACAGAGTGTCTTGACATTTTGTTTTGATCCACCTACTGTTTTGACATAAGACCAACATTTCTTAGGATTTTCTGCCAAGTCAGTACATAGAACTTTACTTTCGAATTCATTGAACGCCTCTCGCATAGCCCTCCTCACACTGCATTTCGCTTAGCGTAATTTTTGTTTGTCTGCAAGGCTTTGGCTATGTTTATGTTTTCTGTGAAGTTCCCCTTGCTTCCGCGGCAGTTTTCTAACTCGGTTGTTGTACCACGGTGGCTCTTTTCCATCTCTTACGATCTTGCTTGGCACATACTCATCTAACGCATATTGTACTATGATTTTGAACTTTGTCCACTGATCCTCAACACTATCTGTACTTGAGACAAAACTTTTGTGTTGAGCCGTCAGGTACAATGTAATCTGCTTTTTGTCACTTTTGCTAAACAGAAAAATCTTCTTACCTTTTTTAATATTTCTATGCAACGATGCTGGTATCAGTGGTCATTTGAACATTCTCATTTCCCACATTCAGATAAGAAGGTGTTGGATCCCAGACGTGTCAACACGAACTTTTGTAAACGTATATTACAATGGGACAACCGGCATGTACACCTTTTGCCAGTTTTCCACTCACGTCACAGCATCGACGTTCACGATTCGATTGGTGCCGTCAGAGGATCACTTGGAAGATGGAATGGCGCCCTGTGGTCTTTAGCGATGAAAGCGGACTCTGTCTGCACGCATTTGATAGTCGTTTCCGCATACGTAGACTTGGTGAGTGCTGTCTTGTAGAGTACATTCGTCCAAGACTCACTGGCCCCATACCAGGCCGTATGGTCTGAGGTGTCATAAGCTACAACACTTGGTCATATTTGCCATTTATAGAGGGGCATTAACCAGTACTGTGGACATTAACCAGCGCTCTGTACGTACAGATTGTTGTTAGACCCATTCTTTCGACGTTATTGCAATAAGACGGTGATGTGTTGTTCCAACAGGATAATGCTCGCCCACACACTGACCATGAAACTCAACGTGCTCTGAGAGATTTGCAGCAACTTTCCTGGCCAGCATGATCTCCAGAACTGTCCCCAGTCGAGCATGTGTGAGATATCGTGGGATGAGAAGTAACTCACGTGGCTCATCAACAAACAACTGTTACAGAACTACGTGAACAGATCGAGAAGGTGCGGCAAACGTATCCCTGGACTGTATTCGCCATCTGTACGACCGACTGGTTGCAAGAGTCAGCGTCTGCGTTGCCGCCTGTGAGGACTACTCCACGCACTAATATGGGTGTTTCAGTATGGTACCATAGAACCGCTTGTGCTAGTGATCTATAAAAGTAATCATTTAATGAACTCCGTACGCACTGTTGCAACAATAAAACTTGAATGAATTGGAAAATTCTGATATGATGCATAATTTTTTTTCCAGCGGTGTATGAGTAAAAGTTTGATTATTGTCGTTAACACCATATGTTAAAAAAGGGACGTTCACACAGATCTTTTTTTTTAAAAAAAAGGGCAGAATTGGTCATTCACACAGTCCGTTTAACGAAATCGAATGGGTCACAGCTTAAAGAAATCGTCCTTCTTTTTTTTTTTTATTGGCGACCAAGTCCGTTATTTTAATCGCTAAGTGCGAATGACCTGTTCCATTTTAAGTAGTCTGTTTGAACGACCATAACTGATCTTTGTGTGTGTGTGTGTGTGATGAAGGAATTTGTAATAAATTTTCAAATGCCATGAACTTTCTGCCCAATTCAGATGAAGGAAAGCTTTCTGAAAATACTATAGTGTAAATGGATACTTTTCACTATAGTGGCTACATATGTTGATTGGAAAAATATACTGTTCTTTTATTAGCTGTTTCATTTTAATGAATTTTTTTCTGCCAATGCCATCCTGGAAGTTTAAATAGCCCCACGACAGACTTTCCATTTATAAATCTACCGTTATCTGCAATCACGCATTTTTAAATTTATGGCCATGTGGCATCTCGAATTTTTAAGTGTATCACCCACTGCCATCTTGATGAAGTCAAGGTTTGAAGTTAATTGCCCCTGACATGTATGCAACCCACAATAACACTTGTCTTTTCTCGCATTCGGGAGGACGACGGTTCAATCCCGCGTCCGGCCATCTTGATTTAGGTTTTCCGTGATTTCCCTAAATCACTCCAGGCAAATGCCGGGATGGTTCCTCTGAAAGGGCACGGCCGACTTCCTTCCCCATCCTTCCCTAATCCGATGAGACCGATGACCACGCTGTCTGGTCTCCTTCCCCAAAAAACCAACCAACCAACTTGTCTTTTCAAAGTCAGTTGGCAACCATCTTGGATTGTGATATAAGTAGTACACATTCTTCCATACCATATAAAATGCACAGTGTGCCATAATGTTCATAGCTTTATGAATGCGTGTTGGATACTTTTCGGGTTGTGATGGTTTTTATAATTCGGGAAAAACGCTTGTAAATGTGCGTCATGTATATGAAATGACTAGTCTTTCACATACAATACATCATTACACTACTTCTCAATTATCTACCACTGCTTCACCCTGTAAACTGGTTTGCTGGTTTTAGGCAAATTTAACTGGTTCTGTTCCATTGCAAAACATCAGTGGACATTATTGTTGATCCAATTTTCAGCTTAAACTGCACCTATCGATGAGATTTACCAAAGTAAACAATATTATTTCCCAGCGAAAGTCGTCAAATTATTCTTCTTTAAAACATATAGCGACTCCATGCTAGAGTATTAATTTCGTATTGCAGTGCAAAACTTTTACCATCTTCTGCTGATAATGGCAAACATTTCAGTACAGTAGTACCACACGTGCACATAGATAACGAACAAGGGTTATTATGTTTTCAAGTACACAGTAAACTAAAAACAGTAGCCGGCCGTAGTGGTCGAGCGGATCTAGGCGCTACAGTCTGGAACCGAGCGACCGCTACGGTCGCAGGTTCGAATCCTGCCTCGGGCATGGATGTATGTGACGTCCTTAGGTTAGTTAGGTTTAAGTAGTTCTAAGTTCTAGGCGACTGATGACCTCAGAAGTTAAGTCGCATAGTGCTCAGAGCCATTTAAAAACAGTAAATGGTAAAATGTCATCCTATTGATTACACAACACCAAGGTGAGGCTCACGTTTGTAAAAGATAGTCGTTTATTAAGGGTTTTAAGTACATTACTTTTCAAGTTTTGAATAAAACCATGCCTTCAGGGTAATGGTAGCACCTATGATTGAGGGGTTATGGCATCCGTCCTGTAAACTGACTGTTATTGCCTCAATAGCATCCACATACTGTTTCAGACGGGTAGAAAATATAAAACGTAGACAGATAAAGCTAAATGAATTACAAAAAATTTGAAAAAATGCGAAACTAGTTATTGGCGAAGGTTTATCAATTACAAACGCTGCTGAAAATTTTAAAACACCTTTTACCATCGCAAATCAGAGTGGAGTGTAAATGAATGAAACACGAGGACAGGAAAATAATGTGCACACCGTGTTAAAGCACTTGAAGCTACAATGTCATTTAATAACTTTGAATAAGTGGTTCAAGAAGCATGCACTTCAGATTCCCATCAGACACGTTTCCAAGCACAGAGAGTTAATATATAAGAGAACAATATTTATATAATCTCTCGTTGTTTCGTTTAGAGATATTAATGAGATATAACACTATTTTCAATTTCAGACCCTAATCCAGCTGTGCTTAATGTTGCATACAAAGAATCTTGCAAAGTGTTTTCGACGAAACACCCACAAGAAGCAGGCGTTTCTCCGAAAACAGCAAGCTGAAGCTGAGTCTGTGCTGGAAAAAGCATTTAAGCTAGTTTCTCAACCACCACAAAACATACGAATAAGTTGGTTCAGATGGTTCAAATGGCTCTGAACACTATGGGACTTAACATCTGAGGCTATCAGTCCCCTAAAAATTAGAAATACGTAAACCTAACGAACCTAAGGACATCACACACATCCATGACCTAGGCAGGATTCGAACCTGCGACCGTAGCTAATAAGTTGGTAGATCGATTAGTTTTCTTGCTAGCTTTGAAAGCAGCAGGCAAAAATACACATAAGGAAATAATACACTCCTGGAAATGGAAAAAAGAACACATTGACACCGGTGTGTCAGACCCACCATACTTGCTCCGGACACTGCGAGAGGGCTGTACAAGTAATGATCACACGCACGGCACAGCGGACACACCAGGAACCGCGGTGTTGGCCGTCGAATGGCGCTAGCTGCGCAGCATTTGTGCACCGCCGCCGTCAGTGTCAGCCAGTTTGCCGTGGCATACGGAGCTCCATCGCAGTCTTTAACACTGGTAGCATGCCGCGACAGCGTGGACGTGAACCGTATGTGCAGTTGACGGACTTTGAGCGAGGGCGTATAGTGGGCATGCGGGAGGCCGGGTGGACGTACCACCGAATTGCTCAACACGTGGGGCGTGAGGTCTCCACAGTACATCGATGTTGTCGCCAGTGGTCGGCGGAAGGTGCACGTGCCCGTCGACCTGGGACCGGACCGCAGCGACGCACGGATGCACGCCAAGACCGTAGGATCCTACGCAGTGCCGTAGGGGACCGCACCGCCACTTCCCAGCAAATTAGGGACACTGTTGCTCCTGGGGTATCGGCGAGGACCATTCGCTACCGTCTCCATGAAGCTGGGCTACGGTCCCGCACACCGTTAGGCCGTCTTCCGCTCACGCCCCAACATCGTGCAGCCCGCCTCCAGTGGTGTCGCGACAGGCGTGAATGGAGGGACGAATGGAGATGTGTCGTCTTCAGCGATGAGAGTCGCTTCTGCCTTGGTGCCAATGATGGTCGTATGCGTGTTTGGCGCCGTGCAGGTGAGCGCCACAATCAGGACTGCATACGACCGAGGCACACAGGGCCAACACCCGGCATCACTGGCCGTACACCACTGGTGATCGTCGAGGGGACACTGAATAGTGCACGGTACATCCAAACCGTCATCGAACCCATCGTTCTACCATTCCTAGACCGGCAAGGGAACTTGCTGTTCCAACAGGACAATGCACGTCCGCATGTATCCCGTGCCACCCAACGTGCTCTAGAAGGTGTAAGTCAACTACCCTGGCCAGCAAGATCTCCGGATCTGTCCACCATTGAGCATGTTTGGGACTGGATGAAGCGTCGTCTCACGCGGTCTGCACGTCCAGCACGAACGCTGGTCCAACTGAGGCGCCAGGTGGAAATGGCATGGCAAGCCGTTCCACAGGACTACATCCAGCATCTCTACGATCGTCTCCATGGGAGAATAGCAGCCTGCATTGCTGCGAAAGGTGGATATACACTGTACTAGTGCCGACATTGTGCATGCTCTGTTGCCTGTGTCTATGTGCCTGTGGTTCTGTCAGTGTGATCATGTGATGTATCTGCCCATTCCTAGACCGGCAAGGGAACTTGCTGTTCCAACAGGACAATGCACGTCCGCATGTATCCCGTGCCACCCAACGTGCGCTAGAAGGTGTAAGTGAACTACCCTGGCCAGCAAGATCTCCGGATCTGTCCCCCATTGAGCATGTTTGGGACTGGATGAAGCGTCGTCTCACGCGGTCTGCACGTCCAGCACGAACGCTGGTCCAACTGAGGCGCCAGGTGGAAATGGCATGGCAAGCCGTTCCACAGGACTACATCCAGCATCTCTACGATCGTCTCCATGGGAGAATAGCAGCCTGCATTGCTGCGAAAGGTGGATATACACTGTACTAGTGCCGACATTGTGCATGCTCTGTTGCCTGTGTCTATGTGCCTGTGGTTCTGTCAGTGTGATCATGTGATGTATCTGACCATTCCTAGACCGGCAAGGGAACTTGCTGTTCCAACAGGACAATGCACGTCCGCATGTATCCCGTGCCACCCAACGTGCTCTAGAAGGTGTAAGTCAACTACCCTGGCCAGCAAGATCTCCGGATCTGTCCACCATTGAGCATGTTTGGGACTGGATGAAGCGTCGTCTCACGCGGTCTGCACGTCCAGCACGAACGCTGGTCCAACTGAGGCGCCAGGTGGAAATGGCATGGCAAGCCGTTCCACAGGACTACATCCAGCATCTCTACGATCGTCTCCATGGGAGAATAGCAGCCTGCATTGCTGCGAAAGGTGGATATACACTGTACTAGTGCCGACATTGTGCATGCTCTGTTGCCTGTGTCTATGTGCCTGTGGTTCTGTCAGTGTGATCATGTGATGTATCTGACCATTCCTAGACCGGCAAGGGAACTTGCTGTTCCAACAGGACAATGCACGTCCGCATGTATCCCGTGCCACCCAACGTGCTCTAGAAGGTGTAAGTCAACTACCCTGGCCAGCAAGATCTCCGGATCTGTCCACCATTGAGCATGTTTGGGACTGGATGAAGCGTCGTCTCACGCGGTCTGCACGTCCAGCACGAACGCTGGTCCAACTGAGGCGCCAGGTGGAAATGGCATGGCAAGCCGTTCCACAGGACTACATCCAGCATCTCTACGATCGTCTCCATGGGAGAATAGCAGCCTGCATTGCTGCGAAAGGTGGATATACACTGTACTAGTGCCGACATTGTGCATGCTCTGTTGCCTGTGTCTATGTGCCTGTGGTTCTGTCAGTGTGATCATGTGATGTATCTTCCCATTCCTAGACCGGCAAGGGAACTTGCTGTTCCAACAGGACAATGCACGTCCGCATGTATCCCGTGCCACCCAACGTGCGCTAGAAGGTGTAAGTGAACTACCCTGGCCAGCAAGATCTCCGGATCTGTCCCCCATTGAGCATGTTTGGGACTGGATGAAGCGTCGTCTCACGCGGTCTGCACGTCCAGCACGAACGCTGGTCCAACTGAGGCGCCAGGTGGAAATGGCATGGCAAGCCGTTCCACAGGACTACATCCAGCATCTCTACGATCGTCTCCATGGGAGAATAGCAGCCTGCATTGCTGCGAAAGGTGGATATACACTGTACTAGTGCCGACATTGTGCATGCTCTGTTGCCTGTGTCTATGTGCCTGTGGTTCTGTCAGTGTGATCATGTGATGTATCTGACCATTCCTAGACCGGCAAGGGAACTTGCTGTTCCAACAGGACAATGCACTTCCGCATGTATCCCGTGCCACCCAACGTGCTCTAGAAGGTGTAAGTCAACTACCCTGGCCAGCAAGATCTCCGGATCTGTCCACCATTGAGCATGTTTGGGACTGGATGAAGCGTCGTCTCACGCGGTCTGCACGTCCAGCACGAACGCTGGTCCAACTGAGGCGCCAGGTGGAAATGGCATGGCAAGCCGTTCCACAGGACTACATCCAGCATCTCTACGATCGTCTCCATGGGAGAATAGCAGCCTGCATTGCTGCGAAAGGTGGATATACACTGTACTAGTGCCGACATTGTGCATACTCTGTTGCCTGTGTCTATGTGCCTGTGGTTCTGTCAGTGTGATCATGTGATGTATCTGACCATTCCTAGACCGGCAAGGGAACTTGCTGTTCCAACAGGACAATGCACGTCCGCATGTATCCCGTGCCACCCAACGTGCTCTAGAAGGTGTAAGTCAACTACCCTGGCCAGCAAGATCTCCGGATCTGTCCACCATTGAGCATGTTTGGGACTGGATGAAGCGTCGTCTCACGCGGTCTGCACGTCCAGCACGAACGCTGGTCCAACTGAGGCGCCAGGTGGAAATGGCATGGCAAGCCGTTCCACAGGACTACATCCAGCATCTCTACGATCGTCTCCATGGGAGAATAGCAGCCTGCATTGCTGCGAAAGGTGGATATACACTGTACTAGTGCCGACATTGTGCATGCTCTGTTGCCTGTGTCTATGTGCCTGTGGTTCTGTCAGTGTGATCATGTGATGTATCTGACCATTCCTAGACCGGCAAGGGAACTTGCTGTTCCAACAGGACAATGCACGTCCGCATGTATCCCGTGCCACCCAACGTGCTCTAGAAGGTGTAAGTGAACTACCCTGGCCAGCAAGATCTCCGGATCTGTCCCCCATTGAGCATGTTTGGGACTGGATGAAGCGTCGTCTCACGCGGTCTGCACGTCCAGCACGAACGCTGGTCCAACTGAGGCGCCAGGTGGAAATGGCATGGCAAGCCGTTCCACAGGACTACATCCAGCATCTCTACGATCGTCTCCATGGGCGAATAGCAGCCTGCATTGCTGCGAAAGGTGGATATACACTGTACTAGTGCCGACATTGTGCATGCTCTGTTGCCTGTGTCTATGTGCCTGTGGTTCTGTCAGTGTGATCATGTGATGTATCTGACCCCAGGAATGTGTCAATAAAGTTTCACCTTCCTGGGATAATGAATTCACGGTGTTCTTATTTCAATTTCCAGGAGTGTATCTACTGAAGAAGAACCTCGTGAGGTATTGATTATTGCTTGAAGTTTACAATGGCCGCAGATAATAAAGTGAAAGATTCAACTGCAGCAGGCGCAGTTGGGTATCAGAATTTTCTGTCAAATGAAATGTATCCACAAAACATGCATTTAGCAAATTCAGAAGCTTGGAAGCAGTTCATGTGAGCATTACTTGGGATATCACACATCGGACAGCATGCATTGGCTCCTGGGAACAGATGGCAAGGGATCGTATTCGATTTTAGATTATAACTGAACATACAGGCAGAATTATACTGAGGTGACCAAAGTCAGAGGGATAGCGACACGCGCATATACAGATGGTGGTAGTACCGCATACACAAGGTATAAATGTACAGTGCATTCGCGGAGCTGTCATTTGTACTGAGGTGAAATGGTTACTTACGTGATTATCACCACACGACGGCACTTAACGTGCTTTGGACGCGGAATGGTATTGGAGCTAGACACATGGGACACTCAGTTTCGGAAATCATTAGGGAATTCAATACTTCGAGGTCTACAGTGCTGCCGGCCTCGGTCTTCGGGCGGTTCTAGGCGCTTCAGTCCGGAACCGCTTAACTGCTACGGTTACAGATTCGAATCCTGCCTTGGGCATGGATGTATGTGACGTTGTTAGCTTCGTTAGGTTTAAGTAGTTCTAAGTTCTAGGGGACTGATGACCTCAGATGTTAAGTCCCATAGTGCTCAGAGCCATTCTACAGTGCTAAGAGTGTGCCGAGAATACCAATTTCAGCCTAACCTCTCACCACGGAGAATGCAGTGGACGACGGCCTTCACTTAACGTCCGAAACCAGCGGCGTTTGCGTAGAGTTTTCAGTGCACCACTGCGTGAAATGTGGGACGTATGACGAACATATCCTTTAGGATAGCGCTGAGAAACTGAGCGTTAACGATCCATAGCAGTGGACAACGGACGCCAGTGCCTTTATCAACAGCACGACATCGCCTGCAGCGCCTCTCGTGGGCCGTGACCAT
The DNA here is from genome assembly GCF_023898315.1 of Schistocerca nitens. Classification (NCBI taxonomy): domain Eukaryota; kingdom Metazoa; phylum Arthropoda; class Insecta; order Orthoptera; family Acrididae; genus Schistocerca; species Schistocerca nitens. The sequence goes on from NC_064616.1 coordinate 352,292,331, forward strand.
ATTGGTTGGACCCTAGATGCCTGGAAAACCGTCAGCTGGACAGATGAGACAACATCTCATTTGGTAAGAACTGATGGTAGGGTTCGAGCGTGGTGCAGACCTCACGAAGCCATGCAGTCAATTTGTCAACAAGGCACTGTGCAGGCAAGTGGTGGCCCCGTAGTGGTGTTGGCTGTGTTTACATGGAATGGACTGCGTCCTTTGGTCCAGCTGAACTGATCATTAACTGAGAATGAGTATGTTCGGCTACTTGGAGATCATGGAATTTTTATGCATGACAATATCAGATGCCCGACATGAATCCCATCTAATATTTATGGGATATAGTCGAGAGACCAGTTCATGTACAAAACTCTGCACCAGCAACACTTTTACAATTATGGTCGGCTATAGAGGTAGAATGGTTGAATATTCCTGCAGAGCACTTCCAACGACTTGTGGAATCCATGTCACGTCAAGTTCCTGCACTTCACCGGGCAAAAGCGGGACCGACATGGTATTATGAGGTATCCCATGACTTTTGTAACATCGTTGTACATTTCCAGTATCAGAAGGTGGTTGCAAAAACGCTGAAAATATGTACAAAAAAATTAAATGTGGGAACATTTAATCTAAATGCACTTTTCAATTTAAACTGCGAATATCCCTCATCGTAGCTAGAGTGTACTCAACGGGTTATGCTGAACCATGTATGTAAATGTGAGTCATTGGCTTATATTGTGCACTGTTAATCAAGTGTGCATCTAACTTTCTTTGGAAGATAATCTATTTATAAAACCAAACTTCGTCGAACAGGCCATGAAGGCTCAACGCCACCGACCGGCCGCTGTGACATCCTCAGCCCACAGGCATTACTGGATGCAGATGTGGAGGGGCATGTGGTCAACACACTGCTCTCCCGGCCATATGTCAGTTTACGAGGTCGGAGCCGCTACTTCTCAATCAAGTAGCTCCACAGTTTGCCTTACAAGGGCTGAGTGCACCCCGCTTGCCAACAGCGTTTGGCAGACCTGATGGTCACCCATCCAAGTGCTAGCCCAGCCCGACACCGCTTAACTGCGGTGGTCTGACGGGAACCGGTGTTACCACTGTGGCAAGGACATTGGCACTAATCTACTGATATATAATGTATTTTTAATTATATATGTGTGTGCATATAAATAAAAACATAAAATGTTTGAAAAAGTAAAAAACTGAATGTAAAAACTATGAATATTCCTTGTGGTAGCTAGCGTATGTATCCGACTTATCTTTGGAACATAATCTTTTCCCCAGTTCTCCCTTCACGTAATATATTAAAAAAACAAGGTAGGAATTTAGTGATGTGACAGAATTTTAGGTATCCACATACTATTCTGATGTTGGAAAAGGAGTTAAAGGAAACACTTTCGAACAGGACGCAAAATTCAGATGCGAGCGTGTGTGTGTGTGTGTGTGTGTGTGTGTGTGTGTGTGTGTGCATGCACTTACATAAATTTTGATAAATAACCAAAAATACTTTTTAAAAATGGACCCACTTAAAGTGTAAAAAAGAATCTTGTTGAAATGCTGCATTATAATTACACACTTTTGCAAGTGGCGCACAAACTTTAAAAAATCTTGTGTATGTAGGTTCTTACAATTTTTTTTGGTAAACAGCGCTTTGGTGTATCACTGTAATATAATTGGATAGTTTGTAACATGGTGGGCTTTGGCGAAATATATAATGCTCTGTGATTGGTTGTAAAGTTTTCCTGCCAGCGCCATCATGCATTGTGACTGGCTAAAAAATGTCTCCCACCAGTATAATCTTCCAATTGTTAAAAATTTCCTACCATCGTCATCTTGGATTTTTAAATTTCCTGCCATTCTCTAATTTTAAATTAAAATTTCCCACCGTCTGCCACCTTATGATGTCATGCACTCTACGTGATTGATGAAGACCTGAACTCAACGTCAATGACAGCAGAGATGAAGCCAAGATTTAAGGTTGTTCAAAGTGGTCCAGATGTGCTTTAGATATACTACTGTCACACAGTCATTACTGCGTCGAGTGTTCGTATATTTCTCCGGAATTCATTCTTCAGTAAATCATTTCTGTCAGAGTTTTGCAACAGTTGCTTATCGATTTCTTTGTAATTGGAATTGGAATTATTACATGGTTTCTGAAGTGTGTGTGTGTTTCTCCTCCGTCATACATCTTGCGCACCATCTGGGGTAGTATTGTTATGACTGGCTGTCTCGAGGATATCAGTCAGTCTGTGAGGATGTCATCTACTCCATCGTTCTTATTTAAACTTAGCTCTTTCAGTGTTCTGTCAAATTCTTCTCGCAGTATCATAATTTTCTTCCATCTCAATTTCATCTAGTTCCTCTTCTATATCTACAATATTGTCCTCTAGGTTGTTTTCCTCATACAGACTCCACCTTCCAAGTTGCTCCTTCCTCTTCTTTGCTCATTATTAGTTTGACAACAGAGCTCTTAATATTCATATTGATGTTTCTCATTTCTCTGGACGTCCATTTAATGTTCTTCGCCCTACTCGGGAGGTCTCTTTAATGACTTAGTAGAAGGCGTCAATCTTTTCCCTACTATGGAAGCAGGCGGCATCAATATTTCCCGAAGTTTATATGATTCTACAACCTTGCAATTTGATTTCAGCCTTTCCTACTTCGACATTGTACTGTTTATGCCAATCTCATTTTTTACACGTCTGTATTCCACTTCGCTGGCTGCAGTTGCTGCATTGTTATATTTTCTCCTTTCGCCAATTAAATTCAGTATCTCCAGTATTTTCCAGAGATTTCTAGTAGTCCTTGTCCTTATACCTATGTGATCATGTGCTGCTATCCCAGTTTCAGCTCTCAAATCCACCCATTCGTATTCTACTCTACGCCTTTCCCCTGTTTCAGTCCAAGCTTGCACAATGTCCCTTCAGTTTATCCAGGCCACATCTCCTTAATTTCCTATCTTTGGACAATTTCTTCAGTTTTAATGGGTAGCTCACAACCAATGAATTACGGACAGGGTTCAAATCTGTCCCTGGATATGTCTTACAATTTAAAATGTGGTTTAGATATCTCTATGTTACCATTATACAACCAGTCTGAACTTTCCAGTCCACTAGGTCTCTTCCACGTATAGAACCCTCTTTCATGATTCTTAAACCATGCGTTAGAGATGATGAAATTATGCTTTGTGCAAAATTCTACCAGTCGGCTTCCTCTTTTATTCCAACCTTCCAGTCCATGTTTTCCTAGTACTCTTCTTTCCCTTCCTTTTGCTACTAATGAAGTCTAGCATTTGCACAATTAAATTTTCGTTTCCCTTTACTATCTCAACAATTTCTTTTTATGTCATAATACTATTTCTGTGTCGGCAACATCTACAGAGCTAGTGAGCTTATCAGCATCTACCGCTTTGAAGGTACTGTTGATAGTAGCACAGAAGCGTACCCGCAGTCCCATTTTGTTATTTAATATTAGGCCAGCCCTTCCATTATCCCTGTGACATTTTGTACTGATAACCCTGTACTGGTCTGACCAGAAGTCCTGTTCTTCCTGCCACTGATGTTCGCTAATGTCCACTATATCTGACTTCAGCCTATCCGTTTCGCGTTTTAAATTCTCTAATCTTTCAACCCCATGAAATGAGCTAAGATTCCACGCTACAGTCCATGGAATGCATTTTTTTTGGCTGATTACTGCATCCTCCTGAGTAGTCCCTAGCGGTAGATCCAAGTGGAGGACTAATTTGCTTCCGGAATATTTTATCCAAGATAATACCATCATTATTAGCCGTACATAAGATGTGCATACCCCCAGAAGAATGTAACAGTTGTAGTCTCCCGTTGGTTTCTACTGTTTGAAGTACCGGCGCACCAAGATCATGTTGGCTAATGTTGCAAGGCCAAACCAGACAGTCACCCAGACTGGTGCCTCTGCAACTAATGAAAATGTTGCCGCCCATCTTCAGGAATCATGAGTTAGTCTATTCTCCCCAAAGATACCCTTGAATTGTGGTTGCACCTACGGTACGGCTATCTGCATCGCTGAGGCACACAAGCTACCAAAGTTCGGCGAGATAGGTGTCTCATATGGGTGGGGTGGGATGGCGGGGAAGACTATCCGAGATTTTAAGATCTTTTGTAGCCACATCCCTCATTTTTATGCCCATATTTGTGGTCACGTGTTTGATTACTAATATTTTCGTTGTAGTTACCCTAGCTGCTATTTTTAGATCCAGGGACACATTTATCGTGACTTCACTGTTTTTCCCTTTGATTAATTTATGTAAAATTTCTGTTAATGTATTAAAAATGTCCAAGCTTGCAGAATGCCCCTTCAGTTTATCCAGGCCACGTCACCTTAATTTCCTATCTTTGGACAATTTTTCAGTTTTAATGGGTAGTTCACGCATTATGGACAGGGTTCAAATCTGCCCCTGGATGTGTCTTACAATTTAAAGTTGTATTTCACAAGAACGATATTTTCTGAAACCGTGCTGAGTACGTGTCAATAAATGGTTTTCTTCGAGGTACTTCATAATGTTCACACACACACACACACACAACGATTAAGTTCTTGTTGATGTGAAACTCTGTTAATTTAGTAGCTGATAATTCGAACTGTTTGTCTTCACTAACTTAACTAAGGTATTTTCTTACATTCTGATATAGATTCCAGATCGCCTACCCTTTGAAGTCTCATAACGAGTCTGACCTTTCAAACAACAATAATGCTGCACGTTGGGTTTCTGTGTCTCTACACCAGTGCTCTGTGGCACATAAAACAGTGCAATGCAAACATTAGAGCTAAGCGGGAAATTGTGGTTTTTTATTTTCTATTGGCTGCATTCATAATTCCATACCTACTATAAAACTGTCTGAAAATAATCGCCGTAGATGTAGGAACCACATACCTATCGAAGAAACAGTGAAGCGGCTAAAAGACTTTGTACCTCACGACATGCGAATTCGGAGGCTTTATCAGCCAGAATTTAAGAGTGAGAACACTTAGTGATTTGTAACGAACTTCACACGTAATTTCAAAGCTTTAAGAAACTTTCCTCACTGAAAACCCCCACAAAATTACGAAAGGGAAAAGGTTTATCGGTTACTACATTTTCGCTGTTCATCCAATGTAACCTCTGATTTAGGAATGACGTTTTAATTTATTGCTTCTTTGCTATTGACTGTATCCACGGAAGATTTTGCAGACATATACCACTGAATATTCAGGAAAGATTGTCTCATTGTACGACACATAATTCAGGAGACATAACGTCATAAGCACTGAGATGCGTGAGAAGTTTTAACTTATTACGTCTTTACTGCCAGACCTATTCGTAACAAATTTCGCAGACAGTACAAAAATGTACCGATAAATGTCTGCAAAATTATATCGTTCTACGACACGTTGTCCGGGAGACGTGGCATCATAGGGACAGTTGTATGAATTCGAAACTACAGGATCACATTCGCTACAGATACAGGTGAATTACGTGTTTAAATATGTGTGAAATATGTTGAAAATGTGAAACATACATGACGTGAGCATACTCTGGCAAAGCAGTGTGTAAAATGCTGCTCCTAAATTCCTTGATCGATTCCAACCAAACGTGGTACACATACTACCTGGAAGAAAATACTGTGGCGGTAAGAACAATCAACCTCTAACTTGAGGGGGGATGATAACATGAAGTGAGAAGCGAAGAGGAAGACATGGACAGATAGAGAGAGGGAAGGGGGACATGGACAGACAGAATGAAGGAAGGAGGACATGGACACAGATGTGAGTGAGGAGTAAATGGACGTGATTGAGTGGTAGGGAAAAATGGATATAGAAAAGGAAGCAGAGGAGATGGACAGGGAGAGGGGAGAGGAAGGATGGATAGACAAGGGAAAAAGAAAAAGATGGACACAGATAGAGGGAGGAGGAAATGGATCAATAAAGGATAGAGAAGGAGGTGCACCGAGAGAGGGTGGAGGGGGAGATGGACTGAGAGAGGGTGGAAGAGGACATGGACAGGGAGATGAGGAGAAGTAAATAAACAGATAAAGTGAAAGGGAGATGGACAGAGAGAGAGAGGGGAGGAGGAAACTGTCAGATAGAGGGGGAGGAGGAGATGGATAGAGAGATGAGGAGGTGATAGAAAGAGGGATATTTGGAGACAAAGGCAGTTAAGAGGAGGTAGAGGGGGAAGAGGGCATGGGCAGGGGTGGGGGGGGGGGTAATGAATTCGATGAGGTGGAAAGAGGGGCAAGGAGAGAATGTACAAAAGGGAAAGGAGCAGATGGATAGTGAGAGTGGGGAGGAGCAGATGATGCTGTATCTACACTCTACATTGACAACCACTAAATAAACAAAACTTGCGTTGACTGATAACGGCACGGCGAATAACGATAAGGTTAGATGAACATTAATATAACTTTGAACCTTCCAAGTACAGAATCCATCACCGAAAACTGAAATGTACACAGGCACAGAGGTAGGCTGACTCGAGTGTTTGCATACGGCTGAGAAGATGCAAGTGGACGAGGCTCCGCTGGCAGCGGTCCGACGTGTTCGTATCTGCCGGCAGGGGGCTGGCTGGAGGCAACAAGGTGCGCTTGCTTCAGGTGACAAGGCGCGCATACTTCGTCTAACAGATCCTGGCGCCGGATAAAAACGCTTCAGTGGCGGACTGAGCGTGCGCGGCGCCTCATCCTTCCCCTCTCCCGAGGAGCTGGCGCCACAGGCGCTTGCGAGCAAAAAGAAGGACCACGCCAGCTGAATCTCTGTGGAAGGTCAGCTCTGGTGAGAAAGACACTATATCCACCCAGGTGAGCCGACTACGGCGTCAGCGCTGATGGCAGCGGCGCATTGGCAGCTGCTCGGCGACAGCGTTGGCATCCATCGGTTCATAAACATCTGTAGAGGCATTGTTATTGTAGGGAATAGCTGTCAGCTATCTCCAGATCGGTGGGGTATGTGGGTGGAAGGGGCCCAGATGATGGTGCACTGACCACAGTGATGACCCAACAGGTAGGGGCTCTGTGAACCATGTGGCAGAAAGAGATGGAGACAGTGACGACAAAGGACCGTCCGCCCAGTCCTCTGCTTGGTGGGCGGCATCAGGGTAGCAGCTGTCAGGCAGCAGTTGAGGGTACGGGAGGGAAGCATCTCTATCTATACGTCGTCAACACCTACTGGCACAGCCATGGATGGAGCCTTCAAGGTGACTGGTCCCTGGAATGGGGTGGTACCTGCAGGTTGGCCTTCTGATGGTGTCCTCTGTTGCAGCTGCAGATCGTTTTCCCCTGAGGGCATATGCCGATGGTGGCCGAGTGACGGCCTGCTAACGTCCACAGCCAACGTTGGCCATCTGAACATCTCCAGAACTGTAGCTGGTGCCCATCCTGGTTACTGACCAAAGGTGCGCACACAGACTGGTTCACTCACAACATATTGTAAAGGCCACACCATTGGCTGTGGCTCAAGATGGAGCATACGTGGTAGCGTGCAGGGTTGTTGGCCATGTAGAACCTCTGTTGGGCTGCAGCAGTACAGCGTCGTGGTCCTGTAGGTGCTTTTGAACAGAGGCAACGCTGCATCGGCGGGTGAGTCCACCAAGCACTTTACCAATTATGTCCTAAATGTACACACCATCTTTCCAGTTCCTCATTCAATTGGGAGTGAAATTGAGTGAACATGGATTGTATAATAACATTCAAGAAGCAGAAATCGTGGAACAATGCCAAGGCAAATTGTGTGCCATTATCAGAGACGATCGTCCATGGCAATCCTTTGATTAAGAATATCTGCGTTAGAGTCCACGTAATAGTTTCTGCCAAGGTGAAGCGCATGCTACTACTAACCATATGGAATTCTCACAGCAGACGGGGAGTCGGGGAGTGGGCCACGGAGCAAAAGATCAGGGGGCGGGGGGGAGGGGGGGAAGGGGGGAGGACTGCCTCTTGCATGCCACACTGTAAAATTCCCCAAGTTTGACAACGTTTTACAGAAGTTCGAAATATGGCGGGTACTTCAATGCGAAATGCTTTTAATAATTTCCACAACGAAATTCTGTCTCGAAATCTTGCAGAAAACCCAAAGAGATTCTGGTCATACATAAAGCACACCGGTGGCAAGACGCAATCAATACCTTCATAGCGCGATAACAACTGTGAAGTCACTGATGACAGTGCCACTAAAGCAGAGTTATTAAACACGGTTTCCCGAAACTCCTTCACCAAAGAAGACGAAATAAATATTCCTGAATTCCAATCAAGAACAACTGCCAAGATGAGAAACATAGAAGTAGATATCCTCAGAGTAACGAAGCAGCTTAAATCACTTAATAAAGGCAAGACCTCCGGTCCAGATTGTATACCAGTCAGGTTCTTCTTAGAGTATGCTGATAAAATAGCTCCATATTTAGCAATTATATACAACCACTCGCTCAGAGAATGATCCGTACGTAAAGACTGGAAAATTTCTCAAGTCACACCAATACCCAAAAAGGCTCTCATCATTAACGTCGATTTGCAGTAGGGTTTTGGAACATCTACTGTATTCGAACATCATGAAGTACCTCCAAGAAAACGAATTATTGACACATAGTCAGCACGGTTTCAGAAAATATCGTTCTTGTGAAACACAACTAGCTCTTTATACTCATGAAGTTATAAGTGCTATCGACAGTGGATGTCAAATTGATTCCATATATTTAGATTTCCAGAAGGCTTTCGACACCGTTCCTCACAAGCGTCTTCTGACCAAATTGCGTGACCTCAGGATTTCGCCTCAGTTGTGCAACTGGATTCGTAATTTGCTGTCAGAAAGGTCACAGTTTGTAGTAATAGACGGAAAGTCATCGAGTAAAACAGAAGTAATATCCGGCGTTCTCCAAGGAAGTGTTATAGGCCCTCTATTGTTCCTGATCTATATTAATGACATAGGAGACAATCTGAGTAGCCGTCTTAGATTGTTTGCAGATGATGGTGTCATTTACTATCTTTAAAAGTCATCAGATGATCAAAACGACTTGCGAAATGATTTAGATAAGATATCTGTATGGTGCGAAAAGTGGCAATTGACCCTGAATAAGGAAAAGTGTGAAGTTATTCACATGAGTACTGAAATAAATAAGGTAAATTTCGATTACGCTATAAGTCACACAAATCTGAAGGCTGTAAAATCAACTAAATACTTAGGGATTACAATTAAAAATAATCTAAATTGGAACTATCACATAGATAATATTGTGGGTACAGCAAACCAAAGACTGCGATTCATTGGCAGAACACTTAGAAGGTGCAACAGGTCTACTAAAGGGACTGCTTACACCACGCTTGTCCGCCCTATTCTGGAATATTGCTGTGCGGTGTGGGATTCGCATCAGGTGGGACTGACGGATGACATCGAAAAAGTACAAAGGAGGCCAGCTCGTTTTGTATTATCGCGAAATAGGGGAGATAGTATCACGGAAATGTTACGTGAATTGGAGTGGCAATCATTAACACAAAGGCGTTTTTCGTTGCGACGGAATCTTCTCATGAAATTTCAATCACAAGTTTTCCCCTCCGATTGCGAAAACATTCTGTTGGCACCCACGTACATAGGGAGAAATGATCAACACGATAAAATAAGAGAAATCAGGGCTCGCACAGAAAAATTTAAGTGCTCGTTTTTCCCGCGTGCCGTTCGAGACTGGAACGGTAGAGAGACAGCATCAAGATGGTTCATTGAACCCTCTGTCAGGCACTTTATTGTGAATAGCAGAGGAATCACGTAGATGTAGAATAAATGCCAGGCCAGTAGACAAAGCGCCTCTTTAGCATCTTCATGTGGTTTATGCCCCAGTGCAGAAAAGGAAGTCTCTGGGGACACAGGACCAGTGAGACGACAACACGATCTTCATCGGAATCCATACTGAGGAGGAGAGTTCCATTAACTCATTGCCAACCGATTATGAACAAGGAGAAATTTGTGGATTGGGGCAGACTCCTTAACATGCAGCCAGTTGAGCCAACCTTTAGACACAAAATGAGACACCTGATGGAGCACTGTATCTAGCCAACTGGCTCTCTCCATCCACTTTCCTGTGACTGGGAGCCCATCCAACACCGTCTGCACATGACTTGAAAACGCACAACTTCTGTTTTGTCGAATTCTGGATCAGGACCGACAGATAAAAGTAACAGTACATCTACATTTTCATGACGAGCAGTGGGATGATAACGACTCTCGAACTGACACGCACTCAAAAAGCAAGCCCACTGCTGAAGTCTTAGTGCAGTCCTGTCAGGAAGTCAAGAACGGACGCCGGAAAGCTCCACATTCGGTTTCACAAATGGTTCAAATGGCTCTGAGCACTATGGGACTTACCTACTTTGGTCATCAGTCCCCTAGAAATTACAACTGCTTAAACCTAACTAACCTGAGGACATCACACACATCCATGCCCGAGGCAGGATTCGAACCTGCGACCGTAGCGGTCGCGCGGTTCCAGACTGTAGCGCCTAGAACCGCTCGGCCACACCGGCCGGAACAAGCTGTTTATTGTAGGTCATGAGAAGGAATTTGTTTCGATAAAGGAAAACGTGGAGACCTCGTAGAGGATCGCCAACGCTTCCCTATACATTTGAAAATAATTGTGTTGAGCAGCTGTCAACGTCTTTGAGGGATATGCCAGAGGTTGTTCAGATCTTTCAGCTTCCCTGTGAGGCGAAACCGCTTCACGTTCGTACTGGGATGCGTCTGTGAGAAGAACCAACTGTTTACCTGATGTAAAGGTACCGAGACACGGGGAAGATATTAGTAACGATCAAAGACTAGGAACACCTTTCTCCAGCAACTTGTTTAAGGCATGAATGACATCCGCCACATTAATGATAAATTTTGAATAGTAATAGCCTTTTTCCAGAAATTTTTGGATTCTTTCAGGTTTCACGGCTTGGCAATTGCCCTAGTTGATGCTGTATCGAACGGACGCCAGCCTTCGACAGAAGATGGCAAACATATTCTACATCTCCCTGAAAAAATCTGATTTCCGGAAGTTGCTCTTAAGCCCGCCTCTTGAAGTTTAGTGAAAACAGTTCGGAGGTTGTCAAGATATTCTTGCAAAGAAGACCCTGTGACGATGTCATCTAGATAATTTGCACAACAGGGAACGTCGTGTATTAACTGGTCGAAGAATCGCTGAAAAATAACAGGGCAATGACAATCCAGAAGACAATGATATGTAACAGTATAACCTGAATGGGGTGTTGAGAACCATAATTTGTTCGGAAGTCGAATACAGACAAAGCTGTAGATATGCCTCCGACAAATCAGTTTTTGAAAGACATTCGCCACACGCTAGTTTCCCAAGGATCTAGTCGGGCCGTAGAATCGGATAAGAAACCACTACTAACTAAGAGTTAATGTTATATTTGCTATCTCCACACAAACGAATGACAACTAATGGTGTAGCTCGTTACCTAGAGGTGATCGGTTCAGTGATACCTAGGTCCAGCAATCTATCAAGTTCCTCCTTGACTGCCGATTTCGGGGCGAATGGGGGAGGCCGAGCTCGACAAAATTTAGGTATGACCGTCAGTTTGAAGGTGATGTGGGCTTCGAAATCCTTTTCCATCCCGAAAACTTGGGTTCGTCCAGTTACTGGAACAGAACGGAGTCGCGAACAAGATGTACCATTTCTTGACTTTGAAACCCATCGACTGTAAAAACATTGAGACCAAAAACATTCACCGACTTCTCACTTCCTACTATCAAAAACGTGATCGCTCTCGTGACGAGTTGATACTAGGCGTCGATTGTGAACTGTCGTTGGACAGGAATGGATTGGTTGCATTAACCGACCAAACGACGATTTGTGGAGGACAGAACAGGTTGACCCAGACGGTAATATGTTTCAGCTTCACGAAGACACACACAGCCTCGGTGTCTACCTGGAAACTGAATAACTGTCGCTAAATCAACAGCGTAATGTAAATCTCGCTGGGGAAGTCGAGATCGCGGTCACGGACTAGCGTAACACTATGCACTACCGTGAACTCTACATCCGCGTCAGAGGTCTGGCTGTGCGGGGAACTACGACATACCGCGGCCATATGACCTTTCTTACGGGAAGCGGCGCACACGCCGCGCCAATACGGGCTGCGGCGCCGGGAGTGTACACAGAAACTACCAGGACACGATGGGAAACCGCGGAGCAAACAGCAACGCCAGACTGCGGCCCGGGGGAATTAGAGGAACACATGGAGGACGTCAGATAATGCCGCCGATGTTGTGCGCTGACGCAATCTCCGTGACATCTTCAAACTGTTCAGACGCAGCTTGTGACACCTCGAAAGCCTTAGCGCTGCTCAAAAACCTCCTCAACCGTCACATCTTCAAAACACCATACTTCCCGATGGACCTCTTTCTCCAAAGAAGAACTAACTACCACGTCGCGAATCAGAGAATCGGCATAGGAGCGTTGGCAGGGACCGCACAAAAATTTACACTTCCTATTTAGCCCACGAAGGTCGGCTATCCGCGATTGACGGGACTGGCCTGGTTTCTTTTGCCGCTGGATTAATTACATACGGGAAACCACCACGTGGGTTTACAGAAGGTAATGAGCACTAAGCAAAGCACGTATTTCGCAAAATGAAGAAAATGACAGCAGTGATGGAGCTTTTAATAGGGCAAGTTTTGGAAGCAAATCAAACGTTTCAGGCGCATTCCATGAGAAGAAAAAAGCTCTTTGCAACGATGTAGCCTCTACCTGAAATGCTGCAAAATTAAGCTGCAGATGTCGCACATATTTGTCCCAGCCTTCCTTTGCTTCTTGGAATGGTGGAAAAGCGGGTTGCGAGGGGTGGGGGGGGCAGTGAGGGGGGGGGAAGGGGTGGGTCATGTAGGCAGCAGTGGGTGTGGGGCGGTGTTCCCAGTGAATTTGTAAGTAATTGACGAAACAAGTGCTGCTGACGTTCTAAAGCTGTTGCTGCTGCTGTTGTGGTAATTTAACCAACGACTGATCCATTTCACTCGCGAAGGACTCTCACAGAATACACTACCTCGTCGCCAAAACTGTTGTATCTGCTCTCTTTATTGACAGCCACTACGTATACAAAAATTACGTCGGCTGATAACTGCACGCCGAATAATGACTAGGTTAGAGAAACATTAACACAACTATCAACTCTCAAAATACAGAGTCCCACTCCCATTGACAACTGAATGCACACCGGCACGGAGCTGACTTGACACGAACTGAGGAATAGATGCGTACTGCGGAATAGATGCAAGTGGACGAGGCCCGACTGCCAGCGGCCTGACGTTTCCGTATTTGCCGACCGGGACATGGGCTGCGAGGGACGGTAGCGCGCTTGCTACATCGGCCGCCGCTGGCGCCGGATACAAGGACCGCGGAGGCGGATTGCCCGAGAGCGCCGACACAGATGAAACGCGCCGCCACACACGAACAAAGAGAAGTGGGAGGAGACAGACAGGAAGAAGAGGGTGTGGCAGATGGACGGAGAGAGGTACAGTAGGAGATAGATAGTGAATGGGGAGTAGGAGGTGGACAGAGAGAGGTGGCAGAAGGAGATCGACAGAGAGGAGAACGGAGGAGATGGACAAAAAGAGGGTAAGGAGAAGGTGGGGTACTAAAATTCGAATAAATACAGACCCGGGCAGTCACATCTATGAAGTGTTCCATTTGTATGTCGGAATCTATCTTGTGAGCCTTCGCTGTAGTAGCTTTTTACCAAATGGAGGGAACCTTTAGACAAACAACATGCTGTCTGAATTTGTCTTAAAAAAGACCTATGCTTTCTACACTCCTGGAAATGGAAAAAAGAACACATTGACACCGGTGTGTCAGACCCACCATACTTGCTCCGGACACTGCGAGAGGGCTGTACAAGCAATGATCACACGCACGGCACAGCGGACACACCAGGAACCGCGGTGTTGGCCGTCGAATGGCGCTAGCTGCGCAGCATTTGTGCACCGCCGCCGTCAGTGTCAGCCAGTTTGCCGTGGCATACGGAGCTCCATCACAGTCTTTAACACTGGTAGCATGCCGCGACAGCGTGGACGTGAACCGTATGTGCAGTTGACGGACTTTGAGCGAGGGTGTATAGTGGGCATGCGGGAGGCCGGGTGGACGTACCGCCGAATTGCTCAACACGTGGGGCGTGAGGTCTCCACAGTACATCGATGTTGTCGCCAGTGGTCGGCGGAAGGTGCACGTGCCCGTCGACCTGGGACCGGACCGCAGCGACGCACGGATGCACGCCAAGACCGTAGGATCCTACGCAGTGCCGTAGGGGACCGCACCGCCACTTCCCAGCAAATTAGGGACACTGTTGCTCCTGGGGTATCGGCGAGGACCATTCGCAACCGTCTCCATGAAGCTGGGCTACGGTCCCGCACACCGTTAGGCCGTCTTCCGCTCACGCCCCAACATCGTGCAGCCCGCCTCCAGTGGTGTCGCGACAGGCGTGAATGGAGGGACGAATGGAGACGTGTCGTCTTCAGCGATGAGAGTCGCTTCTGCCTTGGTGCCAATGATGGTCGTATGCGTGTTTGGCGCCGTGCAGGTGAGCGCCACAATCAGGACTGCATACGACCGAGGCATAGAGGGCCAACACCCGGCATCATGGTGTGGGGAGCGATCTCCTACACTGGCCGTACACCACTGGTGATCGTCGAGGGGACACTGAATAGTGCACGGTACATCCAAACCGTCATCGAACCCATCGTTCTACCATTCCTAGACCGGCAAGGGAACTTGCTGTTCCAACAGGACAATGCACGTCCGCATGTATCCCGTGCCACCCAACGTGCTCTAGAAGGTGTAAGTCAACTACCCTGGCCAGCAAGATCTCCAGATCTGTCCCCCATTGAGCATGTTTGTGACTGGATGAAGCGTCGTCTCACGCGGTCTGCACGTCCAGCACGAACGCTGGTCCAACTGAGGCGCCAGGTGGAAATGGCATGGCAAGCCGTTCCACAGGACTACATCCAGCATCTCTACGATCGTCTCCATGGGAGAATAGCAGCTTGCATTGCTGCGAAAGGTGGATATACACTGTACTAGTGCCGACATTGTGCATGCTCTGTTGCCTGTGTCTATGTGCCTGTGGTTCTGTCAGTGTGATCATGTGATGTATCTGACCACAGGAATGTGTCAATAAAGTTTCCCCTTCCTGGGACAATGAATTCACGGTGTTCTTATTTCAATTTCCAGGAGTGTATTAGTAGCCACAGGTATTTAACCGTGCATGTCCGTGATGCACTTTCTACATTTTTACTGATGTGCTGTACCGATGGTCACTACGTAGTGAGATCCTTTCTAACGATAATCCTGACATACCAGCGTCACATGCACGAAGTCAGCTGCCATCAGTGCCATTTCTAATACTGCAATAATCCACTTCACATCTCCAATATGGCATTTCTGATCATGACGCTGGAACAGCTTGACAACGTAACGTGAGTGTCACAAGTCAGGGAAGCAACCTTGTTCAACTCCCTATTTGTATTGTATTGTATAGTGATGACTGGGTGTTGTGTGATGTCCTTAGGTTAGTTAGGTTTAAGTAGTTCTAAGTTCTAGGGGACTGATGACCTGAGATGTTAAGTCCCATAGTGCTAGGAGCCATTTGAACCATTTTATTTGTATTGTATACCTTTATACTATCTAAACTGTTACCGGACCCATTCTCTTCTTCTTTCGATTTCGGCCATCTTTGGACCACGTTCAACAATTCACTTGGCCGGCTTTTTGATCTTTTTTCTCTCTTCCCAATATTTCCTCATCATTTTCGAATGGTTCCTCCTCCGCTCTTCCGACCATTTCCTGTTATTATTCTTTAGTTTCGTTTCTTCTGGAAAACACTTAATTTCGTTCACTATTTGTCTAAACTTTTTCCTGTCCCTGATTGACTCACGGGTGACATTAAAATAGGCCAAATCCTTTTTCACCATCTGTATCCATTTATTGTTGATTTTTTCGATCCTGTTACTATGTTCAAACACTTTTCTTGTACGTCTGTTTCCATCCATCCTCGACAGGTGACCATAAAACGTTAGTCTGCGTTTACGCTTTGCATCACTCACTTTCTCAATAGTTTTGTATATTTCCTTATTACTCTTTAGCTTGTACTCTTCTCCAATCTTTCAATCTTTCTCGGTCCTAATATTTTTCTCAAAATTTTCCTTTCTTTCCTTTCCATGTTTTCTATTTCCCCCTTTTTGTTAAGAGTTAGGCACTCCGATGCATACAGGCATTCTGGTCTAATGACAGTTTTATAATGTCTTAATTTAGCTTGAATCGAAATGTTTTTTTTGTTATATATGTCTTTGGTTTTTTGAAAAGCAAATTCCATTTTCCTTGCTCTCGCCTGGTTTGCACTCTTGTCTAAACCATTCACTTGAATTATTTCACCTAAATACTTAAATTTTTCTACTCTCTTAATATTGCCGTATTTAGTAATAAGATTTTTCTTGTTATTTCTATGATTAGACATATACACGGTTTTTTCAAATGAAATCTGCAGTCCAGCTCTGGCCGAAACTTCTTGTAGTTTCTCTAAGTAATTCTGAGCTATTTCTTCGTTTTCTGTAATTATTGCCAGATCGTCTGCAAAAGCTAAACAGTCCACTTCTATTTTTTCTTTTTTTGTTCCAATTCTGATGTCATTATTGGTGCCTTTGAGTTCTTCTTTCCATATTCTCAATATCTTTTCCAGTACGCAGTTGAAGAGGATTGGGGATAAACCATCACCTTGTCTAACACCTGTTTTAATTTCGAACTTCCTTGAAATTTCACCCATAAATTTAACTTTGGCCTTACTGTTTGTTAGCGTCTGTTTGATAATTTGAATTGTTTTCTTATCGACCCCAAATTCTTCCAATACTTTCAGTAATGTTTCTCTATCTACCGAGTCGTATGCTTTTTTGAAATCTACAAATACTATTGCAAATCTCTGGCCTCTTGAGATTCTGTAACGAATTAGTGTTTTCAGGTTAAATATTTGTTCAACACAGGATCTACCTTGTCTAAAACCTGCTTGATATTCACCTATTTTTTTATCCAGAACTGGCTCCACGATTTGAAGTAATTTCCTTGACAAAATTTTGTATCCTACTGGTAGTAGCGAGATCCCTCTATAATTATTAACATTCATCTTATCCCCCTTTTTGTGTAGTGGGTGTATCAGGGCACACTGCCAGTCTTCAGGAATTCTTTCTTCGTCCCAGATCTTCTTAAACATATGTTCCAAAACTTGTGGGAGGTTGGTATCCATTATTTTTAGGATTTCTGGTACTATGGAGTCTTCACCTGGGGCTTTATTGTTTTTTAGACTGTGTATTATGTGTTTTATTTCTTCAGCGTCTGGAGGTTTTGACTCGGTATTAGTATTTCGGTGGTTTTCAAAACTCATTTTATCTTTGGGGGGTTCACAATTTAGTAGATTCTCGAAATATTTTGCTAATATTTCACAATTAGTCTTGTTTGTCAAACCTAGCTTGTTCTCTTCATCTTTAAAACATAAATTTGGGGATTGGTATTTGGTTAGCTGTTTTCTAAAAGTTTTGTAGAAATCTCTAGAATTATTTCTTTTAAAGTCTTCCTCAATCTGTTCTAGGTTATCCTGAAATTGTCTTCTTTTTTTATTACGGAAAAGCTTAGCTGTTTCTCTTCTCTGGATTTTAAAATTGTCAAGATCTTGAGGATCTTTTGTGGAGTTCCATTTCTGCCACAATTTCTGTCTCTTCTCCAGGTTCTCATCACATTCATTGTCCCACCATGGATGTCTTCTTACTCTTTTCACGAGACAATTTTCTTTTGCTATTTCAACTATTTCGTTTTTGATCTCCTCCCATCCCGCTTCCTTATTTATTGTGGATATGCCATCGCTATCTTTGTGCAATGCTCTTTGAAACCGTTGTTTAATTTCTTTATACTCTTAATTATATTGTCCCTTTTGTAAAATTCTTAAAACATAGACACAAAGTCATCCATCATTACACCTAAATTGGTGACCTGGTGTGCCAACGCTAAAATTTCCTTTCACTGGGAGCCTACAATAGTACACCTTGCCTATGGCTGCTACCTAGCAGGAGCACTTCCTTCTTTCCAAGATTTTACTTTCCCTCTGGATTCATACGTTTTGGGAACTCCTGACATTTCTGTATCAACAAATAATTTTTCCAACAAAACAGATTCAATCAAATGAACTATTACATCTCTGCTCACGTCAAACAGTGTGAAATGCATTTATACGACAGACGGTGGACAAAATATGGAAAAAAAACACAACACATCAATATGCGTAATCCTGTGTAGGAAACCCGTTGTCATTGTAACCAGCTTCCAGTGGTCTGCATGTTTCACATGGAAATATTGTACAATTCTTCCTGCAAAATAAGGGCAGGATTAGGTAAAGCTGGCCGGAGTGGCCGAGCGGTTAAAGGCGCTACAGTCTGGAACCGCACGACCGCTACGGTCGCAGGTTCGAATCCTGCCTCGGGCATGGATGTGTGTGATGTCCTTAGGTTAGTTAGGTTTAAGTAGTTCTAAGTTCTAGGGGACTTATGACCACAGCAGTTGAGTCCCATAGTGCTCAGAGCCATTTTTGATTAGGTAAAGATGATGGAGATGGATATAAATCATGGACTTTTCTCTCCAAAGTAGACAATAAAGGCTCAATAATATTGAGATCTGTTGACTATGAAGGCCAGGGGAGATGCGACAATTCATTCTCATGCTCACACAATCAGTGCTGGACGATGGAAGCTGTGTGCACAGGGGTCCTGTGGTCTTGTATCACCGTTGGGGAACGATGGACATGACCAGCCAAAATGTTCATATAATCCTTGGTAGTAATGCGACTTTGCTGAGTATCCATGGCTCCCATGGAATACCATGATATGGCTGCCCAAACCCAAACCTCCAACATGTTTCACTCTTGGGATGTAAACTCGGCAAGAAGTTAGACTTAGTTTGTTAGTTTCGTATTTCATAGATCATTTTTCATGGTAAATCGTTATAATATGGAACGAGACATTTTACCCTCACATCTCAAATTAATTAGTAAATATGGCTACGTGCTGAGTTTTTTTAAAGAAACGTACGAATGTGAGATAGTAATTCCTACCCGTCACCTTTTAAACACAGCAATAATTGAAATTCTTCTACGGAAAAGAATGAGTGGTCAAGGAGAAACTTCTTCAATTTGTTTTCAAATTTTACTTTGCAGTCTGTAAGACATTTTATATCCCCAGGCAAGTGATCAAAACTTTTATTTGCTGCATTTTGTATCCCTTTTGTCCTAACGACACCCTTAATTTGGAGTAATGAATGTCAATTTTTCCTTCTGGTATTGTTATTATGTATTCCATTTTTCGCTTTGATCTGACGTGAATTATTTACAACATACTTCACGTGGCAACAACTATACTCTGAAGCAGTTGTCACAATTCCCAACTCCTTATACAGATTTCTTCTGCAAGATGAACATGGATGAACACTAAGTATTACTTTTACAGCACGCTTTTCAGTTATAAGGACTTCCTTTCTTGACGACGAGTGACCCAAAAACATTATTCCATGTGACATCATTGAATGTAAATATGCAAAATATGTGAACTTACTGCATTCTCTCTCCCGAAGATTTGCAATGATTCTAAGTGCAAACGTGGGTGAACTAAGTTGTTTAAGGAGTTCCACAATTACCTTTTCCGCTTGAAATTCTCATCACTATGTGAACCTAAAAATTTTGAATTTTCCACTCTATTTGTTATTTCCTCACCATGCGTTATGCTTATCATTGGTGTAGCACCCTTAGATGTGCGAATCTGAATATGTTTTGTCTTTTTAAAATTCAGAGTGTGACCATTCACAGAGGACTAGCCAATGACCATTTTTTAAAAAAAAGATTCTCCGTATAATAAGGGAACGTGGTTCTGTCTTGAGCAAACACAATTTTTCTTATTTCACTCTCCGTACATGTTTTGGAAATATTTCTCCATTTTCAATTGCTTTTATTTATTATCTGATAAACAATACACAAAGAATTTTTGTGTTTATCTCTGTATATTGTTTAACAGATAATAAAGGAAGCCCACTGAGGATGGAGGACATGTCTGGGTAGTAAAATAAGAAAAATTGTGTTTGCTCAAGACAGAACCACATTTCCTTATAACGCATCATGAAGCACACACAAAAATGATTCAAATGGCTCTGAGCACTATGGGACTTAACATCTGTGGTCATCAGTCCTCTAGAACTTAGAACTACTTAAATCTAACTAACCTAAGAACATCACACACATCCTTGCCCGAGGCAGGATTCGAACCTGCGACCGTAGCAGTCGCGTGGTTCCGGACTCAGCGCCTAGAACCGCATGGCCACCGCAGCCGGCGAAGCACACACAGACAAGGAATGAGCATCGACCACAAAATGCTTGTTTACCACTTCTTCTGTTTCTGTATGTTTGTTTGTATTGATGACACCACTAGTGTCATCGGCAAAAAGAACTAATTCTGCTTGTTGTATATTAGATGGAAGCTCGTTTACTTATATGAGGTACAATAGTGGACTAAAGATTGAGCCCTGGGGAACTCCATATATGATTCCTCCCTAGGCAGAATAACTTCCTCAGACTATATGTGTTGAATTACTAAGTACAACTTTCTGCATTCTTTTGGCTAGATATGACATTATCCATTGGTTAGCAGTACCATCAGTCCCATAAAAATTCAGTTTATCAAAGAGATAGCTGTGATTCACACACTTAAATGCCTTAGGTAGGTCGCAGAAAATAATAATCGGCGCCATTTTATTACTTAATGCTTGTAAAATTTGGTGAATGAACATGTAAATGGAATTCTCAGCACAGTAACTCTTGGGAAATCTGAACTGTGATATTCAGAGGATGTTGTTGCAACTCGGCTAATGGGCTTGCTGCAGCGGTAACACCGGTTCCCGTCAGATCACCAACGTTAAGTGCTGTCGGGCTTGCTAGCACTTAGATGGGCTACCGTCCGGGTCTGCCGAGTGCTTTTGGCAAGGGGGTGCACTCAACTTAGGCCATGTGAGTACAGTTGAGGAGCTACTTGACTGAAAAGTAGCAGCACTGGTCACGGAAACTGACAACTACTCAGAGAGTGGTGTACTGACCACATGCCCCTCTCTGTCCGCAACCGGTAACCCCCATGTGAGACACTATTCCAGAATATGTCAACTTTTCAAAAAATTTTTAGTGATGTCAGCAACAAAACTGGTCGGCATTTATAGATATCTCCCCTATCGCCTTTCTGAAATAGGGATTTGATTGTGGCATTTTGAGTGTCTCTGGAAAAATGCCTTGAGTTAGCGATACATCACATATTTCAGATAAGGCCCGGCTTTTTATATAAGAACAAATCTTAAGTTCTTTATCGGAAACACCATCAAAACCAGATGAGGTTTTTTTCTTGAGAGAATATACAATCTTTTTAACTTCAGAAGGAGAAGTTGGTGATTCATTTATATCACTGAATTTTATGGGAGTTACCTTTTCAATATACTGATGTGAATTTTCTCTTGAATTGTTTATCATTATATTTTCTATTATATTGAAGAAATGATTATTCAATACATTTGCTACCTGAGGCTCATGATTTATAGCCCTTCCATTCAGTTCAATAGTGATGTTACCCTGTTCTGTTGCTGGTTGTCCTGTCTATCAGTTCACTAAATTCCACGTAGCCTTAAGTTTCATGTCGAATTACTGATTTCTGACGTTGCATAAATGTTCCTTTAATTTTTAGTAATCTTCTTTTAGAGTTATGAGTAGTTCCTTTAGTGTGCATCTACTGCAGGATCTCAACTTGTTTTTGCCAACAGATGCAATTCCCTTCTCGTTTCATAAGATACTTTAATCCCTCTAGTGACCCACTGTTTTTCCGTGGCTGTTTAGTGATTAGCTTTGGATTAAATTTTATGTTAGCATTTGGTTTGCCTTCATACTTCGTATGATACGTCGTATTTTTGCTTCTTTCTAATACCACAGTGCCACCTTGTGGCTGGTTGTAACATCTATGTTTACTTGAGAATCTCTGTCTTCTTTCCACCAATGTACAACATGAGCTTGCACAATCAATGCAATATCTACGTTGTTTTATGTAATTGTTACTTTATGCTTGACTTGGTGATATACAATTGTTGTCATATTCCTTGGTATAGTCCATGACTGTCTGACGTAACTTTACGTCTGATCTCAGTGTGTGAATACGATAATCTGTGCTTTGCAGATCTGATGATGGCAACGTAGTTTGGTGAGACTGTCATTACAATAAATTCCGTACAATAGCGATCTTAGCTCTTTGAAGTTGTACAACCATTTCTGCATTAATCTACATCGACCTATAACTTGATCATATGAAGCATATATATGATTAATTAGGGTACACCAGTCATCAGCCAAATTTGTTGGGAAGTTAAGCAAATTTTGGGATCCAAATAAGGTTTCAAGATCATTTTTCCTACCAGAATCCTCTATGAAAATCTACAATGAAATCTCTAGGGACTATTAAGTTCTTGCTGCTGTCTGACAGACAGCATAGTAAGCAATCCATATTTCTGATTTATTTCAAGATTTTCCAGTGTTGATGTATATACAGTTACAATCAAAACTGAACTATTTATCAGTACTAATTCAGAACACAAACATCTATGTACTGACTATTACAGCATCTACTTGTCTCAATGTTCTTGAAGTTGTGTGCAGTTTTGATATGTGTAATAACTCCTCCTTTCCCCATATTAGTTCTGAACGAGTAAGTTGTTAAAGTGTTTTATAAGTATCTTACCTAACTCTGCGGTTATGTGTTGCTCAGATAGGTACAGGATGTCTATCTTTCCCGAGATCTCTAAATTTTCAATACAGACATGAAGCTCTTCAACCTCATTACTCAGCCAGATGAAATCTTCATGAAATAAGCTAACCTTACTTTTCTGTGCATTCTTAAACATTTTATTGGGCTTTTATGTTATTTGGAGTCCCTTCAAAACGGGTGCCTGTATTCTGATTTTAATCTAAAGACGATACCCCTCTGAGCCAGTATTAACAGTGATGTCGCTTTGTGTGATGGTGGCCCCGAGGTATATTTTCTGCAAGAAGCTCAGCCAACCTATCTTTCCCTCTCCTATTTAGGTGCAGCCTGTGTGTAGTAGATCTCTATCTCCCAATTGTAGCAACAGATGCTGAACACATAGGGAATTTCATTTCAGTCAGCATCAGCCTCCTCAACTCAGTGTTCAGACAGCTCACAGCAGTATCGAGTCAGGACAGGTCATAGCGCTGCAGGACTTCCACTATATCCACAATTTTGTTTGTAGTCGCGCCACCTATTCCATCCAGGTCAACCCTAAGGCTGTAATTGCTGTCCTTAATCAAGCTCTTCCCCGCTCCACCTATTACTATGTCCTGTATTGTCTGGCTGAGGCTAGTACTTGGCTATACAATACTTGAGACCTGATACCCAGATCCTAATTTGTCTTGTGCCATCTGGCATACACTGTTTCCATGGCTACAACCTAGCAGGAACACACTTTTCTTCCTATTATCTTTTGGTACCGACCTACACTGTGTTTCTTTGCTAGAAGTCTGCTGCACCTTACTGTGAACTACAGCTGGATGAAGCTCTTCCTTATCTACTTCGGGTAACAAGTCAGATTTATTCGATACTGTAAGCTGAAATGTAGATGAAGTTGAAGAGCTATTCCTCTTTCACGCATTGCTCGTTACCTTTACGCAGTTCCCACAATCATTTTCCTCATTCAACCTATCTAGTTCGAATTCCACATGTTCTAATTCAGCGTGAAGGGCACCAATCTTTACCTGCTGTTAGGGATTCTCTTGTCTGTTTTGCAAAGCGTACAGTTCCATGGGAGATCCTC
This sequence comes from Schistocerca nitens, assembly GCF_023898315.1. Lineage (NCBI taxonomy): Eukaryota > Metazoa > Arthropoda > Insecta > Orthoptera > Acrididae > Schistocerca > Schistocerca nitens. The sequence goes on from NC_064616.1 coordinate 352,316,242, forward strand.
ATTGAGTTCCCCATTCTGTTCCCTACTACAGTCACCCAAGCGGATCTCCAACCCACAATCTACGCATATCACTTCCTCTTTGCCTATCCTACGGCAGCATCCACACTTATCACACATTGTAACACAGATTACATACTTCAGAATAGAATTAAATCAATTAACACACTGTACACTACACAAAATTTCGTTAATAACAAGCCACAAAAATTAGGCACACAAGTTAGCGCTTCAAATGTCTAACATAACGTAAAAAGTTGTTTATTTTCGCTCACAGCAAGAATTTAAGAATAACTTAGCTGCAGTATATGTTAATTAACTTAAACACAAAACTTTTAATGTAAGTGCACTATATGTGAACAAACTATACTAGTGCGAAAGTTTCTACATCAAACAACTTAAGATCTACGCTAGTTCCCTGAAATGTGAACTAAATAATGAGTGGGCACGCTCTGCTTAAGTTGCAGGAAGGAAATACCCAAGAATTAAACGGGATTATCTAAATTAACTACGCCAAGTGTAAACAAAAATGCGACTACCATTCGATCTTACGAACTTTTCCCATTTGCTGGAATAACGCGTAAAGAAAAGTGATACCTTTAATATTAAGCTTGAAAAGCTCACTAATACAGGTGTTTAATGATTAATTTGCACTAAACTAATTATTATTATAATCTAAATAAGTTATCTTTACGAGAGCGCAAAAACTAAGACGTCTTGTCTGGCAACCAACAACCACACAATGTGAAACAAGACTCATACAATCAAATGGCTATCTTCCGTTACTCCATAGTCCAGGTTTGTGGCTCTGGCACCACGTTTTCCTATTATAGACATTTGCATCACTGCTGAGTGGTTTTAGAATTCCAACTCGCCCAGTAATTCCCTGCCTCTGGAGCTCCCTTCGTGCTGACAGGTTTCACGTGTTCGATATTCACTTCTACACTGACTTTGGCAGCTGTCCTTATTTTAGATCACTGTCTTCTTCAATCTCTGTCTCGCACGATCAGTCAAGACACGCTTTCGTCCGGGCTGAGACTTGGCAGATGATGTTATTCCGCTTTTCCTGTATGTGGTATAAATCTTCGATATTGTACCGTCTGAAACACGAACAGTTCAGCTATCTTGCTTACAGAAGCACTCAGGTGTTTACGTATATTTGTCTAATCCCTGTATTTCTGTACACCAAAAAACGTGCCTAACGAAATTGGGATGTTCTACTTGTATGCACATTTACTTATTGACTGATCACTTTTCCATAATTGTTTACAGGTTGTGGAAAGCAACAGTTAGTTTCGTGTGCATGCACGCATGTGTACACGCACATGCGTCTGTGTACTATGTCTTAATGACCTATTTTACTGAATGTCAGGAACGTCTTACATAATATTATCTTTAATTTTCATTTTTATGTGTAGACCACATACTATAATTTTGTGGTCAATTAATTTGGCGAACATCAAGGCTCGAATTTGAGGGCTTAAGTGGACGCACATACAACTCTAGCTGGTCTTAGCATGTCAGTATACTCATAGGACAAGTGTTGTTTGCTTGAACGTCGCAGATTCTGCATTGTGTGAACTGTCTCCTAGGAGTTATAACTTCTCTATGAAAATATCTGCATCTACATCTACATACATACTCCGAAATCCACAATACGGTGCGTGGCGGAGGGTACCTCGTACCACAACTAGCATCTACTCTCCCTGTTCCACTCTCAAACAGAACGAGGGAAAAATGACTGCCTATATGAGTCTGTACGAGCCCTAATCACTCTTATCTTTGTGGTCTTTCCGCGAAATGTAAGTTGGCGGCAGTAAAATTGTACTGCAGTCAGCCCCAAATGCTGGTTTTCTAAATTTCCTCAGTAGCGATTCACGAAAAGAACGCCTCCTTTCCTCTAGAGACTCCCACCCGAGTCCCTGAAGCATTTATGTAACACTCGCGTGATGATCAAACCTACCAGTAACAAATCTAGCAGCCCGCCTCTGAATTGCTTCTATGTCCTCCCTCAATCCGACCCGATAGGGATCCCAAACGCTCGAGCAGTACTCAAGAATAGGTCGTATTAGTGTTTTATAAGCGGTCTCCTTTACAGATGAACCACATCTTCCCAAAATTCTACCAATGAACCGAAAACGACTATGCGACTTCCCCACATGTGCCATTACATGCTTGTCCCACTTCATATCGCTCTGTAATGTTACGCCCAAATATTTAATCGACGTGACTGTGTCAATCGCTACACTACTAATGGAGTATTCAAACATTACAGGATTCTTTTTCCTATTCATCTGCATTAATTTACATTTATCTATATTTAGAGTTAGCTTCCATTCTTTACACCAATCACAAATCCTGTCTAAGTCATCTAGTATCCTCCTATAGTCACTCAACACCTTCCCGTACACCACAGCATCATCAGCAAACAGTCGCACATTGCTATCCACCCTATCCAAAAGATCATTTATGTAGACAGAAAACAACAGCGGACCTACCACACTTCCCTGGGGCACTCCAGATGATACCCTCACCTCCGATGAACACTCACCATCGCGGACAACGTATTGGGTTCTATTACTTAAGAAGTCTTCGAGCCACCCACATATTTGGGAACCAATCCCATATGCTCGTACCTTAGTTAGGAGTCTGCAGTGGGGCACCGAGTCAAACGCTTTCCGGAAGTAATGGAAAATGGCATCCGTCTGATACCCTTCATCCATGGTTCGCAAGATATCATGTGAAAAAAGGGCGAGTTGCGTTTCGCAGGAGCGATGCTTTCTAACGCCGTGCTGATGCATGGACAGCAACTTCTCTGTCTCAAGGAAATTCATTATATTCGAACTGAGAATATGTTCGAGAATCCTGTAACAAACCGATGTTAAGGATATTGGTCTGTAATTTTGAGGATCCGTCCTTCTACCCTTCTTAGATACAGGCATCACCTGCGCTTTTTTGCAGTCGCTCGGGACTTTACATTGGGCAAGAGATTCGCGATTAATGCAAGCTAAGTAAGGAGCCAATGCAGTAGAGTACTCTCTGTAAAACCGAATTGGAATCCCATCAGCACCTGGCGATTTATTTATTTTCAACCCATTCAGCTGCTTCACAACCCCAGGGATGTCTATCACTATATCCTCCATACGGGAATCTGTACGAGACTCAAACGGCGGTAGGTTTGTACGATCCTCCTGCGTGAAAGATTACTCAAATGATAAATTTAAAATTTCAGCTTTCGTTTTGCTGTCTTCCGTTGCCAGGCCAGACTGATCAGTGAGTGACTGGATGGAAGCCTTCGACCCGCTTACCGATTTTACGTAAGACCAGAATGTCCTTGGGTTTTCAGCAAGATGTTTTGCTAAGGTATGACGATGGTAGTGGTTGAATGCTTCGCGCATCACTCTTTTTATAGCAGCACGAATCTCTACTAACTTTTGCCTGTCCTCATTCTCCCGATCTTTCTTGTACCGCGAGTGCAACTGCCTTTGCTTCCTGAGCATTCTCCGAATTGCGCTGTTAAACCACGGTGGATCTTTTCCGTCCGTAACCCACTTTTTCGGCACATAATTGTCCAATGCGTGATTTACAATGTGTTTAAAATTTTCCCATAATTCTTCCACGTCCATCGTACCGGAAGTAAATGAAATTAATTCATTTACTAAGTGGGATGCTAACAACTGCTTATCTGCTCTTTCTAGTAAGAATACTCTCCTAGCCTTCGTGACCGACCTTTTAACTTTCGTAACCATAGTCGTAATGACAACATCATGATCACTAATCCCTGTCTCAACACTGACACCGTCGTTGAGGTCTGGTCTGTCTATTCTAGGTAGGTTGAAGTCGCCTCCGACTAATATAGCATGATCCGGGTACTTCTGCGATACAGATTGTAGACTCCCTTGGAATAATTCCTACTTCTAGTTCCGTAATTGTGAATTTTAATTTTTAGTGTCGAAAATACCCTATGTGATTTGTGATAACATACACTTTCATGTATATGCAATCCTAGAACACTTATAATTTTAATTTCTATTATTTTTCTGCATGAGTACTCATTGGTGACCCCTTCCATTATCCTTATTTCTCGTTCTTGAATTGAATTCATTTGTCCTCAAAACATCACACTGTGTTATAACATGCAGTACACAGTTGCATAGTAAGACCGTAACATAGATAAGACATAACAGTATTCAGTAGTTCACCGTGTTTTTCCCATTTAAATTATCATCTAACGAACCCTTGGAAGCATCATGTAAGATGTTTGTTCATCGCTTCAGGCCACTAATTCCAGCTTTATATTGCTTCTGGCTTTTGTCTATATGTATCTATATTCATTTTTACAATTTTAGTCACGTTGAGTGCCATGAAATTGTCTCTTAGCCATCTTTAGGCTTCTTCTGGTGTCACACAGACCTTCCGCTGTAAATCAGCTTCGTTGTATCTTTCACTGAAAGAGGTAGCATCGTTTGAAAACAACTGTGTCTGTATTGTTGACAATTCGCACGGAAAATCATTTATAAGATAATACCGTTAATAATTCCATAGAAAAGGGTCTGAAAGTCATGCATTTTTGTTTATACAGTGAAGCAGAGCGTATTTCATGCAATATAATTACGAAAATGGCGGAAATAACAAACGCAAAAACGGTAAAACATATTAATGAACCCTCAAATGAAGCGACAACATCGTCTCATGACTACTCGAGAATAAAGAACACTGATACCTGCTCCTGCGAAAAATGTCCGACGAAAAGTATAATGTGTGTAAAATGCAAGACAGAATACCACTTTATCTGTATTAACGAAAACACCAAACGGAAGCTCTGGATGTGCGACAAACGTGATGACCATGAATTATGCTTAAAGCTTAGGAATGAAAACTGTGCAACTGAAGTAATCAGTGTGCTGCTGAATGAGATTACGGAATTGAAACGTAAGTATAAGACACTGCTACAGGAAAAAACTGTGTGTGAACATAACTTGCAAAGTAAATGTATGAAACGGAGCAATACAGTGTCCACTGCATCTACTGAAAGTAATACCCGCAGCGGTACAGTAGAATTTGGACTGTGTAATAAGTGTATCAAAACATTGAAAAGTGGTGTTACTTGTAACCAATGCAATAAAAAATTTCATTTTAGATGTGGCAAAGTAGATGATTTAGTGAGAGAAGATGAAAAACAGGCCCTGGACTGGAAATGTAGGGAGTATAAATCTAAATTTCACAATCTCGTCTTAGTAGCAGTGGAGAAACAGCTGATGAGTGCCACAGATTGCCTGCAGATAGAGCTGGGTCACTTTCAGACAGCAAGAAAGACAACAGCAGACGTGCAAGAAATTTATTCATCAGTTATTCTCAAGACAGTATAGCCGAAAGTGTTCACTCATCGCAGCAGAAATACAATTTGCCGAAGAAAATGCACAAGCTAGCAGAACAAGTAAGTCTTGTTCTTTCACCAGTGTTAACTAACTCTTTACTCTAAGACTCAGGCGGCAAAAAATCTGCCGGAAGAGACACAACAGTACATAGTGAGGCATCCAACAAAGTTCGATACCGAAAGGTTAAAATGTCAGGAAAAACAAAAAACCTGATAGCCATGGGAAAAGATTCTAGGTTTCGCTTAGTGAAAACATAAATTTTGATTATCCTGTGTTTGCTAAGGTAAAACCTGGTGCTCCATTTAAGCCTGTTGTAGAAAACTTAACAACTGAAACAAAGAAACTGAACAAAGATGACTATTGTGATCACAAGAGGCGGCAACGACGTATACAAACATGAAAGCAAATCCGCGCTGCAAAATTGCAGGAAGTTATTGCCACAATTACATCACACCAATGTTGTGGTAACTAACGTATCCGTACGGTACGACCTTCCAGAGTGGTCTTGTGTAGATAAGGCAATAGAGGCTCACAATACAGTGTTACAGAAATTATGTAAGACATTCAGTTACGTACACTTAGTAGATGTCAGTAAACTGAACAGAGATGAACACACACAGCACGGACTTCACATGAACATGAAACGTAAATTAAGATTAGTGAACGAAATAAAAAGTTTCTGTGCCCTGTTTTGCAAGAAGAAGGAACCAATCGCCCTACATTACAATCATGACGTTTTATTTAAAGAGAAACACTACAGTAACCTTTCAGAAACAAAAACTATAATAAACGATAAGGTGACATTCACAAATAGGTATTCGTTCGTGTTAAAAGAGAATAATGTAGACCAACTATAACTGACAAGCAGAGTAAGTGCGCTGGATAATTTTGAAATAGACTTATTAACATCTGGCAATGAAAGAAGCCTAATGTTCCTACATGTAAATGTACAGTCCTTAAAAAATAAACCTCTGGAACTCCAATACTGGCTTGAAAAGTTAAACTGTAGCATGCTCATGGTAAATGAACACTGGGTATCATGTAGAGAACTACAGTTAAATATACCATATGGCTATGAATTAGTTACAGGCTACAGCAGGACAAATATGAAAGATGGAGATGTGTTTATCTATATTAATAAAACTCTAAAACTAAACTATGAAACTATAGATGTAAGTATGCGTTGTGTAGACTCTAACGTTGAGCTGCAGCAGTACTGTTGCCAAAATCTAAACTATAGCAGTGTCTGTATATCACTCTTCTAATCACAACGATGATTTGTTTATCGACAGTCTTCAGAAACTTATAATCATGTTACTTAAGTATAAAAATGGCAGAGTTTTAATATTTGCTGACATTAATATAGACATTAGGATTAGAACTCAATACACTAAAGTCACTGAATTTTTAACGTATAAATGACAAGCCCACCAGACTGAATGCATTTTTGATAATATTATCTGTATTTTTCACACGAGTGGATGTCAATTGAGCACATTCAAATTAGGTATTTCTGACCACGAAGGACTGTGGGTAAGAATTCCCCTACATCATGAGAAAGATAGTTTCCAGGGAAGAATAATCAGACCTATTAATGAACAGAAGCTAAACAATCTAAAATCTAGATTAACATTAACAGACTGGAATGAAATACTTACTCATAACATGGATGTTAATGAGTGAGCCAAAAGATTTTTAGGAGGTATAACTGAGATCTTTGAAGAAGTATACCTTAGATATTATAAGAAAGATTACAAGCTTAACTCCCATTCTAATCCAGGAAGTTTAAAACACTGGTATATACCAGAACTAAATAACTTAAGAATCTTGATGCTCTTGTATTATAATAGATCACAACACAATAAAGCAGATAGGGATAAATCCAAGATCATAAGAAAGCACTACAAAACTACAATCAAGACAGCAAAATGCAAGTCCAGTGACGGATGCATTCTTAACTCTTCAAATAAAACTCGTTCAAATGGCTCTGAGCACTATGAGACCTAACATTTGTGGTCATCAGTCCCCTATAACTTAGAACTACTTAAACCTAACCAACCTAAGGTCATCACACACATCCATGCCCGAGGCAGGATTCGAACCTGCGACCGTAGCGGTCACGCGGTTCCAGACTGAAGCGCCTAGAACCGCACGGCCACAACGGCCGGCGGCATGGGAAAACTAAAATAAATTGTCAAAAGAAAGATTTCAGCATTCCAATTCCATCTGATACACTAAATAAATACATTGCGAATTCTATATCAGAAACCGACATCAAGGAAGAAGTATTTGAGGCCGAAGCACTTCTGCCACCATTACGCAATAAACAAACTGAATGTTTCGAATGGAGTCATGTAACGTGCTGACATGTCATCGAAGCAACAGGTAAACTCAGTAATTCCCGAACAGAAGATTACTAGGGCTTTTCTAATTTTCTTACTAAGCAAATAAAAAAAGAGATAACAATGCCTAAAACTAAACTGATAAACAAAATATTAACAGAGGGAGTGTAGAATGAGAGTTTCGCTCTGCAGCAGAGTGTGCACTGATATGAAACTTCCTGGCAGATTAAAACTGTGTGCCGGACCAAGACTCGAAGTCGGGACCTTTGCCTACCGCGGGCAAGTGCTCTACCAATTGAGCTACCCAAGCACAACTCATGCCCCGTCCTCACAGCAAGTATGGAAGGTAGGAGACGAGGTACTGGCAGAAGCAATGCTGTGAGGATGGGGCGTGAGTTGTGCTTGGGTAGCTCATTTGGTAGAGCACTTGCCCGCGGAAGCCAAAGGTCCCGAGTTCGAGTCTCGGTCCGGCACACAGTTTTAATCTTCCAGTAAGTTTCAGAGGGAGTGTAGCGAAAATGTCTAAAAATATCCATAGTCAAGAAAGTCCATAAGAAAGGTGACACATCATCACCTGATAATTACCGACTCATTTCACTAGTCACAAATATTTCGAGAATAACAGAGCTCTCTATGCACCAGCAGATGAAACAATTTTTTGAACATAATAACCTGATCTGTCCTGCACAGTATGACTTTAGATCTACGCTCTCTACTATTGACAACACTACAACAAAAGTATATGACTGTTTTGCAAATAAGTCAGTAAGTTGTGCAACACTACTGTACTTAAAGAAAGCCTTCGATACAGTGTCGTATGTTATCCTAATAAGGAAGCTACAGTACTATGTAATTGTGGAGAAAGCCCTCCTCCTACTGCAGCCATACCGAAGGAATAGAAAACAGTTACCTGTTAAAAAAGATCTGCAGGGCTCCGTTCTTGGGTCATTTCTGTTCTGCCTTCCATAGTGCCCTTTGGCACTACTATATGCAGATGACACCAAATTAATCGCTCAGAACACTAACATGGGTGTGTTACAGATGAATGTAGCAATAGCAGTAGATGTGTGTACCTCCTGGTTTCAGGTTAATGCACTGCACATAAATAATAGCAAAACAGAGAAGACTGTATTTAATCTGAATGCCCCCAAGAAGGAAAATAAATAATTCGAACTTCTTGGATTCCATATTGATCAAAGTCTAATCTGGGATACACACACAGATAAGTTATGCTCCAGACTCGCATGTGTGATTTATCTGCTGTGAAACTTGAGAGGCCGTCCAAGTGAAACTCTGCTGCTGTATGCATACTTTGCTTTCTTCAATTCCCTTCTGTCATAAGGAATTTTGCTATGGGAAACTCACCTGAATCTGAGACTGTATTTAAATGGCAAATAAGGCCATCAGATGCATTGCGGGACTCACACCTCGAGCATCATGTAGACACTACTTCATGGAAATGATTATTATGACAGTACCTAGTTTATATATTTATAGCTGCCTAGTATACACGAAAGAAAATCTTTATAATATTGACCTTAGGATGTCTATACTCCATCATAACACTACACAGACACATTCAATTGACAAGCCCCATGCCAGACTAGCAAAGATTCACAATAGCTATAAAAATCTTGGTCTCACATTTTTTAACAAACTACCTAAAGATGCCCACTTAGTGCCCCTGAATAAATTCAAAAGTGTGATAACAAAGTGGATAAAAGGGAAGCCTTCTATACAGTGAAAGAATTTGAAGGATGTGTGATAGATGATTTTCGTTTTGAGATTGAGACTATACTAAATTGTAAATTGTAGTATTTTACGAAGCTACCAGTGTAGTGTGCCGATTCACTGTGCCATATTGTATAAGGCTATATAGAGACAAAATTTACGATTATTATAATTGTATATAGATTATTTAGATAGAAAGAGACTAACATGATATGCTGATTCATTGTGGTATTCTGTATCTGGTTTGCAAAAAGTGATCCGTTTGTGTTACAATGCACTTTTCTGAAGTAGTTACTTATGTAAAAGCCTCCTTGCAAAATAATTAGGCAAGGATAATTGTAAACTAACTGTAATGCTGTAACTATTAAACACGATGACACTACTTATATGTAGACATGTTCAAAGTTGAATAAATATTTTTTTCTATTCTATTCTGTTCTATTCTAAAAATAACGGAAGCCGTAACGCAGGGCCTTGAAGAACTGAATAACTTATCTGTGTGCTAAAAAGTATTTTTTTTTTGTTAGTGACAAATTTGTACCTGTTGGCTAGCAGAAACCAGAAATATCCAACGCCACTGATTAAGCGGCAGATCATGAACGATATGATCAAAGGCTTTAGATAGATCGATATACAGACCATAGTTTAATTCATGTTGATCTATGGCATTCAGGACTCGCTTCAAGAAGTCCACGAAAGCTGTTTCAGTAGGTTTATTTTTCCTGAAACCCCTCAATCTGGCGTATTTACCGAACCTGCACCAGGAGCCACAAATAAATTGCTTTTCATCTTATATCATGATATGGTTATGTTCTGCTACTGAATTTTAAACCAGTCTCTGAAAACTAATCTTATTCTAAACGAAATTCAGAGAATAATATTGTTCTGCCAGTCTTACTGGATGAAAGCATACATTGTTGATGGTGTGAAACGTATGAATAGAAAAAAAATGTTTTTTAAAAGAATTTTTCAAACCCCTTACAGCAACAACAGGGTTTTAGTAAAACTATGTAGAATGGGTAAAAAATAAATAAAAGAAACTTGAAATTATTAATAAACTAGCAAGACAGATATTGGAATGCTGCTCTAATTACTATACTTAATTTTAAGAATAGTGAATAAGGATAACCTTATAGCTGACTTAATTTCGAGGTATTTTATGAGACTATACAGAGATACCAAGTTCCGTTACAGCTGAATATTTGTTCGTTTATGGGACTGAGGACGAAAGGGGGTACTAAAGTTACAGAAACACTTGAAAAACAATATGACCCGAGCAGTCAGTATTGTTGATGTATTAGTGACTTTGACCTGATTCTGCTTTTTCTGCAATAGATGAAAAGTATTCACAGTTGCGAATACGAACAACCGTCAGCTGAATAAGGGAATAAAGGCAGTGAAAAACCAATACCAAACAGGGACTCGAACCCGGGTTTCCCGCTTTCAGCGAGCGGTCGCCTTGAGCGATTTGGCATGCATGCACGCAAACATGTACGAAGAAACATAGCATCGTTTTTCTTAAGAACACAGGCACCGCAGTATCGCATTTTCTGCAATAGTTTCGCAATGTTTCTTAAAGTTTTTCGAAAATATAATTTGTCTCTTGCCCATAGAGATAGAGAGAGAGAGAGAGAGAGAGAGAGAGGAGAGAGAGAGAGAGAAGCAGGCGACTGCAGCTCGAATGCACGCACGCAAACGCACGCACGCACACACACACACATACACACACACGCACAAACACACAAATGGCTATGTTTTCTGTTTCAACATGCATTTCAAACAATTCCTGGAAAGCAATCAATCCATACGAACACCTGCAGGCAGCAAATTGTAGTATTTCCGACAACCTATCGCGGTCAGATTAATTTACTCTGTTACTGTTACACTGTTAATTTACACAATTTTGTTTGTGCCTAATACAACTAAATTACATGGGACGACTCTGAGAGAACGTGGAATGACAAACGGTACTTAAAACGTTCTGTTGGACATATAACTCATTGTTACAGTAGGAGGCAGTTTATCGGGCTGTGTGACACTATTTTGGCACTGACCTTTGAAGACCACCCTCATTGCCCCAAGCTTTGAATCTCACCGGACCTTACCTCTAATGCAGTTGTAAGCACGCTGCGCACCAACATGTGAATTCTGCCGAATTAATCTTTCAGCAAAACCACATTGAAGTGGGGGGGGGGGGGGGGATTTTCATGCAACTACCAGTGAAGACTAGATAACACTGGTAGAACTGAACTGTTCTGTGGAGACCCAATCTCTTCATATTACGTGGTTGAAAATTCGTAATTGCTTTGACACAAAATCAAAGATGCCACCTATCAGAACTCACAGAACTTGTTCAAACACTAGGGTGCCCTTACCAGCGACACAAAATGCCAAACACGAAACTTCACTCACGTAATAAAATTTTACGTTTTGTAATCAGCACAACCCGCCTAATGTGGGTTTGGAAGACACTTTTAATGCTCCTTGCCAGGCGCGATTTCTCACACCTCTCCAGGATAGTTACGAAATCTATAATTAAATAATCTGATATTCTCCAAGTCAATAAATCTCACCACCTCCGAGTCGCGACAAAAAGGTCATCAACGACCACAGTACAACAATTCTGGAGTAAAGAACAACTCACTAGAACGCCACGATCACTTACCTTCACCGACGGGAGTGTTATCTCGCACCGAACGAGGTGGCGCAGTAGTTAGCACACTGGACTCTCATTCGGGAGGACGACGGTTCAATCCCGTCTCCGGCCATCCTGATTTAGGTTTTCCGTGATTTCCCTAAATCCTTTCAGGCAAATGCCGGGATGGTTCCTTTGAAAGGGCACGGCCGATTTCCTTCCCCGCCCTTCCCTCACCCGAGGTTGCGCTCCGTCTCTAATGACCTCGTTGTCGACGGGACGTTAAACACTAATCTCCTCCTCCTAGTATCTCGCACACACCATAAGCTCTTCTTGTGAACTAATGACGACTAAGCCTGAGCAGTTTGGCACGAGCAGAAATATACTTCAAACTCATTATTAAAGTACACCGCCTTCGGGACTTCCCTTAGATGATGCTACTAGCACAGTACGTTCCGAAACAAACCGTATTGTGCCATTAAGCCAGAGAGTCACTCGTTGCACGTCCGTCCCATTCAGCCCCGAGCTGCGCATCCTGTGACAATGGTGTGTCACCCCACTGCTCACGACTCTTGATGGCAGTGATGTTAGACACCTCATTTGTCAAGTATTACCTCAGTTTGCAATTTCATCATTCTCTTTGATTTATCTACATGGAGACAAGCAGGAACCGAAGTGAAGGGGTGTTCACCCCTAGAAATGTGTCTTAACGTTTACATATTGTCTCTAATCTGTATCCTGGCTCCTTCGCCCGCCACGATGACTGGCGATACTGGTCTACCTGGCTTAGACCGTGCCATCGAATATGTCCGCTCTACACGGTCCTGTCTTTATGTTGATTTTACCATCCTTATTGTAATAACATTCTGCATAATTTTACAGATTTTCCAGCTAGTTACACTTCCGTATTATTATTTTTAATTATGTAAACTGTAAATTATCAGCTTGAGCGTGTGCAGTGTTACGATGGCACACTGTTACGTCTTGAAGTGCATAGAAATAATCTGAATTATGAACTTGCCGACATTACACATGTGAGGATTTAAGTTCTCACCACTTAAACATTAACGGTTTTCTTTCTTTCAGAGATGCTGCCAATTCCCAGAACGTACATGCACATTTATAGGTCAACAGAGAAAGCGATAAGTTGCTGGCTAACCAACAGACAGTAGCGTGAGGTGTTGCGCGTCACAGTAGGACCTCTTGCATTATTGTTAATGAATAGGTAACCCATTATCAAGCGACTTATGAATAAATTTTTCAAGCAATAATCGGTCATTAATAGATAAATCGGTATGACAATTGATATAAATAAGATTGCCTGTCTTGGGTCTCGAGCCCAGGATGCTAAGGTACAATTCCAAGGCTAAGGGATACGCCTAATTCATCATTATAATGTTACAGCTGCTATTTGGTGCAGCAAATTAAAATATTGTCTAGACCATTCGGCATTTCAGTATAAACTTATTGCTACGGTATTTCCTGTATTTAACACTATCATCGTTTAATAACACGTATCTGACGTATTGTTTATGTAAGGTAAGAATATTGGTTATCATGTTATGCAATCTGTTGAACATTCGTCAACCAGTGTAACGTAACTAAAGGGAAATTTGTATGACTTATCTGCACTGGACGTTGAAATGTTGAACAGCTGCACTTGAAAATTTGTGACTGGACTGCGACTCGGACCTCCATCCTCCATCGCTCGGGAAGCGTGTCCAGTTGGCCGAAGCGGTCAAGGAGACCGTTCACGAGAAATGATAAAGCCGCATTCGAAAGTTGGTCTGGTAACAAATTTTCAAGTACAGCTGTTGAATTATTTCAGACGCAATGCAGCTAAGTCATACAAATTCACCTTTAGTTATGAATGTAAGGTTGCATAGCTCGATCACTGGTGTCCGTTCTGTCGGACATTTTCAAAAGAGAGGACACCACAGATACAGGGTGAACGTTAATAAAACCGACAAACTGCAGGGATGGATTCCTGACTGGAAGTGGAGGAAAAGAGTACTATGAAGATGTATCCGGAAATGCATCGTTCTCGCGGTAATGGCGCTGACGAATGACAGTTCCTCTGACCACGTGCCGTGTGTTCCTTGTGTGTTGGAGGCTGTGTGATCGACGCAGCGTACTGTAAGCAGCACTGGTCCAGTATTCACGTCAGGAACAAACCGAGGTGGTGTTTATGTACGGCCAAGCAGATGAAAATTGTCGAGAGGCTGCACGGCTATACCAGAGCAAATATCCCAACAGACACGAACCTCAGCATACATATTGGGTTGCGGTATTGACCATCACATCGTCATTTGTGGTCGGAGGAATACTGTTAATTCCAAACGGTGCAGACTGGCGCTACTGCAAGCAAGTATGATACTTGTCAGGGGTGCAGTTGATCAGACTTCCGAATCATGGGCTACAATTTCCGTCTATATTCAACTACTCTATTGAATGACTTATCTGCAGGTTAAGATATCCAGTGCATTAACAGGTCAGCGAAGTTCCCGGACCTGGTTTCTATAGAGAATGTATATAATGCACTTGAGAAAGGCAATATGCCACGTAAAATACCACCATAGGCTTTTTCAGACCTAGTCCTTAGGACTAGTCTTTATTGGAAAAATAACTCTTGAAGCACCTCAAACAGTGCATAAGTGGCATGCGAGGGGTAACTATGTTTCTGTGGTGTCACAGATTTTTTTTAATAATAATATTATTTGGCAATGGTGTAAGCCAAATGTTCTGTGATCTATGTATTGACTCAGTCATCTTTCTCAAGAAGTACAGTCTTGTTTCTTGATTCACTTTATTTTTTGTTAAGGTGAATGTCTACATACTATATAATAAAATGATTATATGTGTTCCATATATCCTCCTAAACCATAGAATCGATTTCAGCCAAACTTGATTCATATACAACGTATTGTATGCAAAGAACCACCAGTCAGCCATGGGGGTAGGGATTGGGGGGGGGGGGGTTGAAAAAAACTCGCTGAAAAGAGGTGACGTAGCAGATGGACTCAGAGAGAAGGATATGAACAAAGAAAGGAGGGAGGAGGAGACGGACCGAGAGAGGGGGAACAAGGACATGGGCAGAGAGAGGGGGAGAACAAGGTGGACAGAGAGAGTGGAGGAGGAGATGGGCAGAAAGTGGGGGATATGGGAGAGGGACATAGATAGGGGGAATAAGATATAAACAGAGAAAAGGGAGAAGGAGATGAAGAGAGAGAGAATGAGATGGACAGAGAAAGTGGGAGGAAGAGGTGGTGAGGAGGGAGGAAAATACTTTCAGAGATAAGTTGGGTGAGGGGAAAGAGAGGGAGAGGGAAAGAAGGAGACGAACAGAGAATGGAATGAGAAGATGGATGGAGGAAGTGGGGGAGCAGGAAGAGGATAGCAAGAGGGGGAGAAGGAGATGGACAGAGAAAATGGGAAGGCATAGATGGACAGAGACTGGATGAAGATCAGATGGACAGGAAAAGGAGGGAAGAGGAGTTGGACAGCGAAAAGAGAAGAGGGGGAAGAGGAGATCAACAGAGAGGAGGGGAGAAAGAGATGGGCAGAGAGAGAGGAACTATGAGATAGACAGAGAGAATCATTGGAGGATTTAGACAGAGACGGAATGGGGGAGAGGAGATGGTCAGAGAGAATGGAAGAGCCGATGGACCTAGGGAAGACAGAGATGGACAGAGAGTGGAGGGAGGAGGGGATGGACAGAGAAAGAAGGAAGGTGCAGATGGACATTAGATAGGGGACAGGGCTAGGGGAGGTTGAGGTGGACAGAGAAAAGGAGGAGGAGGATATGAAAAAAGAGAGAGGGGAGGAATAAATAAGCAGATGAAGGAAAGGAGAAGAAGGAGAGAGAGATATAGGTGGAAGGAGGAGATTATGAAAGGGAGAGGAGGAGACAGACAGAAAGAGGGGCCATCGGTATACTTATAGATAGAGACAGGTGGGTGACATGCCGGACAGGAGAGGTGTAGGAGCAGATGGACAGGGGCAAGGAGGAGATGGAGAGAGGGGCGGAGAAGTTGGGAGACAGAGTGGGAGGGAAACGAACACTAAGGTGACAAAAAGACATGGGATACCAAAACGCACATATACAGATGACAGCAGTATGGCGTACATGAGGTATAAATGGGCAGTGCATTGGCGGAGCTGTCATTTGTACGCAGATGTTTCATATGACGCACGACAGGAAATAATAAACTTTGATCGTGGAATGAAATTGGAGCTACATGCATGGGACATTCCATTTCGCAATTCGTTATGAAGTCCAATATTCTGAAATCCATTGTATCAAGAGTGTGCCGAAAATACCAAATTTCAGGCGCTATGTCTCACCATGGACAACGCCGTGGCCGACGGTTTTCCATTAACGAGTGAGAGTTATGGCGTTTCAGTAGAGTTGCCAGTGCTAACAGACAAGCAACATTGCGTGAAATAATCGCAGAAATCAACGTGGGGCGTACGAGAGATGTACCCGTTAGGACAGTGCTGCGAAATTTGGCGTTTATTGGGCTATGGCACCAACGATCGTCGCGAATGACTTTTTCTAACAGCGAGACGTTGCCTGCAGTGCCTCTCCTGGGCTCGTGACATATCGGTTGGACCCTGGAAAACCGTGGCCTGGTCAGATGAGTCCGGAGCCAAGTTGTCAACAAGGCCCTGTGCAAACCAGTGGTGTCTTCATAATGGTTTGGACTGTGTGTATAAGGGGTGCACCGGATCCTTTGGTCAAACTAAACCGATCATTGACTGAAAATGGTTATATTCGACTACTTGGAGACCATTTGTGGCCATTCAAGGATTGCATATTCCCAAACAACGATGAAATTTGTATGGATGATAGTGCATCACGTTACTGGTCCACAGATGTTTGAGGTTCATTTGAAGAATCATTCGAGCAAATGAGTGGGCCAAACAGATCACCTGACATGTATTCCGACGAACATTTGTGGAACGTAATGGAGAAGTCAGTTCGTGCACAAAGTCCTGCAGCGGCATCACTTTCGCATTTATACGCGGCTATAGAGGCAGCATGACTCAATGTTTCTGCAGAGGCCTTCCAGCGAATTGTGAAGTCCACGCCACGTCGAGTTGCTACACTACACCGGACATAAGGAGGTCCGACACGATATTAGAAGGTACCCCTTGACTTTTCTCACCTTAATGTATTTGAGAACATTATGTGCTTATCGCCCTGATTTATGCTGCTTCGTAATTCCAGGTCAGAATCAGCACCACAAGTGACTGTCCTTTATCTTGCTTTTGTCTTTTGTTATGGTGAAGACTGCACAATTGAGAGCCTACGAGCCGGCTGGCAAAAGATAAGGGATTTCTTAAGAGGAATGAGCAGGTCGTGGACTTGAAGACTGGAACTGAGTTTCAACGTCAGCTAGTCAACACAGCATTCATGACTCCCATTCCCATGCACTCCTGGCAGTTCACGGGGACGGATATCTGCCTAAGAAAAACACAACACTGTTCAAAGAATACTTTTATAAAGATAAAAATGTAGCCAGGTGTCCCTTTCCAGACTACAGCGTGGGAACCGCGATTGCCTCAGTGGTCACACTACGGAATAACGTTCTGTTTAAATTTCTGAAACAAGCATTTTCATTCGTGCGTAGCGTTATTTTCCGTACAGGATCGTATCATGTCGTGGGAGAGGCCTTCTGGCCTCTTCCTCACGCCATAACACCACTATTGGTTAATAATAATGAAATCCGCGAGAGTAGGAGTTGGGTTAACATTATCATAATTTTAGCGAATGGAACTTTCAATGTCTGCTTCTACTGGGCAGTTAAGTTCTGCTCTGTCAGAAACATCCCAGTCACAGAGCGTTAAGTTAGGTAACGTTGCTGCTAGGAGGTGGAAGAGTTAAGATTTGCTGCTTGGCTACTGATGAGGCGACTCTTGCTGTCGTATGGAAGGAGGTCTCCACTTGAGCACTAAGTACAGAGAGAGTGCCGAACTCAGAATTTCTAGCCCCTGTCTCTGCTGCTTCCTGCATTCACGCTACACGTGTCTGGTAAGATGTGTCAGTGATGCAAAGACTAATGCTGCAGGAATGCAGAAATCGTTCATTCCCTTCAAAAGCCAGCTGTACGATTTTGACGATGCATGGTCCCATACTTGCTCTCATTATGCACTTTGTTGGGATTTCTGATGTTCGTACCTATTTCTCCCTGTTCTTTCTACAATCAACTAACAACTCTTACAGTCGCTGTTCGTATCAATGAATTATTTTCGTTAATACGCTTTTGTAGTGCTCACCTTTACCAATCTCAGATACTACGATTATAATACCTTATCCAGTTACTAAATGTTCATTCACTTACATCAGTGCCTCGTGATGACTGGGTGTTGTGTGATGTCCTTAGGTTAGTTAGGTTTAAGTAGTTCTAAGTTCTAGGGGACTGATGACCATAGATGTTAAGTCCCATAGGGCTCAGAGCCATTTGAACCATTTGAACCAACTTACATCAGTGGTAGCTCGTATGTTGATGCTTACGATAATAAACTTGGTTGTTATAGTGACCAATTGATTCTGATATAGGTATATGATACCTCGTCTCATCTGTACATCTATGGATGGTGTGGTACCCATGTTTTCATGCATGGTTGGGCGACCTCTATTAATTATCTTTTTAGGAAAATGTCTGTGTTGGTGTGAGACTATCACTTCCTTAATATTAATTTGGAAGATCATATGGGGTGCTTTCCTTCTCTGCACATCACCAGAGATCGGACTATAGCATCTAGATGTATGCTAAACAGCACAACCGACACCCGATGTAAGATTTTGTTGACCCTTTTGCAGGATTTTCGAAATCTGGAACCATCTGAGCTTCATAGCTAAATTTTCTTTTAACTTATTGAAATTTTAACTGGAAAGTTAAGAATGAACATTCAGTAATAAATTAGCCTCGGTGATTTTAAAAGTAGTAACACACTGTGGTGAGAAAGGTCGTCAGATAGCGATATATTCAGATGGCGGTAGTATCGGGTACACAAGGTACAAAATGGCAGTGCATTGGTGGGGTTGTAATTTGTACTCAGTTGATTCATGGGAAGAGGTTTCCGACTTGATTATGGCCACACGACAGGAATTAATAGGCTTCGAACGTGTAATGGTAGTTGGAGCTAGACGCACGGTACATTCCATTTCAGCAATCGTTAGGGAATTCAGTGTTCCAAGATCCACAGTGTCAAGAGAGTGTCGGGAATACCATACTTCAGGCGTTACCTCTCACCACGGACAACGCAGTGGTCGTCGGCCTTCACTTAACGACCCAGTGCAGCAACGTCTGCGTAGAGTTTGTCAGTGCTAACAGGCAAGCAATACTGTTTGAAATAACAGCAGAAATTTTGTGAGGTAGTATGCCTAGAGATCATACTTGATAACCCGAATATATTAACAATTGGTTCCTTTTACCCACACCCCGACTCAGATCATATAGTTGCTGAACAGTTTAACGAAAACTTGTGTCTCATTTCAAATATGTACCCCACTCATACAGTTATGTTGGTGGTGACTTCACTCTGCCTTCGATAGGTTGGCTAAAATACGTTTAAAGTAGGGTGTACACATAAGACGTCCGCAATTGTTCTGATTCCTTCGCAGAAAATTATTTTGAACAATTAGTTCAGGAATCCAGTCGAAGTATAAATAGCTGCGAAAAAATGCTTGACCTCTTAGCAACAAATAATCCAGAGCAAATAGGGGGCATCATGACGAGTAAAGGGATTAGTGACCTCAATATAGTTGTGGCAAGACTGAATACCGTAACACCGAAATCCACCAAAAAAAAAAAAAAAACGCAAAATACATGTGTTTAAAAAATCAGATAAAAATTTGCTTGAAGCCTTCCGAAGACAGTCTCTGCTCCTTCCAGTCTGAATACGTAAGCGTACACCAGATGTGATTTAAATTCAAACAAATATCATCGACGGTTATTGAGAGACACCTACAAAAAAAAAAATTTAATGAGAGCTGGTAGTGATCTCCCATGGCAGACCAAACAAGTCAGATGACTGTTGCGGAAAAAACTAAAAAAAGCATACCAAATTTAAAAGGACGCAAAAGATTCAAGATTGGCCAAGATTTAAAGAAGCTCGAAATATAGTGCGAACCTCTTTGTGAGATGCTGTTAATACACACATAAAAAAAGTTTTGCCTCACCTCGGTTTAAGAGTTCCGGAGCCTGTACATAAAATTCGAATAGAGATCAACATAAACATCGTTTCCGCCCTTTTTATTGCGCATGAAAACCACACATTGCATGTTGTACCACCATACAGCGAGACCTTCAGAGGTGGTGGTCCAGACCGCTGTACACACCGATACCTGTAATACCCAGTAGCACGTCCTCTTGCATTGATGCATGCCTGTATTCGTCGTGGCATACTATCCACAAGTTCATCAAGGCACTGTTGGTCCAGATTGTCCCACTCCTCTACGGCGATTCGGCGTAGATCCCTCAGAGTGGTTGGTGGGTCACGTCGTCCGTAAACAGCCCTTTTCAATCTATCCCAGGCTTGTTCGAGAGGGTTCTTGTCTGGTTGTCTGGAGAACATGCTGGCCACTCTAGTTCAGCGACGTCGTTATCCTGAAGGAAGTCATTCACAAGATGTGCATGACGGGGGGAGGGGGGGGGCGAATTGTCGTCCATGAAGACGAATGCCTCGCCAATATGCTGTCGATATGGTTGCACTATCGGTCGGAGGATGGCATTCACGTATCGTACAGCCGTTACAGCGCCTTCCATGACCACCAGCGATGTACGTCGGCCCCACATAACGCCACCCCAAAACAACAGGGAACCTCTACCTTGTTGCACTCGCTGGACAGTGTGTCTAAGGCGTTCAGCCTGACCGGGTTGCCTCCAAACTCGTCTCCGACGATTGTCTGATTAAAGGCATATGCGACACTCATCGGTGAAGAGAACGTGATGCCAATCCTGAGCGGTCCATTCGGAATGTTGTTGGGCCCGTCTGTACCTCGCTGCATGGTGTCGTGGTTGCAAAGATGGACCTCGCCATGTATGTCGGGAGTGAAGTTGCACATCATGCAGCCTATTGCGCACAGTTTGAGTCGTAACACTACGTCCTGTGGCTGCACGAAAAGCATTATTCAACGTGGTGGCGTTACTGTCAGGTTTCCTCTGAGGCATAGTCCGTAGGTAGCGGTCATCCACTGCAGTAGTAGCCCTTGGGCGACCTGAGCGAGGCATGTCATCGACAGTTCCTGTCTCTTTGTATCTACTCCATCTCCGAACAACACGCCTTGGTTCACTCCGAGACGCCTGGACACTTCCCTTTTTGAGGGCCCTTCCTGGCACAACGTAATAATGCGGACGCCATCGACCCGCTGTAGTAACCGTCTAGGCATGGTTGAACTACAGACAACACGAGCCGTGTACCTCCTTCCTGGTGGAATGACTAGGACTGATCGGCTGTCGGGCACCCCTCCGTATAATAGGCGCTGCTCATGCATGGTTGTTTACATCTTAGGGCGGGTTTAGTGACATCTCACAAGGGAAGGCCACGCGGATTTAATGTAAACTTCGTACACTCGTAGTAATCCAAGAGGACCACGAAATGTGTAAGCAGTATCGCGTACTTCTCAGGCGTTACTTAGAAAATCGCAAGATAATTTCGGTCGTTATATATATATATATATATATATATATATATATATATATATATATATATATATATATATATATAGGGTGAGTCAGCTAACATTACCGCTGGATATATTTCGTAAACCACATCAAATACTGACGAATCGATTCCACAGACCGAACGTGAGGAGAGGGGCTAGTGTAATTGGTTAATACAAACCATACAAAAATGCACGGAAGTATGTTTTTTAACACAAACCTACGTTTTTTTTAAATGGAACCCCCTTAGTTTTGTTAGCACATCTGAACATATAAACAAATACGTAATCAGTGCCGTTTATTGCATTGTAAAATGTTAGTTACATCCGGAGATATTGTAACCTAAAGTTGACGCTTGAGTACCACTCCTCCGCTGTTCGATCATGTGTATCGGAGAGCCGACCGCGGTGGTCTAGCGATTCTAGGAGCTCAGTCCGGAGCCGCGCGACTGCTACGGTCGCAGGTTCGAATCCTGCCTCGGGCATAGATGTGTGTGATGTCCTTAGGTTAGTTAGGTTTAAGTAGTTCTAAGTTCTAGGGGACTGATGACCATAGATGTTAAGTCCCATAGTGCTCAGAGCCATTTGAACCATTTTGTATCGGAGAGCACCGAATTACGTAGGGATCCAAAGGGAACGGTGATGGACCTTAGGTACAGAAGAGACCGGAACAGCACATTACGTCCACATGCTAACACCTTTTTATTGGTCTTTTTCACTGTCGCATATGTATATTACCATGAGGGGTGAGGTACACGTACACACGTGGTTTCCGTTTTCAATTACGGAGTGGAATAGAGTGTGTCCCGAAATGTCAGGCCAATAGATGTTCAATGTGGTGGCCATCATTTGCTGAACACAATTGCAATCTCTGGCGTAATGAATGTCGTTCACGCCGCAGTACATCTGGTCTAATGTCGCCGCAGGCTGCCACAATACGTTGTTTCATATCCTCTGGGGTTGTAGGCACATCACGGTACACATTCTCCTTTAACGTACCCCACAGAAAGAAGTCCAGAGGTGTAAGATCAGGAGAAGGGGCTGGCCAATTTATGCGTCCTCCACGTCCTATGAAACGCCCGTCGAACATCCTGTCAAGGGTCAGCCTAGTGTTAATTGTGGAATGTGCAGGTGCACCATCATGCTGATACCACATACGTCGACGCGTTTCCAGTGGGACATTTTCGAGCAACGTTGGCAGATCATTCTGTAGAAACGCGATGTATGTTGCAGGTGTTTGGGCCCCTGCAATGAAGTGAGGACCAATGAGGTGGGCGCCAATGATTCCGCACCATACATTTACAGTCCACGGTCGCTGTCGCTCTACCTATCTGAGCCAGCGAGGATTGTCCACGGACCAGTAATGCATGTTCCGTAGATTCACTGCCCCGTGGTTTGTGAAACCCGCTTCATCGGTAAACAGGTAGAACTGCAACGCATTCTCTGTTAATGCCCATTGACAGAATTGCACTCGATGATTAAAGTCATCACCATGTAATTGCTGATGTAGCGACACATGAAACGGGTGAAAGCGGTGACGATGCAGTATGCGCATGACACTACTTTGACTCAGTCCACCGGCTCTCGCAATCTCCCGCGTACTCATGTGTGGGTTCATGGCAACAGCAGCTAACACACCAACTGCACCCACTTCTCCTGTGACGGGCCTGTTACGGACCCGTTTGCGTGCTACGACCATACCTGTTGCATACAGTTGGCGGTAGATGTTTTGCAATGTGCGGCACGTTGGATGCGCTCTGTCCGGGTACCGTTCTGCAAACACCCTGAAGGCTTCAGCTGCATTTCGTCGACACTCGCCATAGATGAGTATCATCTCCGCCTTTTCAGAGTTCGAATACACCATGGTCACAGTTCCTACAACACTACATTATCACAGACGTCTGGCAACACGGTGTACTACAGTTGGTCTGCGTGCGGAGACGAATGCAGAATAACAATAGCAGCAAGCGCTACATGCGGACACTGCGACAGCTAGACCAAACCACAACAGTGCACTACAGCCACACTCGTAAACACGGTCGTCATCGTAAACATGTCCCTGCAGATGCTGCTCGCCGACCGTAGCCCGTGTTTGTTACAACACGCAACTGAACGTCGGAGGTTTCAAGCGTCAACTTTAGGTTACAATATCTCCGGATGTAATTAACATTTTACAATGCAACAAACAGCAATGATTACGTATTTGTTTATATGTTCAGATGTGCTAACAAAACTAACGTGGTTCTATTTAAAAAAAAACGTAGGTTTGTGTTAAAAAACATACTTCCGTGCATTTTTTTATGGTTTGTATTAAACAATTTCACAAGCCCCTCTCCTCATGTTCGGTCTGTGGAATCGGTTCGTCAGAATTTGATGTGGTTTACGAAATATGTCCATCAGTAACGTTAGGTGACTCACCCTGTATATATGCGTGGCCATTTTAACCACCGAGCGAGGTGGCGCAGTGGTAGCACACTGGACTCGCATTCGGGAGGACGACGGTTCAATCCCGCGTCCGGCCATCCTGATTTAGGTTTTCCGTGATTTCCCTAAATCTCTCCAGGCAAATGCTGGGATGGTTCCTTTGAAAGGGCACGGCCGACTTCCTTCCCCATCCTTCCCCAATCCTATGCGACCGATGACCTCGCTGTTTGGTCTCTTCCCACAACCAACTACCAAACTACCAACTACCATTTTAACCATAAAGTGGCTTCAGCTGACTGGTGCCGGCACGGTAGCTCAGCGTGTTCGGTCAGAGCG
Source organism: Schistocerca nitens (assembly GCF_023898315.1). NCBI lineage: Eukaryota > Metazoa > Arthropoda > Insecta > Orthoptera > Acrididae > Schistocerca > Schistocerca nitens. Next base: position 352,340,755 of record NC_064616.1, read on the forward strand.
TTAGCTTACCTTTCTAATAAAAAACTGAGCGAACGGATGAACGAAAAACTGAACGGGTGTCATCGGACGTCCGCCCTGGACAAATTCAGCGAACAATGTAGAATAATTTTTTTTTAAAATATAAAGTGGTTGGCGTTCAAGCCGCTAGATCGCTGGATCGAGTTCCGTTCGTCAGATTTTTTTTTTATTTTCAACACAGTCATTTTCTTTACCCTTTATATTACAATTGATATAATGGGAAAAATACGTGTAGTCGGATGGACTTTTATTAAATTTACAATGTTATTTGGCAGGTCTACTAATTTTTATTATCACAAAAAATATAATATTCATTACTATCGACTAGCAAACGACCAAACGCATAAAGTGATTTCTTCACCAAAGAACGGGAAGTAAACTTTACAGAATTCGAACCAAGAACAACTGCCAACAAGAGTAACTTCGACGTAAATAGTACGGATAGCAAATCAGGTTAAATTACTTAATAAAGGGAAGGCATCCCCATGCTACACTTATTGCATACCATTGAGTTTTCTCTCAGAGTATGCTTATAAAATAGCTCAATATTTAGCAATCATACACAACCGATAGCCTGTTGAGAAATGCGGGCTTAAAAATTGAAAAGTGGCACAAGTCACACCAGTATCCAAGAAAGGAGACAGAAGTAATCCGCTGAATTACAGATTCATATCATTAATGTAGATTTGCAGTAGGATTTTGAACGTATACTGTGTTCGAACATTATGTGTTATCTCCAAGAAAACGATTTACTGACAAACAGCCAATATGGACACACAAAATATGTTCTCTTGAAAAGCGACTAGCTCATTATTCTCACAAAGTAAATCGACTCCATATTTTTAGATTCCCAGAAGGCTTTTGACACTGTACCTACAGAGCGCTTCTAATCAAATTGCGTGCCTATGGACTTTCGTCTCAGTTGTGCGAATGAATTCACGATTTCCTTTCAGAGAGGTCACAGTTGGCAGTAAGTGACGGAAAGGCCTCAAGTAAAACAGAAATAATATGCGGTATTCCCCAAGGAAGTGTTGTAGGTCCTCTGCTGTTCCTGATACACATAAACGACTTAGGAGACAATCTGTAGTACTCTTAGATTATTTGCAGATGATGCTGTCATTTAACACCTTATGAAGTTCTCGGATGGAAAACAAATTACAAAACTATTTAGACAGGACATTTGTATGATGCGTATTGTGGCAACTGAGCCTAAATAATGAAATGTGTGAAGTCATCCACATGACTACCAAAAGGAATCTGCTACATTTCGCTTACACGAGAAATTACACAAATCTAAAGCCTACAAATTATACTTAATACTTTGGGATTATAATTATGAATAACATAAGTTGGAACCATCACATAGATAATGTTGTGGGTGAAGCAAACCAAGGACTACGATTTATTGGCAGAGCACAGAGAAAATGCAACACATTTGTTAAATACGTTACCTACACTACGCCTGCACATCCTCCTCTGAAGTACTGCTGTGTGGTGTGGGATTCGCATCAGATGGGATCGACGGGCGACGTCAATAAAGTTCGAAGAAGGGCAGTTCGTTTTGTACTATCGCGAAGTAGGGAAGAGAGGGCCACGGATATGATTCATGAATTGGGGTGGTGATCGTTAAAACGAACACGATTTTCGTTGCAGCAGGATCTTCTCATGATATTTCAATTGCCAACTTTCTCCTCAGAGTGCGAAAATATTCTGTTGGCGCCCAACTACATAGAGAGAGTTCGCAGCTCCTGGTCTAGGGGCTAGCGTTCTGCCTCTGGATCAGGGTGTCTCGGGTTCGATTCCCGACCGGGTTGGGGATTTTCTCTGTCAGGGTACTGGGTGTTTGTGTTGTCCTCATCATTATGATCATTTGTGAGAGTGACTAGATTGGACTGTCAAAAGAAAATGGACTATGTAAAAATTGGGACTTTGTTCGGGCGCTGATGACCGCGCAGTTGAGCGCCCCACAAACCAAACATCACCAGCATCATCATACATAGGGAGAATTATCATCATGATAAGCTCACACACAAAAATGTATGTGTTCGTTTTCCCGCTCGCTGTTCGAGAGTGGAAAGGTAGAGAAATAGCTTTACGGTGGTTCGATGAACCCTCTGCCAGGCGCGTGATTGTGAACTGCAGAATAATCATGTCATGTAAATGTAGATGTAGAGATCAATGTGGGACGTACGACAAACGTACCCGTTAGGACACGGTTGTGAAATTTGGCGTTGATAGGTTTTGGTACCAGATGACCGACGAGAGTGTCTGCTCACAGCGCCTCTCCCGGGCTCATGGCCATATCCGTAGGATCATAGACGACTGGAAATCTGTGTCCTTGTCAGATGAGTCCCGCTGTCAGTTGGTAAGAGCGGATTGTAGGGTTCGTGTAGTGGCTCAGGCCCCACGAAGCCATGGACTCAAGTTGTGAAAAAGGTACTGTGCAAGCAAAACTATGGTTCTGTAATGGTTTGGGCTGTGTTTACATGGAATGGACTACGTCCTCTGGTCCAACTGAAGTGGTAGTTTATTGTAAGTGATTGTATTCGGCTACTTGGAGACCACTTGCTACCATTAATGGACTTAATTTTGATGGATAACAATGCGCTATGTCACCGGGCTACAATTGTTCGCGATTGGTTTAAAAAACAGTATGGACAATTAAGGTGAATGATTTGGCCATCCAGATCGCCGTCATGAATCTCACCAAACGTTTATGCGACATAATCGAGAGGTCAGTTCGTGCACAAAATCCTGCACCGGCAACTCTTTCCCGATTATGAACAGCTATAGAGGCAGCATGGCTCAGTATTTCTGTAGTGGACTTCCAGTAACGTCTTGAGTCCATGCCACGTCGAGCTGCTGCACTACGCCGGACAAAAAGACGTCCGAAACGATATTAGGAGGTATCCCATGACTTAAGTCACCTCAGTGTAAATTTCAAGTGCTTTCATTAATTTGTACTTCTTCCTAGGAAAGTTTGGTGAATAAAAGTCAGTGGTTGTCCAGAGCTTTTTGTTGTTACAATTTTTGGAAAATTTGTGTTTGGATAGGATTTTATTGTGTTTCGTGAAGTGTAAGTAGGGATCTGCTTAGTGGTTAGAACTTGTTTTATTTGTGATCGTAACGTACAATGAATTATTTGCTCACTATACGGTGAAACGTTCTTGGTAAGAAAATGTCGAGGGTTATGATTAGTAACGTGCTTCAGAACTCAGGGCGGTTAAGATTTTGGTATGATTTCTGGCCGAGAAAGTTTTCTTATTATGTGAAATCTGTATTTGCGGGTTGCGTTATGAGAAAAGGGGAACATTATCAGGTTGTTACACAGTATAGAACACATTCTTTTCATTGAATTTCACGCAGTAATTGTGAAGGGAATATTTTTTAATTGTTAAGGAGTGTTGTGGAGCTTGTTGTTACTTCATCGTGTAAAGATGGGTGTATCTACGTTTGATGAGCTACGTGCTCTTTAAGCATCTAAGGTAACGCTAACTATGAGTTTGGTACTGGGAAATTGCGATTCCGAGGCTAAGAGAGTTACAGGTACGGCAGAACAGTGTGCAAAGGTTTTTATGGTAATGACAGAATATGAGAGATTAATAAAACTGGAGGAAGCTATGCTTACATTATTGGAACTGCTAGAAAAGATATCAGGTCTGATGAAAGAACGGGAAGCTGGTGTTAGTGAAAGCGAACAGATTGAAGAAGTCAAGGCTAATCTTAGGCAATCGAAATTACTAGAAATGAGAACAGATGAGACAAAAGAACAGGAAGCTAATGCTAATAAAGGTGAGCTGGCTGAGGTAGGAGATAGAACGACAGCTGTTCTGGAAGTCGTAAACTAAATTAAATAGTATACTGAAGTGTAGGAGGCAAACTATGTTAAAGAGGAAATTGTTTCTGTGCCTGATGAGCATACAGTGCGGGTTAAGCCGGAGACAGGAGACGTAATTCACTTAGGGTTAATTAATAATAAATTAGATCTAACAAGTGTTGCTGGATCGAGCGGATCAGGAGAAGAGACTAACCGTTAACGAGGAAAATGAGTGAGGTTGTGCCTGTTGTAGGGTTGTGTCAGTTGACAGGAAAGGAAGTGGAACCTCTAATAAATATAAAACAGTTAGAGCCAGTTTGGAAGTATAGTGTGAATGTTACAAATAAATTGATGGGTAGCGAAGAGAAATAACATAAAATATCACATGATCGTGAAAGTGATTTTATTAGCAACGGAAATACGGAGAACAAAAGAGTTTAAATGTACAAGAAGGTTGGAGAGTTACTGAGAAGTGTTTCCCCATCCCTACTTGTTGCTCCAATTGTCGAAACCAGACACTGAGACGCAGTGGGGCACAACTGGAAGATAATTAGATATAAAGATGACATTCCCCACACTGAAGACCTTGTGAGTCTCAACGTGGAATTGTAGACTGATAAAGTTTGATTAGCCAGCGACAGAATGTCCGACTTAGCCGTTAAACGAAATACAATAGCAGAAACTTTCTTTGTACGTTGATAAATTGTAATTACTGTAAGTTTATGAATTAAGTAGCTAGGAGGTATTTTGTGCAGTGTAGTGTGACTGGAGAGTTTGCGAGCTCTGAAGAATTAGTATGTAGACATAAATATATATGCGGAATATAGTTTGCATTGATATGAACAATTAGACGCCATTAAATAACTGCAGAGTGCAATGTGATGGAGCGATCTAGTGAACGAAGAAGTGCAGGAAAATAAGGAGGGGGTAAAAAACTCATTTATTAGCCGTAAGATTTTCAATGTATAGTTACTCGCCACAGCACTGGATATGTCCCTTATCCTATTTGGCGTGCAAGTAATTAATATCTATGTACGGTGTGGCTCTAACCGCCGTCATGACCAACATAAATTCTTCCCCGAGGAGGTCAAGGAAGTCACACCGCTCTTCACAGGCCCACAGGACGATTTAGTGCTCGGTGGGGACTTCAGCTCGACACAACGGCCCGCTGACCAGCTCCCGCAGCATTTACCTTGTGCGGCTCTCTCGGTAGTAATCGATCGCCCGTGACTGGTTGACACCTGGACGAAGCTCCACGGAACCCAGCCGGGTTTTTTTTTCTCTGCCCAGTGAGTATGGTTGGAGAAGCCCTGACGTGGGCGGCGACTTACCTTACGGTGAAGCATCGGGCAGCTCTCTCAACGTGTCCAGATCCAAGATCTTGCTCATTGGTGAGGGCTTCCCAAGAGAAGCGCCCCCCTCCCCCTCGCACCTGAGCATCACCGCCATCGTCCCATGTCTTGGCGTTGAATTCACAGCCGATGTCCGTCTACATCTACATTTATACTCCGCAAGCCACCCAACGGTGTGTGGCGGAGGGCACTTTACGTGCCACTGTCATTACCTCCCTTTCCTGTTCCAGTCGCGTATGGTTCGCGGGAAGAACGACTGTCTGAAAGCCTCCGTGCGCGCTCTAATCTCTCTAATTTTACATTCGTGATCTCCTCGGGAGGTATAAGTAGGGGGAAGCAATATATTCGATACCTCATCCAGAAACGCACCCTCTCGAAACCTGGCGAGCAAGCTACACCGCGATGCAGAGCGCCTCTCTTGCAGAGTCTGCCACTTGAGTTTATTAAACATCTCCGTAACGCTATCACGGTTACCAAATAACCCTGTGACGAAACGCGCCGCTCTTCTTTGGATCTTCTCTATCTCCTCCGTCAACCCGATCTGGTACGGATCCCACACTGATGAGCAATACTCAAGTATAGGTCGAACGAGTGTTTTGTAAGCCACCTCCTTTGTTCATGGACTACATTTTCTAAGCACTCTCCCAATGAATCTCAACCTGGTACCCACCTTACCAACAATTAATTTTATATGATCATTCCACTTCAAATCGTTCCGCACGCATACTCCCAGATATTTTACAGAAGTAACTGCTACCGGTGTTTGTTCCGCTATCATATAATCATACAATAAAGGATCATTCTTTCTATGTATTCGCAATACATTACATTTGTCTATGTTAAGGGACAGTTGCCACTCCCTGCACCAAGTGCCTATCCGCTGCAGATCTTCCTGCATTTCGCTCCAATTTTCTAACGCTGCAACGTCTCTGTATACTACAGCATCATCCGCGAAAAGCCGCATGGAACTTCCGACACTATCTACTAGGTCATTTAAATATATTGTGAAAAGCAATGGTCCCATAACACTCCCCTGTGGCACGCCAGAGGTTACTTTAACGTCTGTAGACGTCTCTCCATTGATAACAACATGCTGTGTTCTGTTTGCTAAAAACTCTTCAATCCAGCCACACAGCTGGTCTGATATTCCGTAGGCTCTTACTTTGTTTATCAGGCGACAGTGCGGAACTGTATCGAACGCCTTCCGGAAGCCAAGAAAAATAGCATCTACCTGGGAGCCTGTATCTAATATTTTCTGGGTCGCATGAACAAATAAAGCGAGTTGGGTCTCACACGATCGCTGTTTCCGGAATCCATGTTGATTCCTACATAGTAGATTCTGGGTTTCCAAAAACGACATGATACTCGAGCAAAAAACATGTTCTAAAATTCTACAACAGATCGACGTCAGAAATATAGGTCTATAGTTTTGCGCATCTGCTCGACGACCCTTCTTGAAGACTGGGACTACCTGTGCTCTTTTCCAATCATTTGGAACCATCCGTTCCTCTAGAGACTTGCGGTACACGGCTGTTAGAAGGGGGGCAAGTTCTTTCGCGTACTGTGTGTAGAATCGAATTGGTATCCCGTCAGGTCCAGTGGACTTTTCTCTGTTGACTGATTCCAGTTGCTTTTCTATTCCTTGGACACTTATTTCGATGTCAGCCATTTTTTCGTTTGTGCGGCTATCAACGGTAGGCATTTACTACAGACAATCAGAGATAGCCTTGCAGATCACCAGCTTCTCCAGTTTTTTAGGGAGCGCCTTCAATGGTCCGTCTCGCAGGTGGAACGTCCAAGTCAAGAAAAGCTGCAAACTGATCTGAACCGATAACGGAATCTACGCCCAATCAACGAGAAGACACGTTTGGACGTTAGGACGTGCCGGTCGACGGAGGAATCGCTACTCAAGGCGCTCATATAAATTATGTTTAATTTTCGTGGCTGCCCTACGGTTTCCTTCCCTTTTATTCATGCCCCCTCATCCCTCATAGCTCTAGGGTAATCGTACTGGGAGTAGCGCTAGATAGGGTCTAACATTTTTTTTTGCTACTTGGGGCAAATTGCCGGTGGCGATTTTCCTTCCTTTTTTTAGTCCCTTTTCTACTCCCAGGAAAGGCAAAAAAGTAAAAAAAAGTGGATAGGCTGACGTTTTACGAACATTAAGAACAAGCGTTCGAATCTAACTGGAGTCAATTGTCATTTCTTTTATTTAGACCTGAGCAGGTAATATTTTAAACCTTAATTCTCTACAAACCGTGTAGTCATACGCTTTTCTAGCTTCCTCATTCTTTCAAAAGATTTCATTTTATAACAGTCTAACCTTTAAACAAACGAACAAATGGTTATAGTAAAAATATTGAAAACGTATGTATTTATTTGTAATTACTTTGATCGCCATCTAGTGTATCTATAGCTTTCAGCGAGGAGAATCGTATCAGCTGATTGGCATACGTCATAGGTCTGCTTCAAAATGGTTGATGTGAATGTTGGCGAGCGAATTATTGCTGTCTTTGAAAGCGGTGTTAGTGCATCTGAGGCAGGACGTCGTCACCCATCGATACAGACATGAAACGCTCGTCATTGTAGTAATTCTGCCGACGTGGAGTTCTTATATTTCAACCGTTTCTACGTGCTCGAATAATGAATTTCAAAAGAAATGATGCGATGAGTTAAATTGCAATGAATCTCGACATATACTGTATCCTAACTATTATATTGCTTTTATTTGACGATGTTAGCACCAAGCTGGAGCTCCAAATACCGCTAGAGTTATGAACACTGGCACTTCTGAACTTGGGCATGCGTAACGCTGTGTTCTTGGACTCAAAATTATTCGAACCGGACAATCTTTTTGCTTCTCGTTGTACATGCGTAACGATAAGGTAGAAATGCGGTTGACCTGTGGAGAAAGTACGTTGACATTAACTAATTTATTAACTTGAATTGTTCTGTTCAGTACTGTTAAAGAACATTATGATTATAATGTTAGTATGTTTATCTAGTACTCTACTGTACATACCTGTACTGTAATTTGCTGTAGGACGGCGAAATTCCGTTCAGGCACAATTACTGTACAGCAGGCGATTACCTGACAGGCCATAGCCTTTTGACTGGATTTCTCGTCGTCTCATTTTTCGTCTATGTGAAACTGGAAGTTTAAACGCAAGACCTCTAAATCATCGTAGAACACAAACCGACGAAGCAGCTGAGGTCGCTATGCTCGCTGCCGTAGTCTTAAATCCTCGAGTCAGCACAAGACGAATTCGGCGTTATGTTGGTGTCTCTAAAACAAGTGCACATTGCATCCTGCAACGTCATAAATTTCATCCTTGCCATGTTCATTTACACTAAGAACTTCATGGAAATAACTTCTATAATAGAGTTCACTTTTGTCAGTGGGTTCAGCAACAGCTTCTGACTAACCTTATTTTCTTCTCAGATGTTCTTTTCACCGGCGAGGCGTCATTAGCCAACAATGGAACTGTCGATATAGGAAACATACATTATTGATTCATCAACAAGCCACAATGGCTCCAACAGATAGAGCATCAAAGTCCATGGAACGTTAATATTTGGTGCGGAATTGTTGGACATACAATTATGGGACATTTCTTTGTAAACAACAACCAAAATGGCGGACAATATGCCCCATTTTTAAGACATACTCTTCCTGTTCTCTTGGAGAACATAACTCTGAGAGGATGGTCATGTGGTATCAGCGTGATGTATGCCCTGCACATAACAGCTTACGAGCACAACGAATTCTGGAACGTAGTGCCCTGGCAAATGGAATGGACGTGGTGTGCCAGTTAGTTGGCCTGCCCAATCTCCGGACCTACATCGATGGATTTTTTTCCGTGTGGAGTAGTCAAGGACACCGTCTATCAAAATGTTCCAACAACATCAGAGGACGTACAGCGGCGCATTATTGATGCTTGTACAGCCAACACAGAGGATGTAGTAGCACGATGTAGGGCGTCTTTTATACAAGAATGACCCTATGTATGAATTCCAATGGTCACCATTTTGAGCATGTGATGCAAACGCCCTATTTTTCACGTAGTGGTCGTATCAAAGTAAAAGTTATTACAAAGGACTACGTTACTTCCGCATTGTCACAAGTACTGTAATACAGTACTGTACAATAACAAGTTCCAATTACTGTACAGTGCATTCAATGTTAAATGGTAATTTGTAAAATGTTCAAATCCGCCTTGAAGAGGCTAATTGATTAAGTTAATGAAATGCACTGAAGTGATGTTCAAATTGGAGAAGCTACGTATTTCCATAGTAATTAGTTTCGTGGATAAACTGGTACAGTGTGAGACAGTGTGAATAGCTCTTGGAGAGGGTGAGTGTATTCTTGAATAAAATGTACGTCACCTCTACCCCATATCTTCTACCTCTGTGAGGATACATAAACCGTATACCCTCAGCACAAACTACTTAATGATGTTAAGAGACATTGGTTCAAAATACTTTTAAGTAGTTAGGAAGATCGTCAAAGTGCTTTAAGCAGCGATACAAAAAAGGTGACACTGGAGAAACAGTATAAGACAAGAAATTATCAAAATCGCAGATTTATGAGAAGTGAGTTGTATGACGCCAAAGTCGCAGAAAAGTTATAAATAGGGGTCACAGACTATTGGGCAGGCAGAATGTGTCGAGAGCTGGTTGAGACAGGATCTGTGTCTGATGGAAATTCCACCTCACTGGCTCAATAAGCTTCGTAACTGTTAATTTTATGTTGTCTCGTCTGGATATTATCAGTCACATAGATGGTAACTTTAATTGGCATTGTGAAGTTACAATTTTGATTGTGACAATAACTACAGACTTAGGCGTTGGTAGCGTAAGTGAACAAAGCTTATGTTAACTCACCTCCCCCCTCCGGCTGACTGTAAGTCGGCGATGCTTGTTCGAAAATGGTTCAAATGGCTCTAAGCACTATTGGACTTAATATCTGAGGTCATCAGTCCCCTAGAATTAGAACTACTTAAACCTAACTAACCTAAGGACAACACACACATCCATGCCCGATGCAGGATTCGAACCTGCGACCGAAGCAGCAGCGCGGTTCTGAACTGAAGCGCCTAGAATCGCTCGGCCACAGCGGCCGGCCGCGATGCTTGTTACGTAGTTGTGAACTTTCTCAGTGTTATATTAAATTGTTTGAGAACCATTGTGGAACTAGATTTTCTTACTGACTTGGAGAATATAATGTGACTCGTTGACAAACAGATTCAAAACTATCCTGGCGTCTCATACCAAGTTCCACGTGGCAGCAGCAGCTTTATTGTGCTATTGTATGGGAGTCGCTATTTAGTTAAAGTCAGAAGTGTTTCCTGTTAATCAGGATTAGCGTCTGTTGTAGAGGATCCATGAATTATGCTGTGTGGTGATTGTAACTTTGCATCTTTCTTTGGGCTAATGTACATCAAGAAAATCGGATGATACTGAGGTTTAACAATGTAGTATGATTTCACGAGAGTAGCGTGTTCAATATTTGACGGTGTACCAAATTCTCCCGGACTTGTGCTATTACAAAGCCTAATTAAATCTCACCTGTTGGAGCTCTGCGTAAGAACAACTGCATACAGGTACGGGCACGTAAGGTTAACAGGTCAAGGACGTGAAAATAGACATAAAGTACAAAGAGCAAAGAGGCAGGTTTCTGTTATTACTCCGTTATCACTCCTGGTATACCTTCACCTGCGGTTCGAAGCAGTTTGCTCTATCCTACGTTGCAGGAGGCTTTTTTTATACTTACCCCTTCTTTCCGTGTAAAGCGGTGTACTAATTTTTCATGGCCAAATAATCTGTGATGTTTCTGAAGAGTGCAGATAGTATTCTGCACAACAAGAATAATGCTAATAATTCAGTGCAGAGGGGAAAGAACATTACGAATTGGTGTATTGTGTAGTTGGGAAACAGTATTAAATACTGCTGTGTAATCAGTGAATGTAATAAGTTCATAGGGAATTCTTCAAGAATTACTTTTAGATATGAGAAGGAACAGGAGGAGAGTTGCTCGTCAAGGAAAGGAAGAGTTGCAATGGTCAGCTTACTTTGGTGGGTGGTAGCCGTACTATCACGTTTTCGACTTTGATAAAGGTGGTATTGTAGCCTATCGCGATTGCGGTTTATCGTATCGCGACATTGCTACTCGCGTTGGTCGAGATCCAATGAGTGTTAGCAGAATATGGAATCGTTCGGTACAGGAGGGTAATACTGAACGCCGTGCTGGATCCCAACGGCCTCGTATCACTAGCAGTCAAGATGACAAGCATCTTATCCGCATGGTTGTAACGGATCGTGCAGCCACGTCAACAGATGGGGACGTTTGCAAGACAACAACCATCTGCACGAACAGTTCGACGACGTTTGCAGCAGAATGGACTATCAGCTCGGAGACCATGGCTGCGGTTACCCTTGACGCTGCATCACAGACAGGAGCGCCTGTGATGGTGTACGCAACGACGAACCAGGGTGCACGAATGGCAAAACATCATTTTTTCGGCTGAATCCAGGTTCTGTTTACAGCATCATTATGGTCGCATCCGTGTTTGGCGACATCGCGGTGAACGCACATTGGAAGCGAGTATTCGTCATCGCCATACCGGCGTATCACCAGACGTGATGGTATGGGGTGCCATTGGTTACACGTCTCGGTCACCTCTTGTTCGCATTGACGGCACTTTGAACAGTGGACATTACATTTCAGATGTGTTACGACCCGCGGCTCTACCCTTCATTCGATCCCTTTGAAACCCTACATTTCAGGAGGATAATGCTCGACCGCAAGTTGCAGGCCCTTACTGGCCTTTCTGGATACAGAAAATGTTCGACTGCTGCCCTGGTGAGAACATTCTCCAGATCTCTCACCAATTGAAAACGTCTGTTCAATGGTGACCGAGCAACTGGCTCGTCACAATACGCCAATCACTACTGTTGATGAACTGTGGTATCGTGTTGAAGCTGCATGGGCAGCTGTACCTGTACCGCCATCCAAGCTCTGTTTCACTCAATCCCCAGACGTATCAAGGCCGTTATTATGGCCAGAGGTGGTTGTTCTGGGTACTGATTTCCAGAATCTATGCACCCAAATTGCGAGAAAATGTAATCACATGTCAGTTCTAGTATAATATATTTTTCCAATGAATACCCGTTTATCATCTGCGTTTCTTCTTGGTGTAACAATTTTAATCTCCAGTAATGTAGTACCAACGTCTTCATCCTTGATATATACGTAACTACAGTATGAAAACGAAATTGTTTCCTTGCGAACTTGTATTATTAACTGCCAGAGTCTGTCTACATGTTGAGACCCCAGGCGTCCTTGTCTCTGGCCAATCCTATGCGAAGAAATATCTTTTGTCTGTGGCCAATCCTATACGAAGAAATATCTTAGACCTTGTAGATACAAATACGCCGGACCCTATCGACAATGTCAGTATAGAAACGGGGATCAGCCGGCCAGAGTGGTCGAGCGGTTCTAGGCGCTTCAGTCTGGAACCGCGCGACCGCTAGGGTCGCAGGTTCTAATCCTGCCTCGGGCATGGATGTGTGTGATGTCCTTAGGTTAGTTAGGTTTGAGTAGTTTTAAGTTCTAGGGGACTGATGACCTCAGATGTTAAGTCCCATAGTGCTCAGAGCCATTTATTTGAACCATTTGAAACGGGGATCAGCGATCGCGATGTCATTATAGCAACTATGATTACGAAAGTTAATAAATCAGTGAAGAAGGCAAGGAGAGTGTTTCTGCTAGATAGAGCAGACAAGCATTTATTAACATCTTACTTAGACAGTGAATTAGCATCACATAGTACCAGTAAGATGGATGTAGAGGAATTATGGGCAAAGTTCAAGCAGACTAAATCGTGGTTTGATGAGTCACGTGCCTAGTAAGTGGATAAAGGATGGAAAATACTCACCACTGTTTAATAACGAAATTCGTAAGATGCTGAGGAAGCAGAGGCTGTTTCACTCTAGGTTCAAAAGGGGACGCACAAACGACGACAAGTGAAGGTTAGTAGAGATTCGTTTTAACAAGAAAACATGTAAATTTATTTCTACAAAGTTTTACTAGATAAGTATCAGTTAACTGAAACAACATCTTTGAGAATTATATTAATTATTTAAACCTCTTGGTCTCAGTTGTAAGCTTTGTGCTTCTTTTTGTTTGAAATTGGCAAGAAGTGTTGCATGTGCAAGAGTGAAGTCATGTTTGAGACGTAATGGAAAGGAGACATGTTCGAATTTATGGCTCAAGGAAATAGGTGACAAATTTTATTAGTCTAATATTTGAAGAGCTGAATATAAAATGGTTATTGATGTTGTATGTTGCAGCATATTAAACTGTATAAAACGTGTGACTTGAAGTCCAGAGGACTAAAAAGAGTAAATGATCTAAAAAGTGGGTACTAGTAGAAAGCAATAAGTTGTAATTGTTTTTGTGTTTGTGTTTAGCATTAAAGAGTATTTAATTTTATTCAGTTGTGAGTGGTTCTTTTTTTTTGCTATATGATTAAACTAATTGTAGAGGGTCCCAAAAGAGTTAGTAATAAAAGACAAGCAAGGAGTAAATCTAAATATAAAAGTATAAGACATTCGGAAATTTTAGTTGTGAGTACCTGTGTGGATAGTGGAAGAAGAGATACAAATTTGAATAGAAAATGGTGTTCCAAGTACTGATGTTCAAAATTTCTGGAGTTTTAATGCAAATGGGGGCATGGCGGAACATGACCATGACTTGCTGTTTGATTGATCATTTCCATTTTCCGTTACTTAAATTACATAATCAAGAATAAGGTAAGAAAGGACTGTGAAAAATAATGTGCATTTGTGCTCATTTCATTTGTACAAACCATATCATACTCTGACAATCCGATCGGGACATATTTGAATTTAAATTCAGCGTTAGGAAGGGTGCAGGTCAGCCGAATGTGACCGATGTAGCATGGTGTGTAGCTGAGTGCCCAGTAAAATGCAAGTCATCCAAGTGGGACACTGGAGCAAAGCACCAGAAGATTTGTGGGGTCTTGTACTTCTGTAAGTTTACAATGGCTCCTTGACGTCTGTTTCACTACGAATGCCCTAATATCGTCCAAACTTGTACGAGAATTAATAACTGGCGAGTAGGGGTTTGGTGTACGAGGGAAGCTGCACTGCATCGTGCGGTAAGTTGGAAGATTGAGACGGTCAGGGTCCGTGTCCAGATGGCCGAAGCAGTGGTCAGCATTGAGCGTCGAGAGGAAAAGTTGTTAGTTTGCCGCCTCACCGTAGCATCACATGCGCCTGGCCAGCATTTTCCCAGTCTTGTTTCTGTCTTTGTGTGTGCCACGCGATCTGTTGGGAGCTGCAATATTTAGTTCGTTCCGCGCTACTCCAAGATGTCTGGATACGTAGATATCCGTCTCTTGTCAGATTGACCTTCTACTTCTACTTCTAGCAGCAGAATTGACAGATTTTATTTATCTGATTGGACGCGTGATAAGATTTTGACTGTCGATGTCATCCTCACCAACTTCAATGACCACTGTGCAGTGACTGTTACTTTAAATCACACGCGACTGTTCGTTGAAATTGTTTGGGTCGCCTTAGATGCTCAACGTGGTCCATTTGGAGGATCTCTGTCTCTATGAGTTGATCCCGGATGTGTGGGAGCGTAGTATCCGTTCAACTCCGCGAAACGGCGGCATTTGGGAATGGTGGGTTCAATTGGCAAAACCGAGGCTACGACAAACGTTGATACGATTCTACGCTGAATAAGTGGGAATTTCGGAGGACGCAAGAGGTTTGCTACTTTCTCTCACGTGTCCTTTATGAAACTGCGCATCAGATTCCGCTACGGATTGCAGACGTCAGTCGTGTAAAGACGCAGTTGCTACTGTATAAGCAGCGTCAAATCGTTGGGTTAATCCGTTAAGGATGCGATCCAAACCATGTTCAGTGGTAGCGGATGAACTGACTTTTCTGTATCATCCGATTCGACATAGACTCGTGGTCGTGGTGCACGTATTACGTTTCTCATGACAGAAGACGGAAATGTTGGTACGGCACAAAAAGACATAATGCATGTTCTACATCATTTCTATGTTTTGATGTATGAGGTACCCGTTCAGGTCGATATGTCATCAGATTTATTTGTTCGGGCTCTGGATCGTAAACTTACACCTCTCGTAATGTTGCATTCTTAGATGCGTTTCACTGTGAGGATGTCTATGACGTTATTATCAGATCACCTTCTCGTAAGTCCCCTGAGTTGAATGGTCTGCCTAAGGACCTTTAGGTGCGTATTTGGCCCTTGTTTGGCACGACTTTTACATTGTTTTTGAACAAAGTGTTGAGAGGAGGGTTTGTGCCCGTTTCGTTTAAAATTGGCAAAATTGTGTTAATCGCAAAAAGTTCTGGTCAGGTGGTAAATGATACATTTCTCACTATTAACTTCTTATATTTTGATTATAAGACTATGGCGAAGGCGGTGAATAGCCCACTGTCTGCGTTGTTGGAGAAAGTTATTGCTGAACATCCAAGTTGTATTCCCGGTCGTACTATTCTAACACCTGTAACTGAATGTCTTGATGTCATATAGGTGGCCTCTGGCACTTCTGTTCCTGCTGCTCTGGCATTTTTGGATTTTGACAATGCCCTTGACTGGGTCATCCATGGTTTCCTGTTACAGTTACCGGAAGCCGTTGTGTTCACAATTGACTCACGCAGGGTCTTGTATAATTTGTTTATGGGTATCCAAGCATCGGTAGTTGTCAATGGCCAACAGGCACCCCCGATTACCACCCGTAGGGATTCTCCACAGGGAAGACACTTTTCAGTGTCGTTGTTTGTTCCATCACTTAAGCCCCTCCTTCGAAGAATCGTAGCTCAGTTACAAGGTTCAAAATGGTTCAAATGGCTCTGAGCACTATGGGACTTAACATCTGTGGTCATCAGTCCCCTAGAACTTAGAACTACTTAAACCTAACTGACCTAAGGACATCACACACAACCATGCCCGAGGCAGGATTCGAACCTGCGACCGCAGCGGTCACGCGGCTCCATACTGAAGCGCCTAGAACCGCACGGCCACACCGGCCGGCTCAGTTACAAGGATGGGCAGTCATGGACGAGATGACCTCGGTGCGCACATAGGCTAAAAATGTAATGGTGTTACTCCGTTCTCCGCTGAGGTTCCATTGCTCAAGGTTACGTTGATGCCTTGTGCCTTGTATTTGCTGCCGCATCATCGAAGGAAAACGTCGATTGAAGAAATTGTGGAGATCGGTAACGCTGTCATTTCGTGGGCCACGATGGTCGGTAGAGATAAATCTTTGGGAGTCACAAATGATTATTCTCCATACTAAATGGCTACAGTTTATTGGAAGTCGGTTACAGAGAAGATAATAGGAGCAATCCTATAACGTGAACGGCGTTGCGTTAACCTGCTTCACGAAGTTCCGATCCTGGATACCTTTCGTCTTGTGCAAAACATATTTCATTGCTCAGATATTTCCCTTTCCGCGATGATGGCTAGGAAACGAAGGCAGTTATCTAGTCTTTCTTTATGGAAACAACACATTTTTTGGTTACGATAGAGATGGTTGCGCGTACATGTTCTCTCGGGAGTTTGCGATTTTCTGATATTCTAAGGCGAGCGTCTATGTTGTTTGTTCGGTACGCTTTGCTGACTATCACGCAGTCCACACATTCACGTCTCGATTATTTTACTGTTTGCGGCCGGGCAGTCTTGTTCCACCTGTCGATGGTGATCGAATGAATTTTCAGTTAAATCATGCCCGTGAATTTTATATTACTGTCAGTTATTTGGGGGCTAATATTCTACAGAGGCAGCTTCTCCCTATTACATTTTTGTTAACGCGCGGCAGAGGGATTAACCGTACGGTGCCTGTTGATTGGGCATTACCACAAACTTCTTGAAAGCCTGCATGGTTTCATCGTAGTCTTCCTGTTCTGACAATGGCGGTGGCATCCTCGTGGTAACGATTGATACACAACGTGCAGTCTACCAAGGATTACCTATTTCGTTTTGGAGTTAGTGTCACGTATCAGTGCTATAACACAGATCCATGTGTCATCGTCACGAATCGAACTGACACTGGCTTGAAAAACATCTAGAGTCTCTAACTCGATCCATTGAGACTGCTTCTTCGGCTGATATCCTATTCTACATCTAAATATACATAGATCCTCTGCAAGACACCTTACGACGCTTGCCTGAGGGTACCCTGTACCATTATTAGTCATTTCCTTTCCTGTTCCACTCATAAACAGAGCAAGGGACAACTGACTGTCTACATGGCTCCATGTGAGCCCTAATTCTCCTTATCTTATGTTCGCTTGTCTTCGTGGTCGCCGGCCGAAGTGGCCGCGCGGTTCTGGCACTGCAGTCTGGAACCGCGAGACCGCTACGGTCGCAGGTTCGAATCCTGCTTCGGGCATGGATGTGTGTGATGTCCTTAGGTTAGTTAGGTTTAACTAGTTCTAAGTTCTAGGGGACTAATGACCTCAGCAGTTGAGTCCCATAGTGCTCAGAGACATTTGAACCATTTCTTCTTCGTGGTCCTTGCGTGAAATACAGTCCTGGAAATTGAAATAAGAACACCGTGAATTCATTGTCCCAGGAAGGGAAACTTTATTGACACATTCCTGGGGTCAGATACATCACATGATCACACTGACAGAACCACAGGCACATAGACACAGGCAACAGAGCATGCACAGTGTCGGCACTAGTACCTTTCGCAGCAATGCAGGCTGCTATTCTCCCATGGAGACGATCGTAGAGATGCTGGATGTAGTCCTGTGGAACGGTTTGCCATGCCATTTCCACCTGGCGCCTCAGTTCGACCAGCGTTCGTGCTGGACGTGCAGACCGCGTGAGACGACGCTTCATCCAGTCCCAAACATGCTCAATGGGGGACAGATCCGGAGATCTTGCTGGCCAGGGTAGTTGACTTACACCTTCTAGAGCACGTTGGATGGCACGGGATACATGCGGGCGTGCATTGTCCTGTTGGAACAGCAAGTTCCCTTGCCGGTCTAGGAATGGTAGAACGATGGGTTCGTTGACAGTTTGGATGTACCGTGCACTATTCAGTGTCCCCTCGACGATCACCAGTGGTGTACGGCCAGTGTAGGAGATCGCTCCCCACACCATGATGCCGGGTGTTGGCCCTGTGTGCCTCGGTCGTATGCAGTCCTGATTGTGGCGCTCACCTGCACGGCGCCAAACACGCATACGACCATCATTGGCACCAAGGCAGAAGCGACTCTCATCGCTGAAGACGACACGTCTCCATTCGTCCCTCCATTCACGCCTGTCGCGACACCACTGGAGGCGGGCTGCACGATGTTGGGGCGTGAGCGGAAGACGGCCTAACGGTGTGCGGGACCGTAGCCCAGCTTCATGGAGACGGTTGCGAATGGTCCTCGCCGATACCCCAGGAGCAACAGTGTCCCTAATTTGCTGGGAAGTGGTGGTGCGGTCCCCTACGGCACTGCGTAGGATCCTACGGTCTTGGCGTGCATCCGTGCGTCGCTGCGGTCCCGTCCCAGGTCGACGGGCACGTGCACCTTCCGCCGACCACTGGCGACAACATCGATGTACTGTGGAGACCTCACGCCCCACGTGTTGAGCAATTCGGCGGTACGTCCACCCGGCCTTCCGCATGCCCACTATACGCCCCCGCTCAAAGTCCGTCAACTGCCATACGGTTCACGTCCACGCTGTCGCGGCATGCTACCAGTGTTAAAGACTGCGATGGAGCTCCGTATGCCACGGCAAACTGGCTGACACTGACGGCGGCGGTGCACAAATGCTGCGCAGCTAGCGCCATTCGACGGCCAACACCGCGGTTCCTGGTGTGTCCGCTGTGCCGTGCGTGTGATCATTGCTTGTACAGCCCTCTCGCAGTGTCCGGAGCAAGCATGGTGGGTCTGACACACCGGTGTCAATGTGTTCTTTTTTCCATTTCCAGGAGTGTATGTGTTGGCGGCAGTAGGATCGTTTGACAGTCAGTTTCAAATGCCGGTTCCGTAAACTTTCTCAATAGTGTTTCTCGAAAAGAAAGTCACCTTCCCACCAGCGATTCCCATTTGAGTTCCCGAAGCAACTGCTTAACACTTACGTGTTGTTCGAACCTAAAGGTGACAAATCTAACAGTTCGCCTCTGAATTTCTTCTATGTCTTCCTTCAATCCCACCTTGTACGGATCCCAAACACTGGAGCAGTACTTAAGAATAGGTCGCACCAGCGTCCTATATGCGGTCTCCTTTACAGGTGAGCCACTCTTTCCTAAAATTCTCCCAATAAACCATAGCCGACCATTACCCTTTCCTGCCACAATTCTCACATTGTCATTCCGTTTCATATGTTTACGTCTTTGCAACGTTACGCCCAGATATTTAAACGATTTGACTCTGACAAGGCAGGACACTAGGAATACTGTATCCGAATGTTACATGTTTGTTCTTCCTATCCATCCGCAATAACTTCCATTTTTCCAAATTTGGAACTAGCTACCATTCATACCACCATCTAGAAATTTTGTATAAGTCGTCTTGTATCTTCCTACAGTCATTCAACTTCAACACATCACAGAATCATCAGGAAAAATCGCAGGTAGCTGTCCTCACCGTCCGCTAAATCATTTGTGTGCACAGAGAACAACAGCGGTCCTATCACACTTATCTGGGGTACTCTTGACGGTACTCTTGTGTCTGCTGAAGACTCGCCGTCAAGGACAACGTACTGGGGTCTATTACATAAGAAGTCTTCGAGCCACTCACATATCTGTGAACTTATTCCGTATGCTCGTACCTTCGTTAACAGCCGGCAATGGGGCACCCTGTCAAATGCTTTCCGGAAATCTGGAAGCAAGGAATCAGCCTATTGGCCTTCATACATAGCTCGCAGTATATCATGTGAGAAAAGGGCAAGCTGAGTTTCGCATTCCATCCAGACTCTTGCTACTTCCCGAGTGCTCAGTCAAACACAATTCCTTGTTTGCTCGGCGACTAGGTTTATCACATTTTAGATGGAGGGGACGATAGGAACCCACTCTCCTTCCAACAATATATGGCCACCTCATATTGGAAGTGTTTACACCTGACACGGTATCGTGACTTACTCTCCATTATATTCAATTTTGTGTTTCGTCGCCAAAGTATCGGTCAAGTTTACCAGTCCCTATGGTATTCTTGTCACGGTCCATTCTCAGGTGCATGCAGACATAATTCATTGATTTCATTTTTGTTGCCGTGTTGGTCTTTTTTCGGTTAAGGCAACAGCTCATGGGAAGCAGTAAATCCGGGTTCTAGTTCCGGTCTGGCACAACTTTTCAACGTTCCCCATTACATTACCAAAATTCTGTGTACGGTTGGAAGTCACGAATTCCTACCCATCCAATCCCTTTCTTATCCCATTCTCTATTTCACATGAATGTATGCAACAGCCGCGTCATCACGAGTGGTGACTGTCCTGTCGGACGTTATATGCGCGACTGCTTCTTGACGGTTGCTTCGGTATGGATGCACTAATATCATCCGAATTCCTGCAGGGGTTTGCGGATGAGGAATACTGCATTGCAGCGTGCACTAAGTTGGAAGTTTGTTCGGTCAGGGACCGTGTCCGAACCGCCGTAGCAGTTGAGGCAACAGCGACTGAGAAGCAGAAAAACCGCGTTAGAATCCCGGTTCAAGTTTTGAACTTTCACCCTTGCATTGCCTCTTTGCTCTGTACGACTGGAAGCCACGAATTCCGATTCTTTTCTTTACCTAGTCCCTAATTCTCATAAACTTAATTGGTGATGTGAAGCTATAATTTTCATTGTGACAATATGTGCAGAATTAGAGCATGTCAGAATAAGTGAATAAAGCTCATCTCGCGTTCTTACGTCATCTCTCACCTTTCTGATGGTAAGCTCGATGATGTTTATTACCAGGTTGTGAACGTTTTCCGTGTTGTATCTGATCGTCGCCGATAACTTTACGGTTGCGACTTTGGTGGGAGATCTGTTTTATTTTCTTGGAGAATGTAGTACGATTTGTTGTCAAACAGTCGGCCGGAGTGGCCGTGCGGTTCTAGGCGCTACAGTCTGGAGCCGAGCGACCGATACGGTCGCAGGTTCGAATCCTGCCTCGGGCATGGATGTGTGTGATGTCCTTAGGTTAGTTAGGTTTAATTATTTCTAAGTTCTAGGTGACTGATCACCTCAGAAGTTAAGTCGCATAGTGCTCAGAGCCATTTGAACCAATTGTTGTCAAACAGATTCCGAACTCTCCTGGCGTTCATTTCCAAGTTCCGCGTGGTAGCAGCAGTGTTATTGTGAATTTATACAGGAGTCGCTATTTAGTTAAAGGTGGAAGTGTTTCTTATCAATCAGAATTAGCGTCTATCACAAAGGCTCCGTGAGGACTTAGAGAACACAGAGCCACGAGGTACTTCTCTGTTATCACGTGGTCATGCACCCCTGTTATTCCTCCGCTTATGCTTGCAGGAGCGTTTATATGCATATTTCTTCTCTCCGTGTAAACCGATGTACTAATTTTTCGTAGCTAAATAGTCTTGACGTTCCTGAGGAGAGCAGGTATTAGCCGGAACTCAAGAATAATACTAATTATCCAATGGAGAGGGGAAATAATGTTAGGACAATCACCTATGTTTACATATGACTAGAGTTTCTTTGATTTTGTGAGAGGTATTTGGATAAGATTCTGCTGTTGCAGTCATTGAAGAATTTATTTATTGTCCTTTTCATTGGCTCGTTTCATTTAGCAGGCCGGCCGAAGTGGCCGTGCGGTTAAAGGCGCTGCATTCTGGAACCGCAAGACCGCTACGGTCGCAGGTTCGAATCCTGCCTCGGGCATGGATGTTTGTGATGTCCTTAGGTTAGTTAGGTTTAACTAGTTCTAAGTTCTAGGGGACTAATGACCTCAGCAGTTGAGTCCCATAGTGCTCAGAGCCATTTGAACCATTTCATTTAGCAGCTCCTATGCTATGGGGTCAGGGATTTTCTCTGCCTCGTGATGGCTGGGTGTTGTGTGCTGTCCTTATGTTAGTTAGGTTTCAGTAGTTCTAAGTTTTAGGGGACTGATGACCATAGATGTTAAGTCCCATAGTGCTCAGAGCCATTTGAACCATTTTTGTTAAAGAAGTTATTGTTGCGATGGCTGAGAATGCTGGACGCAGTGTGTGGTCTTCAGACAGTGCTCGGCCTGTTTCATGACAGCTGTTCATTCCATAGTCCACCATTGCTTCAGGCAGCAGTAGAGCAATCTCCAGACTATCGTGGATGCAGATTGTCGTCACATTGAGGAACGTTTGTAGACTGTAACGTAAACATGGTGCACAAATGGCACACAAAGGTTACCTTGTCACGTGGAAACTGAAATGTGTTTCTTGCAATGATTTACTCGTCATTTCTCTTCTGCATGTCCTTCTAAATGTTTCTACGAAGTTTCATTGTCCTATGTTCACTTTTTTGTCATGGGAGCCCTCTCAAGTAGCGATTGTTTAATTGTAGCCACTGTGTAAATGCGGCGATCTTCTAACTGCAGAGTGTGGTGATGGTTTTGTACTGATTTGGTAGACCAATGGTGATTTTCATTGGAAAGAATGATATTTGAGGCGCATTCCTTGTTGCAAGTAGGGGATTGCATCGTCCTAGATAAAAATTCCAGCATTCATTCGCATTAAAGGAAATTTCCAAAGTTTTTGTTGATTATGGAGAAGGATAAACACCTGTTCCCTGACGTACGTAAATATCAGGTATACTAATTAACCGTTCATTTTTTCTTGTACTGGAAAGATAGTAAATAGCCTGCTGTCCTGTTGCTAAATCTTTCAGTAAACTAGAACAGTTTCCTTTATGCTAATGGTGTCAAACCTCTTTCACCACTGTTCAGGATAGACGTACAGTGATACTCAAGATGAATGCGGCTGTTTTCTACGACGAAAGTAGCTCTGAACCGTAGTAGATAGTTGCTCATATTGTTTCTTTCAATCCGATTATATTTCTCGGACATAGCGACTAATTGCTTCCATGCCATCGTTTGGGTACGGTCGTGAACAACGACGAATATTAATTTGCAAGTCTGGTCTTGGATGTCATACTGACAGAACTAGAACAATTTCAGCAAGGCTGTTTATGCGTGATGTTTCAGTAAACGAAGATCATCGCCATGTTTCTCAGAATCTCCAAAACGCCGTTCCCGATCACTGAATATAGCTCCTTACATTCTCACTGCCAGCTGGAACGTAATTGATCGAAAGAGACTGATAAGCCAAAATTATAGCGTTTTGCTCTGCTTTAGTAACACAATACAGCAGCGATTCTGCATGTTAGGGGTTTGAAAATTCTATATCTATGCACAGATCACGTATTTTCCGTATGCACTGGGCTGATGGATTGTAGGTGCGCAGATGGTACCCAATAGCGTGCCAGATGTGTTCCATCGGTTTCACATCAGTCGTGTTTGAGGGCCAAGATAGCAACAAGAGTCTACTATTACGCTCCTCAAACCACCTGAAATACGATCCTGGCCATATGAAACGGACAGTTATCCTTCTGAAAGATGCCATTGTCGTCTTTGAAAACATCAAATATGAAGGGATCCAGTTGATCTGCAGTAATGTTCACTTAGTCCACATCTGTCATAGTGCCTTTAATTACTACTACCGGTCCCATGAAAGACCAGATGGAAGTCTCCCATAGAAAAGTACTGTTCCCAGCAGACTGCAACCATTTAGCGACTTATGTATCAAGAAGGCGTTCTGCACGATGGTGGCGTATCTGGACACGACCATCGACTTGATGTGTCGAGACACCTGGTACATCTGACCATGTGACTTCATTTCCATTGATCCACTGTCCAATCAAGACCATCCCATTGTGATCATACTGCTATAGACCGATATACTCGTATATTGATCAGCCAAAACATTATGGTTACCTACCTAATGGCTAGTATGTCCAACTTTGGCACGGACAACAGCGGCGACACAAAATGGCATGGAAGTAATGGGGCCTTGGTAGGTCTCTGGAGAGAGGTGACACAATTCTGAAAACACAAATCACCTGATTGCCGTAAATTCAGGGTAGGGGAGGATGAGCTCTGGCACTACGTTCAATCTCATACCAGAAGTGTTCGATCGCGTTCAGCTGCAGTGAGTTGGGGGGCGGGGGGGGGGGGCAGCAGATCAACTGGAGCTTGCCACTGTGTCCCTCAGACCACTCTATCACACTCCTCGCCTTGCGACATGCCTCATTATGTTGTTCAAAATTGCCACTAGCGTTGGAAAACATGATCGTCATGAAGGGGTACATGTAGTCTGCAATAAGTGTACGATACCAAATAAGAGAGAGATTTACGTGGAGACGAGGATTTGGTTTGAAATTATCGAACCCATGCCTATGAAAGAAGAATCCGTTGGTGATGAGGCTATTACAGCAGGGCCACATGAGAAATAAGACTGGCGAGGGATGGGGAGAACAAGGCCGTATCCTACTGACAGGTGGTATCTCAGCATGTGCCGTAAATGATTTAAGGAGTCCATGATTAAGCCAGATCTGAAAGGCTGTTGTTCTTGTGGTCTTCAGTCCTGAGACTGGTTTGATGCAGCTCTCCATGCTACTCTATCCTGTGCAAGCTTCTTCATATCCCAGTACCTACTGCAACCTTCATCCTTCTGAATCTGCTTAGTGTATTCATCTCTTGGTCTCCCTCTACGGTTTTTACCCTCCACGCTGCCCTCCAATACTAAATTGGTGATCCCTTGATGCCTCAGAACATGTCCTACCAACCGATCCAGACTTCTGGTCAAGTTGTGCCACAAACTTCTCTTCTCCCCAATCCTATTCAATACTTCCTCATTAGTTATGTGATCTACCCATCTAATCTTCAGCATTCTTCTGTAGCACCACGTTTCGAAAGTTTCTATTCTCTTCTTGTCCAAACTATTTATCGTCCATGTTTCACTTCCATACATGGCTACACTCCATACAAATACTTTCAGAAATGACTTCCTGACACTTAAATCTATACTCGATGTTAACAAATTTCTCTTCTTCAGAAACGCTTTCCTTGCCATTGCCAGTCTACATTTTATATCCTCTCTACTTCGACCATCATCAGTTATTTTGCTCCCCAAATAGCAAAACTCCTTTACTACTTTAAGTGTCTCATTTCCTAATCTAATTCCCTCAGAATCACCCGACTTAATTCGACTACATTCCATTATCCTCGTTTTGCTTTTGTTGATGTTCATCTTATATCCTCCTTTCAAGACACTATCCATTCTGTTCAACTGGTCTTCCAAGTCCTTTGCTGTCTCTGACAGAATTACAATGTCATCGGCGAACCTCAAAGTTTTTATTTCTTCTCCATGGATTTTAATACCTACTCCGAATTTTTCTTTTATTTTCTTTACTGCTTGCTCAATATGCAGATTGTATAACATCTGGGAGAGACTACAACCCTGTCTCACTACCTTCCCAACCACTGCTTCCCTTTCATGTCCCTCGACTCTTATAACTCCCATCTGGTTTCTGTACAAATTGTAAATAGCCTTTCGCTCCCTGTATTTTACCCCTGCCACCTTTAGAATTTGAAAGAGAGTATTCCAGTCAACATTGTCAAAAGCTTTCTCTAAGTCTACAAATGCTAGAAACGTAGGTTTGCCTTTCCTTAATCTTTCTTCTAACATAAGTCGTAAGGTCAGTATTGCCTCACGTGTTCCAGTGTTTCTACGGAATCCAAACTGACCTTCCCCGATGTTGGCTTCTACTAGTTTTCCCATTCGTCTGTAAAGAATTCGTGTTAGTATTTTGCAGCTGTGACTTATTAAACTAATAGTTCGGTAATTTTCACATCTGTCAACACCTGCTTTCTTTGGGATTGGAATTATTATATTCTTCTTGAAGTCTGAGGGTATTTCGCCTGTTTCATACATCTTGCTCACCAGATGGTAGAGTTTTGTCAGGACTGGCTCTCCCAAGGCCGTCAGTAGTTCCAATGGAATGTTGTCTACTCCGGGGGCCTTGTTTCGACTCAGGTCTTTCAGTGCTCTGTCAAACTCTTCACGCAGTATCGTATCTCCCATTTCATCTTCATCTACATCCTTTTCCATTTCCATAATATTGTCCTCAAGTACATCGCCCTAGTATAGACCCTCTGAAAGGCTAGCAGGGGATTTTGTCCTTCGTCGTCATTAATGGGAGTTCATAATTTAACCACTGCACAACTTCTATTCGTTGTACTCAGTGAACCATGTAGCGTCCTATTTTCAAGTTCGTGACACAAATACATTCGTAATATACACTGTCCGACAATAAAAGTGAAGCAACAAGAAGGGAGGAGGAAACGAAATGAAAGTTTAGAAGTCGATAGTTTTTGTGATGTTATTGTAGTGATTACAAAACCGAGTCAATTAGTTCAAATGGCTCTGAGCACTATGGGATTTAACTTCTGAGGTGATCAGTCCCCTATAACTTAGAACTACTTAAACCTAATTAACACAAGGACATCACATACATCCATACCCGAGGCAGGATTCGAACCTGCGACTGTAGCGGTCACGCGGTTCCAAACTGTAGCGCCTAGAACCTCTCGGCCACTCCGGCCGGCTTTCCGAGTCAAATTTACAAAGAACTTGGCAGTATGAGCCCACTTATCAGTATGTCGTTGCATCACGTCTGTCCTGGATGCATGTACTGGCTCGGTTGAAAATGGTATCATGAAGTCGATTTATCTTCTCTTGAGGCAAGTTGGCCCACAACTGTCGAAACTGATCCTTGATATCCTGAATATTGGCACTTGGATGGAGTTAACGTCCGAGCTATTCCCACATATGTTCCATCCGCGACAGATCTGGGGAACCTAGTGGCCACGGGTTTACCTCAGTTTACCACAGTGCCACGCAGACAGTTCATGGAGACACGTGCCATTTGTGGACGTGCGTTGTCCTGTTGAAAATTGGTATTTGTCGCATGTGAGGTAACGCAAAGGACGCAAGATGTCTGTGTCATACCGTTGCGCCATCAGAGTTCCCTCAACCACAATCACAACCACTACCACTACCACTACCTGAAGTCATAACCGATCGATCACCACACCACGATGCCGTGGCAGAATGGAATCTCTCCCCAGGTGCCGCCAAACTAGCGGACGATGGTCACTCGGGATAGTGGAGAACCGCAAATCATTGCTAAACGCACCGTTCTGAGAAGTATATGCTTCACTGTCACAGCATGACTTCAGACGCAGCCATCGGTGTTGCCATGTTAACGGCAGCCTATGCACGGGATGGTAATTCCATACTTCTGTTGCTGTTGTTGCCCAACCAGTGGTACAGAGTGACACAGAATATTGCAGGGAGCCGATTACTCGTTCCCGGATGACAAGCGCAGATGTGAAAGGGTTACGATGTGATTGGTGCACAATATGGCGATCCCCGCTACGTGGTGGCCAGATGGGCTAAACTGGAACCATGATGACGAGTATGCCTGCCTTCATGCTCCCATGGAGTCCAAAATTGGGCCACTGTCAAATCTAAATGGCCCGCAATCTCAATTTTGCAAGATTCAACCAACCTGCCAGATAGATAGAATGAGCCCATTTAAAATTCTGTAAGGTGCTGATAACTCTGTCTCACACGTGTACGCGACATCTCCGTGTCCTTCACAGTGATCAATCGGCATCTGACTCTTTTCACGCCTCTTATACACCTGGGAAGCAATTTATTATTAGTCCTTTAAATGCGGTCAACGAAGTCCACGTTGAGAACCAAAATGTATAAACTGAGGCCTTTCTCAGGTACGAGGATGCAGTTTTAAAATAATTCATGATTATGTTTTAACTGCTACATCCAGTCGTCGGGATGAATTCTTATAAGTCCAGTTATGTATGATACTCGCTAAATAGTCGTAGCAGGAAATAACTTTTCGCATACATGAGAAAATGCGACTGTATACGACAACAATGACGAATGTAATTACATATGCAATGTATTTAAGGCAACTTATCACTCCACTGTACTGAGTTGAGGTTTTGAAATAGTAACATTTTCCTCTCTCCTTATTTCAAATAGGCATTTTGCTTCCTTCTAGCTGCGAAGTTTAGTAGCAGTTGTAACTTGGCTAATGCTAATAACAGTTACAAGGTTTCCGTGATGTAATCCATGCATTCTTTTCCTTGTCGGTTCTCGATGTTGTCTATCACAGAAACTTCTGCAGGAGTGGAACGACACTCACCTAGAATATACTTTTCTTGTGTATTCTCACTGAGCCTTTTCCTTCATCCACAGTTTTATTGGAAACGGCGAAGAGAGTTTTAATAAATGAATTGTGACGACAGTTGTAAGCTGTGTAGTGTCTGGGATAACTGGACTGGACACTTTACAGCACATCAGATCACCAAACAGCAGATCTTACCTGTTCCGCAGCCCTCTACTAAGGAGATTTCACTGAGACAACAGTGAGCTTCGTGCTAAAATCTTACAGCTTGCATCCCATCCACGTATCAGCATCTCTTGGATGTGGGACAATAATTTGATTCACTATACAGTAATCACAGGTAATCACATGTAGACATTTGGGAGGCATTACAAAAGTCACAAAAAACATAGAATTAAATTGTTAAGGAAAGCCAGAATGGCTCCGTTGAAAGAGATACTGGTCATAGTGTAGTAGAAAGGTAGTAGGACAAATGCTTGTGCACCCAAAAACGTAAGGAATGACCACATTAGGAATTCCTGTGACACTGTGCCCGAAACATACGAAATATATATATATATATATATATATATATATATATATATATATATATATATATATATATATAAGGACAGTGCCTGGTTGTAGCTCCATCATAAGTTGCATTGAGATGTGTCTTTTTTTATTTATTGACGGTGATTTTCAAACCAACCATATCGTAAGTGTGACAATGCGGGCGATAACCTATGTACAAAAACTGCCCCTGCTGTGTCGGCCATAGTGCTGCTTTGATCATCACTGCACCGAAAGTTTTTGTAATTAGGCTGTCGCCTGCATTTTCATACTTGCGGTGCTGATGGTTTCAAAACGGACTCAGGTGTCCGAAACTAGTCACCATCAAAAAATAAAAAAAAGATACTTCTCAGTGCAACTTATGACGGAGCTGCAACTATTTATTTCAATATAAAACAAGTTGCGGATCTGTTTTCCACCTGCAGCATACTACAAGTTCGTTTCTTAATTGTACTAACGACCTTCTATTAATTTCAGATTTGGTAACCAAAACGATAAAAACAAATAAATATAACAATATACAAGTCAAACACTGATGTGAATAAAAATTGACCAATTTTAAGTGAACTGGGAGGGCTGAGGATTTCTTTTTATATGAGGGAAAGTGAGAGAAGTCTCAGAACCGTTTATCCGCATGTCAGATATCTGGCAGATTCCTCTCTCTCGGCGGTGCAGAGATGAGCCCATTTATTGAAAGCCTATTAGACCATGAATAAATGGTGTCTGAATTCAGCATACTTGAGTTAGCAAAGAGATTATTTTCTTGTCTAGCGCCTAAGTGGTAACCATTACAATCGCAGGAGCGTCCTGCAAAGACACGAGATGGTTAACTGTAGGCTCGTAGTATGAGCAGCCGTCATTTTTCAATTGAAAAACAGAGATTCACATCATTATTGATCTGAAGAGTACTGTTAATACCCAGAGGATCGGAGCTGACGTACTTTCGTAAAATGTGTGATACTTGAGACGCCCACTACGTCGACGGCAATGCCTCCCTGCATCAATCTAGTCTGGTGGGTGAATTCCTCTCTGTTGAAGGTACACTCCCTGGAGGTCTCCGAACATTAATTCTATACAGAATCACAGGGGAGGCTAACTGCTGCCCGTTAGCCGATACCAAAGTTTCTTCCAACTTTCCGCACGACTCATACTCGGTAATGGTAGGGGCGAGCTGAGTAAAGTGGAAATCGGAGTCCTGGGAGCTATAAGGTGCTGGCATGCCGAGTGAAATGCTTCAACGTATTCCCGATGGAGGGCCTAGTCACCAAATAAACTTTGTAGTGTCGCACCTCAGAGTTATAATAAACTACAGTGTACTCAGCTTTAATTTAATTGCAACTATGCGGGCGCAGTGGTGATCTCGGCAGTTGCTTCTGACCACTTTGTGTAGGGGGAAAACGAAAAAGCAGCGACTGAAAGAAGGGATCCGTGGCGATACTACAGCAAGTCCTTATAAGAGTGACCAAGAAGCTGCAAATAAAGGAAGAGAAGAAAAGGAAAAAAACTTAAAGCAGCCGTAGAGAAGAAAGGCAGTAAAAAGAAAATTGCGAAGAACAGGAAACCCACAAACACTGTACAGGAGCTACACAGTTTGACTTTTATTTGTCTTTGATAATGAATTCAGGCCAAAGCACTGAATTAAAATTTGTACCAAGCACCGGATTCGAATCCGCGTCTCCTTTGTACAAATTTTAATTCATTGCTTCGGTCTGTATTCATTATCACAGATCAGTTAGAGACTTGATATGTCTGTGGGACAAAATAATTTATCTGACTAGCTTTTAATTATGAAAAGGGTAATTAATGCAATTCGACTCATGTTTTACAATAAAATCTATGTAGTTCTCTGTTAAACCACTTTTTTATCTCTTAGTTTTGAGTCTGAAACTAAGAGGGCCCATTCCCCGTTCATGTAGGGCAAAGTGGCCATCTTTCCACTTCGTGAAAACTGAATACTGCTTAATTTGATCCTAAGGTAATTAAACTGTTCGATGTTTTACTTCCATAGCTACACATTATAATCAGTTTTTTACGCATTCCTGTGTACTCCTACTCAGCCTTAAAAGTAGGAATACCAAGCCTGGACGTTTCGCCCGTCTCTCCGTTACGAAAGGCTATTAGAGCTCTTGAAACCACTTCACAGGGATAAGAAGTGACAACTCAGAGTAACCATATCCCAATATTAATATTTTGTTCTGGAAGAAATCTTTTGGATTGTGCATCTCCGATTTCATAATGTATGTCACTGTTCTCGTACCCTTTCGAGAATACTCTCAGGAAATGTAGTCTCATTTCTTGACTCTACTTACCTTTTAGAATGTAGTGTAAGATATCCTTCAGATGAATTATTAAGCCTTCTGAGGAAAATGCTCCGTCTGTCTCTTTCGATATGCAAAGATAATCTTCAAGTTAGTTTATAGTAAGTACCTGAGTAAGATGGTGCGGCGGTTGACTTAATGAGCTTGGATTAAGAAAGAACAGGGTTAAAATCCTAGTCCAGCTTTCCAGATT
Source organism: Schistocerca nitens (assembly GCF_023898315.1). Lineage (NCBI taxonomy): Eukaryota > Metazoa > Arthropoda > Insecta > Orthoptera > Acrididae > Schistocerca > Schistocerca nitens. The sequence goes on from NC_064616.1 coordinate 352,372,257, forward strand.
TATGTTTTCCGTAGACTTCCTAAATCGTCTCTGATATCGACAAGGTGTGCATGGAAACGTCACTGTCAAATTCCTTCCACTTCCTTGTGAAACAGGAGGTTGTGCTTCGTCTCTAAGAATCTCGAAGTCAACAGGACAGTATATAAGCTAAGTAAACGCGTCCACTGGTCCGGTTGGCGAAATCGGTATCGACCGACCGCCGTGTCATCCTCTGGCAATGGCATCACTGGATGCGGTATGAACGGGCGTGTGGTAAGCACACAACTCTCCAAGCGGCTGTCACTGTCGTGGCCTGGAGCCGCTACTACTCGGTCAAGTAACTCCTAAGGTGACATCACGATTCCGAGAACACTCCGTACCAGGCCTCCCATGAAGGAAAAATCCGTGGCAGTACTGGGAATCGGACCGCATGGCAGTCACTTGCGCTAACCACTCATGTATCGAGGCACACAGCTGTACAGTTCGTTATACTCGTAGGTTAACTATACTACTTTCTTTTAAATACAAATCCAGCTATCACAGCCCCGCAGGCCACGCGCGGCTTGCACAAATTGCCTCCATTACTTTTTGTTTTATGCTCGGTTCCTGATGGTGTCTTCAGTACCCAGGGCTGCCATGTCATTCGCCAGGTCGTCCATCCAGAAGGAAACCTAGTAGACTTAAGCAGAACGGTGAACTACCTTCTACAAAAGGCAAATCTGCGATACACGAAACTGTGGTGGCTTTGACCCACTGACTGTCGTCACTTTGTGTGTTACGTTAATGGAACCTGAATGGACTCAATAAAATGGTGATTTTATATCCAAGCAAGTTGAAACTCTTTTTTCCTTTTCATTGAGGTTTTGAATACGAAGCAGATGCAACTTATAAAACGTGATCAATACAAGCCATCCCTTGGTAAAATGTGTAAAACATTTGAGCTAGCTTAACTGTTGCCAACACTAGTTGAACAAAACTATTAAGTGAGCTTGATATTTGCAAATGACAACATGGTCAATGGGAAATGCAGTCATCTCTGTAGTGCACCTTTTGCTGCATTCCTCCGTTTTGATCGCAGTTTACAGTTGTGTCAAATGACATATACGGCAAAGTTTTCACCTAGACGGAGCAATCGCGGCATAGTTATCACCTCTAAGAATGATAGTACATTACCGAAACTGGTAGCAGCATCTAAACAGTTTCTTGATCGAGCCGGAAAGCTAAGACGAGCGTTCAACCTACATATTTGTCCATGACAAGATAAAGTAAATCGAACAGTCTATATCTGGACGCACTGAAACATTGATAGTACCTCTTTGGTGTGAATATTTGCATTAAGCAACACGGAACGTGATTCATCTTGAAATTTTCTGTTGTATAAAAGTAACACTATGACCCAGTACCTGAAAATTGTTTTCTGTTACGCTGCAAAGAAGTTTGTGCATTTAATATTGTCGCAGAAGAAGGTGAGTAGCACAGTCATCTTAGGGTAGTGGTTATGATACTAGACTTTAACTGTAAAGTTTTAATTTCTATGTTTCGTTCTAGTATATTCTAGAAGTATCCACAAGTGTCAAGAATCACTATACTGGAATGTTCTGTAACTGTATATATACTGTATGTGTTCTGGCAGGAGGCAGTTTGCTCCGCGCTCTTGTATGTGCAAGTGCTGAAAAAACCTTCGTTAAGTGAAGTTAGTGTTCGTCATTCATCTAATTACACCTTCTTCTATGTGACAATTAATATCGTAGTAGATATCACCGCAAGATATCGTGGAAACAGTGAAACACAGTTGCAGGGTGAAAGCCGGGCTAAGGACGTTAGGTCAGGACTTCATCGTATGTGTAACTGTCCTGGCTTTCAATTTGTTTAGTTTTCAGTTAAACAAAATAAGTGTTTATGGTGTTCATGCCACTAGAGACTCTGCTGCTTCCTGCTTTAAGGATTGCTTTAAGGAGTGTGATCGGTAAAGAAAAAAATATTTCCGTATTGTGTGTTTCGTAAACCTGTATACTTCATTGATACTAATTCATTTTCCTAAACGAAACTTCCTAAGCTAAGTATTTAGTGAATGGTATGTGACACGTAATTGTAAGCAGTTACCTGAATGCATGTATATCTTTGTGACTGTGTACTACATTCGTGCATAACTGTCATTTGAAGAATATATCTAGTTAAAAACACAGAATATAGTTGCCTGACATCTTTATTGATAGAATACATAGACATTTATACAATAATATGGAATACAGATGCAGCAATCTCAACTTTGTGTCTTTTAGCAGTTCAGCAGCGAGTCAGTTATATGCCTTGATCGACACTTAACTATTTCGTCTTGCTGCAGAATGCTAGAAAGACCGTATCAAAACCATCATATTAAAAAAAAAAAAACCAAGTCATATCACAATCAGCTGTTCAGCATCATTAGGAAAATTGTAAACATCCATTTTCTTGAAACATGTTAGAAGTTTACATCGAAATACATACACAAATATAATATTCAGGATATCATTTATATACTTCATTTGATTGTAATATTTATATGCATATCTTCAGTGCATCTTGAGTATTGGACCCTACCTTTGAGACATAGAAGGGAAGTGTGTGAGAAACTCTTTATTAATACTTCTTTGTAAGTACAGAGTCTCTCAAAGCATATTGGCCTTTAAATAAGTTTGTTAAATACTCATACATGAATATATATATTTAAAGAGTAATAGAAACACCTTGTGCTATGGAATACTGAACAAACATCAAATTATCTATATCTCCACAAGAGCATAAAATTGTGTCGCTTCTTTAGGTTAAAAACGTGAGACATTTAAGGAGTTTTAATGTCGACTGAACCAGCTCACTTTACATCTGTTAAGTACATCGAACATAGTTATTTTCATCCACTAAAAGCTCTACGATATTGCGTATTTCCGCAATGTGCTCTCTCTAAAGGTAATTTATTTAAATCACAAACCCTATATTCTAATAATCGGGGGTTTGAAACTAAAGGAAAACAGGTGAAGAACATGAAGAAATTGGAATACGGAGATGAGGAGGTGGACAAGAAGAAGCATTCGGGCGCTAATGACCGTAGCAGTTTTGCGCCCCAAAACCATAACAAAAAAAAAAAAGAAGAAGCATTAGCTAAACAAAATGTAAAAGGAGAAAGAACTATCAATTTTTCACACTCGATCAAGCACAAATAATTTGGTCCTGACCTATGATAAATAATTTGCTAATATACTTGAGTTTCAGTGATCACGTATTTACTACTAACAATGATATTCAGGAATATTCCTCTCGATTATTGGGTGAATACTGTCAAGATAAGCAGGACACTATTGCAAATAGACATTCATGTGCTTCAAGCTCTAGTACAATGATGCTAACAATAGGTAAAACTACATTATAGACTGAAAGTGAATATATTGCTGGTGCAGCCGAGATGGGTACTCAAATTGAATACAGCATTTCTATGTTCAAGTGCCTCAATGGCTGAAGACGGTGATTCACATGCCATTTCTTGTTTACTGTCTGTGGTTGCAAGCAGAAATTGTTCGGGATGATTTTTGTAACCAATGTAAGCCAGCCAGTCATATACACCCATCGCAAACATGAAGAACGATAACCTAACAGTAGTGTAACTGGGACGACGAACATGGAAGTGAGTACTAAAGTCCAGTGACAGGACAGACGTAATACCGAGGCAGAAAATAACTGAAAACTTGTACTCAAAAGGAAATAGTGTTTCATCTCAGAACATTAGGATTCAAAAAATCGATGAATTGTCAGATAGAAACATGCCATTTCACAGGCGATATAATACTTCTAGATTTTGTATATCTGACAATGTTGATAATTAGAACGATATCAGCAGCTGACATATTTATATTTACTTCCAGAACCATATTTTGACTCTCTCTATGATTCATTACCTACGCTTCCTTAAATCGCAAGAAAATAATAAATGTGTCAGAGGGACAGTCTCATTTATTTTTCTAGGAAAATTTTCTCTTCGAAGGTTTCATCTGCTATTATCAGTTGCTTTAAACACTACTTTTCTGTGTAGACAGGATTCAATTAACTAATTCAGTGTTGTCAACTCCTGATCATTAGTAACTGTTTCAGGCTGCAAATTGAGTTAGAAACATTCACAAAAGAAGTCCATAATTGCGGGTAAACTGAGGTCTGCCGGTGCTTCCAGTTCACAGGACCAACGGGATCTCTCTCAAAATATATTAAGATAAATGCAGGCGTCGTGACCACTAGACAGTAAACACACATCCCCAAATTGCACTCATTTTAATTAACTATGTTTATTTCTATAATTTTAATTATTTTGTTTCTTCGTAGAGAATGGAATCCTCATGCTACTCGAATGGCGCGTGAACTCCTGTACTTAGTTGACAATGGATACTGAAAATTACGACAGTTCGCTGTCAGTCGCATTTGATTATGGGACGAAGGGCCCAGAAAAGTACGTAAGGTACTTAGCTTTTTCACATGCTGGAGGAAAGTAGTAATCATTTCAAAATCTAATTTACTTACGATTTCGCAAGGACATTTTCAGATCCAGAACAGATTCCTAACTAAAAAGTTGGCCTAACTTTTCGCCTATTAGTGTAGCTCTGTTTTTCTCTTTCTTCAAGTTTTTCAGTATGCAGGTGCATTGCGTCACCACTAAAATGTTTGAGCGATTGAGTTAAAATTGTAAGTCGTTCGAAACATATCGCATACATCTCGTGACAAAAGAATGTCAAGATTTATTTAAAAATTTGCTCGTGTTATAACTATGCCACGGAATGACTTAACGGAAGAGGACTTGCTTAGAGTACGTAGTGAGAAAAATTTCCCTTCGTTTATTAGGGTAAATAAATATCATTTAGTATAGGAATGTATTAATTTAAAACTCTGGGAATTGATGATATGTGTGAGTGGAACCAACGGGGGAATACGAGGGTTGTCCAGAAAGTAAGTTCCAAACGGTCGCTAAATGGAAACCACAGTGAAAATCAGAAACATTTCATTTGCAACAGTTAGCTACACTTTCCAGATACTTCTGTACATACTCGCCGCTCAAAGCTTCATCGGGTTTTCACTGTGGTGTCCACTTCACAACCGATCGGAACTTACTTTCTGGACACCCTCGTATATTTTCGGAGATGTACAGCAGACTGTATGAAGTTGTCCATTCAGCAGTTTCGTGTTACATTAATTCAGATTATGAGTAATTACATTTGCAGGTAAAATATACGATGCAATAAAATGATCTCAAACAGTAGTAGTTCAAAAATACTGTTAAAAATTAAAATTTCTTTGATGTTCGTGTAGACATGTTTTAGTGATCTGTGGTTTCTGACTATAATGGAACGTGTACCAAAAAAACGCGTAAATTATTTGTTCCAAGATGAATCGTCAAGAGATCATTTAATCAATTTTTAACAGTACTCTGTTGTTCTCGCCATGTAGTAGATAGAAAGGCAGCCAGTACCTTGCTCGACTATTTGGGTGGAGAAGAAAGTGAGTGCTGTGGGAATAGTGGGTGATGCGTGAAAGGAGGTGGGTATGGTGCTGTGTAGTTACATCTATTTCACTTTTTTTATACGTAAGGAAAATAGAAAAAAAACTCTCGTTTTTGATATCGTAGTGAGGAATTATAGGGTCTTCCGAAATATAAAGAGTTCTATTTTGATAGGAATACATTAGGATAATTATCTCAATATAAATGCAGTTATTAGTCTGAAAGTTAAATTTCTCAGTAGATACGGCTTGTGCCAATAACATGAGTTTATAAATACAGTAGAAAGCATGTTTGACATGCTATGCGACGTTACAAAAGGAAGCTACTGAGGAAAATAGTTTATTTTCTCTTAAAAATTATTTTATTCGTTAAAGTCTACAAATCCGTAATCTGGAGACTATTGCCCGAAGTCTTCCAGGAAACGTACTAGTTACTTCTTAATAACAATTTTATGGAAGAAGCCTTTTCATAAATGCCAGATAAAGTACTCCGAATTCGTGACGTTTCTGAATTTTAGGCCGGAGGGACGGTTATGTGAGTACATAAAATGCCTGATGTAATTGTACTTTCTAAGTAGTTGCATCGAAAAATAGTCTTACGCTGCACAATTATTATCAACTTTCAGTCGACGGTCGTTCAAATATCGTTTTAGGAGAGGGGCAATACTTCAGTATAAGGTTCACCGTTTTCAAAGAGGTCGCTCATAGGCATGACGAATTTTGATAGCGTCACCATTGTCTACAGCAATATTCCTGCGTCGATTCTTTAGAATCATATGCAAATTTTTTAATGTCAGCTATTGCGAAATATATGTACCTAATGCATGTAATTCATTACAATGCATAATCTCGGTTAGTCTGGAAGAATGAAAGTTATTTCCAAGGGATTGGTAGTGCAGCGTGTCCACCTGGTAGTGTATGCGTTCGGGAATTCTGCATTTATAACGAAATCAAGAATTATAATTGAAATGTTGAGACCATTATAAAAATTAGACGTGAATGTTTCATCTTAATTTCTTCATAGCGAGTTAGGGAACACGTTTTTCTCTCATAGAAAACTAACTTAACAAAAGCTAGTAGTAAAATTAATGACCATTTTTCTACTCCAGCGAAGTATAGTAGGAACTGCTAACGGAGAAGTCGAAAAGAGTTCTTCGGAGATTGATATTCCATAGCGACAAGACAATTAAAGATAATTTATTTGCTTCATAGCTAGATGCTGCTTTCTATAACGAAAATTTTGAACCGCGAGAAATAATATTATTGCACTGAACTTGACCAAAATCAACAACCTGTCCAGTAAATCTGAAGAGAAAACCTGTATCCCACCGCAAACAGAAGTAGCACGGTATAATTTTCCATCTTTTAATTTTGCTGTACGAATAAAGAATAATGAAAATTACATCTTGAATTCCTTCGAAGGTGTACGTTTACATTTTAAGGGTATGTTGATATTTTTCACAAAGGCGACGTGTTCGGTCATCTAGACGCCAGTGTGTACAGCTTATGCATTACTTCGGTTTACCAGCGGCTTCTGGAACAGATATTAAGCGGAGTGACGGTGGAATATTTGCAGAAAAGATAAGTGTCACAATACTTATATTTAAGTACTATCAGTCAGAATTGAAGAATACATTAACTTAAAAGTTCTGGTTAACATAGACATACGATTAAGTTTGAGATCTAAATATCAGGGACTGGTCAGAGCATTGGGCAATTTTTCTTCTCCAATTTTTAACTGTGTCTGTAATTGTTAAAATTCCTTTAATTCCGAGAACTATGAAGAAGACATACGTACAACCGTGCAAATTTCACACATCTATACTGCCCTGAAATAAAGCAACGATTCAAGTTCATTGGATGTTACACTTCCCGGGAAGGGATAATTTTCGAATGTGTTCTAGACAAAAATATAGTTTATATATATATATATATACAGAGATAGATCTGCAGAATATAAGTATATAACGCAGACTCTTACACACAAGAGTTTATTATTTGGTCGGTTTAGCTTAAAGCAGAGAGAAAACAATTTTTAAAAGGTTGTATCATTCATGGACAACGCTACGGCAGTCGCATATTGACGATAAACAATAAATTTTCTACCGAAAATAAGGAACATCTTTCGACATAGAAACTCAGATACACTACATTCTCAAAATGACTGGCTAAACTTTGATTTATTTTGGACTAGGTAGATCGTGTTGTTACACAAAACCCTCGGCTCTTATAGCTCCTATATCTCTGTTTCTTTGGCTCGTTGATTAGTCCTGGTAGTAAGCACTCATTCCGCCATATGTTAGCGATGAAAATGTCACAAGTAAGTGATATACAGGGAAAACGTTCTGTGCGTAAAAATGTTACTTTGTCGCGGTTGGAATTGAATATTTTTGTGCTATAGGAAATAAATCCCAATGTTTATGTATTTTTTAGTTTCCTGTTTCATTTCCTACAGTCGGTAGATAGTGTAAACGCCAATAATGAGTCGTGGTTCGGTCAAGGAAAAGACCCCCCCCCCCAAAAAAAAATAATTAATGGTTTTCTGTGAACTTGTAGTGAGTGAGAAATTGACATTTTCCATTTTTTTCCATTACCTGTAAATCTCGAAGTAAAGTCTCAGTACTGTGGCCCACAGCTATGTGGATAACATTCGTTAATTGTCATAGTAAGTTTGAAAAATATCTTTCTATTTGTAAGTGAATTTCGTAGTCTGTTTAGGTGTTGCTTTGTGGAGACATTCTGTCGACATTTAGGGAAGAGGGAAAAGACACATAGGAATACATTAATTCACATGCTGTGTAGGGGTAAACACATAAAGCGAGGGAGAGCGGTGTGTTACGGGTAGTTGGTTATGAAGGAGCTTTCGGTGCTGGGGGGTGAAGCCATGGAGCACTCGACCGGCATGTCGATGAAGGAGACACTGGCAAGGTTGGTGGGTGGCGGGCAACGCAGCTGTGAGCGCTGGCGGTAGATGCGTAGCAGGCAGGCGCTGGCGCAAGCCGCAGCCAAGGCGCCTGCCATCACGCTCAGGGAGATGGCCGTTGAGTAGTTGCGATTGATGCCCAGTGTGCGCATGAAGCCGTCCTCGCGAGTCGTCAGCTCTGTGCTGCCAATCTCGAACACGTAGCCGTCGCGCTCGATGCACAGCGAGAAGTGGTAGTGAGTGCCCGGCTTCAAACCGTGCACAGTGTAGGAGTGGATGCGGACGCCCACCTGTCGACAACACACATTGTCAATCATCAGAATGTTTACACACGTTTATTCATTTTCTGCAGGACAGACTAGGTTCTCATATCGAACTCAGTGATGTGTTGGACATTTGGACTGCACTCGGCCTACTAGCGACCCAACAATCCTGTCATTCAGAAAACTCCTAATAGCATCCTGACAACTGCTCGTCATCTAGAACTGACGTTATGAGGGCAAGAGGAATGGGAAGAATTAACAGGATTTAAGGTCTTGCATGAAAAAATCTGTGTGGGAAAATTACAACCGTGGCTGTCACATTTCTAAACCACCATATTTGTGACTAAGGAAAGGTCTTCTCAGTTTTAAAGACTCAATAAGATCCCAAGATGACGTATTTGATAATGTGTTACGTCGGTGCATAAGCTTGTAGCGTTTTTGTTTTACATGTTGGTATTCCGGCTGCTATGGGTTCATTCATCGATTTTCATTTTTTATTTGTAATTCGCTCTTACTGTTTGTGTTTACATATTGTCACTATGTCGTTTAAAGATAGTGTGGGGATCTGTGGACGCTAGAAAATGGAGTGCCAAATGGAGAAATCAGAACATTATCGACGTATTCTTCTGTTTCAGCTCAATAGAGGGTAACTGCTCCGTAGGCAGCCAGAAACATTTGCTTCGCGTATGGCTACATTTCCCTTGGACAAAACACGATAAGTAAATGATTTTTACGCTTTAAGGAGGGTTGTTTTGACAGTAGTGATTCTCCACGGTCAGGAAGACCTTCGGTGCTTGATGAAAATCGTGCTAATACAGCCATCTCAACAGTAGAATATCAGTTATGACGATTCAAACGTGGGGACAACTCAACACCCACTCCCCGAGCAAAGGAAATCTCCGACCCCACCGGGAATCGAACCCTGGCCCCTTCAGATAGCAATCCGCCACGCTGACCTAGGCGAACGTTTGCAATACACTTGGTGCATATAAGAGTATGTTCGTATACCTGATCAGGTTCATACTGTATTACGTCTTAATGGGACGGAAGCAGAAGATTGGAACTGAGAAACGGGCAGTAATTATAGTTTTGCATCAGGAAGGCTATTCGAGTAGGACAATAGCAACAAAAGTTATCATAGCCCTATCTACAGTGTTGTGTCCATTGCAGGGAATCAAGCAAACTGGCGCTTATACAAGTGTTTCGCGATCTGGAAAACCACCAGTCACACCATACATGGAAGATCAGTTCATATGCTACAAAGCAAGCGTCAGAGGACTCTTGCTAAAATTCTCGAGGAAGGAAATAGCGTATGAGCAACTCCAGTCTGTCTTAATTGTGCAACGCCGTCTTCGAGAACAAGGATTAATATGCTGTATATCGGCCAAAAACCTTTATTACGCAAACAAAATAAGGTGTAAATATTACATTTGGTGCAGTAACATGAAAACTGCAGCGTGCAGCAGTGATCCAAGGTGTTGTTCACGAAGCACAAAAAATGCACATATTTTCCTGTTTAATTAACGGAGTCTGGCTGAAAAGTAGGCTACCAACTGCCTCATACTACCTTCCTCAGCACATTTAAAAATTTCCCCAAAATTTTGGCATTTGAGTATATTCGCGCTTTTTATGCTGTGAGAGAAGACAGTGACAGTGGCAAAGAGACGCTAAAGTAATAAATACTGTAAGACTGTAGACAGTGGTTGTTACAGAAACAGAGAAGGAGACAATGGCAGTGTGAGAGAAAGAGAGGGTTGCAGTGGCAGTGGAAACTACATAGTTGACAGTGACAGAACAACGCTAGGAAAAGAGTGAAGAAGACAGTGCCAAAGGGGAGGGGGGAGGAATAAAGAGAAAGTGGAAGTGAGTGAGAGCCAGATGGAATAAGAGACATAATATATGGCGATGATAACGAGGAAGAGAAAGAACGTGATAATGACAAGAGACAACAGCAATGGGAAGGAACGAATGAGATAGTAGCAGTAAGAGAGAGCGAGAGGGAGACAGTAGTAGTAGGAGAGAACGAAAGAAACTGTGGCTGTGACACAGTAGACAGTGACAGAGAGAGAGACCAAGATATAGTGACAGTATGCGCGGCTGGGTGAGGGAGTGAGAAAGGGCAACTAGGACTAGTTGGGTATGAGCGCTGCGCAGCAGTGAACTAGGGGTGTGAGTGGTAATGCAGCTTGTGGGTGTTTCGGGTGAGTTGCATATTGAAAAAAGCGCGGATATGTTCGCATGCCAAACTCTTCGGGAAAATTTTTAAAGGTGCTGAGGAACGAAGAATGAGGCAGCTGATAACCCACTTTCTAGTCAGAATCTTTTAAATAAACAGGAACATAACCGAGCGAGGTGGCGCAGTGGTTAGACACTGGACTCGCATTCGGGAGGACGACGGTTCAATCCCGCGTCCGGCCATCCTGATTTAGGTTTTCCGTGATTTCCCTAAATCACTGCAGGCAAATGCCGGGATGGTTCCTCTGAAAGGGCACGGCCAACTTCCTTCCCCATCCTTCCCTAATCCGATGAGACCAATGATCACGCTGTCTGGTCTCCTTCCCCAAAAACAACCAACCAACAGGAACATATTCTCATTTCTTGTGCTCCGATAGGAGCATTCTTCCACTGGTGTGAAATTTACAGGGGCTTCTTCTTTTATATGACCATTGTTCAGTAAAACTCGAAGATTGGTAGGGTACGCAGAGCGTAATAGCTACAACGTTTTACTCTTAACCTGGAGGACTATGATTCAAAGCCCTTGGACTTCCACTGTCAGGTAGCAAGATGAATTCGGCAAATGAATTCTATTTCTGGGTTTGTATACCACGCCACAAACTTTCAGACGACGGTCAAACTCGTTCCATACATTTGCGAGAATGTGTGGAGTTACTCTGTTGATTCCTGTTACTATACTGTTTCACAGCTGACCCATATAGTTTGGAAGATGAGGCACACAGATAGTCTTCCATAAATTTCCACAGAAAGAAAACTGCTAACTGTGAGATCAAGCGACTTAGGAGGCCAGTGATCCAAATACGCCCTTTACGCTTAGGAGAATCATAGCTGTACTCTCAAAGTGACAATTTTAATTGCACAGGATGTGTCGGAAAGGAATAGGCAAAACGATCTTTTGTTACTATGTTAACACCATCTTCACGCACAGTGTATTATGAACGAGTGAGCGAGCCATCTGTACCAAGGAGGTCACTACCGGTAACCACGTGATACGGTAGGTGGTGCTAAGGTAAACGTTTAGTGTACATGCGTAAGTATAAATGTACCCCAAATTTTTATCTTCATTCATGCAGTAGATACAAAAACGAGCCAGAACACAGCTACCACAGCCCACCACGAAAGAGAATCCCTTCTGGTGCGACTATGGGCGCGTGCCGGCCGGAGTGGCCGTGCGGTTCTAGGCGCTACAGTCTGGAGCCGCGAGACCGCTACGCTCGCAGGTTCGAATCCTGCCTCGGGCATGGATGTGTGTGATGTCCTTAGGTTAGTTAGGTTTAAGCAGTTCTAAGTTCTAGGGGACTGATGACCTCAGAAGTTAAGTCCCATAGTGCTCAGAGCCATTTGAACCATTTGATTATGGGCGCGTGACGTGATAAGGGAAGTTTATAAGCAGAGCAGAGGCGAATCGACGATACGGGCCGAAAATGTGGGATACTACTTACAGTAGTGACTTCGACAGAGTGCTGGTTCTTAGAGCTCGACGTCTGGAAACGAGCATCCCAGATACGACGAAGCTGGTAGGCTCGGCTGTTCACGTGCTACGGTCGTGAACATCTATGGAAAGTGGTTGAAGTATGGCGAAACCACGAGTAGGCTACAAGGTGTTGAACGTTCTCCTCTCATCACAGAACGCGGAGGATGGAGGTTTGTCTGCTCTGTAAAGTAGGATAGGCGGTGGCCATCTGTGGCAGATCTGAAGACAGAGTGCAGTCACAAATTCTTTGGAGCACAACGTACAGTGCACATTGTTGTACGTGAGGCTCTGCAGCAGTTTGCCCGAAAATGTTCTCGATTATGATCGCAGCGGGCAGGTGGTAATGGAAACGGGACTGTGGATCAGTGTAAATGAGACACCTGGTCGGATGAATCACACCAGTGGGGGGGAATTATGCTATGGGGGACAATCATCTTCGCTTCCGTGGGACTCGTGCCAGTTACCGTAGGTACCATGACAGCGGTAGACTATGTGAACGTTATTGCGAACCACCTGCATCCCTTCAAGCTTGATTTCTCAGGCGGCCGGCGTGGCCGAACCGTTCTAGGCGCTACAGTCTGGAACCGCGCGACCGCTACGCTCGCAGGTTCGAATCCTGCCTCGGGCATGGATGTGTGTGATGTGCTTAGGTTAGTTAGGTTTAAGTAGTTCTAAGTTCTAGGGGACTGATGATCTCAGACGTTAAGTCCCATAGTGCTCAGAGCCATTTGAACCATTTGATTTCTCATCCGATGGCGATGGCATCTTCCAGCATTATAACTATCTTTGAAATAATAATTAAATAGACACCCTAGCTGCAAACAGGCGTTGATGTACTTCATTGGGGACATGTTGAAAATGTGGGCACAGAGGATAGTGCGTCTGCAGGGACTTATCCCTTGCACGCTCCCCGTGAGATCCACATTCCCTACATGTCCACCCCACTACATTCGTAGTGCGCCTAATAGATGTTTGCCCATCATACTGATTACTCTGTGCCCGCGGTGGCTCAGATGGAAAGAGCGTCTGCCATGTAAGAAGGAGATCCCGGGTTCGAGTCCCGGTTGGGGCACACATTTTCAACATGTCCCCAATGAAGTACATCAGCGCCTGTTTGTAGCTAGGGTGTCCATTTAATTATCATTTCGTTTCTAGCAAAGCTGCATGGTCATCCACGGTAACTGTTCTTTCTGGAACAGATACTACCGTCATATATAGTTAAACATATGGTTTCCCGGCCATTGACCTTCTTGTGCGAACGCACACGCTATGCCCGAACTCGTACGGCACTTGCTAGATTAATCTGCCACGAATAATGAGTATGATGGGCAAACATCTATTAGGCGCACTACGAATGTAGTGGTGTGGACATGTAGGGAATGTGGATCTCACGGGGAGCGTGCAAGGGATTAGTCTCTGCAGACGCACTATCCTCTGTGCCCGCGGTAGCTCAGATGGAAAGAGCGTCTGCCATGTAAGCAGGAGATCCCGGGTTCGAGTCCCGGTTGGGGCACACATTTTCAACGTGTCCCCAATGAAGTACATCAACGCCTGTTTGCAGCTAGGGTGTCCATTTAATTATCATTTCATTTCTAGCAAAGCTGCATGGTCATCCACGGTAACTGTTCTTTCGGGAACAGATACTACCGTCATATATAGTTAAAAATATGGCTTCCCGGCCATTGATCTTCTTGTGCGAACGCACACGCTATGCCCGAACTCGTACGGGACTTGGTAGATTAATCTGCCACGAGTAATGAGTATGATGGGCAAACATCTATTAGGCGCACTACGAATGTAGTGGTGTGGACATGTAGGGAATGTGGATCTCACGGGGAGCGTGCAAGGGATTAGTCCCTGCAGACGCACTATCCTCTGTGCCCGCGGTGGCTCAGATGGAAAGAGCGTCTGCCATGTAAGCAGGAGATCCCGGGTTCGAGTCCCGGTTGGGGCACACATTTTCAACGTGTCCCCAATGAAGTACATCAACGCCTGTTTGCAGCTAGGGTGTCCATTTAATTATCATTTCATTTCTCGCAAAGCTGCATGGTCATCCACGGTAACTGTTCTTTCGGGAACAGATACTACCGTCATATATAGTTTATAACTATCTTTGTCACAAAAAATGGTTCAAATGGCTCTGAGCACTATGAGACTTAACTTCTGAAGCCATCAGTCCCCTAGAACGTAGAACTACTTAAACCTAACTAACCTAAGCACATCACACACATCCATGCCCGAGGCAGGATTCGAACCTGCGACCGTAGCGGTCGCGCGGTTCCAGGCTGTAGCGCCTAGAACCGCTCGGCTACACCGGCTGGCATCTTTGTCACAAGTTCATAATGGTGCTACAGTTGTTATAAGAGTGTGATAGTATCTTGGCCGCTAAGTACGCCTGATCTGAACCCGAAGGACATCTTGGACGCATCTGGTGGCAGCTCCGCGCACACAAACCACTGACCCTTAATGCACATGAACTGTGCGAAGGCATCTGGTGCGGCATACATATAGAAACATACCAAGGTCTTATCGAACCCACCCCACACAAAAACGCTGCTGTCTTGCATTTAAAAGGTGGACCAAAACGCTGTTAAAGATGTAAACACAATGTTTTCGCTCATCTTTGTATCGTCTTCTGAAATTCGATGAAACTTTTTGAAACAGTTTTTATTATCTAAAATGGATGACTGGGTTAAAAATTGTGTGTGTGTACCTGGAAGCGGATAACTTGGTTGTTGTAGCGCAGAAGATAATGTCCAGTGCCGCCGCCAGTCATGTTCCAGGAGAGCGTGACGAAGTTGGAGGTGACGGCGATCGGGTAGAGGCGTACCAGGACATCACTGACGGCGAGGTGCATTGGTCGGCGTGTGGAGCCAGCCGCGTTCTCTGCGATGCAATAGTAGGTGCCGGAGTCGTCAATGTGCAGGTAGCGCATGTTGAGCGTGGAGTCCTCGTCGACACAGGCGCGGCCGCCGCGCACGCACTCGCGCACGCGCAGCAATGGGCGGCCCACGGGCAGCTTGGAGCCGAGGCGCCACGAAGTCTTAGCGGGCGGAGACGCCACGGCACGGCAGCGCAGCGTCAGGTTGTGCGACAGCTGTTTCAGTATTGTAGACGGGAACGTAGGCATTATGACTGGCGGGCACTCCTCGGCCGCCTCCGGCATCGCCTGCTCCGTGCCGTTCTCCTCGCGACACAGCACCGGCTCCGGGCTCACGTTGTGCAGCCAAGCCATGCCGCAGTGGCACACTAGGTTGTTGCCCGCCACGTGGATCTCGGTCAGGTTCGGCAGCTGAAACACGGTACACCAAGGTGAAGATTCCATCTTTCAGTCTGGAAACTGTATTTCACAATTCTAAACACTGGACTGTGAGCTACTATAGAGGTCTTAATTGTTGAAAAACGAGTAGACAGATGGAAATGGAAAATGTTACTGCCCGATCCCACGCCCGGGTTCCCGGGTTCGATTCCCGGCGGGGTCAGGGATTTTCTCTGCCTTGTGATGACTGGGTGTTGTGTGCTGTCCTTAGGTTAGTTAGGTTTAAGTAGTTCTAAGTTCTAGGGGACTGATGACCATAGCTGTTAAGTCCCACAGTGCTCAGAGCCATTTTTTTGTTACTGCCCGAACACCTTGATCCAATCTCGGTTAAAAACAACAGTCGAGGTCGCAATAACATTTGTTTATTTATGACCGGTTTCGGTTTATGTTAAAACCAGCCTGGGATTTTATTTAGCCCTTATGGCTGGTGCTGGCGGCTCCCCGATTTTTCACGTGATATCACGAACGTACACTGTGCAGTCTACAGTGTACGACCGTGGTATGACGAGAAAAACCGAGGAGGTGCCGACACCAGCCATAGGCCCCCCACCCCACCCCCACACCCAAAAAAAATCTGAGGCTGGCTTTAACATAAGCCGAACCGGCCATAAACAAACAAATGTTATTGCGATCTCGACTGTTGTTTTTAAGCAAAGTATGCACCAGATCATTCTGCTCCACAGACAATGTTGTCTAAATTTATGAACTTTATCGAGTAATGCCAAACTGATACTGATTTGCGTTACTGTGGGATAAAAGCATTCCTTCAGCTGCAGAATAGTGTGGGTACGTGATAGCTGTTGGGTGTGTCTAATATAACTGTAACCTTTGAGGTGGGGATCACAAACAGCATGCCGAGAGGACGTTCTATCGTCACCTGTAGGACGTCGAAAATGGTCGAATTGCTGTTGTGAGGGACATGGGTCATGAGAGTATCATAGCGGCAGATCGTAGAGTCAGTTTTGTGTCGTGCACTGACGGCAGGGTGAGTGGTGGTGGACTCATAACAACAGCGGGGAACGAAGAAATGTCACGGGTCCTTCCAGAACGACTACGCCACAAGGAGACCATAGGATGTTTAGACTGGCTCTGAACAACAGAAGAATGACAATAGCTGAAAGCCGGGCAGTGGTTACAGTCAGTCACCACGAGTTGTCGGATCAGATTACTAGAAGCTGGGTTGAGATCTCGAGCTTCAAAATTGGCTCTGTGCACTATGCGACTTAACTTCTGAGGTCATCAGTCGCCTAGAACTTAGAACTAATTAAACCTAACTAACCTAAGGACATCACACACATCAATGCCCGAGGCAGGATTCGAACCTGCGACCGTAACGGTCGCTCGGCTCCAGACTGAAGCGCCTAGAACAGCACGGCCACTCCGGCCGGCCGGATCTCGAGCTGTCATGTGCCGTTTACCACTGACACCATACCACAGAGAACAGAGACTTCGATGTTGCAGAACCAGAATTTGGATATTCAGTGACATTCTGTGGTTTTCAGTGATGAGTCTCGCTTCTGTTTGTGACGGTCAGATTGACACCAACGTCCTCTCGGATGATCTGGTGAAAGATTGCAGGGAGCAAAGATCCTCTAGACCCATATAGCTCATGATGTGACGAGCTATTGGACGTGAAAGCAGGACTGATTTTCTAATTGTTGATTGGAGTCTGCATGCTCGTCATTATGTCGTACGAATGGTGAACCCTGCTGTCGTACCTTTCATGACTTGGGTGTGACGTATTAGAACTTAATGTAGCGAGACTCCACACTGCAGTTCACACTACAAACGCCTTGAGCCATAAATATGTCCTTGACTGGCCTGCCTAGTTCCCTGACATGTCATCCATGGAACATTTCTGGGATGCAATGGAAATTGTATAGCTTTCTTGCCAGTTCCTTAAGTGGCTTAGCATGTGTTTGGGCAAAACAAAAATTTCCTCAAGATGACATTCGGAGGCTGTTCGATTCCTTGCCACAGTGGACGCCAAAGGCTATTCGTGAACGTGGCTTCGCAGTTCGCGCTGATGTTGATAATGGACAGTAGTTCCGAATCAAATGAGAGTTTTATCCTTTAATACATGTTGTATGAAGCAGATGTTCACAAAGTTTGATGAACATCGGACTAATTTTTCGCTGTGTAACACTGTCCATTTCCACCATTGTAATATGCGGACCGGAAAGATTGTTTGGAGACACAGGCTTTACATTGTATCAGATAATACAGAAGCATTAACGTATGACTTTTCTAGTCTATCAAAAACTGGTAACCTCTACAGTCTAGTGAGAAATAGATAAGAGAAGATATACATATGCCTAACAGCATTACTTCAACTCCTGTATCATATTGCATTTATATTATTACATTTGGATCGTCGCCAAACGATAGAACAGACAATAGTGAGACTAGGTTTCTAACTATCCCCCACACTTTTCACTATTTTCAGGGAGTGGACGGACTATATAACGAGCAGATTTTATTTCGTCTCTGACACTTCGAAAATAGTATTTTATATCTCAGAGACATGGTTATTGGCAACTAACTGAAATGCAGTTACAAAATGACGTCTGATATGACACATTTATGGGCTGGTAATATCTAGAAATATACCGAAAGTAATGTCTTTTCGAAGTTGAGAGCTGTGATGCTCCAGAACAGTGCTCGAAGATCAAATTCTCCACTAAGTGTTGGATTTGCAGCGTTGGCGGGAATCAGTACTATCGTAGGCAGGGGAAGGCTCCCATCACTACATACTCGTACTCCACGGGACGCTGCTCGGACAGTGTGGTACATAATGTATTGATATTAACCGATAATTAATTAGAGGAATTCTCTTGCTCGACGCCAGGTACGGAGGCTCTTATCATCAAAAATACCTCGTAATGCTGTCATAGACGCAAGAGCGGTGTGTGCTCTTGCATCATCCCGCATAACCGTAGGACTTTTCGTTAGTTGTTCTCTAACAAAAGTTACAGTATTTTCAACAGCCCAATCACAGGCAATGCTTTGGTTGAAGATGATCGGTCCAATAAATCACGTTACATTAACTGCACACCACACTCCTTTGTTCATATCATGCAGATGCTACTGATGTAAGCGATGAACGTTTATAGAACACCAAACTCGATTGATCTATGAGTTCACAAACGCAGTGATGCTTCATCAGGAAAAAGAACATTTGAACATCACCTTGTAAACGATAAGAATACTGAAATAGCCAGCTGAAGTGCTAACATTGAGCAAGAGTATCTGAACTAGACAGTCAAAGCTTCAGATTTTTAGGTTTCAGTTTGAGTTTGCGCACAGCTCTGTGCGAAGATGCTGCTGAAACACCTGCTTGAGGAGCTAAATGATGCAACTCATTTCTAGGATTATTTTCAAGGCCGTTCCTAACTCGTCTACTTAATCGACTAAACTCGATACGCCATGTGACAGTCTCTCCCAGCAACGGGCCGGAGGTTAACGGCTGCCGGAGCCTCCCACGGGCAGCGCGACGACACAGCTCTTACCTGGACATCAAACACCATGTACTTAGAACAGGAGAAGCCGGTAGTTACAATACACTCACACCAAGATGTCGTGTAAACATGTTCGTGGCGCGGTTCACGAACGTAAGGTTATTATGACATAGGCGGTCCTGCTACGCCACGTAGTAGGACATTTGTCGTCATAGAGACTACTATTTTGTGGCCCCGTATCCACCCTGTGCACTGCGTCATTAGCGAAACACTTTCTGCTTAAGACAGCCAGCATCGCCTTAGCCAGCGAGACAACGTTAAAAAGTAACAGATGTGACGTACTTACTACATTAAATGGGACCCTGGATTGTTTGATTTTGGTGTAGTTTTTAGACGTCTACTTCTTTGAAACATTGTCCCATAAATATGACATTGCTGAGATTAAATTGAACGATATGGAGAACCAGTTGAGATTGCATGGAAAGTGGCAAATTGGCAGAAGTACGTGTTTGCACACAATGTATATGCTCTTGGAATTTATCTGAGTTGTTTAAGGTGATCGATTGTACAGTCCCTCTGGCGTTTCAGAAGACAATTGCGCAAAAACTATAAGGCGTACAGAAAAGTAATACGTCCAGGACACCGTGTTGTTGCATCGAATTAGTTAGCTCTTGCTGGTAGTCAACCCAGTAAACACATTTCCTCTGCGTGCTGCTATCGTTATGGCAAATACACGTCACACGCCCGTATTGACATTTTTCACATCACATACGGTGTCCATATTGAGCACGTGTAATCTGAGTTGGAGCTTGGAGAGATGCCCTGTCCAGTGATATGCGTCTTTTTCCGTATGTCTCACAGTTTTTGCACAGTCGTCTGTTGAAACCTCGGAGGTACATGTGAATAAAAACTAAACTCCGTCTGAACAGGTCTCGGAAGGCCCAACGGTACCGACCGGCCGCCGTGTCCTCCTCAGCCGACAAGGGTCCCTGGATGCGGATATGAAGAGCATGTGGCTTGGACACCGTTCTCCCAGCCGTTGTCAGTTTTCGTGACCGAAGCCACTACTTGTCAGTCAACTATCTCCTCAGTTGGCCTCACTAGGGCTGAGTGACCCCCGCTTGCCAACAGCGCTCGGCATACCCGGACGGTGAACCGTCCAAGCGCTAGTCAAGCCCGACGGCTCTTAACTTTCGTGATCTGACGGAAACCGGTGTAACCACTGTGGCAAGGCCGTCGGCGTAGTTATGAATAAGTCTGTATAATTCAGTACTGCCAAATGGCAGTTCTATTGCACTCAGGTTGTAAGAGCCGACAACTGGAGTGTGAACATGCCATTCTGACAATTTCCGTGTAATTTTGAATTATTGCTCTGCATCTTTCTTGTTAATCTCAGCAGTGTAATACTTAGGAGGCAACAGTTCAAAGATGTGAACGTCAGAAATCTAATTAGTACATTGATTTAACTCAAAGGTGCTGCGGATAACAGCACCAAATCCAACAAAATTACCCTACACTTGATTTTTCAATCCCTAATTGATGATAAGCAATTACTACAGAAACGGTGCTGTTGTAAAATCACGCACCGCTATGCTAAAATGATGCAATTCGCCTACTAACCACGGTATTGTCATTAACTCTTCGCCTCCGTATCCCGGTGGAACTGCTTTCTTTCTTCTGAAAGGACCCACAACCCGCTTATAGATATTGTGAGGTTAGTGACATTTTCGCATTTGATCAAACATGTAGTCTTCTTAGCCTACAAATTCTGCAGAATGCCTGGCTGCCTGCAGCACATGTTCTAATGACTAGCGTAGCTGCCTCTAGATCACGGGTCCCTTATTCGATTCCCGGCCGGGTTGAGGGTTTTCTCTGCCAGGGGACTGGGTGCCTGTGTTGTTCTCATCATATCATCATCATCATCATCATCATCATCATCATTTGTGACAGTGGCTAGATAGGACTGTGTAAAAATTGGACTGTGTACAAACTGGGACTTTGTAAGGGCGCTGATGATCCCGCAGTTGATCCCCCCACAAACCAAACTTCATCATCATCATCATCATCAATGCCTGGCTTCTTTATCGTCTGCATATTTTCTCATTGGTTCAGCAATCATACAAAAGTACATCAATTACTTTTTTAAAAGAAGGGAGGTCCCAATATTGTTACACAGGTGCGAAAATTGTACAATTACGTAAACAGAAGTTTCGAAAAAAATGGTTCAAATGGCTCTAAACACTATGGGACTTAACAACTGAGGTCATCAGTCCCCTAGACTTAGAACTACTTAAACCTAACTAGCCTAAGGACATTACACACATCCATGCCCGAGGCAGGATTCGAACCTGCGACCGCAACAGCAACACGGTTTCGGACTGAAGCGCCTAGAACCGTTCGGTCACAACGGCCGGCTAGACGTTTGGAGAGTGCAATCTGCTTCCTTAATAGATGTTCTAGGAAACATAACATTTGTGAAAAACCAAGACATCAGAAAATCATTAAATGTTATGGCGGCCACAAATTGTCCGTTACTGCAGGATATACGCAACGTAGAACGACTCCGATGCCTGTGTATAAGCACTAACATGTAGGCAAGTGATTAGTGTGGCATTCGTGTTTTTCCGACGTGCGTGCCGTAAATACAAAAACTCTAACTATGGCGACATTATTATCAAATGCGTACAAACATCACCAACATGCTGTTACCCTTTTCTTGGATGCCGAATGATAACCTCCGGTAGACATCTATCGGAAAATGAAGAACGTGTATGAGGTAGCACGTTTGTCCGAACCCACCACTGTGGAAAGGTGCGCCGAGAGGTGCTGCTGCTTCATGACAACACACGTCACCAAATCCTAAATGTCGTGAAGGATGCACTTCAGTTTATTCAACTCGAGTGGGAGACTGTCGAGCACCAATTCTGTATTCCTGATCTCTCCTCATGCGATTATCACGCCTTCGGTCCCTTAAAAAAGCCCTTGAAGGGTCGGTGATTCCTGCCGGACGAGGATGTGCAACAGGCAGTTACGGACTCCTTCACCCAGCAGGAAATGACGCTTTACCAAACGGGTATCTTCAATCTTGTGAGTAGGTGGGATGATTGTCTCAATGCTCAACGCGATTTTGCCTGATAGGCATACCGTCTCTGGACTGGACGGCCTTCGAACGGTAACTTTTTGATTGCCCCTTATATACACAGTATAGCATATAAAGTCAATGCAGAAACTGTTAAAATGATTAATGAATCCATACACCAATGAGTCGATACTCCGAGAAAGTTTCGATATACATCTACCAGTAGGGAGACCCGAAGTAGATATGTACCATAACAGGCTACTGAAGGTAGCGGCGGTAAGCTGTTTTCTGCATCGTGACTCTGAAAGAGAAAGCATACGCAGGAAAGAAAAGAAAAAAAAAGCAAGAGGTGTATGAAAAACCTCAGTTTGACGGAAAAGCTAGTCACACGATAGTTAAATGTCTTACAGTTACACTGAATATACAAACACATCAACTGTTGAAGACAGATCGGCTGAAGCAAATCATCGTATGGAGTTGAAGCGTGAGCCTAAGGTAAAAAAGTTGGGTGTTTCAAGGTAACCCACTGGACCACGAAATAATAGCAAGTATAATCCTAACATGATTTAGTGAAGCTGAAAGCATTTGAAATGTGGTGCTGCAGAAAGGGGATAAAAATTAGTCGGATAGATGAAATATATAATTAAAACGGTTTAAAAAATATAGATGTGAAAAATATTTGTGGAAAGCCTTCACGAAAGGAAGGACGTAGTAGACGGACATTTGCTAAGGTGTTCCGGAATATTTGTCTATGGAAGGAATTGTAGAGGGAAAACACTAAGAGTAGATGAATAAAATAATATAACAAACAGAATATCAGTTGTGTTTGGTACAGTTTATGTACAGCGATGAATGGCTTAGCCCAAGACACGGAGAGATGAAGGCTAGTCGAAACACACAGGATTTAATAAATAAATAAGAAATTTTCTTTTGCCCCGGCGATACAGGTAGCCGTACCGTAGGTGCAAGCACAACGGAGGACAATCTGTTGAGAGACCAGACAAATCTGTGGTTCCTTAAGTGGGGCAGCAGCCTTTTCAGTAGTTGCAGAGGCAACAGTCTGGATGATTTGCTGATCTGGCCTTGTAACATGAACCAAAACGGCCTTGCTGTGCTGATGCTCCGAACGGCTGAAAACAAGGTGAAGTTATAGCCGTAATTTTTCCCGAGGGCATGCAGCTTTACTGCGTGGTTAAATGATGATGGCGTCCTCTTGGGTAAAATATTCGACAGGCAAAATAGTCCCCCACCCGGATCTCCAGGCGGGGACTACTCGGGACGAGCCGGGCGCGGTGGTCTAACGGTTCTAGGAGCTCAGTCCGGAGCCGCGCGACTGCTACGGTCGCAGGTTCGATCCTGCCTCGGGCATGGATGTGTGTGATGTCCTTAGGTTAGTTAGGTTTAAGTAGTTCCAAGTTCTAGGGGACTGATGACCATAGATGTTAAGTCCCATAGTGCTCAGAGCCATTTGGACCATTTACTCGGGACGCCCTTATCAGGAGAAAGAAAACTGGCATTCTACGGATCGGAGCATGGAATGACAGATCCCTTAATCGGGCTGGTGGGTTAGAAAATTTAAAAAAGGAACTGGATAGGTTAAAGTTAGATATAGTGGGAATTAGTGAAGTTCGGTGGCAGTAGGAACAAGACTTCTGGTCAGAGCTATAAATACAAAATCAAATACGTGTAATGCAGGAGTAGGTTTAATAATGAATAAAAATAATAAAAAAATAAAAACAGGAGCTCGGGTAAGCTACTACGAACAGCATAGTGAACGCATTATTGTAGCCAAGATAGACACGAATCCCATGCCTACCACAGTAGTACAAGTTTATATGCCTACTAGTTCCGCAGACGATGAAGAGATTGAAGACATGTATAATGCAATAAAAGAAATTATTCACATAGTTAAGGGAGGCGAAAATTTAATAGTAATGGGGGACTGCATTTCGGTAGCAGGAAAAGGAAGAGAAGGAAAAGTAGTAGGTGAATGTGGAATGAGGGTAAGGAATGGAAGAGGAAGCCGCCTGGTAGAATTTTGCAAAGAGCATAATTTAATCAAAGCTAACACTTGATTTAAGAATCATGAAAGGAGGCTGTATACGTGGAAGAGGCCTGGAGATACTGGAAGATTTCAGATAGGTTATATAGTCCTAAGACAGAGATTAAGGAGCCAGGTTTTAAAATTGTAAGACATTTTCGCGGTCAGATGTGAACTCTGACCACAATTTATTGGTTATTAACCGTAGAGTAAAACTGAAGAAAATGCAAAAAGGTGGTAATTTAAGGAGATGGGATCTGGATAAACTGCAAAAACAAGAGGTTATACAGAGTTTCAGAGAGAGCATTAGGGAACGATTGAAAAATACAGGGGGAAGAAATACAGTAGAAGATGAGTGGGTAGCTTTGAGAGATGAAAAAGCGACGGCAGTAGAGGATCGACCAGGTAAAAGGACGAGGGCTAGTAGAAATCTTTGGGTAACAGAAGGGATATTGAATTTAATTGATGAAAGGAGAAACTATAAAGATGCACTAAATGAAGCAATCAAAAGAGAATACAAACGTCTCAAAATGAGATCGACAGGAAATGGGTAAGCAGGGATGACTGGAGGACAAATGCAAGGATGTGGAGGTAAATATCACAAGGGGTAAGACAGATACTGCTCATAGGAAAATTAAAGAGAACTTTGGAGTAAAGAGAACAACTTGTATGAATATCAAGAACTCAGATGGAAAACCATTTCTAAGCAAAGAAGGGGATGCAGAAAGGTGAAAGGAGTATATAGAGGGTCTATACAATGGCGATATAATTTCGGGCAATATTATGGAAATGGAAGATGACGTAGATGTAGAGGAGATGAGAGATATGATACTGCGTGAAGGATTTGACAGAGCGCTGAAAGATCGAACTAGGCCCTGGGATTTGACAACATTCCAGTAGAACCACTGATGATAGCCTTGGAAGAGCCAGCCACGACAAAACTCTACCATGTGGTGATCAACATGCATGAGATTGGCGAAATACCCTCAGACTTCAAGAAGAATATAATAATGATTCCAATCCCAAAAAAGCAGGTGTTTACAGGTGTGAAAATTACCGAACAATCTGTTTAGTCACGGCTGCAAAATACTAACACGAATTGTTTACAGACAAATGGAAAAACTGGTAGAAGCTGACCTCGGGGAAAATCAGATTAAATTCCGTAGAAATGTTGGAATACAGGAGGCAATACTGACCCTACGACTTATCTTAGAAGATGGATTAAGGAAAGGCAAAAACGTCTCTAGCACTTGTAGACTTAGATAAAGCTTTTGACGATGTTGACTGGAATACTCTCTTTCAAATTCTGAAGGTGAAAGGGGTAAAATACAGGGAGCGAAAGGCTATTTACAATTTGTACAGATCGCAGTTGTAAGAGTCGAAGGGCATGAAAGGGAAGCAGTGATTGAGAAGGGAGTGAGACAGGGCTGTAGCCTATCCCTGATGCTATTGAGTCTGTATACTGAGCAAGCAGTAAAGGAAATAAAAGAAATATATGGATTAGGAATTAAAATCCATGGAGAAAAGAAAACACTTTGAGATTTGCCGATGACATTTTAATTGTCAGAGACAGCAAAGGACCTGGAAGAGCAGCTGAACGGAATGGACAGTGTCTTCAAAGGAGGATATAAGATGAACATCAACAAAAGCAAAACGAGGATAATGGAATGTAGTCGAATTAAATCGGGTGGTGCTGTGGGAATTGGATTAGGAAATGAGACGCTTAAAGTAGTAAATGAGTTTTGCTATTTGGGGAGCAAGGTAACTGATGATGGTCGAAGTAGAGAGGATATAAAATGTAGACTGGCAATGGCAAGGAAAGCGTTTCTGAAGAAGAGAAATTTGTTAACATCGAGTATAGATTTAAGTGTCAGGAAGTCGTTTCTGAAAGTATTTGTATGGAGTGTAGCCATGTATGGAAGTGAAACATGGATGATAAATAGTTTGGACAAGAAGAGAATAGAAACTTTCGAAATGTCGTGCTACAGAAGAATGTTGAAGATTAGATGGGTAGATCACATAACTAATGAGGAGGTACTGAACAGAATTGGGGAGAAGAGGAGTTTGTGGCACAACTTGATTAGAAGAAGGGATCGGTTGGTAGGACATGTTCTGAGGCATCAAGGGATCACCAAAATAGTACTGGAGGGAGGTGTGGAGGGTAATATCGTAGAGGAAGACCAGGAAATGAATACACTAAGCAGATTCAGAAGGTTGTAGGTTGCAGTAGTTACTCGGAGATGAAGAAGCTTGTACAGGATAGCGTAGCGTGGAGAGCTAACTCAAACCAGTCTCTGGACTGAAGACCACAACAAGAACATATGAGACAGTTAATTATTCAGCGAAAATTAAACATCGAACCCTGCGATATTATGTTCTGGAGAAATTTTCAGCCAGTAGACCATTAGACAGTACATTCTCGACGCCACGTGTAACTATCGTTGTACCAACTCACTCGATCCGAAAATTAAATAAATTTCGAGTGGCCGGACATCAACGATCATTACTACTACTACTTCTACTACTACTACCACTACTTCCATGTAGTGCCCGCACCAAGCAGTCACGCTTCCCAGAGTAACTGTCGAAAGTGTCATTGGCAACGATTTGGCGTTCCCTGATATCGGTGTTTCCGTCCCGGTGCGTAGCGCGCGGAGGGACGCGACGCAGACGGAAGGTCGATGGAGGGTTCAATAAACCAGCCCCCGCACCGCTCGCTTTCTCCTCTTCTCCGTTAACACCGGACCTTTTTGCTCCCTTTATGTGTCCAACCGTCGCCTCGCGAGGAGGAACAATGCTGTGCGTGGCTCAAAAACCTCCTGCGCACTGCGGGCTCGCCCTTGAAGCGGCACCACTGCTACCGGCAGAATTAATGAAGGAAATGACTCCCTGCGCTTGCTGGGGGCTCCACTCCTTGCTTTTCTCTGAGACGCGTATACACCCGTGCAGGCACGGAGTTTAGACCCGCTTTGCACTGGCTACGGTGAACTGGGGGAACTGTTGACAGAATGCGGAATATGAGAAGACATTAAGAGGAGGTATTAGCAGAACAATTGCCCCGAAAATTGCATTCGTGGTGGAAGGACTGTGTGGCAAACAACTTTTTCTCTCGCATTTGTACTTCTGTTTCATTGCAACCTCTGTGCAGATACAAAAAGAACTAATTTAATGTATTGTTTCTCAACAATACATTGAATTTGTTCTTTAGTATGTTTAGTATGTTGTTTATTTATAACATAAACAACAATGACAATGAATTTACTATCCCATAAAATGTTAACTAAATTTAAGTATTGTGTAATTTTCTTCATAATTCAGACGAAGTACTGCATAAAAATTTTTTGAAACTCTCCAACACCCAATGGTTGTTTTTTGTTTCTTGTATGAGACTACTGGAAAGTGAAGTGAAGAGAATTACTTGAGTAAATAAAATTTATCAACAATGTAAAAGCATACGTAAATTGTAAAAGTTAAAAAAATTTCCTAGAAAAATGAACGTCAGAAACATACTATGAGATACTAAAAATTTTGCTTTAAAATATAGTGTAATTACGATTAGATGCTATTCTTCTGAGTAACATTTCTGTTATTTTCACGACTTACTCTGATTATATTTTCCGTTTAAGACGCACTACAATCTGCTCAAACAACTACTAAGTATTAATGCCAGCGAATCTGTACGAATAGTTGCAGAGAACTCTGTACCAAACTGAGTAAGTATCTTAAACGTGCTAAATGCACGGATGCTTATGTCGTGGCTTTAACTCTTTCTATTCACTTCAGAAATATTTTAGGTCGAATTAATAGTTGACTGGGGTGTAATTACTGAAGTTAGGATAAGTACAAATGCTGTTCGTATATAAGTGCTTTTAAGTCCACTTGATTTTGTTCTGGTAGATGTATCTCATTAAAATAAATTGAAACGAGAAGGAAATCTGCTCAGTACGAAGAGAATTCAGTCTTGGTTATTTGATCCAGACATGCTGATTTGAGTGGGTGAATCCATACTTATTACAACTGATTTGAAATGTTCATTACCTTTTCTTGTCCCTGACCACCGTAGGAAATAGTTTATTGAGGTGTTTGTTTTTTATTACTGTTATTATTTTTAGCATTGTTAGTATTTCACTATTTTATTTTAATTTGGTTATTTCGTAATTAAACGTTTTATTACTCTGTTACTTTTTATTTGAAAAATTTTGGTTATGGTACTACATGATCTACGATGTTCTATCGTGAGGTCGAACGGAATGAAAATATAGAAATAAAAAAGTAAAAGAATGTTTTAGAGGCAGTTCAAAGGAGAGTATGAGTTTTTAAATTCTTCTACTTGCTTCTCACACCAGCCACTTTCATCTAGGAGAAACTTTGCTTAAATCACGTCAGTATCACAGGATGCATTTGTTCACATAAAATGTCAAAATAATCTTCAACCATAATTCATCCTTAAAGGTCACAATGGATACTGCAATATTATTATACTGCAGACCAAAATACTGTTCGAGCTTCCACGTACACATAAATCTGGCTTGTTGTTGAACAAAAAAGTTGACAGATGACTCATCAGGCAATATTAGACTTCTACTCTCACCGTTGCTCCATGCTAGATTGTTTCTACGCGTCACGTTGTGGTAAATCGGTCTTTGGCGAGATCATATCCCTGGAGCTTGTACACAGTGACATTACTAATGTTGCACGCATGCGGGTCGTGTCGAAATTACAGTAAAAGGATATTTGAGATGAGTAGAAACTTTAGAAAATAATGTTTATTCAGCTGACATTTAAAATTGCTCTGCACTATAAACCACACAAAGCTTGCGGCAGGCCACCAAACACGCTCCATATTGTTCGTGGTTTTGGCCGCCACGTGTCTGATCTGAGATATTTTCAAGAGTACGAACGGCCCATGATTGCAGAGGTTCACGAGATCGAGATCATTTGTAGAAGCACCTTGTTCCTAGGTTCTCTGTTTCCAGTTTTTCGTAAAGTTGAAGTGTCAGAAATGCCCTAAACGCTATCATCACTATGAAGTGAAGTCGTCATACTGCTCT
Organism: Schistocerca nitens; assembly: GCF_023898315.1. NCBI lineage: Eukaryota > Metazoa > Arthropoda > Insecta > Orthoptera > Acrididae > Schistocerca > Schistocerca nitens. The sequence goes on from NC_064616.1 coordinate 352,401,593, forward strand.
CTGCCAAACGTAGAATCCTTGGGTCAGACAGCACCACCATCCAAACTCCACTGCCCCAGGCTGTAGAGACCGTGTGTTACTTCAGAAACATGTTGTTTAGATGCCATTCCTGACTGGACGTTTTCATGCATTCAGTCAATAACTAATTCTATATTTATAAGTATAAGTATATTTCTATCACAGTTCTAAGTGTCATTTACCTTGTGTTCAATAAACTGTCTTACAATTAAACCACTACAACACTGGCGACGATGTTTTAGAAAACTGCAAGAAGTGGCTGCACCCACAGCGTTGCGATAATCGTTAGCAGGAAAAGTTAATCAGAAGAATCTTCAACACCGTTATAGATTTCCCAGCACTCACAGTTTGTTCAAGTTTTTCCTATTCCTAAGCCTCGTAGATGGCTGCGAGGTATGAAGCCATCTACAAGAACATCAGCTTGCCCGTCCAGTTCAAGCTAGCAGGTGGGCAGCATCCCTACAAGTGATTCGCTGACCGAATGGTTCTCATATTACGCATATTATGCGAGGATTTCAGGCTAATCAATGCTCAGTGTATCATTGGCTCATACCCATTTACATCTACATAATATTTATTCTCTCAGATCAAAGAGCAAAAATGTTCTATGAAAATAGATTTGTCAGACACGCCACAACGCTTTCTTGTAATTAATCCATCTTTTGGCCAGTTCCTTTATCAGCGGCTTTCTTTTGGCATGCCCACTACTCCTTGCCTCTTTGAACCCTAATTAAAGAAACTTATACAGATAATTCCAGCCTGTATAGACTATTTAGACAATATTATAGTAATACTTCTTTCTAGAAGAATGGAAAAACTGGTAGAATACGACCTCGGAGATAGAAGATATGTTAAATAAACGCAAACATACATTTACAGCGATTGTAGAGTGATACAAGCTTTTGACAATGTTGATTGGAATACTCTCTTTTAAATTATGAAGGTAGCTGGGTAGAATACAGGGAGTGAAATGCTACTGACAACTTGTACAGGAACCAGACGGCAATGATAAGAGTCATGGAGCATTAAAGGGAAGTAGTGACTCAAAAGGGAGCGATACAGGATTATAGCCTATCGCCGAGGTTATTCAATCTGTTCACTGAGCAAGCAGTAACGGAAACAAAAGAAAAAGTTTGAGAGGGAATAAAAATTCAGAAAGAACAAATAAAAACTTTGAGTTTTGCCGATAACACTGTAAATCTGCCGCAGACAGCAAAGGACTTGAAAGAGCAGTTGAACGGAATGGGCAGTGGCTTAAAAGTAGGATATAAGATTAACACCAACAAAAGCAAAACAAAGAACAAAGAGAATGGAATGTGGTCGAATGAAATCAGATGATGCTGAGAGAATCAGATTAGGGAACGAGACACTTAGATGAGTTTTGCTATTTGGGCAGAAAATTAACTGTTGACGGCGGAAGTAGAAGGGATATAAAATGTAGACTGTCGATGGCAAGAAAAGTGTTTCTGGAGAAAATTTATTTGTTAAGGTCTAATACAGATTTATGTGTTAAGTGGTCTTTTAGGAAGTGTTTGTATGGAGTGTAGCCATGTATGGAAGTGAAACATGGGCGACAAACAGTTCAGACAAGAAGTGAATAGAAGCTTTTGGAATGTGGTGCTACAGAATAATGCTGGTGGTTAAATGGGTAGATCACATGACTAATGAGGAGGTGTAGAACTGATTTGGTGAGAAAATAAATTTGTGGCACAACTTGACTAGAAGAACGGATCGATTGATAGGACACGTCCTGACACATCATGGGATCTCCAATTTAGTACTGGAGAGAAGTATGGGGGGGGGGGGGGGGTTCAATGGTAGAGGGAAACCAGAATATGAATGCACTAAGAATATTCGGAAGGATGTAAATTGCATTAGCTATTCGGAGATGAAGAGGCTTGTACAGGATAGAGCAGCACGGAGAGTTTCATTAGAAAAGTCTTCGAACTGAAGACCACACCAACAACAACAACTCAGTAAGGAATGTCTATAGCCAATAAAATTTGGTACACCTAGAAATATTGTTTGATAATCTTTGTACTTCCCCCATGAACCATGGACCTTGCCGTTGGTGGGGAGGCTTGCGTGCCTCAGCGATACAGATGGCCGTACCGTAGGTGCAACCACAACGGAGGGGTATCTGTTGAGAGGCCAGACAAACATGTGGTTCCTGAAGAGGGGCAGCAGCCTTTTCAGTAGTTGCAGGGGCAACAGTCCGGATGATTGACTGATCTGGCCTTGTAACATTAACCAAAACGGCCTTGCTGTGCTGGTACTGCGAACGGCTGAAAGCAAGGGGAAACTACAGCCGTAATTTTTCCCGAGGACATGCAGCTTTACTGTATGATCAAATGATGATGGCGTCCTCTTGGGTAAAATATTCCGGAGGTAAAATAGTCCCCCATTCGGATCTCCGGGCGGGGACTATTCAAGAGGACGTCGTTATCAGGAGAAAGAAAACTGGCATTCTACGGATCGGAGCGTGGAATGTCAGATCCCTTAATCGGGCAGGTAGGTTAGAAAATTTAAAAAGGGAAATGGATAGGTTAAAGTTAGATATAGTGGGAATTAGTGAAGTTCGGTGGCAGGAGGAGGAAGACTTTTGGTCAGGTGATTACAGGGTTATAAATACAAAATCAAATAGGGGTAATGCAGGAGTAGGTTTAATAATGAATAAAAAAATAGGAGTGCGGGTTAGCTACTACAAACAGCATAGTGAACGCATTATTGTGGCCAAGATAGACACAAAGCCCATGCCTACTACAGTAGTACAAGTTTATATGCCAACTAGCTCTGCAGATGATGAAGAAATTGATGAAATGTATGACGAGATAAAAGAAATTATTCAGGTAGTGAAGGGAGACGAAAATTTAATAGTCATGGGTGACTGGAATTCGTCAGTAGGAAAAGGGAGAGAAGGAAACATAGTAGGTGAATATGGATTGGGGGGAAGAAATGAAAGAGGAAGCCGCCTTGTAGAATTTTGCACAGAGCATAACTTAATCATAGCTAACACTTGGTTCAAGAATCATGAAAGGAGGCTGTATACATGGAAGAAGCCTGGGGATACTGACAGGTTTCAGATAGATTATATAATGGTAAGACAGAGATTTAGGAACCAGGTTTTAAATTGTAAGACATTTCCTGGGGCAGATGTGGATTCTGACCACAATCTATTGGTTATGAACTGCAGATTGAAACTGAAGAAATTGCAAAAAGGTGGGAATTTAAGGAGATGGGACCTGGATAAACTGAAAGAACCAGAGGTTGTAGAGAGTTTCAGGGAGAGCATAAGGGAACAATTGACAGGAATGGGGGAAAGAAATACAGTAGAAGAAGATTGGGTAGCTCTGAGGGATGAAGTAGTGAAGGCAGCAGAGGATCAAGTAGGTAAAAAGACGAGGGCTAATAGAAATCCTTGGGTAACAGAAGAAATATTGAATTTAATTGATGAAAGGAGAAAATATAAAAATGCAGTAAATGAAGCAGGCAAAAGGGAATACAAACGTCTCAAAAATGAGATCGACAGAAAGTGCAAAATGGCTAAGCAGGGATGGCTAGAGGACAAATGTAAGGATGTAGAGGCTTGTCTCACTAGGGGTAAGATAGATACTGCCTACAGGAAAATTAAAGAGACCTTTGGAGAGAAGAGAACCACATGTATGAATATCAAGAGCTCAGATGGCAACCCAGTTCTAAGCAAAGAAGGGAAGGCAGAAAGGTGGAAGGAGTATATAGAGTGTTTATACAAGGGCGATGTACTTGAGGACAATATTATGGAAATGGAAGAGGATGTAGATGAAGATGATATGGGAGATAAGATACTGCGTGAAGAGTTTGACAGAGCACTGAGAGACCTGAGTCGAAACAAGGCCCCGGGAGTAGACAACATTCCATTAGAACTACTGATGGCCTTGGGAGAGCCAGTCATGACAAAACTCTACCATCTGGTGAGCAAAATGTATGAGACAGGCGAAATACCCACAGACTTCAAGAAGAATATAATAATTCCAATACCAAAGAAAGCAGGTGTTGACAGATGTGAAAATTACCGAACTATCAGTTTAATAAGTCACAGCTGCAAAATACTAACGCGAATTCTTTACAGACGAATGGAAAAACTGGTAGAAGCGGATCTCGGGGAAGATCAGTTTGGATTCCGTAGAAATGTTGGAACACGTGAGGCAATACTAACCTTACGACTTATCTTAGAAGAAAGATTAAGAAAAGGCAAACCTACGTTTCTAGCATTTGTAGACTTAGAGAAAGCTTTTGACAACGTTAACTGGAATACTCTCTTTCAAATTCTGAAGGTGGCAGGGGTAAAATACAGGGAGCGAAAGGCTATTTACAATTTGTACAGAAACCAGATGGCAGTTATAAGAGTCGAAGGGCATGAAAGGGAAGCAGTGGTTGGGAAAGGAGTGAGACAGGGTTGTAGCCTCTCCCCGATGTTATTCAATCTGTATATTGAGCAAGCAGTAAAGGAAACAAAAGAAAAATTCGGAGTAGGTATTAAAATTCACGGAGAAGAAGTAAAAACTTTGAGGTTCGCCGATGACATCGTAATTCTGTCAGAGACAGCAAAGGACTTGGAAGAGCAGTTGAACGGAATGGACAGTGTCTTGAAAGGAGGATATAAGATGAACATCAACCAAAGCAAAACGAGGATAATGGAATGTAGTCAACTTAAATCGGGTGATGCTGAGGGGATTAGATTAGGAAATGAGACACTTAAAGTAGTAAAGGAGTTTTGCTATTTAGGGAGTAAAATAACTGATGATGGTCGAAGTAGAGAGGATATAAAATGTAGACTGGCAATGGCAAGGAAATCGTTTCTGAAGAAGAGAAATTTGTTAACATCGAGTATAGATTTAAGTGTGAGGAAGTCGTTTCTGAAAGTATTTGTTTGGAGTGTAGCCATGTATGGAAGTGAAACATGGACGATAACCAGTTTGGACAAGAAGAGAATAGAAGCTTTCGAAATGTGGTGCTACAGAAGAATGCTGAAGATAAGGTGGGTAGATCACGTAACTAATGAGGAGCTATTGAATAGGATTGGGGAGAAGAGAAGTTTGTGGCACAACTTGACTAGAAGAAGGGATCGATTGGTAGGACATGTTTTGAGGCATCAAGGGATCACAAATTTAGCATTGGAGGGCAGCGTGGAGGGTAAAAATCGTAGAGGGAGACCAAGAAATTAATACACAAAGCAGATTCAGGATGATGTGGGTTGCAGTAGGTACTGTGAGATGAAGAAGCTTGCACAGGATAGAGTAGCATGGAGAGCTGCATCAAACCAGTCTCAGGACTGAAGACCACAACAACAACAAATCTTTGTAAGAAGGGTTACACTACAGTTTACGTACGTGTCTACTTTTTCAACAAAAAGGGAACTATTTAAGATTTATCATAATTTAATATGACACCTTATTTACTAAATTTCACGTGGAAGTCATAGAAAAAAACCAGCTTCAGCGTCCTTAAGAGAATTCCTGTAATTTATGAGAAAAGTCACTTATTATTACCTTTCATATAGAAGACTCCACACATCTCAATTACATTAAACTCGTTGTGACACAAAGACGTCAATTTGGAGTGATCTGGCGTTTGTAAACGGGTCTTCCATACACTCAAACGAATGTTGACTGTTGCTCCCAAACACTCGAACGAATACTGAATGCAACTACCTGCCTTCTGTGTACAGCCCTGGCAAGCACCTTGCAGTAACAAGTGTCCTTTTATTTAACAGCAACGGGACAGTTCCACTTAAAGGAAACCAGTTGGAGCAATGCATACGTCAGTGTGTATACCTATAGCACTAAACCGTGCGCAGCGTAGTTACGCGTTGATAAAGAGGTATTAGCTCTGGTTTGTGCGATACAGAAATTCCAGTCCTGTCTCTACAGAGTGCAGTTCCAGCTGGAAACTGACATTTGCTCATATTATTTGTCCCTCTCAGTGCTCTTACAGAGCAACTATGTAGCACCTGCAACAATGTCCCATCTTGCTCCACAAACTGCCATTATAAAATACGTTACTGCTCGCATGCTGACGCTGCCTTTGACCAAAAAGAAGTAGTCTGTTTCTGCATAGTCGACTACTCCTGAGTACATCTGGTTGTAGATGACTCTGAAAATTCCACTAATTGAAATCTGTACAAAACAGCTCACTCAAAAAGCGAAAGCTAACTTGAACAAATGTCGCCTGAAATAAACCCCGTTGCTCAGGTGTTACTTTTTCTTATGTCGTCATCTGTCTCTCAATCAAGAAATTCTTCTTCTTTCCACGGACTCAGATTCCTAGTAATAGTCGCTGGGGCGCCAAATAAATGATTTGCGCCTGCATGGCTTGCATTTCGGACTAGATTTTCTCATAAAAATATAAATGACATATGGAGCTGTTGGCTGGGATATACCGCGGGGTGAGTTCAGTAGCCTGTCGAAAGGTTATTCTTCCTCCCCGCACATTGGTCCCTTTACTTGCGGAGACTGGTGATCGGGAACTTTACGCCACCCGTTGTCGGCCAAATAACTGGCAGTGAAAATTTCATCGCGACCACGATTCGAGAAATCTTACCTCCGATTCGTACGCCACCGCATAGGCGTGCATTAGCGATCTCATCTACGGAAATGAGTAAGTTTCTTTTTGGTCTAACCTACTAATCCTTCGAAACGGGTTTATTTTGACTACACGCGATTCTTTTCCATTCACGTCTGTCTTGTAATTATGGTGCATATTCTCGTTTTCTGTATTTACAGACGGTAATACCCGTTTCTAATATTTTAGCCATTTAAAAATTCTCAAAGTTATTGTGATGGAGAACGGTCTGCAATGTCAGAGATTTTTCGTACCTGCAGCAAACATGAAGGACTCGTCAACCTCCTCACGGCATATTTTCACGTTTAGTGTAATGGTGGAGTAGAGCACAAAGTACGCTTCTTTAAAATTAGTATGCTCATGGTTTGACAGTCTGCTACCTCTTCTCCTGAAGGAGCGCGTACCATATTTCGCAAAACTTAAAGAACTGCTCTTTGTAAGGACAAGAATCAGACGGAACTGTTTCTTGGGCGCAAACCCCACGGCCTATTGCACATCTTGTGCACCGCACCAGCACTACCACCACTAAGCGACAGCGTCCTACTCTCACTGCATTCGGGATGACGGCCAGGCGGATCAGGTACGCCACTTTTACATTCATTCTGATAGACATAAGACTTGGAGGCTCCACCAAAATCGGCTCCGGCCACGGTTCCATTCTGAGATGCAGCGGCCGTACAGATCAGGTGCGAGGCCGTAGGTTTGAACAGAGCCTGCACCCTATGGTGAGCTAGAGCGTGCAAAATATACATTTTTACAAACTGTTAATGAATCAGTAGAAAAAGGATGAAGTGCTAGGTAGGAAAATGACTAGCAAATGGAGGCACCCCTCTCAGCACGTTTACGGTAAGCCTAATTTTCTGTAAATTTCACCGCCCATTTTATTGAGACCCAGCGGTTACGTCAATCTGATGCGCTTGTATATACGAGCGAATGATGGGTCGCTGGTGATCCCGCATTCTGTTACAGGTTGAACCGATCCGTGACACTCGATGAAATGATCAAGTGGTACAGGGTTTTGGTGGGTGAAGCCAGTTTCATATTTTAACTTTTGGGGAGTGTTAGGTTTTAAACATCAGCTCGGGAGTTAGAAATGTTTACTGTTCTTCGGTAATAGAATTTGGCCGTAAGCCGATACATACACATTTTGTTACGGATAGGTTCTGAGCATATATTGGAACGTTGGAATATTCGTGCCTCTTTAGTCATAGACTCTCTCGTGAATCAGATAGTTTAACGTTTTAAACCGTAATATAATGCTGTGAGACACTGAGCTTAATTATAATGTACGTAGAATTCATTTTTCTGAAATTGAGGCGTACATTGAGGAATACATTTTAATAAATACTTGTTTTCAGTGTGTCTTTTAGCTTGTACACGCAGTCTTACCTGTAGCTGTAATATTTCATGTGCTTACATAATCCTCCAAATTTACCTAGTATTGAAGTACCGTGAGGCTACTATTCATAGGTTTTATAAATTTCAATGCGATAGGCTCCGCAGCTGCGATGGGTTTTTTGAATGATTTCTTGAATCCCTCGGCTGCCATTTTCTTTATTTCCTGTACGATTTTACAATTTCGACCTTAGGCCTTTTTCAGGTATCTAAAACGGAAGTTTCATACATTGGATACATTAGTGACACTTTGTTATCACGACAATGTTCATAACTGAGATAATAACAAGAATGATAAAAATATGAAAATAGTAGTTTCAGCATCATAATTTTCAAATCCACCTGAAGGACTGAGAGAAAATCAGAAGATTGCCGAATCGGCGAATTGGTTCCTCAAAACTAAAACAGGAACTCAAAAAAATAAGATACACCACATCTAGGCGTCAAATATGGAAGAAGAAAACAGCTAAGGAACAGACATGAACAAGGAAAAGTAGACGAACAAGCAAGGGAACATTGTAAATATTCCCTACGGTTGTAATTCGTGTGGTTACTGTTGTAGTGATTGGTTTGATACAGTTCAGGTCGTCTACTTCAGAGCCACATGTGCAACAATGTGTACTGAACGGTATGCTTCGCGTGTGCCTTTACCACCATGATATTCTGTCATCATATGCCGAATGTCCTGATTTAAAGAGGAGGAAAGCATCCGACTTCCCTGTTCTATAATGAGACGAGGACAGCCAAAATATTGTCGTTTACTCATGGTTTCACTGTCCTTCAATGACAAGCCATAGCCAAGCGAAGAACAGACCAGTTTTGTCGTTTCAGAGATGCTAGTTCCCAGGCACCACACCATAAAATAGCAATCTATCTTTTATCAAAGTCATTTATCTCAGTAAATATCTCCATCTGATGACCTCATCGAACCCAGAGTGATCCTCCTTTCATCTCTGATCACTTATGCAGAGTGTCTCAGCTAAGTTGTTCACCTCAGGTACTTCCTGAACCGCTTTAAGGTAGCAGAATTCTATTTTCTCCCAAATTAATTGTGAAACAGGTCTCATTAAATGAGATATGTCATTTACTCATAACTAGATTAATTAAAGAAATAAAGGTATCAACTTCATTTTTTCAAACTGAATTTGCCATATTCTCGATTGTCGTCTACGAAACAGCCCCGTTTACGCAGCGAGATGGTTACGCCATTTCCTCCGTAAGGGAAGAGGAATATAGCGGCCAGCTGGCGCCTTATGATCCAGCTACACGCCAGACAATAGAGTGCTGTGGGTTAATGGCCCTGTCAACGCGCCTACATCTTCACGCAGTCCACCCTGCCTGCAGCAGCCGCTGCAATTTCTGCGGGCGCCAGTTCTGCCGGATATAGCACTGCTGTTGCCAGCACTAGCTCACCTCCACGAGCCACACCATACTAACAGCTTGTTGGTATTTTTCCACCGGACGGCCTTATAGGACACCGCCTTGCAACTTGCCAGTCAGTGTGAGTTCTAATCACGACCTCGATGTCTCGACATCAACAATCGACATCGGATGTTCTGGGAGTTATTCATCAGAGCGTAACGCATTCCGGTGGGAACCTAGAACATCACCAATCTTACATACACGAACCCTGCCCATGACAGTGTATTCTTTACTATGAAGGACTGTGTACTCAGCCTCTACCTTCAAGAACTGTTATTGTGTTAATGACGAACTTTCGTCAGATCAGGACGATCTTTCGATTGCATTCATTCCGAAATCGTCCAGATTGCTATCCGGAGTCAAACGTTATTGTGTATACTCTGTATTAATAATGAAGTTCTACTGTTCTTTTCTACTTGGTCATAATTTTCTTCTTGTAGCATGCGTCACCCACCAATGAATACTAAAGAACTATAGTAATTTCTGCTGTCAGTATCGTAGTCCTAAAGGAGATGAATTCAACAGTAGTTCACCCTTCAAATTCGATTATTTGTTTCAGGGAAGTTACAATATTTATCACTGTTTCTAACATGAAGACGATTGCTGTCTTAACCGGAAGTTCCTATTCTTACACGCGACTGTCGGGTCATGCTGATGGTCTGCCGAGGTCATGGAAGAAAAATGTTAAAAACTGTAATATCGTTAAATGTTAGGTTCGCATCATGAGTTAATGTCAAGATATTAAGTTTCATTGCATTATTACGCCAACAACAGCAGTCAAAAGGAAATCATAAACGAATGTGGTCATAAACACCGCGTTAAAAGGCAATTCTATCATGAAGCGCTCGAAACGCCAACTTATACTGAAATACGCGATGTCAGTCGCAGGTGAAAGGACTTCTGGGCAGACTGAAGAGATTCCTCCCATATAATTGCATATGCAGAAACAAAGGCATGTTTTAAATCATCTTGGGTTGTCGGAACTTGTGAGTATATTTTATGTTTTCTCTAACATCCTTTGTAGATGTAGTGGTCTCTTATAACATAAATTGCAACAAAAGACGATGTAACTGTTGTCGAAAACATGACTTCTATTATTTAGTAGAAAGTGAGAACTGACTAAAACTTCCAGACTACAGCACGATAACAGCTACAATGGTGAAGAGATCCATGTTAAGAATAACTACATTAATTTGTCTGAAATCCACCGGTGTCGAATCAGACAAACGTGCAAACCCACTCACAACGTCTTCACGTTCTATCCAGCGACCAGAACGGAGAAGACTGAGTGCTTTCGTGGCTACAAATGAATACTGAGCCAGGCACCCATCGTGCTAGTACTACAGGCATCTACGTATTTAAAGTGGTACCTGCTCTAGGAGAGTCCGTAGCGCTTTGGTAACAAACTGTGCGTATCATCAATTCTTTAAGATTTCTTTAAATGAAGTAAGGATCGGCCGCATGTAGTTCCATTCGTTAAGAGAATTATTTAAAAGAATAAGAACCTGTTGTCCTGACGTTGGATAAAAACAAAGCGTCAGAATTCCATTTGTTTTCGGCAATCCCATGGTTAATTTTTTGGTGAAGTGACACATGATACAGATGGAAGCTGTTTGATGACAAACTGTGAACAACATTGGGCCGATTTATTCCAGAGGTACTCGCAGTTTCTCTGGAGCTAACATGTGGATTAAGAACTACGGCTGCCTGGATATCTATTTCACTCGCTCTGTGCGTTACAGGCTTGCTCCTTACCCTTTGCACAGAATTCCACTGTGTTTCCAATAACAGTTTTTGTGTTATCACTGATTTGTCATTGTTGTTAGACAATGTCTGTTGGACTACCTTTGTATGTACAACTCAACTCTTCTGTTCATGTTGCTTTTGCTTTCACCATAAAGATGCAGCTTATCTAGTTTACCTTGCTTTGTAAAAGATATTTATTTTTTTAGACCAACCAGCACTGGACACATGTAAAAGACAGAGACAGAATGAAACCTACATTTCCCTTGTAGCTATACCGGTATCGCGGCGCTGCAACACTCTGTTTTCTCCTTATCCGACAAGACGTATTTCCTTACTTGAGTATGAAATCGCAAAGTTTTGCATAAGACGGCAATCGGATTCATGTTGACAACAGAAAAAACCCAAGTTGTAAATATTTTAAGTACTCCAAACCTTGTACCGAAACCGAATTTTGAAGTGTGGACTGTTGTCGGATTTGCCTCTTTTTAGAACTACGGTACTAGTATCAGAAATTACCGTAGTTCCGTCTGAAATTGATTACCATAGTTCCGTCTGAAAATGCGAAGTTGATACCAATATCTCTGTCATTAATGGACCTATGAAAAGAGACTATACATCATTTAGTGAGGACTTTCTTACAATTCATCTGGATGGAAAGCAGGATTATAATAGCTTATAAGGTATGACAAAAATTTGATGTGAACAACTCAGCTGAAGCACTTTCTCGCACTTCACGCCCGCATTGCCACAAGATGGTTTTCAGTCTCGCTGTGGGTACTGGTCAGAATGTTTCTGGTTCATCAGTGTATGTGTAGCTAGATGTCTTATTAATTTGAAATCCAAGTTCTAACTGTTAGCTAAATGCTTTTGAGTCATGGTAATATGCTAGCTGTAAAGAGACGCCACAGCCAGCAACAGTATCTTCAGTTTAAACATTTTTTGTTTGAGATTAATGAAGCACGGGTCTTAACATTTATCTACCATTTAAACAAATAGCTATTGTTCGCATATACACAAATTTAACTACGCTTTTCAAATTGCATACGTTGTTATGGCACTCCATATATATCCGCTGTCTGAAGCACTCCGAGGCCACCATTCATCGGTTTTATTTCTGCGAGGGAATGTACAGCGGCCTTTAAGTTTATCCATATGTTTGTGTTCGCGACCATCACTCATCGTACGTGATCACATTCAAATAAGTGTTATAAAATTTTCAGATGGCTCTGAATTATGACCGATTAAACATATAATCAATTGTAACACCTGTTGTTATTTCAGCTAGAAGAGCTTTAAGGTATAAGTGGAATGATTCGCCACCCTCCTTCTTGGATAAGTTAAATGAGCTATTGTAACTCTGTGTCTTGTAACATCCCAACCCATCTGAAGTGGTTTGTAGATGGTCTCGCTTGCAAGAGGCTTCGAAGTAGGAATATTAGGTGCGGACGTTACGACATTATGATGTTCAGCGACCGCACTGATTCAAGCACTAATATTCGTTTGCTTCCTGGTATTATTTATATGTTTGTAACCGTGGCCTTGAAGCAAGTTCAGATGATGTATATGGAAGCAGCATGATAAAAGTAATAAAAGATAGTATTCGTAGTTTGCGGAAAACTTTACCGTCCACGGTAAGGAACAGTCAAATGAAAATGAGGAAGGTGTCAAAATAAGTAATTAGACTGTTTATTATTTCAAACTTAATCACCATAACTGATAATACATTTATCCCACTGTGAGACAAGGCAGTCAGTGCTTTCATGTGGGCGGGCCCAAACGTCTACAAGGTTGTTTCGGTTATACCTTTTCTGGGAAGCACTTACACGTCTTCGGTACAGTCCAGACCTCTCCCCAGCCGATTTCTATATTTTGGAGCACTGAAGAAAGATATCGTGGCCTTCGATTTGCCTCGGAAGACGGGGTGCACGCCTGAGTATAATCGTAGTTCCTAGGCAACGGCAGACATTTTTCCATGAAGGCTTGTCTTGTCTCACAATGGATACATGTATTAACAGTTATGGTGATTACTTTTGAAATAATAAACAGTTTACTTACTTTTTTTCCATGTGTCTCGATTTATTTTGACTGCCCCTTAGAGACGGAATGTGAATACGGATTGCCTGGGGGCCAGGAAGCCCACACTAGAGGCGTGCATTTCGTGTGTACTGTTTACTGGGGCCGCTAATTGTTAAATTCAGCCAGTAGATCATCTGTCAGCCGACAGTAAGCTTTGCTTATCACTTGTTGTTCAGCATATGCTGGCTGCACTTAGTGGTTTGAAGTTAATTACATCTGATTGTTTCCGTGCAGCAAATTGAGTTGTGAGGAAATAGTGATTTAAAGTGGTATCCTGGATTTTTTCAAAGACTACTGTCCACTTATTAGACTATGAGCGAAATTTCAGATGCACTAACTAGAACTGAGGCAGGGACAGCGCAAGGAATGCAGCAGCAGAGGATACGCGCCTGGGACGACCTGTACGTTGACCAGCGTGGATAAGCGACTGATTAATTATTCGCCCCAAAAGCGTGTCTTCTGGGTACGGACCAAGTTCGACCTCACTTAACGCAGCATAATTCTTTGCTGCGAGCAAACTAGGTCAGCCGGCCGGGACGACCGAGTGGTTCTAGGAGCTTCAGTCGAGAACAGCGCGACCGCTACGGTCGCAGGTTCGAATCCTGCTTCGGGCATGGATGTGTGTGATGTCCTTAGGTTAGTTAGGGGACTGATGACCTCAGACGTTAAGTCCCATAGTGCTGAGAGCTATATGAACCAGACTAGGTCAATGATAGGGACGTCAATACAGAAATGAAGACGGAAGATACCTACATAAGCATATTAAACGAATGAGTTGCTGCAACACGTCAAAAAATCATAAGTGGTGTTTACAGAGCAAGGTATCTGTTTTAATCCCACTTTCTTTGTACTGATTGTACGGAATGCAGGCCCCTTCGATGATGTACCAAGTAACAAAGTGGCTTAAAAATTAGAAACTTTACAGCACATCATATAAAGACTAGAAAGAAGTGCATCAGACCCTCCCGGTTTCCTTGTCAGGTGAAATGTGGATAAAAGCTGAAAGTTATGACGATGACCACCATTGCCTTTGCGGAAAGCATCTGACGAAAACAGTGGAGATGATGGTCTGTAGCTTTAGGTTTTACCAAGATCTGATGTGGCAAGATAACCGAGAATTCTTTATACAAGTAGACAGTCACGAAAAAATTCGTTTTAATAAGAACAAATATTGTTGATATTCATATTGTTGATATTAAATCAGTGCTCCGTGTTCTGAAGAAACTGTAACTCCTCTAAGTTAACAAAATATAGAAATCATAGCTATGTTAGAGAGAAGAAGCGTCGTGAGTGTGACTTAGGAACATGTGAGGATTTAGCCTCGTGATGTCGAGGCGAGCGAGGGAAGTGTGCACATCCCTTTCGTGACTAAATAATTTTGTTGATTTAGAGCCGAAATGCTGGGCAATGCTGGCGCCCGGACGCTGGCATTGTGCCGGAAGATCGCTGCCCTGCGCTTACAGACTACAGAGCGCTGGCTGGCCGAACAATAGGCGGATTCAGCTCTCCGCTGCCCACTCCTGCATGCTATGAGAACAATGAAGCGGCTATCTGAAGGTCGATATTCAGTTAAGTTTATCGTTCTCTTGTCACTGGTTTACCTCTGTGGAGGCTGGAAAAAGCAGGCCAGAAAGATCGTTTCGCATACCTACAACAAGCTAGTGATTGCTGGTATTCGCTATTTCTCGAGATCGTCGTTGAACGGTATACTCACACATTATTTATTCATATTTCTCGCTCTAAGTGTCACATTTAATGAAGAAGTAAAAATGCGTAGCAGCTTGTCACTTTTCAAGGTTCCGTACCTCTATCGGTAAAAACGGAACCCTTACAGGATCACTTTGTTGTCCGTCCATCCCTCCGTTGTTCTGTCCGTCTGTTTGTTAACAAGCCTTTTTTCTCGGGATGGGCAGAGGTATCAAAATGAAATCTATGCCACATCCAACGATCCACGTTCGATTGATATTGCGAAAAAGTTAAGATTCTAAGCCATTGTAATCACAAGATACGACCATTTATGTCACATATTTCGATACTCGCAAACTGACTTATCAAAACCTATAGTGCACTTCCCGTTGACCTAGAATCGTAATATTTGACAAGAAACAAGGTTTCACAGTACAAGTAAACGGGAAAATATCAGAAACCGGTTAATTTGTAATTATATAATTTTTTGAAATATTTATTTGCCATTTATTATCCGTCTGCCCGTCTGTCGGTCTGTTAAGAGTCCTTTGTCTCAGGAACCGGTGTAGGTATCAAGTAGAGCTTTATATCAGGTAGTAAGGTCTACAGTCCCATGCCGATGTGAAAAAAAGAATGCTTCTAAGCCAATGAAATCAAAATATACGGCCATTTAGGTCACATACTTTGACACTCGCAAACTGACTTACCAAAACCTATTGGTTACTTAACTACGGACCTACCTGTTGGTGGGATGACTTGCGTGCCTCAGCAATATGGAAAGCCGTACCTCAGGTGCAACCACAATGGAGGGGTATCTGTTGAGAGGCCAGACAAACGCGTGGTTCCTGAAGAAGGGCACCAGCCTTTCAGTAGGTGCAGGGGCAACTGTCTGCGTGACTAACTGATCTACTCTTGTAACTTAAACCAAAATGGCCCTACCGTGCTGGTATTGCGAACGGCTGAAAGCAATTTTTCCTGGGGGCATGCAGCTGTGTGGTTAAATGATGATGGCATCGTCTTGCGTAAAATATTCGGGGCATAAAATAGTCCCTCAATCAGATCTCCTGGCGAGGACTGCTTAGGAGGACGTCGTCATCAGGAGAAACAAACCTGGCATTCTAAAGGCAGGTGGGCTAGAAAATTTAAGAAGGGAAATGGGTAGGTTGAAGTTAGATATAGTGGGAATCTCGTAGTGAAGCTTAGTGGCGGTACGAGAAGGACTTCTGGTGGGTTAATTACAGGTTTATAAATAGAAAATCAGATGAGGGTAAGGCAAGAGTAGGTTTAATAATGAATAAGGAAATACGAATGCACGTAAGCTACTATGTACAGCTTAGTGAACGCACTTTCGTAGCTAAGATGAATACTAAGCCCACACCCATCACAGTAGTACAGTTTAAATGCCAACTATCTCCATATATGATGAAGAGATTGAAGAAATGTGTGATGAGATAAAAGGAATGTTTTACATAGTCAAGGGAGACGAAATATTAATTGTAGTGGGTGACTGGAATTGAACAATAGAAAAAGGAAGAGGAGGAAAACGTACAAGATGAATATGGAGTGGGGGAAAGGAATGAAACAGTAAACCACAAAGTAGAATTTTGCACAGAGCATAAGAATCATGAATCATGAAAGAATGTTATACACGAGTAAGAGATCTGGAGAAAAGAGAAAGTTTCAGACTGATTATGTAATAGCAAGACAGAGACTTCGGAACGACATTTGAAATTGTAAGACATTTCCAGGGCAGTTGTAGACTCTGACCACAATTTATTCGTTGTGAACTGTAGAATAGAACTGAAAAAATTGCAAAAAAGGTAGGGAATTGAGGAGTGATACCAGGATATGTTGAAAGAAAGAGAAGTTGTTGAGAGCATTAAGGCGGGCATTAGGCAACGATTGACTAGAACGGGGAAAAGGAATGCAGTAGCAGACGAATGTGTAGCGTTCAGACCTTATATAGTGAAGGTACAGAAAGATCAAACTGGTAAAAAGACAAGGCCTAGTAGAAATCTTAGAATATCGCAAGAGATGTTGAATATAACTGATGAAATTAGAAAAATATAACAATGCAACAAATTAAGCAGACGAAATTCAATACAAACGTCTAAAAAATGAGACTGTTGGGCAGTGAGAAATATGTCTTTGGAGAAAAGAGAAGCAACTGGATGGATGTCAAGAGTTCAGAAGGAGAAACAGTACTAAGCAAAGAAAGAAAAGTCGGAAAGGTTGAAGGAGTATGTAGAGTGTCTATACAACGGAGATAAACTTGAAGGAAATTATAATAGAAAGGCATGAGGACGTAGATGAAGATGGGATGGGAGATATGATACAACTGATAGCCTTGGGAGAGCCATCCATGACAAAACTGTTCTGTCTGGGCCGGCCGGGGTGGCCGAGTGGTTCTAGGCGCTACAGTCTGGAACCGCGCGACGGCTACGGTCGTAGGTTCAAATCCTTCCTCGGGCATGGATGTGTGTGATGTCCTTAGATTGCTTAGGTTAACGTAGTTCTAGGTTCTAGGGGACTGATGACCTCAGAAGTTAAGTCCCATTGTGCTCAGAGCCATTTGAACCATTTATTCTGTCTGGTGTGCTAGATGTATGAGACAGGCGTAATACCTTCAAACCTCAAGAAGAATGTAATAATTCCAATTCCAAAGGAAGCAGGTGGTGACAGGTGCTATGTTATCTAACTATCAGCTTAATAAATCGTGGTTGAAGAATGCTAACAGGAATTCCTTACCGAATAATGGAAAAACTTCTAGAAGATGACCTCGGGGAAGATCAGTTTGTATTCCAGAGAATTGTACTCGGAAGCACACGCAAGGCAGTATTAACTCTACGACTTCTTTGAGAAGATAGGTTAAGGAAAGGCAAACCTTCGTTTATAAAGTTTGTAAAATTAGAGAAAACTTTTGACAATATTGACTGGAATACTCTTTGCAATCCTGAAGGGAGTAAGAGTAAAATACGGGGAGAGAAAGGCTATTTACAACTCGTACAGAAACCAGACACCGGTTATAACAGTCCAGGGGCACGAAAGAGAAGCAGTTGTTGAAAACGGAATGGGACAGGTTTGTAACATATCCCCGATGCTATTCAATCTGTGTACTGAGAAAGCAGTAAAAGAAACCAAAGAAGAATTTGGAGTAGGAATCGAAGTTCAGAGAGAAGAAATAGAAGTTTCGAGATTTGACGATAACATTGTAGTTCTGTCAGAAAGAGCAAAGGACTTGCAAGACCATTAGAACGGTATGGGCAGTATATTGCAAGGAGAATGTGAGACGAAAATTAATAAACCAAAATAAAGAGAAAGAATATGGTCGAATTAAGTCAGGTCATGCTGACAGAATTAGATTAGGAATCGAGACACTTAAAACAGTAGACGAGCTTTGTTATTTTAGCAGCAAAATAACTGATTATGGCCAAAGTAGAGAGGATAAAAAATGTAGCCTGGCAATGGCAAGGAAAGTATTTTTGAAGAAGAGAAATTTTTAACATCGGATATACACTCCTGGAAATGGAAAAAAGAACACATTGACACCGGTGTGTCAGACCCACCATACTTGCTCCGGACACTGCGAGAGGGCTGTACAAGCAATGATCACACGCACGGCACAGCGGACACACCAGGAACCGCGGTGTTGGCCGTCGAATGGCGCTAGCTGCGCAGCATTTGTGCACCGCCGCCGTCAGTGTCAGCCAGTTTGCCGTGGCATACGGAGCTCCATCGCAGTCTTTAACACTGGTAGCATGCCGCGACAGCGTGGACGTGAACCGTATGTGCAGTTGACGGACTTTGAGCGAGGGCGTATAGTGGGCATGCGGGAGGCCGGGTGGACGTACCGCCGAATTGCTCAACACGTGGGGCGTGAGGTCTCCACAGTACATCGATGTTGTCGCCAGTGGTCGGCGGAAGGTGCACGTGCCCGTCGACCTGGGACCGGACCGCAGCGACGCACGGATGCACGCCAAGACCGTAGGATCCTACGCAGTGCCGTAGGGGACCGCACCGCCACTTCCCAGCAAATTAGGGACACTGTTGCTCCTGGAGTATCGGCGAGGACCATTCGCAACCGTCTCCATGAAGCTGGGCTACGGTCCCGCACACCGTTAGGCCGTCTTCCGCTCACGCCCCAACATCGTGCAGCCCGCCTCCAGTGGTGTCGCGACAGGCGTGAATGGAGGGACGAATGGAGACGTGTCGTCTTCAGAGATGAGAGTCGCTTCTGCCTTGGTGCCAATGATGGTCGTATGCGTGTTTGGCGCCGTGCAGGTGAGCGCCACAATCAGGACTGCATACGACCGAGGCACACAGGGCCAACACCCGGCATCATGGTGTGGGGAGCGATCTCCTACACTGGCCGTACACCACTGGTGATCGTCGAGGGGACACTGAATAGTGCACGGTACATCCAAACCGTCATCGAACCCATCGTTCTACCATTCCTAGACCGGCAAGGGAACTTGCTGTTCCAACAGGACAATGCACGTCCGCATGTATCCCGTGCCACCCAACGTGCTCTAGAAGGTGTAAGTCAACTACCCTGGCCAGCAAGATCTCCGGATCTGTCCCCCATTGAGCATGTTTGGGACTGGATGAAGCGTCGTCTCACGCGGTCTGCACGTCCAGCACGAACGCTGGTCCAACTGAGGCGCCAGGTGGAAATGGCATGGCAAGCCGTTCCACAGGACTACATCCAGCATCTCTACGATCGTCTCCATGGGAGAATAGCAGCCTGCAGTGCTGCGAAAGGTGGATATACACTGTACTAGTGCCGACATTGTGCATGCTCTGTTGCCTGTGTCTATGTGCCTGTGGTTCTGTCAGTGTGATCATGTGATGTATCTGACCCCAGGAATGTGTCAATAAAGTTTCCCCTTCCTGGGACAATGAATTCACGGTGTTCTTATTTCAATTTCCAGGAGTGTAGATTTAAGTGCTAGGTAGTCCTGTCTGAAGATATCTGTCTGGTGTGTATCCACAATTGGAAGTGAAACATGGACGGTAAACAGTTTATACACGAAGAGAATATAAGCCTTTAAAGTGTGGTGCTACAGAAAAATGCTGAAGATTAGATAGGTATCTGGCGCTGCCAATGAGGTGGTACTGTACAGAATTGGAGAGACAAGAAATTTCGCGCACAACTTAACAAAAAGAAGGGATCGGTTGATATAACACAGTCTGAGACGTCAAGGGATCACCAGTTCAGTATTTGAGAAAACTGTGAGCGGTAAAAATCATTGAGGGAGACGAAGAGGTGAGTATAGTAAGCAGATTCAGAAGTATGTAGGTTGGAGTAGTTATTCGAAAAGGCTGGCTCGGGATAGAGTAGCTTAGAGAGATGCATCAAAAGAGTCTTTGGACTCAAGACCATAACTTTTTTGCCATTTGTTGCCTGTCTGCCTGTCCGTCCGTTTGTTAAGACCTCCTTTTCGCAGGAATGGGTGAGGATATCAAATTGAAATTTATTTCAGTTACTAAGGTCTGCGCTCCCTTAGCGGTGAACAAAATTTAAGCTCCTATGATAATGGAGTCAGAAGGTGCGGCCATATTCGTAATATATTTTGATACTCACTCACTCATCAAAACGTACAAATGATGTGGTTATATGGCTAAGCAGGGACGACTAGAGGACAAATGTAAGGATGTAGAGGCTTATCTCACTAGGGGTAAGATAGATACTGCCTGCAGGAAAATTAAAGAGACCTTTGGAGATAAGAGAACCACTTGTATGAACATCAAGAGCTCAGATGGAAACCCAGTTCTAAGCAAAGAAGGGAAAGCAGAAAGGTGGAAGGAGTATATAGAGGGTCTATACAAGGGCGATGTACTTGAGGACAATATTATGGAAATGGAAGAGGATGTAGATGAAGATGAAATGGGAGATACTAAAATGCGTGGAGAGTTTGACAGAGCACTGAAAGACCTGATTCGAAACAAGGGCCCCGGAGTAGACAACATTCGATTGGAACTACTGCCGGCCTTAGGAGAGCCAGTCCTGACAAAACTCTACCATCTGGTGAGCAAGATGTATGAAACAGGCGAAATACCTCAGACTTCAAGAAGAATATAATAACTCAAATCCAAAGAAAGCAGGTGTTGATAGATGTGAAAATTACCGAACTGTCTGTTTAATAAGTCACAGCTGCAAAATACTAACGCAAATTCTTTACAGACGAATGGAAAAACTAGTAGAAGCCGACCTCCGGGAAGATCAGTCTGGATTGCATAGAAATCTTGGAACACGTGAGGCAATACTGGCCCTACGACTTATCTTAGAAGCTAGATTAAAGAAGGGCAAACCTACGTTTCTAGCGTTTGTAGACTTAGAGAAAGCTTTTGACAATGTTGACTGGAATACTCTCTTTCAAATTCTGAAGGTGGAAGGGGTAAAATACAGGGAGCGAAAGGCTATTTACAATTTGTACAGAAACCAGATGGGAGTTATAAGAGTCGAGGGACATGAAAGGGAAGCAGTGGTTGGGAAGGGAGTGAGACAGGGTTGTAGTCTCTCCCCGATGTTATTCAATCTGTATATTGAGCAAGCAGTGAAGGAAACAAAAGAAAAATTCGGAGTAGGTATTAAAATCATTGGAGAAGAAATAAAAACTTTGAGGTTCGCCGATGACATTGTAATTCCGTCAGAGACAGCAAAGGACTTGGAAGAGCAGTTGAACAGAATGGATAGTGTCTTGAAAGGAGGATATAAGATGAACATCAACAAAAGCAAAACGAGGATAATGGAATGTAGTCGAATTAAGTTGAGTGATGCTGAGGGAATTAGATTAGGAAATGAGACACTTAAAGTAGTAAAGCAGGTTTGCTATTTGGGGAGCAAAATAACTGATGATGGTCGAAGTAGAGAGGATATAAAATGTAGACTGGCAATGGCAAGGAAAGCGTTTCTGAAGAAGAGAAATTTGTTAACATCGAGTATAGATTTAAGTGTCAGGAAGTCATTTCTGAAAGTATTTGTATGGAGTGTAGCCATGTATGGAAGTGAAACATGGACGATAAATAGTTTGGACAAGAAGGGAATAGAAGCTTTCGAAATGTGGTGCTACAGAAGAATGCTGAAGATTAGATGGGTAGATCACATAACTAATGAGGAAGTATTGAATAGGATTGGGGAGAAGAGAAGTTTGTGGCACAACTTAACCAGAAGAAGGGATCGTTTGGTAGGACATGTTCTGAGGCATCAAGGGATCACCAATTTAGAACTGGAGGGCAGCGTGGAGGGTAAAAATCGTAGAGGGAGCCCAAGAGACGAATACACTAAGCAGATTCAGAAAGATGAAGGTTGCAGTAGGTGCTGGGAGATGAAGATGCTTTCACAGGATAGAGTAGCATGGAGAGCTGCATCAAACCAGTCGCAGGACTGAAGACCACAACAACAACAACAACATATGTATGTCGGACTTGGTGGTATGGGAGTAAAGGGCCTGTCTGGAAAGCAAGAGGTCGCGTTGTTGAATCTCGGGCGGGCCACCGCTTTTCCTATCTTCGCTTTAACCTTGCCTTCACCACACAACGTTGTGCGCAGTCGTCAGAAACAATACGTCGTTCGGATTTCAAGTTAAACTGGAGTCCCTTCTCCCCGGTTGGATAGCTGGAGGACGTTAGGGACATGCGAGTCGCCGAAGTGGCATGCAATAGAAAGACTTTCACCAGGCCACTGTGTCACACGAAATTATTGTTATTAATATTATCTAAACAAATAACTAATTTTGTACGGAACCGTCAGAGCACGAGACTTACTCGTACTTTTCCTTTTTTTTTTTTAAAAAAAAAAAACTTCATAGGTTGTTCCATCACTGAAAATTTATTCCTTCATCGATTACTGATTGATGTACATACAGGGTGAAGCACGTAATTTATTCACTTAAAACACCGTTTGATTCATTTTACGAAAGTCGTTCAATAAGTAAGCCCCCAATTTTTAGTAGCCTTTGCTGTGTATAGGAGAACGTCCTTTGAGATATTTCAGATTTGTTGTTTCTTTTTGATGTGTGCGAAAAACTCGAGAAAATGACAGAGCGGTATTGTACCATCAAAATAGTAACTATAGAAGACACTTGTTACAAGCAACGTGCTGTAATTCAATTCTTGTTTGCGGCATTGGGCAAAGACAGTTAAAAATGACAGGAAGTGTAGAATCTGAGCTTCATGATCGACCACTTTCGAATGCTTACAACAAATGACAAGATTAAAATGAAAGCCAATTAATCTGAACTGTTGGAGGAGTGTGAGGCCAATGGATAGGTTTTTCTTCACGGATTGTTTCGGGTGACGAATGATGGGTGCATCGCTTTTAGCGCCAAACTTAAAGTCGATCACTGAAGTGACACTATCCACAGTCGCAAAAAAGGAGAAATTCAAAGCAGCCCCTACTGCAGACACAGTCATGATGATAGCCTTTTGGATATTGATTGTGTCATGGTCACTAGAATAGTGGGTGTGCTTTTTCCAAAACGGTAAACCAAATCTTCAGATGCGCATGTGAAGATGCTGACCAAACTCAAGAACCGCTTCAGACCTGGCTGATCTGACAATAATCCAAAAGAAATATTGCTCCAACAAGACAATACAGGCCCCCGGACAAGTCTCAGAAGCCGAAAACACATTGACAAATTTTGTTGGACATCCGTGCCTCATACACCCTACAGCCCAGACCTGGCGCTCTCGGACTTCCATCTCTTTGGGTGGCTTAAGTGTGCTCTACGTGCGGTATACTTTGAAGATAACGAGAGCATAATTCATGCAGCGAAAAAATGGTTATGAGACAGGTCAAGTGCGTTAATCAACAGCGTATGAGCATATAACGTGATGGAGGCTTTGCAGAAAAACAGTAACCGTAAATGAAATGTTGCCTGATACTGTCACAAAATTCTAGCTCTTTGAAATAAATTTTTTCTGAGAAAAACATTGTAGTTCATTATTATTTATTGAATGATCCTCGTACTTACTGACGATCTGTTTTCATGTAGACGAGTGGTCAGAACGGGTTTGTGATATTATGAATAACGTAGTTTCGAAACGATATTATTTTACGATATAAAACAATTACTCAGCTACACAAGAGGAACTATACTGTAATATGATTACAAAATAGAAGTTCTTGGTGAATGAAATTTGAATGGAAGATCACACTCCTATTTTGAAAGGAAATATGATTAAAATAGTAAGCTAAATTTAATTTACAGTACATTTTCTAGTAAGCTACATGATGAAGAACCCATTTAAATTTTTCTAAACGATTCTAAAATCCAGTTTCCTGTATCTTTTGATGTAATGAGCTGTGTACAAGATGATATGTATATCAATCAAGAATACATGGAATATTTCTGCGGTTTATACTATTTTCTTATTGCGTTGTTGCAGCGGTAAAGAGATCTGTCGCTTCTTCTAATGAAACAGGTTCCCGCCTAATACGAATTCTGCCAGAAATGACCATTTTATTAAAAAAATTGTTTCAAATTAAGACAGAATTTGACTAAAGAGTGTTAGAAAGAGAGGAGAACTCTGACTCATTACGACTGAAATGTATGTAAGATCTCTCTTATTGATAATTGGAATAAATAATATTATAAAGGTATTTTAATTAAATTTTAATGCATTGGATACATGTACGCACAGCGACTGTTGAATATTCAGAAATAAAGAAGGACGGCACTCAGTTGCAAAAATCCGTAATTTATTGCAGATCTAGATTTCGACTGCAATATTGTCATTATCTGCGCTAAAATACAAAAACAGATAGCGTGAGAAAAGGTACAAAATATGCATATGCGAATCCAGGTTTATTCACAGTATCTCTTTATAACTTTGACATACATTAATGAAATATTTTGTATAAAACTCTTGTAAAAGAATTTCAATCTATTAGTGTTATTAAATTCAAAATGCTTTTGTTGCAATGTGCCTCACAGGAGACCCCAAATGTCCTTTATGACTTTATTTGCATGTTAATTCTGTTGCTTGTTTTATGCTTCTATATATTCATTGTGTAATTTCCATATCCCAGATATACCGTATTTTAAGATTCATTTATCGGTTACAGTCTTCAATAAAATTAAAATATAGCTTCGTGGATGTATACTCCAATAGAGAGCGCTACATGTCCTCGATGACGCATATTCATGCCGTCTGCACTAGTTTTAATCAACGACCTAAGTTTTATTTCTGCCGTCTAAAGGCTAGTGTCATTTGTCTCACATTTATGCTCTGACATGTTTTCGTCTGTATGATTCTACTAGTAATGGTATGTTATTGCTATCTTCTCATTTATATGGATTCGTATAACTGCCTTACCTAAATGGTTCAAATGGCTCTGAGCACTATGGGACTCAACTTCTGAGGTCATTAGTCCCCTAGAACTTAGAACTAGTTAAACCTAACTAACCTAAGGACATCACAAACATCCATGCCCGAGGCAGGATTCGAACCTGCGACCGTAGCGGTCTTGCGGTTCCAGACTGCAGCGCCTTTAACCGCACGGCCACTTCGTCCGGCTAACTGCCTTACCTATTTTTCTATTTCAGCACCGGTGATGATTATCTGGTAGTGAAAATTCCGATTTGCAATAAATTACGAATTTCTGCGACTGATTGCTTTCCTTCTTTACATTTTATTATTAAGATATGGCTGCTCCTAGAATTCAGTGAATATTACACACCCACTTGGACTCAAAATTATTATCCACGATGGCTTTGTGATACTGTAATAGGACGATTTTTGAGAATGTATACATACGTCTGCTTTAACTATTGAGACTGACTTTAAAGATATTCGCATATTCTGTAACATTAAATTTCATACCACAAAATAGGAGTGTGGTGTACTCTGTCGGTGAGAACACTAACAACGAACCATACTCACTATTTTTATCTATGCAATACAGCGCAAAGTTGGGGCTGATTGTAGGTGGATATTCTGTTTCTGTGGCTACGCTCGACTGTATACAGGTTGACTAGTACTGTACGCGGCTGTCGCACGACGGAATCGGCAGTTAGTTTGGCAGTTCATGAGAGTAATGCGATTACCCGGCCAGATAGCTGAGCATGTTAGCACGCCACTTCCGGGATTCATGTAGGCGCACCAGCCCGGATCGAATCCGTCTGGTGAATTAAAGGAGAGGGACTGAATGTGGTTTTTAGGCGGGTTCTCAGATCCGACTATGTGAGTACCGAGCTGATACTAAGGTAGCTACGCAGTTACACTTTTACATGAATAATAATGCTAGATGCAGACAATTGGGGTACACAAATCCCTTCCCATAGAAGGGGGGGGGGGGCGTAAAGGGTGACAGGAAGAACTTCTGCTCACCCTCTGTCATTAACGGCGTACTCTGTTAAGTCGTTTACCGTGGTGTGAGCATAGAAGGCACAATAAGCAAAGAAAAGGCATCAATGTCGGCATACTGTAAATATCGAGAACACAGGAAAATAATATAGTACGTGTGAAACAAACATTCCACTGTGTATATCTAGCCGGCCAGCGTGGCCGAGCGGTTCTAGGCGCTTCAGTCTGGAACCGCGCGACCGCTACGGTCGCAGGTTCGAATCCTGCCTCGGGCATGGAAGTGTGTGATGTACTTAGGTTAGTTAGGTTTAAGTAGTTCTAAGTTCTATGGGACTGATGACCTCAGAAGTTAAGTCCCATAGTGCTCAGAGCCATTTGAACCATTTTTTAACTTTCTATGTCTCTCCAATCTTAACACTCTCACCATCCCTCCACAGCATTCATAAGACTTCGCAAAACTCAGCCAGTACAGGAAGATATTGCACCGTCTGCATCAGACATCTATCTGGGGTTTTTCATTAAGATACCACCACTGAAAGTTTCATATGAAAACATGTTGCTCTTTGTCATCGATTGAACTCTACACACAGACAATCTGTTGTTTTATATACACGGAACTGTGTGACATGGTTTGAGTTTACATGAAATAATCAAAATCTCTCTATTTCAAACCATGGATCTGTCACCAGGAAACAGGTCGTCTAGGATGTTACACTGACAGAATTAGTGGCCTTCCTGCACGGATGGATAGTAACTGATCCCATATCACTATGACTAGTCAAGGGTCACTCCATGAATACTTGTATTTTCTTCTTCTGTCTGCATGTTTATGTTGCTTGACTCAAGAAACACGTACGGAATTTGCTTGGCGAGTAACTCGCACAGGAAAGCCCAAACAACCAGGGAGGCGACAATGTACACGAGATGCAGGTGCCTGGGATCCCCTGTTGCATGTGAAGGTCCGGGGCTATTAACATGCTGAAATTCTTGCGTCTACTCTAAGTCTTGCAGAGCATCAATGACGGTTTTTCAAGGAAGGCTTGGGTAGCACGTTACCCCCGTCTACTGCACAACGGGAGGTTCCGAGAGTAGACCAAGAAGAAGCACAGAGAAAACAGTTGAGGTCAACAGCTGTTACAGACGAGCAGCAACCAACTCGTATACGGCGATCGTAGCAAAACCAGAGTGCAAGCGCAGCCGTGGGCCACGACTCACCACCCAAGGAATTATAAAACGGAGTGATTTGAGTCGGTATGTGGTTGCGCTCGTCACCGGCAGCAACGATGCTCTCTCAGAAATTGTGAATCGTCGTGTCCAATGAAGGAGACGACTGACAACGGACAATGCCTTTCTACCACACTGCCCTCGGCACTGCCCAAGGAGCCGGCATGCCGGCCGCGGTGGTCTCGCGGTTCTAGGCGCGCAGTCCGGAACCGTGCGACTGCTACGGTCGCAGGTTCGAATCCTGCCTCGGGCATGGATGTGTGTGATGTCCTTAGGTCAGTTAGGTTTAAGTAGTTCTAAGTTCTAGGGGACTGATGACCACAGATGTTAAGTCCCATAGTGCTCAGAGCCATTTGAACCATTTTTTTGAGCCGGCATGGCGCGCCTACGGACTGGAGGGCAATAGGGTGCGGTGTGGAATGCGGCATACAAAAACTCATGTTATTACTGTTTATAATCTGTTTCAGTAAGGTATAGTGTACGCCAGTGACAGATAGAAGGGAAACAAGTTGCGGTACGATAATAGTGGTAGATATATTTAGAATTGGTAGTACGTGCAGTCATCAATAACAGCAGAAATAGTTGTGGTGATGATAGCTTATATTGTACTGACTGTAACAATACATGTTGTAACATTAGCTGGCTACGTATAGAAAAAAAATTGCTGTTGGTAGCAATAATTTGCATAATAACGAATATAGTCCGTTTCTAAGTTATAGGTGTCAGACTACAATCTAACAAATAAATAGATAAAACATCTAAATAAAATGTCCAAATGTCAACATAATCATGATATTCGAGCTTATAACCTTAAATGAATCATTTCCGTTTAGAGACTACAGTATATGATGGAAAATTTCCCCGATCGTTTGCGCCTTGCCCGTACTGCGAGTGGTGGACATTTCGAAAATATTGTGTTGAGGTCGAGTTTATTATGCACGCTGCTACTGTACGACGTTCACTGCGTACAGCGCCTTCCCTTAGCAGCTTTTCGCATTATTTTGAAACTTCTGTATGACTTCTGTACAACATTTTTACAGATTTCATGCTAAACATGTCTTTCGTTGGACTCGTCCATCGATCTTAGTTTTCGTGATTTTTGATTTTGAAATCATTACTGCTTCACCGCATATCCTGTGTCAGCTAGCGAAAAATGAAAGTTTTAATGATTAGATACATCGTAGCATTAAGCAAGGGCGATCAGTGGATGAGAAGAAGTGATCGTGTGAACAAGAGGAGCATAAATTTTTAGGGAGCAGGCTGCGTGCAGAGGCTGTGGCGCTGCTCGTGGAATAATAACGCCGCATTTTCCGGTCGGCGCGCTTGTGGTTAAGAGGGGCTGCAACCCTGCCCCAGCGCCACAACCCTGCCGCTGCCACACGTGTCGACTACAGAAAGCGAGCATGTTATCAGCTTAATAAATGTCCATTTAAGTGATACTGATGCACCTGTTTTCATTGTATTTAGGTTGTACGAATAGGAGCCAGATCAGGAAAATTCCGCAGGCTCTGTTATTAACCAGTTGTGAATTTGAAATGATTCTTCGCACTGGTTTCTTGTTTCCAGGACATATCAATTTTAAAAATAGGAAAACATTATGTTCGCACAATTTGCATGTATATGGTGTACAAAATTTCTTATAAATTAGCGTAACGCTATCACCATATTGGCACGCTGTCTTACGAGAAATTTTTGTACGCCATATATAAACGGCTACAGTAGAAGCATCTCTAGCTGAAGGAGCAACAGCCTGGATAACTGACTGATATGGATTTGTAAAATTAACCGAAATGCCCTTTCTGTACTGGTACTGTGAACGGCTGAAAATAAATGCAACCTACAGCCGTTATTTTTTCCCCCGAGCACATGCAGCTCCACAGTATGGCTTGTAGGGATAAAATGGTCACCCCATTCGGATCTCCCATTACGGACTACTCAGGAGGATGTTGTCATTAGGATAAATAAAGGTGACGTTGTAGGGGCCGGAGTGGAGGATGCTACGTCCATTAATCAGGTAGATAGGTTAGAGAATTTAAAAAGGGTAGTGGATAGCTTGAATTTAAATACAGTGAGAAATTCTGAAGTACGGTGGCAGGAAGGACAGGACTTCGTCAGGTCAGTAAGGGGTTATCGACACCAAATGCAACTGGGGTAATGCAGAAATAGTACTAATAATGATTGAATAAGAAAATAGAAATGTTGGTAAGCCACTATGTACAGCATAGTGAACGCATTATGAGATCCAAATTAGAGCAGACGCACAATACTCACCATAAAAGCATAAAATTGTTGAAGAGACTGAAAGAATGTGTAAGGCGACGAAAGACATTATTCAGATAGACAAAGGAGAAAAAAATTTAATTGTGGTGAGTGACTCAAATCTCGTAGTAGGAAAGCGAACGGAAGGGAAAAGAGTAGACGTACATGGACTGGAGGAAAGCAATGAAGGAGATAGAGATCTGATAGAATTTTGCTCTTGAATATGATTTAATCAAAAATGTGTTCAAATGTGTGTGAACTCTTACGGGAGTTAACTGCTAAGGTCATCAGTCCCTAAGCTTACACACTACTTAACCTAAATTATCCTAAGGACGAACACACACATCCATGCCCGAGAGAGGACTCGAACCTCCGCTGGGACCAGCCGCACAGTCCATGACTGCAGCGCCTAAGACCGCTCGGCTAGTCACGCGTGGCATGATTTAATCATTGCTAACACTTGGGTTACGAATGATGAAGAAGGTTTCATACTTGGAAGAGGTCAGGGGACACTAGAAGTTTTCATATTGGCCATGTAATCATAAGACAGATATTTCTAAAGAAGAATTTAAATTTTAATACGTGCAGACCATAATTTGTTGGTTATGAACTACGGAATAAAGTTGCAAAACTTCAAAAAGTTGGGAAATAAAGGAAATGGGACCTCCATAAATTGAAGTAAGCAGAAGTATCTAAGAATTTCTGACAATCAAGGGTAACAGGGGAGAGAGAATGCAATAGAATTCGAGGGGGTAGCTGTCAGAGAGGAAGCAGTGAAGGCTGCAGATGACCACAAAGGTAAAAAGAAGAGGCCTAGTAGAATCCGTGGACAACCCTGGATAGGGCCTATATATGAGATAATGGATCTAATTGACCAAAGTAGAAAAAAATGTCGTGTGACGAGGGCCTCCCGTCGGGTAGACCGGTCGCCTGGTGCAAGTCTTTCGATTTGACGCCACTTCGGCGACTTGCGCGTCGATGAGGATGAAATGATGATGATTAGGACAACACAACACCCAGTCCCTGAGCGGAGAAAGTCTCCGACCCAGCTGGGAATCGAACCCGGGCCCTTAGGATTGACAGTCTGTCGCGCTGACCACTCAGCTACCGGGGGCGGACGACCAAAGTAGAAAATATAAAATGTAGCAAATGAAACAGACCAATGGGGATAGAGGCGTCTAAAAACTGAGTCTCACAGGAAGAGCACAATGGCTAAATAGGAATGCCTGGAAGAGAATTAGGCAAGGCTGTAAAACTATGAGTGACTATTATCCATTTAATGCTGATTTCCCCATAATTTTCAGCTCATATTCTGTTTATATCGCAGGAAAAATGTGAATTTGTTATACTTTTCCGGAATCTCAGAAATGTCTAATTTCATTTGGTGCATGAACATTATATTTTAGTTGAAAAGGGGGCGACGTGGGACCTAATATTCAAGTGAAAACGTGGTTTTTCAAACTTTTTTTTTTGGCAAGTCTCAACTTTGAAAAATCACAGAAGCCATACCGTAACGATGTTAACAACTTCCTTTTTACAGTTTGGAGATAGAACCATTCTCTACTTGCAGGCGGATTTTGGTTACTTTCTGATCAATCATTGTCTCGCAATAGTGTCGGATGAAGATTGTCACAATTCGCCTACTGGTGGGTGCATGAACAAGACGAAAAATGTAAATTGATATATTTAATAGCTGTTGAATGGAAAAACTGGTAGAAGCCGACCTCGGGGAAGATCAGTTTGGATTCCGTAGAAATGTTGGAACACGTGAGGCAATACTGACCCTACGACTTATTTTAGAAGAAAGATTAAGGAAAGGCAAACCTACGTTTCTAGCATTTGTAGACTTAGAGAAAGCTTTTGACAATGTTGACTGGAATATTCTATTTCAAATTCTGAAGGTGGCAGGGGTAAAATACAGGGAGCGAAAGTCTATTTACAATTTGAAAAGAAAGCAGATGGCAGTTATAAGAGTCGAGCGACATGAAAGGGAAGCAGTGATTGGGAAGGGAGTGAGACAGGGTTGTAGCCTCTCCCCGATGTTATTCAATCTGTATATTGAGCAAGCAGTAAAGGAAACAAAAGAAAAGTTCGGAGTATGTATTAAAATCCATGGAGAAGAAACAAAAACTTTGAGGTTCGCCGATGACATTGTAATTCCGTCAGAGTTAGCAAAGGACTTGGAAGAGCAGTTGAACGCAATGGACACTGTCTTGAAAGGAGGGTATAAGATGAATATCAACAAAAGCAAAACGAGAATAATGGAATGTAGTCGAATTAAGTCGGGTGATGCTGAGGGAATTAGATTAGGAAATGAGACACTTGAAGTAGTAAAGGAGATTTGCTATTTGGGGAGCAAAATAACTGATGATGGTCGAAGTAGAGAGGATATAAAATGTAGACTGGCAATGGAAAGGAAAGCGTTTCTGAAAGAGAGAAATTTGTTAACATCGAGTATTGATTTAAGTGTCAGGCAGTCGTTTCTGAAAGTATTTGTATGGAGTGTAGCCATGTATGGAAGTGAAACATGGACGATAAATAGTTTAGACAAGAAGAGAATAGAAGCTTTTGAAATGTGGTGCTACAGAAGAATGCTGAAGATTAGATGGGTAGATCACATAACTAATGAGGAGGTACTGTACAGAATTGGGGAGAGGAGGAGTTTGTGGCACAACTTGACTAGAAGAAGGGATCGTTTGGTAGGACATGTTCTGAGGCATCAAGGGATCACCAATTTAGTACTGGAGGGCAGCGAGGAGGGTAAAAATCGTAGAGGGAGACCAAGAGATGAATCTAAGCAGATTCAGAAGGATGTAGGCTGCAGTAGATACTGGGAGATGAAGATGCGTGCACAGGATAGAGTAGCATGGAGAGCTGCATCAAACCAGTCGCAGGACTGAAGACCACAACAACAACAACAACAACAATAGCTGTTCCACAAAATTTCGGGCGTGCAGCTGTAGAAATTCAGCTTCTTCTTCTAGTATTTCGACTGAATACTGTCCAGCCCTCTTAAGAGTGAGCCGAGGTGACTGACGCTCCAGCACTTGCTCCGTCCTTTTTCACCCGAGGATCGAACCACTGCGTATGCGGCCAAAGATACACAAGGCGCCAGAGACGTTGATAGGTAGCAAAGAGGTGTAACATATGCATGGAAATTAAATATATGGCAGCGCAGTCATTCCACACGGTGATATCGATGCGTCACGGAGAGCTGCACCGTCGTGACGTCTTTGTGATTAAATTACAGAAATTGCCGGATCGCATGATTTGCCCTAGCTGAAGTCACTATCTCTATCAATTAAATTCGTCGCTGTTATAATTTTAAGACAGAAATATACACAAAGCTCTAACACAACGTGTTTAATTTATTTGCTTTTGTGTCTTAATGCTCCACGTGCTCCAGGTTGCTCTATTGCCGGGGCTCTGAACAGTATTTCCATTTTCTTGTTCACTGTTGCAGTGCTTACATCGGGGCTTCCAGTCAGATAGGAAATAGCCATGTTGACATTTGTTGTTGTGTACTCGAGTGATACAGTCCTCGTGATAAAATTAGTTGCCTTGTACTTTTACGAAACCATGCATTATTTACCGAAGTGTGAAAAGACCATGGTGATCACTACGTGCGCCTACTTTGAGGCCGTAAACTTAACAGTTCTGTATCACAGCCAGTAGGGATAACTCCTGAATATCTTGGTATTAATGAAAGTACAAAAAAGTGTATTCCGAGAGCCTTCCTGATTTTAGAATGGGCATTAAGGACCAAGATTAAGAGAATCTTATATTGCGCCACCATCATCATTTACAAAAGCAGACAAGCTTGGGTTTCGAAGGAAAAAAGTGAAAAAGTCTACCGATAACACAGCGTCCCTCTAAACACACGGGGATAACATTAAACTACGATCACCAAGCGGACTAATGGGTGGGTGTTTTGTTTATTCCAACGATGTAGGCCATTTATGCCATATACAGTATATTAACTCTTATGACCGCCACATTAAGCTACAAAGCAGCAATGTGTATTGGTTCGCAGACTGAGTTATAGCTAAATCTAACCCAATGCGGAATATTCCTCGTTCGATGTCAAAAGCTACGTGTCATTACGTTAGGTGATAATATCCGAAATGCCAAACAGGGAACTAATAACTTTGTGAACATTTACAACTTACGGATTAGAGATACAGTATGTTAAAACTTCGTGTGTATGCCTGTGTAGAAGACTTTCAGTGTGAAAGAGATAACAGAGTAAACTCTACGGCAAGTATGATATATCTAGATAAACACATACAGGGTGTTCCAGGAGGAATGGTCATTATTCAGGATATGACATTAACGATCATTTGAAGCAAAGAATTCAATATTGATATATGCATATTTCCGAATGGTTTCCGAAATAGAAAACATTTAATGCACATTGCTTTTTTGTTTTCTGTATTATTCAATACATTTTCAGGTTTACACATGTAGACATATATATAGCAGTTGGTGAACATTACAACATGCGTTTCACAAAGTATAGATAAAAAATGCGTATTTTTGACACATTCACCACTAAGCATTATCGTACACGTCACAACACAGCGGGTGTACAGTCCACAACAAATGTTCAAATGTTTCACAATCAACTTCACTGCATTTGTGCACTCTTGTGAGAGTATGTTGTGTTGCCTGTCTGAGTGTTTCTGCACGATCTTTAAGGAGGGCAATAGCGTCCATAATGCGACCAAGCAGTTCATCTCCCGTATACACCTTTCTACTGTACACCTCAGACTCCATCCAGTCCTATAAACAAAACTCTAACTGCGTAAGACCAGGCGAACTTAATGTCCAGTTAACTATACTACAACGGTCAATTCAGCGATTAGGGTAAGTGCAGCTGAGATGTTTCCTCACACTGGTAGAATATCGTAAGCCATTCAGCGTAGGAAGTATTACCATATGAAGCTTTAAGCTTCAAATAAGAGTTCCTGTAATACCCCTGAATATTTACCATTCCTCCGGGAACACCCTACATATGCCTGAGCCACTGTACAGTGCACGGAAGGGGATGCTTTGTACCAACATCAGTCATATTCTGCCTTCTTCCACTGTCGTATGTGTTCTGACATATGCCCTAATCCCTGTAACCCTATTTTCATGCTGCCTAAGCGAAGTCTGCGATGGAAGGAGAACAACAGTTGCAAGCTCCTCTTGGAATATTCGTTGCCTAAATGTACACAACTGAGTCTCATGAGAGCAACGATGCCTATTTAAAAGTAATCTCACTCAAGTTTCTTGAACATCTCCATTATGTTTTGGTATGGACTGTACTGATCTATCTACCCTCGGCATACTGTCTGTGAATTTGTTCAATGTGTACTATTACGCTTCCTTTATCAAATAGTTCATAGAACGGAGCACTAACACGTTGTATGTGCTTTCCTTTACATGCGCAAGGCGCTTTCCCAAGCTATATCAACAAATTGAACACTTGGATTCACCATTACTTTCACAAATTGCACTCGGTAGTTCTATTACATATTGCTCCGTAGTATTGCCGCGAGTGTTTAAACGCCGAGAATTTAGAAATCATTCGCACTCTTTGAACCAGAGTAAGACTAAGTGCAGACAGTTTGGGTGCACAAATCCCGTCCCACGGCGTAAAGGGCTGGCGACAGTAAGGATATCCGGCCACTCTCTACAACCAAAATTGCCAAATCAGGAAATTAACATGCCGGTCCAGTAAAGATACGGACAAAGGGCAGGAAAAATAAAATATTTGTTGGAAGGGTGCTGGGAAGGCGCATTCATCTGTAACGAAATCGCATATGAGACGCTAGTGCTACCAGTTCTAGAGTATTATTCCAGTGTTTCGACTACGTATCGAGTTGGCATGATAACAGACAACAAACGAGTTCTGAGAAGCGTTGCCAGGATGGTCGACACGGGTTTTGGGGAACTTATACTTGGTTTGGGGAAGTTGTGTGTGAACCGTCGGAAGAAAGACAATGTAGTTCTTGCGAAGCCCTCTTTGATAAATTTATGGAGATTATAATCGAGGAAGACTGTGGGACAGTTATGCTGTCACCATAACATGTCTAGCGTAGTGATAGTGAAAAACAATTACAGCGATTAGGAAGCATTCAAAGCCATATAGGTAGTAATTTTTCCTTGATTTACATGCGAATGAAGTAGAACATAATATCGATAACATTTGTACCAAGTATCCTCCGTTATACAGTGTACAACGGCTTTTGGAGGATATATGTAGATTTATTTGCTGATGCTATTACGGTCTGGCTCTCTTTCCTCTCTCGTATACCAGGTGAGTATGTGCTGTGCTACGGAAATGAGTCGAGGCAGCAGCTACTCTGTAGTCACCCATACATTCTCCAGACACTCTGAGTCTTATAACTTTTCCAAAGTGCTCTGCATTCATATTTCCCATATGATACTTTACCTCAGTATTTAATAGTTTTTGCTCGTATTTTTTCTACTCCTTTTCTTTCCTTCACTTTATTACACAGTGGCACAGACATAGTAAGGAACCACAGGCGTTATATGGCCTCAGGTCCTTGTGTTTTGGAAACATCATGTGTGTTTTTTTGAACAGAATATTCGATGTAATTTGTATGTAAAATACTGAACATGATTTACGTAACCACTCAACAATAAAAAGAGACACACACACACAGACACACACACACACACAAACACACACATACATAGAGGGTGAGAGAGAGGACATGTCCCGGAAAGCGGCAGCTGTGAACCGTTCTCCGCACGTAATGCAGCAATCAATACCCTCATTAAAGTAAAGTGATCCCTCGCTCTGTATCTGGCGATCACAGTAATTTGGAATGTAATTGCCTCATTGCAGCATAACACATCGCTACACAAAGTGGTTTCACAGTCGTTTAAACGCATGACATATGGTACACTCACTTCGGAAACAAAATTACGCATCAGCGTTAAACTTCTTTTAGACAGAAAAAAAATACCTTGAATAACATATTTTGGTATTACGATTCAATCGAAAGAAAATGTACGTCACCATAATAACGGTCACTATTATCACCAAGGCAACGTTTCGAGGCTCAGGACGCCAAGCAGGCTTTCGGTTCTAGTATTTGCTGTATATCTCCAATGGACTTGTGTGCAGATGTGTAACATGTTTTGAAGGAGTTTCTCCATTCGTATTTTTCGTGGACTACGCCATGGTGGCTTCTTCCGGGAACTAAATAGGTAAGCTCTACAAATCACCATTGGATCGTCTACCTGAACAATGCGACCCGCATATACAAAATGTCTGCTTCTCATGAGGACTGAGATATTTAGACTGTATGAATTCATCAAATTTGAGACTCTCTTGGGATCCGTCTTTGTCCAGTGATGCATCTTTTAGCGA
This sequence comes from Schistocerca nitens, assembly GCF_023898315.1. NCBI lineage: Eukaryota > Metazoa > Arthropoda > Insecta > Orthoptera > Acrididae > Schistocerca > Schistocerca nitens. The sequence goes on from NC_064616.1 coordinate 352,438,716, forward strand.
ACCCAAGATTTTCCATAAGAGTTCTCACTAACAAATGATGAGATCACTCAAGTATTTTCTGCTGGCGCTCGAGATCCTATATCAACAGACTATGACTTGTTTGACTAACGTTATGTTTATCTGGAGGCTGACTGTGTGCCCGAAGTGCAACTTTAGGGAGTATTTCAAGTTTGATTGGATCCTCATGTTCAGATATGTTTGGTATCAAGCTCCCACTGTGAAAATTACTCCCACAAACTTAAATTATCTTACCTGTTTATAGGATTGCCTACAAACAGTAAGTTGCTGGAGTACAAGCTGGAATCGCACAAGGATAGGTAAGGAAATGAGCCACATATCTTTCGAAGTAATCATCTCGGTATTTATGTAAAGTTATTTAGGGAAATCACCGATTAAATGGTGGCGAATATCAATATTACATAATGCAATGCCCAATCAGTATTTCCTCCGCTCATAAATTGGTGGCTGAATTTCGCTTTCAGTTTTTTTCTATGCATATTCGAACCGTGAAAGTGTCGGGACGTCCTTGGTCGGTCTAGCATGTAAACGTAGGGAAGGTGTCATAAAAGACACACGTTACACCGTGGGGAAGATGTTATTCTGTTTATATATAGTGTTGTGGAGCTATTACTTGAAGGCAAGGATGCACGGTTACAGAATTCACTCTGCATTGTCGTGCGTTATCAGCAATCCTTAGGTAAGAAGTATAAAGAATCAGATATCTATTATGTCATGACCTTACACCTTGAAGTATGTCCACTTGTACAGCCAGTATTAAGAGTGATCCTCTCTTTTGCGTTCAAACTCTAATTACTTTCTACGAGCCTTGGTATAAAACACGAATTCGAGACTAAACAGAGATGGATGCTGGCATATCAGGAAAGGAGTCATCGTGTGTACAATGAGGGCTCTTCAGCCTTCACACACAAGCTAGACGTTGGGTTTATACGAGTGCAATAAGTCCCCCCCCCCCCTCCCCCCTAAGTTCCCTCAGCTGCCCTGTATCATGTATTTTAGGCTACGAAGTTTGTGCTGATTTGTAAATCTCACGTCTGTACTCGAGCCGAAACCTCAGGAAGGCATTATAAAGTTACAGAAGACCTGCTTCATTTTCTCCCCAATACCAATGACTAACGCATTTTAAAATGTTAAACATTGAGGGATTTTAATTCCAGCAGTTCCAGGTGTAGCAGCAAAGATAGTTTTTCATAAGAGATGATGACCATAAATGTCAATTTTCCTTCAAAATTGAGAAGAAATCACTCTTTCTTAATGCAAGTAAGTAAAACAAATGAACAAGAGCGACTACAAGGCACACAAACAATTTTCTTGGACAGAAATTAAAACTTGTGGCATTTCTCCATTCTACCAGCCTCCTGATCATCATTTGCAGTGGACAAATGGTTACTGTGACGCTGGAAGACGTAATAAAGCGGAGAAATCGTTGAGGAATAGGGAGCATTGTACAATATTCTTTCACCCTGAAGATACTACCGTTTATCGCTACGGCGAACATCGTTATACTTAATACTTAAAACGTACGGACAATGTATTTTCAACTTGATATGTACAAAGGAATGACGTCCACGAAAACCTAAAGTATGACGCTGAAGCGAAGTGTTAGGTCTCCAAGTGGTATCGTAGATTCTTCGTAGATTGAAGAATACTTCTACAAGGTGTTTTTTACGAAGGAAAGACTATTTAACTGCCACTTGCAGCTGAATCATTTTACTGTCTGCAGATCGATACATTCGAACCCCCACCGGAAGTGACTTAGTAGTGACCAGGTTTTGAGAATTGTCTCTAGGCATTAGTTGACCATGTGCTCCATGTTCATTCCTGCGCGTCAAGTGAGACTGAATCTACGATAACTACCAGAGCAACTTTGGTCATTTTCCGGTTTTAAAACGGAGATTAGATCGGTTCCTGCCCAACATTGGTAAAATATTCCTGTGAGCCAAATTTAGTTAAAAAGTTGGAGGATATCCTTTACTCATTGATTCAACTATTTTAAACATTCTGTACGTTATCAGATGATGACAGGAAGCATTTCACATACCTCAGGGAGAAGTGCTGATGGTGTTTCTCTATGTTTGTGGAACGATTATCACAACTATAGCTTTCCTCCATTTCCGCCGGCCGCGGTGGCCGAGCGGTTCTAGGCGCCATAGTCCTCAGAGCCATTTGAACCATTTGGACCTCCATTTCCTGATGGCGAGAGAAAGTTAGGTTCTGTCTGTAGTCGGGCATAATATTATTATTAAACTGAGCCACTGTCGCCGGCCGCAGTGGTCTCGCGGTTCTAGGCGCGCAGTCAGGAACCGTGCGACTGCTACGGTCGCAGGTTCGAATCCTGCCTCGGGCATGGATGTGTGTGATGTCCTTAGGTTAGTTAGGTTTAAGTAGTTCTAAGTTCTAGGGGACTGATGACCACAGCAGTTGAGTCCCATAGTGCTCAGAGTCATTTTTGAGCCACTGTCCGGGCGATGTCCCTCAAGAGTTGTTAGAAGACGCCTCTTATGTTAGACAGCTACCACTGGCGATCGTGAATGACGCTTGTAAATCTTCGTAATGGCTTGCCATGCATTATTTGAGGGGGTGGCGCTGTAGTGGCGTTCTGAAACTCTAGCTATGATTTCTTCTTTCGATTTTTAATTATTCTCCTAGCCTTTGTACACTCTACACTGCAAGATTTTCGGCTATGGAGATACAATTCAACCTTCGCATTACCTCATAATGACACTCATTACATCAAGGGACAGTACACTTACTATGTTTTCCTCATGATTTTGAGATAGATGTGTCAGTGGCCTGATGGATAAGTGGCATAATGTAATCTATCAATTCCCTGATGCTTTCAGGCAGGAAACATCCATTCAGAATTTCTGATGAACTGGCTTGAAGACATCGTTTCGGGATACACTCTGTCTTTCAGTTGAATCCATATGGGAATATGGTCGCTGCCACGCAAGGCATGATCCACATCCTACTGATCTGTGTCTGCAAGAGTATACGAGCTGAAAAAGAGGTCTATTGCTGTAGACTACCCTGTTGTACTGAGATGTGTTGCATGACCCACATTCATCAATATGATATCCTCTGTTTCTGCAAAACCCTGAATTATTCGAGCCATGGTGCTGATAGTGGTACATCTTCAAAGAGCGCTCTGTGCACTGAAGTATCCTAAAAGAAGAATGGGACAGGGAAGGTCAACAATAATTTCTTTAAGGGTCTAACCGTCTACAGGCTCATGTAATTTGAGGTACACATGGACATCGTGACATTAACATGGACACAAACCGTGCCAGCTACAACTTGCAGTGCTGTTGTTATGCGTACAAGTGTCATTGACGATCACGACCACCCCACCGTTCGCTCTGTCACCAACAAGGCGGCCTTTCCTGTGGAGGCTATAGCGTCCTAGCACAGAAGCATCATGATTTTTAAAATATGTCTTAAAAATGGTTCAAATGGCTCCTAGCACTATGGGACTTAACATCTCAGGTCATCAGTCCACTAGAACTTAGAACTACTTAAACCTAACTAACCTAGGGACATCACATACATCCATGCCCGAGGCAGGATTCGAACCTGCGACCGTAGCGGTCGCGCGGTTCCAGACTGCAGCGCCTAGAACCGCTCGACCACCAGCGGCCGGCTAAAATATGTCTCTTGAATACATTGGTACAGAGGTCTTTTTTTTACAAGGAGTCTCAATTTCTCCACTTATGTCCTAAACCCATTAATATTCCGCTGAAGAATCTAAGCCGCTACAACGCTGTAGCTTTCTTTTCCTCTAACTTTGTGCCAGTATGGCGAGCCACCGACTGATCAGGAGCAGTGTAGGCGATTGCCTATTCTATCTTAGAGGCATCTAGGTCCATGATGTTCCTTTGATCCTTCTAGCAGAAGCACATCTGGCAGGTAGCGAGTCACTTTGTTTTGGACTGCCATCTCCATACTTACTTTTAAATAAGGCTTCTTTTGTACTTGTTTTGTGGCTGCCTGCTTTGATACTTCTTTATCCTTCTTGCGTTTGCAACTAAAATTGCACGTACAGGTTGATTCCTGCCTCAATAGAAGTTGTTTACGTCGAAACATATATTTTAGATATCGGTTTCTACACAAAGAAAGAGTAACTGTTGACAAAGAGGAGGTTTAGTCAGTTTCAATCGTTTTTAGGCTTCTGAGTAAGGGATCCGTTTTGTTAATTTAATCTATTGACTATTCTCTCCTCAATGAATTAATTTATACATACTGATGGAGATGGGCAGTCAGTACCAGATTCATGGACAGCCTGTTCGCATTTTTCACATGTTGCTTTTCCGCTAAAATTCATTATCGAATGGGTGGAACGTTGGCGCTTGAAGTACCACATGCAGTACCAAATGTAAGGGCCAACTATAAGGAGAAAGACGTTTGTCGTCGTGATGCACATGGATATCTTCTCTAGCTCTCCATTATATCATCTTGTTATTTGTCTTACACTGACTATTCTCTATGACACATTTTTAATTCTGAGATGTCTTTTTCCATTATATCTCGTGTCTATAACCTTCCTTAAGTTGACACAGTAGTGCACCTCAATATGTCATATTCTTCCAATTTTCTAAGTCCCTTATTAGTTTCATCTGATTTAATCTATCAGTTTTAACAGAGTCGTTTTACAAATCTGAGGATACCAGGAAGTCCATCTGAAAGAGCGGCTTTTCTCCAATCATCCCGTCCTTAGCTTTTATGCGAAGATAGACAATCTGGCTCATGAACTGAGCCTATTTACAAATCAGGAAAACTAACTTCACTCAACCTGTGATTGTGATGGGTTTTCGACACTCGCTGCTGTCGACAAAAACCACGGAGATATTCATGGTGGTTGTAGGGTGCATTTGAGTTCCACAAACTGCTAGAAAGGCACTAGTCCATCAAGGAGGCCAGTGACCCAAAAGTTCTGCATTAACGAGAGTTTAATCTCAACAGTCATTCACCTGTAACGTCATGAACAGTACGTTCAATGTGCGAGGTTTTCTAACACTGTGGATTTGTTTGGGCATCAAGTGGCTGGCAAGCTGCCGTGAAGTGGATGGGTCAGGTAGGCAAGCAAGCAGTGTGGAGCATTCCGAGTCACTGCGGGAAGCCGTGAAACAAGCTGGGATGCTATCTAGTGGAGCAACTGAGAATTCTCGTGACGATTGAGAGACCCCTGGCCGCCAGATGTTTATAAACGGTTAGAAATATTGCCAGGCCCCGATTGTGCTTAAGGTAAAAGCCAAGAATTATTCACTAAAAACATGAAAACCACTTCCAAAAGAGCTATAGAATATCTAATGACGGTATCAAAATAGCAATAAAGAGATGACTTCGCTGAAATTATTACCATCGTTATATATTAAATGTTATCAGAGCTATGAAACAGAGTATATGAAACTCTTTGTAAATGCAATAATAAAAGCTACATACATGCTGCATACGTGTGGGACACACAGCTGGATGGGTCTTGATGCCAGCCATAAAAATAACCATATTTACGTTATTGTTGAACGGATGCACAAATGCATAGACAATAAAAATGTTTGTATGGATTTATGTTACACGTCTCTTCCTAAACAACTTAATCGATTTCAGCTAAATTCGGTACACATGTCATTTGTTGTCTGGTGATCATTGCTGTGGGGGCAATAACCACCTGCCTATCAGAGTGGTGGAGTGGGGGTGAAAAGGAAGCATAGGCCACGATCCGCGAATGCCCAGACTTAATTCATCCAGTATCTCAGAATGATACCACTTAGCTGACTTGCAACCAACCTTATACATAATTTCAAACCTTTGAGAAACTTTTTCTCGCTGACCACCATCACAAAATGATGAAACACATAAGTTTATCGCTTACTACTACATTATCTCTTTCGATGCAGTAAAACTACCACATCATGCATGACGTTTTAATTTATTACTTCTTTGCTACTACCTCTATTCGGAACACATTTCGCACACACTATCTAAATATGACACTGAAAGTACTTGCAGAAATATATCACCGTAAGACACAATGTTCAGGAGATATGTCGTAGTAAAGACTTAGCTTCGTGAAAACGAAACTGCAGGAAGAAATTCGCTAGAGATAGAGATGAAATAAGTGTACAAATGTGTGTGAAATACGTTAAATGCATGTGACATGTGAGTACTCTGGCAAAGCCGTGGGCAAGTAGCTCCTCCTAAGCCCCGGGGTCTAATTGAACCAAACTTACTGCACATGTAATACTATAATTAAATAAATACTGTTGAGGTGGGGGAGATAACTTGGGGATGGAGAGAGAAGGTGGGGAGGAGGTGATGGACAGAGAGGGGGACAGAGAAGATGGAACAGGTGGGAAACGAGAAAATGAACAGAGAAAGGGAACAGGATAATACGAATGCGGACAGCGGTAAAGAGGCGTTTGACAGAGATAGTGGGGAGGGGATGGACGGAGAGAGGGGGATGAGACAATTGACAGAGAGAGGGAGGAGAGGAGTTTGACAGAGAGAGGGGGAGGATGAGTTAGACAGAGAGAGGAAGGAGGAAAGAGATTGACTTAGTGTGTGGAGATGAACTTAGAGGGGCGAATAAGATATGGAATTAGAGAGAGAGAGAGAGAGAGAGAGAGAGAGGGGGGGGAGGAAGTTATGGACAGATGCAGGAGGGAGGGCAAATGGACAGAGAGTAGGGGGAGGAGCAGATGGATACAGAGAGCGAGAAGGAGCAAATGGCCCGGGAGAAGGGCAGGATGAGATGAACAAAACGTGGAGGGAGGAGAACATGGACAGAGGAGGAAGTAGGAGATGGACTAACATGAGACTGGAATAAATACATACCTGAACAATTCTAGGTACTCCGATAGTTTATTATAAATGAATTAATTCATGTTTCAGAAAATAGTGCAAAGACAAAGAGTTTCCCACAGATATACTACAGATTTGCATCAGTATGAATAATCTGTCCTGTTACCCCGATTTGCTTACGTTTCTTTAATCAAATTCCAGTAAGGTAATATTTGTAACATTAATATTTGAGCAACATAATACTGCAGCGGCAAGCACAATGAAGACATCTGTTTGAATGGCTCTTTGGCGTTCTTTTTATGATGTACATTATGTGATCAAAAGTTTCCGTAAACCTGGCTGAAAATGACTTACGAGTTCGTGGCTCCCTCCATCGGTAATGATGGACGTTAATATGGTGTTTGCTCACCCTTAGCCTTGATGATAGCTTCCACTCTAGCAGTCATGCGTTCAGTCAGGTGCTGGAAGGTTTCTTGAGGAATGGCAGCCCTTTCTTCACGGAATGCTGCCCTGAGGAGACGTATCGATGTCGGTCGGTGAGCCCTGGCACGAAGTCGGCGTTCCGAAACATCCCAAAGGTGTTCTATAGTATTCAGGTCAGGACTCTGTGCAGGCCAGTACATTACAGGGATGTTATTGTCGTGTAACCACTCCACCACAGGCCGTGCATTATGAAAAGTTGCTCGATCTTGGTGAAAGATGCATTCCCCATCCCCGAATTGCTCTTCAATTGTGGGAAGCAAGAAGGTGCTCAAAACATCAATGTAGACCTGTGCTGTGACAGTGCCACGCAAAACAAGAAGGGGTGCAAGCCACCTCCATGAAAAACACGACCACACCATAACACCACCGCCTTCGAATGTTGCTGTTGGCACTACACACTCTGGCAGATAACGTTCACTGGGCATTCGCCATACCCACACCCTGCCATGGGATCGCCACATTGTGTACTGTGATTCGTCACTCCACAGAACGTTTTTCCAATGTTTATGCTGCTTACACCAAGCGAGGGGTCGTTTGGCATTCACCGGTGTGCTTATGAGCAGCAGCTCGACCATGAAATCCAAGTTTCCTCACCTTCCGGGTTAATTGTCATAGTTCTTGCAGAGGATCCTGATGCAGTTTGGAATTCCTGTGTGATGGTCTGTATAGATGTCTCCCTATTACACATTACGATCCTCTTCAACTGTCGGCAATCTCTGTCAGTCTACAGACGAGGTCGATCTGTACGCTTTCGTGCTGTATGTGTCCTTTCACGTTTACACTTCACTATCATATCGGCAATAGTGGACCTAGGGATCTTTAGGACTCTGGATAACTCGCGTACAGACGTATGACACAGCTGACACCCAATCACCTGACAACGTTCGAAGTCTGTGAGTTCCGCGGAGCGCCCCATTCTGCTCTCTCTTTAATGTCTAATGACTACTGCGGTCGCTGATATGGAGGTCCTGGCAGTAAGTGGCAGTAAAATGCACCTGATATGAAAAACGTATGTTTTTGGGGGTGTTCGGATACTTTTGATCACATCGTGTATAAAGTCTAAATCAGAATTGATCGTTCTGCAATGTTTACAATATAATAATGTTATCTCATTCTGAAAATTATCTAGAAGTGTGTATAATGTATGTTTGAAATATAGAATTGTAAAGAATGTAACCGTGGAATGGTGGTCGTCTGGTAAGGTTTACTTGGCAGGGGAACCAAATTATTTTCGTTAGGGATATAGGATTATTTCGTTGTGCACCTGTTCGGGACTTAGGAATATTTTAGTGTAACAGTTCGGTGGATAGTGTGGTTATAAGTGACTGGCACTTTGCTACGGTCAATTGATACATAGACTTCAATGAAGTTATTGAACTTCGGGAATTCAGTTCAGTGTGGATGACCTGGTACAGTGCACAATGCCTTTGTTTTACACTCGTCACTGCCCACGAACAATCTTCTAGGCCGTTCAGCTGATGTTGTATTGATTTACGGTGTTTGAATATCAACCTGTGTAAGGGCACCATTCGTAGTAACTTTGCGACTGACCTGAATAAGCTAATAGTGGACTTTACTTCTGTGCTTTGGCAATATTATCGTGAGGGATCATTCCTTTCATATCTCCTTTATTTTATTAATCCATTCACTGATTGTCTCTGGTAAATTAATGTGCCTTATGAAAGATCAGTGCTTCTATAGGGGCTCGCAATACCAAGGGGGAGGGGTACTTTGTGTACACCTTTTGAATATACCGCAATCTAGTAAGGTGCTTTATGGTTTAAAATTTTGGAAAAATATTGTTTTTACTGATTTCTTGTATCATATTCTATAACTATTTTAAATTTTTCAGTTAAACTTCACCCAAAAATTTAAATCTTATTAGTGGATGTGACTTTCCGCAGCAGATGTCATATTCATATTCTCAAGTTCAGGAAGCCTCTTGCACATTTTTGTTACTTTAAAAGGTATGTTGTGAATGAAAATCAACGACAATTAACGAAATTTATATTTTTAAATTTTTTTTGGGGTCATAAGTGTCTCTCCACTTGGGATAAACATTACGAAAACTGCTTAGGTGTTGCGAAGGTTGTGCTAAAAGATATTTTCAGGTTCTGTGCCCTACCGATATATCAGTATCTATTTAAAAAATATGTTATTATTTAAACTTAAACACAATTAACTAAATTTGTTTTCTTAGGTGTTTCTGGTAGTAAGCATAAAGTACGTCCCTCTGCCCCGTTGGTTATAGAAAATTCATTGGTATGGCTAGTGTTAAAGCAACAGAGAATCCCCTAACTCCTAATTTATAGATGAGTCATATGCAAATTTAATGTCATGTACTGCCTTTCCTTAGGTAGCGACGAATAGTTCCCAAGTATCGATTAATTTCATAACGTTTTATTAGTTACCAACTTCGACTAATGTTGCAACCCCTATCGACGCACAGCACACCTTGTATGATGCTTGCGATCCTGGCGGTTAAACCGAGATCCCTGCTCCCTGAGGCACACAGAGTTGTACAGTTGCGCCGTCCACTTACGGATATAGAGGCCTGGCGGGGTTCAGCAGCGTCCAGCTGAGGAACTCCTGGCTCGCTGCACCTGTACACAGCCATTGAAATCTCAGTCCCCGGAAGTTTTTCGCCATTTGGAACAACCCAGAGGCCTATTAAAGGCCACAGACGCGGCAAAAATTACCGTTGACACGAGTTATGTTACTTCCGTTTTAAGTAGAACATTGGTTGCCCCGTGTAACGTACTAGATTCTAACAGTAAAAATAAGTCTTCAAACCTGTTAAAATATACCTACGGAACAGTTATATCGCTTAACTGTTCTCATCACTGACGACTATTTCTTTCCTTCCTTTTCCAAAACATAGCATTGTTCCATTTAAAATAACAAAGGCGACTATCATCTTTCGTCCAAAGTCCACATACACATTGACTAAAACACCAAATTATATACCATTTCAGCTGCAACGATTTTTGCCTGAAGCACTTTTGTCCATCACTAAAAGTTTCTGCTACGTTGTTCCGGCGATGTGGTTCAACTATCTTCCCCATATGCTGAAACTGTGCTTTTAGTCATTCCGTTCTCTGGGAAAATTAGTTACCTTTCCAATGTGTACATTACTAGTTTCAAAACTTGTTGCGCTAACAATTTTCAGAGGTTGTTGTAAAACCCATTACCCTCGTTGCGTTTCATTCGAAGAGTAAAAATGACAGCCATAGGACAGTTTCGCCGTTTGCGTGAATACTTTGGCAGTATTGTCACGTAGTGCTATTCTCCATCAATAATTTTGGTACTCAACATGCAGGTGCATCGGCAACATTAGTGAGAAAGGATACTATCATGAATTACTCTCCTCCGTACATTTGTTAAAACTGGCAACGAGAAGCTAATTCGACGGTGGACGTTGTCGCATCTGATAATGACATTGCTATTCTAAATCCGAATTTTTGCTTCCCGTCGAAACCAAACAGTAGACCAAATAGATAACTGCTGTAAATCAGGAAGCGTAAGAGAAACAAAGTCGACACTAATCCGATGGCCGAAAACACAGTACAGGTAAAATGTTTCGGCTGGAAGTAACGCGAGCTGAAACCGGTAATGACAGCGAGATAATACCTCTATTCGCTTCAGTAACGAAATACGAACTACCTGATGCTCCTGTCACGCCAGCTATTTGTTTCCTTCTAGGACCAGCGGATAACACCCAATGACGTGCTTCCCACAACACGTGCCTGCCGAAGCTGCAACAGTGAACCGTGTAAATAATTTCGTTACCGCTCTCTGTGTCCGGCTCCGTATCACTGGAGAGGTGGAATAGTAGATTATTAGCCGCAAATAATACCTGGAAAATAACGTGAAGCATCCTGGAGGCGAGGAGGAAACAAAATGAAATTGTGCCGATTGAGGGGGTATGTGATATTATTTCAGTGATTATAAAATCGAGTCAAATTTACCAATAACTTCGCTGTATGAGACCACTTACCAGTATGACGTTCCACCCACTCCGGATGCTTGCAATGATTCGGTTGGGAAGTCTTTCGTAAGGGCTTGTATCCTTTACTGAGGTAAGCTGGTGTATAACCGCTGTAATGCTCCTTGATGTCCTGAATGATGGACTTGAGATGGAGTTGGCCACTGAGCTAGTCACACACAAGTTATATTGGACGCCGATTGGGGATCTTGCTGACCACAGAGGTACCTCAACATAACACAAATGGTTCATAGAGAGACGTGCCACAAGTGGAAAAGTATCGTTCTGTTGAAAACTGGCACCACAATACTATTGCATGAGAGATACCACACAAGGAAGCAAGAAGTCCGTGACGTCCCGTTGTGCATTCAGCATTCCCTCAGTCACTACCAGCCGTAACCTGAAGTTATTCCTGACCGCTCCCCATACCTTGACACCAAGAGCCATATCGCTGTGCCTGCCCGAAACATCGAAAGGACAAGACCTTTTCCCACGTCTCCGCCACACTCGCCGACGACGGGCATACGCGGTAGTGGAGAACCATGATTCATCGCTAAAAACTATGTGACTCCATTCGTAAACCGTCCCGGCTTCCCGCTCACGGAACCGCTCCAAACGCGCAGCCGCTTTTGCTGTGAGTTAATGGCATGGTAGCCCCTAACAACCGACCAATGGTGCGGCATGACGCAGAAGCTCCAAGTAGTCCATTACTTGTTCTCCGATGGCAAGGGGAGATGTGAAGAGGTTACGATGTATTTGGTGCACAATACGGCTATGCGCCTCATGGTGGTTAGACGTGTTCGACCGGAACCTCGACAACGGGTATCCCTACCCTCACGTCCAAATGCAGTCTATCGTTGGGCCACCGCCACATCCGAATATCCCACCATCTGAACGTTGCACGATTCAACCAGCCGACCAAATAGAGACCAAAAATGGGATCCGTTTGAAAATCTGTCAGATGCGGATAATGTGTCTCATACAGGTATGGGGCATCTTCGTGTCCTTGACAGTGATTGCATACAATCTGACGCTTTGGACGCCCGTTATATACACTATGTGATCAAAAGTACCCGGACACCTGGCTGAAAATGACTTACAAGTTCGTGGCGCCCTCCATCGGTAATGCTGGACTTGAATATGGTGCTGGCCCACCTTTAGCCTTGATGACAGCTTCCACTCTCGCAGGCATGTGTTGAGTCAGGCTCTGCAAAGTTTCTTGGGGAATGGCAGTCCATTCTTCACGGATGCTGCACTGAGGAGAGGCATCGATGTCAGTCGGTGAGGCCTGGCACGAAGTCGGCGTTCCAAAACACCCGAAAGATGTCTCATAAGATTCAGATCAGGACTGTGTGCAGGCCAGTCCATTACAGGGATGTTATTGTCTTGTAACCTCTCCACCACAGGCCGTGCATTATGAAAAGGTGCTCGATCGTGGTGAAAGATGCATTCCCCATCCCCGAATTGCTCTTCAATAGTGGGAAGCAAGAAGGTGCTTAAAACATCAATGTAGGCCTGTGCTGTGACAGTGCCACGCAAAACAAGAAGGGGTGCAAGCCCCCTCCATGAAAAACACGACCACACCATAACACCACCGCCTTCGAATGTTGCTGTTGGCACTACACACTCTGGCAGATAACGTTCACTGGGCATTCGCCATATCCACACCCTACCATCAGATAGCCACATTGTGTACCGTGATTCGTCACTCTACACAACGTTTTTACACTGTTCAATCGTCCAATGATTATACTCCTTACACCAAGGTAGGCATCGTTTGGCATTCACCGGTGTGATGTGTGGCTTATGAGTAGCCGCTCGACCATGAAATCCAAGTTTTCACACCTCCCGCATAACTGTTATAGTACTTGCAGTGGATCCTAATGCCAGTTTGGAATTCCTATGTGATGGTTTGGATAGATGTCTGCCTATTACACATTACGACCCTCTTCAACCGTCGGCGGTCTGTGTCAGTCAACAGACGAGGAGTTTTGTGCTGTACGTGTCCCTTGACGTTTCCACTTCACTATCACATCGGAAATAGTGGACATAGGGATCTTTAGGAGTGTGGAATTCTCGCGTACAGACGTATGACACAAGTGACACCCAATCACCTGACCACGTTCGGCCTCCGTGAGTTACACGGAGCGCCTCACTCTGCTGTCTCACGATGTGTAATGAATACTGAGGTCGTTGATATGCAGTTTCTGGCAGTAGGTGGCAGTCAAATGCACCTAATATGGAAAACGTATGTTTCTGGGGGTGTTCAAATGGCTCAAATGGCTGTGAGCACTATGGGACTTAACATCGGAGATCATCAGTCCCCTAGAACTTAGACTTATTAAACCTAAGTTACCTAAGTACATCACACACGTCCATGCCCGAGGCAGGATTCGAACCTGCAACCGTAGCGGTCGCGCGGTTCCAGACTGTACAGGCTAGAACAGCTCGGCCAAATTTCGGGGGGAGGGGGGGGGGCGCATCTCGTGGTCGTGCGGTAGCGTTCTCGCTTCCCACGCCCGGGTTCCCGGGTTCGATTCCCGGCGGGGTCAGGGATTTTCTCTGCCTCGTGATGGCTGGGTGTTGTGTGATGTTCTTAGGTTAGTTAGGTTTAAGTAGTTCTAAGTTCTAGGGGACTGATGACCTTAGCTGTTAAGTCCCATAGTGCTCAGAGCCATTTGAACAATTTTTTTTTGAACCACATTTCGGGGTGTCCGGATACTTTTGATCACATAGTTTATATGTACCCTACAGAGTCTAGTAACAACACTGAACACGAAAAACGCTAATGTTCTTTGGTGGCCTTTCTACCTGTGACAGAGAATTGCAATTCTAATGATGTACATACCGGCCAATGGTGTGTACGTGTACGAAGTTACATTAACAGACACCCATGTCTTCTGGGTGCTTCACTTTTTTGGGCGGCAGTTTTTTTTTTGTTATTATTAACATGTTCCATTTCATTAAGTAATACTAAATGTTTGCCATGCAGTGTTTTTGATAAATTGATAGTTTGAAGAAAACCGAAAGTATAACTCTACATAAGTCACATTTCGGTTTTTACTTTATTTCCCCAGTTTCTTACTTGTAGAAAAAGTTTTTGACACTGAGCATACATAATTCGCTGTACTTGTAAAATGTATAAGGTAGTATTTGAAGCGAATATCAACTGAAATGTATTGCAATAAAACATCTTTTTTCTTTTTATAGTTTTATCTTTTGTTATAAAAGATGCTATTCTGTTTTTTTTTTTTTTTTTGTTTATCCTGAAAGCGAGTGAAGTGGCAAAGCTGTAGCACACTGATCTAACATTCAGGATTAAGAAGTTTGAAATCCAAATTCGGGTATCCAAATTCAGGTTTCCTGTGGTTTCCCTAAGTCGTTTACTGCGATTGCCGGTATGTTTAAACTGAAATATCATGATAGATTTGCTTCCCCGTCTTTTGAAAACCCTAGTGCATTACGCCCTCGTCACAGATTTTCCCTTTTTTTAATTTTTTGGTGTATTGTTTGCTTCACTTCGTACGATGACTGACGCTGGGAACACAATTGAGGGGCTATCGTTTCCTACATCAGCAGATACTGATGAGATTTTACAGAAGAATAAAAGGAGAGCGGATAAAGGAGAAGATCGGCAGACACGGGGGAAGTAAGAGTGTGTAAGTGAACTCAGCCTGACCTCTGCACTTTCCCCCCCAGGCAGAGTGCAACACGTTAGCTTGCCGCATCACCGACGTGTCTCCACAGTAGAAAGCCAACTGCGGCAATGTAAAGCTAGCGCTTCAACGAAATTTCATTGTTTTCTGTGGTGTCGAGGCTACTACTGAAGCTGTGTCATACTCGCGTCTATAGATCACATTAACTGCAGCAGAGGGATAGGGAGAAAAACTCATTACGTCCGTAGGTACTTCTCAGAATCATAATGGTGTCTGAACTTCTTTGAGTAATTTTGTTCAGTGACTGTTTTTCAAAGATAGTATATGAACTGTTTCCAGTGTAGACTTTAATCCCCAGAAGTAGCCCTGCGTAACGTCAAACTTACGATAACAACTCTAATGAAATTTTCACTCTGCAGAGTAGTGTTCGCTGATGTGAAACTCCTTGGCAGATTAAAACTGTGTGCCGGACCGAGACTCAAACTCTGGACCTTTGCCTTTCAAACGACATGATGATTCTCAATATCTTGCACGCAATGAGACAAAAATGTCAATCGCAATTCAAGTTTACATTTTTCATACAAATTTTTCATTTTTACAGGATGTCGCGGTCCGCTACGCCCCATGTAGCAATCATTCTAACGATGTCATATCATAAAACTTTTCTAATGTTCATCATTGCAGTTGGTCAATAGAGGGCTGACATCCCTCTAAAAATGTCAACAGCCGTGTGGAGCACGCTTTGCATCGGTCGTCAGCACAGTGTTAAGAAAGAAAAGTCTGTTGTGTAGAGTTGTAAGAGACGTACAGACGTCCATATTAGACTTCCATGATGGCGCTACCTGAGGACATGTGAAGCCAAGTGAGACTCTTTGATACGCAGTATTCGTTTCCAAATAGTGATCGCGATGTTTGCGTTCGATTTCTATACTGCAGCAAAGTGGTTCTTCAAACGCACCATCTACATTTATATTTCGCAATTTACCTTCGACGTGTCCGAAGGGCACTTCTGGTTTCATTATCTGTCACAGATCAGTACGAAAATGGTATGTGGGACGAATTATTGCCGGCAGACCTCAGTATTAGCTTTAATTTTTTGGATTTTCTCATTGTGGTCATTTCGCGAGACGTACGTGAGAGGAAGTAATACGTTGCCTAACTCTCTTCGGGACATACTCTGGGAATTTGAACTGTAAACCTCTCCGTGATAACCAGCTCCTCTCTTGTAGTGTCTGCCACTGTTAAACAATACCGTAACGCTCTGGCCCTGAATAAACGATTCCGCGACAAAACGGTCAATTCTTCGATAGATCGTCTCTACCTCTTGTACTTTTCCAACCTGGTAAGGGTTCCAGACTTACGAGGAACACTCAAGAATCGACAGAACAAGTGTTTTGTAAGCATTTCCATTCGTGGATGAATTAAGTTTACTTATGACTCTTCCTATGAATCTCAGGTGGTATCTGCTTTCCCCAGATTTTTATATTTTGTTATTTGGGCACTGTATATATTTTGGATAGGGTCCGCCTTTAGCAAAACACACTTTTGATTTTTAACCCAAACATGTTTCACTGCAGTTGCAGCATCTTCAGTGGGCTTTTATTTTTCATCTGTTAAAGATAAAGAGTGTTCTTTGCTGTTTGTGTACATGTAGCTATTAGTTTTTAAATCGTAATTACAGATATTGGAAAAAACACATGAATTATGAATTCATACATTTTTACCACATGGTGTGGTTTTTCTGATGTATTGTGTTTCTACAGTGACCGCTTTGTTTCACAGTTTGTCATCTGCAATCACTTATACCTCAAAGTAGATAAATTGTTTAAGACAAAATTACGATTTGAAAACTTGTTATTTCTAAGCCTGAGATTATTTAATTCTATATGCGTGTGTGTGTCTATTTCCATAATGTTTAACTTTCATTTTCTTTTTATTCATCTTCATCACTGCCAAACACTATATACCGACCTAATCTTCAGAATTCTTCTGTAGCATCACATTTAAAAACATTCTATTCTGTTGTTCTTCGAACTGCTTATCGTCCAACTTTCAATTCCATACAAGGTTACACTACAGATAAATCATCATCATCATCATCATTTAAGACTGATTATGCCTTTCAGCGTACTGTATGGAGCATCGCCCCTTTATAAAATTCCTCCATGATCCCTTATTCAGTGCTAACATTGGTGCCTCTTCTGATGTTAAACCTATTACTTCAAAATCATTCTTAACCGAATCCAGGTACCTTCTCCTTGGTCTACCCCGACACCTCCTACCCTCTACTGCTGAACCCATGAGTCTCTTGGGTAACCTTGCTTCTCCCATGCGTGTAACATGACCCCACCATCTAAGCCTGTTCGCCCTGACTGATACATCTATAGAGTTCATTCCCAGTTTTTCTTTGATTTCCTCATTGTGGACACCCTCCTGCCATTGTTCCCATCTACTAGTACCTGCAATCATCCTAGCTACTTTCATATCCGTAACCTCAACCTTGTTGATAAGGTAACCTGAATCCACCCAGCTTTCGCTCCCGTACAGCAAAGTTGGTAGAAAGATTGAACGGTGCACAGATAACTTAGTCTTGGTACTGACTTCCTTCTTGCAGAAGACAGTAGATCGTAGCTGAGCACTCGCTGCATTAGCTTTGCTACACCTCGCTTCCAGTTCTTTCACTATGTTGCCATCCTGTGAGAATATGCATCCTAAGTACTTGAAGCCGTCCACCTGTTCTAACTTTGTTCCTCCTATTTGGCACTCAATCCGTTTATATTTCTTTCCCACTGACATTACTTTCGTTTTGGAGATGCTAATCTTCATACCATAGTCCTTACATTTCTGATCTAGCTCTGAAATATTACTCTGCAAACTTTCAATCGAATCTGCCATCCCAACTAAGTCATCCGCATATGCAAGACTGCTTATTTTGTGTTCACATATCTTAATCTCACCCAGCCAGTCTATTGTTTTCAACATATGATTCATAAATAATATGAACAACAGTGGAGACAGGTTGCAGCCTTGTCTTACCCCTGAAACTACTCTGAACCATGAACTCAATTTACCGTCAACTCTAACTGCTGCCTGACTATCCATGTAAAGACCTTTAATTGCTTGCAAAAGTTTGCGTCCTATTCCATAATCTCGTAGAACAGACAATAACTTCCTCCTAGGAACCCGGTCATATGCCTCTTCTAGATCTATAAAGCATAGTTACAAATACCTGTTCCACTCATAACACTTCTCCATTATTTGCCGTAAGCTAAAGATCTGGTCCTGACAACCTCTAAGAGGCCTAAACCCACACTGATTTTCATCCAATTGGTCCTCAACTAATACTCGCACTTTCCTTTCAACAATACCTGAGAAGATTTTACCCACAACGCTGATTAAAGAGATACCTCTGTAGTTGTTACAATCTTTTCTGTTTCCATGTTTAAAGATAAGTGTGATTACTGCTTTTGTCCAGTCTGATGGAACCTGTCCCGACTCCCAGGCCATTTCAATTATCCTGTGTAGCCATTTAAGACCTGACATTCCACTGTATTTGATGAGTTCCGACTTCATTTCATCCACCCCAGCTGCTTTATTGCACTGCAATCTATTGACCATTTTCTCCACTTCCTCAAATGTGATGCTATTTCCATCATTATTCCTATCCCGTTCTACCTCGAAATCTGAAACATTACTGATCGTATTTTCACCTACATTGAGCAACTCTTCAAAATATTCCCTCCATCTGCCCAAGGCATCCACAGCATTCACCAGCAGTTTTCCTGACCTGTCCAAAATACTTGTCATTTCCTTCTTACCTCCCTTTCGAAGACTGCTAATTACACTCCAGAATGGTTTTCCAGCAGCTTGTCCCATAGTCTCCAACCTGTTTCCAAAGTCTTCCCAAGATTTCTTCTTGGATGCTGCAATTATCTGTTTGGCTTTGTTTCTTTCTTCAACGTAACTTTCTCTGTCTACCTGAGTTCTAGTATGTAGCCATTTTTGATACGCCTTCTTTTTCATTTTACAGGCTGCCTTGACTGTGTCATTCCACCAAGCTGTTTGCTTCATCCTACTTTTACACACTACTGTTCTAAGACATTCTTTAGTCACTTCTAGTACTGTGTCCCTGTACCTTGTCCATTCCTTTTCCAATGACTGTAATTGACTACATTCAACTAACTGGTACCTTTCTGAGATCGCTGTTATGTACTTGTGCCTGATTTCCTTATCCTGAAGTTTCTCCAATCTTATCCTCCTACATATGGACCTGACCTCCTGCACTTTCGGCCTCACAATCCCAATTTCACTGCAGATTAAATAATGATCAGTGTCATCAAAGAATCCCCTGAATACACGTGTGTCCCTCACAGCCTTCCTGAATTCCTGATCTGTTATTATATAGTCAGTGATAGATCTGGTTCCCCTGCCTTCCCAAGTGTACCGGTGAATGTTCTTATGTTTAAAAAAGGAGTTTGTGATTACTAAGCCCATACTGGCATAGAAATCCAAGAGTTGTTTCCCGTTCCTGTTGGCCTCCATATCCTCTCCAAATTTACCCATAACCTTTTCATACCCTTCTGTTTGATTTCCAATCGTGGCGTTAAAACCACCCATGAGCAGAACACTGTCCTTGTCCTTTACTCTAACAACTACATCACTGAGTGCCTCATAAAAACTATCCATCTTATCTTGATCTGTCCCTTCACAATGCGAATATACTGACACAATCCTAATTTTCTTGCTAGACACTGTCAAATCTATCCACATCAGTCGTTCGTTTACATACTTTATTGCAACTACGCTGGGTTCCATTTCTTTCCTGATGTAAAGCCCTACACCCCATTGTGCTATTCCTGCTTTGACTCCTGACAGGTAGACCTTGTATTCTCCCACTTCCTCTTCTTTCTCACCCCTTACCCGAATGTCACTAACAGCTAAAACGTCCAGCCCCATCTTACTTGCAGCCTCTGCCAGCTCTACCTTCTTCCCAGAGTAGCCCCCATTGATATTAATAGCTCCCCATCTCATTACCATTTGTTTGCCAAATCGTATCTTAGGAGTCCCTGGTTTGTCAGTTAGAGGTGGGACTCCATCACCTCCAAAGGTCCGAGGCATTTTGCTCTGATTGTTGCCAGCATCATATTTATAGTACCAGGGAAGCTGGTTGCTAGCCTTACTTGCCCCGAGTCCCATTGGGTTTTACCCCTAACGGTTGAGGGACTAACCGGTGGATTTGGTAGTCTTTGCCGTATGAGCACAAAGGTGATCACAACTCATAATATGTCCGAGATGCCCAGCCTTATTCCAAAGTAACTGGTACCCCGACTGTCGGGACCACTTACTTGGCCACTCATACGTTGCCCGTGGTTCATGAACTAGGACATGACTACAGGAACCCACACCATGAGCCAGATAAATACCTTCCTAAAAAGATCCTAACACTTAAATCTGTATTCAATGTTAACAAATTTCTCTTCTTCAGAAACACTTTTCTGGCCATTGCCAGTCTACATTTTGTATCCTCTATACGTCGGTCATCATCAGTTACTTTGCTGTCCAAATAGTAAAACTCGTCTACTACTTTTAATAACTCGATTCTTAATCTAATTCCCTCAGAATCATCTGATATAATTCGACTACATTCCGTTGTATTTTTTTTTTTTTTTTGCTTTCGTTGATATTCATCTTATATCCTCGTTTCAGAACGCTGTTCATTTCACTCAGCTGCTCTTCCTCGTCCTTTTCTGTCTCTGACAGATTTACAATGTCATCGGCAAACCTCGAAGTTTTTATTTCTTCTCCCTGTACTTTAATTCCTACTCCAATTTCTTCTTTGGTTTCATTTACTGCTTGCTCAATGTAGAGACTGAATAACATCGGAGATAGGCTACAATCCTGTCTGACTCCATGCACAGATTGAATAACGTCTGGAATAGGTAGCTCTCCCTTCTGAACCACTGCCCCTCGAGCCTTATAACTGCCATCTGGTTTCCGTACAACTTATAAATGTCTTTTCGGTTCCTGTATTTCAGCCCTACTACCTTCAGAGGAAAGTAAAAGAGGCGTTTGAAGGAAAGAGAAGCGGTTGTATGAAAATTAAGAACTCAGATCGAAAGCCACCACTAAGCAAAGAAAGGAAGGCTGCGAGTTTGAAGGACTATATAGAGGGGCTGTGTAATGGAGATGAACTTGAAGGCTATATTATAGAGAGAGAAAAGGATTTTGATGAAGATGGTACAGGAGACATGATACTACGAGAATAATTTGACAGAGCACTGAAAGAATTAAGTGAGAAAACGTCCCTGGGGTAGACGACATTCCATCAGAACTACTGATAGCTTTGGGAGAGACAGCCACGACAGAATTATTCGACCTGGTGAGCAAGATGTATGATATAGGTGAAATACCCACAGACTTCAAGAAGAATGTAATACTTCCAAGTGCAAAGAAAGCAAGTGTTGACAGGTGTGAATATTACCGAATTATCAGTTTAATAATTCATAGCTGCAAAATACTAATACGATTTCTTTACAGAATAATGGAGATACTGCCAGAAGGAGACAAAGAGGAAAATCAGTTTGGATTCCGAAAAAATGTGGGAACACGCGAGGCAACACTGACCCTACTACTTCTCTTAGAAGATAGGTTAAAGAAAAGCAAACTTACGTTTATAGCGTTTTTAGACTTACACAAAGCTTTTGACAATACTTGTTTTATGATATTATCGTAAATGACCTTTTTGATCTCAAATATTTGACTTGTCTAAATGCCATCACATTCAGCTTACCAGAAGAGACCTTGATATTATGTTCTTGGCACTGCAAGCTCAGCTTGTGAACAGCGGTTAGCTGTTAACTAGTTATCAGCAAATAAACAGCTGATAGTATCTTTAAATGGGATAAACTAAATTTTTCCTCTGTCCCTAGAGGTCGTCGATATACACTCCTGGAAATGGAAAAAAGAACACATTGACACCGTTGTGTCAGACCCACCATACTTGCTCCGGACACTGCGAGAGGGCTGTACAAGCAATGATCACACGCACGGCACAGCGGACACACCAGGAACCGCGGTGTTGGCCGTCGAATGGCGCTAGCTGCGCAGCATTTGTGCACCGCCGCCGTCAGTGTCAGCCAGTTTGCCGTAGCATACGGAGCTCCATCGCAGTCTTTAACACTGGTAGCATGCCGCGACAGCGTGGACGTGAACCGTATGTGCAGTTGACGGACTTTGAGCGAGGGCGTATAGTGGGCATGCGGGAGGCCGGGTGGACGTACCGCCGAATTGCTCAACACGTGGGGCGTGAGGTCTCCACAGTACATCGATGTTGTCGCCAGTGGTCGGCGGAAGGTGCACGTGCCCGTCGACCTGGGACCGGACCGCAGCGACGCACGGATGCACGCCAAGACTGTAGGATCCTACGCAGTGCCGTAGGGGACCGCACCGCCACTTCCCAGCAAATTAGGGACACTGTTGCTCCTGGGGTATCGGCGAGGACCATTCGCAACCGTCTCCATGAAGCTGGGCTACGGTCCCGCACACCGTTAGGCCGTCTTCCGCTCACGCCCCAACATCGTGCAGCCCGCCTCCAGTGGTGTCGCGACAGGCGTGAATGGAGGGACGAATGGAGACGTGTCGTCTTCAGCGATGAGAGTCGCTTCTGCCTTGGTGCCAATGGTGGTCGTATGCGTGTTTGGCGCCGTGCAGGTCAGCGCCACAATCAGGACTGCATACGACCGAGGCACACAGGGCCAACACCCGGCATCATGGTGTGGGGAGCGATCTCCTACACTGGCCGTACACCACTGGTGATCGTTGAGGGGACACTGAATAGTGCACGGTACATCCAAACCGTCATCGAACCCATCGTTCTACCATTCCTAGACCGGCAAGCGAACTTGCTGTTCCAACAGGACAATGCACGTCCGCATGTATCCCGTGCCACCCAACGTGCTCTAGAAGGTGTAAGTCAACTACCCTGGCCAGCAAGATCTCCGGATCTGTCCCCCATTGAGCATGTTTGGGACTGGATGAAGCGTCGTCTCACGCGGTCTGCACGTCCAGCACGAACGCTGGTCCAACTGAGGCGCCAGGTGGAAATGGCATGGCAAGCCGTTCCACAGGACTACATCCAGCATCTCTACGATCGTCTCCATGGGAGAATAGCAGCCTGCATTGCTGCGAAAGGTGGATATACACTGTACTAGTGCCGACATTGTGCATGCTCTGTTGCCTGTGTCTATGTGCCTGTGGTTCTGTCAGTGTGATCATGTGATGTATCTGACCCCAGGAATGTGTCAATAAAGTTTTCCCTTCCTGGGACAATGAATTCACGGTGTTCTTATTTCAATTTCCAGGAGTGTATACTGCATATTAAAAATTGTAGGTGACTGACGGCAGCCATGCCCGAGCCTCCTGATTTACTTCAATTTTACGAAATATCTTTATTATTATATTTTTAATCAAGATGAAACAGGACTCTACGAAAAAATTTAGGAAGTTGTTGAAAGTTGATTTCTGAGTGTTTTGGTGGAAGGTGTATATCTGGTGTATATCTTATGTATGGTATCTACCGGTCTTATACCTCTGTAATTGCCGAATTTATTTTCATTTCTTTTCTTGAAATGAGATACTACAGCGTAATTATGTAACTATGATTTATTCAGTTTGTTTTCCCAATTATATTTGCTTATTTGAAAATACCTTCACAGCAGTTAATAACTCTGTAATATGGAATCACCAATGCGTGAAATACCAAAACAACTATGTAGGGACGCAGAAGTACGGTGACGTGGTTGCCGTCGCTGTGGGAACAGTCTAACGCAGCGTCATTGTCCCCCCGTCCCATTGTATTCACCACACGTGAGATGCATATTGACCCACTCTTCGCCAAAAAAACTATCCGTATTGCTGCGTGTCAGTATTAACGTACAACTAACACTTCAGGGTGAAGAGTAAAGTGGACATTACTGCTGACAACAGCAAGTAGTGTGTATCACTGAAATAAGTTCGTTTCAAAAACGAAAGACACAAACATATATACAGTCGACATTTGTAATGTCGTACACTGTTTTCAACGCCATATAGATACAAAACTCACTGCGGCAAGAAACCAAAGGAAATGCGGTAACTCTGTAACTAACCACCGGACACCTTTTAGATCTCTTACAACAAATTACTCAGAAGGTATCCCCGAAACGTCTGTGAAAGTTTGTCGGACGATTCCTGGCTCACCTTGTATAGAGGGTGTAAACGACAACTGTTTACAACGTACCACAGTGCTGAAGATGAAGTCCAGACAAAAACTTTGATTCGTATCAATTGTGATCTAACAAGCTGGGTAACAACCACGAATTGCCCTACAGAAGCTACCTAAGCTACAGGGCATGCGCACCACGCGAGTTTTTGGCTAAAACCGCCCTTGAATATTAAATATACCTTCGCCTTGATCTTGCAAAATGTAAGAAACCTTTAAGTAGATTTCAAGTCAATATATTGTAACTTGTAACGGTATAAAATTAACAATTAAATAAATTTGTTTGCCTGACCTTCTTACTAAAAAAAGACTGTGTTTGCAAGTGTTAAGTTTAGATCTAAATGCAATTGTAATTAGTTTTGCATAACGCTTACAAAAGCTTCTTTCTTTCACTACAAGGATAGAAAAGTTTAAATGAATAGTATTAATGAAATAGTCGACCAAGACGGTGGCGTACGAGGACGAGAGGACACTGAAAATCTCGCGTGGCTTACACAAGCTGCAATTGAGGTGGCTATTGTTGGTATTTGAGGTTGTTTCCTGGCTTGTCAGACGACAAGTGACACAATTAATTCGTCCCGATTTCCTCAACACCACTGTGGTACGCTGAGAACAGTTATCGTTTACACCCTGCATAAATATGTCTGTCTAAAGCCATCCCTCTCCTCTGAAAGATGTGTTTCATTTTTTATTTATAGTCTGTTAGAGATTAAAACTCTGGTGTATATCTTATGTATGGTATCTACCAGTCTTATACCTCTGTAATTGTCGAATTTATTTTCATTTCTTTTCTTGAAATGAGATACTACAATGGCATATTCCTCCATTCGTCTGGGGATTTCCATTTCAACCAAAACAACTTACAGAACTTGAACTAAAGAAAGGTGGTAGCATATTTAATAAGCTCTGAATTAATTCCGTCTTCACCAATAGCTTCTCGGTCTTTTGTTTTGAAAAGTGTCTGATCGAGTTCTTGAGCTGTAAGTATATCCCCTGTATAAGCTTCTTCTCTTACCTCGGAATCCCCGAGCTCATGTCATTTCTATACACTTTCATCATACCACATATTTTTGTAATATGTTATCCACTGTTTTATCGATAAAGTTTTATATAATCTGTTTCCATTCCTGCTTTACTGAGATATTTGATTATTTTGAAGGCCTGTCTTTGCCTTCCATGAATGTCTTCTTCGATATTACTCAAGAACCGATCGCATTACCGGCGGAGTCAGGGATTTTCTCTGCCTCGTGATGGCTGGGTGTTGTGTGATGTCCTTAGGTTAGTTAGGTTTAAGTAGTTCTAAGTTCTAGGGGACTGATGACCATAGCTGTTAAGTCCCATAGTGCTCAGAGCCATTTTGATCGCATTACCTGTTCGTGGCTTCTATCGTTATACGTTATAACGTCCAAAATGTACCACTGACTTCAACCATAGAACAAAAATTGCATAGCTGCGTAAGAACGTTGCATTCATTGAGAAGCAGAGCTATCAAATATTTAATGCCACTCGGGAAACGGGTCCGTGAGGTGTTGATTAACACTATGCGAGGGCCAGCAGCGTGTTCGCTTCTAAATTACAGGCCACCTGGGATCACTCGGTGTAATCGAATACAGCAAACCACTAACCACAAAATGGAATTGTTAAGTGGTACAGCGAATTTACTGCCACTAATATATCAGATAAACGTGTGCACTGTCGCACAGCAGAACAGCATTTAGGCCAAAGGTTTTGTGCAGTCATTGAACGGCCACATTTGACATTTCCCACGGTCACACAAACCGTATGCCATGATGACTGATGCATGATAAAGTAAATTTCAGGGAGTGTTCCTAAAATACTAAGCTGCAATGAAACAGAGAGAAATGAGTAAGGATGCGGCCGAAACCAAACATTAAATTCTATACAGATCACGCATTGACTAATTTAAAGCCGCATTACTGAATAAATGATAGATTAAAATGTTAATTCGTTCCTCATGTTTTTTCCAGGCGCTATGGAAAAATCCTTAAATGTATTATTGATTAATAAATGATTGTAGTAATTAGTTTCACGTTACTGATCTGTATTCTGATTCAAGTACAATATTAAAAAAGAGCAGCTTGCTGTTCTCCTTTCTTTTTTTGTACGTTTTTTGTAATGCGGTTCAAATGAGCACACCGTTTAGTTCACGTTGTTGAACATGGGAATCCGCAGCAGACAATCCCTACGTGTTCCCATGTTGACCCAACAGGTCCGTCTATTACTGATAATCGGGAGGCGCTGTGAGAGCTGTGGACTATGTGAACACTATTGCCGATCACGTGCACCCGCTCGTGGTTGATGTTTTGTTAACCGTCAGTGCCACAAGGCCAGAGTCGTGCTCAAGTAGTAAGCAGAGATGGTGTGTTCTAATTGATGTCTTGGCCACGAAATTCACCTGATATCAACCCAATGGAACTGACCTGGGATCCTATCTGGTCCTAGCTCCACGCCACATATATGCGACCATTAATTTAAGAGAACCGTGTGATCTGTGCGTATGCATCTGGCGCCATAGTCCTCCAGAAACCTACGAAGAGCATGTGTAATTCACTCCGTGTAGAATCGATGCTGTATTGCGTTCCTAAGATGTATGTATCGACGTAGAAGACGCAGTCTTGTGAAATTGGATGGACGTTTTTGAGACACAATGCAACTTTTCGTGTATTTATTCATTTAAATATTCTACGTAACAAGACAAGAGCTCATATAATCTGACAACTCAATAACATGTAAATTTAAAAATCTCGAATACAGTGTGGTCAGAAACAATTTCTTGTTCACGTTGCACAAATATCTGGCTGAGTTATAGACTGAACTAAACATCCTGCACTATGCAGGCTGGTCAGAAACTGTCTCAAAAGCTCGTAAGAGAGTTTCAGGGCAGCTTATCTAGAGAATTAATAATTAGGAAAATATCCGATTGAAGGTACCCAAGCAGGCAGTTGTGTGCGCAAATTCAAGCGCACCGGCAGGTATAATTTGTGTCAGTTGTTCTCATGCCGCAGATGATAGCGCACGAGACTGTTCAGTCTTTGGCTCGCGTTCGATCCTTATTACCATCCCATGCCCAGTTTTCGTATCCCGCTCTAGATTGGTTTTAGGACACCAAAAGAAGTAAACTTTTGGTGACACCACCTCTGGCTTGCCGCTTGAATTTGCGCGCGCAATGCTTGATTGAATAACTTCAGTATTAATTAACCTGGTAACGGCGCTACGTATCGAATATATTTTCTTAACAATTATTTCTCAATAAAACTTATCATGCAACCCCCTTACGAGCTTTTGAGACAGTTTCTGTCCACCCTGCATAGTTCAGGATGCTTAGTTCAGTCTATAACTCATCCAGATGTTTGTGTAACGTGAACGAGAAATAAATAGTAAACGGCAGTCCATTACTAGACTCACAGCGAGTTGCGGGAAGTTTGCGAGGCATAAGTGAGTTTAGAATTTAATCGTGATGTGCAGTATGCAGTAACTGTAAGTTAAGCAAATTAGAGTATCTAAGAGATAAACAAATTAGAATATTTAAGAAAATGCAGGAGGAATACTTCTTCAGTATTATCCTCGCAAAACGGCACAGAAAATCTGTGAGCTTCACTAGGATGATAAGATTTACTCAGCTTTGCTGACACTATCATTTAATCAGAACGTTATATCGGAATTAATGTTGACAGCATCCAAACATCTCTTTTTTCCCCTCCAGTCCCTCATTCCCTGTGCCCCTTTTCCTCTATTGATAAAAAGTGGAAAGGGTGGAGCTCGGCTGTGTTTTCGGCCCCTATTACGGCGTCCTCGCCCACGCTGGAAGCATGGCTGCGCCCTGCCGATAGGATGTTGGACGGCTTGCTGCAGACTGCTCTACGGCCATAAATATTTTCCGGGCCGGAGGCAAGGGGGTCGGGTCGTTAGGCGGGCTCGCAGGACACAGAAGGCGCCCAAAGGTTCGAGCCAGCCCTGCTATATGGCCGCTTCACAATGTCGTCTAAAACCCTTCTCGTTACTCTCCGGAGCGACTGCCTGTCCTGCGCGAGAGCAAGGACGACGTCATTCTCGACGAAGTGTCGAAGGTCTCCTACCTCAGCTTCCAAATGTTAAAGGTGACATGTCGTGTAGGAACCTTTTTCCACGTAATGTGAAATGTTCTGTGCTCCATGCCAGTGTCACATTTACTGAAGCAACAGTTCTTCAATAATGCGACTATGTGAGAGAAACTTTCATTTACACTGTTTAAAGAGCGTGGCAGAAAATGCTTCCAAACGACAGTATACTGTGTTACGTCAACGCTTTGAGAAACATTAAGAATCCAACGCAACTTAAGACACACTAACCGGTTTATTTATAGGAAGTAATTATATCACAGATCTCTTTTTTTTTTTTATGCTAACTCTTAAAAATGTCATCCTCAAGTGGTGGTGGTAGAAATTGTTCTCAAACATTTGTGGTCTTTGGCGGAGCCGTAGCAAAGAATTCTTCTTTATGGTTTTTTACAACTGCAACATATCCATGACGAACACATCGACTTTGATCTTTTTGTGTATACAAACAAATCAAGTGACATGGCGTTAGCAAAAAATACCTACACTTAAAGTGATCATTGACTGGATAACATTTCTGTCTCGGTGTAAAGTGAATAACAAATAGCATAGCTTCACTATCCGCTTTTCTAAACAAAATAAATGTTCGTATTTCTTATTAGTTCGTTATTTATTACACTAAAAACGTTGGAGTTACTCCCGCCGTACCCTATTACACAGTCTACAAACGCAATTTTCTTTCTGGCAATGATAACTGGTCACAACATGGATCTGCTTTCAGTGGAAACATAACTACTCTAAGTAGTAAACAGTCTTCCAAATTCAGCCATGATCAGACCGTACTCTATGTCATAAACATATCGTTGAGTATGAGGATTCTGTTGAATGTCTAATAGAAACACTGCTGGAAGAAGAAGTATGCATTTTGCTTACCAAACTGGTGAGATGATGTCCCTAGAATATATCATTAAGTAACGTTCAGAAATTAATACTTATCAGTAGACTCACCTCGTTGACTTCATATCGTTCTAGGAATTTCCTTGTCGAACTAATAATGCTTGTTAAGTGGCAATCACATTACACAAAAAAGAAAAAGCTTCATTTTATGATTTTATCGTACCTGAGCTACAATGTTAAGAAAATCAGTCTACAAAATTCACAAACCTGTTTCAAAATATAGATTCTGCTAAGCCTTTCTCAGACATACTTCTTTGAGATCACTAGTTAACACAAAACGTTACCATACTTTGTTTGTCCTATTCTGTTTCTTTCCTAATATTTCTTCTCTCGATCTCTTGTTTTGTTCCTTCCATAGAAAATGCTAAACTTCATATTCCGTCAGTTCGCTGGGAGTTTTGACAATCAACTGAGTGCTTTCTGTAATATACTAACTTGTCGAATTAGTTGCTATATGCTACCTTTTTCAATTCAACATCAGAAGGAGGAACATTATATACAGACATTTATTCATTATTTCTTTATAAAAGTTCTATGGACGTTGAAGGCTAAAACAATACTTTCGGTAGCATTTAAGGTAGCGTTCAAGGACATGGCAAACTTCTAGTATCACATCGCTTCACTTCTTTCTGTTTGGTTCCGGGGGTACTTGGCAAGGGGAGAACTAATTGATGATTTCTAATGTTCATGATTTCTAATACTCATTATCACTATTATCGATGCACGTACTGTACACTTACCTAGCCTCTTGCATTAAGCACAGACAGGCTACAGGCAGTAACAAAGTAGAAAATGATATTGAGGGAATGTATGGGTAAAACTCCAGTAGAATGTCGCGAACTTGGAGCGTATCGCTAGTAAAATGGAATAGTCTCCAATAGCATATTACTGAGCTTTCTGCTTCCGTGGGGCGGTTCTGGTTTCGTGCAGTGGTTCGCCTGGACCATGGCTTATCTGTACATGATCATCACCCTCGTGTAACAAGTAACGTGGGTCGCACGACCTGGCGACGTGCTTCCACCGATCAACGGTCTTATCTTGATGATCTCGTGACCACTGAAATCGTAGCTGACGATTTCGTCGAGTTAACGCGGGAACACATAGAGGTCGTATGTTGCGGTGCCCGACGTTCGACGCTGTGCGCTTAAAGGTAGGATCTGCTTCGACATATTGTCTAGTAATCGCAGTTTCAACGTCCTACAAGTACTTTCCATAGATGCTCACAAATGTAGTCCTGAAATAGTTGACTAGCTTCACCGTTTCCGAGATTCTCGTTCCAAGGTGCCGGACCACAGAAATCTGCCCTTTGTCAATGTCGCTTATGACAGTGGATTTTCAAATTTGAGATTCTTCTCGGCGCTACAAAGATTTAACATTCGTCTCTGCTTTGCTTACGTACTTCCACATTTTACTTTGCAAACGTGTTTTGGGTCTGTATGTTATTATACAATGCATACACGTCTGCGGAAACAGACACTGCTGACGATCCAAGTCTGTACTAAATATTACGAAAGTGATGCGCAAATTGTGAAATCAATTTGACTTCAAGTGTACTGGTTATTAGGGACACAAGAAAATTTCCCACTTACGAGAGCGGTTGCCTTAATTACTTCGGCAATCCGTGCATGCTCCCCGGACCGATCCAAACCTCCATATAGCAGACTATCCACATCCCCCAATGCTCGCACAGTATGCTGCTCTCGTAACAGGGAGAGGTAATATTGCTATTGTCGTCTTCAGCCCGTCGCGGGACGTAATACATATTTTAGTTTGTAATGTTCTTCAGAACATTGTAAAATAACATGCTGACATCGTATGAGTAAAACACAGACTTTACAAGTAAAACTGTAGATTACGTGCCTCGATGGGCTAAAAACGATGATAACAACATTGTCTCTCCCTCTCTGGGGATTACACACGAAATATCCGTGTCCAATGCATTCAAAAAGGACTACCCTAGGGGAGCTAGAAAGCCTCTCGAAAATGACGACGTTACTGGCAACATCTTTATCGGCAATCAGTGCCAATATAGCCACGACGTCGAATTCGGAAGTAGAATTCAACACCGACGTATTGCCAACGATGACGCTGTGGCCATGGAGACTAGTAGCACCGAGGAAGCTCGTTCCACTAGTGCCAGTAACAGAGGTGACCAAGGACGCCCAACACGAGAAAACTGATGTCATCGGAGAAGGACTGGCTATCATAGAAGATGATATGCAGAACATGGCACATAATCTTAATGTGCTTTCAGCGAATGAGGAAGCCCTCTAAAGTAGGTAGATCGTTCCCGAAGAAGCATAAGAAACGTAAGATGGCTTGCCCTGCTGTTGAACAATGAGCGTCCATGTTGCACGACAAGGCTAAATAAACAGGTCGCAGTATTGCCGACGAAACGTCAGGGAATGTCAGCTGTACCCAGCTGTCACCAAAGTGCACATCGAGGACAATGCCTCCAACTCTGCTAAAGGAAAAGGAAGACTGCGTTTAACGTCACGTCGACATCGAGGTCATAAGAGATGGAGCACAAAGTTCGGATTGTGTGAAGGATGGGGACGGAAATCGGTCGTGCCCTTTCAAAGGAACCATCTCAGCATTTGCCTGGAGCGATTTAGGGAAATCGCGGAAAACCTAAATCTGGATGACCGGACGTGTGTTTGGACCGTTGTCCTCCCAGTGTGCTACCCACTGCGCCACCTCCCTCGATCCAACTCTGAGACTTGTGGAAAGGCATGGACGACCCACATGCTCAGTGAGCATAGAAACAGAAAACCACCTGACCCTGAGCAAGCCACAGAAGACACATCAACAGCCGTGTCAGCAGCCAGCTAGGTGGACGACACTAAAGATGTTACCGTCGACAAGGAGATGAAGGCAGAAAACAGGGCAAGAGCAGAAACGCCACTGGTACCTCGATAAAATGCAGTATCCAAGAAAGACCACGCACCGACACATGAAGTATCTGGAGCGGAATCTAACGCTGGAAGGTGAACCGCCAATGATTCAGTCTGCAGATGAATGACCGAATAACTTACTTCTATTCTATACAAATTTATAAAATTTGCACCTTGAATATTTACAGAATCGTCTCCCAATCTATAGCCTTAGCAATATTTAAGGACAGCTTACATCGATATTATCTTTTTACAGGAAGCTGAATTCTGTGTCACCATTAATAGCAGAAATGCCCTTTTATGAAGAAACCATAGTCAGTATAGTAACTGAGGCTGGTACCATAACCCTGTACAAATTAAGTATCAATTGCTGCCCTCTGACCATCTTAAAAGAAGTGACATTGCAGCCATGGTCCTAGACACACCCCTCTTCTATGTCTACG
Organism: Schistocerca nitens; assembly: GCF_023898315.1. Lineage (NCBI taxonomy): Eukaryota > Metazoa > Arthropoda > Insecta > Orthoptera > Acrididae > Schistocerca > Schistocerca nitens. Next base: position 352,471,264 of record NC_064616.1, read on the forward strand.
CACCTCCTGGTTCGAGATCGCGAGCAGAGTAGAGAGAGCTCTACACGCAGATACAGCGATGTTAATTACTGACTTGTGCCTACATATTGTTATGGGAGGCCACGCCAACTACGTTTTGTTTCACACCTACTAAACGCCGAATTTTAATTTCAGTCAGGAGTTGCAAACATTAGCAACAGAGCTACAGTTAGTAGACACGTGGTTCCACTGGCAGACAGATGAGGTCGCTTATATCCATTTTACATCGACGGCAGAAGTAGGGTTGATCGAATATATGGGCAGCAAGATCTCCTAGCAAACGTGAGGAGCTGCGGATAGTTCTTGTCGACTTTAGCGATTGCATCGCTTACCACATCCTCATTAATCACCCTCCTCAGAAAGTCTACAGAGCTCTATTTGATGGCAGCTCCACTGCAGTCTCTTACCGGATGAAATTTTAGAACGTTAGATTGTCTCAGTATGGCGAAATGTTGCTTCGCGCAGACACAACAACTCCACGGGCGTTGAATGGTGAATGCTTTCTGTCAGAGAGAAAATTCATTAAACGCGTCAAACTTACAATCCGAGCCTGTGGGCAGAAATTAACGAAGGAATTCTACCGGCACGCTTTACGATACCTGTATATAGACAAAAATCAGCTTCCGAATAACATAACGCAGATACGGCGTATACAAGCAAATATAACAGCCTTAATGGGGCAATTCGCCACCGGGCACCAGACGTGTGCACGTAACTTCACCAACTTGACCCAATAAATGACGTCTGTTTTTCACATTGTGACAGAGCTGCATATGGCTCATAGGAAACTTGTAGAAAGTTTACAAGACGACGACGGGTCTCTTACACCAACTACGGGATATTAAAAGCGATGTTACCAACTACTTTGCTGCACTTTACAATAGCGCAAGTGTACCGCACGAGAAAGTTGTTGAGTGGTATTATATTGCTCTCTCACCGTACATAATTACAGCAGATCAAAGTCAAGACCTGCTCGCTCCTTTCACCAATGTACAAGTTAGCGATCCAATCACGGCCGCGCCGCGTAATAAATTACCGGGCATGGACGGGCTACCTGTCGAGTTTTACGCCTAATACTGGCATATAGTAGGCGATTGGATTACGGTGATGTACAGTGAAGCATTGCTTGGGATTTTTCTAACCCTTGCTTTCACCGAGGTGACAACTGCGATCATATCTACAAAAATCGAAGACGAAAACTAGCAAAGATCACCGGCCCATTACTTTGCTCAATGCAGACTTTAAAATTCTGACACGCTTTCTCAACGCGAGACTACTGCTACTGAAACTGAAATCTTAAGACCGTATCAAAAGAGTACCATCCGAGGCCGCTCAGTGTCATATATTTTGGCGCTGTACAGGGATCTCGTCACGCTCACATGGACGACAAACACACACATGGCCACAATTTTTCTCGATTTTGACAAGGCCTGTGTTGGATCTGATTACGCCGATCTTAACAAAGTGATGGAAACGATCGGCTTCAGTCACGACTCGGTGCGTCTTGTTATCATCTGACTACGGGGAATGCGTACCCAATTCGTCATGAACGGCACACTGCCCGCGGGCGTGTCATTCTTAAGAGGAAACAAACAAGTTCATCACGTCACAACGACACTCCGCACGATACTCGCAGAGACGTTGTTGCGTAAACTAAATCACAACCAACCTGCATTTCAATTTTATGGTGTAAAAACCATGGTCCAGACATATGCTGATAAAGTCACGCTCTTCAATAATGATCGAGATTTCGATGAGGCGAAGCGTATCCTAGAAAATTTTCCAAAGGACAGTGAAGCACTTTTAAAAGTAAACAAATCTGCCATCTTAACAACTGGTCGGAAAGAATCTGCCCTGTGTACTTATAAAGATACCACTTGGTATGTACGTCACGGCACGACGTCAGAATATGTTCAACAAAAATTGCCAATTTAAAATTCAGGTATTAAAAGCAGCATTGTGTGAACAGAATCTGAGAGACTAGATCGGCGGCAGAGGACCTTACCCGCCAACTCTTAAGGTGTATCCAAATTGCAGCATGTCGCCGCCACCCTGCCGATGGTAACCACAGTGGCATGATCACTTACAGCAGCGGCTGCCTGGTACGTTTTGAAGCTAAATATTTCTAAGGTCCCTTTCAAAACTGCAGTGCTGCCGTGTGACATGAGAGGCCTTGGTCTCAACAATACAGGAATCCATAATGTGGCTATATAAAGGGGGAAGAAAAACTGGCGCACTCGGACTTGGCAACGCCATTATTCACATACTAGCAATTCCAAAATGCCGCTCACAAAATTTCGTGCATATTACCGGCAGTAAATGGACGTTAAAGATTGGTAATGTGGCAGCACTGTAATTATATGTACAGTAACTACCTCTGTCACACGATAGCAGTAGTGATGTGTAGTTGGTGGAGTGAATAGCATTTTGGATTAGCACGCAGGAGCTCGACGGCTCGATTCTGGGTCGAGGCGTATTTGTTTTTACTTACTAACTGTAGTCCACGAGGTGCGGTATTGGCGTCTTAATCGCCATACAGCGATTAAATTCTACAAAACATTTGCGCTTACTTACTACGAACACAAAAATTAAAGTACAATGGTTTTCATCGGTCAGCTTTTAAAGGAGCCTTTTGCAAGTCGTGGAGGCGAATGGTTTCGCACCAAACTTATTTTTTTGTGTCCCCTACCCCAATGGTCCCATCGATTAGTACTAACTATTATTTCTGCCACTTTCTGGTCCATTACATTTCTTTAGGGGGTTACGTCACCGGTAGGGCTAGCAACGTTCTTTGCAAATAATTCACTGGCTCGGTTACCATTTGTATGTATTATCACCATGTAACCACTAATTATGACTTTCAGCATTGAGACTGATATGCACATGCTGTTTAGTAAGTATCTCCAGGTATTACTATTATTATTATTATTACTTTTATTATTTTTATCGGTGGAAGTGTGGAAACATCACGTCCATTACCGTCAGGAAAACAGTGTAATTCGAAAAACGAACATTTCACAAATAGCATTTTACAGCGAAATGGCTCGGGTGGGGAGGTCCAATTGTATGGTTTCTGCGCTCACCTGACTCGTCGTCTAGTGGCTAGCGTTGCTGCCTCTGGGTCACGGGGTCCCCGGTTCGATTCCCGGCCGGGTTTGAGATTCTCTCTGCCCTGGGACTGGGTGTTCGTGCTGTCCTCATAATTTCATCACCATCATTCGTTACAGTGGTTAGATTGGATTGTGTAAAAAAGTGGACTGTGTAAAAATCGGGACTTCGTAAGGACGCCGATGACCGCGCAGTTGAGCGCCGCACAAACCAAACATCATCACTATCATCATTTGACCTAAATCCCATGGATTTCTTCCTGTGGGAACCCTTGAAGGTGGGTGTATAAGCCGGCCGGAGTGTCCGAGAGGTTCTAGGCGCTTCAGTCTGGAACCGGGCGACAGCTACGGTCGCAGGTTCGAATCCTGCCTCGGGCATGGATGTGTGTGATGTCTTTAGGTTGGTTAGGTTTAAGTAGTTCTAAGTTCTAGGGGACTGATGGCCTCAGATGTTAAGTCCCATTGTGCTCAGAGCCATTTGAACCATTTACCGCCGGAAAAGATGCTCAGGACAATATTTTGTGAGAGACATGTTTTGTATTCGTATTATGTGAGGAATCGCGCTGGAAGTCAGAATGCGCGAATATTTCTTCACCCTGTATATCTGAAGCGAACGTGGAAAGTGCTCACCGCCAATGAGGACACCGCCACGAAGAGGATCTGTCAGCTATCAAGCCCAAGCAACATGTCTCCACAAGTAGATATTGCCAACATAAGCCGACACCTTAAGCATATACCTCAGTATTATGTAGAAAGCTGTTATATTGAAGATAATATTTTCAAGAAGGCGACTGGTCAGTTTTACAGCAGTCTGTTTCGGATGTAATTACCTTGCCACTTAGAGAAAAATACCCGGCTTGCTACTGGATGCTGGTTCGGGCTAATATCCGTAAAAAAGCGCTACCGATCAAAATGGTATGACGTGGTAACTAAAACTATCCCCACCCAAGAAAAGCGGCATGAAATCGAAGTTGCACCGAGTCCATGCTGTGCATTGTTCCCCGTGATCGCGACGTGATTTCTGTGCAAAGACCAAGTGCAAGTCAGGAATTGGAAGCGCAAAAATTGGCCGTGCTCACAGGACAGCGCCGCACACTATTCCTGTCACAGATATCCTGCGACCAGACATCCGACTTTTCCCAGAAGTCAAGCACAACAGCTACATCTGGATTTCGGGTTATTTTATGAACTAAATGCTGACCATAATTGTTCCTGATGTCGTATCTACTCAATCAACATTGGGGGAATGAAAACAGATTTTACGTCCAGTACAAGAAAAAATTCAAAATCTCCTTCAAGTAATTCTATCGACGCCCTAGGAAAGGGATCGCACATTTAGAACAAAGTACTCGTCTGTGGACCAACGGGTATGGCACTTTAATGTCCAGTTCAGGAAAATTTTGTCTTTAACAAGACTTTGTGTCTTAAAGAAGAGATCAGGCGTTTTCGGAGAGTTTCATTTACCAAAAAGGACTTGGGTTTGTTTATTTTCCTTCACTACAGTTCCGAACAGAGTTCAGTTTGAACGTAGCTCCTGTCCTTCAAAAATGAATTTTAATTTTCAAAGATTTCAGATACAAGGATAATTTAGTTTCATCATAATGGAGAAAAAGTCTTAGTTTCTTAGAAGAGTTTATTTTGTCTCTGGAAATTTAAGCATACAAAAGATATTAGACATCAAGATGACATTGCTTCTTGACACACATTACTTCCAGAGGGGATGTTCATTCTGGAGTTTTTTTTTTTGTGTGTGTGACAGAAGAGACACATCTGCATCATTCAGAGTACGAAGCCATGATGAACAAAAATGCTACAAAGAGACCGGAGAAACTGAAATTTGGTTTTGTCTTCACGAACTTTCTACTTTAATTTTAATCTACTTTCGTCATTTCATTCCTATTTTAAATAAACGTTAATCGTTGAAAACATGTAAGCGCTTTGTTCCTTTTAAGGATTTTTCACAGCGGAAAGGAAATCAGCCGGCAAAGCAGGAAACGAAATAAAAGAAAAAGCAATTTTTGCAGAATGTAGAAAAAGAAAAAAAAGGAACTGCAAATAACAGCGATAACAGTATGGAGCTTCCGCCGAGTGGCGTTATTAGAGTTACGAGAAGCTAACCTCAGAAAACCAACCTTGAAAAGCCGAATCATGGGGAAAAGAACCACGAGCCTACATCAAAAGAAAACCTATGAAGCATCCACTGCGTTTGAGATTGTTCCCACATAGCGACGGTCCTCAGGAAAGAGTTATGAAATGAATAAATATCTAAAATTAAGAAAAAGACAACATGAAGAAAGGCAAGAGAAAGAGGTGTCATTCTTCATCCTGTCCATGTCCCAAATGAAACGGCACTGAAGCCGCGGCGAGAAGGCAAGTTTTGACTGTCGGAAGGATGGGCTGAAGAGAAGGAGGAAAGCCTGAAAAAAAAGTGGTTAAGGTGACCGCTTGTGATAAGCGGGAAATACGGCTTCGAGTGCGGTGCGGCACAAATTCTCTTGTGTCAGTAATAAATAGTATCACTGGCATTAAACTGATTTCGCGATTTCCGAATCACTTTCGTTACATACTCTCCTCATTGCACAAGTTCCCGTAATGCAACAAGGTGGCATTCAATCTCGCAATGTACAGCGGTCACAATATTACAGCTCATCAGTGTATATCGAAGACTGTAATGACATTAAATGTTAATTACACGGATGTAAACTTCGCAATATGTCGCCGAACGCAGCTTTCGCCAAAAGAATGTTACTGTGCTAGTCGACAACGTCCTGGGATGGACAGAAATTTCAAGGGAACAAAGTGGAAGACTTCTAAAGGTATCTTTTTTATGTGTGATAGCACACGATATTCGTTGCGAAACGACTTACAGTAGTCCGAATGTACATAAGTCGAGATTAATTGCTTTCGATTAGGTAAAGAAGTTAGGCGGGAGGATGTTACAGCGAATTATGTAAGTCAGACGGACGATTAGCAGCTCTAATGTGTATGAGCGTTACATCTATAACGTACAGCAGTTTCAGACGACAGTACGCGCCTGCAAGCGACAGACTCATTTCAGGTAACGTCCGTACCATATGAAATAACCTAACGACTCCTGTTCGTGAATCTCAGAATAATCTCTCAAACAGCAGTAAACCACTCGGAACTAATTCTGGAGTAACCACTGCAGATTCTCAAATAGCCCTACAGTATTAGATCTCCCATTGTTTTATTGATTTTTTAGTAGTCACTGAAAGTGAGACTGATGTTCCAAGAGCTACTCATAAAGATTAAATTACAAATTGGAAAAATAAATTTACGAATTAACGGCTCTTTGCAGGTTCATGTTTCCGTGGTATTGGTATACGAGGAAAAGAATGTGTCATACTACCACAGTACGCCGCTAGGGGAACCAAAGCACATTCGCGCAGCCCATTGATAAAGTGATGAGTTGGTTGGGTCTTATTCACTGCATTTGAAGGGGAGCAACGCTGCAACAGTTCGTGCTGAAGTGGCGGAAGTGAGTGACAGCAACAGATCATCATGTGGATAATGGTTAGGTGGCGCCGACACTCACAGTGTGGCCAAACAAGTCTCAACGGCAAAAATGAAGTGACAGACCATCTCAGTAAAGAATCGGTAATAGCAAGAGATGTGGAGGCCCAAATGTTCGAAGAGCGGTGTATCACAATTGAAACGATAGTGGAAAAAGTGAGAATCAGTCATCGAGTACGTTGTTTTCAACATCTAGAAGGGCGTTTTGAATATGACAATGTCCGCCTACCTTTCGATTCCGCGATTGTTAACACTCTTTGATAAAACCCGCCGAAACGAGGCGGCAGCGGAAATTTAGCACCTACACCTAATCAGTGCAGGTGATTTCCTTACCTGTGTAATCACCATGGGCGGATGCCGTCTTTAGCACTATGACTTTGAGACAAATCAGTGAAGCAAGCAGCGGAAACATCTGAATTCACGACCGCCGAAAACAGTGAAGACCAAACCATTAGTCGGATAGGAGCAAACCGTCACAAGTGCTTACTACCTAAACGCCTAACGATGTTACGGGAGTGACCTGTGACTTCTTCCCCTTTCCTTGGTCGAAGAAACCGTTGCTTGTTACGTGTTCCCAGGAATACGATGAGGCGATATTTGAAGGTCTCGCACCTACGATCTGACTGCAATCATAGTTTATGTTATTTCCGCCTTGCGCATCTTGGAAAGATCTGACGACAAACTAATCTCGTGAAACACTGAACTACGGCATTCGTCTTGTGAAGATATCGTAGTAATTTCCACATTTAATTAATAAAGTGACGCTCCCAAATTAAAGTTGGAATAGTTGAAGCACACAGTTACTACACATAGCTTTTCTTAATAATGTGAACATGAAACCTTGAGTATTCTGAGCGAGTGTAATTTTAATGCGCGAGTGGCCAAGGCGTCGTGAAGTGCGTGCAGTTGGGTCGTGATTATGTTACTAAGAAAGTGTTTAAATTTGATGTAGATTGCAACAGTGTAATAATAGTTCACTAGTAGATGCATCACGTGATTCGAATAATGTCCATGTTTTCTACTGGTGTGGAAGTACAATAAATGTAAAACAGAAGTTACCAGTACGACCTATGATTAAGTAGTTTAGTAATCGCATACAAATATTAAAAAAAAGAAAAACAGGGAAGCTAACATATATCCCCATCTCCTGAGTAAGCTATGCCACAATTGAGAGGATAGGGAGAAGCTTCAGCATCCATGATTAAGAGTGCTCTGTGTGCAACACAATAGCCATATATAATTCCGTTGCTTTTGAGTATGTGTTGGTAAGTTATTTCTCTATTCCGTAACAGTAATAACTAAAGTATCGTGATATCCCTTATCTATATGAAACAAAACTGCGCCACGGGCCTAAATTGTTCTTTAATACCTGTAAGTTCTACTAGATTGTTGGCGCGTAACAATTCAGAACTCACCTTTGGATTATTTCGTCATCATTAATGGCAATTCATGGAAATGCAACCATGTGAATATAGGCCCTGTGTATAACAATAGCGTAATACTGCGAACGCGAAAGGGAGAGAGCCTGCAGTTGCAGCTGGCACAGAAGTAACGGGCACCCCGCCAAATGAAGAGTCCTGCAACAGCCGCTCCGCGCCAGCGCTCTCCGCCCTGCGGTCATTTACTTCCTCGGATCACAGCGTTTTTTTTTTTTTTTTTTTTTTTTTTGCTGCAAAATTAACACCTTCTGAGAGTTAAATAGTCGGGAAGATTTTCCCGTGCTCAATTCTTAGAGAACATTACTACTGAGAAGCGTGTCAAGAACAGTAAGGTTAAAACTAATAAATATATGTTTTATTGATACTTTATTAACACACGTACTGTTCTTATGTTCAAGAGTAAGAAAATGCAGGAAAACATTATCGCCAAAAGTCGCGAAAGCTTCATAGCAACTTACAGAACCATTTCATTTTCTACTTCTAGATATATACTTCATAAATGACGTTATTGTGTGTCGTTAGAATCGAAATAGCAGAGTTACCGCTTCCTAGCAAAGTTAGTGTAGTAGGTTAGGATAACTGAACAAACATTTAGATGTATAACGATAGTTGTGGCATAAACACGTAAGTATATATTTACCTGTCGTGGTTAGACCTTATAAACTGTAGCTGTACGTTAAGGCGACGCTGTGCAACCCTGGTCACACATTTTGTTAGAATTCTTATTAAATTTCAGTGTATTGGAGTGATATGTATGATGGCTGATTAATAACCTTATACTCGGCTAGGATTGTCTGTTCTTCCCATTACATGTACTGACTGTAGCTGAGGCAGTGTTGTAGCTTGAACCAGAGTCTGTTTTAGTTCATATACTTTACTTCTAATGTTCTTCAAAATCTACAATCAGTAAACAGCTGCGTCAGTGCGACGTGGTGTTCCTGATGTACAAAATGTGATGTGTCCGGGCGGTATGTGACGGCAAGAATGGCACAGACTGCTTGTTGGTAGGTCACGTTTGACATAAAATTCTTTATTCGGGCGTCAAGTTTCACTTGCTGGCCACCAATAAACGATAAAGATAAGTAACTTATAATATGTATGTAAGTGGGACATATTTTTTAACTTGGTATTTCAACTCATTTTTATGAGTTCTATTTTTCGACAATCTGTTAACTAGAATACCTCAAATCGAGTGCTTTAGCGTAAGATCCTGGACTCGAATTTGGGAAGAACTAGGCTCATATACCCCCCCCCCCCCTCCCTCCGATATAGATTTATGTAACTTGTTGTTTTCCTATATTATTTAAGGAAGACACTATGATGTTTCGCAAGGAAAGATTGCATCGTTTTTCTTCTTACATTATTATCTGAGATTTGCCCAATAGCTAGAAACTTCACTACCGAAGGAACGTCAGACGCTATATTTCTTCCTTCCTTTTATTCAGAACATTCTTTCACTTCTTTTCTTGGTCTGGAAACTCAAGAATGCCGTCTGAAAATCTCAGGCGATTTAGTTACTTAACTATATTTAACAGCTTTTTAGATATCTCATGGTTAACAAAGAAATTTATGACAGTAAACTGTATGGGCACAGAGATATTCAAACATCAAAAGGATCCCAACATGGATTTCGCTGATGTAGTAATCCGAGAATCCGAGAGCACCAGTGAAAGTGATACTGCGTACGTAACGTCTCTTCCGTCTTAAGATGTAGCACTCGATGCTACTCTATCCTGTGCAAGTTCCTCATTTCGGAATGACTGCTGCAACCATTAGAACCTGTTTCCTGCATTCTTCATCTCTAGGCCTCACTCTACAATTTTTACACCATCCTCCCCTCATCCGCCAACACATCATCCAATACTAAAGTCATGGTTCCTTGACATCTCAGAATGTGACCTATCAACCGACCACTCATTTAGTCAAGATGTGCGACGGATTTCCTTTCTGTCCCATCCTGTTCAATATCTCCTCATTAGTTACACGATTTACCCACCTAATCTTCAACATTCTTCTGTAGCACGACATTCCAAAGGTTCTATTCTCTTGTTGTCTGAATTGCTTGTTGTCGACGTTTCAGTATCATACAACGCTACACTCCAGACAAATACTCTCGGAAAAGACTCCTTAAAACATAGATTTAAATTCGAAATTAGCAAATTTTTCTTCTTAAGAAACGCTTTTTCTGACATTGTCAGTCTACATTTTACATCTTCTCCACTTCGGTCGTCATCAAACGTTTTACTTCCAATTAGTGGAGTGATCTACTACTTTCAGTGTCTCATTTCCTAATCTAATTCCCTCAGCATCGCCAGATTTAATTCGACTACATTCCATTACTCTTGTTTAGGTTTAGTTGATGTTCACGTCATATCTTCCTTTCAAGGCACTATCAACTCCATTCGACTACTCTTCCAAGTCCTATGCAATCTCTGACAGAATTCAATATGATGGAGCACAGCAGTCAGTCGTCCTTTCCATTGAGGCTTTATTAAACCAAATGTAGACTTCGGCTAGTAACTAGCCATTATCAATAGAGTATTTCAGAGATTTAATACATGTCCTAGTACTTCATTCCCCTGTTGTTCGGACTCCTGCCATAGTTCATTTAAGACAGTGACAGTGCGTAGTTTATGAACATCACCGTAAGGAAGCCAGGTTGTAGCCGTAGTAATGAAGGAAAATTGCCAGTTGCATCAAAAGCTCAGTATTTGCAAATGTAGAGCAGTTATTACAGTGAGAACAATATATACAACGGTTCCCTTCATTATTACCATCATCCTGCGGGATTACTATCTACAACCTGGCTTGTTCAAGGTGGCATTTAGGAACTATGCAGTGCCGTTGTCTTGGTATTTATGAACGGATGTCATTGCATGAGCATGGCTAATGATTTTTCCAGTGTAAAATGACCGCTTTTTTACATTTCGAACGATATGAAGATTGTTGTAGAAGGCAAAAGGAACTAGTTATCGTACTTCAATTGTAATAGGAAATTGCGAACTAGGTGTTAAAAGTTTTTTACTTTAAATATTTTATTTAGTAAACTAAATTAAGAGCGCCGTCTCCTCCCTGACAATGTCGCACTCCCGTCTCAACCACTGTTTCCCTTTCATGTCCTTTGACTTTTATAATTGATGTCTGATATCCGTACAAGTTGCAAATAAACTTTGGCTACCTCTGTTATACCCATACTAACTTCAGACTTTCAAATAGTGTATTCTAATCAATATTGTAAAAAGCTGTCTCTAGGTCTACACATACCATAAAAGTAGGATGGTATTTCCTTAATCTGTCTTCTTCTGTAAGTCGCAGGTTTTGTATTGCATCGCGTGCTCTCAAATTTCTCCGGAATCCACACTGATCTTCTGTGAGGTCAGCATCTCCCAATTCTTCCAGTCTTCTGTAAATATTTTGCAACCATGACTTATTAAACTGATAGTTCGGTAATATTCCCACAAGTCAAAACTTACTTTCTGTTTAATTACATTCATCTTGATGTCGGAGGGTATTTCTCCCGTCTAATATATCTTGCACGACGTGTGTAACAATTCTGCAATCACTGCCTGTCCCAAGGATATTAGTCGTTCTGTGGGTACGTCGTTACGCCATTTGTCTTGTTTCGACTTAGTTTTCAGAGCTCTGACAAATTCTTCTCACTGTATATCTCTCATTTCGTCTATTTCGTCCTCCCTTTCTACAATACTGTCTTCGAGTTAATTTCCTTTCTATAAACCCACAATATATTCCATCCGCCTTTCAGCTCTTCCAGCTTTGAGTAGTAATAGTTTTCCATTTCAGCCTTTGAGTTTCATACAGCTGCACCTCTTTTCTCGAAAAGTCTCGTTAACTTTCCTGTAGGCAGTATCTATCTTTCCCTTACTTATGCATGCCTCTACAGACTTACATTTGACCACTAGCCATTCTTGTGTAGCCATTTAGCACTTTCTGCTAATATCTTTGTTTGGACGTCTGTATTCTCGTCCGTCTGCTTCATTTGTTGCATTTTTATATTGTCTCCTTTCGTCAATTAAATTTAAAATCTACTGTGATATCCAAAGTTTTCTACACTGGTGTGCATAACTTCAGAGCGAAAGTAAGTCTCGCATGATGTGCCACTGCCAAGCAACAGATCTCGATGGAAGTTTGACCACACATAGAAAGACCTGTAGTGTATAGTCCAGAACTAACATAAAGAAATACGCAATGAGATGAACAGAAATAACACTTTTATTCAAAGACAATAATCACACTGAAGTCACCGCGATTCACGATAGTCTCTTGGACATAACAAAAGGCTGGACCTGATATTTAACAGGGTGCGTGATCACCACGAACGTCAACACATGCTCTCATCGCGCTGTCATGATGGCCACAACGCAGTTTTTGTGATAGGGCACTCCATTCCCCAACCAGCGTGCGGTGGCAGCTGCTGAATGGACGTTGGTACATGTGGACGTGAAGCTATACGTCTCTCCAGTGCGTCCCACACGTGGTCCATGGGATTAAAGTCGGGGGATCGGGCAGACCAGTCCGTTAGCCAAACATCCTCTCGTTACAAGGGTTCCACCACCTTCACTGTTCGATGTGGTCGCGTATTGTCATCCATAAAAATCAAATACGAATTTGGAGAAGTAGTGCAGTGTCAGTATAACGTTTCCGAATGAATGTACCGTGTATAAAAAGTTGGAAGTCAGTATGCCCAGGGACGGGGTGCACTCAGCCTCGTGATGCCAATTGAGGAGCTACTAGACCGAATAGTAGCAGCTTCGGTCAAGAATACCATCATAACGGCCGGGAGAGCGGTGTGCTGACCCCACGCCCCTCCTATCCGCATCCTCCACCGAGGATGACACGGCGGTCGGATGGTCCCGGTAGGCCACTCGTGGCCTGAAGACGGAGAGTGCCCAGGGAACATTATGCCTCCCCACGCCATAACACCTGGACCACCAGGTCATGGGGACGTACCCTCATATGACGGGAAGTGGGAACACGTATTGAAATAGGAACGATGTCGAATACACTCGGTTTGCGGGCCCAGGTGTTATTGTTTGGGGAGACTTAATGTTGCATGGGATTACTGACCTCCAAACTTTGCACACGGTAAGCTCACCGGTCAAGGTTATTATGATACTGTACTCATTCTCCATGCAGGTCTTTTCACGGGTAAATTCGTCGATGACTGTATTTTTATGGACCGAAATACGTGACCACATCGCTCAGGAGAAGCAACTTTTAGAACGAGAGGATATAATGGACTGGCCTGTCCGATCTACCGACTTAAGTCACGTCGAGCACGTGTAGGATGCGTTGGGAGACCTATTTCAGTACATCCACATGTACCAATGACCGTCCGGCAGTTGTCATTTGCGGTGGTAGAGGAATTGAAAGCTACACCACACCAACACCTTACCTACTTTGTGGGCAGCATTGCAGGACGTTGTATGGTACGCATTGCCGTGTGTGGTGATCACGCATCCTCTTATGAGCCATGTCCCGCTGTTTGTAATGTCCGGAGGACCATGAAGAATAGCGGTAACTTTCATGGAATAATTGTCTTTCAATAAACGCGTCATTTCTTTTCGTTTAAATCTGTATTTCTTTCAGTCAACTTCTATACTATAGGCCTACTACAGCAGTTCTTTCTATGTTATGTCCAATGTTTACCGATCTATTTTACGAAGTTTACCCAGAAAGTAATGCACCGCATTTCTTTCTCTCAACAATTCTTTATTGAACATAATGAGAATTACACACACGAAAGAATGGCGTTTTAGCTACACACCCTATTTTTCCACGTAATCACCATCCCGTTCTATGGTCTTCCTCCAGCGCGAAACAAGGGCGTGTATGCCCTGACGATACCAGTCCTTGTCCTGGTGGCGGAGCCAGTGCTTCACTTTGTGAATCACCTCCTGACCGTCCTCAAAATACCTTCCACGAATGGCATCCTTTGATGCGTCTATCCTCGCGAATGACAACATCAGCTCACTGCAACATGTCAGGTGAGACAGTCGTGGATGGTCTCCCCGACCGCTGCAAATCGTGGAGCTCGCCGAATCGCCTTCTGGTGACCTCACCCTCATTGTTCAGCGACTACTTGTACATCTACATCTACATGGATACTCTGCAAATCACATTTAAGTGCGTGGCAGAGGATTTGTCCAACCACCTTCACAATTCTCTATTATTCCATTCTCGTATAGCGCGCGGAAAGAATGAACACATATATCTTTCCGTACGAGCTCTGATTTCCCTATTTTATCTTGGTGATCGTTCCTCCCTATGTAGGTCGGTGTCAAAAAAATATTTTCGCATTCAGAGGAGAAAGTTGGTGATTGGAATTTCGTGAGAAGATTCCGTCGCAACGATTAACGCCTTTCTTTTAATTCGGTTACGTTCCATTATCCTCTGCTTTTGTTGATGTTCATCCTATATCTACAGTTCAAAACACTGTCCAATCCGTTCAGCTGCCCTTCCAAAACCTTTGCTGTCTCTGACAGAATTACAATGTTATCGGCAAACCGCAAAGTTTTTATTCCTTCTCCCTGAACTTTAATTCGTTCTCGATACTTTACTTTGGTTTCCTTTACCACTTGCTCAGTTTACGTATTGAATAACATTGGAGATAGGCTATAGTCCTGTCTCACTCCCTTCGCAATCACTGCTTTTTATCATGCCCTCTACTGTTATAACTGCCGTCTGGCTACTGTATGAGTTGTGAATAGCATTTGGCTCCCTGTTTTTTGCTCCTGCTACCTTCAGAATTTCGAGAAGAGTATGGCAGTTAACATTGACCAAAGCTTTCTCTAAGTCTATAAATGTTATAAAAGTAGGTTAGTCATTCCTTAATCTATCTTCAGACATAAGTCGTAGGGTCGTAGGGTCGCGAGTGCACACATTTCTCCGGAATCCATACTGAGATTCTCCGAGGTCGGTTTCTACCAGTTTTTCCATTTTCCTGTAAAGAATTCGTGTAACTATTTTGCAATAATGACTTATTAAATGACAGTTCGGTAATATTCACACCTGTCGGCTCCTTCTTCCTTTGGAATTGGAATTACTACATGCCTCTTGAAGTCAAAGGGCATTTCGAATGTTTTATACATCTTGTACACCAGATGGAAGATATATGTCATGACTGGCTCTCACAACGCTGGCAGTAGGTCTAACGGAAAGGCGTCTACCGCCGGGGCCTTGTTTCGACTTAGATCGTTTAGTACTCTGTCGAATTCTTCTCGCAGTATCATTTCTCCAATTCCTCTTCATCTACGTCCTCTTCCATTTCTATGATATTGCCTGCAAGTCTATCTCTTTCTATAGACCATTATATACTCCTCCCACCTTTTAGCTTTCCCTTCTTTGCTTAGGACTGGTTTTCCACCTGAGCTGTTTCTCCTTTGTCCAAAGGCCTCTTTAATTTCCCTGTAGGCAGTATCTATCTTTGCACTAGTGATATATGCTTCTCAGTCCTTTTGTTTGTCCTACAGCCATTCCTGCTTAGCAACTTTGCACTTCCTGTCACTCTCATTTTTTAGACGTTTTTATTCTCTTTCTCCTGCTTTATTTGCTACATTTTTATATTTTCTCCTTTCATCAGTTATATCCAGCATCTCCTGCGTTATTCAAGGTTTTCTATTAGACCTTGTCTTTTTATCTATTTTATCCTCAGCTGCCTTCACTATTTCCTCTCTCAATGCTATCCATTCGCCTTCTGCTGTAATCCTTTCCCCGGTTCTAGTCAATCGCTGCCCAATGCTCCATCTGAAACTCGCAGCAACCTCTGGGTCTTTCATCTTATTTAGTTCCCATCTGCTTAATTTCCTAACATTTTGCAATTTCATAAGTTTTAATGTACAGTTCATAGCCAATAAATTGTGGTCAGAGTCCATATCTTCCCCTGGAAATGTCTTACAATTTAAAATCCGCTCCCGTAATATCTATATAATTAAAGGTATTAAATTGTCCATGTCAAACATTTCAAACGCTTGTAGTACCAAAACTCGCAGCCTCCAATCGTAAACCGTAGATTCATGCAGTAATCTTTAATTAAGCAGAATTTCGTTTCTTTGTTGCTGGATTTTTCCAACTGGTTACTTGTGATATGCTTATTTCTCTTGACGTAAAATTTTCTTTGCCTTTTGCTAGTCCTGTGATCTGATCTCATTACTGGATTTATTTATAATGCACATATAGCACTTACATATTTAGGATATGAAGCACGGTCGTACTTGTGTTCATAAATAGCGGTTTCTGGTTCTTCTAATTCTTCCCCATGAACCGCCGGCCATGGCGAAGTGGGGTTGCTTGCGTACCTCAGTGATATAGATAGCCGTACCGTACCAGCAACCACAACGGATGGGTGTGTGTTGAGGAGCCAGACAAACATCTGCTTGCTGAAGAGAAGCAATTGTAAGGGGCAACAGTCTGGATGATTGACTGATCTGACGCTATACCATCAGCCAACATTGCCTTGCTGTGCTGGTTCGAAAGACTCAAAGCAGGGGTAAACTACAGCCGTTATTTTATACGAGGGTCTGAAGCTCTACGGTATGATTAAATGATTATGGCATCATGTTGGGTAAAATATTCCGGTGGTAAACTATTCTGTATTCGGATCTCCGGGAGGTGACTGCTCAGGATGATTTAACCAGGAAAAACAAAACTGGCATTGAATGGGTCGGTGCGTTGGAAGTTAAATCACTTAATCGGGAGGGTAGGTTAGAAAATTTAAAAATTAGGGATGCTGAAGAAATTAGATTAGGAAACGAGACACTTAAAGTAGTAGATGAGTTTTGCTATTTTGGCAGTAAAATAAATGATGATGGTCGAAACAGAGAGGATATAAAATGTAGACTGGAAATGTCAAGAAAAGCGTTTCTGAAGAAGAGAAATTTGTTAACGTCGAATACAGATTCAAGTTTTAGGAAGTCTTTCCTGTAGTGTTTGTATGGAGTGTAGGCATGTATGGAAGTGAAAGACGAATGATAAACAGTTTAGACAAGAAGAGAATAGAAGCTTTTGAGAAGTGGTGCTACAGAAGAATGCAGGAGATTGCATGGGCAGATAACATTGCTAATGAGGTGGTGTCGAACAGAATTGGGGAGAAAAGAAATTTGTTACACAACCTGACTAGAAGAAGGCATCAGTTGATAGGACACATTCAGAGACATCAACGGATCACCAGTTAAGAATTTGAGGGAAATTTCTGGGGAGGGGAGACTAAAAACCGTAGAAGGAGAGCAAGAGATGAATACAGTAAGCAGATTCAGAAGGATGGAAGTTGCAGTATTTATACGGAAATGTAGAGGCTTGCACAGGATAGAGTAGAAAGGAGAGCTGCATTAAATCACTCTTCGGACGGAAGACCGCAACAACACCATTACATTTGACTACATCCTTAAGATCGAATATAGAATTTTTTGCTGGCATACTATTCCTTTAATCAAAAGTACGCATATACATACATATTGCCGGGAAACTGCAATTTTGGAGGCAATTGTAAGTTTCTGTAAATGCTATCTTCGAAACAACGCTGGATTTCACCATGTACTTAAGGCGCAGTATCGACGCAGTTGTGGAATGATAACATTTTATCTATGTCATACGTGTCCACATACATTTCCTGTGTCTCGGAACCGTCAACAGAGTTTCGAGGTAATACTTTCTAGCACGTTTAGCGATACTCAGATTACAGTGGGTCTCTGACATGCATCAAAACGTTTGAGTTGTTTTCCTAAAACATAGGGTACAGATGTAGCGTTTATGGCATTACATTGGAAATATCACCCAAAGCCTACTTTCTCCTCTTAATGAACAAAACAAGTTTGACATATGAGACACAAAAAACAAATTGATTTTCCTTCTCTTTGAATCGCATCCCTATTAATAGGGAGCTGGCCCTACTCGTTTCCTCTACAGAGAGCATATTTTCTACATCTACATCTACATTTATGCTCCACAAGCCACCCAACGGTGTGTGGCGGAGGGCACTTTACGTGCCACTGTCATTATCTACCTCTCCTGTTCCAGTCGCGTATGGTTCGCGGGAAGAACGACTGCCGGAAAGCCTCCGCGCGCGCTCTAATCTCTCTAATTTTATATTCGTGATCTCCTCGGGAGGTATAAGTAGGGGGAAGCAATATATTCGATACCTCATCCAGAAACGCACCCTCTCGAAACCTGGACAACAAGCTACACCGCGATGCATAGCCCCTCTCTTGCAGAGTCTGCCACTTGAGTTTGCTAAACTTCTCCGTAACGCTATCACGGTTACCAAATATCCCTGTGACGAAACGCGCCGCTCTTCTTTGGATCTTCTCTATCTCCTCTGTCAACCCGACCTGGTACGTATCCCACACTGATCAGCAATACTCAAGTATAGGTCGAATGAGTGTTTTGTAAGCCACCTCATTTGTTGATGGACTACATTTTCTAAGGACTCTCCCAATGAATCTCAACCTGGTACCCGCCACTTCAAATCGTTCCACACGCATACTCCTAGATATTTTACAGAAGTAACTGCTACCAGTGTTTGTTACGCTATCATATAATCATACAATAAAGGATCCTTCTTTCCATGTATTCGCAATACATTACATTTGTCTATGTTAAGGGTCAGTTGCCACTCCCTGTACCAAGTGCCTATCCGCTGCAGATCTTCCTGCAATTCGCTGCAATTTTCTAATGCTCTGTTTGCTAAAAACTCTTCAATCCAGCCACACAGCTGGTCTGATATTCCGTAGGCTCTTATTTTGTTTATCAGGCGGCAGTGCGGAACTGTGTCGAACGCCTTCCGGAAGTCAAGGAAAATGGCATCTACCTGAGAGCCTGTATCTAACATTTTCTGGGTCTCATGAACAAATAAAGCGAGTTGGGTCTCACACGACCGCTGTTGACGTAATCCATGTTGATTCCTACAGAGTAGATTGTGGGTATCCAAAAACGACATGATACTCGAGCAAAAACATGTTCTAAAATTCTACAACAGATCGATGTCAGAGATATAGGTCTATAGTTTTGCGTATCTGCTCGACGACCCTTCTTGAAGACTGGGACTACCTGTGCTCTTTTCCAATCATTTGAAACCTTCCGTTCCTCTAGAGACTTGCGGTACACGGCTGTTAGTAGGGAGGCAAGTTCTTTCGCGTAGTCTGTGTAGAATCGAATTGGTATCCCATCAGGTCCAGTGGACTTTCCTCTGTTGGGTGATTTCAGTCGCTTCTCTATTCCTTGGACACTTATTTCGATGTGAGCAATTTTTTTCGTTTGTCCGAGGATTTAGAGAAGGAACTGCAGTGCGGTCTTCCTCTGTGAAACAGCTTTGGAAAGAGGTGTTTATTATTTCAGCTTTACGCGTGTCATCCTCTGTTTCAATGCCATCATCAACCCAGAGTGTCTGGATATGCTGTTTAGAGCCACTTACTGATTTAACGTAAGACCAGAACTTCCTAGGATTTTCTGTCAAGTCGGTACATAGAATTTTACTTTTGAATTCACTGAACGCTTCACGCACAGCCCTCCTTACGCTAACTTTGACATCGTTTAGCTTCTGTTTGTCTGAAAGGTTTTGGCTGCGTTTAAACTTGCAGTGAAGCTCTCTTTGCTTTCGCAGTAGTTTCCTAACTTTGTTGTTGAACCACGGTGGGTTTTTCCCGTCCCTCACAGTTTTCCGCGGCACGTACCTGTCTAAAACGCATTTTACGATTGCCTCGAACTTTTTCCATAAACACTCAACATTGTCAGTGTCGGAACAGAAATTTTCGTTTTGATCTGTTAGGTAGTCTGAAATCTGCCTTCTATTACTCTTGCTAAACAGATAAACCTTCCTCCCTTTTATTATATTCCTATTTACTTCCATATTCAGGGATGCTGCAACGGCCTTATGATCACTGATTCCCTATTCTGCGCTCACAGAGTCGAAAAGTTCGGGTCTGTTTTTTATCAGTAGGTCCAAGATGTTATCTCCACGAGTCGGTTCTTTGTTTAATTGCTCGAAGTAATTTTCGGATAGTGCACTCAGTATAATATCACTCGATGCTCTGTCCCTACCACCCGTCCTAAACATCTGAGTGTCCCAGTCTATATCTGGTAAATTGAAATCTCCACCTAAGACTATAACATGCTAAGAAAATTTATGTGAAATGTATTCCAGATTTTCTCTCAGTTGTTCTGCCACTAATGCTGCTGAGTCGGGTGGTCGGTAAAAGGTGCCAATTATTAACCTGGCTCGGTTGTTGAGTGTAACCTCCACCCATAATAATTCACAGGAACTATCCACTTCTACTTCACTACAGGATAAACTACTACTAACATCGACAAACACGCCTCCACCGATTGCATGCAATCTGTCCTTTCTAAACACTGTCTGTGCCTTTGTAAAAATTTCGGCAGAATTTATCTCGGGCTTCAGCCAGCTTTCCATACCTATTACGATTTCAGCTTCGGTGCTTTCTATCAGCGCTTGAAGTTCCGGTACTTTACCAACGCAACTTCGACAGTTTACAATCACAATACCGATTGCTGCTTGGTCCCTGCATGTCCTGACTTTGCCCCGCACCCTTTGAGGCTGTTGCCCTTTCTGTACTTGCCCGAGGCCATCTAACCTAAGAAACCGCCCAGTCCACGCCACACAATCCCTGCTACCCGTGTAGCCACCTGCTGTGTGTAGTGGACTCCTGACCTATCCAGCGGAACTCGAAATCCCACCACCCTATGGCGCAAGTCGAGTAATCTGTAGCCCACACGGTCGCAGAACCTTCTCAGCTTCTGATTCAGACCCTCCACTCGGCTCTGTACCAAAGGTCCGCAGTCAGTCCTGTCGACGATGCTGCATATGGTGAGCTCTGCTTTCATCTCGCTTGCGAGACTGGCAGTCTTCACCAAATCAGATAGCCGCCGGAAGCCAGAGAGGATTTCCTCCGATCCATAGCCGACACGAGCGACCACCTTTTTAGAGTTTTCTTATTTTCCACGTATTTTTTAACGTTTGGATACTAATGTCATAGTAATTATCAAAATACATATCCACGACCGTAACCCAAGTCTTAACTGTCGCTTGAGCCATGGCACGGTAGCAAGTTAGAGTCCTGTTGATGAAGGAAATGTTCTTCAACAGTGTTTGGCGGACAAAATGGGGAGTGCTGGTGTCGTAAAGTTCCTGAGAATCCCAATGTGCTCCAACAAATCAAATCATTGCGCCAAGCTTCTTAATGTAAACTTATGTTCCGCGGTTGATGGTCTGCTGTCTATCGGAAACGGTTCATTAGTTCGGCGGTTCGCTTGGCGCTGTCTGATACGACTATGCTATGTGACGGCACCAAGAATTTCTGTTTACCGGCATGACGCTGAGTGCACCCTATTTAAGTCCTCCCACCATCTCAACAATAAAAATTACTTGACAGAAATGGGAACTGAACGAAGATTCTTTTCATGGCAGTCAGGTATATTAACTGTTCGGAGGCGGACACCCACTATTTCACTCAGGAGTATTATAAAACTGTAGAATGAATGTGTAATTACGCGGTTTAGAGATGTGTTGCGTAGGTCTGGCGCTATAATCTCGCTTCTTAGATGTGCCAAAGTATTTACCTTCAACCAATATTATCCCGCGAGACGGGACTAAAACCGTATTTTGCACTCGTATCGTAGTCCCTGGACGAAAAAATTCAGACACCAAACTGGTCTTTGTTGGTAGATCAAAGGGCGTTGTAGTGATAGAGCACGCCTTCTCCCTCCCCTTGCCCCCTTTTGGTAGAGCTTGCCTTCCCGACTCCCCCCCCCCCACCATCCCCAGGCCCCGTCGACACCCTAGAAAACAGGGTGTTGCTGTACCGCGTGGGCTTGGAAGCATTTGCATCAAAGCTACTTACAGCTGTGACTCAAGCAGTCAATTTGAATATCGATTAATCAAAATTTTATGATAGGGATGTAGACGAGAAAGAATGTCCGTACCAGAATCGTAACAACTGGAAGAGCCCAATTTTGACCCATCAGTTCAAATGTATTCGGTATTTAATATTTACAAACAAATGATTATCTGGAGGCAAGAATGAATCACTATTCAGTATCAAGTTTTACATGGGATCAAGCATAAACTAAAAATAACAGTTACAAAATGGCAACAGGAAAATTCTATATTGTTAACACGATTGAGAGTGAGTAATTATAGAAATGAAGAGCAACAGTGGTGCATGGAAGTGTATTACTTCGCCTGTATGCCGTAGTAGCTCGCAGTGTTATGCAGATGCGATCGGCGGTTGTCCCCCTATGTCGTGAATCACGTACACATACTTGATTTTCAGAGACTATTCCTACTCCAATTAGTGCGTAAGGCCTTAAAAAAATGGTTCAAATGGCTCTGAGCAATATGGGACTTAACATCTCAGGTCATCAGTCCCCTAGAACTTATAACTACTTAAACCTAACTAACCTAAGGACATCACACATATCCATGCCCGAGGCAGGATTCGAACTTGCGACCGTAGCGGTCGCGCGGTTCCAGACTGAAGCGCCTAGAACCGCTCGGCCACACTGGCCGGCCGTAAGGCCTTAGAGCCAGACTCTCGTCAACATGGTGCCTTCCGAGCCAGACTTTCGTCGACATGTCGCCTACCACGAAGTCCTCTGTTTTAGCTACTGATACATGGACGCTAAGTGTTCACTGCTCCAGGACACCGACAAAAGACACTTAACGACATTGTTCGGTTGTATTTAAAAACTCAGTCCCAGCAAGAAAACAGCACACTGTCAGTGTAAGCACTATTTTGTATTGCCGCTCTAAATAGTTGTTCCAACAAAGAGCTATGTCCATATTACAAGCAAAGTCTGTGGGAACTCTCCAGATCTGTTAGGAGGCCATATCCTTGCTAGTCCTAGCTCCTAACTACCCCCACGATGGTATCCCTGCGCTACTAGGTTATTTTTTCAAGCCGAGGAGCCTGTCTAAAGGTCACCGCTTCATGGCGACCATCAATAATGGCGGTCTGAAAAGAGTTGCATTGTAATTATTCAGGTCCATAATTTCTCCTCTACGGATGATGTGTAGTTTAAGCTGTCCTTAATTTTAATGTATATCTTAATTCCCTAAAAGACTAAAACTATTATCACAATGTGATACCAATAATATTTCTTGTTAATGAGTTAGGTGACTATTTAACTGAAGAAATGAGATAAGGAAAAATATTAAGCCGCGAAGTCTGTGGGAACTCTCCAGATCTGTTAGGAGGCCATATCCTTGCTAGCGGTACTTACCACGTTGCGCATCTCCTCTTCTACGGCCAGTAGGTTGTTCTTAGAGTAGTCGACATATGTGACATTGGGAGACTTGGAAACGGCAGATGGGCTGATATAGACCAGGCTAGGGTTCTCGCTGATGCGAACATGCCGGAGGAACGGCAGCCTGGTGAGGGCATGTGAATCGATCTCCGCTAGTGTGCTGGACCTGGACAGGCTGATGCTTCCCACACGGACTCGGTTGAGCGACCGTGGGCGCAGCGTGGTGATCTGTGTGCCGTCCATGTTCAAGTATCCCACGTAGCCGACGCGTGACAGCGCAGCCTGCGGAAGCGACCGGAAACCGTTGTGTCCCAGCATCAGCCGAGAGATGTTGAGCCCGTCCAGCGACGTCTCCTCCATGGTGACGATCTTGTTGTAGGACAGGTCGAGCATGCGCATCACCAGTGGCAGCAACAGGTTGTCGTAGCGGTTGAGCTGGTTGCCTGCCAGGCGCAGCACCTGCAGCTTGGGGGTGTCCTTGAACGTGTGCTGATCCAACACTGCGATCTGGTTGTAGCTCAAGTCGATATCGATCACCTCGGGCAGCAGGAACGAAGTAGGCGAAATGACGCGAATGCCGTTGCTGGAGAGGTTGAGGAATCTGAGCGCCGGTAGGTCCAGCAAGAAGGAGCGCAGTGTGTTGTGTGACAGGTCCATGGAGCGCAGGCACATAGCAGAAGTGCGACCGGAACCGCGAATCTGAAAAACACCATAAGAAACGCTCTCAGTATACATTCAACTTAAGCCTGGTTTACATAGATAGACTAAGTTGCGAAACTCTTTTCCTGAAACCAGCGGTGCGAAACTAGCTTCGTAAATTGCCTACTACTTGGCGACATCAGTGTACATTTCAGTTTCGAAGTTTTTTGAGTGCTAGAACCCACTGCCGTCTCTAGCATTGAATTTGGGTAGTTAAACTAGTAGTGATGGATTTCATGGTTATTTGCTTCCAATAACAACAAAGGGAAAAGGTTAAAACGTATTTGAGTTTGTAACTGGATGAAGGAATGGCGCCAGCTCGGGTGCTCAGCACATTGTTGAGAGGAACTGTTGTTTAAATCTCCAGAAGCTACTTGGTGCACATACCAATGACATCACAACAAATCACAGCTCTTAATTGAATTCAATATGCAGTAAAGATAGAAGATACAGTACTGTGTCTATACAGTATCCATATCGCCTTTTAAAGACTACAAATGGCAATTTTTTTCAAATGTCTGTGATGTCATCTCTTTCGGAAGTTCTTTTTCTCCGAGCTTTCATACATCAAAACTCTTCGCCTGGTATTTACTCTAATTTTATATTTTCACCATTACTTCTTCATTGGATCCTCTGGGTTATTTCCGTATTTTCGTAGCTATGCTTTTTGCGGAGCTGGATATTTCGTCAGGCTCTACAGAATAGTTTCATATTGGCTTAAGAGTATCTGCAGTATATTAGAAATGCTCAAGGGTATCTACACTATTAGCCATTAAAATTGCTACACAACGATGATGACGTGCTACAGACGCGAAATTTAACCGACAGGATGAAGATGCTGTGATATGCAAATTATTAGCTTTTCAGAGCATTCACACAAGGTTGGCGCCGGTGGCGACACATACAATGTGCTGACATGAGGAAAGTTTCCAACCGATTTCTCATACACAAACAGCAGTTGACTGGCGTTGCCTGGTGAAACGTTGTTGTGATGCCTCGCGTAAGGAGGAGAAATGCGTACCATCACATTTCCGACTTTGATAAAGGTCAGATTGTACCCTATTGAGATTACGGATTATCGTATCGCGACATTGCAGCTCGCATTGGTCGAGATCCAATGACTGTTAGCAGAATATGGAATCTGTGGGTTCAGGAGGGTAATACGGAACACCGTGCTGGATCCCAACGGCTTCGTATCACTAGCAGTCGAGATGACAGGCATCTTATCTGCATGGCTGTAATGGATCGTGCAGCCACGTCTCGATCCCTGAGTCAACAGATGGGGACGTTTGCAAGACAACAACCATCTACACGAACAGTTCGAAGACGTTTGCAGCAGCATGGACTATCAGCTCGGAGACCATGGCTGCGGTTACCCTTGTCGCTGCATCAGAGACAGGAGCGCCTGCGATGGTGTACTCAACGACGAACCTGGGTGCACGAACAGCAAAACGTCATTTTTCCGGATGAATCCAGGTTCTGTTTACAGCATCATGATGGTCGCATCCGTGTTTGGCGACATCGCGGTGAACGCACATTGGAAGCGTGTATTCGTCATTCCCATACTGGCGTATCAGCCGGCGTGATGGTATCGGGTGCCATTGGTTACACGTCTCGGTCACCTCTTATTCGCATTGACGGCAGTTTGAATAGTGGACGTTACATTTCAGATGTGTTACGACCCGTGGCTCTACCCTTCATTCGATCCCTGCGAAACCCTACATTTCAGCAGGATAATGCACGACCGCATGTTGCAGGTCCTGTACGGACCTTTCTGGATACAGAAAATGTTCGACTGCTGCCCTGACCAGCACATTCTCCAGATATCTCACCAATTGAAAACGTTTGGTCAATGGTGGCCGAGCAACTGGCTCGTCACAATACGCCAGTCACTACTCTTGATGAACTGTGGTATCGTGTTGAAGCTGCATGGGCAGCTGTACC
Source organism: Schistocerca nitens (assembly GCF_023898315.1). Lineage (NCBI taxonomy): Eukaryota > Metazoa > Arthropoda > Insecta > Orthoptera > Acrididae > Schistocerca > Schistocerca nitens. Next base: position 352,497,281 of record NC_064616.1, read on the forward strand.
TGTGCACGCCATCCAAGCTCTGTTTGACTCAATGCCCAGGCGTATCAAGGCCGTTATTACGGCCAGAGGTCGTTGTTCTGGGTACTGATTTCTCAGGATCTGTGCACCCAAATTCCGTGAAAATGTAATAAAAAATGGCCCTGAGCACTATGCGACTTAACTTCTGAGGTCATCAGTCGCCTAGAACTTAGAACTAAAATGTAATCACATGTCAGTTCTAGCATAATATATTTGTCCAGTGAATAGCCGTTAACATCTGCATTTCTTCATGGTGTAGCAAATTTAATGGCCAGTAGTGTAAAAGGAAATACATACATGAAATATTTTCATTTAACGAATTATACAGTCGTATCTTGACAGGACTGATCCATATTTAAAAGTGAAAAGGGAACAAATTAAAGTTTTTCGATAATTTTTTCTGAATTCTAACCGTTCTTGGGATAACTGCGTCATCGTCTGGTAATATTTGACTTGTGTGTACAAAGACACTTGTGGTGACGCTAGTCAGTTTCTTGATGATAGCGTAATAAGTAAAAATTGGTTGGTAATAAAGAAAGAATAATCGAATCAAAAGTAATTTTCACGCTTTTCACCCTAAAAATGTTTTGAGTAAATGGCAGTGTTATGTTCTAAATTATTGGACGAGTGAGTTAGGATCAAAACTTTTATTTCTTTTTATGACACAAATCCACACATAATACCGTATCCTATACTTACAGAAAATAAAATTTGAGTAACAGTTCCATCCGAGCAGGTATGCATCACTGAGTTATATGAGACCCTGTTGTGTTTCTTGTTCTAATTGCTTGAGATCCCTCTCAAACTATCAGAGCGTTAAGCAACAATAACGTTCACCTAGCGCAGAATAAATGTATACTCTTTTTAATTTGATCTATAAGATCATAAAATTCTGATAATTAAGGGCACAATAAAGAACTGCCATTACGTTGGGTCGAAATTTCACTCAAGGCTTGAAAAGAGTGGTCAGTAAAATCTTATTGCTTAACAACAGCTCCCTCAATACGTAGTGACCGACAGAAGTGACTTTAACAAATCGTATGCAAATTGTGGTGTTTATATCATATCAATGCATAAGTTTATTAAATTCTATGGCTACTTTTAATTCACCGTATCGGAAGATATTGTTATGGGAGGCCAGCGAGTAGGTAGGCTCAAAAGGCAGACTCATCGAACTACGCCATTTGGTCGCATAGCGTGAGAACGGCCGGGGTGAGCAAGAGCTGTATCGTACTGGAGCAGAGAGGGAGATAAAGAGAGAGAGAGAGAGAGAGAGAGAGAGAGAGAAACACAGAAGGGAATCTCCGACTACGCTCTGTTAAGTGTTTAAATATGAATATACAGCACCAACCGTGCTGATAACGTTACTTGCACTGAGAGCTTGTTAACAATAATTTTAATATCAGTTCATCAGGAAATGATAACTATCAATTTTAGGTACTGCCAGTGCTTACTGGTGGAAAGGATCGATCTGAGAGGGCAGGCGTCAAACTACTAAAGATAGCTCACTGCTAGCCTACGATCGGTTACCGAGAAGGTAATACATGAATCTGTGTATAAAATCTGATCTCATGTAAAGAGGGAAAAGTTAGTTGAAAAATTGTTTCGGGTGATGTACTTGACGATGTTGTTTTAATGAATGGCAGTCTATGTTCGGTTTTCAAGGTGACAACAGACGAACTGGTGTGTGAAGTGCATCTCCGCATGAAGACGGAAGTAATTGTTAAAGTTGTCTCGGAAAACGTATTTGTGCGATCTCATGCTGATTCTTAGATCGTGTGAAGTATTTTTGTGATTTTTACGGTTCTCGGGAACTAATTACTCATGAACAGGACTCTTGTTATGAATATTAACGATAGACTCGCTCTAGAAATAGTTTTATTAATTTTGTGATTAATGGTAAAACAAATTAGTTGGCATCCCAACATTTTACAGTTCTTATTATGCTTAGCACTTATACCTACCCACTTGTCACATTATTATGCACTGTTTATGTCACAACCGTTTGAGCTCGCGACCAACGGAGAAGAAACTAAGAGGGGACAACGGCTACGGGACATCTGTAGAAGACGTAAGGTAAGCGAGTTACCTCCAATTGTGCTAGGGAATATGATCTCAGCCGTTTCGTGATAATATCCACCGTGATTGTTAATCCCGGCCCATCTTTAACGTGGAAAATTTCGTTTACTGTATCCACTGTGTAGCTTATAGGGGTCGAATCCGCGTTTGCCGCGAGACTACATTTTACACCTACCTTAATATTTGTTACAGAGTGCGACGTAATAATATGTAGTAGTGTCCAAAAAATAAACACTTACCACTAAAAATTAATTCTAGTTTGGATATGAGCAGCCGGCCGGAGTGGCCGAGCGGTTAAAGGTGCTACAGTCTGGAACCGCACGATCGCTACGGTCGCAGGTTCGAATCCTGCCTCGGGCATGGATATGTGTGATGTCCTTAGGTTAGTTAGGTTTAAGTAGTTCTAAGTTCTAGGGGACTTATGACCACAGCAGTTGAGTCCCATAGTGCTCAGAGCCATTTGAACCATTTGATATGAGCAAATTTTCATCATTGACACAGTTTGGGATATTCCGTTGAGGGACAGATTGTGGCACTTCGAAATACCTCAAGGTTACAGAAAAATTAAAAAACAGGATATAAATTACTAAATGCAGTAAATATCAAAGTAACACTTTTTGTGCAGTTAATAGAAAAACAGAAGTTATATTACAACACGTAAAATTTGTGCACTTGCATTCACTGGAATTCATACTACACACTCGTAGACGAAAGAGCCTATCATTCAATGAAATGGAGCATTCAGTTTTTGAGAGGGAATACAGACACATGAAAGCAGCTGATTCATTACTTTCTGCAGAAGGTCTACGCTAATCCCAATAAAGCCCAGTATGTGCAATACAAAAACTGCGAAGAATCACGATTTGAGATCAGCACTATTACTCACAAATCGTTCACATCATCGGTTTTAGCTTAAAAAAGCAAGAAAAATTTTTTCGTCAGAAATGAAATCACTAAGTAACTGTGAAATGACAAGATGTTCGCCAGAGAATAGTAGGGATATATTGTCTAATTTTACTCCAAAATCGATTTCGGAATACAGTCCGCTTTAACGCACTTACAAAATGCTTAGGCATCAAAGAGATAATATCATTAAGTAAACTTCGTCCTACTGGATGGGGTAATGATTGTGTACATTAGCATATGATTTCACATTTACGTTCAAGATGTACGAGCCTACCGAAGAAGAGAGAGGACAGCACAAATAGCTTCCACTTCATAGGTGAAATTAGCTAAAAAAGCTAATTAGAAGACGTGCAGTACAAACCCAGAACTTTCGAACAGCAACTCAAATACATTTGTACAGAGCCGTATTCATTAGTTACACATAACAAGAAACAGAAAGGGAAATATACCACCATATGAAATACATAGTACAGCAGTTAATAGAGGGAAACACTGAAATTTTAATGACAAATGAAGCAATGTATGGAAGTAAAGGAGGAGCTCTTAGTTGAAGCAATGTATGCACGGAATCGAGAAACAAAAGTTCGTAGCTCCGTCTCTAGAAGAGTCAGAATCTGATAACTACATAGTCTAGTCATATTATTATGACGACTTTCTAACTTCTGTATGTCTACAACGATTAGCTCATGACGTATTTCTCGTTATTCACACTGCCGAAACAGATCTATAATGGTACTGACAGGGTATTTATGTGCCCGCAAAAGTTAAAACCATTCATTTTAGCTCACGTAACTTGTCTGGGCTACACCGAAAGGTATTATGATGGACCGACAAAGGTTTTGCACCGAAAGTATCATATCAGTATCAACTATCGCTGTGTCATCAATTGCTGCCGTCGTCCACCACAGTCTATCATCAGTCCTTAGCCGTATCGTTGGCTCCAGTCTATGTCGTCCATTAAGCCTGTGTCATCACCGCGATTATGAATCCTCCAACCATCTCTGTCATATAACCGTTACTGTCCTCTGTCGTTATTGCCATGTAAGAGTGTAATATATCAGGAACAAAACTCAAGTGGAACAAGGATCGTAGCGACATAAAACATGGTCTCTAACAACAGTAACAATTCCAGCTACATATCTATTACTGATGTTAGCACAACTATCTCTCCGTATACAAGGAAATAACTTTTCGTATGTCATCCTATCTCCTACTTCCACGTTACACAAAGCTTCAAACTCTGTCATTCCAAGAAAGTATTAGAAAAATATAATGAAAGTTCATTCCGTAAAAAGCTCAAGAATAATGGTGACTGAACTAACTACTTGAAATACACCCTCATTCTCTTGTAGTCGTTTGCTCCAGCTGCATGGCACAGTTTGACACAGAGGCATTTTTGATACAAGTACAGGAGGAGCTGTTGTTTGTGGATGCAGTGAGGGGAAAAAGTGATATATGATTAGGAGGGATTTGATTTGTGTTGCAGAGTGTGGATAGTATGAAGAAAATGTAGTAGATTTGAACTGTAGTTATGGTACGTGAGGTTGGTATTAAGAAAGGATATGGGTGATGGTTTGTTTGAAAAATAATATTTGATTTTCTGAACTTCCTGGCAGATTAAAACTGTATACCGGACCGAGACTCGAACTCGGGAGTTCATATCAGCGCACACTCCGCTGCAGAGTAAAAATCTCATTCTGGAATATTTGATTTTCTGTTACCATCTTCGAGTTATTTATGCACGTGTGGTTGTTGATGGAGGAGTTAAATAAGAATGTCAAGGCAGTTGAATAAGTTATGTGTTTGGATTTGGCAACACAGTATAGATCGTATGATTATGTGGATTGACGGAGATTTTGGGTCTTTCAGATGGCTGAACGTTTTGCAGTATTGTAGTAACAAAGTGTATATTTACCCTAGTCAGAGAAGAAGGTAAGGAGCTGTTGGCACAGATAAGTGCATCGATGTGACAGGTGGTTACAATAATCTCAGGTTTTGATGAATATGGTGGGCGGGGCTGTTTCGAAATATTAATTTGGGATTAAGGCTGGCATGTTTTGAAGCCACTTTTTGGATTTATGAATATACATAGTGGATACATGCAGTTTTACGTTAAATGACTGCTGTTGGTTACTCAGTTCTGTGAGTGGGTGCTTGGGGTTGAGAGCTGTAGTGCTAGAAAGGCATCAGGGCAATGTTTATGATGCAAAATATACTGATGAGGTACATGAGGCAAAGTGATTTTAAACGTGGCGCAATTTAGAAAACTGGTGTGAACTGTTTTCCGGCTTAGCTATCCATGACTACCTCTCTGTTTGTAGCTGTTATGGTTGACGAGTGACGAGTTTGTTGTTCAAGAGATACGGAGCTAATAAGAGTTAGGAGTGATTCAAAGCCTAGGGTTACAAAAGGACTTCACACAGGAGAGTAGAGGGCAAGTCATAAAGCGTGGACCTGAAGATTACAGAGAACCCATGGAGAAATAATCAGGAAATTTTCTTATTAAACGAGTACTTTTTCATTTTGTTTAGCTGTTGCCATAGCGGGTTTCTACTAGCTACGACCCACAGACGATCACTGCGCTCAAGGTCAAAGTACTGAACAGGCTCCGAGATGTATTAAAGTGTCACTTATTAGGACTTGCATCGAAATGTTGACATAAAATGCCACACAAGAAAGACGTCTCCCCTAGCGTTCTGAAAAGTTTCCTATAGTAGTACGCATATACGTGATTGGCCAGCTCATACCATTATTCTTTCCAATAAAAGTATTTAACAGTAACTTTCATAGCTGTAGCATGATTCCTTGTTTTCCTACACCAAGGAAGCTTTACTCTGAGAGCATTTGTTTCTTATGGCAATGTGCTCTGCTGTATCTACAAGCTCTGTGGCTGGTAGACGTCTCAATTTTTGAGCTGCGCTTTCGAAAAGCATCTTCTTTATGAAAGTTATCATCATCCCTACAGTCGGGCCAAACACGATATGAGTGTATCTGCATGCCGTACGGGTCAGACAATAGCCCTTGATAGCCCTCTATAGCAGATTTCATGGTCGAAATCTAGTTTGAACATCCCAACTGTTATGGTCTACTGCACCCTGGGGCTAAAGACATCTTGTCTGCCTCATTCAATAATCCCCCGTCTCTTGTCTTTCTCTGTGCATGGGACCGGCTCGGTGGCTCGTCTGCCACATTCATAACAACACTATACAGTAATCCAATTAACATGAACCAGTATTTCATGTGAAGCGGAGTGGCAGTCATAAGGCATACACAAATTTTGAATACGTCGAAATGGTTTTGGTTGCTTCTTGATGCATAATAATTTTAGTGGTCCCATATGTTTGGAACTCAAGTAAAGTTGCTTTGAACATCAGACCTGATGGTAACATTCGTTTGGTGAAAGACGTGCTGGGTACCTGTGATACTGTAGCTCCATCTCGGCCATCTTACTGAGTGTAATTTGTACGACTTGTAGATTTGAATTTGTTTGGTACTGCTTTATACAGTACACAGCTACACTACTTATTCTATTTTTGACTGTAGATTTCGGTCAGTTTCAGACTATCCATGGATCAAAAATGACTAATCGTTTTGAAGTGTTCTATTATACTGTAACATATCTTGTAAACAATATGTCTTTTGTCGTGTTATGTAAACATTAAAACACATTAATGTTTATATTGGAAGACAGAGGTCATGTTGGTTATAATGCATGTTGTTCTGTAACAGATCACTTTAGAATGAGTAGTTATTGCAGTTGTGTCTAACTGAGCTTAGGTGACAGATAAGAGTACGTTATTCCACGCTGTTTCAACCCTGCGCCAGAGTTTGTCAGTCGTCGTAGCTAAGAGGCGGTAGAATGTAAGAAAGCCTTTCGGCCACCCATTACTACATGTTTTCAGTTGGTGAGATGTCTGGAGAGCTTGCTGGCCAGAACAACAGCCGAACAGCTTCTGATCAAGGTGGATCATAACAGCACGGCCATCTTATGGTCTTTTGTATTATTGATCATGTTGAAAGATAACGTCAAGGAGACCTCGAAGACAGGCGAAGGGGCGTTAAACTATAATAGAATGTCAAATGAAACACCTTTCAGCTGTCTAAATTTCCAAACTGTTAATTTATTTCGCTACCAGTTTCGGCGATTTAATACGCCATCTTCAGTCCCCCGACCGACGTGTAGGAAGAACCTCGGTTTCGGTCAAAATAGGGGTCAACAATAGAAAACTGGTATCCGTAGATTTCTGATTGATACATCGAGCACTTCAACCATCATCTTCGAATGCTGTCCCTTATTTTCACCGTAAGCGAGGTTGAAGTCTTCCTAACGTAGTTAAGGGGTCCTGCAGATGGCGCAGTAAGTCGCCGAAACTGGTAGCCAAATAAAACAACAACTAGGAAATTAGACAGCTGGAATATGTTTTATTTGTCATTCTGTACTGAACAGCAGAGTCCCACTACCATTCCTGAAAAGAGAGCCGGCCGCGGTGGCTGAGAGGTTCTGGGCACTTCAGTCCGGAACCACGCCACTGCTACGGTCACAGATCCTGCCTCGAGCATGGATGTGTGTGATGTCCTTAGGTTAGTTATGTTTAAGTAGTTCTAAGTTCTAGGGGACTGATGACCTCAGATGTTAAGTCCCATAGTGCTCAGAGCAATTTGAACCATTTGAAAAGAGAGACTTAAACTCTAATCGTTCTTCCTAATTCTTTTTTCGAATATATGGAATAGTCATCTGCCGCCACACGTCAGAAATGTAACAACTACTGTGCAGGTAACCGACTATGCGATCAAGAAATAATCGTGTTCTACACGCAGTGGCATCCCATACGATTACGCCAGGTACTGGGCCTGTATAACGATGACCAGTTCAATAGGGCGACATTCGTTTTCCATGGAGTCTCCACGTACGGATAAGCCTATTGTGATTCTGCACGCAATATCAGGACTTGTCTGAAAAGACTATATGGTACCACTGTTGTGTCAAGTAATATTGCTGGCCGAGTAACCAATATGCGAGTGCTCTCAGGCGTCAGTCACACGGGGCCAGTTAGATCCTATGTGCCATTGTGCTGTTGTGCTGAAACGCTGGACAATTACACATGCAAGTACACCTAACAGGGTGTACAGTTCAGAAACCATTAAGTAAAAGTGTGAGGTCGCTCCAACCCGGTATCTATACAGCACTTTACAGAAGGCATAAGAAATGTTAATCGGGGAGATGTATAAAGTGAGCCAAATGCTAATGACAAATGCAACATATTTCTTGATAAATTTGTATCCCTATTTGAACATTCTTTCCCAAAGAAAATTACTAAGTGTAACACCACACACTTTTCAAAGAAACCTTGGATTATTACAGGTATTGAAGTGTCTTCAGAAAGAAAAAGAAAACTGTATGAGACAGCAAGAACTAATAAAGATCCAGAAGTTGTTTTACACTACAAAAATTATTGTAACATACTGAGAAAAGTTGTAATGAAATCAAGAAATATGTATGTTACAGAAGAAATTAACAACTCTGGCAATAAAATAGAATCAATATGGAGTGTTGTTAGAAGGGAGACAGGAAAAGTAACCACTGGGGTAGGTTGTATTACTGTGACCATCCTAACCGACAGTACACAAGTAGCTAATGTATTTAACAACCACTTCTTAAGTGTATGAGAAAAAATTGGTGAGAACAGTTCAAAAGAAATAGCTAGGCAGTACATGGAAGAGTCTGTTTTGAAAAAATTTAGTCAGATTAAGTTTCACCTAACAACCTCTTGTGGAATAAGTAAAATTATTAAATGTCTGAAAAATAAATGTTGAGTTGGAGTAGACGACATCTCTAATAAGATATTAAAACAATGTGGAGCAAACACAGCTGATATTCTGAGTCACATATGTAATGCATCACTAACTCTAGGTATTTTCCCAGACACGTTAAAATATGCCATTCTCAGGCCTCTCTACAAAAAGGGGGACACCACAGATGTCAATAATGATCGGCCAGTATCCTTGCTTACAGCATTCTCAAAATACTTCGAGAAAGTAAGGTACTCAAGAGTGGTTAGCCATCTCAACAGTAATGGGATACTTAGTAAATCAGAGTTCGGATTTCAAAAATGCTGTTCCACTGAGACAGCAATATACAACTTCACTGTCCACATAATAGAGTCTTTAAACAGTAAAATGTCACCAATAGGAATTTTCTTTGATTTGTCCAAAGCATTTGATTGTGTGAACTATGGTATTATGTTACAGAAATTACAATTCTATGGTATAAATGGAATGGCATATGAGTGGTTTAAGTCATGCCTACAGAACAGGAAACATAATGTTTCCTCATATGGGTCAAATGATTTAAATAAGTTTGCCACTTCATCTAACTGGGGTGAAATTACATTAGGTGTTTCACAGGGTTCAATCATGCTTCCCCTTCTGTTCTTGATATATGTGAACGACCTCCCTTCCTATCTCAAACAGGAAGCTGAACTGACACTGTTTGATGATGATACAAGCATCATTATTAATCCAGTAAAAGAAAGTCAAATTGAAAATGATACTAATAAGGTCTTTAGGAAAGTCATTAATCGGTTTTCTGCAAACGGGCTTGCTCTCAACTTTGAAAAAACACAGTACATCCAATTTTCTGCTGCAAAAAGTGCAATTCCTTCAATAAATGTAGCACATAAACAGAAGTCAGTAGACAGGGTAGAGTATACTAAGTTTTTGGGTGTACATAGAGATGAGAATCTTAATTGGAAAATTAATATTTTGGATCTCTTAAAGCGACTAGGTTCAGCAACTTTTGCGATTAGAATAATAGCCAATTTTGAGGATATAGAAATTAGTAAGCTAACATACTTTGCATACTTTTACTCTCTGATGTCATACGGAATAATATTTTGGGATAAATCAACATTTAGACAAAAAATATTCACTGCTCAAAAGAAAGTGGTTAGAGTAATGTGTGGGGTTCATAATCGCACATCTTGTAGGCATCTTTTTAAAAGATTGGGAATTCTTACAACAGCCTCACAATACATCTACTCACTAACGAAATTTGTTCTCAACCAAATGGACCAGTTTAAAAACAACATTGACATTCATGACTATAATATCAGAAAAAAGAAAGACTTACACTATCCTTTGGTCAAACCTATCTTTGTTACAGAAAATGGCAAAATATGCTGGTATAAAAATTTTCGACAAATTACCAGATGAAATAAGGTGTCTGACAGACAGCAGTAATAGCTTCAAAAATAAATTGAAATCATATGTCCCTGACAACTCCTTCTATACCACAGATGAATTCTTAGATAGGAATAAATAAATCTATAAATGTAGTATACGAATTCTATACCATTTAAGGGAATGGGGTAAATAATACAAATATTAATCTTTAACTCTGTATTGTAATATATTATGTGCATTTCTTGTGCACTTGACACGTTCCACGTCATAACGGCTAGCGCATCGTGCGATTGATCAATGGAACACGCAACCAACTAACTAACTAACTAAACGTTTTACATCTTTACACTTCAATTCTACATATTTGCAGCCTACTTCCGCTAGAGGGCTCCGAATTGTAGCCAGTATCATGGTGGCGTGGGACGTAACTATTTCGGTGAGTGGGAAACAGTGTGCAGTAATCGAGTTTCGAATTCCAAGAGTTGTTCCACGCATGGAATACCCTCTCCTTCTGCATGCCAGTGCCAGAGTGCACATGGGTACTGCGAAATCTGTAACAATCCAACGCCTTTGGTTCCCTGTCATCCATCATCCTCCATACAGACTCGACTTAGCACAGGTAAGGTTGTGTGGCTCCGTCAACGAAGTCAAACATTCTACAGTGACGATATCAACAAACTGATCTCTCGTTGAGTGAAATGTGTTAGTTGGCAGGATGACTATGCTGAGAAATATATATGTTAACATGGAGATTTATGACTTAATAACGTCTGTTTCATTTAAAAGGCGTTAAGAGTTTTCACATAAAAAATTCAGAAGCATTACTTTTCAGAATGCCGTCGTAGATGATCTCTAAATGCTCTTGTTATTTGGTGATGAAATGTTTTCTTCAAATCACGTCCCAAAAGTCTTACCAGTTTGTCCGATATACTGTTTATGTCAGTCATTGCTTTTAATTTAATACACCTGATGCACTAAGTTTAAAGCTTAGTTTCCTTGTATGATGTTTTAGTTTAAACTGAAGAGTTTCATTTTTGGGAAAGTCTATTGTTAATCCAGTTTCGAAACTATAAAACTCTTTTGTATCTGACACACTTTCTGTGTATTCTATTGGCACGTAAACAGATTTTTGCGTTACATGTTCCGCTTTTAGAGAAGTAGTATCTGTTCTCCACGTGTTCTCTGTTTCAGTTTTTCAAAACATTTTAGTGACTACTTCAACCTTTCAACCATTAGTTACAATGAGTTGCATAAGAATGTTTATTCCACTTTTCATGTCCTACTTACTCGCCGGTAGCTTAAGCAACCCGATAACTGGCGTATGTCAACTTAGATCTGAAGATGATCAAAACTAGTTATTAATTGTGACTAACCGCAAATGAGACTGTAAAAACAAATATTTTAAAAATTCAAGCAGTTGCGGCATCTCTTGTGACAGCATGCCACTCATTATCACGTTAAATAGTTATTTATGTCCTGTGACAGGTAATTTTTGTTGAGTTAAATATTAAACTTCATGACTATTTCCAACATATGTGACCAACCTTTGTTTGTTCACTGTTAAAAATACATCGATGTGTATATGTAGGATACATATTATCGCTGACACAGTGTATATTGCAATATTTATTGCAGAAATAATATTAAATACAAACGTCCCAGCCTGCACTTGGGGGTGTCAAACCAGATATTTGTCGTATTTTAACCATATAGTATACACAGTGCTCACCAAGCAGAGCTGTTTTAGGTCAAATCGCAATCTTTGCTGTATATTATCTATTAAAAATAGGCAATTAGTTGCAGATACATTTGCATGGTTAGCTTGAAATGACTTTTGTGGTGAGGTCCGACTGTGTTAATTGATCTTCACTCTGTGAAAACCTTATTCAGAATCCGACTGCAAGGAGGTATATTATTTCTGCTCTCCTCTCAGATGGAAAAAATTAATTACCTTGAATCATGGATTTACACTTATAAATCATTTTAAGATTTCAGGGAATAAAAGTTGTTAAAATTAGGACTTGATTACATGCACTGCTGGACCTTCATCCCAAAATTTATCGCAAAATATCTAATTATTAGTTCATTCACCAATAATGTGCAGTAATACGTGTATTAAAAGAAAATTTCGTAGAATATCCCATTACACTTTACGTGATCACCATCATGACATTTTGTAGGCCGTATTCCAACTAGTAACAGAGGAAAATCTTGTGACAAGTCATTCGTAGAAAAGGTAAAAGCACCTTTGTAATTACCACACAAGATGAGATAAATACATAGTATACTTGATAAATCAATTTTCGTCTAAAAAACAAGCTAAACGTAAAAAATATTTCATATTAGTGATGTACTTAATACTTGTAGAATGATCAGAATTTCAACATCACCAGGATATGGTATTAAGAAAACTACACGTGTTATTTGAAGAAATATGTTTCAAACTTAAATTGTGCTTTTAGTTTTAAAAATGAAATATTTGTACGAAGAATAATAAACACACACTAAATATTTAACACTGACTAAAGTAACCTAAAAGATCAGTCATAAGTCTAGGCGTTCTGCACGGCGGAGGCAGGGACCAGGGAGGATTTGGGGCACCACAAAGATCCCTCTGATGAACTAGTTTGAGGTACTAAACTCCACTGACACTGAAATTGATACAATGCAACATCCTTCACATGTTGAGAGGCCCGCTGTTTGACGTGTCAGTGGGAATCAAATGCAAATGCCATCCAACGCAATGTTACTGTCAGGTAGTTCGGACGTACTACCTTATAGTCCGCAGCTCGTGGTCGTGCGGTAGCGTTCTCGCTTCCCGCGTCCGGGTTCCAGGGTTCGATTTTCTCTGCCTCGGGAGAACTGGGTTTTGTGTGCTGTCCTTAGGTTAGTTAGGTTTAAGTAGTTCTAAGTTCTACCTTATACGGTAATGGCAACAAAAGACAAGAAGACTTAATTAGTACACTCTGTGTGTATGGCTAGAGGCCTCATCGACATGCAGAAAGGGCTTTCCCAGCAATTATTAAGGGAACAGATCGGAAATTGCCTCAGCTTTTGGCCCACGCTGGAACGAACGTTTCCCGTCATCTGGGCTCCGAGGTCATACTTGGATCATTCCAGCGAGTGGTAGAGGAGAGGGTGAAGACCGGCCTTGTTGCCAGAGTATCATTGAAGCTCACAATCTGCAGAACTGTCCCCAGAAGTTATCGTGGCTCCTGGTTTTGAATTGATGGAAAGTTGGAACAAGAGACTTACAAGGTTCTGTAACAAACTAGGCTCTGCTTTCTAGACTAGCGACATTGGTTGATAACTAAAAACTCTTCTCAAATGGGTCATGTGTACACTACACATCACAGGCTGCTAACCAGGTAGCTGACTGAGCTTCGACTGCACAGAAGCTTTTCTTAAATTAGGCAACTCTTTATCCAGTCCAGATAGTGAAAGCTGCAGCAAACACCGAAGTATTAGCGTAAGATCCTAAGAGGTGCCTCTTATAGATAAAGCTCCTAAAATCTTAGTGACCCTACGCCGAAGCATTTACAAAAAAGTTTGTAGCACTCACAAAAGTAGGGGAGCTTACGTAATACTATGAACACAAAGCTATCTAAAAAACTAAATTAACAGCAGTGACATTTTTCGGGTCAATCTAAGCATTCGTCGAAAGAATAGGCTAATGGGAAATGGATGTTTGGTATTCGTCATAGTAGATAAGATACTCAAATCTACTGAGGTAGAAACTGAAGCTGCAGAACGACATTGTTTGGACAAGAATCAGAATCAAGAGTGGGCGTAAACATATAGTAGGGTCAGTCTATCAACCACCAGATTTACCCCAGATGTAGGTGAAAAGTTTGGAGGAAAAAAGATCCACTAATGCATACATTGATGAGCCAAAATTTCATGACCAATTGTTAATAACATGTTGATCCACCTTTGGAGTGCGATACATCAGGGACTCTGAGTAACATATAATCAGTAAGTACTTGTTTAGTAAGAGGTATGTGACATCAGATATCTACGCACAGGTCCCGTAGTTCCCGTAAACTATTGGCTGGTGGTGTGTGGGGCGAAGTCGGCGTCCGATAGTGTCGCAGATATGTTCCACCTGGTTCAGATCAGCCGAATGTGATGGCCAAGACATCAAGTGATATCGCTGTCATGCCCCTCAAACCACTGTAGCACGTCTGGCCTTGTGCCATGGACAGTTATCCTGCTGGAAGATGTCATCGCTGTTCGGGAAGACATCAAGGATGAAACGATTCTGATGGCCTACATTAGTGTTCTCGTAGTCCACAGCTGACGTGATGGCTTCGATTACTAATAACATGAAAGCACTGGTGAACGTCCTTCACAACATAATGCTGCTCCAACCGACCATAGTCGGTAATGTGTTACATGTCTCCATCAGCCGTTCGCCTGGATGACAGCGTTTCCGGACAGTACAGTCGCCGTGGTGTGATAAGAAACATGTTTCATCCGGTGAGACGACACATATCTGTTCACCTCTCGTGCAGTCTTGATAATCGACTGCTCACAGCAATCGTAATTGACGATATCATTGGGTCTACATGGGAAAGCGGTGGGTCGACCGCTGCGCACATCCGTGTTCAACAGCGTGCTTGAACAGTGTACTACGAAGCACTTCTGTCGGAACCAATATTGTATTCTGTCCTCTCAACTCAAATACATCGCGACGTATACTCCTCTACTGAGAGGGTATGCATGTGATCTCTATGTACAGTGACGAAGTGTGGACGTCTAACTCCACGTCGCGTGCTCTTGGCTTCACCGTCCTTCAACGGCTTTCCATAGATCTTCACCAGAGTAGCACGTGAACACCCGAACGGATTCGTTGTTTTTGAGATGCTCATTTTCATGCGCCACGACCATTCTTCACTTTGTCAAAGTCGCTTATGTCAGTGGATTTCCACATTTGAAGACTGTATTCCCACTAGATTGGTTCTCCATTTGTCTCCGCTGCGATTACATACACTACGTGATCAAAATTATCAGGATACCCACAAAAACATACGTTTCTCATATTATGTGCATTGTGCCGCCACCTACTGCCAGATACTCCATATCAGCGACCTCAGTAGTCATTAGACATCGTGAGAGAACAGAACGGGGCGCTCCGTGAAACTCACGGACTTCGAACGTAGTCAGGTGACTGGGTGTCACTTGCGTCATACTCCTGAACGCGAGATTTCCACACGCATAAATATCCAAAGGGCCACTGTTTCTGATGTGATAGTGAAGTGGAAACGTGAAGGGACACGTACAGCACGAAAGCGTACAGGCCGACCACGTCTGTTGACTGACAGACACCGCCGGCAGTTGAAGAGGGTGGTAATGCGTAATAGGCAGACATCTATCCAGACCACCACGTAGGAATTTCAAACTGCATCAGTATCCACTGCAAGTACAATGACAGTTAGGCGGGAGGTGCGAAAACTTGGATTTCATGGTCCAGCGGCTGCTCATAGCCCACAAATCACGCCGGTAAATGCCAAACGACGCCTCGCTTGCTGTAAGGAGCGTAAACATTGGACGATCGAACAGCGAGAAACGTTGTGTGGAGTGACTAATCACGGCACACAATGTGACGATCCGATGGCCGGATGTGGGTATGGTGAATGCCTGGTGAACGTCATCTGCCAGCGTGTGTAGTGCCAACAGTAAAATTCGGAGACGGTGGTGTTATGGTGTGGTCGTGTTTTTCATGGAGGATACTTGCACCCCTCGTTGTTTTGCGTGGTACTATCACAGCACAGGCCTACTATCATGGTTTAAGCATCTTCTTCCTTCGCAATGTTGAAGAGCAATTCGGGGATGGCGACTGCGTCTTTCGACACGACCGAGCACCTGTTCATAATGCACGGTCTCTGGCGGAGTGGCTACACGACAGTAACATCCCTGTAATGGACTGGCGTGCACAGAGTCCTGACCTGAATCATACAGAACACCTTTGGGATGTTTTGGAAGGCCGACTTCGTGCCGGGGCTCACCGACCGACATCGATACCTCTCCTCAGTGCAGCACTCCGTGAAGAACGGGCTGCCATTCCCCAAGAAACCTTCCAGCACGTGATTGAACGTATGGCTGCGAGAGTGGATGCTGTCATCGAGGCTACGGGTGGTCCAACATCATACTGAATTCCAGCATTACCGATGGAGGGTGCCACGAACTTATAAGTCATTCTCAGCCAGGTGTCCGGATACTTTTGATCACACAGTATACTTTCCTTGACGTGTCATGTTCCCTCAATGCCACCAAACAGTTGGAAGCGGTCATAAAGTTTTTGGTTCATGATTGTATGTTCCCTCCTCCCCCCATAGTGTAATCACTGAAGGAGAAGAAATCCATGCAGAATTCGAGAACGATGATTACAGATTTTTATAATGTGTTTATAACAAAACATCCTGTGAATCAACACCAGATGTCTCCTATGTAAAGTGCTTACAACATTAAGTATGGGGAAAAACGGGAATATACACTGGTGTGCAGAACGCAAGGACGAAAGTAACTTTCACATGATTTGCCACTGCCAAGTAACATAGCTCGATGGAACTTGGACCACACACAGAATGAATATTACAGATGGTAAATGAAAGGTATATGCAATGAGACGACTAGAAATGACAGGTTATTCAAACACAACAATTACACTGAAGTCACCGCAATTTACGACGTCTACTTCGTTTTCCTTGCAGATTCCCTATGATTCTTCCCGATGTGTAGTCATACAGATGTTTCTCGGGGCCATTTTGAAATGAAGAGCACGGTAATGTGTCGAAGTTGAATGACCGTAGGGAGATACAAGATGAATTAGACAAAATTTCCGGTTGGTGTGATGAATGGCAGCTAGCCCTAAATATGGAAAAATGTAGGTTAATGCGGATTAGTAGGAAGAACAAATCTCTAATTTTCGAATAAAGTATTACTAGTGTCCAGCTCGACACAGTGAAGTCGTTTAAATATCTGGGCGTAACGTTGCAAAGCGATATGAGTTGGAACAAACATGTGAGAACTGTGACAGGGAAGGGAAATGGTCGTTTTCGGTTTATTGGGAGAATTTTACGAAAGAGTGGTTCACCTGTAAAGGAGACCGCATATAGGGCTCTGGTGCGACCTATTCTTGAGTAGTGCTCGAATGTTTGGGATCTGTACCAGTTCGGATTGAAGGAAGACATCGCAACAATTCAGAGGAGGGCTGCTACATTTGTTACCTGGAGGTTCGAACAAAATGTAAGCGCTACAGAGATGCTTCGGGAACTCAAATGGGAGTCCCTAGAAGGAAGGCGGCGTTCCTTTCGGGAAAAAATATTAAGAAAATTTAGAGAACCGGCATTTGAAGCTGACTGCCGAACGATTCTGCTCCCGCCAACATACATCGCGCTTAAAGATCACGAAGATAATACAGGTATACGAGGAATTAGAGCTCATACGGAGGCGTACTGACAGCTGCTTTTTCCTCGCTCTATTTGCGAGTGGAACAGGAGGAGAAATGACATGTAGTGGTACAGGTTACCCTCCGCCACGCACCTTATGGTGGCTTGCGGTGGATCTATATAGTTGTAGATGTAGACCACTGTGCACTGTAACTGCTCGCTGATTAACACACACTCTCCTTTCCCATTCCTTCTACTGCCTCGTGCTGTGGGGTAGGGCCCATTTGTCGCCTTAGTCAACTTAGGATCATGTCATGTGATGTCAGCTTTCTGTGGACAACTGGGAGGTCTTTGGGAACATGCTGCCGCGCTTTCATTAATTTCAAACAAGTATTTATTATGTTCTGTTACTTTATGTGTTCAGTCCTTAAGCTTGGAGAGCAGTGTATTAAATGCAATGGAACAGACAGACCTAACTTCTTCGAGGATGTCTCCATTGAAATTGTTATTCGTGACGACGAGGAAGTTGTAGCAACAATTATTATACAAGTTCAAAGGGAAGCAAAAACAAGTTTACTTATTCAGTGAACTAGATAATGCGATAGTAGTGTCATATATCAAGGAGAAACGTGAAACGTTTGGATTTGAGCAGGAGCATGTAGAAGAAATGTACCTGAAGTTTGGAAGTAGATTTACCAAGCAGTGGTAGCGCAAATCCAGTTCTAGCATATTTTAATTCTTCCGCCACTGTGAGGATGACTGATATTGTTTTAATGCTAGCGGCGTTGAGAAACAGATGAAATAATGAACAAAGTTCCACGTGCCGACAGAATCCCTATCAGATTCTGAATAGAAATTGTGGCTGAGTTAGATCCTCTTTTAACGATAGTACACTGTAGACTGCTAGAAGAAAAACCTGTTCCCAGTGGTTGGTGAAAGAAAACGTACTACTCGTCTACAAGAAGCAGCAGAATGATGCACTAAACTACGGCTAAGATCTTCCTGTTGTAAAATCTTAGAATATACTCTGAGCAACATAATGACGTATGTACTGCAGAATCTCCGTTCATCTACATCTACATCTACATTTATACTCCACAAGCCACCCAACGGTGTGTGGCGGAGGGCACTTTACGTGCCACTGTCATTACCTCCCTTTCCTGTTCCAGTCGCGTATGGTTCGCGGGAAGAACGACAGTCTGAAAGCCTCCGTGCGCGCTCCAATCTCTCTAATTTTACATTCGTGATCTCCTCGGGAGGTATAAGTAGGGGGAAGCAATACATTCGATACCTCATCCAGAAACGCACCCTCTCGAAACCTGGCGAGCAAGCTACACCGCGATGCAGAGCGCCTCTCTTGCAGAGTCTGACACTTGAGTTTATTAAACATCTCCGTAACGCTATCACGGTTACCAAATAACCCTGTGACGAAACGCGCCGCTCTTCTTTGGATCTTCTCTATCTCCTCAGTCAACCCGATCTGGTACGGATCCCACACTGATGAGCAATACTCAAGTATAGGTCGAACAAGTGTTTTGTAAGCCACCTCCTTTGTTGATGGACTATATTTTCTAAGCACTCTCCCAATGAATCTCAACCTGGTACCCGCCTTACCAACAATTAATTTTATATGATCATTCCACTTCAAATCGTTCCGCACGCATACTCCCAGATACTTTACAGAAGTAACTGCTACCACTGTTTGTTCCGCTATCATACAATCATACAATAAAGGATCCTTCTTTCTATGTATTCGGAATACATTACATTTGTCTATGTTAAGGGACAGTTGCCACTCCCTGCACCAAGTGCCTATCCGCTGCAGATCTTCCTGCATTTCGCTACAATTTTCTAATGTTGCAACTTCTCTTTATACTACAGCATCATCCGCGAAAAGCCGCATGGAACTTCCGACACTATCTACTAGGTCATTTATATATATTGTGAAAAGCAATGGTCCCATAACACTCCCCTGTGGCACGCCAGAGGTTACTTTAACGTCTGTAGACGTCTCTCCATTGATAACAACATGCTGTGTTCTATTTGCTAAAAACTCTTCAATCCAGCCACACAGCTGGTCTGATATTCCGTAGGCTCTTACTTTGTTTATCAGGCGACAGTGCGCAACAGTATCGAACGCCTACCGGAAGTCAAGAAAAATAGCATCTACCTGGGAGCCTGTATCTAATATTTTCTGCGTCTCATGAACAAATGAAGGGAGTTGGGTCTCACACGATCGCTGTTTCCGGAATCCATGTTGATTCCTACATAGTAGATTCTGGGTTTCCAAAAACGACATGATACTCGAGCAAAAAACATGGTCTAAAATTCTACAACAGATCGACGTCAGAGATATAGGTCTATAGTTTTGCGCATCTGCTCGACGACCCTTCTTGAAGACTGGGACTACCTGTGCTCTTTTCCAATCATTTGGAACCCTCCGTTCCTCTAGAGACTTGCGGTACACGGCTATTAGAAGGGGGGCAAGTTCTTTCGCGTACTCTGTGTAGAATCGAATTGGTATCCCGTCAGGTCCAGTGGACTTTCTTCTGTTGAGTGATTCCAGTTGCTTTTCTATTCCTTGGACACTTATTTCGATGTCAGCCATTTTTTCGTTTGTGCTAGGATTTAGAGAAGGAACTGCAGTGCGGTGTTCCTCTGTGAAACAGCTTTGGAAAGAGGTGTTTATTATTTCAGCTTTACGCGTGTCATCCTCTGTTTCAATGCCATCATCATCCCGGAGTGTCTGGATATGCTGTTTCGAGCCACTTACTGATTTAACGTAAGACCAGAACTTCCTAGGATTTTCTGTCAAGTCGGTACATAGAATTTTACTTTCGAATTCACTGAACGCTTCACGCATAGCCCTCCTTACGCTAACTTTGACATCGTTTAGCTTCTGTTAGTCTGAGAGGTTTTGGCTGCGTTTAAGCTTGGAGTGAAGCTCTCTTTGCTTTCGCAGTAGTTTCCTAGCTTTGTTGTTGTACCACGGTGGGTTTTTCCCGTCCCTCACAGTTTTACTCGGCACGTACCTGTCTAAAACGCATTTTACGATTGCCTCGAACTTTTTCCATAAAAACTCAACATTGTCAGTGTCGGAACAGAAATTTTCGTTTTGATCTGTTAGGTAGTCTGAAATCTGCCTTCTATTACTCTTGCTAAACAGATAAACCTTCCTCCCTTTTTTTATATTCCTATTAACTTCCATATTCAGGGATGCTGCAACGGCCTTATGATCACTGATTCCCTGTTCTGCACATACAGAGTCGAAAAGTTCGGGTCTGTTTGTTATCAGTAGGTCCAAGATGTTATCTCCACGAGTCGGTTCTCTGTTTAATTGCTCGAGGTAATTTTCGGATAGTGCACTCAGTATAATGTCACTCGATGCTCTGTCCCTACCACCCGTCCCAAACATCTGAGTGTCCCAGTCTATATCTGGTAAATTGAAATCTCCACCTAAGACTATAACATGCTGAGAAAATTTATGTGAAATGTATTCCAAATTTTCTCTCAGTTGTTCTGCCACTAATGCTGCTGAGTCGGGAGGTCGGTAAAAGGAGCCAATTATTAACCTAGCTCGGTTGTTGAGAGTAACCTCCACCCATAATAATTCACAGGAACTAACCACTTCTACTTCACTACAGGATAAACTACTACTAACATCGACGAACACGCCACCACCGGTTGCATGCAATCTATCCTTTCTAAACACCGTCTGTACCTTTGTAAAAATTTCGGTAGAATTTTTTTCTGGCTTCAGCCAGCTTTCTGTACCTATAACGATTTCAGCTTCGGTGCTTTCTATCGGCGCTTGAAGTTCCGGTACTTTACCAACGCAGCTTCGACAGTTGATTGCTGCTTGGTCCCCACATGTCCTGACTTTGCCCCGCACCCGTTGAGGCTGTTGCCCTTTCTGTACTTGCCTAAGGCCATCTAACCTAAAAAACCGCCCAGCCCACGCCACGCAACCCCTGCTACCCGTGTAGCCGCTTGTTGCGTGTAGTGGACTCCTGACCTATCCAGCGGAACCCGAAATCCCACCACCCTATGGCGCAAGTCGAGTAATCTGTAGCCCACATGGTCGCAGAACCGTCTCAGCCTCTGATTCAGAACCTACACTCGGCTCTGTACCAAAGGTCCGTTCTGTGCCAACCACAATGGGTTTACAGGACATCGCTCATCCGAAACTTAAACTGCGCTCTTAAAACTAATCAATTAAGGCAAAATTGACTACTGAAAAGAACGGTCGTATGGGTCTCAAACGAAACTTGTGACTGGACTGAAGATTTCTTGGTAGGGAGGACGCAGCTTTTTGCGGAGAGTCATCTGCAGATGTAGATGTGACTTCAGGTGCGCCTCAGGGAAGTGGTTTTGGACCCTTGCTGTTCATGTTATGTGTTAATGACCTGTTAGGCAACGTTAATAATAGCCAAAGACTTTTGCAGGTGATGCAATTACTTATAATGAGGTACATAAAAAAAGCTACATAAATGTTCAGTTAGATATCGACAAGATTTACAAAGTGGTGCAAAGATTGTTAATTTGCTTTAATTATTTACACATGAAAATTGTGCACTTAAAAGACGCAAAGAAGTGGTACACTTCGTCTACAATATCGATGAATCACAATTCAAATCAGTCATTCAGATTCAGAATTAAATTTTCAAGTCAGTTTTAGAGGCAAATTTCTCAGCAGAAGACGAATGGGTACTTGTAAGGTACGTCGCACAATCGCTTTCATATTTTATATCTACAAATGCAAATGGAAGAAAATTTTAAATAAATAAGATAGGCTGGTGTCGAGCTTCGGCTGTGACGCTGATTTTAATTACAGAACAAATGTAAGGTAAGAAAACAGTTACGAACTACATAAATGTTCTGAAAGTATGCTCAAGAATAGTTCTGAAGCCCTCTAGAATGTTTTAAGACTCTGTTAAATAACAGATTGACACGCATAGTTAATCGACATATTCAAAAAGTGAACCTACTGAATCGGAGAGAGTGTATGAAAGTCACAAAAATCTAGCCCTTTATTAGGCAATAGGAAGTATGAGACAGTTTAGTAAAAATTAAAGCTGCTGTCATACCAATTACATTATACACGTATTGACTCATTACTTTAGTAAACATCATCTAAATATCCATACATTAATGACACGAGAGACAAATTACTGACCGCTGTGACATTAGTCTGTAAATAGTTATGTCGTTACAACGTTTCCCATCCAGTGCGCCGTCTCTTCTGACACAGCTGCTGTTGTTGCATGGTGTTTTCTTTCTGCGGAAAATCTTTGTGGTACACACACATTAAATGTGTAGACCAGTTTGTACAGTTAACTGACACTTTTCAAAGGGTATAGTGATTCTGATGAGCAGCTACTCTCACACCGAAAGTTAAACTTTACTTTATGCTGCAACTGTTTATTGTGAATACGCTTTTACGATTTGCTGAATTGTATTTAAATGACAGCATATATATTATACTGAGAAAATTTGAAATTGTTGATTGTGTGTCAACCACTGATCATATGTCTTAACATGAGTGAATGTTAAAAGTGAAGACTTCGAGTATGTTATGTTGTGTTTGGCATGTTATGTATTCAAATTACAAACTTATCACTGAAATAAATAGTCTGTAGATTAACTATTAAAATAGGAATCAGTCTTCGGCTGTACAAGGACATATATTTATGAACGTTTACTTACGCAAACAATATCTACAATGTTCAAACTTCGTGATGCTAATGACTACAGTTTTCGCATTTAGAATGGGTTGGGACTGTTTAGTATAGATAGAGTTCCTCAGGAGATGAGTGTATAGGTGTCACTGTTTACCGAACGGCATTGACAGTTACAAATCTAGATGGCAGACGGGGATCCTGGCTGGCCAATGGAACGATGGAAAAATCTCACCTTGTGAAGTCATACCTCGAATTACATCTCGCAGGAGAAGGTATCAGTTCGACATACTACTATAGAACGACACGCGAAGTGCTACTTTAGAAGACCAAATATGAGCTACATTAGTTTAAAATCAGCGCAGTTGATTAACGAGGCTCTGTTTGATACAGTGTTCAGTCTCTGAGTGATGTTAACTGGTTTCATATAGTCAGTTCAGTAGACGCTGTACGAAATCACTTAAATTACAAGTACTTACAGAGCAGTGCAAATGAGTCATTGGTTAACGGTGAAAATTGCTTTCCTCACCTAGAATAAGTGACAATTATTGATACAGAAAGGGCAACCCGTCACAGGACTAAATTAAAATTAATTATCAAATGATGGAAGCCGGATAACAAATTATTATTGATCTCTAAAATGAGGGAGGAACGCTCAGGAAACTGTGGCACGTTATCGCTGTCAAGTGAATCATGTCGAAGAAAAATTGTGAGTTAGCGTAACAGTCGCAATGCAGGAATTAATTTTCCCAGGATTTCATCTGGAGTATCGTTACTTAAGAGTGGTCTAGTGAGGAATGGAAACAGAGGTCTGCCGAGAATGATGTGAGGAGTATTTAACGACTATTAATTGATGGTTGCGGTAACAAGGCCATAGAAAAAAATTAAATAATTGGAAAAATCATGTACGGGCAATTTCCTGCCTTTGATGAGCCCCAACTAGGTAACGGAAACGTTGGAAATATGAAATGAAATAACGAAAAACCTTTGCTCGACTCATTAAAACACGTAAGGTGTACAGGTCGGGGATGCCAATATTGCGATACAGGGGACATATACATTGCTTACACCCTTCGTATCTGTTGTGGTAAATGTGCATAAACGACCAGCGTATATGTATGCAAATTTGCAATTCAGTGTTTCTGATTCTGCATGCATGACGTCCATGTCATTCTGCAAACAGAACAGCTCTTTGAATGACAGGAACAGTATATATTTTTGAAATGCAAGCGAAACAGTATTCAACATTCGTAAACACAAACAACAATCCTCAAAATACTCAGGGTAATCCCAAACTACTTAATATGAAAATTGTCTACAGAGGGTAAAATTATGACGATACTGTCATTTAATTTTTTCGCATTACTCTTTGGTCATTTAATATGCTATTGGATCTCACTTTCGGCATCTGCAGTTTCTTTACTGGCATCAGACTTACTTAACGCAATGACCGAATATCTAAGCTGTCAATGCCTCGAAAAACTGATGTCGATTGCGAGTAACTCTTACTTCTAGACAGCAGCTGCCCCACAAGTTTTATCGCATACCCACTCCCAACAGTTTCTGAAATGCCTATGTATCTACGTAATCTGCAGCGAACTCTTAACATCAGGCATGAATTGTTAAGTACTAGGTCCTATCACTTTAAGATAATGTGCGTATTACTCACTAGCGGCGCATTACAGCCACTGTAAAATCGATTACCTAAATGTGAATTTAATTCTTAGACAAAATCACCATTACGTAACCCAGAATCTTTCTCGACCAACTACCGACTACTAACTCATCTGGGTTATCCCCTAGGAGGTCAAAATTATTCTGCGGCTTCCTATAGTGGTGAAAACTGCTATTTTGGTAGCTTATATCGACGCCATTTCCACCTGTAAAATGAAAATTTAAACTGGAATATTTTCTAACTTTTCTGCTCATATCCAGAATCCCGCAAGCTAGGAATATTCAAGAGTTATTTTGAAAGTAAAGTACGGTCGGTCGCGAAATGGAAACCACAGTGAAAATCAAGAATGTTTTATTTGCAACAGTTAGCTACACCGTCCAGCTGCTTCTCTCATAGTCACCGCTCCGGCTTAGACATGTGACGTAGCGTTGTACCAACTTTCCAATACCGTCTTCAAAGAAGGCAGCCGCCTGTGCTTTTCAATTCTCTACGGAGGTCTGCAGCTCATTGTCTGTGCCAAAATGTTATCTTCATCGGCAGCAGTTCATGTGAACAGAGATGAAAATCAAAGGGAGCCAAGTCTGTGGTGTGTGGCTGGGGATTAAACACTTCCCACAGAAGACACTACAGGAGCGTCTTCATTGCATCTGCAGTGTGCGGCCGAGAATTGTCATGATACAAACGCATGGCAGTTAGGTTATGAGGGATGGCATGCAATAAGGCGAAATCTGTCAGCAGGCACCCATACGTAGCAGGACATGCTATTTTCTAGGCATTTTTACATGCTCACTATGCGCTCAGAACTGAAAAAAAGTGAAGTGATGCAACCGATGGGAGTGCTAGAGACAAATCACTGCAAAGCTTCATCAGATTTTTACTGTTGTTTCCAATTCGCGGACGATCGGGCCTTACTTTTCGAATAACCATCGTACTGTTTAAAAGTCGACAGAAAACCAGCAGACTCGGCTTTAAAAAACCTCAGTTCGTAGCCATACCTAGCCACATACTATCCAGGTAACCGTTAGCATTTGCTAAATACGCATTCCTTCATGTCTTAGATATCAACTTAATTAACACAGAGCATACTCGAACTGAACACCCAGTGGCGTACAAATCGAAAACACGTAACTCTAAATAATATGATCACCACACTGAATCCAAAGGCTGAGATCGCTCGTAAATTTGTATGTACCTACTTTTTTGTATGACTTACACCCCCCCCCCCACCCCCCCTCGCAATAAACCCTGGACCTTTACGTTGGCGGGGAGGCTTGAGGTCTGAACAGTCTGGATGACTGACTAATCTGGCCTTGTAATATCAACCAAAACGGCCTTGCTGTGCTGGTACTGCGAACAGGTGAAAGCAAGGGGATACTATAGCCGTAATTTTTCCCGATGGCATTCAGCTATACCGTACGGTTGAATGATGGTAGCATCCTCTTGGGTAAAAAACTCCGGAGGTAAAATAGACTCCCATTCGGATCTCCCGGATTGGACTACTCAGGAGGACATCGTTATCACGAGAAACAAAACTGGCGTTCTATGGGTCGGAGCGTGCAATATCAGGTCCTTAACTGGGCAGGTAGGATAGCAAATTTAAAAAGAGAAATGGATAGGTTAAAGTTAGATATAGTGGCAATTAGCGAATTTCGGTGGCACGAGTAACAGGACTTCTGGTCAGATGAATACAGGGTTATAAATACAAAATCAAATAGGGGTAATGCAGGAGTAGGTTTAAGAATGAATAAAAAAGTAGGAACGCAAATAAGCTACTACGAACAGCATAGTGAACACTCTATTGTAGCCAAGATAGAAACGAAGTCTTCAGCCACCCAGTAGTATAAGTTTATATGCTAACTAGCTCCGCAGGTGATGAAAAAGTTGAAGAAATTTATGATTAGATAAAAGAAATTATTCAGATAGTTAAGGGAGACGAATATATAATAGTCATGGGGGATTGGAATTCGATAGTAGGAAAAGTAAGAGAAGGTTCAAATGGCTCTAAGCACTATGGGGCTTAACATCTGAGGTCATCAGTCCCATAGAGCGACATAAACCTAACTAACCCAAAGACATCACGAACATCCATGTCCGAGGCAGGATTCGAACCTGCGACCGCAGCAGCAGCGTGGTTCCGGACTGAAGCGCCTAGAACCGCTCGTCCACAGTGGCCGGCAGTAAGAGAAGGGAAAGTAGTAAATGCATATGGACTGGGAGAAGGGAATGAAAGAGGAAGCCGCCTGGTAGAATTTTATACGGAGCATAATTTAATTATAGCTAACTCTTGGTTTAAGAATCATGAAAGAAGGTTGTATACGTGGAGGAGACATGGAGTTACGGGAAGGTTTCAGGCTGATTATATAATGATAAGGCAGAGATTCCGGAACAAGGGTCTAAATTGTAAGACATTTCCATGGGCAGATGTGGACTGTGACCACAATTTATTGGTTATGAACTATAGATTAAAACTGAAGACACCGAAAAAAGGAAGGAATTTAAGGAGGTGGGACCCGGGTAAGATGAAAGAACCAGAGGTTGCAGAGAGTTTCAGATGGAGCATTAGGGACAGGATGGACAAGAACAGGAGAAAGGAATACAGTAGGAGAAGAGTAGGTAGCTTTGAGAGATGAAATAGTGAAGGCAGCAAAGGATCAAGTAGGTAAAAAGACGAGGGGTGGTTGAAATCCTAGGTTAACACAAGATGCTTAATTTAATTGATGAAAGGGGAAAATATAAAAATGCAGTAAATGAAACAGATGAAAGGAAGCACAAACATCTAAAAAATGAGATCGAAAAATGTGCAAAATGGCTAAGCAGGAATGGCCAGAGGACAAATGTAAGGATGTAGAAGCATGTATAACTAGGGGTGAGATAGATGCTGCCAACAGGAAAATTGAAGAAACCAATGAGAAAGAAGGAAAATCAGGAAGGTGGAAGCAGAATATAGAGACTCTGTACAAGGGAGATTTACTTGAGCGCAACGTTATGGAAATGAAATACGACGTAAATGAAGATGACGTGGGAGATATGCTACTGCGTGAAGAATTAGACAGAGCACTGAAAGACCAATGTCGAAAGGCCGGCCGAAGTGGCCGCGCGGTTCTGGCGCTGCAGTCTGGAACCGCGAGACCGCTACGGTCGCAGGTTCGAATCCTGCCTCGGGCATGGATGTGTGTGATGTCCTTAGGTTAGTTAGGTTTAACTAGTTCTAAGTTCTAGGGGACTAATGACCTCAGCAGTTGAGTCCCATAGTGCTCAGAGCCATTTTTGAACCAATGTCGAAACAACAGCCCGGGAGTAGACAACATTCCGTTAGAACAAATGATAGCCTTGGGAGAGCCAGCCATGATAAGGGTCTTAAATCTGGTGAGCAAGGTGTATGAGACAGGTGAAATACCCTTCGACTTCAAGAAGATTATAATAATTCCAATTGCAGAGAAAGCACGTGCTGACAGTCGTGAAAATTACCAACTTATTAGTTTAACCAGTCACAATTGCAAAATAAAAGCACGAATTCCTTACAGAAGAGTGGAAAAGCTGGTGGAAGCCGACCTCGGGGAAGATCAGTTTGAATTCCGGAGAAATGTAGGAACACACGAGGCAATACTGACCCTACGACTTATCTCAGAAGATAGGTTAAGGAAAGGCAAACCTACGTTTATAGACTTAGAGAAAGCTTTTCACAATGTTGTCTGGAACACTCCCTTTGAAATTCTGAATGTGAAAGGGATAGAATACCGGGAGCGAAAGGCTGTTTACATATTGTACTGAAATCAGATGATAGTTATAAGAGTCGAGGGGCAGGAAAGGGAAGCACTTGTTGAGAAGGGAGTGAGGCAGGGTTGTAGCCTATCTCGACTGTTACTCAATCCGTATATTGGGCAAGCTGTAAAGGAAACAAAAGAATAATTTGGAGTGGGTGTTATTGTCCAGGGTGAAAAGAAAACAAAACTTTGAGGTTTACCAATGACATTGTAATTCTGTCAGAAACAGCTAAGGACTTGGAACAGCAATTGAATTGGAATGGACCGCGTCTTGAAGAGAGGAAATAAGATGAACATCAACAAAAGCAAAAAGAAGGTAATGGAATGTAGTCGAATTAAAAATGGTGATGCTGAGGGGATTAGATTTGGAAATCAGACACTTAAAATAGTAGATGAGTTTTGCTATTTGGGGAGCTAAACACTCGTATCTGATGATATTCGAAGCAGAGAGGATATAAGATGCAGATTGGCTATGCCAAGGAAAGCGCTTTTGAAGAAGAGAAATTTGTTAACATCGAGTATAGATTTAAGTGTCAGGAAGTCTTTTATGAAAGTATTTGTATGGAGTGTAGCCACGTATGGAAGTGAAACATCGACGATAAACAGTTTAGACCAGAAGAGAGTAGAAAATCTTGAAATGAAGTGCTACAGAAGAATGCAGAAGTTTAGATCGATAGATCTTGTAAGTAATGAAGAGGTACGGAATATAATTGGGAATAAGAGAAGTTTGTGGCACAACTTGACTAGAAGAACCGATCGGTTGGTAGGACACTACCCATCTAATCTTCAGCATTCTTCTGTAGCACCACATTTCGAATGCTTCTATTCTCTTCTTGTCCAAACTATTTATCGTCCACGTTTCACTTCCATACATGGCTACACTCCATACAAATACTTTCAGAAACGACTTCCTGACACTTAAATCTATACTCGATGTTATCAAATTTCTCTTCTTCAGAAACGCTTTCCTTGCCATTGCCACTCTAGATTTTATATCCTCTCTACTTCGACCATCATCAGTTATTTTACTCCCCAAATAGCAAAACTCATTTACTACTTTAAGCGTCTCATTTCCTAATCCAATTCCCACAGCACCAACCGATTTAATTCGACTACATTCCACTATCCTCGTTTTGCTTTTGTTGATGTTCATCTTATATCCTCCTTTCAAGACACTGTGCACTCCGTTCAGCTGCTCTTCCAGACCCTTTGCTGTCTCTGACAGAATTACAATGTCATCGGCGAACCTCAAAGTTTTTATTTCTTCTCCATGGATTTTTATTCCTACTCCGAATTTTTCTTTTGTTTCCTTTACTGCTTGCCCAATATACAGATTGAGTAACATCTGGCATAGGCTACAACCCTGTCTCACTCCCTTCCCAACCACTGCTTCCCTTTCATGCCACTCGACGCTTATAACTGCCATCTGGTTTTTGCACAAATTGTAAATAGCCTTTCGCTCGCTGTATTTTACCCCTGCCACCTTCAGAATTTGAAACAGAGTATTCCAGCCAACATTGTCAAAAGCTTTCTCTATGTCTACAAATGCTAGAACCGTAGGTTTGCCTTTCCTTAATCTATTTCCTAAGATAAGTCGTAGGGTCAGTATTGTGTCCCGTGTTTCAACATTTCTACGGAATCCAAACTGATCTTCCCCGAGGTCGGCTTCTACCAGATTTTCCATTCGTCTGCAAAGAATTCGTGTTAGTATTTTGCAGCCGTGGCTTATTAAATTGCTAGCTCGGTGATTTTCACATCTATCAACACCTGCTTTCTTTGGATTGGAATTATTATATTCTTCTTGAAGTCTGAGGTATTTCGCCTGTCTCATACATCTTGATCACCAGATGGTAGAGTTTTGTTAGGCCTGGCTCTCCCAAGACTGTCAGTAGTTCTAATGGAGTGTTGTCTAATCCCTGGGCCTTGTTCCGACTTAGGTCATTCAGTGCTCTGTCAAACTCTTCACGCAGTATCATATCTCCTATTTCATCTTCATCTACATCCTCTTCCATTTCTATAATATTGTCCTCAAGTGTATCTCCCTTGTATAGACCCTCTATATACTCCTTCCACATTTCTGCTTTCCCTTCTTTTCTCATTTCAGTATAAATGGTTGTTTTGTTTATTAGTCAGCCAGTATTCCAATAAACCAAATTTACAAGGTAACACACTGCTCCTAGTACACGTCCACAGAACAGAACAGTTGCGACACCTGAGGATGGGCCTATAAGAGCCCGAAACCGGTAGTGATAATAAAAGAAATTTACAACTGAAGCGGTATTTTCAAGCTCTGGTAATTTACAAGGGCTTTGAATAAGTAATGCAACTTATTATATTTCTTAAAGCTGGTTGGTTCCAACGTTTTGCTTCATCAGTAACGTCTGCATCATCCATGTCCTGCTTCCCACGGAGTGCATCCTTCATTGGGTCACGCATATGGAAGTCAGAAGCTGCGAGCTCTGGGCTGTAGGGCGGATAAGGAAGAACAGTCCAATGACGTTTTGTGAGCTCCTCTCGGTCCCGCAGACTTGTGTGAGGCCTTACGTTGTCACGGAGAAGGAGAAGTTCGTTTGAATTTTTGTGGCGACGAATACGCTGAAGTCATGACGATAGAACATATACTTCAGAGTTGATCGTTGCACCGTGAGGGAGGATATCAAACAGAATAACCCCCTCAGAGTGCCAGAAGACCGTCACCATGACTTTACCGGCCGAGGGTGCGTCTTTGAAGTTTTTTCTTCGGAGGAAAGGTGGTGTGACGGAACTCTATGAATTGCTGTTTTGTTTGTGGTACGAAGTGATGAATCCATGTTTAATCTCCAATGACGATTTGCGACAATAATTATCACGATCAGCGTCGTAACATGCAAGCAATTCCGCACAAATTGTCCTTCGTTGCACGTTTTTTTTCTGTTGTGCAGCGAGGAACGCAGTGGGCCACACCTTTCTTTGTGTACCCCAACTGGTGGACGATAGTGTTGGGACTATCAACAGAGACGTCCAGACGAGTAGCGAGGTGTTTGACTGTGGTCCGTCGATCACCTCGAATGAGAGTGCCGGCAATTTCCAGCATTGTAGGAGTCACAGCTGTATGTGGTCGGCTGACGCGCCGGGGATTGGACAGATTTGCGACACCTTGTTGCAGAGACGACAGACAGCTCGCCCAACAACTGACCTTGCTTTCGTTCACTGCCAGGTTTCCGAAGACATTCTGCGAGCACCTATGTATATCTGCGATGCTCTGGTTACTCGGAAAAATAAATAAATAAATAAACTCAATGATAGCTCTCTGTTTGGAACGCGCCTCCATTAGAACCATTTTGAAGGCTGGGTATAGCGGCCCACCTATCGGAACTTCACGTAACTCTAGGGGCTCAAGCGGAAATATTTCACAATATTCCACAACAAATTCCGTATTTTTTCAGCCTATACCGGCCGAGAGAAAAAAGTGTTGCTCTACTTACTGAAACCTATTGAATATTTGGTCATTGTAATTGCTTTTCGAATATTATTGAAGGAATCACATTTTCAGTCATCAGTAAAATTTATATTGTAAATGTGATTATTGGGCATATACCACGATTTTTGTGGCATAATGTTACATGTCGCTTTCATTTTTAAAAAGTTTTCGTTGTTATCCATTAGCATTGTTACGGGAAATATTGAAAGTAATTTCCTTACGGTAAGTTTCTCTTCTCCTACTATGGAAACAATTACCTTCATGATTATTCGACGAATAGTAGCGACTCACAATTGATAAGTTTTCATTAATACTCATTGGCAAAAGTACACCCAAATTTTGTAAAATTATTACAACTATAGACTATAGCCCAAATGAACGCAAAATCAAAGATAATGAGCAACACTCGACCAGCAATAAGCGATTAAAAAAAATGGTTCAAATGGCTCTGAGCACTATGGGACTCAACTGCTGTGGTCATCAGTCCCCTAGAACTTAGAACTACTTAAACCTAACTAACCTAAGGACAACACACACATCCATGCCCGAGGCAGGAGTCGAACCTGCGACCGTAGCAGTCGCACGGTTCCGGACTGCGCGCCTAGAACCGCGAGACCACCGCGACCGGCTAATAAGCGATTAAAGTTTCTGAGAAATGGCGTAACTTAAGTTCAGCTGCGATTTCTCGTGTGCGGTTAGAAAGGCCAGAGTGTGACAAACTCATTAAACTAAGAGCCATCAAATGACGTGAAAGCATTTCCTTAGGGGTGTCCAACGTCAAAGGACTCAATACTAGCATATAACAGTGTTCAAATGCGGTAGAAGAGCCTATCATTAACGCTCATATTGGTATGCTG
This sequence comes from Schistocerca nitens, assembly GCF_023898315.1. Lineage (NCBI taxonomy): Eukaryota > Metazoa > Arthropoda > Insecta > Orthoptera > Acrididae > Schistocerca > Schistocerca nitens. The sequence continues at coordinate 352,530,291 of NC_064616.1, forward strand.
TTACAACAATAATCTGGGATCCGTGGATGTGGGAATGTAATACGCCCTGAGAAGTGTGTACGGAGCAGCATAAAGTGATTACAGCTCGGTATGTCTACCAATTTGTCCTAATGGCCTTAAAGGATCGTGCATTTTCGTCCAGAGTGTTGTATGGTGATACTGTACATAATCGGATGTGGACGTATCTGAATCGACGAATCGAAATCATCTGTTGTAAGTCAGATTCGGCGTGCACATACACTAAGTGATCAAAAGTGTCCGAACACATGAGTGAAAATGACTTACAAGTTCGTGGCGTCCTCCATCGGTAATGCTGGAATTCAGTATGCAGTTGGCCCACCCTTAGCCTGGATGACAGGTTCTACTCTCGCAGGCATACGTTCAATCACGTGCTGGAAGGTTTCTTGGGGAATGACGCCCATTCTTCACGGAATGCTGCACTGAGGAGCGGTATCGATGTCGGTCGGTGAGCCCTGGCACGAAGTTGGCCTTCCAAAACATCCCAAAGGTGTTCTATATGATTCAGGTCAGGACTCTGTGCACACCAGTCCATTACAGGGAAGTTATTGTTGTTGAACCACTCCGCCACAGACTGTGCATTATGAACAGGTGCTCGATCGTGTCGAAAGACGCAGTCGCCATACCCGAATTGGTCTTCAACAGTTCGAAGCAAGAAGGTGGTTAAAACATCCATGTAGGCCTCTGCTGTGATAGTACCACGCAAAACAACGAGGGCTGCAAGTCCCCACCATGAAAAACACGACCACACCATAACATCACCGTCTCCGAATTTTACACACGCTGGCAGATGACGGTCACCAGGAACTCGCCCTTTCCACACCCGGCCATCGGATCGACACATTGTGTACCGTGATTCGTCACTCCACACAACGTTTCTCCACTGTTCAATCGTCCAATGTTTACGCTCCTTACAGCAAGCGAGGCGTCGATTGTCATTTACCGGCGTGTTGTGTGGCTTATGAGCAGCCACTCGACCATGAAATCCAAGTTTTCTCATCTCCCGCCTAACTGTCATAGTACTTGCAGTGGATCCTGATGCAGTCTTGAATTCCTGTGTGATGGTCTGGATAGATGTCTGCCTATTACACATTACGCCTCTCTTCAACTGTCGGCGGTCTCTGTCAGTCAACAGACGTGGTCGGCCTGTTCGCTTTTGTGCTGTACGTGTTCCTTCACGTTTCCACTTCACTATCACATCGGAAACAGTGGAGCAAGGGATGTTTAGGAGTGTCGAAATCTCGTGTACAGTCGTATGACACAAGTGATACCCAATCACACGACCACGTCCAAAGTCCGTGAGGTTCACGGAACGCCCCATTCTGCTCTCTCACGATGTCTAACGACTACTGAGGTCGGTGATACCTGGCAGTAGGTGGCAGCACAATGCACCCATTGTGAAAAACCTAAGTTTTTGAGGGTGTCCGGATACTTTCGATCACATAGTGTACCTTTCCTTCGTCTTCCACCGTACCGTAACCATAAACGTTTGAGGCTGCAGTGATCGCGAGAACGCTACCACTAGCTTCATGTATGACAAAATGTCTTTCGCTTTGAGCGTGGAACTTTCTGATGGCTGCATACATAATAAGGGCTGCTCAAAAAGTTTCCGTTCGAAGGTCGTACAGTTTGGAATCAGAATGTCAATCACGCAAAATGTCGGTGAACACTGAGACAGTGATCCTACCGAGGCATCAGGTTGAAGATATCCGTTTGGTAAAACATCATGTCCTATTGTATAAAGCATTCCGTAATTGCCTGCTGCACATCCTCGTCCGACAGGGATCCTCGTCTAATCAAGACTTTTTTTTAAGGGACCTAAGGCGTGATATTCGCATGGGGAGAAGAGCATAGGGTAGGTTCTCGAGTGTCTCCTACCTGAATAGCGTGAAACTTCCGCATAACTTCCATATCGACCGGCGTCTTGTGTCGAATCGCGATTAGCACAGAGCATGGCTCACCATTCCACAATGTTGATCTTCGACAGACGTGATGCCTCACACATGTTCTTCATTCTCCAATGAGTATCTACCAGCGTTTGTCCTTCGGCTGCCAAGAAATGAATAACAGTACGTTGGACCTGTTTGGACCCATTCGGTAATAACTTTCCCATAGTCCACGGTTCCACATTTACCGCACACAATTCGAAAAGACACGAATGCCACACTTACCCTTGGCCTACATGTCAGTTCTTGTATACCCGCATCAGAGTCGCACTACGTTGCATATATGCTGCAGTACCGCCCTCAAACGAGAACTTTTTGACCCCCTTTACATACGAGTATTTGACGCTGTTTTGGTGACTACCGATTTACAGCCTTTGCTGTTTAACACAGCGGAAAAAGACCATTAATGATTATTTGTGGCCCATTCAATGCAGTATGCAATCGTGAATACTACTCCAGACAGAAATGGAGCCCGCCTTAGGCATCTCTGTATGCCGTATTTCAGCAGGTCACTATCTGTTGCACGATTTACAGAGAGTTAATTCACAATATTTCTGGACTCGAACTGCACACTATTCAAAATTATGTTTTCCAACGTTCGTATAAGTATATATCATATGTAATTAATGATAGATAAAGAAGTATTCACTGCAGTACGAAATACGACTACACATATCAACGTATTGTTCGACGAATAACGATAAATTTTTATCTGCAACAAGAGTAATGAATATAGGTAAGATTCCGAAATCAGTAATTTCAAAATAAAGTACAAATAAGTACTTGCTGCTGTATTTCTTCAAATGAAATCAGTTCCACCACTTTTATGAAAAAAATAATCAGTAAGTTGCAGTTTTATTTCATTATTATGGCACGAAAAACTTAAGCAAAGACAGCCCTTGTGTCCTAGTGATAAAATTGTGGAAATATATTTACACGAAGTCATGATACGGAAAGAAAGAGACTGAAAGGAAGAGAAAACGCTAACGTGCTTAAAACATAGGCTAACATGATTCCCCATTTGATCTGTTTATACCAATACCACATTTTCTCTAATGGCTTTTTATGAATAGTGTGCTAACCACTTACGACATTATTTATTTTCCATCAGTGCTACTCGGAGGGCATATGAAATCAATTACATTTAAACCAAGCTACAAGTCTACCACGTAAGTTTGAAAGTTAGTTCGTTAAAGAATAAGTATTTCTGTGAAACTCACATCTTGGCCCGGCCGAAGATCACAGTTCGTGGTAATGGACGGCCTTCTGCTGTTATTCATCTGTATAAACGTTTTAGGAGACGATATGAGAAGCAGCAGTCTTAGACTTTTGATTCTGTCTTTTACTGTCCAGTAAACTCCTCAGAAGATCAAGACGCCTTACAAAATGGTTTTCACAATATATGCGCTTGGTGCAAAAGTTGTTATTGGTCCTGTACAATGGAAAGTGTAAGGGTCTCGACATGGGTAGAAAAAACAGCGTTAAATTTCGGGTACACTGTACAGATAGACAGGTTGTCAATTCAAAAAACAACTGAGGGTTTCAAACGATGAAAAACTTGCTTCGGAACCAGCAAACACAAAATATCGTGGGGAAGGCGAACGAAAGACTGCATTTTATTGGCAAAACACAAGATTCAGCAAATCTGCTAAAGGGACTGACTACGTCACGCTGTCCGACCTCTTCTGCTGCGCTTTACGGGATCCTTACCAAACAGGATTGATAGAAGAGATCGAAGAAGTTCAATGAAGGCCAATTTGTTATGAGTTGTTGCGAAATAGAGGAGAGAATATCACGGATATGATAAGTCAGTTGGGGTGGCAGTATTATTCCCATGTGGTTTTCGAGAGTCGAACGGTCGAGAAATGGTCTGAAAGTCGATCTATGAAACCTCTGCCAGGCCCATACGTGTGAACTGCAGAGCGTTCATATAAATAGAGCCGGCCAGAGTGGCCGTGCGGTTCTATGCGCTACAGTCTGGAACCGCGCTCGCTGTTACGGTCGCAGGTTCGAATCCTGCCTCGGGCATGGATGTGTGTGATGTCCTTAGGTTAGTTAGGTTTAATTAGTTCTAGGCGACTGATGACCTCAGAAGTTAAGTGCCATAGTGCTCAGAGCCATTTGAACCATATAAATAGAGATTTAATCCTGAATTGGCATCTACACCTCTCAGTCTCGTGTCTCGTTTACTTTAATTGATATCTATCTTAGACTTATGTCATTCGATGCACGGTTTATTAATATCCCTGTCTCTGTACTGCTTAAAACTGTCTTGAGATGTAACTTTCTCTTGAAATGAATATCTGAGAACTACATGATTAAGGTATCCTGCCACACTCAACTCTGTCATCTTGCTGTTACGTGCATCACTTGAAGATACTAGTAGAAGAATAAAAAATGACACAAACTCTTTGTAACGAACGCAATGTTACATATGTTGTAGGACTTTCTTTAATAATAATGAGATACCTAGTTTCTATTGAGTTTCATTTACATTTAATTAAATACTGGCGGGACTGAATGTGTAGGTCGCAAAGTGCCGCGATGATTCAACATTGGTTGAACCGCACAAGAGATGTACGATTATTTATAATGCAGTTGTGTGTGTTAATATCTGTACATCGGAATGCACATTCCAACGTGTAAGATCTGCATGGAGTGGGATGAACCAGACTGTGGTGAGATCCACATCCACCTATGATCAGCTAACACTATATTAATATAAATATCTTGATTTAGAATGACAGCTGTAGGAAATGTAGACTATATGATATTTGTATTCTATGCAGGAAGAGTGTATGTAGTTCCATACCGAACCTCATCTATAAGAACCTGGCCGGTTGAACGTGGCGAAAAAACTATAAAAAATGCTATCTTTGGTGTACGATTATTTGACTTACGAATAATACGAGAATAAAATACATTGACTGCAATGTACATAATATGTGATCTGCTTATGCCCTACAAGAGGACAGATATTAAGGTAAATAACAAAAAATAAAAATAAAAAAATTGTTTGGGTAGTACCATTGACCCATCTAGTTCGTTGCTGCTCTTCATTAATTTACAGAAATTGAGTGCCTTCAAGCCATGATTTCACCCACCAATTGCCGTCATCAACCCCTTACTTTCAACATTTATCCATCTCTAGCGGTGTTGATCAGAAGACATGTCTAAAAGAGAACTCGTAATATCGGTGCTTTAAACTGTAATTGCAGTTCATTCATCACTGATCGCATATCAGAGTTCTGAACTTGTGTACAGTGGATGTGTGTCTCTTTACGACAGATACGGCTGGAGTAATTGCTCAGATACGACGCATTCGGTATAAAGTACTCTGGTTTGGAGGTGGAACTGTGGGTATCAGAGGCCACGACCTTTACTACCGTCAAAGAGCTGTGTGGGGTGAGGGCCGCGGCCAGATCGATGAAGCGGTGCTAAGCTCCGTCCCCCTGGCCACACCGGATTAACAATCTGCGCTGCTAACAAAGGCCTATCTGCCCAACCGCCTCCCACGTCCACCACCTGACTTCTGTGCGCGCCTCTCGGCATTTACAGGAAACGTCCCTAGCGGCAGAGGAATGGTGGGGATACTGCGGCTGCCCCATTTCTTACAGCTCAAACCAAAATCTCTGCAGGAGGTCTAGGCGGGCAGCCTTTGAAGTCTGCGATGCGCTCATGCGGCCGGCCTAATGGAGGCAGCTGAGGCATGTCAAGCGGCTGCTGTCATTAGCGAAAAGCTTTTCCGCTTTCATAGTCCCTCTAATCACATAAAATGCCTCTGCACGTAATTTTCTAGCTCGGACGGACCGAAAGGAAAGTCATCAAAGGATTGTGAATGCGTACTGCGCCGGGGCCTGTGGCGCTAGTAGCGACAGTAGCGAATGAAGGCTAGTACTTTCCGATAGTGAATTTCTGTTCGTGTAAGGAAGTGATCCGAACTGCGCAACACGCATTCGCACTGTATACTTAGAGAGTGAAGCAGTACAGTCCGTAAACAATGGCGCAAAGGCCAGAAATATAATTGCCTTTGCGTCATGCTCCATGGCTAGCTGTAACGCCACAACTGAAGCACGGTGTTGCTTATGTTAGAGGAAAACAGAAAAATATTTATAATAAAAAAAACGCTTCTGAATCAAGCCTATGATTGGTAAAAAGCAGTAAGGATACAAAGAGGATTTATATTTCTTTTCCCTCTCCTGCTCAAGACCCTTCACTGATGGAATTCTTGCAATAAATGACTATGGAGACGTCATGATCTGTATCAGATGTCACAATGGAACTGTCTTTTACGATTTCAGTCACAATGATCAGCAAGAATATGACTATGGAGACGTCATGATCTGTATCAGATGTCACAGTGGAACTGCGTTTTAGCCGGCCGTGGTGGCCAAGCGGTTCTAGGCGCTTCAGTCCGGAACCGCGCGACTGCTACAGCCGCAGGTTCGAATCCTGCCTCGGGCATGGATGTGTGTGATGTCCTTAGGTTAGTTAGGTTTAAGTAGTTCTAAGTTCTAGGGGACTGATGACCTCAGATGTTAAGTGCCATAGTGCTCAGAGCCATTTGAACCATTTTTTGAACTGTGTTTTATGATTTCAGTCACGAATTATGGTGGTGTCTCTTCAGTCGCGTACGTACCGCACACTGATCAGCAAGAATATTACGACGAACTACCTAATCGCCGGTGTGTTCACCTTCACCACGGATAACAGCCAGCGACGCATCGTGGCACGGAAGCAATGAGTCTTCGGTAGGTCGCTGGAGGGTGTTGACACCACCTCTGCACACACAAGTCACCTGATTCCCGTAAATTCCGGCGAGGGGGCGACGAGCTCTGACGCCACGTTCAGTCACACCCAGGTAAGTTCGAATGAGTTCAGATTTGGCGATCTGGCAGCCAGAGGATCAACTGCGACTCGCCACTGCGTTCCTCGAACCACTCCACCACACTCCTGACCTTGTGACATGGTGCATTGTCTTGTAGAAAAATACCTGCCGTCGGGGAACACGATCATCATGAAGGGTTGTACGTGACCTGCAACCAGTGTACGATACTCCCTGGACGTCATGGTGCCTTGGCCGACCTCCAGTGGACCCATAGCTGCCCACGTGAATGTTCCCCAGAGCAGAACGGAACCGCTGCCTGCTCTCCTCCGTCCTGGAGTACAGGTGTCAAGGAGCTGTTCCCTTGGAAGACGACAGATTCGCGCCCTCCCATCGACATGATAAACAAAGTATAGGGATTCATCAGACCACGCAATGCTTTGCCACTGCACCAGCGTCCAGTGCCGATGATCACGTACCCATATCACTCGTAGCTGCCGATGTCGTGGTGTTAACATCGGCACATGCGTGGGTCGTCGGCTGCGGAGACCCATCGTTAGCAGTGTTCGGTGAACTGTGTGTTGAGATACACTTTTATTCTGCCCAGCATTAGGGTCTGATGTCTGATGTTAGTTTGCTGCCTGTCCTGTTTTACCAATGTGCCCAGCCAACGACGTCCGACATCTGTGATGAAAGGTGGCCGCCCAACCCCACGACCTCTGGACGTGGTTTCACCTTGGTTACGCCACCTGCTGACTACACTCACCATAGTACTCTCGAAAACACGACAAAACATGCAGTTTGCGAAATGCTCGTGCCGAGCCCTTGGGGCATCAGAATCTGTCCTTGGTCAAACTCAGACAGATCGAGCGCGTTTCCCATTCTACACATTTACAGCACGCTCACTGATACTACATGCACCGTGCGTGTTTCTGACAAGCAGTCATGCCGCTCCAGGCGACGCTCCTTTCACCTAGACGGGTTTATATCGATAGTAGATCGGTGGTCATAATGTTCTGGCTGATCAGCGCATAGTGTAATTGCATTTCCTGAGTCATTATCCTGCAAACATGTGTCATATAGTAAGCTTCATACACATATCTTTAGAAACATCATCCACCGATTTATTCAGTCTTCTAAGGTATGAACAACAAAAGCGCAGACGTTGCTGTTCTGCACACTGTAATAATGAAGTTAATTACACACGACATTCTACATAAAAAATGAAGTAAGATTAGAGATTGAGAACAAGTTCGCATCAGGGAAACGCAGTGATACAAATCATTCTTACGCGAAAGCTGTATGGCCGGTGATATGAATCACCTTCCTGTCGAGTACGAACGAGTCCATTGTCTTATCACTGCGCCACCTTTCTCACTCATTCTCAATGAGTTCTCGGTTTGATACAGCTTAGTTTGAAGGCAGTAAAAAATGTATTGGAGAATATTAAGTACTTACATCACAGCCCAGCAGTTAACCTGTAACGGCAGCTGATGTATTGCACTAACTTCACACGCTGTCGCTTCGATATCAATGGTTCAGCGCTTGACGTGTGAAATCACGTCTCGTCTAAATAAACCACTGCCCATGCGAACTCTGGTGTAGATTTTCTTTTTAAGAAAATTTCTTGTAAATAGGTTTGTCGTTCACAGGTTGGCGATCACATCTAGCAAGGTGGTGCAATTCTGTCTCCATTCCCCTCTGCGCTCCCTACTGTATCATCATTATTTAGTGTAAGACTGTTAACGTGATAGCGTCGAAGCTGTTAGTGAAGGTGTTTTCTATGAATTTTATCTGGCCCAAATAGCGAAATAACAACATGGTCCACTTGTGCTGTGACGAAGCTCTGCTCAGGCAGCGGCTAGAACCCACTCTTGGCTTTTACGTCTAAGAACTACAGCGCTGACAGCTAGTGACTGCTAATGCTCACATTTGAATGAGTATAATCATTAATACTGGCACAGTTACTGTAAACACAACCCTGTCTCGAGAGAGAGTACTGTAACGATGAATTGGTCTTAAATTTTAGGTTGACATTGCGTCCATCTGTTTTGATAGCAATAGATTTTATCTGTTTCGTCCCACACATTAACCACGGTTACATACACCCTTTTGCCATTACCCCAATGGCTTTCCCAGTTCCTTTCAGTTCACTATTCATTCGCTGCCAAAACTGTGCTGCAGATCAGAAATAGCTTCGGGGACCTTAGAGACTATTTCAGCCAGCTGGAGAAACACAGAGGTGGTCAAGTGGTTAAGGCAGTGGAGACTTTTCATAAAGGAGCTTAGGCCAAAATCCCACATGGTCTTCGTGATTTATATTGTTATAATATAAATGAATAATATCTCAGGATTTATTATATCACCTATACGAGCCGTAGACTTATATACTGTTCATTAATATAGCTGGGAAATTCTCATACAGTTAATATGGCGTGCATCTAAAAGCAGCTATGACGACAATCAATAGGGCCACATGATGGACTTCTGTAACCTGACTTCGGCACGTCTCATATATTCCCCAAACACATATTTTTAATGAAACTCTACTTCTGAAGGAATGGGAACATATTATGATGAACAAATGTCCCAATGACGTGGAGCTTCAGGCCATATCATTGAAGCATAAAGAGTCAAAGAGACCTCAACATACACATGTGATCAAGAGTGTCCGGGCACCCTCAAAAACATACGTTTTTCATATTAGGGGAATTGTGCTGCCACCTACTGCCAGGTACTCCATATCAGCAACCTCAGTATTCATTAGACATCGTAAGAGAGTAGAATCGGGCGCTACGCGAAGCTCACGGACTTCGAACGTGGTCAGGTGATTGGGTGTCACTTGCGTCATACGTCTGTACGCAATATTTAGACTCTCCTAAACATCCTAGGGAACGTGAAGGGACACGTACAGCACAAAAGCGTACAGGCTGACCTCATCTGTTGACTTACAGAGACCGCCGACAATTGAAGAGGGCAGCCATCTATCCAGATCATCACATAGGAATTCCAAACAGCATCAGGATCCACTGCAAGTACTGTGGCAGTTAGGCGGGAGGTGAGAAAACTTGGATTTCATGACCCAGCGGCTGCTCATAAGCCACACATCACGCCAGTGAATTCCAAACGACGCCTCGCTTGGTGTGAGGAGCGAAAACATTGGACGATTGAACAGTAGAAAAACGTTGTGTGACGAATCACGGTACACAATGTGGCGATCCGATGGCCGGGTATGGGTATGGTGAACGCCTGGTGAACGTCGTCTACCAGCGTGTGTAATGCCAACAGTAAAATTCAGAGGCGGTCGTGTTATGGTGTGGTCGTGTTTTTCATGGAGGGGTGTTCCACCCCTTGTTGTTTTGCGTGGCACTACCACAGCACAGGCCTACACTGATGTTTTAAACACCTTCTTGCTTGCCACTGTTGAAGAGCAATTCGGGATAGCGATTGCATCTTTCAACATGATCGAGCACCTGTTCGTAATGCACGGCTTATGGCGAAGTCGTTACACGACAATAGCATCCCTGTAATTGACTGGCCTGCTCAGAGTCTTGACCTGAATCCTCTAGAACACCTGTGGGATGTTTTGGAAAGCCAACTTCGTGGCAGACCTCTCCTCAGTGCAGCACTCCGTGAAGAATGGGCTGCATTCCCCAAGAGACTTTCCAGGACCTAATTGAACGTATGCCTGCGAGAGTGGAAGCTGTCATCAAGGCTAAGGGTGGGCCAACACCATATTGAGTTCCAGCATTACCGACGCAGGGCACCACGTACTTGTATGTTATTTTCAGCCAGGTGTCCGGATACTTTTGATCACATAGTGTAGTTATTAGAAGATGAAGCTGAGAATAAGAGGGACTGATAGAGATAATAGTAAGACGCAATTCCAGTAACTAACAAATAATGTGACGTGCCACAACTGACATTTCTACTTGAAGAAAGTGAGGGTCCATGTTGAATTGGTATCACCTGTGACAGAGACTGCGCTACCAATTCAAGCACTTATAGGGTATCAGAAAAAACGGCGAGACAGTGCGATTGTATGTAGACCATCAACGTTGTGGAGGGATAGCTGGAAAAGAGGTTTACTCGCCTTGCAAGCACTACAAGCAATTTCCAACATAGACCTCTAACAACAATGGTTGTGAAGTGATGTGCGTAAAGTAAATCTGTTTATAATTCTGTAAGCTTGTGCCATAGTTAAATGTTAGTGGCATTTGACCTGCAAACAATAAAATAATAAATAAGTTCAGAAAGAAGGCTACAAACAACAGGAAGGATCCCAAAACATAACATACGATTTAGCAGCGGCAATCACAGACAAAGAATCAAGCAGTTCGAGGAAAAGGCAACAACGCTGGAAAGTGACAGACTGAGGCTGCCATGGCAGGAATGAAACGAAACAAAATACCTTATCATGGAATCCTACTTTCGAATTGATCAACAATGAATTATTTCTCACATGGAAATGTTATTACACCATCAAGTCTTAAACTGATTGGAATGTATAAAAAGTACCCCCATAGCTATACCATTCAGAGCGGGAAAAGGCAGATAAGAAATATCCATTATGGAAATCATACTAAAAAAAAAACCTTCCGATAAACGAAGCCGGGGAGTGTTACCGAACCTAATGCGCCACAAGCCACCGACGTTGTGCTTTAAACTAAAGACCATAGAACACAAACTCAAATTTCCAGAATCTTGATTGCTTGATGAAGAATAAATCAAGCCTAACATTGTACAATATGAAAACAAGAAGCCACTAGAAGATTCTGTATTCACAGCACTCTGCAAATATATCCCAGAAAAATTGACTGGAATACTGGAAAAACAAATAACACAAATTTAGACCGCGGAAATCGAACCCGAACTTTGGAAAATAGTCCTAATCTATCCACTGCACAAGAAAGAAAGCAGGAGAAACGTCAATAATTACAATCACTGGTGACATACTAATTTATATTACATGCCAGACTATATCTATCGGAAGTCCAGCTACAGAATAAGAAATAAATTAGCAAATATCTCTTTTGAACGAATGATGGACAATCTTCTAAGGCACCTGAAATGGACGATGTGTCTCTGTTATTTAGTTGACATTATAGTGTTCTCAGAGACATATGAAGAACCTACAGACGGACTGAAACTTAATCCAAGAAAGTGTCTCTCTGGAGCAAAAGCAATCAAATTGCTTGGACACCTTGTGTCAAACGAATGTGTGCGGTCAGACCCAAAAAAGGTGAGAGCTATAATTTCCTATTCCTAAAAGTATAAGAGATGTGAGAAGCTTCCTATGACTGTGTTCTTATTACCTTCGTTTCATCAAAGACTTTTGTATCAAAGCCAGGCCACTCAAAGAGTTGTTAAAAGCCAATGCTAAATTTATCTGGGGTGGTGCTCAACAAGATTCTTTCGATGTGTTGCGAAAAGCTCTGACGCCTGACCCTGTACTTGGTCTGTATGATGAGAGAGCACCTACAGAACTACACACGGGATCGGTGCTGTTCTGGTGCAGATTTCGGATGGAAAAGAAAAGGTTATAGCCTATGCTTCTCTGACACTTATAAAAGCCGAGACAAACTACTGAACTACAGAAAGAGAATGTCTTGCTGTGATCTGGGCCATGTGCAAATGGAAGGCCATTCACAGTTGTTACAGACCATCATTCACTTTGTTGGTTGGCAGTTCTTAAGGATCCGACAGGACGGCTCGCCAGGTGGGAACTACGTCTTCAAGAGTATGACATTACCATAGTGTACAGAAGTGGAAGAAAACACCAAGATGCCGACTGTCTCTCAAGAAACCCTGTGCAAGACCATCAAGACTTAGATGAAGATAGTGACTGTCTCGCTGCACTCCAGGATCTCTCTGTTGAGCAGAAGGACGCCAAGTTCTCTCAAATTATGCATGCCTTAAAGCAGTCAGAGGATGTGTTAAGGTAATGGATTACTTTGCAAGAAAAACGTTAATCCGTTTGGAAAGAGGTGGCTACCCGTGATTCCTAAACACATGCGCTTAGATGTATTACAGAAATTCCATGACACACCTGAGGTTGAACAATTAGCATTTTTTAAGACATAAGATAGGATCCGCAAGAGATTTTTCTGGCCAGGTTTATTTAGGAGTGTCCGTCATTATGTGCCACACTGTCTAGAGTGGCAGAGAAGAAAGGCAGTTTCTCAGAAACCACCAGCCGAAGCGCATTTCCAGCGTGTTGGAATTGACCTCCTTGGACGATTTCCAACGTCTGCTAGTGGTAAGAGATGGATTATTGTTTTCACTGATTATCTGACGCGCTATGCCATTACAAAAGCCGTGAAAACGGCAGAAGCATTCGAGGTAGCGAAATTCGTCGTAGAAGATATTGTATTAGAACATGGTGCCCCAAGGTCGTTAATTACAGATGTAGGGAAAGTTTTTCAGTCGAATCTTGTGACAGAGATAAACTGTCGGTGCAACATTACTCATCACATGATGACTGCCTACCATCCGCAAACTAACGGGCTTACTGAATGCCTTAATAAGGCCTTGGCCAACATGCTATCAATGTTCGTCAATATTGAGCAGAGCAACTGGGATGAGGTGCTACCCTTCGTGACGTTTGCCAACAACACCGCCAAACAAGACACCACAGGATTTACGCCATTTTTCCTGGTGCATGGACGTGAGGCGACGACGACGACGATGGACACTGTGTTTCCGTTACATCCTGATGACGTGGACGACGACTAAATCGGCCAGGAGTTAACCAGAGCTGAGGTTGCTCGGCAGTTAGCTTGACTCCGCATGCTGCAGGCTCAAGAAAACGATCGCCGAAGGTATGACGCGAGCCACCGCCCTGCTGTCTATCAGCCTGGTGACCTCGTCTGGATCTTCACTCCTGTTCGGAACGTTGGTCTCTCAATGAAGCTCCTCAGGCGCTACTTTGGACCTTATAAGGTTGTAAGAAAAAATGGTTCAAATGGCTCTGAGCACTATGGGACTCAACTGCTGAGGTCATAAGTCCCCTAGAACTTAGAACTACTTAAACCTAACTAACCTAAGGACAACACACACATCCATGCCCGAGGCAGGATTCGAACCTGCGACCGTAGCGGTCGCGCGGTTCCAGACCGTAGCTCCAGAACCGCTCGGCCACCAGCGGCCGGCAAGGTTGTAAGACAGTTGTCTGATGTTACTTATGAAGTTGAAGATTTCGACCCCGACACAAGACGACGAAAGATCAGAGATACGGTCCACGTCCTTCGAATGAAGCCCTATAAGGATGCTGCAACCCCGGGTAAATTCGACGCTCCAGCGACAGGCAACAAGAGGAAATGTAACGAAGAACGTAGCGGCAAGGGAAGTTCTAAGGAGATCACAGCCAGGGCGAACATCTGTCATCGGGAGTCGGAGTATGCAGGACCGAAGACGCGTTCCCGGACTAGGAGGACGCAACACCGAGGCGCTGTTCTCTTAAGGAGGGAGCAATGTCTCAGAAGAAGTTGAGTAGTACAGTCGCCGTAGTGTAGTGGTTATGATGGTAGGTTGTTGCATGCAGGGTCGTAAGTTCAAAGTTCGCTTCACCTGAAACATTTTGATTTCTGTCTTCGGTTCGAATCTTTCTAGAAGTACCCACAAATGTCAAGAATCATTGTACTGGAATGTTCTGTAGCTGTATATAAGCCGTATGTGTTCTGGCCGGAGGCAGTTCGCTCCGCGCTCTTGTATGTGCAAGTGCTGAATAAACCTTCGTTAAGTGAAGTTAGTTTACTTCTTTCATCTGCTTACACCTTCCTGTAAGTGGCAATATAATTACGGCGATGATGGCCAATGATCTCTTCAATGCCGATGCGCACCACGTTCTGTCTCGTACCCGATGCCTGAGTAATGAGGCTAATGAGAAGAAACACTTCATCAGTAGTTGAGAATTTGTGTCTGACGGTAGGCGTGCTTCGGTAGTCCGTGACCACCGTGTCCGCACGACGTAGTGGTCAGCGCATCTGCCTAGTAAGCAGGAGACTCGGTTTCGAATTCCGGTCCTACACAAATTTACAGCTTGCCCCTTTAATATAAATCAGTGCACACTGGCAGTGAATGTCTTTAATTCCTTCGTGTCTTAACACAACACAGCAACTTGACTTCCTCAATTATTTCACAGTAACTTTCGTGAAGTGAAATCTAGACTGCTTTCGGGGGATGAATGAGGCAGCGCGATGTATGTGGTTGACAGCATCCGCCCCGGCTGTGGGAATGTAGGCGTCGGCGCGCAGTAATTGGCGGTCGTATCGCCACTGCGGCAGAACTCGCCGTTTATCGCTCTCACCAGGTGCCCCTCCCTCCTCTCCCCTCTCCATCTACCAAACAGCCATTGTCTGCTAATGGATCTGCCCCACATTAAACGCCGTCTCTCGTATTACTGTGCACACGCCATTCTCAAATTCGTATTTCCGTTCCTAATGACTTCCTTGTTGACTGAAGCGGAATATAAAAAGAAAAGAAAGGGAGCTCGCGAAAGCGGTTTATGTTTAGACACAGGGCACAACGGTTGTCTTCTGCTTACGATCAGCCCTAACGATGAAAAAATATCTACTGCTATTATTTTGTTCAAAGAAATCTATCTACTTTCACAAGCTGCGACATTGTCGCGAATAAAACAGTGACCCGTATATACAATATAAACAACACAACATCTTGTGGCTACTATAATGCAGCTAGTTTGAACAGTAGTGCTGCTGACAACATGACTCGTGCATGTGTTGTCAGTAGTACTTTTCATTATGCTCTATGTATTGCTTTTAAGCTGTAGACAATCTGCGAGTGTATTTATGTTGTTCCCATTTTTGCTGCATATCTGATGATGGTCATTATACCGAAAACGGTAATCTGTTAAAAAAAGTTTGTGACCATAGACGTAAATTAAAGGAAACTTATTGAAATCTATCTAACCATGAAAAATCGGGAAAACAGGAATATGGAAAAGAAAAGCAAGAGTGATCGCAGAAAACGACTCTGAAGGCGTCCCTGCACTCGGAATTGCACTGTCGATATACGATAAGAGTGCTGCCTGTGGCGAATGAGAAAGTAATTCAAAGATAACTAAAAGCAGTTTATTAGAAACTATACGTATTAGTTGCTTCTGTGCCATCGTTGTGAGGAAGGTAATTTTTGGTAATTTGGTAATATTTCCTATGTTCTCACAAAGAGAAAATCTGGAATCTGTGCTGTACTGATGAACATCCGGACATCTAACAGCATAGACTTACCAGAAAGAGCTCATACCTGTGGCAGTGCTGCATTTGCAACCAAATGGTACTTCATGGCTTGGAGAAGACCTACAGATACAGAAAATTTTTCATCTGAGAACAGTTAAGGGTCGACATCTGGCATTTCATGCATGTGGAAAACCGGTCACGTATACATGACAATTATCTACCAACAGCTGTCTCAGGAATTGGTCACTTGGAAAAACTCAAATTCACTATTTTTTCTTGACTGTATTCCACAGATTTTATGATCTGTGGAAACGACGTCACGTAACACCTTAAGCTGCTGATCAATTTATCCTTTATTGTGCTAGCGGTTTGGATCAAAGAACATTACCTAGCTGTATGTAAGTCATGGGTACACGAAAATTTCAGGTGAAAAGCATATTAAAATTTAATTTTTATACCTGTCCACTGGCAGGGTGTGATCTAGGCCGTTAACCAGTGGACGAATGGACCCTTTTCAGACGAATCTTGCTTCAGTTTTAAGAACCAGTTTCATGGTTCACTGCTCTGGAGTGAAAGCGGTAGCCGACACAAAGCACACGAACGTAGTGCAAGTGAACAGTTTGGTGCTGGCGGGTTCCTGGCGTGGGAGACGACATATTTAATGTACTGAAAGAATGACACAATTTCCACCAAACTGTTGGTTTGTCGCCGGCCGAAGTGGCCGTGCGGTTAAAGGCGCTGCAGTCTGGAACCGCAAGACCGCTACGGTCGCAGGTTCGAATCCTGCCTCGGGCATGGATGTTTGTGATGTCCTTAGGTTAGTTAGGTTTAACTAGTTCTAAGTTCTAGGGGACTAATGACCTCAGCAGTTGAGTCCCATAGTGCTCAGAGCCATATTGTTGGTTTGTCTTATTAAGTATGAAAACTATGTATAAACGTATGTGGTTGATTGCAAACACTTGTGTGTGCGTGGTTTCTCGATATTTAATCTGAGGTTTAGTTCATTGATGACCATTCGCTTTCACTGTGTATGGGATGTAAGTGTTGTATAAAAATGGTTCAAATGGCTCTGAGCACTATGGGACTCAACTGCTGTGGTCATTAGTCCCCTAGAAATTAGAACTACTTAAACCTAACTAACCTAAGGACATCACACACATCCATACCCGAGGCAGGATTCGAACCTGCGACCGTAGCAGTCGCACGGTTCCGGACTGCGCGCCTAGAACCGCGAGACCACCGCGGCCGGCTGTTGTTGTATACTTACAAGGGTGATGTGCCCACAACCATTAGTCCAGATACAGACGAACTGAAATTCGAAACTTGCTAGTAGTGTCTAATAAAGTACTCGTTTAAACTAACGGCCCGATGGAAATGATGGCGTTCTTTGAGCTTATCGGAAGTGTGGTATCCATACAGAAGAGGTTAGTACTAGATGGACGCACAGAGTTTCGCATCATCGTTGATGGTTGGAGGAATACAGTTAACGGCCAGAAGTGAAGGAATGAAATGCTGTAACTGATAAGCAGTGCAGCAGCCGAACAGGTACACTGATTCTGGTATCAATAGAAGAGGAATTAATATTCCAGGTTTGCTTCCCGAGCAAGGCCATGACCAATTTCATCTCTAGAGGTTTCCTTGGCGAGGGAACTTAAGCTACAGTCTTCATTCCTTTCTTTTATCAGTTATTCGACAGCGCAGATTACGATTAGAGTGAATATATGAAGGAAATGTTCAAGAAAGATTAACACTAATAACAAAGTGATAATGTTTAGTAGGTATAATGTAATGATGAATACAGCAATGATAACTAGACAAAAGTTTTCTGTTCTGTAGAAAGATGTTTCTAATGGTGTTATCACCGCATCCTTGCAGCAGTTTAACACAAATGCCATCATCTCGAATTAAAGACTTTTGAATAATTCAGGATTTCTGCTCTACGGGTACTGTCAAGTTTCTTAAATCTGAGTCTGGGTTGAGGGTATTTATTTCTCTCCATATGCGTAAGACAACATTGTGCGTTATCTTAAGCTCCAGATACCTGTATATGGAGTAATCTTCGATCACATAAAAAAGGTAGAAAAGTTCTCTACCACGATCGCAGCACATTAGGTTCACTCACGTTATTAAGCTTCTCCCTAGTCGAAGGCATGTCAATAGACTTACAGCCGATGGCATACTCCGCAAGCGGTTGTATGTTTACTGTGTGTCTGATTGGATGTCTGCGGGCGATTGATCGCAGCCCCTCCGGACTGCGGCGGCACGGGACATATAGTATTCACCTGGCCTCTGGACTCTGGCAGTCGTCCAGGAGCACGCCGCCTGCTTGCTTCTTTTGCGCGATCCGCAGTGACCGACCTCGCTCATTTTGCACAAAGACTTTTCTGATGAACTACTACCGGATGTTGGTGACGTGACAAAGGCAGCTCAGGAGGAATAGGAAATAAGTAAAACTAGTTTTTTCCGGATTCTTGGGTGCATATTGATCACAACTTGAATTGTAAATCTTCTCAAACGCTTCAGATCTGAAACATCTACTCTAAGTGTCATTTCTGATTTTGGTGATGAAAGAATTAGAAAGTTATCTTACTTTTCACACTTCCGTATACCGATGTTATACCAAATAATTTTATGCAGATATCTACTAATGGCCTCACTCAGAGAACGTATGTCGTGGCTCATTAACTAATTTAAAATGAATTTCTAACGATGTTTGTAGCTAAAGTCATATCTTGAATCCAAGAATCTAGATTTACCAGTGACTCATCATATAGACACTTCTTTACCCTTGAAAACGGTATGCTGTGCCCAACAGAATTGTAAGGCAATTTATTACCCCGTACCACTCATTTATTTTATTGTTACATCAGTTGCCGCTTTCTTTCGGGACATCCCTACATCATATGTTCTACACTGAAGCGCCAAAGAAACTGGTATAGGCATGCGTATTTAAATACAGAGATATGTAAACACCCAGAATACGGTGTTGCGGTTGGCAACGCCTATGTAACAGAACAGTGTCTGGCAGTGTTGTTAGATCGACTACTGCTCCTACAATGGCAATTTATCCAGATTTAAGTGAGTTTGAAAGTGGTGTTATAGTAGGCTCATGAGCGAAGGGACACAGCGTCTCCGAGGTAGCGATGAAGTGGGAATTTTCCCAAACGACCACTTCACGAGTGTACCGTGAATATTAGGAATCCGGTAAAATATCAAAGCCCCGGCGTCACAGCGGCCGGGAAAAGATTCTGCAAGGATGGGACCAACGACAACTGAATAGAATCGTACATCGTGACAGAAGTGCAATCCTTCCGCAAATCGCTGCAGATTTCAGTGCTGGGCAATCAACAAGTGTCAGCGTCCAAACCATTCAACGAAACATCATTAGTATGTGCTTTCGGAGCTGAAGACCCACTTGTGTTCTCTTGATGACTGCACGACACAAAGCTTTACGCCTCGCCTGGGCCCGTCAACACCGACACTGAACTGTTGGTGACTGGAAACATGTTGCCTGATAGGACGAGTCTCGTTTCAAATTGTATCGAGTGTATGGACGTGCACGGGTATGGAGACAACCTAATAAATCCACGGATCCTGCACGTCAGCACAGGACTGTTCAAGCTGGTGGAGGCTCTGTAATGGTGTCAGACGTGTGCAGTTGGAGTGATATGGGACACCTGATACATCCAGATACGACTCTGATAGGTGACAAATACTTACCTGTCTGATTACCTGCATCCATTCATGTCCATTGTGCATTCCGGCAGACTTGGACAGTTCCTGCAGGACATGCGACACCCCATTCGTCCAGAATTGCTACATAGTGGCTCCAGGAACACTGTTCTGAGTTTAAGCACTTCCACTAGCCACCAGACTATCCAGCCATGAACATTATTGAGCATATCTGGGATGCCTTGCAACGTGCGCCGGCCGCTGTGGCCGAGCGGTTCTAGGAGCTTCAGTCCAGAGCCGCGCTGCTGCTACGGTCTCAGGTTCGAATCCTGCTTCGGGCATGGATTGTGTGATGTCCTTAGGTTAGTTAGGTTTAAGTAGTTCTAATTCTAGGGGGCTGATGACCTCAGATGTTAAGTCCCATAGTGCTTAGAGCAATTTGAACCATTTTTACTTGCAACGTGCTGTTCAGAAGAGATCTCCACCCCTTCGTACTATTACGGATTTATGGACATCCCTGAAGGACTCCTGGTGTCATTTCCCTCCAGCACTAGTTCAAACATTAGTCGAGTCCATGCCACGCCGTATTGCGGCACTTCTGCGTGCCCGCGGGGTCCTACACGATATTAGGTAGGCTTACCAGTTTCTTTGGCTGTTCAGCCTGTATCTTCTTCGTCTAAACATGTACAACGAGGAATACATTAATTTACATGGCGGGCTGCTAATTTTATTCACAAGGCTGTTTCTTTGCGAAACTCGAACAGGACTTAATTAAAGAGTGTATGAAGCCAAAGAGCAATGTTAATATACCTGATCAGTGGTATCCCTTGAAAAGCAGCCCGTTATGAGTAAACCTTTCTTATAAGATGTATTATTAGCTGAATATTACTGATGCGATATGATTGATAAGTCACCTTATCGAATAGCGAATGTATTAGTTTGAGGATTAATGGAGAAAAATCCGTCTGAATAGTTAGTGAAAGTATTTATACACAGAATAAAAATTTACGATGCAGGTTGTAGCTCCTTGCCTTTTAAGTACTGTGCTAATAACGATTGCTTGTCTCAGTACACACCACAGCTTCAGTCGGCCACTACTACTCTCCCTCACATACCGTCGTTATAGACGATACGTGTCTCAGAAACATTCCTATGTGATCACGAGTCGCAGTGCCTGGTACTTGGACTTCCCTCCAACAACGGTGGGTGAACATGGCATTCTGCACGCCCTGGAGGACCGAATCTGACGCTAAATTCTAGCGGCCTACTGCAGAGACCGCTAGCACGGCGGAACTACGGTTCACGGCATGTATAACTTGGAACAAATAGCGTGTAGCGGGATATAAGTTGCTCTCCGCGGCTTAACAGGCAGTGTGTGTTCAGAAGTGTACTCCCGAGTTCCAGCATGGTTTTCATCTAGATCCAGTTCCACTTCCAGTTCTAGTCGCTCTCTCCGCTTCACCTTGAATCATCGCAACTCACCTGTCCGAAGAGGATCCGCCGCTATTCGGCAGTGCACCCACTGGACTTAGCATCAGAGAAGGACCATGATAGGCAAGGGATATTGTACAACGATCTTTTGAAGTTGAGTACGTATGAATCAATTCATTACGATCACTTGCTTACTGGCGTGTTGGTCTATGTTTGAAACGCAATACAGCATTGACTCTGCGTGGAATGGATTCGATAAGTCATATGCACAGGTCATGTGGCAGTATACGTCTACGAACAGATCCCTCTGTTACCGTAAAATAAGTGTAAGTGATTTGTGGGCGTAGAGCCGGTGCCCGAGAGGGTCCTAGGTGTGTTTCATCTGGTTCAGATCAGGCTAAAATGCTGGCCAAGTTGCAAACGAGAGTACACTGTTAAGCTCCTCAAAACACTGTAACACAATTCTGATGATTTGACACGGACAGACATCAGGCTGGCAGATGCCATCCCCATCGGGAAGACATGAAGCATGAACGGATGCAGGTAACCCGCATTAACCGTTCACATAGCCCTTAGTAACCGTGGTCCCTTCGATTTGTACCACCGATCCTACGGAAGCCCAGGTGACGGTTTGACTATACCCCACTGCCTAACACTGCTCCCACGGGCCAACATCCTTGGCCCGGTGCATATTCAAGCAGTCGTTCGCCTGGATGGCGGAGTATCCAGACACGGCCGCTGTCCTGGTGTAACAAGAACTCTAATTTATATGACTAAGTGACCAGTTTCCATTGATTAACGGCTTATCCTCGATGATCACATTGCTACTGCTACTGTAATTGACGATGTCGTTCTGTCAAAATGGGAACACGAATGCACCGACTGCTGCGGAGCTCGTGTTCTCCAATGTGCGCTTTGTGCTCTGAAACACTTGTGCCTGCGTCACCATAGTACTATGACGTCAGATTGACTACAGACGGTCGCCTATCCTGTTTTACACAGCTTAAACGGTTCCTACCATGAGGCGTGGACGTCCAACACCTTGTTGCTTATTCGTGGTTTCACCGTCCTTCAACTACTCCCATTATTCTTAAGACATTAGCGAGTGAACATCCAAACAGATACGCCGTTTCAGAGATGCTCCTTCGCTGGCGCTGGGCCACAACAATTTGACCTTTGTCAGGGTCGCCTATGTCAGCGTATTTCCCCATTTTCGGCTCGTAAAGTCGCTAGAATGATACCCAGTTTGTCTCTGCTTCGTTTATTTCCTTTCCTTACCGAGTCACGTGACCACAATGCCATCAGGCGGAATTATGTCTTGTGGTAGGCAGTGGTTAAACTGTTTTGGGTTATGTGTGTAAATCCATAAACAAGTTCAGTAGAAAGAGGATGTTGTTTAGAGACAATACAGTGTTTCAAATTTGTCGCTAACAGACTCTCCACAATGAACAGATGTTTCATACGTGTAGTTAATATAATTGTAAAGACTAATTATTAGCCTGCCGGAGTGGCCGAGCCGTTCTAGGCACTTCACCTGGAATCCAGGAATCGCGCTACCGCTACGGTTGCAGGTTCGAATCCTGCCTCGGGCATGGATGTGTGTGATGTCCTTAGGTTAATTAGGTTTAAATAGTTCTATGTTCTATGGGACTGATGACCTCAGATGTTAAGTCCCAAAGTGCTCAGAACCATTTTGAACTAATTATTAAATCGGAACAGGATGCTTTACGACGATCACTAAATACTTGAGGAATCAGCATCATGGAAAGTTTCTAGTAAAAACGTTAACATAGTTTTGAGTCTACTTTTCAATCGTTTTGGAATCGCGATCCTTTAATTGCTACTCGCGAGAAAGATACGTAAGAGCGAGAAAGGGTACAGGCATGATACAGTGATGTACTGATTTATTCAAGTATTATAGAAAAAAGCGTAGGCCTTGAAGTATATACATGCTGGCCGTTGTGGACGAGTGGATTTATGCGCTTCAGTCTGGAACCGCGCGACCGCTACGGTTGCAGGTTTGAATGCTGCCTCGGGCATGGATATGTGTGCTGTCCTTAGGTTAATTAGGTTTAAGTAGTTCTATGTTCTAGGCTACTGATGAATTCAGATGTTAAGTCCCATAATGCTCAGGGCCATTTGCACCATTTAACCATTAAAGTGTATTGTCAAGAATGCCGCTACTCATTTCAATGCAATTTTAAGCTTTATTCTGGGTAGTGTGAGCTGTTATTTTGCTACAATAATGGTTGTCCTTTTCGTAAGTACTAGTGTTCATAATACGGGTGCTTTTTCGAGCCTTTTCTATAGTAGTGGTCTGTAGGCAGAGGATTTTATTCATCCTCGCACACTGAAATCGAGTGGAGTTGCTGGTCAATGAACGTGTCTGGCCCAGCCGATCGATCGCTGGACTGATGTTAGAAGCAGTTGACATATCGGCTCACAGCCGCAATACGCAGAGTTTGAAAGAACGAGCTCAGACTTGTCGATATAGGAAGCCTTCCATAGGCAACGGAGGACTGTTTTGCAGGCCGGTCGCAGTGGCCGTGCGGTTAAAGGCGCTGCAGTCTGGAACCGCAAGACCGCTACGGTCGCAGGTTCGAATCCTGCCTCGGGCATGGATGTTTGTGACGTTCTTAGGTTAGTTAGGTTTAACTAGTTCTAAGTTCTAGGGGACTAATGACCAAAGCAGTTGAGTCCCATAGTGCTCAGAGCCATTTTGAACTGTTTTGCACGGACGTCACGAAAATAATTTATATACGATGGTTCACTAACACAAAATAATTATTTAGCTACTTGACCGTCATAGACACGGGACACAGTACAATATTGTTCAAAATGTACATTGACAATAGCACGGAAATTTTTCTTGAACCACCACTAGCAATCACTGAAACGATGTTTCAACTGGTAAAAGTTTCTTAATCAGTGAACTGTGTTACTGTAATTAACTGCAAAAATGGGTGTTACTGATCGAAAAAAAAAATCAGTCTTCTAGAACTCATCGCCTCAGTGAAGGTCTTACATTTTTCAGATTCACATAACTGGAACGAAAGCTACGAAAATTATACTTTATGTTAGGAACACACCACGCACCTTGTCGTTATCTTCTGGATACAAACTGATTATTATTTAATATGCTCTTTCACTATTAAACCAGTCAAAAGACCTTAATGAGGTGAAGCCAACGTTATATGCATAAACTGAAACCATTTCTGTTGTTTTACTGCATTGACGATATACAAATTAACACGTCAGTTACTTGCAGAACTGTGGAATATATATATATATATATATATATGAAAATGACGAAATGCGAAATGAAATGTTTTTTTCTTGCGTTGATTACTCATATCAAATGAAAACATATCTCTCCCGTCGGTCCAAAAAGACTGGATTCATAAAAATAGGCCGGCCGATGCGGCCGAGCGGTTCTAGTCGCTACAGTCTGGAACCGCGCGACCGCTACGGTCGCAGGTTCGAATCCTGCCTCGGGCATAGATGTGTGTGATGTCCTTAGGTTAGTTAGGTTTAAGTAGTTCTAAGTTCTAGGGGACTGATGACCACAGCAGTTAAGTCCCATAGTGCTCAGAGCCATTTGAACCATAAAAATAGGGCAAAGTTATGATGTTTCTCTAAATTCTTCATGGGTTCTACATGATTTCCCCCGAAAGGTACGAAACGATCACACAACCACTTGAGGCTGTCAGAAAAGTCCTTCTTTGGGATGTTGTTTAGCTCACCCATCACATTCGTACCTCCTTCGGTCTTTATCAAATCATCAGAGAACCTTAATTTACTCTATGTCAGATTTGTAATGGCAACACAAAGTCTCGTAACCCACGATTATTTTTTCCACAAAGGCACTGTCCGCGTTTTCCATTTCAGTCATGTCGCGCGGCAACCGTTCACACCTCTTTGTTATTTCTTCGGGAGTCAAGGTGTGCGGGACAAACTTTGAACACACTTTTCTCCTCTTTCTAATATTCAGGAGAATGTCTTGAACACTTGATTTAAAGATGTTCTGGTCTTTGATCCATTGCGATTTGTGAGACGACAACGTTGACACATATTGGCCGCACGTTCATTGCTGCGACTTGACTGAAACGAAAAAAAGTGAATAAATCTTTTCTGGAGAAAATCGTCACGGGTGAGGAGACTTCTCGTTATCGGTACGTACCTACCACAAAACGAAAAAATACGCTATCGTTCTCAGACGTTTCGCCAATAACGAAAAACATGTGGTTGTTAGGCGCGAGTCGAACAATATCCTAAAGAAGAACTTCTCTGTTTTGTAAATTGAAGGTGGAGGGGGCAGAAAGGAAAGGAAAGCGAAGGGACTGGTGATGGCAGCCGCATAGGGACTTTACGCGGAACCAGCGGTGACGAGTGAAAATGCGTGCCGAAACAGGATTCACAACCGGGAGCTACTGATTAGTAGGTAGTTGTGTTAACCACTGCGCCATCTTAACCCAGTGTTCATCGGAACTGCGCAGGCTGTCTCGGTACGCTTATCGGCCGACCTACACTCCCACCGAGCGACGCCTATCCGCAGTCCCTCTCCACATCCTCCACGCTCGCTACTTACAAAGGAAACTCCCCATCGCAAAAAAAAAAAAAAAAAAAAAAAAAAAAAAAAAAAAAAAAAAAGGTTCAAATGGCTCTGAGCACTATGGGACTTAACTTCTGAGGTCATCAGTCCCCTAGAACTTAAAACTACTTAAGCCTAACTAACCTAGGGACATCACACACAACCATGCCCGAGGCAGGTTTCGAACCTGTGACCGTAGCTGTCGCGCGGTTCCAGACTGTAGCGTCTAGAACCGCTCGGCCACCCCGGCCGGCTCCCCATCTCACCCATCTCAGATTTAGTGGTAAGATGGCCTAGAGGATAGTCCATCAGAAACTGAACGTAGATCAAGCACGAAAAGAGGAAGAAGGTGTACTGAACGCTGAAAAAATAAGCAAAATAAAAACAGTGAACGGCCCAAGCTCAAGATTTGCAACATGAGCAAATTTGAATAGTTACGGCGTTGTGCTTGTGTGGTCACGGTGTTGAACTGCGGAGAGGGAAATAAGTATTGGAATATCCCTCGTCCCGCATCTTTTTTTCACAAATTTACGAGGGTTGGAAATTAAATAGTGGAAACTATTTATTCACAACCAATACATGTTTGCAGCTGTTACTGTCCTTCAAAGTAGTCACCAGCGTTGTGTAGAGCTCGCTGCCAGCGATATGGAAGGCGTAGTATACCGCTAGTAGAGCCTGTTCTGTCGATGTTGCGAATGGAGCGGTCTACTGATTGTCGAATATCTGGAACAGCTCTGAAGCGAATGCCACAAATCAAATCAGTGTCACTAGGACTTAAGTCCGGGAAGTATGGTGGATGGTACAGTACGTCCCAGTCCCATCGACTGAACAGAGCAGCTACAGCTCGCGCTGTATGCCCCCGCGCATTGTCGTTCAAAATAATGGGTGGGTTGCGCAGAAAGTGTCGCCGCTTCTTTCGCAAAGTTGGTCGCAGGTGATGTTACAGAGCCCCAGTATGGTGAAAGTTATGGTGATTCTCATGTACGACTGTGATGGTGTTATCCTAACGCATTACGTTCCTCCACGACAGGCCGTCAATGCACAGTATTACTGTTCGTTTTTGGAGCATCACCTGCGACCAGCTTTGAGAAAGAAGCGGCGACACTTTCTGCGCAACCCATCCATCATTTTGCAAGACAAGGCGCGGGTGTATACAGCTCAGGCTGTGGCTGCTGTGTTCGGTCGATGGGACTGGGAAGTACTGTACCATCCACCATACTCGCCGCACTTAACTCGTTGTGACTTTGATTTGATTCCGAAGATGGAGGAAACACTTCGTGGCATTCGCTTCAGAACTGTTCCAGAGATTCGACAGGCAATAGACCGCTCCATTCGCACCATCAACATAACAGGCTCTGCTGACGGTATAATACGCCTTCCACATCGCTGGCAACGGGTTCTACACAACGCTGGTGACTACTTTGAAGGATAGTAACAGGTGCAAACATGTAGCTCTTTAGTATTATTTGCGAATAAATAGTTGCTACTACTTAATTTCCAACCTTCGAATGACCCGTCCGTCAGGTCATTAAAGTGTCTGTTTCCCGTACTCAAATTTGTGTCTGCGTCATGGTGCAACGTCCATTTCGAACAGCGAGGTGTAAGGAAAGTACCTCTAGACGTCCGTACGTCGTATTTGCTCTATACAAGTACCACATATTATGACCCTTGCGTTCCGTTTTGGAAATTTAGACTCTTGAATTGCTTTGTTGTAACATAGCTCCTACTCGTTTATATATTGTTTTCATTTCTTTCAGAGGTCTTGGCTGCGTCTCGCCTACTCTCTCATTCATCGTATTTGCTTGCGAGAGTGCCGGCCGAAATGGCCGAGCGGTTCTAGGCGCTACAGTCTGGAACCGAGCTACCGCTACGGTCGCAGGCTCGAATCCTGCCTCGGGCATGGATGTGTGTGGTGTCCTTAGGTTAGTTCGGTTTAAGTAGTTCTAAGTTCTAGGGGACTGATGACCTCAGAAGTTAAGTCCCATAGTGCTCAGAGCCATTTGAACCATTTGCTTGCGAGAGTAATATATTCTTCCTACACGATTCATATTCTATAACCAATGTATAGTATGACAATTGCCAAGACTTCATAAGGAGAACACACACGTCAACAACCGGGAGGAAAGTTCATCATTATGTGAAAAAGAGGGCCTCGAAGGAGATTTACAGTCCAACATCGCGACTACACGACCACGGCGCCGTTGTTCCCGAAATTCGCTCGATGTTGCACATGTTGAGCTTGGGCCATTAGCTGTTTCTATTTTGGTTCTTTCTTTGCAGTTCAGCACACCATCTTCCTGTTTTCATGCTATGTCTGGGCTCAGTTTTTCATGGGCTATCCACTGGGCCCCTTCACCTCAAATCTGAGGGGACTGAAATGGGGAGTCTCCCTTTTAGAGATTCCCGCAGAAGGTCAGACGTAATTGTGCATCCGCAGTGTTCTTTCGAACTTTCGGTGCGTTGTACTTGGAAGGATGGAGACTATGTAAAGCATTTGAAGCGTTAAAACCGCATCTTACCCTTTCTACACTTTTCATTAACTCACTATCAAAAATATTTGTACTGACGGCGCAGAGAAACAAATGATTGGAGCGGTACAGAACGTTTTGTACAAATTTCTACAACGTACAGCGTTTTCAAATTGTCTAGATCACCGGAAGAGGGATTCGAAGAACGGCAGAATTTATCGCCGCGTTAATGATCGGCTCGTAATTCTTTTCAGTTGCAGATGACAGGCGGTCATGTTTTATGACGAACGTTTTATATGGACAAGAACGCCATAGTATCGTCGATCAGCTGTGATTCAAAAGTGATGGGTAAAACTGTTCGTACCTAAGGGAAAGTTTCCTACTGTCATATATAGCTAAGAGTGGGAAGTAAACCCCAAATATCAAACTGATAGGGCTTTGATATTCAGAATATCCTGGCTATTACATTTTCTGAAAGAAGTTCCACTTCATGCAGGGATGCTGCCAGTGCGCCTCAGTACGGGAAATTTGTTTTCATGTGCAGCATAGGCAAGGACAGCACAACGATGTTGATATCACAGCATATTTCACAACATATGTGTCTGGTCAACAGGAAACACTCTCAGATATAGTACAGTGTGTGCCTAATTATACTTAAATTCAGAATATAGTGAAAATAGTTTGAAAACGTAACACAGTAGTTCTATTAACGTGATAAGCTTAATTCCAGCGCACTAAGTAGAAGAGGAGTTAAACAGTACGTGTGTTAACCGGTAATCATGGTATATTTTAAAGTAGAAGTATTGGTAAAATGATGTTTTCGGATGTTCTGAATAATTACTAAGCAACATCACCAACAAAGAAAAGAAATATGTCATACATATTTATATATTACTCATACAGTCCCTACTATCTTTTCACTAGCGGCTCTATCGGGCAAATTTCCGTGCGTTATTACTGTAGCTTACACGATGCAACGACAAAACAAGACTGAGATTAGCGACATCAGCTCTTCATAAATTCCCAGACGTGTTTGTCATTGTAGTAGTAATGTATAGCCACGTACAGTGCGAGACCAGATTTCCCATCGTATGTTTAGCGAAATAACTCCATGTACTGTGGGCCTCAGTCACACCGAATATCTCGCAGTCGCTTTCCGTAGTAAAATGAAGCAGTCCAGCTGGCTAATTTCCGTTATGAGGAGCGTTAATGGAATACGCAAACGGACGACAGTGATAGATTACTGATCGCCCGGCGGAACAATGTCTGCTGTGCGCCAGATGCAAGTCCGTTGATTACCTCCAACAGATTCGAGTGTGAATTCTCTCTCTAGTTTTGTGACATGTATTCTTAAAATTTCCTTCACAGGCTTGTCTGCAATAAAGTGGAAAATTTTAAAATGGTAACTCCATAGCTTCATGGAGAAATTGAGGTTTTTTTCTTTGTAGTGAAAGACGAAAAAGGAGTATCTACGATAATTCCTACGTTGCATAATGGAATTTGGATGAGATTCTTGAAACACGTTATCTTACAGATTCAGCTACGGTCTTTAGTCTATTATATATGGCATTCGTGTACAACACATATGCTGGAAACATCGTTCGTCCATGAAATTTTGTACTTACAACGTTTTCCTACATGCAGCTACCTTTTTCGATTCATATATTCATAGCACATTTTCAAAGAGGAATGTTATCAATCCAGACATAACTAGACTATCTTTCCTATTTCACCACCCCCATAGCTAAATTTAAAAGTTACAAGTTCTCCATCACAACAACCTATACGATAATGAGTTATGCTCAAAATATTACGACCCCTTCTACCAGAAAACCTAATAGTAAAATTACTGTTAGCTTACACATGGGTTCACCCTCTCGTTACGGAAAAAATGAAGCTGTAGCTTAGATGTCACGCTAATAATTATGCATAAGACATCGTACTGAGGCTGTTTAGTGAAATGACTGGACTGCGAAACAAGCAACTATAGGCTTGTAATCGTGTAATGTCGTGGCGTACACTAATCCCCAGGCGAAAATGAAACTTTAAAATTTCTATCTAAGACGGTAGAACGATATTACTTCAGTTTTCAATACAGTCGATGCCACATAACGACACAACTGACATACTGAAATAAGAAACACATTTTTAGCTCTTTGTTAGCATCTGAGCTACATCAACTGCAAATCAACTTTGTCCAGGTAACATATAGCGAAACACACGTGACAAATTTTAAGCTATTTTTCTGGAGGAACGCAGAGGGAGGGGAAGGGTGCAATCGATAGTTTATCTGTGGAACTGTTGATCCTTCGAATATCCTAAACAGTGTAAGACAGACGTGTCGGAAAGCTGTATTTTACGAATTCGCAGTTTGATGGCGTTATCTAGCGCACCAGGCTTTACAAAGAATTCGCGAACAAGTCTGTTAAATAATAAAATCGTTAAGAATTTGATCCTCTGCCTTGAAAATTACTACAAATGCGTTAGGTTTTCATCCTCCAGCTAGGAACCAATGTGATAACACCGAATTTTAATTGATTAAGTAATTAATTTCGGACCTGACTTTCAGTATAATACATGTGGCGCAGGCCTGTACTCTACACTGCTTTTTTTAATAAATGTCCATTTCTGTTAACGGGATTTCACCAACGCATGTTTCTGCCTCTTAGTTTATTGTTTAAAGGTTTTCAATGCGAATAGCCGCATTTGGGTACGGAAATGAATCACTGGCAAGATTTGAAAATCTATGTCAGATCGAAACTCAAACCCGTATCTCTCGCTTAACTAGAGCGGTCGCCTTGACAGCCACGGCTATCCGAACACGCTTCACAGCCTACCAAAATGTCCAGCCTGCACACTACTAGCGTGGCGTCACTTAGCATGAACCCTTCATTCGTCATTTCAGATTCCCGAAAGATATTGTGCTCGGTGTGCATCCGCACTGAAAGGTTAGATTTTTGGTAGACACACCTTAATGATAAATAGATATATGTGGTGTCTGTTCTTGCGAGAGAAAAGACACCAGACATAAATATATATCAACAAGGTGCGACGACCAAAGACCCATTCTTTCAGTGCGGCTGCACCCCAAGCCCGATCTGTTGCAAGAATCCGAAATGGCAAATAAGGAGTTCACTGTTAGGTGACGCTACTCTAGAGGTGTGCAACAGGCTGGGAATTTGGTTCGGAGGGGAGGAGCATGCTGGGTAGCCGAGGCTGTTAATGCGACCGATTGCATTAAACAACAGATGTGCGTTCGAGCCCCATTATAGCACAAATTTTCACCTATCGGCATTGATTCATTTCAATGCCCAAATGCGGATAATGTCATTGAAAACTTTTAAATAGCATTAGTATGGCTGTTGGATCATATAAGGTGTCTGCTCTGTTGGACACGTTCGAAAGAACACAGAGTAGATATATCTATATCTCAGATTTCTCCTACATGGATTTGTTAGATGTCCTGTAACGTAACATAACCTTTTAATATTTCAGATAGTTCCGTAATTTCTCCTTTTTTATTTCTTCGCGGTTGCATTCTTCTTAGATAGTCATAAAAAATCTCATATATTTCCGTATTTTTTCAGATTTTACTACTGTCCTTTAATTACAGTTTCATAAATGTTCACTGCTGCTTCTTATAAAGCAATTACGATACATGTACCTCTTTCGCACTACTCAAAACACATTTTACTTTTCAGCGCCTCGTCACCATCGCGTACTGCAGCATTGTATTCGAGGTCAAACAGGGAAAATAACAGTAATCTTTTGTGGCATGACTACCATTCTTAATTAATGTTAGACGTAAACTGTAAGTAGAAACACATTCTCGAACAAACAATGTTCGAAATAAAAGTTCTAGATTAGGAAGATATTTGTGATTGATCTTCGGCTTTCGTCTATTATTTACTATACTATGCAACGGTATTAAGGGATCACTTTATCGAAACTCCATAATTACCTCCCATTACGACGGAACAGTTTCAAATTTGGCTCAATGGCGCCTACAACTTTCTTCTGCAGTGGTGCAAAAGCGTGGCATCCTGCGACGTCATCCTGGGGCTTGGCGACGCTTCAAACAGGAACGTGTCGACACATGCGAAAAAAAGGCCACAGCTCGGAAGTTAATGTGAGTTGCAAGGTCGGTTAATGATGTCGTAATGGCGCTAAATGTCTGCCCAACGCCACCATGGACGTGTTACACGATAAGAACGTCGCCAGAGCCCCTCATGCTCACATTTCATCCGGACTTTTGAGGTTGGAACAGCCACCTCCAGCGTTGAAATTACGCGTTTCTCGTATCGGTCGCCTAGGAAAACGTATCAGACACACAGCCGCTGAGAATCGACATGAAAAGCCTCAGGTTGTGGCATAAAGGGCGTCACTGAAACCACCTCTTTCCTTGGGGCGTTGATTGTCGCATATTTCGCACTTGAAAACGACCGATTACGGTGCTATGAGCAACGGGAAGACGTTCTTGCCAACCCTGCAGACTGCTGATACCCACAGATGTTTCAACCCTTCTCTAAGGACATTCTGGGGCTGCATTCCCACTGAACGTGATGGCATCCCTCTCGAGTGGAGCGCGATCGCAATTTCTGCTCTCACGAGCAGGATGGAACCGCTGGAGACCGTTCAGAACCATTGAACGAAATTTGAACGTGATCTGAAACAGCTAATGTTACTTATACCTTTCCAACAGTCTTGATTTTTGCCGTTCTGTAGCTTGATCTCGAGGAAGTGCAACAGTAACATGTACGTGATTAAAACGGTAAAGGGTCCCCCTAAGTGGCTCCAGTTCGACAACACCCTCGATGCCACCCACGCAAGTTTGTTAGAAATGTACCTTCAGAAATTTCGACACCAAATGAACCTTGCGGCTGCTCAAGCGCATGAAAGTTATGTAACGCCTTCGACATCACTTGGGTGAGGTTTGTCTACCTTCAGGCGCTAGAGCAGCTGCCAGGCTGAATTTGTGTCGACGTTTCTGACAGGTACATTTCTAACGTACTGAAAAAAGTTGCCCGGGTATCAATGAAGTTGTTGCCGAACTGCCTACCACCCTCCACTTTCCCTCTTAAGGGGGTTAGAGGGACCTGTGGCTGTTTTGTTCTCTCACATGCTATGTTGCACTAGCGCATGTCGACGCCACAGGAGGCGCAAAACACGAGGGTTGAAAAAGCATTATCATCTTCTGCTGCTTCTGATCGTGTATAAGTTTGGTTGAATGGTGTTGAACGGTTCCTAGTGTTTCTAACCCATACACGAGACCAAACCTTGGGGTCGCGCTGCACACTAAAAGGGTGCTATCAATTTCAGTGGAGCTGCACCCTTCAATGTCCTTAGAGAAAGACTGAAGCAGCCTAGTTGCCCATCGGACTGCGAACTGTCACTTTCAACCGCAAAATATGTTGGAATCAACGCTCTAGGGAAGGGGAGGTTTCACTGCCGCTTTTTACGCCACCCCCGGACACCCCTTAGAGTCGAATTTGATTGACGGTTTCTCTGAAATCTCTTCATGTCGATTTTGAGCGGCGGTGTGTCTGGAATGTTTCCCTTGGTCACCCATAAGAAAACTCCGTGATTTCAGCGCTGGGTGTTGCGGTTCTGTACTCCACCGCAGAGACATCAAAAGAAGTGGTAAAATGTGGATAAGAGGTGCTGTGACGAATTTCTCCTCGTATGACACGTCCACAGAAGCGTTGTGCAGACTTGTGAAGAAATTTGACGACAACGTGACATCATTAACCCACCTTGTAGCTCACATGAACTTCCGAGCTGTGGCCTTTTTTTCGCATGTTTTTACACCTTGCTGTTTGAAGCGCCCCTGAGACCGAGGGTGACGTTGCAGTGCGCCACGTTTTTGTACCGTTACGGAGGAAGATTGTAGCCGTCTTTGAGACAAATTAAAAAAAAATGGTTCAAATGGCTCTGAGCACTATTGGACTTAACATCTGAGGTCATCAGTCCCCTAGAACCTAGAACTACTTAAACGTAACTAACCTAAGGACATCACACACATCCATGCCCGAGGCAGGATCCAACCTGTGACCGTAGCTGTCGCACGGTTTCAGACTGAAGCGCCTAGAACCGCTCGTCCACACCGGCCGGCAGACAAATTTCAAACTTATTAGTCGCAGTGGGGGGTAATTACTGGGTTTCAAAAAAAGTGATCTTCAAATTATGTTGCGCAGCGCAGATTTTCACTGAAATTTCCCCTGATTTGATTGCACTTCATTTCAACACCTTTCATTGTGATAGAAACTTATTTAAAAATTGAAACAAACTCTAAATATAATTAAATTATTCTTCACAAAACTTTCCAAAGCTAACAGCTGAGTCTTTAACCGTCCTATCCTGAGACAGAACAGATTGTGCCATTGAAAATGCTCTAAATATACAATCTGTTAAAAAGTTGCCCTCAGCAGCTTGCTTTGTCTAACAGTCTCAAGTATTATCAAAGCTCACTGCTCTCGGGCATCTTATAGGTTTATGTCTTCGTTGTTGCCGGCCGGAGTGGCCGAGCAGTTCTAGGCGCTACAGTCTTGAACCGGACGACCGCTACCCTGGAAGGTTCGAATCCTGCCTCGGGCATGGATGTGTGTGATGTCCTTAGGTTAGTTCTAGGGGACTGATGACCACAGAAGTTAAGTCCCATAGTGCTCAGAGCCATTTAAACCATTTTTTTTGTCTTCGTTGTTGTAGCATAATTCCTGTGGTGGACTGTCTTTAGAACACTTACTTTTTGGCTGTTAGCTACTATAATATTTCAAACCCTTCAATCTCCTTTGTCTCTTCCATAAGAATATGAATCTGAACTTCCATTTTGCTTAAGTCATTAAGCCCTAGTTGTTTCTTCCTGAATAAAGTTTATTCATTTTGTTTTGGTACCAGTGCCTTTGGCATGAAACCACCAATGCTGAGAAAGCCCCGATCAGGGCCTTAGTATCATCGGTGGCTTCACGTTAAAGGCACTGGTACTTCAAAACATAAAGAATAAAATGGTGGTTTGTGGCAGAAACCACTTGGGCTCAAATGCTTAAGCCTGACACACACTAGTCTGCATCTGATCGTCGCCTTGTTAGTCCCTTCTTTCCAACTATGGGTTTCTCGTTATTAAATAAATTATTTACACTCCTGGAAATTGAAATAAGAACACCGTGAATTCATTGTCCCAGGAAGGGGAAACTTTATTGACACATTCCTGGGGTCAGATACATCACATGATCACACTGACAGAACCACAGGCACATAGACACAGGCAACAGAGCATGCACAATGTCGGCACTAGTACAGTGTATATCCACCTTTCGCAGCAATGCAGGCTGCTATTCTCCCATGGGGACGATCGTAGAGATGCTGGATGTAGTCCTGTGGAACGGCTTGCCATGCCATTTCCACCTGGCGCCTCAGTTGGACCAGCGTTCGTGCTGGACGTGCAGACCGCGTGAGACGACGCTTCATCCAGTCCCAAACATGCTCAATGGGGGACAGATCCGGAGATCTTGCTGGCCAGGGTAGTTGACTTACACCTTCTAGAGCACGTTGGGTGGCACGGGATACATGCGGACGTGCATTGTCCTGTTGGAACAGCAAGTTCCCTTGCCGGTCTAGGAATGGTAGAACGATGGGTTCGATGACGGTTTGGATGTACCGTGCACTATTCAGTGTCCCCTCGACGATCACCAGTGGTGTACGGCCAGTGTAGGAGATCGCTCCCCACACCATGATGCCGGGTGTTGGCCCTGTGTGCCTCGGTCGTATGCAGTCCTGATTGTGGCGCTCACCTGCACGGTGCCAAACACGCATACGACCATCATTGGCACCAAGGCAGAAGCGACTCTCATCGCTGAAGACGACACGTCTCCATTCGTCCCTCCATTCACGCCTGTCGCGACACCACTGGAGGCGGGCTGCACGATGTTGGGGCGTGAGCGGAAGACGGCCTAACGGTGTGCGGGACCGTAGCCCAGCTTCATGGAGACGGTTGCGAATGGTCCTCGCCGATACCCCAGGAGCAACAGTGTCCCTAATTTGCTGGGAAGTGGCGGTGCGGTCCCCTACGGCACTGCGTAGGATCCTACGGTCTTGGCGTGCATCCGTGCGTCGCTGCGGTCCGGTCCCAGGTCGACGGGCACGTGCACCTTCCGCCGACCACTGGCGACAACATCGATGTACTGTGGAGACCTCACGCCCCACGTGTTGAGCAATTCGGCGGTACGTCCACCCGGCCTCCCGCATGCCCACTATACGCCCTCGCTCAAAGTCCGTCAACTGCACTTACGGTTCACGTCCACGCTGTCGCGGCATGCTACCAGTGTTAAAGACTGCGATGGAGCTCCGTATGCCACGGCAAACTGGCTGACACTGACGGCGGCGGTGCACAAATGCTGCGCAGCTAGCGCCATTCGACGGCCAACACCGCGGTTCCTGGTGTGTCCGCTGTGCCGTGCGTGTGATCATTGCTTGTACAGCCCTCTCGCAGTGTCCGGAGCAAATATGGTGGGTCTGACACACCGGTGTCAATGTGTTCTTTTTTCCATTTCCAGGAGTGTAGATTAGAAACAATATGTGTTTTAGAATTATAGTTTGGTGTGTATATTCGCAACTAGAAAGAAGGCATAAGCGGCCACAGGCATGATTGTCGAACACTTGAAAACAGAGACGCTCTACTGTAGGAAATCGCTTCTTTGATATTCATTATGAAAGTAATTGATTTTTAATAACTGTTGCCTCATGAAACGCCTAGCTTACTACCCACAAGAGAAAGAAAGTTCCATGATTATCACTTCGAGTCATTACGCAGATTTCTGGAAAGCATGCAACCAGAATATCTCTATGAGAAGTTAATTACGTTCAGAAGCTCAAAATCTATTCTTTATGATGGGAAAATGTAATTCTTCAAAATATTTAGTTGAAATAAATGTTTGGCTCAAAGGCCATTATATTTTATAGTACTTATTCAAGTACATAAGACTTTCCATTATTTGTTATATAGCTGAGGCTTATCAATGGAGCAGCACCTTCGCCCTATGTCTGCCGGCCCGTGACCATCCCTTGGTCGTATGTTTTTATTTTACGAATTAAAGAGAACTGAAAAGCCGGATTTTAGCATAGGATCGAGTGAAAAATTTATTTTAAAACACAATTATTGTCACTCAAATCTGTTCAAAGCCATTAACCTATCGTGAGTTAAAAGTATTGTTAGGACTTACGTCACTGTCGCTCTTTCTCTAGATGGTAATTTTCGTTTGTATAGTTGTAGAGTTATTACAAAAAAGACGGGTTACGTCGAAAACGCAATTGCATTCTCAGACACATTTCTTTAGTTGACATATAAACCCTTCCCAACTACAGACTTTAGGTATGAATTTGTATTGGGCGTTTCAAGTCAGTTTCTGAATTTCCTCACCAGTACTACCATTATTCGTATCTAAAAAGACGCATTTTGGTGTCACATTGTCAAATGTTTTTGTGGTGGTCTTCTATGGATATATATATTGTTCAGTTAGTAACGGGTTAATATAACGAAAAAGTATTTGTTATGCTACGCTACTCGGGGGCTGTTGTCACAATTACCGACAAGCAATGGGGCACCGGGAGGGGGTCGCTTGTGGTGGCAAATATCAAGATCGTCCACGCTCGACGTGAGATGTATCTTGCGTCTGTCTTGATTTAATAATGATGGCTATGAGCAGCGGACTAATAATGGAAAAAAAAGTTCAAAGACGTGTTAGAGTAGATAGGAGTGTTGAAATTCTTGTTGCAATGCGTGTCAATTCATATTTCCACATGAGAAATATGGAAACACCGCGAGAAATGTATGCTTGAATATAAACGCAGATGTTAGCCAAGCCAGCAGACTGCACTGTTGTTTTCGACCACAGGCGTTTCCTGTCCAGAGTCCTCAATACGTTGCAAATGTCAGTCGTGATCAGAACAGTTTTCAATGTTGTTTTCAGAGCATTACGTCGGAGCTAAGTGAATTAGACCGTGGGCAAGTTATTGGTACTTGTATGGTGGGTGCTTGAGTAACCAAGGTAGTCGAAGAGTTTGGTGTTTCAAAAGTTATCGTATCAAAGATTTATGCAGCATAAACGATAAGCGCAAAAACTTCATATGTGAAGTCACAACGCGGACGAATTTGCGTATTAAGTGACCGACGGTCATTTAAGAAGATTGTGATGAAAGATAAGGATGTGGAATGTATGTTCCCCAGTGGTGACGCTGTGTTCCAAGACGACAGGGTTCCTGTTCTCACAGCTCGTATCGTCCAAGGCTGGTTTTGTCATCACGAAGGTGAACTATTGTACCTTCCCTGGCCACAATAGTCTCAGGATTCCAGCATTATTGAGTCTTTGTTGTCCAGGTTTGAAAGACGGGTGTGTGATCGCACTCTACCTCCATAATCGTTACCTAAACTTGCCACTATTTTGCTAGAAGAATTGTGTAAGATTCCCTTTAAAAGCATGCAGGGTTTGTATATATCCATTCCAAGACGACTAGAGGCTTTTTTTAATGCCAGCGCTATTCCTGCAATGAATTAGGCATCGTATTGTATTGCGGTTTTCGTGTTACCATATTTTGTCGGCTCCGTGTCTATGTCTTTCCTAAGAGTCGTTAGGCACATTTCGTATGGTGTTCCGGCATATACTGAGAGTTTCCTTTTTTCAGTGTGTATCTGGAGTCAATCCAAACAAATACTTCTCATCACTTGCTTCATGCGACGCCCAGTGTTGATGGAAAGCGTCGGTTTGTTTCCCGTTACATAATTTTTAAAGCAGACTTTTAAGTGCCCATTTGATAAAGCTGTCAAAAATTAGCCTAAAGTGATATTCGTTCAAACAATATGTATTAACAGGGACAGTAAAACACGAAGAATAACCAATGCTCCAACAGAGACAGCACCGCCCTAGGATTTGCTGACTGCTAGCGCCGTGCGACATCGCCGCTAATACGCTGGATTACTGATTATTCTTCATGTTTCAATATCCTTGATAATATCGAACTGCACTAATTCGCACAGTCGTATCGAACGGACATATAAAGTTTCTCTTTAAAAATTATTTTATTTGTAACGGGAAACAAATCGACGATTTCCATCGACCATGGGCGTCGCACGAAGGAAATGATGAACAGTATACGTTTGGGCTGGCTCCAGATACACATGAACAAAAGTCCGAATACTCTCTGTATTACATTTTATTAGGTTTTTATTTACGAAATACATTTAGAGCCGAAAGATCCATCATTAAGTTTTTCAAGATTCAGTTCAAGATTTTCATCATGATCTGGTTGAACAGTTGTACAACATGGTCTTCATCAGGTGTGAATGGTTCACACCTGCGGTTCTCCAGAATCTTGGAAGAACTGATAGAGCTATCGCAGCGAAATAAGCATCATAAATATAATTTAAAAATGTATCGCTGACAGCCAAGGCCTTTTTTCCATATATTATGAAACTGCAACACTAGTCATAGTGTACAAGAGAGCTATCTACGCCATTAAGCTTCAGATCGTTGAGTGATGTGTAACAGACATCCATAGTAAAAGGAACAAATAATATATTAGTTGTTTGGTACACATATACTCAGATAGCCGTGGGTACTTAAGAAGCCCCAGGAAATACCTAATGACATTTAGTATAAAACAATGAAAACTCTGGACTCATATAAATCGTTCGTGTCTTTATTTCGAAAACAGTAAATACTGCGGAAGAAGATATTATTTGGAAAGGTGCTCTAGATGAGAAAATAATGGTGGAGAAAGTGCAATTAAATTTATACCACCAGTCAAGATAAAGATTTTGCACTCGAACATCGTTAAATGAAAAACAGGAAAGGTACCCAGTCATACATGTAAAAGAAGTGAAAGACTTAATATTCAGCATTAAAAATAGGTGGTGATACTGTATGTCCAACTGGTCAGCACGTATTTGTCGTCATTACTAAATTAAATTCGTATGATGCTGATCGAAGCTTAGGTGTTAAAAAGTTTGATAGGAGTATAAGATCTGCACATAAGCAGTGTACTTTCTATCGAAGAACGTAACGAGAAAAAGAACTGGAAGAAATGAAGGCAATTACTATCGAAAAAATCTCACAACATTCTCTTGTACCGAAGGCATCAGAAAATAAATATAAAAAGAAAAAAAACCGAAACGCAAATGCTAACGATAAGATACAGAGAGGTACTGTAATATTGAGGCCAATGAATCTAAAGAAATATATCACAGATAGCTGTG
Source organism: Schistocerca nitens (assembly GCF_023898315.1). Lineage (NCBI taxonomy): Eukaryota > Metazoa > Arthropoda > Insecta > Orthoptera > Acrididae > Schistocerca > Schistocerca nitens. The sequence continues at coordinate 352,570,683 of NC_064616.1, forward strand.
ACGGACAGTAGAAGGAGCAATCAAGCTGGAATTCACAACAATTTTATGCGTTCATTGAAGAAGACCTAAATGCATCGCAATCCAGTAACTACTAGACTTGGATCACTGGAAAAATTGGCATCAATATTACGCTTGTGGCAAAGAGATAACTTAAAGTTATAAAGACAGGAAAGTAACACTGTTACACGAAGTAATTTTCACCGCACTTTGTTATCTGGGTTGCAGAGTATAAAAGTAGAGATAGAGGCGAACGTCAATGTGGTTTGACGAGTTAACCCAGATGTCATTTCCATACAGCAATCAAGCATTCAAGAAGGGAAAGGATCTATTTAAAAAGGGACATACATACACAGTCCGCAGAGCCGCTCGGTAAAATCTCGTGACTTTGACAGAGCACGCCGCTCCTCGCGTAATACGCTTAGAGGGCTTTAGGACACAGAGGCCGGGGTCTGGGAAACACCGCTGCTTCTGTGTGGCTTGCTTACGCGAGGCTTCCTCAAACTAACTGACTCTGGTCTTTCTCTTTTACTCTTGCTCAAGCTCGGCGCGTACTCTTGTGTGTGTCTATGTATAATAAATTACGAAGACCTATTATTGTAGTTCCTCACTCCCAGTCTGCGACATGTAACGTCAGCAATGAATTCACGCTTATAGTATGATCAACTGAACCATAAATTTTCCTTCTCACATTAGTGATGATTTAGGATAGAATTTCAATTTAATTTGTTATTTAGTTCAGTCCACATCTATCGATTCTAGATTTGTTATCTTCAGCCTGTTACTTCACAGTCTTGTGGTACTTTAGAAGTACGGGAAAGAAGGGTAAAATGGCCAGGTTGGGAAAAGTGGGCACTGCTTATCTTATATATTTAACAGAGGTGCTTCCTACCGAGAAGTGACCAAACTAGGTGTAATGGACACCATTATTATTGTCAGTGAAGTTGACAAAGAAGTATTGCTCTGTTATCTTTCCGTGAAAACGTGAAGTTTTTCGATAGTTTGATGTAAGGTAAGTCACTTACTTTAGTCATCTTACTTTAGTTGCTGCACTTTTGTGTAGAGAAATAGGTTTTTGCGATGTCACAGTTCACTCAGTACCTTTTGGCTTACAAATATAAGTCACTGTCGCTTCGTTCAGTTGTATTGTTTCGCGTGTGAACCAGTGATACAGACACGACGTCCGATCGGGAAAACTGGCGATGCTACACGTCATGAAAAGTGGCCAAGGTGACCACTTTTCCCGACGGATGGCCACTATTTCCGACAGTTCACTTTCAATCTGTCTGTTCCAATGAGAATTAGCTTATTCCGTATTATACACATTGTATAACAACTGAATTTAAAACATTGCAAATCGTTTGATACACAGAATTAATATCCGCTATTCTGCTCTTCTGCAAGGGTTTGCAAGAGCTTCAAGATGCTAAGAAAATACATCCTGAAAACTGAGCAACAAACATGGGACCCTACTGCGATGCAAAAAGCAACTGAAACAGTAAAGAATGATATATCTTTTTCAGCAGTAGTGAAACAATGCAATAATCCAGGTAATACCCTAAAACGGAGACTCCTAGGAAAAAATAGAGATGCACTTAGCATCTTATGAGCAGCTTAAGGGCAGTGTTCAGTGAAGAACCAATAGCAAGAAATCCTTAATTACATTTTTGAAACATAGAAGCGATTTTATGGAATTACAGTGAATGAACTGCGGTGATTAGCCTTCCAGATGGCAGTGCACAACAAAATAGCACATCGTTTCAACAAACCGTCTGAAATGGCAAATAAAGACTGTGTGGCGTGCTTTAGAGAATATCATTCTAATATTAGTCTTAAGAAGCCTGAATCCACCTGTATGGGTAGAGCTATCGAGTAGACGCTTTCCACTTTCTTCTGTCCTGTGCTTCCTCTTTAATCTGCTGGCAACTTCGTCATTTCTTAATGTCACCCATCATTTCGTGGCTTCTCCTTCCTCCCCCTGTCTTCCCCAATATCTCTCCCTCGCGGAAAATTTCTTCACAGCCAAGATGTTTTCTTCTGTTTTATTATTCACACTAGTATTCTTTACTAACATTTTCTAAAAATTACTTCTTCATTCCTCTTCTGTCATTCCATTTCACTTTAAGAACTTTTCCTCTTTCCTTTTGACTTATTTCCTCACATATTCTTAAAATTACTTCTTCATTCCTCATTCTGTCATTCGATTTCGCTTTAAGAATTTTTCTATTACTTTTTGACTATCCATGATTCATATCTGCCGTGTAATACTACACTCCAGACAAAGCAGTCTGTGAATTCCTTTCTTAGTTCTATCGGAATACTTTTCACTGTCTACAAACGTTTCATAACAAAAAGTCTTATCATCCATATATTTACTACTTCTCATTTCCTCCACACAGATCCCACACTCTTCTGAAGTAAATAAAAGGTTTTATTTGTCACAGGGTCTTTCATTCTAATAAACTATTGACAATTCTTTCAGTTAGCCACATTCTATACTGTTTTCGTACTTTTGCGACCTCCTCCATTTTACACGGTAGTTCTTCCTATGATCCTGTCAATATTATTTCATCTCCTGAATACAAACTGTCCTTATCTTTTTGCTTCTACTATTATACCTCTGTTTTTTTCTAATACTATGTCTGAAAAATGGTGGAGGTAATCAATACCCCTTACTAACACCTTTTCCAACATCCTTATAACCTGTTCCCTTACCACTATTACTTATTGCTGTTGTTGCTGCATTTTCACTTCTGTATCGTTCCTTTATCGACCTACTATCCTTCCAGGCTACACCACTGTATCTCAACGTCTTCGACCGAATATTCGAGTCATCTTTGTCGAACGCGTTTTCCCAACCAAAAAAAAGTTAGCTTATAGCATTCTTTGTCATCCTAAATTATCCAGTACATTGTCGTGTTCCACTTCTTTTCTTGAAACTATATTGACCCTCCTCCACATTTTCCTCAAATATTTTTGCAAATCTTCAAAGTAAAAGCCTACTTAAGGGCTTTGTAATCTAATATACTATTCTGAAATCGTTGCCCATGTGTATCTTAGACAGAGATGCTAGAAGAGATTTAATTAATTCTTCAGGCCACATGCCGTCGTCATATATCGTATTAATAAGAGTGATCATTATAAATATATCTCCATTTCCCATTTGCTTCAGTTTGTATTTTATCAGATCCCATTGCTACCGTCTTTCTGAGATTCTTAATGATATTCTTCAATCCCGTCTCAATATTCAGTGCCTAGACAAATTAATGTGACCATCCGTCAAAAGCCGGATCAACCACCTTTTGCAGTGCGGACCACTACAAGACGTACAGGAAGAAAGTAAGTGAGGTTCTGGAAGGTACCTACAGGGATGTGGAGCCGTGCCAGGCGCGAACAGTCCTATCGAGGTGGTAACACAAATTCTCAATTGGATTTAAATCCTGGGAGTTTAATGGCCATGGGAGTGAGGTAAACACATCCTGGTGCTCTTCGAGCCACGTTTACTGCGTGCTGTGTGACACAGTGAACTGTCCTGCTGACAGACGCCATCGTGCCTAGGAAAAACAAACAGGAAGAAGGAGTAAAAGTGGACCCTAAGGATAGATGCATGCTTGTGTTGACTTATTGTGCCTTCCAGAATGACGGTATCACCCACGGAACGGCACGAAAATATTCACCAGACGATAACGCTACCTCCTCCAGCCTGGACCTTTCCGACGATTGTTGAAGTGTGTTTGCTTTTAGACGTGATTCATCTGGAAAGGCCAGCTGTCGCCTCTCATCTGACGCCCAACTGCAGTATTGGCGTGCAAATTCCATTCCTCTTCGTCGGTGAACAGTAATCTGCCTGGATGCGTGAACCAGATGTCTGCTGCTAAGGCCCATACACAGCAACGTTCGTTGAATGCTCGTTGAGGGGACACTGCCGGTTGCCCCTTGGTTCACCTGGGCGGTCAGCTGCTCAACAGTTGCACGTTTATTAGCCCGTACATATCTTCGGAGCCGCCGTTGACCCCTGTCATCTATGACCCGTAGCGCAGTTTCCTCGGCGCAGGTTTTGGAAAGCGCCATTTTGCCGTGCAAGGTGTACTATAACCACAGTTCCATGCAAACAGTTTACAAAACTACCCATTTCGGAAATGCTTTCCCTCTTGGCCCGAAAGACAATGATTACGTCCTCTTGGATATCAGATAAATCGCTCTGTTTCCGCAATACGAAAACGAGTGCACCTTTTATCCCCCCCTGAACACGCATTATATATCCTCCACTAGAAGTGCTGCCACCTGCCCTCTTTTACGATTATTGCACGTTCGCGTCGAACATAGACAGTGCTCACATAAATATAGTCGGACCTTGTATTTAGCCAACAGTCCATTTTATCACATTCCATTTCATAGTCTAAGTAGACGTTCTGTAGAAAAAAAAGTGCGTGTTTGCCTAGAAAGCACAGTCTTTCATTAAAAGGTCGAAAAATTTTACTCGCCCTCCAGCAACTGGATGGCGATTTCCTGTCACTTGTTTTCATCGCAAATAGACAAATATGTGGCAGGGTTTTCTTGTGCAAATATTTAATTACTACGAATAAATTCCACCTGACATTTACAGCACGTCACGGAAAACAAATTTTTAATCCGTCTCCGTAAGCGAGGTTGCTAACGTGCGCTATTGCGTTGACGCTCAAGAAATTTCCACTGCCAATACTTTACGAGCAAGGGAAAAAGAGGTGATGATATGAAGTTTATAATTACAAAACTTGGCGCCAATATTATGGATTAAGTTCCATACATCTCCAGAGTGTCTCACGAAGTGTAGGCATCTGGCACAGACGATCGTGATCCATCAGTCTGATTCGAGAAAATTAAGCTATGTGCTGGCACTGCATTTTACTCTCTGCCTTCTGTCATCATGATACAACACAAACATAACGTCATACTATACACAGGTCTATCACAGTCATCTCGACTCAACACATACATGTAACACTCAACTGTCACGTATCGTAAAGTTCGGACCATTGTGCGCAGGAAGGGGCCCCTAATGTTTCCTTATTTCTCACTTGCTGCCAGCAAAGCTTGTCAGTACGTGATTCAGTTGATATGCTGAAGATAGCGGATGGTAACTGCCATTATCATTTTCTTTGTTTTGCTTTTTTGTTTTTGTTTTTGAGAGTCCCTTCAGGGTAGGGCAAAAGATTTTAACTTCGTGAATCTCTGTCTCGTTATTATCCTTCCTATGTTGTTTCAATGAGAACGACACTTACTATCCAAATCAGTTAAATTTTATCCTTCATTAATCGACACCAGTTTCAGTCTGGCCATACTTAAGGGAACAATTTCCGCTGATAGATGGCTGCCCTTTCCAACTACCCACATTAGAGAGATAACAGAGTAATATGCTCATGGCAGGCAGAATGTAAGAAATACACTTAGAATTATAAGATCGAATATGATGTGATGGAAGAGGCACTGCTACCTATTTATGCTTGCTCTTTCTTCATTTGTATTCTATTTCTGGAGGTGTAAGAGGCGAACGCTGGACCATTCAGGGCAGATGAGAATGAGGCAGCGAGGGCCTGCTGCAGAGTACAGAGGCAGCGGTGTGTTCTACATCTACTTTACATTTGCTTCTACATACATCATTCTATCTTGTTCCCCATGCAAATAGAACGAGGGAAAAAGGATTCTCTATATGCCTTCATACAAACCCTAATTTCTCGTATCTTTTCTTCGTGATCCTTTCGCGAAACGTACGTTGGCGGCAGTAGAATCGTTGTGCAGTCAACTTCAAATGACGTTCTCTAAATTTTCTCAGTAATGTTCCTTGAAAAGAACCTCGCCTTTCGTCCAGGAATACCCATTTGAGTTCCCGGAGCATCTCTGTACTACCTGAGTGTTGTTAGATTCTACTGGTAACAAATAAGTCATCCCGCCTCTGAATTTCTTCGATGTCTTCCTTCAATCCGATCTAGTGAGGATCCCAAGCTCCCGGTCAGTACTCAAAAATAGGTCGCACTATTGTCCTATATGTGGTCTCCTTTACAAATGAACCATACTTGCCGGCCGGTGTGGCTTCAGTTTGGAGCCGCGCGACCGTTACGGTTGCAGGTTCGAATCCTGCCTCGGGCATGGATGTGTGTGCTGTTCTTAGCTTAGTTAGGTTTAAGTAGTTCTAAGTTCTAGGAGACCGATGATCTTAGATGTTAAGTCCCATAGTGCTCAGAGCCATTTGAACCAATTTTGAACCATGCTTTCCCAAAATTCTTCCAACAAAGCAACGTCGAACATTCGCTTTCCCTACTACCATCCTTACAAGGCCGTTGCATTTTATATAGCTTTGCAGTGCTATGTGTAGATATTCAATGGAACTACGTGTTTCAGGCAGGACACTGCTAACACTATATCTTAACATTAAAGGTCTGTTTTTCCTACTCATCCGCATTAACTTACATTTTTATACATTTAGAGCTAGCAACTATTCATCAAAACAACTAGAATTTTTGCCTAAGTCATCTTGTATCTTCCTACAGTCACCCAACGACGACACGTTCCCGTATATCACAGCAGGTTGCTGCTTACCCTGTCCGTGTATACAGTATATAGAAAATAACAGCGCTCGTTTCACACTTCCCTGGGGCATTCCTGACAATATCCTTGTCTCTGATTGTCTCTGACGAGAAGATCATCAAGGGCAACGTAATAGGTTCTGCTACATAAGAAGTCTTCGAGCCGATTACATATTTGGAAACCTGTTTCTAAGCTCGTTCCCTCGTTAACAGTCCGCAGTGGAGCATCGTGTCAAATGCTTTTCTGAAATCTAGAAATATGTAATCTGCATGTTACCTTTCATCTACGGTTCGCAAGCAAAGGCAAGCAGAGTTTCGTACGAGCGATGCTTTCTAGAACCTTGCTGATTTGTGGACAGAAGTTTTTCCAACGAACTTTTTTATATTCGAACTGAGAATATCTTCAAGAATTGTGTAGCAAACCTATGTTAAGGATATCGGTCTGTAATTTGCCGGATCCATTCGTTTACCCTCCTTTTATATAGGGGACATTTGCGTTGATTTCCAGCCACTATGGACTTTGGGCTGGGTGAAAGATTCGCGATAAATACAAGCTAAGTAAGGACCAATGCCGTAGAGTAACCTTTGTAATACCGAATTGAGATTCCATCTGGACCTGGCGACTTGCTTGGTTTGAACTCTTTCAGTTGTTTCTCTACGTCAGGGATGCTTATTACTGTGTCCTCCATACTGGAGTCTGTCCGATGGTCAAACGGCGGTCCCTTCGTACGATTCACCTGCATGAACGATTTCTTAAATGCGAAATTTAAAACTTCGGCTTTCCTTTTGCTAACCTGCACACGTACAACAGACGTGTAATGACTGACTGGATAGAAGCCTTACACCAGCTTAGTCATTTTACGTGGAACCAGAATTTTCTTGCGCTCTCGGCAAGATGTTTTGCTAAGGTATGACGGTGGTAGTTATTGTATGTTTCCTGCATCGATGTCTTTGCAGCCGCACAAATTTCTGCTAAATATTTTCCTGTCGTCATTCGTGCTTTATCTTTTGAACCGAGAGTGAAAAGTTTTCCAGTTTCCATTGGTAAACCACGGGGGGTCTTTTCCGTCCTTATTCCACGTACTCGGCACATTTTTCTCCATAGCACGATTTACAATCCATCTAAATTTTGCCCCTAATTCCTGTACATCCATCATATTTGAACTAAATAATGTCAGTTCATTGTCTAAGTTGGATACTAATAACTGTCATTTGCTTTTTCTAGCAGAAAAACTCTCTAAACGTTCTTGACTGATTTATTAACTTCAGTAAGCATAGTCACTATAATGACATCACGGTCACTAATCCCTATTTCGATATTGACGCCATCGATAAGTTCAGACTTGTTTCTTGCTGTAAGGTTTAAAATATCTCCATTACGTGTTGGTTGTCTAACTACTGCTCAAGACTGTTCCCAGAAAACGAGTTCCAAAATACTTCAAGACTGTCTGTCAGTACCTCCTGCAATGAATCCATAAACGTCCCAGTCTATACTCGGTAAGTTAAAGTAGCCTCCAACTAATATTACGTGATATGCTTATCTACTCACTACTGACTGTAGACTTTCTTTGAATGATTCTAAAACTGCCACAGCGGAATCGGGTGGCAGGTAAAAACATCCAACAATCAACTTACTTTCACCTGGACTTATTAGAGGCGACAAGATAACTTTATTGTCACACACAAATTCCACCTCAATAGAGACAATATTGTTGTCAACTTCAATGAACGCACCTCCTCCTGTGGTATCTAATCTGTCTTCTCGATATACGTTCCATGAATTGGTAAATATGTCAGTGCTGTCTACTTCGGGTTTCAGCCAGCTTTTCAGCCACCACTAGGTCCCGAGAATAATTCGAAGGCGATAAATTCCCTGGATTGCAATACATTCTGGAACTTTGTTACGAACGCTTCGACAGTTAACCGATAAAATTTTGACAGCCGAAGTGTCATTACTCTGTACGCAATGTTGCTTCCCTATCTGCATTTCTTCTGGTGAGTGTTCATCACAGTACCTCAAACTAACGCCTAACCAAAGAAACTCACACGTGAACTCCACAAGTACCCTGCTACCTAAGTGGCTGCATCCTTTGTGTAATGCAGGGCTGACCTGTCAAGGGAGGTCCTGAAATTCTCACCCGGCAACGCACGTCCAGAAATCTGCAGCCAAGACACTCACAGAGTAGACGAAATCTTTGGATGACACCCTCCACTCGATAACAAACCAAAAGATCCCTATCAACTCTGGGAACAATGCTCCAAATTGCTAGCTGTGCTTGCACCCCACGCTCGAGGTCAGAAATCTTCACCACTTCCGCTAACCACCTGAATGAATTGAGGATACCCTCAGAATCCAAGCGGCAGGCATTGTTGTTGCCGACGTGGGCCACAACTTGCAGACGACTGCACCCTGCATACTCGATACCGACAGTCCAGGCTTCCTCCACATGTCGGATGAGGTACCACCGGCAGATATACTGTGTGCATATTGGATTTATTGTGGCCCTGAACGCTTTTTCCCTAAGGGGCTCCATAAAGCGTATTTCACAGCTGGGCCTTGAACTCACAACAGGGAGAAAGCGGCAGACCGGGCTTTGTGTGAACATATGGCCATGGCCAGGTGCCAGACCTCGATCACTCCTGGCCTAGGATAAAGCCGGAAGACATTGTGATGGTGGTAAAAATGCAAAACTGCTATTGTTTTCTCCAGTCCAGCCCGCAGACACCGTAGAGTGTCAGCAGGTGGACGAGGAAAACACGCCAGTGGCGTGACGAAATCCTGAGAAACGCTGTTGTAGGTGTGTAGGAATATAGGCTACAGATGTAGATAACTTCTTTAGAAAGCTACCCAAAAACGAATCACCGCCGATGCCGTTATTGCGATCTGGATAGCGCTCCCATACGACGCAGAAAGGGCAGAATCGTTTGTTTGCACTCGGTGGTGACATCGTGCTGCCGGGAAGGACAAGTCTTGCCACTGGTAAGTGGGCAGTTATGTCCGTCCTCATTTCCACTTTTTGAGCAGACGGAGGCTCTAAAGACGTCGATTGGGAGACGAGTTTTTATGGAAGCAATGGAGGGAGTAGAAGAGACTGTTGAGTAATGTTGGCGGTAAAGCGGGAGACTGGTTAGAAAATTTGAGGCACGTGAAAAGCTGTAGCTCAGAGGAGTGCAATCAATTTTTCAGAGAGATTCGCAGATTCAAGATTCAGAATCGAACGGGTATGCAACTACTTTTATAAATTGGGAATCGAGTGGGCAAATAAGGACGAAGTACATAGTTGCTGGACGTCAGCGGAACGCACACACGACTGGCAGTAGCGAAGAGCACGATTCGACACCAGCCAGTGCTGCTCGCGTAAGATTACATTGCTGCAGCAGCATGTCAGGGACATATAGCCACACTAATTTGTTGATTTCGTTTGGATAGAAGTCGCAGCCTCCAGAACGGTCGCTCCGCGCCACTAAGAGAATTTTCTTCATTGTCTGTCACTTCCTTGCCATGCAATCACTGTATACCTACCGTATGACTTCGTACTTCTGTCAGTATGAAAGGACGGCGTCATACCCTGCTTGATATCCTTACTCATCTCCGAACCTTGCGAACCAATAGTTACAATGGTTACTGTAAACTGTCATATACGAGGGTTGTCCAGAAAGTAAGTTCCGATCGGTTGCGAAATAGAAACCACAGTGAAAACCAGAAACGTTTTATTTGCAACAGTTAGGTACACCTTCCACCTACTTCTCTACATGTGTTGTCGTAGCGTTGTATCAGCTTTCCAATATCCTCGTCGTAGAATGCAGCCGCCTGTGCTTTCGGCCAGTTATCTGAACTGGTCTGCAGCTCGTTGTCTGTGGAAAAATTTTGTCTTCATACCCAGCGGTTCTTGTGAGCAGAGATAAGACTCAGGGAGAACCAGTTACGGACTAAATTGTGGGTGATCAAACTCTTCTCGTCGGAAACGCTGTAGGAGCGTCTTCATTGCCCCTGCACTGCGCGGCCAAGAATTGGCGCGAAGAAGGAACTGCTCGGCAGTTGTGTTATGTGCTTCGGTAGCTCAGATGGTAGAGCACTTGCCCGCGAAAGGCAAAGGTCCCGAGTTCGAGTCTAGGTCGGGCACACAGTTCTGCCAGGAAAATTTCATATCAGCGCACACTCCGCTGCGGAGTGAAAACCTCATTCTGTAAACATCCCCCAGGCTGTGGCTAAGCCATGTCTCCGCAGTAACCTTTCTTTCAGGAGTGCTAGTTGTGCAAGGTTCGCAGGAGAGATTCTGTAAAGTTTGGAAGGTAGCAGACGAGATACTGGCAGAAGTAAAGCTGTGAGGACAGGGCGTGAGTCGTGCTTCGGTAGCTCAGATAGTAGAACACTTGCCCGCGAAAGGCAAAGGTCCCGAGTTCGAGTCTCGGTCGGGCACACAGTTTTAATCTGCCAGGAAAGTTTCATACCAGCACACACTCCGCTGCAGAGTGAAAATCTAATTCTGTAAACATCCCCCAGGCTGTGGCTAAGCCATGTCTCCGCAGTATCCTTTCTTTCAGGAGTGCTAGTTGTTCAAGGTTCGCAGGAGAGATTCTGTAAAGTTTGGAAGATAGCAGACGAGATACTGGCAGAAGTAAAGCTGTGAGGACAGGGCGTGAGTCGTGCTTCGGTAGCTCAGATGGTAGAGCACTTGTCCGCGAAAGGCAAAGGTCCCGAGTTCGAGTCTCGGTCGGGCACACAGATTTAATCTGCCAGGAATGTTTCATATCAGCGCACACTCCGCTGCAGAGTGAAAATCTCATTCTGTACCCTCGTATTATTTGAGATAGGACTTTGAGCAATAAATGTCCAGTTCTTGCAAACTTTAAATTTGTTTATGAAATAAACTGTACACATTGCATTATATTACTTTGCTGTCATAGCTAGTAATTCTCATGTCTCAGCAAAGAATTACAGAAGATTCAAATAGGTCCCGTTCGGGTTACTGTGTTTAGGGCCCCTTACAGCAAAAGGTGTTAGCCCATATCCTTTACGCAGCTTTTTTAATTAGCAGTGAACCGTGACGAGAGGTCCCCTACTAGAATTAGACCAGTCAGATTGGAGAGCAGAAGCACAACAGAAAGGGGATGTCTCGCAAGGTCATCTTGTGCATGTAAAGAAGTGTTATTAGTGAGAAGTGTTATTAGTGAAGATCACATGCCCAAGCACGGTTATGCCTAACTACCACTGGATCTGATCGTAGAATCACATGAATATTTATAACGAGGCAATAATAATTTAAACTACCTCTATTGAAATGTCTATATGTATTTAGAACACGTCACGTGCAGTGATTCAGATACAGCAGATTACCATTAATCTCTGCTATACGTTCGAAGATTTTTTACATAAAAAAATCAGTGCTCTTTTACTACTGGAAAATTACGTCCCACGAATTTTCGTGTGCCCGTGCATTAATTTCCCTAACTATAATTGCGAAACACGGTTGCTGGATTAGTTGCCTCCCAGCGGTGGGAAGAGGAAAACTGTTATGCATTATTTAATCTCATTCCCCCGGTGTACAGAGCGAAGTTACATATTCAGTGGGAGCAAGTTGTGCCGGATCTCTGTGTGTCGGATAGCTAGATCGTGAGAGTATTCTTTTTCAAAATAGGTCGTCGTAAAACTTCTTCAAACAAAGATCGATAAGACCCACGTAAATGAAAGATAGCACGGTTGCTTGAAACTAGAGTGCAATAAAGCTAATATTACTTTTGTAATTCCATTAAAACATTTACACAGATATAAATGCATTGATCTAATACAATATCTAGAGCAATATATAAGTTCTTTCCCTTGTGGTACCTTTTAGTAACTGATCAATCTGTCATATTAGTCAGATCTATCACTGTTGTCACCCCTCATTGGTCATCGTTAGTCAAAACGTCGCCATCGTCATCCTCCATTTTTAAATCTGAGGTACTGGCATACAGAAGTTTGTCCAAAGGCTATGTGTCAAGCATTGGTACTACGAATTTTTCCGCGAGAAATTTACAGGTGGCAGATAAACTGCACGTGATAATTATATGAGGGATATTAGAAAAGTAAGTCCCAATCGATCAAGAAATGGAAACCACTGCGAAAAATCTAATAAAGCTTTGCACATATGTGTTCGACACTGACTCTAGTATGCATGTCAGTTGCATCACTTCGCTCTTTTCAGTTCTGAGCGCATGGTGAGCACATAAAGATGCGTAGAAAATAGTGTCTCCCGCCAAGTATGAGGTCCTGGTGAGGGATTTCGCCTGATTTTATGCAGCCCACATTGCAGAACTGTCATACGGTTCCTACTTCGTGACAATTCTCGGTTGAATTCTGCAGGGCCAATGAAAATGCTCCTGCAGCGTTTGCGAGGGGAAGTGTTTGATCACCCAAACTGCAGCTGGTAATTGGCTCCCTCTGTGTTTCATCTCTGCTCACATTAACTACTGGCTATGAAAACAACATCTTCGCCCAGACAACGGGCAATAGATGAGCGTAGAGAATTGGTGAGGAGCACAGGCGGCTGCCTTCTATGACGAGGGTATTGGGAAGTTGGTATAGCAGTGCGACACATGTCCTAGCTGGAGCGGCGACTATGTAGAGAAGTGATTGGTAGGTGGAGTCAACTGTCGCAAATAAAACATTTCTGATTTTCGTTGTAATTCCCATTTCGCGACTGATCGAAACTTACTTTCTGGACAAGCCTTGTATCATCTTCCATCGAGGAAGCATAAAAATCTTAAAGAATTGAAGAAGGTTAAGCAGTATGTCTTAAGAACAGAAAAATGACAAACGTAGCTCCTCTTCTCAGATTTCAGTCTCGTAATATTTTCTGTATGAAAACTGACTTCCAGATGAGTTAATAAACTGCAAGAGTAAAACACTCAAATGGATTCGAAATATAACTTTTACTTCATGAGAACATGAAACCGACGGGCTTATTAAGTTCAGCTACTTGTAGCAACAGTCATTACAGGCGGATAAACTGTATCTGAAAGGAAGTAATTGACTGAGCGGTAACCTGTGTCAGTATAAACAGACAGAATTCACGTCCAATTTCCCTCAGAATAAAGATTGCTTGTAAGTGATTCTATTAGTGGGTGTTTTACTGATCATTGTATATCAAGTAAATAAGGTGATCCATGAATGAAGTACTTGTAATAGGAAGATTTTCGAAATCACTTATATGTTATTTAGAAACAGTGAACAATGATACATGATACATGCAGAAGTGGGGATTTTGATTTTTCTGGTATGTATTTTATTTGGAGATGGCAATTTCTGGCATTTCCAAAGAACAGCGCTGACGACTCCTCATATTGCAAAGAAGCATAGGGAATCCCGTGATGATAGACAAGGACAGAAAAGAGAGATGAAAATTAGGATTTAAAGCTCTGTCGATGACGAGGTCATAAGGGTCGGGGGAGAAATGCGAATTTGGGGAACGGCGAAGAAGGTAATTCACCATTTCATTCTACATCTATACTACGCAAGCCAGCTTACAGTGTGTGGCGGAAGCTACTTCTGGTACCACGATGTTTTGCCCGTTTCCTGCTCCATTCACGGGCTTGGAAGAAATGCTCGACGGTAAAGCTTCGATTGCTATCGCATTTCTACAATTTTCTCTTCACGATCGTTTCGCTAGACGTACTTGCACTCACAACGATTCTCTTGTAGCGTGTGCTACTGAAGTTAGTTGAGCAGCTCAGTACCCCCCCTTCCCCCCCCCCCCCTCCGCCGAGTAAGCGATCCTGTGACAAATCTTGCTACTCTTCGTTGTATCTTCTCTATTTCTGCCATTAATCCTACCTGGTAACAGCCCCAGACTGATTACCAGTACTCACGAATCGCTCAAAACGATGCTTTGGATACTGCTTCTTTCGTTAGTGACGTATTCACACATTTCCTTATTAGCCTCCCGATGAATCTTAAACTGGAATCGGTATTACCTTTAGGTCTGTAGATTTTGTTCCGCTCAGAACGACCTGTTGAGTTCTGTTTGCAAGAAAATCTTTATCCAACCACAAATCTAGTTCGATACTCGCTAAGCTTGTATTTTGTTCACTAAACAGCAATGTACAGTATATAATGCCTTCTGGAAATGAAAGAAGATGACATCAACCTGAGCACCTTTGTCTACAGCTCTCAAGATGGACAAACAAAGCGAGCTGCGTTTTCCCAAGATTTGTGTTTGCGCAATCCATATAGATTTTTCTAGGGGTTTTGGTTTTTCTAGAACGTCATAATGCTTGAGTGTAAAACATATTCCATAAATCTACAAGAGACTAACTTCAGCAATATAGGGCAATAATTATGCTTGGCTGTTAATAGGCCTTTCTTGAAAACGGGAATATCTTGGCGCTTTTTCCAATCGCTGGGTATCCGTCACTGCTCCAGAACCCTAAGATAAACTACTGCTTGACTGGGAGCAATTTCACTCACAAAACCTATTTAAAGTCTCACAGGCATCTCATTCGGTTCAGCTGCCTTCCAAAGGGACTATACTGCAATATGCGTTAACCGATTTAGACTAATCGCAGTGGTAACACCGATTCCCTTAAGGTCACTAAAGTTAAGCGCAGCAGGGCTGGGCTAGCACTTGGATAGGTGACCATCCGGTCTGTCGAGCTCTGTTGGCAAGCGGGGTGCACTCAGCCCTTGTGAGGCAAACTGAGGAGCTACTTGATTGCGAAGTAGTGGATCCGGTCTCGTAAACTGACATAAAGCCGGGAGAGCGGTGTGCTGACCACATGCCCCACCACATCCGCATCCACTGACGCCTGTGGGCTGAGGATGATACGGAGGCCTGTCGGTACCGTTGGGCCTTCATGGCCTGTTCGAGCGGAGTTAAGTTTGGTTTTAGATTTAGGCTAATCACAGAAAAGCTGTATCTATAAGACTGGAAAAGGATTTTAACGTTGGTCTTTTCGAATACGATTCCAGTGCCTTAATAACCCAGGTAGAAAACACCAAACGTGCGTTGCATGCCCACGGCGCCCGATGCTAACGGCATGGGTTGGATCTTCAGCTGTCTAGGAAGAGACAAAGTATATAAATCATCAAAGATCAAACAGCTGGAAGATTTAGGACACAAAGCCCAAAATCAGACAGAGAAGGCGAGAAACAATTTGACTCGACAATTATTCCTCATGAAGAGTGTGATAGAAGGAGAGACAGAAACTGACCTAGTGAGGAATACTGTCGCCTTTGAATTTTGGAGCAAAAGGCAGAAGGTGCCAAGAAGTAGAAGGGGGCCGAAAACTAAGCGTGATCTCTCTCTGACAGAAAACAGAATACACCTACGGTCACAGCGTGCGGCAACCTATCAGGGAGCTGTGTTATCTACTTCATCTATCACTGGCGCTGCCAATGTGCGAAATGTGTACATCATGACAATTAATAGTGCTACGTGGGAAGCCTGAATAATATATGTGTAGCCAAAAAATTGTGCTGAGTAGAAAACGATATCTGGCTGCCACCATGAAATAAGATCAAGAAAGCTGTAAGTTAACATACAGTGATCTAAGCTTCAGGACGACTTCATCCGTTCGCAGTGATCATTGGGGCGTATGCCACAACCGGATAATGTTGTTCAGCGACAGAAAGCTATTGCCCGTCTTCGCCAGTTGCTCCATAGCTATTTTTGCATAGCTTCCAGACACAACAGTCAGATGACAGCATGGGACGTTATAGCGTATCTACTTCCTCGTTCCCCTGGATTCAAATTCACCATTCTTCCCAGAAAATCTTATTTCAACGATGCGTCATTTGCTGCAGAATCCACTGCTGTTATACAATGAATACTGTCATTTCGTTGGTGAAGCAAATCCCTCAATCATGTCGAGAAAAATGAATTATCAGTTAAAAACTCTACTTGCTCTAAATCAGCCATCTGATCAAAAGTATCTGAACTGCGCTATGTAATGTGGAACTGACTACTAGATGTCATGAGAGGCACTCCTGCCAGTGTAAAAAGAGGTAGGGAATATTGTGTTGTCAATAGAGAAGCAGCTAAAGTAGAATGGGTCAGTGAGGAAAGCTCAGTGACTTCGAACGTGGACTGCACACTATATGTCACCTGAGTAACAGTTCCACCAGAAACGTATCAGCTCTTCTAACGCTGCCCATTTAAACGGCTGGTGTAAAGTGTGCAAATGGGATGGAGCAACCTCAGCTGGAAGAAGACCAGAAGATCTCATGCACTGACTGATAGGCACCGACGAGCATCGCGGAGGATGGTTGTAGAAAATCACACGAGAGCAGCCACAGGAATCACAATGGTATACAATGGTCGAGTAGCTCCACATTTCAGTACTAACGAATGAAAATTTGAATTACCTGCAGTGAACACAAATACAGCGCATGTTAACCTTAACATAGCACAGTAAACGACTATTATATGAGGTCTGATACACTAAACATATGACTTTTTTTCATTTTTTAATACCTAAGAGATGTGCCCTATGTTGCCCCGTTAGTTCCCAGCGTAACAGATTCGCGTATCTCAAGTGGAGTACATATTTGCATATAACCTCTATACTTACTGTAGTCCAGTTACAGTCTATTGTCATAGACGTAGACGTTTACCCATGGCGTTTACCTCATTACACTGATGTAATAACAGTAAATATTATCTACTACTTATCGTTGATAGTCCATTCTTGATCTGGATCACGTGGTTCCCGGCCCAGCTGCATAATGCATGCATTAGTAACCACTGCACTTCTGTGTCTAGTGATGTTATTTCCTATTTTCTTTATCATTGAATCGCCTATTCCGTTATATACTTAATCGGATATATTTTATTTGGGTGTGCTTGCGACTTACCTGTATATTTTTGCAAATGGTCATATTTCGTCATCAGTTATCCAGATGATAAGACGACACTAAATTGCATCGGGAGGGGTTCATTTACGTTGATGATCTGTTTGTAGAACTAATCACTTTTAAGTTATATTTTCTTTACAGATGGCGTGTTCTAATAAGTTGTCATGATACCGCTGTACACACAGACCTCGAGGTACGCATTGTTCCACACGTAATATTCCAGACATCTCTGCTGTACTAAGGAATGAAGAAATGAATTCCGGGCAGTGAACAATAATACTGTGCATAATACCCTTAACAGTAATTGAGCATCGCATGAGGTCTCATACAGTTAGAAAATGACTATTTTCTGCTGCCTAGAGCTGTACCGTATATGTCAGCGTGCTGTTACTCATTGACTTAATCCCATCCCTTAACTATGGTGGTAGTTCTATTTTTTACCCAAGAGGATACTTTTTAAGCATAGACTGTCACTCTCATGTGGGTCATCATATCGTCTATCGATTGCTTCCACATTGAATTAAGCGTACTACCACTGTTACTGTAGTTTCTATCCACGTGGTGTTCGCATACAAATGTAACTACGGCGTAGACTGTTACCTAAATGACTTTGTGTAAGTCCTGTTTGTAACTATACTTCCGTCCATTTATAATTTTTGTTAAATTTTATTTTTCATTTTATTATGTGATAACATGGGACTGTCGTAGGCTATAACCGCAGAGTATACTGCTGCTAAAATGATTTTGTGGCTGTCCGGTTTGTAACATTACCTCCGCAAATTTTCAAGTCTGAAAGAAATATGTTTAACATTTTTATGGACTTTTGATATTTGTATAATTGTGTCCGTGGAGTTCACAAATGATTAACCGTGTATTAAGTAATCAATTGTTTTTCAGTTGTGGTAACTGTAGCAAATGTTAATCCGGCCTCTACATATGTTCATTACGTAATGAGCGCCGTAAGAATGAATTATTTAGCTTCTGCAAATAATAATTATTTGGCAATAATTTTTTAAAAACGCCCTTACAGTTGTCCTACGTTATGAGCATCCACATTATTATGTAATTACAGTGTATGGGAAAACTGTGCCGCTGAAGTAGGTGATCACATCGACGATCTATTGCTGTAATTGTACCTTCGTGACTCACGTGGTTTTCATCCAGCTTTTTCTGCAGCACGGATGGTTACCAAAAAGACATGGGTAAGCCCTGCTGATAACTATATCCTCTCATCCTCACAAAAATTCTGTTAAAAATTTTAAAATTCTGTTTTATTTTTATTTTTACTATGTTACTATTTGAGTATTGTTGTTACTATTCACGTAACCACAGCTTACACTGTTACGTAAATGACATGGAAGAAGCCCAGCGTACCCAAATGATATTGTGTAAGCCCAGCTCAGGCTTCTATTTCCAAAATTTCATAACAAAATTTTTTACTGTGTTATCATTTGAGTACACTGTCGTTACTTTGGATTTAATCACAGCCTACACTGCTATTTTAATGACGTTGAAGAACCCCAGAGTCTAATTTTTACCCGTATTGGAAATTTATATCAAATTTTTTAAAAAATATTTTAATGCCTTTTTATGTTTGTCTGTGGTTTTTATAAATTTTTAAATCCTGTTTTAAGCAGTATATTGTACATCATTTTCCGGTAACTGTACCAAATATAAAATCAGCTTCTACATAGTTACACTGCATAATTAACGCTGTCAGAATAATTTCTTAGAGTTTGCCTTAATTATTAATTGGTAATAGTATTGTAAACGTGGTTTAGGTTTGTTTTCGTCCCCGTTTTAGCTAGCACACTGCAGGGTATTCAAAAAGAAGGAACAGATTTCAGGCATTTATTGCTTCCAAACTACAAAAGGTACAAAGACAATTCCACAGTCCTGGAAAGAAAAAAGTTCAAATTTTTATGCTTTCAATGTGAGCACAATGTGTTACACGACAAATATCAAAACGGTGGGTAATTTCCTGCCACACACGAAGCAGCTGATCTCTCGTTACCGAAAGCACAGCTTCAACAATGCGATGTCGCAGACTTATGCATAGGGGGGACAAAAACGCGATCTGTTACGTAGCACCATAGATAAAAGTCACAAGTTGTGAGGTCTGGAGACCTGGGAGGCCACCGGCGATGAACTTCATATTCTGCTCCTCCTCTTCCAATCCAATGTCCCAGGCCTCAAAAAATGGTTCAAATGGCTCAGAGCACTATGGGACTTAACTTCTAAGGTCATCAGTCCCCTAGAACTTAGAACTACTTAAACCTAACTAACCTAAGGACATCACAAACATCCATGTCCGAGGCAGGATTCAAACCTGCGACCGTAGCGGTCGCGCGGTTCTAGACTGTAGCGCCTAGAACCACTCGGCCACCCAGGCAAGCCCCAGACCTCACACCTTGTGATTTTTGTCTATATGGTTACGTAAAAGCCCGCGTTTTCATCCCCCGTATGTCTGACACTCTTGAAAGTCTGCGATATCGCATTGTTGAAGCAGTGAATTCGATAACGAGACGAGACGAGCTACTTCGTGTGTGGCAGGAAATGAGCCACCGTTTTGATACTTGAACTTTTCTGTTTCCAGGAGGTTGGAATTGTGTTTCTACCTTTTGTAGTTTGGAAGCAATAGATGTTTCAAATCCGTTCGTTCTTTTTTAATAGCGCTGTGTAATGTAAACACATAAATGATTTTATGTAAGAAATTCACGTTAAATTAGCGACACTTGTGATACAGCTGTCAATGGCTATCCTTTACTGGTAAACACCAGCCGGTCTAGCGGCGTTCTGAGTGCATTTATGTACTCTATTGTGAATGATATAAGACAGACGTATATGATGAATAACTGTGTATATAGCTCTTGTAATTCCGACATGCTGATGCATCAGTCTTCTAGTCTGTTACACACCTGTAAATTCATGTGAAAGTGTACTTTCAAATCAAAAAAATGGTTCAAATGGCTCTGAGTACTATGGGACTTAACTTCTGAGGTCATCAGTCCCCTAGAACTTAGAACTACTTAAGCCTAACTAACCTAAGGACATCACACACATCCATGCCCGTGGCAGGATTCGAACCTGCGACCGTAGCAGTCGCGCGGTTCCGGACTGAGCGCCTAGAACCGCTAGACCACCGCGGCCGGCAAGTATACTTTCATTGCCATTTTAAGACATGAAATAACCTGTCTATCGACGTATGTTGTTTTTCTGGTTTTTCTTTTATATTATACCTGATACTATATAATACAATCGTTTTGTGTATAGACACACCGTTTAAATGCTTTGCAGATCTGAAGATGGTAACACTGGTTTTTATTAGCGATCTTAGCAAACAAGTTTATCTTCTCTAACGTATTACCACAGATTTGCCCTTGCTTCTCAAATTGAGTAAACTAAAAAATAAAACCTGTTCCGACTGCATGAATGTTTTTAGAGATCGGTGTCACATTTGATAAGTTATATTTGCTGGGCTTGGCCAAGTATCTAGTGCAGAAGGATTATATGTTTGAAATTTGTTTCCGGTAAGCATTACAGAGTAGTTGCAGCACTGATAGTGATTATTCCTGTTTCAAGAGTGTCTTAACACATTTACGTTCACAAACGTATGACTTCCGTATAATAAAATGGTGTTTCCTGCCTCTCGGTTTTTCGTCGTCGTCTTGATTCATGGATGTAGACTAGCAGTCAGAACAGCAACCTCGTTCATCTATTTTTTTTTCTTTTTTCCTTGCCGGCCGGTGTGGCCGAGCGGTTCTAGGCGCTTCAGTCTGAAACAGTGCGACCGCTACGGTCGCAGGTTCGAAAACCTGCCTCGGGCATGGATGTGTGTGATGTCCTTAGGTTAGGTAGGTTTAAGTAGTTCTAAGTTCTAGGGGACTGATGACCTCAGACGTTAAGTTCTACAGTGCTCAGAGCCATTTGGGCCATTTCATTTTGCTTTCACTGTAAGAGTTTTTGTCTTTTCTAACCCTTTTTCCTTGCAGTCAGGGATTGGTGGTGATGTAATGTAACTTGGTGGACTGCTGTTTCTCGAATTTTCCGCATTTTCTAGGGGATAAGTTTCTGTTTGCGAAATAGTGGTCACCATTTACTCATATAACGGCAAACAAGCAAAAAGTAAAATGTTCAGACTTATAGTTTTACTGTCGTTTGTAATGGGACCCGATTTAATAGTATGTGAAAGCACCCTTATCTTTACATTTATTTTTTCATACAGTAAAACTGTTTCCAGTATACCCTTTTCTTTGACGTGAAGTATATCCATAATCATTTAGATTTCTGGTTTTTGTTTACACCCGTGGGTATAAAGATTTCTCTACTCGAAGCAGCACAATTTATGATCAACAGCACGTAACTGCAAAACGAGTGTAGATTTCATGGTTAACGAGCCAGACGATCTTCTATATATTATTTATGTCTTCCAGTTATCTGCCATTTACAGCAGTGGAGATCGAAATCATTGTTGTTCGGTTTCAAATAAAGTTGCAGTATATTCTAGTATTTCTATCGGTTCCGAAGCAAATGTATCAGAAGTTTCCCTATGAGCCTTCAGCTAATTTTTGTCCACCGTTTCGGAAGATATTAACAATGTTTCCTTTTTATGTGTTATCGCAGTCAGCACAGAATAAAGCTGCTCATGTAGAGTTTCATGTGTCGTCCTGTGTCAGCGGAAACCTCTGTTTTGCGTTTCTCATTACAAAGAAAATACTGCGTGAGCGCAGTAGATACAGCGGCCGCTAATTATTTTAATACGATTCTGACAGTGACTTCAAAACTCTTAGAATGACCAGTACGTCCAATAACGACCGAGTATAGTTGTTGTGTGAAGACAGATTTCCTTGCCACAGAAACTTTTCTTTTCCTAATTTGGAGCTATAAACATATTGTCGATGTAGTGGTAGTCGACTTAGAAGTATTTCATCTACGAATAATTTCTGAGAATATGTCACAGCCGCAGCTGCGTTATGTCTCACCAAACCACCGACAAGTTGCATCGACATCTTTCCGCAGTGAATGCCAGATGTTTTCATTAAAACGTCGCAACCTATTATATGGCAAAGAACCTGTCATTTTCGACTGTTGTAGAGAAAATACCGCACAGTCCTTCGTATCGAGAGTCTTGCTGTTAGACAATCTTTCACCTGGCCACTTAGGTATCTGTTGTAATGTTAATAGGCGCATGGATTTTCGAAGACCTTCGTCTCTCGATGGCAGGGCGCAGCACATTCCTCAACGCGAAAGAGGAGGAAAAAGTACCTAAATCTGAAGTTCAGACTTTCTTTTTATCTGGGTAAAATACAAATTTAATGTTTACAGGATAATAATACTGGCCTAACTTAACGGAGATTTAACAGTATGCCGGCCGCGGTGGCCGTGCGGTTCTAGGCGCTTCAGTCCGGAACCGCGTGACTGCTACGGTCGCAGGGTCGAATCCTGCCTCGGGCATGGATGTGTGTGATGTGCTTAGGCTAGTTAGGTTTAAGTAGTTCTAAGTTCTAGGGGACTGATGACCTCAGATGTTAAGTCCCATAGTGCTCAGAGCCATTTGAACCATTTTTTAAACAAAATAACAACATTGTCTAGCTATGTAACAATCACAGTGGCAGCAATTCTAGCTAGTTGTTCTCAGGCAATGAACATAGATTTGTGTGCCATGACGCGCTGTTCATTTTATTTCACTGAAAGAAGGAATTTTACGTTAAATTAACGGTAAGTTGATACCATTTAATCCATTGTTAACCTATTCGGGTAGAAAAACTACATAGGATCAAGCATGTAGGCTACAGCAACACAAATGCAAATTACAGCTTAAGTAAAGAAGACTGCTGAAGTTCAAAAAGGATTATTGTGTAACGTACTACTGACAGCGGTATAATAGGATACAGAGATCAAGCTCAAAATGTATAGGCATGGGAATGACCTAATCGATTTAGTAAAACCATGGAAAACTTAAATTTGGACGGCCATGTTGGGAAGTAAGCACCGAGAGGCAAGTGCCTTAACTTCTGTGGCACCTCATCCCCGCTCTACGCGGTGAGGCTTTTCATGAAGACTTATTTCAGCATGACTTTAAATATGTAGTTAATGCACGTATATATAGCTTAAAACTATATGGGCTATGACTTGACTGAAAACAGAATGTTTTTAATGGAAGAAGTGAAGCCTGCGCAGTGTAATAACATAATTCGTGATCTTTCCACTTCTATTCGTTGATGAATATATCAGATTATACATACAAAACGTATATGTTACTCATGAAAATACACATCACATCATCGTCGCTAAGGAATATGCACAAGAGTTATTTAGCGTTTACACAAGAAAAAATGAAATAAAAATGCAGAACACATCTATACTGTCAGTATCTGTCTACAGCAGCAATTTTTATGTGTCATATTGGACATACCTGTAATATGATACCATTCGGACGGTAATATGTTTACTCGATTATCGTTACTTGTTAGTGTAATTAATGTCAAATTCCAGCTTGATATAAAGGTGAAAATCGTAAGTAGAAGGATAGAAATTCAAGATTAAACTTTTAGTCGTCGACGAATAGATCACTGTGGACGGAGTACTTGAATGTATTCGACAAAGACGGAGCAGGATGTCATCTGCGGTCTTTTAAAAGAAGTAATCCTCCAACTGGTCTGAGGTGATAACAGAAAACTAATACATATGTACAATAGTGCAGCGCCTATGCTAGTCAGAAGTACGATGCAACATGTGCGCGTGTCCGAAGGAACATTGAGTCATATTTCTGAATAACACAGGCATTGCAATATCGTATTTATCCGCTGACACGGGGTGAGCGACTTTCAATTAAAATGTCTCCCCTGTACGGAAACATACATATAAATGTACGAGTGCAGGTTGTGGACACATGGTTGATGACGTATGGAACTTTTGGGTCTGGCCGTGAGTTGTGCTCGGATAGCCCAATGGTAAGGCAACCGTAAGCGATAAGCGGGATATCTGAGTTCGAGTCCCGGTCCGATACAAATTTTCCTTGTCGTCATTCCATTCTATAGCTGATGGTTGACTTTACATGCAATTGCGAATGCATATATAAGTAGTCGGACAGGAATTTTGACTCCACTCCTACCAGATGTATTCTATGCTCTGCACCATCTCGGTCGGTTGACTGATGCATTTTGTATAGGTAATGTCTTTGGTGCACGTAATTGTTGTGACTGGTGGAGCAAGGACAGAATTTCCTTTTTACGAAGATTTTCTGCGGTACTGTGTGGGTGGCGTATCCAGTAGCGCGGTAAGACCTGCTCGTATCCTCGCCCGTGCTGCGCTACTGACATTCTTCTGAGGCGAGAAAGAAATGTGGTTGCCTTGGTAACGGATCCACCAGCGCGCTCCCCAGCTACTGGCTCACATTATATTCCGTAAGAACCAGGCGCCTTCTAGATGACAGACTGAGTTGTCGCAGAGCCAGCTGTAGGTCGGCTACTGCCACATCTAAAATTGCGCTCCTCCTCGACTGCAGTGAAAATTGTTGAGCAAAAATTCAGTCGTCAATAGAACGTATGTGTACGGTACTAGTAAAATGCAATGAAACAGAAAACACATAATGCAAGTTATATTCTTGAAATTTTCTGTTTGGAGTCGTGTTCTGTAATAGTTGTGTCTACTCCCATCGTTCTCAATGGCAGTGAGAAAGGTGGAATAATTTGGGAACATTTAGGGCTGGCGTTTGGAATCCTACGTTTCTCGTGTTTTACAACTGTTTTCAATTATTTTACTGTTCGATTCCCGGCGGGGTCAGGGATTTTCTCTGCCTCGTGATGGCTGGATGTTGTGTGCTGTCCTTACGTTAGTTAGGTTTAAGTAGTTCTAAGTTCTAGGGGACTTATGACCACAGCAGTTGAGTCCCATAGTGCTCAGAGCCATTTGAACCATTTTTTTTACTGTTATTGCCAATTAGTAGGTCTTACATACTGTTGTTGTGGTCTTCAGTCCTGAGACTGGTTTGATGCAGCTCTCCATGCTACTCTATCCTGTGCAAGCTTCTTCATCTCCCAGTGCCTGCTGCAGCCTACATCCTTCTGAATCTGCTTAGTGTATTCATCTCTTGGTCTCCCTCTACGATTTTTACCTCCACGCTGCCCTCCAGTACTAAATTGGTGATCCCTTAATGCCTCAGAACATGTCCTTCCAACCGATCCCTTCTTCTAGTCAAGTTGTGCCACAAACTCCTCTTCTCCCCAATTCTATTCAAAAACACAATAATAAACGAACCTCGTATATCGGTCGTCCAGCATTACAACATGGAATATTACTGTGAACATTTTTCTGTCTGCTTCCACAGGCAAGCTTCGACATTTACACGGCTACCCGTCACATTTAACAATTCTGTCTCAGCCTTTTCTCATTGTCATGAAAAAACGTCATGGTGAAGATTAGTATTTTAGATAGTGTCTTGCGTCTAATTACGCAGATTTTCCCACTTCTTACAGTGTTCGGCTGCAACAAGAAGAAGTGAAAACTTATTAACATACCAAGGACCCACCTGAAGAATCCTGAAGACCCGATGTGAAAAACTACTAATGTTAGGATTTTGATTTGAATGCTTTCATTTCTTGATGGCAGTACGCATTTCTCGTGGACTGCAAAACCTATACAGAGCACTTTAATTATCTTACAGGAACTGCTTTTGGCTTTAATATCGCCGGCTGCTCATATGAACAAACTTGACGGTAATACACACGATCTTAGAGCATTATGAACGTTGTAGTAACTTAAATTGGATTTTCAGGTAAATTGCTATGAGACAATGTTTGCCTTGATCTCCTAATAACTTTATAAGCTCTTATTATTACTTTTAGTGTAATTCGTTTCCTTGTGAAGAGTAATTAAGGTAATTAAGAAATAAAATCCTTATCTTCGTTTTCAAATTGCAAAACACACACGAACAGTTATGAGGACGAGGTAAAGCTATGTGGAAAATACAATGATAGTAAATAAACTATGACTTAGTCTTCGAAAATGTGCAATTTGATTCAGAGAAAAATATCATATTCGTCTACCTCAAGCAGTAGAATTTTAGACCTATAGAGAATGGCAGATTTTAATTTTTGCTGGCTTTTGTATCTAGTACTGAGCCAGCCGACTCTACGCTTGATCAGGTGTGAGGTCTTTACGTTGATACTGCTATAGCTTTTCTTTTGCAAATATTATAAGCTTTTACTAAGCACCCATGGAGGATTCAACTAACGTAGTTTACTCATATTAATCGTATGTTTCGAAATAAAGTTTTGTAAAATGTTTACTACTCTTGGTTATAGAAATAGTTCATTATGTATTAGCTTGTCTATTGAAAACATTTTTTGTTCATCTCATATGTTGTCCGTAGTAGTTAAAACATAGACATCATTTTTTAATTCTGTTAAGACTAGTACGATAGAACAATACCGTCTTATGAAGAGTTTCAGATGATGGGATATCTCGCAGAATACGGATGTACACTGCGGATTTTCTGAGTGACAGCTGTCTCGGAGGATTTTAGTGAATTCTGAGATAAGTTATAAAATACAGCGACTGCGAAAAACTGACTGTGGTAAAATGAAAATATTTAGAAGAAATGTGGGAGCCCTTCCCTTTTCTTTGGTTTTCACGAAGGACAGTCTGAGAACAGAATCACAACCTGCAAGATCCACGTCCCGTCGACGTCGAGATATTGCACATTATCTCAGCTGGACCAAGATGGAATGAGTGGCCTTTGCCTTTTCGAAGGACGAACCAGGCTTTTAGAATGAAATGACATTTGGTCAGGTATTTTAATCTCTCCTTCTTGATTGGTATTATGCGTAATGAGTAAGATAAACAAATTTGTATCAGTCAAATTATTCTCTAAACCAAAGATGGATGAAACGCGAAGCAAAAAGCTTCGAAATATTTAAAGAGACATGGAACGTATATCGAAAACACAGATCATACCCCATAGGAATCGGAGGGTTCATTACAACAGACAAAAATATTGTATCTATCTAAGTCGAAATTGAGTCTGACTGTGCGTTATGCAGCGTTATGCAGCCGATACAGTCTCTCAGAGAAATAGCAGGCCGGTCGGGGAGGCGGGTAAGTGACTACACGGTTTATTTGGCACGGGGGATCGTGCGAGGTGTTGAGGACCCACTTCTGAGTTTATTTAACGCTCTGGATAAAGCTTGCAGCAAATCGTAGCTTACGTCGGCACAAATGACGCCTTCCGATAGAGTTCAGGTGATATCCTCTGTTCATATAGGTGGGTGACGAAATTGGTTAACACAGGCGTACTTGTACGTGAGGTGGAAACTGAGCATCGTTTCTTGAGTCGAATTAAAGCCACAGCGAAATTGGAGTATGTCTACAAAACAAGTTTTAGCAGTGCTTACAGATCCATTGGGGATTGATGGATCTTCCGAAAGTTTTAAGAATGGCTCTTGTCGTATATTATATTCAATGGAATGTGCTACTGGTGCAATCTCAGAATCAACGAGGAGAGAGACGAATTAGGCAGTGCTGAGGTTCTAGTGATGCGTGGCGTCGTGTTAGACAGGGCGAGGAATGCACCTTCATGTGAAATTGAATGAAAACATATCACCTTCAAGTGCAATGATGCTATGGTGCAGCCTAATGTGTGACTTCGCACAAGTTTACGTTTTATAGATGATAATGCCCGTCCACAGAAGAGATCAGATCGATATATTTCTCGTAGGTGAACATATGCACCACATAGACTGGCTACGAAGGTCATCCAACGTCAAACGTACACTGTTTGAACAAAAGTATCCAGAGATCTATTAGTGGACTCTGCTGGAGAGACTTTCAGTGAGGTGTCTTACTGTCCGTGAGGGAATGGCAACCCATTCTTCCGCCATAGCCGAAATCAGAGAAGGTAACGATGCTAGACGTTAGGGTTTGGAGTGAAGTCGACTTTCTAACTCATCGTAAAGGTGTTCCATCGAGTTCAGGTCGGCATTCTGGGCAGATCAGGGCATTTCAGGAATGTTACTGTCCACACACAATTGCCTTACGGTGCTGCTTTACGACACGGTGCACCGTCGTGCTGAAATAATCATCTTCTCCAAATTGTTTCATTACTGTACACAGTGCACAATGCTGCAAAATGTGGTCGTGTTCTTCGGTATTTAGTGTTTTCGTAAGCGCAATAAGGACACCAAACACTAACAACGAAAAAACTTCCATACCATAACGACATCTACTCCTTATTTCACTGATGGTACTAACATGATGGCAAATAACATTCTCCTGGCACTCGTCAAACCCAAACCCTTCCATCGGATGGGCGCAGGGTGTAGGGTGATCAATCGTTTTCAGTCATCCTCTGTCCACTAGAGTCGCTCTTTACACCAGCTCAAGTGTTGCTTAGCTTTGACTACAGAAACATGTGGTTTATGAGGAGCTCCTCGAGCCCTTTATCCCATTGTTTTCAAATCCTCATGTACAGTCACTATGTTAACTGGACTCCTGGTAGCATTTTTAAATTCACAAGTGATACCTTCGTCTGATTTCATGCGAGTTTTAATAACGACATTCCACAAATCTTGTAAGCTCTTGCTCGTCAAGACATGAGGTCAGCCTGTTCTTGGTTTATCCGTGTTTGTTCCTTCGTGTTCCCACTACACAATCACATCACCAACAGTCAAATTGGCCAATTCTACAAAGGTTGAACAGACCCCGTTGGATTTGTTACACAGGTGACGCTCAATGACTGGTCTACGTTCGCAGTCACTAAGCTCTCCTGATCGTTACATTCTGCTGTCACAGCTTGACTTCTGACAACACAATACTTGTAGCCTCATTCTGTAACGGCAGGTCCGCCTCTCGTTACATCTTGTGGTCAGTTACCAATTGTGTAGGGGTGTCTCGATTTTGATGAGATAGCTTATGGACTATGTTTGGTATGCACTGATGAGACGATCTGCAGCCCTCAAGTCACCACTAAGGGCTCTCCCAGACTTCCACAGGTACTCTCACTCAGGAGTAGCATTGACCAGCCATTCCTTTTGACCATTCTTTCAGAGTACGTGCCACGTCCCAGAGAGTAATATGCTTTTATTAACATTTCTGATATTGTGGGTTGAATAAATACACACATTTTAAACTATTTTTCTCGATTGTAAAACTCTTATCATTACATGCTTCCGACTCTACAGTACGCAAAAGTCTTGCATCGGTCGCTTGCTATGTAACGCAGCTGACGTACTTTTCTGAAATTATGCTCTTACTCCTTCAGTACATGTAATGCATAACACTACTGTTGGCTTAACTGAGTGGTAAATTTGGGGAAACCCGTTTTCTGTTGCAAACACTCCCATAGTTAAATTGCACAAGGAGAAATACCGGCTCTGCATTGTTCTATTACTTCGTGGCCAGTCAGGAATCAAGCTCCTGAACTCGTGCTACGGGTTAGCGGGAATCTTCACAAATAGCGAGAAAAGCGAATGCAGGAGGGATTGTGCGGGAGATCTCCGCTGCAGTGCAATTACTTAGCACGGTTGCTCCCCTAGGGGTAGAGCCGACGCCCGTCTTCCGGCGCAGCAGGCCACAGCCTCATTCTTCCGTCTGAGGCTCCCATTGACCTCATCCACTGTCCTCAACAGTTAAGGAAATGTCACTGAGTCTATGGTGAAACACAGAGCTTAAAATTAAATGTCTTCGGATCCCTGCCGTTTTCAGTAAATCTCACCATTATCATTTTGATGGGATATACAGTTTGACTCATCCAAGTTGTTAAGCTTAATTTACTAACTGTTTAATTTACTATAATTATTTTCCATTCACATGAGTAATAAGAGAATCCTAAAAAAAGAATAATAGTTTATTGTCTTAGCTACATTAATTACAGAGACATCGATGTACGAATCATTTTTGACGAAAGGAACTATAATAATTTCTACTCCCACTATCATACAGATGAATTCAGCGGCGTTTCGAAGTCAGTAAACCGATAAGTAATTATGAAAAATTACGCTGTTTTGGAGAAACTATAGATTGTTGATATAAGGGAGGGAGAAGGGAAATGCAGCATTCAGTATCCACTTTATCTAGTCTGATCAGTTTCTTTATTATGTTATAAAATTACGAACTTCCGTAAGAGACAGCTATCAGTTTAATATTCGAAACATGAAATTTTAAAAATAGTGTTTTTCAATCACTGTGTCTAGTGTTGTGTGGGAATAAAAAAACGGGGACGCGGGATCCGACTCTCGCCAACGCTCCAGTCCGTTCCGAAGATGCCTTATCTATCTTACAAGGAAACAGTCCAACCCGACGTGTCGAAACCTACCCTGAAATTTTGCATACAGAAAAGTTACACCGACGTCAAAATTTTAATTGCTATGGCACACTGCAAGTACACAAAAATGTTAAAGTTACTGATTTTTTGCCGGACGAAGAACAACTTACAACAGCAGTTTGTCGAGGCCTTCCTGCCTAGCGCGCGGAACGCGCAAATAAGCAGACACAGCTGTGACAAGAGAAAGTAGCAACATGTAGCTCGAAGTCCAAAGTGCACTCATGAGAGTTTTAAGCGTTTAAATCATACCATAAATTTCACAATTAATTAATATCTTGAATGACTTCCTGTTAGTTAGAATACTGGAGTTATGTGCTCGAAGGGACAAGACTATATGGTACGAAACACAGATCACTGTTTAATGGTTAAGTTAAGAAACACGTTCCAACTCCTATATGATTCCATAAATAAACAAATGACCCAAAGATCCACTTGTATTCCTTACGGTGTCCCTCACTAGGGTTTAGAAGCCAGAACAATTTCAATCGAAGAAGGCTAGCGCTCCAGTGGCAGAAAAAAGAACAAGGAAAATGATATCAATGTAACAGAATTTGTCGCATTTCACTGAGATAGACTACAAGGCCAAATGCCTATGGTAACGCCAACGTAAACGTTTATGTGGCGTCAAAGAATCTGAGCATACACTGTATAATCACAAATACACGGACAACTTTTAAAGGACAATAAATATGCAGAATGAAATTTTCACTCTGCAGCGGAGTGTGCGTTGATACGAAGCTGTATGCCGGACCAAGACCCGAGTTCGAGTATGGCCCGGCACACAGTTTTAATCTGCCATGAAGTTTTACATTAAATATGGTGTGTATCCAGCCTTCGACTTTATGAAGACCTCAACTCTGCTGGGAACATTTTCAATGAGGTGTATGAATTTCTATGGTGTAACGGCAGACGATTTTTCTTCGAGAGCCGAAACTAGAGAAGTTAGTGACGTTAGACGCTGTGGTTTGGAGCGAAGTCGACGTTCTAATTCGCCCCAAAGGTGTTTCATTGGATTCAGGTTGAGACTTTGGGCTGTCCAGTCCGTTTCAGATACGTAATTATCGGCAAACCACTATCTCACAGACGCTGCTTTACGACAGAGTGCATGGTCATACTGATACAAACAATCATCATCTTCGAATTGATCCGGTACTGTACACATTAGACAATGCTTTAAATGTCTTCGTATCCTTTTGCATTTAGCATTTTCAGAAGCACGGTAAGGATACCAAATACTAACCACGAAAACCACTGTCATTGTACTAGCTCGTATTTTTTTTGGAACTGACGAGGGATTCCTCCTGGCTGATGCAATGCGGTTTTATACAGGCACCTTTCGCAATGTTCGTCGGTCACTGTCCGTAAGGACAAGAGGTCTGTCTAGACTTGATTTAGCTGTGGTTACTCCTTAGCCTTTTCATTTCACAATCTCATCATCAACAGTCGACTTACACAACTTAGAAATGTCCCTGATAGATTTGTTACTTAGTTGACACCCAATGACTAGTCCACTTTCAAAGTTACCGAATTCTTCTGACGGATCCTTTCTACTATTACTACTCGTCTGTTGTCCGCCCCCGGTAGCTAAGTGGTACGCCGGCACGGTAGCTCAGCGTGTTCGGTCAGATGGTTAGCCGCCCTCTGTAATAAAAAAAAACTAAGTTAATAGATCAACAGCGAACTTAAACGGATGTCTTACGACGTCCGCCCCGAGCAGATGCAACGAACAAAAGCGAACAAAATGAGATTTAAAAAAAATATATGGTCAGCGCGGCAGAATGTCAATCCTAAGGGCCCGTGTTCGGTCTCCGGCTGGGTCGGAGATTTTTCTCCGCTCAGAGACGGTGTTGTATTGTCCTAATCATCATCATTTCATCCCCACCGACACGCAAGTCGCCAAAGTGGCGTCAAATCGAAAGACTTGCACCCGGCGAACGGTCTACGTGACGGGAGGCCCTAGACACACGACGTTTACATTATTTACTTGTCTATTGGCTACACAGTACTCCCAGCGTGCTTCTGTACTGGCGAGTCCCCTCTTGTGACATCTAGCGATCAATTCCGTGTTAAACAGGGGTGCCCGCATACCTTCCATTAGGTAGTGAATGTTCGCTCCGGTGCAGCACATTAATATCAGAGACGTGTTTCCTTAAGATTATGCTAAGGGAGGAATTCAATGAGTTTGATTAGAGCTCTGTTAGAGGGACTGGATTCCAGAGGATAATTTACTAACCAAACGGCTGAAGACGATGTCATTTATTGAAGAGAATTACCCTTGCGTCTCTGAGACAGAGAGCAGTATTAGAGAACCGCTCCACTGGTATGCATTAAGCCTAGGTTTCTTGGTAGAGCTGTAAAAGAACTTACGATCTACGACAGTTACATCTATTCGAATGTTAATTTCGTTACTTGATATGTGTGTGTGAGATTTCATGAACTGACGAGGGACGGAGATGTATCAATCAGATAGGCGAGTGTGGATCTGGTGTATCCTTAAATTTTGTGGACACTGGACCATACAGACGTTAGAGAAAAATTCGGTGGAGGTGATGTGATTATCTGAGGCTCATTGTTCCGGCTTGAGCATCGGCCATAACTTTGGCCTGTGGCCATATAAACGCCGTGATTCATGAAAACATTTCAATCAATAATATACACGCAACACTTGGCTACAGTTTGCAATCGGAACAGTTCTTATACCTTTCACGATGCATCCTACCTCTTTGCAATCTTACTAATTAAATTCTGGAGCACTGTTCTAAACATTTTACATGTTTGAATTTTCGCCTCATTCTTTTTGCATTTTTGAATTTTCAGGAACGTTAGTATGTGAACCATGCTTCATGAGAATTGAAACAAATCCAAAATTCAGTATATTAGAATTTTGTGTCAAGCCTTTCCCAAAAGAACAAAAAGCATAATAGTAGCACAGACATGCCTCACTAATCGTCTTTGAGCCTATCACTGATGATGTCGGAATAATGTTGCTGGTATTATGTACGTAAACTGCGTAAAACAGTGGACACGTAGGGCAAACATGTCAGAGAATTTCAAATTCATGTGTCAGTAAAGGACTTTTAAATCTACATTTTCCGTAATTACTTGACTTTATGTTCCCTCGCTACCTGTTTGTGCCTGGCAATGTGGCGAACGCAGCATATGACTGATGATGCCCGAACACTATGAACACTAATGCTGGGTCCAATAGGCCGGTGTTTACCTGATGTGATTGTGGCTTCAGTTGTGTCCTAGCTGGCTGTATCGTCTGTTTGGTTGGGCTATATTTCTTCTTCCACATGGATGGTAACGTCTTCTGAATATCATACATCAAGCTGCTGAAGCACATACACGTTTGTCATTGTACACCTTCAAACGACACCTAGCACTTACTTAACCTGTTCCATTCCCCCAGACTGGTTTTTGCATGCGTCTTTCTCTTGTAATTAGCATTGCCCACTGTCATATAGGTAGCTGGATCCAGCTTTTTTTTTTTTATTAAATCTCATTCTTACGTATTTCCCAAACCTTGTAGTAAGTTACAAGGATTGTAACTTAAATACAGCTACCACAAGTATGATTTGAAAAGTTCATTCAAGGGTAACCATTACCAGTTTCTCATATTTCAAAAATCTGTCATCAGATGACTCTTAAGAGTTTTCATGCTGGGCCTTGGCATTGTGTCCGTTCATTATTCGACGCTGTGATGTATATCCCCGACACATTCGTCGAATATTCCAACGGAACTCTTAAAATTTCTCTGCGTTCCAAATGCAATCCCTAAATCGTTTCAGGCAAATGCCGGGATGGTTCCTTTGAAAGGGCACGGCCGATTTCATTCCCCATCCTTCCCTAACCCGAGCTTGCGCTCCGTCTCTAATGACCTCGTTGTCGACGGGACGTTAAACAACACTAACCTAACCTCCAAATGCAATGTGTGTGATTTGTGCAATTCAGTTATAAGCATTTTAATAATCACCATTTTATGTTTTTGCCGGCCGAAGTAGCCGCGCGGTTCTGGCGCTGCAGTCTGGAGCCGCGAGACCGCTACGGTCGCAGGTTCGAATCCTGCCTCGGGCATGGATGTCTGTGATGTCCTTAGGTTAGTTAGGTTTAACTAGTTCTAAGTTCTAGGGGACTAATGACCTCAGCAGTTGAGTCCCATAGTGCTCAGAGCCATTTGAACCATTTTATGTTTTTTGTTTTATAAAACGTGGTCCCGATTCACGTGAATAATATTAATATGAGTTTGATGATCTTAGTCGATGTTACGGTAATATTGCAGTCTGAAAAACACTCGTGAGCGACAGATGCATGCTCTAACATCCGACAGAAGAATCCTTGAACCTTCCCGCAGATACAGCTTTCACCATCCTTGAAGTCCATACCTTTGTTAGGAAGCCTCGTTTTTGTGGGTACCTTATTAATTGGTAGAGAAACAAATGGCACAGCATCTCTTGTGTTTCAATGACACACTAAAACAATAGTAAACTAGTGCATCTCTGTACCGAATACTTTTACAGATGGCTAGACTTCCGTCTTTACTATTGTTCTCCAACCAGTTGGAAAACAGAGTAATTGTTTGAACAAGCATTCGTACCTTTCACAGCCCTGATATCTTGGTACGTGAAGAGAAGAATGTCAGCTATTTGCTTTTACTGAAAGGGAACCTTGCACTGTTACGAGTGTGGCTACGGAGTGGCAATTTGAGTGTTTATCCTTTCCTGTGTGTTCCACGTAGTATATTCATTAAATTTCGTGCGCCTTTACCTGCTTAAGAATGTTAAGCTCACGTTTTAGCAAGTGTAATTCATTCAGTCTTTAGCGCAAGAGTTCTTCACTGAATAGCCAGCTGCACTATGTGATCAAAAGTACCCGGATACCTGGCTGAAAATGACTTACAAGTTCGTGGCGACCTCCATCGATAACACTGGAACTCAATATGGTGTTGACCAACCCTTAGTCTTGATTAAGCTTCTACTCTCGCAGGCATACGTTCAGTCAGGTGCTGGAAGGTTTCTTGGAGAATGGCAGCCAATTCTTCACGGAGTGCCGCACTGAAGAGAGGTATCGATGTTGGTCGGTGAGGCCTGGCACGAAGTCGGCGTTCCAAAACATCCCAAAGGTGTTCTATAGAATTCAGGTCAGTGCTCTGTGCACGCTATTCGATTACAGGGATGTTATTGTCGTGTGACTACTCCGCCACAGGCCGTGCAATATGAACAGGTGATCGATCGTGCTTAAAGATACAATCGCCATCCCCGAATTGCTCTTCAGCAGTGGGAAGCAAAAAGATGCTTAAAACATCATTGTAGGCCTGTGCTGTGATAGTGCCACGCAAAACAACAAGGAGTGCAAGTTCTCTCTAACAAAACACGATCACGCCATAACACCACTGACTCCGAATTTTACTGTTGGCACTACACACGCTGGCAGATGACGTTCACCGAGCATTCGCCATACCCACACCCTGCCATCGAATCGCCACATTGTGTACCTTGATTCGTCACTCCACACATCCTTTTTCCACCGTTCAATCGTCCAATGTTTACGCTCTGTACACCATGCGAGGCGTCGTTTGGCATTTACCGGCGTGATGTGTGGCCAATGAGTAGCCGATCGACCATGAAATCCAAGTTTTCTCACCTCCCGCCTAACTGTCATAGTACTTGCAGTGGATCCTGATACCGTTTGGAATTCCTGTGTGATGGTCTGGATAGATGTCTGCCTATTACACATAGCGACCCTCTTTAACTGTCGGCGGTCTCTGTCAGTCAACAGACGAGATGTGCCTGTGTGTTTTTGTGCTGTACGTGTCCCTTCACGTTTCCACTTCACTATCACATCGGAAACAGTGGACCTAGGCATGTTTAGGAGTGTGGATATCTCGAATACAGATGTATGACATAAGTGACACCCAATCACCTGACCACGTTCGAAGTCCGTGAGATCCTCGGAGTGCCCCATTCTGCTCTCTTACGATGTCTAATGACTACTGCGGTCGCTGCTGTGGAGTACTGGCAGTAGGTGGCAGCACAATGCACCTAATATGAAAAAGTATGTTCTTGGGGTTGTCCGGATATTTTTGATCACATAGTACGTATCACTATAACGCATCAGCATCCATTGGTGACACATTTGGTGGGTAGCAAGTCGCATATCTATAATTGTCTGCTTTTATAGTTTACTTCTTCAGTTAGTCTTCTAGGATGGGTAGGATTTATACATACTGTTTGCGGAAGCAGGAGGATCTGGCCGCAGTTACTGAACAGCTGAACGTTCTGTTGGCTCCGGTTAGCCTCCCAACCACCTTCAGGCGTCTGCCTCGGAGTGTAGCGGTGGCGGAGAATTTGGCGCGTCCAATGGGTCACCTCAGGTGCCACTTGTTTGGCCCACGGGGTTTGCTTCCGAGGCACCTCCTAGTGCACACGACGCGATGGATTCGCCCTCATGGTAGGGTGAGTGGCTGGTGGTAACGTGATCGCGTTGCTCGAGGCGGTGGGCTAAAGTGGAGACTGGCCGCCTGGTCTCGCCCACTCATCTTGTGAGTGGACAGGTGGCCGCTCCTTCAGCAGGGTCCGAGCAGGCAGGCGAGGGAGGGGTTTACTGATTATTGGAGGCTCCAATGTTAGGCGCGTTATAGAGCCCCTTAAATGGTTCAAATGGTTCTGAGCACTATGGGACTTAACATCTGTGGTCATCAGTCCCCTAGAACCTAGAACTACTTAAACCTAACTAACCTAAGGACATTACACACATCCATGCCCGAGGCAGGATTCGAACCTGCGACCGTAGCAGTCGCGCGGTTCTGGACTGCGCGCCTAGAATCGCTAGACCACCGCGGCCGGCTATAGAGCCCCTTAGACAGACTGCGTTCAGGGCTGGAAAGAAAGCCAATGTGCTGTCGCTATGTCTGTCGGGGGGCCTTATCCGAGATGTGGAGGCGGCCTTGCCGGTGGCTATCGAGCGTACTGGATTCAGCGGTCTGCAAGTTGTGGATCACGTCGGCACCAACTATGCCTGTCGCATGGTTTCTGAGGCGTTTCTCAGTTCGTACAGGTGGCTGGCGGAGGTGTTGAAGACTGCTGCCTCGGCATCGGGTAGGAAGCAGAGATCGCAGTTTGCAGCATCGTTCCCAGAGTTGATCGGTGTGCTCTGGCTCTGAGCCGAGTGGACGGTCTCAACTGAAGGCTTCGTCGACTCTGTGACGGTCTTGGCTGTAGATTCCTGCACCTGTGTTATCGTGTGTGGGTTTGTAGGACTCCCCTTTATTGGTAAGGGATGCACATCACAAAGGAAGCAGCTGCTCGGGTAGCAGTGTACTTGTGGAGCGCACATGAAGCTTTTTAGGCTAGGCGGTAGTTTGAGGTACTCTGATGAATACTCGCCAGTCGGTTCACAGCAAGGGAAGTCAGATGGCGTTTGGAATAAAGGCATTTCGACTGTAACAATTTTATCAGTAAACTGTCTAAGTATTTGTAATAAAGTTCGCAAATATACTGCTCTCCAGGAAAGTTCTCTAGCACAAATTATTCTTTGGACTGAGAGCTGGCTGAAACCCCAAGTGGAAAGCTCTGAGATATTTTGCGAGTCGTGGAACGTATATCGGAAAGACACATTAGAGGACATAGCAGGGGGAGTTCGCATTGCAGTTGACAAAAACGTTGTCTCTGTTGCGGTCAAATTTGAGTGTGATAGTGAAGTTGTCTGGTCGCGTATAACAGCTGTAAGTGAAACTAAGTTATGAGTTGGATGTTTTGCCCGGCCACCCGATTCTGCTGTGGCAGTTCTGAAGTCATTCATCTAATAGCGCGTAAATACTCAGATCATGCGATACTAGTTGGAGGCGACTTTGACCTGCCGAGTATAGACTGGGATGTCTATGAATTCATTACGGTGAGTACAGACAGACATTCACGAGAAATACTTTTGCATACGTTTTCTGAAAATTGACTTGAGCAGCTATCTCGGCAGCCCACACACAATGGAAATATATTAGAACTGGTAGCTATAAACAGGCCGAAACTTACCGACAATGTCAGTATAGAAACTGGGATGAGCGATCATGATGTCATTAAGCAACTATGATTACTAAAGCTAATAAATCAGTCAAGAAGACTACGAGAGTGTTTCTTCCATATAGAGCAGGTAAGCAGTTATTGACATCTTACTTAGACAATGAATTGGCATACTTAGCACCAGTAAGATGCATGCAGAGGAATTATGGGCAAAATTTAAGCAGATTGTAAGTTGTGGTCTGCAGAGTTACGTGCCTAGTAAGTGGAAAAAGGATGGAAACGACCCCCCCCCCACGTGGTTTATTAACGAAATACTTAAGATACTGAGGAATCAAAGGCTGTTGCACTCTAGGTTCAAATGTAGATGCACAAACGACGACAAGCGAAAGTTAGTAGTGATTCGTGCGTCTGTGAAAAGATCTATTCGCGAAGTATACAGCAACTACCACCGTCACACCTTAGCAAAAGATCTGGCGGAGAACCCAAGAAAATGCTGGTCGCATGTAAAATCGCTAAGGGGTTCTAAGGCTTCCATTCAGTCACTTGTTGACCAATCTGGTGTAGCAGTTGAAGATAACAAAACGGAAGGCGACGTTTTAAATCTCAAGTTCAAGAAATCGTTCACGCAGGAGAACCGTACAAACATACCGTCATTTCACCATTAGACAGACTCCCGTATGGACGACATAGAAATAAGGATATTAGGTGTAGAGAAGCAACTTAAATATTTGAAAACATATAAATCACCAGGTCCGGATGGATTCCCAGTTCGATTTTATAAGGAGTACTCTACGGCATCCTGAATCTCTAACCCAGCACAAAGTCCCAAGCGACTAGAAGAAAGGTATATAAGAAAGTGCATAAGAAAGGTAAAAGAATGGACCCGCAAAATTACAGACCAGTATCCCTAACTTCTGTTTGCTGGAGAATCTTTGAACACGTTCTCAGATGGAATATAATAAGATTTCTTGAAGCTAAGCAGCTTATTTCCACGGATCAGCTTGGTTTTAGGAAGCATCGCTCGTCCGAAGTTCGTCGTGCCCTTTTCTCACGTGATATACTGAGAACTATGGATGAAGGGCAACAGGCAGTTTCCATATTTCTGGATATCCGGAAAGCATTTGACATGGTGCCCCATTGCAGGCTATTAACGTAGATGCGAACCTATACCAGGAGTAGAGAAGCAACTTGAAGTATATGTGAGTGGCTCCCAGACTTCAAGACTTCTTAATTAATAGAACCCAGTATGTAGTCCTCGACGATGAGTGTTCAGCAGAGAGAAGGATATCGTCAGGAGTGCCGCAGGGAAATGTGGTAGGACTACTGTTGTCCTCTATATACAGAAATG
The DNA here is from genome assembly GCF_023898315.1 of Schistocerca nitens. Taxonomy (NCBI): domain Eukaryota; kingdom Metazoa; phylum Arthropoda; class Insecta; order Orthoptera; family Acrididae; genus Schistocerca; species Schistocerca nitens. Next base: position 352,610,761 of record NC_064616.1, read on the forward strand.
ATTTGGCGGACAGGGTGGGCAGCAGTCTACGATAGTTTGCTGATGATGCCGTGGTGTACGGTAAGTTGTGAAAGTTTGTTTCCCTCACTGTAGGAAGATACAAGACGACTTAGACCAAAATTTCAGTTAGTTTTATGAATTGCAGCTAGCCCTAAATGTGGAAAAATGTAAGTTAATGAGGATGAATAGGAGGAACAAACCTGTAATGTCCGGATATAGTATTACTAGTGTCCAGCTTGATAGAGTCAAGTCGTTTAAATATCTGGGCGTAACGTTGCAAAGCGACATGGGGTGGAATGAGCATAAGGAAACTGTGTTAGGGAAAGCAAATGGTCGATTTCAGTTTATTGGGAGAATTGTAGGAAAGAGTGGTTCACGTGTTAAGGAGACCGCATGTTGGACGCTGGTGCGACCTACTCTTGAGTACTGCTCGTGTGTTTGGGATCTGTACCAGGTTGGATTGAGTGAAGACATCGAAGCAATTCAGAGGAGGGCTGCTAGATTTGTTACCGGTAGGTTCGAACAAAACTTAAGTGTTACAAAGATGTTTCGGGAACTCAAATGGGAACTCCTGGAGGGAAGTCGGCGCTGTTTTCGCGAAACACTATTAAGAAAATCTAGAGAACCGGCATTTGAAGCTGACTGCCGAACGATTGTGCTCCCGCCAACATACATCGCTCGTAAGGACCTCTAAGATAAGATATGAGAAATTAAGGCTCATACGGATGCGTACAACAGTCGTTTCTCCCTCTCTCTACTTGCGAGTGGAACAGGAGGAGGAATGACAAGTAGTGGTACAGGGTACCCTCCGCCACGCTCCTAACGGTGGCTCACGAAGTACATATGTAGATGTAGGAGCAGCAGAAGGAGGAGAAGGAACACTGATCGCCCAGCACGTCGTTAAAAACCTTTCTTTCGGCTCTATCTGCAGTTGGTTCCGAAATTGTAAACCACCATCATTATATCCATGATATAGCTCTAACCGTTTGCAGTTTGTTTCCCTAAGTGAAGACAAGAATTAGGAGAGGACATGTTCGAGTGCAAATGAGATAGTGAATGTACTCAACAGTCCAGGAACGGTGGGAAAAATAAAATGGGGCGAGGAGTTGCGTGGAAGGATGTAAATGCGTAGTAAATGATGCGGATTTCTTAAATAAATTTAGAAATAAAGTGGAAGATGTACAAGACTTTCCTGACTGTGGCTCCTCTTTAGTGAAAAGCTAAAAAAAATTATTTCTTCGTTGGAGCTTAAATCGCAATTGACGTTGATGTTCTTTGAGTCACAACCAAAATTTTTGCGAATTATGAAGTCCGAACGGGAGTGCAGGTAATCCTTTTCGCAGAGCGTGAAAAATTTTATAATTTAACCATCGTTTCCACGAATATATCAATGTTATGGATGGAAGTGTATGTGCTATCTGACACAAAAGAAACAAACTGCTAGATTGCTAAGAAACTGTTTGTCATTGCCTATCAATGGAGGACTGTTTTTCAACTTTTCCCTAGCACTGTTACGAGTTTCATTCAAACCGTACTAATCGGTTGCTGAGCAGCACACAGCACATGAATTCTCACAATCACCCAGAAAATATAGTTACGAAGATTGACACAAAACGAATTACATCCGCTCTGCTAGTCTGTATACGTACCAGATGTGTTCATTGAGTGGTGGTAATTTAATGTGTCACGAATTTGAACACAAAAACCTCTGTGTTCCTCACTCGCAGGCCGTAAAACGTTTGCGCATGCCATTTCCCGTGGCGCAGCACAGGCGCTAAGCCGGTTTCAGCTTTCCGCGCAGCATACGAACGCATCTGTAGTAAACTGCTCGTCACTGCCATGGAGCTGATGAAACTCGTCACTGAGCGGCATAGTTAAAGCTCGAAAAATATGTGTGCACTAGTACCTCACGGTGAGCAATTCCTTATTAATGCGATCAGTCTCGTTTCTGCTGTAGTACGCAGTTACTCCACTGCGTATTAAAATCATGATCTAACATTCGCGGAATATCCATATGAATAATAAACAGCAACATATAGTCTCCTATCAGGAATAGGATCAGAAATTCTACGAATCAAACCAGCGACCTCCAAACGATTACCGTATTTAAATTGCATACGGATACTTCAGACTTATTGAAGGTGCAAACATTATTCTCGGAAAGGTGACTTGGACAGGTCTACCTGTCTGCGAGGTACTCGCCGCGGATTATGCTGTTGCCTGGCAGTCAGCTACAGTCCACGGCACGATATTGAGAGTGGATGGCATGTCTGTGAGAGTTAGTCAAAGTTTTAATCATCCCTTCAAATAAAGTTACCTAATGAACTTATTGTTTGTTTCCAACTACATGTTTGCAGTAAAAATTATGTTTCATGTAGAAGGGTACCGTGTCTTTCTTCCTGCTTACCTCTCGCGAATGGAGTGGAAAATTATTTTTGCACTTTATGTAACCTCCACCACATAACGAAAACGTGGGATACAGAGTACAGGTGCACTAGGGGTAATCGTAAGGTTTTAATTATCATCTCTAGAAAAGAAATTTACGAAAATAAATTTTAGTTTGATGCTGATAGATGTTTGTTGTACTGGTACAAATTAAAATCCCCGCGCCGTATTAACGTAGCACTCCTCTAGAGAAGCCACTACGATGTGGTGCAGGTTGTCTCTATTTCACGAATTGGGTGCGCTGTTTTCTATTGGCTTCTCCAGTGTAGTGTTACGGTAATATTGCAATAGGATTTTAATTACCAGTTATGTGTAAGGAAACAAAAAATTAATTAATTAACTTTCTTTCTTCGTGGGGATAACTGAAACTTGATGATTGTATACCGTACACCTGCAATCTGCAAGCAACGTTTTTGCTATGTGGCGTGATGGTGCCTCGTGTACAAGTATAATTTCCATTCCAAATGTAAATGGCTTTCAGATATTCCACGTTTGACTATAAGGTAAAGGTAAATATCTCGTGACCTGTCATAAATGTGCCGTTGATAACATGGGATTTTGGTCCTTGTTGGTGGATACATGTTGTGTAATGACGTAATTCAATTGCCCGAAAATGTTTATACACCTTCTTAAGCCAGACGGGCTGTGCGTGTTTCATACTCTCAAAATATTCCTTGTTTCGAAACGTTTACTTGCATCGGGAATGCATACGGTCCTGGTGAACTTTTATAAGAAGACTAGACCCCTTCTGGTTCAACATTTGAGAAACGAGTGGTTAAATTCAAACGTTGTACTTCTCTAGAAGACGTTACCCATGAGGGACGTCCAACGCTTAAACTATACATGAAAACATAAGATTAAATTTTCTCATGTTGGAAATTCAGGAGTGATCTTTTTTACTTGGTAAAAACTCGCTGAAACCAAGATCGCATGAATGTTTCTTTATTTACAACAACCGGTTTTTTGTTAACATCTTACACAAATGCCGGCGCAGTGGCCGAGCGGTTCTAGGCGCTCCAGTCCGGAACCGCGCAACTGCTACGGTCGCAGGTTCGAATCCTGCCTCGGGCATGGATGTGCGTGATGTCCTTAGGTTAGTTAGGTTTAAGTAGCTCTAAGCTCTAGGGGACTGATGACCTCGGATGTTAAGTCCTAGAGTGCTCAGAGCCATTTGAACCATTTGAACTTTACACAAATCACTCTGTACATGGTGAGGAAACTTGTGTCTATTACTTACGAAACAGTACATTTTAACAACGGTGCTAATATCGTTAGATTTACATCCACGGGACTACCAAATGCTGTAAGAGAGCTGAAGAAACCGTTTATTACACTTGCCATTCACTATATTTTACGAATGATTTGGATCCCGCATTAGGCCAAAAAGGGTTCCAAAGACGAACTAGGAACATTCCTATCAGAACATTTCGCTTGTTACTGGGATGATATACCATACAGAAAGTCAAGGTATGAACTTTATGGACTTTAAGCACGATGGTCAATACATATCGGCGTTGATGTCCGAGCGCACCTTAACACCGTTTCCTTGTAATTGGGTAGTTCCAGCTGGACACATTACACCGTCTCCATCCATAATTCACAAGGAAACCGCACGGGAATCGCATTTTTCTATATTTATCGTATGCGAACTTCAGAATTCAGATAACAGTCAACTACAAAAGATATACGTTATTCTAGAAAGTTTTTGAGAAAAGCGACATTCAAGTCTTTAATACCCTAAGCAAAGAATATTTTTCAACAGCCAAAGTGGCTGCGTGATAGCATGCTCGATTACCAAGCAGGCTGCTTGGGTTTGATTCGCGGCAGTAGTAATTTTGTAAACAATGATGTATGTTCATTACCTTGAGACATAAAATACACAAAAAGGGGAAAAATTAATTTTCAGTAATATAAATACGACTTGAAACCATGCAGTAGGCAGGCGATCATTATTATAATAGTCAGTACTTCTGAATTCAGACTGAGTCGCAAAGGCAAAAGTCTCACAGGAATGAGTTTACTGCACAAATCACGCTTTTCAGAATTTTTCCATGGTCAGATATCTATAAAAATTAAATACAAAAAATTTTCTAAAACATAGTAATGGATAGTTATAGAGCCTCACTTTATTGCAGCCACTTGGCACTAACTGTACTAAACCTATCGAGGAGCAACGCCTGCACGTAGGTATTGCGTTTCAAGTGGCATGGAAACAAACGTTCGCAGAATATAGACTCAACAATGCCGAGCACGAACCAGGAAGACAATTTTGCCATGAGGTGGCTACAAAATATATAATGGTGCTTAGGCGCATGAACTAATTATTATACCATGTCTGTGATGGTTGTGAACCAACTTATCATTTGGGACATACAAAATGTATTCTTTATACTGGTGGTTAAATTTCGAAACATTACGTGCCGCCACACATCGTCAAAAGCTGCAATCACAACAACTGTGTGATATGATAAGAGACAAAAATCAATTTATAAAATATCAATACAAGCATATGTCTCGAAGGTAAATACAGGCAGTAAAAATAGGAAGGAAAATATATTATTTTCGTTGAAACTAGGACAGAACATCTGTCAAACCTAAATCCGGTATCAGAACGTACCAAAATATGCGCAACTGCGCTTACTTCAAATCGAAAAATCATTTTCTGATAATGGGTACAATCAGTATTGTTTTATAAATCTAAGGAAATATTTCAGTATAAACGAAAATCAGTAATGTAAAACTAAGATGCGATACTTGGTGCAATGCACGTTCAAACATTAAAATCGTAGCGTTTTGTGGTGCTTTACGAAATATGTAAACTCAGAGAGTGAAACACGTACTATACTTGTACAAATTAAATCATAAAATATAATACATAGACGGTAGAAACTCGAGGAGGGTGGCAGAAGGAAAGCGGGGGGGGGGGGGGGGGGGGGGGGGGAGGGCGTTACAGGGCAGATGCCCTGTAAAAAAATTAAAAGGAAACAAAAGAGTTTGTCGGAATTTGGCATTGTTACCACACAGTACCCGAAGTGCACAGCCGGACAAATAACAAATGCTGAAAAATATTGAAAAATCGTATGCTATGTGAGCGGATCGGTTCATTCAAAATTCCATGTTTGTTAGCATCAAAATGATCATGAATCTCAGTTTCTTGCAAAATGTCTAAGTCTAAGCCTTTTGGCTCTATGTGGAAGAACGTTAGAGATGTTCAAAACGTATCTAAACGATGCCTCTCGTCACTGAAATGACAACACATAGCAAAAGCGCTTTTATTACAGTGTTCGCTGAATATGTTTAGAAAGTCAAGCCCTGTCTGCCCAATGTAGACACTGTCATGGGGACCACAAGCGACCTCATATAATCGCAAGTCGGTAAATTTATAGTGCTTTTTATTAACACATGTACGAAAAGTTTTAAGTTTCTTGCACGTCTGGAAGCCAATTTGTTTATTGACTTTCTTAAATGCATTGACATTTCGTTCACAGAAGTATCCTGTACAGGATGTAGAAGGAAATTTAGATCTAATCTCGGGAGGATGGGGAACAGATTTTTATCTTCTAATGAACGGTTTTCTGAGCTATTTGTGTGATTATATTAATTTCTTTTCCAACACATGCAGGGTCTCAGCCAAATTTAGCTAACCTGTTGAAAATGACGTTAGAAATAACGCTTATGCGCGTGCAGGTGGCATTATCGACATTCATAATCAGGTCAGTGGTGCATGGTTTCCTAACGATATCTAAACAAAAGTCTGTAGACTGCCTAGTAATATTTAAGTCTAAGCAGCTAAGACTTCTAATTTATTCGAACCCTACTGTGAAGTGTAGGAATGAAAGCAAGAGATTGAAGGAGCCTGTCAAATCGGTCAGATCTGATTCTGTTCTTCTAAGTGAAACAAAACATCGTCTACCTACGATACAAAATTATATTATCAGACACTTTCGTATTATTTGCAGAGAATTTTCTTTCGAGATGAATAATGAAAACTTCGGCTGAAAAGCCAGAAAGGCAGCAACCCATTACCAGGTCGCTCTTTTGAAGGTAAGTCTCACTGTTAACTGTAAAACAATTAAAGCCTAGCGGTATACGCAGCAGATCTAACGGTTCAAAAACCTTCCCCTACTTTAAGTTTCGGATACATTTGTATGCTAATTGGTTTTAGATATGGAAGCCATTACTGCCTCATGAGGATTCTTAGTTTTTCTTAATAACATCGCCGTCTAATAACTATTTTTGATGAACCACTTATCCTTAAAAGTGAGCGCAGTTTTTAGTTTAGCATAGCAAAAAATGTTAACTTTAAAATTTGGTCCTTGGCATCCATCCAAAATTTGTCGTATTGGCATATTATTCTTATGGACCTTTAATTGTGACCGAAGAATTGGTAGTTTTCGAATCATGGAGATTGGTCTGTGTTTAGCATAGGGGGTTGCAAAAAGTTAGAAATTTTCAAAAATTTCTTCATGTAAGGCGGTTCGTTACAGCTTCCACTGTCATTAGAACGATAGAAAAGCAATGCCCTATGGACACAATACGAGTCCGATATAAAGAAATCAATCATTCTCGTGATGAAAACTCTTTTTTATAAAGGGGCTGAAATTTCAGTCTTCCCGCTAACGTAGATACTAAACACTATTAAAGGAACTGTGGACGAAATAAAAGTGGTATGTAAGATGCATAAGGTCCCACAGCTTCTATAGGCCGTTTTCTATGTCCACTCGAAAAGCAGTCTGTAAACCTGCTCCTACAGGCTCATTTTCAAATTCTCTTTTCACCATCGTAAAAACGTTGAATGGAAAATTGCTCGAAAATAAGGTAGTTATTTGCAAATTCAACTAAAGATAGCTCTGTGGTCCTTATATCGGACACTGATTTTATACATCATACATTGGATTTCTTTCGTTCTAATAACATAGTGCAAGCTGTAAGGAACCCTCTACCTAAATTTGAAGAAATGTGCGAAGATTCGAACTTCCTTTTGGCTACCGAGTATGCTAAATGCAGACAAATCCCCATGAATCCAAAACTAACAGTTCTTCGGTCACAGATGATTCTCCATAAGAATAATGCATAAGCATGTCACGTTCTGGGTAGATACGAATGTCCAAATTATAAAATTAACACTTTTTGCAATGTTAAGCTGAATCTGCGTTCACTTTTAAGAATACGCGATCCATCAAAAATACTGACGAGATGGCGATGATTTTAAGAAAAACAAAGATTCCAAATGAGACAGCTATGGCGTTACTGGGTATAACCAATATCTATATAAATGTTCCATTTGAACAGACTCTGGAGAGCGTAAAACTTAATCTCTTTATGTACTGAAACATACAGTAGGGGAAATTTTCTGAACCGTTAGATTTGTTGCGTATAACGCTAGTCTCTAATTGTTTTACTGTTAACGATAAGAATTATCTTCAAAAGGACGGCGTGGTAATGGGTTACAGAATTTCTGACTTTCCGGCTGACCTTTTCAGTAATTACCTCAAAAGAAAATCCATAGCAATTAATAGAGCAGTGGCTATTAATATAACATTGTATCATGTTTAGGTAGACGATGTTTTTGTTGCACACAGAAGAACATAATCAGATGTGACCGATTTTGCAGGCTCCTTCAGTATGTTGCACTTAGTAATACGCTTCACTGCAGGCTTCGAATCAAATAGAAGGCTTACCTATTTAGACTAAACTACTACTAGGCAGTCTCTAGACTTTCGTTTAGGTATCTTCAGATAACCATGCACCACTGACCCGATTATCAGTGTGGACTCACGCAACTCTCGCACTCATAAGCGTGCTTTTTTTCAGTCAGTTTTCAACAGGTTAGCTGATCTTGACTGAAGTCCACCATGTGTTAGAAAAGAAATTGATGTAATCACACAACTAGGTCTGCAAAACAGTTACGATGTACTTGCAACAGGGAACATTGTGAATAGGGGTTTCAATAGAAGAAAAAATCTATTCCCCATGCTCCCGACCATAGACCTAAACTTGCATCTACATCCTGTACAGGCCACTTCTGTGAACGAAATGCCAATGCATTTAAAAAAGGCTCTATACAAACTCGCTTCCAGAGGTGAAAGAAACTTAAGACACTTTGTGTACATGTGTTCACAATAACTAGAATAAATTTACCGAGTTGGGAGTATATGAGGTCACTTGTTGATCCTGTGATAATGTCTACATTGTGCAGACAGGGCTTGACCTTCTAACCATATTCAGCGAACCCTGTAATAAAAGCGCTATTGGTATGGGTTGTCATTTCAATGATAAGAGGCATCGTTTACATACGTTTTGAAAATTTCTAACGTTCTTTCACATAGATCCAAAAGGCTTAGACTTAGACACTTTCCGAGAAACTGAAATTTATAAACATTCTGATGCTAACAAACATGGAATCTTGAATGAACAGATCCGCTCACATAGCATTCGATTTTTCGATATTTTTCAGCATTTGTTATTTGTGCGGCTGTGCACTTCGGGTACAGTGTGGTACTAATGCCTGATTACGACAAACTCTTTTGTTTCCTTTTAATTTTTTTACAATGCATCTGTCCTGTAATTTCCGCCCCCCCCCCCCCCTCCACACTTTCCTTCAGACACTATCTTCTAGTTTCTTCCGTCTATATATTATATTTTATGATTTAATTTGTACGATTACAGAATGTGTTTCACTCTCTGAGTTTAGATATTTCGTAAAGCACCACAAAACGCTACCATTTTTATGGCACCAAGTAACATATTTTAGTTTTACATGACTAAGTTTCACTTGTACTGAAACATTTCCTATGTTTTATAAAATAATACCGAAATGATTTTTCGATTTGAAGTGAGCGCAGTTGCGCATATTGGGTACGTTCTGATACCGGATTTAGGTTTGACAGACGTTCTGTCTTAGTTTCAACGAAAATAATATATTTTCCTTCCTATTTTTACTGCCTGTATTTATCTTCGAGACATATGCTTGTATTGCTATTTTATAAATTGATTTTTGTCTCTTATCATAACACACAGTTGTTGTGATTGCAGCTTTTGACGATGTGTGGCGGCACGTAATGTTCCGAAATTTAACCACCAGTATAAAGAATACATTTTTTATGTCCAATATGATAAGCTGGTTCACAGCCATCTGAGACATGATATAATAATTAGTTGATGCGTCTAGGCGGCATTATATACTTTGTGGTCACCTCATGGCAAAAATATCTTCCTGGTTCGCGCTCTCCGTTGTTGAGTCTATTGTCTGCTAACGTTTGGTTCCCATGCAACTTGAAACGCAACACCTACGTGCAGGAATTGCTCCTCGATAGGTGTAGTACAATTTGTGCCAAGTGATTGCAATCAAGTGGGGCTCTATAGCTATCCATCAGTATTTTTTATAAAATATTTCAGTATTTGATTTTTTGTAGATATCTGATGATGGAAAAATTCCGAAACGCGTGATATGGGCTAAATCTCATTTCTTGCCTGATTCTTGACTTTTACCTTTGCGATTCAGTCAGCCTCAATGCAGAAGTACTGATCATGACCTTATAATTAAAAAAAATTGAAACTATGTTTCTTTACAATGTTTCGCAAGTGATCGTTAATTAATAATTTATATTTTCTATGAAAGCGGGTTTTTTTTTGTGCGATATCTAATTAAAAATAAGGAGACGTACATTAGCATAAAAATGACATATGTGCTAATTAACATTATTTGTTGGATTTCGTATTTAAATGAAGTATGTAGTTGAAATAAATCAAAAACAAGAAAAAATTAACTATCTGAAAAAAATTCACTCCAATGATCCAACGAATATCAGTCTCGAATGTTACCCGATTTTTTCTCATCTTTATGTATGTCAAACTTAACTGAAAGGGTCACAAACATGCACTTCGATTAAAATTCTACCACAGAGCAGCGCGGCCTATAGAAAATCGACCTTATTTTATGGTGTTACAGGAACTCGCAAATTTCAACGGCAATCTTCTCGTGAAATTTTGAAAGTTTCACGGAAATGCTTACATCTGACTTATGAGCTTCACATACCATAAATGTCAAAAAAAAAAAATACGGAATCCCATTGCCGTGTTGCATCCTTATCAGATAAAAGGAATCTTCTTTCTTCTGTTGGTTTACCTTTACGTCGGTTGAAGCCATACCTTTCATCGACGAAGTCACTTCTTGGTACCTGTTGTGGAAGCTTGTGTGTCACTTGTACAATATAACAAATAATGCATCAAATAATATACTTTGCGATATATGGTTGATATAAATCTTTGTACTTGTTGCGGCATGAGGAATATATTTGCTGTACAGTGCCTTTATTTTCTCCTTACCTTTTATTGTGAACAGCAGCATCTGATTAACGTTTAACTGAGGCAGAACCCTCGGAATACTGTTGTATTGTGATTGTTCTCTATGTGGTGCGATATACGACGCTGTAACTAACAGTAAGTCTTCCTTAAGATAGCATGTTCCATGGAATGTACTGGAAGGTTCTGATTTTTATCAAAACTGCGCAGTAAATCCTAATATTCACTCGTTATGTTTGTGTCTCAATGTTTCTCATATTTAATGGTAGCATTTTTTCCCAGGTCTCCTGCCGACAGAAAGTAATTACACGCAAGGGAACTACGTAGTAGAGATTCCAATTAGATTTTGCTAGTTAATAGTGCCAAAGATGGTTACCAAAGGTCTTTGAGGAAAAATTTCCGGAACGGTAGTGAAGAATGTGAGCACAGGAGAGCTGAGAGCTTTTACTGCGGGCATGAAAGACTGCAGCAATGCGGTGGGCCATTGAGACGCCGCTGCGGCCACTGCACGTCAAAGAGCGGAGCCAGCGGCCGTCTGAAAGGGTCCTTCATTTATATTCCAGCTGAGGCGTGCCACATTATCGTACACTCCTAACTAGTGACAATTTTACTAAAATTACAAACAACTTTGTGGCTCCGGGTCTCTGCTGGTGCTATTTAAGTCATTTTACATAGCCTACAAAATTTGTTAATGAGTACTATGTGACGTATAGAGCATAAAAATACGTAATAAATTAAAAGGAAACCAGTATGTCCGTATTCTTTGTTCCCAGTTCTCTGTAAGAAAAGGGGATATGAAATATACAAGGAAACTCTCGGTAATCATCATTTGTTCTCGGAGATAATGCACAAATGCTTCATCTTGCAACAGCTACGGCCTTGTCTAGTTGTATTCAGAGTCACGCTAAAGGGAAGGAACAGACGATACATTGGGATTTCACGTGAAATCAGCGGCGACGAGTGGAAATGTGTGCCGGACCGATGCAGCTGATTTCATCAGTTCCTCCCCTTTTCTTTCACTAAACGACCCCTCCACCTTCAGTTTACATAATATACATAATGTACATCACAGATGCTGATTCCGCATGGTGTCCGTTCTTTCGGACATGCCAAAAAGAATAAACATCACGCATTGATATAAAAATAAATTTATTTTATCTGCATATCAACCCGAAACGGTATTGAATCCCGGACATTACAGAGTGTTACTAAGCTTTTCAAATTATCATCCTAACATCTGCGTTATTTCAAAGATTAAGGAAATTCTTTACAATGTTATAAAAACCGTTGCGCGTTGAACTAGACCATGAGTCCACTGGTTTCCTCATTAACATGGAATACACAGACTTTACAGACGGTTGTTGTTTGATATGAGATTCATAATCGAAATTTATACTTTTCATAATACGCTTTAATCCTATATTCGATGAGAATTGTGCCTGATACCAGGTAACTTTAATCAGAGAGTTCAAACGTTATTTTTCTTGTGTTAACGTCATTTCTGCTCTTTATAGACAGTTTTTTCTGTGATAAAGTAAAAATCAGAACACAAAGGCAGTTCGGGGACAACTGTGGCTGACAGGGTTTTGAACTAAGCGCTTAGAACTTCCTCGAAGCTTGCTGGGCAGCTAATTTTCTTGGCGTTGAATTTCTTCGGCGTAGCTCTTACATGATGAAAATGCAGAGGGTATTATAACATAAATGTGATGATGAATGACCTGGAAACTGAGGATATGATAATAAATAAGACGAAACGCGTCTAATTAGTATTTTGACAGCTACAATATTATTATAACTGTCTAATACTATATGATATTTTAATACTATATTTGTTAATTAAATTTAAGAACAGAAGTAATGAAACTTATAGTTAAATCTCTCGTCGTCGGTGTGGTTGGTAGTGTCTCACATCTTCGCCAATCAGTCAGATCATACAAAACAGTAAGAACCTTGGAAATTTGAACGAAGCGTCTTATATGGTGACATGTGGCATTTTGTGATGTGATTTGGATTTCTCATACGAGGAAATTCCCAAACTAGAGTCTCTGTCATGTTCACTATAAACAAGAAAATAAACTATTATTACACTCTGTTACGATTATTGATGGATTATTTTCATGTAGGATGCATGATAGAGAATTTCAGTATTTTTTGTGTAAACTATTTACAGCGGAAAACAGAATGATAAAGATTTATTTCAAAGTTGTCTTCGATTCGAGGAGTAATGAACGTATTTTTTTAGAAGCGCGAGCGAAGAACGAATAATAGTAAATTGCTCAGCAGCATCTAAAAGCTTGTGTTTGTAATAAAATTTCAGCACTGCACGGGTACCACTAGGAGCATCACAAGGAGACAAAGGGCGTCTCAGTTTACAAAGGAAGTTGTGCTGGTAAATTTCCTCCAATTTTGACTCTTTCGATGCTATTTTACTCCACAAAGGACAGCAAACAACAAAGTAAATAGGAAAATTATTAAGTAACGAGAAACGACATCGTATGAAGATCTGTTATCAGTTTTTGTAGCTACCAAAATTTCATCTTAATTTTGGGACAGCTCGGGTGCTAAGTGTACGATGTCAGATGAGGACATCTTAGAAGACTAATCGCCAACTTACCAGTTCCCTTGATGTCTACAGTAAATTTGCTGTAGCGTCCTTCACAGCCTAAAACATCACAGTAAGAAGGAGATCATGACAATATGAACTTAATCAGTCTAGCTGATACTGTTATTTCCTTCTCTGAAGTAAAACATTTCAAACTACGTTTTGGACAATCCGCATGTTAGCTTCACTTTGCACTGTAACACACCTTAGAAATGACATTGATATGACTATCTCGGTATTCTCAAATAAAAAACATTAGTTTCTTAACATCTAATGTGACGTGAAACTTAACTAATTTTGAAACTACGCTACTGAATCACTTGTCAATGACTAAGATGTTGAAACTGAACTAATGTATCAATAATGAAATAAAAAAGTCAGTTGGAGAGTAACATCGTTACTTCGACAATAATTTTAATTGACATCTTGAAAAGCAATATTTCAGGCTCTCAGAATTTGAATTATCTGGTGAAAATATTATGTAGAATGCAAGTCTCGAAAAGCAAAGTCAGACTCAAGAAAGGCTGCACAGTTACTGAACAGAGATTGGTGATCTTTGTGCAGTTTTATTAGCATTGGTTATGCAAATGTTAAAAGTCTTACGATATGCAATCCAAATATTTCTCAAAAAAGTTGTGTATTTAAAATTGAAGAATTTGCATGCCGAGTTGGTAATAGGGACGAGCACTTACCGTGGTCATTCGAGTTTTAGACATGTTGAGGTTTTGGAGCTGTGGGAAGCGGTTGAGAAGCAGCAGGTCGAGTGTATCTTCGGTTGCGTTGACGACTTTGATTGCAGAAGAAGTCGGAGGTGCGAAGTCGAGGGATGTGACTACGACGGGCACGAGAGCGCGCGTCTCGTCGTCAGCAGGCATGTCGGCGTCGAAGTCGAACCCCTCGGGCTGCGGAGCAGCATCGTCCGCGGCCGCTGCGGCCACGGCAGCGACGGCTGCCAGCACAGCGACCAGCGAGCGGGCGCAGAGGGCCATGGCAGAGCTGCGGCCGGCCAGCTGCGGAGTCGGAGTCGAAGTGCGGCTGTGGCGCGCCGACAGCGGCTAGTATAGGCGCCGCGCTCCGCCCTCCGCGCACGCGCCCGCAACAAGTCCTGCTGCGCCGCCCCCCACCCCCGCCGCCCACCCTGGCGCAGTCGCGCTCTTCGGCGCAGTCCCGCCTCACTTTTCCCATTATAAGGCGGGGGCGCTTCATATCATCTCCGACAATATTGATGCTACCGGCCATTCGTCATTTCTCTACACGACGCATTTCGGGATATTATCCCCATTTACACGTCCGATCTGCCAGTTCATTTGGTGCCGCCTCCTTTGACCTCACGCTGCTAGAGAGAAATGACTGAAAGTATGATAGACGCTTTGTGACGTTTAGCCAGATGATTTAACTAATTCTCTACACGACGCATGGGGCATTTCTGGATATTCCCTTGTTAGCGTACCGCTCAGACCTGTCAGGGCGGTATACCCTTTCTTCTGCCGTTGGGGTCTCTTTGATGTACAGTACGAATAGCGGAGGCGATAGGCATTGTTTCAGGGAACGGCCTGCAATCTGACGAGTCAGGGAGCCGTACAATGAACGCGAGGCTTGTGGTCGCTTTTAAAATATCGAAACATTTAGTTAACAGGAGAAAGACGAAATGAAAGGGCGAGTCATCTACGCAGGATTTATCTTACGTTGAATTTTTCATATAACTGGAAGAATGGTTCAAATGGCTCTGAGCACTATGGGACTAAACATCTTAGAACTTAGAACTTCTTAAATCTAACTAAGGATATCACACAAGTCCATGCCCGAGGCAGGATTCGAACCTGCGACCGTAGCAGTCCCGCGGTTCCGGACTGCAGCGCCTAGAACCGCACGGCCACCACGGCCGGCTACCTGGAAGAATGATAGCTGTTAATGGACACCCGTATGCCGGCCGTTGTGACCGAGCGGTTCTAGGCGCTTCAGTCCGGAACCGCCCTGCTGCTACGGTCGTAGGTTCGAATCCTGCCTCGGGCATTGATGTGTGTGATGTCCTTAGGTTAGTTCGGTTTAAGTAGTTTTAAGTTCTAGGGGACTGATGACCTCAGATGTTAAGTCCCATAGTGCTTAGAGCCATTTGAACCATTTGACACCCATATGAAATATGGGATTGTATTCCGGCCAGTCACGTTAATATGACCACCTGTTAAAGGGACGTATAAACATCTTTTGCAGCGCGAGACTTGCAGGAAAGAAGTCAGTGAGGTTCTGGAAGGCACCGACAGGAATGTGGAGCCACGCCGACTCCAGTGTCGTGACCAGGTGAGGTAGGTTTCTCAGCGCCTGCAGCTCGATCCAGGTGGTACCACATATTCTCGATTGAGTTTAAATCCGGGGAGTCTGGTGGCAAGGGGAGTACGGTAAACTCATCCTGGTGCTCTTCGGACCACGCACGTACACATTAGCTATGTGGTAGTTGGCACCGTGACGAGGAAAAACAAACTGCATGTAGGAGTGGATATGGTCCTCGAGCATAAATGCATACTTGTGTAAATCCACTATGCAGTCCAGAATGATGAGATCACCTATCGAACGCCATGAAAACATTCTCCAAACCGTAACACTCCCTCCTCCAGCCTGGACTCTTCCGCTGATTAGCCGGCCGGAGTGGCCGAGCGGTTCTAGGCGCTTCAGTCTGGAATCGCGCGACCACTACGGTCGCAGGTTCGAATCCTGCCTCGGGCATGGATGTGTATGATGTCCTTAGATTAGTTAGGTTTAAGTAGTTCTAAATTCTAGGGGACTGATGACCTCAGATGTTAAGTCCCGTAGTGCTCAGAGCCATTTGAACCATTTGAACTTCCGTTGATTGTTTCAGGGTGTTTGCTTTCAGAAGTTTCACGCCGATGGAGCGTGAAACGTGATTCATCTGAAGAGGCCACCTATCGCCACTCGGGAGACGTTCAGTATTGGTGTGCAAATTCCAGTCTCCGTCGCCGACGAACAGCAGTGAGCACTGGTGCATGAACCAGGCGCCTGCTGCTGAGGCCGATACGTAGCAAAGTTCGCTGAACGGTCGTTGAGGAGACACTGTTGGTTCATTTTGGCTCTCAGTTGCTCAACACTTCCCGTACACATCTCCGCAGCTGTTGTACACCCTTCTCATCTACGGCCCGTTGTGAACCACTTTTGCCTCGGCACCGGTTTTGGATAGCGCCATTTTGCCATTCACGGTATACTTTAACCACAGGAACAGTTTACAGACTTAGCCGTTCCGGATATGCTTCCTCCCTTGGCCCGAAAGCCAGTGATCATGCCCTTTCGGAAGTCTGCCCAAAAAGCATTATATACACTCTACTGTTAGTACTGCCACTTGCCGTCTGTGAGCGGTTATTGCACGTTGACTTCGAACGTAGGCGGTGTCACACTAATAGGACTGGACGGTATAATCTCAACAGTGTGTGTGTAAGAGCTAAAGATCACAGTGACTGGTATTAAACAGTAAGTTCCAAAAAGTTTGTGTAACTTAGAACGATCGTATTTCCATATTTTCCTTGTCATTAATACTACATACCAATAACGACTTTTACAGTGGTCGTTTTGGTTAGGGCACGCGTTAACGGGTAGTATAAAACAAAGTCTACCAGTAGATGTGAGCTGCACTTTTAATTAAACAGTTGAAATGCCGAAAATGAATTAAATTGAAATACCAGTTTACTAGTAGAGAGCTTAAATTTTCATTTACATATCCGGCTACCACTTTATTACGAGAAACGTCTGTTGACCTCACGGCCGCGCGGGCTTAGCCGAGCGGTCTTAGACGATGCAGTCATGGACTGTGCGGCTGGTCCCGGCGGAGGTTCGAGTCCTCCCTCTGGCATGGGTGTGTCTGTTTGTCCTTAGGATAATTTAGGTTAAGTAGTGTGTAAGCTTAGGGACTGATGACCTTAGCAGTTAAGTCCCATAAGATTTCACACACATTTGACCATTTTTGACCTCATTCTGTTACCGATAAATGGCGGATAATATGTTAGAAGCTTTGTGGCTTTTAGCCAAGTGGTTTTAATTTTCCACCAATGTCTTCCTTAAAAAATAGGTACATATTCGAGGTGTACATAGAAAAGTGTAGTATAGCGGGGATACCCAACAGCACTTAATTGCGCGGCTCTTATGGCTTTCGACAGTAATCGAGGGGGATGGAGGCTTAATCCACGCATGGAAACTTAGTAATCGTCAGCAGCGAAGAAAGTTCAATGCCAGAGGACGTCAGGTTGTCATACGTCCGTATACAATAAAACTCAGATGACAAAATAGCAGTCACCCAATGAAAAGAGCATACTTGTCTCTTTGGACTGCTGTGGATGGTGTAGAAATGCTACAGGGTCGTCATAGAGCACTCCAGTGCTGACGAGTTATGGCAGTTAGGTGATGTTATGTGTAAAGTCTGTTGTGTGGAATCAGCACAATAGCATGGTTCGGCGTGGAGACATGACGGAATGGCAGAAAGGAGATACTGTGCCTGAAGGGGCCCATGGCCACACCGTAGATGAAGGTCAATGAGAGTTCATATCAAATGGCTCTGAGCACTATGGGAATTAACTTCTTCGGTCATCCTTCCCCTAGAACTTAGAACTACTTCATTGTAACCAACCTAAGAACATCACACACATCCATGCCCGAGGCAGGATTCGAACCTGCGACCGTAGCAGCAGCGCGGTTCATGACTGTAGCGCCTAGAGTTCATATCAAATCTGAACTGAAATGATGTTGTCACTGAATGCAAGTGAGAGCCAACCAGTTTACAAGCGATAACCGTGACGCGAACTGAATTCAATGAACGTCTACAGTTAGTAACTCACAAAAGGCAATGATTAAGGTGGCACATAAAACTACTCATTTGTAACTGGCAAGACAGAAATTGGGCAGTAACTGGCTGGAGGCGTATGATGTGATTCGACGAGTTGTAATTCTGCCTCTTTTCTAAGGGTGCAAGGCATCACACGCACTGACGTGCCAGAAAGCATTTAACGTATAGTACGTGGAGGTTGTGCATTATGCAAGAGGTTGTTTTGTAATGATACGTTAGTGTTGCTTGTTCGCTTTTCTCTCTAAGCAGTATTAATATGGGATCTCTGAGAATCGTTTAACGCTCGTCAAATCATATCTTTATGAAGCAAAAGCAAATTTTTATTTCTGGAGACTACCCACCTAATATAACTGTAACAACTCGAAGACACAAGTATAACGGAAGGACATGTACACTCAATAGCAAAAACAATGGGTCACTGTACACAAAACTGCAGAAAAGTAGGACCACTTGGCGATATCAGCACCAGGTGTAGCGAAATAAGCGCTGTATCGTTTGTGAAATACAGAGGCGAGCGAGTGTGCCAAGCGGTTCTAGGCGCTTCAGTCTCGAACCGCGCGACCGCTACGGTCGCAGGTTCCAATCCTGCCTCGGGCATGGATGTGCGTGATGTCCTTAGGTTAGCTAGGTTTAAGTAGTTCTAAGTTCTAGGGGACTGACGACCTCATATGTTAAGTCCCATAGTGCTCAGAGCCATTTGAACCATAAAGCGTCTGTGCGCAGTGCACAAGTATTGCACCATAATTAGGAATAAAATTAAAAGTAAAAATTGCTTTTTAAAACTTTTTCAACATATACTTTAAAGTAAGATGTCAGGTCTTACAGTGATTAGATCAATTGTTTTCCTAAATACATCGTTTTACGGGAAATATTAGCTGCGCTACATGATAAAGCTAGAATGCCAGACATTGGTCATAATGTGCAGATGTATGTCAAAATTAACTGGTGCAAGTCTCAACTTGATTAAATAAATATTATAACCAGAATCCGAGTTTTTAAGAAACATTGAAGGCGGTAAATATTAAACTTAGAAATGTCAAAATCTGTATGATGCTTCAGTTCAACCTAAAAATAATGACTAGGCGACCGCATTAAGTTACCACTAATAGCTTCCGAGTAATTTGATGAAAACTAAAATAGGAACTAAAACGTCCTTAACTGTAGTACATTAAGTATCTGTAATTTTAATGCTAGAAAATTTTGGTTACAGCAAAAATAATATAACAAGTTTTAGGACCGTTATGTTAATAACAACCAATACGAGGTCTCTTAAAGTTATAGTTGAGAGGCAATGATCTACTGTCAGTTCTATTCTAAAAATACTAGAAGGCAAAGTTTTTATTGCTTTATGCAAGCAAGCTGAAACTTTTTCTGTGATTTCAACCAACTTGCCTACATGAATGCAAAAATTAAGAAGGTTCTAATTAATTCATAACTTTGTCATTAAATATAGTGTTTGCGAGAAAGCGGTCGTTTAGAGACTGCTGCCGTGTGCATAAGGCAGATGACAGCAGGTGTTCTCCTAGCCGTCCGATGCGCCACATACATAAATACAGCCCGAGAGGTAAGACTACGCGTTCAGAGGGTTGGATCCCCTCATTCGAAGGCGCCAGATTGCAAAGCCTGGGCTACTCTCAGGTTGGAATCTCCGCTTTCGAAGATTGTGTCCGTCTGTCTGTCTGTCTGTCTGTCTGCCCGTCTGCCCGCCGCTTACTGCTGTAGCTGTTCGTTCGTTCGTCCGTCCGTCCGCATGCCTGCTCGCTGTCCGTCTCCGCCGCTACCGCTGCTGCCTGCTGTCCGTCCGTCCGTCTGTTCGCCGCCGCCGTCGCCGCCGTCGCCGCCGTCGCCGCCAGCCGGTGCTCGCCGCCGCCGCCGCCGCCGCCGCCGCCGCCAGCCGGTTCTCGCCGCCGCCGCCGCCGCCTGGTCGCCGCCGCCGCCACCGCAGCCGCCGTCCGACCCTGGTCTTCGGCCGTCCTCGTCTTCCTCCGTCTTTGTCTTCGTCTGCCCCGGTTTGTGTCCTTTCCTTTTCGTTCTGTGCGTTATTGTTTCTCCCTGTCATCATGTCCGCCCCCACCACCACCGCCACCACTACCACCACCGCCATAGTTTACACTTCCCCTTCCGCCGCCTCCACCACTATAACGTGGTGTGCCCAGTCCCACCCCCCTCCTTCCATCCCACCTCTTCTCACTCTCCCTTCGCCCTCGCTCTTTGTCGCCCCCTCTCCAGCTTCTTCCTCCCGCTGCTCTCGATCTGATCCTTTCCCCCCACTCCCCCAGCCTGTCACTGCAGCTCCGGCTAGGGTGGTGGCCCGTCGGGCCACTGTCCATGCCCAGCTCTCCCCGTCGCCTTCGCCATCACCGCCGCCACCGCCACCGTCATCGTCATCGTCGCCATCGCCTTCGCCTTCACCGTCACCGTCACCATCTCCGGCGCCGACTCCTGCCCCGGGACCTGCCACTCCCCGCCACATTCCAGTTGTTCCCATCCCCCACACCTCCTCCGCCGCCGTCAAGCGCCCCAGTGGCACCCCTGCCTCGTCTGCTCCAAAAAAGGCTCCGCTTCGTCCCCCTTCCCCCACCCCTGATGCCATGGATGTCTCCCCGCCCGTCCCTGCCCCCTCCTCCTCCTCCTCCTCTACCCCCTCCTCCTACCGCTACCTCCTCTCCCGTCTGGATCCCTCCCTCCTTGAAGCCCGGAACGTCACCCTCTTCCTTCGCCAGAATTGTCCTGGTGCCCCCATCTCCCTCCTCACTCCTCGCCGTGATTCGGTACTCATCTCCTCCCCCAGCCCTACCCTCCACACAGACCTCCTTTCCCGCATCCCTGTCACCCGCTTTGGCCCTCATGCCTCTCTCACCCCTGCTCCCTCGCCACTTCCCTCCCGCCAACCCCAACCTCCGCGTCGCCTGCCAACCCTTACCGCCATGATCACTCGGCTCAGTCCAGTGATCACGGAGGAGGAGCTGTTGGCGGAGCTTCAGGCCCATCCCCATCTGGAGGTGCGTGCGGTTCACCAGATCCATAACGCTGCCGGCCCCACCCGCCTTATGCGGGTTTTTTCTGAGCACGCCCCCTCCATAGACCGTCTCCTGAAGGAGGGTGCCCTCCTTTTTAACCAGCGTTATAAGGTTGACCCCTCCCGTTCCCCTCCTCAATCCCTGTGCTGCCAGAGGTGTCTGCGCTATAACGCGCACCCCACATCTGAGTGCTGCGAGGCCCCCACCTGCCCGCATTGTAGGCAAGCGCACTTCCTCAGGCAGTCTCCTAACCTCCAATCCCCTCCTTCCTGCAATACCTGCAATCTCCCCCATCCCACCTACTCCCAAAAGTGTAAAGCCCGACCCCCTCCGACCACTCCTGAACTCACCGTCCCTGTCCGTCCCCTGGACGCCCCCACCCCTCATGGCAATTCCCTTCGTCCCCCCCCCCCCCACCGCTGAGGACATCATCAGGTTCATCACCATCGTCCTTCAAAATGTTCATCCCTTTCAGCGCCCCCACACCCTCCAGCAGATCTCCCTTGCCGCCCGTTCCATATTCCAACTCAAGATGTACGCCACCTACTCCAACAACCAGGCCCATTTCACCTTCTCCCATCTTGACACCCTCGTCTAAATCCCTGTCATGGCACGACAGCAACGTATCCTTTTCAACAATATCCGCTCCCACTCCGCCAACAAGAACCTCTTCCTGCACACCCTTGCCACCCACCGCGTGGATGCCTTCCTCCTCAATGAAACCTTCCTCCAACCCCACCACTCCATCCACACCTCACCCTATCTTCTCCACCACTCCGATAACCCCCTCCCAATTGCGCGTGGCGGAGTTGCCATTGGTCACCACCGCCAGATCCCCGTTCGGCTCCAACCTCTCCTTCCCGACCCCACCGAACACCTGATCCTTAGTCTCTTCTTCCCCGGCCTTACCGTTACCTGCGCCACCATCTATGTCCGCCCTAACGCCCCTATTCCCTTCGACTTCCTCTCCCACATTGACCGTACATTCTCCTCCTACGTGATCGCCGCCGACCTCAACATCCATAGTCGTTCCGCTGCCCAGTTACGGCGGTGGCATCGGTTCCTCTCCTCCCTTCAAGGCGACCTCCTCCCCATCCCCCAGCACACCTGTCCCGAATCCAACTCCACTCCTGATGTTATCCTCTCCTCCCCCAACCTCCTTGGCCGCATAACGGTGGATGTCCTGGAGCCTATTGGTAGCGACCATCTCCCTGTCCTCCTCACCGTTTCAGACAGTCGTCGCCCTCGCCCCGACCCTCGTACTGACCCTCCCCCTAAGTATTTCCACGACTATTCCCGTGCCGACTGGAATGCCTACCGGGATACCCTTTCCACCCAGGTCGATAGCCACCCCTTCACCTACCACCACCCTGACGATGTCACCCATGCTGCCTCCTTTCTCCAGCAGACCTTGTCTGAGGCCTTGGAGGCCCACGTCCCTACTGTCGCCATCCACCCCCACCGTCCTACCTTACCCCCACAGGCCGTTCTCCTCCTCCGTGAATCCCGTCGTCTCTACCGTGCCTTCCTCCACACGTGTGACCGGGACACACTACGATGCCACCGGCAACTCCAGCGACACATTCGTAATTTGCTCGTGGCTAAGAAACGCCGGGACTGGCGACAGACATGCACCCGTTTAAATGCTACCCTACCAATCAACTCGTCCAAGTTCTGGTCGGCCTTCCGTCGCCTTACTGGAACTAAACCCTCCCCCTATTATCCTCTTCTCCATGATGATCACCCTTTCCCTGACACCCTTAGTAAGGCCAACCACTTTGCCTCCTACCTCTCCGATGTATTTTCCATCCCCGATGATCCCCAGTTCGATTACTCCCTCTTCCCAGATGTCCGCGATCGAACTGACACCTCCGTCCCTCCCCTCGCTCCTGGTTTCCAGTACTTGGACAACATTGCACACACGGAACTCAATGCCCCTATCACTACACAGGATCTCATTGCTACACTCCGCACAAAACGCAACACCGCTCCTGGTCACGATCGTGTCACCTACCGTCACCTTCGTGAAGCTCCTGTCTCTTTCCTCTCCACCCTGGCCAGGCTCTACAATGCAGTCCTGTCCACCGGTTACTACCCCAACCTGTGGAAAACCTCCCATATCCTCATGTTCCTTAAACCTGGCAAACCGCCGTCCGCCGTCTCCTCCTACCGTCCCATCAGCCTTACCTCGGTCTTCAGCAAGGTCCTGGAATCTATCCTCACCCAACGCATCCACCAGCATCTCCGCCAGCACCGCCTCCTTCCCGTTACCCAGTGTGGCTTTCGGCCGTCTTTCTCTTCCGACGACCTTCTCCTTCACCTCACTCATCTCCTTTCCGAACAGCTTAATTCCCGTCGCTCCGCAATCTTCCTCTCCCTGGACCTCGAACGTGCATATGACCGCGTATGGCATTCCGGTCTCCTCTTCAAGCTCCAAACCTTCGCCCTTCCCATTAACTACGTCCGTCTGATCGGCTGATCGGCTCCTTTCTCTCCCGCCGTCCTTCCTATGTCACCATCCATAACACAGATTCCTACACCTTTTACCCCTCTGCCGGTGTGCCCCAAGGCTCCGTCCTCTCCCCCCTTCTGTACCATTTGTACACGGCGGACATGCCGCCGCCGTCAGCCCCCGTCCACCTTCGACAGTTTGCCGATGACACTGCCTTCCTTGCCTTTGCCCCCACCCTACAGTGCTCCCAACACCTTCTCCAATCCCATCTTGACCGGTTCACCGCTTGGTGCAACCAGTGGTTGCTCAAGGTCAATCCCTCCAAAACCCAGGCGATCATTGTAGGCAAAACCACCCCTTCCTTCCGCCTCCTTGATTTCTATCTCACCATCTATGGCCGTCCTATCGCCCTCACTCCCACCCTTAAGTACCTTGGCGTCACCCTCGACCGTCGCCTCTCCTGGACTCCCCACCTCCGGACAATCCAAGCCAAGGCACGGTCCCAACTCAATCTCCTCAAGCTCCTCTCTGGCCGTACGTGGGGTCTGGACCCCTCCACCACTTCCACACCTATAAGTCCCTCATCCGCCCTATCCTTTGTTATGCCCATCCGGCTTGGATCTCCGCCCCCCCCTACCTTTTATAAATCCCTCCAAATCCTTGAACATCATGCTCTCCGCCTCACCTATCGCATCCGTCTCCCCTCCCCCACGTGGATCCTGTACAATCTCATCCCCTTCCCCCACCTCCTCCTTTTCTTTGAAAGGATGCGGATCCTGTACACCTCCCGCAAACTCGATCCTCCTCACCCGCTCGTCTCCCCGATCCTCTCCCACCCCCGCCCGCTGCCGCGCCTGTATTTGCACGTCCCACCCGGTCTCCATCTCTCCACCCTCCTTACCCTCTCCCAAGGTGGCTTCCGCCAGCTCCCCCTCCCTGATGATGTCCTCCTCCCCTCCATCTACCCCTCCTATCAACTTTGACCCTGCCCCACCCCCCACTTCCGGTGTCCTTTCCTTTAGGCACCCTCCCTCCCTTCTCTTCCCTTCCCTTCCCTTCTCTTTCCTTTTCCCACATCCCCTCCCTCCACCCCTCTTCCCCCGGGCTTCCCCTCCCCCTTCCTCCCTCCCCCCATTCTCCCCTGCCCGTGGCATCTCTGCTCTCCCCTCTCGCTCTCCCACTCCCCTTCCTCCTCCTCCTCCTCTCTTGGCAGGTCCCCGGACTCAATAGTGAACATTCGCGCGCCAGAGATCATCGACATCAGTATCTCGTGTGTGTGCTTCGTTTTGTGTTTCGTGCAGTTACGACTGCACTGTTCACCTGTGCCATCGCCATTCTCCGTGTTTTGTGCGCCGTGTCCACAAGTTTTAGTGTTTTTATCGTCCAACGTGAACGGCTTCATGTTTATTGTTTTTTTTTTGTATCTCCATTTTTTGCCCGCCGTTTTTTGTATTGTCTGTATCACCTCTGTCATGTTATTGTTCCACTTAAGGCTGAAGAGCAGCGTAATGTGCTGCTGCCAGCCCGCCTGTATAGGTGATTAAAATTACAATAAAGGAAACAAAAAAAAAAAAAAAAAGAAAATAAGACTACGCTTGAAGTAAGGGGTAAAGCGCTTGGCAGATTGTGCTTGTTATACCCCTTACTCAACCCAGCGACGACCCTGCCCCCACACTGCTGCATTACTCTGCACCTAACACTAATTAGGCCAGTGTTGGAGTACGTGCTGTGGTGTGGGGCAACGCGGCCGACTCGTCAATCGCAAAGCTACAGACGGTCCAGAACGAGGCGCTTAGGATAGCGCTTCACCTGCCACGAGATTTCAGCACCGGAGAATTCCACATAATAGGAGGAGTCCCCGTGCTTACTCACCGATTCCGGCAAGCGGCGCATCGTTTTTATACGGCCACGCAGAGGTCGGAGAACGAACTCGTCCGCAACCTGGGCTACCAGGTACATTGGCGCCCGACCACAAGGTGGCCAGACCTGTTGCTGGTGTAAAGAAACGCAGCAACATTAGCAAGAAGACCTTATAGCAGCAACGCAACCGTAAGGACGATTCCAACAAGACAACACTCAGCATCCCAAGAAAGAAGTAGGAAAGGCTTGGTCCGCTCACCCTACAACTCACAGGAGCATGAAGCTCCGTGAATTAGCGTAGCGTAGCGTAACACTAGGCTTCACTTCGCACTCTGCCACGGTGAGATCCATGTCTGTTAAACGCCAGAGTGCGTGCTGCCTCGGGTGACTTCAGAGACAGGCTGTTGCAAAAAGCTAATTTTTCAGTAATAATAGATAGTGAACTCGTGGGGACTGTACTCCATCCTGGATCGCTTAGATTTTCGATAAAGTAACTGTTAGTGTGCCGTTCGTGATATTTACAAATCCGCGTGGCAAGTAGTGACAATTAACTTTCACTTTTGTGACGAGCATTTAATTTGAGTATCAGTAGTCAGGGCAAAAGACAATTTGGTAAGAACTTACAGTGGAGGTCGCCTCTGAACTGCTCTCCCTCTCTAATACACACACACACACACACACACACACACATACATTCACAAAACAGTTGAATGCGGAAAACTGAGAATGTTGGTAACACTTAGAAAAACTAATGAAAATCTGTATTAAAATGATGGCAGTTACAGCGATGTGTAACAGAAACAGTGAATTGAAAGTGAACTATAAGATGTCCACCTGGTTGCCAGATGAGAAAAAGCAGTTTGCTTAACTGCAACGAATTAGAAGTTACCTGTAAGTACCTTTCCATTTCATAAAAAAGACGATAAAGAACTGTTTTTAAATCTATAACCTGGATGTGAAACCATAACCTATGTGTAAGAATGGACAAATCATGTAATATTTCAGGACACCCACTGAAGATGCCTTGTAAAAAAGGCGAAACGCGTCTGGGTGCATAAATAAAAATAAAAATTTCGATGTGCAGCATGCCAAAAAAGGCATTTTCTTTGAAACAACTCCATTCATATTTGCGCTAAGATCTGACTGATTTATTGTCGAATCTCAGAGAGCTGAAACTTAGTCATCTTTAAGATTTTATGACACACCGCCATTTTCTGGAA
The DNA here is from genome assembly GCF_023898315.1 of Schistocerca nitens. Taxonomy (NCBI): domain Eukaryota; kingdom Metazoa; phylum Arthropoda; class Insecta; order Orthoptera; family Acrididae; genus Schistocerca; species Schistocerca nitens. The sequence goes on from NC_064616.1 coordinate 352,637,507, forward strand.
CATCTCCTGCACAAAGGACATGCTACTAACAGCTGTCCAAACCCCCAACTTCGGGATTTTCCGCACATCCGATCCTTTGCTAACGCACGTGGCTCGCCTGCAGCGACTGCCGACTAGCTGGCCTACATCCGTGTACCGTCACAGTCCCTTATAGTTACAGGCTTGTTGCTTTACAGGTTAGTAGTAGTAGGAGCTTTATTCATCCGTAGACCTCTTTTTAAAAGGCTGCAGGATATGTCAAAGTATTTAAAAGTTTAGATCAATTTAAAATAAGCTAATTCGTATACATATACACTCCTGGAAATGGAAAAAAGAACACATTGACACCGGTGTGTCAGACCCACCATACTTGCTCCGGACACTGCGAGAGGGCTGTACAAGCAATGATCACACGCACGGCACAGCGGACACACCAGGAACCGCGGTGTTGGCCGTCGAATGGCGCTAGCTGCGCAGCATTTGTGCACCGCCGCCGTCAGTGTCAGCCAGTTTGCGTGGCATACGGAGCTCCATCGCAGTCTTTAACACTGGTAGCATGCCGCGACAGCGTGGAAGTGAACCGTATGTGCAGTTGACGGACTTTGAGCGAGGGCGTATAGTGGGCATGCGGGAGGCCGGGTGGACGTACCGCCGAATTGCTCAACACGTGGGGCGTGAGGTCTCCACAGTACATCGATGTTGTCGCCAGTGGTCGGCGGAAGGTGCACGTGCCCGTCGACCTGGGACCGGACCGCAGCGACGCACGGATGCACGCCAAGACCGTAGGATCCTACGCAGTGCCGTAGGGGACCGCACCGCCACTTCCCAGCAAATTAGGGATACTGTTGCTCCTGGGGTATCGGCGAGGACCATTCGCAACCGTCTCCATGAAGCTGGGCTACGGTCCCGCACACCGTTAGGCCGTGTTCCGCTCACGCCCCAACATCGTGCAGCCCGCCTCCAGTGGTGTCGCGACAGGCGTGAATGGAGGGACGAATGGAGACGTGTCGTCTTCAGCGATGAGAGTCGCTTCTGCCTTGGTGCCAATGATGGTCGTACGCGTGTTTGGCGCCGTGCAGGTCAGCGCCACAATCAGGACTGCATACGACCGAGGCACACAGGGCCAACGCCCGGCATCATGGTGTGGGGAGCGATCTCCTACACTGGCCGTACACCACTGGTGATCGTCGAGGGGACACTGAATAGTGCACGGTACATCCAAACCGTCATCGAACCCATCGTTCTACCATTCCTAGACCGGCAAGCGAACTTGCTGTTCCAACAGGACAATGCACGTCCGCATGTATCCCGTGCCACCCAACGTGCTCTAGAAGGTGTAAGTCAACTACCCTGGCCAGCAAGATCTCCGGATCTGTCCCCCATTGAGCATGTTTGGGACTGGATGAAGCGTCGTCTCACGCGGTCTGCACGTCCAGCACGAACGCTGGTCCAACTGAGGCGCCAGGTGGAAATGGCATGGCAAGCCGTTCCACAGGACTACATCCAGCATCTCTACGATCGTCTCCATGGGAGAATAGCAGCCTGCATTGCTGCGAAAGGTGGATATACACTGTACTAGTGCCGACATTGTGCATGCTCTGTTGCCTGTGTCTATGTGCCTGTGGTTCTGTCAGTGTGATCATGTGATGTATCTGACCCCAGGAATGTGTCAATAAAGTTTCCCCTTCCTGGGACAATGAATTCACGGTGTTCTTATATCAATTTCCAGGAGTGTATATTTACAGACTTCTAGTTAGACATAATCTGCATCTACATCTACATGATTACTCTGCAATTCACATTTAAGTGCTTGGCAGAAGGTTCATCGAACCACAATTATTCTATCTCCCTACCATTCCACTCCCGAACAGCGCGCGGGAAAAACGAACACCTATACCTTTCTGTTCGAGCTCTGATTTCTCTTATTTTATTTTGATGATCATTCTTACCTATGTAGGTTGGGCTCAACAAAATATTTTCGCATTCGGAAGAGAAAGTTGGTGACCGAAATTTCGTAAATAGATCTCGCCGCGACGTAAACCGTCTTTGCTTTAATGGCTTCCATCCCAACTCGTGTATCATATCTGCCACACTCTCTCCCCTATTACGTGATAATACAAAACGAGCTGGCCTTTTTTACACCCTTTCGATGTCCTCCGTCAATCCCACCTGGTAAGGATCCCACACTGCGCAGCAATATTCTAAAAGAGGACGAACGAGTGTAGTGTAAGCTGTCTCTTTAGTGGACTTGTTGCATCTTCTAAGTGTCCTGCCAATGAAACGCAACCTTTGGCTCGCCTTCCCCACAATATTATCTATTATCTGAAGTTGTTCGTAATTTTAACACCCAGGTACTTAGTTGAATTGACAGCCTTGAGAATTGTAGTATTTATCGAGTAATCGAATTCCAACGGATTTCTTTTGGAACTCATGGGGGATCACCTCACACTTTTCGTTATTTAGCGTCAACTGCCACATGCCACACCATACAGCAATATTTTCTAAATCGCTTTGCAACTGATACTGGTCTTCGGATGACCTTACTAGACGGTAAATTACAGCATCATCTGCGAACAACCTAAGAGAACTGCTCAGATTGTCACCCAGGTCATTTATATAGATCAGGAACAGCAGAGGTCCCAGGACGCTTCCCTGGGGAACACCCTATATCACTTCAGTTTTACTCGATGATTTGCCGTCTATTACTACGAACTGCGACCTTCCTGACAGGAAATCACGAATCCAGTCGCACAACTGAGACGATACCCCATATGCCCGCAGCTTGATTAGAAGTCGCTTGTGAGGAACGGTGACAAAATCTAGAAATACGGAATCAACTTGAGATCTCCTGTCGATAGCGGCCATTACTTCGTGCGAATAAAGAGCTAGGTGCGCTGCACAAGAACGATGTTTTCTGAAACCATGCTGATTGCGTATCAATAGATCGTTCCCTTCGAGGTGATACATAATGTTTGAATACAGTATATGCTCCAAAACCCTACTGCAAACCGACGTCAATGATATAGGCCTGTAGTTCGATGGATTACTCCTAGTACCCTTCTTAAACACTGGTGCGACCTGCGCAATTTTCCAATCTGCAGGTACAGATCTATCGCTGAGCGAGCGGTTGGATATTATTGCTAAGTAGGGAGCTATTGTATCAGCGTAATCTGAAAGGAACCTAATCGGTATACAATCTGGACCTGAAGACTTGCCCGTATCAAGCGATTTGAGTTGCTTCGCAACCCCTAAGGTATCTACTTCTAAGAAATTCATGCTAGCAGCTGTTCGTGTTTCAAATTCTGGAATATTCCATTCGTCTTCCCTGGTGAAGGAATTTCGAAAAACTGCGTTCAATAACTCCGCTTTAGTGGCACAGTCGTCGGTAACAGTACCATCGGCACTGCGCATTAGATTTACTCCTGGAATACAATACTTTTTTGCCGACGGCGGTGGTCGAGCGGTTCTAGGCGCTTCCGTCCGGAACCGCGTGACTGTTGCGGCCGCAGGTTCGAATCCTGCCTCGGGCATGGATGTGTTTGATGTCCTTAGGTTAGTTAGTTTTAAATAGTTCTAAGTTCTAGGGGACTGCTGACCTCATATGTTAAGTCCCATAGAGCCATTTGAACCATTTCATTTTTTGGACAATATTTCTTTTACAAATAACTTATTAAAATAATGTAATGCCAGACCGTTCACTCATATTTCACTATCAGTCACTGCACACACGACACATACATTGTTCCATAACATTTCACTCACTACACACACACACACACACACACACACACACATACACACACACACACACTGGTGATCTCTGGGCCATTTTTTGTAAGTCAACTTCCCATTTGCTATCCTGAAAAACTGAGTCAGCATCCCTCCATAATGAGTGAGACGTTGAGCTCAGAAGGAGGAAGAGATGTTAGTATTGTGCTATGCATAGCTTAGGGGTAAGTGTTTCTAGAAAGGAAAAAAAAGGAAAAAACATAAAGGGAAGATGTTATGTGGAATGTTGGATGTTTTATAATCATTATTATTATTATTATTTATTTGTACAACATTTTTTTATCAAACCCCTACTCTGTTTTATCCAAGCAACCCTTCAATGTATAAAATGTATTGCGTAACAGGTACTTTTTTCTCTTTTAAATAAGTGTATTTTTTCAATTTATTTAATCTCTTTTGGTAATTTAGTGTACAGTTTTATTCCTTGGTATAAAATGCTGTTTTGAGTTTTATGTTTATTTTTTCTTCGTAAATGCAAGTTGAGTCTATCTCTTGTTGCATGGTCATGGACAGAGCTGTTTGTGCAATAATTACCATGTTATTTTTGATGTGTATAATTGAGTGGTAAATGTATTCACATGGAGCAGTTAAAATCCCCAGCGTTTTGAACAGATCGTTACAGTGAGCTCGACTAGTATTTTTGGTTATTATTCTTATGTCTCTTTTCTGGCGTTTGAAAACTGTGTTCATGTTTTGTGCATTTGTTCCCCAAAAAAGAATGCCAAAGCTGAGAATTGAGTGTACATCTGAATAATATGTAACTAAAAGGCACTGCATGCTACATACTGATGACAGGATTCTAAGGGCATATCATGCTGATGGCATTCTGTTTGCAAGTACCTTTGTGTGTTCACACCACTTCAACTGAGAATCAATATTCATTCCTAGAAATTTTGCATTTGTTACACGGTCTATAGAGGTGCCGTCTACATTTAATTTAACAATGACATTTTTTCTCTTCAAACTGAAAGTTATGGCATTAGTTTTCTTTATGTTCAATGTCACTTTATTGCTTATTGACCAATCATTAACTTCCTTGAGAGTTTCATTTGCTTTCTCGGCAAGGAGTCCTCTTGTTTTCTCAGTGACTATAATATTGCTTTCATCAGCGATGAGAATGTTTTCATCATGAGTAACACTAGTGGGAAAGTCATTGTGTATATTAGGAATAGTTTGGTCCTAATATGCTACCTAGCGGAACCCCTATATTAATGTATTTTGGTTCTGATAAGTGTTTTACTAAATGTTTAGATCTATTTGAACTATGTGTTATCTCTACTCTTTGTACCCTATCTGCTAGGTATGATCGAAATCAGTCATTAGCTACCCCTCTTATTCTTAATGCTTCTAATTTATTTAATAGAATCTTGTGGGCGACTGTATCAAACGCCTTAGAAAGGATCCAAAAATATACCTGCAACACACTCATATTTATCAAGAGCATCAAGTACAACTCTTGTGAATTCTACTACGGCTGACTCCCTATTTTTGTCACTTCGGAAACCAAACTGTGATTCGCTTAAAAGATTGTATTTATTCAGGTAATTCATTAACCTCTTTCATAATTGCTTCAATTGTTTTTGAGAATACAGACAACAGGGAAATGTGCGTGTAATTTTCTATCTCTTCTGCATTACCTTTCTTAAGCAAAGGTATAACTCCTTCCTGTTTTAACTGATCTGGAAATGTCTCTCAAGTGAAGGATTCATTTATTATATTTGTTAAGGGGCCTTGTATAATCCCTGTGCATTGTTTCAATATACACATTGGTACTTCATCTAAGCCTACGGACTTTTATTTTTTAGTTTCTGAACAGTTTTATTGACTTCATTCACTGTGGTTGGAAGTAACATCACTGTATTTAGTGCAACATTATTTACCGGTGTTATATTTGTTTTGAGGAATTTTTGCTGTAACTTCTCTGCAGTACTTATAAATTCTCGTTTACATAGTTTGCTAAGTGTTGTGGATCATTTATTACCTTATCCCCCTCCCTTAGCAGTATGTTATTCTGCCATTGTTTGCCTCTCCCCGTTTCCTTTTTCATAACATCCTTGACTGCTTTGCTTATATGCTCTGAATTATATATTATTTTGTCATTAAATGACTTTTTTGCAGCAGTCAGCACCTTCCTATAGATCTTTTTATGTATGTGATAGAAATTTAAGAATTCTGGATCATTGCAAATCTTTTTCATGGAACTCAGGTGTTTAAGTGTATGGGAGGACTTCTTAATACCTGCTGTTATCCATCTGTTTTTCTGAGATGTTGATACAAACATGCATATTTTTGAAAATGCCTTTTCAAAGTTCAGTTTAAACAATGTGGAGAATTTAGAGAATTTCGTATTCGCATTGGTTTCCTTATACACTTCATCCCAGCTTTGTTTCTTTAGTTCTTTTGAAAAATCTTTTATTTTGATTTCTGATAGATGTCGTTTGTAGGCTTCTAGTTTAGGGTATGATTCAATGCCTGATTTTACTGTTGTTATTTGACAGTGATGGTCTGATAGTCCGAGATCTTTTACAGCTACATCACATTTTTTCCCTGTCCATATTTGTGGCCACATGGTCAATTACTGATGCAGTCATTGTGGTAACCCTTGTTGCGCTATTGACCAATAGAGACATGCCAAAACTTTGATGAATGTTTATGAAGGTGCTTCTGGATTCATTTATGATATTTGTGTTGATGTTAATGTTCCCACACAGAGTTTTGGTGACCTTTGTACTTGAGACTTTATCTATAACTTCTATTAATTTATTGAAAAAAGTATCCACACTACCACTGGGAGATCTATACACACACAAAATGATTAATTTCTTGGTGATATCAAGCCCTGTTAATTCAATAGCTGATATTTCAAATTGTTGGTCTTCACTTACTGTACTGAGGTCATGTCTTGATTTGAGCTGTGTTCCTTTTCTGGTATAAATTCATGATCCTCCACCCGTTGAAGTAGTTCTGCAGTACGAGTTTGCCCTTCCATATAATGATAATACTACATGTTGGATTTCTGTGTCTCTACACCAGTGCTCAGTAATACAAAATACTGTGCAGTTCAAAGATTGGAGCTCAACTTCTAATAGTTGTATTTTATTTTTTAATGATTGCATATTTTGATGGAGGACTGTTAAATCTTTGAAATGCCCCATGCTACCCTTTCCAATGGTTTGTTTTTCTTTGTGACATCTGGTATGTGTGATATTTGAAGTGTTAAAATCTTTCTTGTGAGTGATTTTTTCAGTATTTTTTTAATCTGCTGGAGATTCTCTTTAGGCAGGAGAACCTGTTGCCTGGATTTATCCTAAAAAGACCTACTTTTCCTACTTATGACAACAGGTATTTGGTCATGTATGGCGCGAGATCCACCCCCTATACTTTCATGAATCAGCTGTACCAACCTTCCCTTCCCAGTCCTGTTTAGGTGTATGAAACCCCTTCTGTTGATAGTCCCGACGGGCACCAGAGAAACATTAGCAAAGTTGGCTGTCCTCAGAGCCATCCCTAACCCCACATTGATTCGCGTCACAGCTACATCAAGGTGTGGTCGATCATGACGCCGGAACAGTTCAACAAAGTGTATGTTGATACCATGAGTCTGGGAAGCTGTCTTGTCCAGGTCACCACCGATGTCATAGTTGTGGATAACTTTTCCGCCTTTGTATTTTATTCCTGCTAAACTGATAATTTCAATTATATTCCAGTGAGCAATGTAAAAAGCTTTCCCTAAATCTACAAATATTATAATGGTAGTTTTCCATTTTACGATCTGTCTTCTAAAACAACTCGTAGGCTCAGTATTGCCTTTTCATTCTTCTGTAAATGTAGTAATTTGCAACCGTGTTATATTCGCACCTGTCAGTACCTGCCTTCTTTTGAATTGAGATTACGACATTCAGTTGCGATCATTACATTCTGTTTGAAGTCTGAGGGTATTTCACCTGTTTCATCCTCGTATGTCCTGCGTATCAGGTGGGACAGTTTATCATTGCTGGTTCTCCCAAGGAATAATGTAAGGTAATGCAGATGAAGAGTAAACTAAGCCTCTGATGTTCAAATCAGTGTTAATGGTGTGTTACTTGACACAGTCACGTTGATTAGTGATGTGAGATGAAACGATCACTTGAGGTTGGTAGTAGGGAGGAAGGTGAAATTCGGTTTCTTGGGGAAATCTCGAAAGCTTAGCTCTTTTATAAAGGAGAACGTGTATAGAACATTAGTGCTACCCATTCTTAAGTAATGCTCGAGTGTTTGGGATTCTTGCAAGGTCGGATTCATGGAAGATGTCGAACCTATTCAGAGGCTAGCCTTGTTAGCGGTAGGTTCGATCAACAAGTGAGTATTATGAAGATGCTTCGTGAACATAATTGGGAATCCCTGGACGGAAGATGACGTTCATTTCTCGAAAACGAATTGGGAAAAGTAAGAGGAGAGATATTTGTGGCTGACGGCAGAACGTTACTAGTACCACCGAAGCACATTTTACGTAAGGATCGAGAAGAAAGGATAGATGAAATTAGAGCATGTACGACATTGCATAGGTAGTCGTTTCTCCTACGCTCCACTTGTGGGTTAAACCGGAAAAGGAATGGCTTGTTGTAGTAAAAGGTACCCTCCACCATGCACCTTATGGTGGCTTGCGGAGTATGTATTTAGACGTGAATGTAGATGTAAATCTCTCTAATTTTGAGGTGTAGTTGCGCGAGCCAAGGGATAGACTCATTGCCATAATTATTTTGCTTGCCACAACGAGCTGGCGCAGCATTGTGCCAACCTATCTGCCTCGGTACACCAGCATAGCCATTCGATCAATGGTAAACGGATGCTTCGGCGGCATTGTGGAACGTGGCGAATGTGGCACCTGGGGCGTCCTCTCGACAACAGGCCTGCTGCGGTGTGTGTATAAATACAAATGTCCAGCCAGGTTGGGTCACTGAAACGGCAAATCTTCCATTCGCCGTCCGCTGTATGAAGGCTTCTGCCATGAGGCCGCCATCCCTCGGCCATCATCGTTACAGGGCCGCCAGCCTAGGGTCCAGCCGCAGAACAAATGGGCTTAGTTAACTCTTCACAATACGACTGGCAAGGAATGGTCTCCTTGTCCACGCATCTTGTACACTGAGTACCGTTTGCTCAACGCCCACCACCCGCCACCCTCCTGATGTGGGTACAGGTCTTCTGCTATAAACTATAGGAAAATAAGGAAAGGATTCGACTGCCATCGAGGTGTTCGTGACCTGTGCTGCATCCCTACCTCCACCAGTGAACGCAGCACCCCTATGTTTGGCGTCAGAAGTACTGGTGTGGTCTACAATGTATGTCCGAGGCAGCAGCACTTCAACTGTGATGTTCAGTAAGGAGATACAAGTAATCGCCGACATCAAGCATTTTATGGTCTTGCATGTTCACTTATTTCTTTTCCTGTTCTATATTTTCATATAGTTTACATTTATTTTAGCTTATGGTAGTACTAGATGGTGAGCAAAGTGACACTGGGTTTAAAAGTAGCAGCTCAAGAAGCAGTTCAGCACTTTCTTGGCCAGACTCCTCAACTAACAGTTGACTACGTAGAATTACATAGGGAACGAGGAAGGTTGCTTCAGGAGAGAAGAGAACTGTCTCCATCTGTCCTAGATGCTAGCACAATCTTGTAGAGTGTCAATTTTCTGGTATAGCAGGGGTAGAAATTAAAACTTTTGTAGATACATTACTTAGAGCAGTATCGTTATGGGGATGGAGTGACAAGGAATAATTAAATATGACTCGGTTGAAGTTAACAAGGGGTGACCGGCACATGTCATATTTCATGAGAAATTTCAGTTGCTGAATGTTCATTCGATCTAGGACATGCAGGAACGGCTGTTGGAACACTAGAGGATGAATATTACTTGTAGAAGTTATCGTGAGCCTCCCAATAGTATAATGAAAAGGAAGGGGGGTCCATGGAAAGTTTTGTGGGCCGAAATGGGAAGAAATATTAAAAATTAGGAGCTAACAGATAGCGCCAACGCCAAGGCCACTCTTCAAGAGGCAGAGCAGAGGCCCTGGAGGTCGAACACATCTGCAATGTGACTAAACGTGGCCTCGAGGCTTATCGCCCCCTCCCCGGTATTTACGGGAATTAAGTGACTTCCGTGTGCAGGTGTGGTCCAACTCCCTCCAGTGACCTACCAAGGCCTCATTGCTTCCATGCCACGTTGCGTCGCCACTGTTATCTGTGCCAAAGGTAGAATTATCGGCCATTAGGAAGGTGGTTATAATGTTCTGGCTTATCACTGTAGACCTGCAAGTGGAAGAACAGTGCGCGTGAATATACTCTTGAAGTAGCAAGAGACGGCACCTACTATACTCAAGACCGGGAGTTTGACTGATCCATAATTTCCTAATGTCATGAGCGTAAGCTGATGTTCTTTGTGATACAGCCACGTATGCCCAGTTAGTGGCTCCTTTGAAATCCGGCCACTCTGGGCGGCTACCATTTGATCCATGGATGCGAGAAGTGTGCAGTAAAAGCTAGCATTCAGGTGGTTGGTTTTTCTTTAGGAAAGATTTCGAAAGTAATATCATACCGAGTAGTGAATAGGTCGTATTCAAGAATGTGGGCGCGGTAATATCTGCAGGTAACCAGAAAGCGTACGAGATATGTTACAATGTGTGCCGTCTCGATCCTGCGTCTCTAACTGCTGTGTGTGTTTTTAGGCGACCCTGTTCGTACCATGTACAGATTTTACCACTGAAAAGAGCCATTGTGACCCGTAACATTTAAAAGCAGTCGGTTTCACTCGTAACATCTTCCTGAGTACGCTCAGAAGTGGGATTCTACACGTCGAACAGATTGCGCTCGCTAGACCCTGGAACAGTATATGTTGGTTGGTTGGTTGGTTTGGGGAAGGAGACCAGACAGCGAGGTCATAGGTCTCATCGGATTAGGGAAGGACGGGGAAGGAAATCAGCCGTGCCCTTTGAAAGGAACCATCCCGGCATTTGCCTGGAGCGATTTAGGGAAATCACGGAAAACCTAAATCAGGATGGCCGGACGCGGGATTGAACCGTCGTCCTCCCGAATGTGAGTCCAGTGTCTAACCACTGCGCCACCTCGCTCGGTCAGTATATGTCATGATCACATTTAGGGCATGATATGACACGCAAGTCTTATGCGGAAAGCAGTGCGTGAGACTCCCTGTCTGGCGCCACTAGTAGCATGTAATGCACCCTCAAACATTCAGTCTTTCTTAGAGATTCCCATGCTACAATGTAGGAGTGGATTACGTGGAACTCGAGCCCGCGTTATTTACACTCAATGGTATTCAAATTCCAACCAGTAACTGGATTCCATCGTAGGTTATATCAGCTTCAGCATTGTGATAATACAAGAGTGTGGAATCATCTTCTAGTGTCGCTAACAGTTCCAAAGGTGCCAGTAACCTATCCTGAACCCTCTATACTTCCTCAGGAAGAACTCCTCGAGTTAAGAGTGATGGGGGTCCGGTGCCTACAGGCTACATGATAAGTACTTACTGCAGCTCTGAAGCCTGAATGCGAACATCAGCGATACTACCGGCAAGAGTTCGAATGAGCATAGTACACTACTGGCCATTAAAATTGCTACACCAAGAAGAAATGCAGATGATAAATGGGTATTCATTGGACAAATATATTATACTAGAACTGACATATGATTACATTTTCACGCAATTTGGGTGCAAAGATCCTGAGAAATCAGTACCCAGAACAACCACATCTGGCCATAATAACGGCCTCGATACGCCTGGGCATTGAGTCAAACTGAGCTTGGATGGGGTGTACAGGTACAACTGCCCATGCAGCTTCAACACGATACCACAGTTCATCAAGAGAAGTGACTGGCGTATTGTGACGATCCAGTTGCTCGGCCACCATTGACCAGATGTTTTCAAATGGTGAGAGATCTGGAGAATGTGCTGGCCAGAGCAGCAGTCGAACATTTACCGTATCCACAAAGGCCCGTACAGGACCTGCAACATGCGGTCATGCATTATCCTGCTGAAATGTAGGGTTTTGCAGGGATCGAATGAAGGGTAAAGCCACGGGTCGTAACACACCTGAAATGTAACTTCCACTGTTCCAAGTGCCGTCAATGCGCACAAGAGGTGACCGAGATGTGTAACCAATGGCACCCCATACCATCACGCCGGGTGATACGCCAGTATGGCGATGACGAATACACGCTTCCAATGTGCGTTCACCGCGATGTGGCCAAATACGGATGCGACCATCATGATGCTGTAAACAGAACCTGGATTCATCCGAAAAAATGATGTTTTGCCATTCGTGCACCCAGGTTCGTCGTTGAGTACACCATCGCGGGCGCTCCTGTCTGTGATGAAGCGTCAAGGGTAACCGCAGCCACGGTCTCCGAGCTGATAGTCCATGCTGCTGCAAACGTCGTCGAACTGTTCGTGCAGATGGTTGTTGTCTTGCAGACGTCCCCATCTGTTGACTCAGGGACCGAGACGTGACTGTACGATCCGTTGCAGCCATGCGGATAAGATGCCTGCCATCTCGACTGCTAGTGATACGAAGCCGTTGGGATCCAGCACGGCGTTACGTATTACCCTCCTGAAGCCAACGATTTCATATTCTGCTAACAGTCATTGGATCTCGATCAACGCGAGCATCAATGTCGCGATACGATAAACCGCAATCGCGATAGGCTACAATCCGACCTTTATCAAAGTCGGAACCGTGATGCTACGCATTTCTCCTCCTAACACGAAGCATCACAACAACGTTTCACCAGGCAACGCCGGTCAACTGATGTTTGTGTATGAGAAAACGTTTGGAAACTTTCCTAATGTCAGCACGTTGTAGGTGTCACCACCGGCGCCAACCTTGTGTGAATGCTCTGAAAAGCTAATCATTTGCATATCATAGCACCTTCTTCCTGTCGGTTAAATTTCGCGGCTGTAGCACGTCATCTTCGTGGTGTATTAATTTTAATGGCCAGTAGTGTAATAGTCAGCTGGGTGTCAATAACATTCAGTCGGATCCAAATAACACCCAGGTCTGTATTTAGCGTGGCTGTCTCCTGGTTGTAAGATATTAAGATGGAGGCCAAAAATCGAGGCTGGTGAGTATTATTAACTAGTGAGTCATGTCCTTTTGCCTATGTGTTTGTCTACTGCCTTCACTATTCCATCTGTCAAAGCTACTCACTCCTCATCTCTTGCATTCCTTTCCACTGTTTCAATAAATCGTTGCCTTCTGCTGCCTTTGAAATTCTCAGCGACATCCTGATCCAATCTCTTTCTGTAATTTTCGCCAGTTTTGATTCACAGTTGATAACTACTAAAAAACGATCAAACTCCATATCTGCCCGTAGAAACGTTTTACAATTTAAAATCTGTCTTGCCATTATATATGGTGTTCCAGTAGTAGCAGCCAATATTCAGGTATATGACAGGAACGGTCATTCGATGCAAAAATTCTTGTACACATTGACTTTAAAATGTGTACCTTCATAGCTATGTGAACCTCTTCATATTTGATACTGTGAAACAAATCTCTTCTACCGCAAGGTCTTTGCTTTCCATATTTTTAGAGGTGGTAGTAGGGATCAAAAGAAGGAAAAAACAAGGATGCTCACCTTCATAGCTAGGAGCAGCTGTCAATTTTTGGTATTGTGAAACACATCTCTTCTGTTCGATGAAGTTTCTGGTTTGCAGCCGGATCATGTTGACTTCTTGCCACAATATTTCGGTCGGTAGTCGTCCAGTCATCTTCAGGTAAGTGTCTGTCACTGGAGACTGCACAAGTTCCCTGCGCCGGCTTTATATTTAAAAATTGGCGCTGAAACACATGCGCATTGGCGGACGTCTCAGGAGCGCCCTCTATTTCTTCTATTGAACAAGTGCTCACGGCTCTCAAAGTATACATTTTAGAGCCCATTCTACCTGGAAAATTTTTCTTGTTTTCGTCCATACTATTTCACTTCGAAACATGGAAAGCAAATATCTTGCCATATAAGGGATATGTTTCACAGTATCTAAGGCGAAGACCTGCTCACAGCCCTTAAATTGTGCATTTTATGGCCTATGTTTGCTAGATTTATTTTCTTCGAATGACCGTTCCTGTCATGTCACTGAATATTGGCATTCCTTCTGCGGCACCCTGTATAATTCATTTGGAAGGTTCCGCTGTCCCCTGTTGACATCCATGTAAATAACAGATGTTCATGATTCTTAAACAGTGCGTTATTATTGGTTAAAATGTGCTATGTGCATAACTCTACAAGGCGGCTTGCCGTTTCATTCCCTTCCTCCAGTCTATTCCTACTTTTTCCCTTCTCATTTTTCCGCTATCGAGTTCCAATCTCTCACCAAACTAACTCTTGATCTCCATTAACTCACTGAATAATACATCTTACATTCTTTCAGTTTCTTCTTTATCTGAGGAACTAGTAGGCATACAGTTTTGTCTACTGAGCTGGTTTTGCCGTTTTCTCAACTTGGCTAAGGTAATTCGTTCACCATGTGGTTTACAGTAGTTTCCCCACACTCCTATTTCTTTATTTATTATTATCCTACCCTCACGTTACTCTTATTCAGTTTTGTGTTGATAGTCCTGTAGTCACCTGAGAACGAGATTTTCCGCGATGAAGCTCTTGTATAGAATATTCTGGAACCTCTTGCCGCTTTCGACGATTACCACAACCGTCTCATTCAGGAGTAAATGGCTCAAATGGCTCTGAGCACTATGGGACTCAACTGCTGTGGTCATAAGTCCCCTAGAGCTTAGAACTACTTAAACCTAACTAACCTAAGGACAGCACACAACACCCAGCCATCACGAGGCAAAGAAAATCCCTGACCCCGCCGGGAATCGAACCCGGGAACCCGGGCGTGGGAAGCGAGAACGCTACCGCACGACCACGAGATGCGGGCTCATTCAGGAGTAATTAACTGTCTAGGCTGCTGCTGGGGTGGTCCAACACATCCCGTGGACAGCTTCTGGTTTGTCAGAAATTAAGCCGTGCAGCTATAGATGGTGTCATCCTATGCGCTAGTTGCGCCGCCGCTCCCGTAGGAGAGTGTACAAAGCGGCGACTCGCTCTGTGCTTCTCAGCGTCGTTAGCTAGCTTCCACGCATCACAAAGATTATATACGCTGTCCCGGTCAAAGTTATTTTCAAACAGTCTTGTCTCTACCGTCTCTTTAATAACAGATTCCAAGTCTATGAAAGCCAGGGACAATTTTTTTTTTTACATCAAACAGTATTTTGTGTTCATTTGTGAAGTTATTCTCAGCAACTGTACTGTTCTCAGGTTCCCAATTAATTATGTATCATTGATGGTCTGTGCAGCAACCGGAAAGGGTATGGATGGACTGACTGACCTAGTGGATTCTGCATTTACAGGCGAGATTATAAACCCCAGGGGTCCTGAGTCCAAGACTGTCGTTAACATAGCGCAGTATCTTCTTTATCTTTAAGGTCGCTGATGTTGTCCTTTTTAGGTGATCGTATATGCCGGCCGGAGTGGCCGAGCGGTTAAAGGCGCTACAGTCTGGAACCGCACGACCGCTACGGTCGCAGGTTCGAATCCTGCCTCGGGCATGGATGTGTGTGATGTCCTTAGGTTAGTTAGGTTTAAGTAGTTCTAAGTTCTAGGGGACTTATGACCACAGCAGT
Organism: Schistocerca nitens; assembly: GCF_023898315.1. Taxonomy (NCBI): domain Eukaryota; kingdom Metazoa; phylum Arthropoda; class Insecta; order Orthoptera; family Acrididae; genus Schistocerca; species Schistocerca nitens. The sequence goes on from NC_064616.1 coordinate 352,652,945, forward strand.
TGAGTCCCATAGTGCTCAGAGCCATTTGAACCATTTGATCGTATATGATAGTAGCTGTTTGCTTCATGTCTTTGATGTTGCGATGTATGTTACGGTATTGGAGGAAAGTCGTTTTGATTATCTCTCAGTTTTTGTGCTACTGGTAAATTTTGCGTGTGAGCATATTTAAAATAGTACTTACATACATATTTGACATCTGTCAAACATATGTAAGTGCCATTATAAATGTGGTCACAAACAGATGTGTTATTACAAACGTGATCACATACAAAAATTACCAATAGCACAAAAATTGACAGATAATCAGAAAGACGCGCCAGGATGCAATGCTTTAATATACGCTGTAGCCTCTAACACGTAAAGCAAACAACTACTAACATATATGATCACAAAGAAATGGCAAAAATTGTCGAAACGAGATCGTAGTGATGTAAATATGAGTTAATAAAGAGTAAATTGCAGCAAAATCTTGGAAGAATATATATAATAAGTTATTCATCGACTTAATACGCGCTGTGGCCCAATCATAAGAAAATATGCCATAAGTTCTAGTGGGCCATGTGCTGCGTATACCGATTGTGGGCCTGCCTCCTGGAAGTATGGTTGTAGCGCTACATTGTCCCGTGGGCATTCTTCTGCTCCTGTTCTTCCTGAAAACAAGTCTATTTCACATGTTCCTGTGACAGTCTGAATCATCCTGGACAGGCATTACACAAAAACCATTCGCTGTGCTTTACTTCTTCTTTCAATGTTCCACGCTAATGATGCAGATTTTATGGCCTTCCAAAAACTACACACAATTAACTAAAACGACGTTCCCTCTGATTAATTCATTTCTTCATATACTGTACAAGGAAAATTTCCATGCATTTTCTGGTTTCAAAAACGAAATGATATTGCCAGAACTGTAACCCTGATTATACGACCGGAATAAACTCATCGTCATACTACTCTTACACTACAGAGAGTGTTCGGAAACTCTCGTTACAAACTTCTAGGACTTGTAGAGGGGGCTGAGTAGACAATATTTTGAGTTTAAAAACATGTCCGGAAACGTACAGTTTCCGTGCTCCAGTCGGTTGAAAACATATTCGCTATGTAGGTATGCAACAGGGTAGTTCATACGTCGGATCGGCTAATGTTATTTCACGTCTATCCTACCTCTGTGACCTGGTTCGAGCCTCATTCACCTGTCTGTAAGTCTTAGAGCAACAAGGTTGAGTACACGTTTGCTCCATGATCCTTGCGTATGACGAAGCTCACGGTAATGAAAGACAGGTCACCTTAATCCATATCGTTACCCACAATATCCGACTCCATCGCATATCCTTTTCGGTCACAATTACGCAACGACTTCAACAAAGGGTTAACTTCACCGTGCTTCAAGAAGACACGGCACACCAGAGCTGGAAGCAATAGCGTTTGTGAAAACTATTTAAATTTCCTTTATGTTTCTTTGGTTATTAATGAGTCGAACTGTAGAACAAATTGTGTACTGCGTCACGTCTGATAAGTTAGTTGTAAAAGCTCTCGCGTTACCAACATGTTTTCAAATCGCTGAAGCACGTTTCCGGACGTGCGTTCCAATTCAAAATATTGTCTACTCAGTCTCCTTTACAAGTCCTAGAAGTCTGTAACGGGAAGTTTCGAACACTCTGTATACAAGTAAATAAACAAACATCTCCGGTACACTGCGAAACAAAACAAAACAATTCAGCAAAAGCTGTTAACCTGCCAAAATGAAACTCATTTACACATCACAACACCTAAACTAATATTGTTACTCTTCATCTGCCAACACACCTGGACATCAGTCAGTAGCCAACCTGGTATAACAACCCCGTGCCCAGAGATTTTTGTATACTCTCGAGCAGAACAGGTACACACATAAGTAAAAACAAAGCCATTTATTCCTATGTACAGCAACTTCTTATTTTATTCTCATTACAGTGGTTCATGATACGAGATACAAAAAAGAAATACACTCAAAAACACGTGAATTCTAATCCACCTTTACTTTCGTGACCTTAACGCAAAAGGCACTGTCCACGTAGCTTGCGCGGGCCCCGTCTGTTCTACTTTCGCAACTGCGAATACATTTCATGTTTTCCACAAGAAATGTCCACTCATCTTTCGGTAATTTCTATCCAGCACACGCCTCCCCGGAAGGAATCTAGTAATGCTTCTTCGACTGGAAAATCTGTAACAGGAACCAGTAGCACTTAGATAATCCTCAGGGTGCTAAATGTTTTCGTGTTTCTGGTCCAGCTGACAACTGACGAGAGAAACTCGTCGAATGAAAATTCCGAAATATTCTTACTCCTTGTATACGCCTTCAAGTACCAAGTCAATACTGCTTTTGTACTTTGGAGTAAAATATTCACAGGTAACCAAAATCGCTCTCAATAGCCAGATTATGATAGTACCTTTACCTGTTACCAAAAATATACATGCTAGCTTTCTTTCGAGTTAATGATTGCTCAGTACTCTACAAACTGATCACTTTGATTAGGACAGCAGTGAGAGACAACTCTCTCGATCGGTTATAACCAGTTTCTTATTTCTAGGTCACTGATGAGGACTTCCGGTGTCAGGTTACATACTTGGGCTCCTTGGTACACCCCAGTGCTCTGCTGTGCCCTGCACCGCGAACTGATCAAGTTAACCTAAGGGTATTCCTCCCCCCCTTCACCCCCCCCCCCCCGCCAGCCACATATTACGCAATTTTGTCACGTGACATAAAATTGGTAAGAAACTCTTGTAGGGCAATCAGGCAATCGCCCAAAAAGAAACAAGCTCTCCCCTCCCCTGTCTTTATTATACTATAAATGTAGCAACTCAAGCCTCCCTCCCCCCTACCCATCATTCAAGGTCTGATCTTCATAGGGAGAGGATGATGAAGCTCCAGCAGCACAAACAGGGACCAACCACTGACCCCAGACCAAGAGGAAAAAGACACAGAGTAAGTATTTAATAATAATATAATTATTACTGTTGTTATTAACAAATATATACACTACTGGCCATTAAAATTGCTATACCAAGAAGAAATGCAGATGATAAACGGGTATTCATTGGACAAATATATTATACTAGAAGTGAGTGCGATTACATTTTCATGCAATTTGGGTGCATAGATCCTGAGAAATTAGTACCCAGAACAACCACCTGTGGCCGTAATAACGGCCTTGATACGCCTGGGCATTGAATCAGACAGAGCTTGGAAGGCGTGTACAGGTACAGATGCCCATGCAGCTTCAACACGATACCACAGTTCATCAAGAGAAGTGACTGGTGTATTGACCATTGACCATTGACCAGACGTTTTCAGTTGGTGAGAGATCTGGAGAATGTGCTGGCGAGGGCAGAAGTCTAACATTTTATGTATCCGGAAAGGCCCGTACAGGACCTGCAACATGCGGTCGTGCATTATCCTGCTGAAATGTAGGGTTTCTCAGGGATCGAATGAAGGGTAGAGTCACGCGTCTTATCACATATGAAATGTAACGTCCACTGTTCCAAGTGCCGTCAATGCGAACAAGAGGTGACCGAGACGTGTAGCCAATAGCACCCCATAACATCACGCTGGGTCATACGCCAGTATGGCGATGACGAATACACGCTTCCAATGTGCGTTCACCGCGATGTCGCCAAACACGGATGCGACCATCATGATGCTGTAAACAGAACCTCGATTCATTCGAAAAAATGATGTTTTGGCATTCGTGCACCCAGATTCGTCGTTGAGTACACCATCGCGGGCGCTCCTGTCTGTGATGCAGCGTCAATGGTAACCGCAGCCATGGTCTCCGAGCTGATAGTCCATGCTGCTGCAAACGTTGTCGAACTGTTCGTGCAGATGGTTGTTGTCTTGCAAACGTCCCCATCTGTTGACTCAGGGATCGAGACGTGGCTGCACGATCCGTTACAGCCTTGCCGATGAGATGCCTGTCATCTCGACTGCTAGTTATACGAGGCCGTTGGGATCCATCACGGCGTTACGTATTACCCTCCTGAACCCACCGATTTCATATTCTGCTAACAGTGATTGGATCTGGACCAACGCGAGCAACAATGTCGCGATACGATAAACCGCAATCGCGATAGGCTACAATCCGACCTTAATCGAAGTCGGAACCGTGATGCTACGCATTTCTCCTCCTTACACGAGGCATCACAATAACGTTTCACCAGGCAACACCGGTCAACTGCTGTTTGTGTATGAGAAATCGGTTGGAAACTTTCCTCATGTCAGCACGTTGTAGGTGTCGCCATCGGCGCCAACCTTGTGTGAATGCTCTGAAAAGCTAATCATTTGCATATCACAGCATCTTCTTCCTGTCGGTTAAATTTCGCCTCTGTAGCACGTAATCTTCGTGGTGTAGCAATTTTAATGGCCAGTAGTGTATTTCAATATATACTTATGGTTTGTTATTGTTCCAGTAGCGCAATGTGCCCCTGAACCAGTGGTATTGGAACAGTTGGATGAAATCCACATACTACATACTACTAGTCACACTGCCACAACAGCAGCAGCAGTCTGCAGATGGGCTTGCTGGGAGTCTTTCAGAAACACTGTACCGCCGCTGCAGCAGCTGCCTTAGTTCACCTATACTGTACCACTGTCACAGCAACAACAGCAGCTAACACATTTGGAACTGACATAGCTCACAGAATTGCAGGCAAGTCCTCTATCAAGATTACTACTGTCCACAAGTACATATAACCGTACAGAGGATCTAAACGAGTAAATGTGGGTCTGGATCCGGAAAATGACTTTTCAATGCTTACTGAATTTGAAAACAGGCAATATGTTGAGTAAAAATTTCAATATTCATGGTACGACTGGGAATATATGAATGGTATGATCGATTACATAAAGCACAAGATGACGGGCGAGTATGATTCTTCCCATACACTGACTAACATTCAAATGTTAGGTCTTTAAGTCCGTTATGGTAAGGCCATGTTAAAATTATCCTCATGGGATCCGAATATAGACTTAAAATATTCGAATGTTGTGGAATTAGATGATATGTACTGTGCAATATCTAATGCTACAGAAAGACTGTGTTGTTAGCAGCCGCATGTAATATAAGCTTACTGTGAGTTTTTAGTCTATTTGTACAAAAACAGTGTTACAATGAACCAAGTGGAATGGTGTGTAAATTCCTGTACACTCCCTTTGCCAAAGTGTGTAGTGTGAGACTGTACAGGGTGAATTAGTTTAAGGCCTACAGAAGGCAGTTATTTCCAAAGTTTTGTGCTGCCACTATACAATGCACCTGAAGGACTAAATAAATCATGATGTTTTTTTTCTAAAGGGTTGTACGAGCCCATCTGTGTTATATCCGAGAACCTATTGAAATAAATATGTAGTCTCTTCAATCTTGGGTCAGAACAGTCACGTGCTGCCTCTGCAGCCGCTGACGCCGTCAAGCCTCCGTCCCCTCTACCCGCCGCCCCCCCCCCCCCCACCCCTCCCTCATTAGGCTGTCACTGCCACCACCTCTGTCGCCACCCGGGACGCAGTTACTGAGTCGATCAGTACCGAATGAATTTCAGATAAGAAGCGCCTTCTGAGACAGCGGCAAGCAAGTGGTATATCAGGCACTCCGATAAAAGCTCACCTTCGACGTGTGTGGCTCATATGACAGTAACGGATGCAGCGACGGACCGAGGTCCTACTGTCTCTCATTGAAATAAGACTTGTGGCTTGGTAAACCTCTGCGTCGGCAAATATTATTAAAATAAGTGCACTGAGTAGGAAAAAGTCATCTATCATTTTCGTTTTACAACCAACACATGCAGTTTAATGGATGGATGCCAGTCACTCTGGCATCGAACATTCTTCACGTCACATACTTGTGAAATGGCTTGGCTTGACATAATTACAGAACAGTTGGGTGAACGCCCGCAGTTTTGTATATAACGTGGTGCAGAAACCTCAGACAGTGCAGTAGCATACCATGAGTGCTAGGAAGCGCATGATAAGACGTGGTGGTGGCATTCTTGATAAATTGACGGATGCAATTTCTATGGACCTAAATGAGAATGAAAAAGCGTCTCGTCCATTGTCGTAAAGGGATTAACCCAATTAAAAAGGTGTGCAAGAAGCATAATTTTACGTTTGCTACAAATCAACGTCATGCTGCAGATCGAATTTCAGCCAGTAAGATGAAGCAGATACGTTGCAGAAGGGATACAGGCATAGGACAATGTATTGCGGCATTAGCAGTTCATAAAGCAGTGCGCACAAAATTTAAATTGATGCTGGAATAAATTTCAAACAAATAATGAACATGGTTCGTCGCACTCTGAAGAAGAAGAAACCTTCTGCCTGTTTAAGAAATTGCATTCAGTCAGCGATAGTAGGGCAAAACGAGTCACGAAGAAGAAAAATAAAGGAGTAAGAGGAAACGATGCTGAAACGCCGAAGCTTTTGTAAATGCCTAAGACATCTGGTGAAATTATCCCGCTTCTAATGTCAGCTTTAGCGGGGCTATCGGCACTAACTGTGCCGCCACAGTCGGAAATGTGAAGAACGCGCGAAACGCTCAGGAGCAGCTACACGACTCTAAACGGCATAACAGGATGATGAAAGCCTTCGCTGTCGGTAGAGGCGTGTACTTAAAACTATACAAGAAAGGGCTTGGGTTGTTCATTAAAAAATTAAGCCCCCTAACCACACTTCGTAACAGAACAATTACCAACACTTATCTGCTTAAATTAATTAAGAATTCGAAATCCCAAGACTTCGTGCTGTATTCATGCGGAATACTTTGCCAAAAACGATTTGGAAATGCAAGGAATGTGTTATCGTAAATTTAGATGTCTCAGGAGTATCTAGTACGCACTGGGCTGTGTATGTTAAGAGACAACAGAATAATATGCTGTACTTGGACTCATATATGAATTTACGCCGGCCATAAAAACTGCTTCGCTACTTTACCAATGGCACTGTGTTCTACAATTTTCGATAAAAACAAGTAACATGCACATTACCTCGTCAACTTAGACTGAGATGTCATGTCATTTACTCTAACTCCACAGAAGCACTCGTCTGTTTTAAGTGCAGATTACTAACCCCCATCCAATAGATCTAAGCAATGATGAGCGGATAGGTGAACTATAGACTTCACTGTGGGGGTGGCAAGGTTGTGAAGATTCTTCGTGCATCGTATGAAACTGACGATCTAAATGCAATTATGAAAAACACGTAAAAGGCTTTGAATTACGTGAAAACGTTAATACGTTTAAAACAGAGATGAATACAAGAAAATATACAACAGCTTAAGCTGGGAAGGTACAATAGGATCAACACTCTGTTCCTCGAGGTTTCAAGTTTTGACTAATTATACTGAGGTAATTTACTAGTCGTACCAACCAGTGGATCTTCTTGTCAGTACGAACTGTGTCGAGTATAACATTGCTAAGGATTCGTACATCAACGACTGATTAATAGATACAATCTACGTGTATTTTGCTACAGTGGGACCAGAATATGGACCTGTTGAGGTTCCGAGTAGTCCAGTGTGCCACCCGGTGACTGTTCAGACATAAGACCATCTCGAGTTGAACATCCTTGATTGGGACGAGAAACTAGTGGATTTTCTTTAAATGCAGGTCCACCTGCATCTGAAGCAGAGTGGCAACACTGTGGGAATAAGGCATAAAAACAATCCACATACCATCAGTATGGCACTCTGCAACGGAAGGGCAGGGCGATAACAAGTCAGAATTATGAGTTCCTCAAGTCGGTTGGACCGAAACCTCACAATGACGTTGCTCGGAATAACAACACTAGTTCAATATGTCGAACGAAACAATATTTAGGGATACAGTCCAACAGACCTTTGCTACGGTGACGTTCAGTAGTAACAACGAGATACTGATACTGATACAGCATCAAGATGAGTTAAAAATTCCGAGAAGCGCTTTCCTATACTTGGAAGGCACATTTGTGAAGAATGATGTTAGCACTCTAGCAGAAACATCGCGACTTACCCGTAATGCGTTTATCTTCCTGTGTGAAGAAATACGGTACATACTTAATGGCGTCAAGGCTGATTGACAAGAAATATTGGAGTCAGACCAACACTCAAAATTTACGTATCCGCATAAAATTCGGACCTGAATGTTCTACTAAACGCAGGATGATTCATTGACGGATCGGTAAGTAATAACTTTATGTGCATCCCTCAAAATATTTATGAGTTTCTTTGAGGGCAATAATAGAGCCATTTTGAATGATAAACAGAAACTAATTCTTGTTCGAAATGCATAAGATAATGATGATTACATTCAAGAAGTGCAAGCAGTGGAAAACAGAATTGCTTTGGATAAATTAGTGTGGAGAGTACCGCACATTTCAGTATCAGATGAGACCCATGGAGCATTTTTGCATGTGTGGATTCTGAAGATAAGCTGCCATTGAGTTTCCGTTCATGCGAATACTATGACTACTCAGCTCTACCGACGACATCAAAACATAGCTGGTCTATAAAGACACTCGATTTATTTTTCTAGGGCTGCAGACAGACAGGATAGAGAATGTGACTAAGGATTCCCGCCTATTCGACAACTGTAACCTAATCAATGCAAAAATGTTCCTGAATTCGTTATATTACCTATACGACAATCTACAATTTGACTGGAACAGTGACAATATCGGTCTATTGTATGATATCAACTCGAGATTTCAATCTTCTTACTACAAGGGTGATGGATTGGGTTGCCTGCTAAGCCCATAGAAGTTTAGAGAGTTAACCCCAATTGTTATCATCGGCTGTTCTTAGTAAAATGGAAAGTATCAAGATAGGACCAACTGACTTTCACACTGAATTAGAATCAACAGGCAATTCCCCATTAAACACTGTGTCGTACGCATTATAGCTGCACGATCGTGTTATTAATTACTCGACTCTCACAGGAATCGTACAGCGATCAGCACAAATGTAGCGAACCCGCTGCATATCAGAGGCACTCCACTATCGTGCCTCGAAGTGTGAGCATCGTCGCGGACGTGCAGGGCTTTCACGATTAGAGTGAACATTTGTGTTAAAAGATGGTGCATTCCCAGCGTTTGAAAACCCATCCTGAACGAGCGATGACAACGTTCTCAATAACCATCCCTTCATCGAAACCTTTTAGAACAGTGCAGAGTGCTAAGGTTTGCTGTACAGCAGCCTGGTTAGCCTACAATCATCATGGACAGCACTGGGACAAGGACGAGATGCAGTATCAAGAAATGGTGACAATGTCCCGTATCTACGATCATAAAGACAACATTTTTTACGTCAAAAGTCGTGAAAAAGATGCGGTTTCGTGACATTTTCATAAGTGAATCAATTAGGAACCTTAAATATCGTAAATTCCCAGCTCTTCAAAGACTGAGAAAAAACTATGGACATACAGGCTGTGAGGTGCAATACTTTGGTTTACTTATTCTATGATTGAAGACAACAGTGTAAGTTGAAATGACATGTTTACTGCCGCAATGCTACCACAAAAATACACGCTTTTACACAGTTTTCAATGTGATACCAATAAACAGGTGTCACGATAACATATCTCGTCAACATAAAGAAGTGAAATAATCCTAAACACATCAATGCTAAACATTAACTCTCAGAAGGTTAAATTATCCTAAACACGACAGTATTAAAGTTTAACTAGAAGTTTCTTTACAAAATGGTTCCTACACTTACGTTATGATGTTGGTCAGTACTACGAAAATCGTCTGATTAAGGTTCAAAGTTCGGTACTATATTTAGGATGACAATAAAGTCTATGGTGGATGGTTAGTTATGTGACAAACTGAGTAAAAGGTTGCCGAAGGTCGCTCGATTATACAGTGGACGCAAGCTGGTGAACCAAGTTTACGCCTCTGAATGCGGTATTTACCTTAAGCTGTGATGAGCTGTCGTCTGCTAGGCTACTCTGGTTCAAATTGCTCTGAACACTATGGGACTTAAAATCTGAGGTCGTCAGTCCCCTAAAACTTAGAACTACTTAAACCTAACTAACCTAAGGACATAGCACACATCCATACCCGAGGCAGGATTCGAATCTGCGACTGTACCAGTCGCGCAGTTCCAGACTGAAGCGCCTAGAACCGCTCGGCCACAACGTAGGCCGCTCTCTTTCGCTGAAATTCCTATAAAACTAATTATACCTTTGCTGAATTTTCCAGTATAAACTTTCTCTATGTTTCTCATTATGCGAGAGAAGATGTACTCTTCCATAGTCTCACAATGTGGTGATACACACGTGCATGGTTACAGCAGCGTGCATATTATAATGCCCTCTCAGTTCTCGCAAGAACCATTAACAAACTGGCTGGTTAGTTTCTCCACAGTTGGAGCTAAGCGATGCTACAGCTAATTTCTAGCTGAATATCAGGTGCTGTGAACGCAGTGTCCACACAAAATACTCCTCTGCATCGTACAGAGCGTTATGCGCTCCGTTCTGCACTTGACGCCAGTTCAGAGAAGAGTCCAGGAAAATTTCCGTCTTGTCCTACTCATAGCTGAACTGTCTCCCCACCTGGGTTCTTCCGTTCTTCGCGTTAGTCCTTTCTTCCACCAATAGGAGCGTTCCTCTTATTTTGTGGAAACTCTCTCTACCAATGGAAAGGTCCCTACCATTAAACTGCGTCGAAACTTTGGCTCTTTCCTCTTTCCTAGCGCGTTTCCGCCAATCGGAAGTTTTGAGCCCATTCCAGATGCTTAAATGTGTACATTGACTCACTCACATGTGTACTACTCGCTGGACATGTGATTGAAAATGCGTCACTGGCCTTGTTTCATATCCATTTGGAATTCCGAAATGCAGATTTCTAAAACCTTTCTTTCCTGTCCTCCATCAGATGGGCTGTTATACTCGCTCTCCCCATCGGCGTCATGTGGTCGGTCATTGACTTTCCGCCTATGACACTCCCTTTTAATTGGTTTCTGTGGTACCACCTGTAGTGCGGCCTTGCCTCTGCCCTCGTCACTCTGAATCCCAAACTACAATGCCTCTCACTGCTTGTTTCACCTTCCGCTCAAACATGCATTATAGGAACGGTGTGTTAATTACCTTCGATTGAGTGTCATCCGTTTTTACATTACATACTGCTAGGAAAATTTGCTCGTTACCGCCGAATTAGGCTAGGTGTCATATTCAACTCCCCGTTGCAATATATAAACCTCTCATTTAAGGTGCGAATCTGACCTTCATTATTTTTCCACATTACTTATCCTCCTCCTTCTGTATTCAATTTTGTTCTGGTTAAATCAATGGTTGAGAAATTGATTACAGTCAATGCAAAATTGGTTACATTTACTGACTATAGCAATTGACGTATTTACTGACTACCTTCCTATTTTAATATTTTCTATAACTTAAACAGTGGTTCGATTCAGTCTCATTATTTTACATTTACTTGATTTCATCTCCACGGATTAGACCTCTTAAGTGATCTTCTTTTTTTCTTTTACAATTTAACATTGTCTCTAATTTTCTGATTTTTTATACAATTCTATTTAACTAATCAAAGGATTTTTTCTTTCAAAATAGTTTACTATATTTTTAATTTTAATATAAATAATTTGGGTATATATATATATATATATATATATATATATATATATATATATATATATATATAATTTTTTTTTGTATCATCTCAAAAATTTCCTTTATGGAGACTGATGGTTTTTTTTGTTTACCTAATTTATGTTAAATGATGATGGATAGGTATTGAAGTTGAGAAAACCATCATTTAATATTATCCTCCCCTTTTATAATAAATGTCACTGTTCTCTAGCTTTCATATTAATCCTAATCGAATTCACATTCATTTCTTACAGTTAAACTTGATGATCCATAACTTAACCATATCCAAGACTTTACAGGCATAATCGTATACATTAACATAGTTATATTGCCCAAAAGTCTGAACTCTATGTATTATGACTTTATAAAAATTTTCAAATTTCACTTTTACAAACATATTAAATTTCTAATCCTACTAACTACTTTACAAAATTTAAACTGACATCATGGTATAGCTAAACACCTCCATATTTATCTGTCCTATATTTTTAATGAACACATTACATTAGAATCTTAACGTTCCAAAAATGTTAATATTAGGTTTTCTTAACTGAAACATGTTGAAAAAATATGCAACATAAGAAAATATTATTGACATCTCAAGATAACATAAAAAAAACATCGTTAACAAAGATCTATTGCTAACACCTAAAAATCTCCAGATTCACATATTTTTAAACTCAATAAAAATTTTCCCTTTTTTCGGATAGTAGTCTGTCACTGATAGTTCTTTCTCCTACATCTTTAACATTGTTTATTAAAAATCGTCATTATCTTCGAGTGTTTTCGACATGTCTCCATCGAACATGGAATGAAGGTCGGTCGCATTCCTCGCCGTGTCTCTGTTGAGCATGGAACGGCGCTTGGTATGCGTCTCGTCGCGTATCCGTTCAGTATGGAATGACGGTCGGCAGAGAGAAAGGTAGCTGAAGGTCTGAGCGTGTCTTGAGTGCGTGGTTGCCTTTGTTTCATGTTGCATATGCCCATGGTGACGTTGTATTGGAGATCCCTTTTTGGAAACATAAACTTTTCTTCATCATTTGTCGAGTCTTTATTCCGGTTCATCGTTGGTCACTTCGTCTCTAGGTTTCCATATGAGTTGTTATCTCCCATTTTTCGGTATGACATCTGAAGGTGTTGTAATTTGCCATAAAGAATATCGGATATTTGTACCGTTAGAACAGTCAAATTAGATTCTCTTTGGTAGTTAAATGCAATAATGGTCTTTCATGGGTAGGGATTTGGAAAGATTTCTTGATCTCTTCTGGTTCAGGCACTTCTTTCTTCCAAATCTTCTGCGCTGTGTCTTCTGTTCTTGGTGCATCTTGCTGTCTTCTCACTTCTATCTTCACTCTTCCCTGGACCGGGAATTAGGATTGAAGACTTGTTTAACCTCGTTCTCGTTTAATCCGTTCTTATGGCGTCTTCTTTACTGACGTATTTACTGACCAACTTCCTATTTTAATATTTTCTATAACTTAAACAGTGGTTCCATTCAGTCTCATTATTTTACATTACTTCCCTGTCTATGTTCTGTTTCCTCAGTTATTTATCTTATATTATTCTAACCCTTACTCCCCTGGATTACGCTATCAACTTTACAAATATTGAACATTTTTATGACTTTACATCTAATACAATGTTTCTCTCTTAAATTACGCTAAAACTTTACAAACATAAACTTCTTTTATGAATTTACAAAAATTATTATTACTCTATCCAAAACAGTTTTTCTTATCCATATATAATTTTTTGTCCAGTCTTTCCCCATTTTCTTTTCTTAACATGAAGGTCATGGTTTCCCCATCTTCATCACGATGTTTAGTAAGAGTGAAACTGATGGTGATGATTGTTAGTAAGTTATTGACTTTCAAATTTTACTTCTCTTTTTAGTTTTCTAACTACAAATATATTACGTTATTTTGAAAACTTCGCACCTTGTCTCCGACTCCAGCGTCTTTTTCTCTGCAATCTCTTCTTTTTGTCCTTAACTGTGACAGAACTTCAAAATACACTTTATCTCCGCTTTAATGACATTTTCTCTTTCAAAAATTTTCTCTTTTGTTCTATTGCGTTGTTTTTAAAGCTTAAAATTTCTTTTTCTCAGTTGTACTTACCCCTTTCTCCCTTCTTCTCAATAGTAAACTTTTATATTCCTTTCTTCCCTCATCATGCTCTTCCTCATTGAAATCTTTTCTGGGTTAGTTTTTCTTCCCACTGTTTACCTTCTTCCACGAAATACCATGTTTCTTGCTTAACTGAATGCTTTAATTCTCTTACCTAATTATTACCTCCTAATGACTTCTTATATTTATTTCCCTCATATCTCTCGTTCAATATCAGATTGTGGTACTTTCCACAAATCATATATGCTTCACATATTCCCCAAAATATCTCCTCAATTATTTGTTCACCGTCCTCGACGGAACAAATTAAAAATACCTATCTCCTTCTCACCTAATTATCTGTTTCCTTCCTACTTCTTCACTTCGTTTTGTCTACAAAAATCAACTTCCTCCTCCTTCACACTACGTCTTTAAGAGAGAATCTACTACTATTTCGTCAAACTATTGATATGCTGATCTCTATTTATCTCCTTACTTTTCACTCCTTCCCCAGAACACATTTAGTTTGTAGAAGAGTTACTTTAGTTCTTATTTTCCTGTCATTTATTCATCGTTCTCCATTTGCCTTCCTAACAACATCTATTTTATTTATTTAACTGATACAAGTAAAAGTGAAAAGTTTTATCTATGTGCGTTTTGCTATCTTCCATACTCCATTATTTCTGGACATTTAATACAACTAAATTCTCGTGTGGATTTACTCTTTTTTCTTTCGTCTAACGTTTGCATAACTTTAAATGACTCACGTGGTGCAAACCCACTGATTTTCCTGTTTTTGGATTCATCAATTCGACTGCAGTATTATGCAATCCTTTACTTACTTCCATGGGGCCTTTGTATATAGAAAAGAATTTGTTTTCAAGGCTGTAACGTTCCTATTGCTTGGTGCTAATTTTACAAAATGTCGATGTTTTACTTTAGGTACTGGAGGGACTTCACTTCTAACTTGGGTATTACTATTGGTCTTCGTACCGTTCATATCGTCAATTCTTTCTTTTACCTGGGTTTGGTGGCCTCAACTCGACTTCTTCTTCCTGTTCATTTCACATGTTTTATGCCGCTGGAGCTTCATTTTCCCAACCTTTCTGCGTTCTGACCATTCCATTGCCAACTGAATGACCTGGATTCTACTACTGAAAACCTCTAAACCTTCCGAGTTCGTTCGCACGGGGATTGTATCTCGGATCATAGTTACCACCGTAGTTTCTAGGACCAAATCCACCATTGTAATTCCGCTGCCCATCAAAACCATAATTGTTATTTGCCCTCTGTGCGTTTCCAAAACCATAATTACTATTGTTATCCCATGGGCGATTACCACTCATTCCAAAACCATTACCTTTTCCTACGCTATCATTGCCATTGGAATTACTATTATTAAAACCTGATCGGTTGCTGTTATACCCCCTATTATTGTTTTCTCTGATTGTACGTTGTTTCTTTGCGTCATCTTCACTGAATATGAATTCTAGTTCTCTTAACAATCATTTAAATGTTTGTATATTATCTCCTGCCCTACCAACCAATGACTGCACATAACGTAATGGTAACATCATTGTGCACATCCATATCAGTTCCCCATCACCGTATTGATTATCTAAACACTGATTCTTTTTTGTCATTTCGTCGAAAAATCTAACGGGTTTCTTGTCTCCCGAGTTTTCGAGCAACTCTTTCGGTATCAACACATAATTCATTCCATTTTGTGTTTCTGTGGACCAGTATCGCTCCAAGGATGCGGATTTAAATTGCTAATACGACTGACAGTTTAGAACTACTCCTTGCATGGTTTCCGATATAGCGCCGTCCATATGCCCACAAATGAAGTCAAGTCTGTGTCTAAGTGACCAGTGCTCTGGTAAATCGATCTGAAATTGATTTATAAACGTGCGTGGATGTAAGCCGTTCCCGCTTCCTTTGCAATGTTGGAATTTTCTGACTGTCAAAAAGTGATCATTGTCAAATTTTTCTCTTTCACCATATGGCGCTTGTGTTTTCACAACATTACTCGTTCAATTCGACTGTGCCATGTTCTCTTGTACTCGTTCTACCACATTTGGGTCTTGATATGACGTATTTATGTCCCATCTAGCATCGTATCTACGCAGCGGTGTGTAATTATCTACACCGTACCGTTCCTCTTGTATCGGACTGAAAGATTCGTTTACATTTACCGTTACTGGTTCAGTGTTTTGCCTTTCTATTATATTCGTATTGTCTTGGGGTCTATAACATGTTGTACTGTAACTTCGAAATCGTGAAATTGCTACATGTGTCGCCGTAACTTGCTCCGCTCTCGCTTCACTCGCGCACGTTCGGAGGGTCGGCTGCCGCTCTGTTGGAATGCGTGCGTTTACCGTTTGTCGCTCCCTTGTCTGCTGTGACCGCACATCACTTGCTTCACTCAGCTGTGTTACTTGTTCTTTTCCTATTTGCTTTTGTTTCGGTTCCGTAATTATGGACGCAACCTCTTGTGGATATACGACTGGAATTTCATGACGTTTTCGTGTTTCCGCTACGGATGATTGCACAACTGACTTGTTTCTTTCTGGATTTCTGTCCATTACTGCGTCGGATGTTCAAATGTTCAAATGTGTGTGAAATACTATGGAACTTAACTTCTACGATCATCAGTCCCTAGGCTTACACGCTACTTAACCTAAATTATCCTAAGGACGAACACACACACCCATGCCCGAGGGAGGACTCGAACCTCCGCCGGGACCAGCCGCACAGTCCATGATACGTCGGATGATACCACCGATTCCGTTGCGTCACTATTGCTTTCTGTACGATTCTCGATACATTGTTTCAATTCTGTACGAAGGTCTTCGTACTGCTTCTGATTTTTCGGGACTATGTTTTCAATGCGTGTGTCGAATCGTTTTAATGCGGCTCGCGTGACACGTTTTCTGACATTGAGCGTCTCCGCGATTTGTTGCGCCTTACCAGACGTCTTACGTGCTAACTTATCCGTTCTTTGATTAACGTTAGACACTGCATCCTGCACTTGGCCAACGTCAGAACGCATCTTTTTCTGGTCAGCCGTTAACGATTGTATAAGCTCGCGTGAGTCTCTCGCCTCTCTCCGGATGTCAGTAAACTGTGCATTAACCTCCGTTCGTAGTTTTTGCTAATCTTCGCGGACTTTTTCGAACCCAGCGTAGGTTTCAAATTGGAGACTACTTAAGGTAGCATTGGTTGCCGATAACCCTGCATCTGTTCCTGGTTTCAGATTTGCCGTTTCGGTTTTTAAATCTGCTAGCCCTGTATTTGTCTGTTTTACGACCATAGTGAGTTGCTTCAATATTGTGAACACACTGTCTGATGCTTCGCCATCGTCACCTGTCACCATTTGATGAAAATTTTGCCGTTCGTGTCTTTCACGTGGCGTCTCACCGACTTCCGTGCACAGTGCGGACACAATTACACACATTCTTCTTGTTGGAAACTGTCCCGTTTGGTTCAAAATTACTATATTCGGTTCAGCTTACCGAAGTTGCTCGTCCTCTGACTCTATTTCTTACTCACTAGATCCGTCATTTGCTTGTTTTCGTGCATTCTCAGACTTTGAGACCAATCGTGAAACTGCTACCATTCCCTCTGCACTACCACTAAGTTCCGTTCCGTGACTCGTACTAGATACTTCATGTTGTCAAGATCTTCAGTTTGCCTTTCTGCGATACTCTCCGTTCTTCTGCCATCTCCGATCGTCTAACAAACCTCTGTCTTTCTCGTATTGCGCGAGCTTGCGCTCTCGTCAACAAGTTATATGATCTTACCCGTTTCCTAAATATCATAGAAAGTTTCTTAGATTATGTACACACCATCAGTACGTCTTTCACCGTTTGTGGAATTTCAACCCAACTCAACAACGCCGTGAATAACTTCGCTCGCGCCAGCAAGGTCATGCACAAGCTACTTCTACACAATCGCAAATGTTCTTTTACTTACTAATACAACATTTCTACACTTTGGATCACACATTTACTGTATTCTGTCCACTACAAATTTACATACATTGGGTAACCTCGTTACAAAACTACATCTTTTCCTAAACTCAAAAATTTTAATTTTTCTTACAAATTTGACTAATTGCCGTCCAGGAAGACCAATTCCCATCTGGGCAGGGTCGCCATTTGTAAGGTGCTATATTTTCGGTTTACTTATTCTATAATTGAAGACAACAGTGTAAGTTGAAATGACATGTTTAATGTCGCAATATTAGCACAAAAATAGACGCTTTTACACAGTTTTCAATGTGACCCCAAAAAACAGTTGTCAGGATAACGCATCTCGTCAACACAAAAAAGTGAAATAATCGTAAACGCAACAATATTAAATATTAACTCTCAGAAGGTTAGATTATCCTAAACATGACAATATTAAAGTTTAAGTAGAAGTTTCTTATCAAAATTGTTCCTACACTTACGTTATGATGTTGGTCAGTACTACGAAAATCGTCCGATTCAGGTTCAAAGTTCGGTAATATATTTAGGATGACAATATAGTCTATGGTGGATGGTTAGTTATGTGGCAAATTGAGCAAAAGATTACCCAAGGTTGCTCGAGCTTACAGTGGACGCAAGCTGGTGAACCAACAATTTTTCGCCTCTGAATGCGCTATTTACCTTAAGCTGCGATGAGCTATCGTCTGTTAGGCCGCTCTCTTCCGCTGAAGTTAAAAAAAAAAAATAGTTCGAATGGTTCTGAGCACTATGGACTTAACATCTGATGTCATCAGTCCCCTAGAACTTAGAACTACTTAAACCTAACTAACCTAAAGACATCACACACATCCATGCCCGAGTCAGTATTCGAACCTGCGACCATAGCAGTCGCGCGGTTCCATACCGACGCACCTTGAACCGCTTGGCCACACCGGCAGGCCCTCTGAAGTTCCTATAAAACTAATTACACCTTTGCTGAATTTTCCAGCGGACATTCTCCCTGTTTCTCGTTATGCGAGAGAACATGTACTCATCCCTAGTCTTGGAATGTTGTGATATACACACGCATGGTTGGAGCAGCGTGCGTATTATAATGTCCTCTCAGTTCTCGCAAGAACCAGTAACTAAGTGGCTGGTTGGGTGGGTAGGTGGGTGGGAGGGTTGGTATGTGCGTACGTATTTCCTGCTGCAAAGTGGCAGTACGAAATCAATTATTTGATCACAGGTAGCTGTGGTGAGATAGTGGACTCGCTGGCGGCTGTTTGCTCTGGAATGAAGGAACCTGTTTTATTGTGCTGCCGCAAAGTACTGGAAAAACAAACTCTTCTTTTCGTCACAGGATGCTACAACGTGGCAGTGAACGGGTCCCAACAGGCTCGTACCTACACACGTAGGAATAAACTTCACTATGCAGCGAGAAACATTCTTGTTTCCTATTGGCTGAAATGGATAAAACTCGCCTATATAAAGCGGATGCTTTAGCACAGACATCGATTCATGTCTGATCCCTGTCAGGTGTCACGTACTTATGCTAATGACTGTACTGATGAGAACCACTCTTTCGGACCTCTCATTAGCCAACCCAGCATTCCCTTCATTCCATACTGAGTATCCTGGCTAGCGCTACCCAGAAGTAACCATCCTTTAATTAATTCCCACTGCTGTTACCCCCCTTCTTCTTCACAACTATTCACTTGTCAACTCTATGAAGCACCGTAGTGCCGCTGCTGACGACAATGATGACGCTAATAAGCAAGCCGGATAGATTTCTGATGTTTTATGTATGTGGAGATGACTTCTGTCAATGATGTTTCTCCACGAACGTTGGTTGGTTGATTTGAATGAGGAGACCAAACAACGAGGTCATCGGTCCCATCGGGTTAGGGAAGGCTGGGAAGGAGGTGAAGCGATTTAGGGTAATCATGGAAAACCTAAATCAGAATGGCCAGACGCAGGTTTGAACCATCGTCCTTCCGAATACGAGTCCAGTGTGCTAACTACTGCGGCGCCTCGCTCGGTGTGTGTGTGTGTGTGTGTGTGTGCGTGTGTGTGTGTGTGTGTGTGTGTGTATTTCCTTTTTATTACGTGCACTCGGATGACTAATTTCTTCTTCTTCTTCGTCTATGTCTGTTGCAGATGGGAGTAAAGAGTTACCACTGTTCAGTGACAACGCACGTGAGGATCTAGCAACGCAGCATGACGTTCCACAGGATGGCGGTTGGACAGATCCGAATTCATGGCCGGCCTGCCTGGCCGAGCGGTTCTAGGCGCTACAGTCTGGAGCCGCGCGACCGCTACGGTCGCAGGTTTGAATCCTGCCTCGGGCATGGATGTGTGTGATGTCCTTAGGTTAGTTAGGTTAAAATAGTTCTAAGTTCTAGGGGACTGATGACCTCAGCAGTTAAGTCCCATTGTGCCATTTGAACCCTGCGGTTGCCTGTTTTTCGGCGGGTCGAGCATCTGGGGTTACCAGTAGTAGCTGTGTTGCAGGGGCTCGCCAGTACTGTCGTGTTAGCGTGCTATGGACCATAGATGTTTAGTTCCTTGCCAATAGTGTCTTTGGTCTATTATGTTTCCATCTATGGTTGTGGTCGTAGTTACCCAGAGAAAGGATAAACGGGTTGCTCGAGTGTCTCGTGTTATTGTACAGTCGTGTGGAGAGTTTTTGGAATACCTGCAAGATGGTATCTAGCCGATATTCCTGGTGATGGTCAGCGGTGCATGTGTAGCGTGGAGCGTTGCTTATGATTCTGAGTACTTTATTCTGTATGAGCTGTAGACGGCGCAGGCGTGCGGGCGCAGCATATCCCCAGACAGGGGCTGCGTACGTCATCAGGGGTCGAATAAGTGTCATGTACATGGACCTGGACACCCTCCTATTCAGTGTACTACGCCTGTTAAGCATAGGGTAGAGTTGTTTGAGCGATAGCAGAAATGCTATATATACTGGGATCTTCTCAAGTAACGAAAGTTGTAAGGTAGGTTGTAGTGTGGCCAGTCTGTGACTGCCTGACTTACGTAAGATCAATATCAAAGATGAAGTCCTTGATATCCACCATACGCAAGAGGTTGTACATTAGCACTGTTGCAAAAGGAATCTGTAGGCTTTGTTAAATTGTGGACCTCTGTGCTATAACTAATGAGCTGACTAGATTGACATAGATAATGTAATTTACTTGAATCACCCGATAACCCCACCAAAATAAGTAACGTGATAAGGGAAGTGAGTGTATGATGCTTTAAAGGAATAACAAGGAAGTACAATATCACAACTAGATTTATTGAATAAAGTCAAGATCATGAATTAGGAAAAGGTGTATAATACCGAATGACAGACACTAATAGAGGGTAAAATATCAGTGATACATATGCGGCTGGTTGGCAGAGAATAACCACGGGAATCCTAACTTGAATATAAGTATTGGCAGTCGAACCTGCAGTCGAGCTACTGATCTTAACATACTGCTTTGCCCATCACCTCCGAGGCCGAGCAACAAATGCTGCGCCAATCACACACATGGACAGAGAGCGCAGTTCCCCCACTACCGATGCCCGCTGTACAGGATGCACATTTCTGCGAAGCCCAACGAGTATGGATTGAGATTGGGTTGTTTGGGGGAAGAGACCAAACTGCGAGGTCATCGGTATCATCTGATTAGGGAAGGACGGGGAAGGAAGTCGGCCGTGCCCTTTCAAAGAAACCATCCCGGCATTTGCCTGGAGCGATTTAGGGAAATCACGGAAAACCTAAATCAGGACGGCTGGACGTGGGATTGAACCGTCGTCCTCCCGAATGCGAGTCCAGTGTGCTAGCCACTGCGCCACCTCGCTCGGTCCAACGAACATGACCGAAGGTAATGTTGTCAGGACTCCAACGTTCCACACAACAGAGGAGAGTTTGTAACACCACACGCAGAGCCTGCCGAAAACGGTTAGCTAGGCGCTGGCTTCGCGCTAGCCAACAGCAACTCAAAGGGAGCCGTGCGGCCTCTGGCCGGCGAGCACAGGCAGCATTGGAGGCCCGCTTTTCCCCTGTCCTCACCGGCTGGTCCTTCAGGAAGGCGGCTGCCTATCTCTGGCACGCACGCACGCTCTTGCGGCTGCCCTCACTCAGCTCAAGTACAATAGTCGCATCCAGCCACAGAGCGTAGAAGTATGTAGAGCGGCCCTTGCCGTAGCGATGGACAGGCGGGCGTGTGGCCGGATCCCCTACCACTTGCATAGCTACAGCGCCTAGAGCAACGCCAGTCGCACTGTTGTTTCCTTTCTGTTTGCTTGTTTACTCACTACCTCATCTCGCCTTCCTATTGGGTTTTCTGTAGATTTGTTAGCTTTCAAGTTAACTACCAGTTGTTTATTTTACAGTTGCCGCCGGCAGAACGCGGAATTAAACGTTTTTTACCTACAGGTGGGACCGAAGGCGTCCGACAATACTCGACATATACGATTGACGGAATTGCCTCGGCACTGTGCAGTCACGCTATAGTTATAATGCGTTAACTACTTCTGCGTATTCTTAACGTCCGCTGAAATGGATAGTCATTGCCCAAATGTACGTTATCGACGAATACGCTCAGATGGAAAACGGTTGATAAATTACTTGATTCATTCGTATCGAGAAGAAAACGAGAAAGATGCGAAGGAACCTAAAACTTTGATCTGAACCCCAACTCCATTTATTAGATCGAAAAACAACAGTTTTACTTTAATTTCGTACGCTTCTCTCTAGAAGAAAGTGTTAATAGCAGTTGTATTAGACAGTAACGCCAGTTTTTTTGTTTTTCATTTCCTACATATTCCTGTAGAATATATTAAAAGCGAAAGCACCATTGTCACCTACGCGCGCTGGTGCATTGTTCCACTGTACAACAAGTTTTATTTTCCTATTGTTCATTTCGATTGCCTTTCTGTCGGTGTGTGTTAACTGAATGTATGTCTATTCTATTTGCTGCATTTACACCTAGTACAGCTCAGGAACCATGCTAAATTTTGATTGAGGACAGTTATATCGCTCGCGCGTCATTCAGAACAACTAATAGCAGAACATGCCAACATTTCACTGCATGATCAGCTAAAATGGCATTTGTGACGTGAACAGATTATACATAAATGAGGGAATAAATTCAATAACGTACGTAACGTCGTGAACAAAATACAGGTACCATTGTTTCCTGAAGCCAGGCGGCATACACTGAAATACCATACAGTCGGCGGCATGAGCTAATGACTCCCCATGTCGGTTCATTTCATTAAGTTTTTCTTTCATTTTCAACTTCGTTTTGAATCAGTAGCGTAGCAAAAAGAGCAACATGAGGCAGCTCCGCACTCCGCTTAGCAGGCAGCAACAGCTGCGCGCATGCTTGACACACCTATTGTGCCCCGAAGATCCCTCTATACTCTGTGCATCCAGGAAGCGAAAAATAGTATGAAGGAAAGAACTGAATTCCCCTACGGACTAGCAAGTCAGGCAGATACAATCTGGTCAATTGCAGGATACTTCTATCACTAATCGTCCTTCGCATTTAATATTAATAAAGGAACAAAAAATTTAACATGATGATCTCGACGGAATGTCGATGATAAACTCGGAAAAAATGAAAGGGCAAGGGTATAATGGGCCTTCCAATGGGAGTGGATGGGCCAGAAGGGCCTGCCGTCTTTCAAAGTTTAATTACACTACTTGCCATTAAAATTGCTACACCAAGAAGAAATGCAGATGATAAACGGGTATTCATTGGACAAATATATTATACTAGAACTGACATGTGATTACATTTTCACGCAGATTGGGTGCATAGATCCTGAGAAATCAGTACCCAGAACAACCACCTCCTGGCCGTGCTGTTCTAGGCGCTGCAGTCCGGAACCGCGGGACTGCTACGGTCGCAGGTTCGAATCCTGCCTCGGGCATGGATGTGTGTGATGTCCTTAGGTTAGTTAGGTTTAAGTAGTTCTACGTTCTAGGGGACTGATGACCTAAGATGTTAAGTCCCATAGTGCTATGCCAGCCGCGGTGGTCTAGCGGTTCTAGGCGCTCAGTCCGGAACCGCACGACTGCTACGGTCGCAGGTTCGAATCCTGCCTCGGGCATGAATGTGTGTGATGTCCTTAGGTTAGTTAGGTTTAAGTAGTTCTAAGTTCTAGGGGACTAATGACCTCAGCAGTTGAGTCCCATAGTGCTCAGAACCATTTGAACCATTTTTCCCATAGTGCTCAGAGCCATTTGACCTATTTTTGAACCCATAGTGCTCAGAGCTATTTGATTTTTGAACCAACCACCTCTGGCCGTAATAACGGCCTTGATACACCTGGGCATTGAGTCAAACAGAGCTTGGATGGCCTGTACAGGTACTGCTGCCCATTCAGCTTCAACACGATACCACAGTTCATCAAGAGTAGTGACTGGCATATTGTGACGAGCCAGTTGCTCGGCCACCATTGACCAGACGTTTTCAATTGGTGAGAGGTCTGGAGAATGTGCTGGCCAGGGCAGCAGTCGAACATTTTCCGTATCCAGAAAGGCCCGTACAGGACCTGCAAGATGCGGTCGTGCAATTTCCTGCTGAAACGTAGGGTTTCGCAGGGATCGAATGAAGGGTAGAGCCACAGGTCGTAACACATCTGAAATGTAACTTCCACTGTTCAAAGTGCCGTCAATGCGAACAAGAGGTGACCGAGACGTGTAACCAATGGCACCCCATACCATCACGCAGGGTGATACGCCAGTATGGCGATGACGATTACACGCTTCCAATGTGCGTTCACCGCGATGTCACCAAACACGGATGCGACCATCATGATCCTGTGAACAGAACCTGGATTTATCCGAAAAAATGATGTTTTGCCATTCGTGCACCCAGGTTCGTCGTTGAGTACACTATCGCAGGCGCTCTTGTCTGTGATGAAGCGTCAAGGGTAACCGCAGCCATGGTCTCCGAGCTGATAGTCCATGCTGCTGTAAACGTCGTCGAACTGTTCGTGCAGATGGTTGTTGTCTTGCAAACGTCCCCATCTGTTGACTCAGGGATCGAGACGTGGCTGCCCGATCCGTTACAGCCATGCGGATAAGATGCCTGTCATCTCGACTGCTAGTGGTACGAGGCCGTTGGGATACAGCACAGCGTTCCGTATTACCCTCCTCAACCCACCGATTCCATATTGTGCTAACAGTCGTAGGATTTCGACCAATGCAATGTCGCAATACGATTACCCACAAACGCGATAGGCTACAATCCGACCTTTATCAAAGTTAGAACGTGATGGTACCCATTTCTGCTCCTTACATGAGGCATCACAACAACGTTTCACCAGGCAACTCCAGTCAACTGCTGTTTGTGTATGAGAAATCGGTTGGAAACTTTCCTCATGTCAGCACGTTGTAGGTGTCACCACCGGAGCCAACCTTGTGTGAATGCTCTGAAAAGCTAATCATCTGCATATCACAGCATCTTCTTCCTATCGGTTAAATTTCGTGTCTGTAGGACGTCATCTTCGTAGTGTAGCAATTTTAATGGCCAGTGGTGTACATGAACCCGGTAGTAAAGGCACATATTGCATGGCCACGTGTTGCTGAAATGGCTGGATAACTCACACATTAATTGTATTTACAAAAGGCACCGAGAAATCACCTTGAGAAAAAGCTTTATAGATCATAGCAAAGAATGTGGGACTCAAAGAGAGTCCATTTGGATAATAACTCGTCTCTATCAAATGGCCATTACGCAAGGTCAGATTCAAGTGTCGAATCTGCGAAAACCACCTAAAAGAAATTCCTCAACTATACTGCACCCACAATGCGGCTGTAATGTCAGCTGATAAAAGACACAAACAAAACAATAGAGATTATCCAAAAACGTAATGGAAAAGCGAAACATACTGTAGTTCCCCAGTATAGCTTCATATGCTTGCCATAAAGTTTCTTACTACAGATCTGTATCGATAATAAGTTCGTATCGCAAAAAATTTCGGCATTGACCCAGCCCTGTAAAATAACAGTACGCTGAAGATCTTATGAAACATGTACGAGGATGATGAGAATAACTCGTTTCAACACCATAGCTTGCAATACGGCGCATCAACACGGCGCATCTGTCGCCGGTGTACCCGGACTTCTCTGATCCACGTTCAGCAAACAAGACCGCTCTCCCAAAAAGCCTCCTACCTGGGCTTCAGCAGCCGAAGATGACATCACGTTCACTCACAAAAAAAAAGTAAAGCAGGTATTTCTGGGATTCAAAAACTTTACAGTTTTTATTGTTTGTGTGAAAACCCTAACTCGAAATAAGAATACACTGAGTGTTTATGCGTTGATGCTGAAATATTTCAGTCACACATTAGACATAATAATGATTGTCAGACAGACAACCGAAAAAGAAGGTAGTTTAAATTAAGTGTACTCCCGTTACTTGACCGTCAGAATAATGGGTATCTGTATGATTAAAACACCAATAATTCATGTGTGACGTAAAAGTAATTTCTCAGATCATTTGAGTTTTTGCATGTTACCCAGTTGGCTTGCATACAGTCATGACGCAGTGAGGTATTGCACTCTTATATCCAAGTATTCAGTGGTTTTGACAACAATGGTACAAGTATATGCATACGTAATATTACGTATGTTGTGGCCAGTCCACTACTGTTCTGAAAGCGATGCGCATCTATATTGATAAGCAAAATCACTACGACACAAATAATGATTTCTAAGACATTGAAGTCTTGATAATTTCATTTACAAAGTGCTCACCTTCTTCCTCCATAGTATCTTCTACTCAAATAAAACTTGCGGACCAACTACAACAATGCCTACTAACATAGCCATGTTGGCTTTCAGACCTACTGTTACGCATCAGTAAAGTAAGGGAACAAAAGAGTGAAATTTTCTAAGTCCGAACAGAACCACATTGCTCATGAACAAAGAATCATCAACAAGAGGCAGCCACTAGGCGTAAACATTTCGACACGGTTAGTCGTTCACTTGAGTGTGGCATCAACACTTATGTGAGTGAGTGTGAACGAGCTCACAAGATAATTATTGTATGAGTGCAGACCTGTCTGCCAAAGCTATCTTTTAACAATATGTAAGGAACCCTAAGGAGGATGCAAACAAAGCATACCACACCATATTTTATTCAAAGGACGTCTTGATTTATAGTTTATGCACTAGGTAATTACAGTTATAACGTTTTCAGTGGTATGTTCCTTAAAAAATAACTACAAAATGTTCTGTTTTAAACCCGTTACTTACGATACCAGATTTGCAGGAACCGCGAATTTGTACCAACAACAATCGTATCTTAAGTTTTATGAGGGTCAGTAATCTAGGCTAAGAATGACATTTTCGACACATTAATGTTATTTGCTTCTCATTCTCATCACAACTTCTTCTCCCTTTATGTTGTTAGATTCTGGAGTCGAAATTACACCGTAATGATTAAGTTGTTTTCTTATCTTCGGGGCCTTTCAGTTCTATTTTTCTGTCATGACGCAGTTTGTTTTTGTGATTTGAAACTATGACTTACAATATTAAATTTGATTACGAAACGCAGATACCCATAAACAGTGTTAAGGTATTATTTCAACTGTGTTATTATTTACTAAGAATTCATACGAACAAATGTTTTAAAACATATAATATTAAAATGAATGTTATGTACTGATGATGTTAATATCAGCTGGTGATGATAAAAAAATCGCTTCCGATGCATGATTTTTTTTAATTGACAGGTCGATTGAGGTAGAAAAATATACCTTTAACAGCTACAGAAGAGGAGAACTGCCAAAATTTTCCCTGCTCTTTATTTACGATGTTCGAGTTGTAGTTGTTGCATCTAAATATTATTCGTAGCTACCCTTACGACCCAAATCATAGTTACATAAATATGATTAAAACTCCTTGTACTAGACTAACTATTTCTGTTCTAAGTTAATAAAGTGGCAGCTGGTGTCATTGCGCCTTCGAGGGTGCCAGCCAGCCGACGATTCACATCGTCTGAGCAAAGGTATTCTACCTGTCGCTAGTGTAATTGAGAATTGCCAACATTGTAGAATACGCTTGCTAAATATATGACAGTTGATTTACTTCCAGGTTTCGTTCAGAATTAACCTGTAAAGTTCACTTGATATTTTCTTGACATTTAAATTAAATCTTTTGAATTATTCTCTCTTAAGCGACAACAACGTTGTAGAAAATGTATGGTTTTGAGTCCAAGGAGCTCGTCCCAACAGAAATTGCAGCGTACATTTACGTTGCAAATTCTCTGCCTTAGCCATCACTGGGACAAAAAAGGAGAGTTGTTGGCCGCAGTTGTATGTAAGCTTGGCGGTACAGTGTTCGCCCTTCAAGCACAAGTGTGTATTAATATTCAGTTCTATTCTTGCTGGAGACCAGATATGAAGATGAAACATTTGCACTTGTTAGTGCCTGCTTTTTCTGTTACTATCAATTGTGCTGACTTAATTGTATCACTGAATGATTTGTTTACTGAATTAGGTTATGTATCTACCCTTATTGCCAAATTTACTTACTTTCGTGGTTGCCCAGTAACACTGTTTCTGCATGACTGTGGACTTAACGTAGACACAAACCTTTCCGAAGCCTAAAGTACTGTACATATTATACTGCTAATTCATGACAATTTGGAATACTTTAATTTACTAAAAAACCTTTTTCGTAACTTCATCATGGTAAGTTGAGCAAGACACAGCGGTCAGTCGCGCCCAATTGGCCTGTTTAGAGCCAGAACGCGCAGTTTACCTTAACTTCCTTAGTTTCCTTGCAGGTTATGTTGTGTCAGCTGACAGTAAAGTTGGGCAGGTCAGCATAATTATATGGTGATGGTTATCATGAATTCTGTCACCGAATACGCGGATACTGGCACACGAAATAGGATGGCGGGGGGGGGGGGAGGATGTTGCCGTTTGCTGACGTCTGTTTCTGTCATAGTTGGAGAGTGCAGCAGTCAAATTCATGATTTAGGCAGCTCTTCTGCAAGGGCGAACAGTCCAAAACAACCCACCATTGTATTTGCATGATGCAGTGGGACGGCTTGCATCATGACTGAGGCAAATTAAGGAGTTTGTTCGAAAAAAATGCTAGACATTAGATAGGATTTCATATATTTCCAAGTAGTGAAAAACGGTAGTTATAAAGCACGACAGTAGCAGCTGCAGTAGATCATCCGAAATCTCTTTTGCAAATAAGGAATTACTTCTCCCACTGTTTAGCCATCCGTGAGATACTGGTGTGTCCCATTGGAATATAAAGGGAGTTCGTTTTTGTCATACCACTATCAGACATAGTAAAACATCAATGACTGCCATTAATTCAGAAAGATATAGCTTTGTAGTGACGTTCCAGACTGGGATTTTCCACCATTCATAACCTTGTGGAGATGTGTTTAATTTGTTAAATCTCTGTGGTTGTAGGAGACCAGGACAAAACGAAATTTGGACAAGTGTCACGTGTTGTGAAAGTGCCGTAGGCGTGGTCTCGAAGACTCATAGTATTGCTTGTTTTGGCTCAGGTGATGTACCATCACTATTTAACATCGCATAGCTGAGTTGGGGATGCCACCAGTAGAGGGACTACGCTGGTGCCACCCCACATTCCATTGTTTCCAGATGCATCCAAGATGGCGGCGATGACGTCATCCAAGATGGCGGCATGTAGACTTGGCAAATGTGTATGACATCATCCAAGATGGAGGCCGTGAAGTCAGCTGCTGACACAAGTACCATTATCCAAGGTGGCGGCTTGGACAGGAAAGCACGAACCCCAGGCACACACCCCTGGTGGGAAGTTCAAATTCCAACAGGATAATGAATCACACCACAGTTACCTCTACCAACCTAAGAAAATCGCGGGAAGATAGGTCACTTGGGCTATCCCCACTAACCTAAGTCACCACACCACCACCTCTTCCTAGGAACTAGCGTGAAGTTTGAATTTTGATGGTAAAGAAAGGTCAATTCGTCTATCTCTACTAAGATAAGAAACTGGCGCGAAAGTGAGGACACTTGGACTACCTCCACTAACCTAAGTCACCTGACTGCCACCTCTTCCTAGGGATTGGTGGGAAAAGGACTCAGCCTGCACTGGGCTGCTGGAGAGAGAAAGGAGTGTACTTTATTTATATAGGGTTGGAGTATATTTATGACAGTGATACAGAACACACACTCTGACATTCAACACAGCATACAGACCTGCAAACTACTCCTTCGCACTTGCTAATTGTAAACTGACAAAATAACACATTGCACAGCTTACAGACATGCAAACCACTCATAAATAATGCAATACATTTATGTCCAGAGAGTGAAAAATTCGTAAATTGTCAAAATAACAATTCATCTAAAAGACTCTGCAAACGTGCTTGCTAATTGTCAACTGTCGAAATCATGCACCAGTCTTTATTTAAACAATTAGAGGCAGCACCAGCATCCAGTGTGTTCACCAGGATGTCCGTATTCCAAGTGACCCAGTGCACAGTACCACCACCAGAGGGCCCTGTCGTCCATTCCATGACGTAATCCAAGATGGCAGCCATGATGGCAGCTGATGACCGAAGTACCGTTATCCAAGATGGCGGCAAACAGTCTACTCACCGTGAGGTCTAGGACCTAGTACACAGTACCACTACCAGAGTGTGCTGTCATCCGTTCAGTGACGTAATAAAGATGTTGGGCGGAATTGATGGGAAAACGACTGTGCCTGCACTGGACATAAGTTTTTATTTTGCAGTAATGTCTCCACCACATGATCTACACTCCAACTGACCTAATACACAATAGTGCCACCAGAGGGTGTTTTCATCCCTCCAGTGACAAAATCCCATATGGTGGTCTGGAGGGGGAAAACAGTGCGAAAATGAGTCAGCCTCCACTGGGCTGCTGCATAGAGTAAGGATAGTGTGTACTTTATTTATTTTGGAACAATTTATTTAGGGATGGAGTATATTTATCACACTGGTACACAACATATGGTGGGGTCACGCCACACAACCCATAGACTTGTAGACTACTCCTAAACAACACTCTGAAGACATGCAAACAGCTCCTAATTTAGTGAAATAATTTCAGTACAGACCTTCAAAGTGCTTCTAAATAATACAGTGCATTGACGTGCAGGCACGGAATCGTTAACTGTGCAAATTGCATAGCACAACCTACAGAAATGCTCACAAATTAATGCCACAGACATGCAATCAACACACACAAGCACTGACCCCCACACCCTGTCCACTGGACTGCACAGGAGTTTAGCAGCAGCCCCCATGAAGTGAGGCAGCTGTCAGCTTTCAAACCACACACAGACGCCCATTAGGGTCCTGCACACATGAGGTGGTGGAATCCCTTTCATACTTGACACCTTAGAAATTCCTCTCAAAATACATGTTCACCTAGGCACTGTTGCTGACACGACCAGGTGGGGGCACAGACACTCCTGGAGCATGTGATCCATCACAACCATGAGCCACTGCGGTTGTGTTCTATGATGTTGTCTGTCCAGACAAGTTGTCAGATACAATACTATATAAAAGATTGTGAGAGAGTTCATCATTAGTTGGGTGAAATTTCTAATCAGATGTTGATTCCTTTCAAAGAGAATGGGATTTCCACAATATGCATACCATCAATTATATTTATTAGTACCATATCAGACATTTCCTTACTCTATGCCTAAACAACACTGTAACTATTAAACAGTCTCTGAAGTGCTACCATGCTCCATAAATTCTTCTCCCTTGACAAGCACTGCTCCTGGTTCTAAACTCCTTGCTCCCTTCCATTCTTTTTGTGATCATGTCTCATCCTTGGACTCAATTCTCCTGATGGCACTGGCAGTGGCTCAACAACAATAAAAAATCGAACCAGAAATATACACTTACTAAAGCTTCTTGACTTGTTATTAGAATAATTGATAACATATAGATTGGTTCTGTTTTATTTTCGAAAACATATCATTCGATGTAAAGAGTGCATAACGATTTTTTTATTTTCAATAAAATAAGTTTCTTTTTTAAAGTTTAGTATTGAATTCATAGTTCTATATTGTTCTATAGTGTTAAATAAACAATGTTTATAATCTTCTAAACATATTTCACTCTTAACAGCACGTTTCTTTACTCCTTTTTACTTTTTCTGTTCCTTATCTCGAACTTTATGTGCAAATCACAAAGTTCGTCCATAATTTTTCTTTTAGATTCATATTTCCCTGTACCATATTTTACTAGCGTAGTATTATATGTATGATTTATCAGAATAATCACTTGTCTCAAATAAGCAAATATTGTCTCAAATAAGCAAATACTGATTTTGTATCTTCATAAAATCTACAGTTTTTATATTGTAGTTACAACTATCAGTAAGTTGTTAACAAAGTTTCGTATAATTTGATTTCATACCATTATAGTGAAAGTCATATATTATTTCTTTCGATAACTCAAGTATAGCTTTTTCAATATAAGTATGTGTGTTAAACAAAATTTTAGTTTTATTAATTAATATGGCAACAAATTTTTTTAAATGCTGTTTTTTGTTCAGCTGTAAAGTACTTGCAGTTCTATCATCAGAGACTAATTTAATATCTACTCTGTTTCTTTTCTGTCATTTTTACAATGCAGCATTATTCCACAATGTGCAGAAATCCATTTCAAAAACATTTTTCTCATTCATTCTCATTTCTGTATCTAAATCTATATACTTTTTTAGCCAATCACATAGTTCAAATCTTACAACTTTATGAACTTTTGAAATTTTCATTCCTTGTCACAGACACTTTTTAAGATTTGTATAATGACCAACATTTATTATCTAAAGCATTAATAATTATCTTTCATTAGTTCCTACAACCATTTTATTTTTGGAACTAATCGTAAATCCTAATGTACATCAGGGAAAATTTTTGGATATTTTAAATCTGCTGGAAAAATATAACCATTTATAGAAGTATTCAACATTTCATGTACATTAATTGAAATTTTGTAGTTCATCTCATTCGAATCCCCCATATGTTCATCATTACACTGTAAATTATTTTAATGGAAATATGCTAAATACTTTGGCACCATGCTTTTACTAAAATTTTTCATACATTTATAGTTTCGTTTAACATATCTTTTACAACATAGGGATATACACCATTTTATTCCTTTGTCAGCCATGAAAATCATGTTACGATAGTGTAATAATCGAAATTATTTTAACTACTTTTCATGCTGCATCAAAAACCAACAGGTACTTCAGTTGTGAGTGTTTACACAAGTTATTCTAAAATCTTCGGAATTGTCACCTAATAAAAAAAATCTGTTTTGAAATATGAATCATGAAATTCTCATAAATGATAAATATTGCGTTTTTAACAAATCAGTTAAACGTGTATATAGTCTCCATCACTTATTTAATAGGCATTCAGTTTATTATAAAATTCCTTTTTTTGTAGTTGTTGCTGACCTTCACACTTTCACACTTATTCATATAACAATAATGATTTACTCCTTCTTAGGTACTAAATTTCTTTAGCTGGAAATTTCTTTTTAGTTCATTCATTTCATACTTTTTTAAAATCAGAAAAAGAAAATCAATGTGTTAATAAATATAATTTTCTTTTCATTTACCAAAATTAATATGTTTAGTTACACAGTTTTGTATTAAATATATATCTTTTTCTTCATAGCTATGTTCCTTTATAATTGAATATTATGTAAATAAACTGATAAAAAACTATGTGTTGTGGTTCAAGATGACAATTATTACTTAATGGGTCTACATGTTTTCTGTTAAATGATCATTAGGACATAAATTATAATTTTTTCTGTAAAGGGAACAAATTTTTTGGTTATTGTGTCTAAACTGTACTTCGTGTGTTATTGGTTTCGTTTCTTCAATTTCTGAATAAATTTCACCATTTTTTCAACTTCTTTCTCCATACATTCAACAAATTTTTTATTTTAATGGTCTCCTGTATATGTATATTGGTCTTTGTATGTATCATTTCACGTTTTTGATATTTCATAGTATAAGATTCATTATTTAACTTCAGTACACTTGTACTTATTTTTTTGTTTGTAAGTTTTTATGTTTCTATTAACATCTCTTATGAAAAAGAAGAAAGAAAATTAAATCCTACATTAACTTTAGTCCCAAATTTCGAAATGTCATCAATACTAGTTGATAATTCAAATCTTTATCAGTATCAATTTCTACATTTACATTTTAATAACTCATTCTGGATTTTTATTTATCCCAAAAACGCCGATTTCATAGTCTATATCAAATATTATGATAATTTCTGACACTAACACAAGTTCCTTCTTTTATTTTTTCTGGGTACTAGATTTAAGTTGAGCTTCTTAACGGAATGCAATTAATAACTGTTAATTGTTTTCCATCAATTGTGTTTAATCACCACCCAGCACCACAAGTGTGAAAAATAGTGATTTTGTTGCAATGTCTTATTATGCATTCTTAAATAATTATTTTGATTTCTGTAGTATTCCTGGATTTTAGGGTTTGATGACCATATTCCATAACACTATTATTTGTCTGTATTTCAATTTCACAAGATTAATAGCTATTTATTTTTCAATCTATTTCGCTTACCTACTTTCATAACATTTATTTTTTCTGCACTCAAAAAAATAATTAGGCTAAACTGAATTTATATTATTTTGCGAAAAGTATTTTGTATTATTTTAAAATACTTTTCAACTAAACAGTAAATAACTGTAGTTACAGAAGATTTATTTTCAAAAATAACATCATTACTTTCAAAAATAGAAAACAAGTGTGTGATTTTTCTATTTCTTATGAAGGGGCAATTATGAATACCATTAAATCGTATTAATTTTATTTTAAACAGCCCTTTAAATTTTTGAATTTACAACAATTGTGTAGTTTATTGAAAATGTAGCTACTTTCAAGAAAGAACCACGCTTAAACTACATTTAATACAATACTGAATTTTAGAACAAAAAACTTACCATGTTTAATTCCTTCATATTTTAGCTAATCAATCACGTCTTCAAGAAATTCAAAGAGACATTCATCAATTCATTTATTATAGCTTTTGGTGATATAATTTTAAATTCAGTCCTGAGTACAGAACAAATTGTATTATCATAGTCCCATATACTGTATTACACAAAAAATTGAATTTTAGCTCTGTAATTTCTCGAAAAGCGGAGCGGTTTTTACTTCAATACTCATGAATAAGGAATAAATTCATTTTTATTATTTATAAATATTTTTAAAAATGTGAAAAATGTGATTTGGTAAAACTAATTTATAAGACAAAAATTTATTAAATATCTAGAGAAGAATGTTTGTTAGATTGTTAAAAATAAAAATCTATTGCCTTTTTTACTAATACGAATCTAGTAGATTTTTAAAAAACTATTTGTTTGTAGTTTAAAATTTAAATCACAAGTCCCACTAGTTTTTATATTTTAATATTTCCATTTTCAAAGCAAACAAGAGCATATCCATTAAATAGTTTGTTTTATATAAGTGATAAAGTAGTTTTAAATGCATTATTTTGTTCTAACCGAATTTTTTCACCATATGTAGTGTTTTATTATTCATAATACATCAAGAATTTAATTAAAGCTCACAATTTTTTCCAAACAATTTAAAACTGAATATCTTTGCAATGGATTTAATAAAAGATATTTATCTTCGAATTCAATTTTAGCACCAATAAAATTAGTTTCTCGAAGGAAATATTGAAGTTTTTTACAAACATTCCATCAGGTGTATTAAAACATATACTTATTAATTCAAAAGGTACAATTTTTGTCGATTATTGGCAGCAGTTAAATGATTAGATTGAGTAATTTTGATTGAAGTCTAAAATTTTCGTGTTGCTATATTTTGAATCTGTGAAGAATTCAGTATCACTCACAATAATAACTTTTTATAAAATTGTATCTTTTATATCAATATCTGGGTTTTCATATGAATAAATTTTCCTAACTTTTAAGCTGCATTGTTGTGGAAATACCAGCTATTGTAATATTTTTACAATTATCTCCAATAGAGTTAGATAATCTTTTATAAGAACTCATGAATTGCTTTTTAATTAAAATAGGCAACACCTTTGCTATTCGTAAAATATGTTTGAATTAAATGAAAAATGTTGGAACAAAAATAAGAATTCTACAAAAATATTACAAAATACACATGGCAAACTCTTGCCAAATTATATTCGATATGCAATAATACAGCCGGGTGGCCTTGGAAAACAGGCGTTAATGATCGATAACTATGCTTTAGATTCTGGATGATAAATCTGGGATAAATTTAGAGATGTATATGTTTATTCTAAATGTTTAAAACACTCAAAATATATATAACTCAGAAAAAGGAGTTTAAATTTTCAACCAATCATAATAAAAAGTACTTCAGTTGATGTGAAGATGATTCATAGGTTTTATTTGATGACTTTATTCTAGAAAATCAAGGTATAGTTAAAGAGGTCTTTACTAGAGGAAGACATAACGTAATATGTTGTTGACTAGAAAAGACAAAGGAATATTTTGTTTTTATGTGCTGAAAAACGTTCAGAAACAAAAATAAATTAGGTATAAATTACTTGTGAGTTGTAAAGTTTTTGCAGTCAAGATTATATCATATATCAGGAATCTGTTAGTAAATTTTAGTAATTAGAATACTTTTAATATCTTTAAAAATATTTATTATATGTTGGAATAATTATATAGTTGGTTTTATTAAAATAGTTATAACAAAATAATGAATTGAAACACTAATATAATATAGAAGATTCTTTTAAATTTCACTTTAAATAAAAGTGAACCATTTTTAAGCAACATATTGATAAAACATATATATAAAAGCAGCAAAAACGTTAAAAAATTTTTAACACAAATTTGTTAAAGAAAGATCATTAAAAGAATCATTAACGAATTTTATTGTAACTAATGTATAAAAAATATGACCCAGCGAGTTTTACTAAAGCAAACCAAAATATGAAGAAAAAGATCGTTATAACAAAAAGATTACAATAATGAAAATGTTAGCATATAAATTTAATGGTTGATTATTAATTATTAAAATCGTATTCCTCCTTTAATTATATTTTTTTCTAATTTGTCTACTCATTTTGGAGGAAAATATGAAAAAGGATTAATTATCATTTTCATTGAGAACTTACATTGTGAAATACGCATTCCTTGTTATTTATTGTGGTCCAGGAACAAAAGTAGAACAAAATTACCTAGAGGTGTTAATACAATAGCCCCATTAGATGAAGCTTATAATAAAAGATGATATTTCATATAGAGATAATAAACCCTAAGAAGAAACACATGAGGCACATAAAGAACTTCAGTTAACTGCAACAGAAGGAAGGTATGCTGAACCATTTTGTTTGGCGACAAATTAGCAGTGAAAAAAGTTAGAGGAATAATATATGGATACAAAAAGAAAAATGTGCCATGATGATATTGGTTGCAGATTACAATAGTTTTAATTAAACTGAATGCAATGCTACCATAAAGTTTTTAATCAAAATTTTATAAAATGTTATCTAAAGGCTATATTTATAAGTTTTTAATCAATATGTTACAAAATTTTCATCTAAGTAAATGGAGAACTTTATAACTAATCCTCCTTCAAAACCAATTATTAAAACTAAAACTTGAATAATTAGAAATAAATCTGAAGAATAAACAATTAAGCCATCTTCTCGAAAAAAAAATCGGGCTCTGGATCACTGAAACATGAAAGTGGATGTTTCCCATTGTTGCTAGCTCGGTAGCCACCATATTAGCAAATGCAATAATAAATAAAAAACAAAACGATGAAGAATTCGAAGAATAATCATCATAATTTAGCAGTGGAAAAACAGGAACTGCCATGAAAAATCCAAAAACCTATAAAATACTATAAATGTGTATGAATTCATGATTCAGAAATCTTGCAAATAAATTGAAAAATAAAATTTTAGATTTCTATTCATGACTGAGATATTAGCAAATAAAAAATTAATGTGGTATAGTTACATGAATAAGAAAAAATAAAATTTGAAATAGATCTAAATGTACAGAATTTAATAGAAATGTGAACGAAAATATGATTGAAAAAGTAGTAAAAATAAATTAGAAAGAAAAAAATGTATAAATCAAAAATAAAAAAAATTAATTTAACATTTTCACGAAGACTTAAATAAAATTTTTAATAGAGTAAGGCTTATGTTACATCAAAAATAATGGTTTAGTGGGACAATTAGTGGTTATGATGCTGTTACCCAGCAATATTTAGAACAATAATTAAAAATCTTTTTGCTAAAGCTGAATAAACTTTTAAGACAACTTAGTACCTATGAACTAAATGATACATAAAAGTAAGTTAACAAATTTTAATGAAAGATCCATGTTAAAACTATGGAACATTATCATAAAGGGTAATTAGTATCAGTACAAAACTTATGTATGGTTTATATGGATTTAATGGATTAAAAAATAAGTTCTGTAAGAAAAATTGAGTCTTTATTATAACTGGAAAAGCATAAAAAAGATAATTTTTCACTATGGACATATGTTTAAAAATTGATGGTACTGCTAAAAACATGTTTTGTCATTTAATGATATTGATAATTGGTTGATTTTGAGTCTTTAGAAAACGACTACTGATAACCAGTCAATAAAAACGTTATTTAAATCTAATTTTAAAACTTTAAAGTTAAAAGATAAAGTTGTAACTTTTCCAGTAGATACCAAAATAATTTAATTATTTTAAATTTGCTAGTATATAAACAGATAACCTTACAAACTTTTAAGCAATCATGTTTGTGGTTTAAAAAGAGAAAAAATAATTGTAATACATCATCAAAACCGAACATTAACAAAAATCATAGACATAAAGTTGAAGGAATTTCTTGAATTTAGAAAAACTAACATAAGTAAATTTCTTAAACCAATTTTTAGGTAATGATTTATATCATAATAATTTTCGTTATGCAACTAAAAACGAACTAGGTAAACCAATTAGAAAAAATTTCAGACCAGTAATATTAAATGTTTCAGTATATTTGCCTGATGGCATGCAGATTCTGTAGAAAGTGTTTCAGGTAATTCAACAGTAATTTTTAAAATGAATAAGGAATATTACTATTTATGTACTGTAGCTGATGTTTTTTTTAATTTGGTTGGGTTATTCCCATAAATAACAATAGAAGTAAAAATAGTTTGCCAAATTTAAAGCAAACATATCCAAGATATTTATAACAGATAATATTCAAAAACTTATGAAAATATATGAAATTAATCATTATTCAAAATTTACTGAATTAAGAGAATTTATTATTGAAAGATTCGGTGGAACATTAAAAGAAAAAATGTGAAAAATTTTGTGTACAGGAAGTTATAATTCGATTGATTTAGTTTCTAAATTTTCTATATTAATTTGTGAATTTAGTAAAGCAAACCATTCAACAACAAAAAACGAATGTAAGAATTGTAAACAAAAATGATAAAAAGATGTTGGATGCTGTTTATACTAAAAATTTGGAAGACTCTAAGCCTAAAATTAATAAGCGATAAAGTAAAAATAAGTACACTAAAAGGAACTCTAGGAAAAGGCTACACAGTTTACAGGTCAATGGAAAGTTTAAAAATTGAAAAATTTATCTGTTATAACCCAATTACATAGAAATAAATAAATTTTAATGGAGAAGAATTTAATCTAATTTTTATGTATGACTACTACAAAATAGAAAATATGTAAATTAATTCTTGCCAATGAAATTACAAAGAGATTGGCAATAAAGTTTTGGTTAAACTGCTTGGTTATGATTACTTTCATAATAGGCGGGTATCTAAAGGTAATATTATAATATAACTTTTTAAAAAAAAATTATTTTTATAAATATAACAAAAGTGAAAACTGTCAATATTATTCTTTTCCAGTAAATGAGAAATGTAAAAATAATTTAAATGTTCTTAATAAAGAAATTGATGTAAGTACAGGCAATTGTTTGGTTCGTCCTAATATGAAATTATAATTGTTCTAAGATATGATGGAAAATCTAATAAAATGTTAACTGCCAATTGTGTTGCAAAATTATTTGATTGTGTAACTATTAAAATGGAAATGATATTTTATAAAGAATAGACCTGCAAACATCCTACTTTCTTTTGTAATCAGGACTTTAATAAAATGCTAAGGTAATGTTAATCAGAACACAGGAAGGAGATGTGATCCAAATAACAACAGACCTATCCATTCTTAACATCAGAAGACAAAAAAATGGCTAAGGAAACGTCACACAAACATTTTTATTTTACAAACGCTTTCACTAATATGGGGTTTATGGTGTACAAAGTGATCAGTCTGGGTTTGTCACATGACACTAACCAGAACAAACATACACCTGAATCCAGGGTATGACACAAAATGCCACAATCAACCCTCTAAACTACTACTCCAAAAAGAAAAATGTGGTTCAAAAGAACAAGGTGTTGAAAAACATGTATTATAACCCTACACTATAGAAGCAAATACCTTACCCTTCTCCTGGTCAGGGCAGCACACCATGATTCATTGGGCGACTGAATTCATGCATAGCAGCAATCTGTTATTAATGTCATGCACCCAAAAAATGCAAGTTCACGGTCTTGCGTTCAGCTAATTCGGATCACAGGTGCTTCCCGATGAGCCTTGGGAACCCCAGTGAATTCCAATGTGCAGGTGGACCCATTTGCTTTTCTGCCAAACCAATTTGACTCCATCCTATTCCAGTGTGCAGATGGACAAGCTCACTGGTCGGCCAAACCAGTTACAGAACTTCCACAAGCACCTTAACCAACAGCATAGGAAAATTCAGTTTATAATGGAAACAGAGAAGAATGGGGTGCTGCCTTTTCTCGACGTGGAAGTTTATCGAAAACCTGATCGTAAACTTGGCCACAAAGTGAACAGGAAACCAACCAATACGGACAGGTACCTTCACGCCTCCTCCCACCATCACCGCACGCAGAAGTCCGCCCTGCACACGCTAACGAAGAGAGCGTACAGGATAAGCGACGAAGAACATCTGAAGACAGAACTTGAACGCCTCAGGTCCATCTTCGGAACTAATGGCTATGGGAAGCAGATGATAGACAGCACCATGTCTACAAGGGAGAAGACTAATAGGGAAGTGGAGAAGGAGGCACAGAGCATTGCTGTGTTACCATATGTACAAGGGGTCACCGAACGTATTGGCAAAATTTTACGAAAAGCCGACATCAAACCAATTTTCCGAAGCAGAAACAAAATATCAGACATGCTCGGTTCTACCAAGGATGCAGTTGACAAACTGCACACAGCTGGCATGTATGAAATTGGTTGTGCGTGTGGATTAGTCTACATAGGTGAGACGGGACGTCCGATTAGCACAAGGCTCTCGGAACATGGAAGATATATCCGCCTGAAACAACACACTAAGTCAGCAGTGGCGGAACACGAGACGAGTGCGGGAAACCAATATTTTTTCAAGAAGCCCGCGTTCTGGCGAAACAGCCTCTCACTTTCAAAAGAAAGATTAGAGAGGCGATAGAAATAGCCAAAAGACCCGCCAACATGAATAGAGAGGACGGGTACAAGCTTCCGAGGTCTTGGCTGCCTGCAATAGCAGGGCTACGGAGCGGCGGCAGAGCTGTGGCGGCCCATGCAGACACGCGGAGAGCCGCAGTAGTGGTCGCGAGCACACAAAGCAATGGCACGCCGCAGCCGGCTTCTGGACAGCATGGAAACAGTGTGACGTCACAGCCATCACCTGTTCGCTATTCGTCCGTCTCCTCCAATGGGGTGGATTAATATAAAGACCAATAGAAAACAGCTATTTCAGCCAATGACAGATAATAAAGGAAACACCAATAAAGCATACCTTTCACCCCTCCTCCTCCTCCTTTTACAGCCAATCAAGTAACGACACGGTTTTCTCGTGCAGCTATTTAAGGAACCAAGTGTGTTCATTTAGCAGTTAACGTAAGGCCCTGATGAAGGCTAGC
Organism: Schistocerca nitens; assembly: GCF_023898315.1. Taxonomy (NCBI): domain Eukaryota; kingdom Metazoa; phylum Arthropoda; class Insecta; order Orthoptera; family Acrididae; genus Schistocerca; species Schistocerca nitens. The sequence continues at coordinate 352,694,630 of NC_064616.1, forward strand.
TGCAACGCTGGCCGAAACGTTGGCGCATTTTAAATTATGACGATGCGGTCTGATACCCTGAAGAATTTTATTGAAGAAGACAACGGCCGCGGAAGCCTACGCTTACATTAAACCAGTTTGACTCCATCCAATGACTATGCGTGACGGAATATGTTAAATGTTTAGATGGCCAACTCAAGGCATCACACATCACTCGTGTGTGTAATGCTACAAGTAGTACCTCTGCTGATTCAGAAGGTGACAGGCACAGGCTCTAAGTGATACACAAGCAAACGACACAAGTCTCACCATTTAGTTAGAGACCTGCAGTTCTTTACTGGCGAAGCACCAGTACAAGAATGCCCACTTCTCGCTCTCTCTACTTTCATCCCAGCTCGGCAGCAAAGCATATTTATATCTTAGTCAACTCCCACCTTAGCACAAGCTGATCATAAGCTGAAGTGCCACATTCTAAGATGGGAAACTGCCCCTTGCTCCGCATACATTAATTTGGCCAATTAGAAATTTTAAAGTTAATTCGCACAAAAGAAAGAAAATATTCAACTTTGCGGGCTCTTTCCCACGCATTTACGCCATGTATTTCGCTAACATCATGACCGAGATGGAACCACAGTCCTCCACAAACAGACTGCTATCTCCCTTGTATTCATAGACTCTATAAAAGCCTCATACCTTCCAGATATGTTCTGTAATAGAGTCTGGACGTCTGGGAGACAGTGACCTGTCCCGTGGAAAATTTGCAGAAAGCTCACAGTTGTCTCATCGGCCTCCTGCCTAACAAGCGCCCATTCTCTGCTTTATTGCTGGTCTTCAATGCTTTGCCCACTGCAGCAGCAGCTCCTCAGCGCTAGTCAGCCTACCTGGATGCAGCCCCTGGCCGACCGGCGCCATCCAATATGTCTGCACAATGAGACCTCGGAACTTGGCCATCCAGAAATATTTTCACACAGGTTCCACAGAAAAGACGCTCCCCTCGACCCCCAGTCGCCATACACTGTAACTGCATTCGTTTAAATTGGCACTCTATTCCTTCGAATGTAGGTAAAGCTTACTGCTATTCCTTCACTAGAGCACACAAGCAAGAGCATTAACTACTGCCCACCACTTCATCATGATGTATGAATTCAGATCGCAGTAAATAAAATCTTTTATAAGAACATTAAGCGTCATGACAGTAAATCAGAAGTGAGAGTGCCCTGCAATCTCTCAAAGTTCATTTTATTTCTACACAAGTTTTATTATAAAATTCCCTAGCCCACATCAGTTTCATGTGACTTTTAAATCATTCAAAGTTATTGCTCAGAACACCCTGCATATGCTGGAAAATTTAATACAATGTTAACTGCCACTTGTGTTACAAAATTATTTGATTTTACAACTGTATAATTGGGAATTATATTTTATGAAGAACAGAACATATTTTTTTTCTAAGCCTGCTTTGTTAAATTTCACTTCATCTGTTTCTGACAAAATTCATATGAAAACACATATACTTAATAATGGCAAAATAAAAAGAAAGAAAATGGAGCACTTTATCCATTAGAAACATTTGGTAGTTCCTTGAAGATTATAAATAAGTAATGTGGGAAAGAGATTTAACTTTTATTTTTACTTTTTGTTCTAGTTCAAAAGATACTATTCTTAGATGATCTGATAAAAATAAAGCTGGAGTCGAAATAAAATATACATTAACAAACAAGGTAAAAATGTTACTGAAAATAGTGAAATTAGAGTACCTGTAGTTGAATACAAGAACAGTAAAGAACTTGAGTTATAGCAAGAAAGATTGAAAAATTCGAAAATAACAAACACTGAATTAGGTAATACAAATAATTTTGAAACAGATATAACAAATCGTTATAATTCAGCAGAATATGATATTCCTTATTTTATTTTTCTTGTTTTTCAGACAAAGTGAAAAAATAATCAATTAGTACATTCATTTGTTGTAATGTTAAATTGCATAATATTTATTTAAAAATGGGAGTAACAGAGTTTTTCAAGAAATGTGCAATTTAGATCCATCATATACTTCTGTAAAAGCATTTGATTCATTTCGTGACTTTAAATGGGCAACACAATTAAGAGCAGCCATTGGTATAAATCCATTTAATTTTATTACAAATTGTCAGATTTCGGTCACAAATATGTCTTTAAGAAAAGGGCTTATGGCAACACGAAAACAAATGTGGATTTCTGTGGAAATTTTAATGATAAAATTGCTAATGGTACACTAGTCACTATTATTTTATATCTTAAAAAGACTTGTGGTAGTTAATATTGTTGAGTGGTACTTAAGTAAATAAATTAGTGAAATCAAAGTGAACTAGAAATTAGAATATAAATGAAAAACTTGGTTTAGTTTAGAGAGTTACATACTGGCACACAGCGGGCACAACAGCAGAGCAGAAGAGACAATGACTGTGAAGTCAGCAAGTTCCACAAAAGCGGGCGCTGTCGATTCAGCCGTCAGGGCATCGCCCGACCGGCTCACGTGTTTCTCAGTTGTCGTATGTGAGCAAAGGCCCTCGCCTACATCCCAAGAGCCAATGACCGACGTTAAGAAGATTCTTCGAGAAGCTTTTCAACGTGACAGAGGAGGCAATGACCGGCTCACGTGTTTCTCAGTCGTCACATGGGATCAAAGGCCCTCGCCTACATTCCAAGAGCCAATGACCGACGTTAAGAAGATTCTTCGAGGAGCTTCTCAACGTGACAGAAGAGGCAATGACCGTAAAGTCGTTCACCTCCAGTAAATTGAAGTGAATAAGTACGCGAGACGCAGTGGGCCAGACAGATGAAGACGGGGACGGAGACGGAGACGGAGATGAAGACGGAGACGGAGACGAAGACGAGAGACGAAGGAAGAAAAGAAGAGTAGCAGTAGCTTTCAGTCAGTTTCGGTGCTGAAGACCGTCATGCAAGAAGAGTCTGCATCATGCACAGACGAACCAAGTCCGCCGCTGTAATGGAATAGCAAGCAGCAGCCACGGCGCCAGAAGACAGAAGTTAAAAGGTATTTGAAGTCTGGTTTTTACATACCCGGGTGACTCGTGAGGACGGGAAGGAGACGGCCTCACATCAGCAGTCACCTGTGAGCTGGGATGAAGACCTGACAGCCGAAGACTGGCAAGCGGGAGTCCGTGGTTCGAGTCCACCACACTGGCCTTCCCCCGCCGCGCCGCTCCGCTGGCCGACGCAGAACACACGCGGCCGCTTAGAGAAGAGAAACACTGGGACGCGACACCCAAGGTATCATCCGATGCACGATTTCGCTCGCAATAATTAAACGGGCCACCTCGCGCTGCGCGTCTCCAGTCAACTGGGCGAGACGGCGACACGAGATACACACCGCTACGCGTAATCAGACGCCGCCGCCGCCGCCGCCGCCGCCGCCGCTGCCGCAGCAGAAGACTTCACAAACGACACAGCTGCCGCTCTCCGAACCAGAACATCCCGTAATATACAGTTGTACAAATCTTCAATAAAAGTTAACTTATGTAAAAATGATGTTTCATTCGACCTCATACCCGAGCCAAGGGAGAACCCACCCTGCCCACATGTTGTTAAGAGGGAAAAGTTAATTTATTTAATATTTTCACCCTGACAGAATGCTTTAGAATGCTCATCCTGACAATTGAGTTGCATCAAAAGAGAAAACCCAGTTACATTTAGTGACAGAAGTGTCACATTTAGTAACACAACTGTTACATTTGGTGTCAGAGAAAAACCCTTGGCTCAATATGAGGTGTGAATGACAGTCACGAAAGGTCCACAGTTAGTATTGTTTAATGTGTGAAAGGATAGAGGTTTGCATGGCAGTCGTAATATTTTCTTAATTTAGATGTGTATTCTCTCTCATAATTTTAAGAGTTTGTCGAAAATATTTAAACATCTTTTTCATTCAGTGGGTAATATTGTGTAAGTAATAGTTTGTAAAATGATGACACGAAATCGTACAAAGTCAGAGTCAGCACCACAAGCGGTTTCTACTGAGGAAGCTATTCAGATCTTAGTTAATCAGATAGAACAGCTTAAAAGTGATAATAATGCATTATTTAAACAGTTGAGTGAGGTTAGGCAAACCAGTTCAATCCCTCCCACCCTAGATTCCTCAGCAGCAGTCTTGGTAACTCCTTTTTCAGGTAAACCTGGCGAGGTCATAACAGCCTTTTTTGATGATTTAGTAGCAGCTGCAAAGTTAGGATCATGGTCAGATGAACAGCTCTTACAAATGACAAAGTTAAGATTGCTAGGAGAGGCTAAAGCACACGTATTATACCATGAAGAATTACGGAATGCTCCAACATTTGAGAAATTGAAGAAAGGATTGCTTACACGTTTGAAAAACAGAACAGCTGTAGATTTTATAGGGAACAGTTAAACACTATCACTCAGAGGCAAAACGAGTCGTTAGAAAGTTTTGTAGACAGGATTAGAAAAGTTAATATTAACACCTATCAGTTGACAACTAGTGATGAAACAAATAAAGTTATTTTACAAGAGGCAGAAAATAGAGCTCTGGATACATTTTTACGTGGGTTGCCTCCTGAAACGTCCCGTCGTGTCAGGGCAGAGTTTCCTAAAAATTTAGCAGAAGCTGTATCTGTGGCGACAGCTTTCGAAGAAATAGACATTGCCACGAGATACAAGGTGAAGCGAAATGTATTTTCAGCAGGAGTACGATGTTTTAGGTGCGATCGACAGGGACATATAGCAAAAAACTGCAGACAACCTCAATGCACTAATTGTCAAAGAATAGGTCACACATTCAAGGAATGCAGGTCTAAGAAAGTTTTTGGAAATAGAAATCAGTTAAACTCAAACGGGAATGTCGCAGCCGCCGCCAGGCGTTCCCAATAAAATTTCATGCCATTAAGGCGAATGTGAAGGTGGAATGCTGGTTATCTGCTACCATACAGGATAAAGAGGTAGGGATACTAGTGGATACAGGCGCAAACGTATCAACAGTAAGTAATGAATGTATTGGAGAAAAGAAATATGACCCTCCAAGTTGTAGATTGAGTGGAGTAGGAGGAGGTACAGTGAAGTCATTAGGATGTACATCACTGATTTTCTATATTCACGGTGTACAATTTCAGGAAGATGTAGAAGTGGTAACAAAAGTAACTGACGGGTACGACGCGATCCTAGGGTTGGATTTCCTGAATAAACATCACGCTAAAATCGACCTCAGACAGCAAACTGTAGAACTTAGCGGAATAGTGTTTCAGCTAGGTGACACCGCTGCAAAGGGCCCACTGCCGCAAGATTTCCCTAACCGGAAGGCGAAATCAACTACACTGCGTGCAACGTCCTTCGCGGGATCAGATACCATCTGGCTCAGGAAAACTTTTCTGGATGACCGTTGACCCCGAGGTACCTACAGATACAATATGTCTAATAGAGCCTTTAGAGGAAAATGAGGAATTAGATGTATCACATTGTTTTGTACGTAGGAGTGTTGTACGGGTTCAAGACGTTGAGGGAGAAAGAAAAGTACCGGTACATATTGACAATTTCGGAGTGGAGGACAAAGAGTTGCATAAGGGAATATTAGTAGCTACAGTCAGTACTGTTGAAGAAGAAGATTTCATTTGGTCAGATATTGATAATGGTCAGAAACCAGACGCCTATAAAACCGCATTACGCCAGAAGATTGAACATTTGAAAGGAAATGATAGAGACACGATAGAAGCAGTTTTAGTTGAGTTCCAAGATTTATTTAATGCAGAAGGTCCACTGCCAGCAACAGATATCACACAGCATAGGATCCCAACAGGAAATAGCCCCCCAGTTTATAGGAAGCCTTATAGAGTTGCGCATCACTTACAGCCAGTACTGAATGAATTTTTAGAACAGCATCTAAAAGATGGAATTATAGAATATTCTGATTCACCTTATAATTCAAATATCGTAATTATTCCAAAGAAGTCTCCCGACGGTACGAAACGATATAGATTTTGTTGTGACTACAGACACCTCAACAAACAAACTATCTCAGATGTTTATCCTCTTCCAAACATTGCAGACATCATTGACAGTTTGGGTAACAGTAAATACTTTTCAACAATCGATCTACGTAGTGGATATCATCAATTGGAAGTTGCACCTGAAGATAGGCATAAAACAGCATTTTCTACCCCTGGAGGCCATTGGAAACTTAAAAGAATGCCTTTCGGTTTGAAAAAGGCACCAGCAACTTTTCAAAGACTACTCGATGGAGTATTGCGAGGACTCAAGACTCAACAATGTTGTGTATATCTAGACGATATTATTGTATTCTCCAAAGACATTAATGAACATGCTGTGCGTCTTCGTAATGTTTTTCAGAGACTTAGAAAAGCTAAATTAACATTAAATATGGAAAAATGTACTTTTGCATTGACAGAGGTTACATACCTAGGGCATGTCATTAGTGAAAAAGGAATTAAAACAGATCCTCGATTAATTTTAGCAGTTAAGGACTTCCCAACACCACAACACGTTAAGGAAGTACAAAGTTTCATTGGTCTCGCATCGTACTACCGGAAATATGTTCAAAATTTCGCTGAAATTGCCCGACCCTTAACCCAATTATTGAAAAAGGGTGCAAAATTTCATTGGTCTGAAGATTGTGAATCAGCATTTCAAACCCTTAAAGATAAGTTAACACACAGTCCAGTATTAGCCTACCCAGATTATAATAAAGAATTTATTTTATCCTGTGACGCAAGTGGTCATTCAGTAGGAGTTGTTTTGAGTCAGGATATTAATGGCGCGGAACACCCCATAGCCTACGCTTCGAGACAACTAACAACGGCAGAAAGAAATTATTCCACAACGGAGAAAGAATTGTTAAGTGTTATTTATGGCATCAAATACTTTAAATGCTACTTGTATGGTAGGAAATTCAAGGTTATTACAGACCATGCAGCTTTAAAATGGTTGCTTGGATTAAAGGATCCATCTAGTCGTCTTACCCGTTGGGCCCTATGTCTTTCCGAAATGAATTTCGAAGTTATACATAAACCAGGCAAAAAACACACGAATGCAGATTGTCTAAGTCGGAAAATAGCACTTTTGGAAGCAACAGGCCGAGATACTGACGACTGGAGAAAGGCACAAGATGAGGATACAGAATGCAAAAAATACGCAACTCAAAAACAATTTTGCTTTGAAGATGGTGTATTATGCCGTAAAACAAAACTTGGACCGCGAATTGTTGTTCCCCTACACCTTAGACAAGAAATAATGGCAGAGGCCCACGATCATATCCTAGCAGGACACGGTGGACAGCGGACAACCGAAAGACGTGTAGCAGAGCGATTTTGGTGGCAAACCAGAAAGAAGGATGTTGCGCAGTACGTTCGTAATTGCATTGCGTGCGCACAACGAGCTGAACTTTCTCGTTCAAAAATACCCTTACAGAGGCTCCCCGAGGCTTCATGTCCATATCAAATCTGCGGAGTGGATCTCTACGGGCCATTTCATAAAACACCGGCTGGTAATAAGTATGTCCTTACAATTATAGATCACTTTTCACGCTACCTGGCTATGGTGAGTCTCCCAGATCAGCAAGCAAATACAGTTGCCCAAGCTTTAGTTAACAACTGGATACTTAAATTTGGCGTACCTGAAGCTATTATCACAGATCAGGGATCTAATTTTATGTCTGAATTAATGAAACAGCTATGCCACTTACTAAAAATACGCAAATTACGCACAACTCCGTTACACCCTCAGTGCAACGGCCGCACAGAAAGAGTTCATCGGACAATCGGCAAGATGCTTAGTTATTATATTAACGAACAACATTCTAATTGGGATACGTATTTACCAATAATCGTGTCGGTATACAACGCTAAAACGCGTGAAGCAACTGGCATGTCACCTTATGAAGTGGTCTATGGGAGAAAAATGCCGTCCCCTTTTGATGTAATCAGGCAGAAAAACGGAAAAGTCGGAGAAACAGTAAGAGATTTCAGTCGAATGATGAAGGATGTATGGAAAAGGGTTCAAAAATCTAATACAAAGGCTTTGGAACGACAGGAAAGATTAGGTAATACCCAAGCTAAATATCCAAATTACAAAATCGGTCAGTGGGTTATGCTTTCAACTCCTTGCATAGCGAAAGGAAAAACGAAGAAATTTGTAACAAACTATAGAGGTCCTTATCAAATTATTGAGATCACGTCACCAGTCAACGTCAAACTGCAACTCCCCACCCGAACTACTATTGTCCATGCAAGTCGTTTAAAACCTTTCAAGGGCGCTCCAGATGTAATTCCTTCAACAATAGTGTCTGCTTTTCCGAAGGGTGGAGGAAGTTCCCGTAAAGGAAAAAGAGTGGCCACGCCAGCACAACATACAGACATGGCACCATACAATCTTCGATCAAGGGTGCGAATGTCCTAGTTGAATCTTCGTAGACTGTGGACAGTATACAAATGTAAATAATTAATAAATGATAATGGTTTATTTTTTAAGAACAAAAAGTTGAACGTAGATTGATGTAGATCTTGTAGTTAACAATGTATTTCTTCTTTTCTTTATTTTTGTTTTTACTAGGTTCGTAGGTCCATAACCATGTTGTTTGCTTTTTTCAGAAAACGCCATGCAAGCATTTCCTACACAAAACCTGTCCTACCTCAATTGACTCCCTTGACAGTTCCCTTCTGAAGTCATTAGATATGTTCATAAACTCACAGCAAGGCAAAATTGATGCCAATGTTATGATGCAACATGTCTTAAAATTAAAAGGTGAACGCAAAACTAAAATTATAATGCTAGGAACGGGTATATCTGGAACCTTTGTGTTGGTGTTTCTGTTTTGTACAGTTTTCTTTTATTTAAGATGAAAAAAAAGCCAAATAATAATATACCATTTCATCAAATCCCTGTTCACTGGATACCACACTCTTAACTGGTGTACTTCAATGGTTACTTTTCAGCATTAGTGTATTAATTTTGTTTATTGTACTTCACTCTTTACTAAACAGTCTTATGTTAAAGTAAACAATACAGTAGAATGGATATTCTTGCATTAATATAGGGTAGATTAAACAGGTGTTGCTATGTAAATTTCTAAGTGAATAATCTATTTTTGTTTATCCATTCTCATCAAGGTTTGTTACACTTATTACAACCATTTATGTAAGAACTATGTGATTCATGACCGTACAGTGCTTTTGTAAAGTGATAGAGTATTTTCCACATACTTAATGTGAAGCGTGTGTAATCTTCTAAGTCGAGAGTTTTCATTGCTTGTGCTTTTGCCGTGTGAAGAGTGGAGGAATGCTGAGTAGTAAATTCGAGGGCGAATTTTTCTGAAGGGTGGAGGAATGTTGAGTGGTAGTTAAGTAAATAAATTAGTGAAATCAAAGTGAACTAGAAATTAGAATATAAATGAAAAACTTGGTTTAGTTTAGAGAGTTACATACTGGCACACAGCGGGCACAACAGCAGAGCAGAAGAGACAATGACTGTGAAGTCAGCAAGTTCCACAAAAGCGGGCGCTGTCGATTCAGCCGTCAGGGCATCGCCCGACCGGCTCACGTGTTTCTCAGTTGTCGTATGTGAGCAAAGGCCCTCGCCTACATCCCAAGAGCCAATGACCGACGTTAAGAAGATTCTTCGAGAAGCTTTTCAACGTGACAGAGGAGGCAATGACCGGCTCACGTGTTTCTCAGTCGTCACATGGGATCAAAGGCCCTCGCCTACATTCCAAGAGCCAATGACCGACGTTAAGAAGATTCTTCGAGGAGCTTCTCAACGTGACAGAAGAGGCAATGACCGTAAAGTCGTTCACCTCCAGTAAATTGAAGTGAATAAGTACGCGAGACGCAGTGGGCCAGACAGATGAAGACGGGGACGGAGACGGAGACGGAGATGAAGACGGAGACAGAGACGAAGACGAGAGACGAAGGAAGAAAAGAAGAGTAGCAGTAGCTTTCAGTCAGTTTCGGTGCTGAAGACCGTCATGCAAGAAGAGTCTGCATCATGCACAGACGAACCAAGTCCGCCGCTGTAATGGAATAGCAAGCAGCAGCCACGGCGCCAGAAGACAGAAGTTAAAAGGTATTTGAAGTCTGGTTTTTACATACCCGGGTGACTCGTGAGGACGGGAAGGAGACGGCCTCACATCAGCAGTCACCTGTGAGCTGGGATGAAGACCTGACAGCCGAAGACTGGCAAGCGGGAGTCCGTGGTTCGAGTCCACCACACTGGCCTTCCCCCGCCGCGCCGCTCCGCTGGCCGACGCAGAACACACGCGGCCGCTTAGAGAAGAGAAACACTGGGACGCGACACCCAAGGTATCATCCGATGCACGATTTCGCTCGCAATAATTAAACGGGCCACCTCGCGCTGCGCGTCTCCAGTCAACTGGGCGAGACGGCGACACGAGATACACACCGCTACGCGTAATCAGACGCCGCCGCCGCCGCCGCCGCCGCCGCCGCCGCCGCTGCCGCAGCAGAAGACTTCACAAACGACACAGCTGCCGCTCTCCGAACCAGAACATCCCGTAATATACAGTTGTACAAATCTTCAATAAAAGTTATCTTATGTAAAAATGATGTTTCATTCGACCTCATACCCGAGCCAAGGAAGAGCCCACCCTGCCCACATGTTGTTAAGAGGGAAAAGTTAATTTATTTAATATTTTCACCCTGACAGAATGCTTTAGAATGCTCATCCTGACAACTGAGTTGCATCAAAAGAGAAAACCCAGTTACATTTAGTGACAAAAGTGTCACATTTAGTAACACACCTGTTACAATATAAAATATTAACTGAAAGTCTTATAAAAATTATTAAAAAATGAGAAAGATATCAATATTTCTAAAATTTAATACAATTAGAAAAATTAAGGAATTGAAAATATAAAAATTAAATTAGTAATGAAAATATAAACATAAAAAAATCAAAATGAAAAACTGAAAAAAAAAGAAACAGAAACTGAAAAATAATAAAAATTTATTATAAACAATAAATACGAAGAATAGTGGAACACTAGAGTGGACCTGCATATACAGGGTGGTCCCGAATTCATGGTACAAACTTTAATGGTAGGTGCAGGACATTGTAACAAGGATATATTGTATAGGAATGTATAGTCCCAGGTGACGCGGTGAGGCGTAAACAGGGGAAATAACGGCCGAAAGGAAAACGAAAGATTTTATTGAAATCGTTGTTGACAAGTGTCATGTTTACAGTAAGTGTTCAAAATTGCGTCCACCATGAGCGATACATGCTTGACAGCGTCGGTGCAGCGATTGGCGTACACGTTCAAAGATGCCTGGTATTTCACGCACACCTGCAGCAGCTACAGATATGCGAGCAACGAGATCCTCATCTGAGTCAACTGGAGTCTCATAAACAAGGCTCTTAAGATGTCCCCATAAAAAGTAATCGAGGCAAGAGAAATCAGGAGATCGGGGTGGCCAAGGGACTGGTCCACCACGCCCAATCCATCTAGCACCAAACGTGGCATTCAGGTAATTCCGTACAGCAGTGCTGAAGTGTGCTGGCGCTCCATCGTGCTGAAACCACATGCGGTTACGAATGGCGAGCGGAACATCTTGCAGCAGTTCTGGTAACACTTCTTGCAGAAAAATAAGATAGCTTTCGCCACAGAGTCGCGTGGGTAGTAAGTATGGCCCAATCAAAAAGTCGTTCACAATACCAGCCCACACATTAATACCGAAACGTTGTTGATACGCATGTGGACGCGTTGCATGTGGATTATCTGTTGCCCACACATGGGAATTGTGCGCATTAAAGACACCCTCGCGTGAAAATGTCGCTTCATCTGTAAATAGCACATGACCTACGAAATCCGGCTGCAACGCACATTGCTGCAACAACCACTGGCAGAAGTTCACGCGAAGAGGATAATCTGCCGGATTCAATGCTTGTACTTTTTGAAAATGGAAGGGGTGTAAGCGATTTTCATTTAACACTCTGCATACAGTCTGATGACTCACATGTACGTCACGCGCAACAGTTCTTGTGCTTGACTCGGGTCTATCAGCCACTATGTTCAAGATGCGTTCTTCCAGTCTTGGAGTGCGTACAGCTCTTAATCGACCAGCGTCATGTCTGTTGACGTCGAACGTACCTGTTTCACAAAGTTGACGATGTAACCGTTGAAAAAGTCTATGATCCGGCATTCGTCGATTAGGATACTCCGCGCGATACATTCGTAACGCAGCTCTGGCGTTACCATTTGCACGGCCGTACATGTAATGCATGTCTGCTTTTTCTGCATACGTAAAGTCACCCATCGTCTACGGCAGCACAATTGTGAATGGCGCTTGTCCCTACTGCGATACATCATGTTCATCTACTGCCCTCTACCGGCAGTGACACCAACCGATCACTCCATTTCTCTTTCCCCTGTTTACGCCTCACCGCGTCACCTGCGACTATACATTCCTATACAATAAATCCTTGTTACAATGTCCTGTACCTACCATTAAAGTTTGTACCATGAATTCGGGACCACCCTGTATTTTAAAAGGTGACAGGTGACTCTGTGTCTACACCCTGACAACAATCACTTTAACTAGTAATCCTTCCACTTGTCAACTATTTATTTTAGTTTGACCAGAAGAGAGTGATTATCAAAGGTCTTTTATGCAGAAGACACAATATTATCCTGTCTAGAAAATGAGCACAACAGATTGTTTAGATTTTGTGGGTGACTGTGTTTCTTAGGTTATAGCTATTTTCTGTTTGTGTATTTTGGATGACTGTGCAGGAGTACATCATTGAGGCAGAGAATGGTGCAACATCCACAGAACTGTAACATGATTAGGGAAATTAGTCATCTCTGACCTCAGAAATTGGATGACTGAGAAAAAATACTGCTGCAGAGCTTTCTTAGCCATGTAGTAATTGTCTATCAGAAGACCGTGGTGTAGCAACGACCCTTGAGACCTCATGAATCATTCTGCACTCAGCAATGTTCATCTGTACGTCTTGCAAGCATACATCATACAACTTTGTGTGAGTGAGTGACACATTACAACACTGAGGTCACGTTAGGATGTCTTCTCTCTGTGCACTCGCCCCCAATAGTCATGTCCTCATTGTGAGATTGATAATATCCTCTGTTTCAAGTTGTATGATTTGAAAGGCTACAGGTGACTGAGTTAAGGAGGGATGTAAGGGAAAACGTAAACATTTATTAAAAAAATCATTGCAGCCGTATTTGTTAATGTACAAGTCAAAAGTTTTGCATGTGTAAAGAATAAGAGCTGTGTTCTGAAGGGAAAATAAAATAAAATATACGGGATTAATATTTGGCCAGAATTTGAATTTTTAATTTTTTATTGAATTTTTCTATAAAAAGCCATAATTCAAATTCTAATCATGCAATTAACCCAAAAATTTTATTGTAGTGTCCTAAGAAGTTTATAAGACCACTGAGTTGCGGTTATTAATTTATGGTAGCAATTGTATCATTAACAGAGTTTTTAATTTTGCAAATCCAAAATTAAGTTTTTTTCTACATACAATCATCTAAAAATCAGAATATATGTGTAGGATCTCGCATTTTTTAGTTCCAGGGAGACAGCAACACATTGCGAACAGTCGTGAAAATTTCGTAGTATTAGCGCATATAGTTTTTGAAAATAATCTTCTAAAGATGTAAAAAGTATAAAGCAGAGGAAATGAGGTTCCAAGATTTTCTTCTCATACTTCTACATGTAATAAGCTTACCTCAATTTTAAAATCCTCCATATTGATCCTCCTCATACTCCAGGTTACTCTTCTCTCCTCTTCGAATCTGCCTGGCCTGTATTTGCAGGTAAGACACTGATCTGTTAGCATACTTGACGCTGTTCTCGTCGATGGTGTAAAATGTTTTTGTTGTAAACAAATCAGGATCTATACCAAATCTCCTTAGAACTTCAGTTCTGCGATTATTTCCGTTATTGTAACATAAAACAGTATCATAGACACCTATTTTGAGTACTTCAAGTCCACAGAATGTACTTTTTGAGCAATTAATTCAAATTAAATTATTGAGGCTATCATTTGCATTTTGTGTCTTTTCCTGAAGACACTTCCTCAAAAAATTCAGGTTTGCAAGAAACCTGATTGTGGGCTTAATTGCATTCATAATACGTTCTGGTAATTAATGTTTATGTGAGTACATCTCATTTCTGTTGTTCAACTTACACCAGTCGTCTTTCGGACACAGATTGTGCATTGGTATTTGGTCAGTGGATAGTTTGTAGAAAAAAGTTGCCCACACAGCACGCCTCATTGCCTCTAAATTATGCGTGTTTTTCTTGATATCTCTCCTATAAAGTAACTGAAGAGGATCAATTTCTTTCAGAGTGAGCCTGCCTTTTCCTCCTAGTGGTTTTCCATCCTCAAGTACTTCACCTTTCTTCTCCTTCAGCAAGCGACAAAGCCTACCACCAAGCCTCTTTTGGATATGACCAACAAATTCCAACTTTCCTATTGTTGTATTGTATGGTTTTTTATCTGTTACAGCTCTGAACGAAGAGGAGTCCCCATCACAAAGGTATTTAGTATATATAACATCATACTGGTCCTCAGATCTGTAGAATAATATTACCACTACAGCAGCCTCTATGCCCCCAATTGAGCCCCTATAAATTTTTGGAGGTTGCTACTGCATGCTTTTCTTGCCACAGTTTCTCACTGTTTTCATTATTGGACATTTTCCATTTTGCACACTGGTGGCAGTATTTAGACACAATTTCTACATCTAAAACCTTACCTGAGTGAATATCAATAACAGATGCAACTCCACACAGAGCTGTGTGACTCCTTTTCATCCATGTCCCATCTACGTACACACACAGGCAAGTAACATTTGTAGGAGATTCAATGTCATGAATATCTACCTCAGAATCTATTTCTTTTTGGTTTATTTCCACCAATACCTCTACTGCTTTCTTCACAGAAGCTTTGACAGTATTGCATATGGTGGTGGTGGTTAGTGTTTAACGTCCCGTCGACAACGAGGTCATTAGAGACGGAGCGCAAGCTCGGGTTAAGGAAGGATTGGGAAGGAAATCGGCCGTGCCCTTTCAAAGGAACCATCCCGGCATTTGCCTGAAACGATTTAGGGAAATCACGGAAAACCTAAATCAGGATGGCCGGAGACGGGATTGAACCGTCGTCCTCCCGAATGCGAGTCCAGTGTCCTAACCACTGCGCCACCTCGCTCGGTAGTATTGCATAGAGAATTTCTTTATTTATTTTTCAAACCTTGCACAAGGTGTTCAGAAAACCACATAATAAATTACAGTAGAGCATTGAATATCCGAACGTCGGTCAACCGAACGACCGCTTAACCGAACTGTGTACTCGCTCGCACCTGTTACTCTCTCACCCTACCGTCCATCATCCCCCTCACTCCCAAACCAAGTTTCCCACAGTAGTCGCCGCACTGGGCCACCGCTGGCGGAACATTGTTTCTAATGGGGCCTTCACAAGGTGCTGCTGAGCGGCCAAGCCGCCAGTCGTAATCTCCTTATTACAGTCCATGGATCAAGGCGTTATTGAGACTTTCAAACGATATTACAGGAAAGAATTGTTGCTCAAGTTATTGTTAGAAGGAGAAGAGGATGGAGAAGAAAGTCTCTTAAGAAAGCATAAGAATATTGACTTGAAAGACGCGTCCTACATGATCAGCGCGGCATGGAATAGTGTAAAGGAAGAGAATTTGAAGAAAGCCTGGAATAAAATTTTGGACACAGAAGAAAATTCACAGGGTATGATTGAAAATGACGAACAGAATGATATGTCCGAAATTCTCGGTATGCTAAAAGAAATAGATTGCCACGAATGTGATGAAGAAGACGTTCATGAATTGATGAATGTCAATAATGCAGATCCAGGACACCAAATCATGCAGGACAGCGAGATTGTAAACGTCGTCACTGATAAAGACGACGCCGCCAGCATCTCATCAATCAGTGCTCCAGAAAGTGAAGATGAAAGTATACAACAGCTTCTGAGGCGTTCACTTGTTTAGATACTGCCTTGCGATGGTTTGAAGCCTAAGATGAAAGTGATCAGTTTCAGATATCTGTAATGAAAAAAGTACGTGACTTAGCTGCTCGTAAGCGTGTAGGTTTGCTTAGACAGACCAAAATAAATGATTTTTTTAAACGTTAATTTTGTATACTGTGTGTATTGTTCATACAAAATGCGTATGTAATATGTATATATTTTTTTAATAAACTGTGCCACATACTGTATATTCCTACTGAAGTTGTCTTTGTATGTTACTTTGTAATACTAAAAGAGATGCCTGTTTTCATGAATAAATTTACTATACAGTACTTCTTTTTGGCAAATAAACATGTACAGTTCGATTATCCGAACAAACCAGTTTTCCGAACACCCATGTCCCCCAATTACTTCAGATAATCGACGCTCCACTGTACCTCCTTCCCTGCCCTGTCCAAGGCATCTCAGAGCATAGCTAATCTAAAATTGCTTTCATAGGTACCAGTGTCAGTTTATTTGGAGGAGGAAGACGAAAATTCATAGCCACATGGATTAGAAATTAATTTAAAATCACAAGCTATTCCCACTGTTCTTCCTTCAACAACCATCATGCATTCCACACTTTAAAGCTACCACATGAACATGAAAACTTTATAGCCTGGCAGAGAAGCTCTAAATCAAGAAGTCTGAATCCAGTGAAATCCACATCAATATCATTCACGCACCTGTACAATTCTGCTGTCCAAAGTTTCGATGCTGAAGCTGAGAGCTTATGTTATTCATTTCGAGCTGCTTCCTCTTTTTTGTTGGTAAATTGATTTTCATGAAACTTCGATATCCGAAACACAACTTCCACCTAGTAATAAGTGTTAGTATTTTCAAAACGCAAATAAAGATATAGATGTCAGCCAAAGATATTGAAAGAAAGTAGCCTTCAAACTGTCAAAAATTCCGCTGAAGCAAGCATTTTCCCAAATGTCAGAAAAAGTGGGAGTGACCGCCAATGCAGAGTTAATCAGTTTAAAAATTTAATGTCATTTCTAAACGTGCTATCACGATAAAATCGACACACAACATAGACTAAACGGTGTAGACCTAGAAGATAATATTTTTGAAAAATCGATGGACCAAACTCCATTACATGCCCCCTTAATGCCCTAACAGCAATTACTTGAATTAGGAAGCCTTCCACTTGCCTACATGGCTCATGGATCTATCAAACTGATTCTTCCCTTTGACTGTGTTTATTGTTGTTAGCCTAGAGTAGATGTTTTCACATTTATCAAAATCTAAATGAACTTGAGTGCTGAAATGATATTAGTGAAATGGTGGCCCTGTCATAATTGTAATCAATTTCTGATGGGTGAGCAACGTATCAGCACAGGGTTGATTCGCTATGGCAACAGTATATTGATTAAAATGGTAGGAAAACCAATACATATTAGTATTATGACAAAAAATCATGAACTGTTGGGAACACAAATACACTACTGGCCATTAAAATTGTTAAACCGCGAAGATGACTTGCTACAGACACGAAATTTAACCGACAGGAAGAAGATGCTGTGAATGCAAATGATTAGTTTTTCAAAGCATTCACACAAGGTTGGCGCCGGTGGCGACACCTACAACGTGCTGACATGAGGAAAGTTTCCAACCGATTTCTCATACACAAACAGCAGTTTACCGGCGTTGCCTGGCGAAACGTTGTTGTGATGCCTCGTGTAATAAGGAGAAATGCGTACCATCACGTTTCCGACTTTGATAAAGGTCGGATTGTAGCCTATTGCGATTGTGGTTTTATCGTATCGCACGAATTACAAAACTTCATTTTTCGGATGAATTTAGAGTCTGTTTACAGCATCGTTATGGTCGTATCCGTGTTTGGCGACATCGCGGTAAACGCACATTGGAAGCGTGTATTCGTCATCGCCATACTGACGTATCACCCAGTGTGATGGTATGGGTGGCCATTGGTTATAAGTCTCGGTCACCTCTTGTTCGCATTGACAGCACTTTGAACAGTCGACGTTACATTTCAGATGTGTTACGACCTGTGGCTCTACCCTTCATTCTATCCCTGCGAAACCCTACATTTCAACAGGAAATTGCACGACCGCATGTTGCAGGTCCCGTAAGGATACAGAAATGTTCGACTGCTGCCCTGGCCAGCACATTCTCCAGATCTCTCACCAACTAAAAACGTCTGGTCAGTGGTGGCCGAGCAACTGGCTCGTCACAATAAGCCAGTCACTACTATTGACGAACTGTGGTATCGTGTTGAAGCTGCATGGGCAGCTGTACCTGTACATGCCATCCAAGCTCTGTTTGACTCAATGAACAGGTGTATCATGGTCGTTATTACGGCCAGAGGTCGTTGTTCTGGGTACTGTTTTATCAGGATCTATGCACCCAAATTGCGTGAAATTTAATCACATGTCAATTCTAGTATAACATATTTGTCTAATGAATACCCGATTATCATCTGTATTTCTTCTTGGTATAGCAATTTTAATGGCCAGTAGTGTAGATGCATCAAATACACAAGTCAAAAAAATTTTGCATCACCCCGGTTCCCAGACCTCCTGAAGATAGATGTTGACTGTGGATATTGTATCACAGATGCAGTCCCTCTGACTGTTCAGAGGTATCACTAAAGGCGCCCAACGGTGTAAACAACCAACTCTCAGCAAAGAAGTGTCCAGGCGTCTCGGAGTGAGCCAAAGTGATGTTGTTTGGACATGGAGGAGATACAGAGAGGCAAGAACAGCCGATGATTTGCCTCGCTCAGGCCGCCCAACCCTACCGCAGTGGATCACCATTACCTACGGATTATGGCTCGGAGGAACCCTGACAGCAACGCCACCATGTTGAATGGTTGAAATGGCTCTGAGCACTGTGGGACTTAACATCTTAGGTCATCAGTCCCCTAGAACTTAGAACTAGTTGAACCTAACGAACCTAAGGACATCACACACATCCATGCCCGAGGCAGGATTCGAACAAGCGACCGTAGCAGTCGCGCGGTCACCATGTTGAATAATGCTTTTCGTGCAGCCGCAGGACGTCATGTTACGATTCAAACTGTGGGCAATAGGCTGTATGATGCGCAACTTCACACCCGATGTCAATGGCGAGGTCCATCTTTGCAACCACGACAACACGCAGCGTGGTACAGATGGGCCCAACAACACGCCGAATGGGCCGTTCATGATTGGCATCACGTTCTCTTTACCGATGAGTGTCGTATATACTTTCAACCAGACAATCGTAGAAGAGGTGTTTTGAGGCAACCCGGTCGGCCTGAACGTCTTAGACACACTGTCCAGCAAGTGTAGCAAGGTGGAGGATCCCTGCTGTTTTGGGGTGGCATTATGTGGGGACGACGTACGCCGCTGGTGGTGGAAGGCGCCGTAACGGCTGTACGATACGTGAATGCCGTCCATCGACCGAGATGCAACCATATCGGCAGCATATTGGCGAGGCATTCGTCTTCATGGACGACAATTCTTGGCCCCATCGTGCACATCTTGTGAAGGACTTCTTTCAGGATAACGACATCGTTCTACTAGAATGGACAGCATGTTCTCCAGACATGAACCCTATCGAACATACCTGGGATAGATTGAAAAAGCCTGTTTATGAACGACGAGGTCCACCAACCAATCTGAGGGATCCACGCCGAATCCCCGTTGAGGAGTGGGAAAATCTGGACCAACAGTGCCTTGATGAACTTGTTGATAGTATTCCACGACAAATATAGGAATGCATCAATGCAAGAGGACGTGCTACTGATTATTATATATACCGGTGTGTAGAGCGATCTGGACCACGACCTCTGAAAGTCTCTCTGTATGGTGGTACAACATGCAATGTGTGGGTTTCAAGAGCAATAAATAGGGTGGAAAAAATATTTATGTTGATCTCTATTCCAATTTTCCGTACAGGTTCCGAAACTCTCGGAGCCGAGGTGATGCAAACCTTTTTTTGATGTTTGTACTTAACAGTCAACTGCATGGAGACTGGTTTATTTATTTATTTATTTATGCATTTATTTTACCTGGCAAGATTAGGGCTTTCAGGCCCTCCCTTACACCTAACGAGGCATACTCAGATTCAACAAATTTCAGTTTCTACAGAACATTAAGGACATATAACATGTTATACAGTATTAATGTTAAGGAAAAAATAGAGATTATAAACGTAGTACAATGATAATTATAACAATCAAGAATAATAATAATAATAATAGTAATGACTATGTATATGAAAGTAAACATATTTTTCTTTTATGAATGTCAGTCCTATTGCTAGTTGGGAATTTTCTCGTTATATTCTTGCAGCTTGTGAGTTATTCTCATCAAGCAGAGACATAAGACGATAGAATGGGGTGAAAGAGATATAGAAGAGGTAGATAGGTTAGAGGAAGAGAAATAGAATGGTAAAATTCGAAGCTATGATGGAGAGGAGAAAGAAAGAGATGAGAGGGGCACAACAATGGTGGCTATACCGTCCCTAATATGTAAGTCTTGAGTTCCCTCTTGAATGCTGAGTGGTTCTGCATAAGACGCAGATCACAGGGGAGTGCTTTCCATAGTCGTATGGCTGAGATGGAGAATGGCACGGAGAAAGATTTTGTGTTATGTAAAGGTACAGCCAAGATGCTACACGTATCCGATCTGGTATTGCGGTTGTGGAATGATGATAGGTGTTTAATGTGAGAAAATAAGTATTGGGGGCACCAGTGGCTAAGAAATCGATGAAGTATGCACATCGTGTGGAGATCGCGTGCCTTATGTGGGCGTATCCAACCTAGCTGGGAGTATGAAAGACTGATATGATCATACAACCGTATATTGCATACGTATCTAACGCAAGCATTCATCACTAGCTCGAGGCATCTCGAATTTTCACTATTTGTACCGTGTTGAACTACATCACAGTAGTAAAGATTAGGCAAGACTAGTGTTTGGACTAATTTTTGTTTAACATGGGTTGGAAATATTTTTCTAAATTTTTGAATTGCATGTAGGGAGGAGAGCGATTTCCGGCAAGCTGTGACTGTTTGTTCTTCCCAGTTTAGGTGTTCATCCAAGATTGTTCCAAGGTCTTTTACTGTTTTTTGGTATGGTAGTTGGGTACCATTGAGGAGTATTTGAGGGACTGTTTCGCGAAAGTACCGATTGATTAACTTTGGATGAGATATAAGTATGACCTGGGATTTCTTGGGGTTTAGTTTCAGACCTAGGTTCTGTGCCCATCGAGAAACAGAGCAAAGATCTGCGTTCATACTCGCTACTGCGTCAGTAATGTTCTTGGGGCTTGCACTTATGTACAGTTGGATGTCGTCGGCATATAGATGGTAGTTGCAGGAGTGAATCACTGAAGAAATACCATTAATGTACAGTGAGAAGAGTAATGGAGCAAGGACGGAGCCTTGGGGAACTCCAGAGCGCAGGTTTTTCCATGATGACTTTTCCGACCCACAAATGACTTGTTGACTTCTGTTTTTGAGGTAGCTGTCGAACCAGTGTATTGCGCTGTTTGCGAAATTCAGCTGCTTCATTTTAATTAGTAATATATCAAAGTCAACTGTATCAAAAGCCTTCCTAAAGTCAAGCAGTGTTAGGATGGTAGCTTCACGTCTGTCCATAGCATGTTTAATGTCATCAGTTACTTTGATTAATGCAGTTGCTGTACTATGGTGCTTTCGAAAGCCTGACTGATATTTGTCGTGGATGTTATGAGGTAATCCGTCAGCTGTTCATGGACAATGTATTCTAGGGCTTTAGATATTGCAGGTAGTATGCTGATCGGCCTGTAGTCACCTGGCGACTTAGGGTGGTCAGTCTTGGGTATAGGTTGAATTAAACTATGCTTCCACCCAGTAGGATATGTACTACTGACAAGAGACAGGTTGAAGATGTCTGTGACAACTGGAGTAATAGTGTCTACGACGTTCTTAATCATGCCAATGCTCACTCCATCATTTCCTACTGCCTCGGCAGAGATTCTCATAATTGCCTTGTGTACTGTGCCGGTAGTGACATGTTTAAGGAAAAACTTGTCTCTCGAGAGATTGATATCTTGGGGCTGGTAATTTGTCGCTGCGTGGCAGTTTACAGCTGTTGAGAAGAAATCGTTTAATTCTTCTGCAGACGCTTGATAAACAGCGTCAGATCTTCGCTTCCCTATAGCGAAACTGCGCAGCTTTTTCCACAGTGCAACAGGTTTTGATATGCCGCATACGACAGAGCGGGCATGTCTGATTTTGGCATTCCTCACGCTTTGCTTGGTTCTATTTCGGAGTTTCCTATAAGCTTCGTACGCCTCGGGAGTTGGGTTACGCTTGAAGGCCCTATGTGCAGCATCACGTTTATTCATTAACTGGCGTAATGCAGTGGTGAGCTACGGAGCGGGAGCTCTCTTTTCCGTGACAGTGCGTTGAGGAGCATGTTTATCATACAGTGCAATAATTTTGCGACATAATCCCCTAATTTTTCCGTCTAGAGTCGGTTCATTGCTTATATCATGCCAAGGGATGTCTGAGCAATCCTTTTGAAGAGCGTCATGGTTAACATTTTTTAGGTTTCTGTAGGTTACCAGGTGAGATTTTTCTTTGGTAGTATTCACTGAGTAATTTAAGAATATCACGTCATGAGCAGAGAGTCGCGGAGCGGATGTCTGATTGGCGCGAATTATTTTATCTGGTCGCTTTGTTGCTATTATATCTATGAGTGTATGGCTTTGTGGCGTGTGATGGGTCCAGCGGTGTTAAACTCATATCATTGGAGTGGAACAGTCTCCTTAGTTTTTCTGCAGAGGGAGATTTTAACTGTAAGTCGATGTTTGTGTCGCCCATAATGATTATGTGTTCATACAGTGTCACGAGCGAGGACAGGGCAGACTGAAAGGAGGACATAGCACCGACGTTTGGAGGTTTATAGATTACTCCAATTAGCAGTTTCTGATTTGATGTATTTATTTCGAAAAACAAGAACTCTGCTTCTCCTTCGCCCTTTGCATCCGATGTGCATAGTATAGTAGGTCTCAGATCAGAGCGAACATAGGCACCCACAGCACCCCCGCGTCGTGTTTCACGATCTGCCCTTAGGAGAGAGTAACCAGTGATTCGGATAGCGTCGGAAATGTTTTGTTGTCAAAGACTAAGATTTATCTGATTCAAATAATGGATAATGTAATCTGAAATTATCTAACACTGTGTAGACTTCGGTGGATTTTTTCTACATCAATTTTTTTTCTACGTGGATGCAGCTGACAAGAAGTCATGAGACTGACAGTCTGTTTGTCCCGACAAGCCAGATCAGCAATACTACACCCGTTTCTCGATGTATAGAGCTGTCTCAGGTGATGGTCATGGTTCAAATGGCTCTGAGCACTATGGGACTCAACTGCTGAGGTCATTAGTCCCCTAGAACTTAGAACTAGTTAAACCTAACTAACCTAAGGACATCACAAACATCGATGCCCGAGGCAGGATTCGAACCTGCGACCGTAGCGGTCTTGCGGTTCCAGACTGCAGCGCCTTTAACCGCACGGCCACTTCGGCCGGCTGTGATGGTCATGGTTCCAGTGTCTGCAGAGCAGTGACGTGTGGCGCCTGTAATTCGCTATTGCAGACAGGAAATGTTCAAAGTCGAGGCTGGTTATCTGTTACACAAATCGCAATTACTCTCTAATGGAGCATAGATATATCAGTCCAATTCCACCGTGTGACACTCCCGTCTGTCGGTCGTACAATGGACCAGTTTGACTCACTTGCACGGCAGTGCGCAAAAGGAGATCAAACGTCAAGGTGGCGGACCTGTCTTTTATAAAATTGCCCTGGCCACAGGAAGCTGTCCAAGATCACTTGGTTCTAAACTGTCAATTCAGCTAAGTCCTCACCACAGGCTCCTCAGTCAAGACCAATGCTAGAGCGAAGTAACGCTCAGGACAAGCGTACCAAGGCAACACACTCATAACAAGAGTCAGGACCAGTATCCTCTCCAGACTGAAGTCTGAATCAGAATATTCACTCCAGACCGAAGTCTAAATCGGATGGCTTAGTTTCTTCTCTCCTCCCTTTCCCTCAAGTCTTGGTAAACTCCACAGAAGCAATCCTGCAACCACCTTCACAAGAGTTTCAGTCCAATCACAAGACTCCATGAGCTTCGAGAGGAGAAGACGTTGTGCCCCTGACTTGCTTTCTCCCACGGCCACTTTAGGTAAAGTGTTTTGTGTTTCCGTATAGCTCTTATGTGAACAACAAAATTGTCACGAAGAATATTATCTGGGCAGCCTAAACATTAATGTAGTCCACCCAGTGGCCTCGGCTAAACTAAGAGAATTACTTTTGTGTCCCAACATAGATCATTTCAGCAGCCATAAATGTTGCATTTCTTCTAAATTTGTGTCGAAGGTCTGAGGCTTCCGAAAAGACTTTGTAGACAGAGGGATGACACCACCTGATGGCCTCCACGAAAATACTATTCTAAGAAGAGTCACCATAAAGATCTGATGCTCCCACCAATGATTTCTCATGCTGATGAGTTTCTGTTGTCTCACAAAAACGATGTCTTGGGTGTTCAATCAACATTAAAGAGTAACCTTGAGTAAGGAGAATAGTGAGAGAGTGACTTATCCTCTCTCAACATGTTAAAAGTTTTTCTCAAAAAAATTTAATTTCCTTTCATGAGTTTGGTTCTTGATTCATTTAAAACTTTATAATTAAATAAGTTTCAATTGTTTTCATATTCAGTTAAAATTTACGATTTCTGATTTTTATTTATTTCTATTTTTGGTTACAATTCATATTTTTATTGGTTTTTTTATTTATTTTTGTTAATGAAAGTCATTTTTTATTTTATTTTGTCGAAATAAATGTGTTATACTTGAAATTGATTTCGAATTCTGTTGATCGTAGATATAAACCGGGGCTGCACAGAAAATTTCTTAAGACAAATTTAAACTTGAAATTACATTACGAACATTTTTGCACTGGAGTGGAAACCGGGACTCCAATTCAGCACCTCCTGTTCCTGTTACCTAACTACGAAAGATGTTAAATACGGTCTCAGTAACAAAGTGTGTGCTGGTCTAAACTTCAAGCCATAAAGCTTTGTGTTGGATGACGATTCCAAACCAGCACCTAATAGGATTGTTACCCAAGCACAATCAAATGTTAGAAATCGATATTTTCCACCGATAGCTAGATGACTGAAAGTGAAATGAGTAGATTAGAAAGTTTTGCCTTACTGGGATTCGAGCCCAGCACCTATCGTCATTGACTTCTAGTCACGAACAGACATTAAAAATTGATTTATTTCACACGTCTGTACGCATGTCTGAACTGGAAATAACACGGCATAAAGTTCTTTGCTGACTGGGAGCCGAACGCTAAACGTATCATCGCTGTTGAGTATACACGAAGAGACGTTGACTATCGAATTCTTTTTCGCCATTAACTGAGAGTGGCAAGTTTTAACCTGAAATGGTATGATAAGATGTGTGTCTGACTGGGAATCGAAACCGACACCAATCGTTGCTGCTTAACGCTACGGAGAGTCGTTAAAAGTAAAATTTTTTTTCACCTCTAATTTGGCGCGCGCGTACTTGCGCTGTGTCGGGATTGGGGCCGCTTGCGGCTGGCGACTTCACCTGCGGCGGGCACCGGGTTCGTGCCCGACGCCGACAGAGATTGCAGCTATTCGCGGGCAGGAGTCTCTCTGGTGTGTGCAAGGCGTGCAACAAGGCGATGAGGGCGGTGAGACGGTGCGTCGCGACCTGTTACCGTGGCGCCTCGGACAAACTCGAACTGTTCACGTTTGACAGCAACTGTGTTGGAACCTGCATGGTGTATTATGTGGCCTACCTGTCATTATGTCCAGTGTTAAGGACATTAAGTGTTTTTGATATCGCAGATTAGCATTGGTCGCAGTGTTACAGTAAACCACTTCTAGCGCTTATCGTGCTTCCGGCGATGTGGTCCTGTGGCTTACTGTGGAACTGGCTACGTATCAGCGTTACCCCTGCAAGTTATTAACTCAAGTTTGTTACAGGTGGCATTTCATTGCACTGTGCTTTTCTGCAAACACTAAAACAAATGTGTATTATTGGTGGGAGAAGCAAGAACAATGAGGAAAGATTGTCATAAGAATAATGGTACTGGGGCTCCTATCCCAATTTTGATATCAAAGTGACATCAAATTGATATTAAAATTACTGAAATTGATCAATCAATTAGTCCACCCACAATCCCCACCCTCAACCTGTGCCCAGACACAGATGACGTCGTATGTTCTCCTCAGCCAGCATGTGCGTCCCCACCTCTTCCTCCCCCCAACAACTCCCAGTCCTGCAAGTGCCATATTTGCAGGATTTGGGAATTTTGGAGGGAATTTCGAATTTGGGCGGGAATTTCCAATTTTGACGGGAATTTTTTTGTCCCAGAGTTGTGCTGCACACAGTAGGCCAGTAGGCCAGCTCCCAAAGCACGCCATTCTGCTAGGAAAACACTTCATTGTAACAATTGTGTTCAACTTCAACGTATCTTTTACTAGCGAGCATTTATTAAAAAAGGAAAACACAATCGTGAAGATAATAAATGTCCTATTTCCACGAAAATAGGTGTACTCTATTTTCTTTTAGTTTTATGAGCAAAATCGGTAGAGTTTTTACATACGACTGCAGCACATCTCTTCCCCCCCCCCCCCCTTTTTCCCGCGTCCCGTTATTTTGCGACATCCAACAAAATGAAAAAAAAACTACAGTACCACCACTGATTACAGATGTCCAAACTGTAGAGGTTGGGCTACAAACCACTATGGATGTCGATCCTGCGTAAAATCGGAAAAAAAGCTTCCACTAGTTTGCTGTGAAAAATACAGGTCACTGCAGAATGTTCTCGTTATTTCAAAACCATCATCTGAGTAATGAAAAAGCGAGAATTTAAACTAAAAAAAAATCTTTGTTAAGCGATTTTTTCAACTTGGTGGACAAATTACATGGTTTCAGACCGTACCTCGCGTTGAAACTAGTGTCACTAAACAAATTGTCGTGTATGTGTGTATAAAAAACATTTTAGACACGTGAAATAAAATTAAAAAATAGAGCGCTTCATCCCATTTGCTCACATTTTGGAAAAAAAACCACAATTATTTTACGTTTGACAACAAGAAGCTATTATTCAAGACTACAGTGCAGTTTTGTACACTATGACAGGTCCTGTTTTACCAGTGCGATGCTGTATCATGCTGGCATTTACAAAACAAATCATGAGAGACTGCCTTGCAATAGAACCGCATATAAGATTTTACCATGTCTCTCTCTACCGATAAATCGGAAATAAATACCATCTTAGTGCTTACATTTAACATTTTTGCTCCATAACTTCTCTCTACTGGCCTGCTTGTAAAGTTTCTGTCATTCAGCAGAGAATCATACTCAGCAGAAGCAGATTCTTGGTTCTAGATTTGTAAACAATTTCATTATCACAGTTTTTCATGCAGTCTACTCACATGTAGGGGAAAAGATTGTCATTTCTAGGATCCCCGATGAGCTGTAATTCCAGTGATGCCTACTTTGTAATTAGAAAGGTTCCAATGGCTCTGAGCACTATGCGACTTAACTTCTGAGGTCCTCAGTCGCCTAGAACTTAGAACTAATTAAACCTAACTAACCTAAGGACATCACACACATCCATGCCCGAGGCAGGATTCGAAACTGCGACCGTAGCAGTCGCTCGGTTCCAGACTGTAGCGCCTAGAACCGCACGGCCACTCCGGTCGGCTATAATTAGAAGTTATTAAATATGGAATAATATAGGACTTGTGCTAACATCTATTGTTAAACATGCAACCGTGATGTAACAATAAAAACAGTCATGGCTGAATGACAATAGATTTTTTTGAGAACTATCTGCATCCAAACTTTAACCAGTTACACTACTCCTTGTAATAGAACCCTCTATAAGATTTAACTGTGTCTGTCTCTTCCAGTACATCTAACAACAAATACCATCTGCATGTTGAAATCGAGCATATTGAGCATATTACATATACACATATCACTCCACTGGAGCAGGTGGCGATTGGTCGTGGTCGCTTGCACAGACCTCCGTAAAGTTTTGTTGAGTGTACTGGAGGAAGACCATATCCAACAGACTATCAATCACAAGAGAGGGTCCCTGTGATGTTCTCTCATAAGCAGTTTAATTCATTTTTTTAGCTGTAACATATCTCAGCAGCGTGTGAGTACAGCTTTGTACACCGCCATACAATTTGTTTTTCTACCATGACTTCGAGGCCTGTGTCAGGTGCTAAAGTGACATTAACATATCTCGATCCATTGGTTCTCACAGAGAGCTGAGTATCACATGGTGCAAACTATTCTGATCCAAAACAGGATGGTAGAAATAAAACACAGAGGCGATGTTTCTCATTTACAAGAATGAGGAAGACATCGCATCATACGGAAACTAGGAGAGTTTGCGGCACTGTAGAGCATTTTCAAACAGCTGTACGAAGGTGATGACCTATCCAGTTAATCTCATCTTCCACAGTGATGGGGTACGAATGTCTAGTGTTACACCATGACTTCCTCAGACTAGTGTTTTGAAACACAAGTGACCAGCATTACGTGGTATGGACATTGAACAAAACATGCACTGTGCCCCCAGTCAAGTGCTGAAGCAACTATTCCACGGAAAAGAGCTCCAAAGCTGAGCAGCATAACTGGTATTCAGATTAGACGAATTCGATGGATAAGTAGTGTTTATCAGACGATAGTCAATTACATGGTTAATAATCGATGTGTTTTTGTGTGGGTTGAGGGGTATCTAAAATGTATTGAACAGTGCTGAAGCGCTGTGTACTAACTTCGATTGGAACGATCACACATTTACTGTACATTGACTATATCAGTCTGACTCATTTCATTACAGCAACATGGCGCTAAACTCGTAGTGAAATAGGAGGAGCGAACTTATTGAGACTAAGGATGACGTCATCTCCTGAGCTGGAAGGCACCGAATGTCTTCAAACTAAATGAGGAACGAGTCTTTCAAACTGGATCCGACGGTTGCTATACTTTCAAGTATATTTGAGATGGTAAATATGCGGTTAAATTCTCTTTCTGATTACAACGCCCATCAGTTGGTGAAGACAACTTGCTGTCACCTTAAAAACCTCTATTACATCCCAGTACAGAGTATGTGTGTTAATGTCAGTGTAGCAGCTGACGGTGGCATTAAAGTTTATAGTGTAAATTGAGAATGTGTAGTGAGATACGGGGGTGGGAATCACTCAGATAGATTGGGAAAAGCTGTGAGGCAAACTGATATAAATATCGAAGGCAGGTAATGGCTAAGTACGACACATTCTGTTTCGTCATTCCCCATCTTTGGCAGCAGCAGTGTTAGTGCAGCATTTACTCACTGTGCTTGATATGTTGAAATTAACAGCTCGAGAGGCATCACATGACTTTTTTCTAAAGCATCAAACACGCATTCTCCGCAGTTGTGTACTTTGTTGTTAGGGACTCGTCTTGTAGAAGAGCTCGAGAGGTATCACGTGACTTTGTTAGGGACTCGACTTGTAGAAGATGCTAGGTATGTGAGAGAGACATAAAAGAAAGAAAAAAACAGTTTTCTTCTATAAAGAGAAACACTCCATTTAATCTACTACCTCCTATTAAAATTCTGCATCATTATCCTCCTCCTCATTCTCCCCCTCCTCCTCGGACATTAAGTGCCACCTTGGTGGTTGTTCCTACAGTGGTGGTGGTAACGGCGATGCCGGGCTATCTGATAATGCTTCTCTAAAATAATAACAAAATGGAATTATCTCTGTGGATCACACACATTCACACAAACACACACACAAGGCATCAGCCATGTGCTGAACTCCACCACGAATTTTATACGTATTAGCAACCTGGTCATAACGAGTCACACAATACCCCTTCTATTATGAATCTCACATGCAGTGATTGGTACTCATAACTGCTAAGAGCACTTACCAATACAGCTTTTAAGCGGTATAATTCAAGGGTATGCAGAGTCAGGAGACATAGATTGCGTGAAACACGGCACAGATGTTAACTAACAGAGAGAGAGAGAGAGAGAGAGAGAGAGAGAGAGAGAGAGAGATTTATACATATCTGAAAGGCATTGACGACAGTACTAAGGCAGGAACTTTATACATAACGTCGAATGTTCAACCTAAATGAAAAAACTTTGATATGCCACTAGTAAGCATAACAATTCAGGTAAGGTTATCAACCACAAAAGATTTGTAAAACAGATCCAGCAGCAATGTAATGTCTTTCTCGTTGACGGTGTTGCTCTCAATTGTAAAGTATTGCATCTAACCACAAGTGAGCTAACGTAACCGACAGATTCCTTTAGGAATCAAATTCTGTCGACGTAAACGAAAACGATGACGATGTATCACTTCCCTGAAATTTGCTGTCAGTAAGCTGCAGGGAAAAGAATAATCAAATCATTTTAACTATCCAAGCACGTTTAACATATTGAATCAAGGCTTCGTAAGCCATGAGATAGCTATCGAAATATTAATTCATGAACCCGAAAATTTGTGTACAGAATTTTAACGTTAATTGTACGTGGAGGTCACTAACTTTATACAATTCGAAACATAACTTGCCATAGACATGTACAAAGGAAAAAAATTATGTGTGTTTGTAGCTGTTAAGAGCCGTAAAAGGAAGTAGATGCATTCATATCCACAACTCTGATAATACCTTCTCTACGATGCATTAAAATCACCAGTCCGTGAAAATCGGAAATACCCAAGTCTCGTACTTTGCTAATATTGATACCAACACAGATCAGGTGCAGTGGTTGAATTGACACACGATAGTAACAACACTGTGTGAAATCGAAACCTAGGGACGTTCGTGTTACTTGATTCATGTGCAGTAGCACACGCATTCCGGGAAGTTACAGTACGTTATCTGATAGGTCGATGAAGTTTCAGCTCTGGAAATCAAAATATCGTGGTTATGAATGCGTCTCAAGAAGCAATCTTACTGTTTATAGCGTCATTTTTCACTTACTTTTCTCATTTTCCTCAGTTACCACAAAATTTAAAGCAAGTTCCCAATTTTAAATTCCTTTACTTTGAATTGCCACGACGTTCTCTCTCTATGGAAAAATATGTTTGTTTTAGATAGTGCCTCTAAGAAGAAGACTAATGGGTTGGACTGAAAGATGAAGATCTAAAGATGCACAATTTCCATGTAGACAAAGTAACAGGAATAAAGTGGATGTTGATAATAATAATTCTATTGTTTTAATTTAAATGATCACCTCACGTAATTTCTTATAATTTGGGGGTTATAACTGTGGGTTGGTGAATTTATAGTGCAGATTCTGTAATGCATATAATTTCGTATGAGAGATTACTTTACGTGATGGAACGGCATTCCTATTGGACTGTCATAACGGAAAGTTAATTTGTCGTGATCAGGTCCATAGACTCATTTGAGAGAATTTCGACCATGGGTGACACTAGCCCCTATTAATATGTGAGGCTCGGTGTTTCGTCCTCGAAATTTCTTTGGACCTCTCGTCACAGTCTAATATAAATCGAATCTATAGAGAGCTGACAGCAACTGGGTAACATTTTGTGCCTTGTACGCTGATAATGCCATTGGACAGAGAATGGTAAGAAAATTGTTTTCTCGTTTTCAGCGTTAGTAACTCGTCACGTTTTGATGAAGGTCATCTAACGCATTAACCTACATTCATCTGCGTCACGATAGAGCGCATTTAATGAACTGGGGTCATTAGACTATCATGGAACATTCCCTCAGTAGTTTGCGAAGTGGTCAAGAGCATATGGACTGGGATCATTTCACAGACAGAGCAGAGATGTGATGGTGATAGTTGGAGGTATACAGTGCACCATCAATTGTCAATCATGCTGGTGGAGGAAAGGGCAGATTTTACACTGTGCGCAGTCAATTACTGACTTCAACTGGAACGATTACATGTTTGAAACTTCCCCTTTAAAAATTTATGAATTACTGTGCTGGTAAACCCCTTACGTTATTTGATTTTCAAACAGCTGAGCAAAACTGAACGTACTCAGACATTTCTCTCATTACTTATTCTGATCATCACTAAACTGACACACAATGTTTTTAGCGTAACGCAATCTGACTTTCAATAATCCCTACAAAAGAATGGCCGTGCTTTCATGAATCACTTACCTTACAAAAATATTCGTTACTCGAAGTACTGCAATGCAGCGAGCGCCAATAATGCCAGCTAAATAAAGGATTCTAACTACTGAAGGCACTAACTACTGATAGGCATAGTTAGCAAATGAAAGATTTTGATAGAGAACAAACAGTGTATTTACCTTAATAATGTTCAAAAGTTATCATATATATCAGTTCATGACATCCAGTCTTACAAATTTCGTTTTTCTGACGGAAACACTTCCAGATCGTCCGCTCTCAAAACTCTGCCATCTCTCTTCCCACATCCACTGCGCAACGCCACGCGCTGTTCACATCCAACTGCCCAACACTACAACAGCGAATATTCCAACAATGCCAAACAGCCACAGACTGCACACAGGACAGCCAGTGATTTTCATACAGAGCGCTACGTGCCGTTACCAACATAAAAACCTAAACAGCCTACTTACATAGCCCCCATGCTCCCCACAAAAATTTTACAAATTGTTTTGGGCAGTGTCCAATACAGATTTGAAAAAATAATTCATAATTACAATAACAAAGATATCAAATGCACACACTTATTGATACAATGTTGGTCAAAAGCAAAAATTGTTTGCATAAAGACAGTCCTGATCATTCATCACAATAGTAATTACAGTTTTTTTTTTCTCAAAGTCTGAGCAGTAAAAGACAATGCACACGGAAGAAGTGAATTTCCATACAGTCTTGAAGAAGTAGTGTTGTCCTTCCAACAGAAAGACAGTGCTGTCTCTTGACATACAGACTGGTAATGGGCCACAACAGAGCAAACCCACAGCAGAGTCAGTCAAAGGTTTGAAGAATATTGGTAGGTAGGGCATCACAGAGCAGACTCACTGTAGTCGTGGTAGAGAGTATGGTACTGGTGGGCCATCAAAGGTGTGGACCCACTGTAGTCCTTGTAGAGATAATGGTATTGGTGGGCCATCAAAGGTGCAGACCTACTGTAGTGCTTGTAGAGATAATGGTATTGGTGGGCCATCAAAGGTGCAGTCCCACTGTCATGCTGCTAACAGCCATCTGTTGCGTCTGTGCCGGTGCACAATCACCATCAGAGTCTTCCGGATAATATAGCAAGTCCATGAACCACCACTTGTGCACTCACAATTTTTTTTAAAATGTCCTTAGAACCAGCAATGCTGTTAACCTGTCCCTTCCTGAATTATCAACACACGTGCAAACACTAACAGTCCAAACTTCTCACATTTTGTGCATATACTATGACCAACAGAAATGTGTGCACTGAAATGAATGCTCACAAGTTATTTAATGAACTGGTGTCAATTACAATTTTATAACATAAGAATACAATTACAAAGGTACAGAAAACATCATCTTTGCAGATAGAATAGCTAAGTCTCAGGATAAAATTAAAACCATATGGTCAGTCGTAAAGGAAGTGGCTGGTCTGCAGAGACAGGTCGAGGATATAGAATCATTGCGTAGTGGGAATGTCCGTGTTACTAATAAGTCGCATATATGTACAGTATTTAATAATCACTTTCTGAATATAGCAGCTGGACTAAACAGAAACCTAGTCCCATCAGGGAATCATATAGCGCTCGTAGAAAAAAGTGTTCCGAGACTGTTACCTGAAATGCTCCTCCATGATACTGACAAGAGGGAGATTGAGTTAATAATGAAATCACTAAAGACCAAGAAATCTCATGGATATAACGCGGTATCTAGCAGAATACTGAAGTATTGTTCCATGTATGTTAGCCCAATACTTAGCCATATCTGTAACTTTTCCTCTAGGAGTGGTCGGTTTCCCGACCGATTAAAGTACTCGGTAGTGAAGCCACTTTATAAAAAGGGAGACAGGGATAATGTTGATAATTATAGACCTATTTCTTTGCCATCGGTGTTTGCTAAAGTTATCGAGAGGGTTGTATATACAAGGTTACTGGAGCATTTAAATTCACATAATTTGCTGTCAAATGTACAGTTTGGTTTTAGAAATGGCTTAACAACTGAAAATGCTATAGTCTCTTTTCTCTGTGAGGTTTTGTACGGATTAAATAAAAGGTTGCGAACGTTAGGTGTTTTCTTTGATTTAACGAAGGCTTTTGACTGTGTTGACCACAAAATATTACTGCAGAAGTTGGAACATTATGGAGTAAGGGGAGTAGCTTACAATTGGTTCGCCTCTTACTTTAAGAACAGAAAGCAGAAGGTAATTCTCCGCAATATTGAGAGTGGTAATGATGTTCAGTCCCAATGGGGCACTGTTAAATGGGGCGTTCGCCAAGGATCGGTGCTGGGACCACTGCTGTTTCTTATTTATATAAATGATATGCCTTCTAGTATTACAGGTGATTCAAAAATATTTCTGTTTGCTGATGACATCAGCTTGGTAGTGTAGGATCTTGTGTGTAATGCTGAAACATTATCAAATAATGTAGTTCATGAAGTAAGTTCGTGGCTTGTAGAGAATAATTTGAAGCTAAATCACAGTAAGACTCAGTTTTTACAGTTTCTAACTCACAATTCAACAAGAATTGATATTTTAATCAGACAGAATGGGCATGTTATAAGCGAGACGGAACAGTTCAAGTTCCTAGGCGTATGGATAGATAGTAAGCTGTTCTGGAAAGCCCATGTTCAAGATCTTGTTCAGAAACTAAATACCGCTTTATTTACCATTAGAACAGTATCTGAAATAAGTGACATTTCAACACGAAAAGTAGTCTACTTCGCATATTTTCATACGCTTATGTCATATGGTATTATTTTTTGGGGTAGTTCTTCTGATTCAAAAAGCGTATTTTTGGCTCAAAAACGGGCTGTTCGAGCTATGTGTGGTGTAAGTTCGAGAACCTCTTGTCGACCCCTGTTCAATAGTCTGGGAATTCTGACATTGCCCTCACAGTATATATTTTCTTTAATGTCGTTCGCTGTTAGCAATATTAGCTTATTCCCAAGTGTTAGCAGCTTTCACTCAGTTAATACTAGGCAGAAATCAAATCTGCATGTGGAATGCACTTCCTTGACTCTTGTGCAGAAAGGAGTGCAGTATTCTGCTGCATCCATTTTCAAAAAGCTACCACAAGAACTCAAAAATATTAGCAGTAGCCCAAACGCTTTTAAGTCTAAACTGAAGAGTTTCCTCATGGCTCACTCTTTCTATTCTGTCGAGGAGCTCCTGGAAGAGCTAAAAGATTGAGCAAATTCCAGTGTTTCATTCTTGATTTTCTTTATTTAAACTAACGACGTGTCACCTGAATATGTTTCTTATATTTCATTTTATCTGTTTCTACAATCGTGTTATAATTTTATGTATTGACTCGTTCCATGACCATGGAGACTTCTCCTTAATGTGGTCCCACGGAACAATAAATAAATAAATAAAAATAAAATAAATAAATAATACAGATAACATTTGTAGTAATACAGGCTTTACAAAAGAATAGAAATAAACATATACATCAGCGTTACAGTAATTATGACATAAGTAAATACATAAAAGATCAGAATAGCTTTCGAAAATAATGTCTAAACATCTTTACAAAGTAAATAACATATTATTAATGCATATTATATTTAAGGATAACAGTATTCCACATCATAGTGAATGTAGCTTAGTATTAGAAAATTTCTACAACATAAATCTTATTAGCTAAACACATAAAGACAGGAAAAACACAAATACACAAGAGTACACAAACACACAGCGGAATAATACAAAAGGAAAGGATATGGTTCGTTTTCAGTGCAACAGTTGGTGCTGCAATCCAACCCAAAAATTCATTCCGTAGATCTTTCCTCTGATTTCAACATTTGTTCCCGCAAAAAAATCCTATCCAAACCTGTTGTCCCTAAAGCCTACTGTTTTGTTCATATCCTCTTCCAAAATAATTATTTCTGATTCTACAATACTCATTTTGGCCCAAATCTTTTTCATATAACTTCTCAATGCAATCTTTTCCTATGCTTCATAACTCATTCCCTTATATAGCCTACCCCATCTTAAGTAATTAACTTAAATCTACTGAGCTGAGATATATATATATACTAAGGGACGACGCAATGTAGCAGAAAAAAAAACACAGAAACAGCAATGACAAAAAATGCAGATTGGCAAAGCAGGCAGTAGTAAATCTAAATTAGCAAAGCAAATGCAGTATTACAACTAATATAAGGCAATGTGCAGTCAACAAGAAAAATAAATCAGTAGTAAAATTGGCTTAACAGAGTAATACAAAGTGAAATTCGGTAGCACTATGCCTGGCAAACAGCAGCAGCAAATGCAATAACTTATATTTAAACATGACAAACCCACAAGCAGAAAAAATAGTACACTAAAGACAACAATGCAGATAAGGAAAATGTCTATTTATATCTTAATGTCTATGTCACTGAAGTGGTGCACTACAACAACTTATTCTACAAAAAAAGTTACCAAGTACTTGAAAAGAAAATTATGTATGCAGTTACTGTTATTAATCCCTTCTTATTGTTCTTTCCTTTCCAAGTGCTCCTTTTTTTAAGAATGTGAATCATAAAATTATTATTTAACAGATCTGTTGACAGAAAGTGTTCACATTAGCAAATGCATTTAATCCTATTTTATAAAACCAATGCTGAAACACAGCTGGAAACCAGATATCAAATGAAATAAGCAACTATGTGCAAAGCAAAGCATAAAAACATCACTCAATAGCCTTGTGGCATTTCATAAGTCAGAAGAAATTCTCTCAACTCTCATACAAAGACACTTGTCATAATCATGTGTGCAGATGTAAGAATATTTCCCATCAATTCATAAGCATTTCAGTAAGAAGCACAAAGTACAAGTTCCAAAGTGTAATCATATGTTTTCAAGTAACGAGCGTGTCGCATTTGCGATGTTTTCTACAAAGGAATGTCAATAGCGAGGTTAATGGCCTCTTTTTCCTCCACCTAATAGCTTTTTCTCCACGCGACTGACACAGCTGGGCGCCCACAATGCATTACATCAAGGTCGCTTAGGTTTCTTACCGAAATATTTACGACAGCAGTTTGCACTACAGTGACAGCCTCATATCAAAAAATTTCATAGGTCGAGAATTTGCGTTACAAATGTGTAGAAACAAAATCCTATAAATATAACAGTGTCCAAAAAATTTTTGCCGGAACTGTGATACATTCATGCATGTACACACGTTTCATAACTCTTAAAGTACGATTATTGGTTTCCTACATCCTTTTTCACAATTCAGAGTCCCTAACCACTACTCATTATTCTTTACCTTATTACACATATACATATTTGTCTTCAATATTTCATCATAATAAATATGTAGCATAATAAGATTCCTCATATAGCATCAGTTTATTGATCATAAACATACCTCAACAGCGTAATACACATCATTGTCATAATAATAACATCATAACACCTCAGTCAAATCTCAAAAACGTCATAGCTTTCTGCAATAATTTCAAAACCTAGAAAAAATTTCTGCTCATTTCAATAGTGTCATCTACCTCAAATATACTTTAAAAATCATGATCCCATACCAAATACATCATTCAAAGCTCTCACAGTATCAGATGGTTCTGAAAAAATATGAAGAGCTCACAAAGTACACAAAAAATACAATTTCGTAAGTGTGAAGTTATCCATCTGTGTAATTGTGTAAACATGGGTCACTGACGTAGTAAAAAATGTTTATCTCTCTCAGTTAAGTTATCAGATAGCTGTGTAATTATGTGTTACAGAAATATGGTACCGATGTATAAAGTTGCATAAGCAAATACCATCATAGCTAGGCCTCCTAGGACTTGCCACGCTTAGTACACAAAGTAGGCAGTACCCCCTGAGGATTAATGTAATTATACCATCAGGTGTTACCGATTACAGCAATGGAATGGAATGTATCACAGAAAAACTTTGTATCTTTGTAATTCAAAAATCTTTAAAAATAAATGTTTTAAGTATAAAATTAATCACTCAAATACGTGTACTGTAGCGCCAAACCGTGCGTCTTGTTGTACGATAATCTCTGTCATCACTTAAGGGTAAAAAATGTGTCAAGTGTCGTAATTATCGTCATCTGTAAGCAAAGTTCTGTAGAAGTCAATGTACTTACCTCGTAACAAACAAAAGTGAAATGCTATGCGTATAGATATTGTAGTTATTACGTACATTACAGTGATCAAGAAAGTACTACACTGTAACGTATTGTTGTGCTACGAAAAAGGCTGTTTCATTGTAGCTATACCACAAAAGTTACTACTAAAACATGTTTTACTTTCCAGATGAATTCAGAAAAACTGTGCAGATATGAAAGAGATACAGTGCAAAAGCAATAATATATATTGCGTCACTCATTAGTAGCGTCGTGATATAATCGTGTAGCTGTCAAGTAAACTAACCACTGTGTCATCTGGTATCTCTCAGAAAGTACTTTAAATCCATAATGTATTTTCAAGTAAACCAAAATGTTGCATTAAAATCTCATTAGCAGTACCGGTATATGTTATAAGTATGTAAGCTTTATAGTTGTTATGTAATCGGCCACTAACAAGCAAGAATGTACACACAAAATAACACTGTGTCGTCTGTTCACTATAACAATGCATTCCTAATTACTGTCTAAATATGTTCCCTAGGTTCTAGGCTGGATAGTTTATTTTAAAACATAGTTGCATGTTAACAGTTTCTAAGTGTGACAAAGAGTACTAGAAACGTGAAGTGAAAAGTTTTATGGCAAAGACAAAGTTAAAAAGCAGATTATCTTTCAATAAACGGTCTTACATGTGAAATGTGGTGTAAACCTTTACTATTCCTAGTATGCAGAGTTTCAACTTCAATGCAATTATCATGTGGTAATCGTCGGATTCTGTAAGGTCCACTGTAAATCAGAAAGAATTTGTGACTCAAGTGTTTCTTCTTATGTGACAATGAATGAGCTTTAATGAGAACTTTCTGACCAGTATATAATTTCTTTGCATTTGCTTTACCGTGCAGTTTTCTCCTTTTGTCTGCTGCAGAATTTATATTTTTAATAGCCAGATCAATTATGTCTTTGTGTCGAAGTTTACGTGTATTCGGAAAAGGTACAAGCTCTCTGATTCTGTTCGGTGGTTCTTCATTCTTCAGTACAAGAATAGGTGGTAAGGCAGTGGAGTCATGAGGCATTTCATTCACCACATTTTGAAATAAGTGTAAATATTTGTCCCAATACTGATGCTTTCTGTGACAATAAAGTCTGCAAAGCTTATTGATTTCTTTCATAATCCCTTCAGACGGGTTACAATGTGGTGAGTACAATGAAATAAAAACAGGTTTGATTTTATGATTCCGAGGCATGCGTGACCAAACAGCAGAACTGAATTGCGGTCCGTTGTCTGAAATGACTTTACTAACGTGTCAAACTTCACGTAAGAAATTTTTAACAAAGGCGTTGGATACAGACCGTCTAGTAGCTTTACGTAACAGTGTGAAAGAAACAAATTTTGAAATAAGTTCAAAAGTGACTACAACGTACGAAAATCCATTCGATGTTGTGACAAGGGGTCCCAAGGGATCAACAGCAGCAAATCCTTTTAATTTAGAAGGAATGATGGGAAACAACGGAGCACAATGTGAGATAGTAGATAGTTTAGCCTTTTGACAAAGTTTACAAATGGACAAGACTCTTCGAATTCTCTTTTCCATATTGTTAAAATAACAAGTCGAAGAATATGATAACATTTTCGAGGGCCAAAATGTGTGTAGCTGAAATGAATGTACCAAATAAGCTTGTTAACAAAATCGTCAGGAATGCAAAGTACCCATAGCTTGTCATCAGCAGGGCAGCGTTTGAAGAGTATGTTGTTTCTAACCAAATAATAATGCCGAATCTGTGTGTGTGTCTTTTCATGCCATTTACTTTTGGTGTCTTTCCAAATCGGATCTTTATCTTGTTCATGAGCAATGTCCTTTAAGGATGTGGTGATGAAGTTTTCAAAGGCGACTTTCTGAATGTAAAGAATACTGAAATTTTTCTCGAGGTTGCCGTCTGTGTTACTTTTCTCAAGCCCAGCCGGTGCGCGTGACAGTGCGTCCGCAACAATGTTCTACTTTCCGGGAATGTAGACTATTCTGAAGTGGAATTCTTGCAGAAACAATGACCAACGTGTTGACCTGTCATGATTTAATTTTGAAGACATAAGAAATTGTAATGCACGATGATCACTATATACTTTTACGTGCTTACCAGAAAGAAAGAAACGGAATTTGTTAAATGCCCAAACGATAGCTAAAGCTTCTAATTCAGTAACGGAATATTTTTTTCCAGATTTTGTTAGCACTCGGCTAGCCAAAGCAATGGTTGTCTGAACAGTAGGGTCATTTTCTATGGCTTCTTTAAATAAATGGGCACCAAGACCGACTTTAGAAGAATCCGTACTAGGGCAGAAATCTTGTGACAAATCTGAATGAGTTAGTATTGGAGCGTTAATTAGCGCTTCTTTCAAAGAATTGAATTCCAACTGTGCCTGTTCGTCACAGTTCCAAACAGTACTTTTTCCAGTGAGAGAACAAAGTTTTGGTGTAACTAGAATTTGCAGATTCAGAAAACAACCGTAAAAATTTACGAGACCTAGAAAACTGCGGACTTGTTTTCTTGTGCATGGAACTGGAATGGCTCTGATTGCTTCTAACTTTTCAGAATCCGGCTGAATGTCTTCAGAAGAAATCATATGTCTCAAAAACTTCACCTTCGACCTACCGAATTCAGACTTTTCCAAGTTAACTGTAATTCCAAGTTCTGCAAAAATACGTAACACACTGTTGATGATGCGATTATGTTTTCCCATGAGGCTTCTGCTATCAGAATATCGTCCACATAATAAGGTGATGTGACGTTTTAAGAACTCAGGTAAGAAGTTCTTCCAACGTTTGCGGCCTGTATGTTTCAGGAATTATGATAGTATTGATTTGTCTCAAATCTAAGACAAGCCTGATCGATCCATTTTTCTTCTCAACAACATGTAATGGATTGTTATATGAGCTTACTGCAGGCTCAATAACTCCCTCGTCAAGCATAGATTGTATTTCTGTTCTAACACGGTCCCTATAATATGCCGGAATTACGTATGGTCTAACACAAAATTTAGTATGCTCAAGAACACGAAATTGGTATTGAAATCCCTTGATTGTTCCTGTTTTGTGAGTAAAAACTGTGGAATGTGCTTGTAAAATCTCGAAAAGGTGCTGCCTATCAGTGTCATTACAGTTCTCAATTGTTTGAATTTTATTCTGAATTAACAGATTTGTATCAAATACGCCGTCGATATCATCCCTGTCAGTACTTTCGGAGTGATTGTTAGTGTCAAGTTCCGTCGAAAGTTCCGAGCTGTTGTCTAACAGAAGGTAAAGCCGATTTATTTCCTCGTCATGGTGTTAGAGCCACTCTTCAAATTTCAAAGCTATTGACTTACCTTCTTTCTCTAAACTTATTTCAGCATCGTGAAGGTTTAAGATTGCTTTGTATTCATTCAAAAAGTCTACGCCCAATATAATTTCCGTCGACAGTAATGGAACAACAAGAAAGTTCATAGAGAAACTGTAGCTTTGACAAAAGAATTCTAAGCTGATTTGTTGACGTACATCTACACTTTTTCCAACGATTGCACCTTGTAATTTAATCTTGCGTAACGGAAGTGTCGGGCAATCGTTCGATTTGTTGCATTTGCTAAAGGCTGTTTCACTAATTACTGAAATGGGATTGTCAGAGTCAAGTACTGCTGTAAATTTTACATCATTTACTATAATGTGAATTACAGTATATTCAATGTTGTTATGTTTTACGTCATGTTCCTGGAGTAAGATGTCCCTAATGTCTTCCATTTTTACGTAATTACTAGCCACGGCAGCTACGTCGTCAGCTTCGTAAGTACGTTTTGTGGCTGCCAGCGGTGTAAGTCATTGTCTACTGTCTTTTTGTTGGCGCGCGTTGTTATTGGGATTTGGAGAGCTAACTTCTACAAATTGACCTTGTCGAGAGGGCCCTGCCCTGTTTGAATTCCGCCAGATCTGATGACATTCAGGTCTGTCGTTATGTCGGTAGTTTCCATAGCTTCTTTTTTGTCGGTCATGTGGTGGAGAATTTCTCCCGGAATCGTAACTGCGCGGTGGACCGTTGCGTCTGAAGTTATTCTGTCTCCCATGATAATAATGATTTTGGTTCCCATATTGTCTGTTTCTCTGATTGTCTCTGTCATAGTCATTAGCGCGGAGAGGTGATCTTTCCTGTAATTATTACTACTCTGCCAACGGTTGTCAGGTTGTCGTATGGGTGTTGTCTGTTGTGGTCACGATTTGCGTTGTAATAATAGCCTTGTCGTGTCCAGTTATTATTTCTTTCATCGCGGAATTGTGACGGATGTGACCTGTAATTGTTGTGTTCCTGTTTTGGCGTCCCGTGATTGTCAGCGTCAATTTCCAATTCTTGTAACAGTCCCTGAACAGCTTCAATGTCGTCTTTGCAACGTCCTGCCAAAATAATATGTCGTCAATATTCAGGCAATTTGATTAAGCAAATGCGGATGAGTTCTGAGGGGCTGTATGGGTTCGACAGATCCTGATTCTTATGCAACATGTCATCAAAATATTTCACAAGACTGAAAAATTCAGATTGTTCAAAATGTTTCATCATTATGATGGTATGTTTTACTCGTTCTGTGTAGCTTGAGACCAATATGCTGAGAGGAAGGCATGATAAAATTCTCCTTCCCTGTGACAATCGTGAATGACCGACCGCATTCTTACAGCTGGTTCATTCTCTAAATATCCACACATAAATACTAATATGTGCTCTAATGACCAGTTGGGAGGAAAACAATGAGAGAATTGATGAAGCCACGCTTTTGGATGAATGTTGTAGTCAGAATTCTTAAATGTTTTGAATTTACATGTAGTAATGAACAGCTTATAGTCAAAGTCATCGTGTCGGCGAGTCGCATATCGGTCATTGTTACGTCATGTCGGCGGTTCCATCTCAAAATTCGGTGCACCTTGCCAATTTCTTTCATAATTTCCGAAATGCCCTGTGTTATTATTTGGTGGTTTTTCGTATTTCTAAGTCCCTCTTCCCCTATTGGAGCGCGAGTGTCCTCTGAAATATGTAATTCTTGTATTACCTGTGTCAACTGATCTTGTACTTCCCTGATTTCTCTTTTGTACTGTGTATTGATTTAATTTTGATTTTGTTTGAATTTTCTAATTCTTCTGTGTCAGTGAAGGCTTCCGATAATGAACTGATTTCCTCAGTGTGTTTTTCTAAACCAAGTTTCAGAGTGTCCATTTGTGTTGAAAGCGTATCTACCACGTCCTTTAAGTTTCCCTTAGTTTTTGCAAGTTGCGTAACCGAATCGGTAGATGCAACTGAGTCAATTTTAGCTTGCAAGATGTCGTGATTTTCATGAACAATGGTTTGCAGTTCCTTTATGGCTGCTTCGTGATTCTGTAATGCATTTTCATGACGCGAAAAAATAGGTTGGAAATGCTCACAAATTTGTGTTTTTACGTCTTTACAGACTTTTTGACATTTCGATTCGATTTTAAGTAACTCAGCATTTAAACCTTCACGTGTTTGTTCATCCGTGGTGTCTAACTTTTGAAGCTGTTGCTGTGTTTGTCTCTGGTGTTGTTCCAATGTGTCTAACTTTTGAAGCTTTTGTCCCATTTGTTGCATTAATTGTAATAACAATGCACTGGTGGCTAAAACGTGTTCTTCAGTGCTATTCAGCAGTGCATTTGAGCCGGCAATATTCGCATTTTGAAAAGCAGAAAATGTGTCTTGACTTATTTGAGAAAACGGTGAGGACGCAAAACCTGAATCTAAAGTATTTGCAAGATTGTGTCCTGTCATTTCGGAATTCTGAGGCGAGCTGTTGCCGACCGATCGATCGATAATGCTTCCCTTTTCGCTAATTGTTTCACTGTCTACACCATTATCTGCCGCCCGCTCCATTTCCCTATCCACAATTACCAAATTACTACTTTGATTGTCCGTTAATTCATTACACGGTGATGCTGATAAGCTACGTTCGGCGTCACTATCATTTCTCAATTTTCTTTGGAGCCTAGTGTTACCTTTTTCACACGCCATAATTAACACAATATTTAACACGGCAACACAGAAAAGCACAATTTGAAGAGCAAAAATATGAAAACGCATTAACATAGCACTGAAAATAATATCTAGTTAATTGCAAGCGAAGCTGCGAAATACTTGATGCAAATCTACATTCATGCCACAACTGTTTTTTTGTACAACAATGAAAAACTACAACTACAAAGGAAATTCTCTCTACAATTACTCTCTAGCAATAAACAATAGCTACACTAATCACACAAACTACAAGAAAAAATCGTAAGTTTCCAGTGAGGTATCCTCGGCTAAGGATCGACATATGAAACCCCCCCTTAGAAAAATTATTGAGTTACTGTGCTGGTAAACCCCTTACGTTATTTGATTTTCAAATAGCTGAGCAAAAGTGAACGGACTCAGACAT
This sequence comes from Schistocerca nitens, assembly GCF_023898315.1. Classification (NCBI taxonomy): domain Eukaryota; kingdom Metazoa; phylum Arthropoda; class Insecta; order Orthoptera; family Acrididae; genus Schistocerca; species Schistocerca nitens. The sequence continues at coordinate 352,739,354 of NC_064616.1, forward strand.
TTCTCTCTTTATTTATTCTGATCATCACTAAACTGACACACAATGTTTTTAGCGCAATGCAATCTGACTTTCAATAATCCCTACAAAAGAATGGCCGTGACTAACAATAATCTATACCTTTCATGAATCACTTACCTAAAAAAAGTCTTCGTTACTCGAACTACTGCAATACAGCGAGCGCCAATACTGCAAGCTAAATAAAGGATTCTAACTACTGAAGGCGCTAACTACTGATAGGCATAGTTAGCAAATGAAAGCTTTTGATAGAGAACAAACAGTGTATTTACCTTAATAATGTTCAAAAGTCATCATTTATATAGCAATTCATGACATCCAGTCTTGCAAATTTCGTTTTTCTGACGGACACATGTCCAGATCGTCCGCTCTCAAAACTCTGCCTTCCATCTCTCTTCCCACATCCACCACTGCTGGCGGCTCACCTCCAACTGCGCAACGCCACGCGCTGTTCACATCCAACTGCCCAACACTACAATAACGAATATTCCAACAATGCCAACCAGCCACAGACTGCACACATCATAGCCAGTGATTTTCATACAGAGCGCTGCGTGGGGTTACTTACACATTTACTGTACTGATCTGACTATTCACTCAAGTTCCCTCTGCGACTCAAACTCCACCGTAATAAACACTGTAACGCACTTACCATCGGCCGACTCCATCTCCATCTCCTCCTCCTCCTCTTCCATCTCAAGCTCTTTCATTATTTCAGCCCATATCTCCTCATCTGTGGATAACGTCGATAAGAATGCCTATGTAGTTAAATTTATTTAAACACTAGCATGATTCGAAGTTCCTACAACTATTTTCAACTACTTGGAAAGCATGCGAGATCAAATTCCTTGGTATAAAGCACTGTAATGGTGACATTAAAAGTGCAAGGAAGTTCCACTGTTAAATGTAGCAGAGAGAGCGGATAGGTAGAAAGAGTACATTGAAGACTTCTATGAGGGGGAAGATTTGTCTGATGTGATAGAAGAAGAAACAGGAGTCGATGGAGAAGAGACAGGGAATCCACTATTAGAATCAGAATTTAAGAGAGCTTTGGAGGACTAAGATTAACATAAGGCAGACGGGGTAGATAACATTCCATCAGAATTTCTAAAATCTTTTGGTGAAGTGGCAATAAATCGACTATTCACGTTGGTGTGTAGACTGTATGAGTCTGGCAGCATACCACCTGACTTTTGGAAAAATATCGTCCACACAATTCCGAAGCAGGAGCTGACAAGTGCGAGACTGAAAGCGCAATCAGCTTAACAGATCAGGCATCCAAGTTGCTGACAAGAATAATATATAGAAGAATGGAAACGAAAATTGAGAATGTGTCAGATGACGATTAGCTTAGCTTTGGGAAAGGTGAAAGCACCAGAGGTAATTCTGACGTTTCAGTTGACAATGCAGGCAAGAAAAGTGAAGATATGTTCATAGGAGCCGGCCGGTGTGGCCTAGCGGTTCTAGGCGCTACAGTCTGGAAACGTGCGACCACTACGGCCGCAGGTTCGAATCCTGCCACGGGCATGGATGTGTGTGATGTCCTTAGGTTAGTTACGTTTTTTTAAGTTCTAGGGGATTGATGATCTCAGCAGTTAAGTCACATAGTACTCAGAGCCATTAGAACCATTTTCGTTCATAGGATTTGTCGACCTAGAAAAAGCATTCGACAATGTAAAATGCTGCAAGATCTTTGAAATTCTGAAAAAATGGGGGTAAGATATAGGGAGAGACAGGTAATATACAATATGTACAAAAGCCAAAAGCTAATTATAAGAGCGGACGATCAAGAACGAAGTGCTGGAATTAAAAAGGATGTAAGACTGGGGTGTAGCCTTTCGCCCCTACTGTTCAATCTGTACGTTGAAAAACAGTGATGGCAATAAAAGAAAGGTTCAATGGTGGAATTAAAATTCATGGCGAAAGGATATCAATGATGCGATTCGCTGATGACATTGCTATCCTGCGTGAAAGTGAAGAAGAATTATATGATCTGCTGAATGGAATGAACATCCTAATGCATACTGAGTATGGACTGAGAATAAATCGAAGAAAGAAGAAAGTAATGAGAAGTACCAGGAATGAGAACAGTGAGAAACGTAATATCAGGATTGATGGGCACGGAGTAGGTAAAGTTAAGGGATTCTACCACCTAAAAAGCAAAATAAGCAATGACGGACGGAACAAGGAGGACATCAAAAGCACTCTAGCACTGACAGAAAGGGCATTCCTAATTAAGAGAAGTCCACTAGCATCAAACATAAGCCTTAATTTGAGGAAGACATTTCTGAGAATGTACGTTTGGAGCACAGAATTGTATGGTAGTGAAACATTGGCTGTGGGAAAACTTAAACAGAAGAGAAAGGAAGCATTTGAGATGTCGTGCTACAGATGAATGTTGAAAATTAGCTATATATAGTTGAATTTATTGAAACACTTGCATGATTCGAAGTGCGTAGAAGTATTTTCATATAGATAAGAAAAGGGGCTTACTAAACTTTCAGTTACCTAGTTTCAACTACTTTTCAAGGTCACCTGACTACCCACTTTCCTCATACGAAATACATGCACATGGATCATTGTATATTGCAAAAACTAAGGATTTTTGGTAGGTTAGCGAATAAGACAAGCAAATATTATAGCTCAGAATCGTTGTTAACTTTTATATCTACATTTACATACAGAAAACAATTCTTTCCTTATTTTTGTTAGGTGGAGTTTTAATAACGTACAATTCAATTTTTAAATTTATAACTTAAATTCACATGCGAATCATCTGTTTCTTTCATCAGTGAGTAATTTGACAAATACGGAGAAGGTATGATCTCGAATTCCAGTATGCATCTAATTTTTTTACTGTAAATTTCCTCTTTAATGGCTTTAACAATTAGTTCTGTTTCTTCTGGCAGTTCTTCCAGACGACAGCATTCCAGGGTTTTAATTTTTGCTCTTATTTCCTGCATAACGCTATCTTCCTGGATATTCTTGTGGAATTTCGGTATAGAACTTTAAGCTTACAACTTTTGCAAACGAACTGCCATTAAAGGCTGTCATTCCGTTTAAGCTCTGCAAACAGTTGTCCTGTTGCTAAGCGTATGACGTCAAGCTCACCATGTTACAATGTAATGTAACCATCTTTCTTAATCAGATCCCAGCAGGAAAGGAGTTTCATAAACAGATTTTTCGTATGTCCCTTAACATAGTAAACGTGCTCCAATCCACCATATTCGGCCTGTACTCCAACATACGACCACTTATTACTGCTCTTTACAGTAAATGCTGTTATCTTTTGTTTCCCAGTCGTAGCCAGCTTTCTCCATAGAGTGTGTTTAAAGCCAAATGTAAACCAGGCCTCCATATCAGCAATAGCTTTTTTTTATCATTTGCAGCTTATATTGTTCCTTTATGACAGTTGTCTTCTCCATATACTCTAGTTTTCTCTTCTTTACTTCATTGTTCTCCATATCCAGTTTCCTTTTCCGTGCGAATAACACATTAACTGTACGTAAAGGTGTAATTTCTTTAGTGGGGAATGGTTTAAGTCTGTTCGACACATTGGCTCTTTTCCTTAGGACTTGTGGTATAACATTGTCTATGTCAACCAGTCCTGATTCTGCAATACTTATATCGGAAGGCATTGTGTTGAGCGAAGGTATTGTGTTGAGCAATGTTCTAGACTGAAAAAAATAAGATTCTCCTACTTTAACATAACAGTTCTGTAGGATGCTTATATCGTATTTAATGGAGTCAGATTTAAGAATCCCCACGTAGTTTACAGGTAAAGAATTAAAGCTGCATGCAAACAGAACATAGCTGATGAGCTTGTACACTTGTCAATATTTGGGCGTTCTTATTACTCTAATACACAAACTGCAGAATGTTATTAAAATCAACACAACAGCTGTTCTGTAAATTGTCTGTTAACTGACGTCACATGGACACGATTGGCACAGAGGAAAGTGGAGCACAATGTAAACACTGCTCGTTGGCGTCGAATACATGTAAACACGCTTGCACAGGGTCCAATACAGATCCATTCTGTAGTTGTATATCGCAGCCTCCAGCCTGGTAATGGCATGCTGCTTAGTGAAGGAAGACCTAAATATTTACCGTAGTCACATGTCAGGACACTTTATAAAATCTATTATGTGGTTACCAAAATATCTGTTCACTCCTGGTCTTGTGATCTGACATACAAATTTGTTATATATCTTTACTCTGGGGCTGATACACGTTAGACTGTCTATTCCAGCTGGCCGCTGTGGAAGAGCGGTTCTAGGTGCTCCAGTCCGGAACCGCGCTGCTGCTACGGTCGCAGGTTCAAATCCTACCTAGGGCATGGAAGTGGGTGATGTTCTTAGGTTAGTTAGGTTTAAGTAGTTCTAAGTGTAGGGGACTGATGACCTCAGATGTTATGTCCCATAGTGCTTAGAGCCTTTTTATCTATTCCAACTGTCGTATCGGTGCCCACAATCACATTGCTGTTTCCCTGGCGATCTCATTACATGCAGAGGTCGTGGTTTGATATTAAGTAGTCGTAAATCTTCAATATATTAAAAATTCCTGTAAATTCTTGGGTTACGTCAAAATCCAGAAGGTAATAGCCGTCTACGCGTAGCTGTTGCAATATTCCAGGAAACTGTTCCATTAGAACATTCAACTTAACGTCAGTTAATTCCACTTAACATGGTATAACCATAGGATTTTTATATGTCCTCGAAATAATTTCCAGTGCTTCCTTGCGGATTTTTCTCTCACGTCTCCCTTGCTGACACACTGTCGGTCCTGTGTAGGAGAAAAGGCAGATTCGCCTTGACAGCATGTCTCGTAGTGACGAAATTGGAGGATTTATTACGTAGATAATAGTTAAATGAGCCACAAATCCCCTACTTTAACATTACAGACCGTCCTCTTTATAATTTTTCTAAACAGTCTGCTTGGTCACAGATTTGGATCACCATAATGTTATCACGAAACGGTTCTGTCAAAGGTGTAAGCACATTTACATCCTTCTCGCTAAGCAGTATACAATTTCCTGTGTAATTTATGTTGCCAATGTCAGCAGCCATATTATCCAGGTTCTGCTGTAATAACCACAACCGAAGTGTTCGTCTATTGGTCTTGTCTTCCTCACTAGTAGCTGAGGGACGTTTAGAAGCGTGCAGGAATCCATGGTGACACTTTCAACTACCAAGGAAGACTAATCAGTGGCGGCTGTCAACCTTCTGTTGTACTTGAAAGATCCAAGAGGGTGCCACTTCCGGTCACGTGATTTCCAGTCATGCACTTTACAAGACTCCTAGCCCAGTTGCACTGTTTTCTGTGCAAAGTGTTCGTGGTAGCGAGGGAGATTGCCCTCGCGAGTACCATCCTGTCCCACACAGCGTAATCACGCTATCATCGTCGCGTACAGCGCTACACTATTCCGTCGGTCTATTGCCTCCCGAAACCGCTATACTCTACTGTGCGAATAGTGCGCTGTACCACGACGTCCGAAACCATGTACAGGAACAGCCCCATACTCTACTGTGTGGATATTGCGCCGTACTATACCTTCCAAAAACGTTTCCAAGTACAGCGCAGTGCCATAAATTCCGGCACAAGCGTTAGTTCTGTCCCATACATACGGGTGGTACTTGCAAATGGAAAAGGAAGAAGCTATTGTGGATGTGCAGGCCTGGTTTACATATGGCTTTAATCACACTGTATGGAGAAATCTGGCAACGATTAGGGAATACAAGATAATAGTATTTACTGTAAAGAGTAGTGATAAGTGGCCATATGTTGGAGCATAGGCCGAAACGAGCGGATTGGAGCACGTTTACTATGTTAAAGCATACATAAAAAATCTGTTTATCAAAGGAAAAACCTGTTTATCCAACTCCTGCTAGGATCTGATTAAAAAGGATGTTTAAATTATATCGAAATACGGTGGGCTTGATGTCATACAGCAAGAAAACAACCGTTGGCAGAGCTTACAACCAACGGAATAACAACCTGTCTTTTATGTAGAGCTGTTGATGGTATCATTGAATGGACATACGGGGTGGGTGACACTGGCACAGGGAAGATGGTCCTCTGCCACGTTTTGTACTGTTATAACGTTTGATGATACAGGAGCCACCAAGTCATTTTGGCAGCACTTTGTGTTAATTGTCTTATTGCCAGCTGGCGATCATCCATGAAATACCAGTTTATCCTTAATAGCTGGAATAATTTCTTATTTCACATTTGCGTATATTGAGGAGCCTGAGAGCTCCAAGTTTATTGTTTAATAGAGATGTGTTTACTGTTGTATTTTCTAAAATTATGGGTAACATTTGTTAAATTATGATTTCTGACACTATTGCATGTTGGATTTTATTAAATTTTGGGGTGTCTTTGTTTTTTAAATGACGGTATATGAAAAGTGAAGGTCCCCTAACGCTATATCAGTCGTTCCGCCGCTTGACTTCCAGCTTCTTGTTACATTTTGGGTAGCAGAGAGAGCTCGATTGATTCGCGGGAAAGGGTGATTCTTAACGTTAAGTAGTGGATACTTATTATTTTGTATTTTCCAGAATCCCTATTGTTGTCGAGGATCCGGCTTGTCTGATGCGGTGAGAGCTTGTTTGCGAATTGGATACCAACGGGAACGGTACAGGAATTGATTGAACCCGTACGCCAGCAGTCATCCGCCGGTGGTGTGTAAAGTAACCACACCAAATGAGGTAAGCTTGCCGGCCGCCCCTATTTGTAACGCATTGGTAGATCGTAGAAGTGGTTTTCGATACTAGCAGTTCCGGTTGTCAAGTGCGCCGGGGGCAGTCCCGCCTCGATCATTGTATTGAAAGACTCAACGACTTGGTCGGTGTTAATGCGCAACAGGCTAGGGATATGTAGGATTATAGTGTGGCAATTAAAGAATGGTTAAGGAAAAATTATTGCGTCGCTGATGTAATTCGTAGGGTAATTTAGTAGTCCGTGATGGACACAAGGAGCGAACGATTAGGGACATTATGTTTTCCAGGCTGCAGATTCGGTAGCAAGCTGTCGTGGATCAGTGTGCTCGCAGTTCACTACATTCTATCAGTTCAGTTGTAGAGTTTTTGTATTTTTCGTTAGAATTTGAGCAGAAAGCTTTGGCGATGGAAATAAGTTATACGGGGGCATTTACGTTAATTGCTGTTACGGTAAAGGATTGGTTTCGCGAGGAAATGTTGAAAGCCATTCAGCACAAGGAATCTTGGCGGGTATGCAGGCTACGAATAATTAAGCTCATTCCACCTCGAGCATTGAGGGAAGTAATATACTACCACTATGTAATGTAGCAAGCTTTCAACGAACCATTAGTTAATTATGTTTGTCGTATTAAAAGGACTGTAGGCGCGCTGGATCTTAATTACAAGGAGAAATAGGTTGTAAGACATCTGTTAGAAGAACTGAATACTGAAAATAGGAATAGGTCGTTACTTTTACAGGTACCTGGCACGTTTTTGAAATTGGATGAACTTGTAAGACGTATTCAAGCTGCGGAGTACATTGATCACCGCAGAGAGAAACACGCGGGAAAAATTTGCTAACTAAGAATGTTAGCACTTCGGAAAAACGCGAGTAGGTGAGAGTGCGATCAGTTGCTACAGAGGAGACTAGCTCATCGAAAGGCCATAACTCGGCACTGAAGTGTTGGAATTGTAAAAACCCAGGTCATATGGAAAGAGACCGTACGGAGAAGACAATTAGAGTACCAGGGACAGGATAAGCTCATATGATCATTAGGGATACGTCGAAAAAATAATTACCGTTTGTCCGTATTGCCTTGAATAATGAGGCGATTTGTGCATTACTGGATTTACGCAGTACCACCTCGGCAGTGCTCATGACTGGTTCACCGAACATCGGACACACTGTAAATGGGAAATACTATCGGTGGACAGGGGACTGTTTATCACAGCAGTTGGTAATGAAAGTGGCTTTGGGGGAATTTACAAGGAAAACTGATATGAAAATTATTAAAATCTGGCCACGGCCTGTATACTTGGACCCGATTTCATAAAGAATGTGGATTTGATCCCAGATTGAGCTGGAAGGAGTTTTCATTTTAAATTTAAACCGCAGTCGCTCTACAGGTTCTGCCAGCATGGTGATGGTCTTACCATGGTTGTGGGCTAAGAGGAACCACAGTGGAACAACTGAACGGCAGTTGGGAATCAGTGGCGAACAGTTAGGTCATTTAGATATCATTGTCAGGAAAAAGATTGAAGCTCTCTGTTCTGAGTTCCCTGATGTGTTAACAAGAGAACTGGTGGCCACACAGATGCTGGAGTGTGGCATTGAGTTGGCGGATGACGTGCCGGTTAAGGCTAAGCGATATAGGTTGTGTCTTACCCCCCCCCCCCCCCACCCCCACCCCCCATGAAGAAGATATTAAGATATTTCTGTAGTTCACTATAGGGAGTTAAATAAAAAGGTGGCATTAAGGTCTGGTCTGTAACCCTGCCCGACTTGAACGCCTGCTCTGGGTGGTTTTAAGGAGCTTTTTACGAAGTTGGATTTCAACTAAGTTTACAGTCCGATAGCACTGGATAAAAATCCAAACCAGTCACTCACTGTAGGACAGAAATTTATTCGAATTGAATAGGGTGCCGTTGGGGTTAGAGACAGGGGCTGCTGTCCTCTCGCAATTATGGATGTCGTATTTTCTGATGTTAAGTTCAAGTCTGTGTACCACTGTTCAGACGACTTGATCGTCTATAGTAAATCGATTCAAGAACTTCTGGTACACTTGCGAGATACAGAATTGTGAAGGCTTTCGTGGACACTTGTTGACAAACTGCCTATTGGCTTCTGTCTCAGGTTCTTCGGCCGACGTTCATCTAATGATTTTACTGACGTTTCGCCAGCACGAGCGTTCACCACCGGCAATGGAGGGTGAAGCTTTGACAATGCCAGCCACTTGTACTGGCGAAACGTCAGTAAAATCATTAGATGAACGTCGCCCTAAAAACCCGAAACAGAAGCCAATAGGCAGTTTGTCACACCTGCGAGAGTTTTCGCTTCTCTGTCGGTGAAGTGGTTCAAAAATGGTTCAAAATGGCTCTGAGCACTATGGGACTCAACTGCTGAGGTCATTAGTCCCCTAGAACTTAGAACTAGTTAAACCTAACTAACCTAAGGACATCACAAACATCCATGCCCGAGGCAGGATTCGAACCTGCGACCGCAGCGGTCTTGCGGTTCCAGACTGCAGCGCCTTTAACCGCACGGCCACTTCGGCCGGCTGTCGGTGAAGTTTGTGGGACATATTGTGTCTGGGGAAGGAATTTGTATTGATCTTGATACGGTAGAGGTTATCAGTCAAGTGCCCCGGCCACGAAATGTCAAGCAGGTCGCACGGTTCATCGGAATGGCTAAGTTCTTCAGAAAATTCATAAAATTCATTGAGGTATCTACTGACAAAGTGGCTCCTCTCAATGAATTGCGTCGGAAGGGAACAAAATTAATTGGCGGTCCTTCTCAGGGGGTTGTATTTTTAGCTCTTAAACAGGCATTGCAATCGGCGTCACTGTTATCCCTGCCTGATTTTGATGAGGAGTTCATTTTGCAGACTGATACTTCCGGACAGAGAACTGGCGGATTCTTCTTTCAGGAAAGAGGTGGGGGTCGGAGGGTTGTTGCTTGTGCCTTCAGAAGCTTGAATGAATTGGAACGGAAGTACTGCATGTACGAATTAGCAGCAATCGCGCTTTTGTTCGGGATGGGTGAGTTCAGGTATTGTTTAGGACATCGGAAATTCTTATTGGAAGTGGACAATCAGGCATTGAGATGGATTTCGGTTAGGCCTTGCAAAACTGGGAGAATCGCTAGATGGGCGACTAGGATTCTTACATCCGGTTTGATGTTTTCAACATTAAGGGGTCAGAGAACGTGTTGACGGATGGACTGCACCGCAAGTTTGACCAGGGAGAGGATAGTTGCACCGACCGTACCGTACAGGACGAACGAAAGCAGGCTGAGTAGATTACTTCCATCCTTACCCAGATCTACAGTCTGTTTAGGGGTCTGAGAGAATTCCAAGACGGGACCAGCATTTGGGGATTATAAAGCAAACACTTGGTTTAAGAACCATGAAAGAAAGTTGTATGCGTGGAAGAGGCCTGGAGATACTGGAAGGTTTCAGATAGATTATATAACGGTAAGAGAGAGATAGAGGAACCAGGTTTTAAATTGTAAGACATTTCCAGGGCAGATGTAGACTCTGACCACAATTAAATGTAGACAAAAACTGAAGAAACTGCAAAAAGGTAGCAACTTAAGGAGATGGGACCTGGATAAACTGAAAGAACCAGAAGTTGTAGTTTCAGAGATAGCATTAGGTAACGATTGACAAGAACGGAGGAAAGAAATACAGTAGAAGAAAAATGGGTAGCTTTGAGAGATGAAATAGTGAAGGCAGCAGAGGACCAAGTAGGTAAACAGACGAGGGCTATAAGAAATCTTTGGGTAACAGAGGAGATATCAAATTTAATTGATAAAAGGAGAAAATATAAAAATGCAGTGAATGAAGCAGGCAACAAGGAATTCAAACGTCTCAAAAGTGAGATCGACAGGAAGTGCAAAATGGCTAAGCAGGGATGGCCAGAGGACAAATGCAAGGATGGGGAAGCATCTATAACTAGGGGAAAAATAGATACAGCCTACAGGAAAATTAAGGAGACCTTTTGAGAAAAGAGGACCACCTGTATGAATATCAAGAGCTCAGATGGAAAACCAGTTCCAAGCAAAGAAGAGAAAGCAGAAAGGTGCAAGGAGTATGTAGAGGGTCCATACAAGGGTGATGTACTGGAGGGCAATATATGGAAATGAAAGAGCATGTCGAGGAAGATGAAATAAGAGATATGATACTGGAGAAGAGTTTGACAGAGCACTGAAAGACCTGAGTCGAAACAAGGCCCCGGGAGTAGACAACATTCTATTAAAACTACTTCTAGCCTTGGGAAAGCCAGACCTGACAAATCTCTACCATCTGGTGAGCAAGATGTATGAGACAGGCGAAATACACTCAGTCTTCAAGAATATAATAATTCCAATCACAAAGAAAGTAGGTGTTGGAAAGATGTCAGAATTACCGAACTATCAGTTTAATAAGTCACGGCTGCAAAATACTTGTTGTGTTGGCAGAAGAGCCAACACCGTGTTACGAGAGGAAGCCGAAATGCACGCGTTTTAGCTCACGCAGGCTGGCACGAGGAGGGAAGAACTATACTGACGTGAGGTCTGGAACATGACAAGGAATTAGAATTCAGAAAGCGGACATAATTAGTTTGATACTTAACTTTAATCCATTAATGATGAACGTCGCTCTTGACGGTACATGATTCACAAAGTATCTGTTCAGAAGATATAATAACTGAATATGGCGCCTTGCTAGGTCGTAGAAAATGACGTAGCTGAAGGCTATGCTAAACTGTCATCTCTGCAAATGAGAGCGTATGTGGTCAGTGAACCATCTCTAGCAAAGTCGGTTGTACAACTGGGGCGAGTGCTAGGGAGTCTCTCTAGACTAGACCTGCCGTGTGGCGGCACTCGGTCTGCAATCACTGATAGTGGTGACACGCGGGTCCGACGTGTACTAACGGACCGCGGCCAATTTAAAGGCTACCACCTTGCAAGTGTGGTGTCTGGCGGTAACACCACAATACTAACACGAATTATTTACAGAGGAATGGAAAAACTGGTAGAAGCCGACCTTGGGGATGATCAATTTGGATTCTGTAGAAATGGAACATGTGAGCCAATACTGACCCTACGACTTATCTTAGAAGATAGATTAAGGAAAGACAGACCTACGTTTCTAGCATTTATAGACTTAGAGAAAGCTTTTGACAATGTTGACTGGAATACTCTCTTTCAAATTGCTAAGGTGGCAGGTGTCAAATACAGGGAACGAAAGGCTATTTCCAATTTGTACAGAAACCAGAGGGCAGTTATACGAGTCGAGGGGCACTAAAGGGAAGCAGTGGTAGGGAAGGGAATGAGACAGGGTTATAGCCTATCCCCGATGTTATCAATCTGTATATTGGGCAAGCAAAAAAGGAAACAAAAGAAAAATTTGGAATAGGAATTGAAATCCATGGAGAGGAAACAAAAACTTTGTGGTTTGCGGATGACATTATAATTCTGTTAGAGACAGCAAAGGATCTTGAAGAGCAGTTGAACGAAATTGACTGTGTCTTGAAAGGAGGATATAAGATGAACATCAACAAAAGCAAAATGAGGATAATGGAATGTAGTCGAATTAAATCAGGCGATGCTGAGGGAATTAGATTATGAAATGAGACACTTAAAGTAGTAGATGAGGTTTGCTATTTGGGGAGCAAAATAACTGATGATGGTTGAAGTAGAGAGGATATAAAATGTAGACTGACAATGGTATGGAAAGCGTTTCTGAAGAAGAGAAATTTGTTAACATCAAGTATAGATTTAAGTGTCTGGAAGTCTTTCCTGGAAGCATTTGTAACCATGTATGGATGTGAAACACGGACGATAAATAGTTTAGACAAACAGAATAGAAGATTTCGAACTGTGATGCTATACAAGAATGCTGAAAGTTAGATGGATAGATTAAGTAACTAATGAGGACCTAATTAATAGAATTGGGGAGAACAGGAATTTGTGGTACAACTTGAGTACAAGAAGGGATCGGTTGGAGGCATCAAGGGATCACTAATTTAGTATTGGAGGGCAGCATGGAGGGCAAAAATCGTGTAGGGAGACCAAGAGATGAATACACAAAGCGGATTCAGAAGGATGAAGGTTGCAGTAGGTACTTGGAGATGAAGAAGTTTTCTCAGCATATGGTTGCATGGAGAGCTGCATCAAACCAGTCTCTGGAATGAAGACCACAACGACAGCAACAAAGCAATGGATTAAAAATGGCGAGGAGGTTAACTGTATATACTGAAGGAGCAAGTCCTGTGTTGTAAGATGCGGGGACAGAGGCCACGAAAGACTGTAATACCTGAAGAACTGGTGCCTGTGTTGTACAAATATTTTAACGAATCCCCTATCCGACAGTTCTTCTTGTGGCCGAAAATTCGTAAGACGGTAGGCAGCTGCAGGTATGTGGTATGAGCAAGCCAGCTCAGGAGAACAGGATTGCTTACTTGGTGTCGGAACCAATAGAGAAAGCTTTCCAATAATGTATAATGATTTTGTCGGCCCGTTACCAACGTCTAAGGGGGGGGGGAATAGATAAATTTTTGTTTGTATTGATATGTGTATCAGATTTACGTGGTTGCTGCCAACCAGAGATGCGAAGATCCGAATGGTCACCCAGAATTTAGCCAGCATTTTCGGATCTACATGGGATGGATCTCTTTGTACAATATTCCGGAGGTAAAGCCTCCCCTCAATCGGACCTCCGGGAGGCGAATACAACGAGGATTCCAGAGATTAGGGCAAATGGAAAAGGAAGGAAGGAGAAGAAGAAGGAAGACTTATTGAGGATTGGGACTTGGAATGTTTTAACCCTTCTCCAGGAAGGGAAATTAGAAAACGCCAAACATGAAATTACAAGAAACAAATTGGATGCACTTGGAATGTGTGAGATGGGGTGGTTGTGGAGAACTAGAAAGTGACGACTTCCGATTGTAGTATTCAGGTGAAAATAAAAATGGAGTGTATGGGGTTGGAATTTTGATAGGTAAAAGACTGAAGGACAAGGTTATCAAGGTTGAATATGTTAGTGGAAGAATAATGATGATTAGACTGAAAGGGAAAAAGAAAGACTTAATTATCATCCAGGTCTATATGCTAACAAGTAATCATTCAGATGAAGAGGTAGAAGAATTTTATGAGATGATAGAAAACTTAGCAGAAAGAGAGAACAGAATGCATGTATTGTTATAATGGGTGATTGAAATGCGTTAGTTGTCGAAGGACCGGAAGGAAAAGCTCTGGGAAAATTTGGACTGGGACAAAGAAATGAGAGAGGGTAAAGATTGTAGGAATACTGCAATGAAAATTTGATAGTACTTGGAAATACTCTATTTAATAAGCACAAAAGACGACGGTATACTTGGATATTTCGATTTGACAACAAAAGATATCAAATTGATTACATAATGATACAACAACGATACCGAAATTGCCTAAAAACTGTCACAAGCTATCCAAGGGCAGATATTTATTCAGATCATATACTAGTAATAGCTGAGGTCCTAGTTAAATTGAAAAGAACCTGGAAAGGGCAGAAGAGAGAGCACATTAACTTTGAGAAATTGAAACACAAAGTTAATTGTGAAAATTAGAGAATGCATATTGTGAAATCATGATGAAAGGACAGGAAACAGAATGCACAGGATCGCTTTAAAAATGGGATCAAAAAGCCAGCTAATGAAACGCTTGGAGTCAAGGAGAGGAAAAAAGTGAAGAAGGAATGGGTAAATGTTTCAAATGGCTCTGAGCACTATGGGACTCAACTACTGAGGTCATCAGTCCCCTAGAACTTAGAACTACTTAAACCTAACTAATCTAAGGACATCACACTCATCCATGCCCCAGGCAGGATTCGAACCCGCGACCGTAGCGGTCGCGCGGTTCCAGACTGAAGCGCCTAGAACCGCTCGGCCACTTCGGCCGGCAAAGGATGGGTAACACCAGATATGATAACCAAGACGGATGATCACAGGAAATGGAAAACTGTAAACACAGAAGAAGGTAAGTGCAACTACAGGAGGTTAAATAATGAATTAAGAAGGGAGACAGAAAAAAGCAAAGGGTAAATGGCTAACAGAAAAGTGTGACAAGATAGAGTAATTAGGGAAAGAAGTAAAATATGATTTTATGTACAAAGAAGCAATGGATTTGACATTCAGGAAAAAGGGAAACAACAATGGACTAAAGTAAGTAGAGGCAGTAGACGGTAAAATGGTGGGTGAACCCCAAGTAATAATGAGAAGATGAGAAGAATACATAGAATGGCTCTACGCTGCAGACAGCGGACCAATTGGAGAAGACCTTGGGATAGAAGAAGAAGATAAAGTTGCAGATGATGACAAAGGAAATGGAATACTAACTAGTGAGATTGAAGAATATATGAAGGAGGTGAAAAATGGAAAGGCTATGGGAAGTGATGAGATTCCTGCGGAACTGTTAAAGTCATTGGAGAAAGAAGGGAAAAGGGAGTTGATTGGTGCAATCAGATATACGTGATAGGAAATGTCTGAAGATGGCCCTGTAAGCCGAAAACCGGTTAACAATAAAAGTAATATTGTAGAACTAGAGCAAACTGGTGCTTTTCATTTATTATAATGTTGTTCTACCAAGAACCGACGGAAGATTCTGTTAATATGATAGGAAAATGGCCAAAGGACTTCACAGAAAGTATCTTAATACCTATAGAAAAGAAAAAGAACAGCAAAAAGTATGAGGAACATAGAACAGTGAGCCTGATATCGCATGCAGCCAAAGTGTTACTGAGGACGCTCAACCGACGGTTATATGGAAAGCTGAATTGCGTAATAGGAGATGAACAATTTGGTTTCAGGAGAGGAGTGGGAACTAGAGTTGGCATTGGGCTGCTGAGAGTGATAGGGGAGAGGTACATGGAGAATAAAAGGAAGGAGTATGTTGTGTTTGTTGATCTTGAGAAGGCTTTTGACTGTGTCAGATGGGACAAACTGATGGAAATCCTAAAGAAACATGGAGTTGACTGGAGTGATAGACGGCTAATTAGAAATTTATATTTGAACCACAAAGCTAGAGTCAGAATAGGAGAAGTGATGAGCGAAGAAATTGAACTGGTAAGAGGTGTAAAACAAGCTTGTTGTTTATCACCAACACTGTTCAATATATGTATCTGGACGAAATTATTAGTGGAAGTTTTGATGGAAGGAGAGGAGTTTGTATAGGGGGCCAGAGAGTGGAGTGTATAAGATTTGCAGACCAAATGATTGTGATGGCAGAGAGTGCAACAGAGATGGAACAAATGTTAGATGATCTAAACACAAAATTAGAAGAATATGGAATGAAGATGAACAAGAAGAAAACGAAAAGTATGGTAATTTGAGGAAAGGGGAGAAAATGCCATATGAAAATAGAGGGAGAGGAAATGGAGCAAGTGAATAACTTCACTTACTTGGGAAGTGTAATAATGGATGATATGTATTGCTCAACAGAAATTATGAAAAGAATTGCAATGGCAAAAGAAGGATGCAAGAGCAAAGAGAAATTACTTTGAGGACGACTAAACAAAGATCTGAGGAAAAGACTTGCCAAATGTTACATCTGGGTCGTTACACTATATGGTGCGGAGACCTGAACATTGAGGAAGGAAGATAAAAGAAGATTGGAGGCACTAGAGATGTGGATATGGAGAAGAATGGAAAAAGTGAAATGGGAAGACCGAGTAAGGAATGAAGAAGTATTAAGAAGAGTTGGAGAAGAAAGAAACATGCTGAAAGTTATCAGAAAGAGAAAACGGAACTGGAATGGACAGTGTTTGAGGAGGGACTCTTTATTGAAGGAAGGAATAGAAGGAATGGTGGGGGGAAAAGGGGAAGAGAAACAAGAAGATATCAAATGCTGTACAATATCAAAGGAGGCAAATATTAAGAAATGAAAAGATTGGCTATGGATTGACAAAAGTGGAAGAGTCTTAACCCATGACCAGACCTGCCGTAAGTCAGAATACCATACTACTACTACTATTCGGATCTTCGGGACGCCACAGCCCATAGTCACCGATATTGCGACCGGCTTTATTGTTGACACTTTAGGCAATTCTGTTTAGAGATGGGGATACGACATACTACCACAGCTCCATATTGCCCCAATTCTTTGCTGAACGCCTGAAACGCAATCTTGGATCTGCACTGATTGCTTATCATCACAAGGACCAGAATAACTGGGATAGTTTTCTGCCGTCGTTGGATATTAAATTCAATACCGCACGCCATGAGACGCACAAGTCAACATAGGTGAAGTTGCTTCTCGAGTATAAGGCGGAAACTCCACTGAGAACTTGTGGGTAATGGAGGACCTGTTGCCTGAAGGAAAGACTCCACAACAGGTTGCGGATCGGTGGAGGATAGCCAGGAAGAACACCCAGGAGGCCCATAGAAAGGAAGCGGATCTTCAGTCTAATGCTTACCGAGATGAGGTCTACTTTAAGAATTTTCAGGGGATTGGTAAGGCACCTGATAGTATTAGTAAGAAATTGTTCCGGTATAGGGGACCGTTCTTACTCGAAAAATTTCTTACCCCTGTAACGGCGTTGCTTCAAGTTTCCCAAACTGGTAAGGAACTAAGAGGCCATCTCCCTCAGATTAAACCGGGTCCTAAGGCCTGACGAAGGAGAATTTTCGATCCCGGCTGAGTGTTAGGGGGTGAGGGGGGGGGGCCGAGTCTGTGTCGTGTCGGCACTGATGCCACTTGCAGATCGCGATGTTGCCTCCGGCGGGCATCGGGTTCGTATCCAACGCCGACATAGGGCGTGGCTATTCGCTGGTAGGAGTCCCTTTGGCGCAAGCAAGGTGGCGCACGAGGCGGGCAACAAGGAGAGAACGGCGGTGAGACGGTGCGCCTCGACCTCAGTCACCGTGGCGCCTTTAACGTACACGGACTGTTCATGTTTGACAGCAACTGGTTCTAACATGCATGGCGGGTTATGTACCGAATCTGTGATTATGTCCAAGGGGTAGGCAATGTCGCTGAGGATGCTAAGTGTTTCTGATATCGGAGATTGACATTGGTTCAAATGGTTCAAATGGCTCTGAGCACTATGCGAATTAACTTCTGAGGTCATCAGTCTCCTAGAACTTAGAACTAATT
Source organism: Schistocerca nitens (assembly GCF_023898315.1). NCBI lineage: Eukaryota > Metazoa > Arthropoda > Insecta > Orthoptera > Acrididae > Schistocerca > Schistocerca nitens. The sequence goes on from NC_064616.1 coordinate 352,757,183, forward strand.
AAACCTAACTAACGGAAGGACATCACAAACATCCATGCCCGAGGCTGGATTCAAACCTGCAACCGTAGCGGTCGCTCGGCTCCAGACTGTAGCGCCTAGAACCGCACGGCCACTCCGGTCGGCCGATTGACATTGGTCGCTGTGTCACAGTAAACCACTTATACTGCTTATCATGCTTTCAACGAAGTTGCCTTTTGGATTACTGTGGAGTTGACTACCTTTCAACATTGTTCCTTCAAATTATTAACTCAAGTTTGTTACAGTTGGCATTTTATTGCACTACGCTCTTTCACAAGCACTAAGGAAGATGTGTATGAGAGTGTTACTATTGGCGGGAGAAGCAAAAACCAAGAGGAAAGATTGACATCGTATGGAAGTATTTGACTCTGCAGTAACACACTGATAGAAGGGAAGTCACGTTGGTCCGCAGCTCGTGGTCGTGCGGTAGCGTTCTCGCTTCCCACGTCCGGGTTCCCGGGTTCGATTACCGGCGGGGTCAGGGATTTTCTCTGCCCCGTGATGACTGGGTGTTGTGTGATGTCATTACATTAGTTAGGTTTAAGTAGTTCTAAGTTCTAGGGGACTGATGACCATAGATGTTAAGTCCCATTTTAAGACACGTTGCTTTACTTCACTAACAGTTGTAGTACACTGTTTCTCTATACAGGGTGGAGGAAAATTGTGTCACCAAATTTTAACTCTAGGCACCTGATGCCAATATTCATCAAAATTACTAATGTTGTGTAGGTCGACAAAGCACCATTTTTAAACTACGGAAACTTGGCGCCACGCGCTTCGATTGGCCGCCAGATTGCCCTGTTGCCGTTCGTCGGTTGATGGACGGCACTATGATTGCCAGTCCACACATAGCACACACACATCACCTGCAATTTAGTCATACAGTAAGCATCACGGCACAGTATTTGTCTGAAGAACAACGAGATATGGTTCTTGTTTATGGACTAGCCGACGGTAATGAGCATGAAGCTCAACGGTTGTATGAGGAACGGTATCCGGCAAGACACCACCCACACCCGCAAACGTTTACAGCAATTCATCGGCGACTTGGCGAAACAGGCTCGTTAGCGGAATATCATGGTGATTGCTGGAAGACCTCTAACACGTCGGGATGCTGCATTTGAAGATACTGTTCTCGAGCACTTCGAGGAAGCATCTACGACAAGTACTCGAGCGGTTGGACACGACATGGGGGTCACTCATCAGTTAGCCTGGGAGATTTTGAGGGATGACGGCCAGCATCTACTTAGTTCCACCCGGGCCAGGACCTAAATTCTGTGGAGGACTACGAACACAGGCTAGGATTTCGCCAGTGGTTTCCGCGACGTGTTGCACGAGATCCCGACTTCCCCGCCATTGTATTGTTTACCGACGACTGCACTTTCCATCGCGATGGGCTTTACACCATTCGAAACGTTCATTACTGGGCAAGGGGAAATCCTCACGTCATGTACGTCCACGGAGACCAGGAACGAGCATCCGGCAACAGGGCAATCCCGCCGCCAATCGGAGCGCGTGACGCCAAATTTCCGTTGTATAAAAATTGTGCGTTGTCGACCTACACAACATTAGTAATTTTGGTTTCTGCTGGCATCAGCTATACAGGGTCAAAATTTCGTGAAATAATTTTTCTTCACCCTGTATATGCCTATTTGCAAGATTTCTTTTGTTCAATGCAAATGATACAGTTACTCTTGAAGAACTGATTTCAATGCATCATAATGAAACGTCCCCTTTTTAAACAATTTTACATACGACTGTGCTTAAACTGACACACAATATTTTGTTAGCGCAACGCAATCTGACTTTCAAAATTCCCTACAAAAGAATGGCCCTGACTAACATTAAACTATACCTTTCACAAATCACTTACCTCACAAAAATCTTCGCTGCTCAAGCTACTGCAATACAGCGAGCGCCACTACTGCCAGCTAAATAAAAGATTCAAACTATGGAAGGCACTAACTACTGATAGGGATAGTTAGCAAATGAAAGATATTAATAGAGAACAAACAATGTATTTACCTTGATATCATCATTTATAAATATAGCAGTTCATGACAAATTTCAAAGCTCCGCCATCTCTCTCCCCACATCCACCACTGCTGGCGGCTCACCTCCAACTGCGCAACGCTACGCGCTGTTCACAGCCAGCTGCCTAACACTACAATGGCGAGTATTACAACAATGCAAACTGGCCACAAGCTGCACACAGCACAGCCAGTGATTTTCATACAGAGGTGGCGTTACCAATAAAAAAACCTAAACAGCCTACTTACATAGCCCCCATGCTCCCCACAAAAAATTTTACAAATTTTTTTTGGGGCAGTGGCCAATACATATTTGTTAAAAATTTTTTTCACAATTACAATAACAAAGAAATCAAATGCACACACTTATTGATACAATGTTGGTCAAAAGCTAAAATTTTCTCACAGTCCATAAAGACAGTCCAGATCATTCGTCACATTGCAGTGTTTTTCTCAAAGTCTGAGCAGGAAAAGAAAATGCACACGAAGTAGTGGATTTCCATGCAGTCTTGAAGAAGTAGTGTTGTCCTTCCAACGAAAAGACAGTGCTGACTCGTGACATGCAGACAAGTAATGGGCCACAACAGAGCAAACCCACAGCAGAGTCAGTCGAAGTGTTGAAGACTATTGGTAGGTAGGTCATCACAGAGCAGACCCACTGTAGTCCTGGTAGAGATTACGGTATTGGTGGGCCACCAGAGGTGCAGACCCACTGCAGTCCTTGTAGAAATAATGGTATTGGTGGATCATCAAAGGTGTAGACCCACTGTAGTTCTTGTAGAGATAATGGTACTGGTGGGTCATCAAAGATGCAGACCCACTGTAGTCCTTGTAGAGATAATGGTACTGGTGGGTCATCAAAGATGCAGACCCACTGTAGTCCTTGTAGAGATGGCCAGCAGCCATCTGTTGTGACTATGCAGGTGCACAATCACCATTGAAGAGTCTTGCGGATAATATAGCAAGTCCATAACCACCACTTGTGCACTCACAAAGTTTTTGGAATTGTCCTTAGAACCAGAAATGCTGTTATCCAGTCCCTTGCTGAATTATTAACACATGTGCAAACACTAACAGTCCCTACTTGTCACATATTGTCCATATAGTATGACCAACAGAAACGTGTGCAGTGAAATGGAACTTACAAGTTATTTAATTTGATGAACTGCTGTCAATTACAATTTTATAACATGAGAGTACAATTACAAAGATACAAAATACATCATTAAAGAACATAACAATACAGATAACATTTGTAGTAAAACAGGCTTTACAAAAGAATAGAAATAGACATATACGTCAATGTTACAGGAATTATGACATAAGTTCATACATAAAAGATCAGAATAACTTTTGAAACATCAACTTCACACCTAAGCATTAACACAGAACAGAATAAATAATATCTAAGCATATTTACAAGTTAAATAACATATTATTAATACCAATTATATTTGAGGATAACAGTATTCCTCATCATAGTGAATGTAGCTTAGTATTAGAAGAAGAAAAAATTCTATGAAACTACACAGAGACAGGAAGAAAACAAATACACAAGGGTACACAAACACATAGTGGGATAACACAAAAGGAAAGCACAGGGTTTGTTTTCAGTGTATCATTTGGTACTGCAGTCCTACGCAAAACTTCATTCTGTAGACCTTTCGTCTTATTTCAACCTTTGCTTCCACCAAAAAGAATCCTATTCAAGCATGCTTTCTGTATATATATGTTCACATATTTCTTACCTCATTATTTATTTTCCATTATCTTACTTCATCACTTATTTCCAAGAAAATCCTATCTAAACCTGTTGTCCCTAAAACCTACTTTTTTGTTCATATCCTCTTTCAAAATACTGTTTTGGCCAAACCATTTTCTTATAGATTTTCAATGTATTTCTTCCAATTCATCACAACTTGTTCTCTTATATAGTCTACCCCCTCTTAAACTAACTTAAATCTACTGAGCTCAGATAGATATACCAAGGGACGAGGCAATGCAGCATCACATAAAACAATTAATATAAACAGCAATGAAAAAAAACGCAGATTTGCGAAGCAAGCAGCATTAAGAAATTAGCAAAGCAATTGTAATATTACAACTAATCTAAGGCACTGTGCAGCAACAATAAAAATAAATCATTAGTAAAACTGGCTTAACAGCGTACTACAAAGTCAAATTCAGTAACATTATGCCTGGCAAACAGCAGAAGCAAAAGCAATAAATTATATCTAAACATGACAACGCTCAAGCAGAAAAATATTACAGTAAAGACAACAATGCAGATAAGGGAAATGTATAATCACATCTTAATGTCTAAGCAATTAAAGTGGTGCACCACAAGAAGTTATTCTACCAAAAAAAAATTACCCAGTAGTTGAAAAGAAAATTCCGTATGCAATTCCTGTGAAGGGAAATATCTTTTTATGCTCCTTCGTTTTTTTGAATAGATCATAAAATTATTTACTGGATCTGGAGACAGAAAATATTTATATTAGTACATCTATAAAATTTTATTTTAACCAGTGCTGCAGTGCAGCTAGAAACTAGATATTAAACAAAATGAGTAAATAAATACATAAAGCAAGCCATATGGCATTTCTCTCAATTCTCAGCGCCACTACTGCCAGCTAAATAAAAGATTCAAACTATGGAAGGCACTAACTACTGATAGGGATAGTTAGCAAATGAAAGATATTAATAGAGAACAAATTTCAAAGCTCCGCCATCTCTCTCCCCACATACACCACTGCTGGCGGCTCACCTCCAACTGCGCAACGCTACGCGCTGTTCACAGCCAGCTGCCTAACACTACAATGGCGAGTATTACAACAATGCAAACTGGCCACAGGCTGCACACAGCACAGCCAGTGATTTTCATACAGAGGTGACGTTACCAATAAAAAAACCTAAACAGCCTACTTACAATAATGAAATGCTATTTGTCTTTTAGGTAGTGTCGTTAACGGTATCATTAATAGGACATACAGAGTGGGCAACATTAGCGTAGTGGAGCTGCTCCTTTGTCACGTTTTGTGCTGTTATTACGTCTGATTGTACAGAAGTTGCAAAGTCATTTCGGGTGTACTCTATGTAAATTTTCGTAGTGTCTGCTGGAGATCTTTCATCAAATACCAATTTATACTTAATAGTTGGAATATTGTCTTATTTAACATTTGCGTATGTTGACGAACCCGAGGCCTGCAAGTTTATTGTTTAATGGAGATGGGTTTGCCATTGTGTTTTCTAAAATTATGGGTAAATTGTGTTAAATGATGATTTCAGAAACTATTGCGTGCTGAAATTTATTAAATTTTCGAGTGTCTCTGTTTTTAAAAAACGGCATATGAAAAGTAAAGATCCCCTAACGTTTAATCAATCAAAATGGTTCAAATGGCCCTAAGCACTATGGGACTTAGCATCTGAGGTCATCAGTCCCCTAGACTTATAACTACTTAAACCTAGCTAACCTAAGGACATCACACACATCCATGCCCGAGGCAGGATTCGAACCTGCGACCGTAGCTGTCGTGCGGGTCAAGACTGAAGCGCCTAGAACCGCTCGGCCACTGCGGACGGCCTTAATCAATCGTTCCGCCCCTTGACTTCAATCTTCCTTTTACATGCTATAGCTTGAAAAGACATGACGGAAATTTTTGTGCCAGACCAGGTTTCGAACCCAGATATGCACTTTTCGTGGAGACCTTGAGGACTTGGGAATCTTGGAGAAACCATGAAATGGTGGAAATCTGTGCGGCTGGTCCCGGCGGAGGTTCGAGTCCTCCCTCGCACTTGGGTGTGTGTTTGTAACTATGATAATTTAGATTAAGTAGTGTGTAAGCTTAGGGACTGATGACCTTAGCAGTTAAGTTCCATAAGATTTCACACACATTTGAACATTTTGAAAGGTGGAATTACATCGTCTTAAGGGGGTCAATCGCGGTGAAAGGAGAGGTCTGAGTTGGAATCCCGGCTTAGCACCAATACTGCAACATTTCAAGTTCAAACACAATGACACATAAGTGCCCTGTGATATTACATGAGGATTGGCTTATAGGAAAACCCGCGTGTAAGGAAGCTTACTTATGACAGTCACAGCCTCGCCTGACTTCCGCCTCTATCATGACCAAACCCATAACGGCTCTCCTTCCGAAAGTAGCGAACAGATATCAAGTTTAATGTGGATACGGAACAACGGTGCAACCCCACATTGTTCAACCGGCGTTACCAGATGTGAAGATCGTCATTTGCGCCTATTACAAAGGGTTGCCTGATGTGTGTATCGATGTATGTAATCAACCTGGGGCAAAATCAACCTAAAGAAACCGGCAAGTGAGAGTAGCATTCGCGCTCTTATGGTTCTGTACGAGCTTAATTTCGTTCAAATATAATAACAATAATTTCATCTCGCTCAATGCCTTAATGTAAGCCTTTGTATCGGACATCACTTCGACGACATGTGTGTCTCTAACCTACCCTAGATACAGGAGTAGAAGGGTAGTTTAAAAAGAAGAATGTGAAATCAGTGACCCGATCAAGACTCTATCGAACAACTTTTCGGTTTCGGGCCACGCGGCTTACCACTAAACAATTAGAATCGACATGTATATAAATTGCTCATCAATAGGATTTGATAAATGAGTTTACGAAAATCAAAATATGTGACATATATGGCCGTATGTTTCATAGCATTGGCTTAGAAGCCTGAATAATTTACATCGTGAAGAGACCATACACATTAGTATTTGACATCAATTTTAACTCGACACCTCTGCCCCACTTGAGAAAAAGTGGTCTTAATGAAGGGATAGAGAGACAGACCAACAAAAAATGGAAAAAGAATAAATCGATTTTTGAAATAACTAAAACCTGCATCAGGATGATCTGACGGGGATTTAAACCACTGTACATTTTCTTCATAAACCGAAAGTAATTGTTGGCTCTAACAGAAAATTTAAAAGAAGGCAAAAGTATTGGCCTCGTGAGTCCTCAAAATGTAACGCCATGCATTTAGTGCCACAACGAAGATGTTCTGTATTAAGATCTACGTCTCAGACATCTGTACATCTCAGGAGGCATCTGTTTCAACAACTGAGGAGCCTTGCGTTTGCAACATACGAAAAGGGACCTATGAAACTGGAACTAGTTTTTCTACTGTTCACCAACGTCTGGCTACACTCTTAATTCACAAAAGAATGCATCAAGGAGCTTGGCTGGAAACCTCTCCCTGTTGTACTTCTTCTTCTGATTTAGAGCCCTCAGACGATTTTCTTTCTCGCTCCATATCGAACAAGAATCAAGAAAATTTCTTTTTGGACATAAATGCACTTTTTACTTCGACAGATGACATCTTCATCACCATACTAGTAGCTTTAAACAGTTGTGGAATCCAAAAACCGCTTATGTTTTTCAGTGATATTCAGTGAACCAACGAGAAACGCTATAGAAATATGCTCCGTTCTAATACAGTATGGGGCAAAGAAAAGTGGCCCAGACGAGTGGATCCCATTGGACGCGAATGGAATGCATATAACCACACCCAAAAACGCGCATACCACTTTTATGCCCGCCACGTAATCCTCACCAGTTCAGAGCGTAGTGCGTGCTGTGTCAGTGTGAGTGGAACAGTGCAAAGGGGTGTTGACTGAGGAACATTACGTGACAGCAAAGTCGTGGAAACAGTGTAGTCAGTTGTTTGCTGAGACGTTTAATGGTGTCAGAGTTCCAGCAAAGAGTGCCATGCAACGCTTAGTCCGAGATTGGTGTCATACATGATCCGATTTGAATAAGTCAAAAAACATTCCGGAACTTCCCACAGACCAAAACATGGGCTGAAATTCACCAGAAAATTCTTCAAAGTCCCATTAAATCAACCCGACGCCTGTCGCAGGAGACAGGTACGTCACGTCGATCATGCTTACGAATACTTTACCAGTACCTGCACATGCATCGCTATCGAGTGTCTGTTGTTCAGCAGATTCTCTTCGGCGCCTCCAGTTTTGTGACTGGATGCTTACTGAGATTACAATGAATGGCTTATATATGGATCTGTTCTTCATGTCTGATGAAGCCTGGTTTCACCTGAGTGGTTATGTCAGCTCACAGAATCACAGGTTGTGTGCAGCGGAGAATCCGCATAACTTTCACGAAACACCACTGCATGATAAGAAGGTTGGGGTTTGGTGTAAAGGGTCTGCACGCCACTTTATTTATCTCATCTTCTTTTATCAGACGCTGGCTTTGGCGTGTTGCATTGCCAACATTTTGAAACCATTAGTGGCAGCATTAACGAAGGAGGAAAAGACCTGCAGTTACTTCTAACGAGATGGAGCAACTGCCCATACAGCCAGCCAAACCATGGAGCATATTTACACAATATTTAAACCTGACATAGTTGTTACAAGAGGTTAGTCTGGTGGCGGCCCTAGGTGGCCACCCAGATCACCTGCTCTGTCAGTGAGCGATTACTGTGTGTCGGGAACCCTCATGTCTAAGGTGTATCGCAACAACCCTCACAGTCTTCAAGAACTGCAACATAGCATTCTTGATGAGATTTCTGCAGTTCCGGAAGACCAGCTTCGATCCGCCTTCATCAACGTGCTGACCAGAGCTCAAAAGTGCCAAGAGATGAATGATGCTCACTTTCAACCCTTGTTATAGTCGGTTTAGAACTGTATTTCCTTCCCTCTCCTGTGTTTCTTTGTAACCTGAAACTCTATTCTCCGGGCCACTTTTATTTGCCCCACCCTGTAGAAATGAATTACAGTTTACTAGTATACCTGACGATAAAAGTCTAATTTAATAAAACAAATACTATCAAGAACACGATCCGTCCAAAAACATCACGTATTAGCAAGACATTAGGCACTTTTGACGGACGGCCGCTGTGGCAGAGCGGTTCTAGGTGTTACAGTCCGGAACCGCGCTGCTGCTACTGTCGCAGGTTCAAATCCTGCCTCGGGCCTGGATGAGTGTGATATCCTTAGGTTAGATAGGTTTCAGTAGTTCTACGTATAGGGGACTGAGAGCCTCAGATGTTATTCCCATAGTGCTTAGAGCCATTTGAACCATTTTGAGCACCTTTGACTGTGTCCTGCGTCCTACCCAACAAGCATTCCAGATTACCCTAAAAATTAATATACCTGTCAGTGAGTAGACGCAGAAAGAAACCTAGTTAACAATATTTCATATGCCACACCTAAACAACTGAATTATGTATTCACAAAAAACAAATATTTGTGTTGGTATAACAAAAAAGTTTAAGTTAATATTTTCTTTATGGTTCTGGATCGGAAAGCTTATACCTCGGTAAGAGAAGTAATCTTAGGACTCCTCGAGATTACAGCCTACAACTAATGCAGCATTCCCTGCAAAAAGGAGCCAGATAGCGAGCCACTACTGTTTGGAGTATGCTCAAAAAATGGCTCTGAGCACTATGGGACTCAACTGGTGTGGTCATTAGTCCCCTAGAACTTAGAACTACTTAAACCTAACTAACCTAAGGACATCACACACACCCATGCCCGAGGCAGGATTCGAACCTGCGACCGTAGCAGTCTGGAGTATGCTCACACTGTAGTATTGTCGATATACAACGATAACGTTAGATGTGAGATTAGTTACAGATCCTGTTTGGAATGACCTTCCTATAGTCAAATCATAAATTTGGCAACTCACTGTTACACCTGAAGTCAGAATAATTCATATTATTTATCAGAAGTGACAATAAAATGGCAAATTCATTTAAGAGGACAACGCTGAACCATACCAGGAAGTAAATCGACGGCCACATAGTTGTCAAACGTTACCAATCCTCTGTTACACTAGCGACAGGAAAAATACGTTTCCTCAGCCTATGTGCTGAGCTGGCTAGCAGTTGGGTAGCTCCCCTTTCGAAGATGCCGCGACGCCACCAACTACCGCACTAATAGGCAGCCGAAATATCTGAAGTATTGAAGTATAGCCCAATGATTTTGATCGAAACCATATGAAAAATATTCAGATACACAGTCTGTAACTCAAACACCATCAATAAAGAGCAGGAGGTATTATTTAGACAGCCCTACATTTCAGTTGGTGTTATAGCTAATTTTGTGTTTTATGTCTTATAAGTGCCGCAGACATGGAAGACATGAAGCTCATTCACCGGAAATGATTCGTATTTTCATCAGCACCCGACACTATTTACATTATTAGTAAATATTTTAAAAAAATACTGTTCGCGTAAAGACGTTTTCCTTAAGAATGCTTTCAGTAGTTATCACTTCTAACAGATAACAACACAAATGGAAAGACAACATAACACTGAATACGAACCCAGACATTCACAAAAGTATTTCAGAAGCTAAAAATAATTTAACCTTTGAAACCAGTAAAGCAAACAGTGCAAGGAAAGCTTGCGCAGTGACCAAAAAACAGGACTCAAAAATCAGTGAAGAAAATGAAACAAGTGAATAAGTACAGTGCAAGTTTGATATGTTAGATAATGGGGGAGACTGTACTGCTGATGATTAACGTAGTTCATATGTTTATATACTGCATTCAATAAACTAACGAGAAAACGCTAAAAATATACGCTGTACCCATGCAAATGAATTGCAACTTACCATGGTAAATCATAACACACGTCTTCTATAATAAAACAAAGTACCCATAACGTAATTCTCCAAATCCTCACGAATTCGCACGATATTATGAAATTTGGGTACATAAACCGTCTTTGAGTATGTGCAGTCCATGGTCATACTAATTAGCGTTACAAAACTACCTCGAAAGTATCGATATGTAGTAGCGCGGGCAGACACACAACGAAATCCAGTTAACAAATTATTTAGTGTCCCAATTAAGTCACTCCAATTGTTTATTCAAATAGGAACTAAAAATTATCTCTGCAGGAGCAGAAAAAGCAGCAGTAACAAACGAGCTAATCTCTAAGTTCTTGACTTTTAGATCAAAAAGTTATTGGATGAGGGTCGTAAAAGAAATTAAGAGGGACAAGTTTTCTAGAGATTTCTTTACTGGTTATCGATGTGCCCGAGTGTAACGTTTTCACTGTCGAAGTAAAAATCTTGTGCCTAGTGAGGTTTCAACAAACATCTACCAGTGTTCCTTTTGAACGGTGATCAGTTTATGCTGAGCAAATAGACAACTATCTCATGGAGCTTTCTCTTTGGCCCAGTGACCGCCAATATGGGTAGTTTGCAACATAAAAGACGAAAGTAATTATAGTTTCAGCTTGGGAAGAGCTTCCTGGACTCAAAAACATAAATTTTTGTAACTCTGTCATTACTTGAGCGGAAGCCATTTACAATATTTTGTGAAAATTACAAGAAAATATCAAGTAAATACAGCAAGATAATTGTCTGACACTCGCGAAAGTAAGTCGAAGGTTAAAGTTTTGCCAACTATAGTCTGTGATGTACTCATATCTCTAACTAGTGGCAGGAAAAAAATTTCCACATTTAAGTTGCATATTGTGAGATTCGTAATTGCTTTTGAAAGACATGGAGCAGGTAGCCGCCTAGTTAACTAAATGAAAAGGCCAATGATTTTTATTCTCATTTCTGTAACTAGAGGTCAATGCTAAATCGTAATTATTGACAATTTACCGACTGCTGCCTAAACATCATAAATTCAGATTATGGTGAATTATTTGAGTGGCCCAAGTCTTCATTAGGTGTTGTAATTATTTTTTCCTGTCTCATGTACACTGCAAACTGAAAAGCTCATTTTATGAACAGAATTCAATGTCAGCTCTTTTTTGTGGCATTATAAACCGGCCGCTGTGACCGAGCGGTTCTAGGCGCAGGTTCGAATTCTGCCTCGGGCATGGATGTGTGTGATGTCCTTAGGTTAGTTAGGTTTAACTAGTTCTACGTCTAGGGGACAGATGACCTCAGATGTTAAGTCCCACAGTGCTTAGAGCCATTTTAACCATTTTGTGGCATTATAACTCAAACCTCATCTTTGACAGGGAAATAGTTGCTGAACTACATGTTTAATGCACCGAAACTTCATGATCCACACACTACGCGGGTATCCCATCATGGCTGGTAAATAAATTACACTCTTCGACCGTTTATCTGAATATAAATTTCTGTAGGACCTAAATACCTTTGGTTCACAATTGTTGCTGCAAGGCTTAATACCGACAGCGTTTTATATAAATGAAGTTCGAGGATAATGCATGAGCTACTGAACTGAACTGACAAGGAACTGAGTCACATAAGTCGGAACAAGGCATCTGGAGTAGCTATTTGTCGCGTCCCAATCGTGGGTATTGCGAGGGATTGAGCGACACGGTTCGCGAAAGGGATTTAGTCGGTTGACCTTAGTGAGAGGGAGACTTGGTGTGAAGGTACAAGGCTAGGAAGCGGGTAGAATTAAAGTCTTGCTAACTTTAACAAATTGCAGTTTATTCCGAATAATTACAGCTCATACTAACTGCGTAGTGATTGCATTCACAGGAAGGCCAAGTCTAATACAGACACGGTGACTGATCCCACCGTTCCGACTGCCTACTAGAAGCTCTGCAATATTTCCTAGCGCCCTACGTCAGAGTCCCGCGGCTACGCCCCAACGCTCTTCAGCGACTATCTCCGGCTGCCTGCCTACAGCCCGTTCCTCAGCCCAAGTCGGCTGCTTCTATCACGTTCACTAACGACAAGACGAGAGGCACGCAGAGCGGCGTGCTCTCGAGTTTTGTTAGCGTTCCCCCTTCGACCCCGCCAGCGCTTGGCATGACGTAGCGTCTAAGGCAACTTGTCCTTATTTGGTATCGTTAAAGTATTGTTGTTGTTATTGTTCTTCAGAGGCTGGGTGGAGGGATAGAGGCGCCTCTCCCTATATGGTCAAGCACTGCGTCCTGAGCCCTTCATTGGCTCCTCATGACGTAGTGCTGTCCCCACCAAGGGCCCTCTTTCTTTCTCTCTCCACTCCCAGACCTCTCTCTCTAGCAAGGAATGCTTTTTGTTGATACTCTTAATTGAATGCTTATCATGAGTCCCTACACAGCGCTTCGTTTGTATCTGTGGGCTGTTTGCTTTCTTCTCAAGCGCCGCTGCCCAACAGTTTGACTTCCGCCTCGGCTGACCCTTCGGCCACGCCAGGCGACCAGCGCTACAATGTTAACTTCTTCCTACGTACTATTCTCGGCGTAATGCCTGAAACGACTGTAATTAGACTTGGCTTGTTCCTACGGTTACAACACCTCACCCGCCAGGGAAATTGGCGTCACTCCTCGGAGTAGCGTCAATTGTGACTCTCTCATTTTATTGGGGTTATTTGCTTACATTTTCTTTGTTACATCAGCACTTGACATGTTATTTTCTTTCATATACATTCGGTACATTTAATTCCATTAGGTTGTTTGTTAGACACATTTATTTTATACATAGATAACGTTTATCAAACTTACATTTATCAAGGTAAATTTTTTACAAAGCATTGATACAAAATACCATTTATCAAACATATATTTATCAAGGTACATTTTTAAAAAGCATTGATACAAAATACCATTTTCATTCAATGTTTGTTATTACAATTACATAGTAGGTACAGTTCCATAAAACATGGACAAAACTCTAAAATTGATTACACCTTTTTATAAGACACTTTTAATATATTTTATCTTTTGATTTTACTTAACACCTGTTTCTGAACAGAACTGACTCTTCTTGGTTTTTCCCACATCTTTCATATATTACTACATCTTCACTTTCTTTATTAGTTTGTCTTCTACTTGAGCTAGTCTCTGGGTACTGATTTACTATGATGTTTCTTATACATACTTTACCACAACAGTCACTATCGTGAAAGTATTTCCATAAGCTTTTGAAGCATTCTTTACAGCATCTACAGTTTTACAGCAACGTATTATTATAATAAAAATTACTATTGCTGTAGTTACATATGTAGTTATTGAGTAATGTGTAAAATATCTGGAATATTTGAGTTCTTCCTCCTGCCTTTCTGCCATTCGCTGGACATCATCCAGTCTTTTCTCAGCGACTTTCAAATCGTCTAATTGTGTTACTACCTGATCCAATGGTATTTCTAATGTTAACACTGGGGCCTTTTTTTCCTTCGTTTACAACACAACAGTCAAATTCTAAATTAATCTGAGGTATTATATCTTTCTTTGTTACGTTGCTATGAATTAATCTATCTGTTTGTATGAACACTCTCTTCCATACCCTTTACATTTACCAAAAAAACTTATTTTTCCTACCCCTTTCATTCATAAGTCCTTTGGGGGCTCCTGTCCACGTAATACTGTTAGTCCTTCTTCCTTAGGAGCTACATATAGCCATTCGTTACTGTTTAGATGGGTCCAAAGGCTTTGGTTCACAGCGACTATTTTTCGCACACAATCTTCCGGAATTTCTCTTACTGGTTGTAACAATCTGGCTTCGCACTCCTCATGGTCGCATGTCGAGAGCAATGCGAATGACTGTCTGCACAGTCGCCTATTCTTACTGAGTTATTTACATTTTAGGTCATCCGCAGAAAGTTTCGCGTACTGCCTTTTGGATTCATCTATCAGTAGAAATTCTTTCTCTGGCTGTATGTATACGTACCTTCCTTTCATATCTGGGATCTCTTTTGGTAATGGGAGAACTCTGCACAGATTAAAATTATTATTATCTAATAAAGGAATGTTAATTACGTACCCTAGTATGCTACCAGAAATGAAAACATCTAAATCAATTATTCTTAACAAGAGGTAGCCTGACGACTCGGCGAGAGGAACAGGAAACTTCACGTCTTTTAGTTCGTCCCGTATTAAACTTAGATAAATCACAATTTGGACTGGATTAATGATGTGAGGTTGCAGTATTCCCTTTAGAGCGTTTAGAATGGCGTTTATCATCTGCTCGTATTCCTCTTCGATTTGGCCAAACACTGCCGCTAATTGTAATACTTGTTCCGTTACTGTGGCAAAAGATGCTACTCGTTTAAAAGCCATATCTGTTTCCTTCACGTATTCCTTCATGAACCTTTCTAGTCTTTGCATGCCTGTCTTTATAATATGTTCATTTCATTCTAGTGTATATACTGTTCTGTTTACTCCTGCCAATGTGGCCCTTACCTCTGCCACCTGTTCCTTAGATAACCTCTGCAACCCTTCAGAGTTCCTCTCCATAGCGTCTATTCTTTCTTTATAGTACGCTGCGTCCGCTTCGTCCAATGTTCCGAACAGTATCTTACTTATCTGTCCTACGAAGCTGAATACTCCTCTCTTTCTTCTGGTTTCGTGTTTTATGAGTTGTTGTACTAGTTGCTGCAGACCTGTGATCTTTTCTACGTGATGTGTAAGTTGCCGATCTAGTACTCTACATTCTATTAATCCTACGTTTAGTTGTTTCAATGTTTCTCGGCACCTCTGTACTGCTGCCTTACCCTACCTCTCTGCTTTCTGAAATCTTTCTGTTATTACATCTAGGTTTACATATGTGACTATAAATCCATGTGGTACTGTATATTTCAACTGTCCTATATTATCGTAATATAGTCCTGATAAGTTTGGAATTGGGGTCACTTTGAAATCGTTCGTTTCATACCCTGATGCAGCGAAGCTGTATGTTGTTACCACTATGATGAGTTGCACAACTTGCCACTTGAGTGCCATACCTCAAATTTAAAAGAACTGTTTCAGCCTGTTGGCATGCACGTTGGTTTCCTTATTTCTCTTAACTCTTATGACTACGTTAGGACCTTCTACTTTTAACACTTCAAATGGACCTCTCCATTGTGAATCTAGTTTCCGAGATCTACCACGTCTCACTGACTCGTCGTGCAATAACACTTTGTCTCCTACATTGAATTCTTTTGGGTTCTGTTTCAGGCCATACTGTCCTTCACTGATTACCTTATTCCTTATAATCGAATCCCTAACCACTCTGTGGGCTTCCTGCATTCTTGCTCTTAGCTTATTGACATACGAATCATAATCGTAACTTACCTGCGGTGTTTCTTGCTGCAATACACCTGGTATGTTAACCTTCCTTCCGTAAAGTAGCTCGAATGGTGTATAACCTGTGCTGCTGTGTGGTGTAGTGTTGAACACAAAAATTGCATACGGCACCCATTTGTCCCATGAACTTTGATCTCCTGTTACGAAGTGTCTGAGATATTCTACAATTGTTCTATGACTCCTTTCTAGTGCACCATTTGACTCAGGGTGGTACGCTGTGGTATTTATACGTTTCACCTTCAACAATTTACATACTCTTTTAAACACGTCACTCAGAAAATTCGATCCTTGGTCTGTTAACAAAACTGATGGAATCCCATATCTTAGTACTATGTTTTCTACAAATGCTTCCGCTACCGTTTCAGCGTCTTGCTTTTCAATCGGGACTGCTACGGTGAGTTTGCTCAGGTCGTCTTGGAATGTTAAGATGTATCTTTTTCCTGTAATAGATACATCTACTGGACCCACTATATCCATTGCACATTTTGCAAATACTGTTTCTGCTGTATCCGTAATTTCTAAGGGCATCCTGGTTCTCATCTGTGTGTTTTTGTTCTTTTGACATGATGGGCACTTCCTAATGCAATTTTCAATGTCCCGCTTCATTCCGCGCCACTGCTTGTACGCTTTTATCCTTTCGAATGTCCTATGCATTCCTTGGTGCCCTCCCAAGGGATTATCGTGCATCTCTTTTAATACATTCTCCTTTTCTTCGGGGCTAATTTCCTCACTACTATTTGTTTCCTGGTCTATTTCACCCGATACTTGCGCTTCCCGCACGATTACGGAACTCTGTTCCGCCTTTGCTTGTGCTGCGGAGGTTCTTTCTGCCTCCAAATTTCGCTTTGGACCTATCTCTTCCTTTCCTTCATGCCTTATCCGGCTTAACGCGTCCGCATTACTGTTTAGCTTTCCTGGCTTATATAATACCTCGTAGTCGTACTCTTCGAGCTTCAGTCTCCACTTTAGGAGCCTCGAACTCTGATCCTTCACACTAAATATCCATGTTAGTGGCTTATGGTCTGTCACCACAGTGAATTTTCGCCCATATACGTATGGTCTAAACTGCTTTACCGCGTACACTGTAGCCAACAACTCTTTTTCCGTTGTACTATAGTTCAGTTCTGCTTTATTTAGTACTCTGGATGCATATGCAATGGGCAAGTCTTCGCCAATCTTCTTCCAACACGGCGCCCAACGCTGCGTTACTCGCGTCCGTTGTGATTATAAACGGTTTCGTAAAGTCAGGGTACTGAAGTAAAGGAGGATTCACTAATTTCTCTTTCATTTCTTCGAACGCATTGTTCTGTCGTTCTCCCCATTGGTACTCTACTCCTTTCCTTAAGAGCTCATGGAGAGGTTTCGCAATTTTGCTGAAATTTGCAATGAAACTTCGGTAGTACCCTTTCAATCCTAGAAACCCTTTTAGTTCTTTCGTTGTTCTCAGCTGTGGAAAGAACTTCACCTTCTCCACCTTTGCCATATCCGGTGATATTCCCTTGTCAGTGATACAGTGGCCTAGGAAGATTACCTCCTTCCTCAGGAATTCACACTTGTCTGGTTGCAGCTTCAAATCGTGCTCTCGCAACCCGTCAAATATTTCCCGGAGTTTTTCGTTATGCTCCTGCAGGATTTTCCCATAACATACTATGTCGTCCAAATAGACAAAACATTTCACACCTAGCAAACCTGCCAAGACTGTTCATCAATCTCTGGAAACATCCTGGGGCTCCCTTCAGTCCCATCGGCATTCTTTTGTATTCGTAGTGTTGATAGTTTGATCTGAATGCCGTTTTCTCTCTGTCCGTCTCGTCCGTCAATATTTGATGATACCCGCTTGCGAGGTCAAGCGTCGAGAAGTACTTGGCTTGCCCTAATTGACCCAAGATATCGGAGATATTCGGTAGTGGAAATACATCGCCTACCGTGATGTCGTTTAATTGTCGGTAGTCCACTACGATTCTCCATTTCTGCTTGCCACTGGCATCTAGCTTCTTTGGAACTAATAGTAACGGTGCGTTCCATGCACTCTTGCTTTTGACAATTGTGTCATCCTTGAGCATCAGCTCTATTTGCTCTTTTAGCACTTCCTTTTGCGCTCAGGGATCCTGTACGGCCTAGTGTTCACTACCTTCCCCCGTGTTCCGGCGCAATCGGTATTCTGTGTTTCACTGCAGAAGTATAGGACAGTTTGTGCCCTGGCAGATGAAATACATCTCCGTATTCGGTGCAGACCTCTGCCAGAGCGCTCTTTTCTTCGACGTTCAAATGCTCCATTCTGAGTTGCCTTCGCAACACACTAGCACGAGTTTCCGTCTTACTTACTACATCACAGCTACATTTTACTTCGCGTACTTTCGCTATTCTTTCTAATTCTTCCATTATTAACATGACGTTTCCCAGTCGAACTCTGTCCTCTGACACGTTCAGTGCATTTCCCATTTCGCACTTTTACTAAGGACTCAGGTATATGCACCCCTTGTGCAATCTCCTGCCTTAGTATGACCATTTCTTTTTCGATTCCCCGTGGTACCTTTCCACTTTCAACAACATTATTCTTTCTTCCCGGGGCCCTATCTCCCCGCCTATTTCTGAATCTGCTTCTATCTCTTGTCCCTTTGGTTCTTCCTCTACTACTGAAGGTATATCTCGCCCTTTTATCCGTATTGCTTTACCTGCGCAGTCAAGCTTGACTCTGTGCTCTGTTAAGAAATTTCTTCTTATCAGACCGTCGTACGGAATGTCTAGTCCTCTACCGTACACGTGAAATTTCTGTCTCACCTTTTCGGAGTTGTCTATACTTAAGTATATTTGTACCGTGCCTATTGTGCTAACGGCTTCACTGGTTACACCTCTTAACCGAAGCCTTTCTGCTTCATTGATTCCCAGCGCACTCTTTACCGGAATACTCGTCCTCTCGAGCACACACAATTGTGCTCCTGTGTCTATTAGTAGCTTCAAGTACCTTTTTAACTCTACGCAGTACAATACGACCACGTCGTTTTCTGTTGCACAGTCGATTACCCTCACTGTGGGTTTACCTATCGCAACAAGGCCCGACTGCGCGGCCTTGCCGCCTCTTAGTTTCCCTGTACCACCTTGCCTGTTTTACTCGATACTGGTACCCTGCCTTTTCTCCAGGCGTGCCAGGGCCCTTCGTGGCAATCTTTCGCGTAGTGGCCCTGCCGCTTACACTTAAAACACGCAACATCCTTTACTCTCGTACACGGAACTCCGCAGTTCCCTGGTAGATTACACTGTGGGCATCTCCACTCTCGTAACCCTCCATCGGTTTCCCTGTAATTTCCTCTGAATTCCCTTACATATATCGGATGAACTTTTTTTAACCGCACCCGGCGTTCCATGTCTGTGTGTCCCGGCTTGTCGCACCCATAGCAAAAGTTTGTAAACTTTTTGTCCGTCATTGCCCGTACTCTATGCTCTGGCCTGTTTTTCCTACACTTGCTAGCTATGTGGCCTCTCAACCCACAATTGAAACATTTCAACTCTTTAATTTCTCTCGCGTTTTTTACCGCTTCCTTATTTCGGGTGTACGTTACCCTCGGGGCTAGTCCCCGCTCTTTCATGGACAGTATTGCACTCTCTTCTGCAGTGCAACTCCACTGCTGCTGCCAACGTAATTTCGTCGCCTCTGCTTCTCACTATTGTTTGTATTCTATCATTGCTTAACCCCTGGATAAAGCAGGCTCTTCCTAAGGAATCAACCAGTTCTATCGCACCCTTCAAGTTTTCTCTAGCCCTTACTCTGTTTACTGTTTCTTTAAAATCTCTTTGCATTTCGTCTATTCGGCTTGCCCACATTGCAATTGGTTCCCCCTGTCCCAGTCTTGGTTCAAATGGTTCAAATGGCTCTGAGCACTATGGGACTTAATATCTGTGGTCATCAGTCCCCTAGAATTTAGAACTACCTAAACCTAACTAACCTAAAGACATCACACACAGCCATGCCCGAGGCAGGATTCGAACCTGCGACCGTAGCAGTCGCGCGGTTCCGAACTGAGCGCCTAGAACCGCGAGACCACCGCGGCCGGCCGGTCCCAGTCTTGCTTGGAAAATCTTACATGCGTAGTAGTATATTGTAGGCTTACTCGCATAGTTTTCTTCTAAAACGCGGTTCACCTCCTGCCACGTCCCTGTGCGATCACGCACTTGCACTTTCGATCTGCCCTCACGGTTATTTTTGGTTTAACAAACTTCAGTAACGTTTCGTGTTCCTCTGGCTTTGCTAGTTCAAATGCCGCATCTACGTTTTCTATAAATTCCCTTAAATCCTTTTTATTCCCTTCGAACACTTTTGAAACAACACATAAGGCTTCCTTCACTGAAATGTTACCATTAGTGAAGGATGACGTAACTACATTAGTTTGGGGCATCTTAACTATGTTAACACTTCACACTATAAAGATACAATACTCTTAAGACAATTTTATAAGTGCCGCTTCTCTTGTGGTGCGCCGTCTGCTCTGTTGATCAGCGTTGTCACGCGCTGCTCCGCACTGTCTTTGTGCCTGCGCTGCTCCGCGCTGCTGCGATGCGTCGGCCGCCGCTCTCCTGGGCCGTGCCGACCCCGTCACTCGCCTCGGCTGCCGCTGCTACGGCTGCTGCCGCTTCTGCTGCTGCTCGGCCCGGACCCTCGGTCTCGAACGCTGGCTGCTTAGGCACCTCTGTGCCTCGTCGCTCCGCGTCGCGTTGCCGCTGTCCTGCGTTGCCCTGAACCCGCGAGGACTACCTTTCTGGACTCTGACGTAGTGGGGCTACTAATACTGAAAATTGCGAGTCTCCACAACTTCCTGCCAATTGCCACAGTCGTTGAAACAAAATCTACTGGCTCCTACCTCCTATGCGCCTTTGTGGTACCCCACACCTGGCACCAAAACTTTCATTAATGTCGCGTTCCAAGCGTGGGTATTGCGAGAGATTGAGGGACACGGTTCGCGAAAGGGATTTAGCCGGTTGACCTCAGTGAGAGGGAGACTTGGTGTGAAGGTACAAGGCTAGGAAGCGGGTAGAATTAAAGTCTTGCTAACTTTAACAAATTGCAGTTTATTCCGAATAATTACAGCTCATACTAACTGCGTAGTGATTGCATTCACAGGAAGGCCAAGTCTAATACAGACACGGTGACTGATCCCACCGTTCCGACTGCCTACTAGAAGCTCTGCAATATTTCCTAGCGCCCTACGTCAGAGTCCCGCGGCTACGCCCCAACGCTCTTCAGCGA
The DNA here is from genome assembly GCF_023898315.1 of Schistocerca nitens. NCBI lineage: Eukaryota > Metazoa > Arthropoda > Insecta > Orthoptera > Acrididae > Schistocerca > Schistocerca nitens. The sequence continues at coordinate 352,778,454 of NC_064616.1, forward strand.
CTATCTCCGGCTGCCTGCCTACAGCCCGTTCCTCAGCCCAAGTCGGCTGCTTCTATCACGTTCACTAACGACAAGACGAGAGGCACGCAGAGCGGCGTGCTCTCGAGTTTTGTTAGCGTTCCCCCTTCGACCCCGCCAGCGCTTGGCATGACGTAGCGTCTAAGGCAACTTGTCCTTATTTGGTATCGTTAAAGTATTGTTGTTGTTATTGTTCTTCAGAGGCTGGGTGGAGGGATAGAGGCGCCTCTCCCTATATGGTCAAGCACTGCGTCCTGAGCCCTTCATTGGCTCCTCATGACGTAGTGCTGTCCCCACCAAGGGCCCTCTTTCTTTCTCTCTCCACTCCCAGACCTCTCTCTCTAGCAAGGAATGCTTTTTGTTGATACTCTTAATTGAATGCTTATCATGAGTCCCTACACAGCGCTTCGTTTGTATCTGTGGGCTGTTTGCTTTCTTCTCAAGCGCCGCTGCCCAACAGTTTGACTTCCGCCTCGGCTGACCTTTCGGCCACGCCAGGCGCCCAGCGCTACAATGTTAACTCCTTCCTACGTACTATTCTCGGCGTACTGCCTGAAGCGACTGTAATTAGACTTGACTTGTTCCTGCGGTTACAACACATTTTCTCAAAATAGCTGTGGAGATGCTCTATAGAAAATACCATGACAAAACTTTTCCATCGGGTTTGCAAAGAGACATTTGGGGAAAGGAGAACCACTTGCATGAATATCAAGAGCTCAGCTGGAAACCCATTTCTAAGCAAAGATGGGAAAGCAGAAAGGTGGAAGCGGTATAGAGGATCTATACAAGGGCGATGTACGTGAGAACAATATTATGGAAATGGAACAGGATTTAGATGAAGATGAAATGGGGATAGGATACTGCGTGAAGAGTTTGACAGAGCACTGAAAGACCTGAGTCGAAACAAGACCCCGGGAGTAGACAACATTCCATTAGAACTACTGACGGCCTTGGGAGAGCCAGTCCTGACAAAAGTCTACCATCTGGTGAGCAAGATGTATGAGACAGGCGAAATACCCTCAGTCTTCAAAAAGAATATAATAAATCCAATCCCAAAGAAAGCAGGTGTTGACAGGTGTCAGAATTAGCGAACTACCACTTTCGTAAGTCACAGCTGCAAAATACTACCGCGAATTCTTTACGGATGAATGGAAAAACTGGTAGAAGCCACCTCGGGGAAGATCAGTTTGGATTCCGTAGAAATATTGGAACACGCGAGGCAATATTGACCTTACGACTTATCTTAGAAGAAAGATTAAGGAAAACGAAACCTACGTTTCTAGCATTTGTAGACTTAGAGAAAGCTTTTGACAATGTTGACCGGAATACTCTCTTCCAAATTCTGAAGGTGGCAGGGGTAAAATACAGGGAGAGAAAGGCCATTTATTTGTACAGAAAGCAGATGGCAGTTATAAGAGTCGAGGGACATGAAAGGGAAGCAGGGGTTGGGAAGGGAGTGAGACAGGGTTGTAGCCTCTCCCCGATGTTATTCATTCTGTATATTGAGCAAACAGTAAAGGAAACAAAAGAAAAATTTGGAGTAGGATTTAAAATCTATGCAGAGGAAACAAAAACTTTGAGGTTTGCGGATGACATTGTAATTCTGTTACAGGCAGCAAAGGATTTGGAAGAGCAGTTGAACGGAATGGAGAGTGTCTTGAAAGGAGGATATAAGATGAACATCAACAGAAGCAAATCGCAGATAACGGAATGTAGTCGAATTAAGTCGGGTGATGCTGAGGGAACTAGATTAGAAAATGAGACACTTAAAGTAGTAAAGGAGTTTTGCAATTTGGGGAGCAAAATAACTGATGATGGTCGAAGTAGAGAGGATATAAAATGTAGACTGGCAATGGCGAAGAAAGCGTTTCTGAAGAAGAGAAATTTGTTAGCATCTAGTATAGATTTAAGTGTCAGGAAGTCGTTTCTGAAAGTATTTGTATGGAAGTGAAACATGGACGATAAATAGTTTGGACAAGAAGAGAATAGAGGCTTTCGAAATGTGGTGCTACAGAAGAATGCTGAAGATTAGATGGGTGGATCACATAACTAATGAGGAGGTATTGAATATAATTGGGGAGAAGAGCAGTTTGTGGCGCAGCTTGACAAGAAGAAGGGACCGGTTGGTAGGACATGTTCTCAGGCATCAAGGGATCACAAATTTAGCATTGGAGGGCAGCGTGGAGGGTAAAAATCTTAGAGGGAGACCAAGAGATGAATACAGTAAGCAGATTGAGAAGGATGTAGGTGGCAGTAGGTACTGGGAGATGAAGAAGCTTGCACAGGATAGAGTAGCATGGAGAGCTGCATCAAACCAGTCTCAGGACTGAAGACCACAACAACAACAGGCAAGATACATGATATAGGGAAAATACTCTGAGGGTTCAAGAAGAACATGATAATTCCAATGCAAGAGGTAGCACTTGCTGATAGATGAACCTATTACCAAACTATCAGTCTAATAAGTCATGGTAGCAAAATACTGACACAGATTATTTGCAGAAGTATCGAAGAAGGACACTAGTCGAAGTGGGGCTCAGATCATTATATATTCCAGAGAAACGCAGGAACATGTGAGGCGATACTAACACTCTCTTAGAAAACAGGCTGAAGAATTGTAAATTGACGTCTCTAGCATTCATCAGTTTTGGGGAAACATTTGACATTGCTGACTGGAAGACACACTGAAATTCTGGATCTTGCAGGGATAGAATACAGGGAGCTAAAGATTATTTAGAATTTGTTTAAGAATGAACAGTCGAGATCGTAATAATATTTCAGCAATATTACTGAGATCTCGACTGTTCATTATTAAATATAGAATGAGGTCTCTGCTCTCCGTGGAATATGCTGTCAAAATTTATGATTTACAAACTTGTATGAAGACCAGATTATGGTTAATGGACATGAAGCGTAGCATATGTTGAGAAGGCCGTGAGAGTGTATTGCAGTCTATTCTAGATGTTGTTCAAACTGTGCATTTAGCAACCAATCAAGAATACCAAAGAGAAATTAATACCAAAAACTAAAGTTCAAAGAAAAAAATATAAACTTTAAATTTGGGAGAGGCTTTGCAATACTGTTGGTATCGGCATAAGACTTCGGGCAGCAGTTAAACGGGATAGATAATGTCTTCAAAAGAGGTGATATGATAAATACCAACAAGGGTAGAACAAAGATGACGGAACGTAGTCACATTAAACCGCGTGATGCTGAGGGAACTGGATTAGGAAATAGGACAGTAAGGATAGTCGGTGAGTTTTCTTATTTAGGCAGCAAAATAAGTGAAAATGGCCGGTGCAATAGCAACGAAAGCGTATCTGAAAATGGTACTAATTTATATCCAACATGAATTTCTACATCAACATCTACATACGGACTCCGCAAGTCACCGCAAGGTGCGTGGCGGAGGGTACCCTGTACCACTACTTGTCATTTCCCATCCTGTTCCATCCGCTAACAGAGCGAGGGAAAAATGACTGCACGCCTCGGTATCAGCCCTAATTTCTCGTATCTTATCTTCGTGGTCCTTACGCGCAATGTATGTTGGTAAGAGAACAATCGTTCGGCAGTTAGCTTCAAATGCCGGTTGTCTAAATTTTCTTAATAGTGTTTCCCGAAAAGAACGCCGGCTTCCCTCCAGGGTTTCCCATCACTTACGTTTTGTTCGAACCTACCGGTAACAATTCTAGCAACCCTCCTCTGAATTGCTTCGATGTCCTTCCTCAATTCAACCTGGTACAGATCCCAAACACTCGAGCAGTGCTCAAGAGCTGGTCGACCCAGCGTCCTATATGTAGTTTCATTTACAGGTGAACCACTCTTTCCTAAAATTCTACCAGTAAACCGAAGTCGACCATTTGCCTTCCCTACCACAGTTTTTACATTCTCGTTCCACCTCATATCACTTTGCAACGTTACAAACAGATATTTAAACGACTTGACTGTCTCAAGCTCGGCATTAATAATGTTGTATCCAAACATTACAGGTTTGTTCTTCCTACTGATCCGCATTAACTTACGTTTTCCCATATTTAGGGCTAGCTGCCATTCATCGCTCCAACTGGAAATTTTGTCTAAGTCGTCTGGTATCTTCCTACAGTCATTCAACTCCGACACCTTACCGTACACCACGGTATCATCAGCAAACAACTGCAGACTGCTGCCCACCTTGTCCGCCAAATCATTTACGTATATAGAGAACAACAGCTGTCTATCACACTTTGGGGAACCCCTGACGATACCCTCTCTCTGATGAACACTCGCCGTCGAGGACAACATACTGGGTTCTATTATTTAAGAAGTCTTCGAACCATTCACACATCTGTGAACTCATACCATATGCTCATACCTTTGTTAATATCCAGCAATGGGGCACCGTGTCAAACGCTTTCCGGAAATCTAGAAACATGGATTGTGCCTGCTGACCTTCATTCATAGTTTTCAATATATCATGTGAGAAAAGGGCAAGCTGACATTCGTACGAGTGATGCTTTCTAAAACCATGCTGATTGGTGGACATATAGCCTCAAGAAAGTTGATTGTATTCGAACTGAGAGTGTTTCCAAGGATTCTGCAACAAACATAAGTAAGGGATATTGGTCTGTAAGTTTGCGCGTCTATTCTTTTACCCTTTCTTGTATACTGGAGCCACCTGTGCTTTTTTCAGTCGCTTGGAACTTTGTTGTCAATTTTTTTTGAGAGATTTGTCGGAAGTCTAACCTTGAATTTAATGGAAACGTGGGCTACAGTCCAGACAAGAAGAGAATTGAAGAATTTGAAATGTTGTGTTTCTGGAGAATGTTAAAGATTTGTAGGTACGTCGGATAATAATAAGGTAATTAATCGATTTGGGAAGGAAATATTTGTTTTATATCTTGATTAAAGGTAGGGATTCTTTGATAGGACACGTCCTGAGGCATCGAGGAATCGTGATTTGGTAACGGATGGAGGTGTGTGTGTGTGTTTAAGGGGAGGGATAAGAACAATTGAGAAGGAACAAAATTAGAATATGGTAAGAAGGCTCAGTGGCAGCTGGTTTCAGTAATTATGTAGAGATAATACACTTGTTGGGTTAGCTTAGAGAACTGCATTAAACCAGTCTTCAGAGTGAGGATCACAGCTGCAACAACAGTAGCAACATATTCATAATTCTCTGCTCAAATTTCTTTTCCCCTGGTCTTCTCAATGATTTTGTGTAGCTCGCTACGACTTCCTCTCCTTTGCCAACTTCTCCATTTGCACTAAACGTTACAAGTTAGATGATTCATGTATTTCAATATCCGTCTTCCCCTACAACTTTCGCCCTCTACAGCTCTCTCTAGTACTGTGTTTGTTTTCCCCTGATGTCTTAACACGTGTTCCGTCACCATGTTTTAAAAGTGTTATCCACGTATTCCATTAGTTGTTGTTTTTGCAGCGAAGCTCCTCATTTTTTATCTTATAAGGCACTTAATTTGTTTCATTCTTCTGTAAAACCACACTTCAAACGAATCGACTTTCTTCTTTTCCGATTTTCAAATGAAAGTATAATTGTGTAATAAAAATAGACACAGCTGTAAGTTCCTGTGTAAAAGAATCAACCATTAAAATAGCTAGAATGCATTAGGTTGGTTGGTTTAAAAAGGTGGGGGGGGGGGGGGGGGAGTGACCAAACTGCTTAGTCACGGTCCCAGAATGCATTAGACAATTTTCTAGTATAGTAAAAATTGAAGAGCAGCCAGTATCTCGGCTTTCTGCAGTTGTTGCTTCGCTATTATGAAAAATGAGGAAGTAATTGTAAAGCAAGCATTGCCCATTGTGAAGTGCTGCGTAGATACTTCACCCCCCACTCATCTTGAAGGACCTGATACAGATATTTTGGTTTGTCTCTGTCTGAAATATTGCATGTTGACAGGGCCGTTTATCAGACGCATTTCTCTTTCATTGATGAAGGAGCATTATCGATTATATTGTAATGAGAAGAAGTATACGGCAGTATTCGTTTTTCTGATTATTGCAAACTGAATGCGAATTTCAATCAATGAAGGTATATTACATACTCTGCGTTTTATGTTACTTTTTACATGTACTGAGGACCGCTGCTTCGCCCTTCATCATATTAGAAGAAGCACGAATCACGTTTGCCCTGCATACATTCGGCAGGTGCACTTCTTTGAGAGTTTTTGAGTTCACTTCTTTCTTGATTTTTGAGTTCACTTCTTTCTTGATTTGAAACCTTATGCAATGCCACTGAAAGTATTCTTAAGAAAAACTGTTCTTAATTTCATAATGATCAAAACAATAAAACGTGGCATTTCCTCATAAGATTTGCTAAGCGAAATGTGTGGATTCGATTCCTGACCGGATCGCTGACTTCTTTTGGTCGGGGACTGGGTGTAACGTTGTCGTTACTTTCGTATTGTCATGATTGAAATTATTATTGAGATGGCTAAATGGGCACAGTCCGAAAACCAATAATTTAAAGGAAAGAACGCTATGTGACCATCGATTTACTTGCAGCCCGAAAGCCAATAAATTGAAGAAAGAAAAAACACAATGTGATCGTCGATTTACTTCCTGATATGGTTCAGCGTTGTCCTGCTAAATTCGCTTGGTATTTCTGATAAATAATCTGAATGATTCTCACTCAAGGAGTGTCATATCCATTATTTGATTCCACAAAGGTGAGTCCACACAGAAATATAACACATCACATATTCAACATTACTAATTATCTGTCAGTCAACACTACCAGAGTGAGAGCATACTCCTGGCGGAAATGGTGTGCTAGCTAACTGGGAGCTCGACCGTTTTATGAAGGGAACGCTGCGTTAGCTCTAGGTTGTAATGTCAATGGGGGCCTTAACCTTGTGTCTGCTTTTTACGTCTTCTCTTACCGAGATATCTCCTTCCAGATCGAAAACCATAAGCGAAATCTTAACTTCACCATCTTAGGTCTCATTGTAATTTCGTTTTATTACCTCTCGGCCTAAAGGTGAACAACTTAAGAAACTGTGAACTGGCATCCTAGTTCAAACTTACATTCTTTCCTTATACGGGCACACATCTTACGTTTTTGTGAATACACAATTCAATTGACTATGTGTAGCATTAAATAGTTTGTTAACTGGGTTTGGATCTCTTCTCACTGAGAGGTTTATATACTTTCGTGATATCTTTAAATGCTTCTTGGTTAGGAGAAGGGAATTAAGTAGAGACAGACCATACCAGAGAGTAATATCATGCTAATGAACAATGTGTTACAGATAGTGTTTCTTTTATTAAATTAGACTTTTGGTCTTAAGGGTATCCTGGTAGATAGTAATTTAGTTGTATTAGAACACAGCATATTTTAATAGCGTTTCTCGTTGATCTATTGAATATAATCGTAAAACGTTTGAGAGAAATTTTGCAGGAATACTGTGTACCTCCCCCCTCCCACATTAACTAAAAGAATCTAACTATGGTGAAGCAGGTTTAGGATTCCACGACTCGAGAAAGCTATCGGTTTGGACATGAAGATCTCATCAATCCCAGTTTAAAGTGCACTTTCGCGCACAAAGAAATTTTCTTGACTGTTGTTCGATAAGGAGATAGAAGGAAAATCCGGCCGGAGTAGCCGAGCGGTTCTAGGCGCTACAGTCTGAAACCGCGCGACTGCTACGGTCGCAGGTTCGAATCCTGCCTCGGGCATGGATGTGTGTGATGTCTTTAGGTTAGTTAGGTTTAATTAGTTCTAAGTTCTAGGGGACTGATGACCACAGCAGTTAAGTCCCATAGTGCTCAGAGCCATTTGAACCATTTTTATTTAGATAGAAGGAAAATCGTTTGAGGACTCTAGATCAGAAGAAGAAGTTCAGTAGGGAGTGCTTTCCAGCCAGGTTCCTTGATACATTCTTTTGTGAAATCGGCAGAGTATACACAGGCCTTCTCGAGCATCAGCAACATCAGTTGCAATTCCCTGGCTCCCTTTTCGTATGTTGCGACCGCAAAGTTCCTCAATTGTTGAAACAGACGCCACCTGGGATGGATACACGTCTGAGACGTCCATCTTAACACAAAACGTCTTCCGTGTGCCACTAGATCCATAACGTCACATTTTGAGGAATCATGAGGCCAATACGTTTACCTTTTTTAAAATTTTCTGTTAGATCAGCCGTTATTTTCGGCCAATCCTGATTTAGGTTTTCCGTTATTTCCTTAAATTTATTTATTTCTTTCCAATTTGTTGTTCATCTGTCTGTTCCCAGGTTCGAGTAGAGATATCGAGTTGAAGTTTATCGATATTAGGCAATGAAAACATCTTAGCTCCAATTTCTAAAATTTCGCAGGTGAAACAAAACCGTTTCTTAAAAATAATATAAAGTGAAACAGAAAGTTGCTACATTTGTAACTGTGTAGTAAAAACCTAGTTATATGAGAGATTAGAGAAATCCATGCACTTTCAAATCTATCTTTGGTTATGGAGTTTTTGGTAACCTGAATTACGAGTTTTCACAGGCAGACTGTGTTATGAGATTTTTCTTTGCCTACCTTCGTTACGTAAAATACTAATGTCTACGGTCCCTTGTCAATGTACATAATTTAAGCTTGTATGTCAATGCCATAAAAATACCACCATAATTGCCACATATTCTGATACTCTCAAATTCACTTATCAAAGCCTATGGATAAACAATCTATATACATGTCTAATCTGGTCGTATGGCGGTAAACCGTGTGCCTTGAAACCGAGTGAACGTAGGATAAATTCTTGATCGGATTATCGACTTTTCAGTCTCCCTTTTAATTCCGCCTTCAAATTTCAACTACATGAGGAGTCGCCAGAAACCACTTGGTTCGGATTTCACGTTAAACGGTAAGACCCCTTTGTCCGACTGGACAACTGGGTAGTTTAGGGACACGCAATTCACCGAAGTGGCATCAAATAGAAAACCTTGCACCAGGCCATTGAGCCACACGAAGTTACTATTATTACTATTATTATTTCTTTCCTTTCTCAGACGTTATGTCTGGTTAAAAATGGAAAGTGACGCGGACCTTGATCAAGAATGACGTCCTTTTAACTGTGTGGTATATGTTACATTGCATTTAGGAACTTTCGGGTAATTGAACATGTATCAATAATTACAGATTTCTGTAGTTGTATATATAAGTTTGGATGTAGCTGTATTGCATTGATGTACTGGTGGATATTGTGTGGTATGACTCCTGTAGTTGATATTATAATTGGTATAATGTCAACTTTATCCTGATGCCACATGTCCTTGACTTCCTCAGCCAGTTGGATGTATTTTTCAATTTTTTCTCCTGTTTTCTTTTGTATATTTGTTGTATTGGGTATGGATATTTCGATTAATTGTGTTAATTTCTTCTTTTTATTGGTGAGTATGATGTCAGGTTTGTTATGTGGTGTTGTTTTATCTGTTATAATGGTTCTGTTCCAGTATAACTTGTATTCATCATTCTCCAGTACATTTTGTGGTGTATACTTGTATGTGGGAACGTGTTGTTTTATAAGTTTATGTTGTAAGGCAAGCGGTTGATGAGTTATTTTTGCTACATTGTCATGTCTTCTGGGGTATTCCGTATTTGCTAGGATTGTACATCCGCTTGTGATGTGATCTACTGTTTCTATTTGTTGTTTGCAAAGTCTGCATTTATCTATTGTGGTATTGGGATCTTTAATAATATGCTTGCTATAATGTCTGGTGTTTATTGTTTGATTCTGTAGTGCAATCGTGAATCCTTCCGTCTCACTGTATATATTGCCTTTTCTTAGCCATGTGTTGGATGCGTCTTGATGGATGTGTGGCTGTGTTAGATGATACGGGTGCTTGCCATGTAGTGTTTTCTTTTTCCAATTTACTTTCTTCTTATCTGTTGATGTTATGTGATCTAAAGGGTTGTAGAAGTGGTTATGAAATTGCAATGGTGTAGCCGATGTATTTATATGAGTTATTGCTTTGTGTATTTTGCTGGTTTCTGCTCGTTCTATAAAGAATTTTCTTAAATTGTCTACCTGTCCATAATGTAGGTTTTTTATGTCGATAAATCCCCTTCCTCCTTCCTTTCTGCTTAATGTGAATCTTTCTGTTGCTGAATGTATGTGATGTACTCTATATTTGTGGCATTGTGATCGTGTAAGTGTATTGAGTGCTTCTAGGTCTGTGTTACTCCATTTCACTACTCCAAATGAGTAGGCCAATATTGGAATAGCGTAAGTATTTATAGCTTTTGTCTTGTTTCTTGCTGTCAATTCTGTTTTCAGTATTTTTGTTAGTCTTTGTCTATATTTTTCTTTTAGTTCTTCTTTAATATTTGTATTATCTATTCCTATCTTTTGTCTGTATCCTAGGTATTTATAGGCATCTGTTTTTTCCATCGCTTCTATGGAGCCACTGTGGTTATTCAATATGTAATCTTCTTGTTTAGTGTGTTTTCCCTTGACTATGCTATTTTTCTTACATTTGTCTGTTCCAAAAGCCATATTTATATCATTGCTGAATACTTCTGTTATCTTTAGTAATTGGTTGAGTTGTTGATTGGTTGCTGCCAGTAGTTTTAGATCATCCATTTATAGCAAATGTGTGATTTTGTGTGGGTATGTTCCAGTAATATTATATCCATAATTTGTATTATTTAGCATGTTGGATAGTGGGTTCAGAGCAAGACAGAACCAGAAAAGACTTAATGAGTCTCTTTGGTATATTCCACGCTTAATCTGTATTGGCTGTCATGTGATATTATCTGAATTTGTTTGGATATTAAGTGTGGTTTTCCAGTTTTTCATTACTATGTTTAGAAACTGTATCAATTTAGGATCTACTTTGTATATTTCCAATATCTGTAGTAACCATGAGTGGGGTACACTATCAAAAGCTTTTTGGTAATCAATGTATGCGTAGTGTAGCGGCCTTTGTTTAGTTTTAGCTTGATATGTCACCTCTGCATCTATTATCAGTTGCTCTTTACATCCTCGTGCTCCTTTGCAGTAGCCTTTTTGTTCTTCATTTATAATTTTGTTCTGTGTTGTATGTGTCATTAATTTCTGTGTAATGACTGAAGTTAATATTTTGTAGATTGTTGGTAGGCATGTTATGGGGCGATATTTAGCTGGGTTTGCTGTGACTGCTTGGTCTTTAGGTTTCAGATAATTTATTCCATGTGTAAGTGTATCAGAAAATATGTATGGGTCTGCAATGTAACTGTTAAATAATTTAGTTAGATGTGAATGTGTTGAGGTGAACTTCTTTAGCCAGAAATTTTCTATTTTATCATTTCCAGGGGCTTTCCAATTGTGCGTAGAATTAATTGCTCGGGTGACTTCATGTTGCAAAATTATCACTTCAGGCATTTGTGGTATCATCTTGTATGTGAATGTTTCTGCTTGTATCCACCATGCATGTCTGTTATGTTGTACCGGGTTTGATCATATGTTGCTCCAGAAGTGTTCCATGTCTGTTATGTTTGGTGGATTGTCTATTTTTATGTGTGTGTTATCTATTGTTTGGTAAAATTTCTTTTGGTTTGTGTTGAATGTTTGGTTTTGTTTCCTTCTATTTTCACTTTTTTTGTATCTTCTAAGTCGTTTGGCCAATGCTTGTAATTTCTGCTTCTTTTCATCTAATTGCTCTATTGCTTCTTGTTGTGAGATTTTACCTAACCTTTTTCGTTTTTTGTCTGATATTTCATTTCTTATAAATTGTGTTAGCTGTCCGATGTCTTTTCTCAGTTTTTCTATTCTGATCTGTAGCCTGTGTTGCCATGCTGGTTTTGTGGGTTTCTTCTGTGTGTTGGTTGGTTCTGATCTCTGCCTAGTGTGTATATTTAGTGTAGTGAGTGCTCCTACATAAACCAGTAGTTGTAACTCTTCCATAGTTGTGTATTCATTTATTTTGTTGTGTATGATTGTGCTGTTAGTTTTTATTGTTGTTTCGACTTGTGGGCTATTTGGTGGTCTATGCAAGAATGGTCTAATGTCTGTATTTGTGTCTTTGTATTCTATATATGTCAACTGAAATTTTTCTTCTATATCTAACATGTGTGTCACTTCATGTTCTATTTGTGCTTGTGCTGGTGGCTGTCTTAAGATTTCGTTTTCCTCTGATTGTTTAATTGATGCGTGTTGTTCTTTGTTTGTTTGCTCTGGGACGTTTGAGTCCATTACTGTATTTTCTTCTTCTTCTAATTGCACATTATTTTGTTCCAGTATTTGTTGTACTTCTTGTTTGATGTTTTCTAATTCTGACTGGGGTATCCTGTTATTTTTTATTATCACACGGACCTGATCAGCTAGTCGCTGTTCTGTTAAAAATTTTAATTCCGGGTATCTGGTAATAAATGTTGTGTATACTTGTGATCTGTATCCAGTTGTGTTGGTTCCTAGGTTTGTTGCTTGGTAATAACAGAACATGAGGTGTCGATTAACTTCATCTGACCATCTCATCCTCTGTCTTTGTTTTCCTTCTAGGGTGGTTGCAGGAAGCATATCCTGCAAAACACCTGTATTTGGATTTAAATCATTTTCCAGTTGGCTAGCAGTGTCATTACCATTGTGGGCGGGCATAGGGTTCAAGCGTCGTCCCCGACCATGACGGCGCTTGTCCGAGGCTTCTTTAGTTCTGTCCTGAACCAAGTAATCACACTAAAAGGGGGTTAGCCCTATTAGTGGTTTGTTCTTTTCGTCGCCTTTTACGACTGGCAGAACATACATTATTATTATTATTATTATTATTATTATTATTACTATCTGCACACTAATTAAGTTTGTACAGAACCCTCGGAGCACGAGTTTACTCGCATTTACCCAGTATTTAAGGTAAACTTTAGGCTTGTGTATTAGATACATCAGCACTCTTCACATAATATGCTGCATGAGGAATGTCACTACTCCCTTACCTACGTAATTATATGAGACGGAATGCGGTTTAAATACGTGCAGAATAGAGTCATCGATATCTGGCCTTTGCGTTTACAATGCACCATATTTATAAGTAGACCATAAATACATACAACAGCTCTGAATCAAAAGTGGAAAGTAGCACTTACAGCAGAAATTTTCGAATCAGCTGTGCCAGCCCGTGCAACTGGCTGTTATGTGATTTTATTTTAGTGATACCAAAATCAAGCCAACAGAACGCAGTGAGTAGTCAGCGCAGCTGGTGATTATCGATGTAGAAGAACAAGAAAATGAACGTATCGAAGAGGTTGTAATGAACCACCAGGAAATTCTCATTCAGTGTTAAGCATTATTCTTTACAACAAAATCGTACCTCTACGTTCAGTGTGGGTTAAAAGTCTGTTGGAATAATTCTAACTACGTATGCTTGTCAGGGTTCGACGTACACATCAGACAACGATTTTTAACAAGCACAAATGACTCTCTCCGTCTCTGGTGACCCAAGTTGAACAATACAGGGATGCCCTGTGATTCTGAATCTCCTTTAAACATGTCGTCGCTTCGCTAACTATATTTGGAGAGTCAGTATAGACTGGGCCATGACAGGGACGGAAATCATACCAGGTAGAAACACTGTCATCAGTTTGCGATCTTACACGAGAAACTTTTTGTTATTAATGAACTAGCTATCATGTACTGTCTCAGGGCATTTATTTGTTACTGTGTTTGAACTTGAGATGTTGAAAATATTAATGCTGGACTGGGATTCAAACTCAGATCTCTGCATTCGTTGGGTTTGATCACTTTGAGACGATGAAGCTCCATCGTTTCATCGATTCCCTAAGATTGCGAACTCCTCAAGATCTCTACGAAGAGTGTGTGTTTCGGTTCGAATTCCGGTCTGCCACAAAGGTTTCACCGTTTCAAGTCGTAGCATGCGGACACCAAACTTCAAGTGAAAAATCATTATCATTTGTAAGACCTCTCTGTACGTTTTCAAAAATACCGCTTGGTACCGGTTCAGGTAAGACCCAGAACATTTCATCATGTCGTTATAAAGTCAATCATGGCACTCTTCATCACTGGTTAAAAATAATTCCATAGTCAACGCTTCTTCGTGTTTATTGAACAACAATGGTATGTACTGGGTTCGACTCCCAGTCAATACAGAACTTTACATGTTATTTCCAGCTCATACATATGCACATCTCGCTACTGGTGAAGTGAACCGATTTTTAACGTCTATTCATGACTTGAAGTCAATGATAAAAGGTAATGGGTTCAAATACCGGTAAGGAAAAACTTCCTCGTCTCGTCATTTCAGTTTGTCATCTCGCTACTGGTGGAAATTTACTATTTCTAACATTTGATTGTGCTTAGCTGACAGTTCTGTTAGGTACTGGGTACGATTCCTCGTCCAATAAAAAAACTTTATGGCATGTCATTTTCAGTTTAAACCTTCGCACACTTTGTTACTTGTGACTAAAACCATATTTAATATATTTCGTGGTTAATTAACAGGAATAAATAATTGCTGGATTGGTGTTCTGTGTCCCAGTCCAGTAAAAATATGTTCGTAATTTAATTTCAAATTGAAATTTGCTTTATGAAATGTCATTTACTGTAATAAATTTGAGTTTACAAATATAATGGCTGTGTCATCTCTAATAACATGTTTTCTGATAACTGTATTATCGTGATATTAATTTGCATCTTGACTTATCTCTTGTGGTCTCTTGTAGTATTCATTTCGTATAGTCAAACGACAGTACCGAAAAGAGAGTGAAGGATCTGCAAGACAATTACGTTATGTGGGTTGCAAGCACATCACTCGAAACGCAATTAAGGTCGTGAGGATACTTTTGAGCATGTAAGTACTTCAACTAATACTATATAACACAAATTCTCATTAAAACCTGACTTAAACACAAGGGTAATTTGATTGATACCATTTCCTCATAAACACAGTAGAGGTCACAGCTTGAATATTAATCAAAGTGCCTCCTAAGCTAAAACAAAGTCCGGTATTGTAACAACATCTACATGAACAAAGGTTAGTTTAAAACTAGCACTCCCTTGATACGTTTACTCCGAAACTGATGAAATAAATCGATGCGACGGTCCTCCACGTCATTGATGATCAGTTCTGTCTAATAACTCTAGAAAATTAAACGTGATTCTGAATTATGAATGTTTTGTTCAAAAAAAGTTGTGGAGCTTCCCAAAAGCGTGTGACACTCACCTCAGACTCTATGGTGGAGTAGGAGGGAAGAGGTGTCCCAATACCTGCTCTTCACAGGAGTGTAGCTGAGCATTCTTTTATTCAGAGCAACCCCTCTGAATCTCCCTTTAGACTGGAAAAAGTTAAGTTGGTGCCCGACGCCTACACCACTCTATTATCTCTGGCTCTGATGGAACGTATCTGAAACAAGCTCGCAGACTTGGTTATTTATACCACTCTCACACAGGAGAAAATGAAGAGAAGGAAAATGGACTGCAATGTTTAAAGAACTAAATACACTCTTGAACATGCTCTTTCACCACCCGTAGAAAAATTAAGAGCAATTAGTTGCTGGTAATAAACTATGGCTCATATTGCGCACAAATTCAGTGAACACCATGAAACTGGGACATGTTGTCTCCGGTTCGCCATGTTCCCCTTGAGTATGTAATTAATATGTGGTTGTGGTCTTCCCACGAATTCTTTGCATATTAATGTGTAGTTAACGTACCACACTACTCGCTGCCGTAAAGAGTTAAGAAGCACAACATCTAAACGGCGATCAAATGATGCGGAAGAAATGTTGACTCTAAAGGGGAGGAACTTGAAATCACAACACTAACTAAAAGCGAGAAAAGCAGTATACTGTCTGCAGATCTAACTCAATCTACCAATAGCTCTAGCGTAAATCAGTTGACCATAAAACATGACCACAATAAAGATTTTGTAATAGTGCTTCCAAGTTGTCAGGTCTATCGGTTTCTGACTCAATGATGGTAATCATCTGGCACGAATCAAGTACAAGGGATGATCAAAAAGATTTCGTTCTGAGGCGATACAGTCCACAATCGATATGCCAATAAGCCAAAATCACCGTCAATACTGAGGAAATCAGTCCACCGGCGCACCAGGTTTGCCAGGCGGGTGTGGCCTAGCGGTTCTAGGCGCTTCAGTCTGGAACCGCGCGACCGTTACGGTCGCAGGTTCGAATCCTGCCTGGGGCATGGATGTATGTGATGTCCGTAGGTTAGTTCGGTTCAAGTAGTTCTGAGTACTAGGGGACTGATGACCTCAGGTGTTAAGTCCCATAGTGCTCAGAGCCATTTGAACTATTTTCGCACCATGTTGAAGGTTTCAGTTTGGTTAAAGGGCGGGTCCTGATGCGTGAAGAAGGCCTTGTTTGAGAGACCCAAGGCGCGATAACAGTGTGTGGATAGCTCAAGACTATAGGGCGGGTACTTGAGCGTCTCTCGTTAGAGTTGGCATCGTAAATTCCGGGTTCCGACAGCAAGGAGCAACACGGCATACCATTCTACAACGGAACTTTTCGACAGACATGCTGTTCCATATACATTCTTCGTTCTCCGATGAATGGCTACCGGTGTTTGTCTTTCGGCAGCCAAGAAAAGAATAGCAGCATGTTGGTCGTATTAGTACGTAATTGGGAATAATGTTGTAATAGTACACGTCTCGGCATTTACCACACACACGTTGGAAAGACATGAACTGCTCACAAATCGGTTCTTGAATATCAGCATCGGAGTCGCACTACGTTGCATATATGCAGCAGCAAAGCTCTCAAACGGAAATATTTTGATCGCCCCTTACAGCAAGTGAAATGGACCATCGCTTTTGGCCATTTCCAATAACGGATTATTTTAGGATGAGATGGCGTGTTCGACCACTCGTTGGTCGGTCATTGATTGTCCGAATTTCCTTTGCTTGTATACCAAAGGAATCTAATTAGGACGCAAGGAAAACATCACATGTTCCTTTATCTTAAATTTCTACTGTACGATCTTCATTGCACCCAGCTTTGGAGACAAGAAATGGCTCTGAGCACTATGGTATTTAACTTCTGAGGTCATCAGTCCCCTAGAACTTAGAACTACGTAAACCTAACTAACCTAAGGACGTCACCCACATCCATGCCCGAGGCAGGATTCGAACCTGCGACCGTAGCAGCGGCGCGGTTCCGGACTGAAGCGCCTAGAACCGCTCGGCCAACGCGGTTGGCTTTTGGAGACAAGACTGCTGCATAGTCCTGCAGAAATTCAGACAATATCTCCTTCTCCAGCATACCAATGTTCTGGATGTCCTCCACATTTTCCCTAATTAGTAATTTTATTTGGTCTTTCACAGGTTCGGCATCACACCCAAGACGAGCCTGCTTGCGCACTTCGAATCCCCCAGGTCTTACTTCATTCTAAACACAACATTAGACAGATTTGCCAGTAGTTGTTCCCGGACAACTTGACTCTCAAATCAAATGTACACAGGTGGGCCTATTTGTAAAACTATTTCACCATGTCAGATGTCTAGGACTTCCTGTTTTCCTCTCAGAACCTCTATCCTAGAACATAGGTTCATTGACAGTTTTGGCATTGACAAGAATTTCCATTCCAATATTTCGTCTTGGCATATGAATTCAAGTTGCAGTTGCTGGGTTACTTAAGTGCTCTTCCCTGCTATTGCTCTGTTAACTTTGATTTTCTGCAGACTTAACGTTGGTCAATTATTATTTGCAGCGCATCTTCGAAACGCTAAATGTGAGATGGCAGTAATTTGACTTCCAATGTCCAGAATGGCTCCACTATTAGTACGGTAATTACTGGACTCAGGTTCTGCGTAATGGTACTCTCTTTCTATTCTAATGACAGTTCCCTCACACTATCGTATTCTATTAAGTCAACTACATTGGTTCCGAGGTCTGTCACATATTTTTCCATTTCTGTTCCCGCGCTAATCTCCCACCATTGTGCTAACTTTCTAGTTTATCGTTTCCCCTACGGTTGGGAGACCAGGTTTCTATAATCTCAGCCCTACCCCTCGGTCTCTCTTGCTCTTCCACTTCTGGCCTTACTATGTGGCTGTTCTTGCGCTAGTAGTTATTCCAGCTACCTCAGGTCTGTGGATACGGCCACAGATTGCAGCCACAGATTGCAGTCGAAAACGATAATTCCGGCATTCAGCGTGGTTTCACTGCGCACCAGTGAAGTTGTCCTATGGTTTCCGCTACCTGTCTCGAGCGCTATGTTCTCCTTGAACAGACTCGGTAACTGTTGAACCCACAGCGACTGGCCAGAGTCTGTTTGTAACACTACTGTAATTTCAGGTAACAAAATAGTATAGTTTCTGATTAGTTTGTCAGGGCGTAAAGGAGCAGTTTCTTCTTCAGAATAGCTCAAAAAATTTTACCGGGCTGCAGAAACTAGACCCTTCGAGGCTGAGAGTTATTATTATCTCCTGCGTGATTCTTTTCTCAGCTCCCGTGGGCCCATAATCCACCGGGAAAGCGTCCTTCAGTTCTTTTTATGAGATACTCTCCAGCGCTAGGGTCGCATTGTCGTCGCTATTTCACCTTCTGAACATATGTAGATAAGTTCTCAGCGATGTCTAAATGGCCCAGAGCGTGGGAATGAACGGTATAACTGCTCAGTCGAGGCCTTTGGATGCATTGCATTGCCATTTTCTGTAAAGAACTTGAACTTGCTCCCGCAATTAACATACTTACAGTGGAAAGATTCGACTTCTGGAGACTTTATTCGGCTGCTAACTGGAAGATGGTGTTCCTGCTCATACGAACGAGAGGCTGGAGAACCTTCCCGTTCACAAGTTAATTCCAGAAAAGGCTGTCTTTCTTCTCGGACGATATTTCACATCAGCGATATTCAGCTATGTGGGTCACTTTAGTCATTCTGCCAGCCTAACACTTCCTCGACCTTCGCATTAAGCCCACCGTAATAAGTGACGTTCTTTCTTCCATCTCTGTTGATGATTTAGCTGTTCTTGTCACTGCCTTAAACTCGAGAAGTGACCGTTCCTCGGTCGCTACAGGACAGGTGTCGTCCACCCTTCATGCACATCTCTACCTTTCTGTTAAAGTATTTCTCATCTACTAATCTTAAGCTGTTCTGTTGTTTCGCACAACCGATATTCAGGCTCACTTGCTACGGACTCAACTTGAGACTCCAGCTATAATTGCTTCTATCACACCTGCTGTCAAGTCAACATACTTTTGCTCCAAAACTCTGTTTTTTTTTCATGTTATCTCATTTCCGCAATAGCCTTCAGCAATATATTGAATTTATCTCGCGCGCCAACTGAATTTGTTGATGGCACACTGTAATGGCTCAACGGAATATCTTTAGACGCGGAAGAACCAGACCAAGTGTTGCTGTCCACTTCAGAAACTTCAGAAGAAAATCCCATGTCCATATTGTGAGATAATGTTGCGTTTCCAGTTATATCTTCATTGTTTGTACTTTTTGAGGTTTAATCCCTAATATCTACGCAAGAATCGCCATCTTGGCCACTCATCTCTATATGCCCTGTTCTCCTGCTGCTCCAGTTTCCTGTCCACTTTGCAGCTCCTCCGTGACACTTAATCGACCGATTTTTTTTTTTTTTTAGTTTTCCATTTATCCTACTCTGACTTCTAGTTCGCATTAGAATATAATTTAATGCAGAAAGACTGAAAGTTAACCCTGTGGGGCTGCTATAAACGATTGAGAATGACGCAAAATTTACTAGAGTTCTAACAACATTTATTTTTCAAAAGAAAAAACCAGACATAAATTATGCTAAACAAGTTATTAATTGAATACTGTAAACAACTAACAGGTTGTTTAAGACCACAATGGACAAGGATTCTGGGTGCCAGAAGTGAGTCAAGTACTCTGGCCCTAAAAATGTGGATAACGCAATCTGAATTGATCTGACGCTGAGCAGACTTTGATTGTTCAAATCTACAGAAGTTTCTCTATATAGGTGCAGCTGAGAGCAAGTGGTAATTGAGATCTGTACTCCCTGATAATGCCGGGGCGGCAGTACGTCACCCTGTTTGCTTCGTGTGGCAATGTAACTTGCAGCTGGCGGGATGTGTGCGGCGGAAGCCACACGTGAGGCGGCACCTGTGAATCGATCTCTGGCCACGAAAGAAATGCAAAAATCTCACGGTCTAGTGATCAGGCAGAAGGATCGCAATTTACTGTCCACCAGAGCCTTGAAACAACGTCAGATTTCAGTGTGTGACACACCAGTTTACTGGTCATACCAAGGACCAATTTGGCTCACTTATATGACAGAGCGCAGAAGGATACCAGACGTCAAGACTGGTAAACCAAAAATGAATAAGTGTGCCCTCGGTGAGCGAGTAGCCTGAGACGTTTGAGGTCACACTGTCGGTCCAGTAAGAACTTCACCAAAGGCTTCCCAGTCTAACTAATCGCAAGTGAAGTCATTCTCAGGACAGATCCCGAGAACCAACCACACATGCCAGAGCATCGACCAGAAGTGTCCTTACCAGACCAAAGTCCAGCACCCGAGTGCCTCGCATCTCTTCAGAGAAAAAATCCGTTTTCCTGCAAAGTGCATGAAGACACCACCTTCACCCCATCTTGGGCCGATCACAGTGTTCTAGAAGCACTAAATCGTCCCTCACACACGACAGCACAAACTCATGTCGAACCAGAGAAAGGGTTAAGAAACCTACATCTAGGCATAAAAAAATAAACCGCTAATTACTGGCTTATTTAAGATTTTGTGGAGGGGGAAGACGATTTTCTAAGAAGTTGTGTTGCTTCCCATGCCAACAAGCAAATAGATAATCCATAGGATTCTCAATTTTAATGCAAAAGTTCTGCCTGGAAACCAGTTAAGCAGATGATGTAATCCTGGCACGGTTCCGAACTACCGAAAGCTGTCAATCGAAATGAAAATGCTATCGTGGTGTCACAACGATCTCCATTGGTTTGGGGCTCCCGAAAGTCAGATTGCTCCCAGTGGTCTCAGTTGTGGGTTTGAAAACTGTCGTGCACCTGACTAACGAGATAAAAAGGATGGCCCAGAAAAAAATCAGTCCCTGGTATTAGTTACTTCAAAAAGTATTAGTGGTCTCAATCAAAAGGTTTTCCATTTGTTTACTGAAATGAAGTATCGGTCTAAATTACCCCCAGTTTATTACAAAGTCCCGGTGTCAGATGCCAAACACAAATTTTGAGACAAAAATGAGTGATAGTACACATAGCAAATAAAACAACTGACCCTTACGGATAATGAGAAATATAATCTAATGATTCATTCACTTGACAAAGACTGCGGGGATAAGAAAGAAGGGAATGGTCGACATCTCACAAATAACTGGTAACAAAAAATGATCGTGATGCCAGTACGGCGATTGCTCCGATTTTACCAGAAAGCGTAGGATGTCATGCGCTGATCATCCATATCATTATGTCCACCGACCTATTACCGATATAAACACGTCCAGGAGATAGCAGCGTCGCCTGGCGAGGAATGACTGCTACTCAGATACACGTATGGTGCAAGACTTCATTTCTTCCATACTACAACGCGTCGCCGCTGTTATCCGTACGAAAAGTGGACATACCAGCTATTAGGTAGGTGGTCATAACGTTCTGGAACATCAGTAAAAGCAACTACCATAACCAACAGGATCAGTAATGAGTCTAGGATGTCTATCAAAAGTATCGAAAACCCGGAATCTAATTTTTTCTGAAGCACATTCGTACCGTACGATTGTAGATTCTTTCGGGAAGGCGTTTTGTGAACGGCTGCTGCCATATTGGACTCTGGATACCGTCTCTCTCAATCTGAGTCTCAAAAGTAGCTCGAGAACATTGTCCTCTTGCAGAGCTGAAGAACCACTCTGTTCTCGCAGAGTTTTACCCAGAGCTCTGAGGATGACACATCTCTGCATTCCCCGAACTTCATATACACTATTCTTCGCGAATTGCAAGGCTCCATTAAATTTTGAGCAACAAAAATGTTCGTGACAAACCTGTCAAACTCCCCTCCAAAGAAAATTTTCGTAACCGGGCAATGCCTTGTGTTTTCGCGAACATGGTTCCTAAAAGCTAAGATCAGAATTCTCACTCTTAAAACATATATTAATTTCAGCGAATAGATAGTTCACTAGCCTTTGTACTTCTTAGATACCGGCCAGCTGTCTCCAGGTCTCTAGTAGTTTATTAAGTTGCAGCAATTGGGCTCTTTCCTACATTTCTGCAATGCAAGTGGCCAATCATCCGGCTGACAGAATCTCGCCTCCACAGTGGATGAAAAGAAACTATTAAACGAACTTCACTACTTTTCTTCCTACAAAAAAGTCTGATATCCCCTGGCGTCCGATAAACGCGAGCTCCCTTCCTTAGCTCATTACACAACGCAGATATGCAGTTATAGAAAAATGAGACACGCAACAGCCACCTAGATTGGAGAGGATGTTAGAAAGTGATGGCTTAAGCGTTGCAATCACTAAGCTTTCTCAATATCAGCATTGTTGTTCCTATTTAATCGGTACAAGAAGCCTCAGATGCGAAAATTAAAGAAACGAAGAAGACTCCCATGCGGAAATTGAATTAAAGAAATGAAATAAAAATGAGAGGTCAGAACACAAGTTGAGAAACAACGAAGGTGATATTTCACTGATGTTAGGAATTAAGTGTGAGCTTTGTTGTGAGATGGTTGTTAACAGTTTCCACAATGAAATTCTCTCTCGTAATCTGGAAGCAAATATTCCATAATTCGGACTAGGAATAGCTACCAACATAACATCAATAAGCAATTTAAATCACTTAATAAAGACTAGTCTTCAGGCCCACAATGTATATCAATTAGCTTCTTTCAGAGACCACTAATGTAATAGCTCCGTACTTAGCCATCATATACAATCGGTCGCACGACGAGAGATCCGTACCTAAAGACTGGAAGGTTGTACGGGTCACATCAATACTCAAGGAAGGATATGGGGACAATCAGCTGAACTGCAGACCTGCATCACTGAGACCAATTTGAAGTAGAGTGTTGGAATATATACTGTGTTTAAACATTACAAATTACTCGAAAAAAAGAAAAATGATCTGTTGACATTTAGTCAGCATGGATGAAGGAAATATTGTTCTTTTGAGGCTCAACTATCTCTTTATTCACATGACGTAATGAGTGTTACTTAGAGGAGTTCTTAAATTTATTTCATATTTTTAGATTTCCAGAATGCTTTTGACACTGTTCCTCACAAGTGGCTTCTAATCTAATTGCCTGCCTACGGGGTATCGTCTCTGTTGGTTGACTGAATTGGTGATTCTCTGTCAGAAAGGTTACAATTCTTAGTAATTGACGGCAAGTAACTGAGCACAAAGGAAGTGATATCTGGTGTTGCCCTAGAATGTGATGTAGGCACTGTGCTGTTCTTAACCCGCACAGATGATTTAGATGACTGTCTGAGGCCGGCCGCGGTGGTCTCGCGGTTCTAGGCGCGCAGTCCGGAACCGTGCGACTGCTACGGTCGCAGGTTCGAATCCTGCCTTGGACATGGATGTGTGTGATGTCCTTAGGTTAGTTAGGTTTAAGTAGTTCTAAGTTCTAGGGGACTGAAGACCACAGCAGTTGAGTCCCATAGTGCTCAGAGCCATTTGAACCATGACTGTCTGAGTAGGTCTTCGAATATTTGCATATGACAGTGTCATAGTAGTAAACTAAGAGAAACCAGTGCCCGCGTGGAAAGATGTAAGTGCCGCTCGTTGTGGCCGAGCGGTTCTAGGCGCTTCAGTCTGGAGCCGCGTGACCGCTGCGGTCGCAGGTTCGAATCCTGCCTGGGGCATGGATGTGTGTGATGTGGCTGGTTAGTTAGGTTTAAGTACTTATAAGTTCTAGGGGACTGATGACCTCAGGTGTTAAGTCCCCTAGTGTTCACAGCCATTTGAACCACTTTGAAAGATGTAAGTGTCGGTTTTCCCGGGTGCTGTTCGAGAGTGGAAAGGTAGAGAAGCAACCCCTGCCAGGCACCTGAGAGGGGATTGCTGAGTAGTCATGAAGATATAGATCAAGATCTACTCTCTGTCGGTAAAAACAGTTGTGTTTTCAAAGAAAGAGGAATATTCGCGAACTTCTGCGTTGTCTAGAGTAGGTGTGTGACATGTGAAGTACGTATATTGGAACAAGCCGCGTGGAATTCCATACTCATTCTGTGGTGAAATAACGGCTTCTTCCGTTTTTTTAAGAACTTCCTCTGTTACCACGTTACGTATATAACTCGCATAGAACATGTCAAATATATGTCACATCTATTTAACATATTTCACGCGTATTTGTACACATATTTCACCTGTACGTCTAGTGAATTTCACCCTGTTGTTTCATTTTCACGCAGCTTAATATTTATTACTCGTATTGTACAATGATTTTATTTTGCAGGTACATACATCCAATGGTATATGTACCTACTGTCTGCGATATATGTTGAGATTAGAGTTATGATCAAAGAGGTAGTAAATTAAAACGTAATGCATGATGTGGCAGTTTTTTCTCGAATATTAGTAACTGTCGTCATATCTACTGAACTACATGTCATACGAGGATATATTTTGATAAGTACATTCAGCGGCAAAAGTGAATACTGTCTGCGAAAACTGTTGCGAATAGAGTTAGTAGCAACGAAGAAATAAATTTAAAGTATTGCGTGATGCGGAAACTTTTCACTCCTTCATTGTATAAAATGTCGTATCTTCTGAAGAAAGGTCTTGCAATGGTGTAATTTTTCTGGAGTATTTAGTGGTAAATGTGAATAATCTGTCAAAATGTGTCACGAATGCAGTTAGTAGTAAAGATGAAATAAATTACAACGTCATGCTTCATGTGGCAGTTTTACTGCATCAACAGCGAAAATGTTGTAAGTGATAAGCTTTTTTCCTTTCATCATTTTATGGAGTCGTCAGCCAGAAAAAGTTTGCTGTAGATCTCTAAGTGCTCTCATTCTCAATTCTCGCATCGGGACCTACACTGATCTTCCATGCCCACCCCCGTACCTTTGATAGGTAGGTGGTTCTTACCCCTCAGTGATTCTTTCCAAACAGTAAATGATTTGCCTGTCAAGCTTTCTTGAAATCGGCCCAGTTGTTTAGGAGGAGAGGTGGAGCACAAAAACATACATACATCCATTTTGGTAATTTTTATGGACTGAAGATTTCCTAATCCATTACTTTGGTTAATAAATGACCCTTGTGTTCTGTATATCACCTTTCCACGTTGCTTTTTATGTCAATTACAGTAAGCGTGCGTGACACCACATGTCCTCTCAAATTCATCTTGTTTTGTATGTGCTTTTACTATTCAAATTTCGTTTCGGAGTTTCGTCTGGTTTGGTTTTTAAAGTAATTCTTAAAGATTCACCAAATATTTGATGAACTCAGAAAGTTAGCATTCTACAGTATTCAGTACCAGTGTCATTTCTTAAACGTGGTTTTGAAGTGTTACTTGTTAGAAAGCATGTTGTGATGCTAGTTTTTTTTTTTCTAAACTACGGTTTTCTGTGCCGTAGTACTTTCACGGGGTTGTTTCCACTTTTTCGTCTCAGTTTCTGTTTATTTATCTATATAACTTCATTGCATCAATTGTTTTGGAACCGTAGACGAACATGATCTTTAGGTTATACAGTGACGACTCAGAACACTACGACCACTCACCATCGCGAAATATAACTTAACACGATAACGTTATGTAAGAGACCTTTCTTACCAAACGAAGTATCGAAAACTGTCACCAATTAACAGGATAATATGCACTTTCTGATTTTAAATGTTCTGCTTCTATGTTTAGTCCACAGTGATACTGATGTAGGATTACCGGACAACTGTAGCGTGTCCAATGATTGGTGTGAATAACTAAGTTAAAGGTAAGAGTTTTACAGTAACGAAGTTAGTTAGATTGTGAAGGAATGCTGGGAGCCAGAAGTTGTGTGTGTGTTCGATTCTGTTGCACAGTTCAGTCGTATGATTGATTATTGGGTCTGCAGAGCGCCGAGTTCAGAAACACGGACATCGCTCTGTCACCGGCCAGCTCATCGTGCGTCAGGGTGTTAACATCAAGGACCACAAAATCTTCTCGGGTTGACAGCCGAGTTTATGCGTCGTTCTCCGGCAACGTTTCAGCAAGTTTCTTGCTAACCATCATCAGGCGAAGTGCGGGTTCATATCTCATCCGGGTCTTTACAGCCGGTCGACGAAGGGCTTCTCTGCATCCTCGATACCGGTCAGGTCAATCAAGCGCGAGCGGAATCGGTGAGGTGGCGCGTGGTCGAGGGGATCCGCCGGCGCTGGATCCTGGCGTCTCGTCTTGGTGCGGCCTGTTTATTCCATCCGCCGCCACCGATGTGCCTCCATCGGTGCGCCGCCACCGATGTGCCTCCATCGGTGCGCTCTCGTCGTATTCTTGCTGCTGTTGTGTTCCACGCAATGCTGAGTTGGAAGCCGCTATCCCAGTTGACCAGGTTA
Source organism: Schistocerca nitens (assembly GCF_023898315.1). NCBI lineage: Eukaryota > Metazoa > Arthropoda > Insecta > Orthoptera > Acrididae > Schistocerca > Schistocerca nitens. The sequence goes on from NC_064616.1 coordinate 352,804,867, forward strand.
TCACTGACTCGTATCTCCATTGCCATAACATAGTCCCAGAAACCTCTCTCTCTGCACAGCACCTTGGTTTCTTCAAATCGAAAGGTGTGTTCTTCACTGAGGCTGCGCTCCGCTACCGCGGATTTTTCATTTTGTCCAAGGTGAACGCTTAGCGTCCGTCCGATATATTGTTTTCCACATTCATAGGAAATGTTGTAGACACCCGGTGGTCTTAGACCCAAGTTGACTCACGTCCATGTATTTCCAGTGTGGGGGCAAGTTTTACCAGCAGGTGGATTCAGTCGCTATGGAATCCCCACTGGCACCATGTATCGCCAACCTGTACATGGTATATTTCGAGAATATCGTTTAGGAGTTTTGGAAACAGCACGCTTTAAACCCAAGGTCTTTTATGGGTACGTGGACGATACTTTTGCGGTCAGGCCGCACGGAGAGGACACTCTAATGGAATTTATCAACCACCTGAACATCATATACGAGAACATCAAGTTCACAATGGAATTAGAAGAAAATGGGTGCCTATCATTCCTCGATGTCCTAATAAAGAAGAAAGCGGATGGCACACTAGTTCACTCGGTCTACCGAAAGAAAACATACACAGACTGTACGTCAACGCCAACAGCTGCCATCAGCCAGCACAATGGAGATCCGTGCTCACTACCCTTGTCCGTGGAGCTCATCAGAGATGCGACAACGACAGTTTATCTACCGAGATTCAGCACCTGAAGAAAGTCTTCCAGAAAAATGTCTACACCGAAACACAGATTAGACGCGCTCTCAAGATGAGCAAGAAGAAGAAGGAGTAACTTCAGGAAGAAGAGAAGAAGGGCCGGGCTTTCCTGCTGTACTCAGGGCCGCCCACGGCAAAGATTGCCAGGATACTGGAGAGGAACAAGATAAAAATCATCTTCCGTCCTCCAGTAAAAGTCAGGAATATGCTGGGTTCAATGATGGACAACTTGGGTCTAAGAACACGTGGTGACTGCAGTAATTCCTGTGACTGTGGAAAACTATATATTGGACAGACGCAGCGTTGCATCATACAACACATCTCTGAACATGTGAGAAACGTTCGCCTCGGACAAAAGGAAAAATTCGCGGTAACGGAGCACAGCCTCACTGAAGAACATACCTTTCAATTCGAACAAACCAAGGTTCTGTGTTTCTGGGACTCTGTTATTGAAGAGGCAGTGGAGATACGAGTCAGTGATAACCTGGTCAACCGGGATAGCAGCTTCCAACTCAGCACTGCGTGGAACACAACATTAGTAACAATACAACGAGAGGGCACCGATGGAGGCAGGTCGATGGCAGGGGATGGAATAAACAGGCCGCACTGAGACGAGACGCCAGGATCCGGAGCCCGCGGCTGCCCTGGACCACGCGCCGCCGCACCGATTCCACTGGCGGCTGATTGACCTGCCCGGCGCCGAGGATGCAGAGATGCCCGTGGTCCAGCGCCTATAAAGACCCGGACGAGACGTGAACGCGACACAAGCACGCACGCGGCACTCGCACTGTGGTTGCCGAAGCGCGCTGACGCTCTATGCTGACGCTGCCGAGTCTAACCATTTGCTTGTGATTTCAGTGTCCACTCGCACGGGTTTACACAGTTGGCTACTCGCTTCGTTTGTCCTCGCTCACCATTGTCCTTCCGGAATTGATCTCAGCTTGCTAGGGCCTTTAGGGACTCGGGTGGGAAAGTGCACGTGTTGTGACCCGCTTATCAAAGAAAGCAAAATTGTCGTCGTTTTCTAAAAGAGCAAAGTTGTGTTAGGGGTCACGACATGGAGGAGGAGTCGAAACGAGAAGATCGCTTCGGCGAGACGCTGGGTGTGGAAGATGACCGTCCAAGGGAGGTTTCCCGGACGACGGCAGCATATGCGCATGTGCCCCTCCCCCCCCCCCCCCCCCCCTCCGATGAAGATTACGATCGATAGTGATGCGCGCGGACCCCGGATTGACATGGAAATTTCCGCGAATGTTCGCCGCCGCGCCCGCACACTCTCAGGACAGAGACGACGCACAGAGCCGCCGATCCCCCTGACAAAGGAAGAAACTGCCGCCCCCATCGCCAGGCTGGCCCCTCAGGAGAGTTGCAGTTACATACAACGTCTGGCCATGGGTTCATAAGAGGACTGGGAAAAAGTACTTTCGATACTCTGGTCCTTTGTGGGTTGCGACAGCCAAGCGTATGTCGCAGCCGCTATGACAGCTGCCAAGCCAGCAGTCGCATCGGCACCAGCCACGCTGGCTGCAGAAACCTCCACTCCCTCACCAGCGCCTGGTCTGGTAGCAGCAGACAAGCCTGCAGAAGCCGAGTAAACCTCGCGAAAGCGCCCAGCACCGGCCATAAAAGACACTCCCCCCCAGGCAAGTTCCTGTCGCGCCGGACGGAAGAAGAAGAGGGTGCGCTGCAGGACGCATCGCCGAGGGAACCCGAAAAACCTTCTTAGTCGCGCCCACCCGGCGCCACTCAGCGAGAGCCAGGGCGTCCGAACTGCTGACGCCGGAACAGGTCCAGGCTGTAAACCGGTGTCCAGATCTACTGCAAGTAGCCGAGACTGACGGGGATGGGGCAACGCCGACAACGGCGACGAAACCGCCCCGCCGCCAGCAGCCGATCACAGTGCATTGGCGCAGGAGAGCTATGGTGAGCTGCGAGTGAAGCTCTACTCGGTCGTAAAACCACGAAAGATGATCGCGGGAATCGACCCTTACAAGGTTAGAGCAGAATGCATTGAGGACCACGAGAAACTCATACAGCTCTGCGAAACCGAGAGGTGGCACTGATTCAAGCAGACTACTGAACAGCTGAAGCAGCTAAAGGTCGTCTTTCGCCACCTGCCGTTGAAGATGGAACCGGCGTTCCTACAGCGGCAGCTGGAGGAAATCGGCTTACAGACCCGCCATGTCGGGCTGATGCGGTAGCCCAGGACTCACAGCGACATCCCCTTGTTCCTAGTGGTATTGGTAGACAACGTTGACAACCGGAAAATTTTACAGGTGGACAACATTGCCGACTTCGACGTAAAAGTCGAACTAGTCCGTGCGAAAGGCAGGAGAGCCCAGTGCTTCAACTGCTAGCGCACTGATCATGTGGTAAAATATTGCAGGATGTCTGAGCGCTGCTGCAAGTGAGTCGAGCAGCACCTGTCACGGGACTGCCCGAAGAAGAAAGAAGACCCGCCGAAGTGCTGCAACTGCAACGGGGACCACGTCGCCTGCTACCGAGAATGCGCTGCCTTCAAGCGCGGGAAGCGCACCAGCCGCGTAAACCCTAGTCGCAGCTTTTGGACATCGCTAAGGGGAAGCCGACCGCCCATTCGAGAGGCCAGCGCCGCTCGCAGGAGGCCGCACCGGCACCGCAGCCGTCACAGCTGCCTTCGCCGGCGGCGCCGCCTGCAGTCGGGAAATCCGGCTTGCCGGCGCCCACGTCTGGGAGGAGGGTTGCCGCTCGCGCAGGGCGTTCCCAGCACGCCGCTCCGCTGCCGACTACGGGAAACATCGAAACTGAGTAAACTTTCCCGAAACAGCGAAGGAGGACTCCACCGAGCTGGCCGCGCTTCTGCGGTCGCTCAATCAGCTGATGATTCAGCTACCGGTGCTCGTGGGAGCGGTGACGGCGGCCCTCCAGGCCACCGCCGGGAGAAGTCAGCCTTAAAATGGATAACGACCATATTTATGGGTTTACCATATGCCCGTTCAACGCTAGGGACATCCACAGCCAGCAGGGTGAATGTCACCAATTCCTATGGGACGAGGCCGTCGACATCTACCTTGCGCAGGACACCTTCCTCAAACCCAGGGTCGACGTGCGAGCAGCAAATTTTTGTTGATACTGAGATGATGGAGCCACCCACAGGTCACTGCGCTACCACCGGATCCAAATGTCGGCGCTTAATGAGCTGGAGGCCACAGGAATGGCTGTCAACACCACCTCCGGAAAGATTCTTTTCGTGTCGGTGGACCGGCAGCCTGGCAGACCGCTAGATGAAGCGGACTTCGACTCCCTGCTGTCGTTGGAGGGGCGAGCTTTCATTGCCAGAGATTTCAGTGCGAATCACACTGAATGGAACTCGCGAACTGTCAACCACAGCGGGCGCCGACTCTCTCTTGCTGTTCACTGTAACGGCGCGATCACCCTTGGGGCTGTTTGATCCCACGATCTTCCCTATATGAAGACAACCGGAAGTGCTCGATATTGCTCTTATCAAGGGTATCCGGCAATTCGCGACCCCCGAGACGCGAAACGTCCTGCCCTCCGACCATGTACCAGTCATTTTTGGCCTCGGCGTGGTCGGAGCTTCTCTTCTAGAGATCCGTCCGAGCTATCGCAGGCTGGACACCGAGCGCTTTCGGTCAAAAACCCTCGAACTCCTCGAGGACGCGCCAAACTCCACAGAGGTAGGTGAAGACGCCCTTAGCATTCTTCACCCGAGAAATACTCTGAGCAGCAGATGAAGAGACACCGAGACATCGCCAAGGGCCATGAGACTTCTCGCGACAGCTAACGCGCCATGTTTTGGACGCGATCACCGAGAAGAACCGACTGTTTCGTGAATGGCAGCTCACTCGTCAACGAGGCACAAAGCGCCGCTTAAAACGCATGAAACGGGAAATAAAGGCAGCAGTCGAGCAACTCCGTAACCAGGAATGGGCAGACCTTGTGTCTACGCTCAATCCTGAGGATGGCAGTGCATGGAGAGTGTTAAAGTCCTTCCTACGCCGGCGACAGCGAATACCACCCTTACAGGTCGGGAACAACTTCGCCAGCGACCCGGACGCGAATGCTAGCGCTCTGGCTGACGCGTTCGCAGCGAACTTCACACCGGTGGCCGACGTCATCGACGAGGAGCACATACGGCGGGTCCACGAGCAACTACCAACCTTCCACTCCGCAAGGGAGGAAGGCGACGTCATCGAGCCGATAACGTAGGAAGAAGTTGCTGTACAGCCTCACTCGCTGAATCCCAAGAAGGCTGGAGGCAGCGATGGCGTCACAAACCTCCTGCTGAAGAACCTTCCTCCAGGATTACACTGGAAACTTGTCGATATTTTCAACGAGATCCTCCAATCAGATGTCTGCGCTCTGCATGGAAACACGCGGAGGTTGTGGTCATTCTGAAATCCGACAAGGACCCACGCCAGGCATCCAGCTACCGAGCCATCAGCCTACTCCCGTCCCTCTCGACGGTCGTCAGCGTCCTGCTAAACGCAGCATTTCTGCATGGAGGACGGGGTACTTTATCGCACGACACGAAATGGGTCACAGTTAGTAGTATCGCAGAGCTTTCATGACAAAGTGTTGAGGTAAGCACATGATTCGATTTTAGCAGTGAATTTAGGTCGAAGAGTAATGGAGAGAAGGGTAGCACAGGATTACTGGTGGATGACGCATAGGCAAGATGGGGACCGTTATGTGAAAAATTGTGTTTCGTGTCCCCGGAGAGTAGAACTTAACTACCAGATAATTAAACTACACAGGTTACCAGAAGCTGATAAACCATTCAAAATTGTAGGATTGGACATCCTAAGCCGCCTAGCGCCAACATCAGCAGGGAATCGTTATGTATTAATTATTAGTCGCCATTTTTATCGTTACATTTCCATGATAGCTTTACTGGGCCAGCAACCCAAGACAGTGGCTGCGGCACTAGTCAGCCAATGGATACTTCGGTTTAGGACATCTGAAAGCATAATCACGAATCAGGGCGAAAATATTATGTTGGAATTAATGCAGCAGCTATGCAGGCTGTTGTATATTAAGAAATTACGTACGAACTAACGGTCGCATAGAACAACTCCACAGAACAGTTGCAAACATGTTGAGCTTTTACATAAATTCCCAGAATAACAATTGGAACATCCTATTGGCCTACGTCGTCGCTGCATACAACTCGAAAGTTTATCAGAGCACAGGGTTATCCCAATATTAAGTAATGTTTTGGTGCAAGATGCAGTCACCCTTTGAGTTCTGCAGAGCTCCACCACAAGGAGACATCTTGCAAGAGACGGATTTCGCTAGGAGAGTGAAACTTAACTGGAGGCAAGTGCAGAGTATGAATACATAGGCTTTAGAGAAACAGGAAAAGACTCATGATGTGAAAGAAATGTTACCTGAGTACAGTTTGGGTTAATAGGTTATGTTAACAAATTCTTATGTGCTGAAGTGGAAAATAAAGAAGTTTGTCTAACGGTATGACGGCCCTTATGAGGTAATGAAGTTGATGGTGCCTGTTAACGTTAAACTGGAGCTCCCTACCCGCCCTTCGATAGTCCACGTAAGCCGAATTCGTCCATTTAAGGGGGATATGGACAATTTGCTTCGTGTGACCCCGGTTTCCATAGAAGGGGGGAGAGAAAGGACGGACGAGGAGGAGAAAAAGGGAAAAGCAAAGCGAAGGAAGCAGGAAAATATGACGAATCATCGATATATGCTGAGACCCAGAGCAGGGATGCGGCACTGACATTAGAATTTTCTTTCCCCACATGACCCACTTTCGTCCCCAGGATGGGAGAAGATGGAAGCACCATCCGGGAGGACAGTCGAGCCATGTAGGAGGAATGGAGCACAGAGTCTTATCGTGTTAGGCGTGTTGCGCTACGCGTGTGTGGGTCAAGCAGTTAAGGTACATCCAGTGTCGAGAGATGTCGTGTTTTCCAAGCAAACGGACGTGATTATGTCCGATCACCAGTGGACATTAAGGGTCAATTGTAGTATTTGGGCACTCTGGAATAAGATTCAGAGACTGGAAGAAACCTTTGGGAAACTGCACAGCATGATGAGTAAATAGTCAGGATATAATGATACGCAAGGAGAGTATCGTCTGTTACGATCGAAAGTTTCCAAAGCCACAGTAGCAACTCCGATAGTTGATCCCACGAATTAGATGGAGAAGAGGATGGTTAGGCGCAGATGACAGGACCCTAAAGAACGAGTTTGGAAGTTCGGAAGCAACCAAAAGGCAGTGAATTTGCACTCAGTGCAGCTCAGCAGTTTGGAAGGCGATGTGCTGAACAACATTTGGCAGTTTCGTGAGTTGGTCGCTACTCTAATGTCGCATATTAGGTCATCTGCCTAAACCACCAGTCGGGACTTACGTGTTATTGGTGATCGCTTGGACAATACCGATGCGCAGTTAATGATTACCGCATTACTATGCAATCTTGCTGACAGTTTGACGGATGATCGTATTGAAACTGCATAGTTGCAGGAAGCACTGTTACATGCCACGCATGGGCACTTTGCATACGCTCTACTACCACTGGAACGATTATTGGTGTCTTTGAAGGAAATCCAGACAGTGCCTTTGGGACTTATTAAACTGCCAAGGCAAGAGTACTTGACTATGCACTATCGAATGGCTACCGTTACAACCCAGCAAAGAGGGACTGACCTAGAAGGTAACGTACAAATAACACTAACATGTAGAGATTGCTATTTGGAGTGCTATGCAGTACACGTATACCCAGTAGCATCGGAGTGTTTCCTGAAGTGCTTCAGACTAAAGATGCAGGAGAACTTATCAGTGGCACCAGATAGACACAGTCATGCGTTAACGTCTACACAAGAGTTGCTTCGCTGTCGATCCGGACCGGTTACCATCAACCCTAAGGAGTTAGTGCATACAGTGCCGAAGTCTTGCGAGTTCGCGTTGTTTCGTTCCGAGTATGAGGTCGCGGAATGCCCTAGGGAAGTACTGTTGGAGGAGAGGGAATACTTCCAGCAGGTAGGACAGTACTAGTTATATTCAGTGACCGAGCCAACAGTCGTTATTTGTACATGTTACAAGAAGGGCAAGGTAGATGGCACACGAAGGTTGGTTCTGCAGGGTCAAGCATTAATACTCAATGGAACTCGTTGCGAGATATCTGGACCCATTTTCTGTTTACCAGCTACGATATTTGGAGCCATAGTCTTCAGTACGAATGGCTCTGAGCACCATGTGACTTAACTTCTGAGGTCATCAGTCGCCTAGAACTTAGAACTAATTAAACCTAACTAACCTAAGGACATCACACACATCCATGCCCGAGGCAAGATTCGAACCTGCGATCGTAGCGGTCGCTCGGTTCCAGACTGTAGCGCCTAGAACCGCACGGCCACTCCGGCCGGCAGTCTTCAGTACGGTTCATTCCTTAATTTACGTACCTCATCTACTGTCCTCGGTTTTTCCACACTAAAACCCTTTCGTTTCCTAACAACACCATTGACGAGGACGTGCTCACCTGTCTGGATCAGGCGATTGAAACCCAACATGGTCGTATTACCATGGAACATGTCCTAGAGGACATGAAAAGTTGCAAAAGTAAGTTGCCGCAGCAACTGGTCGTCACTGGTTCATCAACATCAAGTGCTTGCGTATTCCTTGCGGTGATTGGAGTTAAGTACACTCCTGGAAATGGAAAAAATAACACATTGACACCGGTGTGTCAGACCCACCATACTTGCTCCGGACACTGCGAGAGGGCTGTACAAGCAATGATCACACGCACGGCACAGCGGACACACCAGGAACCGCGGTGTTGGCCGTCGAATGGCGCTAGCTGCGCAGCATTTGTGCACCGCCGCCGTCAGTGTCAGCCAGTTTGCCGTGGCATACGGAGCTCCATCGCAGTCTTTAACACTGGTAGCATGCCGCGACAGCGTGGACGTGAACCGTATGTGCAGTTGACGGACTTTGAGCGAGGGCGTATAGTGGGCATGCGGGAGGCCGGGTGGACGTACCGCCGAATTGCTCAACACGTGGGGCGTGAGGTCTCCACAGTACACCGATGTTGTCGCCAGTGGTAGGCGGAAGGTGCACGTGCCCGTCGACCTGGGACCGGACCGCAGCGACGCACGGATGCACGCCAAGACCGTAGGATCCTACGCAGTGACGTAGGGGACCGCACCGCCACTTCCCAGCAAATTAGGGACACTGTTGCTCCTGGGGTATCGGCGAGGACCATTCGCAACCGTCTCCATGAAGCTGGGCTACGGTCCCGCGCACCGTTAGGCCGTCTTCCGCTCACGCCCCAACATCGTGCAGCCCGCCTCCAGTGGTGTCGCGACAGGCGTGAATGGAGGGACGAATGGAGACGTGTCGTCTTCAGCGATGAGAGTCGCTTCTGCCTTGGTGCCAATGATGGTCGTATGCGTGTTTGTCGCCGTGCAGGTGAGCGCCACAATCAGGACTGCATACGACCGAGGCACACAGGGCCAACACCCGGCATCATGGTGTGGGGAGCGATCTCCTACACTGGCCGTACACCACTGGTGATCGTCGAGGGGACACTGAATAGTGCACGGTACATCCAAACCGTCATCGAACCCATCGTTCTACCATTCCTAGACCGGCAAGGGAACTTGCTGTTCCAACAGGACAATGCACGTCCGCATGTATCCCGTGCCACCCAACGTGCTCTAGAAGGTGTAAGTCAACTACCCTGGCCAGCAAGATCTCCGGATCGGTCCCCCATTGAGCATGTTTGGGACTGGATGAAGCGTCGTCTCACGCGGTCTGCACGTCCAGCACGAACACTGGTCCAACTGAGGCGCCAGGTGGAAATGGCATGGCAAGCCGTTCCACAGGACTACATCCAGCATCTCTACGATCGTCTCCATGGGAGAATAGCAGCCTGCACTGCTGCGAAAGGTGGATATACACTGTACTAGTGCCGACATTGTGCATGCTCTGTTGCCTGTGTCTATGTGCCTGTGGTTCTGTCAGTGTGATCATGTGATGTATCTGACCCCAGGAATGTGTCAATAAAGTTTCCCCTTCCTGGGACAATGAATTCACGGTGTTCTTATTTCAATTTCCAGGAGTGTATTTCTTGCTCAAGAAAAGAGATGCCAAAATTCCACCCATCACAAGCTTCAGCCAACTGGTTCAAACTGATAAGAATACTACGCCCCCCGAGAAGGCAGTGTAGTGAGTGAACGATCGTGAAGACAAGCCGTCCGTTGTGGCTGAGCGGTTCCAGGCGCTTCAGTCGGGAACCGCGCGACCGCTACGGTCGCAGATTCGCATCCTGCCTCGGGCATGGATGTGTGTGATATCCTTAGGTTAGATCGATTTAAGTAGTTCTAAGTGCTAGGGGACTGATGACCTCAGATGTTAAGTCCCATAGTGCTCAGAGCATTTGAACCATGAAGGCATAAGCCAAGCGTGCTGAAGGACTCCAAGGGAAAATTGTGTATAAGAGGGAGAACTGTGGTAATTAGCAGTGACAAATCAGACTATATAGTTTCAAAGGAAGTGAACTGTTCTAACAACCCTACCACAACAAAGGTCAAAATTTAATAATGATTATGGTGTTGCTCACGCTGATAAATACTGCATTTTCGGGCAACAACAAAGTTATTATGTGGCAGGTGTCATTAGAGCACAGTTCATAAAGTCATTTCATGTAATAATGAAACAATTAGGCACTCATCTTTTCGTGTTTCCCACGCTAGTCTCGTTGTAAAATAATGGCTCAATCGTTGAAAATCTAGGTGGCGATAATTCCAAGCTCGGATGCAAAGAGGCCTAGGTTTTATTCTGCTATATTCAAAAGTTTTATAGTTGTGTTTCACAAACCATTTTCGAAGATTAAACCTTAGAATGTTAGCACAATGGTGATGTAAAAAAATAATCAGCACTCCGAATTCAAGTTACACTTCTTTTTTATTGCTTTTTCTGTAATATCACGTAACACACAAAACTTCAGTTCACAATACAAAACATACTTGAAAACATCTTCCTCACTGTTAAAGTTCACATTTTATAAGCTTACTACAATACGCGTCTTTCCAAAATGACGTCCAAGACTTGACTCTCTCAAGGTCCGACTCTCTAACTAATAACCGCTTACGCGCCCAAAAATCAGAGTTACAAGTACGTCAAAGATCATAGTGACAAAAGAAAGAATACACATAAGAATAATATCATTGCTATATAAACATATCGATGTATCAAAGTATCTCTACTTTAATGAAATCAAATCTGAATGTTGTCTCAGAAATATGTTAACTACTTTACAGAAACACAGTAGAATATTGCTGGTATCGAGAGTTTCGGGTGAGCTGCCGTAATGGTTACGTAATTCAAGTACCATTACACTGTGTAAATATCGTACAAGTCTAGTACTGGTAGAGGGTTCAAATCCATGTACATAGCGTCGAGTGTAAATAGACGTAAAGGGATAATGCGGGAAAGCATACTTTCCGTTGAACGGGGGAGCGTAGAGAGTCGGATGATTAGCGAGATTAAATTACTTATACATTATTAAAGTTAATCATAATGTGAAGCAATGTAGGGAGTCAGAACCCGTATGTTTGTTCCATTCTGTTGCTACTAGTTCAATGGCATGATTTTGTGAAGTAAGTGGGTCTGCAGAGCTCCGAGTTAAGCAACACGAAGGACAACACCGTCTGACTGGCCACCTCGCCGCACACCAAGGTGTCAACATCAAGGGCAGTAATCGAGTCAGTTACGCCACTCGAGTAACACCAGAGCATTCCATCGACCTGCTGGGGAAGAAGAACTGGACATCAGTGGCAGAAAGCCATATTTGCCGGCAGAAGTGGCCGTGCGGTTAAAGGCGCTGCAGTCTGGACCCGCAAGACCGCTACGGTCGCAGGTTCGAATCCTGCCTCGGGCATGGATGTTTGTGATGTCCTTAGGTTAGTTAGGTTAAACTAGTTCTAAGTTCTAGGGGACTAATGACCTCAGCAGTTGAGTCCCATAGTGCTCAGAGCCATTTTTTGAAAGCCATATTTAAGGACCGGCAACCAGATAGTCATCGTCGTCCGTCGTGTGGCGTTGAAGTGACACAGAGCCTGAGTCACTTAGTGCCGCCATCAGTTCGGAGTCGTCAAGGTCATCGCAGTCATTACATCACCGTCGTAACGCAGGTCGTCGCCTAGGACGCGGCAGAGTGCGCCGCCCTGGTAACTACCGTCGGACGCCCTCAACGGGTAGCCGCCTGTCATGGGAGTCATTGTTTGGGTTGCGTTGTGGCAACGCACTATCGCCATCACGCTGGGACGCTGCCTCCACAAACGCAGTCACTGGGGCCGGAGCCGGGGACCCTGGCCCACCGACGCCAGAAAGCCGCAGCCGGGGATGGTTGCTGAGATAGGACACTGACGTGTCCTGCTGCCACGCTCCCCTGCCTCCACCACAACATAGACCTGCGGTGCGTGATTCCAGCAGCCGCAGTACAACCTAGCAAGGCAGCGGGCGGGCGCGTGAGCAACCTCGCCCAGAGGACCCATAGCCAATGTATTACAGATGTGCAATAAATGTTGTTATTGTGTCATCAGGGGCCATCCGTGGACACACCCCACCATCCTCTTCCTCATGCCCACTAGAGAGCCCATTGCACGGGCGACGGGCAATGGAGTCCCGTGTATGTTAACATGGCCCGTTTACACTACGATCAAAGTATGAAAATGTAGCACTAGTTATAGCTACTAACAATATTAACAAATCATTCAGTAACACACTTAAATAAATACATATGACAGAAACAGAAAAAGCAGTGAGTAACAAATGTGCAATACAGCAAGTTTTTGCCTTTATATTTGAAACGTGCAGATTCATGGTGCTGATAGAACTAATAGGGGAGAAGTTATCTTAATGTTTATTTACTGATTATCGAAATGCCTGCTGGTGGCTCTTTCACACAAGGGGTAAATATGTGGTCTCCAACGAGAATAGAACAGAAAATTAACGCACTCTTCTTCTTGAATGGCGAACACTTTACCGCTGAGGTAGCATACTACATCGGCCAAAAGCGCCCCCTTAATGTCCTAATGACAGTCAAGACAGAGAATTCAAAACGTAAATGGCGAAGTAAGTACGTTAAGGCAAGCTTCCTGGACTCAAAGCTATAAATTTGCTATCTCTGTCATCCCATAACTGACAGTAATTCAGAATATTTAATCTACATGACAAGGAAATACCGAGTGAATTTACCGGGATAGTTCTCATACAAACAAGGACGTAAATCGACACTAACATAATTGCCAAACATGTTCTATAATGTTGTCAATTCTCCACTAGATCAGATACAGGCAGAATACGTTTGCTCAGTCGATGTAAATCTTGAGCTGGATGGCACCTGGTTAACTTGCCCTTCGAAGACGCAGTGTCACTGAATGTCTCTACATTTACTGGGGCAGAAATAACTCGTGCAGGACAATGAGTCTTATTCACATCCCTATAACTGTGACTTTGGTCTAAAATGCAGTTACAATAAATATCCAGTCTACCAACTACATCTCGAACAGAATAAATAAAGAGCACGGAAGCTTCACAGGTTCTCCACTTCTGTAGATGTTGTACGTGTTTATGTTTTTCTGCCTCAAAAAACCTGATAAATGTAAAACTCATTCACTAGAAGTGATTCTTATTTTCAGCATACCTAGGCATAATTTACAATATGAGAAAGTAACAATCATTTTATGTCATATACTTAAAAACAGTTTTTCTTATGAATGCTTGCATAGGTACCAGGTCTAATACATAATGAGATATGAAAACACAACGCCGTTTGTGGTTGTTCACGTTTGGTAATCACATGTCGTATGCTGCGAGCAACATATACTTTCAAATCACGAAGGAAATTGTGCAACGGAAAAGCTGCGAAGAGAATTAAACAAGTGACTTACGGCAGTGGAAGTTCTATTCCAAATTCTTATAACATCAAAGAACAAGCAGCTGTGATGAGAATGTGAAACAAGGAAGGAAAATGCCATCAGTAATTTTTCGAATACGTCATTCTTAAGTAAAACTGTCGTTCATTCTGTAAAAACCAAAAGGAAGAAAAGCATCGTTAATCGTACCATTACAAAATAACTGCTGGTGGTGCTTTGTAACAGCGAAAAGCGCCTCACTAATGATATTTATATTTTCAGACAGCTTAACACAGAGAAGAACCAAAGTACCAACAAGAGAAGAGGTCGTTGTAGTTGAGCGTAGGACGGAATTCCTATGCAGTGACTCGCAGTTGGCGTATTTTGCTCGCTCTTTATTTCTCGGGTGTTTCACACTGACTACCCGTCTAACCTATCACGACATTCACGTGTTAATTATCAAGGTGTAATTATTGAAACAAACTGCTATTTTATGTACTGGGGCACTTGTCAGCGGATCTGACTCAATGGACAATGCTAATTATAATTTCATTTCATTGTGGAGACTACTGGGAAGGCTTAATAATTGTTTCAAAGTAGTCACTACGTACGTCAACCTGTATCCTGAGGGAACAGTTCATCGGTCCTTGCTTAAGTGACAAATTGAGGATCGCATGAATAAGGGAAAACAAGAAAGACAAATAGATTTGAAGACTTGACACCTCGGTCTTTACATCACCATGGAATAACTTGAAAAAGTGAAAAAACTGTAAGGCAACGAATTTAGATGATGTCATGTTGATGAAATAAACTAAACATTTCCAGATGAAACCTAAATCATATCCTCCGTAACTATTTTCGTTTTGAAATTGCCCTACACAGCTAACAAAGGCCAAATACGTATAACTGAAATCTCTTCCTATCGTTGTAAAGACGTCGGTAACACAAGGTCCCAATGGAGAGTGTCCGCCACTCGATACGTTCATCATCCCAGTCCCGGCGCGATGCAGTCACCAACTAGCACCGTACAGTTTCGTCCAAATGCTCACCAGTAGAATTGTTTCAGGAAGAGAGTCAAAAAGATAGGATAAAAAAAGTCCATAGATCACGGCAGAAAATGAAAAATGTCGTTTTCAACAGAATAAGTACGGTTGAATATTACTTTAATAACCTTAATTATATAACGTCAGTCCTGAGGGATGCAGGACACGGTGACTATTTTTGATAGTATATTGGTTTACGAAGTCCCACGTTTGGGGGCAGTAGCACGTTCTACGTGCGGGCGTGGAGTTACTTCAGCAATTTCCTGAAACTATATCTTACAAAGAGGATCAGCAATAAGTCGCTCTTTGACAGAGTCGAAACTCTGCGGAAATAAGTGGACACTTCCACGGTCCAGTCAAATTAATGTCACCACCGCCTGTGTTCGAAGTAAACATGTATTAACCACTCAGATACGGCTGATGGGAGCACTAGCAGTGGAAGGTGTATAAAGCATGTCGGGGAAGCAGGAAATAGGGCAGTCGTTGTCGTTCTGTCGTAACGGGGCGGTTATCTGACCTCAAAATGGGTATGATAACTGAAATGGAATTATTTTCGAAACGGTCACATGGCAAATGGCGCTATGCAAAACCGGCGCTGAGGCAACTACAGTACATCACAGGCCATAGGTGACGGAGGTGAATAACGGCGGCAGAGATGTGTACAGGTAAATAGACTTGCAACTGCTGAACGACTGAACACACAGACGAACCAAGGGTCTACCTACGGTGTCTCCTCAACGATCGTTCAGTGACCGTTGCAACGTATGGGCTTCTGCAGCAGGTGCCTGATTCATACATATGAGCGTACTGCTGTTCTTGGGCGATGAAGGCTTGATATTTGACAATACCGCAACTGGACGTCTGCTGTTTGGCGACAGGTGACTTTTTCAGATGAATCACGTTTCATGCCTCATTGGACTGAAAATAAATACCCTACGACAAACGTCAGCAGGGTCCATGCCAAAGGAAGGAGCGTCATGGTCTGGGGCTAGTCATTCAGGAAGGTAGAAGGGATCAACACAGGTATATATCTATCCTTGGAGACCATGTCTATCCCTACATGCAGTTTGTTTTTCCTCAGCACGCTGTCTTCTACCAGCAGGACAATGCAACGTGTCACGCAGTTCGCAGTACGTGTACCCGGTTTGAAGAGCACCAAGGTGAGCTTACTGTGCTCCCCTGGCCACCAAACTCCCAGCTTTTAAACCATGCCGAGAATCTGTGGGATCACCTCGATCAGGCTTTTCCCATCACGAATCCTCAACCGTGATATCTAGTGCAGCTGGCCACGGCACTTGAGTAAACATGGTTCCACATTCCTATAGGTATCTTCCAGAATCTCACTGACTCTCTTCCTTCACGTCTCGCAGTAATCCACACTGTAAAAGGTGGTTATTCAGCCTTTTTCCAGGTGGTCATATTGATGTGACTGGACAGTGTTGTTTTTCTTAGGTGCTAACACTCAATAGTTTCCAAGAAAATTCCAGTCAGAATATTGAAGCTACCGCATTAGTTCGCACTCAGGGTGTTATACAGACCGGGTTTGTAGCGTTGTGCCTAACAGCAAAGGTTAGAATTTTTGCGCTCCGTCTTCAAATCGAGTCTTATGTTGATATCTTTTCCTTTTTGTTGTCGCGGGAGTATGTGACATCAATGCCATCAAAATTTTTGACATCGAGAAATGCAATGAAATTATTTCAAAAAATTATCATGCAAAATATTATTAAATGTAGATTTTATCATCACAAATCTCATATACCCTCAGGTAACTAAAAGTAATTGAAAATGAGAACCATGTACATTCTAGTACGCCAAATTTTGCTTTGATTTTTATTTTTATACGAGCAAAAGAAACTGTGTGTTCCCCGTGGTGATACCTATCATAGAGACGATGAAAGTGTAAGAAATCAAATCACCATTGGCAACTTGCAGTTACACATAAGCCATAGTCACGTTCCTCAATGTGATTATCATTAGGAAAAACAACTTAATTTACGCTTAAAATACCTCTCTATCTGTCGATAATTACACAGTAAACCAAACATATCAAAACATTTTCTAAAAAACTGGAGCCTGCAATTGATTGCCAATCCAGGCGTAGATATACTGATTTCATTGCATCTACTTGTGAGTTCCGTGTGCTGTGTGAGGAGAATAGCGCTCTTCTGCAACGGGTGAATACAATTCATCAACTGTCAGTAAAAGCATACGTCGTTTTGTTGAGAGAATGGTATATAGTTTGGCGGAATTACTTTTTGTGAACACTTCGATACTCGGATTTCGTCGATAATCTGGACATCATATAAAGAGGGATAAGCTTCGGCCATGCCACGAATCAATATTGTACAAAAATGCCTCATTTTAATGTAAGGTCACAAAACTTTATCGAAAAACTTATGATAAGAGTGTTTTGTGACCTTTTCAGATTTTGTGGCTGGTGTGGACACATGTATGGTTTATGTCTTGGTGGACTCGAGGACCAAATTTGCTAGTGACTTCCTAGTGAAAACAAAAACTTTTAGTAACAGTTTTTCGGAAACTGTTAATCTGTACTGGTCTCCGCGCACAAGTACAAAACAGCTGTGGCGATGGAGGACCCAAGTGACAAGAGGAGGGTCCACTCAAGATAAATATAAAATAATCGATCCGTAAGTGATCAATCGGTTTACAGAGATGATTACTTGACGAGCACTGTCTCAGGAGCCAGAGATGTGCAGCTACAATGCGGTCAGAAAGTTTTGAGTTCAAAGCCTCAGTCAGACACCTGATGCGATTCATTAAAGGGAAGCACAGAATTCGGCTGCATTGTATCACCAAATACATCATCATCAATGACAAGCTTGGCTTTGATGAATTATTGGAAACAACAACATTATTTCAAAAAATGGTTCAAATGGCTCTGAACACTATGGCACTTAACATCTGAGGTCATCAGTCCCCTAGAACTTAGAACTACATCAACCTAACTAAACTAAGGACATCACACACATCCACGCCCGAGGCAGGATTCGAACCTGCGGCCGTAGCAGTCGCTTGGTTCCGGACTGAAGCGCCTAGAACCTCTCGGCCACCCCGGCTGGCCAACATTCTTTCAGCTTTAGTCCTCAACTATGTATAATTTTTAGTTTCAACTCAGATTTAGTTCTATGTGTGGATCAAACAAAACGTATCACATCTCTAATAAGAGAATATTACCATTCTGAGGCGAGAAAGTTACAGAAATAGCAGACGACATATGAAAAGAAACAAATCTGTCGTCAGCCTTTGTGAAAAGTCTTACAACCTTACATATAAAAGAAAGGGAAAAAGAGGACAAGTGCGAAGATACCTCACGCTCTGAGAGTTCTTTATAAACCAAGTTATGTATATAGATGATAATAACAAGAATCTTGTGTAGCTCAATGGCGGCGACTTGTATGTCCCCAACGTACCCCAGTTATTCAACTGGAGAAAGGGAACTTGAAGTTTAACTGGGAATCCAAACCAAGTGTTGTTTCTGGCGGCTCCTCATGTCGCTAAGAGGGGAGGGCTTCATTAAAACGTAGACTGAAATATCCATAGTACCACCGACATTCAGTGCTACCAACTCTTTGTTATCGGGCACAAGATTTACTTCTAGAATACCACGTCCTACATGTATATGCATAATTCACAAGTAGATTTTTATGAATGAGTGTGGGAGTATCAAAAGATGTGACACATATGATCGTATCTTTTAATGGCATTGGCTTGGAATCTCATATTACCTCTAACCGTTCCTGAAAGAAAGGGCTTTAAGAGTTTGACAGACAGACAGACTGTCAGGCAGACGGACACAAAGTATCCTGTAGTGGTCCCATTTTTACCGGCAACTTGGAGTTATTTCTGTACGTAATTGACTCGTAGAATGTGCAAAGCTATCCCTCAATATAATATGGTCTGGTTATCGATGAAGTCGCAAAACCGACGCAATCAATTAAAGTGATTCCGTCACAGTTTATGCCTTTCTATCTACCCTAAGATGTATAATTTTACTACTGGATGAAGAATTACATTATCCGACCACAGCAGTGCCCTAGTCTTTTCGCTCAGCAAAAGGAATTCACAAGCAGAATCTATTAAGTGTGTAAGATATACTGCAGGAACCGTCGTCAATTGTAGGCTCCTGTTTTGGAGAAAATGATTTTACATGCTTGGTTTGCCGCGAAATTATCGCCAGATTGCGAGGTATTTAGAACGCCAACAAAGCTGCTTTTCTTAATGATAATCACATTAAAGAATGCGACTGTGACAAATGTGCCTTCGCACGTTGCTGATGGTGCTTGATTTTTTACGCTTTGAACGTTTTTCTTATGGGTATCACCCTGGGGAAGGCACTGGTTCTATTGCAGTATAAAAGTGAAAATCTAAACAGAATTTGACGAACTGGAATCTGTATGTTTTTCATTTTCAGTTACTGTTACTTAAATATTGTAGTACAATGTATGTAATGTTAAAATTTAATTTTAACAATACTTAAAATTCTTATTTATTTTATTAGTAATTCCATAGCTTTCTTCTGTGTCAGAGAAATTTTAATGTCATTGAGGTCGCATCCTTCCGCCACAACCAAAAGAAAATCATATCAAGATAAGATTAGATTTGAACATGGAGCGCAAGATTTCGAACCTTTGCTTGTAGTTTCTACACTAACAAGTCGGTCAGTTATAGCACCGCGTGTGCTAAATGATGCAGTAGTATCAAGACATTGCCTATCTTTTTCTTGAAAACTATTGAGTGTTCGCAACTAAGACAAATTAAGTGTACGTTTATTTTCACTTTTCTTTCACCATGCGAAGTTTCGACTGTGTCATAGAGCATCTTATAGCGCATCTTCCTTGTAAGATATTATCTCAAGAAACTGCTGATGTAAGTCCACGCTCATACACAGTAGCCGGCCGAAGTGGCCGTGCGGTTAAAGGCGCTGCAGTCTGGAACCGCAAGACCGCTACGGTCGCAGGTTCGAATCCTGCCTCGGGCATGGATGTTTGTGATGTCCTTAGGTTAGTTAGGTTTAACTAGTTCTAAGTTCTAGGGGACTAATGACCTCAGCAGTTGAGTCCCATAGTGCTCAGAGCCATTTGAACCATTTGAACCATACACAGTACACGAAGTTCTTGCAGTATTTCCACACCAAGAACATAGCTCTGCCAGTTCCTATGGGCCCCAAATGTCGGTCTTGAGAAACAAGTATACAATCGAAATTAATTAACATGTCCGGCATACCTCAGGACTACTTTTATGTAATTCGGGTTGTTAAAGTAAGAGCGAACATTATTGTTTCCGTAGAAACTGACATGTTTCCCTTTCCGTTGTGACTTGTAGACATTTTATTCTCCCTTTTAGACTCTTCCTGAAATTATATCTTTGCCGAGAATTTCTATAGAACTGTAGGGTGCTAGTTGGTGACTACGTCGTACCAGGACAGACTCGTGCTACTGTATAGTAACATTGTTGTGTTTGTGAAGTAATTACTTTAATTACTTACCGAGTACTATTCTCTAAGCTGTTCTGGATCGATGGATCAAGCACAAGGAAACACGGATCTGAGCTGAACTATTATAGACGACGTATTTAGCCAGTGCGTATTGATAGTGACGTAACCATTGAGACAATACTGCCCTAGTTGAACTATTTTCAAGCGGTTATTCCAACTGTTACCATTATTTCCGTGGTAGAAGTGATGAGTGACTTTACATTTAGGATCACCTAGTGGGAATGCCACAAGCCAGCATCTGAAGAGGCTTATATTTTGTAAATATAAAATTTAAGTTGAGATATAAAGTGGTGGAGGCGCCTGGGACTTATTTTGAATTTTTTCTTTTGGATTTTTCATCTGTCTTAGTGTCCGGCTATAAGGCTTTTGGCAGTCACTCATTACCAATCGACGTTTGAACATTTTGAAGCTCTTACAATTAAAAAGGACGTAAAACAAACTTTCATTAGTTAAAAAATAAATGATAGTTCCTGAGTTATCATGTACCCACGACAGTCTTTCAGTAACTAAATTCTAAAAGGAAAGAACTTGAAAAGGAAGCATAAGTTATAGCTCTGATATTTAGTAAGTAGCGTTAGTACCCAGAAGGCAGCAATTAGATATAGACATCTGAATTCAGAATAGTTAAATCAGAGAAGATCATTTTCAAAGATTAGCGTCTTATGGCTTAAAACATTAAAACACTTTCGTAACATGTTGACATTAAAATATTACGATAAATTAAATACTAGAGTTGACGTGAAAATTTCTAAAATGTTTAGCAAAAGAATGAACTAATATTTATCTAAAGATTATATTAGGAAGAACCCTGGAGATACTAAAAGGTATCAGATAGATTATATAATGGTAAGACAGAGATTTAGGAACCAGGTTTTAAATTGTAAGACATTTCCAGGGGCAGATGTGGACTCTGACCACAATCTATTGGTTATGACCTGTAGATTAAAACTGAAGAAACTGCAAAAAGGTGGGAATTTAAGGAGATGGGACCTGGATAAACTGAAAGAACCAGAGGTTGTACAAAGTTTCAGGGAGAGCATAAGGGAACAATTGACAGGAATGGGGGAAAGAAATACAGTAGAAGAAGAATGGGTAGCTTTGAGGGATGAAGTAGT
The DNA here is from genome assembly GCF_023898315.1 of Schistocerca nitens. NCBI lineage: Eukaryota > Metazoa > Arthropoda > Insecta > Orthoptera > Acrididae > Schistocerca > Schistocerca nitens. The sequence continues at coordinate 352,826,152 of NC_064616.1, forward strand.
GAAGGCAGCAGAGGATCAAGTAGGTAAAAAGACGAGGGCTAGTAGAAATCCTTGGGTAACAGAAGAAATATTGAATTTAATTGATGAAAGGAGAAAATATAAAAATGCATTAAATGAAGCAGGCAAAAAGGAATACAAACGTCTCAAAAATGAGATCGACAGGAAGTGCAAAATGGCTAAGCAGGGATGGCTAGAGGACAAATGTGAGGATGTAGAGGCTTATCTCACTAGGGGTAAGATAGATACTGCCTACAGGAAAATTAAAGAGACCTTTGGAGATAAGAGAACCACTTGTATGAACATCATGAGCTCAGATGGAAACCCAGTTCTAAGCAAAGAAGGGAAAGCAGAAAGGTGGAAGGAGTATATAGAGGGTCTATACAAGGGCGATGTACTTGAGGACAATATTATGGAAATGGAAGAGGATGTAGATGAAGATGAAATGGGAGATACGATACTGCGTGAAGAGTTTGACAGAGCACTGAAAGACCTGAGTCGAAACAAGGCCCCCGGAGTAGACAACATTCCATTGGAACTACTGACGGCCTTGGGAGAGCCAGTCCTGACAAAACTCTACCATCTGGTGAGCAAGATGTATGAAACAGGTGAAATACCCACAGACTTCAAGAAGAATATAATAATTCCAATCCCAAAGAAAGCAGGTGTTGACAGATGTGAGAATTACAGAACAATCAGTTTAATAAGCCACAGCTGCAAAATACTAACACGAATTCTTTACAGACGAATGGAAAAACTAGTAGAAGCCGACCTCGGGGAAGATCAGTTTGGATTCCGTAGAAATGTTGGAACACGTGAGGCAATACTGACCTTACGACTTATCTTAGAAGAAAGATTAAGGAAAGGCAAACCTACATTTCTAGCATTTGTAGACTTAGAGAAAGCTTTTGACAATGTTGACTGGAATACTCTTTTTCAAATTCTAAAGGTGGCAGGGGTAAAATACAGGGAGCGAAAGGCTATTTACAATTTGTACAGAAACCAGATGGCAGTTATAAGAGTCGAGGGACATGAAAGGGAAGCAGCGGTTGGGAAGGGAGTAAGACAGGGTTGTAGCCTCTCCCCGATGTTATTCAATCTGTATATTGAGCAAGCAGTAAAGGAAACAAAAGAAAAATTCGGAGTAGGTATTAAAATCCATGGAGAAGAAATAAAAACTTTGAGGTTCGCCGATGACATTGTAATTCTGTCAGAGACAGCAAAGGACTTGGAAGAGCAGTTGAACGGAATGGATGGTGTCTTGAAGGGAGGATATAAGATGAACATCAACAAAAGCAAAACGAGGATAATGGAATGTAGTCGAATTAAGTCGGGTGATGTTGAGGGTATTAGATTAGGAAATGAGACACTTAAAGTAGTAAAGGAGTTTTGCTATTTGGGGAGCAAAATAACTGATGATGGTCGAAGTAGAGAGGATATAAAATGTAGACTGGCAATGGCAAGGAAAGCGTTTCTGAAGAAGAGAAATTTGTTAACATCGAGTATAGATTTAAGTGTCAGGAAGTCTTTTCTGAAAGTATTTGTATGGAGTGTAGCCATGTATGGAAGTGAAACATGGACGATAAATAGTTTGGACAAGAAGAGAATAGAAGCTTTCGAAATGTGGTGCTACAGAAGAATGCTGAAGATTAGATGGGTAGATCACATAACTAATGAGGAGGTACTGAATAGGATTGGGGAGAAGAGGAGTTTGTGGCACAACTTGACCAGAAGAAGGGATCGGTTGGTAGGACATGTTCTGAGGCATCAAGGGATCACCAATTTAGTATTGGAGGGCAGCGTGGAGGGTAAAAATCGTAGGGGGAGACCAAGAGATGCATACACTAAGCAGATTCAGAAGGATGTAGGTTGCAGTAGGTACTGGGAGATGAAGAAGCTTGCACAGGATAGAGTAGCATGGAGAGCTGCATCAAACCAGTCTCAGGACTGAAGACCACAACAACATATATTAAACGTTCATAAATACTAGTATAGGTGGTGCCTAAGGCAGTTTACTTACGTTGTCTTAGTAACAATTTATATCTCTGGAACTGGACGTAAGACTATATTATGAAAATACCTGAATTCTGAAACGCTTCAAGAATTTGTAAGTAAGTGATGCTATATGCCTTAACTATCACGATACGTAATAAGTGATGCTATAGGTCTTAACTATCACGATACTATCATACATTAATTTGGGAAAAGATATTCTAGTTATTTAGTGGAATATTGCTATGTGCTGGCTTACTTAGCTGTACGATAGATATATTGAGAGAATTCTTCACGAAACAAAATTAGGGATACTGAAGATTCTGAATAATTTAAAGGCTACAACTTAATAATAGTTACTATGTTATTAACAGTTGAATAGTAATTCAACCTATATTGAAGCATCACGGACGAGTGTTACGGTCAAGCAGACGGTTCATTAATAGTGAGTTGACTTGCGCACTAGTTCCATTATAAGTAGATTTTTTTGGTGAATAAGCATAAACTAAATAATATCGATTTAATCAAAGGCGTGCTATAGTGTTTGAAGGAAGAATTACCAATTCGATCAAGCATACGATTACTTACTGGTCACATCGTTACTCGTACAGTGTTTCTAGGTACCTGTGTTCTTCTGGGAGGCTGGATATAATTCTACTGCACATCTCCACAAGTAATTACCAATTTAAGGTAATTTATACATTTTTTCTCGATTTTCTCGTGTACGGGGACGGAGAGGTGGCTGAACTTTTTAACAGGGCTTGTTACGTGGACGCTCGCAGGCCACAATTGCGGCACAGTGTAGCTTCTTCAATCGTAGTGTCCAGCGGGTGGTGGCGTGGCAGTCTCTCGACCATCCATGAGCCGATGGTTTCAGTGCATGAAGGTCTAGCGAACGTGCCAGCCAGAGCAACAGTACAGCACATTCTGTACCGAGATATGTCAGCACAATAGGGGCAACTTGAAAGATAACGTCTCCGAAATCTTTAATATGGGCTCAGTCACTGACCTTCACATGTCTGATATTTAACGGTTGCTATCCAAATTACTAGCAGTGCGGACTAGAGATGTATGTACACAGTGCCATCCCATAACTTCAAGCCAGGTGCTGGGCCCATACGACAACGGAGAATGCACTCTGGCACCGTCCGATTTCCTCGAACCCTGCACACTCGGATACGTGCATCGTGATGCCGCAAGCAGATGCGGAACTCATTGAACCACTACTGTGTCCAGTGTTGTGGTAAAGCGCCACTGCCACCGCTCCTCTCTGCTACCACGTTAAGTAAATCCACAGCAGTTTTCTCCCCATCAACGTCACTGGGGTTGCAGACATCATCGTACAGACAGAGTGGATACTTGTCTAACTCCAAACACGTCCAGTTCCTGACTCTCAAGGGTGACGCGCCTACTCTTCGTTTACAGTTTCATCAAATTTATGATATACGCAGAGTTTGGCCAGAAATGAAAGTAGCAGAAGTGGGAGCTTTAGATGGCCAAGAGTTCAGAAAAAAACGGCAGTACTGGCGCGGGTCGAAGGAGGCATGAGCCATTTATGTTACCTTAGTGTCCAGGTAGCGGTTGGTGCACTGAAAAGAATACAGAATGGTAACCGTAGAGCAGCGGGGTCGAAGTACTAGATGGAACCTTTTCCTTTATTTTTTTATTTTCAATTTTTACTTTACTTACACCACAAATAACCGCAAATAATGCTCAGTATACTATATACATCAATATTTTCACAGAAAATATAGGACAGAAAGGCAATGGAAAACAGGGAATTATAAATAAATTTCCAGGTACGGAATGTAGGGCGTACACGAGAACTCAGCAGATAAAATTAGATACTGTTATTATTTTACATTGATGATTTGCACGTGGAGGGGTGATATTCATTGTCGAAACAGGTGGATTAGTAAAACCTGAATGGATAAAGGGATCCGTCAATAGACCACATTCTGAGATATCAAGGAACGCTAATTTAGTATTAGGGGGAAGTGTGCGGGTTAAAAATCGTAGAGGGAGACCAAGAGATGAATACACTAAGCAGATGCAGAAGGATGTAGGTTGCAGTAGTTATTCGAAGATAAAGAGGCTTGCACGGGATAGAGCAGCATGGAAAGCTGTATCAAACCAGTCTTCGGACTGAAGACCACAAAACAAATGGTGGCGTTATTGCTACCTACTTTGTGTGGTTGCTCTGAAGTGCTAATCATGTTCATATGCAAGATGTGATACACTTCAAGCTGATTTGGTGTTTCTTTTATGCCACAGTCATGGTGCTGCTATTTTGATGGGCACCTGTGTAGTGTCTGTGTGATCTATGTAGTTACAACCCCTTAAATCATGGGGTAAATCCCATGCACGAGACCCATAACATACAGTACACTCCTCACCACGTCCAGGCTGGATTTTTACTGCGGCAAACTCCCACTAGTTTGTTGCCGTAAGAAAATATGAGTGTATATATAACTAATTAGTTTATAGCCTTTGCTTGTGGACGTTAGTGATCTTTTGTTTCATGTTCCTATCTGCTTGGAATCAGCGAAGCTAGTTAGTCGTATTACGTAGAAGAACTGAAGTAAAGATAGTGGTGTTGCATGAATGGCTGGGAGACCCCGAAGACCAGGTTCATCTGCCTAATTGGAAAGGTTTCTCCTACCCTTAACGCCTATAGGCACCTTCCCTTCGATAAGTTTGAGCTGTGCTTGTAAGTGTATCTGTTAAGTGGAGGTGACTGCAGTGGGTGTGTCTGTGTAGTGGAGTGCCATATTCATGTTGGAGATGATGACGGAAGGGAGAGGGTGAAACCCAGTGCCGGCATACAGACTACTATTCTCGAAAATCACCAAGGTGGCTGCCGAGTGTAACGGCAACATTCGACAGACGTATCATTACCAACTTTTTCGCATGCCTTTACTTTATGAGACAATGCGGAGAAGTTTGGAATATAATTCAGGACATTGGTACAAAGACTGATGATCAAAAAGTATACGTCACCACAACTTGTCGGCTAAATATTGGCATTGAAAATTTCATCCACCAACAGTAATCAAACCCGCTTACCTTCGAGTAGAGCGCTACCGCATAGGTACGAGTTAGCGACCTCGGCTTCGGTGACGGGTCTACTGTAATTGTAGCGAAGGTATTTTAAGTGTGTTCTCTACCTTCCAAAGCTCAAAATATTAATGCGTCTCTGTGTAAATGGCAGATGACAACTGTACATTCGGACGTTTAAGGAGCAACATAGTACAACCAACTCTGATCATAGTTAGACCCCTGCGAGTGCCCACCGACATTAAACACCAAATAGTATGTCAGTCCTGTGGATTGTCAGAGCATTCTGGTGACCTCTGAGGGCTCCTGAACTACTCAGCCATATGGCCAGCGAGACTTCGTAGGATTAGCGTTATGTTGAACTAAATGATACACTGTGCATAGGTCATGCGTGTCTGGGTTGCAGATGAATTCTTACCACTGTCCCCAGAATAGACTGTCTACTGCGTAATATAGATTAAAGGTGTTAACCAAAGGTTTCATCGACTGTATAACGAACTCTGTTGTATATTTCTTGAAGTGTGCCAGTGGATGGAGAAATGTTGGTTTCCATGAATTGTTTAGGAGGTTATTATACAAAATAGTTGCATATTACAGAACGTGTGTTTGCATATGGGGTGTTTTATTATCAGAGAACTTTGTCGGTAGCACCAATAAGTGGTTAGTGAGCTAAGCCACTGGGATTTTGTAGGACCCTCTAATAGCTAGGTAAAATAATTGTATTTGACAATATACTTGCTTTCTGAATTTTGTGCCAACATCTAAAGCTACCTACTCTATCTTCTGCGGTACAATAATTTCATTAATGGTAAATGTACCTAATATCATTACAGTTCGGTTCATCTTAAACACTATGTGCAAGTGACTAAAATATGTACTATGTGCCGTTCTTATACTTACTTCAGGTCTTTCTCAGAAACACCTCTGTTGTAGAATGGACGTCTTGGTAGTATAACGTAAATGAAATGTGGGGATAACTTCTAAATCAATATTCTGTTTCTCTCATCAGCCCAAGTTTCTCTCTACGAACGTCTCCTTATTTTGTTGATATACTTTGCAACTCTGCTGTGTCAGCATCACCTAAACTTCCACATACCTATATGTTTAAGCTTAATCAATAGTTCAATACTTTCCTGTCCATGTTCGACATGCATTATTCTTTTGCCTTTATTGTAATACACTAACCTTACGGTGCTGGATTTAGATATTTATTATAAAGAGATAAGGTATACTAGCTGCCAGATTATATGTAGAGTACATTACAATTGGTTTAGATGCTTGAATATATTTGTTTGGATCACTCCTAGTTGCTTTAAGTCACCTTCTCCAAAACATGATTACAGAATATTTAATACTATCACACACTACAATAGAATGATAATCATTTTCTCAGGGAATTCTTGCTTAGTTACTACTACAAACACATACACTTTAGAGTGTATGACAACCAGGCAACGATCGTGTTACACGCTTGAGAAAGGCTGCTACCAACTATGACCTCTACAGGCAGTGATCACTTACTCCCACAAGCAATCACTTGTGCAACCTTTCAGCACACACTGAAGTGCTCCAAACGAGATGTAGCAGTATCCTTCGTGACGGCAAACAATGAAATGTCACAGTCATCAAGATCTCTTCCTAGGCGTTCCACAAAACTGCTCTGGTTATGTTTATCCATTTGAAAGGCCAGCTCATAAATCTCATTTCGTCAATCGAATTATTTGGTAACAACTGCTGACTCATAATAACCAATGTTTTCTACAATAAAAGACATACACTCTTATCAAGGAAGTCCCGCTCTGAAAGCATTCCTGTATAATCTTCAGTAATGGTTAGTTTCTCTGATACCCAGTAGACTAGTGTCGAGTATAAAACTGGTCAGATGTCTTCGATATTAATTCAATTGCGGGCCATTAAAATTGCTACACTGTTAAGATAATATTGGCGTGAAGTATGCTACATGCCTCGGTATGCAGATGGTTAGCATTTATATGAACCATACAAAGTAGGTAGAAGTAATGTCATCTACATTCTATATAAAAGAAAAGACAATGCGACGGGTCCTTCATTCGGAGACGGTATTTGCATGTTTGCGAGGAGACCGTGTTACGTCTCGAGAATGGAGGACAAAAATGTACTAGGACGAGTAGGAATTCGACAGCAGTGGGATCCGTTTCTTTCGAGACTTATATTATTCTGTAACTTTTGCAAGCATGTGCAGTGGACAGTACTCATATCACTCCTGCCATGGAGCCACCATGGACAATTAGCCTCTGTGGCTTGGTAACTATCACAACCGGGTTACTAGAGCATATGTGGGATTGTGGGTTTGGTCGATATTTCACTAAATGATCTCCGCTGAGACAGCGAAACTTACTCAATTCGTCTGTAATATGTAAAGTGTCTTTATAATGTGATATACGTATCTGCGTAAATTCTTAGCAGTAAGCCGATATTGAAGTTGATGATGTCACCAGACAACGCCAGCTAATTTCGATTACTGCAAGAATGTCTCATCTTGCTCTGAAACTCTGAAAGCCGTTATAAACATACCTGGTTCTTTATGGACGCCGTGGCAAAGGGTGGCTACATTTGCGTGCGGTTACGAGTCGTTGGTAATGGCAGGAGGATGAAGAAGTATCCGTATTTACTTTTAGTAACAGCGTTAATCACGTACGGAAGGCGGAATATTTCCAAATAATGAATCAGAGACTGCATATGTGGAAATAAACAATCTGCACTCTGAAAAGACGGGTGTTTTTCGCTGTTGAGATGTTTGACTTTGTTCTAAAGTGTTTTGACTGAGCAGAAGGATTTTTTCAGGGACTCCAAAGCTGTGCTCTCTCTTTCTCTCTCTCTCGCTTTGTTCTATAGTGTTTTGACTTAGCAGAAGGGATTTTCCACAGGCCCCAAGGCCTCTCTGTCTCTCTGTCTCCCGCTCTTTCTCCCTCAGTCTGGCTGTTTCATTCTTTCTCTTGTACGCCGGAGAGACGTCTGTGTAATACGACCTTGAAATCGTATTTTTTTCAACCCTTGGGGAAAGAAAAAGCGAGCTGGCCATAGAATAGGTAGTACGAGTGCAGGTAGTTTTAAAAATCCAATAACAGTTGATTAAAAGAGTAGGTTCACACTCAGTTTCCATTTTGTAGCTCACTAACTTGTTTCATTCGTTCATTCGTTCGTCTAACACACTTAATTTCATTTAAATTACTTAAAAAAATTAACAAAAATGTTTTTCGAATCACATTCACCAATTTTCAAAATAATTATTTTATTCATACAAAAAGTGAATGTATGAAAATAAAATTTAATATTTTTTTTAAAAAAGGTGAACATAAGAAAATAAAATTGCATATTTCTTTATAAAAGGTGAATGTAAGAAAAAAATGAAGTGATTTGGTGAATGGAAAAAGGCAACTTTTATTTTTGCAGTGCGTATGGTAATGCACACTGGATTTCTGTATTGAATTTCGAGGGTTCTGCTTCGAGAACCCTGGAATAATAAATACAATATCAATATGTCTAAAATTTTCTCAATGTGAATCAGTATCATGAAATTCATTATTTCTGTTTTTACATTCCTTCATTCCTTTAAATTTCATTTTCGTCTGTTCGTTTTTAAGTAATTGAAAATCCCAATAAGTAATTAATTTAGAATATCTACCGAGTAAGTCGGCCTGGGTGGCCAAGTGGTTCTAGGCGCTACAGTCTGGAACTGTGTGACCGCTACGGTCGCAGGTTCGAATCCTGCCTCGGGCGTGGATGTGTGTGATGTCCTTAGGTTAGTTAGGTTTAATTATTTCTAAGTTCTAGGTGACTGATGACCTCAGAAGTTATGTCCCATAGTGTTCAGAGCCATTTTTTTCCACCCAGTAAAATAATCTTAAACTCATTATTAAGCTCAATACAAATTTTTTCTTCATATTTAGCACATAAATATTCATATCCAGTAACATTATATAAAACATTTATGTCTAACTCACTTAATTTTTTAATTTCTTTTGAGACACTTGCAATGTTGAGTATCTTGATTAGACTCTATTTATGTAGAAAATTTTTTATTGGACTCTTTATAATTTGTAATGACTGTATGTCATCATGAGGGCTCAGCCCTTTCTTGTTTATTTCAACTGTGTACATTTTGTGTTTTTCACTTCAAATTATATTATTTTTTCTATCGTATTCTCTATGGTTAAACAAATAATCTTGACAATATTCTAATCTTATTCTATTTCTGACTATATGTTACTTAACTCCATTAGATTTTTTTCTCTATTTTATGACCAACTTTATAGCCATACATTTTTATTCTCAGACCACAAACTCTGTTCCATTATTTTTGGATTGCCTTCATCTTTCATTTTTCCTACAACTTTCTTCTTGATTTGCAGAATACCATAAATATTATTTCAGGGTAATCATTAGTATTTTCTGACTATATGTTACTTAACTCCATTAGATTTTTTCTCTATTTTATGACCAAATTTATAGCCATACATTTTTATTCTCAGACCACAAACTCTGTTCCATTATTTTTGGATTGCCTTCATCTTTCATTTTTCCTACAACTTTCTTCTTGATTTGCAGAATACCATAAATATTATTTCAGGGTAATCATTAGTATAAAATTTATCAATCATCCATTTTATATCTTCATAAAAATGTTCAGATTATATATTACATATATAAGTGTCTGTATCTTGATAACAAATTTAATATTTTCTCCATATCTCAAATTCATTATTCTACAGTGAAAATCATACATCAGTTCTTTACATAAATCGATATACTCATACCAACATACATGGGTATATGAAATGTGATTTTTGTTTTATTTATATAAATAGCAGCAACATTTTCATAAAATAATGGTCTTGGTTTAAAGTTTGACTTTGCTATTAATTTATCACATCTTTCTCCATCTGATGCTAAGTTCATATCACTCTAGTTCGAATATTTTCCATTGTCTTACCAAAGAGTGAATGGTCCGTACATTTATAGAAATATTTTTCAAAATCATTTTGGCTTCAGTTCTCATTTCTGTATTTATATCTATATATTTCCTCAACCAATCTGGTTCTTTAAATTTTAACACTATGTATTTTTGTTAATTTCATCCCTAATGATAAATACTGCTTAAGATTTCTATAATGAACTACATATTTATTTTTATCATTCAGGATAGTAAACAATTAGCTTTCTTTAGTTCTTGGTACAATTTTATATTCAGGAGAGAGTGGCAAATCTTTATGTAAATCATGCAATTGTTTTGGATATTCGAAATCTACTTCGAAAATATACCCGATTTTATCAGTATCTGAAATTTCACTTATTTTAGTACTATCGAAAGAATCAGGATTATCACATTGAGATTCATCACATGGTAAATACTGACTCACAGAATATCCCTATCAATTATTCGCATGCAAACATGCTAGATAATTTGATACATTTTTACTGTCAGAATCCTCCATACATTTATTGTTTGCTTTAACATATCTTTTACAATGCTGTGATATTTCTCCTCCTTTTTCCCTTTTCAACCATTGAAATCATATCACATGCATGTATAAAACAAGTGGTTGTTTAGTTATTTTCAACAGTCCATCACAAGATAATCCTAGTGCAACAAATTACCGACATTGATTAAGATCATAAGTTTTTATAGAAATTTTTCTAAAATTTTCAAATATATCAGATAATAACAATACAGTAGTCTTAAGATATAGATCATGATATACACCTAGATTTTTAATATTCAATTTTTTCCAAACTATTTTTGCTGGTTCATAAATTTCGTCACTTATTTCACAGTCATTCAGTTTATTATAGAATTCTTCTTTTGCTGGTATTGTGTCTCTTCAAATTTGTTCCAAGTATCCATGTAATCATATGGAAACACACATTTTGTGATCACTAAATTGAATAACTTTTCAGTGTGCTCACACAGTAGACATGTGGCGCTTTTAGAGATGATACAGAAATTGAGAAGCATGCTGCCATTCACTGGTCAATGTTGAACGTATAGTAAAATCGATAACACTAATTGAGCTATCATTATTAAAGTACATCGATGGTGTCTTACGCTGCTGAATATTATCGAAGAGTGGTTCTAAGAGTGCTGGAACATATGAATAGCAGACAGTGGCTGTAGTCTGTCAGCTGAGTCTGCTGTCCAGCGGCCAGATGCACAATATGTCGGCCCCATTAGCTGGCTGGACAGGCAGGAAGCTATGATAAAGTTAATCAGTAATGGTCTAGGGTAGGAAGGGAGGCAGAAAATCTCTCACACTCCATTACATATTTCTTACCTTGCCCAACCAAAGGACTTAGATGCCAACATGCATAGGAAAGCATGTTTTCCAGAGGAGTGTGCCAGAGTATCCATTACTAGGATTTTATAAGAACATTCTTTCATGAGGTAACCACAGAGAAAAGGTCCTTTCTCACACTTAACTTTTGTGGCTTTTGTGGTGCATACACTTGACTTCAGATGTAATTTTTCCAAAAGAATTCATTCTAGTGTCTTGCACAATTGAGTTGTACAGCAGATACACCCCCACAGTCATCTCTTGCACTAGATGCGACGTAACGATTTCGCCATGTACTACCTGCAATGGAGGATAGCTTTTAGTTCTGCACACGTTTATTATCCCTCCAGGTTCTTTTAAGTGACCTTCTGTGTTGTGAAAGCCAGAAAGATTTCAAGTTTGCAAGAAATAACAGTCTGCTCTCACCATAATATGAGGACGTGCTGAATGTTGTATGTGAAACTTTATTAAAGTTCTACATCTTTATTCTTCATATCTACGTATTTATTTCTCAATATAGTCACCCAATGAAAATCTAGTTTGTTGATATCGTCACTATAAATTGTTTGACTATTTTGTCGGACCCACAACCTCTCCTCTGCTTGCTCCATTTCATTGCTACAAACGAAATCCTGGAGACTGTTCTTTAAATTTTGAGAAAAAGCCAAAAATCGTATGGGGCCAGGTCAGAACTATGTAGAGAATGATCCACGACAGTGAGCTAAAGCCATCAGATGGTTGCCGATTTCGCAGTACTTACATATGTTCTTGCATTGTCATGGTGAAGGAGAGGGTGCTCCATGTGTGAAAAAACTCTTCGGATTCGTCCTTTCAGTTTTCTGGGTGGTGCTCACAGTATCTTGCAGAATTTATGGTGCTACTCATTAGTGATGAATACCAAATGCACCACATTTTGAACATCTCCAAACACTCTGATTGTGACTTTGCCTGCTGACTGCCCCCATAAAAGGAATGAAGAGAAAAAAATAGTTAGTGAGAAATCTTTGGCAGTTATGATGCAGCGTTAAAGGACCTACTATTTTGACTACTGGGAATTCTTATTACAATACAGTATACATTTCATGACTTTTGGAAAAAACTGAAACATAACAACATTAAAAGGAAGCACTGGTTGAGAAGGGAGTGAGACAGGGATGTAACCTATCCTCAGCGTTATTCAATCCGAGTAGATTGTTTTTGTATGTTGTGGACCACTGGACCAATCTTATAAAAAATAAAAAATTACTCACTAACACTTGCAGTTTTTTATTTTCAATAAGATTGATCTAATGATCTAGAACATACAAAAACAATCAACTATCCCTATTACCTAATAATAATACAATATAATAAAATAATATAATAATCGCTATAGGAAAAAATCATTAATTTTACATACATTTCCCATTGGTGAATGTAATGTAATTAAATCAAAAACTTATCTATTATTTTAAAAAAGACCGTTTTACATCATTTTCTTAGCCCCAAAAATTTCCCTAGTTCTGACTTTTGTGAAAAACGTGTTTTTAAAATTATTTTTAAAACAAATTTTTAAAAAAGGATTTCTTATAACTTTTTTTAGCCTCAAATAATGTCCTATTTTTGACTTCTGTGAAAAACGTGTTTCTCCAAATTATATTATAGAATAAGTATATAAAATTATTGACTTTGTGCTTTAGCTGCCATAAGATTATTGTGAGTTGTTTGTAAATGTTTTCTGAGATAACACTTATTTACAGTTTTACCACTTTCACAAGTAACTAAAATTTTCTTACATGCTTTACATACATAAAATTGTCCACCAGTTCGATATTTATCTTTATGAAATTCATCTATACTTCTTTGAATCATGCATTTACTACACTGTCTTAATTGTGGCTTGGTGTTGTCAATTTGAATAAAAGAAAATTAATGAGAATTATAATTTTACATTGTGAACATAAGTAAATGTATTAGGTAACAGAAGTAAATATTTTACAATGTGAACTCTATACCATGAAATTCATTATTTCTATTTTTAAGTTTCTTCATTCCTATATATTTCATTTTCGTTTGCCATTTTGTAATTATTTCAAATTCCCAAAGATCAATTAATTTGTAATATCTATTTGGAAAAATAGCTTTAAAATCAATATTATGCAGAATACAAATTTTTTCTCCTTATCTAGTATTTAAATATAAACAGTCAGTAACATTATATAAAACGTTTATCTCTAGTTCAGTTATTTTTTTAATCTCTTTCGAGATACTAACATCATTACACTTCTTGATTATAGTCTCCAGATATAGAGAATAAATATTATCAGATTTATATATAATAATTTTTTATTACATTTTTAATAATGAGTAATGACCATATGGTAATGTATCTATTCTGTTTCCTAAAACGTATCTTTTATTATCGTGAGGACTTAGTGCTTTTTTATTTACTAGAATTGTATATATGTCATTTTTTCACTTATAATTATATTAAATTTTCTACATTGTTCTATATTGTTAAAAAGAAAATCTCTATAATCTTCTAAACTTATTTTGTTTTTAACAACACATTTTTGGATTCCTTTAGATTTCTTTTTATTTTGTCACCAACTTTATAAGTATACATCTTTGCTCTTAAGCCACAAAATTCTTCCATTATTTTCCCATTACATTCATCTTTCATTTTACCAACAACATTCTTGTTTACTTGTTGAATAGCATATATATTATCTGTTGAATAAACACTTGTATCAAAGTTATCAATCATTGACTTCATATTTTCATAGAAATCGTTTTAATACTGTAAATATGACTATTTGTATGTTGATAACATAATTCAATATTTTCTCCATATTTAGGTTTCTTAACTCTGAAGTGAAAATCATTCATTAATTCTTTAGGTAAGTCAAGTATACTTAATCTGATATAAATGGGTTTATTAAATATTATTTTAATTTTATTCATATGAATAACAGCTAGATTTTCATTAAATATAGTACTATGTTTAAAGTTTGGTTTAGCTACAAGTTTATCAAATATTTTATTATCTGAAACTAATTTTAAATCTTATCTATATCTTATATTTTCTGTTGTTTACCAAACACAGAATTATTCATTAACGTATAGAAATCTTTTTCAAAATCATTTCTAGCTTTAGTTCTAGACTGTGTGTTCAGATCGATATACTTCTTTAACCAATCAGATTGTTAACATTTTAGTATTTTATGTATTTTTGTAAGTTTCATTCCTAAAGATGAATATTGTTTAAGATTTCTATAATGTACTACACAATTACACATTTTATCTAAAGTAGTTCTTAATTTTCATTCCCTTGTACCTGGAACAAGTTTTGATTCAGGAGCTAGTGGTAAATCCTTATGTAAATTATGTAATTCTTTTGGATATTCTAGATCGACATCAAATATATATCCATCTTGACTACTGTTTGACATTTTACTTATTTTTGTACAATTAAAATTATTTGGTTTTTCCCAGTTAAATCCGCCATATGGTAAATATTGGTTCACAACATTACTATATAAATTATTTGCATCTAGATACACTATATAAGTTGATATTTCTTTATTATTATAATATTTTAAAAATTTATTATTTGATTTTAAATATCATTTACATCATTGTGAAATTCCACTTTTTATTCCTTTTACCATCATTTGAAACATATAATAATTATATAATAATTCAAGTCTTTGATTAGTAATTTTTAAAATTGAATCCCAGATAACAAGGATCCAAATTAAATGTATTTATACATGTTTTCCTAAATTTTCAAGAACATCACATAACCATAATTTATCAGTTTTAAGATATAACTCATTGAACTTTTCCCAAACTAATTTTGCATGTTCATAATCTTCATCACTTATGTCACAATCATTTAATTGACTATAAAATTTATCTTTTGTTGGTAGACGTGTTTCTTCAAATTTTTCTAAGAATCCATGTAATCATAGTTTTAAACACTTTTTCTAATTACAAAGTTAAATAAATCTGGAGAAAATTATTTTTTAATTACTTTTTCTTTATATTTGATGAAAGTTTATCAAGTGAAGAAGCCATAAATCAAAAGGTATCAACAAATATCATTTTTAAAGTTTTTTTTGTAAACTAAACCTAATATCTTTATTTTCATTGTTCACAATTAATGCTATTTCTTTATTATCATAACCAAGTTCTGTTACAAATAGATGTGAATCATAACCAGGTAAATTATGTTAGTAAATAGTTACAAAATCAGTTTATATAGATTTAGTTTTAACATATTACATAATAGAAGGATGTATTTTCCAATTAAATGATCATGATGACATTCTTTTTTTATTCTTTTTTGTATAAGGACATTTACATAGTGTACAAACTGTAGACTTAGGATACATTTTGTATTCATCAAGATCAAGTGGTTTCATTTCTTCAATTTCAGAATATTTTCTTCCAATTTCTACATCTTCTAATTTTAAGCTTTCTATAAATTTTTTATGACAATTTGGTATTCTATAAACATCAGGATCTTAATAATTTCCATATATATATTTAATATAATAACAATCAACTTCGTTCATGTTTTTGATATTACATTGTATATGATGTTTCAGGATTTGGTTCATAATTATCCATTTTAAAAAAGTAAACTTTCAAATTCAGCATAAATAACAAATGGAAGTTTTTGTGTAAATCGATAATTTTGAAATTATATAAAATCACTCTAACCTGACACTTCAACTTTTAATGGTTTATTAGTTAAACAAGTTTTTGTGTGCTTATCTTATTTAACTTCGATATTAAAATATAGTAAACATGTATCACAAATAAATTTTACTTTAGTATGTTTAGCCATTTGACTTGATATAAGTCTTGATAAATTTCTGATATAACAATAGTGTGAATTATTATCTTTCTTGAAATAAAGTATATTTACATGTTTTTCCTTTTTAGATTTTGTTATTTTTATGGATACTCTTGACAATTTTCATCTTCATCATCAAATGAATAAACATTAAGAGATACATCAATTATATTTTCTATTTTTGGAATATGATCAACTAATACAGCAAATTGAATATTTTCAAGTTTTTTGTCAAGATCAAGACCAACATCTTTATATTTTGTTATTCTATCATAATGATCATCTACTGCAAACAAAGCTGATTTTATAGACCACAGAAAACATATTTGATCATTATTTCTCACATTAATACATGGATTTATATTTTTAATATTACATGGTAAATAAATATAAGATGATCCTCTTAGTGGAACATATTTAGTAATTGCTAGTTGTAAACCAATAATTCTGTTTAATGAACATCCTGATTGTTGAGCTTGAAAATTACATTCTGTTTCTGTTAAAACAGTATAGTTTTGTGTCTTTTGTCCAAATTCTTAAACTTTTTCATTTGTTTGAACTGTTTGTAGATTATATTTGGAATTTAAATAAGAAATTACCTTTTCGTCATGATGTTTTCAATAGAGTCTTGAACAATCTAAATAACTTTTGTTTTTACTGCATTTAAGAAGTAATCAGGAAAAGTATTTCCGTAGTATTTACAAAATTTATAATTTTTAATCTGTTCAAAATGCTTTTTAACTAAGAAATCTTTAATTGTTAGTCTAT
This sequence comes from Schistocerca nitens, assembly GCF_023898315.1. Classification (NCBI taxonomy): domain Eukaryota; kingdom Metazoa; phylum Arthropoda; class Insecta; order Orthoptera; family Acrididae; genus Schistocerca; species Schistocerca nitens. The sequence continues at coordinate 352,843,120 of NC_064616.1, forward strand.
CTTTTGTTTCTGAAAAATATTTGTAGAAAATGGAAATATTCTTTTTAATGGTTTATTTTCTTTAGTTAGGAAAACATCATAAATATCATAAAATGGCAAATTTTTCCCAAATATTCACTAAATTCAGCTTCAATATTTTTAACATAATATGTTTGATCTTCACTTACTTATTGAGGTATATAAATATTAACAATTTTTTATATTTCTAACTTACTTGAGTTAAACAACTTTTATCATTTTCTTTTACTTCAGGCGTATTATTATTTATAACAATATTTGTATTATTTTCACTTACTACAGCTGTATTATTTCTAACAATATTTAGATGATTACTAATAGTAATTGAAGGATTACTAGTATTATATGTAATCAAATCAGCTTTATGTAAACTTGAATATCCACATAAATTATTTATCCCACAAAATTCGCAAAGTCTTACAACAGTATATTGTTGTAATTGATTAGAAACTTGTTCTAGTTGAACAGCAATGTTACTTTCCATTTGCTATTCTATTTTTTACAAAAAATAAAGAGAAGTAGAAAAATGTTTTTGAAAATAAAGTGATGATTACTCAATTATTGTACAAGGATTATTATTTAATAAATAAATAATCAGAAGAGAATTAGTTTAACAATCAATTAGTTTTCAAACAATTAGTTTAAAAATCAAATAATTTTTAAGCAATTTGATTGTTAAAATCAATATTACTCAATTCGTTTTTAAACAATGTGTTTAACAACAATTAGTTTAAAAATGAATTACTTTTTTAGACAATTACTTTAACTATCAATTAGTTTATCATGGTTAGTTTGTTATTAAATTTAACCATCAATTAGTTTTTAAGAAATTAATTTAGCAAACATTAAGTTTCTTCTATTTATTAAAAAAATTCAATTATATTTGTAAAAATTATATTTATTAATAGAATAATAATTATTTAATAGAGGGATAGATAATTATTCATTAAGGATTATTAATTTAAAGTTAAAGCTTTCTTATTCTTAATATATTCCTAAGTACATTTCTTATATTTATTATTATGTTAATCTTTATGTGAATGATTTATAGAAAAACAATTTTTAATCTTTAATTTCTTGCATTTTTTTACATTTCTCTTTTAATTCAGTTATAACTTCTACATTATTCATTGTAGATTCATTTCCCATTTCTTTATGTGCTACACTTAGATTTCGTCCTAAATGTTCTTTAACATAATATTTAGTAACCTTTTTTCTCATAGACAATGAATTCGATCTTTATTGTAATTTTGTACATGGCATTTATTTATACATTGCCTCTATATAGTTCTATAGTTATCTTTTGTAAACTTTTGGAAAATGAAATTAACAATTTATTTCTAGGTATTACAATATTTACAAAATTTTGTTTTTGACGTCCAATCTTGTTGGACTTGAATGTGCTCCAGTTATATAGAAAGAAATTTATTAGAATTATGAAAAAGTATTTTTTAATAATTATAATTAATTTTTAAATTATTGTAATTTTTTAAATTTCAATTTAAAGTTATTCATATAAACATAAAAATCATCAGCATCATAAGAATTATCATTAGATACATAGTCTTGATTTCTAAATTGTCGAATTCTATCAAATAAACGATCTAAGGAGCTTTTAGTTATTGGTAAAGAATCAAAAGGTTGATCATAAGATATAATTAAATTTACTGGTAAAGAATCAAATGTTGTCATTATGTCAACTGATGTTGGTCCTTTATTTCTAATAATACTTCTACAAAGTGGACAATTATCAATTTCCTATAATCATTCATCAATACAGTTTCTATGAAATATATGTTTGCAAATTGTTTTGCAAATTTATTATAATTTTCATCACTTAACCAAATAGAACAATCTATTTCTTTTTCACATACCCCAATTGTACAAAAGTTTCTTTCAGTTTAGTTTGCATTTCATTTTGGTTCTCCATTTAGGAGAAATAATTTTATTAGGTTTATAAAAATGTTGAAATCTATAATTTAATGTAATCATCAATACAAACTCCAAATTTCACATAATAATTATTTTTACAAAACTAATAAGAATGGAATTGTAGATATGTTCAACAAAAAAGCTTACATACAACAATAAACAAGTTTTCATGATTATTGATGAAGAAAATAATTCATGGTTTAAAGGTAAAGATGTTGCTGAGATTTTAGAATACCAAAACACTAATGAGTCAATAATTAAACAAGTTGACTCAGAAGATAAACCAAATTTTGCTAATATTTTAAGCATAGCGTTTTGTGAACCCACATCAAGAATTGGTAACGAACAGTTTTCATCAATGAATCTGGACTATGATCTTTAATTTTAAAGAAAGAAAAAGAAGTAGCTAAACAATTTAAAAAAAATTGGTTACTTATGAAGTTATATCATCAATTAGAAAACATGGTGAAAATAAGATAAGAATAGAGATGATTGATGCTTATAAGTATCAAATAAAACACAAAGATAAATCATACTGTGATGTCACCGCCAGACACCACACTTGCTAGGTGGTAGCCTTTAAATCGGCCGCGGTCTGTTAGTATACGTTGGACCCGCGTGTCGCCACTATCAGTGATTGCAGGCCAAGCGCCGCCACACGGCAGGTCTAGAGAGACTTCCTAGCACTCGCCCCAGTTGTACAACCGACTTTGCTAGCGATGGTTCACTGACAAAATACGCTCTCATTTGCCAAGACGATACTTTAACATAGCCTTCAGCTACGTCATTTGCTACGATGTAGCAAGGCGCCATTATCTGTTACCACTGATATTATGAATCATGTACCGTCAAGACCGACGTTCTTCATTAACGGATTAAAGTTAAGTATTCCACCAGCTACGTCCGTTTTTCTAAATTCTAATTTCCTTGCCCTGTTCCAGACCTCACGCCAGCCTACATGAGCTAAAATGCGTGCCTTTCGGCCTCCTTCTAGTAAAACGGTGTTGGCTCTCCTGCCAACCAAAACATTGTCGACGAGGATGGGATACGAACCCACGAGTGCAAATCACGGAAAGGCCGATGAGTTGTCCTGCTTGCCTGTTGCTAAGGATAGAGCATTCGATTCCTCCACACTTGCTTGCATGTTCATTGATTCGGAAACCGATGCCATGGTCGAATCATTTCCGATTGATTTTCGTCGTGTAGCTACTGCTACAGCTGCTGACCCTGTCCTTGCTACTGTTCTGCGTTTTGTTGCTACGCAATGGCCCTTGTCAATTTTTTGCTCACAAGGAGAGACTTTTTGTTCGATGTGGTGCTTTGCTGTTGCGTTCTGATAATGATCAGTCCAGGGTCGTGGTCCCACGTTCGTTACAGTCCTCTGTCTTACAGCTTCTCCACCAAGGACATTGGGGTATAGTGAGAACGAAACATCTTGCTCGTCAGCACTGTACTTGGTTCGGAATCGATGCTGCGTTTACGAATATGTGCTCTTCTTGCATGGTGTGTGCCGAACAACAATCAGCCCCACCGCGGAAATTCTTTGCATGGCCAAAAGCCACTTCCCCTTGACAACGCTTACACATCGATTTTGCTGGTCCATTCTTGCTAGGTGGTAGCCATTAAATCGGCCGCAGCCCGTTAGTATGCATCGGACCCACGTGTCGCCACCATCAGTGATTGCAGGCCGAGCGCCGCCACACGGCAGGTCTAGAGTGACTTCCTAGCACTCACCAAGTTGTACAACCGACTTTGCAAGCGATGGTTCACTGACAAAATACGTTCTCATTTGCCGAGACGATAGTTTAACATAGCCTTCAACTACGTCATTTGATACGACCTAGCAAGGCGCCACTATCAATTACTATTGATATTGAATCATGTACTGTCAAGACTGACGTTCTTCATTAACGGATTAAAGTTAAGTATTCCGCCACCTATGTCTGTTTTTCTAAATTCTAATTTCCTTGTCCTGTTGCAGACTTCACGCCATCCTGCGTGAGCTAAAACGCGTGCCTTTTGGCCTCCTCCTAGTAAAATGGTGTTGGCTCTCCTGCCAACCAAAACACATACAACAACTACAATTATCGAACAAATTAAATACAGAAATAATTGTATTAAAAGATGATAGAATTAAAATGAAAGATGACACATTTATAATGAGGGATCAGATTCAAAATTTGAGATAAACAGTTTATATTGCTTCAGAAATAATAGGTTACAAGAAATGAAAAAATAAATAGTTTATTACCACATGTAGTTCATAAATCAATTGATGACAGTTTAAGACCAACATTCATTCTTTTAAAATTATTTGATGATGAACGCAAATATAGATATTATGTGATTAGAACACAATGAAAAAACGTACAGAAACAACTATATAAAATCGAAGATAGACATCCAAATTTTGAGGAAATGTTAAGATTGAATTATAATCCTAATTGGATAGATCTATATCAAAAACGAAATAAAATTAAAGGATTGTCTGTCATATGAACTATTTTAATATTTTGGATAACTATATACAAGAACACTGATTAATGATATTAAATCTTTATTTACCCAACTGATATGTGAATTATCAAAATCTAACCATTTAACATAAACTTTATTATCTTTCTTTTTTAAAACTTTTTCAACTAACCATACATCTGGATATTTAGTTTTCTGTAGATCTTGTTCATAAAAATTTCCTTTTATATATTTTAATTTATATGTAATTGTATTAGAATGAATAATACGTTCAATTTCAAATACTTCAGTTGACCAATTGTCTGTATACCCCTTTTCAAAAGGACCTTTTAATTTACTAATTCTGTAGATACAATGTTACTTATTTTTAAAAATTTCATTAACTTCTATTGGTTTCAAACTTATTGTAGGATCTTTTGTATTATTCTACTCATCAACTAGATCTGTAAGTAAGTTATCCATTTATAATTTCCTTTTAAAGCAAATTTCTTCCAGATATTTTCTTTAGGTGTTCTGTTAAATCGTTCAACAAAAGATGCTTTCAATTCTGAAAAAGTTGAATAATGATTAATGTTATATTTTTTCATTAATTATTTAAATTCTTTGTTATAGAATTCTTTACCATTATCTAATTGTAAATTATTTGGCTTTCTATCTATAAATTTTTTTTTGAAAATCATCGACTATATTCTTAGATACCTTATCTTTAATAGGAACAGCAAACGCATATTTTAAACATGTCAATTACTGTTATATATACTTATAACCTTTGTATATTTTAGAAATTCCTTTAAAATTACCTGAATCCATTTCAAATAAATCAGCATGCCATAAATCATCTGTACTAAAGGAAACAACACTTCTTCTTTGCTAATTCTATCTCATTGGTTTATGTAATTCATTAATTATATTTTCACAAACATTATTTTTATTTAAACATTCACCAGCACTTACAAAATTTTTTTAACAAATTTACACTTTTTGCTTTTACATATTATACAAAGACCTTCAATTCTTTGTCTATCTTTAGAGTTGTTCCTGTATGTGGATTATCAGTATCAGCAAACATTTTACACTTTAAACAATAAATATGATAATAATGTGAACTATGATATTTAATTTATATAGATTAAAAATTTATTACAATTAAAATATTTCACTAAATACATTTACATTTACATCTACAGGAACAGTTGAAACTGTATCTTTCAATATTACAGTTATAAAATTTGCTTTATGAAGCATTATTGATTGATAATTATTACTTATTTTTTATATCTTATCAGCTACACTTACTGTTGTATCAAAATCATGAAAGTTTAAATCGTTTAAACCCCTTTAGGTATTAAAACATATTCAAAATTCTACATTTTTTCTTCACCACCTGTCATAAAAGTGAATTCAATTACTTGTTTATCATATACCTTTCCTTTAAGACTTCTTAACTTATTTGAGTATGGAGTTAAATCTGTTTTTGAGAAATAATCAGAAAAAGCTTTTTCTACTTTCATTTTGGTAAAATAATTATTAAAATATGTTAGAATGCTTGTGTATTCAGGTTTTGTAACATATGTTTTTCTAAGTATTGGTTGTTAACTACATCTTTTATATCAATTGGATCTTTTACATTAGCAAGTCTTCCAGTTTTAAAACCAAAGTAACTTTTTGTTATTTTAAAAGGCATTAAATTCTTTTTGAAATTTTTTAATTGCATTAGTGGTCTTTGGATCTATTGATTGTTGTAGTTGTTTAATACTGTTTTCAATATTTTCTTAATTGAATGTAGTTGTATTAACTACTTGTTCATTTTGTTTAAATAGATGTATCTTATTTCCAAAAATATCATTAAAATTATAATTCTCACAGTTCAATTCTCAAACGAATAAACACAAATGATTACAAATTATTTCATCATGATTTTATATTCTTCCTGTATTGTAATATAATTCATCTTTTCCAAAATAATTAACTAATTGTTTTTTTATATGACCACAGGATGAATCAAAAACAACATTTTTAGAATTATTTTTATAAAAACATATCCAATGTGCACCAGGAGTAACAGATGTATCTAAGTTAACTAATCCATATACAACTTTTAATGGCCTATTTACTAAGTCATCAATGATATATACACCACGAAAGTTTTTTTAATTGTTTAGTGAGTTCTTCTACATCAAAATTACTTAATGCATTAGGTTATTTATAAATAAGTTTTTGGAATTTTTTTGTTTTCTTTATTCCGTTACCTGCTTTCTATCCCATTTCTAAGTTTTTCTTATTCTTCTTCTAATTCTTTATCAGCTTTCTTCTTATTTATAATAGCATTTGCAATTGCTGCAGATCCACCAGCCAAAGAACCAATTGTTGCTAAATAAGGTAATGCAGCAAAGAATAATGGTAAAAATCCACTTACAAGTTGTATTAGTCCTTTACCATTTTCCTTTTTTGTTAAATATTCAATAATTTTCTTAAGAACAGGAATACCTTATGTAAATTTCCACCAACTTTCTTTTCTCTGTTCCTTTTCTGAACATCTGTTAAAAATGGTTCAATCGCATTTAATTCTTCATTTTGAACTTTAATTTAATTGATTTTGGCTTAGATTGCCACTAGGTACTTAAGTATAATCAATTGTAAAGTTATTCATTTATATAGTTAAAAATTTAATATTCTTAAATTTGTTATTCCCAACCATATTCATCAACATTAATTCTAATACCTAATTTTCGTTTTTCATACATTATTCCTCTAACTGCTGTTGCTTCAACTTTTTCACCAAATGAAGCATCATCTGCATACATTTTTTCTTTTTCAGCTATTTGTAGTTCTTTATCAGCTATATATCTTTTTTCGAAATCTTTATCATCTCTATAAGCAATATCATGTTTTCTAAAAGCTTCATGTAATGGATTTATATCTTTATCTCCTTTAGCCAATCTTCCTTCTAATTTTGTAACTGGACCACAATAATTATAAACCGCAAGATGCATTTCAAATGGGAATTCGTTAATTAAAGTATTTACTAATCCTTTTCTAGCTAAAGATTTTCCTAAAATAATTCCTTTTGAATTAATAAATATAAAATATAGTCTTGCTGATGGAATGTATGTAAAACATAATCCTTATTTTGATAAACAAACTTATATTATAGCTTCATCTAAACATAATGCAGAATTTGGTGAATCAGTAATTTATGAACCAAAATATCCCATAAATGTTCCTATTTTTGATACAATTCAGTAATAATTGATGAAAATGATTATTTTTAATTGACTTTAATGGTGCTACTGTAACAGTTGTTCTAGAAATATCTTAATATCTTAATAAATTTTTTCTTGTATAAATCATTAATAAAATTGAAAGTTATCAGTTTACTCATTCCCTGTGAATGAGAAAACTAAAAATAATTTAAATGTTCCCAACAAAGATACAGAAATTGAAATAAATATTGGTGATGGTTGGCTTCATCCAAATCAAGCTTAATTGTATTTGAATTTTAGTATTATTGGAAATGATAGAACAGATTATCCAACTTATAATGGAAAAAAATTAATTGATAATTATGTAGCTAAATTGTTTGACTTTGTAACAATAAAGAGAGGAAATAATATTGTATCTAGAATTGAGCATCCCTTTATTTCTTCATCGGTTTTATTACATTTAACTTCATCTGTTACTGATAAAATAAGTTTAGAGTGACATAATTAATACAGTCAAAATAAATAGTATGGAAATTCGTGTACCTGTTGTTAAATATGAACCAAATTGCGAACTTGAACAATGTGAAAACATTCTGAAAAATCCTAAAATTCGTATTTCTTCTTATGAACTTCAAGCAGAAGAAGTTGCTGAATTATCTGGTAAAAATAACTTTGAACAAGATATTTCAAATTAATATAACTGTACAGAATTTGATATGCCTTATTTTGATTTTGTTGTATTTCAGTCAAATTGTAAAAATTATCAATCAGTTGATTCGTCATTATTTGATCATGTTAAACTACAGAAAATATATTTAAAAAATGACAGAAATGAAGTTCTTCGTCAAGAAATGTGGAATATTAATCCGCCAAATAATTTTCTAAAAGCATATGATGCATTTTTATATTTTAAAAGAATTACTTTACTAGAATCAGATATTGATATTAGTCCATTTATTTTTGTAAATAATTATCCAATTTATGTACTTAATATGACACATAGAAAGAATGTTTTAACTACACTGAAAACTACTATGAAACTTTGTGCAACTTTTAATGATAAAATTGCAATTGATACACTTGCTTATGTAATTATGTATGGTAAAAAGAATGTTACATATGATACACAACATAGAATACTTACTGAAAATGTTTATTTATTAATATTTGCTTCTATATAAGTGAATGAAAAATTAATAAAAATGTTAACTTTATGTATATATACATTTCAAAATATTTTAAGAAGGTTAGAAAAAATAAAAACTAAAAATTTCAATATAATTAATTTTGGTAAATACTATATTGTAATTACTTGCTTATGTTCACAAAGTAGAATTTTTAAAATAATTTACTTTAGTTAAGTAATTTACTTAGATTCAAAATGTAGCTAAAATAAAGTAAATTTCATACCTATCTGATTTAGATTTTTTTAAAAACCAGAGTCTAAAAATTTAGATGCTGAAATCATATTTACTTATCTACATAATCTTATAGTTGCTAAAGCAGAAAGTAAATAATTTTATGTACTTATTCTTTAATACAATAAAAAAACACATTTTTCACAAAAGTCAAAAATAGGACAATTTTTTGCTCTAACAAAAAGTTGTAAAAAAGCATTTTTAAATATTTGTTTTGAAAATAATTTTAAAAAACGAGTTTTTCATAAAAGTCAAAAATAGGATGTTTTTGGGGCTAAGGAAGCATTATAAAAATGCTTTTTTAAAATTGTTTTAGAAGTAATTTTAAAAATCACGTTTTTCATAAAGTCAAAAATAGGATAATTTTTAGGGCTAAGAAAATGATGTAAAATGTCTTTTTTGAAATCATTTTTTTTAATAATAGTTAATTCTCTGATTTATTAAATTACATTAAATTCAACTATGGGAAATGTATATAAAATAAGTGTTTTTTATTATAGATATTATTATATTATTTTATTATATTATATTATTATCAGGTAGAAGGGGTAGTAGATTGTTTTTGTATGTTCTGGATCATTAGATCAACCTTACGGAAAATAAAAACTTGTGAGTCTTAGCAAGTAATTTTTTATTTTTTATAAGAGTGGTCTAGTGGTCCAGAACATACAAAAACAATCTACTAATCTGTACTCTGAGCAAGCAGTGAAGGAAACCAAAGAGAAATTTGGACAGGAATTAAAGTTTAGGCAGAAGAAATAAAAACTTTGAGGTTTGGTGATGGCAATGTAATTCTGTCAGAGACAGAAAAGGACTTGGAGGAACAGTCTTATGGAATGGACAGTGCCTTCAAAGGGGAATATACACTGATAAGCGAAAACATTATGACCACTTGCTTGAAAGCTCGTTTGTCTGTCTTTGGAACTGAAACCATCACTGATCCTGATGTCAGGAATCCAGCAGTTTGTTGGTAGGTTTGTGGAGTTATGTGGCATTAGATGTCCACACACAGGCCACGTATTTTGCTTAACGCGCTGGTAGCTCCCAATACGGAACCAAATGGGTTTACATCAAGTGAATTTGGTCTCTGAGACATCAATATGATATCCATATACGATGCCATTGGTGACTGTGCAGCTCTCGAGAATGAAATTACAATTGAATCAATACCATTAACTGATGAAAGGCACTGATATACATCAACGGGGGTAGATGAATATGTGTTCCCCCACCAGGACTCGAACCCGGAATCTCCTGCTTATACGGCAGATGTTCTATCCGTCCTTTTTTTTAACCTCATTTTGTTCTATATTGTTCGTTGAATTTCTTCGGGGCGGACGTCCGATGACACCCATTCAGTTTCTTTGTTGATCTGTTGACTCCGTGTTTTATTGCAGAGGATAGCGAACCTTCTGACCAAACACACTGAGCTACCGTGCTGGCATCCATCTGAGCCACCGAGGGCACAGACGATAGTGCGACTGCAGTGACTTACCGCCAGCATGCTCCACGTGAGACCCACATTCTCAACTAATAGTCCACAAACTACATTCGTAGTGCTCGTGCCATTATACAAATTACTCCTATTAGATAATCCACCGAGTCCCATAAGATTTCAGGCAATTCGTGTGCATCCATAATGAAGAAGGTCATCAGCCAGTTAGCCTTAACGATATGAAGATGGCATTAAGATGGCATGTCCGAAGATGGCATGTCCGAAAGAACACATTTAAGAGGGCATTTCCGAAAGAACAGATGCTGTGCGTTGAAGTCTGGGCTGAATTTCGAGCGTCTGTAAAAGATCGCCAATCTTGTGGATTTTGAGTCTGTTTAAATTAGGCATGTTTGGTTCGTTGTTTCTGCAACAGTGTTCTAACCCGTTTTGTGTTCCAAGGAGGATCAGCTCCGTCATCTGTTAATTTATTTGGTATAAATCTCTCAGTTGCTGCCGATACTATTATTTCTTGAATTCAAGCCACATCTGGTCTACAGTTATATTATTAATTTGGAATGAGTGGAGATTGTCTCTCAGGAAGTAGTCAAGTGAATTTTTATCTGCTTCTTTGAATAGGTATACTTTTTGCTTATTTTTTGAGAATTAGGGGATTACAATAATCAGTCTCGCTACGACAATCCTGTGTTCACCGAGTCCTGTATCGGTTTTGATGCTCGTTATTAACTCAGGATTATTTGTTTCTAAGAAGCCAAGTGTGTTTTCACAACCGTTTACTATTCGCGTGGGCTCATGAACTAACTTCTCGATAATAATTTTCAGAGAATGCGTTTAGCACAATTAATATCGTGTATGACCCCGCACAGAAGGGCCGTAACAAGACGTGACATGGACCCGATTAACGTCTGAAGAAGTGCTGGAGGGAACTAACACCATGAATTCTGCAGGGCTGTCCATAATAAGAGTACGAGGGGTTGGAGATCTCTTTTGAACAGCACGTTGCAAGGCATCCGAGATATGCTCAACGATGTTCATGTCTGGGCAGTTTGGTGGCCATTGGAAGTGTCTGAACTCAGAAGAGTGTTCCTGAAGCGACTCTGTAGAAACTCTGGACGTGTGGAGTGTCGCATTGTCCTGTTGGAATTGCAGAAGTCCGTCGGAATGTACAATGGACATGAATGGATGCAGGTGATCAGACAGGATGCTTACGTACGTGTCACATGTCAGAGTCGTATCTAGACGTATCAGGAGTCCCATGTCATTCCAATTGCTCGCGTCCCACACCATTACAGGACCTTCAACAGCCTGAAGAGTCCCATGTCGATATACAGGGTACATGGACTCATGAGCTTGTCTCTATACCCGTACACGTCCAACTGCTCGATTCAATTTCAAATGACACTCGACAGACCAGGCAACATGATTGCTGTCAACAACAGTCCAATGTCGGTGTTGACGGGTCCAGACGAGGCGTAACGCTTTGTGTCGTGCAGTTATCAAGGGTACACGAGTGGGCCTTCGGCTCCGAGAACCCATATCGACTATGTTTCGTTGAATGGTTCGCACGCTGACACTTGTTGATGGGCCAGCACTGAAACTACAGCAACTTCTGTTACGTTGAACGATTCTCTTCAGTCGTCGTTGGTACCGTTCTTGCAGGATCTTTTTCCGGCCACAACAATTTCTGAGACTTCATGCCTTACCGAATTCCTGATAGTCATGACACACTCGTGGAATGGTCGTATTGGAAAAGCTCCACTTCATTGCTACATCGGAGATGCTGTGTACCTTCGCTCGTATACCGTCTTTAACACCACGATAAAACTCAGTTAAATCTTGATGACCCGCCATTGTAGCAGCAGTAACCTATCTAACAACTGCGCCAGACAGGTGTTGTCTTGTATAGGCGTTACTGACCGCAGCGCCATATTCTGCCCGTTTATATATATCTGTATTTGAATACGCGTGCCTATACCAGTTTCTTTGGCGCATCAGTGTATGTAATTCCAAGCCATTGCGACGCTTAACTTTGAAATATTGTTCAACTTTTCGTAAAACATTACTCTGTAATGGTGCAATACTGTAGTGCCCTGCGACGTCACCCTTTTGCTCGACGACGCCATATGCTAAAGAAGGCCACAGCTCAGAATATCATGTGGTAAGTAATTGGTTAATGGTGGCACGTTCGTACCAAATTCCACCGCACTTCTGCCAATGGCACTGCATACGTGTTACACTATGAGAGGGTCTTCACATCCCCTCTCACCAACATTGATGGCTCTGAGCACTATGGGACTCAACATCTGTGGTCATCAGTCTCCTAGAACTCAGAACTACTTAAACCTAACTAACCTAAGGACATCACACACATCCATGCCCGAGGCAGGATTCGAACCTGCGACCGTAGCGGTCACGCGGTTCCAAACTGACGCGCCTAGAACCGCACGGCCACACCGGCCGGCTCACCAACATTGAATCCCTTGTTCTGACGCCTCTGTGATGCAGGTCAGAACCGCGACGCCTAGCGTGGAAATCAACCACCTTTTGTTGTGGGTGGCAGAGGAAAGCACTCCAGACACACTAGCGCTCAGTAAAGGCACGAAAACGCCGCAGATGGTGTCATAAAGAGCGTCAATGAAACCACTCCACTCACTGTGGTGTTAATTGCCACACATTTCGGGGCGAAAACGACAGTTCACATCGCGATGAGCAACAGGAAGACGTTCTTCAATACCTTTGACACTTCTGACACCACCGGACTTTTTAACCTTCTCTGAGGACATTAAGGGGTTGCATTACCGTTAAGTGTGACCTGACCCTTGTGGAATGCAGTGTGACCACAGTTTTTGCTCTCGTGTACAGATTGGAACCACTAGGCGCCGTTGAAAAGTATTAGACGAAATTTGAATCCTGTACAAAGCAGCAAAGGGTTATTATGCTTTTCCATTCCTCCCATTTAGAGTCCTCCTATGGCGTGATTACAGCGGGAAGTGATACTAACACATGCGTGAATAAAACGGCCAAGTTTACTTCTAAGACCCCCCCCCCCCCTCCAGTTCAGTAGAACCCTCAGTGCTACCTCATCTCTTTCTTGAGAATCCTAAAAATGTTTCTGTACAGATAGAATCTTTATCGAGAGTTCCAGTCGACTGTCGGCAGCTACGCCGCTGCTCTTTCGCCACTATACTGTTGGTCTTTCGCCGCTATACTGCTTCTCTTCCGTCAGATAGTAGGCCATCCGGAATTGGAGATTTTTGAAGGGATTGCCCGTCTGCGAGCGCCTAGGATTTTGGTCATCGGTTCTGTTTGTATAGGTATATTTTTAAAATTCTCAGTAGATGTGAGCGGTAGCCACCAGAGGTTTTGCTGACCTAGGGGATCTTAGAGGGATCAATTCACGTTTTACTATCGCATGTGTCAATGTCGAATTCCTTCGTGATCACGGCACAGGGGGCTCAGAACAGGAGAGCTGAAAAACAACGTTCTAATTTCGTCGAATGATTTTGAACGGTCCCTAGTAGTTCCAACCTGTATACGAGAGGAAAAATTGCGGTCGTGTTGCACTCCAAATGGGCGTGATTACTTGCGATGTGAATGCAGCCCCACAATCGCCTTAGATAAGGGTTGAGATGCCTGAGGGCGTCAGCAGTGCTAAACGTTGTGAAGGACGTATTCCTGTTGCTCATCGCAATGCGAACTGTCGTTTTCGATCGCAAAATGTGTGAATCAGCGCCATAGGAAAATGGTGCGGTTTCATTGACTCCCTTTATTCCACTCCCAGCGACCTTTTCAAGCCAATTCTTTACGGCGGTGTGTCTGAAATGTTTTCCTCAGTAGTTAATAAGAAAACCACGTAATTTCAAGCTGGGCGTCGCGGTTCTGACCTTTATTACAGAGAAGTCAAAAAGGAGCTGACATGTGGGTGAGAGTGGATGTTACGAACTTCGAATCATGTAACAGTTCCAAGGTGGCACTGGTCAGAAGCGTAGTGAAATCTGGTGCCAATGTGACGTCATTAGCGCTCATGAAGTGTCACATGAACTTCTGAGCTATAGCCTCTTTTTCGCATATGACGACACCTTGCTGTTGGAAGCGTCGGTCAAGACCAAGGCTTGCGTCGCAGGGCCCTCACTTTATCGCCATTACGCAACTTAGGGCCAAATTTCGAACTTAAGTGTCGCAGTGGGTGGGAATTATAGGGTTTCGAAAAAGTGATCCTTTAATTTTGTTGTGCAGTGCATAAATGCCAGCCCAGTATACTGATTTTGGGTTTTCTTTATTTCCAGCAGTCACGTAAGTCGAATACCCCAAGGAGCGCTTTGCAAGGTCACTGTCGTTTTCCCCCTGTATTTATCAACTGATTAGTGCCCTATGTCACACTCTCGACCTGAAACAGGCCGTCACACGCTAAGAGTCCCTCCGTTTCATCCGTTCAGTGATTGACGGACGTCGATACTCGCACTGTAATAACTGCACCCTCATCTTCGAACAAATTCCTTTACGCTTCATTGGTACATTCCAGTTTCAATGCCAACTCTAATAGACTGTAAAATCCGTGTGCATTGAGCTGGAGTTTATACTTAACGAATTTTGTAAGTATTGATCTGCACAACTAACTGCGAAATAGCAACGGTTTCTCTGGTGTTCTTTTTTTTAAAGTTATCTTAATCAATTGCATGAAATTATTGCCTCAGTAATACCCTCGCAGTAAGCTTAGAAGATAATCAAAGTTTGGGGAGAGCTGATATAAGCAGTACCACTATCAAACTAAAGAGAACAGTCCTGTTTCATGACTAAAGTATAGGTATCAACTAATCTAAACTTCACACTTTGAGGTGTTATTCCATTATAAGTCATCAATTACCAAATTTTACGAGCACTGTAGGGTTCTAAATCTCGTTATGGTACAAGAAAATAATATGAAAGAACTATGATAATCCTTACGTCACAAAGATATTACTGGTAGGACTTATTAACATTACTACCCATGGAGATTGAACACACGAATTACTTAAAAACAATATATTAAGAGGTATCCTTCATCTAGATGCGTTGGCTGACTCTAGGATAAAAGAAATTAACTGCCGGCCGCTGTGGTCGGATGGTTCTAGGCGCTTCAGTCCGGAACCACGCGGCTACTACGTTCGCAGGTTCGAATCCTGCCTCGGGAATGGATGTGTGAGATGTCCTTAGGTTAGTTAGGTTTAAGTAGTTCTAAGTCTATGGGACTGATGACCTCAGATGTTAAGTCCCATAATGCTTAGAGCCATTTGAACCATTTGAAAGAAATTAACGGTGGTTAGCACACTGGACTCGCACTCGGGAGGACGACGGTTCATCCCGCGTCCGGCCATCCTGATTTAGGTTTTCCATGATTTCCCTAAATCGCTCCAGGAAAATGCCGGGATGGTTCCTTTGAAAGGGCAAGGCCGACTTCCTTCCCCGTCCTTCACTAATCCGATGAGACCGATGACCTCGCTGTTTGGTCTCTTTCCCCAAACAACCCAACCCAACCCAAAGAAATTAACGATAATCACCGATCACGTAGAGGAAACTAAGGGAATGAGAAGGACGGACATTGAAGGTAAATAAATAATAAGCAACAACGAAAGAAACAGTCACAAGTGGGTTACTCGACACAGTTCTAACCTCAACCAAAAACTTCCAGAAAAAAGCAAATACAATTTTCGACTGTATTTTTAGTACTCAGTTATTCCTCAAATGAATGTTCTAATCATAAGTTGCAATTTCGTATCTCCGAGGTACACCTGCAAATAAATATTACATGTCATCAAGTTTATCACGGGCACAAGCAGTAATTTCAATATCGAGAGAGCATATTTACCACTCGTCCACGATCATATGTGTTATGAACTGGTGACATCACATATAAAGAAAACGTAATACTTGGAAACTGTGTACTCATAATAGCATTGAAATGTACTGTTGGGATACAGGACAGTACAGCTTTCGTCGTCGATATGGCTATATTTGACACATCGGAAATTAAATAATAAATTTATAATAGTGCATACGAAATGAAATTTCACCAGCAATTGCTACTTCGGATTTCTGTGTACAGCTTTCTTCAAACTGAAAAAAAATTATTTCGGATAGGATTTTACAGATGTAAACATAGATATAGAACCTACAGGTATTAAAGCAGTCAAATTCACCATGACAAGCAGCAAATAGATACACGCTCCGCGCCAAATTCCGACAACTGTGAGGCACAGTTGTCTGCTATAGTACAAATAGCCATAAATAATGAGTACACGCAAAACATAGTTATGAAACATAACAACGTGAAGAAGGAACCTGACACACAATCATTGGAAACACATGATCAAGGTGCACAGAAAGAAATATTCGAGACATGAGAAGAGAAATAATACAATGTGAAGAAGAGGACTGAGGTGGCACACAATGAATTTTGGAACGTCTTGCTCGCAGATTAATTTACTGACACGTTTCGATACATTATGAGACATATCTGTGGTAAAAACAAACACACTATATGAAAAAACTGCCTCAGGAAAATATATATATTTTGCACAGCAGTTTCTATCAATACCTACAATGAAGTACAAAAACAAGTTTCGCAGAAGTGGGCACATCAGGTAAGAAGATATAGCTCTCATGTATGTGCAACAAGTGCCAAACTGATCGTACATAGAGAACGTAGTGATAAGAAAAACAACTGCCGTCAACAAGTAGCGTTAGCAACCATACAGACAGTAGCTGGCTATTATAAAGCGTAACCACTAGGAAAGCATACATAGAATGCATAGATTATGTACTATATCATCTTGAAAGCCAGGGAGGCACGATATAGGTGTCAAACTATAAAAACGCGAATTATGTGATGTGCAGATTGAAAATAAATAAATATAATAACAATATACACAGACTACTTGCAAGACATGAGCTGTTAAAAAAAACAAAAAGGGAGGAATTATGAAATGTATATTACAACAAGGTGCTATATATACAAGTGCTTTCGGAAAGTGCTGAATGATCGGTCGCGAAATAGAAACCACAATAAAATTCCTGTGAAGCTTCGCACGTATGTGTTGGGCAGTGTCTCTAGTGTGTCCGTACATAGCGTCACTTCGTCCTTCTCAGTTCTGAGCGCACAGTGAGCGTGTAAAGATGCCTAGAAAATAGCGTCTCACGCCAAGTATGAAAACCTGCCGAGAGAGTTCACCTAATATCATTAAACCCCACATTACGTACCTGTCGTTCAGTTCATGACAGTTCTCGGCCGCCCACTGTAGAGACAGTGATGACACACTTGCAGCGTTTCAGATGGAAGGTGTCTGAT
Organism: Schistocerca nitens; assembly: GCF_023898315.1. Taxonomy (NCBI): domain Eukaryota; kingdom Metazoa; phylum Arthropoda; class Insecta; order Orthoptera; family Acrididae; genus Schistocerca; species Schistocerca nitens. Next base: position 352,860,943 of record NC_064616.1, read on the forward strand.
CACCCGCCGTACAGCCAGAATTTGGCTCCCTCTGCTTTTCATCTCTGCTCAAATTAACCGCTGGCTATGAAACTAACATTTTTGCACAAGAAATGAGCTGCAGCCCAGCATAGAAAATTGTCGGAAAGCACAGGAGGCTGCCTACTATGACGAGGGTATTGAAAAGTTTGTACAACGCTACATGTCACAACAGATCTCCAAGTCGGAGCGAGACTATGCAGAGAAGTAGCTGGAAGGTGCTGCTAACGGTTGTAAATAAAACAGTTTTTATTTTAACTCTGGTTTTTATTTCACGACCGATCGTTCCTTGCTTTCCGAACAGCTCTCGTATATATGCAGAAAGATTATGGCACAGTTTCATGAATGATTATAATACAGGCTTGGAATATGATATAGTTATATGTGTCTATATAGACAACGAATCTCGTATATATACAGAAAGATTATGACATAGTTTCATAAATGATTATAATACAGGCATGGAATATGATATAGTTACATGTGTCCATATAGACAACGAATCTCATGCTTCAGAGAAATTGTGTGGTACGAAATTATTTAAAAGTGAAAAAATTAACAGGTAGTCGTATAAACGCGCTTTATACAATTATAGGACAAATGAGGTGTTCCTTGCCCGTATAGTAAATTAACCAAATTTCTCAATCCTGTTCGTATCGTGACCATTTCCTGGAACCAAAATAAAAAGTGGCTGACACTGAAGCTGATGAACAGTTTCTACTGAAACTGAACGCTGAGAAAACAAACGCCGAGATGAGCTGTCGCGGAGGGTGAGCAAGCCGGTGCAATCAGGCGGGCACTCGGAGAACTGCCGTTACAATGACTGCTTCTGCTGATTGCTTGCTCGCTTGTAAAGATATCGCTCAACTTCAGAACTTTACGTGCTCTGCCGCGTAATCGCGCAACGCCTAACTTCCGCTCCTTCGCCTGAAATTCACAACCTTTGCTGTCAATTAAGGAAGTTTAAATTGGACCAAAATTTATTTTCAAAACGATGTAATGCAGTCTCACTGTTAGTAATTCCAGAGAAACGACCACTAGTTCGTTAGTTTGCACTTTATTTATCAGAAAAAATAACTCATTTCATAATGTGTAATAACAAGTTGGAAGCTTGGCTTTATATACATTACCACTGACCACTGGCCGTAACATGAATGATATGCAGCGGAGAATGTACGAGTAATATGTGTATCGAGGTCTTCAGGATGTATATATCGGTACCAAACGTTGTAGTACACACACAGCGCTGTGGACCACATAAATTTACGTACGTGTACGATGGTGTAAACCATGTAGGAGCTGGACACAGAAATCGATGATGTTGGTTCAAATGGCTCTGAGCACTATGGGACTTAACTGCTGTGGTCATCAGTCCCCTAGAACTTAGAACTACTTAAATCTAACTAACCTAAGGACATCACACATATCCATGACCGAGGCAGGATTCGAACCTGCGACCGTAGCGGTCGCGCGGTTCCGGACTGTAGCGCCTAGAACCGCTCGGCCACTCCGGCCGGCAAATCGATGATGTATAACGAAGATTTTGTCTTCCATAATTACCATATTCTTAGCATATAAGGTCTGTCTCTGCGACTAAGTAATAGGTTGTTGTCTGAGATAACGGATTCACTGTATTTTACATTTGAAGCACTGTTGGAAAATAATGTATGTTCCGATTCTTATTATATTTGGATACTGTAAACGGGATTAAATAGTTTTCGTTCTAATGCCATACCAACCCCTTGCCTACGTGTCGGGGTTTGTATACCCACATCGAATTCTGGCTGGGTAGCATATACGCCGCAGCAACGCCTTCAAATGGAAACTTTTTGTTCGCTCCTAGTAGACATGGAGTAAATTAGTGTTAAAAATGACTCCCAATTGTAACTGTTCACTGTAAGATCTCTGTTGTTATATTCGAAATAACCATGGTTTTTACATTTTCTGGTTCCACTCAACGTTTTGAGTGGTCGGTTCTTCACATTTGCGACACAAAATGTTCGCTTTCGCTTCCCATCGACACTAAGTGTCTTTTAATGATCGACAGCTCTGGGAAATTTCTCTGAACCAGCAGGGTCTACTAACCAGGCGTGCAGCATACTACCTACCTCTGTAAATTGATATTGTTTTTCAACAAGAAAACCATAAGAATGAATGCCTGTAAGAGGAGAAAGATCCTTTAGAAGAGAATCAGGAATTTCAATTTTGCTCAGCCTATCATTATTCAAGTGAAGCAGATGACTTGATGGTAGGTGTAACAAACACAGCATACGAGCGCCGCACAGTGGTTACGCTCTGCCGCCTCTCAGTGGCATGACCAGTCTTAAACGAAAGCTAGGAAGCGTCAGAAAATATTTTGTCTCTTGAAATGGCTGCTCGCCATGATCTATCGCTCCTAGAAGTTTCTCGCAAAGAGCTTGAAACACCCGGTAAACAAGCATTCGCAGGCACCTCTCCCATTTTTCTTCTAGTTAGAGTTTAGGGCCTGAAAATAAATGTGTCTGGGGATGACAGGCAGAAATACAAACACAAAGCACAAAGGGTGTACAACTGTTAGAAATGTAAACCTGAGTCACACTTTGCAGAACATACAATAAAATAGGGTATTAACCCTCAACCATAGAATAATATATGAAATTTATAACAATTTCAAATCGTAACAAAAAGTTGGTAACATAAATGCGAAGTTTCCACATTCAAAGAACTGCAGCAATGAATAACATTACCTAGTTAATGTGAAACTTCCCCTTTGTATGTAAAGAATGACAGTGCTGGAAAAACTCTTACGTTATTTCATTTTCAAACAGCTGAGAAAAACTGAATGTACTCAGACAGTTCTCTCTTTACTTATTCTGATCGTCACTAAACTGACAAACAATATTTTTAGTGCAACGCAATCTGACATTCAAGAATCCCTACAAAAGAATGGCCCTGACTAACAATAACCTTTACCTTTCATGAATCACTTACCTCACAAAAATCTTCGTTACTCGAACAACTACAATACAGAGAGCGCTATTACTGCCAGCTAAATAAAAGATTCTAACTACTGAATGCACTAATTACTGATAGGCATAGTTAGCAAATTAAAGATTTTGATAGAGAACAAACAATGTATTTACCTTAATAGTGTTGAAAGGCATTATATATATATATATATATATATATATATCAGTTCAGGACATCTAGTCTTACAAATTTTCTTTTTCTGACGGGCACATGCCCAGATCGTCCGCTCATAGTAACCTCTCAAAACTCTGGCATCTCTCTCCCCGCATCCTCCACTGCTGGCGGCTAACCTGCAACTGCCCAACGTTACGTGCTGTTCACATCCAACTGCCCACCACTACACAAGCGAATATTCCAATAATGAGTCCAAACACCCACAGACTGCACACAACGCAGTCAGCGATTTTCATACAGAGCACTATGTGGCGTTCCCAACATAAAAACCTAAATAGCCTACTTACAAATGTAAGACGTAATACTCAATTACACTGTATTAGCCACTGAAAAACCAGTAACAAGGTCATACTTAACCATATCTCACTCCTGTTCCCCACCATCACTCACAAGCATATTAAAAGAAGACACACACAAACACGAAAACGAACACGAAAACACACACACACACACACACACACACACACACATACACACTACTACTACTAGACCAAACAGACTACAATACAAATCCATATTATTAATTCCTTCACTGATGTTTCCCTTCTCCCAGTTCCACACTCCACCTGACACACACACAGATGCCCCTATACCAAAAGTAAACGAATAGTGAATGCAATAGCCAAAACAGATGAGACCAAAGACGATACAGACAGTAATGCACCATATGCCTTAACAACACTATAGACAGCCAAAAATACAGTACACTCTCATTTTAAAATATACACAAATGCAAATGTAAGTGAATAAAACGATGTGTGCACACAAATAACTATAATGAAACATCCTGGACTCTACATGATAACTGAACGCATACTAGTCGCTGCCCGAATACGGTGAAAGGGTATCTCCTAATTGTTAGTGGAATCAGAAAATATAGAAATCATTAGCACATTGTGCGCCAGAAAGATGTTTCTAACAACAAATAACCGGAAAATGTCCGCTCCCGGTAGCTGAGTGGTCAGCGCGACAGACTGTCAATCCTACCGGCCGGGTTCGGAGATCTTCTCCGCTCAAGGACTGGGTGTTGTGTTGTCCTAATCATCAACATCTTATCCCCATCAATTTCCAAATTTACATTTTACCGGGAAATGATAAAAATGTCAATATATAACTACGAATTCAGTTACATATGTAGTGCATGAAAAGACTAAGAAGCAAAATATGTGTAACAGACCATTGAGAAGGTTTCAGATATATAAGAAGTGAAACACTAATGGCAGCCCAACAAACAGCCTGTCCCTTAGCCGCAGAAATGGACCTTGCTTATGCCACTGACCATGGAAATATCAGCAGCATGAAGGCGACATGCAAGAGACATCTAAATGGCATGAAGTGTACTAGACATTTGGATACCCAATTTCAGCGCACCCGTACAAATTTGTGATTAGTGTCTTACGTCGCTAAAAGCGAGGTCATTAGCGTTCATCTGTACCAAATAAGGGCCCGCATCTCGTGGTCGTGCGGTAGCGTTCTCGCTTCCCACGCCCGGGTTCCCGGGTTCGATTCCCGGCGGGGTCAGGGATTTTCTCTGCCTCGTGATGGCTGGGTGTTGTGTGCTGTCCTTAGGTTAGTTAGGTTTAAGTAGTTCTAAGTTCTAGGGGACTGATGACCATAGATGTTACGTCCCATAGTGCTCAGAGCCATTTGAACCAAATAGGGAAGGGTAACGTGAAACGCATTCTGCACGTAGAAAAAAGATTACGCAGCGTATTTCATATAAATAATTGTAATTGAGTGTTGGTTATTCGTGTAAAGATTGTTTTATGCCTCTTTTGTAGGAGGAGAAAGGTCTATTAGTATTTGCCGGAAAGTGCAGGCGGCCGGATCGTGGTTTATCGGGAGAGTGGTTTATCGTTCGGCGACATTATTACTGGCGTTCATCGAGATCCTACGACTGTAATTCGAATACGGAATACATGAGTTCGAGGTGGCCACACACTACGCCATGCAGGATCACAGCAGTCCCAAGTGACTAGCGGCTGACAGAACAGAAATATTGTTTGCTCATCCTTGCATGATCGTACAACCAGGTCACGTACATTCAGTCAAGAAACAGGATTGTCTGCAGCAAGGAAAGTGTCCTCACTGTGTTCTCAAGGACGTCTGGAGTAGTACGGACTCCTAGCACAGTGGCCAGTTTGCGGCTTCTCTCGACTTGGCTGCAAAACAGACACATCGACTGTGGTGCGCTCACGGAAAACATTGTACATGGACGTGGCCCCACATCCACTTTACAAGGCGGTAACGATTCTATACAGGCTGCGAGGAGAGGGAAAGTTGTTTCATTGCATTTGCGTTTATCATAGAAGCTCAGCTCCTAAGGCGATGGTGTGACATCCCTCTGGTGCACGAGACCATCACCTCTTGTTTGCATACCTAGTAATTTAGATAGCAGCTGCTACGTTTCTGACATGTTAAGTAGTACGGTTGGGCCTTGTCTTCGAGGTTACCTTTCAGAAACGTGAAGCAAGGAAAGGTAGCTGTGCTGTGCTGAACTACCTCGATAAACAAGGTGATCGACCGTTGACCAGGCCAGGACGTTTTCTAGATATCTCACCAACTGGAAACGTCTCCTCATGGGATACCGAGAGACTGTTTTTCCACCACTTTCCATCCACTGTAATGTACACTACAGGCCATTAAAATTGCTACACCAAGGAGAACTGAACTGACATGTGATTACATTTTCACGCAGTTTGGGGCATAGATCCTGAGAAATCAGTACCCAGACAACCACCTCTGGCCGTAATAGCGGCCTTGATACGCCTGGGCATTGAGTCAAACAGAGCTTGCATGGCGTATACAGGTACAGCTGCCCATGCAGCTTCAACATGATACCACAGTCCATCAAGAGTTGTGACTGGCGTATTGTGACGAGCCAGTTGCTCGGCCACCATTGACCAGACGTTTTCAATTGGTGAGAGATCTCTAGAATGTGCTGGCCAGGACAGCAGTCGAACATTTTCTGTATCCAGAAAGGCCCGTACAGGACCAGCAACATGCGGTCGTGAATTATCCTGCTGAAATGTAGGGATTCGCAGGGATCGAATGAAGGGTAGAGCCACGAGTCGTAACACATCTGAAATGTAACATCCACTGTTCATAGTGCCGTCAATGCAAACAAATGGTGACAGAGGCGTGTAACCAATGGCACCCCATACCATCACGCCGGGTGACACGCCAGTATGGCGATGACGAATACGCGCTACCAATGTGTGTTCACCGCGATGTCGCCAAACACGGATGCGACCAGCATGATGCTGTGAACAGAATCTGGATTCAACCGAAAAAACGACGTTTTTCCATTCGTGAACCCAGGTTCGTCATTGAGTACACCATCGCTGGCGCTCCTGTCTGACGCAGCGTCAAGGGTAACCGCAGCCATGGTCTCCGAGCTGATAGTCCATGATGCTGCAAACATCGTCGAACTGTTCGTGCAGATGGTTGTTGTCTTGCAAACGTCCCAAACTGATGACTCAGGGATCGAGACGTGGCAGCACGATCCGTCACAGCCATGCGTATAAGGTGCCTGTCATCTCGACTGCTAGTGATATGAAGCCATTGGGATCCAGCACGTCGTTCCGTATTACCCTCCTGAACCCACCGATTCCATATTCTGCTAACAGTCATTGGATCTCGACCAACGCGAGCAGTAATGTCGCGATACGATAAACCCCAATCGCGATAGGCTACAATTCTCAAAGTCGGAAACGTGATGGTACGCATGTCTCCTCCTTACACGAGGCATCACAACAACGTTTCACCAGGCAACGCAGGTCGACTGCTGTTTGTGTATAAGGAATCAGTTTGAAACTTTTCTCATGTCCGCACGGTGTAGATGTCGCCACCGGTGCCAACCTTGTGTGAATGCGCTGAAAAGCTAATAATTTGCATATCACAGCATCTTCTTCCTGTCGGTTAAATTTCGTGGTGTAGCAATTTTAATGGCCAGTAGTGTATTAACTTTGTGATAAACTTGGCCGGCCGCTGTGGCCGAACGGTTCTAGGCGCTTCAGTCCGGCAACGTGCTGCTGCTACGGTCGCAGGTTCGAATCCTGCCTCGGGAATGGATGTGTGTGATGTCTTTAGGTTAGTTAGGCTTAAGTAGTTCTACGTCTAGGGAACTGATAAGCTCAGATGTTAAATCCCATAGGGCTTAGAGCCATTTGAACCATTTTGTGATAAAGTTGAAGCAGATGGGCTGATATACCGGTATCTGTCATCCAAGCTCAATTCGTCTGAGTGCCCAACTATGTAGAACCCATTTCCGTTCCCACAGGTGGCAGCTTTGTGTACTGAATGCTGCAACATGTGTACTCACAAGTTACCTACTAATTTACTGTTGTGTTCTAACAACTATACTGTATGCATACAACAACCCAACTTTTATTGCTTTATATCTATCCTTGGTTAGCAATTTTAATCGCCATTAAAGTACTAACATGATAAGAATTATCATATGTGCAAATATGTAACGACACAAAGATTGGATTAGATTTGTACTTGTTCCATAGATCATGAATACGACACTTCGTAATGATGTGGAATGTGTCAGGTTAATGAAAGGTGTCTATACAAGATATTATATTACACAAAATATTACATGACACTTTATATTTTAATTTTTATTTTTTGGGAGGGGGGTTGGGGAAATTACCCACTTACTATATCCAAAAATTCATCTAATGAGTAGAAGCAGTTGCCATTAAGAAATTCATTTGATTTCCTTTTGAATGCTATATGGCTATCTGTCAGACTTTTGATGCTATTAGGTAAGTGACCAAAGACTTTTGTGGCAGCAAAATTTACCTCCTTCTGAGCCAAAGTTAGATTTATCCTTGAGTAGTGAAGATTATCCTTTCTCCTAGTGTTGTAGCCATGTACACTGCTATTACTTTTGAATTCTTTCGGATTGTTAATAACAAATTTCATAAGTGAATATATGTATTGTGAGGCTACAGTGAAGATGTCTAGCTCTTTAAATAAGTGTCTGCAGAATGGTCTTGGATGAGCTCTAGCAATTATTCTGATTACACGCTTTTGTGCAATGAACAATCTTTTACTCAATGATGAGTTACCCCAGAATATGATGCCATACGAAAGCAGAGAATGAAAATAGGCGTGATAAGCTAATTTACTGAGATGTATATCGCCAAAATTTCCAATGACCCTAATAGTATAAGTAGCTGAACTCAAACGTTTCAGCAGATACTCAGTGTGTTATTTCCAGTTCAACCCCTCATCAATGCATACACCTAGAAATTTTGAATATTTTACCTTAGCTACAGATTTCTGATCGAAGTCTATATTTATTAATGGTTTCATTCTATTTACTGTGTGGAACTGTATACACTGTGTTTTGTCAAAGTTTAATGAGAAACCATTTGTAGAGAACCACTTTATGGTTTTCTGAAAAACATCGTTTACAATTTCACCAGTTAATTCTTGTCCGTAGGGTGTGATAGCTATACTTGTATCATCGGCAAAAGGTACCAGCTTTGCATCTTCGTGAATATAGAATGGCAAGTCATTAATATATATTTAGAACAGCCGAGGACCAAAGACCGAAACTTGCGGCACCCCATTCTTGATTGTTCCCCAGTTTGAGAAATCTCCAGTTTTTTGCATATTATGTGAACTGCTTATTTCAACTTTCTGGACTCTTCCAGTTAGGTATGATTTAAAGCATTTCAGCACTGTCCCATTCATACCACAGTACTTGAGTTTATCTAGAAGTCTGCAGACGCACTATCCTCTGTGCCCGCGGTGGCTCAGATGGATAGAGCGTCTGCCATGTAAGCAGGAGATCCCGGGTTCGAGTCCCGGTCGGGGCACACATTTTCAACATGTCCCCAATGAAGTGTATCAACGCCTGCTTGCAGCTAGGGTGTCTATTTAATTATCATTTCATAAAAAAAATGGTTCAAATGGCTCTGAGCATTGTGGGACTTACCATCGGAGGTCATCAGTCCCCTAGAACTTAGAAGTACTTAAACCTAACTGACCTAAGGACCTCACACACACCAATGCCGGAGGCAGGATTCGAACATGCGACCATAGCGATCGCGCGGTTCAAGACTGAAGCGCCTAGAACCGCTCGGCCACACCGACCGGCAAATAAACTCATGAGAGTAGTTCTTATAGAAACTACTTTGTCATTCCAATACCGACTATATATACAATCTCAGGGCTGCTTTACCTTGTGAAACCTCTTATTCAAAAATGGTTCAAATGGCTCTGAGCACTATGGGACTCAACTGCTGAGGTCATTAGTCCCCTAGAACTTAGAACTAGTTAAACCTAACTAACCTAAGGACATCACAAACATCCATGCCCGAGGCAGGATTCGAACCTGCGACCGTAGCGGTCTTGCGGTTCCAGACTGCAGCGCCTTTAACCGCACGGCCACTTCGGCCGGCACCTCTTATTCGAATACATAGACTGAAGGATTTTGGCCATTATATCATGAAGTCATCAAAGCGTCAGTTGTTGGAGGAGTCCTATCCATTTGACAAGACGTTTTCTATCCTCGTTTATGTACGATTTATCACTATCCCACTGGTTGGTTTGACACCTGTCTTAAAGAGTGGGTAGTGGGTTTCAGCCTGAACTAATGGAGCACTCTGTTAACTCAGAGGCTTGTCTCCATGATGCACTGACAGACAGAAGATCAGAGGCCAGAAACTCGGTCTAAAGGAATAACTGAGTGGAAGGTGTTCGATAGCGAAGGTTTTGCTTTTTTTGAGAATTTATTTTATTTTTTCCCAATAAATTTTATAATCTTTAAATGGTTAACACCAAGCAGCTAAGGCAGCGTGGTAAGTGTCTAGAGAAGAAGAGTATTTATGAATTTTTATAAAAATAAGTATCGAAAAGATGGATTATGTTGGATTTGTAAAGTATGTAAAAGAGCTACAGTTACTTATGAATGTGGAAGAATTGCAGTAAGACTTCCCTCAAAAAACACTTATAAACCACAGTTTATAAAAATCATATGTCAGGAAAATTTTAGGTAAAGAATAGATTTACTATATTCACCATAATGCATTTTATTTATTTTCTTACATTCACCTTTTATAAAGAATATTAAATTTTATTTTCTTACTTTCACCCTTTATAAAAAATATTACACTTTATTTTCTTATGTTCACCTTTTGTATGAAAAAACTAATTATTTTTGAAAACTGGTGAACGTGACGTGAAATAGTATTCTTTTTCAATCATTTTTCTAAGTTATTTAAAATGATAATAGATGAGTTAAAGCTGAAGAGCGGATTATAGTAGACAAAACAATTAGGTTCTGGATAAGTTTTCATTTTCTAGTGAAAGAGTGAGTGAAACGAATAAATGTGCTAGAAAGTGGAAACTGAGCCAGGACCTACCCTTTTTATCTACTATGAACACATACGAATAGTACATTGTTTAGGAATTTAGCGATATCAGATAATATCAAAGTGTTTTGATAGCTGTGTGAATCTAATGCAGAGATGCATCTTGTGTTAGTAACATGACATTACTGGAATTGGTTGATAAATTTTGCTGTTACAACACTTGCAACTGTACATACTAATCACTACATTTTTTTTATAATGCGTGAACTGTTACAGAAGAACACATTGATCCATTCCCATCATCAATAAATCATACTGTACTGTCAAGAACTATGTTTCATCAATCAGCGCCAACAATGAACAAGAAAGAAACAGTTTCAAAAGGTTATTTTGTTATAACACTGCTTGCAAAGAGACGTGCTATTATCTTACTGTGTTATAGTAACATAAGAAAGCATAATTGTTCGTCTCAAAGAATTTTTCACAATCATGAAAAGTATGAATGATTAGTCATCAGTACATATTCCAGAGTTAGTTCTTATTCTACAAGAAATAAATTAATATTTATTGAATTCTGAGCCTCATAAGAAACTACAGACCTCCTCCTTATACTTATTACAGTCAATATCATTCAGTGATTGGTTTGGGTCGTATACGTATCACTATTACACCATACCTCAACGAAGCTTTGTTTCTTCCACATCAATTGGCACTCTTGTACGTCAAGTTCGATGTGAATGGGTCACTTCGGAAAGCACTGTAGTCCATTCCACCTTTTGTTCACGATTCATAAATCACATCCATTAAATATCTGGGACGATTTGAAATGGAACATCCTTACAAAATTAACGACTGGTAAGGCAGGTGCCAAACTGTGATTCGTTGGAAGAATTCTCAGCAATTGTAGTCCACCCACAAAGGAGGTAGCTTACAAAATCCTCTTTATATCGCTCGTCAATCTGAGATTCGTACCATATAAGGTATGTTGAGGAATAGAGAAGAATCAGAGAAGAGCAGCCCGATCTGTCACAGATCCATTTAGTAAATGCGAAAGTGTCACGGAGATGCTCATGCAGTTGTAGTGGCAGACAGTACCAGAGAGGCGTTGAGAATCACAAAATGATTAAAATTACGATAACGTACGTTCTTAGAAGAGTAAGTCAATGTATTGCGTCCTCCTTTGTATATCGCACCAAAAGATCATGAAGCTAAAATTAAAGAGATTCAAGCTCACTCGGAGGTTTAACAACAGTCGTTCTTAGCGCGATCCATTCACGACTAGGAGCTAAGAAGCGGGTTGGGGGGGGGGGGGTGAATAACCTACGCTATGTACAATAATGTGATTTGCAGAGTATGGATTTAGGTGTAGATGAAGTTGTAGGTGTAGAAACAAACTTTCCCTATACATCTTATTTATATGACTGTGCCTGTCTGTATTAATTTTTCCCTTTAGTTTCTCAAAACGTAAGTGTTTGACACTTGAATGAATTGATGTTCATATATACTTCCTGCTGACACAAGTAAGCTTTCATATCTCAAATTTCTAACTTGTCAAAAATATTATTTTCAAAGGAGACTCCAAGACAGATTTCGTCACAAAATTTCGTACGTACTATGTATTACCTATACCATTCTTATTATTCATAAGTGCATCTCACCCATTTCAACATATACTCAAGGTATACTTTTAAACGAAAAAAGTGAATACATTAGTAAATTGATTAATATGTAAAAAGTAAATGATTTTACGCAAAAAAATTAAAGTGGTATGGTGATTCAGACCGTAATGACACGTAAGCGGAACACGAGAAAGACCACAGACTGTCCTCTCCAGTAACAGCAGCAAGGAAACCCAATTCCTTTGCAGTGGATTTGTGAAGCGATCCCAATACATTCATATCGTCATAAAATGAATCAATAGAGAGCGCGGCATCTCTTTTCAATTGAATAGAAATGAAATAACTTCCCCCTGTAATAAAGATGTCTGTACAGTCAAGTGAATAAAACGGCATTCAACCTAAACCCTTCGAAAAACTCATATCACATTGTCAACATATGAGCTGCCTTTATAGATTCTGAGAAGAGTATTCATGCAGTGTGCTCCTGTGACCCAATTCCCGTTTCCGTCTTTCACGCCTTTCAGTACTGACGCCAACGTCAGTTTTCTTTCTCTATTTCTTCATAACAGTTTCACAGATATCTGTAACTTCTCATACGCCTACGTTCACTATGAGCTCGGATTTTTGCCTGCATTCATAACAGGCTCACTGCGCTCGCGTCTCTCAATAGAACTACAAATAGCACGCGATACTGCACTCTTTAGTGTTCGCTTCAGTCGCGCACCCTTCCCCGTTAGCACGCTTCGCAGTATTTCAAAATTGCTACGACGTTTCGTTTCGTAGATATTAACTGCACCTGAAATGTATTGCTTGATGGAACATATACAGGGTTTCTGATATTCACAGATTGCTGTTCGCTGTTGTTAGAATAAACTCTTTACTTGCATTGTAAGCACATTCATTACACTAATTGTTATCCTTATAATGGTTACAAATGGGCCCTAATCATTTTCTTTCTAAGTGAAGTTTTTAACGCCTGTCGTATTATATGCTGCAATTTAATATCATCCTGTTCACAGTATCTCTCTTCCTCACATACTGTTCCTACGACAGTCGCAATGGCTAGTCTTTGTTGATTTGTCTAATATGGATGCAGTGTTACGATATTGCCAGTTACCCTATTTTTTGCGATTTCTCCTACCATGGAAGGGGGAGACACTAGTTTAACAGCCAAGTGGCACTACTTTATCTTCAGTCTCCTAAACTTCAAATGTCTACTCTTTCATCTTGGTTTTAAGCTTCGTTTACAGTTTGTGATTTTGCCAAAATAAACGCTTTACGTTTATAATCCTTATCTCTGAATAAAAGTTCAGGAGGTTTAGGACAACTAGTAATTCATTTTATCGCCACACGAGTGTCTAATACAACCAAACATACATTTGAACACCCGAGTGTGTATTATTATGAGTGAGATCTTTCATCGACAAACATCTTATTACAGACAGTCTACAGTAGACTGACTGGCCCTTTACTTGTTCAAGTCATAATAATCACAGTGCACAGACATGTATAGATCATAATTGGTAATTAGATAATCAAATTATAGTTGGAGTAATGAAGAAGAGTTTCATTAGAATGAATAGAAATGAAAAATCTATCTTTAATGTAATTACAACTAAATAAACCTACTACAGTAACGCTATAGTATCACTCAATCCCCATGTAGTTCTGGGTAACGCTACTTATATCGTTACACACTTTCCACATCAGCATTCAAATACTTAACAGAACTGCATAAAATAACATTTTACAGAACTGTATTTTCAATTAAAGCTAATGAAGAAATTAATGTTATTCAGTGTATGTATAAAATGATGCAGCTGTAACAGCTACACCAGCAAAATGTAACGACACTTACAGTTTAAATATATGGAAATATAAAGAGCAATTAAATACAATTTGCAGTACGCATTTATACTACTACAACAAGACTGCCATAGTAGTGTGTAAATTTAAAATTCGAATATGTGAAGAATTTTTAGATATAAATCCCCATTATATAGCTTTTTGTAAAACAAAACATGCAGAAATATTTTATGGTGAATGTATCAACATTAATATGTATCTTGTACAAGTATTACTTTGTGAACTAGCTTAGGGCTCAATATTGTAAAACGTTAAAAAACCAATGGAGAGCAATTATGCAGTAAATCAGGAACAAGTTACAATTGTGTTTCCAGTGCCAAAGTAAGACAGTGGTAGCCCCATCAGTCGAAGAGGCATACGTTGGTTGGTGGTTGGGGAGATATAGAGTCTCTGATATTGAACAAATTGGCAAATGTATCAACTACAACAACTGAACGCTCTAAAAGTGCAAATAATGTACTGTATAGAGCCAAAAAAAGTAGGCTATCTTCGTACATCAAATACTGTTTCTTCATATATATCATCGCTACAACAATGCATAACGATGTGTTTCTGAACCATTTAGCAACAGTACAACATGAAGAAACAATATGGCGTTCCCAGACAGAACAAAGTTATGTAATAATTTGTTAGGCAACTAACTCTTACACTTTAAATGGGAATATACAAGGAAAACATATTTGTTAACATTTAATTCCATTTGTAAGTCTCTAGAAGCCCTTATTTCTGATCTGTCACTAATTACATGTGTTTTAAATAGTACATCACACTTATCTGTCCAGCCACCAATGGTAAATACAAATAAATTGATTAGTTTAACCAAACGGAAGATGACAGTAAAGGTGTGAATGGATTGCACTCAGTGGAAGAAAAGAGACCAGCAGCACCATACTTTGCTGTTATATAGCACTCCAAGAGATCAGCTTCTGTATGCACTCTGAATCTGAGTGGATACGAAATAAACTGTATGTTTGCTTAGCATGTATAAAGTAATTACTTGAAGGCGTTACACTGTTTAAACTTGGTAGAAAAGGAGTTAATATTCCTTTAGCTATATCACAACTTTTATGAACTACCTGATTTTATTGCTATGATGCTTGTGTATGAGTATTATATGGTAGTACACTCATTGACAAAATAGTGAAGCACCAAGAGGAGGATGAAGAATGATAGAAGCTTCACTTATTGAGGGGATGTGTGATGTTATCTCCGTGATTAAAAAATCGAGAATAATTTACAAAGAACTTGGTATTACGTGTGGCCTGGATACATACACTGATTTGGCTTGGAAAGGTGTCATACAGCCGTTTCATCGTTTTCTGGGAGAAGGCGGCACTCAGCTGTTGTAAATGGTCCTTTTTATCCACGACACTGGCACTGGGACAGAGTTGACGTTCGTGCTGGTCTCACACATGTACTATCAGGGACAGATCTGGAGTCTTTGCCGATCATGGTAAGTACGTCAACTTATGCAGACAGTTCATAGAGAGATACGTAATGTGTGTGGACGAGAATTGACTTGTTGAAAAATGGGACCACGGTACTGTCGCAAAAGAGGTAACACCTCTTTAAAGTAATTACTTTAAACAAAACCAAATTTTACCAATTTGTTGGTTCTGTTAAGCGATATTCCATTCCCCCAAACCCACTCCCCCCATTAGCCTCCCCCCCCTCCCCTTGACCGACCTCAAGAATCGCCCGCTCTCACGAATCAGCCTAACTGCTTAGATGCCATCCCTTACCAGGCACGTTGATCTAATTAGTCTAAGACATTTTCAGTGGATTTGAAACCTGTAAACTTGATTGTCTAAGTCAAATTTATTATTTGTTTTGAATTTTCCCTGCATTATTATCCAGTCTTTGAAAGAGCTGCCGTATTGAAGTACAGTGTTGGATAATATCATGGTCATTCTTAAGGTGATAGAAAATTGGGAAACCAAGTTATCCATCGGCTCCATATACGCGTTACGCTTCAAGACATACATCAAGAGGTAGTATTCGTTGCTCTATATTTAAAATACACTTGTGAGGCCACAAAGTCTTCTTTAATTTAAACTATACGTCGCCCCCTTCCTACTAAAACTTTACGAGTTCTGTTACGCAAATGATACTTTTGTTCAGCCAAAGGCGACAAACTATGTTTCACACTGTAAACGAGACAGAAACTGCAACTTACTCAATGTACTGATCCTGTGTACATTAGGCGATACTCCAAGCCCTTTGTTTTACCGAATCATACATTTTGTACAGTCTTCTAGAGTTACTATTAATTTCGACTCATTAGGCTTTCTGCATAAATTAATCGGGAAGAACGTTATGCAGCCATGTAAAAAGCTATGGATCACTATAGGGGTTAAAGTATCCTGTGAAAGGAAAAGGGAAAAATCTTTCTGCAAAAACAAGTAGAGACCCTGCAGTAGTTGCACACGAAAAATGCTATTCAAAATTATTGAGAAAAGTTATTAAAAATCAAGAAAGGGTCACATAATGTCTGAAATCAGTGATTCCGACAACAGGCTTAAGGCTATATGGAATGCAGGGAAAGCAGAGACAGGACAGCACTCACAGAATAGGGTAACGGCAGGAATGAACTAAATGGAAGGGCTATAAATGATGAGTCACAGGTGGTAAACATATTTAATAATCATTTCTTAAATATAGTAGAAAGTATAGGGACAAGGATTTCAAGAGAAATATCACTGCAGTACGCAGTAGCTCTCATAAAATCTAGTCATATGAATGTGCAATCAACTCCTTCTTATAAAATTAAGAAATATCATACATTCCCTCAAAAATAAAAGCTCACCTGGTTTTGATGGTATTTCGAATAGAGTACTATTGATTGCTTCCCATCTAATATGCCTGGTCTTATATGAAATGTATAACACCCACTAACACAAGGTACTTTCCCAGAGAGAATGGAAGATGCTTCTGTCAAACTCCTGTTTAAGGTAGGTGATAGGAGAGATGTCAATAACTACCGACCTGTTTCACTGCTGATGTCATTTTCAAACATTTTTGGGAAAGTGTTGTATTCTAGAATAGTATCTCACCGAATCAACCACAATATCCTCAGCAAATCTCACTTTGGGTTTCAGAGGAAATGCTGTGTTGAGAATGCTATTTACATGTTTACTAACAAATTTTACTAGCATTAAATAATAAAATACCATCGGCTAGCATTTTCTTTGCACTATGTAAGGAATTGGACGGTGTGAATCACAGTTTTCTCCTAGATCAATGTAAGTTTTATATGACTGATGATACAACCAACCAATGGATAATATCATATTTAATCAAAAGACTGCAGAAACGTTGAATTAGTAATTCAGTCAGTATAATCTGGGGAAATCATCCTGACCAGGGAGAAATCACCACTGGTGTTACCCAAGGGTCAACCTTAGGTCTACTGTTGCTACTCATAAACATAAACAATCTTCTGTCTAATATAAAACAAGCCAGATTAACTCTTTTTGCAGATGACACAAGAAATTTAATTAGTTCAAGCATACACACAGAAACAGAGGAAATAGTTCTCAAAAGTATCATTGAATGGTTTGCTGCAGATGGACTTACCCTCAATTTTAAAAAGACGCAACATGTTCGGTTCTGCTCATCTAGGGGTGCTATAAAAATCATAAGTGTAACACGTGGTGAAAAAGTGACAAATAGTTTAGAATCTTCAGACTTCTTTAATGTCCATATTGATGAGAATTTAAACTGGGAAAAGCACATTTTACTTCGAGTCATTGGAAATCTTCGAGAGAGACAGCTCATTAAGATGACATATTTTACATACTTTCATTCAGTGATGTCAAATCAAATAATGTTCTGGGGTAGCTCATCTTTAAGAAAGAAATTATTTATTGCTCAAAAATATGGCGTAAGAATAATATTTGGCACTCACCCACTATAATCTTGTAGACAGATGTTTAAGGAGCTGGGTATTTCTACATCTACATTTATACTCCGCAAGCCACCCATCGGTGTGTGGCGGAGGGCACTTTAAGTGCCACTGTCATTACCTCCCTTTCCTGTTCTGACTACTACTTCACAGTATACGAAATATCTCATGAAATTTGCTGCAAACAATCCACTACAGTCCAAAAGGAATAATGATGTACACAGTGAAGATACCAGTAGGAAAAATACTATTCATTGTTGCACATTTAGGTTGTCTTTAACACAAAAAGGAGTGCACAATGCAGCAACTAAATTTTGTACACTATACTAATGATATAAAATGCCTGATAGACAGCAAAGTAAAATTTGAAAACAAACTGGAAAGCCGGCCGGTGTGGCCGAGTGGTTCTAGGCGCTACAGTCTGGAGCCACGCGACCGCTAAGGTCGCAGGTTCGAATCCTGCCTCGGGCATGGATGTGTGTGTTGTCCTTAGGTTAGTTAGGTTTAAGTAGATCTAAGTTCTAGGGGACTGATGACCTCAGCAGTTAAGTCCCATAGTGCTCAGAGCCATTTGAACCAAATTGGAAAAGTGTCTCCTTGACATGTTCTTCTATTCAGTAGAAGAATTTCTGTTGCTGTAATGCGTGAAACGTACTGTGTAGGAGTTACTGATTGTCATCTGCTTAATCTAAAAAAATGTTCAACATGTAGCCATGAATACGAATTACTTGCGATGTGAACTTAGAATGACACATTCAATGTCATTACTATTTATCGTGCAAAATGAACCGTGGAATATGAAACTAATTAACTAACAACACTCTTGTTCCATCTTAATCGGTATGTGATTGATTATGCATCGTTGTTGAAATTACATTTCTACTAACGTTTCTATAGAAACTTTGGGCAACCATCAACTCTCCGTATACTAATGTTTACCAGGTATTAACGCCAATTTTATTCGCCTCTCATTAAAATGACGAATGCAAACCAGTCTTTGATTGTTCTCAATCCTCCGGTCACACACGTCATTCCAAATATCGTTAAAGCTGCTTTTATCAGAATCAGTAGTAACAGTAGTGTCTGTGTTATGGGAAATTCTTTGTGAGCAATGGGACAAGTGCTATTCCGCTTCCACTACTAGACTTTCCAACAAATTTCAAATCGTGTAGCCTCACCTACCATTTATTGAATAAAATGTTAATATTTCCCACACTGTCATTCATGTCTAGATGAACTGTTTGGATGCGTCTCTGTGGCCTGTTCTCTACGCTTTCCCTTCTCGGTGTAAAAAACACGTAAATGTCACTACCAAATCAGTTACTGAATTTTTACAGGAATGTTTCCGCTAGATACTGCACTTCTTTCTTTGAGTGTCTTTCAATTCACGAGTCCTGTAACGCTATTATATAAGTCAATGACAGCAGAACCGTTCTCGATTCTCTTCATTGTATATGCTCGATTCGTAGCGGTCTTTCTTATCAGTAGGACAGTGTTTTCATAGAGATTCGACGAGCGTTTGACAGACAACTTTTTTAGGAGACAAACCGCAATTTTCGCGTTTCATTTCCCTTCACAAACAATCCCAAGTTTCTAGAAAACCTGAATAACACATTTTATGACATATTTTTTGTATGGTCCAAAACTTGTATATTTTTGTGTTTTGTGAAGTACAAAAAATCCGTGAAATAGATGTTTAATAGTAAATTGCATGAAGCTTAATAAACATTGTCCTGGGGTGTACAAAGATTCCCTCTTCCTCTGTGTGTGAATAAGGCTAACATATTACAAGAACTGACATATTGCCAAATGTATAAATATATATATTATAGTTTATTACGACAAAATCGTATAATACTTACAATTTTTGCTGTATCGGGAGTTGATTGTCATCTTCAGATGTGATTAATCCACTAACAGCTTCCTCATCGCATATAACAATTCCAGTTACGTATACTGAATATAATGAGGGCGTATAAAATATCGTAATGAATTTTACGCCATGTCTTGACCTAGTAAAATAGTCTCTTGTGGAAATCGTTGTTTCAGCCTATGAATTAATCGAGAAAGTGTCATCTGTGGACCCAGTTCGTAGAGATAACTAGGAAGGACCTGCTGCAGTTTATTTGCGTTTTGTTAAAGTATTTAATAATAAAGGGGATTTTCTTTAGCTGATGTGTTCCAGACAATCTGCACACGCAAATTTTCTAGAAACTTCTTAGTCCAATTTTTGCGTTTTAGACTAATATTGGAGTCCCATGAACCTCACATTTCTGTCGTCAAATATAAATTTAAAAAAACATTTTTGGATATGGCAAAGTATGAGTGTAGGATAGAGGAGGAAAACGAGGATGGGTGTACTGGACGTGTTTGAAAATATAGTTTTGTGTGTTGTAGTGGCGAAACAAGTTTTCATTAGGCTTCCAATTTTAAATATGTATATCGTTTTTTAAAGTTTTCACGTAAACAAAGCATTTATTTTATGTTAGAAACAATCTTCTCGTTTCGACATCAGAAGAAAATACTCGTCTGTATCGAAATGGCTGTACAGAGCAGTTTTCGCTGTATCCAGGGCAGCTTCGCGTGTTTTTGGTACCACGAGGCACGTCAAAGATATTCAGCTACTGCCACGCTGACCGAATTCCTTCTTTTGCAGCCTCTCGTGTAGTAGGAGATTTTTGATATACTGTTTTTGATGCGTAGCCGTAAAAAATTAATCAAGGAGAGTTAATTCTGGTGCCCCGTTCCAATCTGTCGAACAGAGAAAAATTTTAATTAAAGGTCCTCGCGGAGAGCAAGGATAAAAAAGATGTGTGTAATATGATGAATACCGAAATTTGTTAACGTTTTCCATTCTAAAAGATAATTTGCTATTTTAAACTGGTGTTTTATTTCTACAAGTGCTATTCTACTATTTCTACCAATATTAAGGAAACATATTTCTATGTATTGAAAACCGTAGGAGAAAGCGATTTCCTCCAATGGCGTCTTTAAGCATATCCAATGTCGTACAAAATTTCTGTTTGTGTCTGTAAGCCTTGGTGATCAAGTCTGTCCAAGGAATAGTCCTTGAAGACATCCAAACAAAACTATTGAATTTCGAGTTTTCATTTAACAATGTAACTTTTGTATTATGTACCAAAAAGAAAATCTGGAGTTTACTTTGGTTTCTTCACTTTCAAGCTGACACTAGGAAACGTGAACGTCAGCATTAAATTCATCCGGAAGGAAATGCCCAGTACCCCTAATACCATAGAGAAGCGGACGTATTGTTTTGGCACTATTTTCTACAAGGGCTATCTTTCTGCTGAAATTATAAGCAGATCCATCTTTCTTCATACTGCCGTTGTTGCTTTTCTACTTTCTCTAGTGTGGCTCTAGAAAGATCGAACCTACTTTTTACGGAGGACGCCTGGCGGAAACTGGCTGACAGGCTGAGTGCAGTGGTCGCTCCTAACTCACCAGGCTCCCTCCCAGAACAACAAAACTTTCAGCTCAGGGAACTCCATGATAACTTACTTGTCTTCCCACCTCACACTTCTGCGAAAAGCTGCCTTTCGTCCGTTATCGAATTACATAACTAACTTATTTAGATAGAATACAGACAAAATTGTGCGTTTCCTCCACTCTATGAATGCCCAGATTAGATGTTTCTGATATGTGAAGGAATTGTTTATCAAAGGCATTTGTGGAAGATTCCGCATTTTTTTGTTTTTTTGTTTTTTGCTTTTATTTTTCTCTTTAACGTTAGAAGCCGTCTTTGCAGTTGCTCGGTTGCACAAATTCTTAAATTTTGTAATTCATGTGCCTCTGCAGGGTTATAAAGCTTTTCTCATTGTCTGTTTCATCTACAGTGTTAAACGTACGGTAGTTAAGACATATTGTTTTCTGATCGAATATCAGCCGTGTGTCATTATCATCAATGACTATTCTTTGTACTCCACACTCAAAAATACACCCAATATCGGTGTTCTATTTTTTCTTATATTTTGGCTTTCAGAACCTGCCATTTTAGCCATCTCAATATAGCAAATGTATATTGCAGTTTGTAATGACAAATCATCGTAGACATAGTTTAAGTCGTACCATAGTACGAAGTTACATAGGCTTAACTAAGGACTGACTCGAAATAAAACATGTTTTACGATCAGAGTGTACTAAAACCAGAAAAACAAGATGAAAATTTAACACAGGGTACACAGAGATAATATGCTATAAAAATTCGACTGGTAGCACAGTGAGAAATGATAAATCGCCGTTGGTACACGTTTGGGATATTCCAAATTCAGACCATATTAATGACTACACATCTAAATTAACAATAAAATGTTCTTTGTACGTCTTGTAACAATTGGTTCAAAAGCGGCAGATAAAGAATTAACTATTTGTGCAGGTCTATAACTCCCATCTAATGAGAAGAGTTCACAAGGACTGCCACATGTATAGAAAAACCAGTATTCAGACACAGGTGCACTATCTTCCTATAGCACACATGTCATCTGATAACTCACTGTGTCGTCTTCTACCCAAGGTAAGAAATATGGGTCTAACGAACAAATGAACAAGCGGTCTGACCCCACTACTGCGTACTATATCGAACATGTAAAGTTATCAATGAGCATACAGGGTCAGAACATGCTGAATCAATAGCTTCTAGTTTACACAACAGTTATACAACGCACTAACCGGGTCTTGACGGTCGTTTACTCATACATTTGTCGTGTACTTCAAACTGAAAGCGTTGCTGAACGAGAACATTCTAGAGGCGTGCAATGAGCACGCTGCTATCCTAATCGTCAGCGCTTCATTCCGAAATTGGGCTCCCTATTTCCCCTTCCAGCAATAACTCAATTGTTGCAATGAAGTTGAGTTAAGTGCTTCACAGTCATTCCACTGCTAAAAACCCAGTGGTAGTATTAGTGATAGAACCAGAATTTTAAGCTTCGCCTCTTTTCTCTGTTAACACTTGATAACTGGAACAGTAAGGCTATTCTCTTGGTCTAATGTAAGAATTTATCCAAAAAAATACACAATTTTCGAATCATTTCTGGTATCTGTACTTAAAATTAAAAATTACGCATCTTGGCTTAGACGTTAATGAAATGGTTAATCCTGATAACAAATATATTAACGTATGAGAAGAGTGCTGTGTTGGAGACCACGGACAACGAAATAGTTCAGTGTGTCACACGTAACGAGGTTGACAGCGAATGAATCCGGCCTGCCAGTAGGCGAAGAATATCAGTTTCATTAATAACCATGCCACTGCGCATATGCGGAACAAGGAAAAAAAAATTGAATATCTGTTTTCATCAAATACGCGACAATGAGAAACATTTTTATAAGATACGATTAACAGAATTTCGATTATTAGGAAGCAAGTCATCAACGTTAGGTATCATATAAGACTATCCGCTTTATGATCAACGCTGACGAGCCAAAACATTACTCGGCAGTGTGTTGTTTCATCTTTGGAACACAATACAGTAATGATTCTGCGTGTTATGGATTCGACAAGTTCTTGGTAGGTTTCCGAAGGTATGTGCCATAAAATATATACGTACATGCCACCTGATTCCCGCAAATTACGGATGGCGGTTTGTGGGTACGGATAGAGTCCGAGAAGTGTTCCATAGAATTCAGATCTGGCGAATCTGCTGGCAGAAACATCAACTTGAGTTCATTGTCATGCTCCTCAAAAGACTGCAACACGATTCAGGCCTTGCGACTCGGACTGTTATCTTAGTGATATATGCCGTGTACGTAAGAGAAGACTTCAAGCGTAAAGGGATGCAACTAATTCGCGGTAATGCCCACGTAGTCCACAGTTGTCATAGTGCCTTCGATTGCTACCACGTATCTCACGGAAGTCCATGTGATCACTCATAGCAGAATACTGACACATTGGTTTGCATCAATGGCGCTGTGCATGTCTGAAGCAGCTGCTCGCCTGGATGACTACGTATCCGGACAGGACCATCGACGTGACGTAACAACGTCCGCAGCTCGTGGTCGTGCGGTAGCGTTCTCGCTTCCCACGCCCGGGTTCCCGGGTTCGATTCCCGGAAGGGTCAGGGATTTTCTCTGCCTCGTGATGACTGGGTGTTGTGTGCTGTCCCTAGGTTAGTTATGTTTAAGTAGTTCTAAGCTCTAGGGGACTGATGACCATAGATGTTAAGTCCCATAGTGCTCAGAACCATTTGAACAATTTTTGGCGTAATAACGAACGTGATTCATCCAGCCTGGTGACACGCTTCCTCTGATCCACAGTCCTATGTCATTCATCTCGTGCCCTCTGCAGTCGTAGCTGCTGATGTCGCGGGGTCAACAGGGAAACACATAGGTTTCGTGTGCAGCGGAGCCCCATGTTCAGCAGTGTGCACTGATTGGTGTGCTACGAAACACTTCTACTCTGTGCTGCGTGATGGGGCGTGGACGTGCTACATCTTGTCGCCTACTCATAGTTTCACCTTCTTTCAATCACTTCGATAGGCGCACAGAAATTAGTATGCAAACCGCCGACCAGCTTCGACATTTCCGAAAAGCTCGTTCCCAGACGCCGGGCCAAGCAATGTACAGGGCTATTACAAATGATTGAAGCGATTTCATAAATTCACTGTAGCTCCATTCATTGACATATGGTCACGACACACTACAGATACGAAGAAAAACTCATAAAGTTTTGTTCGGCTGAAGCCGCACTTCAGGTTTCTGCCGCCAGAGCACTCGAGAGCGCAGTGAGACAGAATGGCGACAGGAGCCGAGAAAGCGTATGTCGTGCTTGAAATGCACTCACATCAGTCAGTCATAACAGTGCAACGACACTTCAGGACGAAGTTCAACAAAGATCCACCAACTGCTAACTCCATTCGGCGATGGTATGCGCAGTTTAACGCTTCTGGATGCCTCTGTAAGGGGAAATCAACGGGTCGGCCTGCAGTGAGCGAAGAAACGGTTGAACGCGTGCGGGCAAGTTTCACGCGTAGCCCGCGGAAGTCGACGAATAAAGCAAGCAGGGAGCCAAACGTACCACAGCCGACGGTTTGGAAAATCTTACGGAAAAAGCTAAAGCAGAAGCGTTACCGTTTACAATTGCTACAAGCCCTGACACCCGATGACAAAGTCAAACGCTTTGAATTTTCGGCGCGGTTGCAACAGCTCATGGAAGAGGATGCGTTTAGTGCGAAACTTGTTTTCAGTGATGAAGCAACATTTTTTCTTAATGGTGAAGTGAACAGACTCAATGTGCGAATCTGGGCGGTAGAGAATCCTCACGCATTCGTGCAGCAGATTCGCAATTCACCAAAAGTTAACGTGTTTTGTGCAATCTCACGGTTTAAAGTTTACGGCCCCTTTTTCTTCTGCGAAAAAAACGTTACAGGACACGTGTATCTGGACATGCTGGAAAATTGGCTCATGCCACAACTGGAGACCGATAGCGCCGACTTCATCTTTCAACAGGATGGTGCTCCACCGCACTTCCATCATGATGTTCGGCATTTCTTAAACAGGAGATTGGAAAACCGATGGATCGGTCGTGGTGGAGATCATGATCAGCAATTCATGTCATGGCCTCCACGCTCTCCCGACTTAACCCCATGCGATTTCTTTCTGTGGGGGTTATGTGAAAGATTCAGTGTTTAAACCTCCTCTACCAAGAAACGTGCCAGAACTGCGAGCTCGCATCAACGATGCTTTCGAACTCATTGATGGGGACATGCTGCGCCGAGTGTGGGAGGAACTTGATTGTCTGCTTGATGTCTGCCGAATCACTAAAGGGGCACATATCGAACATTTGTGAATGCCTAAAAAAACTTTTTGAGTTTTTGTATGTGTGTGCAAAGCATTGTGAAAATATCTCAAATAATAAAGTTATTGTAGAGCTGTGAAATCGCTTCAATCATTTGTAATAACCCTGTACCATTTGCCAAAGTCGCTTATGCCAGTGGATTTCCCTATTTTCGACCCGTTTCGCGTTTCGTCGCTACAGTGATTTAGCAAACGTCTCTGTTCTGTTTATTTACTTTCCGTATCACCATTACAGTATATCCATTATGTTAAAGCTGACACTGCAGCTACGATTTCAGTGAGCGACTTATTTGGGTATAAATACGCAAGTTTCGAATGTTGATACGATTTCTTTTCTCTGCCAGTAAATAGTTCTCAATCCACTGCAGGCTCATAATTAGATGAAGTTCTTACAGGGATGCTATCTGGACCATGTGCCACTAGAAGCTTTGGTCTTGGTGCGCGGACTGCCTCTTGCTTACATTCACACACACACACACACACATACACACACACATACACAGTATTTGGCTGCACTTGGTTTTAAACTGGCTGAGATAGATCTACGTACACCGCCAGCAGTTACTCCTGTCAAATTTGAAATCCATTGTCACTTACAAAGATTGATACTCGTCTCTGTTCCCTGTCGGTTAGGACCCTTGTACAACCGCTGTTCCTACGCCGTTTTACATTGCAACGAGTGGTTTATCATTCTTTGTTGACGCGTTGGATAGTCCGCGTAGATAAACACAAAAAAAAGCCGGGTAGTTATGCCCACCACGTGGTCACGGGCAAGTTCAAACACGGTAGCTCCTTTTTGTCATTCACGGTTCCACGTCGACTCATCTTGATTGCTGATTCTACACAAACGACCGGCGCATACATGCCGCTTCGCTGTCATGATCTACGCCAGCGGTCGGAGGTTACATGATCACCTGCTACCAGCTGTACACCATCTGAAGGCCGCCACTGCTACCGATATCCGCTTTTATGGGAGTGACTAATACTTTGTCTGGTGAGCTTACATTCTTAAAATATTTCTGTTTTCTGGAGTTAATTTACAAACGTGCTAATTAGAGGTGAGTGTAATATATGCAATCAGTTGTCACTTTTCCTCAATTCTTTCACTCTATACGAAAATTACTGTCATTTACAGTTCCAATGTCTTAATTTTATCCATTATTTTCCAGTGTTTCGTCCGCGACTGTTTTACTTTCGTAAAGTGAAGAACAAACCGCCTTCAGTCACAAGTTGCGTTTATTTACTGCACTATGCATTTCGAGCCATGGAGGCTCATCTTCAGGTGCTTTTTAGTGATTTACATCAGGTTTTTTAGTTGTTTGCCTGTTGATATTA
This sequence comes from Schistocerca nitens, assembly GCF_023898315.1. Lineage (NCBI taxonomy): Eukaryota > Metazoa > Arthropoda > Insecta > Orthoptera > Acrididae > Schistocerca > Schistocerca nitens. The sequence goes on from NC_064616.1 coordinate 352,888,011, forward strand.
CATTTTTGTATTACAACATGGTATATTGTAGAAATAAGTTTAACGGCGTTATTAACAAACAACTTTCTTCTACAGGTTGTAAATTTTGAGTTGACAAACCAGAATAATTCGAAAAATAAGCTTCACACGCAAAAATGAGAATCCACAGTTGATTATTTTCGAGTGGGACATTTGTTGGTGCTAAAATTAGCCCGCCACCCCAGCCTTCTGGGGGTGAGGCTGGAGGAAACTTTAAAATTTCAAGTGGGAACCCCAATTTTTATTGCAGAATCAGATTCTACATAAAAAACTACGTACATTTTGTCTTAAACATTTGTTGGCGCTGCAATTCAAGAAAATCGGTGTTCTCATTTTTGCGTGGAAAATGGTTACGGATAAACCAAAAATATGTCTTTGCTTGGTAAATTTTGATTCGCAAAAACTAAAACTCTCCTTTTCGACCCATAGGGTAGGGTTTGAGACAGAGGAATTAGAGTTTTACAAGTGTTGCGACAAATATTAATTTTTTCCGCAGATTCTGGTAAGTTTTGTTCGTTTCGTGGTCATGAGGCCACACAACTTTTAGTTATCAAACAAATCATCTGACTAGCTAACTAAGTAACCAAACATCCTATTTACTAACGAGTAAACTCATTAACTAACAGAGTAAACAAACTAAAAGATTAACTGAGGGAAAGATTAACCCACTTGCTAACTAAAGATGAACGTATTCCTGTTTAGGATTTGGTGATCCTGAAAAGGAACGATTGGTTTCGTTTTATTATTGATTATTTGCAAATACTTGCTAGTAAATGAATTTCGGAGTGCTTGTTTCCAATGAGTCCCCTCGCCTCTCACTTTCGGCCTGCTTGTTGTCCGTAAATCCCTGTTAAAATTTAACTCTATTCCGTGAAACTTAATTATTTATCAACCATACTGGTTAGCCTGTATTACTTTCCAGCTCTTCATATTTCGAATTTCAAGCCGCTTTCACGAAACAAATAGTAGTATTCACAGGTTGACAGACGGATTGTCATCTTACGGCCGTCTCTCTAAGCTGCAGCTAACTAGGTCGTCAGATCGCTGAAATGTGTTTCGGCATTGTTGATTCGAATATCGGAAATTATTTCTGCTGAAGCCCGTCACCATACATATTTTGCTAAGAAAGGTGCTTATTAGCGTATGTAGTATGTATAAATATTTCTCTGGTTATATTAGTGTTAGATAAGATAATATACCTAACTTATCAACGGGTCATAATTTTAGATGGTACGAAGGTGAGATTCTCCCAATCCGTAAAGAAAGAATGATTTTTAATAGAGATTTCTGAAAACAGAACTTCCATAGTATAGCACTGTTCTTTTGCAGAGCCTCCTAGAATGAATGAATGGGGAAAGAGTGAGAATGATGAAAATCAAGTGATCGAGCATTTCTTGGACTGTCTTCTCTTTTAGTTACCTTTTATTCGGAATTAGGTTTCCTACCCGCACCATAATACTTTACAGTTTGTGTTGCGATTGCAGCCATATCATGGCAACGTTAATTCTATGGCTGACTCCAGAGCAACGTCCCTCTAGAATATTATTGCTTAAATATTCTGTATCATTCCGTTATTTCGTCTTAACCTTCGCCTTTGTGCTTTATAAATCGTTCAGTGGCCTCTTTGCAATGTTCTAACAGTTTTACTGTTTTCTCCTTAGGACGTTTACTACCCAATTCGTTCCCGAGCTTGTAGTTTCAATAGTGTCGATGGGTTCCTTTTTCGGCACTGCGCTCATCGTTGTTTTCAGTTACATCATACCTCAAGTGTTGTAATTGCCCATATGTTTCTTCACTTGTTACTTCATGCCTATTATTTAAATCTTGCTCGAACCCTCTGTAGATTTAAATTTGAGGGGAATGGCATACAACGGACTTTTGGAGAAGGGCATCTTGCTAAGGGCCATTGTTCATTGTGACCCGTAAAACAGATGTCTTCAGCGTGTCAGAAAACACAGAAACTGGACAGCATCTTACTGGAAGTATGTATTGTGGTCAGATGAGTCTCGATTTAGCCTGTTTTCAAATAATACAGGATGCGGAATGCAGCAAAATCAGGCGTTTGTAAGACGTTTGAGGGTGTTTCACGAACCCTACATTGGCCCGACACAAGCAGATTACGTGAACATGAACGAGGATGTTTATTTCAACATTTGTGGTGGTTAAGGTTGTCCTTTCGTCTACCCCTTCATGATGCGTATTCCCCCGTCTTCCAGGATGGCACAGCTGTGTTCACAAAGCTGCATGCATATGTTCTTGGTTTAACGAATACTCAGACTACATATCGCACATGTTAGAGAGGGCATACCTATGAAAATTTGTGGGCCGTCTTCCTCTCCAAAACGGTGTCGTTATCTACTGAGGGTGACATTTTCTTCCGATGTGATTTGTTATAGAATAGTGGAGCTTCCGTATACAACTAAGCTAGCGACTGAGCCATAGTGTCCTGCGACATTAGTTTCCTTATTAACTATTATAGGGTGTAGCCCGCCCGGCTATCAATGCGGACTAACGCATTGCTTCCGAGCGGGAAGGCGCCCGGCGGATTAGTGTCCATGTCCGATGTGTCGGCTGTCTGTGGATGGTTTTTAAGGTGGTTTTCCGTCTGCCTCGACGAATGCTGGCTGGTTCCCCTTATTCCGCCTCAGTTACACTATGACGGCGATTGCTGCGCAAACACTGTCTCCAAGTACGCGTACACCATAATTCCCCTACCACGCAAACATTGGGGTTACACTAGTCTGGAATAATAATGGAATGAGACGTTGCCGGGGGGGGGGGGAGGGGACACTTGGGGCGCCGAACCACACAATAAACAAGGTTTCCGTGTGGGGCGGCGGTGGAGTGAGTAGGCTGCTGTAGCCTGTTGCGGGGTTGTGTACCACTGTGGGCTACGGTGGGGACGGGGACGAAGTCTCTCCGTCGTTTCTAGGTCTCCTGTTCAATAAACACATATGTACATGGTACGGTGTAGCCGCTTGGTGAATAGATGGCACACAGCTGACAGATGCGAGGGTGGACTGTCTGTCCCTGGCTCTTCTGAAAACAGTTACGAGTTAGGTGTCTTGTAAGGGCCTTGCAGACAGATGTTGTCCGTATCAGATATGGTGTGCCGTCTCCTGGTGTCCCTTTAGGGCAGTTCCAGCCATGGCGAGCAAACCGCACGCGAATCGCATGTGCACTCATGTTGCAGACAAAGGCTTAGACTGTTTCGGGTTTGCTTTATCCTTCCGGAACTATTCGTTACAGCGCGGCATTTCATTTAGTATTGCGGTATGGCATTTTTCGGCCGGCACAACTTTTTTCAGGTGGGCGGAATCGTGGTGTCAGCCGTATTTACCCTTTTCTGTTTGTTGGATTTCTGAAGGATGTTTAAAGACCCAGTGGCTGTTACACAAAAAGATGCACTCTAGCGAGTCGTCATCACAAGCCCTTAAAACTAAATGGGAATGACAGAAGAGAAGGATGAGAATTCTCAAGTCGCATAACTGACTGGTACTACAAATTTGCTATAAAACGGCATTACAATAACATACAGAATGAGTTTAAAGAATTGAGTTGGCAACGGGAAAGCAAAAGCTACAACGATCTACGGATGAGATTTGCTATTCTGAACAGCAAGGAGCTCTTTGAGCTAAATATGCAGGCACGGAGCGCTTGTTGAAATTGGTGGTACGAATAGCAAAATTTCCGAAGTCGCAGGTATTGATCAACCCTCAGCTGCAACAGTTTTCGATAGATCTGAACGAAGGGTATGGAGACGTTATATATTACTTCATAGTACGTCAGTTAAGTCAAGGGGTATGCCTGAAATGATTTTTAGACTTAAAACCTACTACTCTTGAATTTAATAGGGACAAAAAAGTGCAGGAACCAAAATCAGAACACCGGGAATGGATAGTAGACCTCTCGTTTTATGTGGATTTCACTGCGCAGTGCACTGAATAAGGTACAGCAAGGTGAGAAACAACACATTTCTGATTTGATGGGGATGCATTTTAAAAGAAAACTGCATTGTGGAAAGGACACATTCGGACAAACCAGTCGAGTTCCCTCACTTGCGTTAAAGAAAATGCGAGGTTTGAATATTCATTGTGGCCTTGAATGATTAACATGGATAGTTTTCTTAACGTTTTGAGGACACTGCTAGTCTTACATTTGTTTTCGAAACCGTTTGCCGTGTCAGCTGAAAGTGCCTCCGTGCATGTGCATGTGTAACTGATTGATATGCAACGTAATTCCACCTTAGAGACAAATCGTTTTACGTTAAAACTGTCCAGGAGGTCGACACTGTTTTCTTCAAGTGCAGTTCCCACATCTCCATACTGATGTTGTAAAAATGCTACAATACTTCAGTCAAAATACTTGTATGAGTGAACTTTTTGCGGTTATGAAACTAAGTGAGTCGTGGTTAAGTGGCAACCTGAGTGCGAAAATCTATGAAATTGTTTGTATCTGTCCATATGCCAACCATTTGTACCACATGATGTCTTCAGTGCCAAAGATAATTAAATACTAATGAAAATTTCTTTTGTTTCTTATTTACGTTGTTGAGAAGTGTCAAATACAAAAGCATATAGTATGCGGTGGAAATGCATTGCCATTGAAATGAAGCGTGTTCAAAGTTACCCCTCTTCATCCTCTTCACGCTCAGAAGCGCGCCTTGGCTGTGGGGGAAACGTGCAGCCAGTCTGAGCGCCATAGCACTCGTGCCAGGGCACGACTTTGAAGTCCAATTCTTTGCCATCCCTGAGTTAGGACGTTATCGCCGACAGACAATAGCTGTCCAGCCCACCACCTCGGCCAGCCACACATCTTTGCTACAAACATGTTAGGCTATTCATCACAAAATGTCATCAGAAAAAAATGCCGCTGGTAGTAACTAATACCCAACGACACAGTAACAACGGTAAGGATAATGTACTGTAGAATACTGGTCAATGATGAGACACAGAATCACAGTTAGCTACCTAGATGTAGAGAGAAGATTCTCTTCGCTACGTAAATGGAAATGGTCTGAGCATTTCAGAACAGTGACTTTGTCGAAACATGTACCAGCAGTTGTTGCCTCACGAAAGATAGCAGCTGTAGAAAGATGACGTTCCAAAATAGCCTCCGACTTCGAACTAGATATATAATAGAGATGTGCCGTCAACTTCTTCCGTCTGGCATCGAATTAGCTATATAATAGAGACGTGCCGTCGATTTGCTTCCTACTGTAGAAATTACGGTAGTTTTTATCCATGGAAGCTTGCTAGAAGCGTGTAGAGACGATGCAGTAAACTGGGGTAATGTAATGCAGTGAATATTGCGTTTCAGTAGTGGTGAAAAGAATGTCACGACAATCCACGCCTCGGTCACTCTGTTCAGCTACTATCCCTTATATTGAACAGTGTCTCGATCAGCTGATCCTTGATAATCGGCGGATTGTGGCCAAGGAACCGAATATGGCCTGTGATGCTGTAGACAGTACCTTAACAGTATTAAATATTTACACGCATGTCTGAACGAACACCCACTGTTGACGATCCACAACTGAACTAAGTCGAAATTAAATCGCTGGCTGCGAATTCCTTGACAACAGCTTTATTAGGTGTAGTTATACTACATAAGAATGACATATGAAAATTCGTCCCCGACCGGGCTCGAATTAAATCGCTGGCTGCGAGTTCCTTGACATCAGCTTTATTAGGTATAGATCTAGGACATAATAATTACATACGAAAATTCGTGCCAGGCCGGGATTCGAACCTGGATTTCCCGCTTATCGCGAGCGGTTAAAAAATGGTTCAAATGGCTCTGAGCACTATGGGACTCAACTGCTGAGGTCATTAGTCCCCTAGAACTTAGAACTAGTTAAACCTAACTAACCTAAGGACATCACAAACATCCATGCCCGAGGCAGGATTCGAACCTGCGACCGTAGCGATCTTGCGGTTCAAGACTGCAGCGCCTTTAACCGCACGGCCACTTCGGCCGGCCGCGAGCGGTTACTTCAACCATTTAAGCTGTCCGTGCATGTTACCGGAACGAGGAAGCCTGCGTGGATAGCCGAAGTGATAAAAATGACAGCTCGCGATAAGTGGAAAATCCTGGTTTTCATATGCCGTTATTGGATAGTAGACCTATACCTAATAGAGCCTATGTCAAGGAGTTTGCAACCAGCGAATTAATTTCGAACTTTAATTATCGCAAACGGTGTGTGATAGGAGATGCTTACACAAGAATAGAACGAGTAATTTAAGTAAATGTGCCAGAACCTACTAATGACAATCCAAAATAGAAGTTAAAAATACACCCATCTGTAGATAAAGTGATGTGTGCAGCCTTCTGGGATAAGAAGGAAGTCGTTCTTTTAGATGTCTTGGAACCCAAATCAGCTGTCAATTAAAAATGCAAGAATACAACACTGACATGGTTGCAGTGTCCTACCATATCCACGTAGCATCTTCAGTCTTCCATCTCTTTGAGCCTTTGAAAGATGGGCCACATGGTTATCATCATCCAAACTCAGACTTTGTCATGAAAGTTACTACACTCCTGGAAATGGAAAAAAGAACACATTGACACCGGTGTGTCAGACCCACCATACTTGCTCCGGACACTGCGAGAGGGCTGTACAAGCAATGATCACACGCACGGCACAGCGGACACACCAGGAACCGCGGTGTTGGCCGTCGAATGGCGCTAGCTGCGCAGCATTTGTGCACCGCCGCCGTCAGTGTCAGCCAGTTTGCCGTGGCATACGGAGCTCCATCGCAGTCTTTAACACTGGTAGCATGCCGCGACAGCGTGGACGTGAACCGTATGTGCAGTTGACGGACTTTGAGCGAGGGCGTATAGTGGGCATGCGGGAGGCCGGGTGGACGTACCGCCGAATTGCTCAACACGTGGGGCGTGAGGTCTCCACAGTACATCGATGTTGTCGCCAGTGGTCGGCGGAAGGTTGCATGGGGGCTCAATTATCGTCAATGAAAATAATTTTAATTTTTGTTGCTGTTTGTCCGATTACGAAGTCTCGTAAACGGTTGGCCCTGACTAGTATTATTACGCAATCTGACTGCATAGAACAACAACAAAGAATGAAATGGAAATTTTCATTAACACAATTAATTAATTAAGTCCCCAGCAACTATAAAACCTACGAAACCAAAGCACAAGTGTAACTGTCCTGTGTGTGGAAGTATGACTCAACGTACGCATCTGGCACGGTTCTTCTTCAACAACACAAGAAATTTTAAATATCATTTATACTGAATTAATTAAAGAAAATAGAAATACCATAATTACTCAAGAAAACCAGAATTACACTCTGATACAAGAACACAAGCCAGATGCTTTGTTGACTGAACCTGTAATGACGCATTATTCAGGACATTGAAATAATGAGAAAGAAAAGAAAAGTAGTTTGTTACCTTAATTTATATTGATGAAAAGCACTCTAGACATTACAATCTCTCCACACCGACTCGCTACTATCACATCTCAACAAGAACTTTTCAGTATCACATCTCAGCAAGCACTACCTACTAGCTCATCTCAACAAACACTCCTCACTACGACATCTCAGCACTGACTACTACGAGTTCTCCCAAAGCACTGACTACTACGAGTTCTCAATAATCACTGCCAGTGGAGGCGGCGGAACAATACTCTCTAGCGCGATCTCTGGCGCTGTGGCTCAGTGTAGCCACCTTTCATATGCCCTTCCTCCACGGGCTAGAATTTGATGGTATTTTTGCCAGCATTGGTGGTGAAAATACCACCAAATTCGTCAAAAAAATACAGACAAAAATAAAAGATAATATTAATGCGTAAATATCATATAACTAGATAAAATTTTGGCTTTGCACTGACCTTTCAATAACCTAATATATAGAATACAGTAAGCAATACAAATTCTTTCATACATGTCACTTTACTTAACAGTTTACACAAGTATTATGTGGTTAAACAGTTCAATCAATAGCGTCAGCAATGACGAATATGTGCAGGTAAGAGTCTCATAACTTTTCACAAACAGTAATAGACAAAAAATCAGTTTATACAAATATTCACATAAACGCTTTCCATAGCTCAAGAATAAGCAGTTGACAGTTCCAGCAGTAGCACCCAGCAATGGTCAACAGGTGCAAATACCTACAAGTAACATTATTTCAGTAGAAACAGTCCATCAGTGGCACCCAGCAATGTTGAGCAGGTGCCGACACCAACAAGTGACATCATTTCGGTAGAAGCAGCCCATCAGTGGCACCCAGCAATGTTGAGCAGGTGCAGACACCAACAAGTAACACCATTTCAGTAGAAGCAGTCCATCAGTGGCACCCAGCAATGTTGAGCAGGTGCAGACATCAACAGATGACATCTTTTCAGTAGAAGCAGTCCATCAGTGGCACCCAGCAATGTTTAGCAGGTGCAGACATCAACAAGTAACACCATTTCAGTAGAAGCAGTCCATCAGTGGCACCCAGTAATGTTGAGCAGGTGCTGACCGCAGTCCATAATATTCACTTTCACTAATCACACTGTTCATCAGCAGAAATTAAACATGTTCTAGTGGCACCAATCATGTAGAAAAAGTGCAAATAACAGTCCATAATATTCCCTATCACTAATCACACAGTTCATCAGCAGAAATTAAACATGACTAAATGTCACACATCATGTTGAAAAGTGCAGCACCATCACTAATCAGACAGTTCAGGCATGAACAATAGTTTGAATACACATACAATGCTTTTACACTAAACATATAAATCATAACAAACACACAAATGATATCAGATAATCGTCCTATTAACTATTACAATACACAAATACCAGTAAACCTATAATATTTATGGGTGTCAGTGCAAGCCACAACAAACAAGTAAAATAATATTTAGGAGATAGGTTGGGATCACTTCTCTGGGATTATAAAAGGAAAACACACAAAACACACTCACTCATCTTTCATCCACATTAGTGCTACTGTGTAATTGATAGTGTTAACTGTGTAAATGCAATTCTGTCAAAATTTTATGTTCATCATGTGTATCAAGTAGTAGTGGCAGCAATGTATAACAGTCAATAATAGTTAGTCAACGTCATAGTCATCATATCAAGACCAATGTTTGCCAAGCCAGATCAAAATGTACAGTTGCTGAACAACTGTCAGTGAGCCAAGATATGCAATTACTTCCTCTCTCCAAAAAAAAGTATATACTGCTTAGTGATTCGACAAAGTGTGTGTGTAGACAATCTTCTTTCTACTTTAGTGTTCTAGTCTGCCATCTTTATCCTCCTTGTTCCATATAGACCAACGGAAAAAAAATATGCTCCTCACTTACTTCACCTCTTATCCACCAAAACTCCAATAATCATCAGCATCACATAATCTCAATACTTCAATAATACCTCATTTACCTTACCTCTTGTCCACGAAACTCCAATAATCATCAACTTCACATAATCTCAATACCTCAATAATACGTCGATACATATAAACCTCAGCACCAATATCATTTCACTTCCATAACAACTCTTTCCTCTAGTCAGTCTCCTCGAACAAGTACAGACAAAATCCTAGTGCAACTTCAACTCAGCATCCCATACAATCCGAACACACAGTGTCCACACACAACCTCTGTGTAATCCATCTGACACAAATATTCTACTCATTATAAATTATAAGATACATTTTGGTTCCTTGTCCATCATTAAATAAAAGAAATGCATACATGACCTCTAACAGCCTTTAGTTTGAATAACTTTCAGTAAGTAAGTACGATTACGAAGTGTTAATGATCATAATATTTCACAGTGTGTACACCACTTCAAGAATTATGGCAAACAGAAGCAAACATGTGGAGTATTTCTTGTGTCAAGTGTCACTTCCTATTTCAATTACTCACGAAAAATGCAGTGTAATAACTGTCAATGGTCTAACCCTAGTTTTGGTATGTCATGTCGTTAGCTTCCTTCCTAGTAACATAAATTTATACAGCTTCCATAAAACCTCCAGCTCATGTGACTTCTATAAAGTTTCTTGTACTAATGTCGTTCGTCGAATTACTGCAGTTCATTTTCTTATCTTAAAAATATAAGGCACTGAGCGTAAGCAAAACATGCAATAGCGAGTAAATATACCAGTAGAGAACAGAATGTCAACAAGTGGATGCAACACAATCCCTACAACGAGGCTCTGCCAAGCGAACAATCTACAATTAATACCATAGTGTAACCTAATCTCCATGTTTGTACACTGTACATCAGCATTCTATATACCAAATTAAAGAGTACTTATGACAACAAAAGGAAATGTGTTAATATGCAATCCATACGCAAAGCAGCAAATATGTATCTTACATAATAAACAGGTCATTATCATCTTATGAGCATAAGCAAATAAATGTTCATATGTAACCTTAATAAGTAAACATGAAGGCGCAAGCAGATAAATCACAAAGTATAACTTACATACCTAACCACAGTCAGCACAATTAATCAGTTGACAATTACAATTTAAATAAATAAGCACAGCAGGCACATAATAAAAAAATATGACATCAGTGAAAAAGCATAGCAGCCAAGCGATGTATAATATACATAAGTAACAACACTGTTCATTAATCAATAATCGTCAAAATCAGCAAATGTACACAAGCACGTCGCTTCACGAGTAAATTTATAGAACATGAAATTTAGCACAAAGTATGAATCACGTAATCACGAGCAGCAAATTACATCTAAAATACGTACCTAAGTGGAATTATGTTACCTGAAAAATAAACTCAATTAATAGTTACCTTTTTTAGTTTATTACTTTTTTCTTCGAATTTACATTCTTCCTGAAATTTTCTCCATAGCAAGTCGTCTTAACGTCGGACACGCACAGAATTTACCTGAAGGTCTTAAATATTTTATACAACCGTATCCTGAAAAATACTGAACGTTAATAACATAATTTATAAAGTCACCATAGCTTTATACAGAATTTAATCGGAGAATTTAGACTGTGTATTTGTTTACGTCTGTCAGTGCATTCGCACTGAGCGCTCGATCAGCTGTAGGCGCGTGACGTAAGAAGTGATTGTTTGCGGTCAACGACTGCCTTGTGCGGCGCGCAGACTTGACTGTTGCTTTGAGTATATGCCGCCGCCAGAACACAGCGCGGTATCCTTGCATTCTCCGCATGTTTACGTATAACTGTTGGTTTCTCAAAAGTATGTCATTCCACAAAAATTTTAACGTTAGATATGTGATGTATTCCCTTAGAGTGTCGTGATTTAAGAGTTTCTACTTCAACAGTGTTATCATGAATGATTTTGCGAACTCTATATGGACCGTTATAAAGCAGAAAAAATTTGCGACACAAGCCTTTTCCTTTATGAGATAAACGGTGAGATTTAATTAACACCTTCTGACCAACTGACAAGATTTTTAAACGACCAGGACGTTTAGCTGATTTCTCTCTTCTAGCAGCCGCAGATGCAATATTTCGTAGAGCCAGGTTGACAACTTCAGAATGCCGCAGATTCCGTGAAGGCGGAAAAGGAACTATTTCAGAAATGCGATTTGTTGGTACTTTATTTTTTAATATCAGTATAGGTGGTAAAGAAGTTGAATCATTAGGGAGTTCATTCAGAATGTTTTGAAAAATATGGAGATACTGATCCCAAGTTCTGTGATTCTGATGACAATAAAGACGACACAATTTATTGATTTCCTTCATCCATCTCTCTGAAGCGTTAGATTGAGGGTGAAAAAGTGAAATAAAAATTGGTTTAATCTTACGACGCCGTAGAGTACGAAGCCAAATTTTAGAGCGAAACTGTGATCCATTATCTGATATAACCTTATCAACATGACCAACTTCTTTAAGAAAATGTTTGATGAAAGCATTAGATACTGAACGAGCTGTTGCTTTGCGTAAAGGTGTAAAACACACATATTTTGATGTCAATTCCACTGCTACGAAAATGTACGCAAAACCATTAGTAGAACGAACCACTGGACCGAACAAATCGACTGCAGCCATGTCCTTTAATTTCGCTGGAATGATAGGAAACAACGGTGCTCTGTGAGAAACAGTTGGCGGCTTAGCCTCTTGACATAATTTGCATTTGGCAAGAACAGATCGAATACGTTTTTCCATATTACTGAAGTAGCAATTTTCTCGTAATTTATGTAAGCATTTTCTGGGACCAAAGTGCGCATAACTAAAATGTGTGTACCAAATCAATTTATTGACCCACTCATCAGGAATACAAACTAAGAGTTGTCGACCGATTTTCGTTTGAAAAGAATGTCATTGCGAACTAAATAATACTGTCTGATCGCTACGCTTTCCTTTCTCCTCCACTTCTCCTTAATGTCCTTCCAGATGGGATCCTTATTTTGCTCCTTAGCGATGTCCTGGAGCGAAGAAGAAATAAAATTCTCAAACGCAACACCTTGAATGTACATCAAACAATAATGGTTTTCTTTGCAGTCCTCTTCAGCACTTTGTTTCAAACCCATAGGTGCACGTGATAAAGCATCAGCAACAATATTTGAAGATCCCTGTATGTAAACAATACTAAATCAAATTCCTGTAGGTACAACGCCCATCGTGACAATCTGCCATGAGTTAATTTTGTCGACATAAGAAATTCCAAAGCTCGATGATCAGTGTAAACCTTAGTATGTCTACCGAATAAAAATGTGCGAAATTTTGTGAAAGCCCAAACAACAGCCAAAGCTTCAAGTTCCGTAATCGAATAATTCTTTTCGGATTTAGAGAGAACACGACTTCCAAATACAATAGTCTTCTGTACTACAACGCCGTTTTCTTCTATCTCTTGAAATAAATGAGCACCTAGGCCTTTGTATGATGAGTCCGTCGCCAAACAAAAATCTTTAGATAAATCTGGATGTGAAAGAAGTGGAGCAGCAACTAAAGCATCACGAAGTTGTTCAAATTCTGACTGAGCTTCCTCATCCCAACACCAATTAGAATTTTTTCCAGATAGTTCACATAAACGAGGTGTGGCCGAATTGTCCAATCTAACAAAGCGTCTAAGAAAATTACAGACACCAAGGAAACTACGAACATCACGTTTTGTGGTAGGAACAGCATAATTACGAATAGCGTCTAGTTTCTCTGGATCAGGGAGAATACCTTCTGTAGAAATAATGTGACCGAGAAATTTCACCTGAGAACGACCAAATTCAGATTTTTCCAAGTTCACTGTCATGCCAACTCGTGCAAAAATACGTAATAATGAATCCAAAATTTTGTTATGCTCACTCCAAGAACGTTTAGCAATAAGAATATCGTCAACATATGAAGTAATATTGTCACGAAGATAAACAGGTAAAATTTCATTTAAACTACGAATGAATGCTGCAGAAGATACAGTAAGTCCAAACGGTAATTTCCGAAACTGGTAACAGTTACCAAAGGCTAAAAAGGCAGTATATTTTCTACAATCAGGGTGGAGTTCTATTTGCCAAAAACTTGCGCGCATATCAATCGTGGATAAAACTTTAATTCCATGGAAATGTTGAAGAAGTTCATCTAAATTTTGTGGACGGTCAGTTTCAGGAATAATAATATTATTTATCTGTCTGGAGTCCAGAACCAAACGAATTGACCCATCCTTTTTAAGAACGACATGTAATGGGCTGGTATAAGGACTGACTGCTGGCTCAATAATGCCCTGATCTAACATGTATTGAAGTTCATTCTTAACCTTGTCTCTGTAAGCCAAAGGAATAGCGTACGTTTTCCCGCGAAATGGTGTGTGTTCTTTTACTTTAAATAAATATTGTAAGCCTTGTATAGTTCCTGTGTGACGACTAAACACTGTAGCATGTGAAGTCAAAATATGGTGCAGCTCTTCTCTTGCAACGTCATCTGGCACTTCAGCTTTCTTAACCTTTTCATTAATTAATTCTTCGCTACTAATTACATCCTCCATCGCGTCTCTGTATCTATTGTCATTGTCATGAATAAACACACTGTCGTCATAATGCTCAACGAAAACATCAGAAGTAAGAAACCTTAAACATTTTGTATCTGACTCAGATCTTGTTAAACACTCAAAAAATTTCAAACATTTCGGCATTCCGGCAACAGTCAAATTCACACTTCCTTCTTTAAAGTTCAAAATTGCCTTATGTGTGTTAAGAAACTCCATACCTAATATAATCTGTGTACTGAGTAATGGAACAATAATAAAATTAGCAGACAATTCGTATCCTTGACAAATGAAATTTAGGTTGGTCTGTTGTTTGACTTCCACACCTTTTCCAGAAATCGCTCCTCGAATTGTAGTTTTAGAAATAGGTAACACAGGACAGGCAATAGTTCTTTCACATATACGAAAAACTGATTCACTAATGACGTTCAATGGGCTCCCAGTATCTAAAACTGCAGTGAACTTATTCTTACCCACACATACTTCAATAACAGGATGTAAAAATGCGTCTACATTATTTTCCTTTTCGCCTAGCAAAATGTCTCTCATATCTTCCAGGCGTACGTAGTGTAAAGTTATAGTGTCATTACTTTCTGAACCGTCTATATTGCTGCCAGAAGCCGAAGCTGCAAGTCATGGTCGATTGTTTGCGTCACGTCTTTGATTATTCCCGTCATTTCGCGGATCAATTTCTACTATTTCCACTTGTCTCTCTGAATTTCTGTCACGCGGAGGATGCCAATTAGGTCCTTCCTGTCTGTTAGATGCAAATTCTTGGTTGTGTCTGTTATTAAAATTTCTGTTTTCCTGTCTGTCTGCATAACTACTTCTTGTATAATTTCGACTGTCACTTCTGAAATTATTGTTAGACTACTACCCTGGTTATTTCTGTAGTAAGAGTTTCTATTATTGTATGAATAATTTCTGTCTTGATGATACCGATTACTGTTTCCGTATGATTGATCATTCCGGTAAGAATTACCGTTATTATAATTGTCTGTGTAATTTCTGTTAGAACGTCTGTTATTGTCATAAGGCTGGTATCTATTGTCCTGTCCGTTACGTCTGTCATTCTCAAAATTACCCATATAACGCCCGTTCCGATCACTATCCCTTTTCTCTGAAAATCTATCGTAATTACTGTTACTGAAAAAGTTACAAGAAGTCCCGTCGTCGTTGTCATACTCAAGTTCTTGTAACAAAGTCTTAAAAGTCTCAATGTCGTCTTTACATCTTCCAGCTAAAGCAATTTGTCTTATGGATTGTGGCAGCTTAGTTAAACAAATGCGAATTAATTCAGTCGGGCTATAAGGGTTGGACAGGAACTGATTCTTTCGAATCATGTCTTCAAAGTATTCTGCCGGCGTGCGGAACTCAGACTGTTTAAAATTACGCTGCATAATCAGACTATGTTTGACTCTGTCTTGTGTGTTTTCGGACCAATATGCCGATAGAAATGCATGATAAAAATCATTCAGATTATTACAATCTCTAATGAGTGCACGCATCCGCGTCGCCGGTTCGTTTTCTAAATATCCACACATAAATTCCAGTTTGTGACTTAGTGGCCAATTTGGTGGGAGTGCATACATAAATTGATCTAACCATGCACATGAATGTATGTCATTCTTAGAATTGCGGAAGATCTTAAATTTCCGAACAGTCAAAAAGTGTTTATAGTCAAAGTTTTCGCCTCGTGGCGACAAAGACCTACCGCGTCTGTCCCAGTTTGAATGTCGATTATTGTCAAGTTCGCGCGCCTGGCGCTCTCTTGTTGCATCCCGTAAATGAGACAAATTACTTTCTTCAAACCCCTCTGCTATCTGTGATTCCAAATTTCTTATGCTGTCTTTTCCTACAATTTCGCCTTCGATTTGTTTGACTTGCTTTCGTAATGCCTCAACTTCCCTTTTAACGCGTTCATTAAATTTTCCCTGATTTTCAACATGTTTATTTATGTTCTGGTACTCTTCGGTTTCTGCAAATGGTCATGGAGCTGTATCATCCGAATCTCTGTCCCCATGTAAACTAAGATTTGTCAATTTATCTGAAATCTCCTCAACTCTTTCCGATAAGTCACCTATTTTTTCTTTCTGTTTATTTACGTCTTCCGTAACTGTCGCGACTCGGGTTTCAGTATTAACACATTTGGTAGTTAACTATTCATATTGTTGTGTTAGGTTATTTATTCTGTCGTTTGGTACGGATTCCTCGATTCTCTCAAATATTTCTTCCTTATCGTGTGCACGTTGTAAATTTAACTCTGAAAATTTTTGTACTATCACGCGATCTCTTTCTTCCTGTTCTCTATCTTTTTCCCTTTGTCTAATCTCTACTGCAATTAATCTATTATTGTGAGAATTCAAAATCGGTTGTACTTCTTCTCTAATTTCTTTCTTTAATTCATCCTTCATATTTTTGAAACATGTCCCTATTCGTGAGTCTAACCGTGTTTCCATTGTTTCCATCTCTGTTTCTAGCCGTGTTGCCACTGTTTTCAATTCAGATCCTAACTGTGATCCCAATGAGTCTAACCGTGTTTCCATTGTTTCCCTATTTGTTTTTAATTCAGATCTAAACTGTGTTTCCATTGTTCCCATCTGTGTTTTAAATTCAGATCGCAAAGTTCCCATCTGTGATCCCAGTGATTCCATTGTTCCCATCTGTGTTTTAAATTCAGATCCTAACCGTGTTTCCATTGTTCCCATCCGTGTTTCCATTGCTCCCATTTGTGATCCCAGATTTAATATTGCACCCATCAACTGCTCCATAATAGCCGGTTCGAAATTCTTTTCGCCCCTAACATTTCCCGCGAAACCAACTTCTTTCGTCATAGCTGTAAAGCTATCTGTGTTCGATACTATTCCAGAATCTTCTGTCGTTAATCTCGAATTCTGAAAATTTTCTGATTGACAAAAATTTTGAAATGGTTCCGGACTATTTTCCCGACTTATTAAATTGTTTTCAACTCCATTATTTATCGTACTGTTGTCCTGTGTTGGCGAGTTCGCCACGTCTACAATTTCGTCATTCTGACTATCCATCATTTTTGCCTTTTTCATCGATCGCGTAATCATTTACAAAATATACAAAACTCGTCACAGTGCGAAAATTGTACACAATGACTCCTTATCTCCAACAATACCATTCACACGAAATGTTTCCTTCAAACACGATTCGAACAATTGAAATAATTGCACTAAATCGTCAAACGCGTATACAAGGCAATAAAAATTAAATTTTGAAAAACACCATTAGAAGAATGCTAATACCAAATCTACACATGCAATATAGACTACAATTACTAGACTACAAATTACTACAACAATACTACTGTCTACTATTTTTACAATCAGAAGATTCCAAGGGACGATCCGAAGCAGCGGTCGCCACGTGCATGGGGGCTCAATTATCGTCAATGAAAATAATTTTAATTTTTATTGCTGTTTGTCCGATTACGAAGTCTCGTAAACGGTTGGCCCTGACTAGTATTATTACGCAATCTGACTGCATAGAACAACAACAAAGAATGAAATGGAAATTTTCATTAACACAATTAATTAAGTCCCCAGCAACTATAAAACCTACGAAACCAAAGCACAAGTGTAACTGTCCTGTGTGTGGAAGTATGACTCAACGTACGCATCTGGCACGGTTCTTCTTCAACAACACAAGAAATTTTAAATATCATTTATACTGAATTAATTAAAGAAAATAGAAATACCATAATTACTCAAGAAAACCAGAATTACACTCTAATACAAGAACACAAGCCAGATGCTTTGTTGACTGAACCTGTAATGACGCATTATTCAGGACATTGAAATAATGAGAAAGAAAAGAAAAGTAGTTTGTTACCTTAATTTATATTGATGAAAAGCACTCTAGACATTACAATCTCTCCACACCGACTCGCTACTATCACATCTCAACAAGAACTTTTCAGTATCACATCTCAGCAAGCACTGCCTACTAGCTCATCTCAACAAACACTCCTCACTACGACATCTCAGCACTGACTACCACGAGTTCTCCCAAAGCACTGACTACTACGAGTTCTCAATAATCACTGCCAGTGGAGGCGGCGGAACAATACTCTCTAGCGCGATCTCTGGCGCTGTGGCTCAGTGTAGCCACCTTTCAAGGTGCACGTGCCCGTCGACCTGGGACCGGACCGCAGCGACGCACGGATGCACGCCAAGACCGTAGGATCCTACGCAGTGCCGTAGGGGACCGCACCGCCACTTCCCAGCAAATTAGGGACACTGTTATTCCTGGGGTATCGGCGAGGACCATTCGCAACCGTCTCCATGAAGCTGGGCTACGGCCCCGCACACCGTTAGGCCGTCTTCCGCTCTCGCCCCAACATCGTGCAGCCCGCCTCCAGTGGTGTCGCGACAGGCGTGAATGGAGGGACGAATGGAGACGTGTCGTCTTCAGCGATGAGAGTCGCTTCTGCCTTGGTGCCAATGATGGTCGTATGCGTGTTTGGCGCCGTGCAGGTGAGCGCCACAATCAGGACTGCATACGACCGAGGCACACAGGGCCAACACCCGGCATCATGGTGTGGGGAGCGATCTCCTACACTGGCCGTACACCACTGGTGATCGTCGAGGGGACACTGAATAGTGCACGGTACATCCAAACCGTCATCGAACCCATCGTTCTACCATTCCTAGACCGGCAAGGGAACTTGCTGTTCCAACAGGACAATGCACGTCTGCATGTATCCCGTGCCACCCAACGTGCTCTAGAAGGTGTAAGTCAACTACCCTGGCCAACAAGATCTCCGGATCTGTCCCCCGTTGAGCATGTTTGGGACTGGATGAAGCGTCGTCTCACGCGGTCTGCACGTCCAGCACGAACGCTGGTCCAACTGAGGCGCCAGGTGGAAATGGCATGGCAAGCCGTTCCACAGGACTACATCCAGCATCTCTACGATCGTCTCCATAGGAGAATAGCAGCCTGCATTGCTGCGAAAGGTGGATATACACTGTACTAGTGCCGACATTGTGCATGCTCTGTTGCCTGTGTCTATGTGCCTGTGGTTCTGTCAGTGTGATCATGTGATGTATCTGACCCCAGGAATGTGTCAATAAAGTTTCCCCTTCCTGGGACAATGAATTCACGGTGTTCTTACTTCAATTTCCAGGAGTGTATTACACGTGTAGTATCTGTTCTATCGGACATGTCTAAAAGAAAAGTCACTACTCATATAATAGATATATATACACTTTGGCAGTGTTTCAAGATGTCTTAAATGTGGATACACCCTAGGTCCGACGTCTTTGAGCAATGAGGATGGTTGACAGGGTGGCGCTGCGGAAGTAGTGTGCTACAAGGTGGGGACTTAGGATGGACGGTAACCATGCTCCGATAGATGAGAAGGTTAACATGACTGCTTGCGTCAAACGTATATCCGGGTTCGAGTGCTGGTCTATCACTAATTTTCAGTTGTCACCATGGAATTTCAATGCCCTCGTGCAGCTGACGTTGGTATTTCTCTTTCATCACGTCATCCAAGTAGCTAGCCTCAGCTGGGTCAGTTTTTTAGGAGAGTGCCACGCTGACTCTTCTTCGTTATTAGCAAAGGTGCATACAGAATATTGATGACTATGTGGAAAAATGACAGTATGTAGGTGAAATCTGGCTCAGTTTAAGTGCATTATTAAGCTTTCTGTATCCGTTATAATTCTTACTAGAGATATGGGAAACATCAGTTTCGAAAATATCTTCGTACATGTGATAGTTATTGAACAGATACACTGAGATGAAATGTATGACTACAATTTACTGTATACTAACCTCATGACAGAAACATAGTTGGAAGTAATACGTGACTTAGAACAGCTAGAAATGTACTAAAAAACGGGGACTGATGTTAAACCGTCGCAGCAGTACATACGGGAGGCATAAGATATGGAACAAATGATGGCCTTTGCAACTCAAAAATATCAGTAATATAGGTAATAGTGTCAGTAGCACAAGTAAAATCTAAGTCTCTTACAGTCACTGATATTCAGTTTTATTCAGCAAAGCACACAGTAAAAATTAGATTTTACTTGTGCTTTGCTGAATAAAACTGAATATCAGTGACTGTAAGAGAACTGAAAATAAGTTAGTGATGTAAAATTATTAATCCTCCAACACTGTAACACAGTTCCAGAAAACCAATTCGATCAATATGGGTAATCATTAACGAGAGACGAGTGATTGTTGTGACTGCTCATATAGCAAGCAGAACGCTTTTCTGTCTTTATAAACATCACTTTTAATGAGAGATCCTGGCAGGTTAAAACTGTATGCCAAACCAGCACTCGAACCTGGGGCTTTTGCCTGACACAGACGAGTGCTCACCAACTGAACAAGTCAAACACGATTCATGTATAGCCCTCACAGCTTTCGCCTTGCTGACTTGTATGGATGGCTTTCTTCCGAAAGTCTTCAATCTCATAGTCTCCACGCAGTAATTTATATAATCGTCTGGTTGCTATTATTCTCAATGATCTAGGGAATCTTTTTGGTAATGTTATCAATCTCTTCTACATTACTTGATCACAGGTTTTTCAAACCACTGTGAAACTGTGACAGTAGAACTGAATACACTATATCCTCCAAAACACGCCGATATAAATTTCTATCACTTTATAATGTGGTTGCTCGCTCTCCCTCATAGTGGCCCACAGTAAACTCTTTTCACCTAACCGTTCTCTGTCTTATGTTTAACAGTGTAGCTCATAGTGCGCTCTTAATGTTGACGCCTTCACCTTTAACGTCTCTGAAAGTTCTTTTTACTTCTGTATATGCTTCTCTATATACTAAATTGTGTTACGCATCAAGAAACTAAGAGAACGTGAAAGTGAAATTTCCTATGTCCGAATGGAACAGCATTGGATGAGCGCGAAGAAGTATCAACATGTGCTAGCCAATAGGCGTAAACATAACGACACTGTTAGTTGGTTACCAACAGTGCGACATCAACACTTCTGTTTATTTATGTGAGCTAGCTCAGCTTAAAAGAGTTAGACAAGTAGAAACCAATCTGCCTCTGTTTCTCTCGTAACGTTATCAAACAAGCACTTAGGCAGTGTGCTCCCTGCCGCCGTTGGATCAGCAGCTGCCAGCAGAAAGTCGTATACTCCTAGCTCACTCATTTTTTACATAGTTTAATTCTTAATTTCTTTGCGTGTTTTTGGTACTTGCATTGTTTAAATTCATAAATTTCGGGCATATTATAGTATTTGAGAGTTGTAGCATCGCGTTTTAGTACCTGAATAGTGTAAATTCGCGTAGTCGTCTGTCTTCTGTTTTTGTTTTGAACGGCCAGTGTTGGTTGGTCACAACCAGTGTGCTCCCTGCCGCCGTTGGATCAGCAGCTGCCAGCAGAAAGTCGTATACTCCTAGCTCACTCATTTGTTACATAGTTTAATTCTTAATTTCTTTGCGTGTTTTTGGTACTTGCATTGTTTAAATTCACAAATTTCGGGCGTATTATAGAATTTGAGAGTTGTAGCATCGCGTTTTATTACCTGAATAGTGTAAAATCGCGTAGTCTCCTTCCGCCGCCAAGCAGTGTGTCAGCATTGCGCAAGTAGCAGCATTACTGCATTTACTAGGCAATCTTGTATTTTAATAACCGTTTAAATTTTGTGTCTATTTGTTTGTGCTCTCTGTAGATTAGTTCAGACGTTCTTTGCACAACAGTTTTTAGCATGGATAGGGACTGCAACTGCTGTGTTCGGATGCAGGCTGAGTTGGCATCCCTTCGCTCCCAGCTTCAGGCAGTGTTGGCTTCGGTCACACAGCTTGAGACTGTTGCCAATGGGCATCACTGTGGGGGTCCGGATGGGGGTTTGTCGGGGGCGGCCAGCTCGTCCCACGCATCCCCCGATCGGACTACGACTGTGGCTGCCCGGGATACTGCCCACATTGAGGCTGATCCCTCACCTGTGGTAGAGTGGGAGGTCATCTCGAGGTGTGGCAGGGGGCGAAAGACATTCCGGAGGGCTGAACGGAAGGCCTCTCCAGTATGTCTGACGAACCGGTTTCAGGCTCTGTCTCCGGCTGATACTGATGTTCGGCCGGAGATGGCTGCTTGTCCTGTTCCAGAGGTTGCCCTTCAGTCTGCAAGATCCGGGCAGTCACAGAGGGTGGGCTTACTGGTAGTTGGGAGCTCCAACGTCAGGCGCGTAATGGGGCCCCTTAGGGATATGGCAGCAAGAGAGGGGAAGAAAACCAATGTGCACTCAGTGTGCATACCGGGGGGAGTCATTCCAGATGTGGAAAGGGTCCTTCCGGATGCCATGAAGGGTACAGGGTGCACCCATCTGCAGGTGGTCGCTCATGTCGGCACCAATGATGTGTCGCTATGGATCGGAGGAAATCCTCTCTGGCTTCCGGCGGCTATCTGATTTGGTGAAGACTGCCAGTCTCGCTAGCGGGATGAAAGCAGAGATCACCATCTGCAGCATCGTCGACAGGACTGACTGCGGACCTTTGGTACAGAACCGAGTAGATGGTCTGCATCAGAGGCTGAGACGGTTCTGCGACCGTGTGGGCTGCAGATTCCTCGACTTGCGCCATAGGGTGGTCGGGTTTCGGGTTCCGCTGGATAGGTTAGGAGTCCACTACACGCAGCAAGCGGCTACATGGGTAGCAGGGGTTGTGTGGCGTGGACTGGGCGGTTTTTTTAGGTTAGATGGCCTCGGGCAAGTACAGAAAGGGCAACAGCCTCAAAGGGTGCGGGGCAAAGTCAGGACATGTGGGGACCAAGCAGCAATCGGTATTGTAATTGTAAACTGTCGAAGCTGCATTGGTAAAGTACCAGAACTTCAAGCGCTGATAGAAAGCACCGAAGCTGAAATCGTTATAGTTACAGAAAGCTGGCTGAAGCCAGAGATAAATTCAGCCGAAATTTTTACAAAGGCACAGACGGTGTTTAGAAAGGATAGATTGCATGCAACCGGTGGTGGCGTGTTTGTCGCTGTTAGTAGTAGTTTATCCTGTAGTGTAGTAGAAGTGGATAGTTCCTGTGAAATATTATGGGTGGAGGTTACACTCAACAACCGAGCTAGGTTAATAATTGGCTCCTTTTACCGACCTCCCGACTCAGCAGCATTAGTTGCAGAACAACTTAGAGAAAATTTGGAATACATTGCACATAAATTTTCTCAGCATATTATAGTCTTAGGTGGAGATTTCAATTTACCAGATATAGACTGGGGCACTCAGATGTTTAGGATGGGTGGTAGGGACAGAGCATCGAGTGACATTATACTGAGTGCACTATCCGAAAATTACCTCGAGCAATTAAACAGAGAACCGACTCGTGGAGATAACATCTTGGACCTACTGATAACAAACAGACCCGAACTTTTCGACTCCGTAAGCGCAGAACAGGGAATCAGTGATCATAAGGCCGTTGCAGCATCCCTGAATATGGAAGTTAATAGGAATATCAAAAAAGGGAGGAAGGTTTATCTATTTAGTAAGAGTAATAGAAGGCAGATATTTCAGACTACCTAACAGATCAAAACGAAAATTTTTGTTCCGACACTGACAATGTTGAGTGTTTATGGCAAAAGTTTAAGGCAATTGTAAAATGCGTTTTAGGCAGGTACGTGCCGAGTAAAACTGTGAGGGACGGGAAAAACCCACCGTGGTTCAACAACAAAGTTACGAAGCTACTGCGAAAGCAAAGAGAGCTTCCCTCCAAGTTTAAACGCAGCCAAAACCTCTCAGACAAACAGAAGCTAAACGATGTCAAAGTTAGCGTATGGAGGGCTATGCGTGAAGCGTTCAGTGAATTCAAAAGTAAAATTCTATGTACCGACTTAACAGAAAATCCTAGGTAGTTCTGGTCTTACGTTAAATCAGCAAGTGGCTCGAATCAGCATATCCAGACACTCCGGGATGATGATGGCATTGAAACAGAGGATGACACGCGTAAAGTTGAAATACTAAACACCTTTTTCCAAAGCTGTTTCAGAGAGGAAGACCGCACTGCAGTTCCTTCTCTAAATCCTCGCACAAACTAAAAAATGGCTGACATCGAAATAAGAGTCCAAGGAACAGAAAAGCAACTGGAATCACTCAACAGAGGAAAGTCCACTGGACCTGACGGGATACCAATTCGTTTCTACACGGAGTACGCGAAAGAACTTCCCCCCTTCTGACAGCCGTGTACCGCAAGTCTCTAGAGGAACGGAAGGTTCCAAATGATTGGAAAAGAGCACAGGTAGTCCCAGTCTTCAAGAAGGGTCGTCGAGCAGATGCGCAAAACTATAGACCTATATCTCTGACGTCGATCTGTTGTAGAGTTTTAGAACATGTTTTTTGCTCGAGTATCATGTCGTTTTTGGAAACCCAGAATCTACTCTGTAGGAATCAGCATGGATTCCGGAAGCAGCGATCGTGTGAGACCCAACTCGCTTTATTTGTTCATGAGACCCAGAAAATATTAGATACAGGCTCCCAGGTAGATGCTATTTTCCTTGACTTCCGGAAGGCGTTCGATACAGTTCCGCACTGTCGCCTGATAAAGTAAGAGCCTGCGGAATATCAGACCAGCTGTGTGGCTGGATTGAAGAGTTTTTAGCAAACAGAACACAGCATGTTGTTATCGATGGAGAGACGTCTACAGACGTTAAAGTAACCTCTGGCGTGCCACAATATACATAAATGACCTAGTAGATAGTGTCGGAAGTTCCATGCGGCTTTTCGCGGATGATGCTGTAGTATACAGAGAAGTTGCAGCATTAGAAAATTGTAACGAAATGCAGGAAGATCTGCAGCGGATAGGCACTTGGTACAGGGAGTGGCAACTGACCCTTAACATCGACAAATGTAATGTATTGCGAATACATAGAAAGAAGGATCCTTTATTGTATGATTATATGATAGCGGAACAAACACTGGTAGCAGTTACTTCTGTAAAATATCTGGGAGTATGCGTGCGGAACGATTTGAAGTGGAATGATCATATAAAATTAATTGTTGGTAAGGCGGGTACCAGGTTGAGATTCATTGGGAGAGTCCTTAGAAAATGTAGTCCATCAACAAAGGAGGTGGCTTACAAAACACTCGTTCGACCTATACTTGAGTATTGCTCAACAGTGTGGGATGCGTACCAGATTGGGTTGACGGAGGAGATAGAGAAGATCCAAAGAAGAGCGGCGCGTTTCGTCACAGGGTTATTTGGTAACCATGATAGCGTTACGAAGATGTTTAGCAAACTCAGGTGCAGACTCTGCAAGAGAGGCGCTCTGCATCGCGGTGTAGCTTGCTCGCCAGGTTTCGGGAGGGTGCGTTTCTGGATGAGGTATCGAATGTATTGCTTCCCCCTACTTATACCTCCCGAGGAGATCACGAATGTAAAATTAGAGAGATTCGAGCGCGCACGGAGGCTTTCAGACAGTCGTTCTTCCCGCGAACCATACGCGACTGGAACAGAAAGGGGAGGTAATGACAGTGGCACGTAAAGTGCCCTCCGCCACACACCGTTGGGTGGCTTGCGGAGTATAAATGTAGATGTGGATGTAGAAGACGCAACGACATCCACCAGGTGTGTGACAAAGCAGTTAAGATACTAAAACTAATTGCTTGCGCAAATGTAACAGAATGGATGACAGCTGTCAACTCTTAAAGATCCGAACAAACTTGGTTATAACGAATTACGTCAAAAAGCAGAGCGTCTCATTGACGTCATAAATACTCCAGCTCGCTAGGCTGGAGTTAGTCGATCAGTAGGATCGATAACGTTAATGTTGTTCGCACTTAACTCTCTGATTACTGTATTGTAGCATCTTGTGTAAGAGGTTGTTCCATTACCGGTCATTCTCCTGCCGTCTTTCAAGATGACCACCGTTCCGCAGCCACGGATGATGAAAAGCAGCCTCTAGTACCGGCCGCCAATAATGGGTAATCCAGAGGCCTGCCAACGCAGCTCCAGCCAGGATCACGAACTGCTCTAAACTCCCTCGTTTCTTGTGGCAGGTGGCCTACCGGAACAATGTGCCAGGATCAGCATTCAACACGAACTGAACCCACAGCACCCGACATCGCGGTTCATCGGACGGGGAAAAACGGACAGAGTATTCCCAGAACAGCGTGTGAGACACAACACACTCACGCTTTCGAAAGAGCGCGCCTTCCACACCACGGGCGGCAACCCGTTTACTAGTTGGTTGGTTTGTGGGGGGTTGAAGGTACCAGACTACAAAGGCCATTGGTCCCCCCGTTTAACAGTGTCACCGGCCTGAATACAGGGCTGACGCAGCCTGATGACGGCAGCCTGAGCTAGCCACTGAGTTTAGGAGATTACTCGCCGGCTTGTTAAGCCACATGCCGCCGCCGAGGATACGGCGACGAAAGGTAGGCCTATTCACAGAAATAAATGAATTAATAATTAATCCTGTTTTATTGCGTCGGACGACCCGACAGGAGTTCCTCGACCTCCTCGTAACAGAATAGTAGGGATTTCTAGTCTGAGAGTGGGTGATCCATGCAACTTAATTTCTGTCGTTGTTCCATAGAACATCACATGTATACAAGAAAGGATACAAATGTGAATGGCATACAGTATTAGTTTAGTTAATTACCTAGCTTTCAGCTTACACGACGCTACAAAACGCGCAGCTAGCTTCCTCTTTGTGATTTTGACTAGCGGTCCTCACTGCGTCAACCACTCGTCTAAGAAACCGACGCTGACCTTGAAATCCAGACATACGGCATCATTGCATCAACGTGTTATGACTCGGCGATGAAGTACTTTCGAGGTGACTGAGTGCAATGATGATGAGTAATTAAATAATCTTTTGTACGCTCATTAACTGTCTGCTGGAATACAAATTCCGTAGTAAGTCACAGGAAGCATAATAGAATAAATGCAATAATGTTCTTGATGTATCTTCCAACGCTCAGTGTTCTCTTGTTGTCACCTCAGACACATTCATTGATTGATTCAAATGGCTCTGAGCACTATGCGACTTAACTTCTGAGGTGATCAGTCGCCTATAACTTAGAACTAATTAAACCTAACTAACCCAAGGACATCACACACATCCATGCCGGAGGCAGGATTCGAACCTGCGACCGTAGCGGTCACTCGGCTCCAGACTGTAGCGTCTAGAACCGCACGGCCACTCCGGCCGGCCACATTCATTGAAGGCTATGGCTTCTCACCCCATGCTGCCTGTTGTTGGTCGTTTATGCCAGTGTCTGATAAACATTGATAATTTATGCTTTGCTGGTCGACCATAACTGAAGTGAACGATGAACATTTCATACCAGTTTAACACTACTTTTCACTATTTGTTTCCAGCTGCATCTGTTTCCACATCATAAGACAAGCCACACAATGATGTATGAGGACACACATTTATAAATAGTATGAACTCTACTAAGACAACTGTCTATATGTGTTTTGTGTTAACTTGTGAACGTCATATCCCCTTAAAAAACAAACAAAAACAAATTCCTTGTAATCAATTTTTTAACAACCACAAACGCCATCTATACACTCTCATTTCAACGTTTAAAGGACAATAACAAATGTTACAGATATTACCAAAAGTTAAGATCCACTAACAGTTAAAAAACTGACGATCCATACCATAAAAACAATGTATGTTCGACTTTACAGTACAAACTTGGTGTATCACTGTGATGTAACTATAGTAATATAAGTTCTAGTAACAGTGCAGCATGTAAGACGTCTGATACCGTTCATTTTGATGTCTAGATCCTCGTAGGTTTTTGAAGCTAACCTTCTCGCAGTGTGTTGAGAATCTCAGGAAAAGGTCTATGAGCAACAATTAATGCTTCCAGAGAGTATTCAAAATACGCTTTGTGGAATTGTGTTGTGCAGATAAAGTTGATTAACCCAAACTCTCAAGTGTTTGTTGAAGATAGCTATCTGGAAAACGGGCCCCCTTTCTTCGTGCATTCTCGTAAGAAAGGATGAAATGATCACTCTTTATACCGGTATACAGCCATAAAATGGAATCAGATGTGGCATCTCTATAGACGTGCGCATTGACAGTTCCACATTGGAAGATTGGGCATCTGTGTATTTCATAAAGTTACACATCATCAACACACTGACTTCCTCGTCCGTGTGCTTCTCACTCCCTCTCGGACAATTGCTGGATGTTTGCGGGATCTTTGCAAATCAAAACACGTCTACTGTCAGTTTCAACCTAAATAAAAAGTCATTCGTAATGTGGAGGGCTTTCATCAGTGTACCCACTGCGAACGTTCCTTTCTTATCTTCCTTCCTTTCTTCTTCCCTCACGTGGTGTGCAGTTAGTAGGCACGTGGCTCATCGCTTGGCACACATATTACCTCTAAAACGCATATGTCTAAAATTCTTAATGATATTACCATTCCGGTGGCTCCAGCAGCAGCATGTCATATTTGAGAAGGTCTCGCGGTCCCAACTCTTTGAATGTACGGCAGTTATCACTGGCCTTCGTAGCCACTAACTGTCCTAAAAATGATGCTTCGACCTATTCCATCTGTCTTGTCTTCCTTTCTCACCACCATTGGCTATCCCACATTTATACTTTGAGTTCTTTTCTAAGCAAGATTGGCACAAAAGGGTTACAGCGTCGATTGTTGCTAGCAGTAGCCGCCCGAAGTGGCCGCGTGGTTAGAGGCGCCATGTTACTGACTGCCCTCCCGCCAGATGTTCGAGTCCTCCCTCGGGCATGGGTGTGTGTGTTGTTCTTAGTATTGGTCAGTTTAAGCTATTTTAAGTACTGTGTAAGTCTAGGGACCAATGAACTCTGCAGTTTGATCCCTTAATAACTGACACACATTTGAACATTTTTTGCTAGCAATAGTGTCGTGAAAGGCTGCTGCGGTAACAATAGACAAAATTTGCTTTATTCTTTGCCAAGTTATGGCTGTTTTTGTAATTTTCCTCCTTGCTGTTGTTGTCATTGTTGTTGTCGTCTTCAGTCCAAAGACTGATCTGGTGTATCTCTTCATGCTACTCTATGATGTATAAGCTTCTACATCGCTGCATAACATCAACAACCTACATCCATTTGTACCTGCTTGCTGTATTCAGCACTTGCTCTCCGCTCACAGTTTTTACCCCCCTCACACTTCCTTGAGTTACCAAACTGACAATTCCTTGATGCCTCTTGATGTGTTACATCACCCAGTACCTTCTTTTTCTCAAGTTGTGCCATAATTTTTTTCTTTTCACAATTCGGTACAATACGTTCTCATCTATTATTCGATCTACCCATCTAATCTTTCTCATTCTTGTATAGAATCTTATTTCAGAAGTTTCTGTCTTCTTCCCGAATAGCCTATCGTCCACGTCACACTTCCACACGAGGCAATACGACAGACAAATGAAATACCTGTATGGCATGTTTAGTTGAGAGACCCCTAGTGGGGAAATCGGCCACTTTGTGCAATTTCTTTATATGACACCACCTCAGCGACTTGCGCGTCGATGATCATGAAATGATGATGAGGACAGCACACACATCCTGTACTGGGTTGAGAAAATCCCCGACCTGGCCGCGAATCGAACCTGGGGCCTCGTGATCGAGCGTCAGCAACCAGAAGATCACGAGCTGCTCACTATACGACGGGCAAATATCTGCAGAAAAAACTACCTAAAACACTAGATATAAGTAATTAGACGGCCAATGATTTCTTCAGTACGGACGCATACCATGATCGAGCTATCTGCAAAATGCCGCGAGTAATTAGGATAATGGGCAAGAGGCGCTACATTAGTAGTGGGTGATAAGTTGAGAATTTGGGTCTGATGCGTGGCCTCGTAGGTTAATACACGCAGCTGCGCTGACCACTGTGTCCGAATGGCTAAGTGGTCGAAGCATCTGCTTAGTAGGCACGAAACATAAGTTCGAATCCAAGTCTGGCTCAGATTTTCAACTTTCCCCATTGATTTAAATCAATGACTACGAGTAGCCAATGTCTGTAATTCCTTTGCGTCTTAAATTTACTTGATATGTTTACAAATTACTCTTTCTTCAATGAATGTTTTACTTGCTGTTGCCAATCTGTATTTTGTACCTAGTATTTTTCTGCCCAAATAACAAAGATCATCTACTACTTTTAGTGTGTCATTTCCTAATCTGATTTCTCCCTGGCTTGTTTTAAAGCATATAATTAGTTTTACAATGCCATAATTTTTGTGTAGTTGCATGTGTGAAATACACTCCTGGAAATGGAAAAAAGAACACATTGACACCGGTGTGTCAGACCCACCATACTTGCTCCGGACACTGCGAGAGGGCTGTACAAGCAATGATCACACGCACGGCACAGCGGACACACCAGGAACCGCG
Organism: Schistocerca nitens; assembly: GCF_023898315.1. Taxonomy (NCBI): domain Eukaryota; kingdom Metazoa; phylum Arthropoda; class Insecta; order Orthoptera; family Acrididae; genus Schistocerca; species Schistocerca nitens. The sequence goes on from NC_064616.1 coordinate 352,918,306, forward strand.
GTGTTGGCCGTCGAATGGCGCTAGCTGCGCAGCATTTGTGCACCGCCGCCGTCAGTGTCAGCCAGTTTGCCGTGGCATACGGAGCTCCATCGCAGTCTTTAACACTGGTAGCATGCCGCGACAGCGTGGACGTGAACCGTATGTGCAGTTGACGGACTTTGAGCGAGGGCGTATAGTGGGCATGCGGGAGGCCGGGTGGACGTACCGCCGAATTGCTCAACACGTGGGGCGTGAGGACTCCACAGTACATCGATGTTGTCGCCAGTGGTCGGCGGAAGGTGCACGTGCCCGTCGACCTGGGACCGGACCGCAGCGACGCACGGATGCACGCCAAGACCGTAGGATCCTACGCAGTGTCGTAGGGGACCGCACCGCCACTTCCCAGCAAATTAGGGACACTGTTGCTCCTGGGGTATCGGCGAGGACCATTCGCAACCGTCTCCATGAATCTGGGCTACGGTCCCGCACACCGTTAGGCCGTCTTCCGCTCACGCCCCAACATCGTGCAGCCCGCCTCCAGTGGTGTCGCGACAGGCGTGAATGGAGGGACGAATGGAGACGTGTCGTCTTCAGCGATGAGAGTCGCTTCTGCCTTGATGCCAATGATGGTCGTATGCATGTTTGGCGCCGTGCAGGTGAGCGCCACAATCAGGACTGCATACGACCGAGGCACACAGGGCCAACACCCGGCATCATGGTGTGGGGAGCGATCTCCTACACTGGCCGTACACCACTGGTGATCGTCGAGGGGACACTGAATAGTGCACGGTACATCCAAACCGTCATCGAACCCATCGTTCTACCATTCCTAGACCGGCAAGGGAACTTGCTGTTCCAACAGGACAATGCACGTCCGCATGTATCCCGTGCCACCTAACGTGCTCTAGAAGGTGTAAGTCAACTACCCTGGCCAGCAAGATCTCCGGATCTGTCCCCCATTGAGCATGTTTGGGACTGGATGAAGCGTCGTCTCACGCGGTCTGCACGTCCGGCACGAACGCTGGTCCAGCTGAGGCGCCAGGTGGAAATGGCATGGCAAGCCGTTCCACAGGACTACATCCAGCATCTCTACGATCGTCTCCATGGGAGAATAGCAGCCTGCATTGCTGCGAAAGGTGGATATACACTGTACTAGTGCCGACATTGTGCATGCTCTGTTGCTTGTGTCTATGTGCCTGTGGTTCTGTCAGTGTGATCATGTGATGTATCTGACCCCAGGAATGTGTCAATAAAGTTTCCCCTTCCTGGGACAATGAATTCACGGTGTTCTTATTTCAATTTCCAGGAGTGTAGTTTTATTACAACTCGGGTTCAACATATCCTGGTAGGCCGTACTGAGTATACACACTTGACTGATTACTTTTTATATGTTTTCTGTAGTTTTGTCTTCCAACCATGATAAGATATGGGTTCCATGGGACCAGGATAACCGATAAAAATCTGTAGAAGGCAACACCAAGAACGAAATGTTAGACTATAAGGCAGAAAACGAATTTCGTTTCTCATGAAGAACCCTCCGTCGATGTGTAGCAAATCTGGATGTAAACTGAAAGCAAAGTTAGGGCGAAAGTTTGCTTTGTCTGAAGAACGAAACGCTGAACTCTGTTCTGTCATAAACGTGTTGGCAGTAGTGGCCTACCTAATATCAAACTAGCAACTAAAATTTTAAAACTATGTGGCTACAGATAAATATTATTCATCAGTTTTATGAAGTGTAGTGGACTGCAAGCAAGAAACGTGCAGGGAATTTTTTAAAGAATACCCCTACAATTTCCATCAGAAAGCCTCAAAACCTTATTTCGACTATGGAACAGAAGTTAAACAAAGTCGTTGTTCAAGGTCATTTTCAAAAGGTTGAAACTCTTTATGAAGAATGTGATCTTTAGGAAATCCTGAAAGACGTTCCAACATGAACTAGAAAGGCTGTAGATAAAATTTGCTTAAAGAACCATAAACACTCACAGATGAAAGGCACACATAGAATGCACATAACTGGCAATGGATATGGATTAAACGTAATTTTTGTCACTTGTGTGAGTGCAACAGGAGCAGTTATTCCTCCACTGCTCTCATTCAAAACCAAATGCATAAAACCAGAGGCTGCTGATGATCTACCAACAGGCTGTTTGATGCATGACAGAAAAGGGGTCAATTACATCAATGACTTTTGTTGAATGGTTACACCATTTTGGTTATTTTAAGTAGAGGGTCACTGTCGGTTGTTGACCAAGAAATACTGACGTCAGATTCAGCATTACTGAAATTGATGACATTAGCATCAGCATTTATGGATTTCTGACTTCATCAAATCCAGAAAGTTTCACCAAGTCCATGACATTATCATTTCATTGACATGTGAAGGCCACCGGCAGGCCTTGCCTTCCACCCCTGTGCTCCATGTACCATTCCCTCACCTCCTGCCCCCATACTCCACATCGCTGTCCCCGTGCCCTACACCCATAGCATCTCTGTATACTGTGGAAGTAATCTAATTAATTTGTATGCTGTGCTGTTTAAAAAGTTTACCATGAATTGCCAGATAAATGAGCATGAGTCCTGGTTGGCTGACACTGATTTTTGGTAGAATTACTTTTGTTGAGATACCACAGTTGGAGGAAAGAAAAGTAAAGACAAGTCAATTAAGGAGGGCTGTGGAGGTAAATGAGAGTCAGAGGTCAGTAGAGAACTCCAGATTTCTGGTTCTGAAATTGGTAGGGGGCAATTCATGTTCGTTTGAGATCTGAGGCAGCAACCAGATTTGCGACTGTTCTTGCTGCACTGTTAGGATTTAACAGGCATCAGCATCATGTGAAGTTAAGGAATCTTTCGATGTTGTTAGTGTCGTTTCACAGCCATAGACATAATCTTCCACTTTATCATTTCACTTTTTTCGCAACTCATGGGACTTAACATTTATTACATTGAATCTTGAGTTACCACAAGTTGTTTGTTAACTTGCTGGGTGTACATATTAATTCTGGTAGATGTATAATGTTCCCTCAATACCATGAGTAACGCAATGATACAAGCTATGGAGCAGGCTTGTACTGAAGTAAAAACTTTGAAGCTACTTTCCCGTAACTTTAGTTTTTTTGTGTATAAGGTACCTTTTCTCAGGGCCTATTTATAGTAGAAAGATGAAATTTTCTGTAGTTGTTCCTTAAGACTTTCTAATACATCTGAATGAAAAGATATGTGGAATTATTTTGTATTAATGGATGTGAATTTTAAAATACTTTTTAAAATGTATAACTTTTTTTAACATTTACAAAAAATAAAATATCTGAAAAACTATACATTATTTTTTTCAAAATTAATAATTCAGCCACATCAGTCACGATACCTGGAAGTAACGCCTCATTCACACTGTGTTTCCCAGTACCTTGCAGACACACGATACATCCATTGCTTGTAAAAGAGACAGTTTAATACCTCATGTATTTCTTGTTATTTCTGAACAGAGATGTTTCCCATGTTTAATTTTTCCCATGTGTGTAGATCTTTGCAAAATAAATGTGCAGTAATCGATTTCTTATTGATCTCATTTCAGTATTTCATTAATCCCATGTCATTTAAATATAGATTAGCCAAGGATGTCAACTACATGTATATGTGAAGGACTTTGTGTCCTTTTGACAAGTCCATGGTGCAATCTCCATTATTTTGTTTAATCATCATTGTTCAGGCATCTGGCGAGTCTTATATTGAATCATTAATTCCTCCCCAAATATTCAATATTAATAGTAGACTTCTTTAATATAGCTCACTCTGCCAGGGTGTTATTGCCGATTAATAGTTGATATGTTTTGCTTAGCAAACCACAACAGGATGTAATTCCTTCTTCTCATGATAATAGACTTCCTTCAACTATAGTTAGACCATATGTACACCACACACCACACGTATGCCACACATGCATCATACATAGACTTTCATAAGGTACTTAAACATTATAGAATAATGATGTCATAACATTTTTGACTGTAAAGATGTTAGTTGAGTGGCATCAATACTATGGTAAGCTAGGCTAAAGAACTGGTAGTCTGGTAAGATGCCAAATAGCGAATTGGTTAACTCTGTAGAATAGACTAAAATACAGATGTACCAGGCATGAACAGTATTAGCAGATGTGTAAATATATCAATTCTTGGAGACGTCAATTTACAGTAAACATTGCAGTGCTCTGCATTAGTGACTGCTGAACCCCTGGCATCCATATCTGTTTTAAAAATGGAGAGGTGAAACAGTTTGTCAGTGTGGTGTGTTTGACGACATAGCATATATTGCAAAAACAGTTAGTGGTAAAAATTACCATAAGACACTTTGACATTATTTTTCGTGTGAATCCTATAACATAATAGTCCTGTAGATGAAATGTATGTGACTAAACCCAAAAATGGTGGCTCATTTTGCCATAATGGCATTCGTATCTAACAGCAAAGTGTTTCGGCATTTCTGTAAGCACTCTATAAAATTGAGACTGTGTAATGCATTTACATTACATGTTTGGTTACTGTGAACATGCGCTAGCGGTCCCATGATTTAGAGTGTTTGTTCAACACACATTCTGATTGTGAAGCCCGAATTTTTGCTCTACCAGCACACATGCATTTCCACTGAATCAGTGATTGCGAAAAGTATTGACCAAGTACAACATGACAGAACAAACATCCTGTCTGCTGCTGCCTATAAACCAATCACTATACCACTATGCTTTGTCGCAGAGTAAAGCTGTACTCACAGAAAAACAGTTCGATGCATCTGCAACATGGTTCACCCTGTTATGTGACACCCTAACACCAAATGCATAGGACACTTAGAATTGACGTCATGATCACCTCTCCCACTAAAACTGGCAACTCAGATACCCAGTACTGATGGCACTCCAGATGGGTAAGGAAAACATTATTTTGTAATTAATTTTCTCCATGGGTTACTTGAATAAGGAATGCCCTGCATCCATGTACATGCCAGAACAACATTTTAATGCATACCTATGAGCTGTCATAGACAGAGTGGACCATACCAAGCTGTCATGCAACCAGTGAGCTTCATATGGAATGCATTTCACAAGATGCTACATCCCCATCTGTCTTAACTTGACAGCTATGCTATGCACACACGTAAATGCCATTTGCTTTGATGATGGATGTCCAATACCATGTGTGGCCAGTGTGGATCTTAAAGCAGTGTGCTCTTATTTCTGCATAGCAATATGCAAACCACACCAACTGAAAGTATCTGGAGAATTGTAGGAGAACTACATCTATTGTTCAATTAAGAAAGCCTTCAGTATGCTGCCACCTGAAACACAACTACAACTTCATTTAGTCACAGAGCACCTGAGGATATTGCAATAGTATTGTTCATGGTTACACAAAATGTACGTAGATACATTTCCCATGATACCTTACACATCCTTAGTAGTCAATAAACAGCAGAAGTTTTTTAAACACATGTCCATGTAAGTAGGAACTTGAAAGCAGTAGCTAATTAAATTCAAGATCGAAGATGTCACAGCTCCATGCACACAAATATCAAACACATACTGTTAATTCAACCAGCTAATGAGAAGTGCAGAATAGTGATTTTTAGTATGCTGTTGTGATGACATTGCATCACAATCCACATAAAACAGTAAGAATCTATGTCGTGTACAGAAATAGCCTGTGTTTCAGTTTGAAAGGGGTTAAGACGAATGAATATGTAAATATTGGACTGGTTTACCATTCTCATGGTATAACAGCCCCTGGATGAATAACAAATCACGTATTGTGCATATAAGTAACACATGAACCTTGTTTAGAGGCTTATTACTCCAGTAGACAAACCGCAGAGCAGTGTTAAACACCTCACACAGCTGTCCTGTAAATTATTCTTAATCTGATGCTACATGGAAGTGATTGGCATAGAGTTCAGTGGAGAACATTATAAATACTGTGTCTTGCTCTTAGCACTGATTCAGACACATGATATATTCTGTTTCCAGTTACAATATTCTGTTTTTGCATATACTGGTAGGCTTTCATTTATTTGCAAAACCGCTATTTCTGTGCGAAAGATTAGGTGTATTACATCTACTCCTTCACATGTAGATGCAGTATAAAACAAGCAGATTAAGATGTGAATGGAGCTTTACAAACAGATGTTTAATGTGCCCCTTAATGTACTAACTGGTCTCGATTCCCACATTTTCTGCCAATATTCCAACACATGGCTACTTATCGCTGATATTTATGGTAAATGCTAATATCTGACATTTCCCTGTTTTAGTCAGATTTCCCCATACCCTACGTTTAAAGCAATATGTTAGTCTTTCTATCGCATTTGCAACAACTTCTTCCTTTTTCCAATTGTAATTTATATTATTCCTGTATGTCAGTTGTATGGCATATACATTTTCTGCCAGTTTTCCAAGGTATGGGTACTTACCACTGGTACTGAGAGTAATTCTAATACCTTCAGTTTAACACAATATGTAAACTTTTCTATCGGATTTGCCACAGCTTCTTCCTTTTCGAGCTGTAATTTATATTCTTCTCGTATGTTAATTGTACGACATATACGTTTTCTGCCAGTATTCCAACGTATGGATACTTACCACTGTTACTGACAGTAAATTCTAATAACTGACATTCCCTAGTTGTACTCAGAGTTACACATACCCTATGTTTAACACAGTATGTAAACCTTTCTATCGGATTTGCAACAACTTCTTCCTTTTCCAGTAGTAATTTATATTCTTCCTGTGTGGCAATTGTACCTGGCATATACTCCTCTTTATCCGTTCTTGACTTTACTGTACGCTTTTTCTAGTTTTCGTTTTCAAATTCATAATAAATTAACCATGCTTGGGTGCTTATTACCCCAGTAGACAAACTGCAGAACTCTGTTAAACAACACAGGAGGTGTTCTGTAGGTTATTCATTAATTAATATTACATGGACGCGATTAGCACAGAGTACAGTGGAGCACATTGTAAGTACAGGTTTCTGGTCTTTGTAATGGGGTAAATCCATGATCCATTCTGTCCCGTGAGTGACTACTTCTACGCTTAGGAATACATTGGGAGAAAGGGAACTCGCTGATGTGCACTCTGTCCTCTTTTCTCAAGTTGTTGCATCAATGGTGTAATGAGATTTGTGAATACTCCATACTTGGATTCCGAATGCTGTGGTGTTCTCTCCAAATATACACAAGTTGCAAGTAACGTATATATTGAATAGTAAACTAATTGGACACAATCTGATGTGGAATGCTTCCATAAAACAAAAAGTGGCCATAGTGAGAGATCCACTTCACAACACAAGAGCACTCAAACAAAACAGAGTAATAAAATTTCTGGTGTAATCACTTTTAGTTGGTTTGACTGGCAGAATATGTCACAGAAGTTACATTCTCGGTCTACACCCAGACGCTTGTTTTTGGTACCAGTCAAATAATCATCATGAGCAATAAAGCATAACCATTCTGATTACATTGCTATACTAAAAGGAATTCATAGATTTGTCCTACACATATGAAAATACTGCGACAGACTGACATGGGATCTAAAGCAACACATTCCAAAAAATTTAATATACACTCCTGGAAATGGAAAAAAGAACACATTGACACCGGTGTGTCAGACCCACCATACTTGCTCCGGACACTGCGAGAGGGCTGTGCAAGCAATGATCACACGCACGGCACAGCGGACACACCAGGAACCGCGGTGTTGGCCGTCGAATGGCGCTAGCTGCGCAGCATTTGTGCACCGCCGCCGTCAGTGTCAGCCAGTTTGCCGTGGCATACGGAGCTCCATCGCAGTCTTTAACTGGTGAACCGTATGTGCAGTTGACGGACTTTGAGCGTGGGCGTATAGTGGACATGCGGGAGGCCGGGTGGACGTACCGCCGAATTGCTCAACAAGTGGGGCGTGAGGTCTCCACAGTACATCGATGTTGTCGCCAGTGGTCAGCGGAAGGTGCACGTGCCCGTCGACCTGGGACCGGACCGCAGCGACGCACGGATGCACGCCAAGACCGTAGGATCCTACGCAGTGCCGTAGGGGACCGCACCGCCACTTCCCAGCAAATTACGGACACTGTTGCTCCTGGGGTATCGGCGAGGACCATTCGCAACCGTCTCCATGAAGCTGGGCTACGGTCCCGCACACCGTTAGGCCGTCTTCCGCTCACGCCCCAACATCGTGCAGCCCGCCTCCAGTGGTGTCGCGACAGGCGTGAATAGAGGGACGAATGGAGACGTGTCTTCAGCGATGAGAGTCGCTTCTGCCTTGGTGCCAATGATGGTCGTATGCGTGTTTGGCGCCGTGCAGGTGAGCGCCACAATCAGGACTGCATACGGCCGAGGCACACAGGGCCAACACCCGGCATCATGATGTGGGGAGCGATCTCCTACACTGGCCGTACACCACTGGTGATCGTCGAGGGGACACTGAATAGTGCACGGTACATCCTAACCGTCATCGAACCCATCGTTCTACCATTCCTAGACCGGCAAGGGAACTTGCTGTTCCAACAGGACAATGCACGTCCGCATGTATCCCGTGCCACCCAACGTGCTCTAGAAGGTGTAAGTCAACTACCCTGGCCAGCAAGATCTCAGGATCTGTCCCCCATTGAGCATGTTTGGGACTGGATGAAGCGTCGTCTCACGCGGTCTGCACGTCCAGCACGAACGCTGGTCCAACTGAGGCGCCAGGTGGAAATGGCATGGCAAGCCGTTCCACAGGACTACATCCAGCATCTCTACGATCGTCTCCATGGGAGAATAGCAGCCTGCATTGCTGCGAAAGGTGGATATACACTGTACTAGTGCCGACATTGTGCATGCTCTGTTGCCTGTGTCTATGTGCCTGTGGTTCTGTTAGTGTGATCATGTGATGTATCTGACCCCAGGAATGTGTCAATAGAGTTTCCCCTTCCTGGGACGATGAATTCACGGTGTTCTTATTTCAATTTCCAGGAGTGTATTTGAGTAGAGGGTTGACTTGCGTAGAAGTACATACATGTAAGGTAACCAGGCAAAATAACTGGCTACAAAACTATGCTCTAGATGCCTATAGCTTGAATTATTTTAACACAGAATCAGTTATAAAATACAACCAAAACATTGATACAAGCAGTCGTAGTGCAGGGATTCACTTGATGAGATTTTGTGTTGCTCTGCTTAATTGTAAGCAATGCACACTTCAAATTTAATGCTGAACAAAACTGTATTGTAACAGAGCATCAGTTAATGGCTGGAATGAGTTGATGACTGGCTATTCGTTGTGGAATTTCCATGTAGAACTTTTAAGATTATCTACGAGGAAATTTATTTGCCAGCTAGATTACTGGGATCGGTGACTTGCTACAGTCAAGACCAGGTAAGAAGACTTTACTGGGAAAGACGTTTATTATTTGTGTTTATTGTGGCTGGCAAAAGTACGACCTCCCTCTCGGTTTTCTTTGCTAGTATTAAGAATTAGGACAAAACCAAGTAATATTTAGTGCCTCCATGACTATAACTATGGCAATGCAAATATATATATCTCCAGAGACCAGACTGTCTTGCTGGAAAAGATATAAATGCCTAAGGGAGTCAATGTGTCCAGCATTCTTAATGCATTAACTACCAAGAGCTTATAAGCTGGTCACCTGTCAAAGACGTTTCGTTTCGATGTGCTGGCTTAGTACTCTAACGCTACAACAGATAAGATTACATATGTGAATGTACTACAGTTCCAACTTGCTATGCTAATGTCAATATGCAGTCGTAAAAATACACGTGATTACCCGTTATGCTTGTTTTAATCTATAGTTATTTATCACCTGCATAACATGTTTCGGAATTTGGTGGTGTGTTATGTCCAAAATACGGGATTTGTTCGTCAGCCTGGCACCCTTACCGTGTTGGACTAAGGGATGTGGTGTGTAATTATCACGAGGAAATACGATGGAATCCTATTTTGCTGTGGGGATGGCAAACCTGTCCAGCGATTACAGATACATATGTCTGAAGAACTATCAGACTGAAACGCTTGCTGATTCTGCATACATGTCACAGATTCTTTGTGGTTTACGTTAAGTGTGACGCAGCGGGATCACAACAGCATACAATGAACTACTATTCTGCAGTCTGTGTTAGGTAGTTGAGTCGACAGTATACATGTGAGGTCTCTGTGAACAGAGCTGTCACATCTCAGACTTTCATTTGAATGAGTGACCACTGTCCGTTTGATATTTACAAGGATATGCAGTTAAAAACGTCCGCTGTTTATTGGCTAATAACCACATGTAGTACACCGTAGGGAAAGTCATGTTAGTCAACCTGACATGTTGCATAGCCATGAACGACATCAATGCAATGTGCTCAAGTGCTCCGCGAGTGCATTATGTTGGAGCTGTGACTCAGGAAGCAGCATATACAGGGTGTTTCAAAAATGACCGGTATATTTGAAACGGCAATAAAAACTAAACGAGCAGCGATAGAAATACACCGTTTGTTGCAATATGCTTGGGACAACAGTACATTTTCTGGCGGACAAACTTTCGAAATTACAGTAGTTACAATTGTCAACAACAGATGGCGCTGCGGTCTGGGAAACTCTATAGTACGATATTTTCCACATATCCACCATGCGTAGCAATAATATGGCGTAGTCTCTGAATGAAATTACCCGAAACCTTTGACAACGTGTCTGGCGGAATGGCTTCACATGCAGATGAGATGCACTGCTTCAGCTGTTCAATTGTTTCTGGATTCTGGCGGTACACCTGGTCTTTCAAGTGTCCCCACAGAAAGAAGTCACAGGGGTTACTGTCTGGCGAATAGGGAGGCCAATCCACGCCGCCTCCTGTATGTTTCGGATAGCCCAAAGCAATCACACGATCATCGAAATATTCATTCAGGAAATTAAAGACGTCGGCCGTGCGATGTGGCCGGGCACCATCTTGCATAAACCACGAGGTGTTCGCAGTGTCGTCTAAGGCAGTTTGTACCGCCACAAATTCACGAAGAATGTCCAGATAGCGTGATGCAGTAATCGTTTCGGATCTGAAAAATGGGCCAATGATTCCTTTGGAAGACATGGCGGCCCAGAACAGTACTTTTCGAGGATGCAGGGACGATGGGACTGCAACATGGGGCTTTTCGGATCCCCATATGCGCCAGTTCTTTTTATTGACGAAGCCGTCCAGGTAAAAATAAGCTTCGTCAGTAAACCAAATGCTGCCCACATGCATATCGCCGTCATCAATCCTGTGCACTATATCGTTAGCGAATGTCTCGTGCAGCAATGGTAGCGGCGCTGAGGGGTTGCCGCGTTTGAATTTTGTATGGATAGAGGTGTAAACTCTGGCGCATGAGACGATATGTGGACGTTTGCGTCATTTGGACCGCAGCTGCAACACGGCGAACGGAAACCCGAGGCCGCTGTTGGATCACCTGCTGCACTAGCTGCGCGTTGCCCTCTGTGGTTGCCGTACGCGGTCGCCCTACCTTTCCAGCACGTTCATCCGTCACGTTCCCAGTCCGTTGAAATTTTTCAAACAGATCCTTTATTGTATCGCTTTTCGGTCCTTTGGTTACATTAAACCTCCGTTGAAAACTTCGTCTTGTTGCAACAACACTGTGTTCTAGGCGGTGGAATTCCAACACCAGAAAAATCTTCTGTTCTAAGGAATAAACCATGTTGTCTACAGCACACTTGCACGTTGTGAACAGCACACGCTTACAGCAGAAAGACGACGTACAGAATGGCGCACCCACAGACTGCGTTGTCTTCTATATCTTTCACATCACTTGCAGCGCCATCTGTTGTTGAAAATTGTAACTACTGTAATTTCGAAAGTTTATCCGCCTGAAAATATACTGTTGTTCCAAGTATATTGCAACAAACGGTGTATTTCTATCGCTGCTCGTTTAGTTTTTATTGCCGTCTCAAATATACCGGTCATTTTTGAAATACCCTGTAGAAGGCGTCTCGATTCGAGCAGTAGATTTATTTATCACATAAATGCACCGATAGTTATAGTTTATGAGATTTGTGTAATGCTAAATAGGAAGTCGAGTGCACTTCATGATGACGCGTGCCGACCTGGTATCTGGCATGCATCGTCAAGACTTCTGACACATCTGTGTTTGTGGCGTGGCTGGCGAGTTGGGGCAGGCGGAGGATGCTGCACCTCACGAACTGCACGCAGTATGGAGTTGACTGGCTGTGTGACGTCATTGTGCTGTTCAGGCTCACGCTACTAATTTACTGGTAGGCGTTAAGATGTGGTGCTGACACATACATGGATGCAGGACGAATGTTATTTCAGCATTTTGGAGAAAAATTAATTATAAAATAAGGTTATTGTTACTCATCTGGAGGATCATCTACAGTGGTTACCTCAGTTGGCAGTTTTGCCAGGAAAGGTGGTTATGACACAAACAACGCAGGACCTATCAGTTTTCTGGGAGTGTCACTTGACAGCGCGTATCACGTT